>NW_025725371.1:2500000-5000000 GCF_021461395.2 Schistocerca americana
TCCCTGTGAGACCAGTATTAGTTTCCGCCACACCTCTGCAGGTTCAGTTTATTCCTTGGACCTTCACATTGACGATGAAACACAGAAATAGCATCGGAATTAAATTCAAATGGCACAATGCCGCCTTAAGTACTGGAATAGAGACTCTTCTTACAGTCGGGACTGAGCATTCTCTGTCAGACCAGTATTAGTTTCCCCTACACCTCTGCAGGTTCAATGTATTCCTTGGACCTTCACATTGACGATGATACACAGAAATTACATCGGAATTAAATACAAAAGGAACAATGCCGCCTTAAGTACAAGAATAGAGATTCTTCTTACAGTCGGTGCTTTGAGCATTCCCTGTGAGACCAGTAATAGTATCCGATACACCACTGCAGGTTCAATCTATTCCTTGGGCATACACATTGACGATGAAACACAGAAATTACATCGGAATTAAATACAAAAGGAACAATGCCGCCTTAAGTACAAGAATAGAGATTCTTCTTACAGTCGGTGCTATGAGCATTCCCTGTGAGACCAGTATTAGTTTCCGCTACACCTCAGCAGGTTCAGTTTTTTTCCTTAGACCTTCACAATGACGATGGAACACAGAAATGGCAACGGAATTAAATACAAAAGGCACAATGCCGCCTTAAGTACAAGAATAGAGACTCTTCTTACAGTCGGTGCTTTGAGCATTCCCTGTGAGACCAGTATTAGTTTCCGATAAACCACTGCAGGTTGAATGTATTCCTTGGAACTTCACATTGACGATGAAACACAGAAATCGCATCGGAATTAAATACAAATGGCACAATGCCGCCTTAAGTACAAGAATAGAGACTCTTCTTACAGTCGGTGATTTGAGCATTCCCTGTGAGACCAGTATTTGTTTCCGCTACACCTCTGCAGGTTCAGTTTATTCCTTGGACCTTCACATTGACGATGAAACACAGAAATGGCATCGTCATTAAATACAAAAGGCACAATGCCGCATTAGGTACAAGAATAGAGACTCTTCTTACAGTCGGTGCTTTGGGCATTCCCTGTGAGACCAGTATTAGTTTCCGATACACCACTGCAGGTTGAATGTATTCCTTGGATCTTCACATTGACAATGAAACACAGAAATGGCATCGGAATTAAATACAAAACGCACAATGCCGCCATAAGTACAGAAATAGAGACTCTTCTTATTGTCGGTGCTTTGAGCATTCCCTGTGAGACCAGTATTAGTTTCCGCTACACCTCTGCAGGTTCAATGTATTCCTTGGACCATCACATTGATGATGATACACAGAAATCGCATCGGAATTAAATACAAAAGGCACAATGCCGCCTTAAGTACAAGAATAGAGACTCTCCTTACAGTCGGTGCTTTGAGCATTCCCTTTGAGACCAGTATTAGTTTCCGATACACCACTGCAGGTTCAATGTATTCCTTGGAACTTCACATTGACGATGAAACACAGAAATCGCATCGGAGTCAAATACAAAAGGCACAATGCCGCCTTAAGTACAAGAATAGAGACTCTTCTAACAGTCGGTGCTTTGAGCATTCCCTGTGAGACCAGTATTAGTTTCCGATACACCTCTGCAGGTTCAGTTTATTCCTTGGACCTTCACATTGACGATGATACACAGAAATGGCATCGGAATAAAATACAAAAGGCACAATGCCCCCTTAAGTACACGAATAGAGACTCTTCTTACAGTCGGTGCTTTGAGCATTCCCTGTGAGACCAGTATTAGTTTCCGCTACACCTCAGCAGGTTCAGTTTATTCCTTGGACCTTCACATTGACGATGAAACACAGAAATGGCATCGGAATGAAATACAAAATTCACAATGCCGCCGTAAGTACAAGAATAGAGACTCTTCTTACAGTCGGTGCTTTGAGCATTCCCTGTGAGACCAGTATTAGTTTCCGCCACACCTCAGCAGGTTCAGTTTATTCCTTGGACCTTCACATTGACGATGAAGCACAGAAATGGCATCGGAATTAAATACAAAAGGCACAATGGTGCCATAAGTACAAGAATAGAGACTCTTCTTACAGTCTGTGCTTTGAGCATTCCCTGTGAGACCAGTATTAGTTTCCGATACACCACTGCAGGTTCAATGTATTCCTTGGAACTTCACATTGACGATGAAACACAGAAATCGCATCGGAATTAAATACAAAAGGCACAATGCCGCCTTAAGTACAAGAATAGAGACTCTTCTTACAGTCGGTGCTTTGAGCATTCCCTGTGAGACCAGTATTAGATTCCGCTACACCTCTGCAGGTTCAGTTTATTCCTTGGACCTTCACATTGACGATGAAACAAAAAAATGGCATCGTAATTAAATACAAAAGGCACAATGCCGCCTTAAGTACAAGAATAGAGATTCTTCTTACAGTCGGTGCTTTGAGCATTCCCTGTGAGACCAGTATTAGTTTCCGCTACACCTCAGCAGGTTCAGTTTTTTTCCTTGGACCTTCACATTGACGATGAAACACAGAAATGGCATCGGAATTAAATACAGAAGGCACAATGCCGCCTTATGTACAAGAATAGAGACTCTTCTTACAGTCGGTGCTATGAGCATTCCCTGTGAGACCAGTATTAGTTTCCGCTACACCTCTGCAGGTTCAATGTATTCCTTGGACCATCACATTGACGATGATACACAGAAATCGCATCGGAATTAAATACAAAAGGCACAATGCCGCCTTATGTACAAGAATAGAGACTCTTCTTACAGTCGGTGCTTTGAACATTCCCTTTGAGACCAGTATTAGTTTCCGATACACCACTGCAGATTCAATGTATTCCTTGGAACTTCACATTGACGATGAAACACAGAAATCGCATCGGAGTCAAATACAAAAGGCACAATGCCGCCTTAAGTACAAGAATAGAGACTCTTCTTACAGTCGGTGCTTTGAGCATTCCCTGTGAGACCAGTATTAGTTTCCGATACACCTCTGCAGGTTCAGTTTATTCCTTGGACCTTCACATTGACGATGAAACACAGAAATGGCATCGGAATAAAATACAAAAGGCACAATGCCGCCTTAAGTACAAGAATAGAGATTCTTCTTACAATCGGTGCTTTGAGCATTCCCTGTTAGGCCAGTATTAGTTTCCGATGCACCACTGCAGGTTCAATGTATTCCTTGGACTTTCACATTGACGATGAAACACAGAAATGGCATCGGAATTAAATACAAAAGGCACAATGCCGCCTTAAGTACAAGAATAGAGCCTCTTCTTACAGTCGGTGCTTTGAGCATTCCCTGTGAGACCAGTATTAGTTTCCGATACAAAACTGCAGGTTCAATGTATTCCTTGGAACTTCACATTGACGATGAAACACAGAAATCGCATCGGAATTAAATACAAAAGGCACAATGCCCCCTTAAGTACAAGAATAGAGACTCTTCTTACAGTCCGTGCTATGAGCATTCCCTGTGAGACCAGTATTAGTTTCCGCCACACCTCTGCAGGTTCAGTTTATTCCTTGGACCTTCACATTGACGATGAAACACAGAAATAGCATCGGAATTAAATTCAAATGGCACAATGCCGCCTTAAGTACTGGAATAGAGACTCTTCTTACAGTCGGGACTGAGCATTCTCTGTCAGACCAGTATTAGTTTCCCCTACACCTCTGCAGGTTCAATGTATTCCTTGGACCTTCACATTGACGATGATACACAGAAATTACATCGGAATTAAATACAAAAGGAACAATGCCGCCTTAAGTACAAGAATAGAGATTCTTCTTACAGTCGGTGCTTTGAGCATTCCCTGTGAGACCAGTAATAGTATCCGATACACCACTGCAGGTTCAATCTATTCCTTGGGCATACACATTGACGATGAAACACAGAAATTACATCGGAATTAAATACAAAAGGAACAATGCCGCCTTAAGTACAAGAATAGAGATTCTTCTTACAGTCGGTGCTATGAGCATTCCCTGTGAGACCAGTATTAGTTTCCGCTACACCTCAGCAGGTTCAGTTTTTTTCCTTAGACCTTCACAATGACGATGGAACACAGAAATGGCAACGGAATTAAATACAAAAGGCACAATGCCGCCTTAAGTACAAGAATAGAGACTCTTCTTACAGTCGGTGCTTTGAGCATTCCCTGTGAGACCAGTATTAGTTTCCGATAAACCACTGCAGGTTGAATGTATTCCTTGGAACTTCACATTGACGATGAAACACAGAAATCGCATCGGAATTAAATACAAATGGCACAATGCCGCCTTAAGTACAAGAATAGAGACTCTTCTTACAGTCGGTGCTTTGAATATTCCCTGTATGACCAGTATTAGTTTCCGCTACACCTCTGCAGGTTCAGTTTATTCCTTGGACCTTCACATTGACGATGAAACACAGAAATGGCATCGGAATTAAATACAAATGGCACAATGCCGCCTTAAGTACAAGAATAGAGACTCTTCTTACAGTCGGTGTTTTGAGCATTCCCTGTGAGACCAGTATTAGTTTCCGATACACCACTGCAGATTCAATGTATTCCTTGGACCTTCGCATTGATGATGAAACACAGAAATCGCATCGGAATTAAATACAAAAGGCACAATGCCGCCTTAAGTACAAGAATAGAGACTCTTCTTACAGTCGGTGATTTGAGCATTCCCTGTGAGACCAGTATTAGTTTCCGCTACACCTCTGCAGGTTCAGTTTATTCCTTGGACCTTCACATTGACGATGAAACACAGAAATGGCATCGTCATTAAATACAAAAGGCACAATGCCGCCTTAGGTACAAGAATAGAGACTCTTCTTACAGTCGGTGCTTTGGGCATTCCCTGTGAGACCAGTATTAGTTTCCGATACACCACTGCAGGTTGAATGTATTCCTTGGATCTTCACATTGACAATGAAACACAGAAATCGCATCGGAATTAAATACAAAACGCACAATGCCGCCATAAGTACAGAGATAGCGACTCTTCTTATAGTCGGTGCTTTGAGCATTCCCTGTGAGACCAGTATTAGTTTCCGCTACACCTCTGCAGGTTCAATGTATTCCTTGGACCATCACATTGATGATGATACACAGAAATCGCATCGGAATTAAATACAAAAGGCACAATGCCGCCTTAAGTACAAGAATAGAGACTCTCCTTACAGTCGGTGCTTTGAGCATTCCCTTTGAGACCAGTATTAGTTTCCGATACACCACTGCAGGTTCAATGTATTCCTTGGAACTTCACATTGACGATGAAACACAGAAATCGCATCGGAGTCAAATACAAAAGGCACAATGCCGCCTTAAGTACAAGAATAGAGACTCTTCTAACAAACGGTGCTTTGAGCATTAGCTGTGAGACCAGTATTAGTTTCCGATACACCTCTGCAGGTTCAGTTTATTCCTTGGACCTTCACATTGACGATGATACACAGAAATGGCATCGGAATAAAATACAAAAGGCACAATGCCCCCTTAAGTACACGAATAGAGACTCTTCTTACAGTCGGTGCCTTGAGCATTCCCTGTGAGACCAGTATTAGTTTCCGCTACACCTCAGCAGGTTCAGTTTATTCCTTGGACCTTCACATTGACGATGAAGCACAGAAATGGCATCGGAATTAAATACAAAAGGCACAATGGTGCCATAAGTACAAGAATAGAGACTCTTCTTACAGTCTGTGCTTTGAGCATTCCCTGTGAGACCAGTATTAGTTTCCGATACACCACTGCAGGTTCAATGTATTCCTTGGAACTTCACATTGACGATGAAACACAGAAATCGCATCGGAATTAAATACAAAAGGCACAATGCCGCCTTAAGTACAAGAATAGAGACTCTTCTTACAGTCGGTGCTTTGAGCATTCCCTGTGAGACCAGTATTAGATTCCGCTACACCTCTGCAGGTTCAGTTTATTCCTTGGACCTTCACATTGACGATGAAACAAAAAAATGGCATCGTAATTAAATACAAAAGGCACAATGCCGCCTTAAGTACAAGAATAGAGATTCTTCTTACAGTCGGTGCTTTGAGCATTCCCTGTGAGACCAGTATTAGTTTCCGCTACACCTCAGCAGGTTCAGTTTTTTTCCTTGGACCTTCACATTGACGATGGAACACAGAAATGGCATCGGAATTAAATACAAAAGGCACAATGCCGCCTTATGTACAAGAATAGAGACTCTTCTTACAGTCGGTGCTTTGAGCATTCCCTGTGAGACCAGTATTAGTTTCCGCTACACCTCTGCAGGTTCAATGTATTCCTTGGACCATCACATTGACGATGATACACAGAAATCGCATCGGAATTAAATACAAAAGGCACAATGCCGCCTTATGTACAAGAATAGAGACTCTTCTTACAGTCGGTGCTTTGAGCATTCCCTTTGAGACCAGTATTAGTTTCCGATACACCACTGCAGGTTCAATGTATTCCTTGGAACTTCACATTGACGATGAAACACAGAAATCGCATCGGAGTCAAATACAAAAGGCACAATGCCGCCTTAAGTACAAGAATAGAGACTCTTCTTACAGTCGGTGCTTTGAGCATTCCCTGTGAGACAAGTATTAGTTTCCGATACACCTCTGCAGGTTCAGTTTATTCCTTGGAACTTCACATTGACGATGAAACACAGAAATGGCATCGGAATAAAATACAAAAGGCACAATGCCGCCTTAAGTACAAGAATAGAGACTCTTCTTACAATCGGTGCTTTGAGCATTCCCTGTTAGGCCAGTATTAGTTTCCGATGCACCACTGCAGGTTCAATGTATTCCTTGGACTTTCACATTGACGATGAAACACAGAAATGGCATCGGAATTAAATACAAAAGGCACAATGCCGCCTTAAGTACAAGAATAGAGCCTCTTCTTACAGTCGGTGCTTTGAGCATTCCCTGTGAGACCAGTATTAGTTTCCGATACACCACTGCAGGTTCAATGTATTCCGTGGAACTTCACATTGACGATGAAACACAGAAATCGCATCGGAATTAAATACAAAAGGCACAATGCCCCCTTAAGTACAAGAATAGAGACTCTTCTTACAGTCCGTGCTATGAGCATTCCCTGTGAGACCAGTATTAGTTTCCGCCACACCTCTGCAGGTTCAGTTTATTCCTTGGACCTTCACATTGACGATGAAACACAGAAATAGCATCGGAATTAAATTCAAATGGCACAATGCCGCCTTAAGTACTGGAATAGAGACTCTTCTTACAGTCGGGACTGAGCATTCTCTGTCAGACCAGTATTAGTTTCCCCTACACCTCTGCAGGTTCAATGTATTCCTTGGACCTTCACATTGACGATGATACACAGAAATTACATCGGAATTAAATACAAAAGGAACAATGCCGCCTTAAGTACAAGAATAGAGATTCTTCTTACAGTCGGTGCTTTGAGCATTCCCTGTGAGACCAGTAATAGTATCCGATACACCACTGCAGGTTCAATCTATTCCTTGGACATACACATTGACGATGAAACACAGAAATTACATCGGAATTAAATACAAAAGGAACAATGCCGCCTTAAGTACAAGAATAGAGATTCTTCTTACAGTCGGTGCTTTGAGCATTCCCTGTGAGACCAGTATTAGTTTCCGCTACACCTCAGCAGGTTCAGTTTTTTTCCTTAGACCTTCACAATGACGATGGAACACAGAAATGGCAACGGAATTAAATACAAAAGGCACAATGCCGCCTTAAGTACAAGAATAGAGACTCTTCTTACAGTCGGTGCTTTGAGCATTCCCTGTGAGACCAGTATTAGTTTCCGATAAACCACTGCAGGTTGAATGTATTCCTTGGAACTTCACATTGACGATGAAACACAGAAATCGCATCGGAATTAAATACAAATGGCACAATGCCGCCTTAAAAACAAGAATAGAGACTCTTCTTACAGTCGGTGCTTTGAATATTCCCTGTAAGACCAGTATTAGTTTCCGCTACACCTCTGCAGGTTCAGTTTATTCCTTGGACCTTCACATTGACGATGAAACACAGAAATGGCATCGGAATTAAATACAAATGGCACAATGCCGCCTTAAGTACAAGAATAGAGACTCTTCTTACAGTCGGTGTTTTGAGCATTCCCTGTGAGACCAGTATTAGTTTCCGATACACCACTGCAGATTCAATGTATTCCTTGGACCTTCGCATTGATGATGAAACACAGAAATCGCATCGGAATTAAATACAAAAGGCACAATGCCGCCTTAAGTACAAGAATAGAGACTCATCTCACAGTCGGTGATTTGAGCATTCCCTGTGAGACCAGTATTAGTTTCCGCTACACCTCTGCAGGTTCAGTTTATTCCTTGGACCTTCACATTGACGATGAAACACAGAAATGGCATCGTCATTAAATACAAAAGGCACAATGCCGCCTTAGGTACAAGAATAGAGACTCTTCTTACAGTCGGTGCTTTGGGCATTCCCTGTGAGACCAGTATTAGTTTCCGATACACCACTGCAGGTTGAATGTATTCCTTGGATCTTCACATTGACAATGAAACACAGAAATCGCATCGGAATTAAATACAAAACGCACAATGCCGCCATAAGTACAGAAATAGAGACTCTTCTTATAGTCGGTGCTTTGAGCATTCCCTGTGAGACCAGTATTAGTTTCCGCTACACCTCTGCAGGTTCAATGTATTCCTTGGACCATCACATTGATGATGATACACAGAAATCGCATCGGAATTAAATACAAAAGGCACAATGCCGCCTTAAGTACAAGAATAGAGACTCTCCTTACAGTCGGTGCTTTGAGCATTCCCTTTGAGACCAGTATTAGTTTCCGATACACCACTGCAGGTTCAATGTATTCCTTGGAACTTCACATTGACGATGAAACACAGAAATCGCATCGGAGTCAAATACAAAAGGCACAATGCCGCCTTAAGTACAAGAATAGAGACTCTTCTAACAAACGGTGCTTTGAGCATTCCCTGTGAGACCAGTATTAGTTTCCGATACACCTCTGCAGGTTCAGTTTATTCCTTGGACCTTCACATTGACGATGATACACAGAAATGGCATCGGAATAAAATACAAAAGGCACAATGCCCCCTTAAGTACACGAATAGAGACTCTTCTTACAGTCGGTGCTTTGAGCATTCCCTGTGAGACCAGTATTAGTTTCCGCTACACCTCAGCAGGTTCAGTTTATTCCTTGGACCTTCACATTGACGATGAAACACAGAAATGGCATCGGAATGAAATACAAAAGGCACAATGCGCCTTAAGTACAAGAATAGAGACTCTTCTTACAGTCGGTGCTTTGAGCATTAGCTGTGAGACCAGTATTTGTTTCCGCTACACGTCTGCAGGTTCTTTTAATTCCTTGGACCTTCACATTGACGATGAAACACAGAAATCCCATCGGAATTAAATACAAAAGGCACAATGCCGCCTTAAGTACAAGAATAGAGACTCTTCTTACAGTCGGTGCTTTGAGCATTCCCTGTGAGACCAGTATTAGTTTCCGCCACACCTCAGCAGGTTCAGATTATTCCTTGGACCTTCACATTGACGATGAAGCACAGAAATGGCATCGGAATTAAATACAAAAGGCACAATGGTGCCATAAGTACAAGAATAGAGACTCTTCTTACAGTCTGTGCTTTGAGCATTCCCTGTGAGACCAGTATTAGTTTCCGATACACCACTGCAGGTTCAATGTATTCCTTGGAACTTCACATTGACGATGAAACACAGAAATCGCATCGGAATTAAATACAAAAGGCACAATGCCGCCTTAAGTACAAGAATAGAGACTCTTCTTACAGTCGGTGCTTTGAGCATTCCCTGTGAGACCAGTATTAGATTCCGCTACACCTCTGCAGGTTCAGTTTATTCCTTGGACCTTCACATTGACGATGAAACAAAAAAATGGCATCGTAATTAAATACAAAAGGCACAATGCCGCCTTAAGTACAAGAATAGAGATTCTTCTTACAGTCGGTGCTTTGAGCATTCCCTGTGAGACCAGTATTAGTTTCCGCTACACCTCAGCAGGTTCAGTTTTTTTCCTTGGACCTTCACATTGACGATGAAACACAGAAATGGCATCGGAATTAAATACAAAAGGCACAATGCCGCCTTATGTACAAGAATAGAGACTCTTCTTACAGTCGGTGCTTTGAGCATTCCCTGTGAGACCAGTATTAGTTTCCGCTACACCTCTGCAGGTTCAATGTATTCCTTGGACCATCACATTGACGATGATACACAGAAATCGCATCGGAATTAAATACAAAAGGCACAATGCCGCCTTATGTACAAGAATAGAGACTCTTCTTACAGTCGGTGCTTTGAGCATTCCCTTTGAGACCAGTATTAGTTTCCGATACACCACTGCAGGTTCAATGTATTCCTTGGAACTTCACATTGACGATGAAACACAGAAATCGCATCGGAGTCAAATACAAAAGGCACAATGCCGCCTTAAGTACAAGAATAGAGACTCTTCTTACAGTCGGTGCTTTGAGCATTCCCTGTGAGACCAGTATTAGTTTCCGATACACCTCTGCAGGTTCAGTTTATTCCTTGGACCTTCACATTGACGATGAAACACAGAAATGGCATCGGAATAAAATACAAAAGGCACAATGCCGCCTTAAGTACAAGAATAGAGACTCTTCTTACAATCGGTGCTTTGAGCATTCCCTGTTAGGCCAGTATTAGTTTCCGATGCACCACTGCAGGTTCAATGTATTCCTTGGACTTTCACATTGACGATGAAACACAGAAATGGCATCGGAATTAAATACAAAAGGCACAATGCCGCCTTAAGTACAAGAATAGAGCCTCTTCTTACAGTCGGTGCTTTGAGCATTCCCTGTGAGACCAGTATTAGTTTCCGATACACCACTGCAGGTTCAATGTATTCCTTGGAACTTCACATTGACGATGAAACACAGAAATCGCATCGGAATTAAATACAAAAGGCACAATGCCCCCTTAAGTACAAGAATAGAGACTCTTCTTACAGTCCGTGCTATGAGCATTCCCTGTGAGACCAGTATTAGTTTCCGCCACACCTCTGCAGGTTCAGTTTATTCCTTGGACCTTCACATTGACGATGAAACACAGAAATCGCATCGGAGTCAAATACAAAAGGCAAAATGCCGCCTTAAGTACAAGAATAGAGACTCTTCTAACAAACGGTGCTTTGAGCATTCCCTGTGAGACCAGTATAGTTTCCGATACACCTCTGCAGGTTCAGTTTATTCCTTGGACCTTCACATTGACGATGATACACAGAAATGGCATCGGAATAAAATACAAAAGGCACAATGCCCCCTTAAGTACACGAATAGAGACTCTTCTTACAGTCGGTACTTTGAGCATTCCCTGTGAGACCAGTATTAGTTTCCGCTACACCTCAGCAGGTTCAGTTTATTCCTTGGACCTTCACATTGACGATGAAACACAGAAATGGCATCGGAATGAAATACAAAAGGCACAATGCGCCTTAAGTACAAGAATAGAGACTCTTCTTACAGTCGGTGCTTTGAGCATTAGCTGTGAGACCAGTATTTGTTTCCGCTACACGTCTGCAGGTTCTTTTAATTCCTTGGACCTTCACATTGACGATGAAACACAGAAATCCCATCGGAATTAAATACAAAAGGCACAATGCCGCCTTAAGTACAAGAATGGAGACTCTTCTTACAGTCGGTGCTTTGAGCATTCCCTGTGAGACCAGTATTAGTTTCCGCCACACCTCAGCAGGTTCAGATTATTCCTTGGACATTCACATTGACGATGAAGCACAGAAATGGCATCGGAATTAAATACAAAATGCACAATGGTGCCATAAGTACAAGAATAGAGACTCTTCTTACAGTCTGTGCTTTGAGCATTCCCTGTGAGACCAGTATTAGTTTCCGATACACCACTGCAGGTTCAATGTATTCCTTGGAACTTCACATTGACGATGAAACACAGAAATCGCATCGGAATTAAATACAAAAGGCACAATGCCGCCTTAAGTACGAGAATAGAGACTCTTCTTACAGTCGGTGCTTTGAGCATTCCCTGTGAGACCAGTATTAGATTCCGCTACACCTCTGCAGGTTCAGTTTATTCCTTGGACCTTCACATTGACGATGAAACAAAAAAATGGCATCGTAATTAAATACAAAAGGCACAATGCCGCCTTAAGTACAAGAATAGAGATTCTTCTTACAGTCGGTGCTTTGAGCATTCCCTGTGAGACCAGTATTAGTTTCCGCTACACCTCAGCAGGTTCAGTTTTTTTCCTTGGACCTTCACATTGACGATGAAACACAGAAATGGCATCGGAATTAAATACAAAAGGCACAATGCCGCCTTATGTACAAGAATAGAGACTCTTCTTACGGTCGGTGCTTTGAGCATTCCCTGTGCGACCAGTATTAGTTTCCGCTACACCTCTGCAGGTTCAATGTATTCCTTGGACCATCACATTGACGATGATACACAGAAATCGCATCGGAATTAAATACAAAAGGCACAATGCCGCCTTATGTACAAGAATAGAGACTCTTCTTACAGTCGGTGCTTTGAGCATTCCCTGTGAGACCAGTATTAGTTTCCGATACACCACTGCAGGTTCAATGTATTCCTTGGAACTTCACATTGACGATGAAACACAGAAATCGCATCGGAGTCAAATACAAAAGGCACAATGCCGCCTTAAGTACAAGAATAGAGACTCTTCTTACAGTCGGTGCTTTGAGCATTCCCTGTGAGACCAGTATTAGTTTCCGATACACCTCTGCAGGTTCAGTTTATTCCTTGGACCTTCACATTGACGATGAAACACAGAAATGGCATCGGAATAAAATACAAAAGGCACAATGCCGCCTTAAGTACAAGAATAGAGACTCTTCTTACAATCGGTGCTTTGAGCATTCCCTGTTAGGCCAGTATTAGTTTCCGATGCACCACTGCAGGTTCAATGTATTCCTTGGACTTTCACATTGACGATGAAACACAGAAATGGCATCGGAATTAAATACAAAAGGCACAATGCCGCCTTAAGTACAAGAATAGAGCCTCTTCTTACAGTCGGTGCTTTGAGCATTCCCTGTGAGACCAGTATTAGTTTCCGATACACCACTGCAGGTTCAATGTATTCCTTGGAACTTCACATTGACGATGAAACACAGAAATCGCATCGGAATTAAATACAAAAGGCACAATGCCCCCTTAAGTACAAGAATAGAGACTCTTCTTACAGTCCGTGCTATGAGCATTCCCTGTGAGACCAGTATTAGTTTCCGCCACACCTCTGCAGGTTCAGTTTATTCCTTGGACCTTCACATTGACGATGAAACACAGAAATAGCATCGGAATTAAATTCAAATGGCACAATGCCGCCTTAAGTACTGGAATAGAGACTCTTCTTACAGTCGGGACTGAGCATTCTCTGTCAGACCAGTATTAGTTTCCCCTACACCTCTGCAGGTTCAATGTATTCCTTGGACCTTCACATTGACGATGATACACAGAAATCGCATCGGAATTAAATACAAATGGCACAATGCCGCCTTAAGTACAAGAATAGAGACTCTTCTTACAGTCGGTGCTTTGAGCATTCCCTTTGAGACCAGTATTAGTTTCCGATTCACCACTGCAGGTTCAATGTATTCCTTGGAATTTCACATTGACGATGAAACACAGAAATCGCATGGGAATCAAATACAAAAGGCACAAAGCCGCCTTAAGTAAAAGAATAGAGACTCTTCTTACAGTCGGTGTTTTGAGCATTCCCTGTGAGACCAGTATTAGTTTCCGCTACACCTCTGCAGGTTCAGTTTATTCCTTGGCCCTTCACATCGACGATGAAACACAGAAATGGCATCGGAATTAATACAAAAGGCACAATGCGCCTTAAGTACAAGAATAGAGACTCTTCTTATAGTCGGTGCTTTGAGCATTCCCTGTGAGACCAGTATTAGTTTCCGCTACACCTCTGCAGGTTCTTTTTATTCCTTGGACCTTCACATTGTCGATGAAACACAGAAATCCCATCGGAATTAAATACAAAAGGCACAATGCCGCCTTAAGTACAAGAATAGAGACTCTTCTTACAGTCGGTGCTTTGAGCATTCCCTGTGAGCCCAGTATTAGTTTCCGCTACACCTCTGCAGGTTCAGTTTATTCCTTGGACCTTCACATTGATGATGAAACGAAGAAATGGCATCGGAATTAAATACAAAAGGCACAATGCCGCCTTAAGTACAAGAATAGAGACTCTTCTTACAGTCGGTGCTTTGAGCATTCCCTGTGAGACCAGTATTAGTTTCCGCTACACCACTGCAGGTTCAGTTTATTCCTTAGACATACACATTGACGATGAAACGCCGAAATGGCATCGTAATTAAATACAAAATTCACAATACCGCCTTAAGTACAAGAATGGAGACTCTTCTCACAGTCGGTGCTTTGAGCATTCCCTGTGAGACCAGTATTAATTTCCGCTACACCTCTGCAGGTTCAGTTTATTCCTTGGACCTTCACATTGACGATGAAACACAGAAATGGCATCGGAATTAAATACAAAAGGCACAATGCCGCCTTAAGTACAAGAATAGAGACTCTTCTTACACCGGTGCTTTGAGCATTCCCTGTGGGACCAGTATTAGTTTCCGATACACCACTGCTGGTTCAATGTATTCCTTGGACCTTCGCATTGACGATGAAACACAGAAACCGCATCGGAATTAAATACAAAAGACACAATGCCGCCTTAAGTACAAGAATAGAGACTCTTCTTACAGTCGGTGATTTGAGCATTCCCTGTGAGACCAGTATTAGTTTCCGCTACACCTCTGCAGGTTCAGTTTATTCCTTGGACCTTCACATTGACGATAAAACACAGAAATGGCATCGGAATTAAATACAAAAGGCACAATGCCGAGTTAAGTACAAGAATAGAGACTCTTCTTACAGTCGGTGCTTTGAGCATTCCCTGTGAGACCAGTATTAGTTTCCGCTACACCTCTGCAGGTTCAGTTTATTCTTTGGACCTTGACATAGACGATGAAACACAGAAATGGCATCGGAATTAAATACAAAAGGCACAATGCCGCCTTAAGTACAAGAATAGAGACTCTTCTTACAGTCGGTGCTTTGAGCATTCCCTGTGAGACCAGTATTAGTTTCCGATACACCACTGCCGGTTCAATGTACTCCTTGGAACTTCAAATTGACGATGAAACACAGAAATCGCTCGGAATTAAATACAAAAGCACAATGCCGATTTATGTACAAGAATAGAGAATCTTCTTACAGTCGGTGCTTTGAGCATTCCCTGTGAGACCAGTATTAGTTTCCGATACTCCTCTGCAGGTTCACTTTACGCCTTGGACCTTCACATTGACGATGAAACACAGAAATGGCATCGGAATTAAATACAAATGGCACAATGCCGCCTTAAGTACAAGAATAGAGACTCATTTAACAGTCGGTGCTTTGAGCATTCCCTGTGAGACCAGTATTAGTATCCGATACACCACAGCAGGTTCAATGTATTGCTTGGAACTTCACATTGACGATGAAACACAGAAATCGCATGGGAATCAAATACAAAAGGCACAATGCCTCCTTAAGTACAAGAATAGTGACTCTTCTTACAGTCGGTGCTTTGAGCATTCCCTGTGAGACCAGTATTAGTTTCCGATACTACTCTGCAGGTTCACTTTATTCCTTGGACCTTCAAATTGACGATGAAACACAGAAATGGCATCGGAATTAAATACAAAAGGCACAATGCCGCCTTAAGTACAAGAATAGAGACTCATCTTACAGTCGGTGCTTTGAGCATTCCCTGTGAGACCAGTATTAGTTTCCGCTACACCTGTGCAGGTTCAGATTATTCCTTGGACCTTCACATTGACGATGAAACACAGAAATGGCATCGGAAGTAAATACAAAAAGCACAATGCCGCCTTAAGTACAAGAATAGAGACTCTTCTTACCGTCGGTGCTTTGAGCATTCCCTGTGAGACCAGTATTAGTTTCCGCTACACCACTGCAGGTTCAGTTTATTCCTTAGACATACACATTGACGATGAAACACCGAAATGGCATCGTAATTAAATACAAAATTCACAATACCGCCTTAAGTACAAGAATGGAGACTCTTCTCACAGTCGGTGCTTTGAGCATTCCCTGTGAGACCCGTATTAGTTTCCGCCACACCTCTGCAGGTGCAGTTTATTCCTTGGACCTTCACATTGACGATGAAACACAGAAATGGCATCGGAATTAAATACAAAAGGCACAATGCCGCCTTAAGTACAAGAATAGAGACTCTTCTTACAGTCAGTGCTTTGAGCATTCCCTGTGTGACCAGTATTAGTTTCCGCTACACCACTGCAGGTTCAATGTATTCCTTGGAACTTCACACTGACGATGAAACACAGAAATCGCATCGGAATCAAATACAAAAGGGACAATGCCGCCTTAAGTACAAGAATAGAGACTCTTCTTACAGTCGGTGCTTTGAGCATTCCCTGTGAGACCAGTATTAGTTTCCGATACACCACTGCAGGTTCAATGTATTCCTTGGACCTTCACATTGACGATGAAACACAGAAATCGCATCGGAATTAAATACAAAACGCACAATGCCGCCTTAAGTACAAGAATAGAGACTCTTCTTACAGTCGATGCTTTGAGCATTCCCTGTGAGACCAGTATTAGTTTCCGCTACACCTCTGCAGGTTCAATGTATTCCTTGGACCTTCACATTGACGATGATACACAGAAATCGCATCGGAATTAAGTACAAAAGGCTCAATGCCGCCTTAAGTACAAGAATAGAGACTCTCCTTACAGTCGGTGCTTTGAGCATTCCCTGTGAGACCAGTATTAGTTTCCGCTACACCTCTGCAGGTTCAGTATATTCCTTGGACCTTCACATTGACGATGAAACACAGAAATCGCATCGGAATTAAATACAAAAGGCACAATGCCACCTTAAGTACAAGAATAGAGACTCTTCTTACAGTCGGTGCTTTGAGCATTCCCTGTGAGACCAGTATTAGTTTCCGCTACATCTCTGCAGGTTCAATGCATTCCTTGGAACTTCACATTGACGATGAAACACAGAAATGGCATCGGAATTAAATACAAATAGCACAATGAAGCCTTAAGTACAAGAATAGAGACTCTTCTAACAGTCGGTGCTTTGAGCATTCCCTGTGAGACCAGTATTAGTTTCCGCTACACCTCTGCAGGTTCAGTTTATTCCTTGGACCTTCACATTGACGATGAAACACAGAAATGGCATCGGAATTAAATACAAAAGGCACAATGCGCCTTAAGTACAAGAATAGAGACTCTTCTTATAGTCGGTGCTTTGAGCATTCCCTGTGAGACCAGTATTAGTTTCCGCTACACCTCTGCAGGTTCTTTTTATTCCTTGGACCTTCACATTGTCGATGAAACACAGAAATCCCATCGGAATTAAATACAAAAGGCACAATGCCGCCTTAAGTACAAGAATAGAGACTCTTCTTACAGTCGGTGCTTTGAGCATTCCCTGTGAGACCAGTATTAGTTTCCGCTACACCTCTGCAGGTTCAGTTTATTCCTTGGACCTTCACATTGATGATGAAACGAAGAAATGGCATCGGAATTAAATACAAAAGGCACAATGCCGCCTTAAGTACAAGAATAGAGACTCTTCTTACAGTCGGTGCTTTGAGCATTCCCTGTGAGACCAGTATTAGTTTCCGATACACCACTGCAGGTTCAATGTATTCCTTGGAACTTCACATTGACGATGAAACACAGAAATCGCATCGGAATTAAATACAAAAGGCACAATGCCGCCTTAAGTACAAGAATAGAGACTCTTCTTGCAGTCGGTGCTTTGAGCATTCCCTGTGAGACCAGTATTAATTTCCGCTACACCTCTGCAGGTTCAGTTTATTCCTTGGACCTTCACGTTGACGATGAAACACAGAAATGGCATCGGAATTAAATACAAAAGGCACAATGCCGCCTTAAGTACAAGAATAGAGACTCTTCTTACACCGGTGCTTTGAGCATTCCCTGTGAGACCAGTATTAGTTTCCGATACACCACTGCTGGTTCAATGTATTCCTTGGACCTTCGCATTGACGATGAAACACAGAAACCGCATCGGAATTAAATACAAAAGACACAATGCCGCCTTAAGTACAAGAATAGAGACTCTTCTTACAGTCGGTGATTTGAGCATTCCCTGTGAGACCAGTATTAGTTTCCGCTACACCTCTGCAGGTTCAGTTTATTCCTTGGACCTTCACATTGACGATAAAACACAGAAATGGCATCGGAATTAAATACAAAAGGCACAATGCCGCCTTAAGTACAAGAATAGAGACTCTTCTCACAGTCGGTGCTTTGAGCATTCCCTGTGAGACCAGTATTAGTTACCGCTACACCTCTGCACGTTCAGTTTATTCTTTGGACCTTCACATAGACGATGAAACACAGAAATGGCATCGGAATTAAATACAAAAGGCACAATGCCGCCTTAAGTACAAGAATAGAGACTCTTCTTACAGTCGGTGCTTTGAGCATTCCCTGTGAGACCAGTATTAGTTTCCGATACACCACTGCCGGTTCAATGTATTCCTTGGAACTTCAAATTGACGATGAAACACAGAAATCGCTCGGAATTAAATACAAAACCACAATGCCCATTTATGTACAAGAATAGAGAATCTTCTTACAGTCGGTGCTTTGAGCATTCCCTGTGAGACCAGTATTAGTTTCCGATACTCCTCTGCAGGTTCACTTTACTCCTTGGCCTTCACATTGACGATGAAACACAGAAATGGCATCGGAATTAAATACAAATGGCACAATGCCGCCTTAAGTACAAGAATAGCGACTCATTTAACAGTCGGTGCTTTGAGCATTCCCTGTGAGACCAGTATTAGTATCCGATACACCACAGCAGGTTCAATGTATTCCTTGGAACTTCACATTGACGATGAAACACAGAAATCGCATGGGAATCAAATACAAAAGGCACAATGCCTCCTTAAGTACAAGAATAGTGACTCTTCTTACAGTCGGTGCTTTGAGCATTCCCTGTGAGACCAGTATTAGTTTCCGATACTCCTCTTCAGGTTCACTTTATTCCTTGGACCTTCAAATTGACGATGAAGCACAGAAATGGCATCGGAATTAAATACAAAAGGCACAATGCCGCCTTAAGTACAAGAATAGAGACTCATCTTACAGTCGGTGCTTTGAGCATTCCCTGTGAGACCAGTATTAGTTTCCGCTACAACTCTGCAGGTTCAGATTATTCCTTGGACCTTCACATTGACGATGAAACACAGAAATGGCATCGGAAGTAAATACAAAAAGCACAATGCCGCCTTAAGTACAAGAATAGAGACTCTTCTTACCGTCGGTGCTTTGAGCATTCCCTGTGAGACCAGTATTAGTTTCCGCTACACCACTGCAGGTTCAGTTTATTCCTTAGACCTTCACATTGACGATGAATAACCGAAATGGCATCGTAATTAAATACAAAAGGCACAATGCCGCCTTAAGTACAAGAATGGAGACTCTTCTCACAGTCGGTGCTTTGAGCATTCCCTGTGAGACCCGTATTAGTTTCCGCCACACCTCTGCAGGTGCAGTTTATTCCTTGGACCTTCACATTGACGATGAAACACAGAAATGGCATCGGAATTAAATACAAAAGGCACAATGCCGCCTTAAGTACAAGAATAGAGACTCTTCTTACAGTCAGTGCTTTGAGCATTCCCTGTGAGACCAGTATTAGTTTCCGCTACACCACTGCAGGTTCAATGTATTCCTTGGAACTTCACACTGACGATGAAACACAGAAATCGCATCGGAATCAAATACAGAAGGCACAATGCCGCCTTAAGTACAAGAATAGAGACTCTTCTTACCGTCGGTGCTTTGAGCATTCCCTGTGAGACCAGTATTAGTTTCCGATACACCACTGCAGGTTCAATGTATTCCTTGGACCTTCACATTGACGATGAAACACAGAAATCGCATCAGAATTAAATACATAACGCACAATGCCGCCTTAAGTACAAGAATAGAGACTCTTCTTACAGTCGATGCTTTGAGCATTCCCTGTGACCAGTATTAGTTTCCGCTACACCTCTGCAGGTTCAATGTATTCCTTGGACCTTCACATTGACGATGATACACAGAAATCGCATCGGAATTAAGTACAAAAGGCTCAATGCCGCCTTAAGTACAAGAATAGAGACTCTTCTTACAGTCGGTGCTTTGAGCATTCTTTGTGAGACCAGTATTAGTTTCCGCTACACCTCTGCAGGTTCAGTATATTCCTTGGACCTTCACATTGACGATGAAACACAGAAATGGCATCGGAATTAAATACAAAAAGCACAATGAAGCCTTAAGTACAAGAATAGAGACTCTTCTAACTGTCGGTGCTTTGAGGATTCCCTGTGAGACCAGTATTAGTTTCCGATACACCACTGCAGGTCAATGTATTCCTTGGACCTTCACATTGACAATGAAACACAGAAATGGCATCGTAATTAAATACAAAAGGCACAATGCCGCCTTAAGTACAAGAATAGAGACTCTTTTTACAGTCGGTGCTTTGGGCATTCCTTGTAAGACCAGTATTAGTTTCCGATACACCACTGCAGGTTCAATGTATTCCTTGGACCTTCGCATTGACGATGAAACACAGAAATCGCATCGGAATGAAATACAAAAGGCACAATGCCGCCTTACGTACAAGAATAGAGACTCTTCTTGCAGTCGGTGCTTTGAGCATTCCCTGTGAGACCAGTATTAGTGTCCGATACACCACTGCAGGTTCAATGTATTCCTTGGACCTTCACATTGACGATGAAACACAGAAATCGCATCGGAATTAAATACAAAACGCACAATGCCGCCTTATGTACAAGAATAGAGACTCTTCTTACAGTCGGTGATTTAAGCATTCCCTGTGAGCCCAGTATTAGTTTCCGATACACCACTGCAGAATCAATGTATTCCTTGGACCGTCACATTGACGATGAAACACAGAAATGGCATCGGAATTAAATACAAAAGGCACAATGCCGCCTTAAGTACAAGTATAGAGACTCTTCTTACAGTCGGTGCTTTGAGCATTCCATGTGAGACCAGTATTAGTTTCCGATACACCACTGCAGGTTCAATGTATTCCTTGGAACTTCACACTGACGATGAAACACAAAAATCGCATCGGAATCAAATACAAAAGGCACAATGCCGTCTTACGTACAAGAATAGAGACTCTTCTTACAGTCGGTGCTTTGAGCATTCCCTGTGAGACCAGTATTAGTTTCCGATACACCTCTGCAGGTTCAGTTTATTCCTTGGACCTTCACATTGACGATGAAACACAGAAATCGCATCGAAATTAAATACAAAAGGCACAATGCCGCCTTAAGTACAAGAATAGAGACTCTTCTTACAGTCGGTGCTTTCAGCATTCCCTGTGAGACCAGTATTAGTTTCCGCTACACCACTGCAGGTTCAATGTATTCCTTGGAACTTCACACTGACGATGAAACACAGAAATCGCATCGGAATCAAATACAAAAGGCACAATGCCGCCTTAAGTACAAGAATAGAGACTCTTCTTACAGTCGGTGCTTTGAGCATTCCCTGTGAGACCAGTATTAGTTTCCGATACACCACTGCAGGTTCAATGTATTCCTTGGACCTTCACATTGACGATGAAACACAGAAATCGCATCGGAATTAAATACAAAACGCACAATGCCGCCTTAAGTACAAGAATAGAGACTCTTCTTACAGTCGATGCTTTGAGCATTCCCTGTGAGACCAGTATTAGTTTCCGCTACACCTCTGCAGGTTCAATGTATTCCTTGGACCTTCACATTGACGATGATACACAGAAATCGCATCGGAATTAAGTACAAAAGGCTCAATGCCGCCTTAAGTACAAGAATAGAGACTCTCCTTACAGTCGATGCTTTGAGCATTCCCTGTGAGACCAGTATTAGTTTCCGCTACACCTCTGCAGGTTCAGTATATTCCTTGGACCTTCACATTGACGATGAAACACAGAAATCGCATCGGAATTAAATACAAAAGGCACAATGCCACCTTAAGTACAAGAATAGAGACTCTTCTTACAGTCGGTGCTTTGAGCATTCCCTGTGAGACCAGTATTAGTTTCCGCTACACCTCTGCAGGTACAATGCATTCCTTGGAACTTCACATTGACGATGAAACACAGAAATGGCATCGGAATTAAATACAAAAAGCACAATGAAGCCTTAAGTACAAGAATAGAGACTCTTCTAACAGTCGGTGCTTTGAGCATTCCCTGTGAGACCAGTATTAGTTTCCGATACACCACTGCAGGTTCAATGTATTCCTTGGACCTTCACATTGACAATGAAACACAGAAATGGCATCGTAATTAAATACAAAAGGCACAATGCCGCCTTAAGTACAAGAATAGAGACTCTTTTTACAGTCGGTGCTTTGGGCATTCCTTGTAAGACCAGTATTAGTTTCCGATACACCACTGCAGGTTCAATGTATTCTATGGACTTTCACATTGACGATGAAACACAGAAATGGCATCGGAATTAAATACAAAAGACACAATACCGCCTTAAGTACAAGAATAGAGACTCTTCTTACAGTCGGTGCTATGAGCATTCCCTGTGAGACCAGTATTAGTTTCCGCTACACCTCTGCAGGTTCAGTTTATTCCTTGGACCTTCACATTGACGATGAAACACAGAAATGGCATCGGAATTAAATACAAAAGGCACAATGCGCCTTAAGTACAAGAATAGAGACTCTTCTTATAGTCGGTGCTTTGAGCATTCCCTGTTAGACCAGTATTAGTTTCCGCTACACCTCTGCAGGTTCTTTTTATTCCCTGGACCTTCACATTGTCGATGAAACACAGAAATCCCATCGGAATTAAATAGAAAAGGCACAATGCCGCCTTAAGTACAAGAATAGAGACTCTTCTTACAGTCGGTGCTTTGAGCATTCCCTGTGAGACCAGTATTAGTTTCCGCTACACCTCTGCAGGTTCAGTTTATTCCTTGGACCTTCACATTGATGATGAAACGAAGAAATGGCATCGGAATTAAATACAAAAGGCACAATGCCGCCTTAAGTACAAGAATAGAGACTCTTCTTACAGTCGGTGCTTTGAGCATTCCCTGTGAGACCAGTATTAGTTTCCGATACACCACTGCAGGTTCAATGTATTCCTTGGAACTTCACATTGACGATGAAACACAGAAATCGCATCGGAATTAAATACAAAAGGCACAATGCCGCCTTAAGTACAAGAATAGAGACTCTTCTTGCAGTCGGTGCTTTGAGCATTCCCTGTGAGACCAGTATTAATTTCCGCTACACCTCTGCAGGTTCAGTTTATTCCTTGGACCTTCACATTGACGATGAAACACAGAAATGGCATCGGAATTAAATACAAAAGGCACAATGCCGCCTTAAGTACAAGAATAGAGACTCTTCTTACACCGGTGCTTTGAGCATTCCCTGTGAGACCAGTATTAGTTTCCGATACACCACTGCTGGTTCAATGTATTCCTTGGACCTTCGCATTGACGATGAAACACAGAAACCGCATCGGAATTAAATACAAAAGACACAATGCCGCCTTAAGTACAAGAATAGAGACTCTTCTTACAGTCGGTGATTTGAGCATTCCCTGTGAGACCAATATTAGTTACCGCTACACCTCTGCAGGTTCAGTTTATTCCTTGGACCTTCACATTGACGATAAAACACAGAAATGGCATCGGAATTAAATACAAAAGGCACAATGCGGCCTTAAGTACAAGAATAGAGACTCTTCTTACAGTCGGTGCTTTGAGCATTCCCTGTGAGACCAGTATTAGTTTCCGCTACACCTCTGCAGGTTCAGTTTATTCTTTGGACCTTCACATAGACGATGAAACACAGAAATGGCATCGGAATTAAATACAAAAGGCACAATGCCGCCTTAAGTACAAGAATAGAGACTCTTCTTACAGTCGGTGCTTTGAGCTTTCCCTGTGAGACCAGTATTAGTTTCCGATACACCACTGCCGGTTCAATGTATTCCTTGGAACTTCAAATTGACGATGAAACACAGAAATCGCTCGGAATTAAATACAAAACCACAATGCCCATTTATGTACAAGAATAGAGAATCTTCTTACAGTCGGTGCTTTGAGCATTCCCTGTGAGACCAGTATTAGTTTCCGATACTCCTCTGCAGGTTCACTTTACTCCTTGGCCTTCACATTGACGATGAAACACAGAAATGGCATCGGAATTAAATACAAATGGCACAATGCCGCCTTAAGTACAAGAATAGCGACTCATTTAACAGTCGGTGCTTTGAGCATTCCCTGTGAGACCAGTATTAGTATCCGATACACCACAGCAGGTTCAATGTATTCCTTGGAACTTCACATTGACGATGAAACACAGAAATCGCATGGGAATCAAATACAAAAGGCACAATGCCTCCTTAAGTACAAGAATAGTGACTCTTCTTACAGTCGGTGCTTTGAGCATTCCCTGTGAGACCAGTATTAGTTTCCGATACTCCTCTGCAGGTTCACTTTATTCCTTGGACCTTCAAATTGACGATGAAGCACAGAAATGGCATCGGAATTAAATACAAAAGGCACAATGCCGCCTTAAGTACAAGAATAGAGACTCATCTTACAGTCGGTGCTTTGAGCATTCCCTGTGAGACCAGTATTAGTTTCCGCTACAACTCTGCAGGTTCAGATTATTCCTTGGACCTTCACATTGACGATGAAACACAGAAATGGCATCGGAAGTAAATACAAAAAGCACAATGCCGCCTTAAGTACAAGAATAGAGACTCTTCTTACCGTCGGTGCTTTGAGCATTCCCTGTGAGACCAGTATTAGTTTCCGCTACACCACTGCAGGTTCAGTTTATTCCTTAGACCTTCACATTGACGATGAATAACCGAAATGGCATCGTAATTAAATACAAAAGGCACAATGCCGCCTTAAGTACAAGAATGGAGACTCTTCTCACAGTCGGTGCTTTGAGCATTCCCTGTGAGACCCGTATTAGTTTCCGCCACACCTCTGCAGGTGCAGTTTATTCCTTGGACCTTCACATTGACGATGAAACACAGAAATGGCATCGGAATTAAATACAAAAGGCACAATGCCGCCTTAAGTACAAGAATAGAGACTCTTCTTACAGTCAGTGCTTTGAGCATTCCCTGTGAGACCAGTATTAGTTTCCGCTACACCACTGCAGGTTCAATGTATTCCTTGGAACTTCACACTGACGATGAAACACAGAAATCGCATCGGAATCAAATACAAAAGGCACAATGCCGCCTTAAGTACAAGAATAGAGACTCTTCTTACAGTCGGTGCTTTGAGCATTCCCTGTGAGACCAGTATTAGTTTCCGATACACCACTGCAGGTGCAATGTATTCCTTGGACCTTCACATTGACGATGAAACACAGAAATCGCATCGGAATTAAATACAAAACGCACAATGCCGCCTTAAGTACAAGAATAGAGACTCTTCTTACAGTCGATGCTTTGAGCATTCCCTGTGAGACCAGTATTAGTTTCCGCTACACCTCTGCAGGTTCAATGTATTCCTTGGACCTTCACATTGACGATGATACACAGAAATCGCATCGGAATTAAGTACAAAAGGCTCAATGCCGCCTTAAGTACAAGAATAGAGACTCTCCTTACAGTCGGTGCTTTGAGCATTCCCTGTGAGACCAGTATTAGTTTCCGCTACACCTCTGCAGGTTCAGTATATTCCTTGGACCTTCACATTGACGATGAAACACAGAAATGGCATCGGAATTAAATACAAAAAGCACAATGAAGCCTTAAGTACAAGAATAGAGACTCTTCTAACTGTCGGTGCTTTGAGCATTCCCTGTGAGACCAGTATTAGTTTCCGATACACCACTGCAGGTCAATGTATTCCTTGGACCTTCACATTGACAATGAAACACAGAAATGGCATCGTAATTAAATACAAAAGGCACAATGCCGCCTTAAGTACAAGAATAGAGACTCTTTTTACAGTCGGTGCTTTGGGCATTCCTTGTAAGACCAGTATTAGTTTCCGATACACCACTGCAGGTTCAATGTATTCTATGGACTTTCACATTGACGATGAAACACAGAAATGGCATCGGAATTAAATACAAAAGACACAATACAGCCTTAAGTACAAGAATAGTGACTCTTCTTGCAGTCGGTGCTTTGAGCATTCCATGTGAGACCAGTATTAGTTTCCGATACACCACTGCAGGTTCAATGTATTCCTTGGACCTTCGCATTGACGATGAAACACAGAAATCGCATCGGAATGAAATACAAAAGGCACAATGCCGCCTTAAGTACAAGAATAGAGACTCTTCTTGCAGTCGGTGCTTTGAGCATTCCCTGTGAGACCAGTATTAGTGTCCGATACACCACTGCAGGTTCAATGTATTCCTTGGACCTTCACATTGACGATGAAACACAGAAATCGCATCGGAATTAAATACAAAACGCACAATGCCGCCTTATGTACAGGAATAGAGACTCTTCTTACAGTCGGTGATTTAAGCATTCCCTGTGAGACCAGTATTAGTTACCGCTACACCTCTGCAGGTTCAATGTATTCCTTGGACCTTCACATTGACGATGATACACAGAAATCGCATCGGAAATAAGTACAAAAGGCACAATGCCCCCTTAAGTACAAGAATAGAGACTCTTCTTACAGTCGGTGCTTTGAACATTCCCTGTGAGACCAGTATTAGTTTCCGCTACACCTCTGCAGGTTCAGTATATTCCTTGGACCTTCACATTGACGATGAAACACAGAAATGGCATCGGAATTAAATACAAAAGGCACAATGCCGCCTTAAGTACAAGAATAGAGACTCTTCTTGCAGTCGGTGCTTTGAGCATTCCCTGTGAGACCAGTATCAGTTTCCGATACACCACTGCAGGTTCAATGTATTACTTGGACCTTCACATTGACGATGAAACACAGAAATCGCATCGGCATTAAATACCAAACGCTAAATGCCGCCTTATGTACAAGAATAGAGACTCTTCTTACAGTCGGTGCTTTGAGCATTCCCTGTGAGACCAGTATTAGTTACCGCTACACCTCTGCAGGTTCAATGTATTCCTTGGACCTTCACATTGACGATGATACACAGAAATCGCATCGGAAATAAGTACAAAAGGCACATTGCCGCCTTAAGTACAAGAATAGAGACTCTTCTTACAGCCGGTGATTTGAGCATTCCCTGTGAGCCCAGTATTAGTTTCCGATACACCACTGCAGGTTCAATGTATTCCTTGGACCGTCACATTGACGATGAAACACAGAAATGGCATCGGAATTAAATACGAAAGGCACAATGCCGCCTTAAGTACAAGTATAGAGACTCTTCTTACAGTCGGTGCTTTGAGCATTCCATGTGAGACCAGTATTAGTTTCCGATACACCACTGCAGGTTCAATGTATTCCTTGGAACTTCACACTGACGATGAAACACAAAAATCGCATCGGAATCAAATACAAAAGGCACAATGCCGTCTTACGTACAAGAATAGAGACTCTTCTTACAGTCGGTGCTTTGAGCATTCCCTGTGAGACCAGTATTAGTTTCCGATACACCTCTGCAGGTTCAGTTTATTCCTTGGACCTTCACATTGACGATGAAACACAGAAATCGCATCGAAATTAAATACAAAAGGCACAATGCCGCCTTAAGTACAAGAATAGAGACTCTTCTTACAGTCGGTGCTTTCAGCATTCCCTGTGAGACCAGTATTAGTTTCCGATACACCACTGCAGGTTCAATGTATTCCTTGGACCTTCACATTGACGATGAAACACAGAAATCGCATCGGAATTAAATACAAAACGCACAATGCCGCCTTAAGTACAAGAATAGAGACTCTTCTTACAGTCGATGCTTTGAGCATTCCCTGTGAGACCAGTATTAGTTTCCGCTACACCTCTGCAGGTTCAATGTATTCCTTGGACCTTCACATTGACGATGATACACAGAAATCGCATCGGAATTAAGTACAAAAGGCACAATGCCGCCTTAAGTACAAGAATAGAGACTCTCCTTACAGCCGGTGCTTTGAGCATTCCCTGTGAGACCAGTATTAGTTTCCGCTACACCTCTGCAGGTTCAGTATATTCCTTGGACCTTCACATTGACGATGAAACACAGAAATCGCATCGGCATTAAATACAAAAGGCACAATGCCACCTTAAGTACAAGAATAGAGACTCTTCTTACAGTCGGTGCTTTGAGCATTCATTGTGAGACCAGTATTACTTTCCGCTACACCTCTGCAGGTTCAATGTATTCCTTGGAACTTCAAGTTGACGATGAAACACAGAAATGGCATCGGAATTAAATACAAAAAGCACAATGAAGCCTTAAGTACAAGAATAGAGACTCTTCTAACAGTCGGTGCTTTGAGCATTCCCTGTGAGACCAGTATTAGTTTCCGATACACCACTGCAGGTTCAATGTATTCCTTGGACCTTCACATTGACAATGAAACACAGATATGGCATCGGAATTAAATACAAAAAGCACAATGCCGCCTTAAGTACAAGAATAGAGACTCTTCTTGCAGTCGGTGCTTTGAGCATTCCATGTGAGACCAGTATTAGTTTCCGATACACCACTGCAGGTTCAATGTATCCCTTGGACCTTCGCATTGACGATGAATCACAGAAATCGCATCGGAATTAAATACAAAATGCACAATGCCGCCTTAAGTACAAGAATAGAGACTCATCTTACAGTCGGTGCTTTGAGCATTCCCTGTCAGACCAGTATTAGTTTCCGATACTCCTCTGCAGGTTCAGTTTATTCCTTGGACCTTCACATTGACGATGAAACACAGAAATGGCATCGGAATTAAATACAAAACGCACAATGCCGCTCTAAGTACAAGAATAGAGCCTCTTCTTACAGTCGGTGCTTTGAGCATTCCCTGTGAGACCAGTATTAGTTTCCGATACACCACTGCAGGTTCAATGTATTCCTTGGACCTTCACATTGACGATGAAACACAGAAATCGCATCGGAATTAAATACAAAAGGCACAATGCCGCCTTAAGTACAAGAATAGAGACTCTTCTTACAGTCGGTGCTTTGAGCATTCCCTGTGAGACAAGTATTAGTTTCCGATACACCTCTGCAGGTTCAGATTATTCCTTGGACCTTCACATTGACGATGAAACACAGAAATGGCATCGGAAGTAAATACAAAAGGCACAATGCCGCCTTAAGTACAAGAATAGAGACTCTTCTTACCGTCGGTGCTTTGAACATTCCCTGTGAGACCAGTATTAGTTTCCGCTACACCACTGCAGGTTCAGTTTATTCCTTAGACCTTCACATTGACGATGAAACACCGAAATGGCATCGGCATTAAATACAAAAGGCACAGTGCCGCCTTAAGTACAAGAATGGAGACTCTTCTTACAGTCGGTGCTTTGAGCATTCCCTGTGAGACCCGTATTAGTTTCCGCTACACCTCTGCAGGTGCAGTTTATTCCTTGGACCTTCACATTGACGATGAAACACAGAAATGGCATCGGAATTAAATACAAAAGGCACAATGCCGCCTTAAGTACAAGGATAGAGACTCTTCTTACAGTCGGTGCTTTGAGCATTCCCTGTGAGACCAGTATTAGTTTCCGATACACCACTGCAGGTTCAATGTATTCCTTGGAACTTCACACTGACGATGAATCACAGAAATCGCATCGGAATGAAATACAAAAGGCACAATGCCGCCTTAAGTACAAGAATAGAGACTCTTCTTGCAGTCGGTGCTTTGAGCATTCCCTGTGAGACCAGTATTAGTTTCCGATATACCACTGCAGATTCAATGTATTCATTGGACCTTCACATTGACGATGAAACACAGAAATCGCATCGGAAATAAGTACAAAAGGCACAATGCCGCCTTACATACAAGAATAGAGACTCTTCTTACAGTCGGTGCTTTGAACATTCCCTGTGAGACCAGTATTAGTTTCCGCTACACCTCTGCAGGTTCAGTATGTTCCTTGGACCTTCACATTGACGATGAAACACAGAAATGGCATCGGAATTAAATACAAAAGGCACAATGCCGCCTTAAGTACAAGAATAGAGACTCTACTTACAGTCGATGCTTTGAGCATTCCCTGTGAGACCAGTATTAGTTTCCGCTACACCTCTGCAGGTTCAGTTTATTCCTTGGACCTTCACATTGACGATGAAACACAGAAATGGCATCGGAATTAAATACAAAAGGCACCATGCCGCCTTCAGTACAAGAATAGTGACTCTTCTTACAGTCGTTGCTTTGAGCATTCCCTGTGAGACCAGTATTAGTTTTCGATACACCACTGCAGGTTCCATGTATTACTTGGAACTTCACACTGACGATGAAACACAGAAATCGCATCGGAATCAAATACAAATGGCGCAATGCCGCCTTAAGTACTAGGATAGAGACTCTTCTTACAGTCGGTGCTTTGAGCATTCCCTGTGAGACCAGTATTAGTTTCCGATACACCACTGCAGGTTCAATGTATTCCTTGGAACTTCACACTGACGATGAAACAAAAAATCGCATCGAAATGAAATACAAAAGGCACAATGCCGCCTTAAGTACAAGAATAGAGACTCTTCTTGCAGTCGGTGCTTTGAGCATTCCCTGTGAGACCAGTATTAGTTTCCGATACACCACTGCAGGTTCAATGTATTCCTTGGACCTTCACATTGACGATGAAACACAGAAATCGCCTCGGAATTAAATACAAAACGCACAATGCCGCCTTATGTACAAGAATAGAGACTCTTCTTTCAGTCGGTGCTTTGAGCATTCCCTGTGAGACCAGTATTAGTTACCGCTACACCTCTGCAGGTTCAATGTATTCCTTGGGCCTTCACATTGACGATGATACACAGAAATCGCATCGGAAATAAGTACAAAAGGCACAATGCCGCCTTAAGTACAAGAATAGAGACTCTTCTTACAGTCGGTGCTTTGAGCATTCCCTGTCAGACCAGTATTACTTTCCGCTACACATCTGCAGGTTCAGTATATTCCTTGGACCTTCACATTGACGATGAAACACAGAAATGGCATCGGAATTATTTACAAAAGGCACAATGCCGCCTTAAGTACAAGAATAGAGACTCTTCTTACAGTCGATGCTTTGAGCATTACCTGTGAGACAAGTATTAGTTTCCGCTACAGCTCTGCAGGTTCAGTTTATTCCTTGGACCTTCACATTGACGATGAAACACAGAAATGGCATCGGAATTAAATACAAAAGGAACAATACCGCCTTAAGTTCAAGAATAGAGACTCTTCTTACAGGCGGTGCTTTGAGCATTCCCTGCGAGACCAGTATTAGTTTCCGATACACCACTGCAGGTTCCATGTATTCCTTGGACCTTCGCATTGACGATGAATCACAGAAATCGCATCGCAATTAAATACAAAATGCACAATGCCGCCTTAAGTACAAGAATAGAGACTCTTCTTACAGTCGGTGCTTTGAGCATTCCCTGTGAGACCAGTATTAGTTTCCGGTACACCTCTGCAGGTTCAGTTTATTCCTAGGACCTTCACATTGACGATAAAACACAGAAATGGCATCGGAATTAAATACAAAACGCACAATGCCGCCTTAAGTACAAGAATAGAGACTCGTCTTACAGTCGGTGCTTTGAGCATTCCCTGTGAGACCAGTATTAGTTTCCGATACACCACTGAAGGTTCAATGTATTCCTTGGACCTTCACATTGACGATGAAACTCAGAAATCGCATCGGAATTAAATACAAAAGCCACAATGCCGCCTGAAGTACAAGAATAGAGACTCTTCTTACAGTCGGTGCTTTGAGCATTCCCTGTGAGACCAGTATTAGTTTCCGCTACACCTCTGCAGGTTCAGATTATTCCTTGGACCTTCACATTGGCGATGAAACACAAAAATGGCATCGGAAGTAAATACAAAAGGCACAATGCCGCCTTAAGTACGAGAATGGAGACTCTTCTTACCGTCGGTGCTTTGAGCATTCCCTGTGAGACCAGTATTAGTTTCCGCTACACCACTGCAGGTTCAGTTTATTCCTTAGACCTTCACATTGACGATGAAACACAGAAATGGCATCGGAATTAAATACAAAAGGCACAATGCCGCCTTAAGTACAAGAATGGAGACTCTTCTTACAGTCGGTGCTTTGAGCATTCCCTGTGAGACCCGTATTAGTTTCCGCTACACCTCTGCAGGTGCAGTTTATTCCTTGGACCTTCACATTGACGATGAAACACAGAAATGGCATCGGAATTAAATACAAAAGGCACAATGCCGCCTTAAGTACAAGAATAGAGACTCTTCTTACAGTCGGTGCTTTGAGCATTCCCTGTGAGACCAGTATTAGTTTCCGATACACCACTGCAGGTTCAATGTATTGCTTGGACCTTCGCATTGACGATGAAAGACAGAAATCGCATCGGAATTAAATACAAAAGGCACAATGCCGCCTTAAGTACAAGAATAGAGACTCATCTTACAGTCGGTGCTTTGAGCATTCCCTGTCAGACCAGTATTAGATTCCGATACTCCTCTGCAGGTTCAGTTTATTCCTTGGACCTTCACATTGACGATGAAACACAGAAATGGCATCGGAATTAAATACAAAACGCACAATGCCGCCTTAAGTACAAGAATAGAGCCTCTTCTTACAGTCGGTGCTTTGAGCATTCCCGGTGAGACCAGTATTAGTTTTCGATACACCACTGCAGGTTCAATGTATTCCTTGGACCTTCACGTTGACGATGAAACACAGAAATCGCATCGGAATTAAATACAAAAGGCACAATGCCGCCTTAAGTACAAGAATAGAGACTCTTCTAACAGTCGGTGCTTTGAGCATTCCCTGTGAGACAAGTATTAGTTTCCGATACACCTCTGCAGGTTCAGATTATTCCTTGGACCTTCACATTGACGATGAAACACAGAAATGGCATCGGAAGTAAATACAAAAGGCACAATGCCGCCTTAAGTACAAGAATAGAGACTCTTCTTACCGTCGGTGCTTTGAACATTCCCTGTGAGACCAGTATTAGTATCCGCTACACCACTGCAGGTTTAGTTTATTACTTAGACCTTCACATTGACGATGAAACACCGAAATGGCATCGGAATTAAATACAAAAGGCACAGTGCCGCCTTAAGTACAAGAATGGAGACTCTTCTTACAGTCGGTGCTTTGAGCATTCCCTGTGAGACCCGTATTAGTTTCCGCTACACCTCTGCAGGTGCAGTTTATTCCTTGGACCTTCACATTGACGATGAAACACAAAAATGGCATCGGAATTAAATACAAAAGGCACAATGCCGCCTTAAGTACAAGGATAGAGACTCTTCTTACAGTCGGTGCTTTGAGCATTCCCTGTGAGACCAGTATTAGTTTCCGATACACCACTGCAGGTTCAATGTATTCCTTGGAACTTCACACTGACGATGAAACACAGAAATCGCATCGGAATGAAATACAAAAAGCACAATGCCGCCTTAAGTACAAGAATAGAGACTTATCTTGCAGTCGGTGCTTTGAGCATTCCCTGTGAGACCAGTATTAGTTTCCGATACACCACTGCAGGTTCAATGTATTCCTTGGACCTTCACATTGACGATGAAACACAGAAATCGCATCGGAATTAAATACAAAACGCACAATGCCGCCTTATGTACAAGAATAGACTCTTCTTACAGTCGGTGCTTTGAGCATTCCCTGTGAGACCAGTATTAGTTACCGCTACACCTCTGCAGGTTCAATGTATTCCTTGGACCTTCACATTGACGATGATACACAGAAATCGCATCGGAAATAAGTACAAAAGGCACAATGCCGCCTTAAGTACAAGAATAGAGACTCTTCTTACAGTCGGTGCTTTGAACATTCCCTGTGAGACCAGTATTAGTTTCCGCTACACCTCTGCAGGTTCAATGCATTCCTTGGACCTTCACATTGACGATGAAACACAGAAATGGCATCGGAATTAAATACAAAAGGCACAATGCCGCCTTAAGTACAAGAATAGAGACTCTTCTTACAGTCGATGCTTTGAGCATTCCCTGTGAGACCAGTATTAGTTTCCGCTATACCTCTGCAGGTTCAGTATATTCCTTGGACCTTCACATTGACGATGAAACACAGAAATGGCATCGGAATTAAATACAAAAGGCACCATGCCGCCTTAAGTACAAGAATAGAGACTCTTCTTACAGTCGGTGCTTTAAGCATTCCCTGTGAGACCAGTATTAGTTTCCGATACACCACTGCAGGTTCCATGTATTCCTTGGAACTTCACACTGACGATGAAACACAGAAATCGCATCGGAATCAAATACAAAAGGCGCAATGACGCCTTAAGTACTAGGATAGAGACTCTTCTTACAGTCGGTGCTTTGAGCATTCCCTGTGAGACCAGTATTAGTTTCCGATACACCACTGCAGGTTCAATGTATTCCTTGGAACTTCACTCTGACGATGAAACACAAAAATCGCATCGGAATGAAATACAAAAGGCACAATGCCGCCTTAAGTACAAGAATAGAGACTCTTCTCACAGTCGGTGCTTTGAGCATTCCCTGTGAGACCAGTATTAGTTTCCGATACACCACTGCAGGTTCAATGTATTCCTTGGACCTTCACATTCACGATGAAACACAGAAATCGCATCGGAATTAAATACAAAACGCACAATGCCGCCTTATGTACAAGAATAGAGACTCTTCTTTCAGTCGGTGCTTTGAGCATTCCCTGTGAGACCAGTATTAGTTACCGCTACACCTCTGCAGGTTCAATGTATTCCTTGGCCTTCACATTGACGATGATACACAGAAATCGCATCGGAAATAAGTACAAAAGGCACAATGCCGCCTTAAGTACAAGAATGGAGACTCTTCTTACAGTCGGTGCTTTGAGCATTCCCTGTCAGACCAGTATTAGTTTCCGCTACACATCTGCAGGTTCAGTATATTCCTTGGACCTTCACATTGACGATGAAACACAGAAATGGCATCGGAATTAAATACAAAAGGCACAATGCCGCCTTAAGTACAAGAATAGAGACTCTTCTTACAGTCGATGCTTTGAGCATTCCCTGTGAGACCAGTATTAGTTTCCGCTACACCTCTGCAGGTTCAGTTATTCCTTGGACCTTCACATTGACGATGAAACACAGAAATGGCATCGGAATTAAATACAAAAGGCACAATGCCGCCTTAAGTACAAGAATGGAGACTCTTCTTACAGTCGGTGCTTTGAGCATTCCCTGTGAGACCCATATTAGTTTCCGCTACACCTCTGCAGGTGCAGTTTATTCCTTGGACCTTCACATTGCCGATGAAACACAGAAATGGCATCGGAATTAAATACAAAAGGCACAATGCCGCCTTAAGTACAAGAATAGAGACTCTTCTTACAGTCGGTGCTTTGAGCATTCCCTGTGAGACCAGTATTAGTTTCCGGTATACCTCTGCAGGTTCAGTTTATTCCTTGGACCTTCACATTGACGATGAAACACAGAAATGGCATCGGAATTAAATACAAAAGGCACAATGCCGCCTTAAGTACAAGAATAGAGACCCTTCTTACAGTCGGTGCTTTGAGCATTCCCTGTGAGACCAGTATTAGTTTCCGATACACCACTGCAAGTTCAATGTATTCCTTGGAACTTCACACTGACGATGAAACACAGAAATCGCATCGGAATCAAATACAAAAGGCGCAATGCCGCCTTAAGTACAAGAATAGAGACTCTTCTTGCAGTCGGTGCTTTGAGCATTCCCTGTGAGACCAGTATTAGTTTCCGATACACCACTGCAGGTTCAAAGTATTCCTTGGACCTTCACATTGAGGATGAAACACAGAAATCGCATCGGAATTAAATAGAAAACGCACAATGCCGCCTTATGTACAAGAACAGAGACTCTTCTTACAGTCGGTGCTTTGAGCATTCCCTGTGAGACCAGTATTAGTTACCGCTACACCTCTGCAGGTTCAATGTATTCCTTGGATCTTCACATTGACGATGAAACACAGAAATCGCATCGGAATTAAATACAAAAGGCACAATGCTACCTTAAGTACCAGAATAGAGACTCTTCTTACAGTCGGTGCTTTGAGCATTCCCTGTGAGACCAGTATTAGTTTCCGCTACACCTCTGCAGGTTCAATGAATTCCTTGGACCTTCACATTGACGATGAAACACAGAAATGGCATCGGAATTAAATACAAAAGGCACAATGCCGCCTTAAGTACAAGAGTAGAGACTCTTCTTAGAGTCGGTGCTTTGAGCATTCCCTGTGAGACCAGTATTAGTTTCCGATCCACCACTGCAGGTTCAATGTATTCCTTGGACCTTCACATTGACGATGAAACACAGAAATGGCATCGGAATTAAATACAAAAGGCACAATGCCGCCTTAAGTACAAGAATAGAGACTCTTCTTACAGTCGGTGCTTTGAGCATTCCCTGTGAGACCAGTATTAGTTTCCGATACACCACTGCAGGTTCAGTATATTCCTTAGACCTTCACATTGACGATGAAACACCGAAATGGCATCGGAATTAAATACAAAAGGTACAATGCCGCCTTAAGTACAAGAATGGAGACTCTTCTTACAGTCGGTGCTTTGAGCATTCCCTGTGAGACCCGTATTAGTTTCCGCTACACCTCTGCAGGTGCACTTTATTCCTTGGACCTTCACATTGACGATGAAACACAGAAATGGCATCGGAATTAAATACAAAAGGCACAATGCCGCCTTAAGTACAAGAATAGAGACTCTTCTTACAGTCGGTGCTTTCAGCATTCCCTGTGAGACCAGTATTAGTTTCCGATACACCACTGCAGGTTCAAAGTATTCCATGGACCTTCACATTGACGATGAAACACAGAAATCGCATCGGAATTAAATACAAAACGCACAATGCCGCCTTATGTACAAGAATAGAGACTCTTCTTACAGTCGGTGCTTTGAGCATTCCCTGTGAGACCAGTATTAGTTACCGCTACACCTCTGCAGGTTCAATGTATTCCTTGGATCTTCACATTGACGATGATACACAGAAATCGCATCGGAATTAAGTACAAAAGGCACAATGCCGCCTTAAGTACAAGAATAGAGACTCTTCTTACAGTCGGTGCTTTGAGCATTCCCTGTGAGACCAGTATTAGTTTCCGCTCCACCTCTGCAGGTTCAGTATATTCCTTGGATCTTCACGTTGACGATGAAACACAGAAATCGCATCGGAATTAAATACAAAAGGCACAATGCCACCTTAAGTACAAGAGTAGAGACTCTTCTTACAGTCGGTGCTTTGAGCATTCCCTGTGAGACCAGTATTAGTTTCCGCTACACCTCTGCAGGTTCAATGTATTCCTTGGACCTTCACATTGACGATGAAACACAGAAATGGCATCGGAATTAAATACAAAAGGCACAATGCCGCCTTAAGTTCAAGAATGGAGACTCTTCTTACAGTCGGTGCTTTGAGCATTCTCAGTGAGACCAGTATTAGTTTCCGATACACCACTGCAGGTTCAATGTATTCCTTGGACATTCACATTGACGATGAAACACAGAAATGGCATCGGAATTAAATACAAAAGGCACAATGCCGCCTTAAGTACAAGAATAGAGACTCTTCCTACAGTCGGTGCTTTGAGCATTCCCTGTGAGACCAGTATTAGTTTCCGGTACACCTCTGCAGGTTCAGTTTATTCCTAGGACCTTCACATTGACGATAAAACACAGAAATGGCATCGGAATTAAATACAAAACGCACAATGCCGCCTTAAGTACAAGAATAGAGACTCGTCTTACAGTCGGTGCTTTGAGCATTCCCTGTGAGGCCAGTATTAGTTTCCAATACACCACTGCAGGTTCAATGTATTCCTTGGACCTTCACATTGAAGATGAAACTCAGTAATCGCATCGGAATTAAATACAAAAGGCACAATGCCGCCTTAAGTACAAGAATAGAGACTCATCTTACAGTCAGTGCATTGAGCATTCCCTGTGAGACCAGTATTAGTTTCCGCTACACCTCTGCAGGTTCAGATTATTCCTTGGACCTTCACATTGACGATGAAACACAGAAATGGCATCGGAAGTAAATACAAAAGGCACAATGCCGCCTTAAGTACAAGAATGGACAATCTTCTTACCGTCGGTGCTTTGAGCATTCCCTGTGAGACCAGTATTAGTTTCCGCTACACCACTGCAGGTTCAGTTTATTCCTTAGACCTTCATATTGACGATGAAACACCGAAATGGCATCGGAATTAAATACAAAAGGCACAATGCCGCCTTAAGCACAAGAATGGAGACTCTTCTTACAGTCGGTGATTTGAGCATTCCCTGTGAGACCCGTATTAGTTTCCGCTACACCTCTGCAGGTGCAGTTTATTCCTTGGACCTTCACATTGACGATGAAACACAGAAATGGCATCGGAATTAAATACAAAAGGCACAATGCCGCCATAAGTACAAGAATAGAGACCCTTCTTACAGTCGGTGCTTTGGGCATTCCCTGTGAGACCAGTATTAGTTTCCGATACACCACTGCAGGTTCAATGTATTCCTTGGAACTTCACACTGACGATGAAACACAGAAATCGCATCGGAATCAAATACAAAAGGCACAATGCCGCCTTAAGTACAAGAATAGAGACTCTTCTTACAGTCGGTGCTTTCAGCATTCCCTGTGAGACCAGTATTAGTTTCCGATACACCACTGCAGGTTCAAAGTATTCCATGGACCTTCACATTGACGATGAAACACAGAAATCGCATCGGAATTAAATACAAAACGCACAATGCCGCCTTATGTACAAGAATAGAGACTCTTCTTACAGTCGGTGCTTTGAGCATTCCCTGTGAGACCAGTATTAGTTACCGCTACACCTCTGCAGGTTCAATGTATTCCTTGGATCTTCACATTGACGATGATACACAGAAATCGCATCGGAATTAAGTACAAAAGGCACAATGCCGCCTTAAGTACAAGAATAGAGACTCTTCTTACAGTCGGTGCTTTGAGCATTCCCTGTGAGACCAGTATTAGTTTCCGCTCCACCTCTGCAGGTTCAGTATATTCCTTGGATCTTCACGTTGACGATGAAACACAGAAATCGCATCGGAATTAAATACAAAAGGCACAATGCCACCTTAAGTACAAGAGTAGAGACTCTTCTTACAGTCGGTGCTTTGAGCATTCCCTGTGAGACCAGTATTAGTTTCCGCTACACCTCTGCAGGTTCAATGTATTCCTTGGACCTTCACATTGACGATGAAACACAGAAATGGCATCGGAATTAAATACAAAAGGCACAATGCCGCCTTAAGTTCAAGAATGGAGACTCTTCTTACAGTCGGTGCTTTGAGCATTCTCAGTGAGACCAGTATTAGTTTCCGATACACCACTGCAGGTTCAATGTATTCCTTGGACATTCACATTGACGATGAAACACAGAAATGGCATCGGAATTAAATACAAAAGGCACAATGCCGCCTTAAGTACAAGAATAGAGACTCTTCCTACAGTCGGTGCTTTGAGCATTCCCTGTGAGACCAGTATTAGTTTCCGGTACACCTCTGCAGGTTCAGTTTATTCCTAGGACCTTCACATTGACGATAAAACACAGAAATGGCATCGGAATTAAATACAAAACGCACAATGCCGCCTTAAGTACAAGAATAGAGACTCGTCTTACAGTCGGTGCTTTGAGCATTCCCTGTGAGACCAGTATTAGTTTCCAATACACCACTGCAGGTTCAATGTATTCCTTGGACCTTCACATTGAAGATGAAACTCAGTAATCGCATCGGAATTAAATACAAAAGGCACAATGCCGCCTTAAGTACAAGAATAGAGACTCATCTTACAGTCGGTGCATTGAGCATTCCCTGTGAGACCAGTATTAGTTTCCGCTACACCTCTGCAGGTTCAGATTATTCCTTGGACCTTCACATTGACGATGAAACACAGAAATGGCATCGGAAGTAAATACAAAAGGCACAATGCCGCCTTAAGTACAAGAATGGACAATCTTCTTACCGTCGGTGCTTTGAGCATTCCCTGTGAGACCAGTATTAGTTTCCGCTACACCACTGCAGGTTCAGTTTATTCCTTAGACCTTCATATTGACGATGAAACACCGAAATGGCATCGGAATTAAATACAAAAGGCACAATGCCGCCTTAAGTACAAGAATGGAGACTCTTCTTACAGTCGGTGATTTGAGCATTCCCTGTGAGACCCGTATTAGTTTCCGCTACACCTCTGCAGGTGCAGTTTATTCCTTGGACCTTCACATTGACGATGAAACACAGAAATGGCATCGGAATTAAATACAAAAGGCACAATGCCGCCTTAAGTACAAGAATAGAGACCCTTCTTACAGTCGGTGCTTTGGGCATTCCCTGTGAGACCAGTATTAGTTTCCGATACACCACTGCAGGTTCAATGTATTCCTTGGAACTTCACACTGACGATGAAACACAGAAATCGCATCGGAATCAAATACAAAAGGCGCAATGCCGCCTTAAGTACAAGAATAGAGACTCTTCTTGCAGTCGGTGCTTTGAGCATTCCCTATGAGACCAGTATTAGTTTCCGATACACCACAGCAGGTTCAAAGTATTCACTGGACCTTCACATTGACGATGAAACACAGAAATCGCATCGGAATTAAATACAAAAAGCACAATGCCGCCTTATGTACAAGAATAGAGACTCTTCTTACAGTCGGTGCTTTGAGCATTCCCTGTGAGACCAGTATTAGTTACCGCTACACCTCTGCAGGTTCAATGTATTCCTTGGATCTTCACATTGACGATGATACACAGAAATCGCATCGGAATTAAGTACAAAAGGCACAATGCCGCCTTAAGTACAAGAATAGAGACTCTTCTTACAGTCGGTGCTTTGAGCATTCCCTGTGAGACCAGTATTAGTTTCCGCTACACCTCTGCAGGTTCAGTATATTCCTTGGATCTTCACATTGACGATGAAACACAGAAATCGCATCGGAATTAAATACAAAAGGCACAATGCCACCTTAAGTACAAGAATAGAGACTCTTCTTACAGTCGGTGCATTGAGCATTCCCTGTGAGACCAGTATTAGTTTCCGCTACACCTCTGCAGGTTCAATGTATTCCTTGGACCTTCACATTGACGATGACACACAGAAATGGCATCGGAATTAAATACAAAAGGCACAATGCCGCCTTAAGTACAAGAATGGAGACTCTTCTTACAGTCGGTGCTTTGAGCATTCCCTGTGAGACCAGTATTAGATTCCGCTACACCTCTGCAGGTGCAGTTTATTCCTTGGACCTTCACATTGACGATGAAACACAGAAATGGCATCGGAATTAAATACAAAAGGCACAATGCCGCCTTAAGTACAAGAATAGAGACCCTTCTTACAGTCGGTGCTTTGAGCATTCCCTGTGAGACCAGTATTATTTTCCGATACACCACTGCAAGTTCAATGTATTCCTTGGATCTTCACACTGACGATGAAACACAGACATCGCATCGGAATCAAATACAAAAGGCGCAATGCCGCCTTAAGTACAAGAATAGAGACTCTTCTTGCAGTCGGTGCTTTGAGCATTCCCTGTGAGACCAGTATTAGTTTCCGATACACCACTGCAGGTTCGAAGTATTCCTTGGACCTTCAAATTGACGATGAAACACAGAAATGGCATCGGAATTAAATACAAAAGGCACAATGCCGCCTTAAGTACAAGAATAGAGACTCTTCTTACAGTCGGTGCTTTGAGCATTCCCTGTGAGACCAGTATTAGTTTCCGGTACACCTCTGCAGGTTCAGTTTATTCCTAGGACCTTCACATTGACGATAAAACACAGAAATGGCATCGGAATTAAATACAAAACGCACAATGCCGCCTTAAGTACAAGAATAGAGACTCGTCTTACAGTCGGTGCTTTGAGCATTCCCTGTGAGACCAGTATTAGTTTCCAATACACCACTGCAGGTTCAATGTATTCCTTGGACCTTCACATTGACGATGAAACTCAGAAATCGCATCGGAATTAAATACAAAAGGCACAATGCCGCCTTAAGTACAAGAATAGAGACTCATCTTACAGTCGGTGCATTGAGCATTCCCTGTGAGACCAGTATTAGTTTCCGCTACACCTCTGCAGGTTCAGATTATTCCTTGGATCTTCACATTGACGATGAAACACAGAAATGGCATCGGAAGTAAATACAAAAGGCACAATGCCGCCTTAAGTACAAGAATGGAGAATCTTCTTACCGTCGGTGATTTGAGCATTCCCTGTGAGACCAGTATTAGTTTCCGCTACACCACTGCAGGTTCAGTTTATTCCTTAGACCTTCACATTGACGATGAAACACCGAAATGGCATCGGAATTAAATACAAAAGGCACAATGCCGCCTTAAGTACAAGAATGGAGACTCTTCTTACAGTCGGTGCTTTGAGCATTCCCTGTGAGATTCGTATTAGTTTCCGCTACACCTCTGCAGGTGCAGTTTATTCCTTGGACCTTCATATTGACGATGAAACACAGAAATGGCATCGGAATTAAATACAAAAGGCACAATGCCGCCTTAAGTACAAGAATAGAGACCCTTCTTACAGTCGGTGCTTTGAGCATTCCCTGTGAGACCAGTATTAGTTTCCGATACACCACTGCAGGTTCAATGTATTCCTTGGAACTTCACACTGACGATGAAACACAGAAATCGCATCGGAATCAAATACAAAAGGCGCAATGCCGCCTTAAGTACAAGAATAGAGACTCTTCTTGCAGTCGGTGCTTTGAGCATTCCCTGTGAGACCAGTATTAGTTTCCGATACACCACTGCAGGTTCAAAGTATTCCTTGGACCTTCACATTGACGATGAAACACAGAAATCGCATCGGAATTAAATACAAAACGCACAATGCCGCCTTATGTACAAGAATAGAGACTCTTCTTACAGTCGGTGCTTTGAGCATTCCCTGTGAGACCAGTATTAGTTACCGCTACACCTCTGCAGGTTCAATGTATTCCTTGGATCTTCACATTGACGATGATACACAGAAATCGCATCGGAATTAAGTACAAAAGGCACAATGCCGCCTTAAGTACAAGAATAGAGACTCTTCTTACAGTCGGTGATTTGAGCATTCCCTGTGAGACCAGTATTAGTTTCCGCTACACCTCTGCAGGTTCAGTATATTCCTTGGATCTTCACATTGACGATGAAACACAGAACTCGCATCGGAATTAAATACAAAAGGCACAATGCCACCTTAAGTACAAGAATAGAGACTCTTCTTACAGTCGGTGCTTAGAGCATTCCCTGTAACACCAGTATTAGTTTCCGCTACACCTCTGCAGGTTCAGATTATTCCTTGGATCTTCACATTGACGATGAAACACAGAAATGGCATCGGAAGTAAATACAAAAGGCACAATGCCGAATTAAGTACAAGAATGGAGAATCTTCTTACCGTCGGTGATTTGAGCATTCCCTGTGAGACCAGTATTAGTTTCCGCTACACCACTGCAGGTTCAGTTTATTCCTTAGACCTTCACATTGACGATGAAACACCGAAATGGCATCGGAATTAAATACAAAAGGCACAATGCCGCCTTAAGTACAAGAATGGAGACTCTTCTTACAGTCGGTGCTTTGAGCATTCCCTGTGAGATTCGTATTAGTTTCCGCTACACCTCTGCAGGTGCAGTTTATTCCTTGGACCTTTATATTGACGATGAAACACAGAAATGGCATCGGAATTAAATACAAAAGGCACAATGCCGCCTTAAGTACAAGAATAGAGACCCTTCTTACAGTCGGTGCTTTGAGCATTCCCTGTGAGACCAGTATTAGTTTCCGATACACCACTGCAGGTTCAAAGTATTCCTTGGACCTTCACATTGACGATGAAACACTGAAATCGCATCGGAAGTAAATACAAAAGGCACAATGCCGCCTTAAGTACAAGAATGGAGAATCTTCTTACCATCGGTGATTTGAGCATTCCCTGTGAGACCAGTATTAGTTTCCGCTACACCACTGCAGGTTCAGTTTATTCCTTAGACCTTCACATTGACGATGAAACACCGAAATGGCATCGGAATTAAATACAAAAGGCACAAAGCCGCCTTAAGTACAAGAATGGAGACTCTTCTTACAGTCGGTGCTTTGAGCATTCCCTGTGAGACCCGTATTAGTTTCCGCTACACCTCTGCAGGTGCAGTTTATTCCTTGGACCTTCACATTGACGATGAAACACAGAAATGGCATCGGAATTAAATACAAAAGGCACAATGCCGCCTTAAGTACAAGAATGGAGACTCTTCTTACAGTCGGTGCTTTGAGCATTCCCTGTGAGACCAGTATTAGATTCCGCTACACCTCTGCAGGTGCAGTTTATTCCTTGGACCTTCACATTGACGATGAAACACAGAAATGGCATCGGAATTAAATACAAAAGGCACAATGCGCCTTAAGTACAAGAATAGAGACCCTTCTTACAGTCGGTGCTTTGAGCATTCCCTGTGAGACAAGTATTAGTTTCCGATACACCACTGCAGGTTCAATGTATTCCTTGGAACTTCACACTGACGATGAAACACAGAAATCGCATCGGAATCAAATACAAAAGGCGCAATGCCGCCTTAAGTACAAGAATAGAGACTCTTCTTACAGTCGGTGCTTTGAGCATTCCCTGTGAGACCAGTATTAGTTTCCGATACACCACTGCAGGTTCAGTTTATTCCTTAGACCTTCACATTGACGATGAAACACCGAAATGGCATCGGAATTAAATACAAAAGGCACAATGCCGCCTTAAGTACAAGAATGGAGACTCTTCTTACAGTCGGTGCTTTGAGCATTCCCTGTGAGACCCGTATTAGTTTCCGCTACACCTCTGCAGGTGCAGTTTGTTCCTTGGACCTTCACATTGACGATGAAACACAGAAATGGCATCGGAATTAAATACAAAAGGCACAATGCCACCTTAAGTACAAGAGTAGAGACTCTTCTTACAGTCGGTGCTTTGAGCATTCCCTGTGAGACCAGTATTAGTTTCCGCTACACCTCTGCAGGTTCAATGTATTCCTTGGACCTTCACATTGACGATGAAACACAGAAATGGCATCGGAATTAAATACAAAAGGCACAATGCCGCCTTATGTTCAAGAATGGAGACTCTTCTTACAGTCGGTGCTTTGAGCATTCCCAGTGAGACCAGTATTAGTTTCCGATACACCACTGCAGGTTCAATGTATTCCTTGGACCTTCACATTGACGATGAAACACAGAAATGGCATCGGAATTAAATACAAAAGGCACAATGCCGCCTTAAGTACAAGAATAGAGACTCTTCTTACAGTCGGTGCTTTGAGCATTCCCTGTGAGACCAGTATTAGTTTCCGGTACACCTCTGCAGGTTCAGTTTATTCCTAGGACCTTCACATTGACGATAAAACACAGAAATGGCATCGGAATTAAATACAAAACGCACAATGCCGCCTTAAGTACAAGAATAGAGACTCGTCTTACAGTCGGTGCTTTGAGCATTCCCTGTGAGACCAGTATTAGTTTCCAATACACCACTGCAGGTTCAATGTATTCCTTGGACCTTCACATTGACGATGAAACTCAGAAATCGCATCGGAATTAAATACAAAAGGCACAATGCCGCCTTAAGTACAAGAATAGAGACTCATCTTACAGTCGGTGCATTGAGCATTCCCTGTGAGACCAGTATTAGTTTCCGCTACACCTCTGCAGGTTCAGATTATTCCTTGGACCTTCACATTGACGATGAAACACAGAAATGGCATCGGAAGTAAATACAAAAGGCACAATGCCGCCTTAAGTACAAGAATGGAGAATCTTCTTACCGTCGGTGCTTTGAGCATTCCCTGTGAGACCAGTATTAGTTTCCGCTACACCACTGCAGGTTCAGTTTATTCCTTAGACCTTCACATTGACGATGAAACACCGAAATGGCATCGGAATTAAATACAAAAGGCACAATGCCGCCTTAAGTACAAGAATGGAGACTCTTCTTACAGTCGGTGCTTTGAGCATTCCCTGTGAGACCCGTATTAGTTTCCGCTACACCTCTGCAGGTGCAGTTTATTCCTTGGACCTTCACATTGACGATGAAACCCAGAAATGGCATCGGAATTAAATACAAAAGGCACAATGCCGCCTTAAGTACAAGAATAGAGACCCTTCTTACAGTTGGTGCTTTGGGCATTCCCTGTGAGACCAGTATTAGTTTCCGATACACCACTGCAGGTTCAATGTAGTCCTTGGAACTTCACACTGACGATGAAACACAGAAATCGCATCGGAATCAAATACAAAAGGCGCAATGCCGCCTTAAGTACAAGAATAGAGACTCTTCTTGCAGTCGGTGCTTTGAGCATTCCCTATGGGACCAGTATTAGTTTCCGATACACCACAGCAGGTTCAAAGTATTCATTGGACCTTCACATTGACGATGAAACACAGAAATCGCATCGGAATTAAATACAAAACGCACAATGCCGCCTTATGTACAAGAATAGAGACTCTTCTTACAGTCGGTGCTTTGAGCATTCCCTGTGAGACCAGTATTAGTTACCGCTACACCTCTGCAGGTTCAATGTATTCCTTGGATCTTCACATTGACGATGATACACAGAAATCGCATCGGAATTAAGTACAAAAGGCACAATGCCGCCTTAAGTACAAGAATAGAGACTCTTCATACAGTCGGTGCTTTGAGCATTCCCTGTGAGACCAGTATTAGTTTCCGCTACACCTCTGCAGGTTCAGTATATTCCTTGGATCTTCACATTGACGATGAAACACAGAAATCGCATCGGAATTAAATACAAAAGGCACAATGCCATCTTAAATACGAGAATAGAGACTCTTCTTACAGTCGGTGCTTTGAGCATTCCCTGTGAGACCAGTATTAGTTTCCGCTACACCTCTGCAGGTTCAATGTATTCCTTGGACCTTCACATTGACGATGAAACACAGAAATGGCATCGGAATTAAATACAAAAGGCACAATGCCGCCTTAAGTACAAGAATGGAGACTCTTCTTACAGTAGGTGCTTTGAGCATTCCCTGTGAGACCAGTATTAGTTACCGCTACACCTCTGCAGGTTCAGTGTATTCCTTGGATCTTCACATTGACGATGATACACAGAAATCGCATCGGAATTAAGTACAAAAGGCACAATGCCGCCTTAAGTACAAGAATAGAGACTCTTCTTACAGTCGGTGCTTTGAGCATTCCCTGTGAGACCAGTATTAGTTTCCGCTACACCTCTGCAGGTTCAGTATATTCCTTGGATCTTCACATTGACGATGAAACACAGAACTCGCATCGGAATTAAATACAAAAGGCACAATGCCACCTTAAGTACAAGAATAGAGACTCTTCTTACAGTCGGTGCTTAGAGCATTCCCTGTAACACCAGTATTAGTTTCCGCTACACATCTGCAGGTTCATATTATTCCTTGGATCTTCACATTGACGATGAAACACAGAAATGGCATCGGAAGTAAATACAAAAGGCACAATGCCGCCTTAAGTACAAGAATGAAGAATCTTCTTACCGTCGGTGATTTGAGCATTCCCTGTGAGACCAGTATTAGTTTCCGCTACACCACTGCAGGTTCAGTTTATTCCTTAGACCTTCACATTGACGATGAAACACCGAAATGGCATCGGAATTAAATACAAAAGGCACAATGCCGCCTTAAGTACAAGAATGGAGACTCTTCTTACAGTCGGTGCTTTGAGCATTCCCTGTGAGATTCGTATTAGTTTCCGCTACACCTCTGCAGGTGCAGTTTATACCTTGGACCTTCATATTGACGATGAAACACAGAAATGGCATCGGAATTAAATACAAAAGGCACAATGCCGCCTTAAGTACAAGAATAGAGACCCTTCTTACAGTCGGTGCTTTGAGCATTCCCTGTGAGACCAGTATTAGTTTCCGATACACCACTGCAGGTTCAATGTATTCCTTGGAACTTCACACTGACGATGAAACACAGAAATCGCATCGGAATCAAATACAAAAGGCGCAATGCCGCCTTAAGTACAAGAATAGAGACTCTTCTTGCAGTCGGTGCTTTGAGCATTCCCTGTGAGACCAGTATTAGTTTCCGATACACCACTGCAGGTTCAAAGTATTCCTTGGACCTTCACATTGACGATGAAACACAGAAATCGCATCGGAAGTAAATACAAAAGGCACAATGCCGCCTTAAGTACAAGAATGGAGAATCTTCTTACCATCGGTGATTTGAGCATTCCCTGTGAGACCAGTATTAGTTTCCGCTACACCACTGCAGGTTCAGTTTATTCCTTAGACCTTCACATTGACGATGAAACACCGAAATGGCATCGGAATTAAATACAAAAGGCACAATGCCGCCTTAAGTACAAGAATGGAGACTCTTCTTACAGTCGGTGCTTTGAGCATTCCCTGTGAGACCCGTATTAGTTTCCGCTACACCTCTGCAGGTGCAGTTTATTCCTTGGACCTTCACATTGACGATGAAACACAGAAATGGCATCGGAATTAAATACAAAAGGCACAATGCCGCCTTAAGTACAAGAATGGAGACTCTTCTTACAGTCGGTGCTTTGAGCATTCCCTGTGAGACCAGTATTAGATTCCGCTACACCTCTGCAGGTGCAGTTTATTCCTTGGACCTTCACATTGACGATGAAACACAGAAATGGCATCGGAATTAAATACAAAAGGCACAATGCGCCTTAAGTACAAGAATAGAGACCCTTCTTACAGTCGGTGCTTTGAGCATTCCCTGTGAGACAAGTATTAGTTTCCGATACACCACTGCAGGTTCAATGTATTCCTTGGAACTTCACACTGACGATGAAACACAGAAATCGCATCGGAATCAAATACAAAAGGCGCAATGCCGCCTTAAGTACAAGAATAGAGACTCTTCTTACAGTCGGTGCTTTGAGCATTCCCTGTGAGACCAGTATTAGTTTCCGATACACCACTGCAGGTTCAGTTTATTCCTTAGACCTTCACATTGACGATGAAACACCGAAATGGCATCGGAATTAAATACAAAAGGCACAATGCCGCCTTAAGTACAAGAATGGAGACTCTTCTTACAGTCGGTGCTTTGAGCATTCCCTGTGAGACCCGTATTAGTTTCCGCTACACCTCTGCAGGTGCAGTTTATTCCTTGGACCTTCACATTGACGATGAAACACAGAAATGGCATCGGAATTAAATACAAAAGGCACAATGCCGCCTTAAGTACAAGAATAGAGACTCTTCTTACAGTCGGTGCTTTCAGCATTCCCTGTGAGACCAGTATTAGTTTCCGATACACCACTGCAGGTTCAATGTATTCCTTGGAACTTCACACTGACGATGAAACACAGAAATCGCATCGGAATCAAATACAAAAGGCGCAATGCCGCCTTAAGTACAAGAATAGAGACTCTTCTTGCAGTCGGTGCTTTGAGCATTCCCTGTGAGACCAGTATTAGTTTCCGATACACCACTGCAGGTTCAATGTATTCCTTGGACCTTCACATTGACGATGAAACACAGAAATGGCATCGGAATTAAATACAAAAGGCACAATGCCGCCTTAAGTACAAGAATAGAGACTCTTCTTACAGTCGGTGCTTTGAGCATTCCCTGTGAGACCAGTATTAGTTTCCGGTACACCTCTGCAGGTTCAGTTTATTCCTAGGACCATCACATTGACGATAAAACACAGAAATGGCATCGGAATTAAATACAAAACGCACAATGCCGCCTTAAGTACAAGAATAGAGACTCGTCTTACAGTCGGTGCTTTGAGCATTCCCTGTGAGACCAGTATTAGTTTCCAATACACCACTGCAGGTTCAATGTATTCCTTGGACCTTCACATTGACGATGAAACTCAGAAATCGCATCGGAATTAAATACAAAAGGCACAATGCCGCCTTAAGTACAAGAATAGAGACTCATCTTACAGTCGGTGCATTGAGCATTCCCTGTGAGACCAGTATTAGTTTCCGCTACACCTCTGCAGGTTCAGATTATTCCTTGGACCTTCACATTGACGATGAAACACAGAAATGGCATCGGAAGTAAATACAAAAGGCACAATGCCGCCTTAAATACAAGAATGGAGAATCTTCTTACCGTCGGTGCTTTGAGCATTCCCTGTGAGACCAGTATTAGTTTCCGCTACACCACTGCAGGTTCAGTTTATTCCTTAGACCTTCACATTGACGATGAAACACCGAAATGGCATCGGAATTAAATACAAAAGGCACAATGCCGCCTTAAGTACAAGAATGGAGACTCTTCTTACAGTCGGTGCTTTGAGCATTCCCTGTGAGACCCGTATTAGTTTCCGCTACACCTCTGCAGGTGCAGTTTATTCCTTGGACCTTCACATTGACGATGAAACCCAGAAATGGCATCGGAATTAAATACAAAAGGCACAATGCCGCCTTAAGTACAAGAATAGAGACCCTTCTTACAGTTGGTGCTTTGGGCATTCCCTGTGAGACCAGTATTAGTTTCCGATACACCACTGCAGGTTCAATGTAGTCCTTGGAACTTCACACTGACGATGAAACACAGAAATCGCATCGGAATCAAATACAAAAGGCGCAATGCCGCCTTAAGTACAAGAATAGAGACTCTTCTTGCAGTCGGTGCTTTGAGCATTCCCTATGAGACCAGTATTAGTTTCCGATACACCACAGCAGGTTCAAAGTATTCATTGGACCTTCACATTGACGATGAAACACAGAAATCGCATCGGAATTAAATACAAAACGCACAATGCCGCCTTATGTACAAGAATAGAGACCCTTCTTACAGTCGGTGCTTTGAGCATTCCCTGTGAGACCAGTATTAGTTACCGCTACACATCTGCAGGTTCAATGTATTCCTTGGATCTTCACATTGACGATGATACACAGAAATCGCATCGGAATTAAGTACAAAAGGCACAATGCCGCCTTAAGTACAAGAATAGAGACTCTTCATACAGTCGGTGCTTTGAGCATTCCCTGTGAGACCAGTATTAGTTTCCGCTACACCTCTGCAGGTTCAGTATATTCCTTGGATCTTCACATTGACGATGAAACACAGAAATCGCATCGGAATTAAATACAAAAGGCACAATGCCATCTTAAATACAAGAATAGAGACTCTTCTTACAGTCGGTGCTTTGAGCATTCCCTGTGAGACCAGTATTAGTTTCCGCTACACCTCTGCAGGTTCAATGTATTCCTTGGACCTTCACATTGACGATGAAACACAGAAATGGCATCGGAATTAAATACAAAAGGCACAATGCCGCCTTAAGTACAAGAATGGAGACTCTTCTTACAGTCGGTGCTTTGAGCATTCCCTGTGAGACCAGTATTAGATTCCGCTACACCTCTGCAGGTGCAGTTTATTCCTTGGACCTTCACATTGACGATGAAACACAGAAATGGCATCGGAATTAAATACAAAAGGCACAATGCCGCCTTAAGTACAAGAATAGAGACCCTTCTTACAGTCGGTGCTTTGAGCATTCCCTGTGAGACCAGTATTATTTTCCGATACACCACTGCAGGTTCAATGTATTCCTTGGAACTTCACACTGACGATGAAACACAGAAATCGCATCGGAATCAAATACAAAAGGCGCAATGCCGCCTTAAGTACAAGAATAGAGACTCTTCTTGCAGTCGGTGCTTTGAGCATTCCCTGTGAGACCAGTATTAGTTTCCGATACACCACTGCAGGTTCAAAGTATTCCTTGGACCTTCAAATTGACGATGAAACACAGAAATGGCATCGGAATTAAATACAAAAGGCACAATGCCGCCTTAAGTACAAGAATAGAGACTCTTCTTACAGTCGGTGCTTTGAGCATTCCCTGTGAGACCAGTATTAGTTTCCGGTACACCTCTGCAGGTTCAGTTTATGCCTAGGACCTTCACATTGACGATAAAACACAGAAATGGCATCGGAATTAAATACAAAACGCACAATGCCGCCTTAAGTACAAGAATAGAGACTCGTCTTACAGTCGGTGCTTTGAGCATTCCCTGTGAGACCAGTATTAGTTTCCAATACACCACTGCAGGTTCAATGTATTCCTTGGACCTTCACATTGACGATGAAACTCAGAAATCGCATCGGAATTAAATACAAAAGGCACAATGCCGCCTTAAGTACAAGAATAGAGACTCATCTTACAGTCGGTGCATTGAGCAATCCCTGTGAGACCAGTATTAGTTTCCGCTACACCTCTGCAGGTTCAGATTATTCCTTGGATCTTCACATTGACGATGAAACACAGAAATGGCATCGGAAGTAAATACAAAAGGCACAATGCCGCCTTAAGTACAAGAATGGAGAATCTTCTTACCGTCGGTGATTTGAACATTCCCTGTGAGACCAGTATTAGTTTCCGCTACACCACTGCAGGTTCAGTTTATTCCTTAGACCTTCACATTGACGATGAAACACCGAAATGGCATCGGAATTAAATACAAAAGGCACAATGCCGCCTTAAGTACAAGAATGGAGACTCTTCTTACAATCGGTGCTTTGAGCATTCCCTGTGAGATTCGTATTAGTTTCCACTACACCTCTGCAGGTGCAGTTTATTCCTTGGACCTTCATATTGACGATGAAACACAGAAATGGCATCGGAATTAAATACAAAAGGCACAATGCCGCCTTAAGTACAAGAATAGAGACCCTTCTTACAGTCGGTGCTTTGAGCATTCCCTGTGAGACCAGTATTAGTTTCCGATACACCACTGCAGGTTCAATGTATTCCTTGGAACTTCACACTGACGATGAAACACAGAAATCGCATCGGAATCAAATACAAAAGGCGCAATGCCGCCTTAAGTACAAGAATAGAGACTCTTCTTGCAGTCGGTGCTTTGAGCATTCCCTGTGAGACCAGTATTAGTTTCCGATACACCACTGCAGGTTCAAAGTATTCCTTGGACCTTCACATTGACGATGAAACACAGAAATCGCATCGGAACTAAATACAAAACGCACAATGCCGCCTTATGTACAAGAATAGAGACTCTTCTTACAGTCGGTGCTTTGAGCATTCCCTGTGAGACCAGTATTAGTTACCGCTACACCTCTGCAGGTTCAATGTATTCCTTGGATCTTCACATTGACGATGATACACAGAAATCGCATCGGAATTAAGTACAAAAGGCACAATGCCGCCTTAAGTACAAGAATAGAGACTCTTCTTACAGTCGGTGCTTTGAGCATTCCCTGTGAGACCAGTATTAGTTTCCGCTACACCTCTGCAGGTTCAGTATATTCCTTGGATCTTCACATTGACGATGAAACACAGAACTCGCATCGGAATTAAATACAAAAGGCACAATGCCACCTTAAGAACAAGAATAGAGACTCTTCTTACAGTCGGTGCTTAGAGCATTCCCTGTAAGACCAGTATTAGTTTCCGCTACGCCTCTGCAGGTTCAATGTATTCCTTGGACCTTCACATTGACGATGAAACACAGAAATGGCATCGGAATTAAATACAAAAGGCACAATGCCGCCTTAAGTACAAGAATGGAGACTCTTCTTACAGTCGGTGCTTTGAGCATTCCCTGTGAGACCAGTATTAGATTCCGCTACACCTCTGCAGGTGCAGTTTATTCCTTGGACCTTCACATTGACGATGAAACACAGAAATGGCATCGGAATTAAATACAAAAGTCACAATGCGCCTTAAGTACAAGAATAGAGACCCTTCTTACAGTCGGTGCTTTGAGCATTCCCTGTGAGACCAGTATTAGTTTCCGATACACCACTGCGGGTTCAATGTATTCCTTGGAACTTCACACTGACGATGAAACACAGAAATCGCATCGGAATCAAATACAAAAGGCGCAATGCCGCCTTAAGTACAAGAATAGAGACTCTTCTTGCAGTCGGTGCTTTGAGCATTCCCTGTGAGACCAGTATTAGTTTCCGATACACCACTGCAGGTTCAAAGTATTCCTTGGACCTTCAAATTGACGATGAAACACAGAAATCGCTCGGAATTAAATACAAAAGCACAATGCCGATTTATGTACAAGAATAGAGAATCTTCTTACAGTCGGTGCTTTGAGCATTCCCTGTGAGACCAGTATTAGTTTCCGATACTCCTCTGCAGGTTCACTTTACTCCTTGGACCTTCACATTGACGATGAAACTCAGAAATGGCATCGGAATTAAATACAAATGTCACAATGCCGCCTTAAGTACAAGAATAAAGACTCATTTGACAGTCGGTGCTTTGAGCATTCCCTGTGAGACCAGTATTAGTTTCCCATACACCACAGCAGGTTCAATGTATTCCTTGGAACTTCACATTGACGATGAAACACAGAAATCGCATGGGAATCAAATACAAAAGGCACAATGCCGCCTAAAGTACAAGAATAGAGACTCTTCTTACAGTCGGTGCTTTGAGCATTCCCTGTGAGACCAGTATTAGTTTCCGATACTCCTCTGCAGGTTCACTTTATTCCTTGGACCTTCAAATTGACGATGAAACACTGAAATGGCATCGGAATTAAATACAAACGCACAATGCCGCATTAAGTACAAGAATAGAGCCTCTTCTTACAGTCGGTGCTTTGAGCATTCCCTGTGAGACCAGTATTAGTTTCCGATACACCACTGTAGGTTCAATGTATTCCTTGGACCTTCACATTGACGATGAAACACAGAAATCGCATCGGAATTAAATACAAAAGGCACAATGCAGCCTTAAGTACAAGAATAGAGACTCTTCTTACAGTCGGTGCTTTGAGCATTCCCTGTGAGACCAGTATTAGTTTCCGCTACACCTCTGCAGGTTCAGATTATTCCTTGGACCTTCACATTGACGATGAATCACAGAAATGGCATCGGAAGTAAATACAAAAGGCACAACGCCGCCTTAAGTTTAAGAATAGAGACTCTTCTTACCGTCGGTGCTTTGAGCATTCACTGTGAGACCAGTATTAGTTTCCGCTACACCACTGCAGGTTCAGTTTATTCCTTAGACCTTCACATTGACGATGAAACACCGAAATGGCATCGTAATTAAATACAAAAGGCACAATGCCGCCTTAAGTACAAGAATGGAGACTCTTCTTACAGTCGGTGCTTTGAGCATTCCCTGTGAGACCCGTATAAGTTTCCGCTACACCTCTGCAGGTGCAGTTTATTCCTTGGACCTTCACATTGACGATGAAACACAGAAATGGCATCGGAATTAAATACAAAAGGCACAATGCCGCCTTAAGTACAAGAATAGAGACTCTTCTTACAGTCGGTGCTTTGAGCATTCCCTGTGAGACCAGTATTAGTTTCCGATACACCACTGCAGGTTCAATGTATTCCTTGGAACTTCACACTGACGATGAAACACAGAAATTGCATCGGAATCAAATACAAAAGGCACAATGCCGCCTTAAGTACAAGAATAGAGACTCTTCTTACAGTCGGTGCTTTGAGCATTCCCTGTGAGACCAGTATTAGTTTCCGATCCACCACTGCAGGTTCAGTGTATTCCTTGGACCTTCACATTGACGATGAAACACAGAAATCGCATCGGAATTAAATACAAACCGCACAATGCCGCCTCATGTACTAGAATAGAGACTCTTCTTACAGTCGGTGCTTTGAGCATTCCCTGTGAGACCAGTATCAGTTTCCGCTACACCTTTGCAGGTTCAATCTATTCCTTGGACCTTCACATTGACGATGATACACAGAAATCGCATCGGAAATAAGTACAAAAGGCACAATGCCACCTTAAGTACAATAATAGAGACTCTTCTTACAGCCGGTGCTTTGAGCATTCCCTGTGAGACCAGTATTAGTTTCCGATACACCACTGCAGGTTCAATGTATTCCTTGGACCTTCACATTGACGATGAAACACAGAAATGGCATCGGAATTAAATACAAAAGGCACAATGCCGCCTTAAGTACAAGAATAGAGACTCTTCTTACAGTCGGTGCTTTGAGCATTCCCTGTGAGACCAGTATTAGTTTCCGATTCACCACTGCAGGTTCAATGTATTCCTTTGAACTTCACACTGACGATGAAACACAGAAATCGCATCGGAATCAAATACAAAAGGCACAATGCCGTCTTAAGTACAAGAATAGAGACTCTTCTTACAGTCGGTGCTTTGAGCATTCCCTGTGAGACCAGTATTAGTTTCCGATACACCTCTGCAGGTTCAGTTTATTCCTTGGACCTTCACATTGACGATGAAACACAGAAATCGCATCGAAATTAAATACAAAAGGCACAATGCCGCCTTAAGTACAAGAATAGAGACTCTTATAAACAGTCGGTGCTTTCAGCATTCCCTGTGAGACCAGTATTAGTTTCCGATACACCACTGCAGGTTCAATGTATTCCCTGAACCTTCACATTGACGATGAAACACAGAAATGGCATCGGAATTAAATACAAAAGGCACAATGCCGCCTTAAGTACAAGATAAGAGACTCTTCTTACAGTCGGTGCTTTGGGCATTCCTTGTAAGACCAGTATTAGTTTCCGATACACCACTGCAGGTTCAATGTATTCCTTGGACTTTCACATTGACGATGAAACACAGAAATGGCATCGGAATTAAATACATAAGACACAATACCGCCTTAAGTACAAGAATAGAGACTCTTCTTGCAGTCGGTTTTTTAAACATTCCATGTGAGACCAGTATTAGTTTCCGATACACCACTGCAGGTTCAATGTATTCTTTGGACCTTCGCATTGACGATGAAACACAGAAATCGCATCGGAATTAAATACAAAAGGCACAATGCCGCCTTAAGTACAAGAATAGAGACTCATCTTACAGTCGGTGCTTTGAGCATTCCCTGTCAGGCCAGTATTAGTATCCGATACTCCTCTGCAGGTTCAGTTTATTCCTTGGACCTTCACATTGACGATGAAACACAGAAATGGCATCGGAATTAAATACAAAAGGCACAATGCCGCCTTAAGTACAAGAATAGAGACTCTTCTTACAGTCGGTGCTTTGAGCATTCCCTGTGAGACCAGTATTAGTTTCCGATACACCACTGCAGGTTCAATGTATTCCTTGGAACTTCACACTGACGATGAAACACAGAAATTGCATCGGAATCAAATACAAAAGGCACAATGCCGCCTTAAGTACAAGAATAGAGACTCTTCTTACAGTCGGTGCTTTGAGCATTCCCTGTGAGACCAGTATTAGTTTCCGATCCACCACTGCAGGTTCAGTGTATTCCTTGGACCTTCACATTGACGATGAAACACAGAAATCGCATCGGAATTAAATACAAACCGCACAATGCCGCCTCATGTACTAGAATAGAGACTCTTCTTACAGTCGGTGCTTTGAGCATTCCCTGTGAGACCAGTATCAGTTTCCGCTACACCTTTGCAGGTTCAATCTATTCCTTGGACCTTCACATTGACGATGATACACAGAAATCGCATCGGAAATAAGTACAAAAGGCACAATGCCACCTTAAGTACAATAATAGAGACTCTTCTTACAGCCGGTGCTTTGAGCATTCCCTGTGAGACCAGTATTAGTTTCCGATACACCACTGCAGGTTCAATGTATTCCTTGGACCTTCACATTGACGATGAAACACAGAAATGGCATCGGAATTAAATACAAAAGGCACAATGCCGCCTTAAGTACAAGAATAGAGACTCTTCTTACAGTCGGTGCTTTGAGCATTCCCTGTGAGACCAGTATTAGTTTCCGATTCACCACTGCAGGTTCAATGTATTCCTTTGAACTTCACACTGACGATGAAACACAGAAATCGCATCGGAATCAAATACAAAAGGCACAATGCCGTCTTAAGTACAAGAATAGAGACTCTTCTTACAGTCGGTGCTTTGAGCATTCCCTGTGAGACCAGTATTAGTTTCCGATACACCTCTGCAGGTTCAGTTTATTCCTTGGACCTTCACATTGACGATGAAACACAGAAATCGCATCGAAATTAAATACAAAAGGCACAATGCCGCCTTAAGTACAAGAATAGAGACTCTTATAAACAGTCGGTGCTTTCAGCATTCCCTGTGAGACCAGTATTAGTTTCCGATACACCACTGCAGGTTCAATGTATTCCCTGAACCTTCACATTGACGATGAAACACAGAAATGGCATCGGAATTAAATACAAAAGGCACAATGCCGCCTTAAGTACAAGATAAGAGACTCTTCTTACAGTCGGTGCTTTGGGCATTCCTTGTAAGACCAGTATTAGTTTCCGATACACCACTGCAGGTTCAATGTATTCCTTGGACTTTCACATTGACGATGAAACACAGAAATGGCATCGGAATTAAATACATAAGACACAATACCGCCTTAAGTACAAGAATAGAGACTCTTCTTGCAGTCGGTTTTTTAAACATTCCATGTGAGACCAGTATTAGTTTCCGATACACCACTGCAGGTTCAATGTATTCTTTGGACCTTCGCATTGACGATGAAACACAGAAATCGCATCGGAATTAAATACAAAAGGCACAATGCCGCCTTAAGTACAAGAATAGAGACTCATCTTACAGTCGGTGCTTTGAGCATTCCCTGTCAGGCCAGTATTAGTATCCGATACTCCTCTGCAGGTTCAGTTTATTCCTTGGACCTTCACATTGACGATGAAACACAGAAATGGCTTAGGAATTAAATACAAAACGCACAATGCCGCCTTAAGTACAAGAATGGAGCCTCTTCTTACAGTCGGTGCTTTGAGCATTCCCTGTGAGACCAGTATTAGTTTCCGATACACCACTGCAGGTTCAATGTATTCCTTGGACCTTCACATTGACGATGAAACACAGAAATCGCATCGGAATTAAATACAAAAGGCACAATGCCGCCTTAAGTACAAGAATAGAGACTCTTCTTACAGTCGGTAATTTGAGCATTCCCTGTGAGACCAGTATTAGTTTCCGATACACCTCTGCAGGTTCAGATTATTCCTTTGACCTTCACATTGACGATGAAACACAGAAATGGCATCGGAAGTAAATACAAAAGGCACAATGCCGCCTTAAGTACAAGAATAGAGACTCTTCTTACCGTCGGTGCTTTGAACATTCCCTGTGAGACCAGTATTAGTTTCCGCTACACCACTGCAGGTTCAGTTTATTCCTTAGACCTTCACATTGACGATGATACACAGAAATCGCATCGGAAATAAGTACAAAAGGCACAATGCTTCCTTAAGTACAAGAATAGAGACTCTTCTTACAGTCGGTGCTTTGAACATTCCCTGTGAGACCAGTATTAGTTTCCGCTACACCTCTGCAGGTTCAGTATATTCCTTGGACCTTCACATTGACGATGAAACACAGAAATGGCATCGGAATTAAATGCAAAAGGCACAATGCCGCCTTAAGTACAAGAATAGAGACTCTTCTTACAGGCGATGCTTTGAGCATTCCCTGTGATACCAGTATTAGTTTCCGCTACACTTCTGCAGGTTCAGTTTATTCCTTCTACCTTCACATTGACGATGAAACACAGAAATGGCATCGGAATTAAATACAAAAGGCACAATGCCGCCTTAAGTACAAGAATAGAGACTCTTCTTACAGTCGGTGCTTTGAGCATTCCCTGTGAGACCAGTATTAGTTTCCGATACACCACTGCAGGTTCCATGTATTCCTTGGAACTTCACACTGACGATGAAACACAGAAATCGCATCGGAATCAAATACAAAAGGCGCAATGCCGCCTTAAGTACTAGGATAGAGACTCTTCTTACAGTCGGTGCTTTGAGCATTCCCTGTGAGACCAGTATTAGTTTCCGATACACCACTGCAGGTTCAATGTATTCCTTGGAACTTCACACTGACGATGAAACACAAAATCGCATCGGAATGAAATACAAAAGATACAATGCCGCCTTAAGTACAAGTATAGAGACTCTTCTTGCAGTCGGTGCTTTGAGCATTCCCTGTGAGACCAGTATTAGTTTCCGATACACCACTGCAGGTTCAATGTATTCCTTGGACCTTCACATTGACGATGAAACACAGAAATCGCATCGGAATTAAATACAAAACCCACAATGACGCCTTATGTACAAGAATAGAGACTCTTTTTTCATTCGGTGCTTTGAGCATTCCCTGTGAGACCAGTATTAGTTACCGCTACACCTCTGCAGGTTCAATGTATTCCTTGGACCTTCACATTGACGATGATACACAGAAATCGCATCGGAAATAAGTACAAAAGGCACAATGCCGCCTTAAGTACAAGAATAGAGACTCTTCTTACAGTCGGTGCTTTGAGCATTCCCTGTCAGACCAGTATTAGATTCCGCTACACCTCTGCAGGTTCAGTATATTCCTTGGACCTTCACATTGACGATGAAACACAGAAATGGCATCGGAATTAAATACAAAAGGCACAATGCCGCCTTAAGTACAAGAATAGAGACTCTTCTTACAGTCGGTGCTTTGAGCATTCCCTGTGAGACCAGTATTAGTTTCCGATACACCACTGCAGGTTCAATGTATTCCTTGGAACTTCACACTGACGATGAAACACAGAAATCGCATCGGAAATAAATACAAACCGCACAATGCCGCCTTATGTACAAGAATAGAGACTCTTCTTACAGTCGGTGCTTTGAGCATTCCCTGTGAGACCAGTATTAGTTTCCGCTACACCTTTGCAGGTTCAATCTATTCCTTGGACCTTCACATTGACGATGATACACAGAAATCGCATCGGAAATAGGTACAAAAGGCACAATGCCGCCTTAAGTACAATAATAGAGACTCTTCTTACAGCCGGTGCTTTGAGCATTCCCTGTGAGACCAGTATTAGTTTCCGATACACCACTGCAGGTTCAATGTATTCCTTGACCCTTCACATTGACGATGAAACACAGAAATGGCATCGGAATTAAATACAAAAGGCACAATGCCGCCTTAAGTACAAGAATAGAGACTCTTCTTACAGTCGGCGCTTTGAGCATTCCCTGTGAGACCAGTATTAGTTTCCGATACACCACTGCAGGTTCAATGTATTCCTTGGAACTTCACACTGACGATGAAACACAGAAATCGCATCGGAATCAAATACAAAAGGCACAATGCCGTCTTAAGTACAAGAATAGAGACTCTTCTTACAGTCGGTGCTTTGAGCATTCCCTGTGAGACCAGTATTAGTTTCCGATACACCTCTGCAGGTTCAGTTTATTCCTTGGACCTTCACATTGACGATGAAACACAGAAATCGCATCGAAATTAAATACAAAAGGCACAATGCCGCCTTAAGTACAAGAATAGAGACTCTTCTTACAGTCGGTGCTTTCAGCATTCCCTGTGAGACCAGTATTAGTTTCCGATACACCACTGCAGGTTCAATGTATTCCTTGGACCTTCACATTGACGATGAAACACAGAAATCGCATCGGAATTAAATACAAAACGCACAATGCCGCCTTAAGTACAAGAATAGAGACTCTTCTTACAGTCGATGCTTTGAGCATTCCCTGTGAGACCAGTATTAGTTTCCGCTACACCTCTGCAGGTTCAATGTATTCCTTGGACCTTCACATTGACGATGATACACAGAAATCGCATCGGAATTAAGTACAAAAGGCACAATGCCGCCTTAAGTACAAGAATAGAGAATCTCCTTACAGTCGGTGCTTTGAGCATTCCCTGTGAGACCAGTATTAGTTTCCGATACTCCTCTGCAGGTTCAGTTTATTCCTTGGACCTTCACATTGATGATGAAACACAGAAATGGCTTCGGAATTAAATACAAAACGCACAATGCCGCCTTAAGTACAAGAATAGAGACTCTTCTTACAGTCGGTGCTTTGAGCATTCCCTGTGAGACCAGTATTAGTTTCCGATACACCACTGCAGATTCAATGTATTCCTTGGACCTTCACATTGACGATGAAACACAGAAATCGCATCGGAATTAAATACAAAAGGCACAATGCCGCCTTAAGTACAAGAATAGAGACTCTTCATACAGTCGGTGCTTTGAGCATTCCCTGTGAGACAAGTATTAGTTTCCGATACACCTCTGCAGGTTCAGATTATTCCTTTGACCTTCACATTGACGATGAAACACAGAAATGGCATCGGAAGTAAATACAAAAGGCACAATGCCGCCTTAAGTACAAGAATAGAGACTCTTCTTACCGCCGGTGCTTTGAACATTCCCTGTGAGACCAGTATTAGTTTCCGCTACACCACTGCAGGTTCAGTTTATTCCTTAGACCTTCACATTGACGATGATACACAGAAATCGCATCGGAAATAAGTACAAAAGGCACAATGCGGCCTTAAGTACAAGAATAGAGACTCTTCTTACAGTCGGTGCCTTGAGCATTCCCTGTGAGACCAGTATTAGTTTACGCTACACCTCTGCAGGTTCAGTTTATTCCTTGGACCTTCACATTGACGATGAAACACAGAAATCGCATCAGAATTAAATACGAAAGGCACAATGCCGCCTTAAGTACAAGAATAGAGACTCTTCTTACAGTCGGTGCTTTGAGCATTCCCTGTGAGACCAGTATTAATTTCCGCTACACCTCTGCAGGTTCAATTTATTCCTTGGACCTTCACATTGACGATGAAACGCAGAAATCGCATCGGAATTAAATGCAAAAGGCACAATGCCGCCCTAAGTACAAGATTAGAGACTCTTCTTACAGTCGGTGCTTTGAGCATTCCCTGTGAGACCAGTATTAGTTTCCGCTACACCTCTGCAGGTTCAGTTTATTCCTTGGACATTCACATTGACGATGAAACACAGAAATGGCATCGGAATTAAATAGAAAAGGCACAATGCCGCCTTAAGTACAAGAATAGAGACTCTTCTTACAGTCGGTGCTTTGAGCTTTCCTTGTGAGACCAGTATTAGTTTCCGATACACCACTGCAGGTTCAATGTATTCCTTGGAACTTCACACTGACGATGAAACACAAAATCGCATCGGAATGAAATACAAAAGGCACAATGCCGCCTTAAGTACAAGAATAGAGACTCTTCTTGCAGTCGGTGCTTTGAGCATTCCCTGTGAGACCAGTATTAGTTTCCGATACACCACTGCAGGTTCAATGTATTCCTTGGACCTTCACATTGACGATGAAACACAGAAATCGCATCGGAATTAAATACAAAACCCACAATGACGCCTTATGTACAAGAATAGAGACTCTTTTTTCAGTCGGTGCTTTGAGCATTCCCTGTGAGACCAGTATTAGTTACCGCTCCACCTCTGCAGGTTCAATGTATTCCTTGGACCTTCACATTGACGATGATACACAGAAATCGCATCGGAAATAAGTACAAAAGGCACAATGCCGCCTGAAGTACAAGAATAGAGACTCTTCTTACAGTCGGTGCTTTGAGCATTCCCTGTCAGACCAGTATTAGTTTCCGCTACACTTCTGCAGGTTCAGTATATTCCTTGGACCTTCACATTGACGATGAAACACAGAAATGGCATCGGAATTAAATACAAAATGCACAATGCCGCCTTAAGTACAAGAATAGAGACTCTTCTTACAGTCGATGCTTTGAGCATTCCCTGTGAGACCAGTATTAGTTTCCGCTACACCTCTGCAGGTTCAGTTTATTCCTTGGACCTTCACATTGACGGTGAAACACAGAAATGGCATCGGAATTAAATACAAAAGGCACAATGCCGCCTTAAGTACAAGAATAGGGACTCTTCTTACAGTCGGTGCTTTGAGCATTCCCTGTGAGACCAGTATTAGTTTCCGATACACCACTGCAGGTTCAGTTTATTCCTTAGACCTTCACATTGTCGATGAAACACCGAAATGGCATCGGAATTAAATACAAAAGGCACAATGCCGCCTTAAGTACAAGAATGGAGACTCTTCTTACAGTCGGTGCTTTGAGCATTCCCTGTGAGACCCGTATTAGCTTCCGCTACACCTCTGCAGGTGCAGTTTATTCCTTGGACCTTCACATTGACGATGAAACACAGAAATGGCATCGGAATTAAATACAAAAGGCACAATGCCGCCTTAAGTACAAGAATAGAGACTCTTCTTACAGTCGGTGCTTTGAGCATTCCCTGTGAGACCAGTATTAGTTTCCGATACACCACTGCAGGTTCAATGTATTCCTTGGAACTTCACACTGACGATGAAACACAGAAATCGCATCGGAATCAAATACAAAAGGCGCAATGCCGCCTTAAGTACAAGAATAGAGACTTTTCTTGCAGTCGATGGTTTGAGCATTCCCTGTGAGACCAGTATTAGTTTCCGATACACCACTGCAGGTTCAAAGTATTCCTTGGACCTTCACATTGACGATGAAACAAAGAAATCGCATCGGATTTAAATACAAAACGCACAATGCCGCCTTATGTACAAGAATAGAGACTCTTCTTACAGTCGGTGCTTTGAGCATTCCTTGTGAGACCAGTATTAGTTACTGCTACACCTCTGCAGGTTCAATGTATTCCTTGGATCTTCACATTGACGATGATACACAGAAATCGCATCGGAATTAAGTACAAAAGGCACAATGTCGCCTTAAGTACAAGAATAGAGACTCTTCTTACAGTCGGTGCTTTGAGCATTCCCTGTGAGACCAGTATTAGTTTCCGCTACACCTCTGCAGGTTCAGTATTTTCCTTGGATCTTCACGTTGACGATGAAACACAGAAATGGCATCGGAATGAAATACAAAAGGCACAATGCCACCTTAAGTACAAGAATAGAGACTCTTCTTACAGTCGGTGCTTTGAGCATTCCCTGTGAGACCAGTATTAGTTTCCGCTACACCTCTGCAGGTTCAATGTATTCCTTGGACCTTCACCTTGACGATGAAACACAGAAATGGCATCGGAATTAAATACAAAAGGCACAATGCCGCATTAAGTACATGAATGGAGACTCTTCTTACAGTCGGTGCTTTGAGCATTCCCAGTGAGACCAGTATTAGTTTCCGATACACCACTGCAGATTCAATGTATTCCTTGGACCTTCACATTGACGATGAAACACAGAAATGGCATCGGAATTAAATACAAAAGGCACAATGCCGCCTTAAGTACAAGAATAGAGACTCTTCTTACAGTCGGTGCTTTGAGCATTCCCTGTGAGACCAGTATTAGTTTCCGGTACACCTCTGCAGGTTCAGTTTATTCCTAGGACCTTCACATTGACGATAAAACACAGAAATGGCATCGGAATTAAATACAAAACGCACAATGCCGCCTTAAGTACAAGAATAGAGACTCGTCTTACAGTCGGTGCTTTGAGCAATCCCTGTGAGACCAGTATTAGTTTCCGATACACCACTGCAGTTCAATGTATTCCTTGGACCTTCACATTGACGAAGAAACTCAGAAATCGCATCGGAATTAAATACAAAAGGCACAATGCCGCCTTAAGTACATGAATAGAGACCCTTCTTACAGTCGGTGCTTTGAGCATTCCCTGTGAGACCAGTATTAGTTTCCGCTACACCTCTGCAGGTTCAGATTATTTCTTGGACCTTCACATTGACGATGAAACACAGAAATGGCTTCGGAAGTAAATACAAAAGGCACAATGCCGCCTTAAGTACAAGAATGGAGAATCTTCTTACCGTCGGTGCTTTGAGCATTCCCTGTGAGACCAGTATTAGTTTCCGCTACACCACTGCATGTTCAGTTTATTCTTTAGACCTTCACATTGACGATGAAACACCGAAATGGCATCGGAATTAAATACAAAAGGCTCAATGCCGCCTTAAGTACAAGAATGGAGACTCTTCTTACAGTCGGTGCTTTGAGCATTCCCTGTGAGACCCGTATTAGTTTCCGCTACACCTCTGCAGGTGCAGTTTATTCCTTGGACCTTCACATTGACGATGAAACACAGAAATGGCATCGGAATTAAATACAAAAGGCACAATGCCGCCTTAAGTACAAGAATAGAGACCCTTCTTACAGTCGGTGCTTTGAGCATTCGCTGTGAGACCAGTATTAGTTTCCGATACACCACTGCAGGTTCAATGTATTCCTTGGAACTTCACACTGACGATGAAACACAGAAATCGCATCGCAATCAAATACAAAAGGCGCAATGCGCCTTAAGTACAAGAATAGAGACTCTTCTTGCAGTCGGTGCTTTGTGCATTCCCTGTGAGACCAGTATTAGTTTCCGATACACCACTGCAGGTTCAAAGTAGTCCTTGGACCTTCACATTGAGGATGAAACCCAGAAATCGCATCGGAATTAAATACAAAACGCACAATGCCGCCTTATGTACAAGAATAGAGACTCTTCTTACAGTCGGTGCTTTGAGCATTCCCTGTGAGACCAGTATTAGTTACCGCTACACCTCTGCAGGTTCAATGTATTCCTTGGATCTTCACATTGACGATGATACACAGAAATCGCATCGGAATTAAGTACAAAAGGCACAATGCCGCCTTAAGTACAAGAATAGAGACTCTTCTTACAGTCGGTGCTTTGAGCATTCCCTGTGAGACCAGTATTAGTTTCCGCTACACCTCTGCAGGTTCAGTATATTCCTTGGATCTTCACATTGACGATGAAACACAGAAATCGCATCGGAATCAAATACAAAAGGCACAATGCCACCTTAAGTACAAGAATAGAGACTCTTCTTACAGTCGGTGCTTTGAGCATTCCTGTGAGACCAGTATTAGTTTCCGCTACACCTCCGCAGGTTCAATGTATTCCTTGGACCTTCACATTGACGATGAAACACAGAAATGGCATCGGAATTACATACAAAAGGCACAATGCCGCCTTAAGTACAAGAATGGAGACTCTTCTTACAGTTGGTGCTTTGAGCATTCCCTGTGAGACCAGTATTAGTTTCCGATACACCACTGCAGGTTCAATGTATTCCTTGGACCTTCACATTGACGATGAAACACAGAAATGGCATCGGAATTAAATACGAAAGGCACAATGCCGCCTTAAGTACAAGAATAGAGACTCTTCTTATAGTCGGTGCTTTGAGCATTCTCTGTGTGACCAGTATTAGTTTCCGATACACCACTGCAGGTTCAATGTATTCCTTGGACTTTCACATTAACGATGAAACACAGAAATGGCATCGGAATTAAATACAAAAGACACAATGCCGCCTTAAGTACAAGAATAGAGACTCTTCTTGCAGTCGGTGCTTTGAGCATTCCCTGTGAGAACAGTATTAGTTTCCGATACACCACTGCAGGTTCAATGTATGCCTTGGACCTTCACATTGACGATAAAACACCGAAATGGCATCGGAATTAAATACAAAACGCACAATGCTGCCTTATGTACAAGAATAGAGACTCTTCTTACAGTCGGTGCTTTGAGCATTCCCTGTGAGACCCGTATTAGTTTCCGCTACACCTCTGCAGGTGCAGTTTATTCCTTGGACCTTCACATTGACGATGAAACACAGAAATGACATCGGAATTAAATACAAAAGGCACAATGCCGAGTTAAGTACAAGAATAGAGACTCTTCTTACAGTCGGTGCTTTGAGCATTCCCTGTGAGACCAGTATTAGTTTCCGATACACCACTGCAGGTTCAATGTATTCCTTGGAACTTCACACTGACGATGAAACACAGAAATCGCATCGGAATCAAATACAAAAGGCGCAATGCCGCCTTAAGTACAAGAATAGAGACTCTTCTTGCAGTCGGTGCTTTGAGCATTCCCTGTGAGACCAGTATTAGTTTCCGATACACCACTGCAGGTTCAAAGTATTCCTTGGACCTTCACATTGAAGATGAAACACAGAAATCGCATCGGAATTAAATCCAAAAGCACAATGCCGCCTTATGTGCAAGAATAGAGACTCTTCTTACAGTCGGTGCTTTGAGCATTCCCTGTGAGACCAGTATTAGTTACCGCTACACCTCTGCAGGTTCAATGTATTCCTTGGATCTTCACATTGACGATGATACACAGAAATCGCATCGGAATTAAATACAAAAGGCACAATGCCGCCTTAAGTACAAGAATAGAGACTCTTCTTACAGTCGGTGCTTTGAGCATTCCCTGTGAGACCAGTATTAGTTTCCGGTACACCTCTGCAGGTTCAGTATATTCCTTGGATCTTCACGTTGACGATGAAACACAGAAATCGCATCGGAATTAAATACAAAAGGCACAATGCCACCTTAAGTACAAGAATAGAGACTCTTCCTACAGTCGGTGCTTTAAGCATTCCCTGTGAGACCAGTATTAGTTTCCGCTACACCTCTGCAGGTTCAATGTATTCCTTGGACCTTCACATTGACGATGAAACACAGAAATGGCATCGGAATTAAATACAAAAGACACAATGCCGCCTTAAGTACAAGAATGGAGACTCTTCTTACAGTCGGTGCTTTGAGCATTCCCAGTGAGACCAGTATTAGTTTCCGATACACCACTGCAGGTTCAAAGTATTCCTTGGACCTTCACATTGACGATGAAACACAGAAATGGCACCGGAATTAAATACAAAAGGCACAATGCCGCCTTAAGTACAAGAATAGAGACTCTTCTTACAGTCGGTGCTTTGAGCATTCCCTGTGAGACCAGTATTAGTTTCCGGTACACCTCTGCAGGTTCAGTTTATTCCTAGGACCTTCACATTGACGATAAAACACAGAAATGGCATCGGAATTAAATACAAAACGCACAATGCCGCCTTAAGTACAAGAATAGAGACTCGTCTTACAGTCGGTGCTTTGAGCATTCCCTGTGAGACCAGTATTAGTTTCCGATACACCACTGCAGGTTCAATGTATTCCTTGGACCTTCACATTGACGATGAAACTCAGAAATCGCATCGGAATTAAATACAAAAGGCACAATGCCGCCTTAAGTACAAGAATAGAGACTCCTCTTACAGTCGGTGCATTGAGCATTCCCTGTGAGACCAGTATTAGTTTCCGCTACACCTCTGCAGGTTCAATGTATGCCTTGGACCTTCACATTGACGATAAAACACAGAAATGGCATCGGAATTAAATACAAAACGCACAATGCTGCCTTATGTACAAGAATAGAGACTCTTCTTACAGTCGGTGCTTTGAGCATTCCCTGTGAGACCCGTATTAGTTTCCGCTACACCTCTGCAGGTGCAGTTTATTCCTTGGACCTTCACATTGACGATGAAACACAGAAATGACATCGGAATTAAATACAAAAGGCACAATGCCGCCTTAAGTACAAGAATAGAGACTCTGCTTACAGTCGGTGCTTTGAGCATTCCCTGTGAGACCAGTATTAGTTTCCGATACACCACTGCAGGTTCAATGTATTCCTTGGAACTTCACACTGACGATGAAGCACAGAAATCGCATCGGAATCAAATACAAAAGGCGCAATGCCGCCTTAAGTACAAGAATAGAGACTCTTCTTGCAGTCGGTGCTTTGAGCATTCCCTGTGAGACCAGTATTAGTTTCCGATACACCACTGCAGGTTCAAAGTATTCCTTGGACCTTCACATTGAAGATGAAACACAGAAATCGCATCGGAATTAAATCCAAAAGCACAATGCCGCCTTATGTGCAAGAATAGAGACTCTTCTTACAGTCGGTGCTTTGAGCATTCCCTGTGAGACCAGTATTAGTTACCGCTACACCTCTGCAGGTTCAATGTATTCCTTGGATCTTCACATTGACGATGATACACAGAAATCGCATCGGAATTAAATACAAAAGGCACAATGCCGCCTTAAGTACAAGAATAGAGACTCTTCTTACAGTCGGTGCTTTGAGCATTCCCTGTGAGACCAGTATTAGTTTCCGGTACACCTCTGCAGGTTCAGTATATTCCTTGGATCTTCACGTTGACGATGAAACACAGAAATCGCATCGGAATTAAATACAAAAGGCACAATGCCACCTTAAGTACAAGAATAGAGACTCTTCCTACAGTCGGTGCTTTAAGCATTCCCTGTGAGACCAGTATTAGTTTCCGCTACACCTCTGCAGGTTCAATGTATTCCTTGGACCTTCACATTGACGATGAAACACAGAAATGGCATCGGAATTAAATACAAAAGACACAATGCCGCCTTAAGTACAAGAATGGAGACTCTTCTTACAGTCGGTGCTTTGAGCATTCCCAGTGAGACCAGTATTAGTTTCCGATACACCACTGCAGGTTCAAAGTATTCCTTGGACCTTCACATTGACGATGAAACACAGAAATGGCACCGGAATTAAATACAAAAGGCACAATGCCGCCTTAAGTACAAGAATAGAGACTCTTCTTACAGTCGGTGCTTTGAGCATTCCCTGTGAGACCAGTATTAGTTTCCGGTACACCTCTGCAGGTTCAGTTTATTCCTAGGACCTTCACATTGACGATAAAACACAGAAATGGCATCGGAATTAAATACAAAACGCACAATGCCGCCTTAAGTACAAGAATAGAGACTCGTCTTACAGTCGGTGCTTTGAGCATTCCCTGTGAGACCAGTATTAGTTTCCGATACACCACTGCAGGTTCAATGTATTCCTTGGACCTTCACATTGACGATGAAACTCAGAAATCGCATCGGAATTAAATACAAAAGGCACAATGCCGCCTTAAGTACAAGAATAGAGACTCTTCTTACAGTCGGTGCATTGAGCATTCCCTGTGAGACCAGTATTAGTTTCCGCTACACCTCTGCAGGTTCAGATTATTCCTTGGACCTTCACATTGACGATGAAACACAGAAATGGCATCGGAAGTAAATACAAAAGGCACAATGCCGCCTTATGTACAAGAATGGAGAATCTTCTTACCGTCGGTGCTTTGAGCATTCCCTGTGAGACCAGTATTAGTTTCCGCTACACCACTGCAGGTTCAGTTTATTCCTTAGACCTTCACATTGACGATGAAACACCGAAATGGCATCGGAATTAAATACAAAAGGCACAATGCCGCCTTAAGTACAAGAATGGAGACTCTTCTTACAGTCGGTGCTTTGAGCATTCCCTGTGAGACCCGTATTAGTTTCCGCTACACCTCTGCAGGTGCAGTTTATTCCTTGGACCTTCACATTGACGATGAAACACAGAAATGGCATCGGAATTAAATACAAAAGGCACAATGCCGCCTTAAGTACAAGAATAGAGACCCTTCTTACAGTCGGTGCTTTGAGCATTCCCTGTGAGACCAGTATTAGTTTCCGATACACCACTGCAGGTTCATTGTATTCCTTGGAACTTCACACTGACGATGAAGCACAGAAATCGCATCGGAATCAAATACAAAAGGCGCAATGCCGCCTTAAGTACAAGAATAGAATCTCTTCTTGCAGTCGGTGCTTTGAGCATTCCCTGTGAGACCAGTATTAGTTTCCGATACACCACTGCAGGTTCAAAGTATTCCTTGGACCTTCACATTGACGATGAAACACAGAAATCGCATCGGAATTAAATACAAAACGCACAATGCCGCCTTATGTACAAGAATAGAAGCTCTTCTTACAGTCGGTGCTTTGAGCATTCCCTGTGAGACCAGTATTAGTTACCGCTACTCCTCTGCAGGTTCAATGTATTCCTTGGATCTTCACATTGACGATGATACACAGAAATCGCATCGGAATTAAGTACAAAAAGCACAATGCCGCCTTAAGTACAAGAATAGAGACTCTTCTTACAGTCGGTGCTTTGAGCATTCCCTGTGAGACCAGTATTAGTTTCCGCTACACCTCTGCAGGTTCAGTATATTCCTTGGATCCACACATTGACGATGAAAGACAGAAATGGCATCGGAATTAAATACAAAAGGCACAATGCCACCTTAAGTACAAGAATAGAGACTCTTCTTACAGTCGGTGCTTTGAGCATTCCCTGTGAGACCAGTATTAGTTTCCGCTACACCTCTGCAGGTTCAATGTATTCCTTGGACCTTCACATTGACGATGAAACACAGAAATGGCATCGGAATTAAATACAAAAGGCACAATGCCGCCTTAAGTACAAGAATGGAGACTCTTCTTACAGTCGGTGCTTTGAGCATTCCCTGTGAGACCAGTATTAGTTTCCGATACACCACTGCAGGTTCATTGTATTCCTTGGACCTTCACATTGACGATGAAACACAGAAATGGCATGGGAATTAAATACAAAAGGCACAATGCCGCCTTAAGTACAAGAATAGAGACTCTTCTTACAGTCGGTGCTTTGAGCATTTCCTGTGAGGCCAGTATTAGTTTCCGATACACCACTGCAGGTTCAATGTATTCCGTGGACTTTCACATTAACGATGAAACACAGAAATGGCATCTGAATTAAATACAAAAGTCACAATGCCGCCTTAAGTACAAGAATAGAGACTCTTCTTACAGTCGGTGCTTTGAGCATTCCCTGTGAGACCAGTATTAGTTTCCGCTACACTTCTGCAGGTTCAGTTTATTCCTTGGACCTTCACATTGACGATGAAACCTAGAAGTCGAATCGGAATAAATACAAAAGGCACGATGCCGCCTTAAATACAAGAATAGAGACTCTTCTTACAGTCGGTGCTTTGAGCATTCCCTGTGAGACCAGTATTAGTTTCCGCTACACCTCTGCGCGTTCAGTTTCTTCCTTGGACCTTCACATTGACGATGAAACACAGAAATGGCATCGGAATTAAATACAAAACAAACAATGCCGCCTTAAGTACAAGAATAGAGACTCTTCTTACAGTCGGTGCTTTGAGCATTTCCTGTGAGACCAGTATTAGTTTCCGATACACCACTGCAGGTTCAATGTATGCCTTGGACCTTCACATTGACGATAAAACACAGAAATGGCATCGGAATTAAATACAAAACGCACAATGCCGCATTAAGTACAAGAATAGAGACTCTTCTTACAGTCGGTGCTTTGAGCACTCCCTGTGAGACCAGTATTAGTTTCCGCTACACCTCTGCAGGTTCAGTTTATTCTTTGGACCTTCACATTGACGATGAAACACAGAAATGGCAACGGAATTAAATACAAAAGGCACAATGCCGCCTTAAGTACAAGTATAGAGACTCTTCTTGCAGTCGGTGCTTTGAGCAATCCCTGTGAGACCAGTATTAGTTTCCGAAACACCACTGCAGGTTCAATGTATTCCTTGGACCTTCACATTGACGATGAAACACTGAAATCGCATCGGAATTAAATACAAAACGCACAATGCTGCCTTATGTACAAGAATAGAGACTCTTCTTACAGTCGGTGCTTTGAGCATTCCCTGTGAGACCATTATTAGTTACCGCTACACCTCTGCAGGTTCAATGTATTCCTTGGATCTTCACATTGACGATGATACACAGAAATCGCATCGGAATTAAGTACAAAAGGCACAATGCCGCCTTAAGTACAAGAATAGAGACTCTTCTTACAGTCGGTGCTTTGAGCATTCCCTGTGAGACCAGTATTAGTTTCCGCTACACCTCTGCAGGTTCAGTATATTCCTTGGATCTTCACATTGACGATGAAACACAGCAATCGCTTCGGAATTAAATACAAAGGGCACAATGCTACCTTAAGTACAAGAATAGAGGCTCTTCTTACAGTCGGTGCTTTGAGCATTCCCTGTGAGACCAGTATTAGTTTCCGCTACACCTCTGTAGGTTCAATGTATTCCTTGGACCTTCACATTGACGATGAAACACAGAAATGGCATCGGAATTAAATACAAAAGGCACAATGCCGCCTTAAGTACAAGAATAGAGACTCTTCTTACAGTCGGTGCTTTGAGCATTCCCTGTGAGACCAGTATTAGTTTCCGATACACCACTGCAGGTTCAATGTATTCCTTGGACCTTCACATTGACGATGAAACACAGAAATGGCATCGGAATTAAATACAAAAGGCACAATGCCGCCTTAAGTACAAGAATTGAGACTCTTCTTACAGACGGTGCTTTGAGCATTCCCTGTGAGACCAGTATTAGTTTCCGATACACCACTGCAGGATCAATGTATTCCTTGGACTTTCACATTGACGATGAAACACAGAAATGGCATCGGAATTAAATACAAAAGACACAATGCCGCCTTAAATACAAGAATAGAGACTGTACTTACAGTCGGTGCTTTGAGCATTCCCTGTGAGACCAGTATTAGTTTCCGATACACCACTGCAGGTTCAATGTATGCCTTGGACCTTCGCATTGACGATGAAACACAGAAATCGCATCGAAATTAAATACAAAAGGCACAATGCCGCCTTAAGTACAAGAATAGAGACTCTTCTTACAGTCGGTGCTTTGAGCATTCCATGTGAGACCAGTATTAGTTTCCGCTACGCCTCTGCAGGTTCGGTTTATTCCTAGGACCTTCACATTGACGATAAAACACAGAAATGGCATCGGAATTAAATACAAAACGCACAATGCCGCCTTAAGTACAAGAATAGTGACTCATCTTACAGTCGGTGCTTTGAGCACTCCCTGTGAGACCAGTATTAGCTTCCGCTACACCTCTGGAGGTTCAGTTTATTCTTTGGACCGTCACATTGACGATGAAACACAGAAATGGCATCGGAATTAAATACAAAAGGCACAATGCCGCCTTAAGTACAAGAATAGAAACTCTTCTTACAGTAGGTGCTTTGAGCATTCCCTGTCAGACCAGTATTAGTTTCCGATACACCACTGCAGGTTCAATGTATTCCTTGGAACTTCACATTGACGATGAAACACAGAAATCGCATCGGAATTAAACACAAAATGCACAATGCCGCCTTAAGTACAAGAATAGAGAATCTTCTTACAGTCGGTGCTTTGAGCATTCCCTGTGAGACCAGTATTAGTTTCCGGTACACCTCTGCAGTTTCAGTTTATTCCTTGGACCTTCACATTGACGATGAAACACAGAAATGGCATCGGAATTAAATACAAATGGCACAATGCCGCCTTAAGTACAAGAATAGAGACTCTTCTTACAGTCGGTGCTTTGAGCATTCCCTGTGAGACCAGTATTAGTTTCCGATACACCACTGCAGGTTCAATGTATTCCTTGGAACATCACATTGACGATGAAACACATAAATCGCATCGGAATTAAATTCAAAAGGCACAATGCCGCCTTAAGTACAAGAATAGAGACTCTTCTTACAGTCGGTGCTTTGAGCATTCCCTGTGAGACCAGTATTAGTTTCCGCTACACCTCTGCAGGTTCAGTTTATTCCTTGGACCTTCACATTGACGATGAAACACAGAAATCGCATCGAAAATAAATACAGAAGGCACAATGCCGCCTTAAGTACAAGAATAGAGACTCTTATTACAGTCGGTGATTTGAGCATTCCCTGTAAGACCAGTATTAGTTCCCGCTACACCTCTGCAGGTTCGATGTATTCCTTGGACCTTCACATTGACGATGATACACAGAAATCGCATCGGAATTAAATACAAAAGGCACAATGCCGCCTTAAGTACAAGAATAGAGACTCTTCCTACAGTCGGTGCTTTGAGCATTCCCTGTGAGACCAGTATTAGTTTCCGATACACCACTGCAGGTTCAATGTATTCCTTGGAACTTCACATTGACGATGAAACACAGAAATCGCATGGGAATCAAATACAAAAGGCACAATGCCGCCTTAAGTACAAGAATAGGGACTCTTATTACAGTCGGTGCTTTGAGCATTCCCTGTGAGACCAGTATTAGCTTCCGATACTCCTCTGCAGGTTCAGTTTATCCTTGGACCTTCACATTGACGATGAAACACACCAATGGCATCGGAATTAAATACAAAAGGCACAATGCCGCCTTAAGTACAAGAACAGAGCCTCTTCTTACAGTCGGTGCTTTGAACATTCCCTGTGAGTCCAGTATTAGTTTCCGATACACCACTGCGGGTTCAATGTATTCCTTGGACCTTCAAATTGACGATGAAACACAGAAACCGCATCGGAATTAAATACAAAAGTCACAATGCCGCCTTAAGTACAAGAATAGAGACTCTCCTTACAGTCGGTGCTATGAGCATTCCCTGTGAGACCAGTATTAGTTTCCGCTACACCTCTGCAGGTTCAGATTATTCCTTGGACCTTCACATTGACGATGAAACACAGATATGGCATCGGAAGTAAATACAAAATGCACAATGCCGCCTTAAGTACAAGAGTAGAGACTCTTCTTACCGTCGGTCATTTGAGCATTCCCTGTGAGACCAGTATTAGTTTCCGATACACCGCTGCAGGTTCAATGTATTCCTTGGACCTTCACATTGACGATGAAACACAGAAATCGCATCGGAATTAAATACAAAAGGCACAATGCCACCTTCAGTACAAGAATAGAGACTCTTCAAACAGTCGGTGCTTTGAGCATTCCCCGTAAGACCAGTATTAGTTTCCGCTACATCTCTGCAGGTTCAATGTATTCCTTGGACCTTCACATTGACGATGAAACACAGAAATGGCATCGGAATTAAATACAAAAGGCACAATGCCGCCTTAAGTACAAGAATAGAGACTCTTCTTACAGTCGGTGCTTTGAGCATTCCCTGCGAGACCAGTATTAGATTCCGGTACACCTCTGCAGGTTCAGTTTATTCCTTGGACCTTCACATTGACGATGAAACACAGAAATGGCATCGGAATTAAATACAAAAGGCACAATGCCGCCTTAAGTACAAGAATGGAGACTCTTCTTACAGTCGGTGCTTTGAGCATTCCCTGTGAGACCAGTATTAGTTTCCGATACACCACTGCAGGTTCATTGTATTCCTTGGACCTTCACATTGACGATGAAACACAGAAATGGCATGGGAATTAAATACAAAAGGCACAATGCCGCCTTAAGTACAAGAATAGAGACTCTTCTTACAGTCGGTGCTTTGAGCATTCCCTGTGAGGCCAGTATTAGTTTCCGATACACCACTGCAGGTTCAATGTATTCCTTGGACTTTCACATTAACGATGAAACACAGATATGGCATCTGAATTAAATACAAAAGACACAATGCCGCCTTAAGTACAAGAATAGAGACTCTTCTTACAGTCGGTGCTTTGAGCATTCCCTGTGAGACCAGTATTAGTTTCCGCTACACCTCTGCAGGTTCAGTTTATTCCTTGGACCTTCACATTGACGATGAAACCTAGAAGTCGCATCGGAATTAAATACAAAAGGCACGATGCCGCCTTAAATACAAGAATAGAGACTCTTCTTACAGTCGGTGCTTTGAGCATTCCCTGTGCGACCAGTATTAGTTTCCGCTACACCTCTGCACGTTCAGTTTCTTCCTTGGACCTTCACATTGACGATGAAACACAGAAATGGCATCGGAATTAAATACAAAACAAACAATGCCGCCTTAAGTACAAAAATAGAGGCTCTTCTTACAGTCGGTGCTTTGAGCATTTCCTGTGAGACCAGTATTAGTTTCCGATACACCACTGCAGGTTCAATGTATGCCTTGGACCTTCACATTGACGATAAAACACAGAAATGGCATCGGAATTAAATACAAAACGCACAATGCCGCATTAAGTACAAGAATAGAGACTCTTCTTACAGTCGGTGCTTTGAGCACTCCCTGTGAGACCAGTATTAGTTTCCGCTACACCTCTGCAGGTTCAGTTTATTCTTTGGACCTTCACATTGACGATGAAACACAGAAATGGCAACGGAATTAAATACAAAAGACACAATGCCGCCTTAAGTACAAGAATAGAGACTCTTCTTACAGTCGGTGCTTTGAGCATTCCCTGTGAGACCAGTATTAGTTTCCGCTACACCTCTGCAGGTTCAGTTTATTCCTTGGACCTTCACATTGACGATGAAACCTAGAAGTCGCATCGGAATTAAATACAAAAGGCACGATGCCGCCTTAAATACAAGAATAGAGACTCTTCTTACAGTCGGTGCTTTGAGCAATCCCTGTGAGACCAGTATTAGTTTCCGAAACACCACTGCAGGTTCAATGTATTCCTTGGACCTTCACATTGACGATGAAACACTGAAATCGCATCGGAATTAAATACAAAACGCACAATGCTGCCTTATGTACAAGAATAGAGACTCTTCTTACAGTCGGTGCTTTGAGCATTCCCTGTGAGACCATTATTAGTTACCGCTACACCTCTGCAGGTTCAATGTATTCCTTGGATCTTCACATTGACGATGATACACAGAAATCGCATAGGAATTAAGTACAAAAGGCACAATGCCGCCTTAAGTACAAGAATAGAGACTCTTCTTACAGTCGGTGCTTTGAGCATTCCCTGTGAGACCAGTATTTGTTTCCGCTACACCTCTGCAGGTTCAGTATATTCCTTGGATCTTCACATTGACGATGAAACACAGCAATCGCTTCGGAATTAAATACAAAGGGCACAATGCTACCTTAAGTACAAGAATAGAGGCTCTTCTTACAGTCGGTGCTTTGAGCATTCCCTGTGAGACCAGTATTAGTTTCCGCTACACCTCTGCAGGTTCAATGTATTCCTTGGACCTTCACATTGACGATGAAACACAGAAATGGCATCGGAATTAAATACAAAAGGCACAATGCCGCCTTAAGTACAAGAATAGAGACTCTTCTTACAGTCGGTGCTTTGAGCATTCCCTGTGAGACCAGTATTAGTTTCCGATACACCACTGCAGGTTCGATGTATTCCTTGGACCTTCACATTGACGATGAAACACAGAAATGGCATCGGAATTAAATACAAAAGGCACAATGCCGCCTTAAGTACAAGAATTGAGACTCTTCTTACAGACGGTGCTTTGAGCATTCCCTGTGAGACCAGTATTAGTTTCCGATACACCACTGCAGGTTCAATGTATTCCTTGGACTTTCACATTGACGATGAAACACAGAAATGGCATCGGAATTAAATACAAAAGACACAATGCCACCTTAAATACAAGAATAGAGACTCTTCTTACAGTCGGTGCTTTGAGCATTCCCTGTGAGACCAGTATTAGTTTCCGATACACCACTGCAGGTTCAATGTATGCCTTGGACCTTCGCATTGACGATGAAACACAGAAATCGCATCGAAATTAAATACAAAAGGCACAATGCCGCCTTAAGTACAAGAATAGAGACTCTTCTTACAGTCGGTGCTTTGAGCATTCCCTGTGAGACCAGTATTAGTTTCCGATACACCACTGCAGGTTCAATGTATGCCTTGGACCTTCGCATTGACGATGAAACACAGAAATCGCAACGGAATTAAACACAAAAGGCACAATGCCGCCTTAAGTACAAGAATAGAGAATCTTCTTACAGTCGGTGCTTTGAGCATTCCCTGTGAGACCAGTATTAGTTTCCGGTACACCTCTGCAGTATCAGTTTATTCCTTGGACCTTCACATTGACGATGAAACACAGAAATGGCATCGGAATTAAATACAAATGGCACAATGCCACCTTAAGTACAAGAATAGAGACTCTTCTTACAGTCGGTGCTTTGAGCATTCCCTGTGAGACCAGTATTAGTTTCCGATACACCACTGCAGGTTCAATGTATTCCTTGGAACATCACATTGACGATGAAACACATAAATCGCATCGGAATTAAATTCAAAAGGCACAATGCCGCCTTAAGTACAAGAATAGAGACTCTTCTTACAGTCGGTGCTTTGAGCATTCCCTGTGAGACCAGTATTAGTTTCCGCTACACCTCTGCAGGTTCAGTTTATTCCTTGGACCTTCACATTGACGATGAAACACAGAAATCGCATCGAAAATAAATACAGAAGGCACAATGCCGCCTTAAGTACAAGAATAGAGACTCTTATTACAGTCGGTGATTTGAGCATTCCCTGTAAGACCAGTATTAGTTCCCGCTACACCTCTGCAGGTTCGATGTATTCCTTGGACCTTCACATTGACGATGAAACACTGAAATCGCATCGGAATTAAATACAAAACGCACAATGCTGCCTTATGTACAAGAATAGAGACTCTTCTTACAGTCGGTGCTTTGAGCATTCCCTGTGAGACCATTATTAGTTACCGCTACACCTCTGCAGGTTCAATGTATTCCTTGGATCTTCACATTGACGATGATACACAGAAATCGCATCGGAATTAAGTACAAAAGGCACAATGCCGCCTTAAGTACAAGAATAGAGACTCTTCTTACAGTCGGTGCTTTGAGCATTCCCTGTGAGACCAGTATTTGTTTCCGCTACACCTCTGCAGGTTCAGTATATTCCTTGGATCTTCACATTGACGATGAAACACAGCAATCGCTTCGGAATTAAATACAAAGGGCACGATGCTACCTTAAGTACAAGAATAGAGGCTCTTCTTACAGTCGGTGCTTTGAGCATTCCCTGTGAGACCAGTATTAGTTTCCGCTACACCTCTGCAGGTTCAATGTATTCCTTGGACCTTCACATTGACGATGAAACACAGAAATGGCATCGGAATTAAATACAAAAGGCACAATGCCGCCTTAAGTACAAGAATAGAGACTCTTCTTACAGTCGGTTCTTTGAGCATTCCCTGTGAGACCAGTATTAGTTTCCGATACACCACTGCAGGTTCGATGTATTCCTTGGACCTTCACATTGACGATGAAACACAGAAATGGCATCGGAATTAAATACAAAAGGCACAATGCCGCCTTAAGTACAAGAATTGAGACTCTTCTTACAGACGGTGCTTTGAGCATTCCCTGTGAGACCAGTATTAGTTTCCGATACACCACTGCAGGTTCAATGTATTCCTTGGACTTTCACATTGACGATGAAACACAGAAATGGCATCGGAATTAAATACAAAAGACACAATGCCGCCTTAAATACAAGAATAGAGACTCTTCTTACAGTCGGTGCTTTGAGCATTCCCTGTGAGACCAGTATTAGTTTCCGATACACCACTGCAGGTTCAATGTATGCCTTGGACCTTCGCATTGACGATGAAACACAGAAATCGCATCGAAATTAAATACAAAAGGCACAATGCCGCCTTAAGTACAAGAATAGAGACTCTTCTTACAGTCGGTGCTTTGAGCATTCCCTGTGAGACCAGTATTAGTTTCCGCTACGCCTCTGCAGGTTCAGTTTATTCCTAGGACCTTCACATTGACGATAAAACACAGAAATGGCATCGGAATTAAATACAAAACGCACAATGCCGACTTAAGTACAAGAATAGTGACTCCTCTTACAGTCGGTGCTTTGAGCACTCCCTGTGAGAACAGTATTAGCTTCCGCTACATCTCTGGCGGTTCAGTTTATTCTTTGGACCTTCACATTGACGATGAAACACAGAAATGGCATCGGAATTAAATACAAAAGGCACAATGCCGCCTTAAGTACAAGAATAGAAACTCTTCTTACAGTCGGTGCTTTGAGCATTCCCTGTCAGACCAGTATTAGTTTCCGATACACCACTGCAGGTTCAATGTATTCCTTGGAACTTCACATTGACGATGAAACACAGAAATCGCATCGGAATTAAACACAAAAGGCACAATGCCGCCTTAAGTACAAGAATAGAGAATCTTCTTACAGTCGGTGCTTTGAGCATTCCCTGTGAGACCAGTATTAGTTTCCGGTACACCTCTGCAGTTTCAGTTTATTCCTTGGACCTTCACATTGACGATGAAACACAGAAATGGCATCGGAATTAAATACAAATGGCACAATGCCGCCTTAAGTACAAGAATAGAGACTCTTCTTACAGTCGGTGCTTTGAGCATTCCCTGTGAGACCAGTATTAGTTTCCGATACACCACTGCAGGTTCAATGTATTCCTTGGAACATCACATTGACGATGAAACACATAAATCGCATCGGAATTAAATTCAAAAGGCACAATGCCGCCTTAAGTACAAGAATAGAGACTCTTCTTACAGTCGGTGCTTTGAGCATTCCCTGTGAGACCAGTATTAGTTTCCGCTACACCTCTGCAGGTTCAATTTATTCCTTGGACCTTCACATTGACGATGAAACACAGAAATCGCATCGAAAATAAATACAGAAGGCACAATGCCGCCTTAAGTACAAGAATAGAGACTCTTATTACAGTCGGTGATTTGAGCATTCCCTGTAAGACCAGTATTAGTTCCCGCTACACCTCTGCAGGTTCGATGTATTCCTTGGACCTTCACATTGACGATGATACACAGAAATCGCATCGGAATTAAATACAAAAGGCACAATGCCGCCATAAGTACAAGAATACAGACTCTTCTTACAGTCGGTGCTTTGAGCATTCCCTGTGAGACCAGTATTAGTTTCCGATGCACCACTGCAGGTTCAATGTATTCCTTGGACCTTCACATTGACGATGAAACACAGAAATCGCATCGGAATTAAATACAAAAGGCACAATGCCGCCTTAAGTACAAGAATAGAGACTCTTCCTGCAGTCGGTGCTTTGAGCATTCCCTGTGAGACCAGTATTAGTTTCCGATACACCTCTGCAGGTTCAGATTATTCCTTGGACCTTCACATTGACGATGAAACACAGATATGGCATCGGAAGTAAATACAAAATGCACAATGCCGCCTTAAGTACAAGAGTAGAGACTCTTCTTACCGTCGGTCATTTGAGCATTCCCTGTGAGACCAGTATTAGTTTCCGATACACCGCTGCAGGTTCAATGTATTCCTTGGACCTTCACATTGACGATGAAACACAGAAATCGCATCGGAATTAAATACAAAAGGCACAATGCCACCTTCAGTACAAGAATAGAGACTCTTCAAACAGTCGGTGCTTTGAGCATTCCCTGTAAGACCAGTATTAGTTTCCGCTACATCTCTGCAGGTTCAATGTATTCCTTGGACCTTCACATTGACGATGAAACACAGAAATGGCATCGGAATTAAATACAAAAGGCACAATGCCGCCTTAAGTACAAGAATAGAGACTCTTCTTACAGTCGGTGCTTTGAGCATTCCCTGCGAGACCAGTATTAGATTCCGGTACACCTCTGCAGGTTCAGTTTATTCCTTGGACCTTCACATTGACGATGAAACACAGAAATGGCATCGGAATTAAATACAAATGGCACAATGCCTCCTTAAGTACAAGAATGGAGACTCTTCTTACAGTCGGTGCTTTGAGAATTCCCTGTGAGACCATTATTAGTTTCCGATACACCACTGCAGGTTCAATGTATTCCTTGGAACATCACATTGACGATGAAACACATAAATCGCATCTGAATTAAATACAAAAGGCACAATGCCGCCTTAAGTACAAGAATAGAGACTCTTCTTACAGTCGGTGCTTTGAGCATTCCCTGTGAGACCAGTATTAGTTTCCGCTACACCTCTGCAGGATCCGTATATTCCTTGGACCTTCACATTGACGATGAAACACAGAAATGGCATAGGAATTAAATACAAAAGGCACAATGCCGCCTTAAGTACAAGAATAGAGACTCTTCTTACAGTCGGTGCTTTGAGCATTCCCTGTGAGACCAGTATTAGTTTCCGCTACACCTCTGCAGGTTCAGTTTATTCCTTGGACCTTCACATTGACGATGAAACCTAGAAGTCGCATCGGAATTAAATACAAAAGGCACGATGCCGCCTTAAGTACAAGAATAGAGACTCTTCTTACAGTCGGTGCTTTGAGCATTCCCTGTGAGACCAGTATTAGTTTCCGCTACACCTCTGCACGTTCAGTTTCTTCCTTGGACCTTCACATTGACGATGAAACACAGAAATGGCATCGGAATTAAATACAAAACAAACAATGCCGCCTTAAGTACAAAAATAGAGACTCTTCTTACAGTCGGTGCTTTGAGCATTTCCTGTGAGACCAGTATTAGTTTCCGATACACCACTGCAGGTTCAATGTATTCCTTGGACCTTCACATTGAGAGTGAAACACAGAAATCGCATCGGAATTAAATACAAAAGGCACAATGCCGCCTTAAGTACAAGAATAGAGACTCATCTTACAGTCGGTGCTTTGAGCATTCCCTGTGAGACCAGTATTAGTTTCCGCTACACCTCTGCAGGTTCAGTTTATTCCTTGGACCTTCACATTGACGATGAAACACAGAAAACGCATCGGAATTAAATACAGAAGGCACAATGCCGCCTTAAGTACAAGAATAGAGACTCTTCTTACAGTCGGTGCTTTGAGCATTCCCTGTAAGACCAGTATTAGTTCCCGCTACACCTCTGCAGGTTCGATGTATTCCTTGGACCTTCACATTGACGATGATACACAGAAATCGCATCGGAATTAAACACAAAAGGCACAATGCCGCCTTAAGTACAAGAATACAGACTCTTCTTACAGTCGGTGCTTTGAGCATTCCCTGTGAGACCAGTAATAGTTTCCAATGCACCACTGCAGGTTCAATGTATTCCTTGGACCTTCACATTGACGATGAAACACAGAAATCGCATCGGAATTAAATACAAAAGGCACAATGCCACCTTAAGTACAAGAATAGAGACTCTTCTAACAGTCGGTGCTTTGAGCATTCTCTGTAAGACCAGTATTAGTTTCCGTTACATCTCTGCAGGTTCAATGTATTCCTTGGACCTTCACATTGACGATGAAACACAGAAATGGCATCGGAATTAAATACAAAAGGCACAATGCCGCCTTAAGTACAAGAATAGAGACTCTTCTTCCTGTCGGTGCTTTGAGCATTCCCTGTGAGACCAGTATTAGTTTCCGATACACCACTGCAGGTTCAATGTACTCCTTTGACTTTCACATTGACGATGAAACACAGAAATGGCATCGGAATTAAATACAAAAGGCACAATGCCGCCTTAAGTACAAGAATAAAGACTCTTCTTACAGTCGGTGCTTTGAGCATTCCCTGTGAGACCAGTATTAGTTTCCGGTACACCTCTGCAGGTTCAGTTTATTCCTTGGACCTTCACATCGACGATGAAACACAGAAATGGCATCGGAATTAAATACAAATCGCACAATGCCTCCTTAAGTACAAGAATAGAGACTCTTCTTACAGTCGGTGCTTTGAGCATTCCCTGTGAGACCATTATTAGTTTCCGATACACCACTGCAGGTTCAATGTATTCCTTGGAACATCACGTTGACGATGAAACACATAAATCGCATCGGAATTAAATACAAAAGGCACAATGCCGCCTTAAGTACAAGAATAGAGACTCTTCTTACAGTCGGTGCTTTGAGCATTCCCTGTGAGACCAGTATTAGTTTCCGCTACACCTCTGCAGGTTCAGTATATTCCTTGGACCTTCACATTGACGATGAAACACAGAAATGGCATCGGAATTAAATACAAAAGGCACAATGCCGCCTTAAGTACAAGAATAGAGACTCTTCTTACAGTCGGTGCTTTGAGCATTCCCTGTGAGACCAGTATTAGTTTCCGCTACACCTCTGCAGGTTCAGTTTATTCCTTGGACCTTCACATTGACGATGAAACCTAGAAGTCGCATCGGAATTAAATACAAAAGGCACGATGCCGCCTTAAGTACAAGAATAGAGACTCTTCTTACAGTCGGTGCTTCGAGCATTCCCTGTGAGACCAGTATTAGTTTCCGCTACACCTCTGCACGTTCAGTTTATTCCTTGGACCTTCACATTGACGATGAAACACAGAAATCGCATCGGAATTAAATACAAAACGCACAATGCCGCCTTAAGTACAAAAATAGAGACTCTTCTTACAGTCGGTGCTTTGAGCATTTCCTGTGAGACCAGTATTAGTTTCCGATACACCACTGCAGGTTCAATGTATTCCTTGGACCTTCACATTAAGAGTGAAACACAGAAATCGCATCGGAATTAAATACAAAAGGCACAATGCCGCCTTAAGTACAAGAATAGAGACTCTTCTTACAGTCGGCGCTTTGAGCATTCCCTGTGAGACCAGTATTAGTTTCCGCTACACCTCTGCAGGTTCAGTTTATTCCTTGGACCTTCACATTGACGATGAAACACAGAAATCGCATCGGAATTAAATACAAAAGGCACAATGCCGCCTTAAGTACAAGAATTCAGACTCTTCTTACAGTCGGTGCTTTGAGCATTCCCTGTGAGACCAGTATTAGTTTCCGATGCACCACTGCAGGTTCAATGTATTCCTTGGACCTTCACATTGACGATGAAACACAGAAATCGCATCGGAATTAAATACAAAAGGTACAATGCCGCCATAAGTACAAGAATAGAGACTCTTTCTACAGTCGGTGCTTTGAGCATTCCCTGTGAGACCTGTATTAGTTTCCGATACACCACTGCAGGTTCAATGTATTCCTTGGAACTTCACATTGACGATGAAACACAGAAATCGCATGGGAATCAAATACAAAAGGCACAATGCCGCCTTAAGTACAAGAATAGAGCCTCTTCTTACAGTCGGTGCTTTGAACATTCGCTGTGAGACCAGTATTAGTTTCCGATACACCACTGCTGGTTCAGATTTTTCCTTGGACCTTTACATTGACGATGAAACACAGATATGGCATCGGAAGTAAATACAAAAGGCACAATGCCGCCTTAAGTACAAGAATAGAGACTCTTCTTACCGTCGGTGTTTTGAGCATTCCCTGTGAGACCAGTATTAGTTTCCGATACACCACTGCAGGTTCAATGTATTCCTTGGACCTTCACATTGACGATGAAACACAGAAATCGCATCGGAATTAAAAACAAAAGGCACAATGCCACCTTAAGTACAAGAATAGAGACTCTTCTAACAGTCGGTGATTTGAGCATTCCCTGTGAGACCAGTATTAGTTTCCGCTACATCTCTGCAGGTTCAATGTATTCCTTGGACCTTCACATTGACGATGAAACACAGAAATGGCATCGGAATTAAATACAAAAGGCACAATGCCGCCTTAAGTACAAGAATAGAGACTCTTCTTCCAGTCGGTGCTTTGAGCATTCCCTGTGTGACCAGTATTAGTTTCCGATACACCACTGCAGGTTCAATGTATTCCTTGGACCTTCACATTGACGATGAAACACAGAAATCCCATCGGAATTAAATACAAAAGGCACAATGCCGCCATAAGTACAAGAATAGAGACTCATCTTACAGTCGGTGCTTTGAGCATTCCCTGTGAGCCAGTTTTAGTTTCCGCTACACCTCTGCAGGTTCAGTTTATTCCTTGGACCTTCACATTGACGATGAACACAGAAATGGCATCGGAATTAAATACAAATGGCACAATGCCGCCTTAAGTACAGGAATAGAGACTCTTCTTACAGTCGGTGCTTTGAGCATTCCCTGTGAGACCAGTATTAGTTTCCGATACACCACTGCAGGTTCAATGTATTCCTTGGACCTTCACATTGACGATGAAACACAGATATGGCATCGGAATTAAATACAAAAGGCACAATGCCGCCTTCAGTACAAGAATAGAGACTCTTCTTACAGTCGGTGCTTTGAGCATTCCCTGTGAGACCAGTATTAGTTTCCGATACACCACTGCAGGTTCAATGTATTCCTTGAACCTTCACTTTGACGATGAAACACAGAAATGGCATCGGAATTAAATACAAAAGCCACAATGCCGCCTTAAGTACAAGAATAGAGACTCTTCTTACAGTCGGTTTTTTGAGCATTCCCTGTGAGACCAGTATTAGTTTCCGATACACCACCGCAGGTTCAATGTATTTCTTGGACCTTCACATTGACCATGAAACACAGAAATTGCATCGGAATTAAATCCAAAACGCACAATGCCGCCTTAAGTACAAGAAGACAGACTCTACTTACAGTCGGTGCTTTGAGCATTCCCTGTGAGACCAGTATTAGTTTCCGATACACCACTGCAGGTTCAATGTATTCCTTGGACCTTCACATTGACGATGAAATACAGAAATGGCATCGGAATTAAATCCAAAACCACAATGCCGCCTTAAGTACAAGAATAAAGGCTCCTCTTACCGTCGGTGCTTTGAGCATTCCCTGTGAGACCAGTATTAGTTTCCGCTACACCTCTGCAGGTTCCGTTTATTCCTTGGACCATCACAGTGACGATGAAACACAGAAATGACATCGGAATTAAATACAAAAGGCAAAATGCCGCCTTAAGTACGAGAATAGAGACTCTTCTTACAGTCGGTGCTTTGAGCATTCCCTGTGAGACCAGTATTAGTTTCCGATACACCACTGCAGGTTCAATGTATTCCTTGGACCTTCACATTGACGATGAAACACAGAAATCGAATCGGAATGAAATCAAAAACGCACAATGCCGCCTTAAGTATAAGAATAGAGACTCTACTTATAGTCGGTGCTTTCAGCATTCCCTGTGAGACCAGTATTAGTTTCCAATACTCCACTGCAGGTTCAATGTATTCCTTGGACCTTCACATTGACGATGAAATACAGAAATCGCATCGGAATCAAATACATAAGGCACAATGCCGCCTTAAGTACAAGAATAGAGACTCTTCTTACTGTCGGTGCTTTGAGCATTCCCTGTGAGACCAGTAATAGTATCCGATACACCACTGCAGGTTCAATCTATTCCTTGGACATACACATTGACGATGAAACACTGAAATTACATTGGAATTAAGTACGAAAGGAACAATGCCGCCTCAAGTACAAGAATAGAGACTCCTCATACCGTCGGTGCTTTGAGCATTTCCTGTGAGACCAGTATTCGTTTCCGATACAACACTGGAAGTTCAATAAATTCCTTGGACATTCACATTGACGATGAAACACTGAAATTACATCGGAATTAAATACAAAAGGTACAATTCCGCCTTAAGTACCAGAATAGAGACTCTTCTTACCGTCGGTGCTTTGAGCATTCCCTGTGAGACCAGTATTAGTTTCCGCTACACCTCTGCAAGTTCAGTTTATTCCTTGGACCTTCACATTGACGTAGAAACACAGAAATGGCATCGGAATTAAATACAAAAGGCACAATGCCGCCTTACGTACGAGAATAGACACTCTTAATACAGTCGGTGCTTTCAGCATTCCCTGTGAGACCAGTATTAGTTTCCGATACACCACTGCAGGTTCAATGTATTCCTTGGACCTTCACATTGAGAGTGAAACACAGAAATCGCATCGGAATTAAATACAAAAGGCACAATGCCGCCTTAAGTACAAGAATAGAGACTCTTCTTACAGTCGGCGCTTTGAGCATTCCCTGTGAGACCAGTATTAGTTTCCGCTACACCTCTGCAGGTTCAGTTTATTCCTTGGACCTTCACATTGACGATGAAACACAGAAATCGCATCGGAATTAAATACAGAAGGCACAATGCCGCCTTAAGTACAAGAATAGAGACTCTTCTTACAGTCGGTGCTTTGAGCATTCCCTGTAAGACCAGTATTAGTTCCCGCTACACCTCTGCAGGTTCGATGTATTCCTTGGACCTTCACATTGACGATGATACACAGAAATCGCATCGGAATTAAATACAAAAGGCACAATGCCGCCTTAAGTACAAGAATACAGACTCTTCTTACAGTCGGTGTTTTGAGGATTCCCTGTGAGACCAGTATTAGTTTCCGATGCACCACTGCAGGTTCAATGTATTCCTTGGACCTTCACATTGACGATGAAACACAGAAATCGCATCGGAATTAAATACAAAAGGTACAATGCCGCCATAAGTACAAGAATAGAGACTCTTCCTACAGTCGGTGCTTTGAGCATTCCCTGTGAGACCTGTATTAGTTTCCGATACACCACTGCAGGTTCAATCTATTCCTTGGACATACACATTGACGACGAAACACAGAGATTACATCGGAATTAAATACAAAAGGAACAATGCCGCCTTAAGTACAAGAATAAAAACGATTCTTACCGTCGGTGCTTTGAGAATTCCCTGTGAGACCAGTTTTAGTTTCCGATACACCACTGGAGGTTCATTGAATTCCTTGGACCTTCACATTGACGATGAAACACAGAAATCCCATCGGAATTAAATACAAAAGGCACAATGCCGCCTTAAGTACAAGAATAGAGACTCATCTTACAGTCGGTGCTTTGAGAATTCCCTGTGAGCCAGTTTTAGTTTCCGCTACACCTCTGCAGGTTCAGTTTATTCCTTGGACCTTCACATTGACGATGAACACAGAAATGGCATCGGAATTAAATACAAATGGCACAATGCCGCCTTAAGTACAGGAATAGAGACTCTTCTTACAGTCGGTGCTTTGAGCATTCCCTGTGAGACCAGTATTAGTTTCCGATACACCACTGCAGGTTCAATGTATTCCTTGGACCTTCACATTGACGATGAAACACAGAAATGGCATCGGAATTAAATACAAAAGGCACAATGCCGCCTACAGTACAAGAATAGAGACTCTTCTTACAGTCGGTGCTTTGAGCATTCCCTGTGAGACCAGTATTAGTTTCCGATACACCACTGCAGGTTCAATGTATTCCTTGAACCTTCACTTTGACGATGAAACACAGAAATGGCATCGGAATTAAATACAAATCGCACAATGCCGCCTTAAGTACAAGAATAGAGACTCTTCTTACAGTCGGTGCTTTGAGCATTCCCTGTGAGACCAGTATTAGTTTCCGCTACACCTCTGCAGGTTCAGTTTATTCCTTGGACCTTCACATTGACGATGAAACCTAGAAGTCGCATCGGAATTAAATACAAAAGGCACGATGCCGCCTTAAGTACAAGAATAGAGACTCTTCTTACAGTCGGTGCTTTGAGCATTCCCTGTGAGACCAGTATTAGTTTCCGCTACACCTCTGCACGTTCAGTTTCTTCCTTGGACCTTCACATTGACGATGAAACACAGAAATGGCATCGGAATTAAATACAAAACAAACAATGCCGCCTTAAGTACAAAAATAGAGACTCTTCTTACAGTCGGTGCTTTGAGCATTTCCTGTGAGACCAGTATTAGTTTCCGATACACCACTGCAGGTTCAATGTATTCCTTGGACCTTCACATTGAGAGTGAAACACAGAAATCGCATCGGAATTAAATACAAAAGGCACAATGCCGCCTTAAGTACAAGAATAGAGACTCATCTTACAGTCGGTGCTTTGAGCATTCCCTGTGAGACCAGTATTAGTTTCCGCTACACCTCTGCAGGTTCAGTTTATTCCTTGGACCTTCACATTGACGATGAAACACAGAAAACGCATCGGAATTAAATACAGAAGGCACAATGCCGCCTTAAGTACAAGAATAGAGACTCTTCTTACAGTCGGTGCTTTGAGCATTCCCTGTAAGACCAGTATTAGTTCCCGCTACACCTCTGCAGGTTCGATGTATTCCTTGGACCTTCACATTGACGATGATACACAGAAATCGCATCGGAATTAAACACAAAAGGCACAATGCCGCCTTAAGTACAAGAATACAGACTCTTCTTACAGTCGGTGCTTTGAGCATTCCCTGTGAGACCAGTAATAGTTTCCAATGCACCACTGCAGGTTCAATGTATTCCTTGGACCTTCACATTGACGATGAAACACAGAAATCGCATCGGAATTAAATACAAAAGGCACAATGCCACCTTAAGTACAAGAATAGAGACTCTTCTAACAGTCGGTGCTTTGAGCATTCTCTGTAAGACCAGTATTAGTTTCCGTTACATCTCTGCAGGTTCAATGTATTCCTTGGACCTTCACATTGACGATGAAACACAGAAATGGCATCGGAATTAAATACAAAAGGCACAATGCCGCCTTAAGTACAAGAATAGAGACTCTTCTTCCTGTCGGTGCTTTGAGCATTCCCTGTGAGACCAGTATTAGTTTCCGATACACCACTGCAGGTTCAATGTACTCCTTTGACTTTCACATTGACGATGAAACACAGAAATGGCATCGGAATTAAATACAAAAGGCACAATGCCGCCTTAAGTACAAGAATAAAGACTCTTCTTACAGTCGGTGCTTTGAGCATTCCCTGTGAGACCAGTATTAGTTTCCGGTACACCTCTGCAGGTTCAGTTTATTCCTTGGACCTTCACATCGACGATGAAACACAGAAATGGCATCGGAATTAAATACAAATCGCACAATGCCTCCTTAAGTACAAGAATAGAGACTCTTCTTACAGTCGGTGCTTTGAGCATTCCCTGTGAGACCATTATTAGTTTCCGATACACCACTGCAGGTTCAATGTATTCCTTGGAACATCACGTTGACGATGAAACACATAAATCGCATCGGAATTAAATACAAAAGGCACAATGCCGCCTTAAGTACAAGAATAGAGACTCTTCTTACAGTCGGTGCTTTGAGCATTCCCTGTGAGACCAGTATTAGTTTCCGCTACACCTCTGCAGGTTCAGTATATTCCTTGGACCTTCACATTGACGATGAAACACAGAAATGGCATCGGAATTAAATACAAAAGGCACAATGCCGCCTTAAGTACAAGAATAGAGACTCTTCTTACAGTCGGTGCTTTGAGCATTCCCTGTGAGACCAGTATTAGTTTCCGCTACACCTCTGCAGGTTCAGTTTATTCCTTGGACCTTCACATTGACGATGAAACCTAGAAGTCGCATCGGAATTAAATACAAAAGGCACGATGCCGCCTTAAGTACAAGAATAGAGACTCTTCTTACAGTCGGTGCTTCGAGCATTCCCTGTGAGACCAGTATTAGTTTCCGCTACACCTCTGCACGTTCAGTTTATTCCTTGGACCTTCACATTGACGATGAAACACAGAAATCGCATCGGAATTAAATACAAAACGCACAATGCCGCCTTAAGTACAAAAATAGAGACTCTTCTTACAGTCGGTGCTTTGAGCATTTCCTGTGAGACCAGTATTAGTTTCCGATACACCACTGCAGGTTCAATGTATTCCTTGGACCTTCACATTAAGAGTGAAACACAGAAATCGCATCGGAATTAAATACAAAAGGCACAATGCCGCCTTAAGTACAAGAATAGAGACTCTTCTTACAGTCGGCGCTTTGAGCATTCCCTGTGAGACCAGTATTAGTTTCCGCTACACCTCTGCAGGTTCAGTTTATTCCTTGGACCTTCACATTGACGATGAAACACAGAAATCGCATCGGAATTAAATACAAAAGGCACAATGCCGCCTTAAGTACAAGAATTCAGACTCTTCTTACAGTCGGTGCTTTGAGCATTCCCTGTGAGACCAGTATTAGTTTCCGATGCACCACTGCAGGTTCAATGTATTCCTTGGACCTTCACATTGACGATGAAACACAGAAATCGCATCGGAATTAAATACAAAAGGTACAATGCCGCCATAAGTACAAGAATAGAGACTCTTTCTACAGTCGGTGCTTTGAGCATTCCCTGTGAGACCTGTATTAGTTTCCGATACACCACTGCAGGTTCAATGTATTCCTTGGAACTTCACATTGACGATGAAACACAGAAATCGCATGGGAATCAAATACAAAAGGCACAATGCCGCCTTAAGTACAAGAATAGAGCCTCTTCTTACAGTCGGTGCTTTGAACATTCGCTGTGAGACCAGTATTAGTTTCCGATACACCACTGCTGGTTCAGATTTTTCCTTGGACCTTTACATTGACGATGAAACACAGATATGGCATCGGAAGTAAATACAAAAGGCACAATGCCGCCTTAAGTACAAGAATAGAGACTCTTCTTACCGTCGGTGTTTTGAGCATTCCCTGTGAGACCAGTATTAGTTTCCGATACACCACTGCAGGTTCAATGTATTCCTTGGACCTTCACATTGACGATGAAACACAGAAATCGCATCGGAATTAAAAACAAAAGGCACAATGCCACCTTAAGTACAAGAATAGAGACTCTTCTAACAGTCGGTGATTTGAGCATTCCCTGTGAGACCAGTATTAGTTTCCGCTACATCTCTGCAGGTTCAATGTATTCCTTGGACCTTCACATTGACGATGAAACACAGAAATGGCATCGGAATTAAATACAAAAGGCACAATGCCGCCTTAAGTACAAGAATAGAGACTCTTCTTCCAGTCGGTGCTTTGAGCATTCCCTGTGTGACCAGTATTAGTTTCCGATACACCACTGCAGGTTCAATGTATTCCTTGGACCTTCACATTGACGATGAAACACAGAAATCCCATCGGAATTAAATACAAAAGGCACAATGCCGCCATAAGTACAAGAATAGAGACTCATCTTACAGTCGGTGCTTTGAGCATTCCCTGTGAGCCAGTTTTAGTTTCCGCTACACCTCTGCAGGTTCAGTTTATTCCTTGGACCTTCACATTGACGATGAACACAGAAATGGCATCGGAATTAAATACAAATGGCACAATGCCGCCTTAAGTACAGGAATAGAGACTCTTCTTACAGTCGGTGCTTTGAGCATTCCCTGTGAGACCAGTATTAGTTTCCGATACACCACTGCAGGTTCAATGTATTCCTTGGACCTTCACATTGACGATGAAACACAGATATGGCATCGGAATTAAATACAAAAGGCACAATGCCGCCTTCAGTACAAGAATAGAGACTCTTCTTACAGTCGGTGCTTTGAGCATTCCCTGTGAGACCAGTATTAGTTTCCGATACACCACTGCAGGTTCAATGTATTCCTTGAACCTTCACTTTGACGATGAAACACAGAAATGGCATCGGAATTAAATACAAAAGCCACAATGCCGCCTTAAGTACAAGAATAGAGACTCTTCTTACAGTCGGTTTTTTGAGCATTCCCTGTGAGACCAGTATTAGTTTCCGATACACCACCGCAGGTTCAATGTATTTCTTGGACCTTCACATTGACCATGAAACACAGAAATTGCATCGGAATTAAATCCAAAACGCACAATGCCGCCTTAAGTACAAGAAGACAGACTCTACTTACAGTCGGTGCTTTGAGCATTCCCTGTGAGACCAGTATTAGTTTCCGATACACCACTGCAGGTTCAATGTATTCCTTGGACCTTCACATTGACGATGAAATACAGAAATGGCATCGGAATTAAATCCAAAACCACAATGCCGCCTTAAGTACAAGAATAAAGGCTCCTCTTACCGTCGGTGCTTTGAGCATTCCCTGTGAGACCAGTATTAGTTTCCGCTACACCTCTGCAGGTTCCGTTTATTCCTTGGACCATCACAGTGACGATGAAACACAGAAATGACATCGGAATTAAATACAAAAGGCAAAATGCCGCCTTAAGTACGAGAATAGAGACTCTTCTTACAGTCGGTGCTTTGAGCATTCCCTGTGAGACCAGTATTAGTTTCCGATACACCACTGCAGGTTCAATGTATTCCTTGGACCTTCACATTGACGATGAAACACAGAAATCGAATCGGAATGAAATCAAAAACGCACAATGCCGCCTTAAGTATAAGAATAGAGACTCTACTTATAGTCGGTGCTTTCAGCATTCCCTGTGAGACCAGTATTAGTTTCCAATACTCCACTGCAGGTTCAATGTATTCCTTGGACCTTCACATTGACGATGAAATACAGAAATCGCATCGGAATCAAATACATAAGGCACAATGCCGCCTTAAGTACAAGAATAGAGACTCTTCTTACTGTCGGTGCTTTGAGCATTCCCTGTGAGACCAGTAATAGTATCCGATACACCACTGCAGGTTCAATCTATTCCTTGGACATACACATTGACGATGAAACACTGAAATTACATTGGAATTAAGTACGAAAGGAACAATGCCGCCTCAAGTACAAGAATAGAGACTCCTCATACCGTCGGTGCTTTGAGCATTTCCTGTGAGACCAGTATTCGTTTCCGATACAACACTGGAAGTTCAATAAATTCCTTGGACATTCACATTGACGATGAAACACTGAAATTACATCGGAATTAAATACAAAAGGTACAATTCCGCCTTAAGTACCAGAATAGAGACTCTTCTTACCGTCGGTGCTTTGAGCATTCCCTGTGAGACCAGTATTAGTTTCCGCTACACCTCTGCAAGTTCAGTTTATTCCTTGGACCTTCACATTGACGTAGAAACACAGAAATGGCATCGGAATTAAATACAAAAGGCACAATGCCGCCTTACGTACGAGAATAGACACTCTTAATACAGTCGGTGCTTTCAGCATTCCCTGTGAGACCAGTATTAGTTTCCGATACACCACTGCAGGTTCAATGTATTCCTTGGACCTTCACATTGAGAGTGAAACACAGAAATCGCATCGGAATTAAATACAAAAGGCACAATGCCGCCTTAAGTACAAGAATAGAGACTCTTCTTACAGTCGGCGCTTTGAGCATTCCCTGTGAGACCAGTATTAGTTTCCGCTACACCTCTGCAGGTTCAGTTTATTCCTTGGACCTTCACATTGACGATGAAACACAGAAATCGCATCGGAATTAAATACAGAAGGCACAATGCCGCCTTAAGTACAAGAATAGAGACTCTTCTTACAGTCGGTGCTTTGAGCATTCCCTGTAAGACCAGTATTAGTTCCCGCTACACCTCTGCAGGTTCGATGTATTCCTTGGACCTTCACATTGACGATGATACACAGAAATCGCATCGGAATTAAATACAAAAGGCACAATGCCGCCTTAAGTACAAGAATACAGACTCTTCTTACAGTCGGTGTTTTGAGGATTCCCTGTGAGACCAGTATTAGTTTCCGATGCACCACTGCAGGTTCAATGTATTCCTTGGACCTTCACATTGACGATGAAACACAGAAATCGCATCGGAATTAAATACAAAAGGTACAATGCCGCCATAAGTACAAGAATAGAGACTCTTCCTACAGTCGGTGCTTTGAGCATTCCCTGTGAGACCTGTATTAGTTTCCGATACACCACTGCAGGTTCAATCTATTCCTTGGACATACACATTGACGACGAAACACAGAGATTACATCGGAATTAAATACAAAAGGAACAATGCCGCCTTAAGTACAAGAATAAAAACGATTCTTACCGTCGGTGCTTTGAGAATTCCCTGTGAGACCAGTTTTAGTTTCCGATACACCACTGGAGGTTCATTGAATTCCTTGGACCTTCACATTGACGATGAAACACAGAAATCCCATCGGAATTAAATACAAAAGGCACAATGCCGCCTTAAGTACAAGAATAGAGACTCATCTTACAGTCGGTGCTTTGAGAATTCCCTGTGAGCCAGTTTTAGTTTCCGCTACACCTCTGCAGGTTCAGTTTATTCCTTGGACCTTCACATTGACGATGAACACAGAAATGGCATCGGAATTAAATACAAATGGCACAATGCCGCCTTAAGTACAGGAATAGAGACTCTTCTTACAGTCGGTGCTTTGAGCATTCCCTGTGAGACCAGTATTAGTTTCCGATACACCACTGCAGGTTCAATGTATTCCTTGGACCTTCACATTGACGATGAAACACAGAAATGGCATCGGAATTAAATACAAAAGGCACAATGCCGCCTACAGTACAAGAATAGAGACTCTTCTTACAGTCGGTGCTTTGAGCATTCCCTGTGAGACCAGTATTAGTTTCCGATACACCACTGCAGGTTCAATGTATTCCTTGAACCTTCACTTTGACGATGAAACACAGAAATGGCATCGGAATTAAATACAAAAGCCACAATGCCGCCTTAAGTACAAGAATAGAGACTCTTCTTACAGTCGGTTTTTTGAGCATTCCCTGTGAGACCAGTATTAGTTTCCGATACACCACCGCAGGTTCAATGTATTTCTTGGACCTTCACATTGACCATGAAACACAGAAATTGCATCGGAATTAAATCCAAAACGCACAATGCCGCCTTAAGTACAAGAAGACAGACTCCACTTACAGTCGGTGCTTTGAGCATTCCCTGTGAGACCAGTATTAGTTTCCGATACACCACTGCAGGTTCAATGTATTCCTTGGACCTTCACATTGACGATGAAATACAGAAATGGCATCGGAATTAAATCCAAAACCACAATGCCGCCTTAAGTACAAGAATAAAGGCTCCTCTTACCGTCGGTGCTTTGAGCATTCCCTGTGAGACCAGTATTAGTTTCCGCTACACCTCTGCAGGTTCCGTTTATTCCTTGGACCATCACAGTGACGATGAAACACAGCAATGACATCGGAATTAAATACAAAAGGCAAAATGCCGCCTTAAGTACGAGAATAGAGACTCTTCTTACAGTCGGTGCTTTGAGCATTCCCTGTGAGACCAGTATTAGTTTCCGATACACCACTGCAGGTTCAATGTATTCCTTGGACCTTCACATTGACGATGAAACACAGAAATCGAATCGGAATGAAATCCAAAACGCACAATGCCGCCTTAAGTATAAGAATAGAGACTCTACTTATAGTCGGTGCTTTGAGCATTCCCTGTGAGACCAGTATTAGTTTCCAATACTCCACTGCAGGTTCAATGTATTCCTTGGACCTTCACATTGACGATGAAATACAGAAATCGCATCGGAATCAAATACATAAGGCACAATGCCGCCTTTAGTACAAGAATAGAGACTCTTCTTACTGTCGGTGCTTTGAGCATTCCCTGTGAGACCAGTAATAGTATCCGATACACCACTGCAGGTTCAATCTATTCCTTGGACATACACATTGACGATGAAACACTGAAATTACATCGGAATTAAGTACAAAAGGAACAATGCCGCCTCAAGTACAAGAATAGAGACTCCTCATACCGTCGGTGCTTTGAGCATTTCCTGTGAGACCAGTATTCGTTTCCGATACACCACTGGAAGTTCAATAAATTCCTTGGACATTCACATTGACGATGAAACACTGAAATTACATCGGAATTAAATACAAAAGGTACAATTCCGCCTTAAGTACCAGAATAGAGACTCTTCTTACCGTCGGTGCTTTGAGCATTCCCTGTGAGACCAGTATTAGTTTCCGCTACACCTCTGCAAGTTCAGTTTATTCCTTGGACCTTCACATTGACGTAGAAACACAGAAATGGCATCGGAATTAAATACAAAAGGCACAATGCCGCCTTAAGTACGAGAATAGACACTCTTCATACTGTCGGTGCTTTCAGCATTCCCTGTGAGACCAGTATTAGTTTCCGATACACCACTGCAGGTTCAATGTATTCCTTGGACCTTCACATTGAGAGTGAAACACAGAAATCGCATCGGAATTAAATACAAAAGGCACAATGCCGCCTTAAGTACAAGAATAGAGACTCTTCTTACAGTCGGCGCTTTGAGCATTCCCTGTGAGACCAGTATTAGTTTCCGCTACACCTCTGCAGGTTCAGTTTATTCCTTGGACCTTCACATTGACGATGAAACACAGAAATCGCATCGGAATTAAATACAGAAAGCACAATGCCGCCTTAAGTACAAGAATAGAGACTCTTCTTACAGTCGGTGCTTTGAGCATTCCCTGTAAGACCAGTATTAGTTCCCGCTACACCTCTGCAGGTTCGATGTATTCCTTGGACCTTCACATTGACGATGATACACAGAAATCGCATCGGAATTAAATACAAAAGGCACAATGCCGCCTTAAGTACAAGAATACAGACTCTTCTTACAGTCGGTGTTTTGAGGATTCCCTGTGAGACCAGTATTAGTTTCCGATGCACCACTGCAGGTTCAATGTATTCCTTGGACCTTCACATTGACGATGAAACACAGAAATCGCATCGGAATTAAATACAAAAGGTACAATGCCGCCATAAGTACAAGAATAGAGACTCTTCCTACAGTCGGTGCTTTGAGCATTCCCTGTGAGACCTGTATTAGTTTCCGATACACCACTGCAGGTTCAATGTATTCCTTGGAACTTCACATTGACGATGAAACACAGAAATCGCATGGGAATCAAATACAAAAGGCACAATGCCGCCTTAAGTACAAGAATAGAGACTCTTCTTACAGTCGGTGCTTTGAGCATTCCCTGTGAGACCAGTATTAGCTTCCGATACTCCTCTGCAGGTTCAGTTTATTCCTTGGACCTTCACATTGACGATGAAACACAGAAATGGCATCGGAATTAAATACAAAAGGCACAATGCCGCCTTAAGTACAAGAATAGAGCCTCTTCTTACAGTCGGTGCTTTGAACATTCCCTGTGAGACCAGTATTAGTTTCCGATACACCACTGCTGGTTCAGATTTTTCCTTGGACCTTTACATTGACGATGAAACACAGATATGGCATCGGAAGTAAATACAAAAGGCACAATGCCGCCTTAAGTACAAGAATAGAGACTCTTCTTACCGTCGGTGTTTTGAGCATTCCCTGTGAGACCAGTATTAGTTTCCGATACACCACTGCAGGTTCAATGTATTCCTTGGACCTTCACATTGACGATGAAACACAGAAATCGCATCGGAATTAAAAACAAAAGGCACAATGCCACCTTAAGTACAAGAATAGAGACTCTTCTAACAGTCGGTGCTTTGAGCATTCCCTGTGAGACCAGTATTAGTTTCCGCTACATCTCTGCATGTTCAATGTATTCCTTGGACCTTCACATTGACGATGAAACACAGAAATGGCATCGGAATTAAATACAAAAGGCACAATGCCGCCTTAAGTACAAGAATAGAGACTCTTCTTCCAGTCGGTGCTTTGAGCATTCCCTGTGTGACCAGTATTAGTTTCCGATACACCACTGCAGGTTCAATGTATTCCTTTTACCTTCACATTGACGATGAAAGACAGAAATCCCATCGGAATTAAATACAAAAGGCACAATGCCGCCATAAGTGCAAGAATAGAGACTCATCTTACAGTCGGTGCTTTGAGCATTCCCTGTGAGACCAGTATTAGTTTCCGCTACACCTCTGCAGGTTCAGTTTATTCCTTGGACCTTCACATTGACGATGAACACAGAAATGGCATCGGAATTAAATACAAATGGCACAATGCCGCCTTAAGGACAGGAATAGAGACTCTTCTTACAGTCGGTGCTTTGAGCATTCCCTGTGAGACCAGTATTAGTTTCCGATACACCACTGCAGGTTCAATGTATTCCTTGGACCTTCACATTGACGATGAAACACAGAAATGGCATCGGAATGAAATACAAAAGGCACAATGCCGCCTTAAGTACAAGAATAGAGACTCTTCTTACAGTCGGTGCTTTGAGCATTCCCTGTGAGACCAGTATTAGTTTCCGATACACCACTGAAGGTTCAATGTATTCCTTGAACCTTCACTTTGACGATGAAACACAGAAATGGCATCGGAATTAAATACAAAAGCCACAATGCCGCCTTAAGTACAAGAATAGAGACTCTTCTTACAGTCGGTTTTTTGAGCATTCCCTGTGAGACCAGTATTAGTTTCCGATACACCACCGCAGGTTCAATGTATTTCTTGGACCTTCACATTGACCATGAAACACAGAAATCGCATCGGAATTAAATCCAAAACGCACAATGCTGCCTTAAGTACAAGAAGAGAGACTCTACTTACAGTCGGTGCTTTGAGCATTCCCTGTGAGACCAGTATTAGTTTCCGATACACCACTGCAGGTTCAATGTATTCCTTGGACCTTCACATTGACGATGAAATACAGAAATGGCATCGGAATTAAATCCAAAACCACAATGCCGCCTTAAGTACAAGAATAAAGGCTCCTCTTACCGTCGGTGCTTTGAGCATTCCCTGTGAGACCAGTATTAGTTTCCGCTACACCTCTGCAGGTTCCGTTTATTCCTTGGACCATCACAGTGACGATGAAACACAGAAATGACATCGGAATTAAATACAAAAGGCAAAATGCCGCCTTAAGTACGAGAATAGAGACTCTTCTTACAGTCGGTGCTTTGAGCATTCCCTGTGAGACCAGTATTAGTTTCCGATACACCACTGCAGGTTCAATGTATTCCTTGGACCTTCACATTGACGATGAAACACAGAAATCGAATCGGAATGAAATCCAAAACGCACAATGCCGCCTTAAGTATAAGAATAGAGACTCTACTTATAGTCGGTGCTTTGAGCATTCCCCGTTGAGACCAGTATTAGTTTCCAATACTCCACTGCAGGTTCAATGTATTCCTTGGACCTTCCCATTGACGATGAAATACAGAAATCGCATCGGAATCAAATACATAAGGCACAATGCCGCCTTAAGTACAAGAATAGAGACTCTTCTTACTGTCGGTGCTTTGAGCATTCCCTGTGAGACCAGTAATAGTATCCGATACACCACTGCAGGTTCAATCTATTCCTTGGACATACACATTGACGATGAAACACTGAAATTACATCGGAATTAAATACAAAAGGAACAATGCAGCCTCAAGTACAAGAATAGAGACTCCTCATACCGTCGGTGCTTTGAGCATTTCCTGTGAGACCAGTATTCGTTTCCGATACACCACTGGAAGTTCAATAAATTCCTTGGACATTCACATTGACGATGAAACACTGAAATTACATCGGAATTAAATACAAAAGGTACAATGCCGCCTTAAGTACAAGAATAGAGACTCTTCATACCGTCGGTGCTTTAAGCATTCCCTGTGAGACCAGTATTAGTTTCCGCTACACCTCTGCAGGTTCGGTTTATTCCTTGGACCTTCACATTGACGATGAAACACAGAAATGGCATCGGAATTAAATACAAAAGGCACAATGCCGCCTTAAGTACAAGAATAGAGACTCTGTTTACAGTCGGTGCCTTGAGCATTCCCTGTGAGACCAGTATTAGTTTACGCTACACCTCTGCAGGTTCAGTTTATTCCTTGTACCTTCACATTGAGGATGAAACACAGAAATCGCATCAGAATTAAATACGAAACTCACAATGCCGCCTTAAGTACAAGAATAGAGACTCTTCTTACTGTCGGTGCTTTGAGCATTCCCTGTGAGACCAGTATTAGTATCCGATACACCACTGCAGGTTCAATCTATTCCTTGGACATACACATTGACGATGAAACACTGAAATTGCATCGGAATTAAATACAAAAGGAACAACGCCGCCTCAAGTACAAGATTAGAGACTCCTCATACCGTCGGTGCTTTGAGCATTTCCTGTGAGACCAGTATTCGTTTCCGATACACCACTGGAGGTTCAATAAATTCCTTGGACATTCACATTGACGATGAAACACTGAAATTACATCGGAATTAAATACAAAAGGTACAATTCCGCCTTAAGTACCAGAATAGAGACTCTTCTTACCGTCGGTGCTTTGAGCATTCCCTGTGAGACCAGTATTAGTTTCCGCTACACCTCTGCAAGTTCAGTTTATTCCTTGGACCTTCAAATTGACGTAGAAACACAGAAATGGCATCGGAATTAAATACAAAAGGCACAATGCCGCCTTAAGTACGAGAATAGACACTCTTCTTACAGTCGGTGCTTTTAGCATTACCTGTGTGACCAGTATTAGTTTCCGATACACCACTGCAGGTTCAATGTATTCCTTGGACCTTCACATTGACGATGAAACACAGAAATGGCATCGGAATTAAATACAAAAGGCACAATGCCGCCTTAAGTAGCAGAATAGGGACTCTTCTTACAGTCGGTGCTTTCAGCATTCCCTGTGAGACCAGTATTAGTTTCCGATACACCACTGCAGGTTCAATGTATTCCTTGGACCTTCACATTGACGATGAAACACAGATATCGCATCGGAATTAAATACAAAACGCACAATGCCGCCTTAAGTACAAGAATACAGACTCTACTTACAGTCGGTGCTTTGAGCATTCCCTGTGGGACCAGTATTAGTTTCCGATACACCACTGCAGGTTCAATGTATTCCTTGGACCTTCACATTGACGATGAAATACCGAAATCGCATCGGAATCAAATACAAAAGGCACAATGCCGCCTTAAGTACAAGAATAGAGACTCTTCTTACAGTCGGTGCTTTGAGCATTCCCTGTGAGACCAGTAATAGTATCCTATACACCACTGCAGGATCAATCTATTCCTTGGACATACACATTGACGATGAAACACTGAAATTACATCGGAATAAAATACAAAAGGTACAATGCCGTCTTAAGTACAAGAATAGAGACTCTTCATACCGTCGGTGCTTTGAGCATTCCCTGTGAGACCAGTATTAGTTTCCGCTACACCTCTGCAGGTTCGGTTTATTCCTTGGACCTTCACATTGACGATAAAACACAGAAATGGCATCGGAATTAAATACAAAAGGCACAATGCCGCCTTATGTACAAGAATAGAGACTCTGTTTACAGTCGGTGCCTTGAGCATTCCCTGGGAGACCAGTATTAGTTTACGCTACACCTCTGCAGGTTCAGTTTATTCCTTGGACCTTCACATTGAGGATGAAACACAGAAATCGCATCAGAATTAAATACGAAAGGCACAATGCCGCCTTAAGTACAAGAATAGAGACTCTTCTTACAGTCGGTGCTTTGAGCATTCCCTGTGAGACCAGTATTAGTTTCCGCTACACCTCTGCAGGTTCAATTTATTCCTTGGACCTTCACATTGACGATGAAACGCAGAAATCGCATCGGAATTAAATGCAAAAGGCACAATGCCGCCCTAAGTACAAGAATAGAGACTCTTCTTACAGTCGGTGCTTTGAGCATTCCCTGTGAGACCAGTATTAGTTTCCGATACACCACTGCAAGTTCAATGTATTCCTTGGACCTTCACATTGACGATGAAACACAGAAATCGCATCGTAATTAAATCCAAAACGCACAATGCCGCCTTAAGTACAAGAATACAGACTCTACTTACAGTCGGTGTTTTGAGCATTCCCTGTGAGACCAGTATTAGTTTCCGATACACCACTGCAAGTTCAATCTATTCCTTGGACATACATATTGACGATGAATCACTGAAATTACATCGGAATTAAATACAAAAGGAACAATGCCGCCTTAAGTACAAGAATATAGACTCTTCTTACCGTCGGTGCTTTGAGCATTCCCTGTGAGACCAGTATTAGTTTCCGATACACCTCTGCAGGTTCAATGTATTTCTTGGACCTTCACATTGACGATGAAACGCAGAAATCGCATCGGAATTAAATACAAAAGGCACAATGCCGCCTTAAGTACAACAATAGATACTCTTCTTACAGTCGGTGCTTTAAACATTCCCTGTGAGAGCAGTATTAGTTTCCGATACGCCACTGCCGGGTCAATGTATTCCTTGGACCTTCGAATTGACGATGATACAAAGAAATCGCATCGGAATTAAATACAAATGGCACAATTCCGCCTCAAGTACATGAATAGACACTCATCTTACAGTCGATGCTTTGAGCATTCCCTGTGAGACCAGTATTAGTTTCCGATACACCACTCCAGGTTCAATGTATTCCTTGGACCTTCAAATTGACGATGATACACAGAAATCGCATCGGAATTAAATACAAAGGGCACAATGCCGCCTTAAGTACAAGAATAGAGACTCTTCTTACTGTCGGTGCTTTGAGCATTCCCTGTGAGACCAGTATTAGTTTCCGATACACCACTGCAGTTTCAATGTATTCCTTGGACCTTCAAATTGGCGATGATACACAGAAATCGCATCGGAATTAAATACAAAAGGCACAATGCCGCCTTAAATACAAGAATAGAGACTCTTCTTACAGTCGGTGCTTTGAGCATTCCCTGTGAGACCAGTATTAGTTTCTGATACGCCACTGCAGGTTCAGTGTATTCCTAGGACCTTCAAATTGACGATGATACACAGAAATCGCATCGGAACTAAATACAAAAGGCACAATGCCGCCTTAAGTACTAGAATAGAGACTCTTCTTACAGTTGGTGCTTTGAACATTCCCTGTGTGACCAGTAATAGTATACGATACACCCCTGCAGGTTCAATCTATTCCTTGGACATACATATTGACGATGAAACACTGAAATTACATCGGAATTAAATACAAAAGGAACAATGCCGCCTTAAGTACAAGAATATAGACTCTTCTTACCGTCGGTGCTTTGAGCATTCCCTGTGAGACCAGTATTAGTTTCCGATACACCTCTGCAGGTTCAATGTATTCCTTGGACCTTCACATTGACCATGAAACGCAGAAATCGCATCGGAATTAAATACAAAAGGCACAATGCCGCCTTAAGTACAACAATAGATACTCTTCTTACAGTCGGTGCTTTAAACATTCCCTGTGAGAGCAGTATTAGTTTCCGATACGCCACTGCCGGGTCAATGTATTCCTTGGACCTTCGAATTGACGATGATACAAAGAAATCGCATCGGAATTAAATACAAATGGCACAATTCCGCCTCAAGTACATGAATAGACACTCATCTTACAGTCGATGCTTTGAGCATTCCCTGTGAGACCAGTATTAGTTTCCGATACACCACTCCAGGTTCAATGTATTTCTTGGACCTTCAAATTGACGATGATACACAGAAATCGCATCGGAATTAAATACAAAGGGCACAATGCCGCCTTAAGTACAAGAATAGAGACTCATCTTACTGTCGGTGTTTTGAGCATTCCCTGTGAGACCAGTATTAGTTTCCGATACACCACTGCAGTTTCAATGTATTCCTTGGACCTTCAAATTGACGATGATACACAGAAATCGCATCGGAATTAAATACAAAAGGCACAATGCCGCCTTAAATACAAGAATAGAGACTCTTCTTACAGTCGGAGCTTTGAGCATTCCCTGTAAGACCAGTATTAGTTTCTGATACGCCACTGCAGGTTCAGTGTATTCCTAGGACCTTCAAATTGACGATGATACACAGAAATCGCATCAGAACTAAATACAAAAGGCACAATGCCGCCTTAAGTACTAGAATAGAGACTCTTCTAACAGTCGGTGCTTTGAGCATTCCCTGTGAGACCAGTATTAGTTTCCGCTACACCTCTGCAGGTTCAGTTTATTCCTTGGACCTTTACATTGACGATGAAACACAGAAATGGCATCGGCATTAAATACAAAAGGCACAATGCCGCCTTAAGTACAAGAATAGAGACTCTTCTTACAGTCGGTGCTTTGAGCATTCCCTGTGAGACCAGTAATAGTAACCGATACACCACTGCAGGTTCAATGTATTCCTTGGACTTTCTCATTGACGATGAAACACAGAAATGGCTTCGGAATTAAATACAAAAGGCACAATGCCGCCTTAAGTACAAGAATAGAGACTCTTCTCACAGTCGGTGCTTTGAGAATTCCCTGTGAGACCAGTATTAGTTTCCGCTACACCCCTGCAGGTTCAGTTTATTCCTTGGACCTTCACATTGACGATGAAACACAAAAATGGCATCGGAATTAAATACAAAAGTCACAATGCCGCCTTAAGTACAAGAATAGAGTCTCTTCTTACAGTCGGTGCTTTGAGCATTCCCTGTGAGACCAGTATTAGTTTCCGATACACCACTGCAAGTTCAATGTATTCCTTGGACCTTCACATTGACGATGAACTACAGAAATCGCATCGGAATCAAATACAAAAAGCACAATGCCGCCTTAAGTACAAGAATAGAGACTCTTCTTACAGTTGGTGCTTTGAACTTTCCCTGTGAGACCAGTAATAGTATCCGATACACCACTGCAGGTTCACTCTATTCATTGGACATACACATTGACGATGAAACACTGAAATTACATCGGAATTAAATACAAAAGGAACAATGCCGCCTTAAGTACAAGAATATAGACTCTTCTTACCGTCGGTGCTTTGAGCATTCCCTGTGAGACCAGTATTAGTTTCCGATACACCTCTGCAGGTTCAATGTATACCTTGGATCTTCACATTGACGATGAAACGCAGAAATCGCATCGGAATTAAATACAAAAGGCACAATGCCGCCATAAGTACAAGAATAGAGACTCTTCTTACAGTTGGTGCTTTGAACATTCCCTGTGAGACCAGTAATAGTATCCGATACACCACTGCAGGTTCAATCTATTCCTTGGACATACACATTGACGATGAAACACTGAAATTACATCAGAATTAAATACAAAAGGAACAATGCCGCCTTAAGTACAAGAATATAGACTCTTCTTACCGTCGGTGTTTTGAGCATTCCCTGCGAGACCAGTATTAGCTTCCGATACACCTCTGCAGGTTCAATGTATTCCTTGGACCTTCACATTGACGATGAAACGCAGAAATCGCATCGGAATTAAATACAAAAGGCACAATGCCGCCTTAAGTACAAGAATAGAGACTCTTCTTACAGTCGGTGCTTTGAGCATTCCCTGTGAGACCAGTATTAGTTTCCGATACGCCACTGCAGGTTCAGTGTATTCCTAGGACCTTCAAATTGACGATGATACACAGAAATCGCATCGGAACTAAATACAAAAGGCACAATGCCGCCTTAAGTACTAGAATAGAGACTCTTCTTACAGTCGGTGCTTTGAGCATTCCCTGTGAGACCAGTATTAGTTTCCGTTACACCTCTGCAGGTTCAGTTTATTCCTTAGATGTTTACATTGACGATGAAACACAGAAATGGCATCGGCATTAAATACAAAGGGCACAATGCCGCCTTAAGTACAAGAATAGAGACTCTTCTTACAGTCGGTGCTTTGAGCATTCCCTGTGAGACCAGTAATAGTAACCGATACACCACTGCAGGTTCAATGTATTCCTTGGACCTTCACATTGACGATGAAACTCAGAAATGGCATCGGAATTAAATTCAAAATGCACAATGCCGCCTTAAGTACAAGAATAGAGACTCTTCTTACAGTCGGTGCTTTGAGAATTCCCTGTGAGACCAGTATTAGTTTCCGCTACACCCCTGCAGGTTCAGTTTATTCCTTGGACCTTCACATTGACGATGAAACACAAAAATGGCATCGGAATTAAATACAAAAGGCACAATGCCGCCTTAAGTACAAGAATAGAGACTCTTCTTACAGTCGGTGCTTTGAGCATTCCCTGTGAGACCAGTAATAGTATCCGATACACCACTGCAGGTTCAATGTATTCCTTGGACCTTCACATTGACGATGAAACATAGAAATCGCATCGGAATTAAATACAAAAGGCACACTGCCGCCTTAAGTACAAGAATAGAGACTCTTCTTACAGTCGGAGCTTTGAGCATTCCCTGTGAGACCAGTAATAGTAACCGATACACCACTGCAGGTTCAATGTATTCCTTGGACTTTCACATTGACGATGAAACACAGAAATGGCTTCGGAATTAAATACAAAAGGCACAATGCCGCCTTAAGTACAAGAATAGAGACTCTTCTTACAGTCGGTGCTTTGAGAATTCCCTGTGAGACCAGTACTAGTTTCCGATAAACCCCTGCAGGTTCAGTTTATTCCTTGGACCTTCACATTGACGATGAAACGCAAAAATGGCAACGGAATTAAATACAAAAGGCACAATGCCGCCTTAAGTACAAGAATAGAGACTCTTCTTACAGTCGGTGCTTTGAGAATTCCCTGTGAGACCAGTAATAGTATCCGGTACAACCACTGCAGGTTCAGTTTATTCCTTGGACATACACATTGACGATGAAACTCAGAAATTACATCGGAATTAAATACAAAAGGAACAATGCCGCCTTAAGTACAAGAATAGAGACTCTTCTTACAGTCGGTGCTTTGAGCATTCCCTGTGAGACCAGTATTAGTTTCCGCTACACCTCTGCAGGTTCAGTTTTTTCGTTGGACCTTCACATTGACGATGAAACACAGAAATGGCATCGGAATTAAATACAAAAGGCACAATGCTGAGTTAAGTACAAGAATAGAGACTCTTCTTACAGTCGGTGCTTTGAGCATTCCCTGTGAGACAAGTAATAGTATCCGATACACCACTGCAGGTTCAATGTATTCCTTGGACCTTCACATTGACGATGAAACACAGAAACCGCATCGGAATCAAATACAAAAGGCAGAATCCCGCCTTAAGTACAAGAATAGAGACTCTTCTTACAGTTGGTGCTTTGAACATTCCCTGTGAGACCAGTAATAGTATCCGATACACCACTGCAGGTTCAATCTATTCCTTGGACCTTCACATTGACGATGAAACACAGAAATGGCATCGGAATTAAATACAAAAGGCACAATGCCGCCTTAAGTACAAGAATAGAGACTCTTCTTACAGTCGGTGCTTTGAGAATTCCCTGTGAGACCAGTATTAGTTTCCGCTACACCCCTGCAGGTTCAGTTTATTCCTTGGACCTTCACATTGACGATGAAACACAGAAATGGCATCGGAATTAAATACAAAAGGCACAATGCCGCCTTAAGTACAAGAATAGAGACTCTTCTTACAGTCGGTGCTTTGAGAATTCCCTGTGAGACCAGGATTAGTTTCCGCTACACCCCTGCAGGTTCAGTTTATTCCTTGGACCTTCACATTGACGATGAAACACAAAAATGGCATCGGAATTAAATACAAAAGGCACAATGCCGCCTTAAGTACAAGAATAGAGACTCTTCTTACAGTCGGAGCTTTGAGCATTCCCTGTGAGACCAGTAATAGTAACCGATACACCACTGCAGGTTCAATGAATTCCTTGGACTTTCACATTGACGATGAAACACAGAAATGGCTTCGGAATTAAATACAAAAGGCACAATGCCGCCTTAAGTACAAGAATAGAGACTCTTCTTACAGTCGGTGCTTTGAGAATTCCCTGTGAAACCAGTATTAGTAACCGATACACCACTGCAGGTTCAATGTATTCCTTGGACCTTCACATTGACGATGAAACACAGAAATGGCATCGGAATTAAATACAAAAGGCACAATGCCGCCTTAAGTACAAGAATAGAGACTCTTCTTACAGTCGGTGCTTTGAGAATTCCCTGTGAGACCAGTATTAGTTTCCGCTACACCCCTGCAGGTTCAGTTTATTCCTTGGACCTTCACATTGACGATGAAACACAGAAATGGCATCGGAATTAAATACAAAAGGCACAATGCCGCCTTAAGTACAAGAATAGAGACTCTTCTTACAGTCGGTGCTTTGAGAATTCCCTGTGAGACCAGGATTAGTTTCCGCTACACCCCTGCAGGTTCAGTTTATTCCTTGGACCTTCACATTGACGATGAAACACAAAAATGGCATCGGAATTAAATACAAAAGGCACAATGCCGCCTTAAGTACAAGAATAGAGACTCTTCTTACAGTCGGAGCTTTGAGCATTCCCTGTGAGACCAGTAATAGTAACCGATACACCACTGCAGGTTCAATGAATTCCTTGGACTTTCACATTGACGATGAAACACAGAAATGGCTTCGGAAATAAATACAAAAGGCACAATGCCGCCTTAAGTACAAGAATAGAGACTCTTCTTACAGTCGGTGCTTTGAGCATTCCCTGTGAGACCAGTAATAGTATCCGGTACAACCACTGCAGGTTCAGTTTATTCCTTGGACATACACATTGACGATGAAACTCAGAAATTACATCGGAATTAAATACAAAAGGAACAATGCCGCCTTAAGTACAAGAATAGAGACTCTTCTTACAGTCGGTGCTTTGAGCATTCCCTGTGAGACCAGTATTAGTTTCCGCTACACCTCTGCAGGTTCAGTTTTTTCGTTGGACCTTCACATTGACGATGAAACACAGAAATGGCATCGGAATTAAATACAAAAGGCACAATGCTGCCTTAAGTACAAGAATAGAGACTCTTCTTACAGTCGGTGCTTTGAGCATTCCCTGTGAGACAAGTAATAGTATCCGATACACCACTGCAGGTTCAATGTATTCCTTGGACCTTCACATTGACGATGAAACACAGAAACCGCATCGGAATCAAATACAAAAGGCAGAATGCCGCCATAAGTACAAGAATAGAGACTCTTCTTACAGTCTGTGCTTTGAGCATTCCCTGTGAGACCAGTAATAGTATCCGATACACCACTGCAGGTTCTATCTATTCCTTGGACAACACATTGACGATGAAACACAGAAATTACATCGGAATTAAATACAAAAGGAACAATGCGGCCTTAAGTACAAGAATAGAGACTCTTCTTACAGTCGGTGCTTTGAGCATTCCCTGTGAGACCAGTATTAGTTTCCGCTACACCTCTGCAGGTTCTGTTTATTCCTTGGACCTTTACATTGACGATGAGACACAGAAATGGCATCGGCATTAAATACAAAAGGCACAATGCCGCCTTAAGTACAAGAATAGAGACTCTTCTTACAGTCGGTGCTTTGAGCATTCCCTGTGAGACCAGTAATAATATCCGATACACCACTGCAGGTTCAATGTATTCCTTGGACCTTCACATTGACGATGAAACATAGAAATCGCATCGGAATTAAATACAAAAGGCACAATGCCGCCTTAAGTACAAGAATAGAGACTCTTCTTACAGTCGGTGCTTTGAGCATTCCCTGTGAGACCAGTAATAGTAACCGATACACCACTGCAGGTTCAATGTATTCCTTGGACCTTCACATTGACGATGAAACACAGAAATGGCATCGGAATTAAATACAAAAGGCACAATGCCGCCTTAAGTACAAGAATAGAGACTCTTCTTACAGTCGGTGCTTTGAGAATTCCCTGTGAGACCAGTATTAGTTTCCGCTACACCCCTGCAGGTTCAGTTTATTCCTTGGACCTTCACATTGACGATGAAACACAGAAATGGCATCGGAATTAAATACAAAAGGCACAATGCCGCCTTAAGTACAAGAATAGAGACTCTTCTTACAGTCGGTGCTTTGAGAATTCCCTGTGAGACCAGGATTAGTTTCCGCTACACCCCTGCAGGTTCAGTTTATTCCTTGGACCTTCACATTGACGATGAAACACAAAAATGGCATCGGAATTAAATACAAAAGGCACAATGCCGCCTTAAGTACAAGAATAGAGACTCTTCTTACAGTCGGAGCTTTGAGCATTCCCTGTGAGACCAGTAATAGTAACCGATACACCACTGCAGGTTCAATGAATTCCTTGGACTTTCACATTGACGATGAAACACAGAAATGGCTTCGGAATTAAATACAAAAGGCACAATGCCGCCTTAAGTACAAGAATAGAGACTCTTCTTACAGTCGGTGCTTTGAGCATTCCCTGTGAGACCAGTATTAGTTTCCGCTACACCTCTGCAGGTTCAGTTTTTTCCTTGGACTTTCACATTGACGATGAAACACAGAAATGGCTTCGGAATTAAATACAAAAGGCACAATGCCGCCTTAAGTACAAGAATAGAGACTCTTCTTACAGTCGGAGCTTTGAGCATTCCCTGTGAGACCAGTAATAGTAACCGATACACCACTGCAGGTTCAATCTATTCCTTGGACATACACATTGACGATGAAACACAGAAATTACATCGGAATTAAATACAAAAGGAACAATGCCGCCTTAAGTACAAGAATAGAGACTCTTCTTACAGTCGGTGCTTTGAGCATTCCCTGTGAGACCAGTATTAGTTTCCGCTACACCTCTGCAGGTTCAGTTTTTTCCTTGGACCTTCATATTGACGATGAAACACAGAAATGGCATCGGAATTAAATACAAAAGGCACAATGCCGCCTTAAGTACAAGAATAGAGACTCTTCTTACAGTCGGTGCTTTGAGAATTCCCTGTGAGACCAGTATTAGTTTCCGCTACACCCCTGCAGGTTCAGTTTATTCCTTGGACCTTCACATTGACGATGAAACACAAAAATGGCATCGGAATTAAATACAAAAGACACAATGCCGCCTTAAGTACAAGAATAGAGACTCTTCTTTCAGTCGGTGCCTTGAGCATTCCCTGTGAGACCAGAAATAGTATCCAATACACCACTGCAGGTTCAGTTTATTCCTTGGACATACACATTGACGATGAAAACAGAAATGACATCGGAATTAAATACAAAAGGCACAATGCCGTCTTAAGTACAAGAATAGACACTCCTCTTACAGTCGGTGCTTTGAGCATTCCCTGTGAGACGAGTATTAGTTTCCGATACGCCACTGCAGGTTCAATGTATTCCTTGGACCTTCACATTGACGATGAAACACAGAAATGGCATCGGAATTAAATACAAAACGCACAATGTCGCCTTAAGTACAAGAATAGAGACTCTTATTACAGTCGGTGCTTTGAGCATTCCCTGTGAGACCAGTATTAGTTTCCGCTACACCTCTGCGGGTTCAGTTTATTCCTTGGACCTTCACATTGACGATGAAACACAGAAATTACATCGGAATTAAATACAAAAGGAACAATGCCGCCTTAAGTACAAGAATAGAGACTCTTCATACCGTCGGTGCTTTGAGCATTCCGTGTGAGACCAGTATTAGTTTCCGATACACCACAGCAGGTTCAATCTATTCCTTTGACATACACATTGACTATGAAATACAGAAATTACATCGGAATTAAATACAAAAGGAACAATGCAGCCATAAGTACAAGAATAGAGACTCTTCTTACCGTCGGTGCTTTGAGCATTCCCTGTGAGACCACTATTAGTTTCCTCTACACCTCTGCAGGTTCAGTTTATTCCTTGGACCTTCACATTGACGATGAAACACAGAAATGGCATCGGAATTAAATACAAAACGCACAATGTCGCCTTAAGTACAAGAATAGAGACTCTTATTACAGTCGGTGCTTTGAGCATTCCCTGTGAGACCAGTATTAGTTTCCGATACACCACTGCAGGTTCAATGTATTCCTTGGACTTCACATTGACGATGAAACACAGAAATGGCATCGGAATTAAATCCAAAACGCACAATGCCGCCTTAAGTACAAGAATAGAGACTCTTCTTACAGTCGGTGCTTTGAGCATTCCCTGTGAGACCAGTAATAGTATCCGATACACCACTGCAGGTTCAATGTATTCCTCGGACACACACATTGACGATGAAACACAGAAATTACATCGGAATTAAATATAAAAGGAACAACGCCGCCTTAAGTACAAGAATAAAGACTCTTCTTACAGTCGGTGCTTTGAGCATTCCCTGTGAGTCCAGTATTAGTTTCCGCTACACCTCTGCAGGTTCGGTTTATTCCTTGGACGTTCACATTGACGATGAAACACAGAAATGGCATCGGAATTAAATCCAAAGGGCACAATGCCGCCTTAAGTACAAGAATAGAGACACATCTTACAGTCGGTGCTATAAGCATTCCCTGTGAGAAGAGTAATATTATCCGATACACCACTGCAGGTTCAATGTATTCCTTGGACCTTCACATTAACGATGAAACACAGAAATCCCATCGGAATTAAATACAAAAGGCACAATGCCGTCTTAAGTACAAGAATAGACACTCTTCTTACAGTCGGTGCTTTGAGCATTCCCTGTGAGACGAGTATTAGTTTCCGATACACCACTGCATGTTCAATGTATTCCTTGGACCTTCACATTGACGATGAAACACAGAAATGGCGTCGGAATTAATTCCAAAACGCACAATGCCGCATTAAGTACAAGAATAGAGACTCTTCTTACCGTCGGTGCTTTGAGCATTCCCTGTGAGACCAGTATTAGTTTCCGCTACACCTCTGCGGGTTCAGTTTATTCCTTGGACCTACACATTGACGATGAAACACAGAAATCGCATCGGAATTAAATACAAAAGGCAAAATGCCGCCTTAAGTACAAGAATAGAGACTCTTCTTACAGTCGGTGGTTAGAGCATTCCCTGTGAGACCAGTAATAGTATCCGATACACCACTGCAGGTTCATTCTATTCCTTGGACATACACATTGACGATGAAACACAGAAATTACATCGGAATTAAATACAAAAGGAACAATGCCGCCTTAAGTACAAGAATAGAGACTCTTCTTACCGTCGGTGCTTTGAGCATTCCCTGTGAGACCAGTATTAGTTTCCGATACACCACTGGAAGTTCAATGAATTCCTTGGACATTCACATTGACGATGAAGCACTGAAATTACATCGGAATTAAATACAAACGGCACAATGCCGCCTTAAGTACAAGAATAGAGACTCTTCTTACAGTCGGTGCTTTGAGCATTCCCTGTGAGACCAGTAATAGTATTCGATACACCACTGCAGGTTCAATCTATTCCTTGGACATACACATTGACAATGAAACACAGAAATTACATCGGAGTTAAATACAAAAGGAACAATGCCGCCTTAAGTACAAGAATAGAGACTCTTCTTACCGTCGGTGCTTTGAGCATTCCCTGTGCGACCAGTAATAGTATCCGATACACCACTGCAGGTTGAATGTATTACTTGGACCTTCACATTGACGATGAAACATAGAAATCGCATCGGAATTAAATACAAAAGGCACAATGCCGCCTTAAGTACCAGAATAGAGACTCCTCTTACAGTCGGAGCTTTGAGCATTCCCTGTGAGACCAGTAATAGTAACCGATACACCACTGCAGGTTCAATGTATTCCTTGGGCTTTCACATTGTCGATGAAACACAGAAATGGCATCGGAATTAAATACAAAAGGCACAATGCCGCCTTAAGTACAAGAATAGAGACTCTTCTTACAGTCGGTGCTTTGTGAATTCCCTGTGAGACCAGTAATAGTATCCGATACACCACTGCAGGTTCAATCTATTCCTTGGACATACACATTGACGATGAAACACAGAAATTACATCGGAATTAAATACAAAAGGAACAATGACGCCTTAAGTACAAGAATAGAGACTCTTCTTACAGTCGGTGCTTTGAGCATTCCCTTTGAGACCAGTATTAGTTTCCGCTACACCTCTGCAGGTTCAGTTTTTTCCTTGGACCATCACATTGACGATGAAACACAGAAATGGCATCGGAATTAAATACAAAAGGCACAATGCCGCCTTATGAACAAGAATAGATACTCTTCTTACAAACGGTGCTTTGAGCATTCCCTGTGAGACCAGTAATAGTATCCGATACACCACTGCAGGTTCAGTGTATTCCATGGACCTTCACGTTGACGATGAAACACAGAGATCGCATCGGAATCAAATACAAAAGGCACAATGCCGCCTTAAGTACAAGAATAGAGACTCTTCTTACAGTCGGTGCTTTGAGCATTCCCTGTGAGACCAGTAATAGTATCCGATACACCACTGCAGGTTCAATCTATTCCTTGGACATACACATTGACGATGAAACACAGAAATTACATAGGAATTAAATACAAAAGGAACAATGCCGCCTTTAGTACAAGAATAGAGACTCTTCTTACCGTCGGTGCTTTGAGCATTCCCTGTGACACCAGTTTTAGTTTCCGATACACCACTGGAGGTTCAATGTATTCCCTGGACATTCACATTGACGATGAAACACTGAAATTACATCGGAATTTAATACAAAAGGCACAATCCCGACTTAAGTACAAGAATAGAGACCCTTCTTACCGTCGGTGCTTTGAGCATTCCGTGTGAGACCAGTATTAGTTTCCGATACACCACTGCAGGTTCAATCTATTCCTTTGACATACACATTGACGATGAAATACAGAAATTACAACGGAATTAAATACAAATGGAACAATGCAGCCTTAAGTACAAGAATAGAGACTCTTCTTACCGTCGGTGCTTTGAGCATTCCCTGTGAGACCACTATTAGTTTCTGCTACACCTCTGTAGGTTCAGTTTATTCCTTGGACCTTCACATTGACGATGAAACACAGAAATCGCATCGGAATTAAATACAACAGGCACAGTGCCGCCTTAAGTACAAGAATGGAGACTCTTCTTACAGTCGGTGCTTTGAGCATTCCCTGTGAGACCAGTATTAGTTTCCGATACACCACTGCAGGTTCAATGTATTCCCTGGACCTTCACATTGACGATGAAACACAGAAATGGCATCGGAAGTAAATACAAAAGGCACAATGCCCCCATAAGTACAAGAATAGAGACTCTTCTTACAGTCGGAGCTTTGAGCATTCCCTGTGAGACCAGTAATAGTTTCCGCTACACCTCTGCAGGTTCAATGTATTCCTTGGACCTGCCCATTGACGATGAAACGCAGAAAACGCATCGGAATTAAATACAAAAGGCACAATGCCGCCTTAAGTACAAGAATAGAGACTCTTCTTACAGTCGGTGCTTTAAACATTTCCTGTGAGACCAGTATTAGTTTCCGATACGCCACTGCTGGTTCAATGTATTCCTTGGATCTTCAAATTGACGATGATACACAGAAATCGGATAGGAATAAAATACAAAAGGCACAATGCCGCCTTAAGTACAAGAATAGAGACTCTTCTTACTGTCGGTGCTTTGAGCATTCCCTGTGAGGCCAGTATTAGTTTCCGATACACCACCGCAGGTTCAATGTATTCCTTGGACCTTCACATTGACGATGAAACAAATAAATCGCATCGGAATTAAATACAAAAGGCACAATGCCGCCTTAAGTACAAGAATAGAGAATCTTCTTAAAGTCGGTGCTTTGAGCAATCCCTGTGAGACCAGCATTAGTTTCCGCTACACCTCTGCAGGTTCAGTTTATTCCTTGGACCTTCACATTGACGATGAAACACAGAAATGGCATCGGAATAAATACAAAAGGCACAATGCCGCCTTAAGGACAAGAATAGAGACCCTTCTTACAGTCGGTGCTTTGAGCATTCCCTGTGAGACCAGTATTATTTTCCGATACACCACTGCAGGTTCAATGTATTCCTTGGACCTTCACATCGACGATGAAACACAGAAATGGCATCGGAATTAAATACAAAAGGCACAATGCCGCCTTAAGTACAAGAATACAGACTCTACTTACAGTCGGTGCTTTGAGCATTCCCTGTGAGACCAGTATTAGTTTCCGATACACCACTGCAGGTTCGGTTTATTCCTTGGACCTTCACATTGACGATGAAACACGAAATGGCATCGGAATTAAATCCAAAGGGCACAATGCCGCCTTAGGTACAAGAATAGAGACTCTTCTTACAGTCGGTGCTTTGAGCATTCCCTGTGAGACCAATAATAGTATCCGATACACCACTGCAGGTTCAATCTATTCCTTGGACATACACATTGACGACGAAACACAGAGATTACATCGGAATTAAATACAAAAGGAACAATGCCGCCTTAAGTACAAGAATAAAAACGATTCTTACCGTCGGTGCTTTGAGAATTCCCTGTGAGACCAGTATTAGTTTCCGATACACCACTGGAGGTTCATTGAATTCCCTGGACCTTGACATTGACGATGAAACACTGAAATTACATCGGAATTAAATACAAAAGGCACAATGCCGCCTTAAGTACAAGAAAGAGACTCTTCTTACAGTCTGTGCTGTGAGCATTCCCTGTGAGACCAGTAATAGTATCCGATACACCACAGCCGTTTCAATCTATTCCTTGGACATACACACTGACGATGAAACACATAAATCAGATCGGAATTAAATACAAATGGAACAATGCCGCCTTAAGTACAAGAATTGAGACTCTTCTTACAGTCGGTACTTTGAGCATTCCCTGTGAGACCAGTATTAGTTTCCGATACACCACTGGAGGTTCAATGAATACCTTGGACCTTCACATTGACGATGAAACACCGAAATTACATCGGAATTAAATACAAAAGGCACAATGCCGCCTTAAGTACAAGAATAGAGACACTTCTTACAGTCGGTGCTTTAAGCATTCCCTGTGAGACCAGTAATAGTATCCGATACACCACTGCAGGTTCAATGTATTCCTTGGACCTTCACATTGACGATGAAACACAGAAATCGCATCGGAATTAAATACAAAAGGCACAATGCTGCCTTAAGTACAAGAATAGAGACTCTTCTTACAGTCGGTGCTTTGAGCATTCCCTGTGAGACGAGTATTAGTTTCCGATACACCACTGCAGGTTCAATGTATTCCTTGGACTTTCACATTGACGATGAAACACAGAAATGGCGTCGGAATTAAATCCAAAACGCACAATGCCGCCTTAAGTACAAGAATAGAGACTCTTCTTACAGTCGGTGGTTAGAGCATTCCCTGTGAGACCAGTAATAGTATCCGATATACCACAGCAGGTTCATTCTATTCCTGGGACATACACATTGACGATGAAACACAGAAATTACATCGGAATTAAATACAAAAGGAACAATGCCGCCTTAAGTACAAGAATTGAGACTCTTCTTACCGTCGGTGCTTTGAGCGTTCCCTGTGAGACCAGTATTAGTTTCCGATACACCACTGGAGGTTCAATGAATTCCTGGGACATTCACATTGACGATGATACACTGAAATTACATCGGAATTAAATACAAATGGCACAATGCCGCCTTAAGTACAAGAATAGAGACTCTTCATACAGTCGGTGGTTTGAGCATTCCCTGTGAGACCAGTAATAGTATTCGATACACCACTGCAGGTTCAACCTATTCCTTCGACATACACATTGACGATGAAACACAGAAATTACATCGGAATTAATTACAAAAGGAACAATGCCGCCTTAAGTACAAGAATAGAGACTCTTCTTACCGTCGGTGCTTTGAGCATTCCCTGTGAGACCAGTATTAGTTTCCGATACACCACTGCAAATTCAATGTATTCCTTGGACCTTCACATTGACGATGAAACACTGAAATTACATCGGAATTAAATACAAAAGGCACAATGCCGCCTTAAGTACAAGAATAGAGACTCTTCTTACCGTCGGTGCTTTGAGCATTCCCTGTGAGACCTGTATTAGTTTCCGCTACACTTCTGCAGGTTCAGTTTATTTCTTGGACCTTCACATTGACGTTGAAACACAGAAATCGCATCGGAATTAAATACAAAAGGCACAATGCCGCCTTAAGTACAAGAATAGAGACTCTTCTTACAGTCGGTGCTTTGAGCATTCCCTGTGAGACCAGTATTAGTTTGCGATACACCACTGCAGGTTCAATGTATTCCCTGGACCTTCACATTGACGATGAAACACAGAAATATCATCGGAAGTAAATACTAAAGGCACAATGCCCCCATAAGTACAAGAATAGAGACTCTTCATACAGTCGGAGCTTTGAGCATTCCCTGTGAGACCAGTATTAGTTTCCGATACATCACTGGAGGTTCAATTAATTCCTTGGACATTCACAATGACGATGAAACACTGAAATTACATCGGAATTAAATACAAAAGGCACAATGCCGCCTTAAGTACAAGAATAGAGACTCTTCTTACCGTCGGTGCTTTGAGCATTCCCTGTGAGACCAGTATTAGTTTCCGATACACCACTGCAAATTCAATGTATTCCTTGGACCTTCACATTGACGATGCAACACTGAAATTACATCGGAATTAAATACAAAAGGCACAATGCCGCCTTAAGTACAAGAATAGAGACTCTTCTTACCGTCGGTGCTTTGAGCATTCCCTGTGAGACCTGTATTAGTTTCCGCTACACTTCTGCAGGTTCAGTTTATTCCTTGGACCTGCCCATTGACGATGAAACGCAGGAATCGCATCGGAATTAAATACAAAAGGCACAATGCCGCCTTAAGTACAAGAATAGGGACTCTTCTTACAGTCGGTGCTTTAAACATTCCCTGTGAGACCAGTATTAGTTTCCGATACGCCACTGCAGGTTCAATGTATTCCTTGGATCTTAAAATAGACGATGATACACAGAAATCGGATAGGAATGAAATACAAAAGGCACAATGCCGCCTTAAGTACAAGAATAGAGACTCTTCTTACAGTCGGTGCTTTGAGCATTCCCTGTGAGACCAGTATTAGTTTCCGCTACACCTCTGCAGGTTCAGTTTATTCCTTGGACCTTCACATTGACGATGAAACACAGAAATCGCATCGGAATTAAATCCAAAACGCACAATGCTGGCATAAGTACAAGAATACAGACTCTACTTACAGTCGGTGCTTTGAGCATTCCCTGTGAGACCAGTATTAGTTTCCGATACACCACTGCAGGTTCAATGTATTCCTTGGACCTTCACATTGACGATGAAATACAGAAATCGCATCGGAATCAAATACAAAAGGCACAATGCCGCCTAAAGTACAAGAATAGAGACTCTTCTTACAGTCGGTGCTTTGAGCATTCCCTGTGAGATCAGTAATAGTATCCGATACACCACTGCTGGTTCAATCTATTCCTTGGACATACACATTGACGATGAAACACTGAAATTACATAGGAATTAAATACAAAAGGAACAATGCCGCCTTAAGTACAAGAATAGAGACTCATCTTACCGTCGATGCTTTGAGCATTCCCTGTAAGGCCATTATTAGTTTCCGATACATCACTGGAGGTTCAATTAATTCCTTGGACATTCACAATGACGATGAAACACTGAAATTACATCGGAATTAAATACAAAAGGCACAATGCCGCCTTAAGTACAAGAATACAGACTCTACTTACAGTCGGGGCTTTGAGCATTCCCTGTGAGACCAGTATTAGTTTCCGATACACCACTGCAGGTTCGGTTTATTCCTTGGACCTTCACATTGACGATGAAACACGAAATGGCATCGGAATTAAATCCAAAGGGCACAATGCCGCCTTAGGTACAAGAATAAAGACTCTTCTTACAGTCGATGCTTTGAGGATTCCCTGTGAGACCAGTAATATTATCCGATACACCACTGCAGGTTCAATCTATTCCTTGGACATACACATTGACGACGAAACACAGAGATTACATCGGAATTAAATACAAAAGGAACAATGCCGCCTTAAGTACAAGAATTGAGACTCTTCTTACAGTCGGTGCTTTGAGCATTCCCTGTGAGACCAGTATTAGTTTCCGATACACCACTGGAGGTTCAATGAATACCTTGGACCTTCACATTGACGATGAAACACTGAAATTACATCGGAATTAAATACAAAAGGCACAATGCCGCCTTAAGTACAAGAATAGAGACACTTCTTACAGTCGGTGCTTTAAGCATTCCCTGTGAGACCAGTAATAGTATCCGATACACCACTGCAGGTTCAATGTATTCCTTGGACCTTCACATTGACGATGAAACACAGAAATCGCATCGGAATTAAATACAAAAGGCACACTGCTGCCTTAAGTACAAGAATAGAGACTCTTCTTACAGTCGGTGCTTTGAGCATTCCCTGTGAGACGAGTATTAGTTTCCGATACACCACTGCAAGTTCAATGTATTCCTTGGACTTTCACATTGACGATGAAACACAGAAATGGCGTCGGAATTAAATCCAAAACGCACAATGCCGCCTTAAGTACAAGAATAGAGACTCTTCTTACCGTCGGTGCTTTGAGCATTCCCTGTGAGACCAGTATTAGTTTCCGCTACACCTCTGCGGGTTCAGTTTATTCCTTGGACCTTCACATTGACGATGAAACACAGAAATCGCATCGGAATTAAATACAAAAGGCACAATGCCGCCTTAAGTACAAGAATAGAGACTCTTCTTACAGTCGGTGGTTAGAGCATTCGCTGTGAGACCAGTAACAGTATCCGATACACCACAGCAGGTTCATTCTATTCCTTGGACATACACATTGACGATGAAACACAGAAATTACATCGGAATTAAATACAAAAGGAACAATGCCGCCTTAAGTACAAGAATAGAGACTCTTCTTACCGTCGGTGCTTTGAGCATTCCCTGTGAGACCAGTATTAGTTTCCGATACACCACTGGAGGTTCAATGAATTCCTGGGACATTCACATTGACGATGAAACACTGAAATTACATCGGAATTAAATACAAATGGCACAATGCCGCCTTAAGTACAAGAATAGAGACTCTTCATACAGTCGGTGCTTTGAGCATTCCCTGTGAGACCAGTAATAGTATTCGATACACCACTGCAGGTTCAATCTATTCCTTCGACATACACATTGACGATGAAACACAGAAATTACATCGGAATTAAATACAAAAGGAACAATGCCGCCTTAAGTACAAGAATAGAGACTCTTCTTACCGTCGGTGCTTTGAGCATTCCCTGTGAGACCAGTATTAGTTTCCGATACACCACTGCAAATTCAATGTATTCCTTGGACCTTCACATTGACGATGAAACACTGAAATTACATCGGAATTAAATACAAAAGGCACAATGCCGCCTTAAGTACAAGAATAGAGACTTTTCTTACCGTCGGTGCTTTGAGCATTCCCTGTGAGACCAGTATTAGTTTCCGCTACACTTCTGCAGGTTCAGTTTATTTCTTGGACCTTCACATTGACGATGAAACACAGAAATCGCATCGGAATTAAATACAAAAGGCATAATGCCGCCTTAAGTACAAGTTTAGAGACTCTTCTTACAGTCGGTGCTTTGAGCATTCCCTGTGAGACCAGTATTAGTTTCCGATACACCATTGCAGGTACAATGTATTCCTTGGACCTTCACATTGACGATGAAACACAGAAATGGCATCGGAAGTCAATACTAAAGGCACAATGCCCCCATAAGTACAAGAATAGAGACTCTTCATACAGTCGGAGCTTTGAGCATTCCCTGTGAGACCAGTAATAGTTTCCGCTACACCTCTGCAGGTTCAATGTATACCTTGGACCTGCCCATTGACGATGAAACGCAGGAATCGCATCGGAATTAAATACAAAAGGCACAATGCCGCCTTAAGTACAAGAATAGAGACTCTTCTTACAGTCGGTGCTTTAAACATTCCCCGTGAGACCAGTATTAGTTTCCGATACGCCACTGCAGGTTCAATGTATTCCTTGGATCTTCAAATTGACGATGATACACAGAAATCGGATAGGAATGAAATACAAAAAGCACAATGCCGCCTTAAGTACAAGAATAGAGACTCTTCTTACAGTCGGTGCTTTGAGCATTCCCTGTGAGACCAGTATTAGTTTCCGCTACACCTCTGCAGGTTCAGTTTATTCCTTGGACTTTCACATTGACGATGAAACACAGAAATGGCATCGGAATTAAATACAAAAGGCACAATGCCGCCTTAAGTACAGGAATAGAGACTCTTCTTATAGTCGGTGCTTTGAGCATTCCCTGTGAGACCAGTATTATTATCCGATACACCACTGCAGGTTCAATGTATTCCTTGGACCTTCACATTGACGATGAAACACAGAAATCGCATCGGAATTAAATCCAAAACGCACAATGCTGGCATAAGTACAAGAATACAGACTCTACTTACAGTCGGTGCTTTGAGCATTCCCTGTGAGACCAGTATTAGTTTCCGATACACCACTGCAGGTTCAATGTATTCCTTGGACCTTCACATTGACGATGAAATACAGAAATCGCATCGGAATCAAATACAAAAGGCACAATGCCGCCTAAAGTACAAGAATAGAGACTCTTCTTACAGTCGGTGCTTTGAGCATTCCCTGTGAGATTAGTAATAGTATCCGATACACCACTGCTGGTTCAATCTATTCCTTGGACATACACATTGACGATGAAACACTGAAATTACATAGGAATTAAATACAAAAGGAACAATGCCGCCTTAAGTACAAGAATAGAGACTCATCTTACCGTCGATGCTTTGAGCATTCCCTGTAAGGCCATTATTAGTTTCCGATACATCACTGGAGGTTCAATTAATTCCTTGGACATTCACAATGACGATGAAACACTGAAATTACATCGGAATTAAATACAAAAGGTACAATGCCGCCTTAAGTACAAGAATAGAGACTCTTCTTACCGTCGGTGCTTTGAGCATTCCCTGTGAGACCAGTATTAGTTTCCGCTACACCTCTGCACGTTCAGATTATTCCTTGGACCTTCACATTGACGATGAAACACAGAAATGGAATCGGAATTAAATACAAAAGGCACAATGCCGCCTTAGGTACAAGAATAGAGACTCTTTTTACAGTCGGTGCTTTGGGCATTCCCTGTGAGACCAGTATTAGTTTCCGCTACACCTCTGCAGGTTCAGTTTATTCCTTGGACCTTCACGTTGACGATGAAACACGGAAATCGCATCGCAATTAAATACAAAAGGCACAATGCCGCCTTAAGTACAAGAATAGAGACTCTTCCTACAGTCGGTGCTTTGAGCATTCCCTGTGAGACCAGTATTAGTTTCCGATAAACCACTGGAGGTTCAATGAATTCCTTGGGCATTCACATTGACGATGAAACACTAAAATTACATCGGAATTAAATACAAAGGGCACAATGCCGCCTTAAGTACAAGAATAGAGACTCTTCTTTCAGTCGGTGCTTTGAGCATTCCCTGTGAGACCAGTAATAGTATTCGATACACCACTGTAGGTTCAATCTATTCCTTGGACATACACATTGACGATGAAACACAGAAATTACATCGGAATTAAATACAAAAGGAACAATGCCGCCTTAAGTACAAGAATAGAGACTCTTCTTACCGTCGGTGCTTTGAGCATTCCCTGTGAGACCAGTAATCGTATCCGATACACCACTGCAGGTTCAATGTATTCCTTGGACCTTCACATTGACGATGAAACATAGAAATCGCATCGGAATTAAATACAAAAGTCACAGTGCCGCCTTAAGTACAAGAATAGAGACTCTTCTTATAGTTGGAGCTTTGAGCATTCCCTGTGAGACCAGTAATAGTAACCGATACACCACTGTTGGTTCAATGTATTCCTTGGACTTTCACATTGACGATGAAACACAGAAATGGCATCGGAATTAAATACAAAAGGCACAATGCCGCCTTAAGTACAAGAATAGAGACTCTTCTTACAGTCGGTGTTTTGAGCATTCCCTGTGAGACCAGTAATAGTATTCGATACACCACTGCAGGTTCAATGTATTCCTTGGACCTTCACGTTGACGATGAAATACAGAGATCGCATCGGAATCAAATACAAAAGGCACAATGCCGCCTTAAGTACAAGAATAGAGGCTCTTCTTACAGTCGGTGCTTTGAGCATTCCCTGTGAGACCAGTATTAGTTTCCGCTACACCTCTGCAGGTTCAGTTTATTCCTTGGACCTTCACATTGACGATGAAAGACAGAAATGGCATCGGAATTAATTACAAAACGCACAATGCCGCCTTAAGTACAAGAATAGAGACTCTGCTTACAGTCGGTGCTTTGAGCATTCCCTGTGAGACCAGTAATAGTATCCGATACACCACTGCAGGTTCAATCAATTCCTTGGACATACACATTGACGATGAAACACAGAAATTACATCGGAATTAAATACAAAAGGGACAATGCCGCCTTAAGTACAAGAATAGAGACTCTTCATACCGTCTGTGCTTTGAGCATTCCGTGTGAGACCTGTATTAGTTTCCGATACATAACTGCAGGTTCAATCTATTCCTTTGACATACACATTGACGATGAAATACAGAAATTACATCGGAATTAAATACAAAAGGAACAATGCAGCCTTAAGTACAAGAATAGAGACTCTTCTTACCGTCGGTACTTTGAGCATTCCCTGTGAGACCACTACTAGTTTCCGCTACACCTCTGCAGGTTCAGTTGATTCCTTGGACCTTCACATTGACGTTGAAACACAGAAATGGCATCGGAATTAAATACAAAACGCACAATGCCACCTTAAGTACAAGAATAGAGACACTTATTACAGTCGGTGCTTTGAGCATTCCCTGTGAGACCAGTATTAGTTTCCGATACACCACTGCAGGTTCAATGTATTCCTTGGACCTTCACATTGACGATGAAACACAGAAATGGCATCGGAATTAAATCCAAAACGCACAATGCCGCCTTAAGTACAAGAATAGAGACTCTTCTTACAGTCGGTGCTTTGAGCATTCCCTGTGAGACCAGTAATAGTATCCGATACACCACTGCAGGTTCAATGTATTCCTTGGACACACACATTGACGATGAAACACAGAAATTACATCGGAATTAAATACAATAGGAACAACGCCGCCTTATGTACAAGAAAAGAGACTCATCTTACCGTCGGTGCTTTGAGCATTCCCTGTGAGACCAGTATTAGTTTCCGCTACACCTCTGCAGGTTCGGTTTATTCCTTGGACCTTCACATTGACGATGAAACACAGAAATGGCATCGGAATTAAATCCAAAGGGCACAATGCCGCCTTATGTACAAGAATAGAGACTCTTCTTACAGTCGGTGCTTTGAGCATTCCCTGCGAGACCAGTAATAGTATCCGATACACCACTGCAGGTTTAATCTATTCCTTGGACATACACATTGACGACGAAACACAGAGATTACATCGTAATTAAATACAAAAGGAACAATGCCGTCTTATATACAAGAATAAAAACCATTCTTACCGCCGGTGCTTTGAGAATTCCCTGTGAGACCAGTATTAGTTTCCGATACACCACTGGAGGTTCAATGAATTCCTTGGACCTTCACATTGACGATGAAACACTGAAATTACATCGGAAATAAATACAAAAGGCACAATGCCGCCTTAAGTACACGAATAGAGACTCTTCTTACAGTCGGTGCTTTGAGCATTCCCTGTGAGACAAGTATTAGTTTCCGCTACACCTCTGCAGGTTCAGTTTATTCCTTGGACCTTCACATTGACGATAAAACACAGAAATCGCATCGGAATTAAATACAAAAGGCACAATGCTGCCTTAAGTACAAGAATAGAGACTCTTCTTACAGTCGGTGCTTTGAGCATTCCCTGTGAGACCAGTATTAGTTTCCGCTACACCTCTGCAGGTTCAGTTTATTCCTTGGACCTTAACATTGACGATGAAACACAGAAATGGCATCGGAATTAAATACAAAAGGCACAATGCCGCCTTAAGTACAAGAATAGAGACTCTTCTTACAGTCGGTGCTTTGAGCATTCCCTGTGAGACCAGTATTAGTTTCCGATACACCACTGCAGGTTCAATGTATTCCCTGGACCTTCACATTGACGATGAAACACAGAAATGGCATCGGAAGTAAATACAAAAATCACAATGCCCCCATAAGTACAAGAATAGAGACTCTTCTTACAGTCGGTGCTTTGAGCATTCCCTGTGAGACCAGTAATAGTATCCGCTACACCTCTGCAGGTTCAATGTATTCCTTGGACCTGCCCATTGACGATGAAACGCAGAAATCGCATCGGAATTAAATACAAAAGGCACAATGCCGCCTTAAGCACAAGAATAGAGGCTCTTCTTACAGTCGGTGCTTTAAACATTCCCTGTGAGACCAGTATTAGTTTCCGATACACCACTGCAGGTTCAATGTATTCCTTGGATCTTCAAATTGACGATGATACACAGAAATCGGATTGGAATGAAATACAAAAGGCACAATGCCGCCTTAAGTACAAGAATAGAGACTCTTCTTACAGTCGGTGCTTTGAGCATTCGCTGTGAGACCAGTATTAGTTTCCGCTACACCTCTGCAGGTTCAGTTTATTCCTTGGACCTTCACATTGACGGTGAAACACAGAAATGGCATCGGAATTAAATACAAAAGGCACAATGCCGCCTTAAGTACAAGAATAGAGACTCTTCTTACAGTCAGTGCTTTGAGCATTCCCTGTGAGACCAGTATTATTTTCCGAAACACAACTGAAGGTTCAATGTATTCCTTGGACCTTCACATTGACGATGAAACACAGAAATCGCATCGGAATTAAATCCAAAACGCACAATGCCGGCATAAGTACAAGAATACAGACTCTACTTACAGTCGGTGCTTTGAGCATTCCCTGTGAGACCAGTATTAGTTTCCGATACAGCACTGCAGGTTCAATGTATTCCTTGGACCTTCACATTGACGATGAAATACAGAAATCGCATCGGAATCAAATACAAAAGGCACAATGCCGCCTAAAGTACAAGAATAGAGACTCTTCTTACAGTCGGTGCTTTGAGCATTCCCTGTGAGATCAGTAATAGTGTCCGATACACCACTGCAGGTTCAATCTATTCCTTGGACATACACATTGACGATGAAACACTGAAATTACATAGGAATTAAATACAAAAGGAACAATGCCGCCTTAAGTACAAGAATAGAGACTCTTCTTACCGTCGGTGCTTTGAGCATTCCCTGTAAGACCATTATTAGTTTCCGATACACCACTGAAGGTTCAATTAATTCCTTGGACATTCACAATGACGATGAAACACTGAAATTACATCGGAATGAAATACAAAGGGTACAATGCCGCCTTAAGTACAAGAATAGAGACTCTTCTTACCGTCGGTGCTTTGAGAATTCCCTGTGAGACCAGTATTAGTTTCCGCTACACCTCTGCACGTTCAGTTTATTCCTTGGACCTACACATTGACGATGAAACACAGAAATGGCATCGGAATTAAATACAAAAGGCACAATGCGCCTTAAGTTCAAGAATAGAGACTCTTCTTACAGTCGGTGCTTTGAGCATTCCCTGTGAGACCAGTATTAGTTTCCGCTACACCTCTGCAGGTTCAGTTTATTCCTTGGGCCTTCACGTTGACAATGAAACACGGAAATCGCATCGGAATTAAATACAAAAGGCACAATGCCGCCTTAAGTACAAGAATAGAGACTCTTCCTACAGTCGGTGCTTTGAGCATTCCCTGTGAGACCAGTATTAGTTTCCGCTCCACCTCTGCAGTTCTAATTTATTCCTTGGACCTTTACATTGACGATGAAACTAAGAAATCGAATCGGAATTAAATACAAAAGGCACAATGCGGAACTAAGTACAAGAATAGAGAATCTTCTTACAGTCGGTGCTTCAAACATTCCCTGTGGGACCAGTATTAGTTTCCTATACGCCACTGCAGGTTCAATGTATTCCTTGGACCTTCAAATTGACGATGATACACAGAAATCGCATAGGAATTAAATACAAAAGGCACAAGGCCGCCTTAAGTACAAGAATAGAGACTCTTCTTACAGTCGGTGCTTTGAGCATTCCCTGTGAGACCAGTATTAGTGTCCGATACACCACTGCAGGTTCAATGATTTCCTTGGACCTTCACATTGACGATGAAACACTGAAATTACATCGGAATTAAATACAAAAGGCACAATGCCGCCTTAAGTACAAGAAAGAGACTCTTCTTACAGTCGGTGCTGTGAGCATTCCCTGTGAGACCAGTAATAGTATCCGATACACCACTGCAGGTTCAATCTATTCCTTGGACATACACATTGACGATGTAACACAGAAATTACATCGGAATTAAATACAAAAGGAACAATGCCGCCTTAAGTACAAGAATAGAGACTCTTCTTACCGTCGGTGCTTTGAGCATTCCCTGTGAGACCAGTATTAGATTCCGATACACCACTGGAGGTTCAATGAATTCCTTGGACCTTCACATTGACGATGAAACACTGAAATTACATAGGAATTAAATACAAAAGGCACAATGCCGCCTTAAGTACAAGAATATAGACACTCATTACAGTCAGTGCTTTAAGCATTTCCTGTGAGAAGAGTAATAGTATCCGATACACCACTGCAGGTTCTATGTATTCCTTGGACCTTCACATTGACGATGAAACATAGAAATCGCATCGGAATTAAATACAAAAGGCACAATGCCGCCTTAAGTACAAGAATAGAGACTCTTCTTACAGTCGGTGCTTTGAGCATTCCCTGTGAGACCAGTAATAGTATTCGATACACCACTGCAGGTTCATTCTATTCCTTGGACATACACATTGACGATGAAACACAGAAATTACATCGGAATTAAATACAAAAGGAACAATGCCGCCTTATGTACAAGAATAGAGACTCTTCTTACCGTCGGTGCTTTGAGCATTCCCTGTGAGACCAGTATTAGTTTTCGATACACCACTGGAGGTTCAATGAATTCCTTGGACATTCACATTGACGATGAAACACTGAAATTACATCGGAATTAAATACAAACGGCACAATGCCGCCTTAAGTACAAGAATAGAGACTCTTCTTACAGTCGGTGCTTTGAGCATTCCCTGTGAGACCAGTAATAGTATTCGATACACCACTGCAGGTTCATTCTATTCCTTGGACATACACATTGACAATGAAACACAGATATTACATCGGAATTAAATACAAAAGAAGATTGCAGCCTTAAGTACAAGAATAGAGACTCTTCTTACCGTCGGTGCTTTGAGCATTCCCTGTGAGACCAGTAATAGTATCCGATACACCACTGCAGGTTCAATGTATTCCTTGGACCTTCACATTGACAATGAAACACAGAAATCGCATCGGAATTAAATCCAAAACGCACAATTCCGGCATAAGTACAAGAATACAGACTCTACTTACAGTCGGTGCTTTGAGCATTCCCTGTGAGTACAGTATTAGTTTCCGCTACACCTCTGCAGGTTCAGTTTATTCCTTGGACCTTCACATTGACGATGAAACACAGAAATGGCATCGGAATTAAATACAAAAGGCACAATGCCGCCTTAAGTACAAGAATAGAGACTCTTCTTACAGTCGGTGCTTTGAGCATTCCCTGTGAGACCAGTATTAGTTTCCGATACACCACTGCAGGTTCAATGTATTCCCTGGACCTTCACATTGACGATGAAACACAGAAATTGCATCGGAAGTAAATACAAAAATCACAATGCCCCCATAAGTACAAGAATAGAGACTCTTCTTACAGTCGGTGCTTTGAGCATTCCCTGTGAGACCAGTAATAGTTTTCGCTACACCTCTGCAGGTTCAATGTATTTCTTGGACCTGCCCATTGACGATGAAACGCAGAAATCGCATCGGAATTAAATACAAAAGGCACAATGCCGCCTTAAGTACAAGAATAGAGACTCTTCTTACAGTCGGTGCTTTAAACATTCCCTGTGAGACCAGTATTAGTTTCCGATACACCACTGCAGGTTCAATGTATTCCTTGGATCTTCAAATTGACGATGATACACAGAAATCGGATAGGAATGAAATACAAAAGGCACAGTGCCGCCTTAAGTACAAGAATAGAGACTCTTCTTACAGTCGGTGCTTTGAGCATTCCCTGTGAGACCAGTATTAGTTTCCGCTACACCTCTGCAGGTTCAGTTTATTCCTTGGACCTTCACATTGCCGATGAAACACAGAAATGGCATCGGAATTAAATACAAAAGGCACAATGCCGCCTTAAGTACAAGAATAGAGACTCTTCTTACAGTCGGTGCTTTGAGCATTCCCTGTGAGACCAGTAATATTTTCCGATACACCACTGCAGGTTCAATGTATTCCTTGGACCTTCACATTGACGATGAAACACAGAAATCGCATCGAAATTAAATCCAAAACGCACAATGCCGGCATAAGTACAAGAATACAGACTCTACTTACAGTCGGTGCTTTGAGCATTCCCTGTGAGACCAGTATTAGTTTCCGATACACCACTGCAGGTTCAATGTATTCCTTGGACCTTCACATTGACGATGAAATACAGAAATCGCATCGGAATCAAATACAAAAGGCACAATGCCGCCTAAAGTACAAGAATAGAGACTCTTCTTACAGTCGGTGCTTTGAGCATTCCCTGTGAGATCAGTAATAGTATCCGATACACCACTGCAGGTTCAATCTATTCCTTGGACATACACATTGACGATGAAACACTGAAATTACATAGGAATTAAATACAAAAGGAACAATGCCGCCTTAAGTACAAGAATAGAGACTCTTCTTACCGTCGGTGCTTTGAGCATTCCCTGTAAGACCATTATTAGTTTCCGATACACCACTGAAGGTTCAATTAATTCCTTGGACATTCACAATGACGATGAAACACTGAAATTACATCGGAATTAAATACAAAAGGTACAATGCCGCCTTAAGTACAAGAATAGAGACTCTTCTTACCATCGGTGCTTTGAGCATTCCCTGTGAGACCAGTATTAGTTTCCGCTACACCTCTGCACGGTTAGTTTATTCCTTGGACCTACACATTGACGATGAAACACAGAAATGGCATCGGAATTAAATACAAAAGGCACAATGCGCCTTAAGTACAAGAATAGAGACTCTTCTTACAGTCGGTGCTTTGAGCATTCCCTGTGAGACCAGTATTAGTTTCCGCTACACCTCTGCAGGTTCAGTTTATTCCTTGGACCTTCACATTGACGATGAAACATAGAAATCGCATCGGAATTAAATACAAAAGGCACAATGCCGCCTTAAGTACAAGAATAGAGACTCTTCTTACAGTCGGTGCTTTGAGCATTCCCTGTGAGACCAGTAATAGTATCCGATACACCACTGCAGGTTCATTCAATTCCTTGGACATACACATTGACGATGAAACACAGAAATTACAACGGAATTAAATACAAAAGGAACAATGCCGCCTTAAGTACAAGAATAGAGACTCTTCTTACCGTCGTGCTTTGAGCATTCCCTGTGAGACCAGTATTAGTTTCCGATACACCACTGGAGGTTCAATAAATTCCTTGGACATTCACATTGACGATGAAACACTGAAATTACATCGGAATTAAATACAAACGGCACAATGCCGCCTTAAGTACAAGAATAGAGACTCTTCTTACAGTCGGTGCTTTGAGCATTCCCTGTGAGACCAGTAATAGTATTCGATACACCACTGCAGGTTCAATCTATTCCTTGGACATACACATTGACAATGAAACACAGAAATTACATCGGAATTAAATACAAAAGGAACAATGCCGCCTTAAGTACAAGAATAGAGACTCTTCTTACCGTCGGTGCTTTGAGCATTCCCTGTGAGACCAGTAATAGTATCCGATACACCACTGCAGGTTCAATGTATTCCTTGGACCTTCACATTGACGATGAAACATAGAAATCGCATCGGAATTAAATACAAAAGGCACAATGCCGCCTTAAGTACAAGATTAGAGACTCCTCTTACTGTCGGAGCTTTGAGCATTCCCTGTGAGACCAGTAATAGTAACCGATACACCACTGCTGGTTCAATGTATTCCTTGGACTTTCACATTGACGATGAAACCCAGAAATGGCATCGGAATGAAATACAAAAGGCACAATGCCGCCTTAAGTACAAGAATAGAGACTCTTCTTACAGTCGGTGCTTTGAGAATTCCCTGTGAGACCAGTATTAGTTTCCGCTACACCCCTGCAGGTTCAGTTTATTCCTTGGACCTTCACATTGACGATGAAACACAAAAATGGCATCGGAATTAAATACAAAAGGCACAATGCCGCCTTAAGTACAAGAATAGTGACTCTTCTTGCAGTCGGTGCTTTGAGCATTCCCTGTGAGACCAGTAATAGTATCCGATACACCACTGCAGGTTCAATCTATTCCTTGGACATACACATTGACGATGAAACACAGAAATTACATCGCAATTAAATACAAAAGGAACAATGCCGCCTTAAGTACAAGAATAGAGACTCTTCTTACAGTCGGTGCTTTGAGCATTCCCTGTGAGACCAGTATTAGTTTCCGCTACACCTCTGCAGGTTCAGATTTTTCCTTGGACCATCACATTGACGATGAAACACAGAAATGGCATCGGAATTAAATACAAAAGGCACAATTCCGCCTTAAGTACAAGAATAGAGACTCTTCTTACAGTCGGTGCTTTGAGCATTCCCTGTGAGACCAGTAATAGTATCCGATACACCACTGCAGGTTCAATGTATTCCTTGGACTTTCACGTTGACGATGAAACACAGAGATCGCATCGGAATCAAATACAAAAGGCACAATGCCGCCTGAAGTACAAGAATAGAGACTCTTCTTACAGTCGGTGCTTTGAGCATTCCCTGTGAGACCAGTAATGGTATCCGATACACCACTGCAGGTTCATTCTATTCCTTGGACATACACATTGACGATGAAACACAGAAATTACATCGGAATTAAATACAAAAGGAACAATGCCGCCTTTAGTACAAGAATAGAGACTCTTCATACCGTCGGTGCTTTGAGCATTCCGTGTGAGACCAGTATTAGTTTCCGATACACCACTGCAGGTTCAATCTATTCCTTTGACATACAGATTGACGATGAAATACAGAAATTACATCGGAATTAAATACAAAAGGAACAATGCAGCCTTAAGTACAAGAATAGAGACTCTTCTTACCGTCGGTGCTTTGAGCATTCCCTGTGAGACCACTATTAGTTTCCGCTACACCTCTGCAGGTTCAGTTTATTCCTTGGACCTTCACATTGACGATGAAACACAGAAATGGCATCGGAATTAAATACAAAACGCACAATGCCGCCTTAAGTACAAGAATAGAGACTCTTATTACAGTCGGTGCTTTGAGCATTCCCTGTGAGACCAGTATTAGTTTCCGATACACCACTGCAGGTTCAATGTATTCCTTGGACCTTCAAATTGACGATGAAACACAGAAATGGCATCGGAATTAAATCCAAAACGCACAATGACGCCTTAAGTACAAGAATAGAGACTCTTCTTACAGTCGGTGCTTTGAGCATTCCCTGTGAGACCAGTAATAGTATCCGATACACCACTGCAGGTTCAATCTATTCCTTGGACACTCTCATTGACGATGAAACACAGAAATTACATCGGAATTAAATACAAAAGGAACAACGCCGCCTTAAGTACAAGAATAGAGACTCTTCTTACAGTCGGTGCTTTGAGCATTCCCTGTGAGACCAGTATTAGTTTCCGCTACACCTCTGCAGGTTCGGTTTATTCCTTGTACCTTCACATTGACGATGAAACACAGAACTGGCATCGGAATTAAATCCAAACGGCACAATGCCGCCTTAGGTACAAGAATAGAGACTCTTCTTACAGTCGGTGCTTTGAGCATTCCCTGTGAGACCAGTAATAGTATCCGATACACCACTGTAGGTTCAATCTATTTCTTGGACATACACATTGACGACGAAACACAGAGATTACATCGGAATTAAATACAAAAGGAACAATGCCGCCATAAGTACAAGAATAAAAACCATTCTTACCGTCGGTGTTTTGAGAATTCCCTGTGAGACCAGTATTAGTTTCCGATACACCACTGGAGGTTCAATGAATTCCTTGGACCTTCACATTGACGATGAAACACTGAAATTACATCGGAATTAAATACAAAAGGCACAATGCCGCCCTAAGTACAAGAAAGAGACTCTTCTTACAGTCGGTGCTGTGAGCATTCCCTGTGAGACCAGTAATAGTATCCGATACACCACTGCAGTTTCTATCTATTCCTTGGACATACACATTGACGATGAAACACAGAAATTACATCGGAATTAAATACAAAAGGAACAATGCCGCCTTAAGTACAAGAATTGAGACTCTTCTTACCGTCGGTGCTTTGAGCATTCCCTGTGAGACCAGTATTAGTTTCCGATACACCACTGGAGGTTCAATGAATTCCTTGGACCTTCACATTGACGATGAAACACTGAAATTACGTCGGAATTAAATACAAAAGGCACAATGCTGCCTTAAGTACAAGAATAGAGACTCTTCTTACAGTCGGTGCTTTGAGCATTCCCTGTGAGACGAGTATTAGTTTCCGGTACACCACTGCAGGTTCAATGTATTCCTTGGACCTTCACATTGACGATGAAACACAGAAATGGCGTCGGAATTAAATCCAAAACGCACAATGCCGCCTTAAGTACAAGAATAGAGACTCTTCTTACCGTCAAAGATTTGAGCATTCCCTGTGAGACCAGAACTAGTTTCCGCTACACCTCTGCGGGTTCAGTTTATTCCTTGGACCTTCACATTGACGATGAAACACAGAAATCGCATCGGAATTAAATACAAAAAGCACAATGCCGCCTTATGTACAAGAATAGAGACTCTTCTTACAGTCGGTGGTTAGAGCATTCCCTGTGAGACCAGTAATAGTATCCGATACACCACTGCAGGGTCATTCTATTCCTTGGACATACACATTGACGATGAAACACAGAAATTACATCGGAATTAAATACAAAAGGAACATTGCCGCCTTAAGTACAAGAATAGAGACTCTTCTTACAGTCGGTGCTTTGAGCATTCCCTGTGAGACCAGTATTAGATTCCGATACACCACTGCAGGTTCAATGTATTCCCTGGACCTTCACATTGACGATGAAACACAGAAATGGCATCGGAAGTAAATACAAAAGGCACAATGCCCCCATAAGTACAAGAATTGAGACTCTTCTTACAGTCGGTGCTTTGAGCATTCCCTGTGAGACCAGTAATAGTTTCCGCTACACCTCTGCAGGTTTAATGTATTCCTTGGACCTGCCCATTGACGATGAAACGAAGAAATTGCATCGGAATTAAATACAAAAGGCACAATGCCGCCTTAAGTACAAGAATAGAGACTCTTCTTACAGTCGGTGCTTTAAACATTCCCTGAGAGACCAGTATTAGTTTCCGATACCCCACTGCAGGTTCAATGTATTCCTAGGATCTACAAATTGACGATGATACACAGAAATCGGATAGGAATGAAATACAAAAGGCACAATGCCGCCTTAAGTACAAGAATAGAGACTCTTCTTACAGTCGGTGCTTTGAGCATTCCCTGTGAGACCAGTATTAGTTTCCGATACACCACCGCTGGTTCAATGTATTCCTTTGACCTTCACATTGACGATGAAACATAGAAATCGCATCGGAATTAAATACAAAAGGCACAATGCCGCCTTAAGTACAAGAATAGAGACTCTTCTTACAGTCGGTGCTTTGAGCATTCCCTGTGAGACCAGTATTATTTTCCGATACACCACTGCAGGTTCAATGTATTCCTTGGACCTCCACATTGACGATGAAACACAGAAATCGCATCGGAATTGAATCCAAAACGCACAATGCCGGCATATGTACAAGAATACAGACTCTACTTACAGTCGGTGCTTTGAGCATTCCCTGTGAGACCAGTATTAGTTTCCGATACACCACTGCAGGTTCAATGTATTCCTTGGACCTTCACATTGACGATGAAATACAGAAATCGCATCGGAATCAAATACAAATGGCACAATGCCGCCTAAAGTACAAGAATAGAGACACTTCTTACAGTCGGTGCTTTGAGCATTCCCTGTGAGATCAGTAATAGTATCCGATACACCACTGCAGGTTCAATCTATTCCTTGGACATACACATTGACGATGAAACACTGAAATTACATGGGAATTAATTACAAAAGGAACAATGCCGCCTTAAGTACAAGAATAGCGACTCTTCTTACCGTCGGTGCTTTGAGCATTCCCTGTAAGACCATTATTAGTTTCCGATACACCAATGGAGGTTCAATTAATTCCTTGGACATTCACAATGACGATGAAACACGGAAATCGCATCGCAATTAAATACAATAGGCACAATGCCGCCTTAAGTATAAGAATAGAGACTCTTCTTACAGTCGGTGCTTTGAGCATTCCCTGTGAGACCACTATTAGTTTCCGCTACACCTCTGCAGTTTTAATTTTTTTCCTTGGACCTTCTCATTGACGATGAAACGCAGAAATCGCATCGGAATTAAATACAAAAGGCACAATGCGGCCTTAAGTACAAGAATAGAGACTCTTCATACAGTCGGTGCTTTTAGCATTCCCTGTGAGACCAATATAAGTTTCCGATACACCACTGCATTTACAATGTATTCATTGGTCCTTCAAATTGACGATGATACACAGAAATCGCATCGGAATTAAGTACAAAAGGCACAATGCCGCCTTAAGTATGAGAATAGAGACTCTTCTTACAGTCGGCGCTTTGAGCATTCCCTGTGAGACCAGTAATAGTATCCGATACACCACTGCAGGTTCAATGTATTCCCTGGACCTTCGCATTGACGATGAAACACAGAAATGGCATCGGAATTAAATACAAAAGGCACAATGCCGCCTTCAGTACAAGAATAGAGCCTCTTTTTACAGTCGGTGCTTTGAGCACTCCCTGTGAGACCAGTAATAGTATCCGATACACCACTGCAGGTTCAATCTATTCCTTGGACATACACAATGACGACGAAACACAGAGATTGCATCGGAATTAAATACAAAAGGAATAATGCCGCCTTAAGTACAAGAATAAAAACCATTCTTACCGTCGGTGCTTTGAGAATTCCCTGTGAGACCAGTATTAGTTTCCGATACACCACTGGAGGTTCAATGAATTCCTTGGACCTTCACATTGACGATGAAACACTGAAATTACATCGGAATTAAATACAAAAGGCACAATGCCGCCTTAAGTACAAGAAAGAGACTCTTCTTACAGTCGGTGCTGTGAGCATTCCCTGGGAGACCAGTAATAGTATCCGATACACCACTGCAGGTTCAATCTATTCCTTGGACATACACATTGACGATGAAACACAGTAATTTCATCGGAATTAAATACAAAAGGAACAATGCCGCCTTAAGTACAAGAATAGAGACTCTTCTTACCGTCGGTGCTTTGAGCATTCCCTGTGCGACCAGTATTAGTTTCCGATACACCACTGGGGGTTCAATGAATTCCTTGGACCTTCCCATTGACGATGAAACACTGAAATTACATCGGAATTAAATACAAAAGGCACAATGCCGCCTTAAGTACAAGAATAGAGACTCTTCTTACCGTCGGTGCTTTGAGCATTCCCTGTGAGACCAGTATTAGTTTCCGCTACACCACCGCGGGTTCAGTTTATTCCTTGGACCTTCACATTGACGATGAAACACAGAAATCTCATCGGAATTAAATACAAAAGGCACAATGCCGCCTTAAGTACAAGAATAGAGACTCTTCTTACAGTCGGAGCTTTGAGCATACCCTGTGAGACCAGTAATAGTAACCGATACACCACTGCTGGATCAATTTATTCCTTGGACTTTCACATTGACGATGGAACACAGAAATGGCATCGGAATTAAATACAAAAGGCACAATGCCGCCTTAAGTACAAGAATAGTGACTCTTCTTACAGTCGGTGATTTGAGAATTCCCTGTGAGACCAGTATTAGTTTCCGCTAAACCCCTGCAGGTTCAGTTTATTCCTTGGACCTTCACATTGACGATGAAACACAAAAATGGCATCGGAATTAAATACAAAAGGCACAATGCCGCCTTAAGTACAAGAATAGAGACTCTTCTTACCGTCGGTGCTTTGAGCATTCCCTGTGAGACCAGTAATAGTATCCGATACACCACTGCAGATTCAATGTATTCCTTGGATCTACAAATTGACGATGATACACAGAAATCGGATAGGAATGAAATACAAAAGGCACAATGCGGCCTTAAGTACAAGAATAGAGACTCTTCTTACAGTCGGTGCTTTGAGCATTCCCTGTGAGACCAGTATTAGTTTCCGATACACCACCGCAGGTTCAATGTATTCCTTGGACCTTCACATTGACGATGAAACATAGAAATCGCATCGGAATTAAATACAAAAGGCACAATGCCGCCTTAAGTACAAGAATAGAGACTCTTCTTACAGTCGGTGCTTTGAGCATTCACTGTGAGACCAGTATTAGTTTCCGCTACACCTCTGCAGGTTCAGTTTATTCCTTGGACCTTCACATTGACGATGAAACACAGAAATTGCATCGGAATTAAATACAAAAGGCACAATGCCGCCTTAAGTACAAGAATAGAGACTCTTCTTACAGTCGGTGCTTTGAGCATTCCCTGTGAGACCAGTATTATTTTCCGATACGCCACTGTAGGTTCAATGTATTCCTTGGACCTCCACATTGACGATGAAACACAGAAATCGCATCGGAATTAAATCCAAAACGCACAATGCCGGCATATGTACAAGAATACAGACTCTACTTACAGTCGGTGCTTTGAGCATTCCCTGTGAGACCAGTATTAGTTTCCGATACACCACTGCAGGTTCAATGTATTCCTTGGACCTTCACATTGACGATGAAATACAGAAATCGCATCGGAATCAAATACAAATGGCACAATGCCGCCTAAAGTACAAGAATAGAGACTCTTCTTACAGTCGGTGCTTTGAGCATTCCCTGTGAGATCAGTAATAGTATCCGATACACCACTGCAGGTTCAATCTATTCCTTGGACATACACATTGACGATGAAACACTGAAATTACATGGGAATTAATTACAAAAGGAACAATGCCGCCTTAAGTACAAGAATAGAGACTCTTCTTACCGTCGGTGCTTTGAGCATTCCCTGTAAGACCATTATTAGTTTCCGATACACCAATGGAAGTTCAATTAATTCCTTGGACATTCACAATGATGATGAAACACTGAAATTACATCGGAATTAAATACAAATGGTACAATGCCACCTTAAGTACAAGAATAGAGACTCTTCTTTCCGTCGGTGCTTTGAGCATTCCCTGTGAGACCAGTATTAGTTTCCGCTACACCTCTGCACGTTCAGTTTATTCCTTGGACCTTCACATTGACGATGAAACACAGAAATGGCATCGGAATTAAATACAAAAGGCACAATGCCGCCTTAAGTACAAGAATAGAGACTCTTCTTACAGTCGGTGCTTTGAGCATTCCCTGTGAGACCAGTATTAGTTTCCGCTACACCTCTGCAGGTTCAGTTTATTCCTTGGACCTTCACGTTGACGATGAAACACGGAAATCGCATCGCAATTAAATACAAAAGGCACAATGCCGCCTTAAGTATAAGAATAGAGACTCTTCTTACAGTCGGTGCTTTGAGCATTCCCTGTGAGACCAGTATTAGTTTCCGCTACACCTCTGCAGTTTTAATTTTTTTCCTTGGACCTTCACATTGACGATGAATCGCAGAAATCGCATCGGAATTAAATACAAAAGGCACAATGCGGCCTTAAGTACAAGAATAGAGACTCTTCTTACAGTCGGTGCTTTTAGCATTCCCTGTGAGACCAGTATAAGTTTCCGATACACCACTGCATTTACAATGTATTCATTGGTCCTTTAAATTGACGATGATACACAGAAATCGCATCGGAATTAAGTACAAAAGGCACAATGCCGCCTTAAGTATGAGAATAGAGACTCTTCTTACAGTCGGTGCTTTGAGCATTCCCTGTAAGACCAGTAATAGTATCCGATACACCACTGCAGGTTCAATGTATTCCCTGGACCTTCGCATTGACGATGAAACACAGAAATGGCATCGGAATTATATACAAAAGGCACAATGCCGCCTTAAGTACAAGAAAGAGACTCTTCTTACAGTCGGTGCTGTGAGCATTCCCTGGGAGACCAGTAATAGTATCCGATACACCACTGCAGGTTCAATCTATTCCTTGGACATACACATTGACGATGAAACACTGAAATTACATCGGAATTAAATACAAAAGGCACAATGCCGCCTTAAGTACAAGAATAGAGACTCTTCTTATCGTCGGTGCTTTGAGCATTCCCTGTGAGACCAGTATTAGTTTCCGCTACACCACCGCGGGTTCAGTTTATTCCTTGGACCTTCACATTGACGATGAAACACAGAAATCGCATCGGAATTAAATACAAAAGGCACAATGCCGCCTTAAGTAGAAGAATAGAGACTCTTCTTACAGTCGGTGGTTAGAGCATTCCCTGTGAGACCAGTAATAGTATCCGATACACCACTGCAGGTTCATTCTATTCCTTGGACATACACATTGACGTGAAACACAGAAATTACATCGGAATTAAATACAAAAGGAACATTGCAGCCTTAAGTACAAGAATAGAGACTCTTCTTACCGTCGGTGCTTTGAGCATTCCCTGTGAGACCAGTATTAGTTTCCGATACACCACTGGAGGTTCAATGAATTCCTTGGACATTCACATTGACGATGAAACACTGAAATTACATCGGAATTAAATACAAACGGCACAATGCCCCCTTAAGTACAAGAATAGAGACTCTTCTTACATTCGGTGCTTTGAGCATTCCCTGTGAGACCAGTAATAGTATTCGATACACCACTGCAGGTTCAATCTATTCCTTGGACATACACATTGACGATGAAACACAGAAATTACATCGGAATTAAATACAAAAGGAACAATGCCGCCTTTAGTAAAAGAAAAGAGACTCTTCTTACCGTCGGTGCTTTGAGCATTCCCTGTGTGACTAGTAATACTATCCGATACACCACTGCAGGTTCAATGTATTCCTTGGACCTTCACATTGACGATGAAACATAGAAATCGCATCGGAATTAAATACAAAAGGCACAATGCCGCCTTAAGTACAAGAATAGAGACTCTTCTTACAGTCGGAGCTTTGAGCATTCCCTGTGAGACCAGTAATAGTAACCGATACACCACTGCTGGATCAATGTATTCCTTGGACTTTCACATTGACGATGGAACACAGAAATGGCATCGGAATTAAATACAAGAGGCACAATGCCGCCTTAAGTACAAGAATAGTGACTCTTCTTACAGTCGGTGATTTGAGAATTCCCTGTGAGACCAGTATTAGTTTCCGCTAAACCCCTGCAGGTCCAGTTTATTCCTTGGACCTTCACATTGACGATGAAACACAAAAATGGCATCGGAATTAAATACAAAAGGCACAATGCCGCCTTAAGTACAAGAATAGAGACTCTTCTTACCGTCGGTGCTTTGAGCATTCCCTGTGAGACCAGTAATAGTATCCGATACACCACTGCAGGTTCAATGTATTCCTTGGATCTACAAATTGACGATGATACACAGAAATCGGATAGGAATGAAATACAAAAGGCACAATGCCGCCTTAAGTACAAGAATAGAGACACTTCTTACAGTCGGTGCTTTGAGCATTCCCTGTGAGACCAGTATTAGTTTCCGATACACCACCGCAGGTTCAATGTATTCCTTGGACCTTCACATTGACGATGAAACATAGAAATCGCATCGGAATTAAATACAAAAGGCACAATGCCGCCTTAAGTACAAGAATAGAGACTCTTCTTACAGTCGGTGCTTTGAGCATTCACTGTGAGACCAGTATTAGTTTCCGCTACACCTCTGCAGGTTCAGTTTATTCCTTGGACCTTCACATTGACGATGAAACACAAAAATTACATCGGAATTAAATACAAAAGGCACAATGCCGCCTTAAGTACAAGAATAGAGACTCTTCTTACCGTCGGTGCTTTGAGCATTCCCTGTGAGACCAGTATTAGTTTCCGCTACACCACCGCGGGTTCAGTTTATTCCTTGGACCTTCACATTGACGAAGAAACACAGAAATCGCATCGGAATTAAATACAAAAGGCACAACGCCGCCTTAAGTACAAGAATAGAGACTCTTCTTACAGTCGGTGGTTAGAGCATTCCCTGTGAGACCAGTAATAGTATCCGATACACCACTGCAGGTTCATTCTATTCCTTGGACATACACATTGACGTGAAACACAGAAATTACATCGGAATTAAATACAAAAGGAACAATGCAGCCTTAAGTACAAGAATAGAGACTCTTCTTACCGTCGGTGCTTTGAGCATTCCCTGTGAGACCAGTATTAGTTTCCGATACACCACTGGAGGTTCAATGAATTCCTTGGACATTCACATAGACGATGAAACACTGAAATTACATCGGAATTAAATACAAACGGCACAATGCCGCCTTAAGTACAAGAATAGAGACTCTTCTTACATTCGGTGCTTTGAGCATTCCCTGTGAGACCAGTAATAGTATTCGATACACCACTGCAGGTTCAATCTATTCCTTGGACATACACATTGACGATGAAACACAGAAATTACATCGGAATTAAATACAAAAGAACAATGCCGCCTTTAGTAAAAGAATAGAGACTCTTCTTACCGTCGGTGCTTTGAGCATTCCTTGTGTGACTAGTAATACTATCCGATACACCACTGCAGGTTCAATGTATTCCTTGGACCTTCACATTGACGATGAAACATAGAAATCGCATCGGAATTAAATACAAAAGGCACAATGCCGCCTTATGTACAAGAATAGAGACTCTTCTTACAGTCGGAGCTTTGAGCATTCCCTGTGAGACCAGTAATAGTAACCGATACACCACTGCTGGATCAATGTATTCCTTGGACTTTCACATTGACGATGGAACACAGAAATGGCATCGGAATTAAATACAAAAGGCACAATGCCGCCTTAAGTACAAGAATAGTGACTCTTCTTACAGTCGGTGATTTGAGAATTCCCTGTGAGACCAGTATTAGTTTCCGCTAAACCCCTGCAGGTTCAGATTATTCCTTGGACCTTCACATTGACGATGAAACACAAAAATGGCATCGGAATTAAATACAAAAGGCACAATGCCGCCTTAAGTACAAGAATAGAGACTCTTCTTACCGTCGGTGCTTTGAGCATTCCCTGTGAGACCAGTAATAGTATCCGATACACCACTGCAGGTTCAATGTATTCCTTGGATCTACAAATTGACGATGATACACAGAAATCGGATAGGAATGAAATACAAAAGGCACAATGCCGCCTTAAGTACAAGAATAGAGACTCTTCTTACAGTCGGTGCTTTGAGCATTCCCTGTGAGACCAGTATTAGTTTCCGATACACCACCGCAGGTTCAATGTATTCCTTGGACCTTCACATTGACGATGAAACATAGAAATCGCATCGGAATTAAATACAAAAGGCACAATGCCGCCTTAAGTACAAGAATAGAGACTCTTCTTACAGTCGGTGCTTTGAGCATTCACTGTGAGACCAGTATTAGTTTCCGCTACACCTCTGCAGGTTCAGTTTATTCCTTGGACCTTCACATTGACGATGAAACACAGAAATGGCATCGGAATTAAATACAAAAGGCACAATGCCGCCTTAAGTATAAGAATAGAGACTCTTCTTACAGTCGGTGCTTTGAGCATTCCCTGTGAGACCAGTATTATTTTCCGATACGCCACTGTAGGTTCAATGTATTCCTTGGACCTCCACATTGACGATGAAACACAGAAATCGCATCGGAATTAAATCCAAAACGCACAATGCCGGCATATGTACAAGAATACAGTCTCTACTTACAGTCGGTGCTTTGAGCATTCCCTGTGAGACCAGTATTAGTTTCCGATACACCACCGCAGGTTCAATGTATTCCTTGGACCTTCACATTGACGATGAAACACAGAAATGGCATCGGAATTAAATACAAAAGGCACAATGCCGCCTTAAGTACAAGAAAGTGACTCTTCTTACAGTCGGTGCTGTGAGCATTCCCTGGGAAACCAGTAATAGTATCCGATACACCACTGCAGGTTCAATCTATTCCTTGGACATACACATTGACGATGAAACACAGTAATTTCATCGGAATTAAATACAAAAGGAACAATGCCGCCTTAAGTACAAGTATAGAGACTCTTCTTGCCGTCGGTGCTTTGAGCATTCCCTGTGCGACCAGTATTAGTTTCCGATACACCACTGGAGGTTCAATGAATTCCTTGGACCTTCCCATTGACGATGAAACACTGAAATTACATCGGAATTAAATACAAAAGGCACAATGCCGCCTTAAGTACAAGAATAGAGACTCTTCTTATCGTCGGTGCTTTGAGCATTCCCTGTGAGACCAGTATTAGTTTCCGCTACACCACCGCGGGTTCAGTTTATTCCTTGGACCTTCACATTGACGATGAAACACAGAAATCGCATCGGAATTAGATACAAAAGGCACAATGCCGCCTTAAGTACAAGAATAGAGACTCTTCTTACAGTCGGTGGTTAGAGCATTCCCTGTGAGACCAGTAATAGTATCCGATACACCACTGCAGGTTCATTCTATTCCTTGGACATACACATTGACGTGAAACACAGAAATTACATCGGAATTAAATACAAAAGGAACAATGCAGCCTTAAGTACAAGAATAGAGACTCTTCTTACCGTCGGTGCTTTGAGCATTCCCTGTGAGACCAGTATTAGTTTCCGATACACCACTGGAGGTTCAATGAATTCCTTGGACATTCACATTGACGATGAAACACTGAAATTACATCGGAATTAAATACAAACGGCACAATGCCGCCTTAAGTACAAGAATAGAGACTCTTCTTACATTCGGTGCTTTGAGCATTCCCTGTGAGACCAGTAATAGTATTCGATACACCACTGCAGGTTCAATCTATTCCTTGGACATACACATTGACGATGAAACACAGAAATTACATCGGAATTAAATACAAAAGGAACAATGCCGCCTTTAGTAAAAGAATAGAGACTCTTCTTACCGTCGGTGCTTTGAGCATTCCCTGTGTGACTAGTAATACTATCCGATACACCACTGCAGGTTCAATGTATTCCTTGGACCTTCACATTGACGATGAAACATAGAAATCGCATCGGAATTAAATACAAAAGGCACAATGCCGCCTTAAGTACAAGAATAGAGACTCTTCTTACAGTCGGAGCTTTGAGCATTCCCTGTGAGACCAGTAATAGTAACCGATACACCACTGCTGGATCAATGTATTCCTTGGACTTTCACATTGACGATGGAACACAGAAATGGCATCGGAATTAAATACAAGAGGCACAATGCCGCCTTAAGTACAAGAATAGTGACTCTTCTTACAGTCGGTGATTTGAGAATTCCCTGTGAGACCAGTATTAGTTTCCGCTAAACCCCTGCAGGTTCAGTTTATTCCTTGGACCTTCACATTGACGATGAAACACAAAAATGGCATCGGAATTTAAATACAAAAGGCACAATGCCGCCTTAAGTACAAGAATAGAGACTCTTCTTACCGTCGGTGCTTTGAGCATTCCCTGTGAGACCAGTAATAGTATCCGATACACCACTGCAGGTTCAATGTATTCCTTGGATCTACAAATTGACGATGATACACAGAAATCGGATAGGAATGAAATACAAAAGGCACAATGCCGCCTTAAGTACAAGAATAGAGACACTTCTTACAGTCGGTGCTTTGAGCATTCCCTGTGAGACCAGTATTAGTTTCCGATACACCACCGCAGGTTCAATGTATTCCTTGGACCTTCACATTGACGATGAAACATAGAAATCGCATCGGAATTAAATACAAAAGGCACAATGCCGCCTTAAGTACAAGAATAGAGACTCTTCTTAGAGTCGGTGCTTTGAGCATTCACTGTGAGACCAGTATTAGTTTCCGCTACACCTCTGCAGGTTCAGTTTATTCCTTGGACCTTCACATTGACGATGAAACACAGAAATGGCATCGGAATTAAATACAAAAGGCACAATGCCGCCTTAAGTACAAGAATAGAGACTCTTCTTACAGTCGGTGCTTTGAGCATTCCCTGTGAGACCAGTATTATTTTCCGATACGCCACTGTAGGTTCAATGTATTCCTTGGACCTCCACATTGACGATGAAACACAGAAATCGCATCGGAATTAAATCCAAAACGCACAATGCCGGCATATGTACAAGAATACAGACTCTACTTACAGTCGGTGCTTTGAGCATTCCCTGTGAGACCAGTATTAGTTTCCGATACACCACTGCAGGTTCAATGTATTCCTTGGACCTTCACATTGACGATGAAATACAGAAATCGCATCGGAATCAAATACAAATGGCACAATGCCGCCTAAAGTACAAGAATAGAGACTCTTCTTACAGTCGGTGCTTTGAGCATTCCCTGTGAGATCAGTAATAGTATCCGATACACCACTGCAGGTTCAATCTATTCCTTGGACATACACATTGACGATGAAACACTGAAATTACATGGGAATTAATTACAAAAGGAACAATGCCGCCTTAAGTACAAGAATAGAGACTCTTCTTACCGTCGGTGCTTTGAGCATTCCCTGTAAGACCATTATTAGTTTCCGATACACCAATGGAGGTTCAATTAATTCCTTGGACATTCACAATGATGATGAAACACTGAAATTACATCGGAATTAAATACAAAAGGTACAATGCCACCTTAAGTACAAGAATGGAGACTCTTCTTACCGTCGGTGCTTTGAGCATTCCCTGTGAGACCAGTATTAGTTTCCGCTACACCTCTGCACGTTCAGTTTATTCCTTGGACCTTCACATTGACGATGAAACACAGAAATGGCATCGGAATTAAATACAAAAGGCACAATGCCGCCTTAAGTACAAGAATAGAGACTCTTCTTACAGTCGGTGCTTTGAGCATTCCCTGTGAGACCAGTATTAGTTTCCGCTACACCTCTGCTGGTTCAGTTTATTCCTTGGACCTTCACGTTGACGATGAAACACGGAAATCGCATCGCAATTAAATACAAAAGGCACAATGCCGCCTTAAGTATAAGAATAGAGACTCTTCTTACAGTCGGTGCTTTGAGCATTCCCTGTGAGACCAGTATTAGTTTCCGCTACACCTCTGCAGTTTTAATTTTTTTCCTTGGACCTTCACATTGACGATGAAACGCAGAAATCGCATCGGAATTAAATACAAAAGGCACAATGCGGCCTTAAGTACAAGAATAGAGACTCTTCTTACAGTCGGTGCTTTTAGCATTCCCCGTGAGACCAGTATAAGTTTCCGATACACCACTGCATTTACAATGTATTCATTGGTCCTTCAAATTGACGATGATACACAGAAATCGCATCGGAATTAAGTACAAAAGGCACAATGCCGCCTTAAGTATGAGAATAGAGACTCTTCTTACAGTCGGTGCTTTGAACATTCCCTGTGAGACCAGTAATAGTATCCGATACACCACTGCAGGTTCAATGTATTCCCTGGACCTTCGCATTGACGATGAAACACAGAAATGGCATCGGAATTAAATACAAAAGGCACAATGCCGCCTTAAGTACAAGAAAGAGCTTCTTCTTACAGTCGGTGCTTTGAGCATTCCCTGTGAGACCAGTTTTAGTTTCCGCTACACCTCTGCAGGTTCGGTTTATTCCTTGGCCCTTCACATTGACGATGAAACACAGAAATGGCATCGGAATTAAATCCAAAGGGCATATTGCCGCCTTAAGTACAAGAATAGAGCCTCTTTTTACAGTCGGTGCTTTGAGCACTCCCTGTGAGACCAGTAATAGTGTCCGATACACCACTGCAGGTTCAATCTATTCCTTGGACATACACATTGACGACGAAACACAGAGATTGCATCGGAATTAAATACAAAAGGAACAATGCCGCCTTAAGTACAAGAATAAAAACCATTCTTACCGTCGGTGCTTTGAGAATTCCCTGTGAGACCAGTATTAGTTTCCGATACACCACTGGAGGTTCAATGAATTCCTTGGACCTTCACATTGACGATGAAACACTGAAATTACATCGGAATTAAATACAAAAGGCACAATGCCGCCTTAAGTACAAGAAAGAGATTCTTCTTACAGTCGGTGCTGTGAGCATTCCCTGTGAGACCAGTATTAGTTTCCGATACGCCACTGTAGGTTCAATGTATTCCTTGGACCTCCACATTGACGATGAAACACAGAAATCGCATCTGAATTAAATCCAAAACGCACAATGCCGGCATATGTACAAGAATACAGACTCTACTTACAGTCGGTGCTTTGAGCATTCCCTGTGAGACCAGTATTAGTTTCCGATACACCACTGCAGGTTCAATGTATACCTTGGACCTTCACATCGACGATGAAATACAGAAATCGCATCGGAATCAAATACAAATGGCACAATGCCGCCTAAAGTACAAGAATAGAGACTCATCTTACAGTCGTTGCTTTGAGCATTCCCTGTGAGATCAGTAATAGTATCCGATACACCACTGCAGGTTCAATCTATTCCTTGGACATACACATTGACGATGAAACACTGAAATTACATGGGAATTAATTACAAAAGGAACAATGCCGCCTTAAGTACAAGAATAGAGACTCTTCTTACCGTCGGTGCTTTGAGCATTCCCTGTAAGACCATTATTAGTTTCCGATACACCAATGGAGGTTCAATTAATTCCTTGGACATTCACAATGATGATGAAACACTGAAATTACATCGGAATTAAATACAAAAGGTACAATGCCACCTTAAGTACAAGAATAGAGACTCTTCTTTCCGTCGGTGCTTTGAGCATTCCCTGTGAGACCAGTATTAGTTTCCGCTACACCTCTGCACGTTCAGTTTATTCCTTGGACCTTCACATTGACGATGAAACACACAAATGGCATCGGAATTAAATACAAAAGGCACAATGCCGCCTTAAGTACAAGAATAGAGACTCTTCTTACAGTCGGTGCTTTGAGCATTCCCTGTGAGACCAGTATTAGTTTCCGCTACACCTCTGCAGGTTCAGTTTATTCCTTGGACCTTCACGTTGACGATGAAACACGGAAATCGCATCGCAATTAAATACAAAAGGCACAATGCCGCCTTAAGTATAAGAATAGAGACTCTTCTTACAGTCGGTGCTTTGAGCATTCCCTGTGAGACCAGTATTAGTTTCCGCTACACCTCTGCAGTTTTAATTTTTTTCCTTGGACCTTCACATTGACGATGAAACGCAGAAATCGCATCGGAATTAAATACAAAAGGCACAATGCGGCCTTAAGTACAAGAATAGAGACTCTTCTTACAGTCGGTGCTTTTAGCATTCCCTGTGAGACCAGTATAAGTTTCCGATACACCACTGCATTTACAATGTATTCATTGGTCCTTCAAATTGACGATGATACACAGAAATCGCATCGGAATTAAGTACAAAAGGCACAATGCCGCCTTAAGTATGAGAATAGAGACTCTTCTTACAGTCGGTGCTTTGAGCATTCCCTGTGAGACCAGTAATAGTATCCGATACACCACTGCAGGTTCAATGTATTCCCTGGACCTTCGCATTGACGATGAAACACAGAAATGGCATCGGAATTAAATACAAAAGGCACAATGCCGCCTTAAGTACAAGAAAGAGACTCTTCTTACAGTCGGTGCTTTGAGCATTCCCTGTGAGACCAGTTTTAGTTTCCGCTACACCTCTGCAGGTTCGGTTTATTCATTGGCCCTTCACATTGACGATGAAACACAGAAATGGCATCGGAATTAAATCCAAAGGGCATAATGCCGCCTTAAGTACAAGAATAGAGACTCTTTTTACAGTCGGTGCTTTGAGCACTCCCTGTGAGACCAGTAATAGTATCCGATACACCACTGCAGGTTCAATCTATTCCTTGGACATACACATTGATGACGAAACACAGAGATTGCATCGGAATTAAATACAAAAGGAACAATGCCGCCTTAAGTACAAGAATAAAAACCATTCTTACCGTCGGTGCTTTGAGAATTCCCTGTGAGACCAGTATTAGTTTCCGATACACCAGTGGAGGTTCAATGAATTCCTTGGACCTTCACATTGACGATGAAACACTGAAATTACATCGGAATTAAATACAAAAGGCACAATGCCGCCTTAAGTACAAGAAAGAGACTCTTCTTACAGTCGGTGCTGTGAGCATTCCCTGGGAGACCAGTAATAGTATCCGATACACCACTGCAGGTTCAATCTATTCCTTGGACATACACATTGACTATGAATCACAGTAATTTCATCGGAATTAAATACAAAAGGAACAATGCCGCCTTAAGTACAAGTATAGGGACTCTTCTTACCGTCGGTGCTTTGAGCATTCCCTGTGAGACCAGTATTAGTTTCCGATACACCACTGGAGGTTCAATGAATTCGTTGGACCTTCCCATTGACGATGAAACACTGAAATTACATCGGAATTAAATACAAAAGGCACAATGCCGCCCTAAGTACAAGAATAGAGACTCTTCTTACCGTCGGTGCTTTGAGCATTCCCTGTGTGACTAGTAATAGTATCCGATACACCACTGCAGGTTCAATGTATTCCTTGGACCTTCACATTGACGATGAAACATAGAAATCGCATCGGGATTAAATACAAAAGGCACAATGCCGCCTTAAGTACAAGAATAGAGACTCTTCTTACAGTCGGAGCTTTGAGCATTCCCTGTGAGACCAGTAATAGTAACCGATACACCACTGCTGGATCAATGTATTCCTTGGACTTTCACATTGACGATGAAACACAGAAATGGCATCGGAATTAAATACAAAAGGCACAATGCCGCCTTAAGTACAAGAATAGTGACTCTTCTTACAGTCGGTGATTTGAGAATTCCCTGTGAGACCAGTATTAGTTTCCGCTAAACCCCTGCAGGTTCAGTTTTTTCCTTGGACCTTCACATTGACGATGAAACACAAAATTGGCATCGGAATTAAATACAAAAGGCACAATGCCGCCTTAAGTACAAGGATAGAGACTCTTCTTACCGTCGGTGCTTTGAGCATTCCCTGTGAGACCAGTAATAGTATCCGATACACCACTGCAGGTTCAATCTATTCCTTGGACATACACATTGACGATGAAACACAGAAATTACATCTGAATTAAATACCAAAGGAACAATGCCGCCTTAAGTACAAGAATAGAGACTCTTCTTACAGTCGGTGCTTTGAGCATTCCCTGTGAGACCAGTATTAGTTTCCGCTACACCTCTGCAGGTTCAGTTTTTTCCCTGGACCTTCACATTGACGATGAAACACAGAAATGACATCGGAATTAAATACAAAAGGCACAGTGCCGCCTTAAGTACAAGAATAGAGACTCTTCTTACAGTCGGTGCTTTGAGCATTCCCTGTGAGACCAGTAATAGTACCCGATACACCACTGCAGGTTCAATGTATTCCATGGACCTTCACGTTGACGATGAAACACAGAGTTCGCATCGGAATCAAATACAAAAGGCACAATGCCGCCTTAAGTACAAGAATAGAGACTCTTCTTACAGTCGGTGCTTTGAGCATTCCCTGTGAGACCAGTAATAGTATCCGATACACCACTGCAGGTTCAATCTATTCCTTGGACATACACATTGACGATGAAACACAGAAATTACATCGGAATTAAATACCAAAGGAACAATGCCGCCTTAAGTACAAGAATAGAGACTCTTCTTACAGTCGGTGCTCTGAGCATTCCCTGTGAGACCAGTATTAGTTTCCGCTACACCTCTACAGGTTCAGTTTTTTCCCTGGACCTTCACATTGACGATGAAACACAGAAATGGCATCGGAATTAAATACAAAAGGCACAATGCCGCCTTAAGTACAAGAATAGAGACTCTTCTTACAGTCGGTGCTTTGAGCATTCCCTGTGAGACCAGTATTAGTTTCCGCTACACCTCTGCAGGTTCAGTTTATTCCTTGGAACTTCACGTTGACGATGAAACACGGAAATCGCATCGCAATTAAATACAAAAGGCACAATGCCGCCTTAAGTATAAGAATAGAGACTCTTCTTACAGTCGGTGCTTTGAGCATTCCCTGTGAGACCAGTATTAGTTTCCGCTACACCTCTGCAGTTTTAATTTTTTTCCTTGGACCTTCACATTGACGATGAAACGCAGAAATCGCATCGGAATTAAATACAAAAGGCACAATGCGGCCTTACGTACAAGAATAGGGACTCTTCTTACAGTCGGTGCTTTTAGCATTCCCTGTGAGACCAGTATAAGTTTCCGATACACCACTGCATTTACAATGTATTCATTGGTCCTTCAAATTGACGATGATACACAGAAATCGCATCGGAATTAAGTACAAAAGGCACAATGCCGCCTTAAGTATGAGAATAGAGACTCTTCTTACAGTCGGTGCTTTGAGCATTCCCTGTGAGACCAGTAATAGTATCCGATACACCTCTGCAGGTTCAATGTATTCCCTGGACCTTCGCATTGACGATGAAACACAGAAATGGCATCGGAATTAAATACAAAAGGCACAATGCCGCCTTAAGTACAAGAAAGAGACTCTTCTTACAGTCGGTGCTTTGAGCATTCCCTGTGAGACCAGTTTTAGTTTCCGCTACACCTCTGCAGGTTCGGTTTATTCCTTGGCCCTTCACATTGACGATGAAACACAGAAATGGCATCGGAATTAAATCCAAAGGGCATAATGCCGCCTTAAGTACAAGAATAGAGCCTCTTTTTACAGTCGGTGCTTTGAGCACTCCCTGTGAGACCAGTAATAGTATCCGATACACCACTGCAGGTTCAATCTATTCCTTGGACATACACATTGACGACGAAACACAGAGATTGCATCGGAATTAAATACAAAAGGAACAATGCCGCCTTAAGTACAAGAATAAAAACCATTCTTACCGTCGGTGCTTTGAGAATTCCCTGTGAGACCAGTATTAGTTTCCGATACACCACTGGAGGTTCAATGAATTCCTTGGACCTTCACATTGACGATGAAACACTGAAATTACATCGGAATTAAATACAAAAGGCACAATGCAACCTTAAGTACAAGAAAGAGACTCTTCTTACAGTCGGTGCTGTGAGCATTCCCTGTGAGACCAGTATTATTTTCCGATACGCCACTGTAGGTTCAATGTATTCCTTGGTCCTCCACATTGACGATGAAACACAGAAATCGCATCTGAATTAAATCCAAAACGCACAATGCCGGCATATGTACAAGAATACAGACTCTTCTTACAGTCGGTGCTTTGAGCATTCCCTGTGAGACCAGTATTAGTTTCCGATACACCACTGCAGGTTCAATGTATTCCTTGGACCTTCACAATGACGATGAAATACAGAAATCGCATCGGAATCAAATACAAATGGCACAATGCCGCCTAAAGTACAAGAATAGAGACTCTTCTTACAGTCGGTGCTTTGAGCATTCCCTGTGAGATCAGTAATAGTATCCGATACACCACTGCAGGTTCAATCTATTCCTTGGACATACACATTGACGATGAAACACAGAAATCGCATCTGAATTAAATCCAAAACGCACAATGCCGGCATATGTACAAGAATACAGACTCTTCTTACAGTCGGTGCTTTGAGCATTCCCTGTGAGACCAGTATTAGTTTCCGATACACCACTGCAGGTTCAATGTATTCCTTGGACCTTCACAATGACGATGAAATACAGAAATCGCATCGGAATCAAATACAAATGGCACAATGCCGCCTAAAGTACAAGAATAGAGACTCTTCTTACAGTCGGTGCTTTGAGCATTCCCTGTGAGATCAGTAATAGTATCCGATACACCACTGCAGGTTCAATCTATTCCTTGGACATACACATTGACGATGAAACACTGAAATTACATGGGAATTAATTACAAAAGGAACAATGCCGCCTTAAGTACAAGAATAGAGACTCTTCTTACCGTCGGTGCTTTGAGCATTCCCTGTAAGACCATTATTAGTTTCCGATACACCAATGGAGGTTCAATTAATTCCTTGGACATTCACAATGATGATGAAACACTGAAATTACATCGGAATTAAATACAAAAGGTATAATGCCACCTTAAGTACAAGAATAAAGACTCTTCTTTCCGTCGGTGCTTTGAGCATTCCCTGTGAGACCAGTATTAGTTTCCGCTACACCTCTGCACGTTCAGTTTATTCCTTGGACCTTCACATTGACGATGAAACACAGAAATGGCATCGGAATTAAATACAAAAGGCACAATGCCGCCTTAAGTACAAGAATAGAGACTCTTCTTACAGTCGGTGCTTTGAGCATTCCCTGTGAGACCATTATTAGTTTCCGCTACACCTCTGCAGGTTCAGTTTATTCCTTGGACCTTCACGTTGACGATGAAACACGGAAATCGCATCGCAATTAAATACAAAAGGCACAATGCCGCCTTAAGTATATGAATAGAGACTCTTCTTACAGTCGGTGCTTTGAGCATTCCCTGTGAGACCAGTATTAGTTTCCGCTACACCTCTGCAGTTTTAATTTTTTTCCTTGGACCTTCACATTGACGATGAAACGCAGAAATCGCATCGGAATTAAATACAAAAGGCACAATGCGGCCTTAAGTACAAGAATAGAGACTCTTCTTACAGTCGGTGCTTTTAGCATTCCCTGTGAGACCAGTATAAGTTTCCGATACACCACTGCATTTACAATGTATTCATTGGTCCTTCAAATTGACGATGATACACAGAAATCGCATCGGAATTAAGTACAAAAGGCACAATGCCGCCTTAAGTATGAGAATAGAGACTCTTCTTACAGTCGGTGCTTTGAGCATTCCCTGTGAGACCAGTAATAGTATCCGATACACCACTGCAGGTTCAATGTATTCCCTGGACCTTCGCATTGACGATGAAACACAGAAATGGCATCGGAATTAAATACAAAAGGCACAATGCCGCCTTAAGTACAAGAAAGAGACTCTTCTTACCGTCGGTGCTTTGAGCATTCCCTGTGAGACCAGTTTTAGTTTCCGCTACACCTCTGCAGGTTCGGTTTATTCCTTGGCCCTTCACATTGACGATGAAACACAGAAATGGCATCGGAATTAAATCCAAAGGGCATAATGCCGCCTTAAGTACAAGAATAGAGCCTCTTTTTACAGTCGGTGCTTTGAGCACTCCCTGTGAGACCAGTAATAGTATCCGATACACCACTGCAGGTTCAATCTATTCCTTGGACATACACATTGACGACGAAACACAGAGATTGCATCGGAATTAAATACAAAAGGAACAATGCCGCCTTAAGTACAAGAATAAAAACCATTCTTACCGTCGGTGCTTTGAGAATTTCCTGTGAGACCAGTATTAGTTTCCGATACACCACTGGAGGTTCAATGAATTCCTTGGACCTTCACATTGACGATGAAACACTGAAATTACATCGGAATTAAATACAAAAGGCACAATGCCGCCTTAAGTACAAGAAAGAGACTCTTCTTACAGTCGGTGCTGTGAGCATTCCCTGGGAGACCAGTAATAGTATACGATACACCACTGCAGGTTCAATCTATTCCTTGGACATACACATTGACGATGAAACACAGTAATTTCATCGGAATTAAATACAAAAGGAACAATGCCGCCTTAAGTACAAGTATAGAGACTCTTCTTACCGTCGGTGCTTTGAGCATTCCCTGTGAGACCAGTATTAGTTTCCGATACACCACTGGAGGTTCAATGAATTCCTTGGACCTTCCCATTGACGATGAAACACTGAAATTACATCGGAATTAAATACAAAAGGCACAATGCCGCCTTAAGTACAAGAATAGAGACTCTTCTTACCGTCGGTGCTTTGAGCATTCCCTGTGTGACTAGTAATAGTATCCGATACACCACTGCAGGTTCAATGTATTCCTTGGACCTTCACATTGACGATGAAACATAGAAATCGCATCGGAATTAAATACAAAAGGCACAATGCCGCCTTAAGTACAAGAATAGAGACTCTTCTTACAGTCGGAGCTTTGAGCATTCCCTGTGAGACCAGTAATAGTAACCGATACACCACTGCTGGATCAATGTATTCCTTGGACTTTCACATTGACGATGAAACACAGAAATGGCATCGGAATTAAATACAAAAGGCACAACGCCGCCTTAAGTACAAGAATAGTGACTCTTCTTACAGTCGGTGATTTGAGAATTCCCTGTGAGACCAGTATTAGTTTCCGCTAAACCCCTGCAGGTTCAGTTTTTTCCTTGGACCTTCACATTGACGATGAAACAAAAAAATGGCATCGGAATTAAATACAAAAGGCACAATGCCGCCTTACGTACAAGGATAGAGACTCTTCTTACCGTCGGTGCTTTGAGCATTCCCTGTGAGACCAGTAATAGTATCCGATACACCACTGCAGGTTCAATCTATTCCTTGGACATACACATTGACGATGAAACACAGAAATTACATCGGAATTAAATACCAAAGGAACAATGCCGCCTTAAGTACAAGAATAGAGACTCTTCTTACAGTCGGTGCTTTGAGCATTCCCTGTGAGACCAGTATTAGTTTCCGCTACACCTCTGCAGGTTCAGTTTTTTCCCTGGACCTTCACATTGACGATGAAACACAGAAATGACATCGGAATTAAATACAAAAGGCACAATGCCGCCTTAAGTACAAGAATAGAGACTCTTCTTACAGTCGGTGCTTTGAGCATTCCCTGTGAGACCAGTAATAGTACCCGATACACCACTGCAGGTTCAATGTATTCCATGGACCTCCACGTTGACGATGAAACACAGAGATCGCATCGGAATCAAATACAAAAGGCACAATGCCGCCTTAAGTACAAGAATAGAGACTCTTCTTACAGTCGGTGCTTTGAGCATTCCCTGTGAGACCAGTAATAGTATCCGATACACCACTGCAGGTTCAATCTATTCCTTGGACATACACATTGACGATGAAACACAGAAATTACATCGGAATTATATACCAAAGGAACAATGCCGCCTTAAGTACAAGAATAGAGACTCTTCTTACAGTTGGTGCTTTGAGCATTCCCTGTGAGACCAGTATTAGTTTCCGCTACACCTCTACAGGTTCAGTTTTTTCCCTGGACCTTCACATTGACGATGAAACACAGAAATGGCATCGGAATTAAATACAAAAGGCACAATGCCGCCTTAAGTACAAGAATAGAGACTCTTCTTACAGTCGGTGCTTTGAGCATTCCCTGTGAGACCAGTAATAGTACCCGATACACCACTGCAGATTCAATGTATTCCATGGACCTTCACGTTGACGATGAAACACAGAGATCGCATCGGAATCAAATACAAAAGGCACAATGCCGCCTTAAGTACAAGAATAGGGCACAATGCCGCCTTAAGTACAAGAATAGAGACTCTTCTTACAGTCGGTGCTTTGAGCATTCCCTGTGAGACCAGTAATAGTATCCGATACACCACTGCAGTTTTAATCTATTCCTTGGACATACACATTGACGACGAAACACAGAGATTACATCGGAATTAAATACAAAAGGAACAAAGCCGCCTTAAGTACAAGAATAAAAACCATTCTTACCGTCGGTGCTTTGAGAATTCCCTGTGAGACCAGTATTAGTTTCCGATACACCACTGGAGGTTCAATGAATTCCTTGGACGTTCACATTGACGATGAAACACTGAAATTACATCGGAATTAAATACAAAAGGCACAATGACGCCTTAAGTACAAGAAAGAGACTCTTCTTACAGTCGGTGCTGTGAGAATTCCCTGTGAGACCAGTAATAGCATCCGATACACCACTGCAGGTTCAATCTATTCCTTGGACATACACATTGACGATGAAACACAGAAATTACATCGGAATTAAATACAAAACCAACAATGCCGCCTTAAGTACAAGAATAGAGACTCTTCCTACCGTCGGTGCTTTGAGCATTCCCTGTGAGACCAGTATTAGTTTCCGATACACCACTGGAGGTTCAATGAATTCCTTGGACCTTCACATTGACGATGAAACACTAAAATTACATCGGAATTAAATACAAAAGGCACAATGCCGCCTTAAGTACAAGAATAGAGACACTTCTTACAGTCGGTGCTTTAAGCATTCCCTGTGAGACCAGTAATAGTATCCGATACACCACTGCAGGTTCAATGTATTCCTTGGACCTTCACATTGACGATGAAACACAGAAATCGCATCGGAATTAAATACAAAAGGCACAATGCCGCCTTAAGTACAAGAATAGAGACACTTCTTACCGTCGGTGCTTTGAGCATTCCCTGTGAGACTAGTATTAGATTCCGATAGACCACTGCAGGTTCAATGTATTCCTTGGACCTTCACATTGACGACGTAATACTGAAATTACATCGGAATTATATACAAAAGGAACAATGCCGCCTTAAGTACAAGAATAGAGACTCTTCTTACCGTCGGTGCTTTGAGCATTCCCTGTGAGGCCAGTATTATTTTCCGATACACCACTGGAGGTTCAATGAATTCCTTGGACATTCACATTGACGATTAAACACTGAAATTACATCGGAATTAAATACAAACGGCACAATGCCGCCATAAGTACAAGAATAGAGACTCTTCTTACAGTCGGTGCTTTGAGCATTCCCTGTGAGACCAGTAATAGTATTCGATACACCACTGCAGGTTCAATCTATTCCTTGGACATACACATAGACGATGAAACACAGAAATTACATCGGAATTAAATACAAAAGGAACAATGCCGCCTTAAGTACAAGAATAGAGACTCTTCTTACCGTCGGTGCTTTGATCATTCCCTGTGAGACCAGTATTAGTTTCCGATACACCTCTGCAGGTTCAGTTTATTCCTTGGACCTTCACATTGACGATGAAACACAGAAATCTCATCGGAATTAAATACAAAAGGCACAATGCCGCCTTAAGTACAAGAATAGAGACTCTTCTTACAGTCGGTGCTATGAGCATTCCCTGTGAGACCAGTAATAGTTTCCGCTACACCTCTGCAGGTTCAGATTATTCCTTGGACCTTCACATTGACGATGAAACACAGAAATGGCATCGGAATTAAATACAAAAGGCACAATGCCGCCTTAAGTACAAGAATAGAGACACTTCTTACAGTCGGTGGTTAGAGCATTCCCTGTGAGACCAGTAATAGTATCCGATACACCACTGCAGGTTCATTCTATTCCTTGGACATACACATTGACGATGAAACACAGAAATTACATCGGAATTAAATACAAACGGCACAATGCCGCCTTAAGTACAAGAATAGAGACTCTTCTTACCGTCGGTGCTTTGAGCATTCCCTGTGAGACCAGTATTAGTTTCCGATACACCACTGCAGGTTCAACGTATTCCTTGGACCTTCACATTGACGATGAAACACTGAAATTACATCGGAATTAAATACAAAAGGCACAATGCCGCCTTAAGTACAAGAATAGAGACTCTTCTTACCGTCGGTGGTTTGAGCATTAACTGTGAGACCAGTATTATTTTCCGATACACCACTGGAGGTTCAATGAATTCCTTGGACATTCACATTGACGATGAAACACTGAAATTACATCGGAATTAAATACAAACGGCACAATGCCGCCATAAGTACAAGAATAGAGACTCTTCTTACAGTCGGTGCTTTGAGCTTTCCCTGTGAGACCAGTAATAGTATTCGATACACCACTGCAGGTTCAATCTATTCCTTGGACATACACATTGACGATGAAACACAGAAATTACATCGGAATTAAATACAAAAGGAACAATGCCGCCTTAAGTACAAGAATAGAGACTCTTCTTACCGTCGGTGCTTTGAGCATTCCCTGTGAGACCCGTATTAGTTTCCGATACACCACTGCAGGTTCAAAGTATTCCTTGGACCTTCACATTGACGATGAAACACTGAAATTACATCGGAATTAAATACAAAAGGCACAATGCAGCCTGAAGTACAAGAATAGAGACTCTTCTTACCGTCGGTGCTTTGATCATTCCCTGTGAGACCAGTATTAGTTTCCGATACACCTCTGCAGCTTCAGTTTATTCCTTGGACCTACACATTGACGATGAAACACAGAAATCTCATCGGAATTAAATACAAAAGGCACAATGCCGCCTTAAGTACAAGAATAGAGACTCGTCTTACAGTCGGTGCTTTGAGCATTCCCTGTGAGACCAGTAGTAGTTTCCGCTACACCTCTGCAGGTTCAGTTTATTCCTTGGACCTTCACATTGACGATGAAACACAGAAATGGCATCGGAATTAAATACAAAAGGCACAATGCCGCCTTAAGTACAAGAATAGAGACTCTTCTTACAGTCGGTGCTTTGAGCACTCCCTGTGGGACCAGTATTAGTTTCCAATACATTACTGCAGGTTCAATGTATTCCGTGGACCTTCACATTGACGATGAAACACAGAAATGGCATCCGAAGTAAATACAAAAGGCACAATGCCCCCATAAGTACAAGAATAGAGACTCTTCTTACAGTCTGTGCTTTGAGCATTCCCTGTGAGACCAGTAATAGTTTCCGCTACACCTCTGCAGGTTCAATGTATTCCTTGGACCTGCCCATTGACGATGAAACGCAGAAATCGCATCGGAATTAAATACAAAAGGCACAATGCCGCCCTAAGTACAAGAATAGAGACTCTTTTTACAGTCGGTGCTTTAAACATTCCCTGTGAGACCAGTATTAGTTTCCGATACACCACTGCAGGTTCAATGTAATCCTTGGATCTTCAAATTGACGTTGATACACAGAAATCGGATAGGAATGAAATACAAATGGCACAATGCCGCCTTAAGTACAAGAATAGAGACTCTTCTTACCGTCGGTGGTTTGAGCATTCCCTGTGAGACCAGTATTATTTTCCGATACACCACTGGAGGTTCAATGAATTCCTTGGACATTCACATTGACGATGAAACACTGAAATTACATCGGAATTAAATACAAACGGCACAATGCCGCCATAAGTACAAGAATAGAGACTCTTCTTACAGTCGGTGCTTTGAGCTTTCCCTGTGAGACCAGTAATAGTATTCGATACACCACTGCAGGTTCAATCTATTCCTTGGACATACACATTGACGATGAAACACAGAAATTACATCGGAATTAAATACAAAAGGAACAATGCCGCCTTAAGTACAAGAATAGAGACTCTTCTTACCGTCGGTGCTTTGAGCATTCCCTGTGAGACCAGTATTAGTTTCCGATACACCACTGCAGGTTCAAAGTATTCCTTGGACCTTCACACTGACGATGAAACACTGAAATTACATCGGAATTAAATACAAAAGGCACAATGCCGCCTGAAGTACAAGAATAGAGACTCTTCTTACCGTCGGTGCTTTGATCATTCCCTGTGAGACCAGTATTAGTTTCCGATACACCTCTGCAGCTTCAGTTTATTCCTTGGACCTACACATTGACGATGAAACACAGAAATCTCATCGGAATTAAATACAAAAGGCACAATGCCGCCTTAAGTACAAGAATAGAGACTCTTCTTACAGTCGGTGCTTTGAGCATTCCCTGTGAGACCAGTAGTAGTTTCCGCTACACCTCTGCAGGTTCAGTTTATTCCTTGGACCTTCACACTGACGATGAAACACAGAAATGGCATCGGAATTAAATACAAAAGGCACAATGCCGCCTTAAGTACAAGAATAGAGACTCTTCTTACAGTCGGTGCTTTGAGCATTCCCTGTGGGACCAGTATTAGTTTCCGATACACCACTGCAGGTTCAATGTATTCTGTGGACCTCCACATTGACGATGAAACACAGAAATGGCATCCGAAGTAAATACAAAAGGCACAATGCCCCCATAAGTACAAGAATAGAGACTCTTCTTACAGTCTGTGCTTTGAGCATTCCCTGTGAGACCAGTAATAGTTTCCGCTACACCTCTGCAGGTTCAATGTATTCCTTGGTCCAGCCCATTGACGATGAAACGCAGAAATCGCATCGGAATTAAATACAAAAGGCACAATGGCGCCCTAAGTACAAGAATAGAGACTCTTTTTACAGTCGGTGCTTTAAACATTCCCTGTGAGACCAGTATTAGTTTCCGATACACCACTGCAGGTTCAATGTAATCCTTGGATCTTCAAATTGACGATGATACACAGAAATCGGATAGGAATGAAATACAAAAGGCACAATGCCGCCTTAAGTACAAGAATAGAGACTCTTCTTACAGTCGGTGCTTTGAGCATTCCCTGTGAGACCAGTATTAGTTTCCGATACACCACTGCATTTTCAATGTATTCCTTGGACCTTCACATTGACGATGAAACACAGAAATCGCATCGGAATTAAATACAAAAGGCACAATGCCGCCTTAAGTACAAGAATAGAGACTCTTCTTACAGTCGGTGCTTTGAGCATTCCCTGTGAGACCAGTAGTAGTTACCGCTACACCTCTGCAGGTTCAGTTTATTCCTTGGACCTTCACATTGACGATGAAACACAGAAATCGCATCGGAATTAAATACAAAAGACACAATGCCGCCTTAAGTACAAGAATAGAGACACTTCTTACAGTCGGTGGTTAGAGCATCCCCTGTGAGACCAGTAATAGTATCCGATACACCACTGCAGGTTCATTCTATTCCTTGGACATACACATTGACGATGAAACACAGAAATTACATCGGAATTAAATAAAACGGCACAATGCCGCCTTAAGTACAAGAATAGAGACTCTTCTTACCGTCGGTGCTTTGAGCTTTCCCTGTGAGACCAGTATTAGTTTCCGATACACCACTGCAGGTTCAATGTATTCCTTGGACCTTCACATTGACGATGAAACACTGAAATTACATCGGAATTAAATACAAAAGGCACAATGCCGCCTTAAGTACAAGAATAGAGACTCTTCTTACCGTCGGTGGTTTGAGCATTCCCTGTGAGACCAGTATTATTTTCCGATACACCACTGGAGGTTCAATGAATTCCTTGGACATTCACATTGACGATGAAACACTGAAATTACATCGGAATTGTACAAAAGGCACAATGCCGCCTTAAGTACAAGAATAGAGACTCTTCTTACCGTCGGTGCTTTGATCATTCCCTGTGAGACCAGTATTAGTTTCCGATACACCTCTGCAGGTTCAGTTTCTTCCTTGGACCTTCACATTGACGATGAAACACAGAAATCTCATCGGAATTAAATACAAAAGGCACAATGGCGCCTTAAGTACAAGAATAGAGACTCTTCTTACAGTCGGTGCTTTGAGCATTCCCTGTGAGACCAGTAGTAGTTTCCGCTACACCTCTGCAGGTTCAGTTTATTCCTTGGACCTTCACACTGACGATGAAACACAGAAATGGCATCGGAATTAAATACAAAAGGCACAATGCCGCCTTAAGTACAAGAATAGAGACTCTTCTTACAGTCGGTGCTTTGAGCATTCCCTGTGGGACCAGTATTAGTTTCCGATACACCACTGCAGGTTCAATGTATTCCGTGGACCTTCACATTGACGATGAAACACAGAAATGGCATCCGAAGTAAATACAAAAGGCACAATGCCCCCATAAGTACAAGAATAGAGACTCTTCTTACAGTCTGTGCTTTGAGCATTCCCTGTGAGACCAGTAATAGTTTCCGCTACACCTCCGCAGGTTCAATGTATTCCTTGGTCCTGCCCATTGACGATGAAACGCAGAAATCGCATCGGAATTAAATACAAAAGGCACAATGCCGCCCTAAGTACAAGAATAGAGACTCTTCTTACAGTTGGTGATTTGAGCATTCCCTGTGAGACGAGTATTAGTTTCCGATACACCACTGCCGGTTCAATGTATTCCTTGGACCTTCACATTGACGATGAAACACAGAAATGGCGTCGGAATTAAATCCAAAACGCACAATGCCGCCTTAAGTACAAGAATAGAGACTCTTCTTACCGTCGGTGCTTTGAGCATTCCCTGTGAGACCAGTATTAGTTTCCGCCACACCTCTGCGGGTTCAGTTTATTCCTTGGACCTTCACATTGACGATGAAACACAGAAATCGCATCGGAATTAAATACAAAAGGCACAATGCCGCCTTAAGTACAAGAATAGAGACACTTCTTTCAGTCGGTGGTTAGAGCATTCCCTGTGAGACCAGTAATAGTATCCGATACACCACTGCAGGTTCATTCTATTCCTTGGACATACACATTGACGATGAAACACAGAAATTACATCGGAATTAAATACAAACGGCACAATGCCGCCTTAAGTACAAGAATAGAGACTCTTCTTACCGTCGGTGCTTTGAGCTTTCCCTGTGAGACCAGTATTAGTTTCCGATACACCACTGCAGGTTCAATGTATTCCTTGGACCTTCACATTGACGATGAAACACTGAAATTACATCGGAATTAAATACAAAAGGCACAATGCCGCCTTAAGTACAAGAATAGAGACTCTTCTTACCGTCGGTGGTTTGAGCATTCCCTGTGAGACCAGTATTATTTTCCGATACACCACTGGAGGTTCAATGAATTCCTTGGACATTCACATTGACGATGAAACACTGAAATTACATCGGAATTAAATACAAAAGGCACAATGCCGCCATAAGTACAAGAATAGGGACTCTTCTTACAGTCGGTGCTTTGAGCATTCCCTGTGAGATCAGTAATAGTATTCGATACACCACTGCAGGTTCAATCTATTCCTTGGACATACACATTGACGATGAAACACAGAAATTACATCGGAATTAAATACAAAAGGAACAATGCCGCCTTAAGTACAAGAATAGAGACTCTTCTTACCGTCGGTGCTTTGAGCATTCCCTGTGAGACCAGTATTAGTTTCCGATACACCACTGCAGGTTCAATGTATTCCTTGGACCTTCACATTGACGATGAAACACTGAAATTACATCGGAATTAAATACAAAAGGCACAATGCCGCCTTAAGTACAAGAATAGAGACTCTTCTTACCGTCGGTGCTTTGATCATTCCCTGTGAGACCAGTATTAGTTTCCGATACACCACTGCCGGTTCAATGTATTCCGTGGACCATCACATTGACGATGAAACACAGAAATGGCATCCGAAGTAAATACAAAAGGCACAATGCCCCCATAAGTACAAGAATAGAGACTCTTCTTACAGTCTGTGCTTTGAGCATTCCCTGTGAGACCAGTAATAGTTTCCGCTACACCTCTGCAGGTTCAATGTATTCCTTGGACCTGCCCATTGACGATGAAACGCAGAAATCGCATCGGAATTAAATACAAAAGGCACAATGCCGCCCTAAGTACAAGAATAGAGACTCTTTTTACAGTCGGTGCTTTAAACATTCCCTGTGAGACCAGTATTAGTTTCCGATACACCACTGCAGGTTCAATGTAATCCTTGGATCTTCAAATTGACGATGATACACAGAAATCGGATAGGAATGAAATACAAAAGGCACAATGCCGCCTTAAGTACAAGAATAGAGACTCTTCTTACAGTCGGTGCTTTGAGCATTCCCTGTGAGACCAGTATTAGTTTCCGATACACCACCGCAGGTTCAATGTATTCCTTGGACCTTCACATTGACGATGAAACACAGAAATCGCATCGGAAATAAATACAAAAGGCACATGCCGCCTTAAGTACAAGTATAGAGGCTCTTCTTACAGTCGGTGCTTTGAGCATTCCCTGTGAGACCAGTATTAGTTTCCGCAACATTTCTGCAGGTTCAGTTTATTCCTTGGACCTTCACATTGACGATGAAACACAGAAATGGCATCGGAATTAAATACAAAAGGCACAATGCCGCCTTAAGTACAAGAATAGAGACTCTTCTTACAGTCGGTGCTTTGAGCATTCCCTGTGAGACCAGTATTATTTTCCGATACACCACTGCAGGTTCAATGTATTCCTTGGACCTTCACATTGACGATGAAACACAGAAATCGCATCGGAATTAAATCCAAAACGCACAATGCCGGCATAACTACAAGAATAGAGACTCTTCTTACAGTCGGTGCTTTGAGCATTCCCTGTGAAACGAGTATTAGTTTCCGATACACCACTGCCGGTTCAATGTATTCCTTGGACCTTCACATTGACGATGAAACACAGAAATGGCGTCGGAATTAAATCCAAAACGCACAATGCCGCCTTAAGTACAAGAATAGAGACTCTTCTTACCGCCGGTGCTTTGAGCATTCCCTGTGAGACCAGTATTAGTTTCCGTCACACCTCTGCGGGTTCAGTTTATTCCTTGGACCTTCACACTGACGATGAAACACAGAAATCGCATCGGAATTAAATACAAAAGGCACAATGCCGCCTTAAGTACAAGAATAGCGACACTACTTACAGTCGGTGGTTAGAGCATTCCCTGTGAGACCAGTAATAGTATCCGATACACCACTGCAGGTTCATTCTCTTCCTTGGACATACACATTGACGATGAAACACAGAAATTACATCGGAATTAAATACAAACGGCACAATGCCGCCTTAAGTACACGAATAGAGCCTCTTCTTACCGTCGGTGCTTTGAGCATTCCCTGTGAGACCAGTATTAGTTTCCGATACACCACTGCAGGTTCAATGTATTCCTTGGACCTTCACATTGACGATGAAACACAGAAATTACATTGGAATTAAATACAAAAGGCACAATGCCGCCTTAAGTACAAGAATAGAGACTCTTCTTACCGTCGGTGCTTTGAGCATTCCCTGTGAGACCAGTATTATTTTCCGATACACCACTGGAGGTTCAATGAATTCCTTGGACATTCACATTGACGATGAAACACTGAAATTAAATCGGAATTAAATACAAACGGCACAATGCCGCCATAAGTACAAGAATAGAGACTCTTCTTACAGTCGGTGCTTTGAGCATTCCCTGTGAGACCAGTAATAGTATTCGATACACCACTGCAGGTTCAATCTATTCCTTGGACATACACATTGACGATGAAACACAGAAATGACATCGGAATTAAATACAAAAGGAACAATGCCGCCTTAAGTTCAAGAATAGAGACTCTTCTTACAGTCTGTGCTTTGAGCACTCCCTGTGAGACCAGTAATAGTTTCCGCTACACCTCTGCAGGTTCAATGTATTCCTTGGACCTGCCCATTGACGATGAAACGCAGAAATCGCATCGGAATTAAATACAAAAGGCACAATGCCGCCCTAAGTACAAGAATAGAGACTCTTTTTACAGTCGGTGCTTTAAACATTCCCTGTGAGACCAGTATTAGTTTCCGATACACCACTGCAGGTTCAATGTAATCCTTGGATCTTCAAATTGACGATGATACACAGAAATCGGATAGGAATGAAATACAAAAGGCACAATGCCGCCTTAAGTACAAGAATAGAGACTCTTCTTACAGTCGGTGCTTTGAGCATTCCCTGTGAGACCAGTATTAGTTTCCGATACACCACCGCAGGTTCAATGTATTCCTTGGACCTTCACATTGACGATGAAACACAGAAATCGCATCGGATTTAAATACAAAAGTCACAATGCTGCCTTAAGTACAAGAATAGAGACTCTTCTTACAGTCGGTGCTTTGTGCATTCCCTGTGAGACCAGTATTAGTTTCCGCTACACTTCTGCAGGTTCAGTTTATTCCTTGGACGTTCACATTGACGATGAAACACAGAAATGGCATCGGAATTAAATACAAAAGGCACAATGCCGCCTTATTAAAAGAATAGAGACTCTTCTTACAGTCGGTGCTTTGAGCATTCCCTGTGAGACCAGTATTATTTTCCGATACACCACTGCAGGTTCAATGTATTCCTTGGACCTTCACATTGACGATGAAACACAGAAATCGCATCGGAATTAAATCCAAAACGCACAATGCCGGCATAAGTACAAGAATACAGACTCTACTTACAGTCGGTGCTTTGAGCATTCCCTGTGAGATCAGTAATAGTATCCGATACACCACTGCAGGTTCAATCTATTCCTTGGACATACACATTGACGATGAAACACTGAAATTACATAGGAAATAAATACAAAAGGAACAATGACGCCTTAAGTACAAGAATAGAGACTCTTCTTACCGTCGGTGCTTTGAGCATTCCCTGTAAGACCATTATTAGTTTCCGATACACCACTGAAGGTTGAATTAATTCCTTGGACATTCACAATGACGATGAAACACTGAAATTACATCGGAATTAAATACAAAAGGTACAATGCCGCCTTAAGTACAAGAATAGAGACTCTTCTTACCGTCGGTGCTTTGAGCATTCCCTGTGAGTCCAGTATTAGTTTCCGCTACACCTCTGCACGTTCAGTTTATTCCTTGGACCTACACATTGACGATGAAACACAGAAATGGCATCGGAATTAAATACAAAAGGCACAATGCGCCTTAAGTACAAGAATAGAGACTCTTCTTACAGTCGGTGCTTTGAGCATTCCCTGTGAAACCAGTATTAGTTTCCGCTACACCTCTGCAGGTTCAATGTATTCCTTGGACCTTCACATTGACGATGAAATACAGATATCGCATCGGAATCAAATACAAAATGCACAATGCCGCCTTAAGTACAAGAATAGAGACTCTTATTACAGTCGGTGCTTTGAGCATTCCCTGTGAGACCAGTAATAGTATCCGATACGCCACTGCAGGTTCAATCTATTCCTTGGACATACACATTGAGGATGAAACACAGAAATTACATCGGAATTAAATACAAAAGGAACAATGCCGCCTTAAGTACAAGAATAGAGACTCTTCTTACCGTCGGTGCTTTGAGCATTCCCTGTGAGACCAGTATTAGTTTCCGATACACCACTGGACGTTCAATGAATTCCTTGGACCTTCACATTGACGATGAAACACTGAAATTACATAGGAATTAAATACAAAAGGCACAATGCCGCCTTAAGTACAAGAATTGAGACACTTCTTACAGTCGGTGCTTTAAGCATTCCCTGTGAGAAGAGTTATAGTATCCGATACACCATTGCTGGTTCAATGTATTCCTTGGACCTTCACATTGACGATGAAACACAGAAATCGCATCGGAATTAATACAAAACGCACAATGCCGCCTTAAGTACAAGAATAGAGACTCCTCTTACAGTCGGAGCTTTGAGCATTCCCTGTGAGACCAGTAATAGTAACCGATACACCACTGCAGGTTCAATGTATTCCTTGGACTTTCACATTGACGATGAAACACAGAAATGGCATCGGAATTAAATACAAAAGGCACAATGCCGCCTCAAGTACTAGAATAGAGACTCTTCATACAGTCGGTGCTTTGCGAATTCCCTGTGAGACCAGTATTAGTTTCCGCTACACCCCTGCAGGTTCAGTTTATGCCTTGGACCTTCACATTGACGATGAAACACAAAAATGGCATCGGAATTAAATACAAAGGCACAATGCCGCCTTAAGTACAAGAATAAAGACTCTTCTTACAGTCGGTGCTTTCAGCAATCCCTGTAAGACCAGTAATAGTATCCGATACACCACTGCAGGTTCAATCTATTCCTTGGACATACACATTGACGATGAAACACAGAAATTACATCGCAATTAAATACAAAAGGAACAACGCCGCCTTAAGTACAAGAATAGAGACTCTTCTTACAGTCGGTGCTTTGAGCATTCCCTGTGAGACCAGTATTAGTTTCCGCTACACCTCTGCAAGTTCAGATTTTTCCTTGGACCATCACATTGACGATGAAACACAGAAATGGCATCGGAATTAAATACAAAAGGCACAATGCCGCCTTAAGTACAAGAATAGAGACTCTTCTTACAGTCGGTGCTTTGAACATTCCCTGTGAGACCAGTAATAGTATCCGATACACCACTGCAGGTTCAATGTATTCCTTGGACTTTCACGTTGATGATGAAAGACAGAGATCGCATCGGAATCAAATACAAAAGGCACAATGCCGCCTTAAGTACAAGAATAGAGACTCTTCTTACAGTCGGTGCTTTGAGCATTCCCTGTGAGACCAGTAATAGTATCCGATACACCACTGCAGGTTCATTCTATTCCTTGGACATACCCATTGACGATGAAACACAGAAATTACATCGCAATTAAATACAAAAGGAACAATGCCGCCCTTAGTACAAGAATAGAGACTCTTCTTACCGTCGGTGCTTTGAGCATTCCCTGTGAGACCAGTATTAGTTTCCGCTACACCTCTGCAGTTGCAGTTTATTCCTTTGACCTTCACATTGACGATGAAACACAGAAATGGCATCGGAATTAAATACAAAAGACACAATGCCGCCTTAAGTACAAGAATAGAGACTCTTCTTACAGTCGGTGCTTTGAGAATTCCCTGTGAGACTAGTATTAGTTTCCGCTACACCCCTGCAGGTTCACTTTATTCCTTGGACCTTCACATTGACGATGAAACACAAAAATGGCATCGGAATTAAATACAAAAGGCACAATGCCGCCTTAAGTACAAGAATAGAGACTCTTCTTACAGTCGGTGCTTTGAGCATTCCCTGTGAGACCAGTAATAGTATCCGATACACCACTGCAGGTTCAATCCATTCCTTGGACATACACATTGACGATGAAACACAGAAATTACATCGGAATTAAATACAAAAGGAACAATGCCGCCTTAAGTACAAGAATAGAGACTCTTCATACCGTCGGTGCTTTGAGCATTCCGTGTGAGACCAGTATTAGTTTCCGATACACCACTGCAGGTTCAATCTATTCCTTTGACATACACATTGACGATGAAATACAGAAATTACATCGGAATTAAATACGAAAGGAACAATGCAGCCTTAAGTACAAGAATAGAGACTCTTCTTACCGTCGGTGCTTTGAGCATTCCCTGTGAGACCACTATTAGTTCCCGCTACACCTCTGCAGGTTCAGTTTATTCCTTTGACCTTCACATTGACGATGAAACACAGAAATGGCATCGGAATTAAATACAAAAGGCACAATCCCGACTTAAGTACAAGAATAGAGACTCTTCTTACAGTCGGTGCTTTGAGCATTCCCTGTGAGACCAGTATTATTTTCCGATACACCACTGCAGGTTCAATGTATTCCTTGGACCTTCACATTGACGATGAAACACAGAAATCGCATCGGAATTAAATCCAAAACGCACAATGCCGGCATAACTACAAGAATAGAGACTCTTCTTACAGTCGGTGCTTTGAGCATTCCCTGTGAAACGAGTATTAGTTTCCGATACACCACTGCCGGTTCAATGTATTCCTTGGACCTTCACATTGACGATGAAACACAGAAATGGCGTCGGAATTAAATCCAAAACGCACAATGCCGCCTTAAGTACAAGAATAGAGACTCTTCTTACCGCCGGTGCTTTGAGCATTCCCTGTGAGACCAGTATTAGTTTCCGTCACACCTCTGCGGGTTCAGTTTATTCCTTGGACCTTCACACTGACGATGAAACACAGAAATCGCATCGGAATTAAATACAAAAGGCACAATGCCGCCTTAAGTACAAGAATAGCGACACTACTTAAAGTCGGTGGTTAGAGCATTCCCTGTGAGACCAGTAATAGTATCCGATACACCACTGCAGGTTCATTCTCTTCCTTGGACATACACATTGACGATGAAACACAGAAATTACATCGGAATTAAATACAAACGGCACAATGCCGCCTTAAGTACACGAATAGAGCCTCTTCTTACCGTCGGTGCTTTGAGCATTCCCTGTGAGACCAGTATTAGTTTCCGATACACCACTGCAGGTTCAATGTATTCCTTGGACCTTCACATTGACGATGAAACACAGAAATTACATTGGAATTAAATACAAAAGGCACAATGCCGCCTTAAGTACAAGAATAGAGACTCTTCTTACCGTCGGTGCTTTGAGCATTCCCTGTGAGACCAGTATTATTTTCCGATACACCACTGGAGGTTCAATGAATTCCTTGGACATTCACATTGACGATGAAACACTGAAATTAAATCGGAATTAAATACAAACGGCACAATGCCGCCATAAGTACAAGAATAGAGACTCTTCTTACAGTCGGTGCTTTGAGCATTCCCTGTGAGACCAGTAATAGTATTCGATACACCACTGCAGGTTCAATCTATTCCTTGGACATACACATTGACGATGAAACACAGAAATGACATCGGAATTAAATACAAAAGGAACAATGCCGCCTTAAGTTCAAGAATAGAGACTCTTCTTACAGTCTGTGCTTTGAGCACTCCCTGTGAGACCAGTAATAGTTTCCGCTACACCTCTGCAGGTTCAATGTATTCCTTGGACCTGCCCATTGACGATGAAACGCAGAAATCGCATCGGAATTAAATACAAAAGGCACAATGCCGCCCTAAGTACAAGAATAGAGACTCTTTTTACAGTCGGTGCTTTAAACATTCCCTGTGAGACCAGTATTAGTTTCCGATACACCACTGCAGGTTCAATGTAATCCTTGGATCTTCAAATTGACGATGATACACAGAAATCGGATAGGAATGAAATACAAAAGGCACAATGCCGCCTTAAGTACAAGAATAGAGACTCTTCTTACAGTCGGTGCTTTGAGCATTCCCTGTGAGACCAGTATTAGTTTCCGATACACCACCGCAGGTTCAATGTATTCCTTGGACCTTCACATTGACGATGAAACACAGAAATCGCATCGGATTTAAATACAAAAGTCACAATGCTGCCTTAAGTACAAGAATAGAGACTCTTCTTACAGTCGGTGCTTTGTGCATTCCCTGTGAGACCAGTATTAGTTTCCGCTACACTTCTGCAGGTTCAGTTTATTCCTTGGACGTTCACATTGACGATGAAACACAGAAATGGCATCGGAATTAAATACAAAAGGCACAATGCCGCCTTATTAAAAGAATAGAGACTCTTCTTACAGTCGGTGCTTTGAGCATTCCCTGTGAGACCAGTATTATTTTCCGATACACCACTGCAGGTTCAATGTATTCCTTGGACCTTCACATTGACGATGAAACACAGAAATCGCATCGGAATTAAATCCAAAACGCACAATGCCGGCATAAGTACAAGAATACAGACTCTACTTACAGTCGGTGCTTTGAGCATTCCCTGTGAGATCAGTAATAGTATCCGATACACCACTGCAGGTTCAATCTATTCCTTGGACATACACATTGACGATGAAACACTGAAATTACATAGGAAATAAATACAAAAGGAACAATGACGCCTTAAGTACAAGAATAGAGACTCTTCTTACCGTCGGTGCTTTGAGCATTCCCTGTAAGACCATTATTAGTTTCCGATACACCACTGAAGGTTGAATTAATTCCTTGGACATTCACAATGACGATGAAACACTGAAATTACATCGGAATTAAATACAAAAGGTACAATGCCGCCTTAAGTACAAGAATAGAGACTCTTCTTACCGTCGGTGCTTTGAGCATTCCCTGTGAGTCCAGTATTAGTTTCCGCTACACCTCTGCACGTTCAGTTTATTCCTTGGACCTACACATTGACGATGAAACACAGAAATGGCATCGGAATTAAATACAAAAGGCACAATGCGCCTTAAGTACAAGAATAGAGACTCTTCTTACAGTCGGTGCTTTGAGCATTCCCTGTGAAACCAGTATTAGTTTCCGCTACACCTCTGCAGGTTCAATGTATTCCTTGGACCTTCACATTGACGATGAAATACAGATATCGCATCGGAATCAAATACAAAATGCACAATGCCGCCTTAAGTACAAGAATAGAGACTCTTATTACAGTCGGTGCTTTGAGCATTCCCTGTGAGACCAGTAATAGTATCCGATACGCCACTGCAGGTTCAATCTATTCCTTGGACATACACATTGAGGATGAAACACAGAAATTACATCGGAATTAAATACAAAAGGAACAATGCCGCCTTAAGTACAAGAATAGAGACTCTTCTTACCGTCGGTGCTTTGAGCATTCCCTGTGAGACCAGTATTAGTTTCCGATACACCACTGGACGTTCAATGAATTCCTTGGACCTTCACATTGACGATGAAACACTGAAATTACATAGGAATTAAATACAAAAGGCACAATGCCGCCTTAAGTACAAGAATTGAGACACTTCTTACAGTCGGTGCTTTAAGCATTCCCTGTGAGAAGAGTTATAGTATCCGATACACCATTGCTGGTTCAATGTATTCCTTGGACCTTCACATTGACGATGAAACACAGAAATCGCATCGGAATTAATACAAAACGCACAATGCCGCCTTAAGTACAAGAATAGAGACTCCTCTTACAGTCGGAGCTTTGAGCATTCCCTGTGAGACCAGTAATAGTAACCGATACACCACTGCAGGTTCAATGTATTCCTTGGACTTTCACATTGACGATGAAACACAGAAATGGCATCGGAATTAAATACAAAAGGCACAATGCCGCCTCAAGTACTAGAATAGAGACTCTTCATACAGTCGGTGCTTTGCGAATTCCCTGTGAGACCAGTATTAGTTTCCGCTACACCCCTGCAGGTTCAGTTTATGCCTTGGACCTTCACATTGACGATGAAACACAAAAATGGCATCGGAATTAAATACAAAGGCACAATGCCGCCTTAAGTACAAGAATAAAGACTCTTCTTACAGTCGGTGCTTTCAGCAATCCCTGTAAGACCAGTAATAGTATCCGATACACCACTGCAGGTTCAATCTATTCCTTGGACATACACATTGACGATGAAACACAGAAATTACATCGCAATTAAATACAAAAGGAACAACGCCGCCTTAAGTACAAGAATAGAGACTCTTCTTACAGTCGGTGCTTTGAGCATTCCCTGTGAGACCAGTATTAGTTTCCGCTACACCTCTGCAAGTTCAGATTTTTCCTTGGACCATCACATTGACGATGAAACACAGAAATGGCATCGGAATTAAATACAAAAGGCACAATGCCGCCTTAAGTACAAGAATAGAGACTCTTCTTACAGTCGGTGCTTTGAACATTCCCTGTGAGACCAGTAATAGTATCCGATACACCACTGCAGGTTCAATGTATTCCTTGGACTTTCACGTTGATGATGAAAGACAGAGATCGCATCGGAATCAAATACAAAAGGCACAATGCCGCCTTAAGTACAAGAATAGAGACTCTTCTTACAGTCGGTGCTTTGAGCATTCCCTGTGAGACCAGTAATAGTATCCGATACACCACTGCAGGTTCATTCTATTCCTTGGACATACCCATTGACGATGAAACACAGAAATTACATCGCAATTAAATACAAAAGGAACAATGCCGCCCTTAGTACAAGAATAGAGACTCTTCTTACCGTCGGTGCTTTGAGCATTCCCTGTGAGACCAGTATTAGTTTCCGCTACACCTCTGCAGTTGCAGTTTATTCCTTTGACCTTCACATTGACGATGAAACACAGAAATGGCATCGGAATTAAATACAAAAGACACAATGCCGCCTTAAGTACAAGAATAGAGACTCTTCTTACAGTCGGTGCTTTGAGAATTCCCTGTGAGACTAGTATTAGTTTCCGCTACACCCCTGCAGGTTCACTTTATTCCTTGGACCTTCACATTGACGATGAAACACAAAAATGGCATCGGAATTAAATACAAAAGGCACAATGCCGCCTTAAGTACAAGAATAGAGACTCTTCTTACAGTCGGTGCTTTGAGCATTCCCTGTGAGACCAGTAATAGTATCCGATACACCACTGCAGGTTCAATCCATTCCTTGGACATACACATTGACGATGAAACACAGAAATTACATCGGAATTAAATACAAAAGGAACAATGCCGCCTTAAGTACAAGAATAGAGACTCTTCATACCGTCGGTGCTTTGAGCATTCCGTGTGAGACCAGTATTAGTTTCCGATACACCACTGCAGGTTCAATCTATTCCTTTGACATACACATTGACGATGAAATACAGAAATTACATCGGAATTAAATACGAAAGGAACAATGCAGCCTTAAGTACAAGAATAGAGACTCTTCTTACCGTCGGTGCTTTGAGCATTCCCTGTGAGACCACTATTAGTTCCCGCTACACCTCTGCAGGTTCAGTTTATTCCTTTGACCTTCACATTGACGATGAAACACAGAAATGGCATCGGAATTAAATACAAAAGGCACAATCCCGACTTAAGTACAAGAATAGAGACTCTTCTTACCGTCGGTGCTTTGAGCATTCCCTGTGTGACCAGTATTAGTTTCCGCTACACCTCTGCAGTTGCAGTTTATTCCTTTGACCTTCACATTGACGATGAAACACAGAAATGGCATCGGAATTAAATACAAAAGGCACAATCCCGACTTAAGTACAAGAATAGAGACTCTTCTTACCGTCGGTGCTTTGAGCATTCCCTGTGTGACCAGTATTAGTTTCTGCTACACCTCTGCAGTTGCAGTTTATTCCTTTGACCTTCACATTGACGATGAAACACAGAAATGGCATCGGAATTAAATACAAAAGACACAATGCCGCCTTAAGTACAAGAATAGAGACTCTTCTTACAGTCGGTGCTTTGACCATTCCCTGTGAGACCAGTATTAGTTTCCGATACACCACTGGACGTTCAATGAATTCCTTGGACCTTCACATTGACGATGAAACACTGAAATTACATAGGAATTAAATACAAAACTCACAATGCCGCCTTAAGTACAAGAATAGAGACACTTCTTACAGTCGGTGCTTTAAGCATTCCCTGTGAGAAGAGTTATAGTATCCGATACACCATTGCAGGTTCAATGTATTCCTTGGACCTTCACATTGACGATGAAACACAGAAATCGCATCGGAATTAATACAAAAGGCACAATGCCGCCTTAAGTACAAGAATAGAGACTCCTCTTACAGTCGGAGCTTTGAGCATTCCCTGTGAGACCAGTAATAGTAACCGATACACCACTGCAGGTTCAATGTATTCCTTGGACTTTCACATTGACGATGAAACACAGAAATGGCATCGGAATTAAATACAAAAGGCACAATGCCGCCTTAAGTACTAGAATAGAGACTCTTCATACAGTCGGTGCTTTGAGAATTCCCTGTGAGACCAGTATTAGTTTCCGCTACACCCCTGCAGGTTCAGTTTATTCCTTGGACCTTCACATTGACGATGAAACACAAAAATGGCATCGGAATTAAATACAAAGGCACAATGCCGCCTTAAGTACAAGAATAGAGACTCTTCTTACAGTCGGTGCTTTCAGCAATCCCTGTGAGACCAGTAATAGTATCCGATACACCACTGCAGGTTCAATCTATTCCTTGGACATACACATTGACGATGAAACACAGAAATTACATCGCAATTAAATACAAAAGGAACAACGCCGCCTTAAGTACAAGAATAGAGACTCTTCTTACAGTCGGTGCTTTGAGCATTCCCTGTGAGACCAGTATTAGTTTCCGCTACACCTCTGCAAGTTCAGATTTTTCCTTGGACCATCACATTGACGATGAAACACAGAAATGGCATCGGAATTAAATACAAAAGGCACAATGCCGCCTTAAGTACAAGAATAGAGACTCTTCTTACAGTCGGTGCTTTGAACATTCCCTGTGAGACCAGTAATAGTATCCGATACACCACTGCAGGTTCAATGTATTCCTTGGACTTTCACGTTGATGATGAAAGACAGAGATCGCATCGGAATCAAATACAAAAGGCACAATGCCGCCTTAAGTACAAGAATAGAGAGTCTTCTTACAGTCGGTGCTTTGAGCATTCCCTGTGAGACCAGTAATAGTATCCGATACACCACTGCAGGTTCATTCTATTCCTTGGACATACCCATTGACGATGAAACACAGAAATTACATCGCAATTAAATACAAAAGGAACAATGCCGCCCTTAGTACAAGAATAGAGACTCTTCTTACCGTCGGTGCTTTGAGCATTCCCTGTGTGACCAGTATTAGTTTCCGCTACACCTCTGCAGTTGCAGTTTATTCCTTTGACCTTCACATTGACGATGAAACACAGAAATGGCATCGGAATTAAATACAAAAGACACAATGCCGCCTTAAGTACAAGAATAGAGACTCTTCTTACCGTCGGTGCTTTGAGCATTCCCTGTGTGACCAGTATTAGTTTCCGCTACACCTCTGCAGTTGCAGTTTATTCCTTTGACCTTCACATTGACGATGAAACACAGAAATGGCATCGGAATTAAATACAAAAGACACAATGCCGCCTTAAGTACAAGAATAGAGACTCTTCTTACCGTCGGTGCTTTGAGCATTCCCTGTGTGACCAGTATTAGTTTCCGCTACACCTCTGCAGTTGCAGTTTATTCCTTTGACCTTCACATTGACGATGAAACACAGAAATGGCATCGGAATTAAATACAAAAGACACAATGCCGCCTTAAGTACAAGAATAGAGACTCTTCTTGCAGTCGGTGCTTTGAGAATTCCCTGTGAGACTAGTATTAGTTTCCGCTACACCCCTGCAGGTTCACTTTATTCCTTGGACCTTCACATTGACGATGAAACACAAAAATGGCATCGGAATTAAATACAAAAGGCACAATGCCGCCTTAAGTACAAGAACAGAGACTCTTCTTACAGTCGGTGCTTTGAGCATTCCCTGTGAGACCAGTAATAGTATCCGATACACCACTGCAGGTTCAATCCATTCCTTGGACATACACATTGACGATGAAACACAGAAATTACATCGGAATTAAATACAAAAGACACAATGCCGCCTTAAGTACAAGAATAGAGACTCTTCTTACCGTCGGTGCTTTGAGCATTCCCTGTGAGACCACTATTAGTTTCCGCTACACCTCTGCAGGTTCAGTTTATTCCTTTGACCTTCACATTGACGATGAAACACAGAAATGGCATCGGAATTAAATACAAAACGCACAATGCCGCCTTAAGCACAAGAATAGAGACTCTTATTACAGTCGGTGCTTTGAGCATTCCCTGTGAGACCAGTATTAGTTTCCGATACACCACTGCAGGTTCAATGTATTCCTTGGACCTTCAAATTGACGATGAAACACAGAAATGGCATCGGAATTAAATACAAAAGGCACAATCCCGACTTAAGTACAAGAATAGAGACTCTTCTTACCGTCGGTGCTTTGAGCATTCCCTGTGTGACCAGTATTAGTTTCCGCTACACCTCTGCAGTTGCAGTTTATTCCTTTGACCTTCACATTGACGATGAAACACAGAAATGGCATCGGAATTAAATACAAAAGACACAATGCCGCCTTAAGTACAAGAATAGAGACTCTTCTTACAGTCGGTGCTTTGAGAATTCCCTGTGAGACTAGTATTAGTTTCCGCTACACCCCTGCAGGTTCACTTTATTCCTTGGACCTTCACATTGACGATGAAACACAAAAATGGCATCGGAATTAAATACAAAAGGCACAATGCCGCCTTAAGTACAAGAATAGAGACTCTTCTTACAGTCGGTGCTTTGAGCATTCCCTGTGAGACCAGTAATAGTATCCGATACACCACTGCAGGTTCAATCCATTCCTTGGACATACACATTGACGATGAAACACAGAAATTACATCGGAATTAAATACAAAAGGAACAATGCCGCCTTAAGTACAAGAATAGAGACTCTTCATACCGTCGGTGCTTTGAGCATTCCGTGTGAGACCAGTATTAGTTTCCGATACACCACTGCAGGTTCAATCTATTCCTTTGACATACACATTGACGATGAAATACAGAAATTACATCGGAATTAAATACGAAAGGAACAATGCAGCCTTAAGTACAAGAATAGAGACTCTTCTTACCGTCGGTGCTTTGAGCATTCCCTGTGAGACCACTATTAGTTTCCGCTACACCTCTGCAGGTTCAGTTTATTCCTTTGACCTTCACATTGACGATGAAACACAGAAATGGCATCGGAATTAAATACAAAACGCACAATGCCGCCTTAAGCACAAGAATAGAGACTCTTATTACAGTCGGTGCTTTGAGCATTCCCTGTGAGACCAGTATTAGTTTCCGATACACCACTGCAGGTTCAATGTATTCCTTGGACCTTCAAATTGACGATGAAACACAGAAATGGCATCGGAATTAAATCCAAAACGCACAATGCCGCCTTAAGTACAAGAATGAGACTCTTCTTACAGTCGGTGCTTTGAGCATTCCCTGTGAGACCAGTAATAGTATCCGATACACCACTTATAAAATAAATAAAATAAAATAAAATAAAATAAAATATTAATTATTTTTATCTGTCTGATTGGCTCTCCTATGAGTCGTCAGGTTTTGATTATTCGGTATCAGACGCTTGACAATGGCTTTTTCGTAAAGGCAATGTTACTCGTAGTTGACTGTGAAATAAAACTGAAATAATCGGACTTCGTAATTAAACCGTTTCCAAAGACTGCTGCGGTAGGTGCGGACTCATAATCTTAATCTCAATATTACAATAATTTGCCAGCCATGCCAAAACGTCGTACAGAGGTGATTGTCTACTAAACAAAAAATTACACAGTTAGTTAAATCAGATATATTCAATGAATAAGCCTACAGTTCATAATCCTACTTACTTTTATAAATATAAATTCTTTACAGAATCGAGTGCCTAGTATGGTTGCAACTCGCAGTAATTTTCTATATCATGAAATATGGCGGTGTGCCAGACAATAAACTAAAATACGTGCTTCTCGCACCACATCAACGAGAGCTCTTCCTTTTTTTTTTTTTTTTTTTTAATCAAACATACGACTAACGAAAATGTACTTTTGTTTTATCAGCGACACAGCGCTGCAGTTGTGTGCCATAGGCTTTATTTATTTGTCACTGATTATTTATTTAATTAATATCTCGCGTTTCCGAGGAAACTCACGCTCGGCATGCAAATGTGCCTTTATATTGCCCCCTGAATTGCGAGGCGAAAGGACACACCTGCAGGCGAGCAATTCACCTAAAGGCACAAGAAAATCTAAGTTATCTACAACTATTTACATGACTTACATTATACTGTATATTATACACAAAATTTGAATGACGCGCGTGCGCCGAAAAAGTTCTTATGTTGGCAAAACAGAGTGCGCGCATGCGCAGAAGCGTCTGTGTAACTACGGCACTGCCGTTATTTCGTAAATTTAGATCACGCGGCACAGTATTGCAGTTCATATTGTTCGTGTGCGCGCGCATTTCTTAGTCGTTGCACAAAGAAAATATTCCACCAAGATTACATATGAAGACTACATTCTATGACAGGTAACTTAGTTTTAAAATTACAATATTTGTTATAATACAATACAACTTTAGATTGTTGAATGTTCTTAGTTACATAGCATTGCAATGAAATGCTTCAAAGAAAAATGTCCGTATTTTTCAGGTGCGTTGACCTATACACATGGTGTCGTTATCACAGTTCATATTCATCTGCTGCACAATAATTTTTTACAGGTTAGTATCGTCGTGGTAAAGTTTTTTGATCACAGTAACATCGTTGTATAACAACGTGATTGATACATAAGCATGTCCATTTCCTATTTCCATTATAGTCGTTGTGATGCAGTTCGTTGTGACAAAAAGCATTGTTTATTACAGATCAGACGTGACCCGTCGAGTAATTAGTCCATATGCAGTTCGTTTTCGATATTCCGTGGAAGCTTGGTTGCAGAACCTCGGACGGCACATAGCTGGCGTCGATCCTTGGACAGTCCAGGTAAGCGTGTCCGTCACATTTCGAGAACATTTCATTCCCTGAAGTTCCAACCAAAATTCTTCCACCCGTCGTGTTGTTTTCTGGACAGGCACTTTGTGTCCATTTAATCCAGTTAACATCTTGAAGTTGGGTACTGTAGTAATGTCGCTAGACGATGCACGAATTATGCACTTCACATATTCAGTTTTTTTTTTTAAATATAGCTCACCTAAATGTTCGTGGTTACTCATCGAAGAAATCGTTCATCGCGTTAACAAAGGTACGATGCATCATGAATGTCATTAACAGTTTCTTTCACATAGGTTTCTGCGTAGTTGCAGACTTAGTAATGTACGTTAATGTCCGTGAATAGTGGTTCACTACGCAATTTTTTTTTTTTTTTTTTTTTTTTAAAAAGTTTTTCACATTTTGGCACTCGTTATCGTTCAAATTTTCACACAGTAACAGTTACATTATACATCAGTTTAAAAAAAACATAAGTAATAATACATACACACGTCACATATTTTCTTAGCATAAACATAATGCAGTTGCACATAAACATGTTTACATCATCATTACATAGCTATAGGTTATTACATTGTGTCATATTTGATTACATGAATTGCAGATATTTACATCCTCTTTAGCGGTTTTGCTGGGATATTATCGATGTTTTTTTGTGATGTCATCTGAAATTAAGATAGGTTAGACACAACATTCATTACATCAGTAGGCAAGACCAGGCGTTTTCACTACTCAATAAATATTCAAAATAGTAAGAGAGAGAAAATGTTCGATTCCTCGCGTTTTGTGCGTGTGTGTAGTGTGTCTGTGTGGCCTTGACTACTGGTAGATGCTTTTCTTGCTGAGAGATGTGCGTCTAATCTATTTCTCGAAGTAAAAGATCGCTTCACAGATGACGTCTGTCGGTTCGTCAGGTGTCATAGCAAGTCAGTGGTACCTACAGTCACAAATGTTCCGTGAAAAATTTATATATCATTCACTGCTACGTAATCATAAATTTTACTTTAATATTCAGTCTTCTCGGTGGAACCGCGGCGTTGAAAGAAAAGTTCTTCTGTCTTCAACTGCGACTCTGGAACGCTGAAATGAAAATTTCTATACTACTTATTATCTGTGTTGTAGCAACAGAGTTTTTCGAGTTGCTTAGCAATATTTTGATGGGTATGACTTTTACATTATTCAGCATGAAATGCTCTAAGATCTCGGTGTGCGTATAGCCCAATAATTTTGTTAGTTCTACGATGTTGTAACAGATACGCACCAGGGTGCGGTATGTTAACAATTATATAAGGTCCTTCATATAGCAGACGCCACTTAGCGTTGCGTCGTTTGAGTGCAACAGATTTATGATGAGTACGAAGTAGTACAAGCATTCCTACCTCGAATTTTTGTTTTCTTTTTATTATGTTTCTGTGATGTTTGTTTCGTATCTGTGCGTGATGTGTCAGCGTAGTCAATACTTCTTTTATTTTCTGTTCAGGTGTGATTTCCTTGTCTGACAACTTAGGTAATGGTTCTATCCACTGATCGTTCTGTTTGCAATTGAACATGATCTCGTTAGGTGTGTAATTTGTATCGTAAATATTTAAGTTATTGTGTACGTCTTCGAAAAGACTTAGGTAGGACACCCAATTAGTATGTTTTGATGAAATATAGGTCCTCATGAATCGATTTAATTCTCGGAAAAGTCTCTCAGTCGCGTTACATTGTGGACTAAACCTCGAAATAAATATACTTTTAATGTTATTGTCCTTCAAGAAATTTCTCCATTTGTACCCAGAGTAGTATGCTGCATTATCTGACAGAATTGCTTTTGGTTTTCCCACGTGCGTCAGGTAATCACTTGAGAATCTTCGTATTATAGCATTTGCAGTGGCGGATTTTAAAGCATAAAGTTTTATGTGTTTAGAAAATATATCGTAAAAAGCTAAGATATATTTGACGCCTCCAGAGCTTGCTGGATGCGGTCCACTAATGTCAGTACACAGAATTTCCAGGGGTCTACCAGGTAAAATAGAATGTAAATCTGTTTTTGTGGATAAATTCTGAGGTTTTGATTTTTGACATATGACACATGTTTTTAGTTCCCTGTAAATTTTTCTTCTCATATTGCTAAAATAACAGTATGTACTGAGCTTTGCCAAACACTTTTTCGTCCCATAATGACCCCAAACTAAGTGTGTGTGCCAAATTAGATTACGTTCAGACTCTTTGGGAATGCATACACACCAGTTAGTAGCATTTGGATGTCGGCGGTAAAATAACACATCATTGTGTAACTTGTAATACTTAGTCAAAGGATGGTTGTGTTTTTCTACCAGTAATGTTATTATCTTATACCAGTGAGGATCAGATTTTTGTAATTCAGCCATGTTTCTGCACATATCAATATAATATTGGTGATACTGCTTGTCTTGCATTAAGAGAATCCTGTAGTCATTTATATTTTCTAAGTCACTGTTGGTATCATTCATACCTTGTGGAAGTCTAGACAAAGTGTCTGCAATGGTGTTGTCCTTACCTCTTATGTACTTAATTTCAAAAGAGTAGTTCTGAAGTGTAACTGCCCATCGTGATAGTCTAGGATGTACAAGTTTACAAGTTAACAAAAATGTCAGGGCCTGGTGATCGGTGTAAATTACCGTATGTTTTCCAAATAAATAATAATTGAATTTCTTGAATGCCCATACTATGGAAAGTGTTTCTAACTCAGTAGTGGAGTATGTACGCTCACATTCAGTTAGAGTGCGACTCGCAAACCCAATAATTCTTATCTGTTCCTCCTCTTTATTCTTTACAACTTGAAATAAGCAACAGCCCAAGCCAGTACGTAAAGCGTCACAAGTCATACAAAAATCTAAATTGAAATCTGGATGGCTCAAAATGTTAGCATTCACTAAAGCATGTTTAATTGTATTAAAGTCATTCTGGCACTGTTCCGACCAGATCCAAACTTGATTCCTTCTGAGTAGATTTAGCAGATGTTTACTGTTCAAAAGTGGTTGTGGCAAAAAACGTCTGAAAAATGAACATAGCCCAAGGAATGATTTTAACTGCTTTTTAGTTCGAGGGCTAGGAAAGTTTCTGATAGCATCTAATTTACTGGGATCCGGACGTATGCCCTGTGAATTAATGATATGTCCTAAATACTTTATCTCACTGCAACCAAATTTTGATTTTCTTAGGTTGGCTGTGACTCCAGCTTGTGCAAATTTTTCTAAAATTCTTTGAAGTGTGTCAACGTGTTCATTCCAGGATTGTGTAGCTATCAGTATATCATCTACATAGTGTGTGACTGTCTCAACTAAATCGTCGCCAAGCACGGTATCCAGGGCTGTAATGAATACCCCAGAGCTGACATTCAGTCCGAAGGGTAGAACACAAAACTGATAGGTTCGCCCCCCGAACATAAATGCAGTATATTTCCGAGAATCAGGAGTGATACCCACCTGCCAAAACGAATTAGCGAGATCTATTGTGGAAAAATATTTTGCATCTAGAAATTTCTGTAATTGCTCTTCTAAATTTTCAGGTTTTGTGTGAACCGGTAAAATTATTTCATTAATAGCTCGTGCGTCTAACACTAACCTAATGCCTCCATTTGATTTTTTGACAACAAGTAGAGGACTACAATAAGGTGAGGTGGATGGTTCAATGACCTTCCAGTCTAACATTTGTTTTAATTCTTGCCACACAGCAGGTCGTTGAGATAACGGTACGTTATATGTCTTATGGTAGAAGATCTTGTGAGGCTTAACTTCAATCTTGTACACATACGTGTTGATAACACCTAATCGTTTGGTAAAAACTTGTAAATATTTGGATAACACTTCCTGTAGTTTTATACGTTCATGTACACTGAGAGCTGTAGCTTCACTTATCTTATGATCAAGCAATGTTTTCAAGTCCATTAGCTCTCTGTCAGATGAGTGTGTTTGCATGTCTTGAATGTCTTTGTCAAGTACTAACTGTACCTTGTACCCTGTACAGTGTTTGTCATGCTTTAGAGTTCTCCTGTCCAAATCAATAATAATTACACTGCCTTTATCATTTAAAATACATTTACCTTTGGAGAAGTCTATAATGCAGTCCTTCTCGCTCATAATATCTATTCCTAATATGCAATTTGTCACAAGGTTTTGTACAACCAGGAATGGCCATTGTACGGTTCCATTACCTATTTTAACGTTTACAAAAACTTGCTTCGTAACCCTACATGACTTATTACCTAGTGCAGTAGTTATTTTACAGTTTTGGGCAGGAAACTCAGGCACAGGTTCCAATTCACACATCTTTTTATAAAAATTAAAAGATAAAACGCTCACAGCTGCACCTGTATCTAGGATAATAGTAGTTGGAATCCCACCTACTACACCAGTAGTGGATGCTAAAACAATTTCATTTGTGTTTAAACGACATTGTGTACTGTCTTGTAAAAGTTCATCTGATATATTGTTATTGTGGTTGTATCTTATAAATAAAACAGGTAGTTTTTGTTTAGAATTACTCGGCATATCATTATTCTGTTGTTCAAGTGTGGTGTCAAATAACTGATTAACATTGAAGCCGCCCCCCAAGGATTCTTCAGCCACGACCTGGGGCAAAGTAGTGACTGTTTCTAGTTTGTTGGATTATCATTTGTACTAGGTACTGACACAGATTGAGGTTGTGCATCAGGTGTCATTTCTATTATATTCACATTCGGATATTGCCTATTATGATCTCCAAACTTTTGCGGTTGTTGTTGCTGTTGCGCATTATAACTTACCTGTCGGTCGTAAGGTATGCTCCAATTTTGACCTGGTGGCTGCTGTGGTAAAGCAGAGTTTGAATGAAAGTACTGATCGTTACGAGTCCAACCTTGATGCTGTCTTGGCTCGTAGTTATTATTATTTCTATTTCTGTTTGTGTTTTTGTTATTACCTTTGTATCCGTTGTTACCGTTGCAGTTATTACCGCGGTGCCTTTTGTATGGATTGCCGCATGAAATGTTATTACTGTTGTAACTATTGTTCGTATTGGAATACGCGTGTTGATTTTGATTTCCGTACTGAGACGGCATGTGAGTTTGCTGTTTTTGTTGTACCGCGTATCCAACTGTGGGCGCGCCAGAATTGTGTTGGCAAGCCTGCATGTTTTGCATACCACTAGTGTAAACATTGTGGCTGCTGTTTTGCCGCGCGAAGCGCTGATCTTCAAGTAACATGTCAACCGAATCTAAAGCTGTTAAAAAATAATCTGAATCGTCATCCGGGATATGTAGAAGTTTTTCCTTAATGTTGAAAGGCAATTTGGCCTTCAACGCTCGGAGTATATCACGTGTTGCGACTGGTTCGTCTAAAAAATGTCCCATGTTCAAGTATTTTTCAAAATATCTGCGTAAGTTACCATTTTTACTGTTAAAAGTTTCAGGTTCTAAAATTTGTCTCCTGAGTCGCTCCTGGACGGATTGCGACCAGAATTTGTTCAGAAAGGCACGCTCAAACTCACTGTACGTGGTACATACGTCAGCTTGACTGTATGCCCAGACAGCTGCATCGCCTTGGATGTAACCGACAATATATGAAATCTTTTTCCGGTCACTCCAAGTGCGTGGAAATGCGTTACTAAAAGATTTAAGAAAAATCACCGGATGAATGGTTCGTTTCTCTGGGATAAAAGCCTGAAATTGCCTGTGTTTTATTAAGCTTTCTTCTTCCTTTGCATTATGATATGGATTTGTTCCACTGTAATTACTGCAATGCTCAGCTGGCGAGTAATTACGATAATGTTGCTGTGGTTTACCATGATAATAGCTTGTGTTTGTGGTTGCACGTCGTGGTATGTGTTGTAGTCGTGGTGTGTTTTGTTCTTGTGTGTTTGTGGTGTGCGGTATGTGTGCGTCATACTCGAATGTATATTGGTTTCTGAACTGTACATTTTGACTGATATTTTCGTTACATTCAGACTGTGGTTGATCGGTGAATTGTCTCATGGGTGCAGTGACGGATTGTACTGCGTCACTAATCAGCTGTTTGTTATTAGTGATGTATTCCGCTACGGAGTCGTGCACAATTGTTGGTAAATTTTCACGTATGCATCTATCAAAATGTTTGTCTTTGTTCTCTACCCAATCATGAAATTCTTTATTAATATTTTGAAAATGAGCTGTGGCATCAGATTGTAAGATGTCAGTCAGGTGTTGTTCAACATCGTCAAATTTATTCTGCACGTCAGTAATTCGTTTTTCAAGGTTGTCGTGTACTGAAGGATATGTTTGAATTTGTTCAGTAAGAGCTTCACACGTGACATTAAGGTTTTTTAATTGTTTCTGTAAAAGTGCTACGTCATTTGTAGTCTTTCCTTGTCTCGTATTAAGCTTGGAAAATTTCGTACTGAGTTCAGTCATCTGTTCGGTCAGTGTGGCGTCTATAAGTTCCACACGTTTACACAAAGTGTCATTACATGCCTTGATTGCTATGAGATCAGATTTAATTTCGTCATTTTGTGTCTTTAACTGTTCATTTTGTGTCTTTAAGGTTGCCATGTTTTCCGCGTTCTGCATCCTTAAGGTTGCCATATTTTCTGCGTTTTGTTTCATTAGCATTTGTAACATGTTGGCAATGTTTACTGTTTGCAAGGTCTCTGCCCCCGCCGCGTCATTAGACGTGACGTCATGTATTAACATGGGCTCTGACTGAGACTTTGAAATTTTTGTGGTGGACGGCCTATTGTCAAAATTTCCGTTGACACTTGCGTCAATATTTGATGTATCGTCACTACCGGTTGCTGTCGTAAAGTCATTTTCTAACATTTGTCTCTCGTCCGAGTCGGATTGCGTCTGAATAGTACGTCTTTGCTGTTCCATTTTTGCGTATTGTTTTCTAGTTATTACCATGCCACACGTGCTATATATTTCAAGAAATTAATGTTTGACACTGGTTTTAAAATAAAATGCAGTTGAGCATGAATCGGTCGTAGCAACAATGGCTGTCTGTTAATTTAAAAATATAAACTGAATTTGAGATTATTGGTAATGGCTGCTGGCCATGTTACATGATATCGTACAGAAGTCGGCCATATTGTACACTCGTGTATTGGTATTGTTGCATACGTTATTGTTTAAGGAAAAATACTGAGAATGGAATTTATCACTGAAACTGTTATGCGGAAAAGAAACACTACAGAATTTTACTGAAAAGCTAATACACTGAATTATACGTCTGGTCAAGCCTGCTAATGCAAAGATGCTGCGTCTTACCTTATTTTGCTGGAAGCTTCTTTGCGTCTTCCCGCATAATTTTATAATTGGCAAATATCTTCTGATTTTTTTTATTTCTCATATAGTCAAGTCCAGGACCAGAAGGTTGATTTTTCACATGAAACAAAGAGAACAATGTAACAAATGACAAAATAACAAGTCCGACACGCAGTCGCCAATATAAAATAAATAAAATAAAATAAAATAAAATATTAATTATTTTTATCTGTCTGATTGGCTCTCCTATGAGTCGTCAGGTTTTGATTATTCGGTATCAGACGCTTGACAATGGCTTTTTCGTAAAGGCAATGTTACTCGTAGTTGACCGTGAAATAAAACTGAAATAATCGGACTTCGTAATTAAACCGTTTCCAAAGACTGCTGCGGTAGGTGCGGACTCATAATCTAAATCTCAATATTACAATAATTTGCCAGCCATGCCAAAACGTCGTACAGAGGTGATTGTCTACTAAACAAAAAATTACACAGTTAGTTAAATCAGATATATTCAATGAATAAGCCTACAGTTCATAATCCTACTTACTTTTATAAATATAAATTCTTTACAGAATCGAGTGCCTAGTATGGTTGCAACTCGCAGTAATTTTCTATATCATGAAATATGGCGGTGTGCCAGACAATAAACTAAAATACGTGCTTCTCGCACCACATCAACGAGAGCTCTTCCTTTTTTTTTTTTTTTTTTTTTTTAATCATACATACGACTAACGAAAATGTACTTTTGTTTTATCAGCGACACAGCGCTGCAGTTGTGTGCCATAGGCTTTATTTATTTGTCACTGATTATTTATTTAATTAATATCTCGCGTTTCCGAGGAAACTCACGCTCGGCATGCAAATGTGCCTTTATACACTGCAGGTTCAATGTATTCCTTGGACACACACATTGACGATGAAACACAGAAATTACATCGGAATTAAATACAAAAGGAACAACGCCGCCTTAAGTACAAGAATAGAGACTCTTCTTACAGTCGGTGGTTTGAGCATTCCCTGTGAGACCAGTATTAGTTTCCGCTACACCTCTGCAGGTTCGGTTTATACCTTGGACCTTCACATTGACGATGAAACACAGAAATGGCATCGGAATTAAATCCAAAGGGCACAATGCCGCCATAGGTACAAGAATAGAGACTCTTCTTACAGTCGGTGCTTTGAGCATTCCCTGTGAGACCAGTAATAGTATCCGATACATCACTGCAGGTTCAATCTATTCCTTGGACATACACATTGACGACGAAACACAGAGATTACATCGGAATTAAATACAAAAGGAACAATGCCGCCATAAGTACAAGAATAAAAACCATTCTTACCGTCGGTGCTTTGAGAATTCCCTGTGAGACCAGTATTAGTTTCCGATACACCACTGGAGGTTCAATGAATTCCTTGGACCTTCACATTGACGATGAAACACAGAAATGGCATCGGAATTAAATACAAAAGGCACAATGCCGCCTTAAGTACAAGAAAGAGACTCTTCTTACAGTCGGTGCTGTGAGCATTCCCTGTGAGACCAGTAATAGTATCCGATTCACCACTGCAGGTTCAATCTATTCCTTGGACATGCACATTGTCGATGAAACACAGAAATTACATCGGAATTAAATACAAAAGGAACAATGCCGCCTTAAGTACAAGAATTGAGACTCTTCTTACCGTCGGTGCTTTGAGCATTCCCTGTGAGACCAGTATTAGTTTCCGATACACCACTGGAGGTTCAATGAATTCCTTGGACCTTCACATTGACGATGAAACACTGAAATTACATCGGAATTAAATACAAAAGACACAATGCCGACTTAAGTACAAGAATAGAGACACTTCTTACAGTCGGTGCTTTAAGCATTCCCTGTGAGACCAGTAATAGTATCCGATACACCACTGCAGGTTCAATGTATTCCTTGGACCTTCACATTGACGATGAAACACAGAAATCGCATCGGAATTATATACAAAAGGCACAATGCCGCCTTAAGTACAAGAATAGAGACTCTTCTTACAGTCGGTGGTTAGAGCTTTCCCTGTGAGACCAGTAATAGTATCCGATACACCACTGCAGGTTCATTCTATTCCTTTGACATACACATTGACGATGAAACACAGAAATTACATCGGAATTAAATACAAAAGGAACAATGCCGCCTTAAGTACAAGAATAGAGACTCTTCTTACCGTTGGTGCTTCGAGCATTCCCTGTGAGACCAGTATTAGTTTCCGATACACCACTGGAGGTTCAATGAATTCCTTGGACATTCACATTGACGATGAAACACTGAAATTACATCGGAATTAAATACAAACGGCACAATGCCGCCTTAAGTACAAGAATAGAGACTCTTCTTACAGTCGGTGCTTTGAGCATTCCCTGTGAGACCAGTAATAGTATTCGATACACCACTGCAGGTTCAATCTATTCCTTCGACATACACATTGACGATGAAACACAGAAATTACATCGGAATTAAATACAAAAGGAACAATGCCGCCTTAAGTACAAGAATAGAGACTCTTCTTACCGTCGGTGCTTTGAGCATTCCCTGTGAGACCAGTATTAGTTTCCGATACACCACTGCAAATTCAATGTATTCCTTGGACCTTCACATTGACGATGAAACACTGAAATTACATCGGAATTAAATACAAAAGGCAGAATGCCACCTTAAGTACAAGAATAGAGACTCTTCTTACCGTCGGTGCTTTGAGCATTCCCTGTGAGACCAGTATTAGTTTCCGATACACCACTGCAGGTTCAATGTATTCCCTGGACCTTCACATTGACGATGAAACACAGAAATGGCATCGGAGATAAATACAAAAGGCACAATGCCGCCTTAAGTACAAGAGTAGAGACTCTGCTTACAGTCGGTGCTTTGAGCATTCCCTGTGAGACCACTATTAGTTTCCGCTACACCTCTGCAGGTTCAGTTTATTCCTTTGACCTTCACATTGACGATGAAACACAGAAATGGCATCGGAATTAAATACAAAACGCACAATGCCGCCTTAAGTACAACAATAGAGACTCTTATTTCAGTCGGTGCTTTGAGCATTCCCTGTGAGACCAGTATTAGTTTCCGATACACCACTGCAGGTTCAATGTATTCCTTGGACCTTCAAATTGACGATGAAACACAGAAATGGCATCGGAATTAAATCCAAAACGCACAATGCCGCCTTAAGTACAAGAATAGAGACTCTTCTTACAGTCGGTGCTTTGAGCATTCCCTGTGAGACCACTATTAGTTTCCGCTACACCTCTGCAGGTTCAGTTTTTTCCTTTGACTTCACATTGACGATGAAACACAGAAATGGCATCGGAATTAAATACAAAACGCACAATGCCGCCTTAAGTACAAGAATGGAGACTCTTATTACAGTCGGTGCTTTGAGCATTCCCTGTGAGACCAGTATTAGTTTCCGATACACCACTGCAGGCTCAATGTATTCCTTGGACCTTCACATTGACGATGAAAAACCGAAATCGCATCGGAATCAAATACAAAAGGCACAATGCCGCCTAAAGTACAAGAATAGAGACTCTTCTTACAGTCGGTGCTTTGAGCATTCCCTGTGTGATCAGTAATAGTATCCGATACACCACTGCAGGTTCAATCTATTCCTTGGACATACACATTGACGATGAAACACTGAAATTACATAGGAATTAAATACAAATGGAACAATGCCGCCTTAAGTACAAGAATAGTGACTCTTCTTACCGTCGGTGCTTGGAGCATTCCCTGTAAGACCATTATTAGTTTCCGATACACCACTGAAGGTTCAATTAATTCCTTGGACATTCACAATGACGATGAAACACTGAAATTACGTCGGAATTAAATACAAAAGGTACAATGCCGCCTTAAGTACAAGAATAGAGACTCTTCTTACCGTCGGTGCTTTGAGCATTCACTGTGAGACCAGTATTAGTTTCCGCTACACCTCTGCACGTTCAGTTTATTCCTTGGACCTACACATTGACGATGAAACACAGAAATGGCATCGGAATTAAATACAAAAGGCACAATGCCGCCTTAAGTACAAGATAGAGACTCTTCTTACAGTCGGTGCTTTGAGCATTCCCTGTGAGACCAGTATTAGTTTCCGCTACACCTCTGCAGTTTTAAATTATTCCTTGGACCTTCACATTGACGATGAAACGCAGAAATCGCATCGAAATTAAATACAAAAGGCACAATGCGGCCTTAAGTACAAGAATAGAGACTCTTCTTACTGTCGGTGCTTTAAACATTCCCTGTGAGACCAGTATTAGTTTCCGATACAACGTTGCAGGTTCAATGTATTCCTTGGACCTTCACATTGACGATGAAGTAAAGAAATCGCATCGGAATCAAATACAAAATGCACAATGCCGCCTTAAGTACAAGAATAGGGACTCTTATTACAGTCGGTGCTTTGAGCATTCCCTGTGAGACCAGTAATAGTATCCGATACACCACTGCACGTTCAATCTATTCCTTGGACATACACATTGACGATGAAACACTGAAATTACATCGGAGTTAAATACAAAAGGAACAATGCCGCCTTAAGTACAAGAATAGAGATTCTTATTACAGTCGGTGCTTTGAGCATTCCCTGTGAGACGAGTATTAGTTTCCGATACACCACTGCCGGTTCAATGTATTCCTTGGACTATCACATTGACGATGAAACACAGAAATGGCGTCGGAATTAAATCCAAAACGCACAATGCCGCCTTAAGTACAAGAATGAGACTCTTCTTACCGTCGGTGCTTTGAGCATTCCCTGTGAGCCCAGTATTAGTTTCCGCTACACCTCTGCGGGTTCAGTTTTTTCCTTGGACCTTCACGTTGACGATGAAACACAGAAATCGCATCGGAATTAAATACAAAAGGCACAATGCCGCCTTAAGTACAAGAATAGAGACACTTCTTACAGTCGGTGGTTAGAGCATTCCCTGTCAGACCAGTAATAGTATCCGATACACCACTGCAGGTTCATTCTATTCCTTGGACACACACATTGACGATGAAACACAGAAATTACATCGGAATTAAATACAAACGGCACAATGCCGCCTTAAGTACAAGAATAGAGACTCTTCTTACCGTCGGTGCTTTGAGCATTCATTGTGAGACCAGTATTAGTTTCCGAAACACCACTGCAGGTTCAATGTATTCCTTGGACCTTCACATAGACGATGAAACACTGAAATTACATCGGAATTAAATACAAAAGGCACAATGCCGCCTTAAGTACAAGAATAGAGTCTCTTCTTACCGTCGGTGCTTTGAGCATTCCCTGTGAGACCAGTATTAGTTTCCGATAGACCACTGGAGGTTCAATGAATTCCTTGGACCTTCACATTGACGATGAAACACTTAAATTACATCGGAATTAAATACAAAAGGCACAATGCCGCCTTAAGTACAAGATAGAGACTCTTTTTACAGTCGGTGCTGTGAGCATTCCCTGTGAGACCAGTAATAGTATCCGATACACCACTGCAGGTTCAATCTATTCCTTGGACATACACATAGACAATGAAACACAGAAATTACATCGGAATTAAATACAAAAGGAACAATGCCGCCTTAAGTACAAGAATAGAGACTCTTCTTACCGTCGGTGCTTTGAGCATTCCCTGTGAGCCCAGTATTAGTTTCCGCTACACCTCTGCGGGTTCAGTTTATTCCTTGGACCTTCACGTTGACGATGAAACACAGAAATCGCATCGGAATTAAATACAAAAGGCACAATGCCGCCTTAAGTACAAGAATAGAGACACTTCTTACAGTCGGTGGTTAGAGCATTCCCTGTCAGACCAGTAATAGTATCCGATACACCACTGCAGGTTCATTCTATTCCTTGGACATACACATTGACGATGAAACACAGAAATTACATCGGAATTAAATACAAACGGCACAATGCCGCCTTAAGTACAAGAATAGAGACTCTTCTTACCGTCGGTGCTTTGAGCATTCATTGTGAGACCAGTATTAGTTTCCGATACACCACTGCAGGTTCAATGTATTCCTTGGACCTTCACATTGACGATGAAACACTGAAATTACATCGGAATTAAATACAAAAGGCACAATGCCGCCTTAAGTACAAGAATAGAGTCTCTTCTTACCGTCGGTGCTTTGAGCATTCCCTGTGAGACCAGTATTAGTTTCCGATAGACCACTGGAGGTTCAATGAATTCCTTGGACCTTCACATTGACGATGAAACACTTAAATTACATCGGAAGTAAATACAAAAGGCACAATGCCGCCTTAAGTACAAGAAAGAGACTCTTCTTACAGTCGGTGCTGTGAGCATTCCCTGTGAGACCAGTAATAGTATCCGATACACCACTGCAGGTTCAATCTATTCCTTGGACATACACATAGACAATGAAACACAGAAATTACATCGGAATTAAATACAAAGGGAACAATGCCGCCTTAAGTACAAGAATAGAGACTCTTCTTACAGTCGGTGCTTTGAGCATTCCCTGTGAGACCAGTATTAGTTTCCGATACACCACTGGAGGTTCAATGAATTCCTTGGACCTTCACATTGACGATGAAACACTGAAATTACATCGGAATTAAATACAAAAGGCACAATGCCGCCTTAAGTACAAGAATAGAGACACTTCTTACAGTCGGTGCTTTAAGCATTCCCCGTGAGACCAGTAATAGTATCCGATACACCACTGCAGGTTCAATGTATTCCTTGGACCTTCACATTGACGATGAAACACAGAAATCTCATCGGAATTAAATACAAAAGGCACAATGCCGCCTTAACTACAAGAATAGAGACTCTTCTTACAGTCGGTGCTTTGAGCATTCCCTGTGAGACGAGTATTAGTTTCCGATACACCACTGCCGGTTCAATGTATTCCTTGGACCTTCACATTGACGATGAAACACAGAAATGGCGTCGGAATTAAATCCAAAACGCACAATGCCGCCTTAAGTTCAAGAATAGAGACTCTTCTTACCGTCGGTGCTTTGAGCATTCCCTGTGAGACCAGTATTAGTTTCCGATACACCACTGCAGGTTCAATGTATTCCTTGGATCTTCACATTGACGATGAAACACTGAAATTACATCGGAATTAAATACAAAATGCACAATGCCGCCTTAAGTACAAGAATAGAGACTCTTCTTACCGTCGGTGCTTTGAGCATTCCCTGTGAGACCAGTATTAGTTTCCGATACACCACTGGAGGTTCAATGAATTCCTTGGACATTCACATTGACGATGAAACACTGAAATTACATCGGAATTAAATACAAACGGCACAATGCCGCCATAAGTACAAGAATAGAGACTCTTCTTACAGTCGGTGCTTTGAGCATTCCCTGTGAGACCAGTAATAGTATTCGATACACCACTGCAGGTTCAATCTATTCCTTGGACATACACATTGACGATGAAACACAGAAATTACATCGGAATTAAATACAAAAGGAACAATGCTGCCTTAAGTACAAGACTAGAGACTCTTGTTACCGTCGGTGCTTTGAGCATTCCCTGTGAGACCAGTATTAGTTTCCGATACACCACTGCAGGTTCAATGTATTCCCTGGACATTCACATTGACGATGAAACACAGAAATGGCATCGGAAGTAAATACAAAAGGCACAATGCCCCCATAAGTACAAGAATAGAGACTCTTCTTACAGTCGGTGCTTTGAGCATTCCCTGTGAGACCAGTAATAGTTTCCGCTACACCTCTGCTGGTTCAATGTATCCCTTGTTCCTGCCCATTGACTATGTAACGCAGAAATCGCATCGGAATTAAATACAAAAGGCACAATGCCGCCCTAAGTACAAGAATAGAGACTCTTCATACAGTCGGTGCTTTAAACATTCCCTGCGAGACCAGTATTAGTTTCCGATACACCACCGCAGGTTCAATGTATTCCTTTGACCTTCACATTGACGATGAAACACAGAAATCGCATCGGAATTAAATACAAAAGGCACAATGCCGCCTTAAGTACAAGAATAGAGACTCTTCTTACAGTCGGTGCTTTGAGCTTTCCCTGTGAGACCAGTATTATTTTCCGATACACCACTGCAGGTTCAATGTATTCCTTGGACCTTCACATTGACGATGAAACACAGAAATCGCATCGGAATTAAATCCAAAACGCACAATGCCGGCATAAGTACAAGAATACAGACTCTACTTACAGTCGGTGCTTTGAGCAATCCCTGTGAGACCAGTATTAGTTTCCGATACACCACTGCAGGTTAAATGTATTCCTTGGACCATCACATTGACGATGAAATACAGAAATCGCATCGGAATCAAATACAAAAGGCACAATGCCGCCTAAAGTACAAGAATAGAGACTCTTCTTACAGTCGGTGCTTTGAGCATTCCCTGTGAGATCAGTAATAGTATCCGATACACCACTGCAGGTTCAATCTATTCCTTGGACATACACATTGACGATGAAACACTGAAATTACATAGGAATTAAATACAAATGGAACAATGCCGCCTTAAGTACAAGAATAGAGACTCTTCTTACAGTCGGTGCTTTGAGCATTCCCTGTGAGACCAGTAGTAGCTTCTGCTACACCTATGCAGGTTCAGTTTATTCCTTGGACCTTCACATTGGCGATGAAACACAGAAATGGCATCGGAATTAAATACAAAAGGCACAATGCCGCCTTAAGTACAAGAATAGAGACTCTTCTTACAGTCGGAGCTTTGAGCATTCCCTGTGAGACCAGTATTAGTTTCCGATACACCACTGCCAATTCAATGTATTCCCTGGACCTTCACATTGACGATGAAACACAGAAATGGCATCGGAAGTAAATACAAAAGGCACAATGCCCCCATAAGTACAAGAATAGAGACTCTTCGTACAATCGGTGCTTTGAGCATTCCCTGTGAGACCAGTAATAGTTTCCGCTACACCTCTGCTGGTTCAATGTATTCCTTGGTCCTGCCCATTGACTATGTAACGCAGAAATCGCATCGGAATTAAATGCAAAAGGCACAATGCCGCCCTAAGTACAAGAATAGAGACTCTTCTTCAGTCGGTGCTTTAAACATTCCCTGTGAGACCAGTATTAGTTTCCGATACACCACTGCAGGTTCAATGTATTCCTTGGATCTTCAAATTGACGATCATACACAGAAATCGGATAGGAATGAAATACAAAAGGCACAATGCCGTCTTAAGTACAAGAATAGAGACTCTTCTTACAGTCGGTGCTTTGAGCATTCCCTGTGAAACCAGTATTAGTTTCCGATACACCACCGCAGGTTCAATGTATTCCTTGGACCTTCACATTGACGATGAAACGTAGAAATCGCAACGGAATTAAATACAAAAGGCACAATGCCGCCTTAAGTACAAGAATAGAGACTCTTCTTACAGTCGGTGTTTTGAGCATTCCCTGTGAGACCAGTATTAGTTTCCGCTACACCTCTGCATGTTCAGTTTATTCCTTGGACCTTCACATTGACGGTGAACCACAGAAATGGCATCGGAATTAAATACAAAAGGCACAATGCCGCCTTAAGTACAAGAATAGAGACTCTTCTTACAGTCGGAGCTTTGAGCATTCCCTGTGAGACCAGTATTAGTTTCCGCTACACTTCTGCAGTTTTAATTTATTCCTTGGACTTTCACATTGACGATGAAACGCAGAAATCGCATCGGAATTAAATACAAAAGGCACAATGCCGCCTTAAGTACAAGAATAGAGACTCTTTCTACAGTCGGTGCTTTAAACATTCACTGTGAGACCAGTATTAGTTTCCGATACGCCACTGCAGGTTCAATGTATTCCTTGGACGTTCAAATTGACTATGATACACAGAAATCGCATAGGAATTAAATACAAAAGGCACAATGCCGCCTTAAGTACAAGAATAGAGACTCTTCTTACAGTCGGTGCTTTGAGCATTCCCTGTGAGACCAGTATTAGTGTCCGCTACACCTCTGCAGGTTTAGTTAATTCCTTGGACCTTCACATTGACGATGAAACATAGAAATGGCATCGCAATTAAATACAAATGGCACAATGCCACCTTAAGTACAAGAATAGAGACTCTTCTTACAGTCGATGCTTTGAGCATTCCCTGTGAGACCAGTATTAGTTTCCGATACACCACTGCAGGTTCAATGTATTCCTTGGACCTTCACATTGACGATGAAACACAGAAATCGCATCGGAATTAAATCCAAAACGCACAATGCCGCCTTAAGTACAAGAATACAGACTCTACTTACAGTCGGTGCTTTGAGCATTCCCTGTGAGACCAGTATTAGTTTCCGATACAACACTGCAGGTTCAATGTATTCCTTGGACCTTCACATTGACGATGAAATACAGAAATCGCATCGGAATCAAATACAAAAGGCACAATGCCGCCTTAAGTACAAGAATAGAGACTCTTCTTACAGTCGGTGCTTTGAGCATTTCCTGTGAGACCAGTAATAGTTTCCGCTACACCTCTGCAGGTTCAGTTTATTCTTCGGACCTTCACATTGACGGTGAAACACAGAAATGGCATCGGACTTAAATACAAAAGGCACAATGCGCCTTAAGTACAAGAATATAGACCCTTCTTACAGTCGGTGCTTTGAGCATTCCCTGTGAGACCAGTATTATTTTCCGATACACCACTGCAGGTTCAATGTATTCCTTGGACCTTCACATTGACGATGAAACACAGAAATCGCATCGGAATTAAATCCAAAACGCACAATGCCGGCATAAGTACAAGAATACAGACTCTACTTACAGTCGGTGCTTTGAGCATTCCCTGTGAGACCAGTATTAGTTTCCGATACACCACTGCAGGTTCAATGTATTCCTTGGACCTTCACATTGACGATGAAATACAGAAATCGCATCGGAATCGAATACAAAAGGCACAATGCCGCCTAAAGTACAAGAATAGAGACTCTTCTTACAGTCGGTGCTTTGAGCATTCCCTGTGAGATAAGTAATAGTATCCGATACACCACTGCAGGTTCAATCTATTCCTTGGACATACACATTGACGATGAAACACTGAAATTACATAGGAATTAAATACAAAAGGAACAATGCCGCCTTAAGTACAAGAATAGTGACTCTTCTTACCGTCGGTGCTTCGAGCATTCCCTGTGAGACCAGTATTAGTTTCCACTACACCTCTGCACGTTCAGTTTATTCCTTGGACCTACACATTGACGATGAAACACAGAAATGGCATCGGAATTAAATACAAATGGCACAATGCGCCTTAAGTACAAGAATAGAGAGTCTTCTTACAGTCGGTGCTTTGAGCATTCCCTGTGAGACCAGTATTAGTTTCCGCTACACCTCTGCAGGTTCAGTTTATTCCTTGGACCTTCAAATTGACGATGAAACACGGAAATCGCATCGGAATCAAATACAAAAGGCACAATGCTGACTTAAGTACAAGAATAGAGACTCATCTTACAGTCGGTGCTTTGAGCATTCCCTGTGAGACCAGTATTAGTTTCCGATACACCACTGCAGGTTCAAGGTATTCCTTGGACCTTCACATTGACGATGAAACAAGAAGTCGCATCGGAATTAAATACAAAAGGCACAATGCCGCCTTAAGTACAAGAATAGAGATTCTTCTTACAGTCGGTGCTTTGAGCATTCCCTGTGAGACCAGTATAAGTTTCCGATACACCACTGCAGGTTCAATGTATTCCTTGGACCTTCACATTGACGATGAAACACAGAAATGGCATCGGAATTAAATACAAAAGGCGCAATGCCGCCTTAAGTACAAGAATAGAGACTCTTCTTACAGTCGGTGCTTTGAGCATTCCCTGTGGGACCAGTAATAGTATCCGATACACCTCTGCAGGCTCAGTTTATTCCTTGGACCTTCACATTGACGATGAAACACAGAAATGGCATCGGAATTAAATACAAAAGGCACAATGCCGCCTTAAGTACAAGAATACAGACTCTTCTTTCAGTCGGTGCTTTGAGCATTCCCTGTGAGACCAGTATTAGTTTCCGATACACCACTGCAGGTTCAATGTATTCCTTGGACCTTCACATTGTCGATGAAACACAGAAATTGCATCGGAATTAAATCCAAAACGCACAATGCCGCCTTAAGTACAAGAATACAGACTCTACTTACAGTCGGTGCTTTGAGCATTCCCTGTGAGACCAGTATTAGTTTCCGATACAACACTGCAGGTTCAATGTATTCCTTGGTCCTTCACATTACGATGAAACGCAGAAATCGCATCGGAATTAAATTCAAAAGGCACAATGCCGCCTTAAGTACAGAATGGAGACTCTTTTTACAGTCGGTGTTTTGAGCATTCCCTGTGAGACCAGTATTAGTTTCCGATACGCCACTGCAGGTTCAATGTATTCCTTGGACCTTCAAATTGACGATGATACACAGAAATCGCATCGGAATTAAATACAAAAGGCACAATGCCGCCTTAAGTACAAGAATAGAGACTCATCTTACAGTCGGTGCTTTGAGCATTCCCTGTGAGACCAGTATTAGTTTCCGATACACCACTGCAGGTTCAATGTATTCCTTGGACCTTCACATTGACGATGAAACACAGAAATCGCATCGGAATTAAATACAAAAGGCACAATACCGCCTTAAGTACAAGAATAGAGACTCTTCTTACGGTCGGTGATTTTAGCATTTCCTGTGAGACCAGTATAAGTTTCCGATACACCACTGCAGTTACAATGTATTCCTTGGACCTTCAAATTGACGATGATACACAGAAATCGCATCGGAATGAAGTACAAAAGGCACAATGCCGCCTTAAGTATAAGAATAGAGACCCTTCTTACTGTCGGTGCTTTGAGCATTACCTGTGAGACCAGTAATAGTATCCGATACACCACTGCAGGTTCATTGTATTCCTTGGACCTTCACATTGACGATAAAACACAGAAATGGCATCGGAATTAAATACAAAAGGCACAATGCCGCCTTAAGTACGAGAATAGAGACTCATCTTACAGTCGGTGCTTTGAGAATTCCCTGTGAGGCCAGTATTAGTTTCCGCTACACCTCTGCAAGTTCAGATTATTCCCTGGACCTTCACATTGACGATGAAACACAGAAATGGCATCGGAATTAAATACAAAAGGCACAATGCCTCCTTAAGTACAAGAATAGAGACTCTTCTTACAGTCGGTGCTTTGAGCATTCCCAGTGTGACCACTAATAGTATCCGATACACCACTGCAGGTTCAATGTATTCCTTGGGCCTTCACATTGACGATGAAACACAGAAATCGCATCGGAATTAAATACAAAAGGCACAATGCCGCCTTAAGTACAAGAATAGAGACTCTTCTTACAGTCGGTGCTTTGAGCATTCCCTGTGAGACCAGTAATAGTATCCGATACACCACTGCAGATTCAATCTATTCCTTGGACATACACATTGATGATGAAACACAGAAATCACATCGGAATTAAATACAAAAGGAAAAATGCCGCCTTATGTACAAGAATAGAGACTCTTCTTACAGTCGGTGCTTTGAGCATTCCCTGTGAGACCAGTATTAGTTTCCGAATCACCACTGCAGGTTCAATGTATTCCTTGGACCTTCAAATTGACGATGATACACAGAAATCGCATCGGAATTAAATACAAAAAGCACAATGCCGCCTTAAGTACAAAAATAGAGACTCTTCTTAGAGTCGGTGTTTTGAGCATTCCCTGTGAGACCAGTATTAGTTTCCGATACACCACTGAAGGTTCAAGGTATTCCTTGGACCTTCACATTGACGATGAAACAAGAAGTCGCATCGGAATTAAATACAATAGGCACAATGCCGCCTTAAGTACAAGAATAGAGACTCTTCTTACAGTCGGTGCTTTGAGCATTCCCTGTGAGACCAGTATAAGTTTCCGATACACCACTGCAGGTTCAATGTATTCCTTGGACCTTCACATTGACGATGAAACACAGAAATGGCATCGGAATTAAATACAAAAGGCACAATGCCGCCTTAAGTACAAGAATAGAGACTCTTCTTACAGTCGGTGCTTTGAGCATTCCCTGTGGGACCAGTAATAGTATCCGATACACCTCTGCAGGCTCAGTTTATTCCTTGGACCTTCACATTGACGATGAAACACAGAAATGGCATCGGAATTAGTTACAAAAGGCACAATGCCGCCTTAAGTGCAAGAATACAGACTCTTCTTTCAGTCGGTGCTTTGAGCATTCCCTGTGAGACCAGTATTAGTTTCCGCTATACCTCTGCAGGTTCAGTTTATTCCTTGGACCTTCACATTGAAGATGAAACACGGAGATCGCATCGGAATTAAATACAAAAGGCACAATGCCGCCTTAAGTACAAGAATAGAGACTCTTCTTACAGTCGGAGCTTTGAGCAATCCCTGTGAGACCAGTATTAGTTTCCGCTACACTTCTGCAGTTTTAATATATTCCTTGGACTTTCACATTGACGATGAAACGCAGAAATCGCATCGGAATTAAATACAAAAGGCACAATGCCGCCTTAAGTACAAGAATAGAGACTCTTTCTACAGTCGGTGCTTTAAACATTCCTTGTGAGACCAGTATTAGTTTCCGATACGCCACTGCAGGTTCAATGTATTCCTTGGACCTTTAAATTGACTATGATACACAGAAATCGCATAGGAATTAAATACAAAAGGCACAATGCCGCCTTAAGTACAAGAATAGAGACTCTTCTTACAGTCAGTGCTTTGAGCATTCCCTGTGAGACCAGTAATAGTATCCGATACACCACTGCAGGTTCAATGTATTCTTTGGTCCTTCACATTGACGATGAAACACAGAAATGGCATCGGAATTAAATACAAAAGGCACAATGCCGCCTTAAGTAAAAGAATAGAGACCCTTCTTACAGTCGGTGCTTTGAGCATTCCCTGTGAGACCAGTAATAGTATCCGATACACCACTGCAGGTTCAATGTATACCTTGGACTTTCACATTGACGATGAAACACAGAAATGGCATCGGAATTAAATACAAAAGGCACAATGCCGCCTTAAGTACAAGAATAGAGACTCTTCTTACAGTCGGTGCTTTGAGCATTCCCTGTGAGACCAGTAATAGTATCCGATACACCACTGCAGGTTCAATGTATTCCTTGACCCTTCACATTGACGATGAAACACAGAAATCGCATCGGAATTAAATACAAAAGGCACAATGCCGCCTAAAGTACAGGAATAGAGACTCTTCTTACAGTCGGAGCTTTGAGCAATCCCTGTGAGACCAGTATTAGTTTCCGCTACACTTCTGCAGTTTTAATATATTCCTTGGACTTTCACATTGACGATGAAACGCAGAAATCGCATCGGAATTAAATACAAAAGGCACAATGCCGCCTTAAGTACAAGAATAGAGACTCTTTCTACAGTCGGTGCTTTAAACATTCCTTGTGAGACCAGTATTAGTTTCCGATACGCCACTGCAGGTTCAATGTATTCCTTGGACCTTTAAATTGACTATGATACACAGAAATCGCATAGGAATTAAATACAAAAGGCACAATGCCGCCTTAAGTACAAGAATAGAGACTCTTCTTACAGTCGGTGCTTTGAGCATTCCCTGTGAGTTCAGTATTGGTTTCCGATACACCACTGCAGGTTCAATGTATTCCTTGGACCTTCACATTACGATGAAACGCAGAAATCGCATCGGAATTAAATTCAAAAGGCACAATGCCGCCTTAAGTACAAGAATGGAGACTCTTTTTACAGTCGGTGCTTTGAGCATTCCCTGTGAGACCAGTATTAGTTTCCGATACGCCACTGCAGGTTCAATGTATTCCTTGGACCTTCAAATTGACGATGATACACAGAAATCGCATCGGAATTAAATACAAAAGGCACAATGCCGCCTTAAGTACAAGAATAGAGACTCATCTTACAGTCGGTGCTTTGAGAATTCCCTGTGAGGCCAGTATTAGTTTCCGCTACACCTCTGCAAGTTCAGATTATTCCCTGGACCTTCACATTGACGATGAAACACAGAAATGGCATCGGAATTAAATACAAAAGGCACAATGCCTCCTTAAGTACAAGAATAGAGACTCTTCTTACAGTCGGTGCTTTGAGCATTCCCAGTGTGACCAGTAATAGTATCCGATACACTACTGCAGGTTCAATGTATTCCTTGGGCCTTTACATTGACGATGAAACACAGAAATCGCATCGGAATTAAATACAAAAGGCACAATGCCGCCTTAAGTACAAGAATAGAGACTCTTCTTACAGTCGGTGCTTTGAGCATTCCCTGTGAGACCAGTAATAGTATCCGATACACCACTGCAGATTCAATCTATTCCTTGGACATACACATTGATGATGAAACACAGAAATTACATCGGAATTAAATACAAAAGGAAAAATGCCGCCTTATGTACAAGAATAGAGACTCTTCTTACAGTCGGTGCTTTGAGCATTCCCTGTGAGACCAGTATTAGTTTCCGATACACCACTGCAAGTTCAATGTTTCCTTGAACCTTCACATTGACGATGAAACACAGAAATCGCATCGGAATTAAATTCAAAACGCACAATTTCGCCTTAAGTACAAGAATAATGACTTTACTTACAGTCGGTGCTTTGAGCATTCCCTGTGAGACCAGTATTAGTTTCCGATACACCACTGCAGGTTCAATGTATTCCTTGGACCTTCACATTGACGATGAAATACAGAAATCGCATCGGAATCAAATACAAAATGCACAATGCCGCCTTAAGTACTAGAATAGAGACTCTTATTACAGTCGGTGCTTTGAGCATTCCCTGTGAGACCAGTAATAGTATCCGATACACCACTGCAGGTTCAATCTATTCCTTGGACATACACATTGACGATGAAACACTGAAATTACATCGGAATTAAATACAAAAGGAACAATGCCGCCTTAAGTACAAGAATAGAGACTCTTCTTACCGTCGGTGCTTTGAGCATTCCCTGTGAGACCAGTATTAGTTTCCGATACACCACTGGTGCTTCAATGTATTCCTTGGACCTTCACATTGACGATGAAACACAGAAATCGCATCGGAATTAAATACAAAAGGCACAATGCCGCCTTAAGTACAAGAATACAGACTCTCCTTACAGTCGGTGCTTTGAGCATTCCCTGTGAGACCAGTATTAGTTTCCGATACACCACTGCAGGTTCAATGTATTCCTTGGACCTTCACATTGACGATGAAACGCAGAAATCGCAATGGAATTAAATACAAAAGGCACAATGCCGCCTTAAGTACAAGAATAGAGACTCTTTTTACAGTCGGTGCTTTGAGCATTCCCTGTGAGACCAGTATTAGTTTCCGATACGCCACTGCAGGTTCAATGTATTCCTTGGACCTTCAAATTGACGATGATACACAGAAATCGCATCGGAATTAAATACAAAAGGCACAATGCTGACTTAAGTACAAGAATAGAGACTCATCTTACAGTCGGTGCTTTGAGCATTCCCTGTGAGACCAGTATTAGTTTCCGATACACCACTGCAGGTTCAAGGTATTCCTTGGACCTTCACATTGACGATGAAACAAGAAGTCGCATCGGAATTAAATACAAAAGGCACAATGCCGCCTTAAGTACAAGAATAGAGACTCTTCTTACAGTCGGTGCTTTGAGCATTCCCTGTGAGACCAGTATAAGTTTCCGATACACCACTGCAGGTTCAATGTATTCCTTGGACCTTCACATTGACGATGAAACACAGAAATGGCATCGGAATTAAATACAAAAGGCACAATGCCGCCTTAAGTACAAGAATAGAGACTCTTCTTACAGTCGGTGCTTTGAGCATTCCCTGTGGGACCAGTAATAGTATCCGATACACCTCTGCAGGCTCAGTTTATTCCTTGGACCTTCACATTGACGATGAAACACAGAAATGGCATCGGAATTAAATACAAAAGGCACAATGCCGCCTTAAGTACAAGAATACAGACTCTTCTTTCAGTCGGTGCTTTGAGCATTCCCTGTGAGACCAGTATTAGTTTCCGCTATACCTCTGCAGGTTCAGTTTATTCCTTGGACCTTCACATTGAAGATGAAACACGGAGATCGCATCGGAATTAAATACAAAAGGCACAATGCTGCCTTAAGTACAAGAATAGAGACTCTTCTTACAGTCGGAGCTTTGAGCAATCCCTGTGAGACCAGTATTAGTTTCCGCTACACTTCTGCAGTTTTAATATATTCCTTGGACTTTCACATTGACGATGAAACGCAGAAATCGCATCGGAATTAAATACAAAAAACACAATGCCGCCTTAAGTACAAGAATAGAGACTCTTCTTACAGTCGGTGCTTTGAGCATTCCCTGTGAGTTCAGTATTGGTTTCCGATACACCACTGCAGGTTCAATGTATTCCTTGGACCTTCACATTGACGATGAAACACAGATTTCGCATCGGAATTAAATACAAAAGGCACAATTCCGCCATGAGTACAAGAATAGAGACTCTAATTAGAGTCGGTGCTTTGAGCATTCCCTGTGAGACCAGTATTAGTGTCCGCTACACCTCTGCAGGTTCAGTTAATTCCTTGGACCTTCACATTGACGATGAAACATAGAAATGGCATCGCAATTAAATACAAATGGCACAATGCCACCTTAAGTACAAGAATAGAGACTCTTCTTACAGTCGATGCTTTGAGCATTCCCTGTGAGACCAGTATTAGTTTCCGATACACCACTGCAGGTTCAATGTATTCCTTGGACATTCACATTGACGATGAAACACCGAAATTGCATCGGAATTAAATCCAAAACGCACAATGCCGCCTTAAGTACAAGAATACAGACTCTACTTACAGTCGGTGCTTTGAGCATTCCCTGTGAGACCAGTATTAGTTTCCGATACAACACTGCAGGTTCAATGTATTCCTTGGTCCTTCACATTACGATGAAACGCAGAAATCGCATCGGAATTAAATTCAAAAGGCACAATGCCGCCTTAAGTACAAGAATGGAGACTCTTTTTACTTTCGGTGCTTTGAGCATCCCCTGTGAGACCAGTATTAGTTTCCGATACGCCACTGCAGGTTCAATGTATTCCTTGGACCTTCAAATTGACGATGATACACAGAAATCGCATCGGAATTAAATACAAAAGGCACAATGCCGCCTTAAGTACAAGAATAGAGACTCATCTTACAGTCGGTGCTTTGAGCATTCCCTGTGAGACCAGTATTAGTTTCCGATACACCACTGCAGGTTCAATGTATTCCTTGGACCTTCACATTGACGATGAAACACAGAAATCGCATCGGAATTAAATACAAAAGGCACAATACCGCCTTAAGTACAAGAATAGAGACTCTTCTTACGGTCGGTGATTTTAGCATTTCCTGTGAGACCAGTATAAGTTTCCGATACACCACTGCAGTTACAATGTATTCCTTGGACCTTCAAATTGACGATGATACACAGAAATCGCATCGGAATGAAGTACAAAAGGCACAATGCCGCCTTAAGTGTAAGAATTGAGACCCTTCTTACTGTCGGTGCTTTGAGCATTCCCTGTGAGACCAGTAATAGTATCCGATACACCACTGCAGGTTCATTGTATTCCTTGGACCTTCACATTGACGATAAAACACAGAAATGGCATCGGAATTAAATACAAAAGGCACAATGCCGCCTTAAGTACGAGAATAGAGACTCTTCTTACAGTCGGTGCTTTGAGAATTCCCTGTGAGGCCAGTATTAGTTTCCGCTACACCTCTGCAAGTACAGATTATTCCCTGGACCTTCACATTGACGATGAAACACAGAAATGGCATCGGAATTAAATACAAAAGGCACAATGCCTCCTTAAGTACAAGAATAGAGACTCTTCTTACAGTCGGTGCTTTGAGCATTCCCAGTGTGACCAGTAATTGTATCCGATACACCACTGCAGGTTCAATGTATTCCTTGGGCCTTTACATTGACGATGAAACACAGAAATCGCATCGGAATTAAATACAAAAGGCACAATGCCGCCTTAAGTACAAGAATAGAGACTCTTCTTACAGTCGGTGCTTTGAGCATTCCCTGTGAGACCAGTAATAGTATCCGATACACCACTGCAGATTCAATCTATTCCTTGGACATACACATTGATGATGAAACACAGAAATTACATCGGAATTAAATACAAAAGGAAAAATGCCGCCTTATGTACAAGAATAGAGACTCTTCTTACAGTCGGTGCTTTGAGCATTCCCTGTGAGACCAGTATTAGTTTCCGAATCACCACTGCAGGTTCAATGTATTCCTTGGACCTTCAAATTGACGATGATACACAGAAATCGCATCGGAATTAAATACAAAAAGCACAATGCCGCCTTAAGTACAAAAATAGAGACTCTTCTTAGAGTCGGTGCTTTGAGCATTCCCTGTGAGACCAGTATTAGTTTCCGATACACCACTGCAAGTTCAATGTTTCCTTGAACCTTCACATTGACGATGAAACACAGAAATCGCATCGGAATTAAATTCAAAACGCACAATTTCGCCTTAAGTACAAGAATAATGACTTTACTTACAGTCGGTGCTTTGAGCATTCCCTGTGAGACCAGTATTAGTTTCCGATACACCACTGCAGGTTCAATGTATTCCTTGGACCTTCACATTGACGATGAAACACAGAAATCGCAACGGAATCAAATACAAAAGGCACAATGCCGCCTTAAGTACTAGAATGGGGACTCTTCTTACCGTCGGTGCTTTGTGCATTCCCTGTGAGACCAGTATTAGTTTCCGCTACACCTCTGCAGGTTAAGTTTATTCCTTGGACCATCACATTGACGATGAAACACAGAAATGGCATCGGAATTAAATAGAAAAGGCACAATGCCGCCTTAAGTACAAGAATAGAGACTCTTCTTACAGTCGGTGCTTTGAGCATTCCCTGTGAGACCAATAATAGTATCCGATACACCACTGCAGGTTCAATGTATTCCTTGGACATACACATTGACGATGAAACACAGAAATCGAATCGGAATTAAATACAAAAGGCACAATGCCGCCTTAAGTACAAGAATTGAGACTCTTCTTACAGTCAGTGCTTTGAGCATTCCCTGTGAGACCAGTAATAGTATCCGATACACCACTGTAGGTTCAATGTATTCTTTGGTCCTTCACATTGACGATGAAACACAGAAATGGCATCGGAATTAAATACAAAAGGCACAATGCCGCCTTAAGTAAAAGAATAGAGACCCTTCTTACAGTCGGTGCTTTGAGCATTCCCTGTGAGACCAGTAATAGTATCCGATACACCACTGCAGGTTCAATGTATACCTTGGAGTTTCACATTGACGATGAAACACAGAAATGGCATCGGAATTAAATACAAAAGGCACAATGCCGCCTTAAGTACAAGAATAGAGACTCTTCTTACAGTCGGTGCTTTGAGCATTCCCTGTGAGACCAGTAATAGTATCCGATACACCACTGCAGGTTCAATGTATTCCTTGACCCTTCACATTGACGATGAAACACAGAAATCGCATAGGAATTAAATACAAAAGGCACAATGCCGCCTAAAGTACAGGAATAGAGACTCTTCTTACAGTCGGAGCTTTGAGCAATCCCTGTGAGACCAGTATTAGTTTCCGCTACACTTCTGCAGTTTTAATATATTCCTTGGACTTTCACATTGACGATGAAACGCAGAAATCGCATCGGAATTAAATACAAAAGGCACAATGCCGCCTTAAGTACAAGAATAGAGACTCTTTCTACAGTCGGTGCTTTAAACATTCCTTGTGAGACCAGTATTAGTTTCCGATACGCCACTGCAGGTTCAATGTATTCCTTGGACCTTTAAATTGACTATGATACACAGAAATCGCATAGGAATTAAATACAAAAGGCACAATGCCGCCTTAAGTACAAGAATAGAGACTCTTCTTACAGTCGGTGCTTTGAGCATTCCCTGTGAGTTCAGTATTGGTTTCCGATACACCACTGCAGGTTCAATGTATTCCTTGGACCTTCACATTGACGATGAAACACAGATTTCGCATCGGAATTAAATACAAAAGACACAATTCCGCCATGAGTACAAGAATAGAGACTCTTCTTAGAGTCGGTGCTTTGAGCATTCCCTGTGAGACCAGTATTAGTGTCCGCTACACCTCTGCAGGTTCAGTTAATTCCTTGGACCTTCACATTGACGATGAAACATAGTAATGGCATCGCAATTAAATACAAATGGCACAATGCCACCTTAAGTACAAGAATAGAGACTCTTCTTACAGTCGATGCTTTGATCATTCCCTGTGAGACCAGTATTAGTTTCCGATACACCACTGCAGGTTCAATGTATTCCTTGGACCTTCACATTGACGATGAAACACAGAAATTGCATTGGAATTAAATCCAAAACGCACAATGCCGCCTTAAGTACAAGAATACAGACTCTACTTACAGTCGGTGCTTTGAGCATTCCCTGTGAGACCAGTATTAGTTTCCGATACAACACTGCAGGTTCAATGTATTCCTTGGTCCTTCACATTACGATGAAACGCAGAAATCGCATCGGAATTAAATTCAAAAGGCACAATGCCGCCTTAAGTACAAGAATGGAGACTCTTTTTACAGTCGGTGCTTTGAGCATTCCCTGTGAGACCAGTATTAGTTTCCGATACGCCACTGCAGGTTCAATGTATTCCTTGGACCTTCAAATTGACGATGATACACAGAAATCGCATCGGAATTAAATACAAAAGGCACAATGCCGCCTTAAGTACAAGAATAGAGACTCATCTTACAGTCGGTGCTTTGAGCATTCCCTGTGAGACCAGTATTAGTTTCCGATACACCACTGCAGGTTCAATGTATTCCTTGGACCTTCACATTGACGATGAAACACCGAAATCGCATCGGAATTAAATACAAAAGGCACAATACCGCCTTAAGTACAAGAATAGAGACTCTTCTTACGGTCGGTGATTTTAGCATTTCCTGTGAGACCAGTATAAGTTTCCGATACACCACTGCAGTTACAATGTATTCCTTGGACCTTCAAATTGACGATGATACACAGAAATCGCATCGGAATGAAGTACAAAAGGCACAATGCCGCCTTAAGTATAAGAATAGAGACCCTTCTTACTGTCGGTGCTTTGAGCATTCCCTGTGAGACCAGTAATAGTATCCGATACACCACTGCAGGTTCATTGTATTCCTTGGACCTTCACATTGACGATAAAACACAGAAATGGCATCGGAATTAAATACAAAAGGCACAATGCCGCCTTAAGTACGAGAATAGAGACTCTTCTTACAGTCGGTGCTTTGAGAATTCCCTGTGAGGCCAGTATTAGTTTCCGCTACACCTCTGCAAGTTCAGATTATTCCCTGGACCTTCACATTGACGATGAAACACAGAAATGGCTTCGGAATTAAATACAAAAGGCACAATGCCTCCTTAAGTACAAGAATAGAGACTCTTCTTACAGTCGGTGCTTTGAGCATTCCCAGTGTGACCAGTAATAGTATCCGATACACCACTGCAGGTTCAATGTATTCCTTGGGCCTTTACATTGACGATGAAACACAGAAATCGCATCGGAATTAAATACAAAAGGCACAATGCCGCCTTAAGTACAAGAATAGAGACTCTTCTTACAGTCGGTGCTTTGAGCATTCCCTGTGAGACCAGTAATAGTATCCGATACAGCACTGCAGGTTCAATATATTCCTTGGACATACACATTGACGATGAAACACTGAAATTACATCGGAATTAAATACAAAAGGCACAATGCCGCCTTAAGTACTAGAATGGGGACTCTTCTTACCGTCGGTGCTTTGAGCATTCCCTGTGAGACCAGTATTAGTTTCCGCTACACCTCTGCAGGTTAAGTTTATTCCTTGGACCATCACATTGACGATGAAACACAGAAATGGCATCGGAATTAAATAGAAAAGGCACAATGCCGCCTTAAGTACAAGAATAGAGACTCTTCTTACAGTCGGTGCTTTGAGCATTCCCTGTGAGACCAATAATAGTATCCGATACACCACTGCAGGTTCAATGTATTCCTTGGACATACACATTGACGATGAAACACAGAAATCGAATCGGAATTAAATACAAAAGGCACAATGCCGCCTTAAGTACAAGAATTGAGACTCTTCTTACAGTCAGTGCTTTGAGCATTCCCTGTGAGACCAGTAATAGTATCCGATACACCACTGCAGGTTCAATGTATTCTTTGGTCCTTCACATTGACGATGAAACACAGAAATGGCATCGGAATTAAATACAAAAGGCACAATGCCGCCTTAAGTGAAAGAATAGAGACCCTTCTTGCAGTCGGTGCTTTGAGCATTCCCTGTGAGACCAGTAATAGTATCCGATACACCACTGCAGGTTCAATGTATACCTTGGACTTTCACATTGACGATGAAACACAGAAATGGCATCGGAATTAAATACAAAAGGCACAATGCCGCCTTAAGTACAAGAATAGAGACTCTTCTTACAGTCGGTGCTTTGAGCATTCCCTGTGAGACCAGTAATAGTATCCGATACACCACTGCAGGTTCAATGTATTCCTTGGACCTTCACATTGACGATGAAACACAGAAATCGCATCGGAATTAAATACAAAAGGCACAATGCCGCCTAAAGTACAGGAATAGAGACTCTTCTTACAGTCGGTGCTTTGAGCAATCCCTGTGAGACCAGTAATAGTATCCGATACACCACTGCAGGTTCAATGTATTCCTTGGACCTACACATTGACGATGAAACCCAGAAATGGCATCGGAATTAAATACAAAACGCACAATGCCGCCTTAAGTACAACAATAGGGACTCTTCTTACCGTCGGTGCTTTGAGCATTCCCTGTGAGACCAGTAATAGTATCCGATACACCACTGCAGGTTCAATGTATTCCTTGGACCTTCACATTGACGATGAAACACAGAAATGGCATCGGAATTAAATACAAAAGGCACAATGCAGCCTTAAGTACAAGGATAGGGGCTCTTCTTACCAACGGTGCTTTGAGCATTCCCTGTGAGACCAGTAATAGTATCCGATACAGCACTGCAGGTTCAATATATTCCTTGGACATTCACATTGACGATGAAGCACTGAAATTACATCGGAATTAAATACAAAAGGCACAATGCCGCCTTAGGTACAAGAATAGGGACTCTTCTTACCGTCGGTGCTTTGAGCATTCCCTGTGAGACCAGTATTAGTCTCCGCTACACCTCTGCAGGTTCAGTTTATTCCTTGGACCTTCACATTGACGATGAAACACAGAAATGGCATCGGAATTAAATACAAAAGGCATAATGCCGCCTTAAGTACATGAATAGAGACTCTTCTTACAGTCGGTGCTTTGAGCATTCCCTGTGAGACCAGTAATAGTATCCGATACACCACTGCAGGTTCAATGTATTCCTTGGACCTTCACATTGACGATGAAACACAGAAATGGCATCGGAATTAAATACAAAAGGCACAATGCAGCCTTAAGTACAAGGATAGGGGCTCTTCTTACCGACGGTGCTTTTAACATTCCCTGTGAGACCAGTAATAGTATCCGATACACTACTGCAGGTTCAATGTATTCCTTGGACCTTCACATTGATGATGAAACACAGAAATAGCATCGGAATTAAATTCAAAAGGCACAACGCCGCCTTAAGTACAAGAATAGAGACTCTTCTTACAGTCGGTGCTTTGAGCATTCCCTGTGAGACCAGTAATAGTATCCGATACACCACTGCAGGTTCAATGTATTCCTTGGACTTTAACATTGACGATGAAACACAGAAATCGCATCGGAATTAAATACAAAAGGCCCAATGCTGCCTTAAGTACAAGAATAGAGACTCTTCTTACAGTCGGTGCTTTGAGCATTCCCTGTGAGACCAGTAATATTATCCGATACACCACTGCAGGTTCAATGTATTCCTTGGACCTTCACATTGACGATGAAACACAGAAATGGCATCGGAATTAAATACAAAAGGCACAATGCAGCCTTAAGTACAAGGATAGGGGCTCTTCTTACCAATGGTGCTTTGAGCATTCCCTGTGAGACCAGTAATAGTATCCGATACACCACTACAGGTTCAATGTATTCCTTGGACCTTCACATTGACGATGAAACACAGAAATAGCATCGGAATTACATACAAAAGGCACAACGCCGCCTTAAGTACAAGAATAGAGACTCTTCTTACAGTCGGTGCTTTGAGCATTCCCTGTGAGACCAGTAATAGTATCCGATACACCACTGCAGGTTCAATGTATTCCTTGGACCTTCACATTGACGATGAAACACAGAAATCGCATCGGAATTAAATACAAAAGGCCCAATGCGGCCTTAAGTACAAGAATAGAGACTCTTCTTACAGTCGGTGCTTTGAGCATTCCCTGTGAGACCAGGAATAGTATCCGATACACCGCTGCAGGTTCAATGTATGCCTTGGACCTTCACAATGACGATGAAACACAGAAATGGCATCCGAATTAAATACAAAAAGCACAATGCCGCCTTAAGTACAAGAATAGAGACTCTTCTTACAGTCGGTGCTTTGAGCATTCCCTGTTGGACCAATATTAGTTTCCGCTACACCTCTGCAGGTTCCGTTTATTCCTTGGACGTTCACATTGACGATGAAACACCGAAATGCATCAGAATTAAATACAAAAGGCACAATGCCGCCTTAAGTGCAAGAATAGAGACTCTTCTTACAGTCGGTGCTTTGAGCATTCCCTGTGAGACCAGTAATAGTATCCGATACACCACTGTAGGTTCAATCTATTCCTTGGACATACACATTGACGATGAAACACAGAAATTACATCGGAATTAAATACAAAAGGCACAATGCCGCCTTAAGTACAAGAATAGAGACTCTTCTTACCGTCGGTGCTTTGAGCATTCCCTGTGAGATCAGTATTAGTTTCCGATACACCACTTGATGGGTAGATCACATAACTAATGACAAAGTGTTGAATAGGATTGGGGAGAAGGGAAGTTTGTGGCACAACTTGACCAGAAGAAGGGATCGGTTGGTAGAACATGTTCTGAGGCATCAAGGGATCATCAATTAAGTATTGGAGGGCAGCGTGGAGGGTAAAAATCGTAGAGGGAGACCAAGAAATGAATACACTAAGCAGATTCAGAAGGATGTAGGTTGCAGTAGGTACTGGGAGATGAAAAAGCTTGCACAGGATAGAGTAGCATGGAGAGCTGCATCAAACCAGTCTCAGGACTGAAAACCACAACAACAACAACACCACTGGATGTTCAATGAATTCCTTGGACATTCACATTGACGATGAAACACTGAAATTACATCGGAATTAAATACAAAGGCACAATGCCGCCTTAAGTACAAGAATAGAGACTCTTCTTACCGTCGGTGCTTTGAGCATTCCCTGTGAGACCAGTATTAGCTTCCGCTACACCTCTGCAAGTTCAGTTTATTCCTTGGACCTTCACATTAACGATGAAACACAGAAATGGCATCGGAATTAAATACAAAACGCACAATGCCGCTTTAACTACAAGAATAGAGACCCTTCTTACAGTCGGTGCATTGAGCATTCCCTGTGAGACCAGTATTACTTTCCGATACACCACTGCAGGTTCAATGTATCCCTTGGACCTTCACATTGACGAAGAAACACAGAAATTGCATCGGAATTAAATACAAAAGGCACAATGCAGCCTTAAGTACAAGGATAGGGGCTCTTCTTACCAACGGTGCTTTGAGCATTCCCTGTGAGACCAGTAATAGTATCCGATACAGCACTGCAGGTTCAATATATTCCTTGGACATTCACATTGACGATGAAGCACTGAAATTACATCGGAATTAAATACAAAAGGCACAATGCCGCCTTAGGTACAAGAATAGGGACTCTTCTTACCGTCGGTGCTTTGAGCATTCCCTGTGAGACCAGTATTAGTTTCCGCTACACCTCTGCAGGTTCAGTTTATTCCTTGGACCTTCACATTGACGATGAAACACAGAAATGGCATCGGAATTAAATACAAAAGGCATAATGCCGCCTTAAGTACATGAATAGAGACTCTTCTTACAGTCGGTGCTTTGAGCATTCCCTGTGAGACCAATAATAGTATCCGATACACCACTGCAGGTTCAATGTATTCCTTGGACATACACATTGACGATGAAACACAGAAATAGCATCGGAATTAAATACAAAAGGCACAGCGCCGCCTTAAGTACAAGAATAGAGACTCTTCTTACAGTCGGTGCTTTGAGCATTCCCTGTGAGACCAGTAATAGTATCCGATACACCACTGCAGGTTCAATGTATTCCTTGGACTTTCACATTGACGATGAAACACAGATATGGCATCGGAATTAAATACAAAAGGCACAATGCAGCCTTAAGTACAAGGATAGGGGCTCTTCTTACCAACGGTGCTTTGAGCATTCCCTGTGAGACCAGTAATAATATCCGATACACTACTGCAGGTTCAATGTATTCCTTGGACCTTCACATTGACGATGAAACACAGAAATAGCATCGGAATTAAATTCAAAAGGCACAACGCCGCCTTAAGTACAAGAATAGAGACTCTTCTTACAGTCGGTGCTTTGAGCATTCCCTGTGAGACCAGTAATAGTATCCGATACACCAATGCAGGTTCAATGTATTCCTTGGACCTTCACATTGACATTGAAACACAGAAATCGCATCGGAATTAAAAACAAAAGGCCCAATGCTGCCTTAAGTACAAGAATAGAGACTCTTCTTACAGTCGGTGCTTTGAGCATTCCCTCTGAGACCAGTAATAGTATCCGATACACCACTGCAGGTTCAATGTATTCCTTGGACCTTCACATTGACGATGAAACACAGAAATGGCATCGGAATTAAATACAAAAGGCACAATGCAGCCTTAAGTACAAGGATAGGGGCTCTTCTTACCAATGGTGCTTTGAGCATTCCCTGTGAGACCAGTAATAGTATCCGATACACCACTACAGGTTCAATGTGTTCCTTGGACCTTCACATTGACGATGAAACACAGAAATAGCATCGGAATTACATACAAAAGGCACAACGCCGCCTTAAGTACAAGAATAGAGACTCTTCTTACAGTCGGTGCTTTGAGCATTCCCTGTGAGACCAGTAATAGTATCCGATACACCACTGCAGGTTCAATGTATCCCTTGGACCTTCACATTGACGATGAAACACAGAAATCGCATCGGAATTAAATACAAAAGGCCCAATGCGGCCTTAAGTACAAGAATAGAGACTCTTCTTACAGTCGGTGCTTTGAGCATTCCCTGTGAGACCAGGAATAGTATCCGATACACCGCTGCAGGTTAAATGTATGCCTTGGACCTTCACAATGACGATGAAACACAGAAATGGCATCCGAATTAGATACAAAAAGGACAATGCCGCCTTAAGTACAAGAATAGAGACTCTTCTTACAGTCGGTGCTTTGAGCATTCCCTGTGAGACCAGTAATAGTATCCGATACACCACTGCAGGTTCAATGTATTCCTTGGACCTTCACATTGACGATGAAACACGGAAATCGCATCGGAATCAAATACAAAATGCACAATGCCGCCTTAAGTACAAGAATAGAGACTCTTCTTACAGTCGGTGCTTTGAGCATTCCCTGTGAGACCAGTAATAGTATCCGATACACCACTGTAGGTTCAATCTATTCCTTGGACATACACATTGACGATGAAACACAGAAATTACATCGGAATGAAATACAAAAGGAACAATGCCGCCTTAAGTACAAGAATAGAGACTCTTCTTACCGTCGGTGCTTTGAGCATTCCCTGTGAGATCAGTATTAGTTTCCGATACACCACTGGATGGGTAGATCACATAACTAGTGAGAAAGTATTGAATAGGATTGGGGAGAAGGGAAGTTTGTGGCACAACTTGACCAGAAGAAGGGATCGGTTGGTAGAACATGTTCTGAGGCATCAAGGGATCATCAATTTAGTATTGGAGGGCAGCGTGGAGGGTAAAAATCGTAGAGGGAGACCAAGAAATGAATACACTAAGCAGATTCAGAAGGATGTAGGTTGCAGTAGGTACTGGGAGATGAAAAAGCTTGCACAGGATAGAGTAGCATGGAGAGCTGCATCAAACAAGTCTCAGGACTGAAGACCACAATAACAACAACACCACTGGATGTTCAATGGATTCCTTGGACTTTGACGATGAAACACTGAAATTACATCGGAATTAAATACAAAGGCACAATGCCGCCTTAAGTACAAGAATAGAGACTCTTCTTACCTTCGGTGCTTTGAGCATTCCCTGTGAGACCAGTATTAGCTTCCGCTACACCTCTGCAAGTTCAGTTTATTCCTTGGACCTTCACATTAACGATGAAACACAGAAATGGCATCGGAATTAAATACAAAACGCACAATGCCGCTTTAAGTACAAGAATAGAGACTCTTCTTACAGTCGGTGCATTGAGCATTCCCTGTGAGACCAGTATTAGTTTCCGATACACCACTGCAGGTTCAATGTATCCCTTGGACCTTCACATTGACGAAGAAACACAGAGATGGCATCGGAATTAAATCCAAAACGCACAATGCCGATTTAAGTACAAGAATAGGGACTCTTCTTACAGTCGGTGCTTTGAGCATTCCCTGTGAGACCAGTAATAGTATCCGATACACCACTGCAGGTTCAATCTATTCCTTGGACATACACATTGACGATGAATCACAGAAATTACATCGGAATTAAATATAAAAGGAACACTGCCGCCTTAAGTACAAGAATAGAAACTCTTCTTACAGTCGGTGCTTTGAGCATTCCCTGTGAGACCAGTATTAGTTTACGCTACACACCTGCAGGTTCAGTTTATTCCTTGGACCTTCACATTGACGATGAAACGCAGAAATGGCATCGGAATTAAATACAAAAGGCACAATGACGCCTTAAGTATAAGAATAGAGACTATTCTTACCGTCGGTGCTTTGAGCATATCCTGTGAGACCAGTAATAGTATCCGATACACCACTGGAGGTTCAATCTATTCCTTGGACATACACATGGACGATGAAACACAGAAATGACATCGGAATTAAATACAAAAGGAACAATGCCGCCTTAAGTACAAGAATAGAGACTCTTCTTACCGTCGGTGCTTTGAGCATTCCCTGTGAGACCAGCATTAGTTTCCGATACACCACTGGAGTTTCAATGAATTCCTTGGACCATCACATTGACGATGAAACACTGAAATTACATCGGAATTAAATACAAAAGGCACAATGCCGCCTTAAGTACAAGAAAGAGACACTTCTTACAGTCGGTGCTTTGAGCATTCCCTGTGAGACCAGTATACGTTTCCGATACACCTCTGAGGGTTCAATGAATTCCTTGGACCTTCACATTGACGATGAAACACTGAAATTACATCTTAATTAAATACAAAAAGCACAATGCCGCCTTAAGTACAAGAATAGAGACTCTTCTTACAGTCGGTGCTATGAGCATTCCCTGTGAGACCAGTAATAGTATCCGATACACCACTGCAGGTTCAAAGTATTCCTTGGACCTTCACATTGACGATGAAACACAGAAATCGCATCGGAATTAAATACAAAATTCACAATGCCGCGTTAAGTACAAGAATAGAGACTCTTCTTACAGTCGGTGCTTTGAGCATTCCCTGTGAGACCAGTAATAGTATCCGATACACCACCGCAGGTTCAATCTATTCCTTGGACATACACATTGACGATGAAGCACAGAAATCGCATCGGAATTAAATACAAAAGGCACAGAGCCGCCTTAAGTACAAGAATAGAGACTCTTCTTAAAGTCGGTGTTTTGAGCATTCCCAGTGAGACCAGTAATAGTATCCGATACACCACCGCAGGTTCAATCTATTCCTTGGACATACACATTGACTATGAAATACAGAAATTACATCGGAATTAAATTCAAAAGGCACAACGCCGCCTTAAGTACAAGAATAGAGACTCTTCTTACAGTCGGTGCTTTGAGCATTCCCTGTGAGACCAGTAATAGTATCCGATACACCACTGCAGGTTCAATGTATTCCTTGGACCTTAACATTGACGATGAAACACAGAAATCGCATCGGAATTAAATACAAAAGGCCCAATGCTGCCTTAAGTACAAGAATAGAGACTCTTCTTACAGTCGGTGCTTTGAGCATTCCCTGTGAGACCAGTAATAGTATCCGATACACAACTGCAGGTTCAATGTATTCCTTGGACCTTCACATTGACGATGAAACACAGAAATGGCATCGGAATTAAATACAAAAGGCACAATGCAGCCTTAAGTACAAGGATAGGGGCTCTTCTTAAAAATGGTGCTTTGAGCATTCCCTGTGAGACCAGTAATAGTATCCGATACACCACTACAGGTTCAATGTATTCCTTGGACCTTCACATTGACGATGAAACACAGAAATAGCATCGGAATTACATACAAAAGGCACAACGCCGCCTCAAGTACAAGAATAGAGACTCTTCTTACAGTCGGTGCTTTGAGCATTCCCTGTGAGACCAGTAATAGTATCCGATACACCACTGCAGGTTCAATGTATTCCTTGGACCTTCACATTGACGATGAAACACAGAAATCGCATCGGAATTAAATACAAAAGGCCCAATGCGGCCTTAAGTACAAGAATAGAGACTCTTCTTACAGTCGGTGCTTTGAGCATTCCCTGTGAGACCAGGAATAGTATCCGATACACCGCTGCAGGTTCAATGTATGCCTTGGACCTTCACAATGACGATGAAACACAGAAATGGCATCCGAATTAAATACAAAAAGCACAATGCCGCCTTAAGTACAAGAATAGAGACTCTTCTTACAGTCGGTGCTTTGAGCATTCCCTGTTGGACCAATATTAGTTTCCGCTACACTTCTGCAGGTTCCGTTTATTCCTTGGACGTTCACATTGACGATGAAACACCGAAATGCATCAGAATTAAATACAAAAGGCACAATGCCGCCTTAAGTGCAAGAATAGAGACTCTTCTTACAGTCGGTGCTTTGAGCATTCCCTGTGAGACCAGTAATAGTATCCGATACACCACTGCAGGTTCAATGTATTCCTTGGACCTTCACATTGACGATGAAACACGGAAATCGCATCGGAATCAAATACAAAATGCACAATGCCGCCTTAAGTACAAGAATAGAGACTCTTCTTACAGTCGGTGCTTTGAGCATTCCCTGTGAGACCAGTAATAGTATCCGATACACCACTGTAGGTTCAATCTATTCCTTGGACATACACATTGACGATGAAACACAGAAATTACATCGGAATGAAATACAAAAGGAACAATGCCGCCTTAAGTACAAGAATAGAGACTCTTCTTACCGTCGGTGCTTTGAGCATTCCCTGTGAGATCAGTATTAGTTTCCGATACACCACTGGATGGGTAGATCACATAACTAATGACAAAGTGTTGAATAGGATTGGGGAGAAGGGAAGTTTGTGGCACAACTTGACCAGAAGAAGGGATCGGTTGGTAGAACATGTTCTGAGGCATCAAGGGATCATCAATTTAGTATTGGAGGGCAGCGTGGAGGGTAAAAATCGTAGAGGGAGACCAAGACATGAATACACTAAGCAGATTCAGAAGGATGTAGGTTGCAGTAGGTACTGGGAGATGAAAAAGCTTGCACAGGATAGAGTAGCATGGAGAGCTGCATCAAACCAGTCTCAGGACTGAAGACCACAACAACAACAACACCACTGGATGTTCAATGAATTCCTTGGACATTCACATTGACGATGAAACACTGAAATTACATCGGAATTAAATACAAAGGCACAATGCCGCCTTAAGTACAAGAATAGAGACTCTTCTTACCGTCGGTGCTTTGAGCATTCCCTGTGAGACCAGTATTAGCTTCCGCTACACCTCTGCAAGTTCAGTTTATTCCTTGGACCTTCACATTAACGATGAAACACAGAAATGGCATCGGAATTAAATACAAAACGCACAATGCCGCTTTAAGTACAAGAATAGAGACCCTTCTTACAGTCGGTGCATTGAGCATTCCCTGTGAGACCAGTATTAGTTTCCGATACACCACTGCAGGTTCAATGTATCCCTTGGACCTTCACATTGACGAAGAAACACAGAAATGGCATCGGAATTAAATACAAAAGGCACAATGCAGCCTTAAGTACAAGGATAGGGGCTCTTCTTACCAACGGTGCTTTGAGCATTCCCTGTGAGACCAGTAATAGTATCCGATACAGCACTGCAGGTTCAATATATTCCTTGGACATTCACATTGACGATGAAGCACTGAAATTACATCGGAATTAAATACAAAAGGCACAATGCCGCCTTAGGTACAAGAATAGGGACTCTTCTTACCGTCGGTGCTTTGAGCATTCCCTGTGAGACCAGTATTAGTTTCCGTTACACCTCTGCAGGTTCAGTTTATTCCTAGGACCTTCACATTGACGATGAAACACAGAAATGGCATCGGAATTAAATACAAAAGGCATAATGCCGCCTTAAGTACATGAATAGAGACTCTTCTTACAGTCGGTGCTTTGAGCATTCCCTGTGAGACCAATAATAGTATCCGATACACCACTGCAGGTTCAATGTATTCCTTGGACATACACATTGACTATGAAACACAGAAATAGCATCGGAATTACATACAAAAGGCACAACGCCGCCTTAAGTACAAGAATAGAGACTCTTCTTACAGTCGGTGCTTTGAGCATTCCCTGTGAGACCAGTAATAGTATCCGATACACCACTGCAGGTTCAATGTATTCCTTGGACCTTCACATTGACGATGAAACACAGAAATCGCATCGGAATTAAATACAAAAGGCCCAATGCGGCCTTAAGTACAAGAATAGAGACTCTTCTTACAGTCGGTGCTTTGAGCATTCCCTGTGAGACGAGGAATAGTATCCGATACACCGCTGCAGGTTAAATGTATGCCTTGGACCTTCACAATGACGATGAAACACAGAAATGGCATCCGAATTAAATACAAAAAGGACAATGCCGCCTTAAGTACAAGAATAGAGACTCTTCTTACAGTCGGTGCTTTGAGCATTCCCTGTTGGACCAATATTAGTTTCCGCTACACCTCTGCAGGTTCCGTTTATTCCTTGGACGTTCACACTGACGATGAAACACCGAAATGCATCAGAATTAAATACAAAAGGCACAATGCCGCCTTAAGTGCAAGAATAGAGACTCTTCTTACAGTCGGTGCTTTGAGCATTCCCTGTGAGACCAGTAATAGTATCCGATACACCACTGCAGGTTCAATGTATTCCTTGGACCTTCACATTGACGATGAAACACGGAAATCGCATCGGAATCAAATACAAAATTCACAATGCCGCCTTAAGTACAAGAATAGAGACTCTTCTTACAGTCGGTGCTTTGAGCATTCCCTGTGAGACCAGTAATAGTATCCGATACACCACTGTAGGTTCAATCTATTCCTTGGACATACACATTGACGATGAAACACAGAAATTACATCGGAATGAAATACAAAAGGAACAATGCCGCCTTAAGTACAAGAATAGAGACTCTTCTTACCGTCGGTGCTTTGAGCATTCCCTGTGAGATCAGTATTAGTTTCCGATACACCACTGGATGGGTAGATCACATAACTAATGAGAAAGTATTGAATAGGATTGGGGAGAAGGGAAGTTTGTGGCACAACTTGACCAGAAGAAGGGATCGGTTGGTAGAACATGTTCTGAGGCAACAAGGGATCATCAATTTAGTATTGGAGGGCAGCGTGGAGGGTAAAAATCGTAGAGGGAGACCAAGAAATGAATACACTAAGCAGATTCAGAAGGATGTAGGTTGCAGTAGGTACTGGGAGATGAAAAAGCTTGCACAGGATAGAGTAGCATGGAGAGCTGCATCAAACAAGTCTCAGGACTGAAGACCACAACAACAACAACACCACTGGATGTTCAATGAATTCCTTAGACATTCACATTGACGATGAAACACTGAAATTACATCGGAATTAAATACAAAGGCACAATGCCGCCTTAAGTACAAGAATAGAGACTCTTCTTACCTTCGGTGCATTGAGCATTCCCTGTGAGACCAGTATTAGTTTCCGATACACCACTGCAGGTTCAATGTATCCCTTGGACCTTCACATTGACGAAGAAACACAGAAATGGCATCGGAATTAAATCCAAAACGCACAATGCCGATTTAAGTACAAGAATAGGGACTCTTCTTACAGTCGGTGCTTTGAGCATTCCCTGTGAGACCAGTAATAGTATCCGATACACCACTGCAGGTTCAATCTATTCCTTGGACATACACATTGACGATGAAACACAGAAATTACATCGGAATTAAATATAAAAGGAACACTGCCGCCTTAAGTACAAGAATAGAAACTCTTCTTACAGTCGGTGCTTTGAGCATTCCCTGTGAGACCAGTATTAGTTTACGCTACACACCTGCAGGTTCAGTTTATTCCTTGGACCTTCACATTGACGATGAAACGCAGAAATGGCATCGGAATTAAATACAAAAGGCACAATTCCGCCTTAAGTACAAGAATAGAGACTCTTCTTACAGTCGGTGCTATGAGCATTCCCTGTGAGACCAGTAATAGTATCCGATACACCACTGCAGGTTCAAAGTATTCCTTGGACCTTCACATTGACGATGAAACACAGAAATCGCATCGGAATTAAATACAAAATTCACAATGCCGCCTTAAGTACAAGAATAGAGACCCTTCTTACAGTCGGTGCTTTGAGCATTCCCTGTGAGACCAGTAATAGTATCCGATACACCACCGCAGGTTCAATCTATTCCTTGGACATACACATTGACGATGAAACACAGAAATCGCATCGGAATTAAATACAAAAGGCACAGAGCCGCCTTAAGTACAAGAATAGAGACTCTTCTTAAAGTCGGTGTTTTGAGCATTCCCTGTGAGACCAGTAATAGTATCCGATACACCACCGCAGGTTCAATCTATTCCTTGGACATACACATTGACTATGAAATACAGAAATTACATCGGAATTAAATACAAAAGGAACAATGTCGCCTTAAGTACAAGAATAGAAACTCTTCTTACCGTCGGTGCTTTGAGCATTCCCTATGAGACCAGTAATAGCTTCCGATACACCACTGGAGGTTCAATGAATTCCTTGGACATTCACATTGACGATGAAACACTGAAATTACATCGGAAATAAATACAAAGGGCACAATGCCGCCTTAAGTACAAGAATAGAGGCTCTTCTTACAGTCGGTGCTATGAGCATTCCCTGTGAGACCAGTATTAGTTTCCGCTACACCTCTGCAAGTTCAGTTTATTTCTTGGACATTCACATTGACGATGAAACACAGAAATCGCATCGGAATTAAATACAAAAGGCACAACGCCGCCTTAAGTACAAGAATAGAGACTCTTCTTACAGTCGGTGCTTTGAGCATTCCCTGTGAGACCAGTAATAGTATCCGATACACCACTGCAGGTTCAATCTATTCCTTGGACATACACATTGACGATGAAACACAGAAATTACATCGGAATAAAATACAAAAGGAACAATGCCGTCTTAAGTACAAGAATAGAGACTCTTCTTACAGTCGGTGCTTTGAGCATTCCCTGTGAGACTAGTATTAGTTTCCGATACACCACTGGTGGTTCAATGAATTCCTTGGACATTCTCATTGACGATGAAACACTGAAATTACATCGGCATTAAATACAAAAGGCACAATGCCGCCTTAAGTACAAGAAGAGAGACTCTTCTTACAGTCGGTGCTTTGAGCAATCCCTGTGAGACCAGTAATAGTATCCGATACACAACTGCAGGTTCAATCTATTCCTTGGACATACACATTCACGATGAAACACAGAAATTACATAGGAATTAAATACAAAAGGAACAATGCCGCCTTAAGTACAAGAATAGAGACTCTTCTTACCGTCGGTGCTTTGAGCATTCCCTGTGAGACCACTATTAGTTTCCGATACACCACCGGAGGTTCAATGAATTCCTTGGACATTCACATTGACGATGAAACACTGAAAATACGTCAGAATTAAATACAAAAGGCACAATGCCGCCTTAAGTACAAGAATAGAGACTCTTCTTACAGTCTGTGCTTTGAGCATTCCCTGTGAGACCACTATTAGTTTCCGCTACACCTCTGCCGGTTCAGTTTATTCCTTGGACCCTCACATTGACGATGAAACACAGAAATCGCATCGGAATTAAATACAAAAGGCACAATGCCGCCTTAAGTACAAGAATAGTGAGTCTTCTTACAGTCGGTGCTTTGAGCATTCCCTGTGAGACCAGTAATAGTATCCGATACACCACTGCAGGTTCAGTCTATTCCATGGATATACACATTGACGATGAAACACAGAAATTACATCGGAATTAAATACAAAAGGAACAATGCCGCCTTAAGTACAAGAATAGAGACTCTTCTTACAGTCGGTGCTTTGAGCATTCCCTGTGAGACCAGTATTAGTTTCCGCTCCACCTCTGCAGGTTCAGTTTATTCCTTGGACCTTCACATTGACGATGAAACACAGAAATCGCATCGGAATTAAATACAAAAGGCACAATGCCGCCTTAAGTACAAGTATAGAGACTCTTCTTACCGTCGGTGCTTTGAGCATTCCCTGTGAGACCAGAATTAGTTTCCGATACACCACTGCAGGTTCAATGTATTCCTTGGCCCTTCACATTGACGATGAGACACAGAAATGGCAACGGAATTAAATCCAAAACGCACAATGCCGCCTTATGTACATGAATAGAGACTCTTCTTACCGTAGGTGCTTTGAGCATTCCCTGTGAGACCAGTATTAGTTTCCGCTACACCTCTGCAGGTTCAGTTTATTCCTTGGACCTGCACATTGACGATGAAACACAGAAATCGCATCGGAATTAAATACAAAAGGGACAGAGCCGCCTTAAGTACAAGAATAGAGACTCTTCTTACCGTCGGTGCTTTGAGCATTCCCTGTGAGACCACTATTAGTTTCCGATACACCACCGGAGGTTCAATGAATTCCTTGGACATTCACATTGACGATGAAACACTGAAAATACGTCAGAATTAAATACAAAAGGCACAATGCCGCCTTAAGTACAAGAATAGAGACTCTTCTTACAGTCTGTGCTTTGAGCATTCCCTGTGAGACCACTATTAGTTTCCGCTACACCTCTGCCGGTTCAGTTTATTCCTTGGACCTTCACATTGACGATGAAACACAGAAATCGCATCGGAATTAAATACAAAAGGCACAATGCCGCCTTAAGTAAAAGAATAGAGACCCTTCTTACAGTCGGTGCTTTGAGCATTCCCTGTGAGACCAGTAATAGTATCCGATACACCACTGCAGGTTCAGTCTATTCCTTGGATATACACATTGACGATGAAACACAGAAATTACATCGGAATTAAATACAAAAGGAACAATGCCGCCTTAAGTACAAGAATAGAGACTCTTCTTACAGTCGGTGCTTTGAGCATTCCCTGTGAGACCAGTATTAGTTTCCGCTACACCTCTGCAGGTTCAGTTTATTCCTTGGACCTTCACATTGACGATGAAACACAGAAATCGCATCGGAATTAAATACAAAAGGCACAATGACGCCTTAAGTACAAGAATAGAGACTCTTCTTACAGTCGGTGTTTTGAACATTCCCTGTGAGACCAGTATAAGTTTCCGATACACCACTGCAGGTTCAATGTATTCCTTGGACCTTCACATTGACGATGAAACACTGAAATTACATCGGAATTAAATACAAAAGGAACAATGTCGCCTTAAGTACAAGAATAGAAACTCTTCTTACCGTCGGTGCTTTGAGCATTCCCTATGAGACCAGTAACAGTTTCCGATACACCACTGGAGGTTCAATGAATTCCTTGGACATTCACATTGACGATGAAACACTGAAATTTCGTCGGAATTAAAAACAAAAGGCTCAATGTCGCCTTAAGTACAAGAATAGAGACTCTTCTTACAGTCGGTGGTTTGAGCATTCCCTGTGAGACCAGTAATAGTATCCGATACACCACTTCAGGTTCAATCTATTCCTTGGACATACACATTGCCGATGAAACACAGAAATTACATCGGAATTAAATACAAAAGGAACAATGAAGCCTTAAGTACAAGAATAGAGACTCTTCTTACAGTCGGTGCTTTGAACATTCCCTGTGAGACCAGTATAAGTTTCCGATACACCACTGCAGGTTCAATGTATTCCTTGGACCTTCACATTGACGATGAAACACTGAAATTACATCGGAATTAAATACAAAGGGCACAATGCCACCTTATGTACAAGAATAGAGGCTCTTCTTACAGTCGGTGCTTTGAGCATTCCCTGTGAGACCAGTATTAGTTTCCGCTACACCTCTGCAGGTTCAGTTTATTTCTTGGACATTCACATTGACGATGAAACACAGAAATCGCATCGGAATTAAATACAAAAGGCACAATGCCGCCTTAAGTACAAGAATAGAGACTCTTCTTACAGTCGGTGCTTTGAGCATTCTCTGTGAGACCAGTATTAGTTTCCGATACACCACTGGAGGTTCAATGAATTCCTTGGACATTCACATTGACGATGAAACACTGAAATTACATCGGAATTAAATACAAAAGGCACAATGCCGCCTTAAGTACAAGAATAGAGACTCTTCTTACAGTCGGTGCTTTGAGCATTCCCTGTGAGACCAGTAATAGTACCCGATACACAACTGCAGGTTCAATCTATTCCTTGGACATACACATTCACGACGAAACACAGAAATTACATAGGAATTAAATACAAAAGGAACAATGCCGCCTTAAGTACAAGAATAGAGACTCTTCTTACCGTCGGTGCTTTGAGCATTCCCTGTGAGACCACTATTAGTTTCCGATACACCACCGGAGGTTCAATGAGTTCCTTGGACATTCACATTGACGATGAAACACTGAAAATACGTCAGAATTAAATACAAAAGGCACAATGCCGTCTTAAGTACAAGAATAGAGACTCTTCTTACAGTCTGTGCTTTGAGCATTCCCTGTGAGACCACTATTAGTTTCCGCTACACCTCTGCCGGTTCAGTTTATTCCTTGGACCTTCACATTGACGATGAAACACAGAAATCGCATCGGAATTAAATACAAAAGGCACAATGCCGCCTTAAGTACAAGAATAGTGAGTCTTCTTACAGTCGGTGCTTTGAGCATTCCCTGTGAGACCAGTAATAGTATCCGATACACCACTGCAGGTTCAGTCTATTCCTTGGATATACACATTGACGATGAAACACAGAAATTACATCGGAATTAAATACAAAAGGAACAATGCCGCCTTAAGTACAAGAATAGAGACTCTTCTTACAGTCGGTGCTTTGGGCATTCCCTGTGAGACCAGTATTAGTTTCCGCTACACCTCTGCAGGTGCAGTTTATTCCTTGGACCTTCACAATGACGATGAAACACAGAAATCGCATCGGAATTAAATACAAAAGGCACAATGACGCCTTAAGTACAAGAATAGAGACTCTACTTACAGTCGGTGCTTTGAGCATTCCCTGTGAGACCAGTAATAGTATCCGATACACCACTGTAGGTTCAATCTATTCCTTGGACATACACATTGACGATGAAACACTGAAATTATATCGGAATTAAATACAAAAGAAATAATGCCGCCTTAAGTACAAGAATAGAGACTCTTCTTACCGTCGGTGCTTTGAGCATTCCCTGTGAGACCAGTATAAGTTTCCGATACTCCACTGGATGGGTAGACACATAACTAATGAGGAAGTATTGAATAGGATTGGGGAGAAGAGAAGTTTGTGGCACAACTTGATCAGAAGAAGGGATCGGTTGGTAGGACATGTTCTGAGGCATCACGGGATCACCAATTTAGTATTGGAGGGCACCGTGGAGGGTAAAAATCGTAGAGGAGACCAAGAAATGAATACACTAAGCAGATTCAGAACGATGTAGGTTGCAGTAGGTACTGGGAGATGAAAAAGCTTGCACAGGATAGAGTAGCATGGAGAGCTGCATCAAACCAGTCTCAGGACTAAAGACCACAACAACAACAACACCACTGGAGGTTCAATGAATTCCTTGGACATTCACATTGACGATGAAACACTGAAATTACATCGGAATTAAATACATAAGGTACAATGCCGCCTTAAGAACAAGAATAGAGACTCTTCTTACCGTCGGTGCTTTGAGCATTCCCTGTGAGACCAGTATTAGCTTCCGCTACACCTCTGCAGGTTCAGTTTATTCCTTGGACCTTCACATTGACGATGAAACACAGAAATGGTATCGGAATTAAATCCAAAACGCACAATGCCGCCTTAAGTACAAGAATAGAGACTCATCTTACCGTCGGTGCTTTGAGCATTCCCTGTGAGACCAGTAATAGTATCCGATACACCACTGCAGGTTCAATCTATTCCTTGGACATACACATTGGCGATGAAGCATAGAAATGGCTTCGGAATTAAATACAAAAGGCACAATGCCGCCTTAAGTACAAGAATAGAGACTCTTCTTACAGTCGGTGTATTGAGCATTCCCTGTGAGACCAGTATTAGTTTCCCATACACCACTGCAGGTTCAATGTATTCCTTGGACCTTCACATTGACGATGAAACACAGAAATCGCATCGGAATTAAATACAAAAGGCACAATGCCGCCATGAGTACAAGAATAGAGACTCTTCTTACAGTCGGTGCTTTGAGCATTGCCCGTGAGACCAGTATTAGTTTCCGCTACACCTCTGCAGTTTCAGTTTATTCCTTGGACCTTCACATTGACGATGAAACACAGAAATGGCATCGGAATTAAATAGAAAAGGCACAATGCCGCCTTAAGTACAAGAATAGAGACTCTTCTTACAGTCGGTGCTTTGAGCGTTCCCTATGAGACCAGTAACAGTTTCCGATACACCACTGGAGGTTCAATGAATTCCTTGGACATTCACATTGACGATGAAACACTAAATTTTCGTCGGAATTAAAAACAAAAGGCACAATGCCGCCTTAAGTACAAGAATAGAGACTCTTCTTACAGTCGGTGCTTTGAGCATTCCCTGTGAGACCAGTAATAGTATCCGATACACCACTTCAGGTTCAATCTATTCCTTGGACATTCACATTGACGATGAAACACTGAAATTTCATCGGAATTAAATACAAAAGGTACAATGCCGCCTTAAGTGCAAGAATAGGGACTCTTCTTACCGTCGGTGCTTTGAGCATTCCCTGTGAGACCAGTATTAGTTTCCGCTACACCTCTGCAGGTTCAGTTTATTCCTTGGACCTTCACATTGACGATGAAACACCGAAATGGCATCGGAATTAAATAGAAAAGGCTCAATGCCGCCTTAAGTACAAGAATAGAGACTCATCTTACAGTCGGTGCTTTGAGCCTTCCCTGTGAGACCAGTATTAGTTACCGTAACACCACTGCAGGTTCAATGTATTCCTTGGACCTTCACATTGACGATAAAACACAGAAATCGCATCGGAATTAAATACAAAAGGCACAATGCCGCCTTAAGTACAAGAATAGAGACTCTTCTGACAGTCGTTGCTTTGAGCATTCCCTGTGAGACCACTAATAGTATCCGATACACCACTGCAGATTCAATCTATTCCTTGGACATACACAATGATGATGAAACACAGAAATTACATCGGAATTAAATACAAAAGGAAAAATGCCGCCTTATGTTCAAGAATAGAGACTCATCTTACAGTCGGTGCTTTGAGCATTCCCTGTGAGACCAGTATTAGTTTCCGATACACCACTGCAGGTTCAATGTACTCCTTGGACCTTCACATTGACGATGAAACTCAGAAATGGCATAGGAATTAAATATAAAAGACACAATGCCGCCTTAAGTACAAGAATAGAGACTCTTCTTACAGTCGGTGCTTTGAGCATTCCCTGTGAGACCAGTATTAGTTTCCGATACGCCACTGCAGGTTCAATGTATTCCTTGGACCTTCACATTGACGATGAAACACAGAAATCGCATCGGAATCAAATACAAAAGGCACAATGCCGCCTTAAGTGCAATTATAGAGACTCTTCTTACAGTCGGTGCTTCGAGAATTCCCTGTGAGACCAGTAATAGTATCCGATACACCACTGCAGGTTCAATCTATTCCTTGGACATACACATTGACGTTGCAACACTGAAATTACATCGGAATTAAATACAAAAGGAACAATGCCGCCTTAAGTACAAGAATAGAGACTCTTTTTACAGTCGGTGCTTTGAGCATTCCCTGTGAGACCAGTAATAGTATCCGATACACCACTGTAGGTTCAATGTATTCCTTGGACCTTCACATTGAGGATGAAACACAGAAATGGCATCGGAATTAAATACAAAAGGCACAATGCCGCCTTAAGTACAAGAATATAGAGACTCTTCTTACAGTCGGTGATTTGAGCATTCCCTGTGAGACCAGTAATAGTATCCGATACACCACTGCAGATTCAATCTATTCCTTGGACATACACATTGACGATGAAACACAGAAATTACATCGGAATTAAATACAAAAGGAAAAATTCCGCCTTAAGTACAAGAATAGAGACTCTTATTACAGTCGGTGCTTTGAGCATTCCCTGTGAGACCAGTATTAGTTTCGGATACACCACTGCTGGTTCAATGTATTCCTTGGACCTTCAAATTGACGATGAGACACAGAAATCGCATCCGAATTAAATACAAAAGGAACAATGCCGCCTTAAGTACAAGAATAGAGACTCTTCTTACAGTCGGTGCTTTGAGCATTCCCTGTGAGACCAGTATTAGTTTCCGATACACCACTGCAGGTTCAATGTATTCCTTGGACCTTCAAATTGACGATGATACACAGAAATCGCATGGGAATTAAATGCAAAAGGCACAATGCCGCCTTAAGTACAAGAATAGAGACTCTTCTTACAGTCGGTGCTTTGAGCATTCCCTGTGAGACCAGTATTAGTTTCCGATACACCACTGCAGGTTCAATGTATTCCTTGGACCTTCAAATTGACGATGATACACAGAAATCGCATCGGAATTAAATACAAAAGGCACAATGCCGCCTTAAGTACAAGAATAGAGACTCTTTCTACAGTCGGTGCTTTGAGCATTCCCTGTGAGACCAGTAATAGTATCCGATACACCACTGGAGGTTCAATGAATTCCTTGGACATTCACATTGACGATGAAACACTGAAATTACATCGGAATTAAATACAAAATGCACAATGCCGCCATAAGTACAAGAATGGAGACTCTTCTTACCGTCGGTGCTTTGAGCATTCCCTGTGAGACCAGTATTGGCTTCCGCTACACCTCTGCAGGTTCAGTTTATTCCTTGGACCTTCACATTGACGATGAAACACAGAAATGGCATCGGAATTAAATACAAAACGCACAATGCCGCCTTAAGTACAAGAATAGAGACTCTTCTTACTGTCGGTGCTTTGAGCATTCCCTGTGAGACCAGTATTAGTTTCCGATACACCACTGCAGGTTCAATGTATTCCTTGGACCTTCACATTGACGATGAAAAACAGAAATGGCATCGGAAGTAAATCCAAAACGCACAGTGCCGCCTTAAGTACAAGAATAGGGACTCTTCTTACAGTGGGTGCTTTGAGCAATCCCTGTGAGACCAGTAATAGTACCCGATACACCACCTCAGGTTCAATCTATTCCTTGGACATACACATGGACGATGAAACACAGAAATTACATCGGAATTAAATACAAAAGGAACAATGCCGCCTTAACTACAAGAATAGAGACTCTTCTTACCGTCGGTGCTTTGAGCATTCCCTGTGAGACCAGTATTAGTTTCCGATACACCACTGGACGTTCAATGAATTCCTTGGACCTTCACATTGACGATGAAACACTGAAATTACATCTTAATTAAATACAAAAGGCACAATGCCGCCTTAAGTACAAGAATAGAGACTCTCCTTACAGTCGATGCGATGAGCATTCCCTGTGAGACCAGTAATAGTATCCGATACACCACTGCAGGTTCAATGTATTCCTTGGACCTTCACATTGACGATGAATCAATGAAATCGCATCGGAATTAAATACAAAAGGCACAATGCCGCCTTAAGTACAAGAATAGAGACTCTTCTTACAGTCGGTGCTTTGAGCATTCCCTGTGAGACCAGTATTAGTTTCCGATACACCACTGCAGGTCCAATGTATTCCTTGGAGCTTCACATTGACGATGAAACACAGAAATGGCATCGGAATTAAATCCAAAACGCACAATGCCGCCTTAAGTACAAGAAAAGAGACTCTTCTTACCGTCGGTGCTTTGAGCATTCCCTGTGAGACCAGTATTAGTTTCCCATACACCACTGCAGGTTCAATGCATTCCTTGGACCTTCACATTGACGATGAAACACAGAAATGGCATCGGAATTAAGTCCAAAACGCACAATGCCGCCTTATGTACAAGAATAGAGACTCTTCTTACCTTCGGTGCTTTGAGCATTCCCTGTGAGACCAGTATTAGCTTCCGCTACACCTCTGCAAGTTCAGTTTATTCCTTGGACCTTCAAATTGACGATGATACACAGAAATCGCATCGTAATTAAATCCAAAACGCACAATGCCGCCTTATGTACAAGAATAGAGACTCTTCTTACCTTCGGTGCTTTGAGCATTCCCTGTGAGACCAGTATTAGCTTCCGCTACACCTCTGCAGGTTCAGTTTATTCCTTGGACCTTCAAATTGACAATGATACACAGAAATCGCGTCGGAATTAAATACAAAGGCACAATGCCGCCTTAAGTACAAGAATAGGGACTCTTCTTACCGTCGGTGCTTTGAGCATTCCCTGTGAGACCAGTATTAGTTTCCGCTACACCTCTGCAGATTCAGATTATTCCTTGGACCCTCACATTGACGATGAAACACTGAAATGGCATCGGAATTAAATACAAAAGGCACAATGCCGCCTTAAGTACAAAAATAGAGACTCTTCTTACAGACGGTGCTTTGAGCTTTCCCTGTGAGACCAGTAATAGTATCCGATACACCACTGCAGGTTCAATGTATTCCTTGGACCTTCACATTGACGATGAAACACAGAAATGGCATCGGAATTAAATACAAAAGGCAAAATGCCGCCTTAAGTACAAGAATAGAGACTCTTCTTACAGTGGGTGCTTTGAGCATTCCCTGTGAGACCAGTAATAGTATCCGATACACCACTGAGGGTTCAATGTATTCCTTGGACCTTCACATTGACGATGAAACACAGAAATCGCATCGGAATGAAATACAAAAAGCACAATGCCGCCTTAAGAACAAGAATAGAGACTCTTCTTACAGTCGGTGATTTGAGCATTCCCTGTGAGACCAGTAATAGTATCCGATACACCACTGCAGGTTCAATGTATTCCTTGGACCTTCACATTGACGATGAATCACAGAAATGGCATCGGAATTAAATACAAAAGGCACAATGCCGCCTTAAGTACAAGAATAGGGACTCTTCTTACCGTCGGTGCTTTCAGCATTCCCTGTGAGACCAGTAATAGTATCCGATACACCACTGCAGGTTCAATGTATTCCTTGGACCTTCACATTGACGATGAAACACAGAAATGGCATCGGAATTAAATACAAAAGGAACAATGCCGCCTTAAGTACAAGAATATAGAGACTCTTCTCACAGTCGGTGATTTGAGCATTCCCTGTGAGACCAGTAATAGTATCCGATACACCACTGCAGATTCAATCTATTCCTTGGACATACACATTGACGATGAAACACAGAAATTACATCGGAATTAAATACAAAAGGAAAAATTCCGCCTTAAGTACAAGAATAGAGACTCTTCTTACAGTCGGTGCTTTGAGCATTCCCTGTGAGACCAGTATTAGTTTCCGATACACCACTGCTGGTTCAATGTATTCCTTGGACCTTCAAATTGACGATGAGACACAGAAATCGCATCCGAATTAAATACAAAAGGAACAATGCCGCCTTAAGTACAAGAATAGAGACTCTTCTTACAGTCGGTGCTTTGAGCATTCCCTGTGAGACCAGTATTAGTTTCCGATACACCACTGCAGGTTCAATGTAATCCTTGGACCTTCAAATTGACGATGATACACAGAAATCGCATGGGAATTAAATGCAAAAGGCACAATGCCGCCTTAAGTACAAGAATTGAGATTCTTCTTACAGTCGGTGCTTTGAGCATTCCCTGTGAGACCAGTATTAGTTTCCGATACATCACTGCAGGTTCAATGTATTCTTTGGACCCTCAAATTGACGATGATACACAGAAATCGCATCGGAATTAAATACAAAAGGCACAATGCCGCCTTAAGTACAAGAGTAGAGACTCTTCTTACAGTCGGTGCTTTGGGCATTCCCTGTGAGACCAGTAATAGTTTCCGATACGCCGCTGCAGGTTCAATGTATTCCTTGGACCTTCAAATTGACAATGATACACAGAAATCGCATCGGAATTAAATACAAAAGGCACAATGCCGCCTTAAGTACAAGAATAGAGACTCTTTCTACAGTCGGTGCTTTGAGCATTCCCTGTGAGACCAGTAATAGTATCCGATACACCACTGGAGGTTCAATGAATTCCTTGGACATTCACATTGACGATGAAACACTGAAATTACATCGGAATTAAATACAAAATGCACAATGCCGCCATAAGTACAAGAATGGAGACTCTTCTTACCGTCGGTGCTTTGAGCATTCCCTGTGAGACCAGTATTAGCTTCCGCTACACCTCTGCAGGTTCAGTTTATTCCTTGGACCTTCACATTGACGATGAAACACAGAAATGGCATCGGAATTAAATACAAAACGCACAATGCCGCCTTAAGTACAAGAATAGAGACTCTTCTTACTGTCGGTGCTTTGAGCATTCCCTGTGAGACCAGTATTAGTTTCCGATACACCACTGCAGGTTCAATGTATTCCTTGGACCTTCACATTGACGATGAAAAACAGAAATGGCATCGGAAGTAAATCCAAAACGCACAATGCCGCCTTAAGTACAAGAATAGGGACTCTTCTTACTGTGGGTGCTTTGAGCAATCCCTGTGAGACCAGTAATAGTACCCGATACACCACCTCAGGTTCAATCTATTCCTTGGACATACACATGGACGATGAAACACAGAAATTACATCGGAATTAAATACAAAAGGAACAATGCCGCCTTAACTACAAGAATAGAGACTCTTCTTACCGTCGGTGCTTTGAGCATTCCCTGTGAGACCAGTATTAGTTTCCGATACACCACTGGACGTTCAATGAATTCCTTGGACCTTCACATTGACGATGAAACACTGAAATTACATCTTAATTAAATACAAAAGGCACAATGCCGCCTTAAGTACAAGAATAGAGACTCTCCTTACAGTCGATGCGATGAGCATTCCCTGTGAGACCAGTAATAGTATCCGATACACCACTGCAGGTTCAATGTATTCCTTGGACCTTCACATTGACGATGAATCAATGAAATCGCATCGGAATTAAATACAAAAGGCACAATGCCGCCTTAAGTACAAGAATAGAGACTCTTCTTACAGTCGGTGCTTTGAGCATTCCCTGTGAGACCAGTATTAGTTTCCGATACACCACTGCAGGTCCAATGTATTCCTTGGAGCTTCACATTGACGATGAAACACAGAAATGGCATCGGAATTAAATCCAAAACGCACAATGCCGCCTTAAGTACAAGAAAAGAGACTCTTCTTACCGTCGGTGCTTTGAGCATTCCCTGTGAGACCAGTATTAGTTTCCCATACACCACTGCAGGTTCAATGCATTCCTTGGACCTTCACATTGACGATGAAACACAGAAATGGCATCGGAATTAAGTCCAAAACGCACAATGCCGCCTTATGTACAAGAATAGAGACTCTTCTTACCTTCGGTGCTTTGAGCATTCCCTGTGAGACCAGTATTAGCTTCCGCTACACCTCTGCAAGTTCAGTTTATTCCTTGGACCTTCAAATTGACGATGATACACAGAAATCGCATCGTAATTAAATCCAAAACGCACAATGCCGCCTTATGTACAAGAATAGAGACTCTTCTTACCTTCGGTGCTTTGAGCATTCCCTGTGAGACCAGTATTAGCTTCCGCTACACCTCTGCAGGTTCAGTTTATTCCTTGGACCTTCAAATTGACAATGATACACAGAAATCGCGTCGGAATTAAATACAAAGGCACAATGCCGCCTTAAGTACAAGAATAGGGACTCTTCTTACCGTCGGTGCTTTGAGCATTCCCTGTGAGACCAGTATTAGTTTCCGCTACACCTCTGCAGATTCAGATTATTCCTTGGACCCTCACATTGACGATGAAACACTGAAATGGCATCGGAATTAAATACAAAAGGCACAATGCCGCCTTAAGTACAAAAATAGAGACTCTTCTTACAGACGGTGCTTTGAGCTTTCCCTGTGAGACCAGTAATAGTATCCGATACACCACTGCAGGTTCAATGTATTCCTTGGACCTTCACATTGACGATGAAACACAGAAATGGCATCGGAATTAAATACAAAAGGCAAAATGCCGCCTTAAGTACAAGAATAGAGACTCTTCTTACAGTGGGTGCTTTGAGCATTCCCTGTGAGACCAGTAATAGTATCCGATACACCACTGAGGGTTCAATGTATTCCTTGGACCTTCACATTGACGATGAAACACAGAAATCGCATCGGAATGAAATACAAAAAGCACAATGCCGCCTTAAGAACAAGAATAGAGACTCTTCTTACAGTCGGTGATTTGAGCATTCCCTGTGAGACCAGTAATAGTATCCGATACACCACTGCAGGTTCAATGTATTCCTTGGACCTTCACATTGACGATGAATCACAGAAATGGCATCGGAATTAAATACAAAAGGCACAATGCCGCCTTAAGTACAAGAATAGGGACTCTTCTTACCGTCGGTGCTTTCAGCATTCCCTGTGAGACCAGTAATAGTATCCGATACACCACTGCAGGTTCAATGTATTCCTTGGACCTTCACATTGACGATGAAACACAGAAATGGCATCGGAATTAAATACAAAAGGAACAATGCCGCCTTAAGTACAAGAATATAGAGACTCTTCTCACAGTCGGTGATTTGAGCATTCCCTGTGAGACCAGTAATAGTATCCGATACACCACTGCAGATTCAATCTATTCCTTGGACATACACATTGACGATGAAACACAGAAATTACATCGGAATTAAATACAAAAGGAAAAATTCCGCCTTAAGTACAAGAATAGAGACTCTTCTTACAGTCGGTGCTTTGAGCATTCCCTGTGAGACCAGTATTAGTTTCCGATACACCACTGCTGGTTCAATGTATTCCTTGGACCTTCAAATTGACGATGAGACACAGAAATCGCATCCGAATTAAATACAAAAAGAACAATGCCGCCTTAAGTACAAGAATAGAGACTCTTCTTACAGTCGGTGCTTTGAGCATTCCCTGTGAGACCAGTATTAGTTTCCGATACACCACTGCAGGTTCAATGTAATCCTTGGACCTTCAAATTGACGATGATACACAGAAATCGCATGGGAATTAAATGCAAAAGGCACAATGCCGCCTTAAGTACAAGAATTGAGATTCTTCTTACAGTCGGTGCTTTGAGCATTCCCTGTGAGACCAGTATTAGTTTCCGATACATCACTGCAGGTTCAATGTATTCCTTGGACCCTCAAATTGACGATGATACACAGAAATCGCATCGGAATTAAATACAAAAGGCACAATGCCGCCTTAAGTACAAGAGTAGAGACTCTTCTTACAGTCGGTGCTTTGGGCATTCCCTGTGAGACCAGTAATAGTTTCCGATACGCCGCTGCAGGTTCAATGTATTCCTTGGACCTTCAAATTGACAATGATACACAGAAATCGCATCGGAATTAAATACAAAATGCACAATGCCGCCTTAAGTACAAGAATAGAGACTCTTTCTACAGTCGGTGCTTTGAGCATTCCCTGTGAGACCAGTAATAGTATCTGATACACCACTGGAGGTTCAATGAATTCCTTGGACATTCACATTGACGATGAAACACTGAAATTACATCGGAATTAAATACAAAATGCACAATGCCGCCATAAGTACAAGAATGGAGACTCTTCTTACCGTCGGTGCTTTGAGCATTCCCTGTGAGACCAGTATTAGCTTCCGCTAGACCTCTGCAGGTTCAGTTTATTCCTTTGACCTTCACATTGACGATGAAACACAGAAATGGCATCGGAATTAAATACAAAACGCACAATGCCGCCTTAAGTACAAGAATAGAGACTCTTCTTACAGTCGGTGCTTTGAGCATTCCCTGTGAGACCAGTATTAGTTTCCGATACACCACTGCAGGTTCAATGTATTCCTTGGACCTTCAAATTGACGATGAAACATAGAAATGGCATCGGAAGTAAATCCAAAACGCACAATGCCGCCTTAAGTACAAGAATAGGGACTCTTCTTACAGTGGGTGCTTTGAGCAATCCCTGTGAGACCAGTAATAGTATCCGATACACCACCTCAGGTTCAATCTATTCCTTGGACATACACATGGACGATGAAACACAGAAATTACATCGGAATTAAATACAAAAGGAACAATGCCGCCTTAACTACAAGAATAGAGGCTCTTCTTACCGTCGGTGCTTTGAGCATTCCCTGTGAGGCCAGTATTAGTTTCCGATACACCACTGGACGTTCAATGAATTCCTTGGACCTTCACATTGACGATGAAACACTGAAATTACATCTTAATTAAATACAAAAGGCACAATGCCGCCTTAAGTACAAGAATAGAGACTCTTCTTACAGTCGATGCGATGAGCATTCCCTGTGAGACCAGTAATAGTATCCGATACACCACTGCAGGTTCAATGTATTCCTTGGACCTTCACATTGACGATGAAACAATGAAATCGCATCGGAATTAAATACAAAAGGCACAATGCCGCCTTAAGTACAAGTATAGAGACTCTTCTTACAGTCGGTGCTTTGAGCATTCCCTGTGAGACCAGTATTAGTTTCCGATACACCACTGCAGGTCCAATGTATTCCTTGGAGCTTCACATTGACGATGAAACACAGAAATGGCATCGGAATTAAATCCAAAACGCACAATGCCGCCTTAAGTACAAGAAAAGAGACTCTTCTTACCGTCGGTGCTTTGAGCATTCCCTGTGAGACCAGTATTAGTTTCCCATACACCACTGCAGGTTCAATGCATTCCTTGGACCTTCACATTGACGATGAAACACAGAAATGGCATCGGAATTAAATCCAAAACGCACAATGCCGCCTTATGTACAAGAATAGAGACTCTTCTTACCTTCGGTGCTTTGAGCATTCCCTGTGAGACCAGTATTAGCTTCCGCTACACCTCTGCAGGTTCAGTTTATTCCTTGGACCTTCAAATTGACGATGATACACAGAAATCGCATCGGAATTAAATGCAAAAGGCACAATGCCGCCTTAAGTACAAGAATAGAGACTCTTCTTACAGTCGGTGCTTTGAGCATTCCCTGTGAGACCAGTATTAGTTTCCGTTACACCACTGCAGGTTCAATGTATTCCTTGGACCTTCAAAATGACGATGATACACAGAAATCGCATCGGAATTAAATACAAAAGGCACAATGCCGCCTTAAGTACAAGAGTAGAGACTCTTCTTACAGTCGGTGCCTTGGGCATTCCCTCTGAGACCAGTAATAGTTTCCGATACGCCACTGCAGGTTCAATGTATTCCTTGGACCTTCAAATTGACAATGATACACAGAAATCGCGTCGGAATTAAATACAAAGGCACAATGCCGCCTTAAGTACAAGAATAGGGACTCTTCTTACCGTCGGTGCTTTGAGCATTCCCTGTGAGACCAGTATTAGTTTCCGCTACACCTCTGCAGATTCAGATTATTCCTTAGACCTTCACATTGACGATGAAACACAGAAATGGCATCGGAATTAAATACAAAAGGCACAATGCCGCCTTAAGTACAAGAATAGAGACTCTTCTTACAGTCGGTGCTTTGAGCTTTCCCTGTGAGACCAGTAATAGTATCCGATACACCACTGCAGGTTCAATGTATTCCTTGGACCTTCACATTGACGATGAAACACAGAAATGGCATCGGAATTAAATACAAAAGGCAAAATGCCGCCTTAAGTACAAGAATAGAGACTCTTCTTACAGTGGGTGCTTTGAGCATTCCCTGTGAGACCAGTAATAGTATCCGATACACCACTGCAGGTTCGATGTATTCCTTGGACCTTCACATTGACGATGAAACACAGAAATCGCATCGGAATTAAATACAAAAAACACAAAGCCGCCTTAAGTACAAGAATAGAGACTCTTCTTACAGTCGGTGATTTGAGCATTCCCTGTGAGACCAGCAATAGTATCCGATACACCACTGCAGGTTCAATGTATTCCTTGGACCTACACATTGACGATGAAACACAGAAATGGCATCGGAATTAAATACAAAAGGCACAATGCCGCCTTAAGTACAACAATATGGACTCTTCTTACAGTCGGTGCTTTGAGCATTAGCTGTGAGACCAATAATAGTATCCGATATACCACTGCAGGTTCAATGTATTCCTTGGACCTACACATTGACGATGAATCACCGAAATGGCATCGGAATTAAATACAAAAGGCACAATGCCGCCTTAAGTACAAGAATAGGGATACTTCTTACCGTCGGTGCTTTCAGCATTCCCTGTGAGACCAGTAATAGTATCCGATACACCACTGCAGGTTCAATGTATTCCTTGGACCTTCACATTGACGATGAAACACAGAAATGGCATCGGAATTAAATACAAAAGGCACAATGCCGCCTTAAGTACAAGAATAGAGACTCTTTCTACAGTCGGTGCTTTGAGCATTCCCTGTGAGATCAGTAATAGTATCCGATACACCACTGCAGGTTCAATGTATTCCTTGGACCTTCACATTGACGATGAAACACAGAAATCGCATCGGAATTAAATACAAAAGGCCCAATGCCGCCTTAAGTACAAGAATTGAGACTCTTCTTACAGTCGGTGCTTTGAGCATTCCCTGTGAGACCAGTAATAGTAACCGATACACCACTGCAGGTTCAATGTATTCCTTGGACCTTCACAATGACGATGAAACACAGAAATGGCATCGGAATTAAATGCAAAAGGCACAATGCCGCCTTAAGTACAAGAATAGAGACTCTTCTTACAGTCGGTGCTTTGAGCATTCCCTGTGGGAGCAATATTAGTTTCCGCTACACCTCTGCAGGTTCAGTTTATTCCTTGGACGTTCACATTGACGATGAAACACCGAAATGGCATCAGAATTAAATACAAAAGGCACAATGCCGCTTTAAGTACAAGAATAGAGGCTCTTCTTACAGTCGGTGCTTTGAGCATTCCCTGTGAGACCAGTAATAGTATCCGATACACCACTGCAGGTTCAGTCTATTCCTTGGACATACACATTGACGATGAAACACAGAAATTACATCGGAATTAAATACAAAAGGAACAATGCCGCCTTAAGTACAAGAATTGAGACTCTTCTTACCGTCGGTGCTTTGAGCATTCCCTGTGAGACCAGTATTATTTTTCGATACACCACTGGATGGGTACATCACATAACTAATGAGGAAGTATTGAATAGGATTGGGGAGAAGAGAAGTTTGTGGCACAACTTGACCAGAAGAAGGGATCGGTTGGTAGGACATGTTCTGAGGCATCAAGGGATCACCAATTTAGTATTCGAGAGCAGCGTGGAGGGTAAAAATCGTAGAGGGAGACCAAGAAATGAATACACTAAGCAGATTCAGAAGGATGTAGGTTGCAGTAGGTACTGGGAGATGAAAAAGCTTGCATATGATAGAGCAGCATGGAGAGCTGCATCAAACCAGTCTCAGGACTGAAGACCACAACAACAACAACACCACTGGAGGTTCAACGAATTCCTTGGACATTCACATTGACGATGAAACACTGAAATTACATCGGAATTAAATACAAAATGCACAATGCCGCCTTAAGTACAAGAATAGAGACTCTTCTTACCGTCGGTGCTTTGAGCATTCCCTGTGAGACCAGTATTAGCTTCCGCTACACCTCTGCAGGTTCAGTTTATTCCTTGGACCTTCACATTGACGATGAAACACAGAAATGGCATCGGAAGTAAATCCAAAACGCACAATGCCGCCTTAAGTACAAGAATAGGGACTCTTCTTACAGTGGGTGCTTTGAGCAATCCCTGTGAGACCAGTAATAGTATCCGATACACCACCTCAGGTTCAATCTATTCCTTGGACATACACATTGACGATGAAACACAGAAATTACATCGGAATTAAATACAAAGGGAACAATGCCGCCTTAAGTACAAGAATAGAGACTCTTCTTACAGTCGGTGCTTTGAGCATTCCCTGTGTGGACCAGTATTCGTTTCCGCTACACCTCTGCAGGTTCAGTTTATACCTTGGACCTTCACATTGACGATGAAACACAGAAATGGCATTGGAATTAAATACAAAAGGCACAATGCCGCCTTAAGTACAAGAATAGAGACTCTTCTTACAGTCGGTGCTTTGAGCATTCCCTGTGAGACCAGTATTAGTTTCCGTTACACCACTGCAGGTTCAATGTATTCCTTGGACCTTCAAAATGACGATGATACACAGAAATCGCATCGGATTTAAATACAAAAGGCACAATGCCGCCTTAAGTACAAGAGTAGAGACTCTTCTTACAGTCGGTGCCTTGGGCATTCCCTGTGAGACCAGTAATAGTTTCCGATACGCCACTGCAGGTTCAATGTATTCCTTGGACCTTCAAATTGACAATGATACACAGAAATCGCGTCGGAATTAAATACAAAGGCACAATGCCGCCTTAAGTACAAGAATAGGGACTCTTCTTACCGTCGGTGCTTTGAGCATTCCCTGTGAGACCAGTAATAGTATCCGATACACCACTGCAGGTTCAATGTATTCCTTGGACCTTCACATTGACGATGAAACACAGAAATGGCATCGGAATTAAATACAAAAGGCAAAATGCCGCCTTAAGTACAAGAATAGAGACTCTTCTTACAGTCGGTGCTTTGAGCTTTCCCTGTGAGACCAGTAATAGTATCCGATACACCACTGCAGGTTCAATGTATTCCTTGGACCTTCACATTGACGATGAAACACAGAAATGGCATCGGAATTAAATACAAAAGGCAAAATGCCGCCTTAAGTACAAGAATAGAGACTCTTCTTACAGTGGGTGCTTTGAGCATTCCCTGTGAGACCAGTAATAGTATCCGATACACCACTGCAGGTTCAATGTATTCCTTGGACCTTCACATTGACGATGAAACACAGAACTCGCATCGGAATTAAATACAAAAAGCACAATGCCGCCTTAAGTACAAGAATAGAGACTCTTCTTACAGTCGGTGATTTGAGCGTTCCCTGTGAGACCAGTAATAGTATCCGATACACCACTGCAGGTTCAATGTATTCCTTGGACCTACACATTGACGATGAAACACAGAAATGGCATCGGAATTAAATACAAAAGGCACAATGCCGCCTTAAGTACAACAATAGGGACTCTTCTTACCGTCGGTGCTTTGAGCATTAGCTGTGAGACCAATAATAGTATCCAATATACCATTGCAGGTTCAATGTATTCCTTGGACCTTCACATTGACGATGAATCACAGAAATGGCATCGGAATTAAATACAAAAGGCACAATGCCGCCTTAAGTACAAGAATAGGGACTCTTCTTACCGTCGGTGCTTTCAGCATTCCCTGTGAGACCAGTAATAGTATCCGATACACCACTGCAGGTTCAATGTATTCCTTGGACCTTCACATTGACGATGAAACACAGAAATGGCATCGGAATTAAATACAAAAGGCACAATGCCGCCTTAAGTACAAGAATAGAGACTCTTTCTACAGTCGGTGCTTTGAGCATTCCCTGTGAGATCAGTAATAGTATCCGATACACCACTGCAGGTTCAATGTGTTCCTTGGACCTTCACATTGACGATGAAACACAGAAATCGCATCGGAATTAAATACAAAAGGCCCAATGCCGCCTTAAGTACAAGAATAGAGACTCTTCTTAGAGTCGGTGTTTTGAGCATTCCCTGTGAGACCAGTAATAGTAACCGATACACCACTGCAGGTTCAATGTATTCCTTGGACCTTCACATTGACGATGAAACACAGAAATCGCATCGGAATCAAAAACAAAAAGCACAAAGCCGCCTTAAGTACAAGAATAGAGACTCTTCTTACAGTCGGTGATTTGAGCATTCCCTGTGAGACCAGCAATAGTATCCGATACACCACTGCAGGTTCAATGTATTCCTTGGACCTACACATTGACGATGAAACACAGAAATGGCATCGGAATTAAATACAAAAGGCACAATGCCGCCTTAAGTACAAGAATAGAGACTCTTCTTACCGTCGGTGCTTTGAGCATTCCCTGTGAGACCAGTATTAGCTTCCGCTACACCTCTGCAGGTTCAGTTTATTTCTTGGACCTTCACATTGACGATGAAACACAGAAATGGCATCGGAAGTAAATCCAAAACGCACAATGCCGCCTTAAGTACAAGAATAGGGACTCTTCTTACAGTGGGTGCTTTGAGCAATCCCTGTGAGACCAGTAATAGTATCCGATACACCACCTCAGGTTCAATCTATTCCTTGGACATACACATTGACGATGAAACACAGAAATTACATCGGAATTAAATACAAAGGGAACAATGCCGCCTTAAGTACAAGAATAGAGACTCTTCTTACAGTCGGTGCTTTGAGCATTCCCTGTGTGGACCAGTATTCGTTTCCGCTACACCTCTGCAGGTTCAGTTTATACCTTGGACCTTCACATTGACGATGAAACACAGAAATGGCATTGGAATTAAATACAAAAGGCACAATGATGCCTTAAGTACAAGAATAGAGACTCTTCTTACAGTCGGTGCTTTGAGCATTCCCTGTGAGACCAGTATTAGTTTCCGTTACACCACTGCAGGTTCAATGTATTCCTTGGACCTTCAAAATGACGATGATACACAGAAATCGCATCGGATTTAAATACAAAAGGCACAATGCCGCCTTAAGTACAAGAGTAGAGACTCTTCTTACAGTCGGTGCCTTGGGCATTCCCTGTGAGACCAGTAATAGTTTCCGATACGCCACTGCAGGTTCAATGTATTCCTTGGACCTTCAAATTGACAATGATACACAGAAATCGCGTCGGAATTAAATACAAAGGCACAATGCCGCCTTAAGTACAAGAATAGGGACTCTTCTTACCGTCGGTGCTTTGAGCATTCCCTGTGAGACCAGTATTAGTTTCCGCTACACCTCTGCAGATTCAGATTATTCCTTGGACCTTCACATTGACGATGAAACACAGAAATGGCATCGGAATTAAATACAAAAGGCACAATGCCGCCTTAAGTACAAGAATAGAGACTCTTCTTACAGTCGGTGCTTTGAGCTTTCCCTGTGAGACCAGTAATAGTATCCGATACACCACTGCAGGTTCAATGTATTCCTTGGACCTTCACATTGACGATGAAACACAGAAATGGCATCGGAATTAAATACAAAAGGCAAAATGCCGCCTTAAGTACAAGAATAGAGACTCTTCTTACGGTGGGTGCTTTGAGCATTCCCTGTGAGACCAGTAATAGTATCCGATACACCACTGCAGGTTCAATGTATTCCTTGGACCTTCACATTGACGATGAAACACAGAACTCGCATCGGAATTAAATACAAAAAGCACAATGCCGCCTTAAGTACAAGAATAGAGACTCTTCTTACAGTCGGTGATTTGAGCATTCCCTGTGAGACCAGTAATAGTATCCGATACACCACTGCAGGTTCAATGTATTCCTTGGACCTACACATTGACGATGAAACACAGAAATGGCATCGGAATTAAATACAAAAGGCACAATGCCGCCTTAAGTACAACAATAGGGACTCTTCTTACCGTCGGTGCTTTGAGCATTAGCTGTGAGACCAATAATAGTATCCGATATACCATTGCAGGTTAATGTATTCCTTGGACCTTCACATTGACGATGAATCACAGAAATGGCATCGGAATTAAATACAAAAGGCACAATGCCGCCTTAAGTACAAGAATAGGGACTCTTCTTACCGTCGGTGCTTTCAGCATTCCCTGTGAGACCAGTAATAGTATCCGATACACCACTGCAGGTTCAATGTATTCCTTGGACCTTCACATTGACGATGAAACACAGAAATGGCATCGGAATTAAATACAAAAGGCACAATGCCGCCTTAAGTACAAGAATAGAGACTCTTTCTACAGTCGGTGCTTTGAGCATTCCCTGTGAGATCAGTAATAGTATCCGATACACCACTGCAGGTTCAATGTGTTCCTTGGACCTTCACATTGACGATGAAACACAGAAATCGCATCGGAATTAAATACAAAAGGCCCAATGCCGCCTTAAGTACAAGAATAGAGACTCTTCTTAGAGTCGGTGTTTTGAGCATTCCCTGTGAGACCAGTAATAGTAACCGATACACCACTGCAGGTTCAATGTATTCCTTGGACCTTCACATTGACGATGAAACACAGAAATCGCATCGGAATCAAAAACAAAAAGCACAAAGCCGCCTTAAGTACAAGAATAGAGACTCTTCTTACAGTCGGTGATTTGAGCATTCCCTGTGAGACCAGCAATAGTATCCGATACACCACTGCAGGTTCAATGTATTCCTTGGACCTACACATTGACGATGAAACACAGAAATGGCATCGGAATTAAATACAAAAGGCACAATGCCGCCTTAAGTACAAGAATAGAGACTCTTCTTACCGTCGGTGCTTTGAGCATTCCCTGTGAGACCAGTATTAGCTTCCGCTACACCTCTGCAGGTTCAGTTTATTCCTTGGACCTTCACATTGACGATGAAACACAGAAATGGCATCGGAAGTAAATCCAAAACGCACAATGCCGCCTTAAGTACAAGAATAGGGACTCTTCTTACAGTGGGTGCTTTGAGCAATCCCTGTGAGACCAGTAATAGTATCCGATACACCACCTCAGGTTCAATCTATTCCTTGGACATACACATTGACGATGAAACACAGAAATTACATCGGAATGAAATACAACGGGAACAATGCCGCCTTAAGTACAAGAATAGAGACTCTTCTTACAGTCGGTGCTTTGAGCATTCCCTGTGTGGACCAGTATTCGTTTCCGCTACACCTCTGCAGGTTCAGTTTATACCTTGGACCTTCACATTGACGATGAAACACAGAAATGGCATTGGAATTAAATACAAAAGGCACAATGCCGCCTTAAGTACAAGAATAGAGACTCTTCTTACAGTCGGTGCTTTGAGCATTCCCTGTGAGACCAGTATTAGTTTCCGTTACACCACTGCAGGTTCAATGTATTCCTTGGACCTTCAAAATGACGATGATACACAGAAATCGCATCGGATTTAAATACAAAAGGCACAATGCCGCCTTAAGTACAAGAGTAGAGACTCTTCTTACAGTCGGTGCCTTGGGCATTCCCTGTGAGACCAGTAATAGTTTCCGATACGCCACTGCAGGTTCAATGTATTCCTTGGACCTTCAAATTGACAATGATACACAGAAATCGCGTCGGAATTAAATACAAAGGCACAATGCCGCCTTAAGTACAAGAATAGGGACTCTTCTTACCGACGGTGCTTTGAGCATTCCCTGTGAGACCAGTATTAGTTTCCGCTACACCTCTGCAGATTCAGATTATTCCTTGGACCTTCACATTGACGATGAAACACAGAACTCGCATCGGAATTAAATACAAAAAGCACAATGCCGCCTTAAGTACAAGAATAGAGACTCTTCTTACAGTCGGTGATTTGAGCATTCCCTGTGAGACCAGTAATAGTATCCGATACACCACTGCAGGTTCAATGTATTCCTTGGACCTACACATTGACGATGAAACACAGAAATGGGATCGGAATTAAATACAAAAGGCACAATGCCGCCTTAAGTACAACAATAGGGACTCTTCTTACCGTCGGTGCTTTGAGCATTATCTGTGAGACCAATAATAGTATCCGATATACCATTGCAGGTTCAATGTATTCCTTGGACCTTCACATTGACGATGAATCACAGAAATGGCATCGGAATTAAATACAAAAGGCACAATGCCGCCTTAAGTACAAGAATTGGGACTCTTCTTACCGTCGGTGCTTTCAGCATTCCCTGTGAGACCAGTAATAGTATCCGATACACCACTGCAGGTTCAATGTATTCCTTGGACCTTCACATTGACGATGAAACACAGAAATGGCATCGGAATTAAATACAAAAGGCACAATGCCGCCTTAAGTACAAGAATAGAGACTCTTTCTACAGTCGGTGCTTTGAGCATTCCCTGTGAGATCAGTAATAGTATCCGATACACCACTGCAGGTTCAATGTGTTCCTTGGACCATCACATTGACGATGAAACACAGAAATCGCATCGGAATTAAATACAAAAGGCCCAATGCCGCCTTAAGTACAAGAATAGAGACTCTTCTTAGAGTCGGTGTTTTGAGCATTCCCTGTGAGACCAGTAATAGTAACCGATACACCACTGCAGGTTCAATGTATTCCTTGGACCTTCACATTGACGATGAAACACAGAAATCGCATCGGAATCAAAAACAAAAAGCACAAAGCCGCCTTAAGTACAAGAATAGAGACTCTTCTTACAGTCGGTGATTTGAGCATTCCCTGTGAGACCAGCAATAGTATCCGATACACCACTGCAGGTTCAATGTATTCCTTGGACCTACACATTGACGATGAAACACAGAAATGGCATCGGAATTAAATACAAAAGGCACAATGCCGCCTTAAGTACAACAATATGGACTCTTCTTACCGTCGGTGCTTTGAGCATTAGCTGTGAGACCAATAATAGTATCCGATATACCACTGCAGGTTCAATGTATTCCTTGGACCTTCACATTGACGATGAATCACCGAAATGGCATCGGAATTAAATACAAAAGGCACAATGCCGCCTTAAGTACAAGAATAGGGACTCTTCTTACCGTCGGTGCTTTCAGCATTCCCTGTGAGACCAGTAATAGTATCCGATACACCACTGCAGGTTCAATGTATTCCTTGGACCTTCACATTGACGATGAAACACAGAAATGGCATCGGAATTAAATACAAAAGGCACAATGCCGCCTTAAGTACAAGAATAGAGACTCTTTCTACAGTCGGTGCTTTGAGCATTCCCTGTGAGATCAGTAATAGTATCCGATACACCACTGCAGGTTCAATGTATTCCTTGGACCTTCACATTGACGATGAAACACAGAAATCGCATCGGAATTAAATACAAAAGGCCCAATGCCGCCTTAAGTACAAGAATAGAGACTCTTCTTACAGTCGGTGCTTTGAGCATTCCCTGTGAGACCAGTAATAGTAACCGATACACCACTGCAGGTTCAATGTATTCCTTGGACCTTCACAATGACGATGAAACACAGAAATGGCATCGGAATTAAATGCAAAAGGCACAATGCCGCCTTAAGTACAAGAATAGAGACTCTTCTTACAGTCGGTGCTTTGAGCATTCCCTGTGGGACCAATATTAGTTTCCGCTACACCTCTGCAGGTTCAGTTTATTCCTTGGACGTTCACATTGACGATGAAACACCGAAATGGCATCAGAATTAAATACAAAAGGCACAATGCCGCTTTAAGTACAAGAATAGAGGCTCTTCTTACAGTCGGTGCTTTGAGCATTCCCTGTGAGACCAGTAATAGTATCCGATACACCACTGCAGGTTCAGTCTATTCCTTGGACATACACATTGACGATGAAACACAGAAATTACATCGGAATTAAATACAAAAGGAACAATGCCGCCTTAAGTACAAGAATAGAGACTCTTCTTACCGTCGGTGCTTTGGGCATTCCCTGTGAGACCAGTATTATTTTTCGATACACCACTGGATGGGTACATCACATAACTAATGAGGAAGTATTGAATAGGATTGGGGAGAAGAGAAGTTTGTATCACAACTTGACCAGAAGAAGGGATCGGTTGGTAGGACATGTTCTGAGGCATCAAGGGCTCACCAATTTAGTATTCGAGAGCAGCGTGGAGGGTAAAAATCGTAGAGGGAGACCAAGAAATGAATACACTAAGCAGATTCAGAAGGATGTAGGTTGCAGTAGGTACTGGGAGATGAAAAAGCTTGCATAGGATAGAGCGGCATGGAGAGCTGCATCAAACCAGTCTCAGGACTGAAGACCACAACAACAACAACACCACTGGAGGTTCAACGAATTCCTTGGACATTCACATTGACGATGAAACACAGAAATCGCATCGGAATTAAATACAAAAGGCCCAATGCCGCCTTAAGTACAAGAATAGAGACTCTTCTTAGAGTCGGTGTTTTGAGCATTCCCTGTGAGACCAGTAATAGTAACCGATACACCACTGCAGGTTCAATGAATTCCTTGGACCTTCACATTGACGATGAAACACAGAAATCGCATCGGAATCAAAAACAAAAGGCACAATGCCGCCTTAAGTACAAGAATAGAGACTCTTCTTACAGTCGGTGCTTTGAGCATTCCCTGTGAGACCAGTAATAGTATCCGATACACCACCGCAGTTTCAATGTATTCCTTGGACCTTCACATTGACGATGAAACACAGAAATCGCATCGGAATCAACAACAAAAGGCGCAATGCCGCCTTAAGTACAAGAATAGAGACTCTTCTTACAGTCGGTGCTTTGAGCATTCCCTGTGAGACCAGTAATAGTATCCGATACACCACTGCAGGTTCAGTCTATTCCATGGACATACACATTGACGATGAAACACAGAAATTACATCGGAATTAAATACAAAAGGAACAATGCCGCCTTAAGTACAAGAATAGGGACTCTTCTTACAGTGGGTGCTTTGAGCAATCCCTGTGAGACCAGTAATAGTATCCGATACACCACCTCAGGTTCAATCTATTCCTTGGACATACACATTGACGATGAAACACAGAAATTACATCGGAATTAAATACAAAGGGAACAATGCCGCCTTAAGTACAAGAATAGAGACTCTTCTTACAGTCGGTTCTTTGAGCATTCCCTGTGAGGCCAGTATTAGTTTCCGCTACACCTCTGCAGGTTCAGTTTATACCTTGGACCTTCACATTGACGATGAAACACAGAAATGGCATTGGAATTAAATACAAAAGGCACAATGCCGCCTTAAGTACAAGAATAGAGACTCTTCTTACCGTCGGTGCTTTGAGCATTCCCTGTGAGACCAGTAATAGTATCCGATACACCACTGCAGGATCAATCTATTCCTTGGACATACACATGGACGATGAAACACAGAAATTACATCGTAATTAAATACAAAAGGAACAATGCCGCCTTAACTACAAGAATAGAGACTCTTCTTACCGTCGGTGCTTTGAGCATTCCCTGTGAGACCAGTATTAGTATCCGATACACCACTGGAGGTTCAATGAATTCCTTGGACCTTCACATTGACGATGAAAGGCTGAAATTACATCTTAATTAAATACAAAAGGCACAATGCCGCCTTAAATACAGGAATAGAGACTCTTCTTACAGTCGATGCGATGAGCATTCCCTGTGAGACCAGTAATAGTATCCGATACACCACTGCAGGTTCAATGTATTCCTTGGACCTTCACATTGACGATGAAACACTGAAATCGCATCGGAATTAAATACAAAAGGCACAATGCCGCCTTAAGTACAAGAATAGAGACTCTTCTTACAGTCGGTGATTTGAGCATTCCCTGTGAGACCAGTATTAGTTTCCGATACACCACTGCAGGTTCAATGTATTCCTTGGAGCTTCACATTGACGATGAAACACAGAAATGGCATCGGAATTAAATCCAAAACGCACAATGCCGCATTAAGTACAAGAATAGAGACTCTTCTTACCGTCGGTGCTTTGAGCATTCCCTGTGAGACCAGTATTAGTTTCCCATACACCACTGCAGGTTCAATGCATTCCTTGGACCTTCACATTGACGATGAAACACAGAAATGGTATCGGAATTAAATCCAAAACGCACAATACCGCCTTATGTACAAGAATAGAGACTCTTCTTACCTTCGGTGCTTTGAGCATTACCTGTGAGACCAGTATTAGCTTCCGCTACACCTCTGCAGGTTCAGTTTATTCCTTGGACCTTCACATTGACGATGAAACACATAAATCGCATCGGAATTAAATACAAAAGGCACAATGCCGCCTTAAGTACAAGAATAGAGACTCTTCTTACAGTCGGTGCTTTGAGCATTCCCTGTGTGACCAGTAAGAGTATCCGATACACCACCGCAGGTTCAATCTATTCCTTGGACATACACATTGACGATGAAACACAGAAATTACATCGGAATTAAATACAAAAGGAACAATGCCGCCTTAAGTACAAGAATAGGGACTCTTCTTACCGTCGGTGCTTTGAGCATTCCCTGTGACACCAGTATTAGCTTCCGCTACACCTCTGCAGGTTCAGTTTATTCCTTGGTCCTTCACATTGACGATGAAACACATAAATCGCATCGGAATTAAATCCAAAACGCACAATGCCGCCTTAAGTACCAGAATAGGGACTCTTCTTACAGTCGGTGCTTTGAGCATTCCCTGTGAGACCAGTAATAGTATCCGATACACGACTGCACGTTCAATCTATTCCTTGGACATACACATTGACGATGAAACACAGAAATTACATCGGAATTAAATACAAAAAGAACAATGCCGCCTTAAGTACAAGAATAGAGACTCTTCTTACAGTCGGTGCTTTGAGCATTCCCTGTGAGACCAGTATTAGTATCCGCTACACCTCTGCAGGTTCAGTTTATTCCTTGGACCTTCACATTGACGATGAAACACAGAAATGGCATCGGAATTAATTACAAAAGGCACAATGCCGCCTTAAGTACAAGAATAGAGACTCTTCTTACCGTCGGTGCTTTGAGCATTCCCTGTGAGACCAGTAATAGTATCCGATACACCACTGCAGGTTCAATCTATTCCTTGGACATACACATGGACAATGAAACACAGAAATTACATCGGAATTAAATACAAAAGGAACAATGCCGCCTTAAGTACAAGAATAGAGTCTCTTCTTACGGTCGGTGCTTTGAGCATTCCCTGTGAGACCAGTATTAGTTTCCGATACACCACTGGAGGTTCAATGAATTCCTTGGACCATCACAATGACGATGAAACACTGAAATTACATCGGAATTAAATACAAAAGGCACAATGCCGCCTTAAGTACAAGAAAGAGACTCTTCTTACAGTCGGTGCTTTGAGCATTCCCTGTGAGACCAGTAATAGTATCCGATACACCACTGCAGGTTCAATCTATTCCTTGGACATTCACATTGGCGATGAAACACAGAAATTACATCCTAATTAAATACAAAAGGAACAATGCCGCCTTAACTACAAGAATAGAGACTCTTCTTACAGTCGGTGCTTTGAGCATTCCCTGTGAGACCAGTATAAGTTTCCGATACACCTCTGAGAGTTCAATGAATTTCTTGGACCTTCACATTGACGATGAAACACTGAAATTATATCTTAATTAAATACAAAAGGCACAATGCCGCCTTAAGTACAAGAATAGAGACTCTTCTTACAGTCGGTGCTATGAGCATTCCCTGTGAGACCAGTAATAGTATCCGATACACAACTGCAGGTTCAATGTATTCCATGGACCTTCACATTGACGATGAAACACAGAAATCGCATCGGAATTAAATACAAAAGTCACAATGCCGCCTTAAGTACAAGAATAGAGACTCTTCTTACAGTCGGTGCTTTGAGCATTCCCTGTGAGACCAGTATTAGTTTCCGCTACACCTCTGCAGGTTCAGTTTATTCCTTGGACCTTCACATTGACGATGAAACGCAGATATCGCATCGGAATTAAATACAAAAGGCACAATGCCGTCTTAAGTACAAGAATAGAGACTCTTTTTACAGTCGGTGCTTTGAGCATTCCCTGTGAGACCAGTAATAGTATCCGATACACCACCGCAGGTTCAATCTATTCCTTGGACATACACATTGACGATGAAACACAGAAATTACATCGGAATTAAATACAAAAGGAACAATGAAGCCTCAAGTACAAGAATAGAGACTCTTCTTACCGTCGGTGCTTTGAGCATTCCCTGTGAGACCAGTATTAGTTTCCGATACACCACTGCAGGTTCAATGTATTCTTGGACATTCACATTGACGATGAAACACTGAAATTACATCGGAATTAAATAAGAAAGGGCACAATGCCGCCTTAAGTACAAGAATAGAGGCTCTTCTTACAGTCGGTGCTTTGAGCATTCCCTGTGAGACCAGTATTGGTTTCCGCTACACCTCTGCAGGTTCAGTTTATTCCTTGGACATTCACATTGACGATGAAACACAGAAATCGCATCGGAATTAAATACAAAAGGCACAATGCCGCCTTAAGTACAAGATTAGAGACTCTTCTTACAGTCGGTGCTTTGAGCATTCCCTGTGAGACCAGTAATAGTATCCGATACACCACTGCAGGTTCAATCTATTCCTTGGACATACACATTGACGATGAAACACAGAAATTACATTGGAATTAAATACAAAAGGAACTATGCCGCCTTAAGTACAAGAATAGAGACTCTTCTTACCGTCGGTGCTTTGAGCATTCCCTGTGAGACCAGTATTAGTTTCCGATACACCACTGGAGGTTCAATGAATTCCTTGGACATTCACATTGACGATGAAACACTGAAATTACATCGGAATTAAATACAAAAGGCACAATGCCGCCTTAAGTACAAGAATAGAGACTCTTCTTACCGTCGGTGCTTTGAGCATTCCCTGTGAGACCAGTATTAGTTTCCGATACACCACTGGATGGGTAGATCACATAACTAATGAGGAAGTATTGAATAGGATTGGGGAGAACAGAAGTTTGTGGCAAAACTTGACCAGAAGAGGGGATCGGTTGGTAGGACATGTTCTGAGGTATCAAGGGATCACCAATTTAGTATTTGAGGGCAGCGTGGAGGGGAAAAATCGTAGAGGGAGACCAAGAAACGAATACGCTAAGCAGATTCAGAAGGATGTAGGTTGCAGTAGGTACTGGGAGATGAAAAAGCTTGCACAGGATAGAGTAGCATGGAGAGGTGCATCAAACCAGTCTCAGGACTGAAGACCGCAACAACAACAACACCACTGGAGGTTCAATGAATTCCATGGACATTCACATTGACGATGAAACACTGAATTTATATTGGAATTAAATACAAAAGGCACAATGCCGCCTTAAGTACAAGAATAGAGACTCTTCTTACCGTCGGTGCTTTGAGCATTCCCTGTGAGACCAGTATTAGTTTCCGATACACCACTGGAGGTTCAATGAATTCCTTGGACCATCACAATGACGATGAAACACTGAAATTACATCGGAATTAAATACAAAAGGCACAATGCCGCCTTAAGTACAAGAAAGAGACTCTTCTTACAGTCGGTGCTTTGAGCATTCCCTGTGAGACCAGTAATAGTATCCGATACACCACTGCAGGTTCAATCTATTCCTTGGACATTCACATTGGCGATGAAACACAGAAATTACATCGGAATTAAATACAAAAGGAACAATGCCGCCTTAACTACAAGAATAGAGACTCTTCTTACAGTCGGTGCTTTGAGCATTCCCTGTGAGACCAGTATAAGTTTCCGATACACCTCTGAGAGTTCAATGAATTTCTTGGACCTTCACATTGACGATGAAACACTGAAATTATATCTTAATTAAATACAAAAGGCACAATGCCGCCTTAAGTACAAGAATAGAGACTCTTCTTACAGTCGGTGCTATGAGCATTCCCTGTGAGACCAGTAATAGTATCCGATACACAACTGCAGGTTCAATGTATTCCTTGGACCTTCACATTGACGATGGAACACAGAAATCGCATCGGAATTAAATACAAAAGTCACAATGCCGCCTTAAGTACAAGAATAGAGACTCTTCTTACAGTCGGTGCTTTGAGCATTCCCTGTGAGACCAGTATTAGTTTCCGCTACACCTCTGCAGGTTCAGTTTATTCCTTGGACCTTCACATTGACGATGAAACGCAGATATCGCATCGGAATTAAATACAAAAGGCACAATGCCGTCTTAAGTACAAGAATAGAGACTCTTTTTACAGTCGGTGCTTTGAGCATTCCCTGTGAGACCAGTAATAGTATCCGATACACCACCGCAGGTTCAATCTATTCCTTGGACATACACATTGACGATGAAACACAGAAATTACATCGGAATTAAATACAAAAGGAACAATGAAGCCTCAAGTACAAGAATAGAGACTCTTCTTACCGTCGGTGCTTTGAGCATTTCCTGTGAGACCAGTATTAGTTTCCGATACACCACTGCAGGTTCAATGTATTCTTGGACATTCACATTGACGATGAAACACTGAAATTACATCGGAATTAAATAAGAAAGGGCACAATGCCGCCTTAAGTACAGGAATAGAGGCTCTTCTTACAGTCGGTGCTTTGAGCATTCCCTGTGAGACCAGTATTGGTTTCCGCTACACCTCTGCAGGTTCAGTTTATTCCTTGGACATTCACATTGACGATGAAACACAGAAATCGCATCGGAATTAAATACAAAAGGCACAATGCCGCCTTAAGTACAAGATTAGAGACTCTTCTTACAGTCGGTGCTTTGATCATTCCCTGTGAGACCAGTAATAGTATCCGATACACCACTGCAGGTTCAATCTATTCCTTGGACATACACATTGACGATGAAACACAGAAATTACATCGGAATTAAATACAAAAGGAACTATGCCGCCTTAAGTACAAGAATAGAGACTCTTCTTACCGTCGGTGCTTTGAGCATTCCCTGTGAGACCAGTATTAGTTTCCGATACACCACTGGAGGTTCAATGAATTCCTTGGACATTCACATTGACGATGAAACACTGAAATTACATCGGAATTAAATACAAAAGGCACAATGCCGCCTTAAGTACAAGAATAGAGACTCTTCTTACCGTCGGTGCTTTGAGCATTCCCTGTGAGACCAGTATTAGTTTCCGATACACCACTGGATGGGTAGATCACATAACTAATGAGGAAGTATTGAATAGGATTGGGGAGAACAGAAGTTTGTGGCAAAACTTGACCAGAAGAGGGGATCGGTTGGTAGGACATGTTCTGAGGTATCAAGGGATCACCAATTTAGTATTTGAGGGCAGCGTGGAGGGGAAAAATCGTAGAGGGAGACCAAGAAATGAATACGCTAAGCAGATTCAGAAGGATGTAGGTTGCAGTAGGTACTGGGAGATGAAAAAGCTTGCACAGGATAGAGTAGCATGGAGAGGTGCATCAAACCAGTCTCAGGACTGAAGACCGCAACAACAACAACACCACTGGAGGTTCAATGAATTCCTTGGACATTCACATTGACGATGAAACACTGAATTTATATTGGAATTAAATACAAAAGGCACAATGCCGCCTTAAGTACAAGAATAGAGACTCTTCTTACCGTCGGTGCTTTGAGCATTCCCTGTGAGACCAGTATTAGTTTCCGATACACCACTGGAGGTTCAATGAATTCCTTGGACCATCACAATGACGATGAAACACTGAAATTACATCGGAATTAAATACAAAAGGCACAATGCCGCCTTAAGTACAAGAAAGAGACTCTTCTTACAGTCGGTGCTTTGAGCATTCCCTGTGAGACCAGTAATAGTATCCGATACACCACTGCAGGTTCAATCTATTCCTTGGACATTCACATTGGCGATGAAACACAGAAATTACATCGGAATTAAATACAAAAGGAACAATGCCGCCTTAACTACAAGAATAGAGACTCTTCTTACAGTCGGTGCTTTGAGCATTCCCTGTGAGACCAGTATAAGTTTCCGATACACCTCTGAGAGTTCAATGAATTTCTTGGACCTTCACATTGACGATGAAACACTGAAATTATATCTTAATTAAATACAAAAGGCACAATGCCGCCTTAAGTACAAGAATAGAGACTCTTCTTACAGTCGGTGCTATGAGCATTCCCTGTGAGACCAGTAATAGTATCCGATACACAACTGCAGGTTCAATGTATTCCTTGGACCTTCACATTGACGATGAAACACAGAAATCGCATCGGAATTAAATACAAAAGTCACAATGCCGCCTTAAGTACAAGAATAGAGACTCTTCTTACAGTCGGTGCTTTGAGCATTCCCTGTGAGACCAGTATTAGTTTCCGCTACACCTCTGCAGGTTCAGTTTATTCCTTGGACCTTCACATTGACGATGAAACGCAGATATCGCATCGGAATTAAATACAAAAGGCACAATGCCGTCTTAAGTACAAGAATAGAGACTCTTTTTACAGTCGGTGCTTTGAGCATTCCCTGTGAGACCAGTAATAGTATCCGATACACCACCGCAGGTTCAATCTATTCCTTGGACATACACATTGACGATGAAACACAGAAATTACATCGGAATTAAATACAAAAGGAACAATGAAGCCTCAAGTACAAGAATAGAGACTCTTCTTACCGTCGGTGCTTTGAGCATTTCCTGTGAGACCAGTATTAGTTTCCGATACACCACTGCAGGTTCAATGTATTCTTGGACATTCACATTGACGATGAAACACTGAAATTACATCGGAATTAAATAAGAAAGGGCACAATGCCGCCTTAAGTACAAGAATAGAGGCTCTTCTTACAGTCGGTGCTTTGAGCATTCCCTGTGAGACCAGTATTGGTTTCCGCTACACCTCTGCAGGTTCAGTTTATTCCTTGGACATTCACATTGACGATGAAACACAGAAATCGCATCGGAATTAAATACAAAAGGCACAATGCCGCCTTAAGTACAAGATTAGAGACTCTTCTTACAGTCGGTGCTTTGAGCATTCCCTGTGAGACCAGTAATAGTATCCGATACACCACTGCAGGTTCAATCTATTCCTTGGACATACACATTGACGATGAAACACAGAAATTACATCGGAATTAAATACAAAAGGAACTATGCCGCCTTAAGTACAAGAATAGAGACTCTTCTTACCGTCGGTGCTTTGAGCATTCCCTGTGAGACCAGTATTAGTTTCCGATACACCACTGGAGGTTCAATGAATTCCTTGGACATTCACATTGACGATGAAACACTGAAATTACATCGGAATTAAATACAAAAGGCACAATGCCGCCTTAAGTACAAGAATAGAGACTCTTCTTACCGTCGGTGCTTTGAGCATTCCCTGTGAGACCAGTATTAGTTTCCGATACACCACTGGATGGGTAGATCACATAACTAATGAGGAAGTATTGAATAGGATTGGGGAGAACAGAAGTTTGTGGCAAAACTTGACCAGAAGAGGGGATCGGTTGGTAGGACATGTTCTGAGGTATCAAGGGATCACCAATTTAGTATTTGAGGGCAGCGTGGAGGAAAAAAATCGTAGAGGGAGACCAAGAAATGAATACGCTAAGCAGATTCAGAAGGATGTAGGTTGCAGTAGGTACTGGGAGATGAAAAAGCTTGCACAGGATAGAGTAGCATGGAGAGCTGCATCAAACCAGTCTCAGGACTGAAGACCGCAACAACAACAACACCACTGGAGGTTCAATGAATTCCTTGGACATTCACATTGACGATGAAACACTGAATTTATATTGGAATTAAATACAAAAGGCACAATGCCGCCTTAAGTACAAGAATAGAGACTCTTCTTACCGTCGGTGCTTTGAGCATTCCCTGTGAGACCAGTATGAGCTTCCGCTACACCTCTCAGGTTCAGTTTTTTCCTTGGACCTTCACATTGACGATGAAACACAGAAACGGCATCGGAATTAAATACAAAACGCACAATGCCGCCTTAAGTACAAGAATAGAGACTCTTCTTACAGTCGGTGCTTTGAGCATTCCCTGTGAGACCAGTATTAGTTTCCGATACACCACTGCAGGTTCAATGTATTCCTTGGACCTTCACATTGACGATGAAACACAGAAATGGCATCGGAATTAAATCCAAAACGCACAATGCCGCCTTAAGTACAAGAATAGAGACTCTTCTTACAGTCGGTGCTTTGAGCATTCCCTGTGAGACCAGTAATAGTATCCGATACACCACTGCAGGTTCAATCTATTCCTTGGACATAAACATTGACGATGAAACACAGAAATTACATCGGAATTAAATACAAAAGGACAATGCCGCCTTAAGTACGAGAATAGAGACTCTTCTTACCGTCGGTGCTTTGAGCATTCCCTGTGAGACCAGTAATAGTATCCGATACACCACTGCAGGTTAGATCTATTCCTTGGACATACACATGGACGATGAAACACAGAAATTACATCGGAATTAAATACAAAAGGAACAATGCCGCCTTAAGTACAAGAATAGAGACTCTTCTTACCGTCGGTGCTTTGAGCATTCCCTGTGAGACCAGTATTAGCTTCCGCTACACCTATGCAGCTTCAGTTTATTCCTTGGACCTTCCCATTGACGATGAAACACACAAATGGCATCGGAATTAAATACAAAAGGCACAATGCCGCCTTAAGTACGAGAATAGAAACTCTTCTTACCGTCGGTGCTTTGAGCATTCCCTGTGAGACCAGTAATAGTATCCGATACACCACTGCAGGTTAGATCTATTCCTTGGACATACACAAGGACGATGAAACACAGAAATTACATCGGAATTAAATACAAAAGGAACAATGCCGCCTTAAGTACAAGAATAGAGACTCTTCTTACCGTCGGTGCTTTGAGCATTCCCTGTGAGACCAGTATAAGTTTCCGATACACCTCTGAGGGTTCAATGAATTCCTTGGACCTTCACATTGACGATGAAACACTGAAATTACATATTAATTAAATACAAAAGGCTCAATTCCGCCTTAAGTACAAAAATAGAGACTCTTCTTACAGTCGGTGCTTTGAGCATTCCCTGTGAGACCAGTAATAGTATCCGATACACCACTGCAGGTTCAATGTATTCCTTGGACCTTCACATTGACGATGAAACACAGAAATCGCATCGGAATTAAATACAAAATGCACAATGCCGCCTTAAGTACAAGAATAGAGACTCTTCTTACAGTCGGTGCCTTGAGCATTCCCTGTGAGACCAGTATTACTTTCCGATACACCACTGCAGGTTCAGTGTATTCGTTGGACCTTCACATTGACGATGAAACACTGAAATTACATTGGAATTAAATACAAAGGGCACAATGCCGCCTTAGGTACAAGAATAGAGGCTCTTCTTACAGTCGGTGCTTTGAACATTCCCTGTGAGACCAGTATTAGTTTCCGCTACACCTCAGCAGGATCAGTTTATTCCTTGGACATTCACATTGACGATGAAACACAGAAATCGCATCGAAATTAAATACAAAAGGCACAATGCCGCCTTAAGTACAAGAATAGAGACTCTTCTTACAGTCGGTGCTTTGAGCATTCCCTGTGAGACCAGTAATAGTATCCGATACACCACTGCAGGTTCAATCTATTCCTTGGACATACACATTCACGATGAAACACAGAAATTACATAGGAATTAAATACAAAAGGAACAATGCCGCCTTAAATACAAGAATAGAGACTCTTCTTACCGTCGGTGCTTTGAGCATTCCCTGTGAGACCAGTATTAGTCTCCGATACACCACTGGAGGTTCAATGAATTCCTTGGACATTCACATTGACGATGAAACATTGAAATTACATCGGTATTAAATACAAAAGGCACAATGCCGCCTTAAGTACAAGAATAGAGACTCTTCTTACAGTCTGTGCTTTGAGCAATCCCTGTGAGACCAGCATTAGCTTTCGCTACACCTCTGCAGGTTCAGTTTATTCCTTGGACCTTCACATTGACGATGAAACACAGAAATCGCATCGGAATTAAATACGAAACGCACAATGGCGCCTTAAATACAAAAATAGTGACTCTTCTTACAGTCGGTGGTTTGAGCATTGCCTGTGAGACCAGTAATAGTATCCGATACACCACTGCAGGTTCAATCTATTCCTTGGACATACACATTGACGATGAAACACAGAAATTACATCGGAATTAAATACAAAAAGAACAATGGCGCCTTAAGTACAAGAATAGAGGCTCTTCTTACAGTCTGTGCTTTGAGCATTCCCTGTGAGACCAGTATTAGTTTCCGCTACACCTCTGCAGGTTCAGTTTATTCCTTGGACCTTCACATTGACGATGAAACACAGAAATCGCATTGGAATTAAATACAAAAGGCACAATGACGCCTTAAGTACAAGAATAGAGACTCTTCTTACAGTCGGTGCTTTGAGCATTCTCTGTGAGACCAGTATTAGTTTCCGATACACCACTGGAGGTTCAATGAATTCCTTGGACCATCACAATGACGATGAAACACTGAAATTACATCGGAATTAAATACAAAAGGCACAATGCCGCCTTAAGTACAAGAAAGAGACTCTTCTTACAGTCGGTGCTTTGAGCATTCCCTGTGAGACCAGTAATAGTATCCGATACACCACTGCAGGTTCAATCTATTCCTTGGATATACACATTGGCGATGAAACACAGAAATTACATCGGAATTAAATACAAAAGGAACAATGCCGCCTTAAGTACAAGAATAGAGACTCTTCCTACCGTCGGTACTTTGAGCATTCCCTGTGAGACCAGTATTAGTTTCCGATACACCACTGGAGGTTCAATGAATTCCTTGGACAATCACAATGACGATGAAACACTGAAATTACATCGGAATTAAATACAAAAGGCACAATGCCGCCTTAAGTACAAGAAAGAGACTCTTCTTACAGTCGGTGCTTTGAGCATTCCCTGTGAGACCAGTAATAGTATCCGATACACCACTGCAGGTTCAATCTATTCCTTGGACATACTCATTGGCGATGAAACACAGAAATTACATCGGAATTAAATACAAAAGGAACAATGCCGCCTTAACTACAAGAATAGAGACTCTTCTTACCGTCGGTGCTTTGAGCATTCCCTGTGAGACCAGTATAAGTTTCCGATACACCTCTGAGAGTTCAATGAATTCCTTGGACCTTCACATTGACGATGAAACACTGAAATTATATCTTAATTAAATACAAAAGGCACAATGCCGCCTTAAGTACAAGAATAGAGACTCTTCTTACAGTCGGTGCTATGAGCATTCCCCGTGAGACCAGTAATAGTATCCGATACACCACTGCAGGTTCAATGTATTCCTTGGACCTTCACATTGATGATGAAACACAGAAATCGCATCGAAATTAAATACAAAAGGCACAATGCCGCCTTAAGTACAAGAATAGAGACTCTTCTTACAGTCGGTGCTTTGAGCATTCCCTGTGAGACCAGTATTAGTTTCCGCTACACCTCTGCAGGTTCAGTTTATTCCTTCGACCTTCACATTGACGATGAAACACAGATATCGCATCGGAATTTAATACAAAAGGCACAATGCCGTCTTATGTACAAGAATAGAGACTCTTTTTACAGTCGGTGCTTTGAGCATTCCCTGTGAGACCAGTAATAGTATCCGATACACCACCGCAGGTTCAATCTATTCCTTGGACATACACATTGACGATGAAACACAGAAATTACATCGGAATTAAATACAAAAGGATCAATGAAGCCTTAAGTACAAGAATAGAGACTCTTCTTACCGTCGGTGCTTTGACCATTCCCTGTGAGACCAGTATTAGTTTCCGATACACCACTGCAGGTTCAATGTATTCCTTGGACATTCACATTGACGATGAAACACTGAAATTACATCGGAATTAAATAAGAAAGGGCACAATGCCGCCTTAAGTACAAGAATAGAGGCTCTTCTTACAGTCGGTGCTTTGAGCATTCCCTGTGAGACCAGTATTAGTTTCCGCTACACCTCTGCAGGTTCAGTTTATTCCTTGGACATTCACATTGACGATGAAACACAGAAATCGCATCGGAATTAAATACAAAAGGTACAATGCCGCCTTAAGTACAAGAATAGAGACTCTTCTTACAGTCGGTGCTATGAGCATTCCCTGTGAGACCAGTAATAGTATCCGATACACCACTGCAGGTTCAATCTATTCCTTGGACATACACATTGACGATGAAACACAGAAATTACATCGGAATTAAATACAAAAGGAACTATGCCGCCTTAAGTACAAGAATAGAGACTCTTCTTACCGTCGGTGCTTTGAGCATTCCCTGTGAGACCAGTATTAGTTTCCGATACACCACTGGAGGTTCAATGAATTCCTTGGACATTCACATTGACGATGAAACACTGAAATTACATCGGAATTAAATACAAAAGGAACAATGCCGCCTTAAGTACAAGAATAGAGACTCTTCTTACCGTCGGTGCTTTGAGCATTCCCTGTGAGACCAGTATTAGTTTCCGATACACCACTGGATGGGTAGATCACACAACTAATGGGGAAGTATTAAATAGGATTGGGGAAAAGAGTAGTTTGTGGCACAACTTGACCAGAAGAGGGGATCGGTTGGTAGGACATGTTCTGAGGCATCAAGGGATCACCAATTTAGTATTTGAGGGCAGCGTGGAGGGGAAAAATCGTAGAGGGAGACCAAGAAATGAATACACTAAGCAGATTCAGAAGGATGTAGGTTGCAGTAGGTACTGGGAGATGAAAAAGGTTGCACAGGATAGAGTAGCATGGAGAGCTGCATCAAACCAGTCTCAGGACTGAAGACCACAACAACAACAACACCACTGGAGGTTCAATGAATTCCTTGGACATTCACATTGACGATGAAACACTGAATTTATATCGGAATTAAATACAAAAGGCACAATGCCGCCTTAAGTACAAGAATAGAGACTCTTCTTACCGTCGGTGCTTTGAGCATTCCCTGTGAGACCAGTATGAGCTTCCGCTACACCTCTGCAGGTTCAGTTTTTTCCTTGAACCTTCACATTGACGATGAAACACAGAAACGGTATCGGAATTAAATACAAAACGCACAATGCCGCCTTAAGTACAAGAATAGAGACTCTTCTTACAGTCGGCGCTTTGAGCATTCCCTGTGAGACCAGTATTAGTTTCCGATACACCACTGCAGGTTCAATGTATTCCTTGGACCTTCACATTGACGATGAAACACAGAAATGGCATCGGAATTAAATCCAAAACGCACAATGCCGCCTTAAGTACAAGAATAGAGACTCTTCTTACAGTCGGTGCTTTGAGCATTCCCTGTGAGACCAGTAATAGTATCCGATACACCACTGCAGGTTCAATCTATTCCTTGGACATAAACATTGACGATGAAACACAGAAATTACATCGGAATTAAATACAAAAGGGACAATGCCGCCTTAAGTACGAGAATAGAGACTCTTCTTACCGTCGGTGCTTTGAGCATTCCCTGTGAGACCAGTAATAGTATCCGATACACCACTGCAGGTTAGATCTATTCCTTGGACATACACATGGACGATGAAACACAGAAATTACATCGGAATTAAATACAAAAGGCACAATGCCGCCTTAAGTACAAGAATAGAGACTCTTCTTACCGTCGGTGCTTTCAGCATTCCCTGTGAGACCAGTATTAGTTTCCGATACACCACTGGAGGTTCAATGAATTCCTTGGACCATCACATTGACGATGAATCACTGAAATTACATCGGAATTAAATACAAAAGGCACAATTCTGCCTTAAGTACAAGAATAGAGACTCTTCTTAGTCGGTGCTTTGAGCATTCCCTGTGAGACCAGTATTAGTATCCGATACACCACTGCAGGTTCAATGTATTCCTTGGACCTTCACATTGACGATGAAACACAGAAATCGCATCGGAATTAAATACAAAATGCACAATGCCGCCTTAAGTACAAGAATAGAGACTCTTCTTACAGTCGGTGCCTTGAGCATTCCCTGTGAGACCAGTATTAGTTTCCGATACACCACTGCAGGTTCAGTGTATTCGTTGGACCTTCACATTGACGATGAAACACAGAAATGGCATCGGAATTAAATCCAAAACGCACAATGCCGCCTTATGTACAAGAATAGACACTCTTCTTACCGTCGGTGCTTTGAGCATTCCCTCTGAGACCAGTATTAGTTTCCGATACACCACTGCAGGTTCAATGTATTCCTTGGACCTTCACATTGACGATGAAACACAGAAATGGCATCGGAATTAAATCCAAAACGCACAATGCCGCCTTATGTACAAGAATAGAGACTATTCTTACCGTCGGTGCTTTGAGCATTCCCTGTGAGACCAGTATTAGTTTCCGCTACACCTCTGCAGGTTCAGTTTATTCCTTGGACCTTCACATTGACGATGAAACACAGAAATCGCATCGGAATTAAATACAAAAGGCACAATGCCGCCTTTAGTACGAGAATAGAGACTCTTCTTACAGTCGGTGCTTTGAGCATTCCCTATGAGACCAGTATTAGTTTCCGATACACCACTGGAGGTTCAATGAATTCGTTGGACATTCACATTGACGATGAAACACTGAAATTACATCGGAATTAAATACAAAAGGCACAATGCCGCCTTAAGTACAAGAATAGAGACTCTTCTTACAGTCGGTGCTTTGAGCGTTCCCTGTGAGACAAGTAATAATATCCGATACACCACTGCAGGTTCAATCTAATCCTTTGACATACACATTGACGATGAAACACAGAAATTACATCGGAATTAAATACAAAAGGAACAATGAAGCCTTAAGTACAAGAATAGAGTCTCTTCTTACCGTCGGTGCTTTAAGCATTCCCTGTGAGACCAGTCTAAGTTTCCGATACACCACTGCAGGTTCAATGTATTCCTTGGACCTTCACATTGACGATGAAATACTGAAATTACATTGGAATTAAATACAAAGGGCACAATGCCGCCTTAGGTACAAGAATAGAGGCTCTTCTTACAGTCGGTGCTTTGAACATTCCCTGTGAGACCAGTATTAGTTTCCGCTACACCTCAGCAGGTTCAGTTTATTCCTTGGACATTCACATTGACGATGAATTACAGAAATCGCATCGGAATTAAATACAAAAGGCACAATGCCGCCTTAAGTACAAGAATAGAGACTCTTCTTACAGTCGGTGCTTTGAGCATTCCCTGTGAGACCAGTAATAGTATCCGATACACCACTGCAGGTTCAATCTATTCCTTGGACATACACATTGACGATGAAGCACAGAAATTACATCGGAATTAAATACAAAAGGAACAATGCCGCCTTAAGTACAAGAATAGAGACTCTTCTTACCGTCGGTGCTTTGAGCATTCCCTGTGAGACCAGTATTAGTTTCCGATACACCACTGCAGGTTCAATGTATTCCTTGGACCTTCACATTGACGATGAAACACAGAAATGGCATCGGAATTAAATCCAAAACGCACAATGCCGCCTTAAGTACAAGAATAGAGACTCTTCTTACAGTCGGTGCTTTGAGCATTCCCTGTGAGACCAGTAATAGTATCCGATACACCACTGCAGGTTCAATCTATTCCTTGGACATAAACATTGACGATGAAACACAGAAATTACATCGGAATTAAATACAAAAGGGACAATGCCGCCTTAAGTACGAGAATAGAGACTCTTCTTACCGTCGGTGCTTTGAGCATTCCCTGTGAGACCAGTAATAGTATCCGATACACCACTGCAGGTTGGATCTATTCCTTGGACATACACATGGACGATGAAACACAGAAATTACATCGGAATTAAATACAAAAGGAACAATGCCGCCTTAAGTACAAGAATAGAGACTCTTCTTACCGTCGGTGCTTTCAGCATTCCCTGTGAGACCAGTATTAGTTTCCGATACACCACTGGAGGTTCAATGAATTCCTTGGACCATCACATTGACGATGAATCACTGAAATTACATCGGAATTAAATACAAAAGGCACAATTCCGCCTTAAGTACAAGAATAGAGACTCTTCTTAGTCGGTGCTTTGAGCATTCCCTGTGAGACCAGTATTAGTATCCGATACACCACTGCAGGTTCAATGTATTCCTTGGACCTTCACATTGACGATGAAACACAGAAATCGCATCGGAATAAAATACAAAATGCACAATGCCGCCTTAAGTACAAGAATAGAGACTCTTCTTACAGTCGCTGCCTTGAGCATTCCCTGTGAGACCAGTATTAGTTTCCGATACACCACTGCAGGTTCAGTGTATTCGTTGGACCTTCACATTGACGATGAAAAACAGAAATGGCATCGGAATTAAATCCAAAACGCACAATGCCGCCTTATGTACAAGAATAGACACTCTTCTTACCGTCGGTGCTTTGAGCATTCCCTCTGAGACCAGTATTAGTTTCCGATACACCACTGCAGGTTCAATGTATTCCTTGGACCTTCACATTGACGATGAAACACAGAAATGGCATCGGAATTAAATCCAAAACGCACAATGCCGCCTTATGTACAAGAATAGAGACTATTCTTACCGTCGGTGCTTTGAGCATTCCCTGTGAGACCAGTATTAGTTTCCGCTACACCTCTGCAGGTTCAGTTTATTCCTTGGACCTTCACATTGACGATGAAACACAGAAATCGCATCGGAATTAAATACAAAAGGCACAATGCCGCCTTAAGTACGAGAATAGAGACTCTTCTTACAGTCGGTGCTTTGAGCATTCCCTATGAGACCAGTATTAGTTTCCGATACACCACTGGAGGTTCAATGAATTCGTTGGACATTCACATTGACGATGAAACACTGAAATTACATCGGAATTAAATACAAAAGGCACAATGCCGCCTTAAGTACAAGAATAGAGACTCTTCTTACAGTCGGTGCTTTGAGCGTTCCCTGTGAGACAAGTAATAATATCCGATACACCACTGCAGGTTCAATCTAATCCTTTGACATACACATTGACGATGAAACACAGAAATTACATCGGAATTAAATACAAAAGGAACAATGAAGCCTTAAGTACAAGAATAGAGTCTCTTCTTACCGTCGGTGCTTTAAGCATTCCCTGTGAGACCAGTCTAAGTTTCCGATACACCACTGCAGGTTCAATGTATTCCTTGGACCTTCACATTGACGATGAAATACTGAAATTACATTGGAATTAAATACAAAGGGCACAATGCCGCCTTAGGTACAAGAATAGAGGCTCTTCTTACAGTCGGTGCTTTGAACATTCCCTGTGAGACCAGTATTAGTTTCCGCTACACCTCAGCAGGTTCAGTTTATTCCTTGGACATTCACATTGACGATGAATTACAGAAATCGCATCGGAATTAAATACAAAAGGCACAATGCCGCCTTAAGTACAAGAATAGAGACTCTTCTTACAGTCGGTGCTTTGAGCATTCCCTGTGAGACCAGTAATAGTATCCGATACACCACTGCAGGTTCAATCTATTCCTTGGACATACACATTGACGATGAAGCACAGAAATTACATCGGAATTAAATACAAAAGGAACAATGCCGCCTTAAGTACAAGAATAGAGACTCTTCTTACCGTCGGTGCTTTGAGCATTCCCTGTGAGACCAGTATTAGTTTCCGATACACCACTGGAGGTTCAATGAATTCCTTGGACTTTCACATTGACGATGAAACACTGAAATTACATCGGAATTAAATACAAAAGGCACAATGCCGCCTTAAGTACAAGAATAGAGACTCTTCTTACAGTCGGTGCTTTGAGCATTCCCTGTGAGACCAATAATAGTATCCGATACATCACCGCAGGTTCAATCTATTCCTGGGACATACACATTCACGATGAAACACAGAAATTACATAGGAATTAAATGCAAAAGGAACAATGCCGCCTTAAATACAAGAATAGAGACTCTTCTTACCGTCCGTGCTTTGAGCATTCCCTGTGAGACCAGTATTAGTCTCCGATACACCACTGGAGGTTCAATGAATTCCTTGGACATTCACATTGACGATGAAACACTGAAATTACATCGGTATTAAATACAAAAGGCACAATGCCGCCTTAAGTACAATTATAGAGACTCTTCTTACAGTCTGTGCTTTGAGCAATCCCTGTGAGCCCAGCATTAGTTTTCGCTACACCTCTGCAGGTTCAGTTTATTCCTTGGACCTTCACATTGACGATGAAACACAGAAATCGCATCGGAATTAAATACAAAACGCACAATGTCGCCTTAAATACAAGAATAGTGACACTTCTTACAGTCGGTGCTTTGAGCATTGCCTGTGAGACCAGTAATAGTATCCGATACACCACTGCAGGTTCAATCTATTCCTTGGACATACACATTGACGATGAAACACAGAAATTACATCGGAATTAAATACAAAAGGAACAATGGCGCCTTAAGTACAAGAATAGAGACTCTTCTTACAGTCTGTGCTTTGAGCATTCCCTGTGAGACCAGTATTAGTTTCCGCTACACCTCTGCAGGTTCAGTTTATTCCTTGGACCTTCACATTGACGATGAAACACAGAAATCGCATTGGAGTTAAATACAAAAGGCACAATGACGCCTTAAGTACAAGAATAGAGACCCTTCTTACAGTCGGTGCTTTGAGCAATCTCTGTGAGACCAGTAATAGTATCCGATACACCACTGTAGGTTCAATCTATTCCTTGGACATACACATTGACGATGAAACACAAAAATTACATCGGAATTAAATACAAAAGGAACAATGCCACCTTAAGTACAAGAATAGAGACTCTTCTTACCGTCGGTGATTTGAGCATTCCCTGTGAGACCAGTATTAGTTTCCGATACACCACTGGAAGTTCAATGAATTCCTTGGACATTCACATTGACGTTGAAACACTGAAATTACATCGGAATTATATACAAAAGTCACAATGCCGCCTTAAGTACAAGAATAGAGACTCTGCTTACAGTCTGTGCTTTGAGCATTCCCTGTGAGACCAGTATTAGTTTCCGCTACACCTCTGCAGGTTCAGTTTATTCCTTGGGCCTTCACATTGACGATGAAACACAGAAATGGCATCGGAATTAAATACAAAAGGCACAATGCTGCCTTAAGTACAAGAATAGAGACTCTTCTTACAGTCGGTGCTTTGAGCATTCCCTGTAAGACAAGTATTAGTTTCCGATACACCACTACAGGTTCAGTTTATTCCTTGGACCTTCACATTGACGATGAAACACAGATATCGCATCGGAATTAAATACAAAAGGCACAATGCCGTCTTATGTACAAGAATAGAGACTCTTTTTACAGTCGGTGCTTTGAGCATTCCCTGTGAGACCAGTAATAGTATCCGATACACCACCGCAGGTTCAATCTATTCCTTGGACATACACATTGACGATGAAACACAGAAATTACATCGGAATTAAATACAAAAGGAACAATGAAGCCTTAAGTACAAGAATAGAGACTCTTCTTACCGTCGGTGCTTTGAGCATTCCCTCTGAGACCAGTATTAGTTTCCGATACACCACTGCAGGTTCAATGTATTCCTTGGACATTCACATTGACGATGAAACACTGAAATTACATCGGAATTAAATAAGAAAGGGCACAATGCCGCCTTAAGTACAAGAATAGAGGCTCTTCTTACAGTCGGTGCTTTGAGCATTCCCTGTGAGACCAGTATTAGTTTCCGCTACACCTCTGCAGGTTCAGTTTATTCCTTGGACATTCACATTGACGATGAAACACAGAAATGGCATCGGAATTAAATCCAAAACGCACAATGCCGCCTTAAGTACAAGAATAGAGACTCTTCTTACAGTCGGTGCTTTGAGCATTCCCTGTGAGACCAGTAATAGTATCCGATACACCACTGCAGGTTCAATCTATTCCTTGGACATAAACATTGACGATGAAACACAGAAATTACATCGGAATTAAATACAAAAGGGACAATGCCGCCTTAAGTACGAGAATAGAGACTCTTCTTACCGTCGGTGCTTTGAGCATTCCCTGTGAGACCAGTAATAGTATCCGATACACCACTGCAGGTTAGATCTATTCCTTGGACATACACATGGACGATGAAACACAGAAATTACATCGGAATTAAATAAAAAAGGAACAATGCCGCCTTAAGTACAAGAATAGAGACTATTCTTACCGTCGGTGCTTTGAGCATTCCCTGTGAGACCAGTATTAGTTTCCGCTACACCTCTGCAGGTTCAGTTTATTCCTTGACCTTCACATTGACGATGAAACACAGAAATCGCATCGGAATTAAATACAAAAGGCACAATGCCGCCTTAAGTACGAGAATAGAGACTCTTCTTACAGTCGGTGCTTTGAGCATTCCCTATGAGACCAGTATTAGTTTCCGATACACCACTGGAGGTTCAATGAATTCGTTGGACATTCACATTGACGATGAAACACTGAAATTACATCGGAATTAAATACAAAAGGCACAATGCCGCCTTAAGTACAAGAATAGAGACTCTTCTTACAGTCGGTGCTTTGAGCGTTCCCTGTGAGACCAGTAATAGTATCCGATACACCACTGCAGGTTCAATCTAATCCTTTGACATACACATTGACGATGAAACACAGAAATTACATCGGAATTAAATACAAAAGGAACAATGAAGCCTTAAGTACAAGAATAGAGTCTCTTCTTACCGTCGGTGCTTTAAGCATTCCCTGTGAGACCAGTCTAAGTTTCCGATACACCACTGCAGGTTCAATGTATTCCTTGGACCTTCACATTGACGATGAAATACTGAAATTACATTGGAATTAAATACAAAGGGCACAATGCCGCCTTAGGTACAAGAATAGAGGCTCTTCTTACAGTCGGTGCTTTGAACATTCCCTGTGAGACCAGTATTAGTTTCCGCTACACCTCAGCAGGTTCAGTTTATTCCTTGGACATTCACATTGACAATGAAACACAGAAATCGCATCGGAATTAAATACAAAAGGCACAATGCCGCCTTAAGTACAAGAATAGAGACTCTTCTTACAGTCGGTGCTTTGAGCATTCCCTGTGAGACCAGTAATAGTATCCGATACACCACTGCAGGTTCAATCTATTCCTTGGACATACACATTGACGATGAAGCACAGAAATTACATCGGAATTAAATACAAAAGGAACAATGCCGCCTTAAGTACAAGAATAGAGACTCTTCTTACCGTCGGTGCTTTGAGCATTCCCTGTGAGACCAGTATTAGTTTCCGATACACCACTGGAGGTTCAATGAATTCGTTGGACTTTCACATTGACGATGAAACACTGAAATTACATCGGAATTAAATACAAAAGGCACAATGCCGCCTTAAGTACAAGAATAGAGACTCTTCTTACAGTCGGTGCTTTGAGCATTCCCTGTGAGACCAATAATAGTATCCGATACATCACCGCAGGTTCAATCTATTCCTTGGACATACACATTCACGATGAAACACAGAAATTACATAGGAATTAAATGCAAAAGGAACAATGCCGCCTTAAATACAAGAATAGAGACTCTTCTTAACGTCGGTGCTTTGAGCATTCCCTGTGAGACCAGTATTAGTCTCCGATACACCACTGGAGGTTCAATGAATTCCTTGGACATTCACATTGACGATGAAACACTGAAATTACATCGGTATTAAATACAAAAGGCACAATGCCGCCTTAAGTACAATTATAGAGACTCTTCTTACAGTCTGTGCTTTGAGCAATCCCTGTGAGACCAGCATTAGTTTTCGCTACACCTCTGCAGGTTCAGTTTATTCCTTGGACCTTCACATTGACGATGAAACACAGAAATCGCATCGGAATTAAATACAAAACGCACAATGTCGCCTTAAATACAAGAATAGTGACTCTTCTTACAGTCGGTGCTTTGAGCATTGCCTGTGAGACCAGTAATAGTATCCGATACACCACTGCAGGTTCAATCTATTCCTTGGACATACACATTGACGATGAAACACAGAAATTACATCGGAATTAAATACAAAAGGAACAATGGCGCCTTAAGTACAAGAATAGAGACTCTTCTTACAGTCTGTGCTTTGAGCATTCCCTGTGAGACCAGTATTAGTTTCCGCTACACCTCTGCAGGTTCAGTTTATTCCTTGGACCTACACATTGACGATGAAACACAGAAATCGCATTGGAGTTAAATACAAAAGGCACAATGACGCCTTAAGTACAAGAATAGAGACCCTTCTTACAGTCGGTTCTTTGAGCAATCTCTGTGAGACCAGTAATAGTATCCGATACACCACTGTAGGTTCAATCTATTCCTTGGACATACACATTGACGATGAAACACAGAAATTACATCGGAATTAAATACAAAAGGAACAATGCCACCTTAAGTACAAGAATAGAGACTCTTCTTACCGTCGGTGCTTTGAGCATTCCCTGTGAGACCAGTATTAGTTTCCGATGCACCACTGGAGGTTCAATGAATTCCTTGGACATTCACATTGACGATGAAACACTGAAATTACATCGGAATTACATACAAAAGGCACAATGCCGCCTTAAGTACAAGAATAGAGACTCTTCTTACCGTCGGTGCTTTGAGCATTCCCTGTGAGACCAGTAATAGTATCCGATACACCACTGCAGGTTCAATCTATTCCTTGGACATACACATTGACGATGAAAAACACAAATTACATCGGAATTAAATACAAAAGGAACAACGCCGCCTTAAGTACAAGATTAGAGACTCTTCTTACCGTCGGTGCTTTGAGCATTCCATGTGAGACCAGTATTAGTTTCCGATACACCACTGGAAGTTCAATGAATTCCTTGGACATTCACATTGACGTTGAAACACTGAAATTACATCGGAATTATATACAAAAGTCACAATGCCGCCTTAAGTACAAGAATAGAGACTCTGCTTACAGTCTGTGCTTTGAGCATTCCCTGTGAGACCAGTATTAGTTTCTGCTACACCTCTGCAGGTTCAGTTTATTCCTTGGACCATCACATTGACAATGACACACAGAATTCGCATCGGAATTAAATACAAAAGGCACAATGCCGCGTTAAGTACAAGAATAGTGACTCTTCTTACAGTCGGTGCTTTGAGCATTCCCTGTGAGACCAGTATTAGTTTCCGCTACACCTCTGCAGGTTCAGTTTATTCCTTGGACCTTCACATTGACGATGAAACACAGAAATGGCATCGGAATTAAATACAAAAGGCACAATGCTGCCTTAAGTACAAGAATAGAGACTGTTCTTACAGTCGGTGCTTTGAGTATTCCCTGTGAGACAAGTATTAGTTTCCGATACACCACTACAGGTTCAGTTTATTCCTTGGACCTTCACATTGACGATGAAACACAGATATCGCATCGGAATTAAATACAAAAGGCACAATGCCGTCTTATGTACAAGAATAGAGACTCTTTTTACAGTCGGTGCTTCGAGCATTCCCTGTGAGACCCGTAATAGTATCCGATACACCACCGCAGGTTCAATCTATTCCTTGGACATACACATATACGATGAAACACAGAAATTACATCGGAATTAAATACAAAAGGAACAATGCCGCCTTAAGTACAAGAATAGAGACTCTTCTTACCGTCGGTGCTTTCAGCATTCCCTGTGAGACCAGTATTAGTTTCCGATACACCACTGGAGGTTCAATGAATTCCTTGGACAATCACATTGACGATGAATCACTGAAATTACATCGGAATTAAATACAAAAGTCACAATGCCCCCTTAAGTACAAGAAGGTGACTCCTCTTACAGTCGGTGCTTTGAGCATTCCCTGTGAGACCAGTAATAGTATCCGATACACCACTGCAGGTTCAGTCTATTCCTTGGACATACCCATTGACGATGAAACACAGAAATTACATCGGAATTAAATACAAAAGGAACAATGCCGCCTTAAGTACAAGAATAGAGACTCTTCTTACCGTCGGTGCTTTGAGCATTCCCTGTGAGACCAGTATAAGTTTCCGATACACCTCTGAGGGTTCAATGAATTCCTTGGACCTTCACATTGACGATGAAACACTGAAATTACATATTAATTAAATACAAAAGGCACAATTCCGCCTTAAGTACAAGAATAGAGACTCTTCTTAGTCGGTGCTTTGAGCATTCCCTGTGAGACCAGTAATAGTATCCGATACACCACTGCAGGTTCAATGTATTCCTTGGACCTTCACATTGACGATGAAACACAGAAATCGCATCGGAATTAAATACAAAATGCACAATGCCGCCTTAAGTACAAGAATAGAGACTCTTCTTACAGTCGGTGCCTTGAGCATTCCCTGTGAGACCAGTATTAGTTTCCGATACACCACTGCAGGTTCAGTGTATTCGTTGGACCTTCACATTGACGATGAAACACAGAAATGGCATCGGAATTAAATCCAAAACGCACAATGCCGCCTTAAGTACAAGAATAGACACTCTTCTTACCGTCGGTGCTTTGAGCATTCCCTGTGAGACCAGTATTAGTTTCCGATACACCACTGCAGGTTCAATGTATTCCTTGGACCTTCACATTGACGATGAAACCCAGAAATGGCATCGGAATTAAATCCAAAACGCACAATGCCGCCTTATGTACAAGAATAGAGACTATTCTTACCGTCGGTGCTTTGAGCATTCCCTGTGAGACCAGTATTAGTTTCCGCTACACCTCTGCAGGTTCAGTTTATTCCTTGGACCTTCACATTGACGATGAAACACAGAAATCGCATCGGAATTAAATACAAAAGGCACAATGCCGCCTTAAGTACGAGAATAGAGATTCTTCTTACAGTCGGTGCTTTGAGCATTCCCTATGAGACCAGTATTAGTTTCCGATACACCACTGGAGGTTCAATGAATTCGTTGGACATTCACATTGACGATGAAACACTGAAATTACATCGGAATTAAATACAAAAGGCACAATGCCGCCTTAAGTACAAGAATAGAGACTCTTCTTACAGTCGGTGCTTTGAGCGTTCCCTGTGAGACCAGTAATAGTATCCGATACACCACTGCAGGTTCAATCTAATCCTTTGACATACACATTGACGATGAAACACAGAAATTACATCGGAATTAAATAGAAAAGGAACAATGAAGCCTTAAGTACAAGAATAGTGACTCTTCTTACCGTCGGTGCTTTAAGCATTCCCTGTGAGACCAGTCTAAGTTTCCGATACACCACTGCAGGTTCAATGTATTCCTTGGACCTTCACATTGACGATGAAATACTGAAATTACATTGGAATTAAATACAAAGGGCACAATGCCGCCTTAGGTACAAGAATAGAGGCTCTTCTTACAGTCGGTGTTTTGAACATTCCCTGTGAGACCAGTATTAGTTTCCGCTACACCTCAGCAGGTTCAGTTTATTCCTTGGACATTCACATTGACGATGAAACACAGAAATCGCATCGGAATTAAATACAAAAGGCACAATGCCGCCTTAAGTACAAGAATAGAGACTCTTCTTACAGTCGGTGCTTTGAGCATTCCCTGTGAGACCAGTAATAGTATCCGATACTCCACTGCAGGTTCAATCTATTCCTTGGACATACACATTGACGATGAAGCACAGAAATTACATCGGAATTAAATACAAAAGGAACAATGCCGCCTTAAGTACAAGAATAGAGACTCTTCTTACCGTCGGTGCTTTGAGCATTCCCTGTGAGACCAGTATTAGTTTCCGATACACCACTGGAGGTTCAATGAATTCCTTGGACTTTCACATTGACGATGAAACACTGAAATTACATCGGAATTAAATACAAAAGGCACAATGCCGCCTTAAGTACAAGAATAGAGACTCTTCTTACAGTCGGTGCTTTGAGCATTCCCTGTGAGACCAATAATAGTATCCGATACATCACCGCAGGTTCAATCTATTCCTTGGACATGCACATTCACGATGAAACACAGAAATTACATAGGAATTAAATGCAAAAGGAACAATGCCGCCTTGAATACAAGAATAGTGACTCTTCTTACCGTCGGTGCTTTGAGCATTCCCTGTGAGACCAGTATTAGTCTCCGATACACCACTGGAGGTTCAATGAATTCCTTGGACATTCACATTGACGATGAAACACTGAAATTACATCGGTATTAAATACAAAAGGCACAATGCCGCCTTAGGTACAATTATAGAGACTCTTCTTACAGTCTGTGCTTTGAGCAATCCCAGTGAGACCAGCATTAGTTTTCGCTACACCTCTGCAGGTTCAGTTTATTCCTTGGACCTTCACATTGACGATGAAACACAGAAATCGCATCGGAATTAAATACAAAACGCACAATGTCGCCTTAAATACAAGAATAGTGACTCTTCTTACAGTCGGTGCTTTGAGCATTGCCTGTGAGACCAGTAATAGTATCCGATACACCACTGCAGGTTCAATCTATTCCTTGGACATACCCATTAACGATGAAACACAGAAATTACATCGGAATTAAATACAAAAGGAACAATGGCGCCTTAAGTACAAGAATAGAGACTCTTCTTACAGTCTGTGCTTTGAGCATTCCCTGTGAGACCAGTATTAGTTTCCGCTACACCTCTGCAGGTTCAGTTTATTCCTTGGACCTTCACATTGACGATGAAACACAGAAATCGCATTGGAGTTAAATACAAAAGGCACAATGACGCCTTAAGTACAAGAATAGAGACCCTTCTTACAGTCGGTGCTTTGAGCAATCTCTGTGAGACCAGTAATAGTATCCGATACACCACTGTAGGTTCAATCTATTCCTTGGACATACACATTGACGATGAAACACAGATATTACATCGGAATTAAATACAAAAGGAACAATGCCACCGTAAGTACAAGAATAGAGACTCTTCTTACCGTCGGTGCTTTGAGCATTCCCTGTGAGACCAGTATTAGTTTCCGATACACCACTGGAGGTTCAATGAATTCCTTGGACATTCACATTGACGATGAAACACTGAAATTACATCGGAATTACATACAAAAGGCACAATGCCGCCTTAAGTACAAGAATAGAGACTCTTCTTACAGTCGGTGCTTTGATCATTTGCTGTGAGACCAGTAATAGTATCCGATACACCACTGCAGGTTCAATCTATTCCTTGGACATACACATTGACGATGAAAAACACAAATTACATCGGAATTAAATACAAAAGGAACAATGCCGCCTTAAGAACAAGATTAGAGACTCTTCTTACCGTCGGAGCTTTGAGCATTCCATGTGAGACCAGTATTAGTTTCCGATACACCACTGGAAGTTCAATGAATTCCTTGGACATTCACATTGACGTTGAAACACTGAAATTACATCGGAATTATATACAAAAGTCACAATGCCGCCTTAAGTACAAGAATAGAGACTCTGCTTACAGTCTGTGCTTTGAGCATTCCCTGTGAGACCAGTATTAGTTTCTGCTAACCCTCTGCAGGTTCAGTTTATTCCTTGGACCATCACATTGACAATGAAACACAGAATTCGCATCGGAATTAAATACAAAATGCACAATGCCGCGTTAAGTACAAGAATAGTGACTCTTCTTACAGTCGGTGCTTTGAGCATTCCCTGTGAGACCAGTATTAGTTTCCGCTACACCTCTGCAGGTTCAGTTTATTCCTTGGACCTTCACATTGACGATGAAACACAGAAATGGCATCGGAATTAAATACAAAAGGCACAATGCTGCCTTAAGTACAAGAATAGAGACTCTTCTTACAGTCGGTGCTTTGAGCATTCCCTGTGAGACAAGTATTAGTTTCCGATACACCACAACAGGTTCAATGTATTCCTTGGTCCTTCACATTGACGATGAAACACAGAAATCGCATCGGAATCAAATACAAAAGGCACAATGCCGCCTTAAGTACAAGAATAGAGACTCTTCTTACGGTCGGTGCTTTGAGCATTCCCTGTGAGACCAGTCATAGTATCCGATACACCACTGCAGGTTCAATCTATTCCTTGGACATACACATTGACGATGAAACACAGAAATGGCATTGGAATGAAATACAAAAGGCACAATGCCGCCTTAAGTACAAGAATACAGACTCTTCTTACAGTCTGTGCTTTGAGCATTCCCTGTGAGACCAGTATTAGTTTCCGCTACACCTCTGCAGGTTCAGTTTATTCCTTGGACCTTCACATTGACGATGAAACACAGAAATCGCATCGGAATTAAATACAAAAGGCACATTGCCGTCTTAAGTACAAGAATAGTGACTCTTCTTACAGTCGGTGCTTTGAGCAATCCCTGTGAGACCAGTATTAGTTTCCGCTACAACTCTGCAGGTGCAGTTTATTCCTTGGACCTTCACATTGACGATGAAACATAGAAATGGGATCGGAAGTAAATACAAAAGGCACAATGCTGCCTTAAGTACAAGAATAGAGACTCTTCTCACAGTCGGTGCTTTGAGCATCCCCTGTGAGCCAAGTATTAGTTTCCGATACACCACTGCAGGTTCAATGTATTCCTTGGACCTTCACATTGACGATGAAACAAAGAAATCGCATCGGAATCAAATACAAAAGGCACAATGCCGCCTTAAGTACAAGAATAGTGACTCTTCTTACAGTCGGTGCTTTGAGCATTCCCTGTGAGACCAGTAATAGTATCCGAAACACCACTGCAGGTTCAATCTATTCCTTGGACATACACATTGACGATGAAACACAGAAATGGCATCGGAATTAAATACAAAAGGCACAATTCAGCCTTAAGTACAAGAATAGAGACTCTTCTTACAGTCGGTGCTTTGAGCATTCCCTGTGAGACCAGTATTAGTTTCCGATACACCACTACAGGTTCAATGTATTCCTTGGACCTTCACATTGACGATGAAACACAGAAATCGCATCGGAATCAAATACAAAAGGCACAATGCCGCCTTAAGTACATGAATAGAGACTCTTCGTACAGTCGGTGCTTCGAGCATTCCCTGTGAGACCAGTGATAGCATCCGATACACCCCTGCAGGTTCAATCTATTCCTTGGACATACACATTGACGATGAAATACAGAAATGGAATCGGAATTAAATACAAAAGGCACAATGCCGCCTTAAGTACAAGAATAGAGACTCTTCTTACAGTCGGTGCTTTGAGCATTCCCTGTGAGACCAGTATTAGTTTCCGATACACCACGGCAGGTTCAATGTATTATTTGGACCATCACATTGACGATGAATCACAGAAATGGCATCGGAATTAAATAAAAATCGCACAATGCCGCCTTAAGTACAAGAATAGAGAATCTTCTTCCAGTCGGTGCTTTGAGCATTCCCTGTGAGACCAGTAATAGTATCCGATACACCACTGCAGGTTCAATCTATTCCTTGGACATACACATTGACGATGTAACACAGAAATTATATCGGAATAAAATACAAAAGGAACAATGCCGCCTTAAGTACAAGAATAGAGACTCTTCTTACCGTCGGTGCTTTGAGCATTCCCTGTGAGACCAGTATTAGTTTCCGCTACACCTCTGCAGTTTCAGTTTATTCCTTGGACCTTCACATTGACGATGAAACACATTAATGGCATCGGAATAAAATCCAAAACGCACAATTCCGCCTTAAGTACAAGTATAGAGACTCTTCTTACAGTCGGTGCTTTGAGCATTTCCTGTGAGACCAGTAATAGTATCCGATAAACCACTGCAGGTTCAATCTATTCCTTGGACATACACATTGACGACGAAACACAGAAATACATCGGAATTAAATAGAAAAGGAACAAGGCCGCCTTAAGTACAAGAATAGAGACTCTTCTTACCGTCGGTGCTTTGAGCATTGCCTGTGAGACCATTATTAGTTTCCGATACACCACTGGAGGTTAAATGAATTCCTTGGACATTCTCATTGACGATGAAACACTGAAATTACATCGGAATTAAATACAAAAGGCACAATGCTGCCTTAAGTACAAGAATAGAGGCTCTTCTTACAGTCTGTGCTTTGAGCATTCCCTGTGAGACCAGTATTAGTTTCAGCTACACCTCTGCAGGTTCAGTTTATTCCTAGGACCTTCACATTGACGATGAAACACAGAAATCGCATCGGAATTAAATACAAAAGGCACAATGCCGCCTTAAGTACAAGAATAGTGCCTCTTCTTACTGTCGGTGCTTTGAGCATTCCCTGTGAGACCAGTAATAGCATCCGATACACCACTGCAGGTTCAATCTATTCCTTGGACATACACATTGACGATGAAACACAGAAATTAGATCGGAATTAAATTCAAAAGGAACAATGCCGCCTTAAGTACAAGAATGGAGACTTTTCCTACAGTCTGTGCTTTGAGCATTCCCTATGAGACCAGTATTAGTTTCCGCAACACCTCTGCAGGTTCAGTTTATTCCTTGGACCTTCACATTGCCGACGAAACACAGAAATGGCATCGGAATTAAATACGAAAGGCACAATACAGCCTTAAGTACAAGAATAGAGACTCATCTTGCAGTCGGTGCTTTGAGCACTCCCTGTGAGACCAGTATTAGTTTCCGATACACCACTGCAGGTTCAATGCATTCCTTGGACCTTCACATTGACGATGAAACACAGAAATCGCATCGGAATCAAATTCAAAAGGTACATGCCGCCTTAAGTACAAGAATAGAGACTCTTCTTACAGTCGGTGCTTTGAGCATTCCCTGTGAGACCAGTAGTAGTATCCGATACACCACTGCAGGTTCAATCTATTCCTTGGACATACACATTGACGATAAAACACAGAAATGGCATCGGAATTAAATACAAAAGGCACAATGCCGAATTAAGTACAAGAATAGAGACTCTTCCTACAGTCGGTGCTTTGAGCATTATCTGTGAGACCACTATTAGTTTCCGATACACCACTACAGGTTCAATGTATTCCTTGGACCTTCACATTGACGATGAAACACAGAAATCGCATCGGAATCAAATACAAAAGGCACAATGCCGCCTTAAGTACAAGAATAGAGACTCTTCTTACAGTCGGTGCTTTGAGCATTCCCTGTGAGACCAGTAATAGTATCCAATACACCACTGCCGGTTCAATCTATTCCTTGGACATACACATTGACGATGAAACACAGAAATGGCATCGGAATTAAATACAAAATGCACAATGCCGCCTTAAGTACAAGAATAGAGACTCTTCCTAGAGTCGGTGCTTTGAGCATTCCCTGTGAGACCACTATTAGTTTCCGATACACCACTACAGGTTCAATGTATTCCTTGGACCTTCACATTGACGATGAAACACAGAAATCGCATCGGAATCAAATAGAAAAGGCACAATGCCGCCTTAAGTACAAGAATAGAGACTCTTCTTACAGTCGGTGCTTTGAGCATTCCCTGTGAGACCAGTAATAGTATCCGATACACCACTGCAGGTTCAATGTATTCCCTGGACCTTCACATTGACGATGAAACACAGAAATGGCATCGGAATTAAATACAAAAGGCTCAATGCCGCCTTAAGTACAAGAATAGGGACTCTTCTTACAGTCGGTGCTTTGAGCATTCCCTCTGACACCAGTATTAGTTTCCGATATACCACTGCAGGTTCAGTGTATTCTTTGGACTTCACATTGACGATGAAACACTGAAATTACATCGGACTTAAATACTAAGGGAACAATGTCGCCTTAAGTACAAGAGTAGAGACTCTTCTTACCGTCGGTGCTTTGAGTATTACCTGTGAGACCAGTATTAGTTTCCGATACACCACTGTAGCTTCAATGTATTCCTTGGACATACACATTGACGATGAAACACTGAAATTACATCGGAATTTAATACAAAGGGCACAATGACGCCTTAACTACAAGAAGAATGAGACTTCTTAGAGTCTGTGCTTTGATCCTTTCCTGTGAGACCAGTATTAGTCTCCGATATACCACTGCAGGTTAAATGTATTCCATGGTCCTTCACATTGACGATGAAACACAGAAATCGCATCGGAATTACATACAAAAGGCACAATGGCGCCCTAAGTACAAAAATGGAGACTCATCTTACAATCGGTACTTCGAGCATTCCCTGAGAGACCAATATTAATTTCCGCTACACCACTGCCGGTTCAATGTATTCCTTGGACCTTCACATTGACGATGAAACACAGAAATCGCAACGGAATTAAACACCAAAGGCACAATGCCTCCTTAAGTACAAGAATAGAGACTCTTCTTACCGTCGGTGCTTAGAGCATTCCCTGTAAGACCAGTATTAGTTTCCGATAAACCACTGGAGGTTCAATGAATTCCTTGGACATACATATTGACGATGATACACTAAAATTACATCGGAATTAAATACAAAAGGCACAATGAGGCCTTATGTACAAGGATAGAGACTCTTCTTACAGTCGGTGCTTTGAGCATTCCCTGTGAGACCAGTATTAGTTTCCGATACACCACTGCAGGTTCAATGTATTCCTTGGACATACATATTGACGATGAAACACTGAAATTACATCGGAATTATATACAAAAGGCACAATGCCGCCATAAGTGCAAGAGGAGTGAGACTTCTTAGAGTCTGTGTTTTGATCCTTTCCTGTGCGACCCGTATTAGTTTTCGATACGCCACTGCAGGTTCAATGTATTCCTTGAACCTTCAAATTGACGATGATACACAGAATTCGCAACGGAATTAAATACAAAAGGCATGATGCCGCCTTAAGTACAAGAATACAGACTCTACTTACAGTCGGTGCTTTGAGCATTCCCTGTGAGACCAGTATTAGTTTCCGATACACCACTGCAGGTTCAATGTATTCCTTGGACCTTCACATCGACGATGAAACACAGAAATCGCATCGGAATCAGATACAAAAGGCACAATGCCGGCTTAAGTACAAGAATAGAGACTCTTCTTACAGTCGGTGCTTTGAGCATTCACTGTGAGACCAGTAATAGTATCCGATACACGATTGCAGGTTCAATCTATTCCTTGGACATACACATTGACAACGAAACACTGAAATTACATGGGAATTAAATACAAAAGGAACAATGCCGCCTTAAGTACAAGAAAAGAGACTCTTCTTACAGTCGGTGCTTTGAGCATTCCCTGTGAGACCAGTATTAGTTTCCGATACACCACTGCAGGTTCAATGTATTCCTTGGACCTTCACATTGACGATGAAACACAGAAATGGCATCAGAATCAAATACAAAAGGCACAATACCGCCTTAAGTACAAGAATAGAGACTCTTCTTACAGTCGGTGTTTTGAGCATTCCCTGTGAGACCAGTAATAGTATCCGATACACCACTGCAGGTTCAATCTATTCCTTGGACATACACATTGACGATGAAACACTGAAATACATCGGAATTAAATACAAAAGAAACAATGCCGCCATAAGTACAAGAATACAGACTCTTCTTATAGTCGGTGCTTTAAGCATTCCATGTGAGACCAGTATTAGTTTTGATACACCACTACAGGTTCAATGTATTCCTTGGACCTTCACATTGACGATGAAACACAGAAATCGCATCGGAATTAAGTCCAAAACGCACAATGCCGCATTAAGTACAAGAATACAGACTCTACTTACAGTCGGTGCATTGAGCATTCCCTGTGAGACCAGTATTAGTTTCCTATACACATTTACAGGTTCAATGTATTCCTTGGACCTTCACATTGACAATGAAACACAGAAATCGCAACGGAATTAAATCCAAAACGCACAATGCCGCCTTAAGTACAAGAATACAGACTCTACTTACAGTCGGTGCTTTGAGCATTCCCTGTGAGACCAGTATTAGTTTCCGATACACCACTACAGGTTCAATGTATTCCTTGGACCTTCACATTGACGATGAAACACAGAAATCACATCGGAATTAAATACCAAAGGCACAATGCCCCCTTATGTACAAGAATAGAGGCTCTTCTTACCGTCGGTGCTTTGAGCATTCCTGTGGGACCAGTATTAGTTTCCGATACACCACTGCAGGTTCAATGTATTCCTTGGACATACTCATTGACGATGAAACACTGAAATTACATCGGAATTATATACAAAAGGCACAATGCCGCCATAAGTGCAAGAAGAGTGAGACTTCTAAGAGTCTGTGTTTTGATCCTTTCCTGTGCGACCCGTATTAGTTTTCGATACGCCACTGCAGGTTCAATGTATTCCTTGGACCTTCACATTGACGATGATACACAGAATTCGCAACGGAACTAAATACAAAAGGCACAATGCCACCTTAAGTACAAGAATAGAGACTCTTCTTATAGTCGGTGTTTTGAGGTTTCCCTGTGAGACTAGTATTAGTTTCCGATACACCTCTGCAGGTTCAATGTATTTCTTGGATCTTCACATTGACGATTAAACACAGAAATCGCATCGGAATTAAATACAAAAGGCACAATGCCGCCTTAAGTAGAAGAATAGAGACTCTTCTTACTGTCGGTGCTTTGAGCATTCCCTGTGGGACCAGTATTAGTTTCCGAAACATCACTGCAGGTTCAGTGTATTCCTTGGACTGTCACATTGACGATGAAACACAGTAATGGCATCGGAATTAAATACAAAAGGCAAAATGCCGCCTTAAGTACAAGAATAGAGACTCTTCTTACAGTCTGTGCTTTGAGCATTCCCTGTGCGACCAGTATTAGTTTCCGATACACCACTGGAGGTTCAATGAATTCCTAGGACATTCACATTGACGATGAAACACTGAAATTACATCGGAATTAAATACAAAAGGCACAATGCCGCCTTAAGTACAAGAATAGAGACTCTTCTTACAGTCGGCGCTTTGAGGATTCCCTGTGAGACCAGTAATAGTATCCGATACACCACTGCAGGTCCAATCTATTCCTTGGACATACACATTGACGATGAAACACAGAAATTACATCGGAATTAAATACAAAAGGAACAATGCCGCCTTAAGTACAAGAATAGAGACTCTTCTTACAGTCGGTGCTTTGAGCATTCCCTGTGAGGCCAGTATTAGTTTCCGACACACCACTGGAGTTTCAATGAATTCCTTGGACATTCACATTGACGACGAAACACTGAAATAACATCGGAATGAAATAAGAAAGGCACAATACCGCCTTAAGTTCAAGAATAGAGACTCTTCTTACAGTCGGTGATTTCAGCATTCTCTGTGAGACCAGTAATAGTATCCGATACACCACTGCAGGTTCAATCTATTCCTTGGACATACACATTGACGATGATACACAGAAATTACATCGGAATTAAATACAAAAGGAACAATGCCGCCTTAAGTACAAGAACAGAGACTCTTCTTACCGTCGGTGCTTTGAGCATTCCCTGTGAGACCAGTATTAGTTTCCGCTACACCTCTGCAGGTTCAGTTTATTCCTAGGACCTTAACATTGACAATGAAACACAGAAATCGCATCGGAATTAAATACAAAAGGCACAATGCCGTCTTAAGTACAAGAATAGTGACTCTTCTTACAGTCGGTGCTTTGAGCATTCCCTGTGTGACCAGTAATAGTATCCGATAAACCACTGCTGGTTCAATCTATTCCTTGACATTGACGATGAAACACAGAAATTACATCGGAATTAAATACAAAAGGATAAATGCCGCCTTAAGTACAAGAATAGAGACTCTTCTTACAGTCTGTGCATTGAGCATTCCCTGTGAGACCAGTATAAGTTTCCGCTACACCTCTGCAGGTTCAGTTTATTCCTTGGACCTTCACATTGCCGATGAAACGCAGAAATGGCATCGGAATTAAATATTAAAGGCACAATGCAGCCTTAAGTACAAGAATAGAGACTCTTCTTACAGTCGGTGCTTTGAGAATTCCCTGCGAGACCAGTATTAGTTTCCGATACACCACTGCAAGTTCAATGTATTCCTTGGACCTTCACATTGACGATGAAACACAGAAATCGCATCGGAATCAAATTGAAAAGGCACAATGCCGCCTTAAGTACAAGAATAGAGACTCTTCTTACAGTCGGTGCTTTGAGCATTCCCTGTGAGACCAGTAATAGTATCCGATACACCACTGCAGGTTCAATCTATTCCTTGGACATACACATTGACGATAAAACACAGAAATGGCATCGGAATAAAATTCAAAAGGCTCAATGCCGCCTTAAGGACAAGAATAGAGACTGTTCTTACAGTCGGTGCTTTGAGCTTTCCCTGTGAGACCAGTATTAGTTTCCGCTACACCTCTGCAGGTTCAGTTTATTCCTAGGACCTTCACATTGACGATGAAACACAGAAATCGCATCGGAATTAAATACAAAAGGCACAATGCCGCCTTAAGTACAAGAATAGTGCCTCTTCTTACTGTCGGTGCTTTGAGCATTCCCTGTGAGACCAGTAATAGCATCCGATACACCACTGCAGGCTCAATCTATTCCTTGGACATACACATTGACGATGAAACACAGAAATTAGATCGGAATTAAATTCAAAAGGAACAATGCCGCCTTAAGTACAAGAATGGAGACTTTTCCTACAGTCTGTGCTTTGAGCATTCCCTATGAGACCAGTATTAGTTTCCGCAACACCTCTGCAGGTTCAGTTTATTCCTTGGACCTTCACATTGCCGACGAAACACAGAAATGGCATCGGAATTAAATACGAAAGGCACAATACAGCCTTAAGTACAAGAATAGAGACTCTTCTTGCAGTCGGTGCTTTGAGCACTCCCTGTGAGACCAGTATTAGTTTCCGATACACCACTGCAGGTTCAATGTATTCCTTGGACCTTCACATTGACGATGAAACACAGAAATCGCATCGGAATCAAATTCAAAAGGCACATGCCGCCTTAAGTACAAGAATAGAGACTCTTCGTACAGTCGGTGCTTTGAGCATTCCCTGTGAGACCAGTAATAGTATCCGATACACCACTGCAGGTTCAATCTATTCCTTTTACATACACATTGACGATAAAACACAGAAATGGCATCGGAATTAAATACAAAAGGCACAATGCCGCCTTAAGTACAAGAATAGAGACTCTTCCTACAGTCGGTGCTTTGAGCATTATCTGTGAGACCACTATTAGTTTCCGATACACCACTACAGGTTCAATGTATTCCTTGGACCTTCACATTGACGACGAAACACAGAAATCGCATCGGAATCAAATACAAAAGGCACAATGCCGCCTTAAGTACAAGAATAGAGACTCTTCTTACAGTCGGTGCTTTGAGCATTCCCTGTGAGACCAGTAATAGTATCCGATACACCACTGCCGGTTCAATCTATTCCTTGGACATACACATTGACGATGAAACACAGAAATGGCATCGGAATTAAATACAAAATGCACAATGCCGCCTTAAGTACAAGAATAGAGACTCTTCCTACAGTCGGTGCTTTGAGCATTCCCTGTGAGACCACTATTAGTTTCCGATACACCACTACAGGTTCAATGTATTCCTTGGACCTTCACATTGACGATGAAACACAGAAATCGCATCGGAATCAAATAGAAAAGGCACAATGCCGCCTTAAGTACAAGAATAGAGACTCTTCTTACAGTCGGTGCTTTGAGCATTCCCTGTGAGACCAGTAATAGTATCCGATACACCACTGCAGGTTCAATGTATTCCCTGGACCTTCACATTGACGATGAAACACAGAAATGGCATCGGAATTAAATACAAAAGGCACAATGCCGCCTTAAGTACAAGAATAGGGACTCTTCTTACAGTCGGTGCTTTGAGCATTCCCTCTGACACCAGTATTAGTTTCCGATACACCACTGCAGGTTCAGTGTATTCTTGGAACTTCACATTGACGATGAAACACTGAAATTAAATCGGACTTAAATACTAAGGGAACAATGTCGCCTTAAGTACAAGAGTAGAGACTCTTCTTACCGTCGGTGCTTTGAGTATTACCTGTGAGACCAGTATTAGTTTCCGATACACCACTGTAGCTTCAATGTATTCCTTGGACATACACATTGACGATGAAACACTGAAATTACATCGGAATTAAATACAAAGGGCACAATGACGCCTTAACTACAAGAAGAATGAGACTTCTTAGAGTCTGTGCTTTGATCCTTTCCTGTGAGACCAGTATTAGTCTCCGATATACCACTGCAGGTTAAATGTATTCCATGGTCCTTCACATTGACGATGAAACACAGAAATCGCATCGGAATTACATACAAAAGGCACAATGGCGCCCTAAGTACAAAAATGGAGACTCATCTTACAATCGGTACTTCGAGCATTCCCTGAGAGACCAATATTAATTTCCGCTACACCACTGCCGGTTCAATGTATTCCTTGGACCTTCACATTGACGATGAAACACAGAAATCGCAACGGAATTAAACACCAAAGGCACAATGCCTCCTTAAGTACAAGAATAGAGACTCTTCTTACCGTCGGTGCTTAGAGCATTCCCTGTAAGACCAGTATTAGTTTCCGATAAACCACTGGAGGTTCAATGAATTCCTTGGACATACATATTGACGATGATACACTAAAATTACATCGGAATTATATACAAAAGGCACAATGAGGCCTTATGTACAAGGATAGAGACTCTTCTTACAGTCGGTGCTTTGAGCATTCCCTGTGAGACCAGTATTAGTTTCCGATACACCACTGCAGGTTCAATGTATTCCTTGGACATACATATTGACGATGAAACACTGAAATTACATCGGAATTATATACAAAAGGCACAATGCCGCCATAAGTGCAAGAAGAGTGAGACTTCTTAGAGTCTGTGTTTTGATCCTTTCCTGTGCGACCCGTATTAGTTTTCGATACGCCACTGCAGGTTCAATGTATTCCTTGAACCTTCAAATTGACGATGATACACAGAATTCGCAACGGAATTAAATACAAAAGGCATGATGCCGCCTTAAGTACAAGAATACAGACTCTACTTACAGTCGGTGCTTTGAGCATTCCCTGTGAGACCAGTATTAGTTTCCGATACACCACTGCAGGTTCAATGTATTCCTTGGACCTTCACATTGATGATGAAACACAGAAATCGCATCGGAATCAGATACAAAAGGCACAATGCCGCCTTAAGTACAAGAATAGAGACTCTTCTTACAGTCGGTGCTTTGAGCATTCACTGTGAGACCAGTAATAGTATCCGATACACGATTGCAGGTTCAATCTATTCCTTGGACATACACATTGACAACGAAACACTGAAATTACATGGGAATTAAATACAAAAGGAACAATGCCGCCTTAAGTACAAGAAAAGAGACTCTTCTTACAGTCGGTGCTTTGAGCATTCCCTGTGAGACCAGTATTAGTTTCCGATACACCACTGCAGGTTCAATGTATTCCATGGACCTTCACATTGACGATGAAACACAGAAATGGCATCAGAATCAAATACAAAAGGCACAATACCGCCTTAAGTACAAGAATAGAGACTCTTCTTACAGTCGGTGTTTTGAGCATTCCCTGTGAGACCAGTAATAGTATCCGATACACCACTGCAGGTTCAATCTATTCCTTGGACATACACATTGACGATGAAACACTGAAATATATCGGAATTAAATACAAAAGAAACAATGCCGCCATAAGTACAAGAATACAGACTCTTCTTATAGTCGGTGCTTTAAGCATTCCATGTGAGACCAGTATTAGTTTTGATACACCACTACAGGTTCAATGTATTCCTAGGACCTTCACATTGACGATGAAACACAGAAATCGCATCGGAATTAAGTCCAAAACGCACAATGCCGCATTAAGTACAAGAATACAGACTCTACTTACAGTCGGTGCATTGAGCATTCCCTGTGAGACCAGTATTAGTTTCCTATACACATTTACAGGTTCAATGTATTCCTTGGACCTTCACATTGACAATGAAACACAGAAATCGCAACGGAATTAAATCCAAAACGCACAATGCCGCCTTAAGTACAAGAATACAGACTCTACTTACAGTCGGTGCTTTGAGCATTCCCTGTGAGACCAGTATTAGTTTCCGATACACCACTACAGGTTCAATGTATTCCTTGGACCTTCACATTGACGATGAAACACAGAAATCACATCGGAATTAAATACCAAAGGCACAATGCCCCCTTATGTACAAGAATAGAGGCTCTTCTTACCGTCGGTGCTTTGAGCATTCCTGTGAGACCAGTATTAGTTTCCGATACACCACTGCAGGTTCAATGTATTCCTTGGACATACACATTGACGATGAAACACTGAAATTACATCGGAATTATATACAAAAGGCACAATGCCGCCATAAGTGCAAGAAGAGTGAGACTTCTAAGAGTCTGTGTTTTGATCCTTTCCTGTGCGACCCGTATTAGTTTTCGATACGCCACTGCAGGTTCAATGTATTCCTTGGACCTTCACATTGACGATGATACACAGAATTCGCAACGGAACTAAATACAAAAGGCACAATGCCACCTTAAGTACAAGAATAGAGACTCTTCTTATAGTCGGTGCTTTGAGGTTTCCCTGTGAGACTAGTATTAGTTTCTGATACACCTCTGCAGGTTCAATGTATTTCTTGGACCTTCACATTGACGATTAAACACAGAAATCGCATCGGAATTAAATACAAAAGGCACAATGCCGCCTTAAGTAGAAGAATAGAGACTCTTCTTACTGTCGGTGCTTTGAGCATTCCCTGTGGGACTAGTATTAGTTTCCGAAACATCACTGCAGGTTCAGTGTATTCCTTGGACTGTCACATTGACGATGAAACACAGTAATGGCATCGGAATTAAATACAAAAGGCACAATGCCGCCTTAAGTACAAGAATAGAGACTCTTCTTACAGTCTGTGCTTTGAGCATTCCCTGTGCGACCAGTATTAGTTTCCGATACACCACTGGAGGTTCAATGAATTCCTAGGACATTCACATTGACGATGAAACACTGAAATTACATCGGAATTAAATACAAAAGGCACAATGCCGCCTTAAGTACAAGAATAGAGACTCTTCTTACAGTCGGCGCTTTGAGCATTCCCTGTGAGACCAGTAATAGTATCCGATACACCACTGCAGGTCCAATCTATTCCTTGGACATACACATTGACGATGAAACACAGAAATTACATCGGAATTAAATACAAAAGGAACAATGCCGCCTTAAGTACAAGAATAGAGACTCTTCTTACAGTCGGTGCTTTGAGCATTCCCTGTGAGGCCAGTATTAGTTTCCGACACACCACTGGAGTTTCAATGTATTCCTTGGACATTCACATTGACGACGAAACACTGAAATAACATCGGAATGAAATAAAAAAGGCACAATACCGCCTTAAGTACAAGAATAGAGACTCTTCTTACAGTCGGTGATTTCAGCATTCCCTGTGAGACCAGTAATAGTATCCGATACACCACTGCAGGTTCAATCTATTCCTTGGACATACACATTGACGATGAAACACAGAAATTACATCGGAATTAAATACAAAAGGAACTATGCCGCCTTAAGTACAAGAACAGAGACTCTTCTTACCGTCGGTGCTTTGAGCATTCCCTGTGAGACCAGTATTAGTTTCCGCTACACCTCTGCAGGTTCAGTTTATTCCTAGGACCTTCACATTGACAATGAAACACAGAAATCGCATCGGAATTAAATACAAAAGGCACAATGCCGCCTTAAGTACAAGAATAGTGACTCTTCTTACAGTCGGTGCTTTGAGCATTCCCTGTGAGACCAGTAATAGTATCCGATAAACCACTGCTGGTTCAATCTATTGCTTGACATTGACGATGAAACACAGAAATTACATCGGAATTAAATACAAAAGGATAAATGCCGCCTTAAGTACAAGAATAGAGACTCTTCTTACAGTCTGTGCATTGAGCATTCCCTGTGAGACCAGTATTAGTTTCCGCTACACCTCTGCAGGTTCAGTTTATTCCTTGGACCTTCACATTGCCGATGAAACGCAGAAATGGCATCGGAATTAAATATTAAAGGCACAATGCAGCCTTAAGTACAAGAATAGAGACTGTTCTTACAGTCGGTGCTTTGAGCATTCCCTGTGAGACCAGTATTAGTTTCCGCTACACCTCTGCAGGTTCAGTTTATTCCTTGGACCTTCACATTGACGATGAAACACAGAAATGGCATCGGAATTAAATTCAAAAGGCACAATGTCGCCTTAAGTACAAGAATAGAGACTCTTCTTACAGTCGGTGCTTAGAGCATTCCCTGTGAGACCAGTATTAGTTTCCGATACACCACTGCAGGTTCAATGTATTCCTTGGACCTTCACATTGACGATGAAACACAGAAATCACATCGGAATTAAATCCAAAACGCACAATACCGCCTTAAGTACAAGAATACAGACTTTACTTACAGTCGGTGCTTTGAGCATTCCCTGTGAGACCAGTATTAGTTTCCGATACACCACTGCAGGTTCAATGAATTCCTTGGACCTTCACATTGACGATGAAACACAGAAATCGCATCGGAATCAAATACAAAAGGCACAATGCCGCCTTAAGTACAAGAATAGAGACTCTTCTTACAGTCGGTGCTTTGAGCATTCCCCGTGAGACCAGTAATAGTATCCGATACACCACTGCAGGTTCAAATTATTCCTTGGACATACACATTGACGATGAAACACTGAAATTACATCGGACTTAAATACAAAAGGAAGAATGTCGCCTTAAGTACAAGAGTACAGACTCTTCTTACCGTCGGTGCTTTGAGCATTCCCTGTGAGACCAGTATTAGTTTCCGATACACCACTGTAGGTTCAATGTATTCCTTGGACATACACATTGACGATGAAACACTGAAATTACATCGGAATTAAATACAAAGGGCACAATGACGCTTTAATTACAAGAAGAATGAGACTTCTTAGAGTCTGTGCTTTGATCCTTTCCTGTGAGACCAGTATTAGTATCCGATATACCACTGCAGGTTAAATGTATTCCATGACGATGAAACACAGAAATCGCATCGGAATTAAACACCAAAGGCACAATGCCTCCTTAAGTAATAGAATAGAGACTCTTCTTACAGTCGGTGCTTTGAGCATTCCCTGTGAGACCAGTATTAGTTTCCGATACACCACTGCAAGTTCAATATATTCCTTGGACCTTCACATTGACGATGAAACACAGAAATCGCATCGGAATCAAATTGAAAAGGCACAATGCCGCCATAAGTACAAGAATAGAGACTCTTCTTACAGTCGGTGCTTTGAGCATTCCCTGTGAGACCAGTATTAGTTTCCGCTACACCTCTGCAGGTTCAGTTTATTCCTTGGACCTTCACATTGACGATGAAACACAGAAATGGCAGCGGAATTAAATTCAAAAGGCACAATGTCGCCTTAAGTACAAGAATAGAGACTCTTCTTACAGTCGGTGCTTTGAGCATTCCCTGTGAGACCAGTATTAGTTTCCGATACACCACTGCAGGTTCAATGTATTCCTTGGACCTTCACATTGACGATGAAACACAGAAATCGCATGGGAATAAAATCCAAAACGCACAATGCCGCCTTAAGTACAAGAATACAGACTCTACTTACAGTCGGGGCTTTGAGCATTCCCTGTGAGACCAGTATTAGTTTCCGATACACCACTGCAGGTTCAATGTATTCCTTGGACCTTCACATTGACGATGAAACACAGAAATCGCATCGGAATCAAATACAAAAGGCACAATGCTGCCTTAAGTACAAGAATAGAGACTCTTCTTACAGTCGATGCTTTGAGCATTCCCTGTGAGACCAGTATTAGTTTCCGATACACCACTGCAGGTTCAGTGTATTCCTTGGACCTTCACATTGACGATGAAACACAGAAATCACATCGGAATCAAATACAAAAGGCACAATGCCGCCTTAAGTACAAGAATAGAGACTATTCTTACAGTCGGTGCTTTGGGCATTCCCTGTGAGACCAGTAATAGTATCCGATACACCACTCCAGGTTCTATCTATTCCTTGGACATACACATTGACGATGAAACACTGAAATTACATCGGAATTATATACAAAAGGCACAATGCCGCCATAAGTGCAAGAAGAGTGAGACTTCTTAGAGTCTGTGTTTTGATCCTTTCCTGTGCGCCCCGTATTAGTTTTCGATACGCCACTGCAGGTTCAATGTATTCCTTGGACCTTCAAATTGACGATGATACACAGAATTCGCAACGGAATTAAATACAAAAGTCACAATGCCACCTTAAGTACAGGAATAGAGACTCTTCTTATAGTCGGTGCTTTGAGGTTTCCCTGTGAGACCAGTATTAGTTTCTGATACACCTCTGCAGGTTCAATGTATTCCTTGGACCTTCACATTGACGATTAAACACAGAAATCGCATCGGAATTAAATATAAAAGGCACAATGCCGCCTTAAGTAGAAGAATAGAGACTCTTCTTACTGTATGTGCTTTGAGCATTCCCTGTGGGACCAGTATTAGTTTCCGAAACATCACTGCAGGTTCAGTGTATTCCTTGGACTTTCACATAGACGAAGAAACACAGAAATGGCATCGGAATTAAATACAAAGGTCGCAAAGCCACCTTAAGTACAAGAATAAACACTCGGTGCTTTGAGCATTCCCTGTGTGACCAGTATTAGTTTCCGATACACCACTGCAGGTTCAATGTATTCCTTGGACATACACATTGACGAAGAAACACTGAAATTACATCGGAATTAAATACAAAAGGCACAATGCCACCATAAGTGCAAGAAGAGTGAGACTTCTTAGAGACTGTGTTTTGATATTTTCCAGTGCGACCCGTACTAGTTTCCGATACGCCACTGCAGGATAAATGTATTCCTTGACCCTTCACATTGACGATTAAACACAGAAATCGCATCGGAATTAAATACAAAAGGCACAACGCCGCCTTAAGTACAAGAATAGAGTCTCTTCTTACGGTCGGTGTTTGAGCATTCCCTGTAAGACCAGTATTAGTTTCCGATACGCCACTGGAGGTTCAATGTATTCCTTGGACATTCACATTGACGATGAAACACTGAAATTACGTCGGAATTAAATACAAAAGGCACAATGCCGCCATAAGTGCAAGAAGAGAGAGACTTCTTAGAGTCTGTGTTTTGATCCTCTCCTGTGCGACCCGTATTAGTTTCCGATACGCCACTGCAGGTTCAATGCATTCCTTGGACCTTCACATTGACGTTGAAACACAGAAATCACATCGGAATTAAATACAAAAGGCACAATGCCGCCCTAAGTACAAAAATATAGTCTCTTCTCACAGTCGGTGCTTCGAGTATTCCCTGTGAGACCAGTATTAGTTTCCGATTCACCACTGGAGGTTCAATGTATTCCTTGGACATTCACATTGACGATGAAACACTGACATTACATCGGAATTAAATACAAAAGGCACAATGATACCTTAAGTATAAGAATAGAGACTCTTCTAACAGTCGGTGCTTTGAGCATTCCCAGTAAGACCAGTATTAGTTTCCGATACACCACAGCAGGTACAATGTATTCCTTCGACCTTCACATTGACGATGAAACACAGAAATTGCATCGGAATTAAATACAAAAGCCACAATGCCACCTTAAGTACATGAATAGAGACTCTTCTTACTGTCGGTGCTTTGAGCATTCCCTGTGAGACCAGTATTAGTTTCCGATACACCACTGCAGGTTCAATGTATTCCTTGGACCTTCACATTGACGATGAAACACAGAAATCACATCGGAATTAAATACCAATGGCACAATGCCGCCTTACGTACAAGAATAGAGGCTCTTCTTACCGTCGGTGCTTTGAGCATTCCCTGTGAGACAAGTATTAGTTTCCGATACACCACAGCAGGTACAATGTATTCCTTCGACCTTCACATTGACGATGATACACAGAATTCGCAACAGAATTAAATACAAAAGGCACAATGCCACCTTAAGTACAAGAATAGAGACTCTTCTTATAGTCGGTGTTTTGAGGTTTCCCTGTGAGACCAGTATTAGTTTCCGATACACCTCTGCAGGTTCAATGTATTCCTTGGACCTTCACATTGACGACTAAACACGGAAATCGCATCGGAATTAAATACAAAAGGCACAATGCCGCCTTAAGTAGAAGAATAGAGACTCTTCTTACTGTCGGTGCTTTGAGCATTATCAGTGGGACCAGTATTAGTTTCCGAAACATCACTGCAGGTTCAGCGTATTCCTTGGACTTTCATATTGACGATGAAACACAGAAATGGCATTGGAATTAAATACAAAGGTCACAATGCCGCCTTAAGTACAAGAATAAACACTCGGTGCTTTGCGCATTCCCTGTGTGGCCAGTATTAGTTTCCGATACACCACTGCAGGTTCAATGTATTCCTTGGACATACACATTGACGAAGAAACACTGAAATTACATCGGAATTAAATACAAAAGGCACAATGCCACCATAAGTGCAAGAAGAGTGAGACATCTTAGAGACTGTGTTTTGATATTTTCCTGTGCGACCCGTACTAGTTTCCGATACGCCACTGCAGGATCAATGTATTCCTTTGTCCTTCACATTGACAATTAAACACAGAAATCGCATCGGAATTAAATACAAAAGGCACAATGCCGCCCTAAGTACAAGATTATAGTATCTTCTCACAGTCGGTGCTTCGAGTATTCCCTGTGAGACCAGTATTAGTTTCCGATACACCACTGCAGGGTCAATGTATTCCTTGGACATTCACATTGACTATGAAACACTAAAATTACATCGGAATTAAATACAAAAGGCACAATGCCGCCATAAGTGCAAGAAGAGTGAGATTTCTTACAGTCTGTGATTTGACCCTTTCCTGTGCGACCCGTATTAGTTTCCGATACGCCACTGCAGGTTCTATGTATTCCTTGGACCATCACATTGACGATTAAACACAGAAATCGCATCGGAATTAAATACAAAAGGCACAATGCCGCCTTAAGTACAAGAATAGAGACTCTTCTTACTGTCGGTGCTTTGAGCATTCCCTGTGAGACCAGTATTAGTTTCCGATATACCACTGCAGGTTCAATGTATTCCTTGGACATACACATTGACGATGAAACACTGGACCTACATCGGAATTAAATACAAAAGGCAAATTGCCGCCATAAGTGCAAGAAGAGTGAGACTTCTTAGAGTCTGTGTTTTGATCCTTTCCTTTGCGACCCGTATTAGTTTTCGATACGCCACTGCAGCTTCAATGTATTCCTTGGACCTTCAAATTGACGATGAAACTCAGAAATCGCATCGGAATTAAATACAAAAGGCACAATACCTCCTTAAATTCAAGAATAGAGACTCTTCTTACAGTCGGTGCTTTGAGCATTCCCTGTGAGAGCAGTATTAGTTTTCAATACGCCACTGCAAGTTCAATGTATTGCTTGAACCTTCAAATTGACGATGATACACAGAATTCGCAACGGAATTAAATACAAAAGGCACAATGCCGCCTTAAGTACAAGAATACAGACTCTACTTTCAGTCGGTGCTTTGAGCATTCCCTGTGAGACAAGTATTAGTTTCCGATACACCACTGCAGGTTCAATGTATTCCTTGGACCTTCACATTGACGACGAAACACAGAAATCGCATCGGAATCAAATACAAAAGGCACAATGCCACCTTAAGTACAAGAATAGAGACTCTTCTTACAGTCGGTGCTTTGAGTATTCCCTGTGAGACCAGTAATAGTATCCGATACACCATTGCAGGTTCAATCTATTCCTTGGACATACACATTGACGACGAAACACTGAAATTACATCGGAATTAAATACAAAAGGGACAATGCCGCCTTAAGTACAAGAAAAGAGACTCTTCTTACAGTCAGTGCTTTGAGCATTCCCTGTGAGACCTGTATTAATTTCCGATACACCACTGCAGGTTCAATGTATACCTTGGACCTTCACATTGACGATGAAACACAGAAATCGAATCGGAATTAAATACAAAAGGCACAATGCCGCCTTAAGTACAAGAATAGAGACTGTTCTTACAGTCGGTGCTTTGAGCATTCCCTGTGAGACCAGTAATAGTATCCGATACACCACTGCAGGTTCAATCTATCCCTTGGACATACACATTGACGATAAAACACAGAAATGGCATCGGAATTAAATACTAAAGGCACCATGCCGCCTTAAGTACAAGAATAGAGACTCTTCTTACAGTCGGTGCTTTGAGCATTCCCTGTGAGACCAGTATTAGTTTCCGCTACACCTCTGCAGGTTCAGTTTATTCCTTGGACCTTCACATTGACGATGAAACACAGAAATGGCAGCGGAATTAAATTCAAAAGGCACAATGTCGCCTTAAGTACAAGAATAGAGACTCTTCTTACAGTCGGTGCTTTGAGCATTCCCTGTGACACCAGTATTAGTTTCCGATACACCACTGCAGGTTCAATGTATTCCTTGGACCTTCACATTGACGATGAAACACAGAAATCGCATGGGAATTAAATCCAAAACGCACAATGCCGCCTTAAGTACAAGAATACAGACTCTACTTACAGTCGGTGCTTTGAGCATTCCCTGTGAGACCAGTATTAGTTTCCGATACACCACTGCAGGTTCAATGTATTCCTTGAACCTTCACATTGACGATGAAACACAGAAATCGCATCGGAATCAAATACAAAAGGCACAATGCTGCCTTATGTACAAGAATAGAGACTCTTCTTACAGTCGGTGCTTTGAGCATTCCCTGTGAGACCAGTATTAGTTTCCGATACACCACTGCAGGTTCAGTGTATTCCTTGGACCTTCACATTGACGATGAAACACAGAAATCACATCGGAATCAAATACAAAAGGCACAATGCCGCCTTAAGTACAAGAATAGAGACTATTCTTACAGTCGGTGCTTTGGGCTTTCCCTGTGGGACCAGTATTAGTTTCCGAAACATCACTGGAGGTTCAGTGTATTCCTTGGACTTTCACATAGACGAAGAAACACAGAAATGGCATCGGAATTAAATACAAAGGTCGCAATGCCACCTTAAGTCAAGAATAAACACTCGGTGCTTTGAGCATTCCCTGTGTGACCAGTATTAGTTTCCGATACACCACTGCAGGTTCAATGTATTCCTTGGACATACACATTGACGAAGAAACACTGAAATTACATCGGAATTAAATACAAAAGGCACAATGCCACCATAAGTGCAAGAAGAGTGAGACTTCTTAGAGACTGTGTTTTGATATTTTCCTGTGCGACCCGTACTAGTTTCCGATACGCCACTGCAGGATAAATGTATTCCTTCACCCTTCACATTGACGATTAAACACAGAAATCGCATCGGAATTAAATACAAAAGGCACAACGCCGCCTTAAGTACAAGAATAGAGTCTCTTCTTACGGTCGGTGTTTGTGCATTCCCTGTAAGACCAGTATTAGTTTCCGATACGCCACTGGAGGTTCAATGTATTCCTTGGACATTCACATTGACGATGAAACACTGAAATTACGTCGGAATTAAATACAAAAGGCACAATGCCGCCATAAGTGCAAGAAGAGAGAGACTTCTTAGAGTCTGTGTTTTGATCCTCTCCTGTGCGACCCGTATTAGTTTCCGATACGCCACTGCAGATTCAATGCATTCCTTGGACCTTCACATTGACGTTGAAACACAGAAATCACATCGGAATTAAATACAAAAGGCACAATGCCGCCCTAAGTACAAAAATATAGTCTCTTCTCACAGTCGGTGCTACGAGTATTCCCTGTGAGACCAGTATTAGTTTCCGATTCACCACTGGAGGTTCAATGTATTCCTTGGACATTCACATTGGCGATGAAACACTGAAATTACATCGGAATTAAATACAAAAGGCACAATGCCACCATAAGTGCAAGAAGAGTGAGACATCTTAGAGACTGTGTTTTGATATTTTCCTGTGCGACCCGTACTAGTTTCCGATACGCCACTGCAGGATCAATGTATTCCTTTGTCCTTCACATTGACGATTAAACACAGAAATCGCATCGGAATTAAATACAAAAGGCACAATGCCGCCCTAAGTACAAGAATATAGTTTCTTCTCACAGTCGGTGCTTCGAGTATTCCCTGTGAGACCAGTATTAGTTTCCGATACACCACTGCAGGATCAATGTATTCCGTGGACATTCACATTGACTATGAAACACTAAAATTACATCGGAATTAAATACAACTGGCACAATGCCGCCATAAGTGCAAGAAAAGAGACTCTTCTTACAGTCAGTGCTTTGAGCATTCCCTGTGAGACCTGTATTAATTTCCGATACACCACTGCAGGTTCAATGTATACCTTGGACCTTCACATTGACGATGAAACACAGAAATCGAATCGGAATTAAATACAAAAGGCACAATGCCGCCTTAAGTACAAGAATAGAGACTGTTCTTACAGTCGGTGCTTTGAGCATTCCCTGTGAGACCAGTAATAGTATCCGATACACCACTGCAGGTTCAATCTATCCCTTGGACATACACATTGACGATAAAACACAGAAATGGCATCGGAATTAAATACTAAAGGCACCATGCCGCCTTAAGTACAAGAATAGAGACTCTTCTTACAGTCGGTGCTTTGAGCATTCCCTGTGAGACCAGTATTAGTTTCCGCTACACCTCTGCAGGTTCAGTTTATTCCTTGGACCTTCACATTGACGATGAAACACAGAAATGGCAGCGGAATTAAATTCAAAAGGCACAATGTCGCCTTAAGTACAAGAATAGAGACTCTTCTTACAGTCGGTGCTTTGAGCATTCCCTGTGAGACCAGTATTAGTTTCCGATACACCACTGCAGGTTCAATGTATTCCTTGGACCTTCACATTGACGATGAAACACAGAAATCGCATGGGAATTAAATCCAAAACGCACAATGCCGCCTTAAGTACAAGAATACAGACTCTACTTACAGTCGGTGCTTTGAGCATTCCCTGTGAGACCAGTATTAGTTTCCGATACACCACTGCAGGTTCAATGTATTCCTTGAACCTTCACATTGACGATGAAACACAGAAATCGCATCGGAATCAAATACAAAAGGCACAATGCTGCCTTAAGTACAAGAATAGAGACTCTTCTTACAGTCGGTGCTTTGAGCATTCCCTGTGAGACCAGTATTAGTTTCCGATACACCACTGCAGGTTCAGTGTATTCCTTGGACCTTCACATTGACGATGAAACACAGAAATCACATCGGAATCAAATACAAAAGGCACAATGCCGCCTTAAGTACAAGAATAGAGACTATTCTTACAGTCGGTGCTTTGGGCTTTCCCTGTGGGACCAGTATTAGTTTCCGAAACATCACTGGAGGTTCAGTGTATTCCTTGGACTTTCACATAGACGAAGAAACACAGAAATGGCATCGGAATTAAATACAAAGGTCGCAATGCCACCTTAAGTCAAGAATAAACACTCGGTGCTTTGAGCATTCCCTGTGTGACCAGTATTAGTTTCCGATACACCACTGCAGGTTCAATGTATTCCTTGGACATACACATTGACGAAGAAACACTGAAATTACATCGGAATTAAATACAAAAGGCACAATGCCACCAGAAGTGCAAGAAGAGTGAGACTTCTTAGAGACTGTGTTTTGATATTTTCCTGTGCGACCCGTACTAGTTTCCGATACGCCACTGCAGGATAAATGTATTCCTTCACCCTTCACATTGACGATTAAACACAGAAATCGCATCGGAATTAAATACAAAAGGCACAACGCCGCCTTAAGTACAAGAATAGAGTCTCTTCTTACGGTCGGTGTTTGTGCATTCCCTGTAAGACCAGTATTAGTTTCCGATACGCCACTGGAGGTTCAATGTATTCCTTGGACATTCACATTGACGATGAAACACTGAAATTACGTCGGAATTAAATACAAAAGGCACAATGCCGCCATAAGTGCAAGAAGAGAGAGACTTCTTAGAGTCTGTGTTTTGATCCTCTCCTGTGCGACCCGTATTAGTTTCCGATACGCCACTGCAGATTCAATGCATTTCTTGGACCTTCACATTGACGTTGAAACACAGAAATCACATCGGAATTAAATACAAAAGGCACAATGCCGCCCTAAGTACAAAAATATAGTCTCTTCTCACAGTCGGTGCTACGAGTATTCCCTGTGAGACCAGTATTAGTTTCCGATTCACCACTGGAGGTTCAATGTATTCCTTGGACATTCACATTGGCGATGAAACACTGAAATTACATCGGAATTAAATACAAAAGGCACAATGCCACCATAAGTGCAAGAAGAGTGAGACATCTTAGAGACTGTGTTTTGATATTTTCCTGTGCGACCCGTACTAGTTTCCGATACGCCACTGCAGGATCAATGTATTCCTTTGTCCTTCACATTGACGATTAAACACAGAAATCGCATCGGAATTAAATACAAAAGGCACAATGCCGCCCTAAGTACAAGAATATAGTTTCTTCTCACAGTCGGTGCTTCGAGTATTCCCTGTGAGACCAGTATTAGTTTCCGATACACCACTGCAGGATCAATGTATTCCGTGGACATTCACATTGACTATGAAACACTAAAATTACATCGGAATTAAATACAACTGGCACAATGCCGCCATAAGTGCAAGAAGAGTGAGATTTCTTACAGTCTGTGATTTGACCCTTTCCTGTGCGACCCGTATTAGTTTCCGATACGCCACTGCAGGTTCTATGTATTCCTTGGACCATCACATTGACGATTAAACACAGAAATCGCATCGGAAGTAAATACAAAAGGCACAATGCCTCCTTAAGTACAAGAATAGAGACTCTTCTTACTGTCGGTGCTTTGAGCATTCCCTGTGAGACCAGTATTAGTTTCCGATACACCACTGCAGGTTCAATGCATTCCTTGGGCATACACATTGACGATGAAACACTGGACCTACATCGGAATTAAATACAAAAGGCAAATTGCCGCCATAAGTGCAAGAAGAGTGAGACTTCTTAGAGTCTGTGTTTTGATCCTTTCCTGTGCGACCCGTATTAGTTTTCGATACGCCACTGCAGGTTCAATTTATTCCTTGGACCTTCAAATTGACGATGATACACAGAATTCGCAACGGAATTAAATACAAAAGGCACAATGCCACCTTAAGTACAAGAATAGAGACTCTTCTTATAGTCGGTGCTTTGAGGTTTCCCTGTGAGACCAGTATTAGTTTCCGATACACCTCTGCAGGATCAATGTATTCCTTGGACCTTCACATTGACGATTAAACACAGAAATCGCATCGGAATTAAATACAAAAGGAACAATGTCGCCTTAAGTAGAAGAATAGAGACTCTTCTTACTGTCGGTGCTTTTGAGCATTCCCTGTGGGACCAGTATTAGTTTCCGGAACATCACTGCAGGTTCAGTGTATTCCTTGGACATTCACATTGACGATGAAACACAGAAATGGCATCGGAATTAAATACAAAGTTCACAATGCCGTTTTAAGTACAAGAATAAACACTCGGTGCTTTGAGCAATCCCTGTGTGACCAGTATTAGTTTTCGATACACCACTGCAGGTTCAATGCATTCCTAGGACCTTCAAATTGACGATGAAACACAGAAATCGCATCGGAATTAAATACAAAAGGCACAATACCTCCTTAAATTCAAGAATAGAGACTCTTCTTACAGTCGGTGCTTTGAGCATTCCCTGTGAGAGCTGTATTAGTTTTCGATACGCCACTGCAGGTTCAATGTATTCCTTGAACATTCAAATTGACGATGATACACAGAATTCGTAACGGAATTAAATACAAAAGGCACAATGCCGCCTTAAGTACAAGAATACAGACTCTACTTACAGTCGGTGCTTTGAGCATTCCCTGTGAGACAAGTATTAGTTTCCGATACACCACTGCAGGTTCAATGTATTCCTTGGACCTTCACATTGACGATGAAACACAGAAATCGCATCGGAATCAAATATAAAAGGCACAATGCCGCCTTAAGTACAAGAATAGAGACTCTTCTTACAGTCGGTGCTTTGAGTATTCCCTGTGAGACCAGTAATAGTATCCGATACACCATTGCAGGTTCAATCTATTCCTTGGACATACACATTGACGACGAAACACTGAAATTACATCGGAATTAAATACAAAAGGAACAATGCCGCCTTAAGTACAAGAAAAGAGACTCTTCTTACAGTCAGTGCTTTGAGCATTCCCTGTGAGACCAGTATTAGTATCCGATACACCACTGCAGGTTCAATGTATCCCTCGGACCTTCACATTGACGATGAAACACAGAAATCGCATCGGAATTAAATACAAAAGGCAAAATGCCGCCTTAAGTACAAGAATAGAGACTATTCTTACAGTCGGTGCTTTGAGCATTCCCTGTGAGACCAGTAATAGTATCCGATACACCACTGCAGGTTCAATCTATTCCTTGGACATACACATTGACGATGAAACACTGAAATACATCGGAATTAAATGCAAATGAAACAATGCCGCCTTAAGTACAAGAATACAGACTCTTCTTACAGTCGGTGCTTTAAGCATTCCATGTGAGACCAGTATTAGTTTTCGATACACCACTACAGGTTCAATGTATTCCTTGGACCTTGACATTGACGATGTAACACAGAAATCGCATCGGAATTAAATCCAAAACGCACAATGCCACCTTAAGTACAAGAATACAGACTATACTTACAGTCGGTGCATTGAGCATTCCCTGTGAGACCTGTATTAGATTCCTATACACCACTACAGGTTCAATGTATTCCTTGGACCTTCACATTGACAATTAAACACAGAAATCGCAACGGAATTAAATCCAAAACGCACAATGCCGCCTTAACTACAAGATTACAGACTCTACTTACAGTCGGTGCTTTGAGCATTCCCTGTGAGACCAGTATTAGTTTCCGATACACAACTGCAGGTTCAATGTATTCCTTGGACCTTCACATTGACGATGAAACACAGAAATCACATCGGAATGAAATACTAAAGGCACAATGCCGCCTTATGTACAAGAATAGAGGCTCTTCTTACCGTCGGTGCTTTGAGCATTCCCTGTGAGACCAGTATTAGATTCCGATACACCACTGCCGGTTCAATGTATTCCTTGTACATACACATTGACGATGAAACACTGAAATTACATCGGAATTATATACAAAAGGCACAATGCCGCCATAAGTGCAAGAAGAGTGAGACTTCTTAGAGTCTGTGTTTTGATCCTTTCCTGTGCGACCCGTATTAGTTTTCGATACGCCACTGCAGGTTCAATTTATTCCTTGGACCTTCAAATTGACGATGATACACAGAATTCGCAACGGAATTAAATACAAAAGGCACAATGCCACCTTAAGTACAAGAATAGAGACTCTTCTTATAGTCGGTGCTTTGAGGTTTCCCTGTGAGACCAGTATTAGTTTCCGATACACCTCTGCAGGATCAATGCATTCCTTGGACCTTCACATTGACGATTAAACACAGAAATCGCATCGGAATTAAATACAAAAGGAACAATGTCGCCTTAAGTAGAAGAATAGAGACTCTTCTTACTGTCGGTGCTTTGAGCATTCCCTGTGGGACCAGTATTAGTTTCCGGAACATCACTGCAGGTTCAGTGTATTCCTTGGACATTCACATTGACGATGAAACACAGAAATGGCATCGGAATTAAATACAAAGGTCACAATGCCGTTTTAAGTACAAGAATAAACACTCGGTGCTTTGAGCAATCCCTGTGTGACCAGTATTAGTTTCCGATACACCACTGCAGGTTCAATGCATTCCTAGGACCTTCACATTGACGATGAAACACAGAAATCGCATCGGAATTACATACAAAAGGCACAATGCCGAACTAAGTACAAGAATATAGTCTCTTCTCACAGTCGGTGCTTCGAGTATTCCCTGTGAGACCAGTATTAGTTTCCGATACACCACTGCAGGTTCAATGTATTCATTGGACATACACATTGACTATGAAACACTAAAATTACATCGGAATTAAATACAAATGGCACAATGCCGTCATAAGTGCAAGAAGAGTGAGATTGCTTAGAGTCTGTGATTTGACCCTTTCCTGTGCGACCCGTATTAATTTCCGATACGCCACTGCAGGTTCTATGTATTGCTTGGACCATCACATTGACGATTAAACACAGAAATCGTATCGGAATTAAATACAAAAGGCACAATGCCGCCTTAAGTACAAGAATAGACACTCTTCTTACAGTCGGTGCTTTGAGCATTCCCTGTGAGACCAGTATTAGTTTCCGATTCACCACTGGAGGTTCAATGTATTCCTTGGACATTCACATTGACGATGAAACACTGAAATTACATCGGAATTAAATAAAAAAGGCACAATGATGCCATAAGTATAAGAATAGAGACTCTTCTAACAGTCGGTGCTTTGAGCATACCCAGGAAGACCAGTATTAGTTTCCGATACACCACAGCAGGTTCTATGTATTCCTTCGACCTTCACATTGACGATGAAACACAGAAATTGCATCGGAATTAAATACAAAAGCCACAATGCCGCCTTAAGTACAAGAATAGAGACTCTTCTTACTGTCGGTGCTTTGAGCATTCCCTGTGAGACCAGTATTAGTTTCCTATACACCACTGCAGGTTCAATGTATTCCTTAGACATACACATTGACGATGAAACACTGGACCTACATCGGAATTAAATACAAAAGGGAAAATGCCGCCATAAGTGCAAGAAGAGTGAGACTTCTTAGAGTCTGTGTTTTGATCCTTTCCTGTGCGACCCGTATCAGATTTCGATACGCCACTGCAGCTTCAATGTATACCTTGGACCTTCAAATTGGCGCTGAAACACAGAAATCGCATCGGAATTAAATACAAAAGACACAATACCGCCTTAAATTCAAGAATAGAGACTCTTCTTGCAGTCGGTGCTTTGAGCATTCCCTGTGAGAGCAGTATTAGTTTCCGATACACCACTGCAGGTTCAATGTACTCCTTGGACCTTCACATTGACGATTAAACACAGAAATCACATCGGAATTAAATAGAAAAGGCACAATGCCGCCTTAAGTACATAAATAGAGACTCTTCTTACAGTCGGTGTTTTGAGCATTCCCTGCGAGACCAGTATTAGTTTCCGATACACCACTGTAGGTTCTGTGTATTCCTTGGACCTTCACATTGACGATGAAACACAGAAATGGCATCGGAATTAAATACAAAAGGCACAATGCCGCATTAAGTACAGGAATAGACACTCTTCTTACAGTCAGTGCTTTGAGCATTCCCTGTGAGACCAGTATTAGTTTCCGATACACCACTGCAGGTTCAATGTATTCCTTGGACCTTCACATTGACGATGAAACACAGAAATCGCATCGGAATAAAATTCAAAAGGAACAATGCCGCCTTAAGTACAAGAATAGAGACTCTTCTTACAGTCGGTGCTTTGAGCAATCCCTGTGAGACCAGTATTAGTTTCCGATACACCACTGCAGGTTCAATGTATTCCTTGGACATACACATTGGCGATGAAACACTGAAATTACATCGGAATTAAATACAAAAGGCACAATGCCGCCATAAGTGCAAGAACAGTGAGACTTCTTAGTGTCGGTGTTTGATCCTTTCCTTTGCGACCCGTATTAGTTTTCGATACGCTACTGCAGGTTAAATGTATTCCTTGGACTTTCAAACTGACGATGAAACACAGAAATCGCATCGGAATTAAATACAAAAGCACAATGCCACCTTAAGTACAAGAACCGAGACTCTTCTTTCAGTCGGTGCTTTGAGCATTCCCTGTGAGACCAGTATAAGTTTCCGATACACCGCTGCAGGTTCAATGTATTCCTTGGACCTTCACATTGACGATTAAACACAGAAATCACATCGGAATGAAATACAAAAAGAACAATGCCGCCTTAAGTACAAGAATAGAGACTCTTCTTACAGTCGGTGCTTTGAGCATTCCCTGTGAGACCAGTATTAGTTTCCGCTACACCACTGCTGGTTCAATATATTCGTTGGACCTTCACATTGACGATAAAGCACAGAAATCGCATCGGAATTAAATACAAAAGGAACAATGCCGCCTTAAGTACAAGAATAGAGACTCTTCTTACGGTCGGTGCTTTGAGCATTCCGTGTGAGACCAGTATTAGTTTCCGATATACCACTGGAGGTTCAATGTATTCCTTGGACATTCACATTGACGATGAAACACTGAAATTACATCGGAATTAAATACAAAAGGCACAATGATGCCTTAAGTACAAGAATAGAGACTCTTCTAACAGTCGGTGTATTCAGCATTCCCTGTAAGACCAGTATTAGTTTCCGATACACCACTGCAGGTTCAATGTATTCCTTCGACATACACATTGACGATGAAACACTGAAATTACATCGGAATTAAATACAAAAGGCACAATGCCGCCATAAGTGCAAGAAGAGTGAGACTTCTTAAAGTCTGTGTTTTGATCCTTACCTGTGCGACTCGTATTAGTTTCCGATACGCCACTGCAGGTTCAATGTATTCCTTGGACCTTCACATTGTCGATGAAATACAGGAATCGCATCGGAATTAAATACAAAAGGCACAATTCCGCCTTAAGTACAAGAATAGAGACTCTTCTTACTGTCGGTGTTTTGAGCATTCCCTGTGAGACCAATATTAGTATCCGATACAATACTGCAGGATAATTGTATTCCTTGGACATACACATTGACGATGAAACACTGGACCTACATCGGAATTAAATACAAAAGGCAAATTGCCGCCATAAGTGCAAGAAGAGTGAGACTTCTTAAAGTCTGTGTTTTGATCCTTTCCTGTGCGACCCGTATTAGTTTTCGATACGCCACTGCAGCTTCAATGTATTCCTTGGACCTTCAAATTGACGATGAAACATAGAAATCGCATCGGAATTAAATACAAAAGGCACAATACCTCCTTAAATTCAAGAATAGAGACTCTTCTTACAGTCGGTGCTTTGAGCATTCCCTGTGAGAGCAGTATTAGTTTTCGATACGCCACTGCAAGTTCAATGTATTGCTTGAACCTTCAAATTGACGATGATACACAGAATTCGCAACGGAATTAAATACAAAAGGCACAATGCCGCCTTAAGTACAAGAATACAGACTCTACTTTCAGTCGGTGCTTTGACCATTCCCTGTGAGACAAGTATTAGTTTCCGATACACCACTGCAGGTTCAATGTATTCCTTGGACCTTCACATTGACGATTAAACACAGAAATCACATCGGAATGAAATACAAAAAGAACAATGCCGCCTTAAGTACAAGAATAGAGACTCTTCTTACAGTCGGTGCTTTGAGCATTCCCTGTGAGACCAGTATTAGTTTCCGCTACACCACTGCTGGTTCAATATATTCGTTGGACCTTCACATTGACGATAAAGCACAGAAATCGCATCGGAATTAAATACAAAAGGAACAATGCCGCCTTAAGTACAAGAATAGAGACTCTTCTTACGGTCGGTGCTTTGAGCATTCCGTGTGAGACCAGTATTAGTTTCCGATATACCACTGGAGGTTCAATGTATTCCTTGGACATTCACATTGACGATGAAACACTGAAATTACATCGGAATTAAATACAAAAGGCACAATGATGCCTTAAGTACAAGAATAGAGACTCTTCTAACAGTCGGTGTATTCAGCATTCCCTGTAAGACCAGTATTAGTTTCCGATACACCACTGCAGGTTCAATGTATTCCTTCGACATACACATTGACGATGAAACACTGAAATTACATCGGAATTAAATACAAAAGGCACAATGCCGCCATAAGTGCAAGAAGAGTGAGACTTCTTAAAGTCTGTGTTTTGATCCTTACCTGTGCGACTCGTATTAGTTTCCGATACGCCACTGCAGGTTCAATGTATTCCTTGGACCTTCACATTGTCGATGAAATACAGGAATCGCATCGGAATTAAATACAAAAGGCACAATTCCGCCTTAAGTACAAGAATAGAGACTCTTCTTACTGTCGGTGTTTTGAGCATTCCCTGTGAGACCAATATTAGTATCCGATACAATACTGCAGGATAATTGTATTCCTTGGACATACACATTGACGATGAAACACTGGACCTACATCGGAATTAAATACAAAAGGCAAATTGCCGCCATAAGTGCAAGAAGAGTGAGACTTCTTAAAGTCTGTGTTTTGATCCTTTCCTGTGCGACCCGTATTAGTTTTCGATACGCCACTGCAGCTTCAATGTATTCCTTGGACCTTCAAATTGACGATGAAACATAGAAATCGCATCGGAATTAAATACAAAAGGCACAATACCTCCTTAAATTCAAGAATAGAGACTCTTCTTACAGTCGGTGCTTTGAGCATTCCCTGTGAGAGCAGTATTAGTTTTCGATACGCCACTGCAAGTTCAATGTATTGCTTGAACCTTCAAATTGACGATGATACACAGAATTCGCAACGGAATTAAATACAAAAGGCACAATGCCGCCTTAAGTACAAGAATACAGACTCTACTTTCAGTCGGTGCTTTGACCATTCCCTGTGAGACAAGTATTAGTTTCCGATACACCACTGCAGGTTCAATGTATTCCTTGGACCTTCACATTGGCGATGAAACACAGAAATCCCATCGGAATCAAATACAAAAGGCACAATGCCGCCTTAAGTACAAGAATAGAGACTCTTCTTACAGTCGGTGCTTTGAGTATTCCCAGTGAGACCAGTAATAGTATCCGATACACCATTGCAGGTTCAATCTATTCCTCGGACATACACATTGACGACGAAACACTGAAATTACATCGGAATTAAATACAAAAGGAACAATGCCGCCTTAAGTACAAGAAAAGAGACTCTTCTTACAGTCAGTGCTTTGAGCATTCCCTGTGAGACCAGTATTAATTTCCGATACACCACTGCAGGTTCAATGTATCCCTTGGACCTTCACATTGACGATGAAACACAGAAATCGCATCGGAATTAAATACAAAAGGCACAATGCCGCCTTAAGTACAAGAATAGAGACTATTCTTACAGTCGGTGCTTTGAGCATTCCCTGTGAGACCAGTAATAGTATCCGATACACCACTGCAGGTTCAATCTATCCCTTGGACATACACATTGACGATAAAACACAGAAATGGCATCGGAATTAAATACAAAAGGCACAATGCCGCCTTAAGTACAAGAATAGAGACTCTTCTTACAGTCGGTGCTTTGAGCATTCCCTGTGAGACCAGTATTAGTTTCCGCTACACCTCTGCAGGTTCAGTTTATTCCTTGGACCTTCACATTGACGATGAAACACAGAAATGGCAGCGGAATTAAATTCAAAAGGCACAATGTCGCCTTAAGTACAAGAATAGAGACTCTTCTTACAGTCGGTGCTTTGAGCATTCCCTGTGAGACCAGTATTAGTTTCCGATACACCACTGCAGGTTCAATGTATTCCTTGGACCTTCACATTGACGATGAAACACAGAAATCGCATGGGAATGAAATCCAAAACGCACAATGCCGCCTTAAGTACAAGAATACAGACTCTACTTACAGTCGGTGCTTTGAGCATTCCCTGTGAGACCAGTATTAGTTTCCGATACACCACTGCAGGTTCAATGTATTCCTTGGACCTTCACATTGACGATGAAACACAGAAATCGCATCGGAATCAAATACAAAAGGCACAATGCTGCCTTAAGTACAAGAATAGAGACTCTTCTTACAGTCGGTGCTTTGAGCATTCCCTGTGAGACCAGTATTAGTTTCCGATACACCACTGCAGGTTCAGTGTATTTCTTGGACCTTCACAATGTCGATGAAACACAGACATCACATCGGAATCAAATACAAAAGGCAAAATGCCGCCTTAAGTACAAGAATAGAGACTATTCTTACAGTCGGTGCTTTGGGCATTCCCTGTGGGACCAGTATTAGTTTCCGAAACATCACTGGAAGTTCAGTGTATTCCTTGGACTTTCACATAGACGAAGAAACACAGAAATGGCATCGGAATTAAATACAAAGGTCGCAATGCCACCTTAGGTACAAGAATAAACACTCGGTGCTTTGAGCATTCCCTGTGTGACCAGTATTAGTTTCCGATACACCACTGCAGGTTCAATGTATTCCTTGGACATACACATTGACGAAGAAACACTGAAATTACATCGGAATTAAGTACAAAACACACAATGCCATCATAAGTGCAAGAAGAGTGAGACTTCTTAGAGACTGTGTTTTGATATTTTCCTGTGCGACCCGTACTAGTTTCCGATACGCCACTGCAGGATCAATGTATTCCTTTGTCCTTCACATTGACGATGAAACACAGAAATCGCATCGGAATTAAATACAAAAGGAACAATGTCGCCTTAAGTAGAAGAATAGAGACTCTTCTTACTGTCGGTGCTTTGAGCATTCCCTGTGGGACCAGTATTAGTTTCCGGAACATCACTGCAGGTTCAGTGTATTCCTTGGACATTCACATTGACGATGAAACACAGAAATGACATCGGAATTAAATACAAAGGTCACAATGCCGTTTTAAGTACAAGAATAAACACTCGGTGCTTTGAGCAATCCCTGTGTGACCAGTATTAGTTTTCGATACACCACTGCAGGTTCAATGCATTCCTAGGACCTTCAAATTGACGATGAAACACAGAAACCGCATCGGAATTAAATACAAAAGGCACAATACCTCCTTAAATTCAAGAATAGAGACTCTTCTTACAGTCGGTGCTTTGAGCATTCCCTGTGAGAGCAGTATTAGTTTTCGATACGCCACTGCAGGTTCAACGTATTCCTTGAACCTTCAAATTGACGATGATACACAGAATTCGTAACGGAATTAAATACAAAAGGCACAATGCCGCCTTAAGTACAAGAATACAGACTCTACTTACAGTCGGTGCTTTGAGCATTCCCTGTGAGACAAGTATTAGTTTCCGATACACCACTGCAGGTTCATTGTATTCCTTGGACCTTCACATTGACGATGAAACACAGAAATCGCATCGGAATCAAATACAAAAGGCACAATGCCGCCTTAAGTACAAGAATAGAGACCCTTCTTACAGTCGGTGCTTTGAGTATTCCCTGTGAGACCAGTAATAGTATCCGATACACCATTGCAGGTTCAATCTATTCCTTGGACATACACATTGACGACGAAACACTGAAATTACATCGGAATTAAATGCAAAAGGAACAATGCCGCCTTAAGTACAAGAAAAGAGACTCTTCTTACAGTCAGTGCTTTGAGCATTCCCTGTGAGAGCAGTATTAGTTTTCGATACGCCACTGCAGGTTCAACGTATTCCTTGAACCTTCAAATTGACGATGATACACAGAATTCGTAACGGAATTAAATACAAAAGGCACAATGCCGCCTTAAGTACAAGAATACAGACTCTTCTTACAGTCGGTGCTTTAAGCATTCCATGTGAGACCAGTATTAGTTTCCGATACACCACTACAGGTTCAATGTATTCCTTGGACCTTGACATTGACGATGTAACACAGAAATCGCATCGGAATTAAATCCAAAATGCACAATGCCACCTTACGTACAAGAATACAGACTATACTTACAGTCGGTGCATTGAGCTTTCCCTGTGAGACCAGTATTAGATTCCTATACACCACTACAGGTTCAATGTATTCCTTGGACCTTCACATTGACAATGAAACACAGAAATCGCAACGGAATTAAATCCAAAACGCACAATGCCGCCTTAACTACAAGATTACAGACTCTACTTACAGTCGGTGCTTTGAGCATTCCCTGTGAGACCAGTATTAGTTTCCGATACACCACTGCAGGTTCAGTGTATTCCTTCGACCTTCACATTGACGATGAAACACAGAAATCACATCGGAATGAAATACTAAAGGCACAATGCCGCCTTATGTACAAGAATAGAGGCTCTTCTTACAGTCAGTGCTTTGAGCATTCCCTGTGAGACCAGTATTAATTTCCGATACACCACTGCAGGTTCAATGTATCCCTTGGACCTTCACATTGACGATGAAACACAGAAATCGCATCGGAATTAAATACAAAAGGCACAATGCCGCCTTAAGTACAAGAATAGAGACTATTCTTACAGTCGGTGCTTTGAGCATTCCCTGTGAGACCAGTAATAGTATCCGATACACCACTGCAGGTTCAATCTATCCCTTGGACATACACATTGACGATAAAACACAGAAATGGCATCGGAATTAAATACAAAAGGCACAATGCCGCCTTAAGTACAAGAATAGAGACTCTTCTTACAGTCGGTGCTTTGAGCATTCCCTGTGAGACCAGTATTAGTTTCCGCTACACCTCTGCAGGTTCAGTTTATTCCTTGGACCTTCACATTGACGATGAAACACAGAAATGGCAGCGGAATTAAATTCAAAAGGCACAATGTCGCCTTATGTACAAGAATAGAGACTCTTCTTACAGTCGGTGCTTTGAGCATTCCCTGTGAGACCAGTATTAGTTTCCGATACACCACTGCAGGTTCAATGTATTCCTTGGACCTTCACATTGACGATGAAACACAGAAATCGCATGGGAATTAAATCCAAAACGCACAATGCCGCCTTAAGTACAAGAATACAGACTCTACTTACAGTCGGTGCTTTGAGCATTCCCTGTGAGACCAGTATTAGTTTCCGATACACCACTGCAGGTTCAATGTATTCCTTGGACCTTCACATTGACGATGAAACACAGAAATCGCATCGGAATCAAATACAAAAGGCACAATGCTGCCTTAAGTACAAGAATAGAGACTCTTCTTACAGTCGGTGCTTTGAGCATTCCCTGTGAGACCAGTATTAGTTTCCGATACACCACTGCAGGTTCAGTGTATTTCTTGGACCTTCACATTGACGATGAAACACAGACATCACATCGGAATCAAATACAAAAGGCACAATGCCGCCTTAAGTACAAGAATAGAGACTATTCTTACAGTCGGTGCTTTGGGCATTCCCTGTGGGACCAGTATTAGTTTCCGAAACATCACTGGAGGTTCAGTGTATTCCTTGGACTTTCACATAGACGAAGAAACACAGAAATGGCATCGGAATTAAATACAAAGGTCGCAATGCCACCTTAAGTACAAGAATAAACACTCGGTGCTTTGAGCATTCCCTGTGTGACCAGTATTAGTTTCCGATACACCACTGCAGGTTCAATGTATTCCTTGGACATACACATTGACGAAGAGACACAGAAATGGCAGCGGAATTAAATTCAAAAGGCACAATGTCGCCTTAAGTACAAGAATAGAGACTCTTCTTACAGTCGGTGCTTTGAGCATTCCCTGTGAGACCAGTATTAGTTTCCGATACGCCACTGGAGGTTCAATGTATTCCTTGGACATTCACATTGACGATGAAACACTGAAATTACGTCGGAATGAAGTACAAAAGGCACAATGCCACCATAAATGCAAGAAGAGTGAGACTTCTTAGAGTCTGTGTTTTGATCCTCTCCTGTGCGACCCGTATTAGTTTTCGATACGCCACTGCAGGATCAATGTATTCCTTTGTCCTTCACATTGACGATGAAACACAGAAATCGCATCGGAATTAAATACAAAAGGAACAATGTCGCCTTAAGTAGAAGAATAGAGACTCTTCTTACTGTCGGTGCTTTGAGCATTCCCTGTGGGACCAGTATTAGTTTCCGGAACATCACTGCAGGTTCAGTGTATTCCTTGGACATTCACATTGACGATGAAACACAGAAATGGCATCGGAATTAAATACAAAGGTCACAATGCCGTTTTAAGTACAAGAATAAACACTCGGTGCTTTGAGCAATCCCTGTGTGACCAGTATTAGTTTTCGATACACCACTGCAGGTTCAATGCATTCCTAGGACCTTCAAATTGACGATGAAACACAGAAATCGCATCGGAATTAAATACAAAAGGCACAATACCTCCTTAAATTCAAGAATAGAGACTCTTCTTACAGTCGGTGCTTTGAGCATTCCCTGTGAGAGCAGTATTAGTTTTCGATACGCCACTGCAGGTTCAATGTATTCCTTGAACCTTCAAATTGACGATGATACACAGAATTCGTAACGGAATTAAATACAAAAGGCACAATGCCGCCTTAAGTACAAGAATACAGACTCTACTTACAGTCGGTGCTTTGAGCATTCCCTGTGAGACAAGTATTAGTTTCCGATACACCACTGCAGGTTCAATGTATTCCTTGGACCTTCAGATTGACGATGAAACACAGAAATCGCATCGGAATCAAATACAAAAGGCACAATGCCGCCTTAAGTACAAGAATAGAGACCCTTCTTACAGTCGGTGCTTTGAGTATTCCCTGTGAGACCAGTAATAGTATCCGATACACCATTGCAGGTTCAATCTATTCTTTGGACATACACATTGACGACGAAACACTGAAATTACATCGGAATTAAATGCAAAAGGAACAATGCCGCCTTAAGTACAAGAAAAGAGACTCTTCTTACAGTCAGTGCTTTGAGCATTCCCTGTGAGACCAGTATTAGTTTCCGATACACCACTGCAGGTTCAATGTATCCCTTGGACCTTCACATTGACGATTAAACACAGAAATCGCATCGGAATTAAATACAAAAGGCACAATGCCGCCTTAAGTACAAGAATAGAGACGATTCTTACAGTCGGTGCTTTGAGCATTCCCTGTGAGACCAGTAATAGTATCCGATACACCACTGCAGGTTCAATCTATTCCTTGGACATACACATTGACGATGAAACACTGAAATACATCGGAATTGAATACAAATGAAACAATGCCGCCTTAAGTACAAGAATACAGACTCTTCTTACAGTCGGTGCTTTAAGCATTCCATGTGAGACCAGTATTAGTTTTCGATACACCACTACAGGTTCAATGTATTCCTTGGACCTTGACATTGACGATGTAACACAGAAATCGCATCGGAATTAAATCCAAAACGCACAATGCCACCTTACGTACAAGAATACAGACTATACTTACAGTCGGTGCATTGAGCATTCCCTGTGAGACCAGTATTAGATTCCTATACACCACAACAGGTTCAATGTATTCCTTGGACCTTCACATTGACAATGAAACACAGAAATCGCAACGGAATTAAATCCAAAACGCACAATGCCGCCTTAACTACAAGATTACAGACTCTACTTACAGTCGGTGCTTTGAGCATTCCCTGTGAGACCAGTATTAGTTTCCGATACACCACTGCAGGTTCAGTATATTCCTTGGACCTTCACATTGACGATGAAACACAGAAATCACATCGGAATGAAATACTAAAGGCACAATGCCGCCTTATGTACAAGAATAGAGGCTCTTCTTACAGTCAGTGCTTTGAGCATTCCCTGTGAGACCAGTATTAATTTCCGATACACCACTGCAGGTTCAATGTATCCCTTGGACCTTCACATTGACGATGAAACACAGAAATCGCATCGGAATTAAATACAAAAGGCACAATGCCGACTTAAGTACAAGAATAGAGACTATTCTTACAGTCGGTGCTTTGAGCATTCCCTGTGAGACCAGTAATAGTATCCGATACACCACTGCAGGTTCAATCTATCCCTTGGACATACACATTGACGATAAAACACAGAAATGGCATCGGAATTAAATACAAAAGGCACAATGCCGCCTTAAGTACAAGAATAGAGACTCTTCTTACAGTCGGTGCTTTGAGCATTCCCTGTGAGACCAGTATTAGTTTCCGCTACACCTCTGCAGGTTCAGTTTATTCCTTGGACCTTCACATTGACGATGAAACACAGAAATGGCAGCGGAATTAAATTCAAAAGGCACAATGTCGCCTTAAGTACAAGAATAGAGACTCTTCTTACAGTCGGTGCTTTGAGCATTCCCTGTGAGACCAGTATTAGTTTCCGATACACCACTGCAGGTTCAATGTATTCCTTGGACCTTCACATTGACGATGAAACACAGAAATCGCATGGGAATTAAATCCAAAACGCACAATGCCGCCTTAAGTACAAGAATACAGACTCTACTTACAGTCGGTGCTTTGAGCATTCCCTGTGAGACCAGTATTAGTTTCCGATACACCACTGCAGGTTCAATGTATTCCTTGGACATACACATTGACGAAGAAACACTGAAATTACATCGGAATTAAGTACAAAAGGCACAATGCCATCATAAGTGCAAGAAGAGTGAGACTTCTTAGAGACTGTGTTTTGATATTTTCCTGTGCGACCCGTACTAGTTTCCGATACGCCACTGCAGGATAAATGTATTCCTTCACCCTTCACATTGACGATTAAACACAGAAATCGCATCGGAATTAAATACAAAAGGCACAACGCCGCCTTAAGTACAAGAATAGAGTCTCTTCTTACGGTCGGTGTTTGAGCATTCCCTGTAAGACCAGTATTAGTTTCCGATACGCCACTGGAGGTTCAATGTATTCCTTGGACATTCACATTGACGATGAAACACTGAAATTACGTCGGAATTAAGTACAAAAGGCACAATGCCACCATAAGTGCAAGAAGAGTGAGACTTCTTAGAGTCTGTGTTTTGATCCTCTCCTGTGCGACCCGTATTAGTTTTCGATACGCCACTGCAGGATCAATGTATTCCTTTGTCCTTCACATTGACGATGAAACACAGAAATCGCATCGGAATTAAATACAAAAGGAACAATGTCGCCTTAAGTAGAAGAATAGAGACTCTTCTTACTGTCGGTGCTTTGAGCATTCCCTGTGGGACCAGTATTAGTTTCCGGAACATCACTGCAGGTTCAGTGTATTCCTTGGACATTCACATTGACGATGAAACACAGAAATGGCATCGGAATTAAATACAAAGGTCACAATGCCGTTTTAAGTACAAGAATAAACACTCGGTGCTTTGAGCAATCCCTGTGTGACCAGTATTAGTTTTCGATACACCACTGCAGGTTCAATGCATTCCTAGGACCTTCAAATTGACGATGAAACACAGAAATCGCATCGGAATTAAATACAAAAGGCACAATACCTCCTTAAATTCAAGAATAGAGACTCTTCTACCAGTCGGTGCTTTGAGCATTCCCTGTGAGAGCAGTATTAGTTTTCGATACGCCACTGCAGGTTCAATGTATTCCTTGAACCTTCAAATTGACGATGATACACAGAATTCGTAACGGAATTAAATACAAAAGGCACAATGCCGCCTTAAGTACAAGAATACAGACTCTACTTACAGTCGGTGCTTTGAGCATTCCCTGTGAGACAAGTATTAGTTTCCGATACACCACTGCAGGTTCAATGTATTCCTAGGACCTTCACATTGACGATGAAACACAGAAATCGCATCGGAATCAAATACAAAAGGCACAATGCCGCCTTAAGTACAAGAATAGAGACTCTTCTTACAGTCGGTGCTTTGAGTATTCCCTGTGAGACCAGTATTAGTTTTCGATACACCACTACAGGTTCAATGTATTCCTTGGACCTTGACATTGACGATGTAACACAGAAATCGCATCGGAATTAAATACAAAAGGCACAATGCCGCCTTAAGTACAAGAATAGAGACGATTCTTACAGTCGGTGCTTTGAGCATTCCCTGTGAGACCAGTAATAGTATCCGATACACCACTGCAGGTTCAATCTATTCCTTGGACATACACATTGACGATGAAACACTGAAATACATCGGAATTAAATACAAATGAAACAATGCCGCCTTAAGTACAAGAATAGACACTCTTCTTACAGTCGGTGCTTTGAGCATTCCCTGTGAAACCAGTATTAGTTTCCGATTCACCACTGGAGGTTCAATGTATTCCTTGGACATTCACATTGACGATGAAACACTGAAATTACATCGGAATGAAATAAAAAAGGCACAATGATGCCATAAGTATAAGAATAGAGACTCTACTAACAGTCGGTGCTTTGAGCATACCCAGGAAGACCAGTATTAGTTTCCGATACACCACAGCAGGTTCTATGTATTCCTTCGACCTTCACATTGACGATGAAACACAGAAATTGCATCGGAATTAAATACAAAAGCCACAATGCCACCTTAAGTACAAGAATAGAGACTCTTCTTACTGTCGGTGCTTTGAGCATTCCCTGTGAGACCAGTATTAGTTTCCTATACACCACTGCAGGTTCAATGTATTCCTTAGACATACACATTGACGATGAAACACTGGACCTACATCGGAATTAAATACAAAAGGCAAAATGCCGCCATAAGTGCAAGAAGAGTGAGACTTCTTAGGGTCTGTGTTTTGATCCTTTCCTGTGCGACCCGTATCAGATTTCGATACGCCACTGCAGCTTCAATGTATACCTTGGACCTTCAAATTGGCGCTGAAACACAGAAATCGCATCGGAATTAAATACAAAAGACACAATACCGCCTTAAATTCAAGAATAGAGACTCTTCTTGCAGTCGGTGCTTTGAGCATTCCCTGTGAGAGCAGTATTAGTTTCCGATACACCACTGCAGGTTCAATGTACTCCTTGGACCTTCACATTGACGATTAAACACAGAAATCACATCGGAATTAAATAGAAAAGGCACAATGCCGCCTTAAGTACAAAAATAGAGACTCTTCTTACAGTCGGTGCTTTGAGCATTCCCTGCGAGACCAGTATTAGTTTCCGATACACCACTGCAGGTTCTGTGTATTCCTTGGACCTTCACATTGACGATGAAACACAGAAATGGCATCGGAATTAAATACAAAAGGCACAATGCCGCATTAAGTACAGGAATAGACACTCTTCTTACAGTCAGTGCTTTGAGCATTCCCTGTGAGACCAGTATTAGTTTCCGATACACCACTGCAGGTTCAATGTATTCCTTGGACCTTCACATTGACGATGAAACACAGAAATCGCATCGAAATAAAATTCAAAAGGAACAATGCTGCCTTAAGTACAAGAATAGAGACTCTTCTTACAGTCGGTGATTTGAGCAATCCCTGTGAGACCAGTATTAGTTTCCGATACACCACTGCAGGTTCAATGTATTCCTTGGACATACACATTGACGATGAAACACTGAAATTACATCGGAATTAAATACAAAAGGCACAATGCCGCCATAAGTGCAAGAACAGTGAGACTTCTTAGTGTCGGTGTTTGATCCTTTCCTTTGCGACCCGTATTAGTTTTCGATACGCTACTGCAGGTTAAATGTATTCCTTGGACTTTCAAATTGACGATGAAACACAGAAATCGCATCGGAATTAAATACAAAAGGCACAATGCCACCTTAAGTACAAGAACCGAGACTCTTCTTTCAGTCGGTGCTTTGAGCATTCCCTGTGAGACCAGTATAAGTTTCCGATACACCGCTGCAGGTTCAATGTATTCCTTGGACCTTCACATTGACGATTAAACACAGAAATCACATCGGAATGAAATACAAAAAGAACAATGCCGCCTTAAGTACAAGAATAGAGACTCTTCTTACAGTCGGTGCTTTGAGCATTCCCTGTGAGACCAGTATTAGTTTCCGCTACACCACTGCTGGTTCAATATATTCGTTGGACCTTCACATTGACGATGAAGCACAGAAATCGCATCGGAATTAAATACAAAAGGAACAATGCCGCCTTAAGTACAAGAATAGAGACTCTTCTTACGGTCGGTGCTTTGAGCATTCCGTGTGAGACCAGTATTAGTTTCCGATATACCACTGGAGGTTCAATGTATTCCTTGGACATTCACATTGACGATGAAACACTGAAATTACATCGGAATTAAATACAAAAGGCACAATGATGCCTTAAGTACAAGAATAGAGACTCTTCTAACAGTCGGTGTATTCAGCATTCCCTGTAAGACCAGTATTAGTTTCCGATACACCACTGCAGGTTCAATGTATTCCTTCGACATACACATTGACGATGAAACACTGAAATTACATCGGAATTAAATACAAAAGGCACAATGCCGCCATAAGTGCAAGAAGAGTGAGACTTCTTAAAGTCTGTGTTTTGATCCTTACCTGTGCGACTCGTATTAGTTTCCGATACGCCACTGCAGGTTCAATGTATTCCTTGGACCTTCACATTGTCGATGAAATACAGGAATCGCATCGGAATTAAATACAAAAGGCACAATTCCGCCTTAAGTACAAGAATAGAGACTCTTCTTACTGTCGGTGTTTTGAGCATTCCCTGTGAGACCAATATTAGTATCCGATACAATACTGCAGGATAATTGTATTCCTTGGACATACACATTGACGATGAAACACTGAAATTACATCGGAATTAAATACAAAAGGAACGATATCGCCTTAAGTACAAGAATAGAGACTCTTCTTACTGTCGGTGTTTTGAGCATTCCCTGTGAGACCAGTATTATTTCCGATACAATACTGCAGGTTCAATGTATTCCTTGGACATGCACCTTGACGATGAAAAACTGAAATTACATCGGAATTAAATACATAGGGCACAATGACACCTTAAGTACAAGAACAGAGACTCTTCTTTCAGTCGGAGCTTTGAGCATTCCCTGTGAGACCAGTATTAGTTTCCGATACACCACTGCAGGTTCAATGTATTCCTTGGACCATCACATCGACGATTAAACACAGAAATCACATCGGTATTAAATACAAAAAGAACAATGCCGCCTTAAGTTCAAGAATAGAGACTCTTCTTACAGTCGGTGCTTTGAGCATTCCCTGTGAGACCAGTATTAGTTTCCGATACACCACTGCAGGTTCAGTGTATTCCTTGGACCTTCACATTGACGATGAAACACAGAAATGGCATCGGAATTAAATACAAAAGGCACAATGCCGCATTAAGTACAGGAATAGACACTCTTCTTACAGTCAGTGCTTTGAGCATTCCCTGTGAGACCAGTATTAGTTTCCGATACACCACTGCAGATTCAATGTATTCCTTGGACATACACATTGACGATGAAACACTGAAATTAAATCGGAATTAAATACAAAAGGAAAAATGCCGCCTTAAGTACAAGAGTAGAGACTCTTCTTACTGTCGGTGCTTTGAGCATTCCCTGTGAGACCAGTATTAGTTTCCGATACACCACTGCAAGTTCAATGTATTCCTTGGAAATACACATTGACGATGAAACACTGAAATTACGTAGGAATTAAATACAAAGGGCACAATGACGCCTTAAGTACATGCAGAGTGAGACTTCTTAGAGTCTGTGCTTTGATCCTTTCCTGTGCGACCCGTATTAGTTTTCGATACGGCACTGCAGGTTAAATGTATTCCTTGGACTTTCAAATTGACGATGAAACACAGAAATCGCATCGGAATTAAATACAAAAGGCACAATGCCACCTTAAGTACAAGAACAGAGACTCTTCTTTCAGTCGGTGCTTTGAGCATTCCCTGTGAGACCAGTATTAGTTTCCGATACACCACTGCAGGTTCAGTGAATTCGTTGGGCCTTCACATTGAGGATGAAACACAGAAATGGCAACGGAATTAAATACAAAAGACACAATGCCGCCTTAAGTACAAGAATAGAGACTCTTCTTAGAGTCGGTACTTTGAGCATTCCCTGTGAGACCAATATTAGTATCCGATACACCACTGCAGATTCAATGTATTCCCTGGACCTTCACATTGACGATTAAAGACAGAAATCACATCGGAATTAAATACAAGAAGAACAATGCCGCCTTAAGTACAAGAATAGGGACTCTTCTTACAGACGGTGTTTGAGCATTCCCTGTGAGACTAGTATTAGTTTCCGATACACCACTGCAGGTTCAATGTATTCCTTGGACCTTCACATTGACGATGAAACACAGAAATCGTATCGGAATTAAATACAAGAGGCACAATGCCGACTTATGTACAAGAATACACACTCTACTTACAGTCGGTGTTTTGAGCATTCCCTGTGAGACCAGTATTAGTTTCCGATACACCACTGCCGGGAATTAAATACATAAGACACAATGCCGCTTTAAGTACAAGAATAGAGACTATTCTTACAGTCTGTGCTTTGAGCGTTCCCTGTGAGACCAGTATTAGTATCCGATACACCACTGCAGATTCAATGTATACTTTGGACATACACATTGACGATGAATCACTGCAATTACATCGGAATTAAATACAAAAGGAACAATGCCACCTTAAGTAGAAGAATAGAGACTCCTCTTACTGTCGGTGCTTTGAGCATTCCCTGTGAGACCAGTATTAGATTCCGATACACCACTGCATGTTCAATGTATTCCTTGGACTTTCACATTGTCGATGAAACACAGAAATCGCATTGGAATTAAATACAAAAGGCTCAATGCCGCCTTAAGTACAAGAATAGAGACTCTTCTTACAGTTGTGCTTTGAGCATTCCCTATGAGACCACTATTAGTATCCGCTTCACCACTGCAAATTCAATGTATTCCTTGGACCTACACATTGACGATTAAACACAGAAATCACATCGGAATTAAATACAAAAAGAACAATGCCGCCTTAAGTACAAGAATAGGGACTCTTCTCACCGTCGGTGCTTTGAGCATTCCCTGTGAGACCAGTATTAGTTTCCCATACACCAATGCTGGTTCAGTGTATTCCTAGGACCTTCACATTGACGATGAAACACAGAAATGGCATCGGAATTAAATACAAAAGGCACAATGCCGCATTAAGTTCAGGAATAGACATTCTTCTTACAGTCAGTGATTTGAGCATTCCCTGTGAGACCAGTATTAGTTTCCGATACACCACCGCAAGTTCAATGTATTCCTTGGACTTTCACATTGACGATGAAACACAGAAATCGCATCGGAATTAAACACAAAAGGCACAATGCCGCCTTAAGTACAAGAATACAGGCTCTACTTACAGTCGGTGCTTTGAGCATTCCCTGTGAGACCAGTATTAGTTTTCGATACACCACTGCAGGTTCAATGTATTCCTTGGACCTTCACATTGACGATTAAACACAGAAATCACATCGGAATTAAATACAAAAGGCACAATTCCGCCTTAAGTACAAGAATAGAGACTCTTCTTACAGTCGGTGCTTTGAGCATTCCCTGTGAGACCAGTATTAGTTTCCGATACGCCACTGCAGGTTCAGTGTATTCCTTGGACTTTCACATCGACGATGAACCACAGAAATGGCATCGGAATTAAATACAAAGGGCACAATGCCGCCTTAAACACATGAATAGACACTCTTCTTACAGTCGGTGCTTTGAGCATTCCCTGTGGGACCAGTATTAGTTTCCGCTACACCACTGCTGGTTCAATATATTCCTTGGACCTTCACATTGACGATGAAGCAGAGAAATCGCATCGGAATTAAATACAAAAGGCACAATGCCGCCTTAAGTACAAGTATAGAGACTCTTCTTACGGTCGGTGCTTTGAGCATTCCCTGTGAGACCAGTATTAGTTTCCGATACACCATTGGAGGCTCAATGTATTCCTTGGACATTCACATTGACGATGAAACACTGAAATTACATCGGAATTAAATACAAAAGGCACAATGATGCCTTAAGTACAAAAATAGAGACTCTTCTAACAGTCGGTGCTTTGAGCATTCCCTGTAAGACCAGTATTAGTTTTTGATACACCACTGCAGGTTCAATGTATTCCTTGGACCTTCACATTGACGATGAAACACAGAAATTGCATCGGAATTAAATACAAAAGCCACAATGCCGCCTTAAGCACAAGAATAGAGACTCTTCTTACTGTCGGTGCTTTGAGCATTCTCTGTGAGACCAGTATTAGTTTCCGATACACCTCAGCAGGTTCAATGTATTCCTTCGACATACACATTGACGATGAAACACTAAAATTACATCGGAATTAAATACAAATGACACAATGCCGCCATAAGTGCAAGAACAGTGAGACTTCTTAGAGTCTGGGTTTTGATCCTTTCCTGTGCGACCCGTATTAGTTTTCGATACGCCACTGCTGGTTAAATGTATTCCTTGGACCTTAAAATTGACGATGAAACACATAAATCGCATCTGAATTAAATACGAAAGGCACAATGCCGCCTTAAGTACAAGAACAGAGACTCTTCTTTCAGTCGGTGCTTTGAGCATTCCCTGTGAGACCAGTATTAGTTTCCGATACACCACTGCAGGTACAATGTATTCCTTGGACCTTCACATTGACGATTAAAAACAGAAAACACATCGGAATTAAATACAAAAAGAACAATGCCGCCTTAAGTAAAAGAATATAGACTCTTCTTACAGTCGGTGCTTTGAGCATTCCCTGTGAGACCAGTATTAGTTTCCCATACACCACTGCAGGTTCAGTGTATTCCTAGGACCTTCACATTGACGATGAAACACAGAAATGGCATCGGAATTAAATACAAAAGGCACAATGCCGCAATAAGTACAGGAATAGACATTCTTCTTACAGACAGTGCTTTGAGCATTCCCTGTGAGACCAGTATTATTTTCCGATACACCACTGCAAATTCAATGTATTCCTTGGACTTTCACATTGACGATGAAACACAGAAATCGGATCGGAATTAAACACAAACGGCACAATGCCGCCTTAAGTACAAGAATACAGACTCTACTTACAGTGGGTGCTTTGAGCAATCCCTGTGAGACCAGTAATAGTATCCGATACACCACCTCAGGTTCAATCTATTCCTTGGACATACACATTGACGATGAAACACAGAAATTACATCGGAATTAAATACAAAGGGAACAATGCCGCCTTAAGACAAGAATAGAGACTCTTCCTACAGTCGGTGCTTTGAGCATTCCCTGTGAGACCAGTATTAGTTCCCGATACACCACTGCAGGTTCAATGTATTCCTTGGACCTTCACATTGACGATTAAACACAGGAATCACATCGGAATTAAATACAAAAGGCACAATGCCGCCTTAAGTACAAGAATACAGACTCTTCTTACAGTCGGTGCCTTGAGCATTCCCTGTGAGACCAATATTAGTGTCCGATACACCACTGGAGGTTCAATGTATTCCTTGGACCTTCACATTGACGATGACACACAGAAATTGCATCGTAAATATATACAATACCCGCAATGCCGCCTTAAGTACAAGAATAGAGACTCTTCTTAGAGTCGGTGCTTTGAGCATTCATTGTGAGACCAGTATTAGTTTCCGATACACCACTGCAGGTTCAATGTATTCCTTGGACATATACATTGACGATGAAACACTGAAATTGCATCGGAATTAAATACAAAAGGCACAATGCCGCGGTATGTGCAAGAACAGTGAGACTACTTAGAGTCTGTGTTTTGATCCATTCCTGTGCGATCCGTATTAGTTTTCGTTACGCCACTGCAGGTTAAATGTATTCCTCGAACCTTCAAATTGACGATGAAACACAGAAATCGCATCGGAATAAAATACAAAAGGCACAATGCCGCCTTAAGTACAAGAATACAGACTCTCCTTACAGTCGGTGATTTGAGCATTTCCTGTGAGACCAGTATTAGTATCCGATACACCACAGCAGGTTCAATGTATTCCTTGGAGCTTCACATTGACGATATAACACAGAAATCGCATTGGAAATAAACTCAAAAGGCACAATGCCGCCTTAAGTACAAGGATAGAGACTCTTCTTACAGTCTGTGCTTTCAGCATTCCCTGTGAGACCAGTATTAGTATCCGTTACACCACTGCAGATTCAATGTATTCCTTGGACATACACATTGACGATGAAACACTGATATTACATCGGAATTAAATACAAAAGGAACAATGCCGCTTTAAGTACAAGAATAGAGACTCTTCTTACTGTCGGTGCTTTGAGCATTCCCTGTGAGACCAGTATTAGTTTCCGATACACCACTGCAAGTTCAATGTATTCCTTGGAAATACACATTGACGATGAAACACTGAAATTATATCGGAATTAAATACAAAGGGCACAATGACGCCTTAAGTACTGGCAGAGTGAGACTTCTTAGAGTCTGTGCTTTGATCCTTTCCTTTGAGACCAGTATTAGTTTCCGATACACCACTGCAGATTCAATGTATTCTTTGGACATACACATTGACGATGAAACACTGCAATTACATCGGAATTAAATACAAAGGGAACAATGCCACCTTAAGTACAAGAATAGAGACTCCTCTTACTGTCGGTGCTTTCAGCATTCCCTGTGAGACCAGTATTAGTTTCCGATACACCACTGCATGTTCAATGTATTCCTTGGAATTTCACATTGACGATGAAACACAGAAATCGCATTGGAATCAAATACAAAAGGCTCAATGCCGCCATAAGTACAAGAATAGAGACTCTTCTTACAGTCTATGCTTTGAGCATTCCCTATGAGACCAGTATTAGTATCCGCTTCACCACTGCAAATTCAATGTATTCCTTGGACATACACATTGACGATGAAAGATTGAAATTACATCGGAATAAAATACAAAAGGCACAATGCCGCCATAAGTGCAAGAAGAGTGAGACTTCTTAAAATCTGTGTTTTGATCCTTTCCTGTGCGACCCGTATTAGTTTCCGATACGCCACTGCAGGTTCAATGTATTCCTTGGACCTTCACATTGACGATGAAACACAGAAATCGCATCGGAATTAAATACCAAAGGCACAATGCCGCCTTAATTACAAGAATAGAGACTCTTCTCACAGTCGGTGCTACGAGTATTCCCTGTCCGAGCAGTATTAGTTTCCGATACACCCCTGCAGGTTCAATGTATTCCTTGGACATACACATTGACGATGAAAATCTGAAATTACTTCGGAATTAAGTACAAAAGGCCCAATGCCGCCATTAGTGCAAGAAGAGTGAGACTTCTTAGAGTCTGTGTTTTGATCCTTTCCTGTGCGACCCGTATTAGTTTTCGATACCCCACTGCAGGTTAAATGTATTCCTTTGACTTTCAAATTGACGATGAAACACAGAAATCGCTTTGGAATTAAATGCAAAAGGCACAATGCCACCTTAAGTACAAGAACAGAGACTCTTCTTTCAGTTGGTGCTTTGAGCATTCCCTGTGAGACCAGAATTAGTTTCCGATACACCACTGCAGGTTCATTGCATTCCTTGGGCCTTCACATTGACGATGAAACACAGAAATGGCAACGGAATTAAATACAAAAGGCACAATGCCGCCTTAAGTACAAGAATAGAGACTCTTCTTAGAGTCGGTGCTTTGAGCATTCCCTGTGAGACCAATATTAGTATCCGATACACCACTGCAGGTTCAATGTATTCCTTGGACCTTCACATTGACGATTATAAACAGAAACCACATCGGAATTAAATACAAAAAGAACAATGCCGGCTTAAGTACAAGAATAGGGACTCTTCTTACAGACGGTGTTTGAGCATTCCCTGTGAGACTAGTATTAGTTTCCGATACACCACTGCAGGGTCAATGTATTCCTTGGACCTTCACATTGACGATGAAACACAGAAATCGCATCGGAATTAAATACAAAAGGCACAATGCCGCCTTAAGTACAAGAATACAGACTCTACTTACAGTCGGTGTTTTGAGCATTCCCTGTGAGAACAGTATTAGTTTCCGATACACCACTGCAGGTTCAATGTATTCCTTGGACTTTCAAATTGACGATGAAACACAGGAGTCGCATTGGAATTAAATACATAAGACACAATGCCGCTTTAAGTACAAGAATAGAGACTATTCTTACAGTCTGTGTTTTGAACGTTCCCTGTGAGACCAGTACTAGTATCCGATAGACCACTGCAAATTCAATGTATTCTTTGGACATACACATTGACGATGAAACACTGCAATTACATCGGAATTAAATACAAAAGGAACAATGCCACCTTAAGTACAAGATTAGAGACTCCTCTGACTGTCGGTGCCTTGAGCGTTCCCTGTGAGACCAGTATTAGTTTCCGATACACCACTGCATGTTCAATGTATTCCTTGGACTTTCACATTGACGATGAAACACAGAAATCGCATTGGAATTAAATACAAAAGGCTCAATACCGCCTTAAGTACAAGAATAGAGACTCTTCTTACAGTCTGTGCTTTGAGCATTCCCTATGAGACCAGTATTAGTATCCGCTTCACCACTGCAAATTCAATGTATTCCTTGGACATACACATTGACGATGAAAGACTGAAATTACATCGGAATAAAATACAAAAGGCACAATGCCGCCATAAGTGCAAGAAGAGTGAGACTTCTTAAAATCTGTGTTTTGATCCTTTCCTGTGCGACCCGTATTAGTTTCCGATACGCCACTGCAGGTTCAATGTATTCCTTGGACCTTCACATTGACGATGAAACACAGAAATCGCATCGGAATTAAATACCAAAGGCACAATGCCGCCTTAATTACAAGAATAGAGACTCTTCTCACAGTCGGTGCTACGAGTATTCCCTGTCCGAGCAGTATTAGTTTCCGATACACCCCTGCAGGTTCAATGTATTCCTTGGACATACACATTGACGATGAGAAACTGAAATTACTTCGGAATTAAGTACAAAAGGCCCAATGCCGCCATTAGTGCAAGAAGAGTGAGACTTCTTAGAGTCTGTGTTTTGATCCTTTCCTGTGCGACCCGTATTAGTTTTCGATACCCCACTGCAGGTTAAATGTATTCCTTTGAGTTTCAAATTGACGATGAAACACAGAAATCGCTTTGGAATTAAATGCAAAAGGCACAATGCCACCTTAAGTACAAGAACAGAGACTCTTCTTTCAGTTGGTGCTTTGAGCATTCCCTGTGAGACCAGAATTAGTTTCCGATACACCACTGCAGGTTCATTGCATTCCTTGGGCCTTCACATTGACGATGAAACACAGAAATGGCAACGGAATTAAATACAAAAGGCACAATGCCGCCTTAAGTACAAGAATAGAGACTCTTCTTAGAGTCGGTGCTTTGAGCATTCCCTGTGAGACCAATATTAGTATCCGATACACCACTGCAGGTTCAATGTATTCCTTGGACCTTCACATTGACGATTATAAACAGAAACCACATCGGAATTAAATACAAAAAGAACAATGCCGGCTTAAGTACAAGAATAGGGACTCTTCTTACAGACGGTGTTTGAGCATTCCCTGTGAGACTAGTATTAGTTTCCGATACACCACTGCAGGGTCAATGTATTCCTTGGACCTTCACATTGACGATGAAACACAGAAATCGCATCGGAATTAAATACAAAAGGCACAATGCCGCCTTAAGTACAAGAATACAGACTCTACTTACAGTCGGTGTTTTGAGCATTCCCTGTGAGAGCAGTATTAGTTTCCGATACACCACTGCAGGTTCAATGTATTCCTTGGACTTTCAAATTGACGATGAAACACAGGAGTCGCATTGGAATTAAATACATAAGACACAATGCCGCTTTAAGTACAAGAATAGAGACTATTCTTACAGTCTGTGTTTTGAACGTTCCCTGTGAGACCAGTATTAGTATCCGATAGACCACTGCAAATTCAATGTATTCTTTGGACATACACATTGACGATGAAACACTGCAATTACATCGGAATTAAATACAAAAGGAACAATGCCACCTTAATTACAAGATTAGAGACTCCTCTGACTGTCGGCGCCTTGAGCGTTCCCTGTGAGACCAGTATTAGTTTCCGATACACCACTGCATGTTCAATGTATTCCTTGGACTTTCACATTGACGATGAAACACAGAAATCGCATTGGAATTAAATACAAAAGGCTCAATACCGCCTTAAGTACAAGAATAGAGACTCTTCTTACAGTCTGTGCTTTGAGCATTCCCTATGAGACCAGTATTAGTATCCGCTTCACCACTGCAAATTCAATGTAATCCTTGGACATACACATTGACGATGAAACACTGAAATTACATCGGAATTAAATACAAAAGGAACAATATCGCCTTAAGTACAAGAATAGAGACTCTTCTTACTGTCGGTGTTTTGAGCATTCCCTTTGAGACCAGTATTATTTTCCGATACAATACTGCAGGTTCAGTGTATTCCGTGGACATACACATTGACGATGAAACACTGAAATTACATCGGAATTAAATACAAAGGGCACAATGACGCCTTAAGTACAAGCAGAGTGAGACTTCTTAGAGTCTGTGCTTTGATCCTTTCCTGTGAGACCAGTATTTGTTTCCGATATACCACTGCAGGTTCAATGTATTCCTTGGACTTTCACATTGACGAAGAAACACATAAATCACATCGGAATTAAATACCAAAGGCACAATGCCGCCTTAAGTTCAATAATAGAGACACTTCTTACAGTCGGTGCTTTGAGCATTCCCTGTGAGACCAGTATTAGTTTCCGATACGCCACTGCAGGTTCAGTGTATTCCTTGGACTTTCACATCGACGATGAACCACAGAAATGGCATCGGAATTAAATACAAAGGGCACAATGCCGCCTTAAGCACATGAATAGACACTCTTCTTACAGTCGGTGCTTTGAGCATTCCTTGTGAGACCAGTATTAGTTTCCGCTACACCACTGCTGGTTCAATATATTCCTTGGACCTTCACATTGACGATGAAGCACAGAAATAGCATCGGAATTAAATACAAAAGGCACAATGCCGCCTTAAGTACAAGTATAGAGACTCTTCTTACGGTCGGTGCTTTAAGCATTCCCTGTGAGACCAGTATTAGTTTCCGATACACCATTGGAGGCTCAATGTATTCCTTGGACATTCACATTGACGATGAAACACTGAAATTACATCGGAATTAAATACAAAAGGCACAATGATGCCTTAAGTACAAAAATAGAGACTCTTCTAACAGTCGGTGCTTTGAGCAATCCCTGTAAGACCAGTATTAGTTTCCGATACACAACTGCAGGTTCAATGTATTCCTTGGACCTTCACATTGACGAAGAAACACAGAAATTGCATCGGAATTAAATACAAAAGCCACAATGCCGCCTTAAGCACAAGAATAGAGACTCTTCTTACTGTCGGTGCTTTGATCATTCTCTGTGAGACCAGTATTAGTTTCCGATACACCTCAGCAGGTTCAATGTATTCCTTCGACATACACATTGACGATGAAACACTAAAATTACATCGGAATTAAATACAAAAGACACAATGCCGCCATAAGTGCAAGAACAGTGAGACTTCTTAGAGTCTGGGTTTTGATCCTTTCCTGTGCGACCCCTATTAGTTTTCGATACGCCACTGCAGGTTAAATGTATTCCTTGGACCTTCACATTGACGATGACACACAGAAATTGCATCGTAATTATATACAAAACCCGCAATGCCGCCTTAAGTACAAGAATAGAGACTCTTCTTAGAGTCGGGGCTTTGAGCATTCATTGTGAGACCAGTATTAGTTTCCGATACACCACTGCAGGTTCAATGTATTCCTTGGACATACACATTGACGATGAAACACTGAAATTACATCGGAATTAAATACAAAAGGCACAATGCCGCCGTATGTGCAAGAACAGTGAGACTTCTTAGAGTCTGTGTTTTGATCCATTCCTGTGCGATCCGTATTAGTTTTCGTTACGCCACTGCAGGTTAAATGTATTCCTCGAACCTTCAAATTGACGACGAAACACAGATATCTCATCGGAATAAAATACAAAAGGCACAATGCCGCCTTAAGTACAAGAATACAGACTCTCCTTACAGTCGGTGATTTGAGCATTCCCTTTGAGACCAGTATTATTTTCCGATACAATACTGCAGGTTCAGTGTATTCCGTGGACATACACATTGACGATGAAACACTAAAATTACATCGGAATTAAATACAAAAGACACAATGCCGCCATAAGTGCAAGAACAGTGAGACTTCTTAGAGTCTGGGTTTTGATCCTTTCCTGTGCGACCCGTATTAGTTTCCGATACACCACTGCAGGTACAATGTATTCCTTTGACCTTCACATTGACGATTAAACACAGAAATCACATCGGAATTAAATACAAAAAGAACAATGCCGCCTTAAGTAAAAGAATATAGACTCTTCTTACAGTCGGTGCTTTGAGCAATCCCTGTGAGACCAGTAATAGTATCCGATACACCACCTCAGGTTCAATCTATTCCTTGGACATACACATTGACGATGAAACACAGAAATTACATCGGAATTAAATACAAAGGGAACAATGCCGCCTTAAGTACAAGAATAGAGACTCTTCTTACAGTCGGTGCTTTGAGCATTCCCTGTGAGACCAGTATTAGTTCCCGATACACCACTGCAGGTTCAATGTATTCCTTGGACCTTCACATTGACGATTAAACACAGAAATCACATCGGAATTAAATACAAAAGGCACAATGCCGTATTAAGTACAAGAATACAGACTCTTCTTACAGTGGGTGCTTTAAGCATTCCCTGTGAGACCAGTATTAGTTTCCGATACACCACTGCAGGTTCAATGTATTCCTTGGACATACACATTGACGATGAAACACTGAAATTACATCGGAATTAAATACAAAAGGCACAATGCCGCCGTATGTGCAAGAACAGTGAGACTTCTTAGAGTCTGTGTTTTGATCCTTTCCTGTGCGATCCGTATTAGTTTTCGTTACGCCACTGCAGGTTAAATGTATTCCTCGAACCTTCAAATTGACGAAGAAACACAGAAATCGCATCGGAATAAAATACAAAAGGCACAATGCCGCCTTAAGTACAAGAATACAGACTCTCCTTACAGTCGGTGATTTGAGCATTTCCTGTGAGACCAGTATTAGTATCCGATACACCACAGCAGGTTCAATGTATTCCTTGGAGCTTCATATTGACGATATAACACAGAAATCGCATTGGAATTAAACTCAAAAGGCACAATGCCGCCTTAAGTACAAGGATAGAGACTCTTCTTACTGTCTGTGCTTTCAGCATTCCCTGTGAGACCAGTATTAGTATCCGATACACCACTGCAGATTCAATGTATTCCTTGGACATACACATTGACGATGAAACACTGAAGTTACATCGGAATTAAATACAAAAGGAACAATGCCGCCTTAAGTACAAGAATAGAGACTCTTCTTACTGTCGGTGCTTTGAGCATTCCCTGTGAGACCAGTATTAGTTTCCGATACACCACTGCAAGTTCAATGTATTCCTTGGAAATACACATTGACGATGAAACACTGAAATTACATCGGAATTAAATACAAAGGGCACAATGACGCCTTAAGTACTGGCAGAGTGAGACTTCTTAGAGTCTGTGCTTTGATCCTTTCCTTTGAGACCAGTATTAGTTTCCGATACACCACTGCAGATTCAATGTATTCTTTGGACATACACATTGACCATGAAACACTGCAATTACATCGGAATTAAATAAAAAGGGAACAATGCCACCCTAAGTACAAGAATAGAGACTCCTCTTACTGTCGGTGCTTTCAGCATTCCCTGTGAGACCAGTATTACTTTCCGATACACCACTGCATGTTCAATGTATTCCTTGGAATTTCACATTGACGATGAAACACAGAAATCGCATTGGAATCAAATACAAAAGGCTCAATGCCGCCTTAAGTACAAGAATAGAGACTCTTCTTACAGTCTATGCTTTGAGCATTCCCTATGAGACCAGTATTAGTATCCGCTTCACCACTGCAAATTCAATGTATTCCTTGGACATACACATTGACGATGAAAGACTGAAATTACATCGGAATAAAATACAAAAGGCACAATGCCGCCATAAGTGCAAGAAGAGTGAAACTTCTTAAAATCTGTGTTTTGATCCTTTCCTGTGCGACCCGTATTAGTTTCCGATACGCCACTGCAGGTTCAATGTATTCCTTGGACCTTCACATTGACGATGAAACACAGAAATCGCATCGGAATTAAATACCAAAGGCACAATGCCGCCTTAATTACAAGAATAGAGACTCTTCTCACAGTCGGTGCTACGAGTATTCCCTGTCCGAGCAGTATTAGTTTCCGATACACCCCTGCAGGTTCAATGTATTCCTTGGACATACACATTGACGATGAAAAACTGAAATTACTTCGGAATTAAGTACAAAAGGCCCAATGCCGCCATTAGTGCAAGAAGAGTGAGTCTTCTTAGAGTCTGTGTTTTAATCCTTTCCTGTGCGACCCGTATTAGTTTTCGATACGCCACTGCAGGTTAAATGTATTCCTTTGACTTTCAAATTGACGATGAAACACAGAAGTCGCATTGGAATTAAATACATAAGACACAATGCCGCTTTAAGTACAAGAATAGAGACTATTCTTACAGTCTGTGCTTTGAACGTTCCCTGTGAGACCAGTATTAGTATCCGATACACCACTGCAGATTCAATGTATTCTTTGGACATACACATTGACGATGAAACACTGCAATTACATCGGAATTAAATACAAAAGGAACAATGCCACCTTAAGTACAAGATTAGAGACTCCTCTGACTGTCGGTGCCTTGAGCATTCCCTGTGAGACCAGTATTAGTTTCCGATACACCACTGCATGTTCAATGTATTCCTTGGACTTTCACATTGACGATGAAACACAGAAATCGCATTGGAATTAAATACAAAAGGCTCAATACCGCCTTAAGTACATGAATAGAGACTCTTCTTACAGTCTGTGCTTTGAGCATTCCCTATGAGACCAGTATTAGTATCCGCTTCACCACTGCAAATTCAATGTATTCTTTGGACCTTGACATTGACGATTATACACAGAAATCGCATCGGAATTAAATACAAAAGGCACAATGCCGCCTTAAGTACAAGAATAGACACTCTTCTTACAGTCGGTGCTTTGGGCATTCCCTGTGAGACCAGTATTAGTTTCCGCTACACCACTGCTGGTTCAATATATTCCGTGGACCTTCACATTGACGATGAAGCACAGAAATCGCATCGGAATTAAATACAAAAGGCACAATGCCGCCTTAAGTACAAGAATAGAGACTCTTCTTACGGTCGGTGTTTTGAGCATTCCCTGTGAGACCAGTATTAGTTTCCGATACACCATTGGAGGCTCAATGTATTCCTTGGACATTCACATTGACGATGAAACACTGAAATTACATCGGAATTAAATACAAAAGGCACAATGAAGCCTTACGTACAAGAATAGGGACTCTTCTAACAGTCGGTGCTTTGAGCATTCCCTGTAAGACCAGTATTAGTTTCCGATACACCACTGCAGGTTCAATGTATTCCTTGGACCTTCCCATTGACGATGAAACACAGAAATTGCATCGGAATTAAATACAAAAGCCACAATGCCGCCTTAAGCACAAGAATAGAGACTCTTCTTACTGTCGGTGCTTTGAGCATTCCCTGTGAGACCAGTATTAGTTTCCGATACACCACTGCAGGTTCAATGTATTCCTTCGACATACACATTGACGATGAAACACTAAAATTACATCGGAATTAAATACAAAAGGCACAATGCCGCCATAAGTGCAAGAACAGTGAGACTTCTTAGAGTCTGTGTTTTGATCCTTTCCTGTGCGACCCGTATTAGTTTTCGATACGCTACTGCAGGTTAAATGTATTCCTTGGATCTTCAAATTGACGATGAAACACAGAAATCGCATCGGAAATAAATACGAAAGGCACAATACCGCCTTAAGTACAAGAACAGAGACTCTTCTTTCAGTCGGTGCTTGGATCATTCCCTGTGAGACCAGTATTAGTTTCCGATACACCACTGCAGGTACAATGTATTCCTTGGACCTTCGCATTGACGATTAAACACAGAAATCACATCGGAATTAAATACAAAAAGAACAATGCCGCCCTAAGTACAAGAATAGAGACTCTTCCTACAGTCGGTGCTTTGAGCATTCCCTGTGAGACCAGTATTAGTTTCCCATACACCACTGCAGGTTCAATGTATTCCTTGGATCTTCAAATTGACGATGAAACACAGATATCGCATCGGAAATAAATACGAAAGGCACAATGCCGCCTTAAGTACAAGAACAGAGACTCTTCTTTCAGTCGGTGCTTGGATCACTCCCTGTGAGACCAGTATTAGTTTCCGATACACCACTGCAGGTACAATGTATTCCTTGGACCTTCGCATTGACGATTAAACACAGAAATCACATCGGAATTAAATACAAAAAGAACAATGCCGCCGTAAGTACAAGAATAGAGACTCTTACTACAGTCGGTGCTTTGAGCATTCCCTGTGAGACCAGTATTAGTTTCCCATACACCACCCCAGGTTCAATGTATTCCTTGGACCTTCACATTGACGATGAAACACAGAAATCGCATCGGAATTAAATACAAATCGCACAATGCCGCCTTAAGTACAAGAATTGTGACTTATCTTACAGTCGGTGCTTTGAGCATTCCCTGTGAGACCAGTATTAGTTTCCGATACACCACTGCCGGTTCAATGTATTCCTTCGACCTTCACATTGACGATGAAAAACAGAAATCGCATCTGAATTAAATACAAAAGGAACAATGCCACCTAAAGTACAAGAATAGAAACTCTTCTTACAGTCGGTGCTTTGAGCATTCCCTGTGAGACCAGTATTAGTTTCCGACACACCACTGCCGGTTCAATGTATTCCTAGGTCCTTTACATTGACGAAGAAACACAGAAATCCCATCGGAGTTAAATACAAAAGGCACAATGCCGTCTTAAGTACAAGAATAGAGTCTCTTCTTACAGTCGGTGCTATGAGCATTCCCTGTGAGACAAGTATTAGTTTCCGATACACCACTGCAGGTTCAATGTATTCCTTGGACCTTCACATTGACGATGAAACACAGAAAACGCATCGGAATTAAATACAAAAGGCCCAATGCCGCCTTAAGTACAAGAATAGAGACTCTTCTTACAGTCGGTGTTTTGAGCATTCCCTGTGAGACCAGTGTTAGTTTCCGATACACCACTGCAGGTTCAATGTATCCCTTGGACCTACACATTGACGATGAAACACTGAGTTCGCATCGAAATTATATTCAAAAGGCACTATGCCATCTTAAGTACAAGAATAGAGACTCTTCTTACAGTCGGTGCTTTCAGCATTCCCTGTGAGTCCAGTATTAGTTTCCGATACACCTCAGCAGGTTCAATGTATTCCTAGGACCTTCACATTGACGATGAAACACAGAAATCGCATCGGAATTAAATACAAAAGGCACAATGTCGCCTTAAGTACAAGAATAGAGACTCTTCTTATACTCGGTGCTTTGAGCATTCCCTGTGAGACCAGTATTAGTCTCCGATCCACCACTGCAGGTTCAATGTATTCCTTGGACCTTCACATTGACGATGAAACACAGAAATCGTATCGCAATGAAAGACAAAAGGCAAACTGCCGCGTAAGTACAAGAATAGAGACTCTTTTTACAGTCGGTGCTTTCAGCAATCCCTGTGAGACCAGTATTAGTTTCCGATACACCTCAGCAGGTTCAATGTATTCATAGGACCTTCACATTGTCGATGAAACACAGAAATCGCATCGGAATTAAATACAAATCGCACAATGCCGCCTTAAGTACAAGAATTGTGACTTATCTTACAGTCGGTGCTTTGAGCATTCCCTGTGAGACCAGTATTAGTTTCCGATACACCACTGCAGGTTCAATGTATTCCTTGGACCTTCACATTGACGATGAAACACAGAAATCGTAACGCAATGAAATACAAAAGGCAAACTGCCGCGTAAGTACAAGAATAGAGACTCATTTTACAGTCGGTGCTTTCAGCAATCCCTGTGAGACCAGTATTAGTTTCCGATACACCACTCCAGGTTCAATGTATTCCTTGGACATTCACATTGACGATGAAACACAGAAATCGCATCGGAATGAAATACAAAAGGCAAACTGCCGCGTAAGTACAAGAATAGAGACTCTTCTTACAGTCGGTGCTTTCAGCATTCCCTGTGAGACCAGTATTAGTTTCCGATACACCTCAGCAGGTTCAATGTATTCCTAGGACCTTTACATTGACGATGAAACACAGAAATCGCATCGGAATTAAATACAAAAGGCACAATGACGCCTTAAGTACAAGAATAGAGACTCTTCTTACAGTCGGTGCTTTGAGCATTCCCTGTGAGACCAGTATTAGTTTCCGATACACCACTCCAGGTTCAATGTAATCCTTGGACATTCACATTGACGATGAAACACAGAAATCGCATCGGAATGAAATACAAAAGGCGAACTGCCGCGTAAGTACAAGAAAAGAGACTCTTCTTACAGTCGGTGCTTTCAGCATTCCCTGTGAGACCAGTATTAGTTTCCGATACACCTCAGCAGGTTCAATGTATTCCTAGGACCTTCACATTGACGATGAAACACAGAAATCGCATGGGAATTAAATACAAAAGGCACAATGTCGCCTTAAGTACAAGAATAGAGACTCTTCTTACACTTGGTGCATTGAGCATTCCCTGTGAGACCAGTATTAGTTTCCGATACACCTCAGCAGGTTAAATGTAATCCTAGGACTTTCACATTGACGATGAAACACTGAAATCGCATCGGATTTAAATACAAAAAACACAATGTCGCCTTAAGTACAAGAATAGAGACTCTTCTTACAGTCGGTGCTTTGAGCATTCCCTGTGAGACCAGTATTAGTTTCCGATACACCTCAGCAGGTTCAATGTATTCCTAGGACCTTCACATTGACGATGAAACACAGAAATCGCATCGGAATTAAATACAAAAGGCACAATATCGCCTTATGTACAAGAATAGAGACTCTTCTTACAGTCGGTGCTTTGAGCATTCCCTGTGAGACCAGTATTAGTTTCCGATACACCACTCCAGGTCAATGTATTCCTTGGACATTCACATTGACGATGAAACACAGAAATCGCATAGGAATGACAAACAAAAGGCAAACTGCCGCGTAAGTACAAGAATAGAGACTCTTCTTACAGTCGGTGCTTTCAGCAATCCCTGTGAGACCAGTATTAGTTTCCGATACACCTCAGCAGGTTCAATGTATTCCTAGGACCTTCATATTGACGATGAAACACAGAAATCGCATCGGAATTAAATACAAAAGGCACAACGACGCCTTAAGTACAAGAATTGAGACTCTTCTTACTGTCGGTGCTTTGAGCATTCCCTGTGAGACCAGTATTAGTTTCCGATACACCACTCCAGGTTCAATGTAATCCTTGGACATTCACATTGACGATGAAACACAGAAATCGCATCGGAATTAAATACAAAAGGCACTATGCCATCTTAAGTACAAGAATAGAGACTCTTCTTACTGTCGGTGCTCTGAGCATTCCCTGTGAGACCAGTATTAGTTTCCGATACACCACTCAAGGTTCAATGTATTCCTTGGACCTTGACATTGACGATAAAACACAGAAATCCCATCGGAGTTAAATACAGAAGGCACAATGCCGCCTTAAGTACAAGAACAGAGACTCTTCTTACTGTCGGTGCCTTGAGCATTCCCTATGAGACCAGTATTAGTTTCCGATACACCACTGCAGGTTCAATGTATTCCTTGGACCTTCACATTGACGATGAAACACAGAAATCGCATCGGAATTAAATACAAAACGCGCAATGCCGCCTTAAGTACAAGAATAGAGACTCTTCTTACAGTCGGTGCTTTGAGCATTCCCTGTGAGACCAGTATTACTTTCTTATACACCACTGCAGGTTCAATGAATTACTTGGACCTTCACATTGACGATGAAACACAGAAATCGCATCGGAATTAAGAACAAAAGGCACAATGCCGTCATCAGTACTAGAATATAGACTCTTCTTACAGTCGGTGCTTTGAGCATTCCCTGTGAGACCAGTATTGGTTTCCGATACACCACTGCAGGTTCAATGTATTCCTTGGACATTCACATGGACGATGAAATCCAGAAATCGCATCGGAAGTAAACACAAAAGGCGCAATGCCACCTTAAGTACAAGAATAGAAACTCTTCTTACAGTCGGTGCTTTGAGCATTCCCTGTGAGACCAGTATTACTTTCTGATACACCACTGCATGTTGAATGTATTCCTTGGACCTTCACATTGACGATGAAACACAGAAAACGCATCGGAATTAAATACTATAGGCACAATGCCGTCTTACGTACAAGAATAGAGACTCTTCTTACAGTCGGTGCTTTCAGCATTCCCTGTGAGACCAGTATTAGTTTCCGATACACCTCAGCAGGTTCAATATATTCCTAGGACCTTCACATTGCCGATGAAACACAGAAATCGAATCGGAATTAAATACAAAAGGCACAATGTGGCCTTAAGTACAAGAATAGACACTCTTCTTACAGTCGGTGACTTGAGCATTCCCTGTGAGACCAGTATTAGTTTCCGATACACCTCAGCAGGTTCAATGTATTCCTAGGACCTTTACATTGACGATGAAACACAGAAATCGCATCGGAATTAAATACAAAAGGCACAATGACGCCTTAAGTACAAGAATAGAGACTCTTCTTACAGTCGGTGCTTTGAGCATTCCCTGTGAGACCAGTATTAGTTTCCGATACACCACTCCAGGTTCAATGTAATCCTTGGACATTCACATTGACGATGAAACACAGAAATCGCATCGGAATGAAATACAAAAGGCGAACTGCCGCGTAAGTACAAGAAAAGAGACTCTTCTTACAGTCGGTGCTTTCAGCATTCCCTGTGAGACCAGTATTAGTTTCCGATACACCTCAGCAGGTTCAATGTATTCCTAGGACCTTCACATTGACGATGAAACACAGAAATCGCATGGGAATTAAATACAAAAGGCACAATGTCGCCTTAAGTACAAGAATAGAGACTCTTCTTACACTTGGTGCATTGAGCATTCCCTGTGAGACCAGTATTAGTTTCCGATACACCTCAGCAGGTTAAATGTAATCCTAGGACTTTCACATTGACGATGAAACACTGAAATCGCATTGGATTTAAATACAAAAAACACAATGTCGCCTTAAGTACAAGAATAGAGACTCTTCTTACAGTCGGTGCTTTGAGCATTCCCTGTGAGACCAGTATTAGTTTCCGATACACCTCAGCAGGTTCAATGTATTCCTAGGACCTTCACATTGACGATGAAACACAGAAATCGCATCGGAATTAAATACAAAAGGCACAATATCGCTTTATGTACAAGAATAGAGACTCTTCTTACAGTCGGTGCTTTGAGCATTCCCTGTGAGACCAGTATTAGTTTCCGATACACCACTCCAGGTCAATGTATTCCTTGGACATTCACATTGACGATGAAACACAGAAATCGCATAGGAATGACAAACAAAAGGCAAACTGCCGCGTAAGTACAAGAATAGAGACTCTTCTTACAGTCGGTGCTTTCAGCAATCCCTGTGAGACCAGTATTAGTTTCCGATACACCTCAGCAGGTTCAATGTATTCCTAGGACCTTCATATTGACGATGAAACACAGAAATCGCATCGGAATTAAATACAAAAGGCACAACGACGCCTTAAGTACAAGAATTGAGACTCTTCTTACTGTCGGTGCTTTGAGCATTCCCTGTGAGACCAGTATTAGTTTCCGATACACCACTCCAGGTTCAATGTAATCCTTGGACATTCACATTGACGATGAAACACAGAAATCGCATCGGAATTAAATTCAAAAGGCACTATGCCATCTTAAGTACAAGAATGGAGACTCTTCTTACTGTCGGTGCTCTGAGCATTCCCTGTGAGACCAGTATTAGTTTCCGATACACCACTCAAGGTTCAATGTATTCCTTGGACCTTGACATTGACGATAAAACACAGAAATCCCATCGGAGGTAAATACAGAAGGCACAATGCCGCCTTAAGTACAAGAACAGAGACTCTTCTTACTGTCGGTGCCTTGAGCATTCCCTATGAGACCAGTATTAGTTTCCGATAGACCACTGCAGGTTCAATGTATTCCTTGGACCTTCACATTGACGATGAAACACAGAAATCGCATCGGAATTAAATACAAAACGCGCAATGCCGCCTTAAGTACAAGAATAGAGACTCTTCTTACAGTCGGTGCTTTGAGCATTCCCTGTGAGACCAGTATTACTTTCTTATACACCACTGCAGGTTCAATGAATTACTTGGACCTTCACATTGACGATGAAACACAGAAATCGCATCGGAATTAAGAACAAAAGGCACAATGCCGTCATCAGTACTAGAATATAGACTCTTCTTACAGTCGGTGCTTTGAGCATTCCCTGTGAGACCAGTATTGGTTTCCGATACACCACTGCAGGTTCAATGTATTCCTTGGACATTCACATGGACGATGAAATCCAGAAATCGCATCGGAAGTAAACACAAAAGGCGCAATGCCACCTTAAGTACAAGAATAGAAACTCTTCTTACAGTCGGTGCTTTGAGCATTCCCTGTGAGACCAGTATTACTTTCTGATACACCACTGCATGTTGAATGTATTCCTTGGACCTTCACATTGACGATGAAACACAGAAAACGCATCGGAATTAAATACAATAGGCACAATGCCGTCTTAAGTACAAGAATAGAGACTCTTCTTACAGTCGGTGCTTTCAGCATTCCCTGTGAGACCAGTATTAGTTTCCGATACACCTCAGCAGGTTCAATATATTCCTAGGACCTTCACATTGACGATGAAACACAGAAATCGAATCGGAATTAAATACAAAAGGCACAATGTGGCCTTAAGTACAAGAATAGACACTCTTCTTACAGTCGGTGACTTGAGCATTCCCTGTGAGACCATTATTAGTTTCCGATACACCACTGCAGGTTCAATATATTCCTTGGACCTTCACAATGACAATGAAACACATAAATCGCATCGGAATTAAATACAAAAGGCACAATGCCGCATTAAGTACAAGAATAGAGACTCTTCTTACAGTCGGTGCTTTGAGCATTCCCTGTGAGACCAGTATTAGTTTCCGATACACCACTCCAGGTTCAATGTATTCCTTGGCCCTTCACATTGACGATGAAACACTGAAATCGCATCGGAATGAAATACAAAAGGCAAACTGCCGCGTAAGTACAAGAATAGAGACTCTTCTTACAGTCGGTGCTTTGAGCATTCCCTGTGAGACCAGTATTAGTTTCCGATACACCTCAGCAGGTTCAATGTATTCCTAGGACCTTCACATTGACGATGAAACACAGAAATCGCATCGGAATTAAATACAAAAGGCACAATGTCGCCTTAAGTACAAGAATAGAGACTCCTCTCACAGTCGGTGCTTTGAGCATTCCCTGTGCGACCAGAATTAGCTTCCGATACACCTCAGCAGGTTCAATGTATTCCTAGGACCTTCACGTTGACGATGAAACACAGAAATCGCATCGGAATTAAATACAAAAGGCACAATGTGGCCTTAAGTACAAGAATAGACACTCTTCTTACAGTCGGAGCTTTGAGCATTCCCTGTGAGACCAGTATTAGTTTCCGATACACCACTGCAGGTTCAATATATTTCTTGGACCTTCACATTGACGATGAAACACATAAATCGCAACGGAATTAAATACAATAGGCACAATGCCGCATTAAGTACAAGAATAGAGACTCTTATTACAGTCGGTGCTTTGAGCATTCCCTGTGAGACCAGAATTAGTTTCCGATACACCACTCCAGGTTCAATGTATTCCTTGGACCTTCACATTGACGATGAAACACAGAAATCGCATCGGAATGAAATACAAAAGGCAAACTGCCGAGTAAGTACAAGAATAGAGACTCTTCTTACAGTCGGTGCTTTCAGCATTCCCTGTGAGACCAGTATTAGTTTCCGATACACCTCAGCAGGTTCAATGAATTCCTAGGAGCTTCACATTGACGATGAAACGCAGAAATCGCATTGGAATTAATTGCAAAAGGCGCAATGCCGCCTTAAGTACAAGAATAGAGACTCTACTTACAGTCGTTGCTTTGAGCATTCCCAGTGAGACCAGTATTAGATTCCGACACACCACTGCAGGTTCAATGTATTCCTTGGACCATCACATTGACGATGGAACACAGAAATCGCATCGGAATTAAATACAAAAGTCACAATGACGTCTTAAGTACAAGAATAGAGACTCTTCTTACAGTCGGTGCTTTCAGCATTCCCTGTGAGACCAGTATTAGTATCCGATACACCTCAGCAGGATCAATGTATTCCTAGGACCTTCACATTGACGATGAAACACAGAAATCGCATCGGAATTAAATACAGAAGGCACAATGTGGCCTTAAGTACAAGAATAGACACTCTTCTTACAGTCGGTGCTTTGAGCATTCCTTGTGAGACCAGTATTAGTTTCCGATACACCACTGCAGGTTCAATATATTCCTTGCACCCTCACATTGACGATGAAACACATAAATCGCATCGGAATTAAATACGAAAGGCACAATGCCGCATTAAGTACAAGAATAGCGACTCTTCTTACAGTCGGTGCTTTGAGCATTCCCTGTGAGACCAGAATTAGTATCCGATACACCACTCCAGGTTCAATGTATTCCTTGGACCTTCACACTGACGATGAAACACAGAAATCGCATCGGGATGAAATACAAAATGCAAACTGCCGCGTAAGTAGAAGAATAGAGACTCTTCTTACAGTCGGTGCTTCGAGCATTCGCGGTGAGACCAGTATTAGTTTCCGATACACCTCAGCAGGTTCAATGTATTCCTAGGACCTTCACATTGACGATGAAACACAGAAATCGCATCGGAATTAAATACAAAAGGCACAATGTCGCCTTAAGTACAAGAATAGAGACTCTTCTTACACTCGGTGCTTTGAGCATTCCCTGTGAGACCAGTATTAGTTTCTGATACACCACTGCAGGTTCAATGTATTCCTTGGACCTTCACATTGACGATGAAACACAGATATCGCATCGGAATTAAATACAAAAGGCGCAATGCCGCCTTAAGTGCAAGTATAGAGACTCTTCTTACAGTCGGTGATTTGAGCATTCCCTGTGAGACCAGTATTAGTTTCTGATACACCACTGCAAGTTCAATGTATTGCTTGGACCTTCACATTGACGATGAAACACAGAAATCGCATCCGAGTTAAATAGAAAAGGCACAATGCCACCTTAAGTGCAAGAATAGAGACTCTTCTTACTGTCGGTGCTTTAAGAATTCCCTGTGAGACCAGTAATAGTTTCCGATACACCACTGCAAGTTCAATGTATTCCTTGGACCTTCACATTGACGTTGAAACACAGAAATCGCATCGGAATTAAATACAAAAGGCGCAATGCCGCCTTAAGTAAAAGAATAGAGACTCTTCTTACGGTCGGTGCTTTGAGCATTCCCTGTGAGACCAGTATTAGTTTCTGATACACCACTGCAGGTTCAATGTATTCCTTGGACCTTCACATTAAGGATGAAACACAGAAATCGCATCGGAATTAATTACAAAAGGCACAATGCCATCATAAGTACAAGAATAGAGACTCGTCTTACAGTCTGTGCTTTGAGCATTTCCTGTGAGACCAGTATTAGTTTCCGATACACCACTGCAGGTTCAATGTATTCCTTGGACCATCACATTGACGATGAAACACAGAAATCGCATCGGAATTAAGTACAAAAGGTGCAATGCCGCATTAAGTACAAGAATAGAGACTCTTCTTACAGTCGGTGCTTTGAGCATTCCCTGTGAGACCAGTATTAGTTTCCGATACAGCACTGCACGTTCAATGCATTCCTAGGACCTTCACATTGACGATGAAACACAGAAATCGCATCGGAATTAAATACAAAAGGCACAATGTCGCCATAAGTACAAGAATAGACACTCTTCTTACAGCCGGTGCTTTGAGCATTCCCTGTGAGACCAGTATTAGTTTCCGATACATCACTGCAGGTTCAATGTATTCCTTGGACCTTCACATTGACGATGAAACACAGAAATCGCATCGGAATTAAATACAAAACTCACAATGCCGCATTAAGTTCAAGAATAGAGACTCTTCTTACAGTCGGTGCTTTGATCATTTCCTGTGAGACCAGAATTAGTTTCCGATACACCACTGCAGGTTCAATGTAATCCTTGGACCTTCACATTGACGATGAAACACAGAAATCGCATCGGAATGAAAAACAAAAGGCAAACTGCCGCGTACGTGCAAGAATAGGGACTCTTCTTACAGTCGGTGCTTTCAGCATTCCCTGTGAGACCAGTATTAGTTTCCGATACACCTTAGCAGGTTCAATGTTTTCCTAGGACCTTCACATTGACGATGAAACACAGAAACCGCATCGGAATTAAATACAAAAGGCACAATGTCGCCTTAAGTACAAGAATAGAGACTCTTCTTACACTCGGTGATTTGAGCACTCCCCGTGAGACCAGTATTAGTTTCTGATACACCACTGCAGGTTCAATGTATTCCTTGGACCTTCACATTGACGATGAAACACAGATATCGCATCGGAATTAAATACAAAAGGCGCAATGCAGCCTTAAGTACAAGTATAGAGACTCTTCTTACAGTCGGTGATTTGAGCATTCCCTGTGAGACCAGTATTAGTTTCTGATACACCACTGCAAGTTCAATGTATTGCTTGGACCTTCACATTGACGATGAAACACAGAAATCGCATCGGAGTTAAATACAAAAGGCACAATGCCACCTTAAGTGCAAGAATAGAGACTCTTCTTACTGTCGGTGCTTTAAGAACTCCCTGTGAGACCAGTAATAGTTTCCGATACACCACTGCAGGTTCAATGTATTCCTTGGACCTTCACATTGACGTTGAAACACAGAAATCGCATCCTAATTAAATACAAAAGGCGCAATGCCGACTTAAGTAAAAGAATAGAGACTCTTCTTACGGTCGGTGCTTTGAGCATTCCCTGTGAGACCAGTATTAGTTTCTGATACACCACTGCAGGTTCAATGTATTCCTTGGACCTTCACATTGACGATTAAACACAGAAATCGCATCGGAATTAATTACAAAAGGCACAATGCCATCATAAGTACAAGAATAGAGACTCTTCTTACAGTCTGTGCTTTGAGCATTCCCTGTGAGACCAGTATTAGTTTCCGATACACCACTGCAGGTTCAATGTATTCCTTGGACCATCACATTGACGATGAAACACAGAAATCGCATCGGAATTAAGTACAAAAGGTGCAATGCCGCCTTAAGTACAAGAATACAGACTCTTCTTACAGTCGGTGCTTTGAGCATTCCCTGTGAGACCAGTATTAGTTTCCGATACACCACTGCAGGTTCAATGTATTCCTTGGACCTTCACATTGACGATGAAACACAGAAATCGCATCGGAATTAAATACAAAAGGCACAATGCCGCATTAAGTACAAGAATAGAGACTCTTCTTACAGTTGGTGCTTTGATCATTTCCTGTGAGACCAGAATTAGTTTCCGATACACCACTGCAGGTTCAATGTATTCCTTGGACCTTCACATTGACGATGAAAGACAGAAATCGCATCGGAATGAAATACAAAAGGCAGACTGCCGCGTACGTACAAGAATAGAGACTCTTCTTACAGTCGCTGCTTTCAGCATTCACTGTGAGACCAGTATTAGTTTCCGATACACCTCAGCAGGTTCAATGTATTCCTAGGACCTGCACATTGACGATGAAACACAGAAATCGCATCGGAATTAAATACAAAAGGCACAATGTCGCCTTAAGTACAAGAATAGACACTCTTGTTACAGTCGGTGCTTTGAGCATTCCCTGTGAGACCAGTATTAGTTTCTGATACACCACTGAATGTTCAATGTATTCCTTGGACCTTGACATTGACGATGAAACACAGAAATCGCATCGGAATTAAATACAAAACGCACAATGTGGCCTTAAGTACAAGAATAGACACTCTTCTTACAGTCGGTGCTTTGAGCATTCCCTGTGAGACCAGTATTAGTTTCCGATACAACACTGCAGGTTCAATATATTCCTTGGACCTCCACATTGACGATGAAACACATAAATCGCATCGGAATTAAATACAAAAGGCACAATGCCGCATTAAGTACAAGAATAGAGACTCTTATTACTGTCGGTGCTTTGAGAATTCCCTGTGAGACCAGTATTAGTTTCCGATACACCACTGCAGGTTGAATGTATTCCGTGGACCTTCACATTGACGATGAAACACAGAAATCGCATTGGAATTAAATACAAAAGGCGCAATGCCGCCTTAAGTACAAGAATAGAGACTCTTCTTATAGTCGGTGCTTTGAGCATTCCCTGTGAGACCAGTATTAGTTTCTGATACACCACTGAATGTTCAATGTATTCCTTGGACCTTGACATTGACGATGAAACACAGAAATCGCATCGGAATTAAATACAAAAGGCACAATGTGGCCTTAAGTACAAGAATAGACACTCTTCTTACAGTCGGTGCTTTGAGCATTCCCTGTGAGACCAGTATTAGTTTCCGATACAACACTGCAGGTTCAATATATTCCTTGGACCTCCACATTGACGATGAAACACATAAATCGCATCGGAATTAAATACAAAAGGCACAATGCCGCATTAAGTACAAGAATAGAGACTCTTATTACTGTCGGTGCTTTGAGAATTCCCTGTGAGACCAGTATTAGTTTCCGATACACCACTGCAGGTTCAATGTATTCCGTGGACCTTCACATTGACGATGAAACACAGAAATCGCATTGGAATTAAATACAAAAGGCGCAATGCCGCCTTAAGTACAAGAATAGAGACTCTTCTTATAGTCGGTGCTTTGAGCATTCCCTGTGAGACCAGTATTATATTCCGATACACCTCAGCAGGTTCAATGTATTCCTAGGACCTTCACATTGACGATGAAACGCAGAAATCACATCGGAATTAAATACAAAAGGCACAATGTCGCCTTAAGTACAAGAATAGACACTCTTCTTACAGCCGGTGCTTTGAGCATTCCCTGTGAGACCAGTATTAGTTTCCGATTCACCACTGCAGGTTCAATGTATTCCTTGGACCTTCACATTGACGATGAAACACAGAAATCGCATCGGAATTAAATACAAAAGGCACAATGCCGCATTAAGTACAAGAATAGAGACTCTTCTTACAGTCTGTGCTTTGATCATTTCCTGTGAGACCAGAATTAGTTTCCGATACACCACTGCAGGTTCAATGTATTCCTTGGACCTTCACATTGACGATGAAACACAGAAATCGCATCGGAATGAAATACAAAAGGCAAACTGCCGCGTACGTACAAGAATAGAGACTCTTCTTACAGTCGGTGCTTTCAGCATTTCCTTTGAGTCCAGTATTAGTTTCCGATACACCTCAGCAGGTTCAATGTATTCCTAGGACCTTCACATTGACGATGAAACACAGAAATCGCATCGGAATTAAATACAAAAGACACAATGTCGCCTTAAGTACAAGAATAGAGACTCTTCTTACACTCGGTGCTTTGAGCATTCCCTGTGAGACCAGTATTAGTTTCTGATACACCACTGCAGGTTCAATGTATTCCTTGGACCTTCACATTGACGATGAAACACAGATATCGCATCGGAATTAAATACAAAAGGCGCAATGCCGCCTTAAGTACAAGTATAGAGACTCTTCTTACAGTCGGTGATTTGAGCATTCCCTGTGAGACCAGTATTAGTTTCTGATACACCACTGCAGGTTCAATGTATTGCTTGGACCTTCACATTGACGATGAAACACAGAAATCGCATCCGAGTTAAATACAAAAGGCACAATGCCACCTTAAGTGCAAGAATAGAGACTCTTCTTACTGTCGGTGCTTTAAGAATTCCCTGTGAGACCAGTAATAGTTTCCGATACACCACTGCAAGTTCAATGTATTATTTGGAGCTTCACATTGACGTTGAAACACAGAAATCGCATCGGAATTAAATACAAAAGGCGCAATGCCGCCTTAAGTAAAAGAATAGAGACTCTTCTTACGGTCGGTGCTTTGAGCATTCCCTGTGAGACCAGTATTAGTTTCTGATACTCCACTGCAGGTTCAATGTATTCCTTGGACCTTCACATTGACGATGAAACACAGAAATCGCATCGGAATTGATTACAAAAGGCACAATGCCATCATAAGTACAAGAATAGAGACTCTTCTTACAGTCTGTGCTTTGAGCATTTCCTGTGAGACCAGTATTAGTTTCCGATACACCACTGCAGGTTCAATGTATTCCTTGGACCATCACATTGACGATGAAACACAGAAATCGCATCGGAATTAAGTACAAAAGGTGCAATGCCGCCTTAAGTACAAGAATAGAGACTCTTCTTACAGTCGGTGCTTTGAGCATTCCCTGTGAGACCAGTAATAGTTTCCGATACACCACTGCAAGTTCAATGTATTCCTAGGACCTTCACATTGACGATGAAACACAGAAATCGCATCGGAATTAAATACAAAAGGCACAATGTCGCCTTAAGTACAAGAATAGACACTCTTCTTACAGCCGGTGCCTTGAGCATTCCCTGTGAGACCAGTATTACTTTCCGATACACCACTGCAGGTTCAATGTATTCCTTGGACCTTCACATTGACGATGAAACACAGAAATCGCATCGGAATTAAGTACAAAAGGTGCAATGCCGCCTTAAGTACAAGAATAGAGACTCTTCTTACAGTCGGTGCTTTGAGCATTCCCTGTGACACCAGTAATAGTTTCCGATACACCACTGCAGGTTCAATGTATTCCTTGGTCCTTCACATTGACGATGAAACACAGAAATCGCATCGGAATGAAATACAAAAGGCAAACTGCCGCTTACGTACAAGAATAGAGACTCTTCTTACAGCCGGTACTTTCAGCGTTTCCTTTGAGTCCAGTATTAGTTTCCCATACACCTCAGCAGGTTCAATGTTTTCCTAGGACCTTCACATTGACGATGAAACACAGAAACCGCATCGGAATTAAATACAAAAGGCACAATGTCGCCTTAAGTACAGGAATAGAGACTCTTCTTGCACTCGGTGCTATGAGCACTCCCTGTGAGACCAGTATTAGTTTCTGATACACCACTGCAGGTTCAATGTATTCCTTGGACCTTCACATTGACGATGAAACACAGATATCGCATCGGAATTAAATACAAAATTCGCAATGCCGCCTTAAGTACAAGTATAGAGACTCTTCTTACAGTCGGTGATTTGAGCATTCCCTGTGAGACCAGTATTAGTTTCTGATACAGCACTGCAGGTTCAATGTATTGCTTGGACCTTCACATTGACGATGAAACACAGAAATCGCATCCGAGTTAAATACAAAAGGCACAATGCCACCTTAAGTGCAAGAATAGAGACTCTTCTTACTGTCGGTGCTTTAAGAATTCCCTGTGAGACCAGTAATAGTTTCCGATACACCACTGCAAGTTCAATGTATTCCTTGGAGCTTCACATTGACGTTGAAACACAGAAATCGCATCGGAATTAAATACAAAAGGCGCAATGCCGCCTTAAGTAAAAGAATAGAGACTCTTCTTACGGTCGGTGCTTTGAGCATTCCCTGTAAGACCAGTATTAGTTTCTGATACACCACTGCAGGTTCAATGTATTCCTTGGACCTTCACATTGACGATGAAACACAGAAATCGCATCGGAATTGATTACAAAAGGCACAATGCCATCATAAGTACAAGAATAGAGACTCTTCTTACAGTCTGTGCTTTGAGCATTTCCTGTGAGACCAGTATTAGTTTCCGATACACCACTGCAGGTTCAATGTATTCCTTGGACCATCACATTGACGATGAAACACAGAAATCGCATCGGAATTAAGTACAAAAGGTGCAATGCCGCCTTAAGTACAAGAATAGAGACTCTTCTTACAGTCGGTGCTTTGAGCATTCCCTGTGAGACCAGTAATAGTTTCCGATACACCACTGCAAGTTCAATGTATTCCTAGGACCTTCACATTGACGATGAAACACAGAAATCGCATCGGAATTAAATACAAAAGGCACAATGTCGCCTTAAGTACAAGAATAGACACTCTTCTTACAGCCGGTGCCTTGAGCATTCCCTGTGAGACCAGTATTACTTTCCGATACACCACTGCAGGTTCAATGTATTCCTTGGACCTTCACATTGACGATGAAACACAGAAATCGCATCGGAATTAAGTACAAAAGGTGCAATGCCGCCTTAAGTACAAGAATAGAGACTCTTCTTACAGTCGGTGCTTTGAGCATTCCCTGTGACACCAGTAATAGTTTCCGATACACCACTGCAGGTTCAATGTATTCCTTGGTCCTTCACATTGACGATGAAACACAGAAATCGCATCGGAATGAAATACAAAAGGCAAACTGCCGCTTACGTACAAGAATAGAGACTCTTCTTACAGCCGGTACTTTCAGCGTTTCCTTTGAGTCCAGTATTAGTTTCCCATACACCTCAGCAGGTTCAATGTTTTCCTAGGACCTTCACATTGACGATGAAACACAGAAACCGCATCGGAATTAAATACAAAAGGCACAATGTCGCCTTAAGTACACGAATAGAGACTCTTCTTGCACTCGGTGCTATGAGCACTCCCTGTGAGACCAGTATTAGTTTCTGATACACCACTGCAGGTTCAATGTATTCCTTGGACCTTCACATTGACGATGAAACACAGATATCGCATCGGAATTAAATACAAAATTCGCAATGCCGCCTTAAGTAGAAGTATAGAGACTCTTCTTACAGTCGGTGATTTGAGCATTCCCTGTGAGACCAGTATTAGTTTCTGATACACCACTGCAGGTTCAATGTATTGCTTGGACCTTCACATTGACGATGAAACACAGAAATCGCATCGGAGTTAAATACAAAAGGCACAATGACTCCTTAAGTGCAAGAATAGAGACTCTTCTTACTGTCGGTGCTTTAAGAATTCCCTGTGAGACCAGTAATAGTTTCCGATACACCACTGCAGGTTCAATGTATTCCTTGGACCTTCGCATTGACGTTGAAACACAGAAAACGCATCGCAATTAAATACAAAAGGCGCAATGCCGACTTAAGTAAAAGAATAGAGACTCTTCTTACGGTCGGTGCTTTGAGCATTCCCTGTGAGACCAGTATTAGTTTCTGATACACCACTGCAGGTTCAATGTATTCCTTGGACCTTCACATTGACGATTAAACACAGAAATCGCATCGGAATTAATTACAAAATGCACAATGCCATCATAAGTACAAGAATAGAGACTCTTCTTACAGTCTGTGCTTTGAGCATTCCCTGTGAGACCAGTATTAGTTTCCGATACCCCACTGCAGGTTCAATGTATTCCTTGGACCATCACATTGACGATGAAACACAGAAATCGCATCGGAATTAAGTACAAAAGGTGCAATGCCGCCTTAAGTACAAGAATAGAGACTCTTCTTACAGTCGGTGCTTTGAGCATTCCCTGTGAGACCAGTATTAGTTTCCGATACACCACTGCAGGTTCAATGTATTCCTTGGACCTTCACATTGACGATGAAACACAGAAATCGCGTCGGAATTAAATACAAAAGGCACAATGCCGCATTAAGTACAAGAATAGAGACTCTTCTTACAGTCGGTGCTTTGATCATTTCCTGTGAGACCAGAATTAGTTTCCGATACACCACTGCAGGTTCAATGTATTCCTTGGACCTTCACATTGACGATGAAACACAGAAATCGCATCGGAATGAAATCCAAAAGGCAAACTGCCGCGTACGTACAAGAATAGAGACTCTTCTTACAGTCGGTGCTTTCAGCATTCCCTGTGAGACCAGTATTAGTTTCCGATACACCTCAGCAGGTTCAATGTATTCCTAGGACCTTCACATTCACGATGAAACACAGAAATCGCATCGGAATTAAATACAAAAGGCACAATGTCGCCTTAAGTACAAGAATAGAGACTCTTCTTACACTCGGTGCTTTGAGCACTCCCTGTGAGACCAGTATTAGTTTCTGATACACCACTGCAGGTTCAATGTATTTCTTGGACCTTCACATTGACGATGAAACACAGATATCGCATCGGAATTAAATATAAAAGGCGCAATGCCGCCTTAAGTACAAGTATAGAGACTCTTCTTACAGTCGGTGATTTGAGCATTCCCTGTGAGACCAGTATTAGCTTCTGATACACCACTGCAGGTTCAATGTATTGCTTGGACCTTCACATTGACGATGAAACACAGAAATCGCATAGGAGTTAAATACAAAAGGCACAATGCCACCTTAAGTGCAAGAATAGAGACTCTTCTTACTGTCGGTGCTTTAAGAATTCCCTGTGAGACCAGTAATAGTTTCCGATACACCACTGCAGGTTCAATGTATTCCTTGGACCTTCACATTGACGTTGAAACACAGAAATCGCATCGGAATTAAATACAAAAGGCGCAATGCCGCCTTAAGTAAAAGAATAGAGACTCTTCTTACGGTCGGTGCTTTGAGCATTCCCTGTGAGACCAGTATTAGTTTCTGATACACCACTGCAGGTTCAATGTATTCCTTGGACCTTCACATTGACGATGAAACACAGAAATTGCATCGGAATTAATTACAAAAGGCACAATGACATCATAAGTTCAAGAATAGAGACTCTTCTTACTGTCTGTGCTTTGAGCATTCCCTGTGAGACCAGTATTAGTTTCCGATACACCACTGCAGGTTCAATGTATGCCTTGGACCATCACATTGACGATGAAACACAGAAATCGCATCGGAATTAAGTACAAAAGGTGCAATGCCGCCTTAAGTACAAGAATAGAGACTCTTCTTACAGTCGGTGCTTTGAGCATTCCCTGTGAGACCAGTATTAGTTTCCGATACACCACTCCAGGTTCAATGTATTCCTAGGACCTTCACATTGACGATGAAACACAGAAATCACATCGGAATTAAATACAAAAGGCACAATGTCGCCTTAAGTACAAGAATAGACACTCTTCTTACAGCCGGTGCTTTGAGCATTCCCTGTGAGACCAGTATTAGTTTCCGATACACCACTGCAGGTTCAATGTATTCCTTGGACCTTCACATTGACGATGAAACACAGAAATCGCATCGGAATTAAATACAAAAGGCACAATGCCGCATTAAGTACAAGAATAGAGACTCTTCTTACAGTCGGTGCTTTGAACATTTCCTGTGAGACCAGAATTAGTTTCCGATACACCACTGCAGGTTCAATGTATTCCTTGGACCTTCACATTGACGATGAAACACAGAAATCGCATCGGCATGAAATACAAAAGGCAAACTGCCGCGTACGTACAAGAATTGGGACTCTTCTTACAGTCGGTGCTTTCAGCATTCCCTGTGAGACCAGTATTACTTTCCGATCCACCTCAGCAGGTTCAATGTATTCCTAGGACCTTCACATTGACGATGAAACACAGAAATTGCCTCGGAATTAAATACAAAAGGCACAATGTCGCCTTAAGTGCAAGAATAGAGACTCTTCTTACACTCGGTGCTTTGAGCACTCCCTGTGAGACCAGTATTAGTTTCTGATACACCACTGCAGGTTCAATGTGTTCCTTGGACCTTTACATTGACGATGAAACACAGATATCGCATCGGAATTAAATACAAAAGGCGCAATGCCGCCTTAAGTACAAGTATAGAGACTCTTCTTACAGTCGGTGATTTGAGCATTCCCTGTGAGACCAGTATTAGTTTCTTATACACCAGTGCAGGTTCAATGTATTGGTTGGACCTTCACATTGACGATGATACACAGAATTCGCATCGGAGTTAAATACAAAAGGCACAATGCCACCTTAAGTGCAAGAATAGAGACTCTTCTTACAGTCGGTGCTTTGCGCACTCCCTGTGAGACCAGTATTACTTTCTGATACACAACTGCAGGTTCAATGTGATCTTTGGACCTTCACATTGACGATGAAACACAGAAATCGCATCGCAATTAAGTACAAAAGGCACAATGCCGTCATCAGTACAAGAATAGAGACTCTTCTTACAGTCGGTGCTTTGAGCATTCCCTGTGAGACTAGAATTAGTTTCCGATACACCACTGCAGGTTCTATGTATTCCTTGGACATTCACATTGACGATGAAACCCAGAAATCGCATCGGAATTAAATACAAAAGGCGCAATGCCACCTTAAGTACAAGCATAGAGACTCTTCTTACAGTCGATGCTTTGAGCATTCCCTGTGAGACCAGTATTAGTTTCCGATACACCACTGCAGGTTCAATGTATTCCTTGGACCTTCACATTGACGATGAAACACAGAAATCGCATCCGAATTAAATACAATTGGCACAATGCCGACTTAGGTACAAGAATAGAGACTCTTCTTACAGTCGGTGCTATGAGCATTCCCTGTGAGACCTGTATTAGTTTCCGATACACCACTGCAGGTTCAATGTATTCCTTGGACCATCACATTGACGATGAAACACAGATATCGCATCGGAATTAAATACAAAAGGTGCAATGCCGCCTTAAGTACAGGAATAGAGACTCTTCTTACAGTCGGTGCTTTGAGCATTCCCTGTGAGACCAGTATTAGTTTCCGATACACCACTCCAGGTTCAATGTATTCCTAGGACCTTCACATTGACGATGAAACACAGAAATCACATCGGAATTAAATACAAAAGGCACAATGTCGCCTTAAGTACTAGAATAGACACTCTTCTTACAGCCGGTGCTTTGAGCATTCCCTGTGAGACCAGTATTAGTTTCCGATACACCACTGCAGATCCAATGTATTCCTTGGACCTTCACATTGACGATGAAACACAGAAATCGCATCGGAATTAAATACAAAAGGCACAATGCCGCATTAAGTACAAGAATAGAGGCCCTTCTTACAGTCGGTGCTTTTGAGCATTCCCTGTGAGACCAGTATTAGTTTAAGATACACCACTGCAGGTTCAATGTATTCCTTGGACCTTCACATTGACGATGAAACACAGAAATCGCATCGGCATGAAATACAAAAGGCAAACTGCCGCGTACGTACAAGAATTGGGACTCTTCTTACAGTCGGTGCTTTCAGCATTCCCTGTGAGACCAGTTTTAGTTTCCGATACACCTCAGCAGGTTCAATGTAATCCTAGGACCTTCACATTGACGATGAAACACAGAAATCGCCTCGGAATTAAATACAAAAGGCACAATGTCGCCTTAAGTGCAAGAATAGAGACTCTTCTCACACTCGGTACTTTGAGCACTCCCTGTGAGACCAGTATTAGTTTCTGATACACCACTGCAGGTTCAATGTATTCCTTGGACCTTCACATTGACGATGAAACACAGATATCGCATCGGAATTAAATACAAAAGGCGCAATGCCGCCTTAAGTACAAGTATAGAGACTCTTCTTACAGTCGGTGATTTGAGGATTCCCTGTGAGACCAGTATTAGTTTCTGATACACCACTGCAGGTTCAATGTATTGCTTGGACCTTCACATTGACGATGAAACACAGAAATGGCATCGGAATTAAATTCAAAAGGCACTATGCCATCTTAAGTACAAGAATAGAAACTCTTCTTACAGTCGGTGCTTTGAGCATTCCCTGTGAGACCAGTAATAGTTTCTGATACACCACTGCAGGTTCATTGTATTCCTTGCACCTTTAGATTGACGATGAAACACAGAAATCGCATCGGAGTTAAATACAGAAGGCACAATGCCGCCATAAGTACAAGAACAGAGACTCTTCTTACAGTCGGTGCCTTGAGCATTCCCTATGAGACCAGTATTAGTTTCCGATACACCACTGCCGGTTCAATGTGTTCCTTGGACCTTCACATTGACGATGAAACACAGAAATCGCATTGGAATTAAATACAAAAGGCGCAATGCCGCCTTAACTACAAGAATAGAGACTCTTCTTACAGTCGGTGCTTTGAGCATTCCCTGTGAGAAAAGTATTAATTTCCGATACACCACTGCAGGTTCAATGTATTCCTTGGACCTTCATATTGACAATGAAACACAGAAATCGCATCGGAATTAAATTGAAAAGGCGCAATGCCGCCTTAAGAACAAGAATAGAGACTCTTCTTACAGTCGGTGCTTTGCGCACTCCCTGTGAGAGCAGTATTACTTTCTGATACACAACTGCAGGTTCAATGTGATCTTTGGACCTTCACATTGACGATGAAACACAGAAATCGCATCGGAATTAAGTACAAAAGGCACAATGCCGTCATCAGTACAAGAATAGAGACTCTTCTTACAGTCGGTGCTTTGAGCATTCCCTGTGAGACCAGAATTAGTTTCCGATACACCACTGCAGGTTCTATGTATTCCTTGGATATTCACATTGACGATGAAACCCAGAAATCGCATCGGAATTAAATACAAAAGGCGCAATGCCACCTTAAGTACAAGCATAGAGACTCTTCTTACAGTCGATGCTTTGAGCATTCCCTGTGAGACCAGTATTAGTTTCCGATACACCACTGCAGGTTCAATGTATTCCTTGGACCTTCACAATGACGATGAAACACAGAAATCGCATCCGAATTAAATACAATTGGCACAATGCCGTCTTAAGTAGAAGAATAGAGACTCTTCTTACAGTCGGTGCTATAAGCATTCCCTGTGAGACCTGTATTAGTTTCCGATACACCACTGCAGGTTCAATGTATTCCTTGCACCTTCACATTGACGATGAAACACAGAAATCGCATCGGAATTAAATAAAAATCGCACAATGCCGCCTTAAGTACAAGAATTGTGACTCTTCTTACAGTCGGTGCTTTGAGCATTCCCTGTGAGACCAGTATTCGTTTCCGATACACAACTGCAGGTTCAATGTATTCCTTGCACCTTCACATTGACGATGAAACACAGAAATCGCATCGGAATTAAATAAAAATCGCACAATGCCGCCTTAAGTACAAGAATAGAGACTCTTCTTACACTCGGTGCTTTGAGCATTCCCTGTGAGACCAGTATTAGTTTCTGATACACCACTGCAGGTTCAATGTATTCCTTGGACCTTCACATTGACGATGAAACACAGATATCGCATCGGAATTAAATACAAAAGGCGCAATGCCGCCTTAAGTGCAAGTATAGAGACTCTTCTTACAGTCGGTGATTTGAGCATTCCCTGTGAGACCAGTATTAGTTTCTGATACACCACTGCAAGTTCAATGTATTGCTTGGACCTTCACATTGACGATGAAACACAGAAATCGCATCCGAGTTAAATAGAAAAGGCACAATGCCACCTTAAGTGCAAGAATAGAGACTCTTCTTACTGTCGGTGCTTTAAGAATTCCCTGTGAGACCAGTAATAGTTTCCGATACACCACTGCAAGTTCAATGTATTCCTTGGACCTTCACATTGACGTTGAAACACAGAAATCGCATCGGAATTAAATACAAAAGGCGCAATGCCACCTTAAGTAAAAGAATAGAGACTCTTCTTACGGTCGGTGCTTTGAGCATTCCCTGTGAGACCAGTATTAGTTTCTGATACACCACTGCAGGTTCAATGTATTCCTTGGACCTTCACATTAAGGATGAAACACAGAAATCGCATCGGAATTAATTACAAAAGGCACAATGCCATCATAAGTACAAGAATAGAGACTCGTCTTACAGTCTGTGCTTTGAGCATTTCCTGTGAGACCAGTATTAGTTTCCGATACACCACTGCAGGTTCAATGTATTCCTTGGACCATCACATTGACGATGAAACACAGAAATCGCATCGGAATTAAGTACAAAAGGTGCAATGCCGCATTAAGTACAAGAATAGAGACTCTTCTTACAGTCGGTGCTTTGAGCATTCCCTGTGAGACCAGTATTAGTTTCCGATACAGCACTGCACGTTCAATGTATTCCTAGGACCTTCACATTGACGATGAAACACAGAAATCGCATCGGAATTAAATACAAAAGGCACAATGTCGCCATAAGTACAAGAATAGACACTCTTCTTACAGCCGGTGCTTTGAGCATTCCCTGTGAGACCAGTATTAGTTTCCGATACATCACTGCAGGTTCAATGTATTCCTTGGACCTTCACATTGACGATGAAACACAGAAATCGCATCGGAATTAAATACAAAAGGCGCAATGCCGCATTAAGTTCAAGAATAGAGACTCTTCTTACAGTCGGTGCTTTGATCATTTCCTGTGAGACCAGAATTAGTTTCCGATACACCACTGCAGGTTCAATGCAATCCTTGGACCTTCACATTGACGATGAAACACAGAAATCGCATCGGAATGAAAAACAAAAGGCAAAGTGCCGCGTACGTGCAAGAATAGGGACTCTTCTTACAGTCGGTGCTTTCAGCATTCCCTGTGAGACCAGTATTAGTTTCCGATACACCTTAGCAGGTTCAATGTTTTCCTAGGACCTTCACATTGACGATGAAACACAGAAACCGCATCGGAATTAAATACAAAAGGCACAATGTCGCCTTAAGTACAAGAATAGACACTCTTGTTACAGTCGGTGCTTTGAGCATTCCCTGTGAGACCAGTATTAGTTTCTGATACACCACTGAATGTTCAATGTATTCCTTGGACCTTCACATTGACGATGAAACACAGAAATCGCATCGGAGTTAAATACAAAAGGCACAATGCAGCCTTAAGTACAAGTATAGAGACTCTTCTTACAGTCGGTGATTTGAGCATTCCCTGTGAGACCAGTATTAGTTTCTGATACACCACTGCAAGTTCAATGTATTGCTTGGACCTTCACATTGACGATGAAACACAGAAATCGCATCGGAGTTAAATACAAAAGGCACAATGCCACCTTAAGTGCAAGAATAGAGACTCTTCTTACTGTCGGTGCTTTAAGAACTCCCTGTGAGACCAGTAATAGTTTCCGATACACCACTGCAGGTTCAATGTATTCCTTGGACCTTCACATTGACGTTGAAACACAGAAATCGCATCCTAATTAAATACAAAAGGCGCAATGCCGACTTAAGTAAAAGAATAGAGACTCTTCTTACGGTCGGTGCTTTGAGCATTCCCTGTGAGACCAGTATTAGTTTCTGATACACCACTGCAGGTTCAATGTATTCCTTGGACCTTCACATTGACGATTAAACACAGAAATCGCATCGGAATTAATTACAAAAGGCACAATGCCATCATAAGTACAAGAATAGAGACTCTTCTTACAGTCTGTGCTTTGAGCATTCCCTGTGAGACCAGTATTAGTTTCCGATACACCACTGCAGGTTCAATGTATTCCTTGGACCATCACATTGACGATGAAACACAGAAATCGCATCGGAATTAAGTACAAAAGGTGCAATGCCGCCTTAAGTACAAGAATACAGACTCTTCTTACAGTCGGTGCTTTGAGCATTCCCTGTGAGACCAGTATTAGTTTCCGATACACCACTGCAGGTTCAATGTATTCCTTGGACCTTCACATTGACGATGAAACACAGAAATCGCATCGGAATTAAATACAAAAGGCACAATGCCGCATTAAGTACAAGAATAGAGACTCTTCTTACAGTTGGTGCTTTGATCATTTCCTGTGAGACCAGAATTAGTTTCCGATACACCACTGCAGGTTCAATGTATTCCTTGGACCTTCACATTGACGATGAAAGAAAGAAATCGCATCGGAATGAAATACAAAAGGCAGACTGCCGCGTACGTACAAGAATAGAGACTCTTCTTACAGTCGCTGCTTTCAGCATTCACTGTGAGACCAGTATTAGTTTCCGATACACCTCAGCAGGTTCAATGTATTCCTAGGACCTGCACATTGACGATGAAACACAGAAATCGCATCGGAATTAAATACAAAAGGCACAATGTCGCCTTAAGTACAAGAATAGACACTCTTGTTACAGTCGGTGCTTTGAGCATTCCCTGTGAGACCAGTATTAGTTTCTGATACACCACTGAATGTTCAATGTATTCCTTGGACCTTGACATTGACGATGAAACACAGAAATCGCATCGGAATTAAATACAAAAGGCACAATGTGGCCTTAAGTACAAGAATAGACACTCTTCTTACAGTCGGTGCTTTGAGCATTCCCTGTGAGACCAGTATTAGTTTCCGATACAACACTGCAGGTTCAATATATTCCTTGGACCTCCACATTGACGATGAAACACATAAATCGCATCGGAATTAAATACAAAAGGCACAATGCCGCATTAAGTACAAGAATAGAGACTCTTATTACTGTCGGTGCTTTGAGAATTCCCTGTGAGACCAGTATTAGTTTCCGATACACCACTGCAGGTTCAATGTATTCCGTGGACCTTCACATTGACGATGAAACACAGAAATCGCATTGGAATTAAATACAAAAGGCGCAATACCGCCTTAAGTACAAGAATAGAGACTCTTCTTATAGTCGGTGCTTTGAGCATTCCCTGTGAGACCAGTATTAGTTTCTGATACACCACTGAATGTTCAATGTATTCCTTGGACCTTGACATTGACGATGAAACACAGAAATCGCATCGGAATTAAATACAAAAGGCACAATGTGGCCTTAAGTACAAGAATAGACACTCTTCTTACAGTCGGTGCTTTGAGCATTCCCTGTGAGACCAGTATTAGTTTCCGATACAACACTGCAGGTTCAATATATTCCTTGGACCTCCACATTGACGATGAAACACATAAATCGCATCGGAATTAAATACAAAAGGCACAATGCCGCATTAAGTACAAGAATAGAGACTCTTATTACTGTCGGTGCTTTGAGAATTCCCTGTGAGACCAGTATTAGTTTCCGATACACCACTGCAGGTTCAATGTATTCCGTGGACCTTCACATTGACGATGAAACACAGAAATCGCATTGGAATTAAATACAAAAGGCGCAATGCCGCCTTAAGTACAAGAATAGAGACTCTTCTTATAGTCGGTGCTTTGAGCATTCCCTGTGAGACCAGTATTATATTCCGATACACCTCAGCAGGTTCAATGTATTCCTAGGACCTTCACATTGACGATGAAACGCAGAAATCACATCGGAATTAAATACAAAAGGCACAATGTCGCCTTAAGTACAAGAATAGACACTCTTCTTACAGCCGGTGCTTTGAGCATTCCCTGTGAGACCAGTATTAGTTTCCGATTCACCACTGCAGGTTCAATGTATTCCTTGGACCTTCACATTGACGATGAAACACAGAAATCGCAACGGAATTAAATACAAAAGGCACAATGCCGCATTAAGTACAAGAATAGAGACTCTTCTTACAGTCTGTGCTTTGATCATTTCCTGTGAGACCAGAATTAGTTTCCGATACACCACTGCAGGTTCAATGTATTCCTTGGACCTTCACATTGACGATGAAACACAGAAATCGCATCGGAATGAAATACAAAAGGCAAACTGCCGCGTACGTACAAGAATAGAGACTCTTCTTACAGTCGGTGTTTTCAGCATTTCCTTTGAGTCCAGTATTAGTTTCCGATACACCTCAGCAGGTTCAATGTATTCCTAGGACCTTCACATTGACGATGAAACACAGAAATCGCATCGGAATTAAATACAAAAGGCACAATGTCGCCTTAAGTACAAGAATAGAGACTCTTCTTACACTCGGTGCTTTGAGCATTCCCTGTGAGACCAGTATTAGTTTCTGATACACCACTGCAGGTTCAATGTATTCCTTGGACCTTCACATTGACGATGAAACACAGATATCGCATCGGAATTAAATACAAAAGGCGCAATGCCGCCTTAAGTATAAGTATAGAGACTCTTCTTACAGTCGGTGATTTGAGCATTCCCTGTGAGACCAGTATTAGTTTCTGATACAGCACTGCAGGTTCAATGTATTGCTTGGACCTTCACATTGACGATGAAACACAGAAATCGCATCCGAGTTAAATACAAAAGGCACAATGCCACCTTAAGTGCAAGAATAGAGACTCTTCTTACTGTCGGTGCTTTAAGAATTCCCTGTGAGACCAGTAATAGTTTCCGATACACCACTGCAAGTTCAATGTATTCCTTGGAGCTTCACATTGACGTTGAAACACAGAAATCGCATCGGAATTAAATACAAAAGGCGCAATGCCGCCTTAAGTAAAAGAATAGAGACTCTTCTTACGGTCGGTGCTTTGAGCATTCCCTGTGAGACCAGTATTAGTTTCTGATACACCACTGCAGGTTCAATGTATTCCTTGGACCTTCACATTGACGATGAAACACAGAAATCGCATCGGAATTGATTACAAAAGGCACAATGCCATCATAAGTACAAGAATAGAGACTCTTCTTACAGTCTGTGCTTTGAGCATTTCCTGTGAGACCAGTATTAGTTTCCGATACACCACTGCAGGTTCAATGTATTCCTTGGACCATCACATTGACGATGAAACACAGAAATCGCATCGGAATTAAGTACAAAAGGTGCAATGCCGCCTTAAGTACAAGAATAGAGACTCTTCTTACAGTCGGTGCTTTGAGCATTCCCTGTGAGACCAGTAATAGTTTCCGATACACCACTGCAAGTTCAATGTATTCCTAGGACCTTCACATTGACGATGAAACACAGAAATCGCATCGGAATTAAATACAAAAGGCACAATGTCGCCTTAAGTACAAGAATAGACACTCTTCTTACAGCCGGTGCCTTGAGCATTCCCTGTGAGACCAGTATTACTTTCCGATACACCACTGCAGGTTCAATGTATTCCTTGGACCTTCACATTGACGATGAAACACAGAAATCGCATCGGAATTAAGTACAAAAGGTGCAATGCCGCCTTAAGTACAAGAATAGAGACTCTTCTTACAGTCGGTGCTTTGAGCATTCCCTGTGACACCAGTAATAGTTTCCGATACACCACTGCAGGTTCAATGTATTCCTTGGTCCTTCACATTGACGATGAAACACAGAAATCGCATCGGAATGAAATACAAAAGGCAAACTGCCGCTTACGTACAAGAATAGAGACTCTTCTTACAGTCGGTACTTTCAGCGTTTCATTTGAGTCCAGTATTAGTTTCCCATACACCTCAGCAGGTTCAATGTTTTCCTAGGACCTTCACATTGACGATGAAACACAGAAACCGCATCGGAATTAAATACAAAAGGCACAATGTCGCCTTAAGTACAAGAATAGAGACTCTTCTTGCACTCGGTGCTATGAGCACTCCCTGTGAGACCAGTATTAGTTTCTGATACACCACTGCAGGTTCAATGTATTCCTTGGACCTTCACATTGACGATGAAACACAGATATCGCATCGGAATTAAATACAAAATTCGCAAGGCCGCCTTAAGTACAAGTATAGAGACTCTTCTTACAGTCGGTGATTTGAGCATTCCCTGTGAGACCAGTATTAGTTTCTGATACACCACTGCAGGTTCAATGTATTGCTTGGACCTTCACATTGACGATGAAACACAGAAATCGCATCGGAGTTAAATACAAAAGGCACAGGGACTCCTTAAGTGCAAGAATAGAGACTCTTCTTACTGTCGGTGCTTTAAGAATTCCCTGTGAGACCAGTAATAGTTTCCGATACACCACTGCAGGTTCAATGTATTCCTTGGACCTTCGCATTGACGTTGAAACACAGAAATCGCATCGCAATTAAATACAAAAGGCGCAATGCCGACTTAAGTAAAAGAATAGAGACTCTTCTTACGGTCGGTGCTTTGAGCATTCCCTGTGAGACCAGTATTAGTTTCTGATACACCACTGCAGGTTCAATGTATTCCTTGGACCTTCACATTGACGATTAAACACAGAAATCGCATCGGAATTAATTACAAAATGCACAATGCCATCATAAGTACAAGAATAGAGACTCTTCTTACAGTCTGTGCTTTGAGCATTCCCTGTGAGACCAGTATTAGTTTCCGATACCCCACTGCAGGTTCAATGTATTCCTTGGACCATCACATTGACGATGAAACACAGAAATCGCATCGGAATTAAGTACAAAAGGTGCAATGCCGCCTTAAGTACAAGAATAGAGACTCTTCTTACAGTCGGTGCTTTGAGCATTCCCTGTGAGACCAGTATTAGTTTCCGATACACCACTGCAGGTTCAATGTATTCCTTGGACCTTCACATTGACGATGAAACACAGAAATCGCGTCGGAATTAAATACAAAAGGCACAATGCCGCATTAAGTACAAGAATAGAGACTCTTCTTACAGTCGGTGCTTTGATCATTTCCTGTGAGACCAGAATTAGTTTCCGATACACCACTGCAGGTTCAATGTATTCCTTGGACCTTCACATTGACGATGAAACACAGAAATCGCATCGGAATGAAATCCAAAATTCAAACTGCCGCGTACGTACAAGAATAGAGACTCTTCTTACAGTCGGTGCTTTCAGCATTCCCTGTGAGACCAGTATTAGTTTCCGATACACCTCAGCAGGTTCAATGTATTCCTAGGACCATCACATTCACGATGAAACACAGAAATCGCATCGGAATTAAATACAAAAGGCACAATGTCGCCTTAAGTACAAGAATAGAGACTCTTCTTACACTCGGTGCTTTGAGCACTCCCTGTGAGACCAGTATTAGTTTCTGATACACCACTGCATGTTCAATGTATTTCTTGGACCTTCACATTGACGATGAAACACAGATATCGCATCGGAATTAAATATAAAAGGCGCAATGCCGCCTTAAGTACAAGTATAGAGACTCTTCTTACAGTCGGTGATTTGAGCATTCCCTGTGAGACCAGTATTAGCTTCTGATACACCACTGCAGGTTCAATGTATTGCTTGGACCTTCACATTGACGATGAAACACAGAAATCGCATAGGAGTTAAATACAAAAGGCACAATGCCACCTTAAGTGCAAGATTAGAGACTCTTCTTACTGTCGGTGCTTTAAGAATTCCCTGTGAGACCAGTAATAGTTTCCGATACACCACTGCAGGTTCAATGTATTCCTTGGACCTTCACATTGACGTTGAAACACAGAAATCGCATCGGAATTAAATACAAAAGGCGCAATGCCGCCTTAAGTAAAAGAATAGAGACTCTTCTTACGGTCGGTGCTTTGAGCATTCCCTGTGAGACCAGTATTAGTTTCTGATACACCACTGCAGGTTCAATGTATTCCTTGGACCTTCACATTGACGATGAAACACAGAAATTGCATCGGAATTAATTACAAAAGGCACAATGACATCATAAGTTCAAGAATAGAGACTCTTCTTACTGTCTGTGCTTTGAGCATTCCCTGTGAGACCAGTATTAGTTTCCGATACACCACTGCAGGTTCAATGTATGCCTTGGACCATCACATTGACGATGAAACACAGAAATCGCATCGGAATTAAGTACAAAAGGTGCAATGCCGCCTTAAGTACAAGAATAGAGACTCTTCTTACAGTCGGTGCTTTGAGCATTCCCTGTGAGACCAGTATTAGTTTCCGATACACCACTCCAGGTTCAATGTATTCCTAGGACCTTCACATTGACGATGAAACACAGAAATCGCATCGGCGTGAAATACAAAAGGCAAACTGCCGCGTACGTACAAGAATTGGGACTCTTCTTACAGTCGGTGCTTTGAGCATTCCCTGTGAGACCTGTATTAGTTTCCGATACACCACTGCAGGTTCAATGTATTCCTTGGACCATCACATTGACGATGAAACACAGATATCGCATCGGAATTAAATACAAAAGGTGCAATGCCGCCTTAAGTACAGGAATAGAGACTCTTCTTACAGTCGGTGCTTTGAGCATTCCCTGTGAGACCAGTATTAGTTTCCGATACACCACTCCAGGTTCAATGTATTCCTAGGACCTTCACATTGACGATGAAACACAGAAATCACATCGGAATTAAATACAAAAGGCACAATGTCGCCTTAAGTACTAGAATAGACACTCTTCTTACAGCCGGTGCTTTGAGCATTCCCTGTGAGACCAGTATTAGTTTCCGATACACCACTGCAGATCCAATGTATTCCTTGGACCTTCACATTGACGATGAAACACAGAACTCGCATCGGAATTAAATACAAAAGGCACAATGCCGCATTAAGTACAAGAATAGAGGCCCTTCTTACAGTCGGTGCTTTTGAGCATTCCCTGTGAGACCAGTATTAGTTTAAGATACACCACTGCAGGTTCAATGTATTCCTTGGACCTTCACATTGACGATGAAACATAGAAATCGCATCGGCATGAAATACAAAAGGCAAACTGCCGCGTACGTACAAGAATTGGGACTCTTCTTACAGTCGGTGCTTTCAGCATTCCCTGTGAGACCAGTTTTAGTTTCCGATACACCTCAGCAGGTTCAATGTAATCCTAGGACCTTCACATTGACGATGAAACACAGAAATCGCCTCGGAATTAAATACAAAAGGCACAATGTCGCCTTAAGTGCAAGAATGGAGACTCTTCTCACACTCGGTACTTTGAGCACTCCCTGTGAGACCAGTATTAGTTTCTGATACACCACTGCAGGTTCAATGTATTCCTTGGACCTTCACATTGACGATGAAACACAGATATCGCATCGGAATTAAATACAAAAGGCGCAATGCCGCCTTAAGTACAAGTATAGAGACTCTTCTTACAGTCGGTGATTTGAGGATTCCCTGTGAGACCAGTATTAGTTTCTGATACACCACTGCAGGTTCAATGTATTGCTTGGACCTTCACATTGACGATGAAACACAGAAATGGCATCGGAATTAAATTCAAAAGGCACTATGCCATCTTAAGTACAAGAATAGAAACTCTTCTTACAGTCGGTGCTTTGAGCATTCCCTGTGAGACCAGTAATAGTTTCTGATACACCACTGCAGGTTCATTGTATTCCTTGCACCTTTAGATTGACGATGAAACACAGAAATCGCATCGGAGTTAAATACAGAAGGCACAATGCCGCCATAAGTACAAGAACAGAGACTCTTCTTACAGTCGGTGCCTTGAGCATTCCCTATGAGACCAGTATTAGTTTCCGATACACCACTGCCGGTTCAATGTGTTCCTTGGACCTTCACATTGACGATGAAACACAGAAATCGCATCGGAATTAAATACAAAAGGCGCAATGCCGCCTTAACTACAAGAATAGAGACTCTTCTTACAGTCGGTACTTTGAGCATTCCCTGTGAGAAAAGTATTAATTTCCGATACACCACTGCAGGTTCAATGTATTCCTTGGACCTTCATATTGACAATGAAACACAGAAATCGCATCGGAATTAAATTGAAAAGGCGCAATGCCGCCTTAAGAACAAGAATAGAGACTCTTCTTACAGTCGGTGCTTTGCGCACTCCCTGTGAGACCAGTATTACTTTCTGATACACAACTGCAGGTTCAATGTGATCTTTGGACCTTCACATTGACGATGAAACACAGAAATCGCATCGGAATTAAATACAAAAGGCGCAATGCCACCTTAAGTACAAGCATAGAGACTCTTCTTACAGTCGATGCTTTGAGCATTCCCTGTGAGACCAGTATTAGTTTCCGATACACCACTGCAGGTTCAATGTATTCCTTGGACCTTCACATTGACGATGAAACACAGAAATCGCATCCGAATTAAATACAATTGGCACAATGCCGTCTTAAGTAGAAGAATAGAGACTCTTCTTACAGTCGGTGCTATAAGCATTCCCTGTGAGACCTGTATTAGTTTCCGATACACCACTGCAGGTTCAATGTATTCCTTGCACCTTCACATTGACGATGAAACACAGAAATCGCATCGGAATTAAATAAAAATCGCACAATGCCGCCTTAAGTACAAGAATTGTGACTCTTCTTACAGTCGGTGCTTTGAGCATTCCCTGTGAGACCAGTATTAGTTTCCGATACACAACTGCAGGTTAAATGTATTCCTTGGACCTTCACATTGACGATGAAACACAGAAATCGCATCGGAATTAAATTCAAAAGGCACTATGCCATCTTAAGTACAAGAACAGAGACTCATCTTACAGTCGGTGCTTTGAACATTCCCTGTGAGACCAGTATTAGTTTCCGATACACCACTGAAGGTTCAATGTATTCCTTGGACTTGACATTGACGATGAAACACAGAAATCGCATCGGAATTAAATACAAAAGGCACAATGCCGCCTTAAGTACAGTAATAGAGACTCTTCTTACAGTCGGTCCTTTGAGCACTCCCTGTGAGACCAGTATTACTTTCTGATACACAACTGCAGGTTCAATGTGATCCTTGGACCTTCACATTGACGATGAAACAAAGAAATCGCATCGGAATTAAGTACAAAAGGCACAATGCCGTCATCAGTACAAGAATAGAGACTCTTCTTACAGTCGGTGCTTGAGCATTCCCTGTGAGACCAGAATTAGTTTCCGATACACCACTGCAGGTTCTATGTATTCCTTGGACATTCACATTGACGATGAAACCCAGAAATCGCATCGGAATTAAATACAAAAGGCGCAATGCCACCTTAAGTACAAGCATAGAGACTCTTCTCACAGTCGATGCTTTGAGCATTCCGTGTGAGACCAGTATTAGTTTCCGATACACCACTGCAGGTTCAATGTATTCCTAGGACCTTCACATTGACGATGAAACACAGAAATCGCATCCGAATTAAATACAATTGGCACAATGCCGTCTTAAGTACAAGAATAGAGACTCTTCTTACAGTCGGTGCTATGAGCTTTCCCTGTGAGACCTGTATTAGTTTCCGATACACCTCTGCAGGTTCAATGTATTCCTTGGACCTTCACATTGACGATGAAACACAGAAATCGCATCGGAATTAAATACAAATCGCACAATGCCGCCTTAAGTACAAGAATTGTGACTCTTCTTACAGTCGGTGCTTTGAGCATTCCCTGTGAGACCAGTATTAGTTTCCGATACACCACTGCAGGTTCAATGTATTCCTTCGACCTTCACATTGACGATGAAACACAGAAAACGCATCTGCATTAAATACAAAAGGCACAATACCGCCTTAAGTATAAGAATAGAAACTCTTCTTAAAGTCGGTGCTTTGAGCATTCCCTGTGAGACCAGTATTAGTTACCGATACACCACTGCAGGTTCAATGTATTCCTAGGACCTTCACATTGACGAAGAAACACAGAAATCACATCGGAGTTAAATACAAAAGGCACAATGCCGTCTTAAGTACAAGAATAGAGGCTCTTCTTACAGTCGGTGCAATGAGCATTCCCTGTGAGACCAGTATTAGTTTCCGATACACCACTGCAGGTTCAATGTATACCTTGGACCTTCACATTGACGATGAAACACAGAAAACGCATCGGAGTTAAATACAAAAGGCCCAATGCCGCCTTAAGTACAAGAATAGAGACTCTTCTTACAGTCGGTGTTTTGAGGATTCCCTGTGAGACCAGTGTTAGTTTCCGATACACCACTGCAGGTTCAATGTATTCCTTTGACCTTCACATTGACGATGAAACACAGAATTCGCATCGGAATTAAATTCAAAAGGTACTATGCCTTCTTAAGTACTAGAATAGAGTCTCTTCTTACAGTCGGTGCTTTGAGCATTCCCTGTGAGACCAGTATTAGTTTCGGATACACCTTTAAAGGTTCAATGTATTCCTTGGACTTGACATTGACGATGAAACACAGAAATCGCATCCGAGTTAAATAGAAAAGGCACAATGGCACCTTAAGTGCAAGAATAGAGACTCTTCTTACTGTCGGTGCTTTAAGAATTCCCTGTGAGACCAGTAATAGTTTCCGATACACCACTGCAAGTTCAATGTATTCCTTGGACCTTCACATTGACGTTGAAACACAGAAATCGCATCGGAATTAAATACAAAAGGCGCAATGCCGCCTTAAGTAAAGGAATAGAGACTCTTCTTACGGTCGGTGCTTTGAGCATTCCCTGTGAGACCAGTATTAGTTTCTGATACACCACTGCAGGTTCAATGTATTCCTTGGACCTTCACATTGACGATGAAACACAGAAATCGCATCGGAATTAATTACAAAAGGCACAATGTCATCATAAGTACAAGAATAGAGACTCTTCTTACAGTCTGTGCTTTGAGCATTGCCTGTGAGACCAGTATTAGTTTCCGATACACCACTGCAGGTTCAATGTATTCCTTGGACCATCACATTGACGATGAAACACAGAATTCGCATCGGAATTAAGTACAAAAGGTGCAATGCCGCCTTAAGTACAAGAATAGAGACTCTTCCTACAGTCGGTGCTTTGAGCATTCCCTGTGAGACCAGTATTAGTTTCCGATACAGCACTGCACGTTCAATGTATTTCTAGGACCTTCACAGTGACGATAAAACACAGAAATCGCATCGGAATTAAATACAAAAGGCACAATGCCGCATTAAGTACAAGAATAGAGACTCTCCTTACAGTCGGTGCTTTGATCATTTCCTGTAAGACCAGAATTAGTTTCCGATACACCACTGCAGGTTCAATGTAATCCTTGGACCTTCACATTGACGATGAAACACAGAAATCGTATCGGAATGAAATTCAAAAGGCAAACTGCCGCGTACGTGCAAGAATAGGGACTCTTCTTACAGTCGGTGCTTTCAGCATTCAATGTGAGACCAGTATTAGTTTCCGATACACCTCAGCAGGTTCAATGTTTTCCTAGGACCTTCACATTGACGATGAAACACAGAAACCGCATCGGAATTAAATACAAAAGGCACAATGTCGCCTTACGTACAAGAATAGAGACTCTTCTTACACTCGGTGCTTTGAGCACTCCCTGTGAGACCAGTATTTGTTTCTGATACACCACTGCAGGTTCAATGTATTCCTTGGACCTTCACATTGACGATGAAACACAGATATCGCATCGGAATTAAATACAAAAGGCGCAATGCCGCCTTAAGTACAAGTATAGAGACTCTTCTTACAGTCGGTGATTTGAGCATTCCCTGTGAGACCAGTATTACTTTCTGATACACCACTGCAGGTTCAATGTATTGCTTGGACCTTCACATTGACGATGAAACACAGAAATCGCATCGGAGTTAAATACAAAAGGCACAATGCCACCTTAAGTGCAAGAAGAGAGACTCTTCTTACTGTCGGTGCTTTAAGAATTCCCTGTGAGACCAGTAATAGTTTCCGATACACCACTGCAGGTTCAATGTATTCCTTGGACCTTCACATTGACGTTGAAACACAGAAATCGCATCGGAATTAAATACAAAAGGCGCAATGCCGACTTAAGTAAAAGAATAGAGACTCTTCTTACGGTCGGTGCTTTGAGCATTCCCTGTGAGACCAGTATTAGTTTCTGATACACCACTGCAGGTTCAATGTATTCCTTGGACCTTCACATTGACGATTAAACACAGAAATCGCATCGGAATTAATTACAAAAGGCACAATGCCATCATAAGTACAAGAATAGGGACTCTTCTTACAGTCTGTGCTTTGAGCATTCCCTGTGAGACCAGTATTAGTTTCTGATACACCATTGCAGGTTCAATGTATTCCTTGGACCATCACATTGACGATGAAACACAGAAATCGCATCGGAATTAAGTACAAAAGGTGCAATGCCGCCTTAAGTACAAGAATAGAGACTCTTCTTACAGTCGGTGCTTTAAGCATTCCCTGTGAGACCAGTATTAGTTTCCGATACACCACTGCAGGTTCAATGTATTCCTTGGACCTTCACATTGACGATGAAACACAGAAATGGCATCGGAATTAAATACAAAAGGCACAATGCCGCATTAAGTACAAGAATAGAGACTCTTCTTACAGTCGGTGCTTTGATCATTTCCTGTGAGACCAGAATTAGTTTCCGATACACCACTGCAGGTTCAATGTATTCCTTGGACCTTCACATTGACGATGAAACACAGAAATCGCATCGGAATGAAATACTAAAGGCAAACTGCCGCGTACGTACAAGAATAGAGACTCTTCTTACAGTCGGTGCTTTCAGCATTCCCTTTGAGACCAGTATTAGTTTCCGATACACCTCAGCAGGTTCAATGTATTCCTAGGACCTTCACATTCACGATGAAACACAGATATCGCATCGGAATTAAATACAAAAGGCACAATGTCGCCTTAAGTACAAGAATAGAGACTCTTCTTACACTCGGTGCTTTGAGCATTCCCTGTGAGACCAGTATTAGTTTCTGATACACCACTGCAGGTTCAATGTATTCCTTGGACCTACACATTGACGATGATACACAGAAATCGCATCGGAGTTAAATACAAAAGGCACAATGCCACCTTAAGTGCAAGAATAGAGACTCCTCTTACTGTCGGTGCTTTAAGAATTCCCTGTGAGACCAGTAATAGTTTCCGATACACCACTGCAGGTTCAATGTATTCCTTGGACCTTCACATTGACGTTTAAACACAGAAATCGCATCGGAATTAAATACAAAAGGCGCAATGCCGCCTTAAGCAAAAGAATAGAGACTCTTCTTACGGTCGGTGCTTTGAGCATTCCCTGTGAGACCAGTATTAGTTTCTGATACACCACTGCAGGTTCAATGTATTCCTTGGACCTTCACATTGACGATGCAACACAGAAATTGCATCGGAATTAATTACAAAAGGCACAATGACATCATAAGTACAAGAATAGAGACTCTTCTTACAGTCTGTGCTTTGAGCATTCCCTGTGAGACCAGTATTAGTTTCCGATACACCACTGCAGGTTCAATGTATTCCTTGGACCATCACACTGACGATGAAACACAGAAATCGCATCGGAATTAAGTACAAAAGGTGCAATGCCGCCTTAAGTACAAGAATAGAGACTCTTCTTACAGTCGGTGCTTTGAGCATTCCCTGTGAGACCAGTATTAGTTTCTGAAACACCACTGCAGGTTCAATGTATTGCTTGGACCTTCACATTGACGATGAAACACAGAAATCGCATCGGAGTTAAATACAAAAGGCACAATGCCACCTTAAGTGCAAGAATAGAGACTCTTCTTACTGTCTGTGCTTTAAGAATTCCCTGTGAGACCAGTAATAGTTTCCGATACACCACTGCAGGTTCAATGTATTCCTTGGACCATCACATTGACGTTGAAACACAGAAATCGCATCGGAATTAAATACAAAAGGCGCAATGCCGCCTTAAGTAAAAAAATAGAGACTCTTCTTACGGTCGGTGCTTTGAGCATTCCCTGTGAGACCAGTATTAGTTTCTGATACACCACTGCATTTTCAATGTATTCCTTGGACCTTCACATTGACGATGAAACACAGAAATCGCATCGGAATTAATTACAAAAGGCACAATGCCATCATAAGTACAAGAATAGAGACTCTTCTTACAGTCTGTGCTTTGAGCATTCCCTGTGCGACCAGTATTAGTTTCCAATACTCCACTGCAGGTTCAATGTATTCCTTGGACCTTCACATTGACGATGAAACACAGAAATCGCATCGGAATGAAATACAAAAGGCAAACTGCCGCTTACGTACAAGAATAGAGACTCTTCTTACAGTCGGTACTTTCAGCATTTCCTTTGAGTCCAGTATTAGTTTCCCATACACCTCAGCAGGTTCAATGTTTTCCTAGGACCTTCACATTGACGATGAAACACAGAAACCGCATCGGAATTAAATACAAAAGGCACAATGTCGCCTTAAGTACAAGAATAGAGACTCTTCTTACACTCGGTGCTTTGAGCACTCCCTGTGAGACCAGTATTAGTTACTGATACACCACTGCAGGTTCAATGTATTCCTTGGACCTTCACATTGACGATGAAACACAGATATCGCATCGGAATTAAATACAAAAGGCGCAATGCCGCCATAAGTACAAGTATAGAGACTCTTCTTACAGTCGGTGATTTGAGCATTCCCTGTGAGACCAGTATTAGTTTCCGATACACCACTGCAGGTTCAATGTATTCCTTGGACCTTCACATTGACGTTTAAACACAGAAATCGCATCGGAATTAAATACAAAATTCGCAATGCCGCCTTAAGCAAAAGAATAGAGACTCTTCTTACGGTCGGTGCTTTGAGCATTCCCTGTGAGACCAGTATTAGTTTCTGATACACCACTGCAGGTTCAATGTATTCCTTGGACCTTCACATTGACGATGAAACACAGAAATTGCATCGGAATTAATAACAAAAGGCACAATGACATCATAAGTACAAGAATAGAGACTCTTCTTACAGTCTGTGCTTTGAGCATTCCCTGTGAGACCAGTATTAGTTTCCGATACACCACTGCAGGTTCAATGTATTCCTTGGACCATCACACTGACGATGAAACACAGAAATCGCATCGGAATTAAGTACAAAAGGTGCAATGCCGCCTTAAGAACAAGAATAGAGACTCTTCTTACAGTCGGTGCTTTGAGCATTCCCTGTGAGACCAGTATTAGTTTCCGATACACCACTGCAGGTTCAATGTATTCCTAGGGCCTTCACATTGACGATGAAACACAGAAATCACATCGGAATTAAATACAAAAGGCACAATGTCGCCTTAAGTACAAGAATAGACACTCTTCTTACAGCCGGTGCTTTGAGCATTCCCTGTGAGACCAGTATAAGTTTCCGATACACCTTTGCAGGTTCAATGTATTCCTTGGACCTTCACATTGACGATGAAACACAGAAATCGCATCGGAATTAAATACAAAAGGCACAATGCCGCATTAAGTACAAGAATAGAGACTCTTCTTACAGTCGGTGCTATGATCATTTCCTGTGAGACCAGAATTAGTTTCCGATACACCACTGCAGGTTCAATGTATTCCTTGGACCTTCACATTGACGATGAAACACAGAAATCGCATCGGCATGAAATACAAAAGGCAAACTGCCGCGTACGTACAAGAATTGGGACTCTTCTTACAGTCGGTGCTTTCAGCATTCCCTGTGAGACCAGTATTAGTTTCCGATACACCTCAGCAGGTTCAATGTATTCCTAGGACCTCCACATTGACGATGAAACACAGAAATCGCCTCGGAATTAAATACAAAAGGCACAATGTCGCCTTAAGTACAACAATAGAGACTCTTCTTACACTCGGTGCTTTGAGCACTTCCTGTGAGACCAGTACTAGTTTCTGATACACCACTGCAGGTTCAATGTATTCCTTGGACCTTCACATTGACGATGAAACACAGATATCGCATCGGAATTAAATACAAAAGGCGCAATGCCGCCTTAAGTACAAGTATAGAGACTCTTCTTACAGTCGGTGATTTGAGCATTCCCTGTGAGACCAGTATTAGTTTCTGATACACCACTGCAGGTTCAATGTATTGCTTGGACCTTCACATTGACGATGAAACACAGAAATCGCATCGGAGTTAAATACAAAAGGCACAATGCCACCTTAAGTGCAAGAATAGAGACTCTTCTTACTGTCGGTGCTTTAAGAATTCCCTGTGAGACCAGTAATAGTTTCCGATACACCACTGCAGGTTCAATGTATTCCTTGGACCATCACATTGACGTTGAAACACAGAAATCGCATCGGAATTAAATACAAAAGGCGCAATGCCGCCTTAAGTAAAAAAATAGAGACTCTTCTTACGGTCGGTGCTTTGAGCATTCCCTGTGAGACCAGTATTAGTTTCTGATACACCACTGCAGGTTCAATGTATTCCTTGGACCTTCACATTGACGATGAAACACAGAAATCGCATCGGAATTAATTACAAAAGGCACAATGCCATCATAAGTACAAGAATAGAGACTCTTCTTACAGTCTGTGCTTTGAGCATTCCCTGTGCGACCAGTATTAGTTTCCAATACACCACTGCAAGTTCAATGTATTCCTTGGACCTTCACATTGACGATGAAACACAGAAATCGCATCGGAATGAAGTACAAAAGGTGCAATGCCGCCTTAAGTACAAGAATAGAGACTCTTCTTACAGTCGGTGCTTTGAGCATTGCCTGTGAGACCAGTATTAGTTTCCGATACACCACTGCAGGTTCAATGTATTCCTTGGACCTTCACATCGACGATGAAACACAGAAATCGCATCGGAATTAAATACAAAAGGCACAATGCCGCATTAAGTACAATAACAGAGACTCTTCTTACAGTCGGTGCTTTCAGCATTCCCTTTGAGACCAGTATTAGTTTCTGATACACCACTGCAGGTTCAATGTATTCCTTGGAACTTCACATTGACGATGAAATACAGAAATCGCATCGGAATTAAATACAAAAGGCACAATGCCGTCTTAAGTACAAGAATGGAGACACTTCTTACAGTCGGTGCTATGAGCATTCCCTGTGAGACCAGTATTAGTTTCCGATACACCACTGCAGGTACAATGTGTTCCTTGGACCTTCACATTGACGATGAAACACAGAAATGGCATCGGAATTAAATTCAAAAGGCACTATGCCATCTTAACTACAAGAATAGAAACTCTTCTTACAGTCGGTGCTTTGAGCATTCCCTGTGAGACCAGTATTAGTTTCCGATACACCACTGAAGGTTCAATGTATTCCTTGGACCTTGACATTGAGGATGAAACACAGAAATCGCATCGGAATTAAATACAAAAGGCACAATGCCGCCTTAAGTACAAGAATGGAGACTCTTCTTACAGTCGGTGCTTTGAGCATTCCCTGTGAGACCAGTATCAGTTTCCGATACACCACTGCAGGTTCAATGTATTCCTTGGACCTTCACATTGACGATGAAACGCAGAAATCGCATTGGAATTAATTACAAAAGGCGCAATGCCGCCTTAAGTACAAGAATAGAGACTCTTCTTACAGTCGGTGCTTTGAACATTCCCTGTGAGACCAGTAATAGTTTCTGATACACCATTGCAGGTTCAATGTATTCCTTGCACCTTTAGATTGACGATGAAACACAGAAATCGCATCGGAGTTAAATACAGAAGGCACAATGCCGCCTTAAGTACAAGAACAGAGACTCTTCTTACAGTCGGTGCCTTGAGCATTCCCTATGAGACCAGTATTAGTTTCCGATACACCACTGCCGGTTCAATGTGTTCCTTGGACCTTCACATTGACGATGAAACACAGAAATCGCATTGGAATTAAATACAAAAGGCGCAATGCCGCCTTAACTACGAGAATAGAGACCCTTCTTACAGTCGGTGTTTTGAGCATTCCCTGTAAGAAAAGTATTACTTTCCGATACACCACTGCAGATTCAATGTATTCCTTGGACCTTCACATCGACGATGAAACACAGAAATCGCATCGGAATTAAATACAAAAGGCACAATGCCGCATTAAGTACAATAACAGAGACTCTTCTTACAGTCGGTGCTTTCAGCATTCCCTTTGAGACCAGTATTAGTTTCTGATACACCACTGCAGGTTCAATGTATTCCTTGGAACTTCACATTGACGATGAAATACAGAAATCGCATCGGAATTAAATACAAAAGGCACAATGCCGTCTTAAGTACAAGAATGGAGACACTTCTTACAGTCGGTGCTATGAGCATTCCCTGTGAGACCAGTATCAGTTTCCGATACACCACTGCAGGTACAATGTGTTCCTTGGACCTTCACATTGACGATGAAACACAGAAATGGCATCGGAATTAAATTCAAAAGGCACTATGCCATCTTAACTACAAGAATAGAAGCTCTTCTTACAGTCGGTGCTTTGAGCATTCCCTGTGAGACCAGTATTAGTTTCCGATACACCACTGAAGGTTCAATGTATTCCTTGGACCTTGACATTGAGGATGAAACACAGAAATCGCATCGGAATTAAATACAAAAGGCACAATGCCGCCTTAAGTACAAGAATGGAGACTCTTCTTACAGTCGGTGCTTTGAGCATTCCCTGTGAGACCAGTATCAGTTTCCGATACACCACTGCAGGTTCAATGTATTCCTTGGACCTTCACATTGACGATGAAACGCAGAAATCGCATTGGAATTAATTACAAAAGGCGCAATGCCGCCTTAAGTACAAGAATAGAGACTCTTCTTACAGTCGGTGCTTTGAACATTCCCTGTGAGACCAGTAATAGTTTCTGATACACCATTGCAGGTTCAATGTATTCCTTGCACCTTTAGATTGACGATGAAACACAGAAATCGCATCGGAGTTAAATACAGAAGGCACAATGCCGCCTTAAGTACAAGAACAGAGACTCTTCTTACAGTCGGTGCCTTGAGCATTCCCTATGAGACCAGTATTAGTTTCCGATACACCACTGCCGGTTCAATGTGTTCCTTGGACCTTCACATTGACGATGAAACACAGAAATCGCATTGGAATTAAATACAAAAGGCGCAATGCCGCCTTAACTACGAGAATAGAGACCCTTCTTACAGTCGGTGTTTTGAGCATTCCCTGTGAGAAAAGTATTACTTTCCGATACACCACTGCAGATTCAATGTAATCCTTGGACCTTCATATTGACAATGAAACACAGAAATCGCATCGGAATTAAATTGAAAAGGCGCAATGCCGCCTTAAGAACAAGAATAGAGACTCTTCTTACAGTCGGTGCTTTGCGCACTCCCTGTGAGACCAGTATTACTTTCTGATACACAACTGCAGGTTCAATGTGATCTTTGGAGCTTCACATTGACGATGAAACACAGAAATCGCATCGGAATTAAGTACAAAAGGCACAATGCCGTCATCAGTACAAGAATAGAGACTCTTCATACAGTCGGTGCTTTGAGCATTCCCTGTGAGACCAGAATTAGTTTCCGATACACCAGTGCAGGTTCTATGTATTCGTTGGACATTCACATTGACGATGAAACCCAGAAATCGCATCGGAATTAAATACAAAAGGCGCAATGCCACCTTAAGTACAAGCATAGAGACTCTTCTTACAGTCGATGCTTTGAGCATTCCCTGTGAGACCAGTATTAGTTTCCGATACACCACTGCAGGTTCAATGTATTCCTTGGACCTTCACATTGACGATGAAACACAGAAATCGCAACCGAATTAAATACAATTGGCACAATGCCGTCTTAAGTACAAGAATAGAGACTCTTCTTACAGTCGGTGCTATGAGCATTCCCTGTGAGACCTGTATTAGTTTCCGATACACCACTGCAGGTTCAATGTATTCCTTGCACCTTCACATTGACGATGAAACACAGAAATCGCATCGGAATTAAATAAAAATCGCACAATGCCGCCTTAAGTACAAGAATTGTGACTCTTCTTACAGTCGGTGCTTTGAGCATTCCCTGTGAGACCAGTATTAGTTTCCGATACACCACTGCAGGTTCAATGTATTCCTTCGACCTTCACATTGACGATGAAACACAGAAAACGCATCTGAATTAAATACAAAAGGCACAATACCGCCTTAAGTACAAGAATAGAAACTCTTCTTACAGTCGGTGCTTTGAGCATTCACTGTGAGACCAGTATTAGTTTCCGATACACCACTGAAGTTTCAATGTATTCCTTGGACTTGACATTGACGATGAAATACAGAAATCGCATCGGAATTAAATACAAAAGGCACAATGCCGCCTTAAGTACAGGAATAGAGACTCTTCTTACAGTCGGTGCTTTGAGCATTCCCTGTGAGACCAGTTTTAGTTTCCGATACACCACTGCAGGTTCAATGTATTCCTTGGACCTTCACATTGACGACGAAACGCAGAAATCGCATTGGAATTAATTACAAAAGGCGCAATGCCGCCTTAAGTACAAGAATAGGGACTCTTCTTACAGTCGGTGCTATGAGCATTCCCTGTGAGACCTGTATTAGTTTCCGATACACCACTGCAGGTTCAATGTATTCCTTGCACCTTCACATTGACGATGAAACACAGAAATCGCATCGGAATTAAATAAAAATCGCACAATGCCGCCTTAAGTACAAGAATTGTGACGCTTCTTACAGTCGGTGCTTTGAGCATTCCCTGTGAGACCAGTATTAGTTTCCGATACACAACTGCAGGTTAAATGTATTCCTTGGACCTTCACATTGACGATGAAACACAGAAATCGCATCAGAATTAAATTCAAAAGGCACTATGCCATCTTAAGTACAAGAATAGAGACTCTTCTTACAGTCGGTGCTTGAGCATTCCCTGTGAGACGAGAATTAGTTTGCGATACACCACTGCAGGTTCTATGTATTCCTTGGACATTCATATTGACGATGAAACCCAGAAATCGCATCGGAATTAAATACAAAAGGCGCAATGCCACCTTAAGTACAAGCATAGAGACTCTTCTTACAGTCGATGCTTTGAGCATTCCGTGTGAGACCAGTATTAGTTTCCGATACACCACTGCAGGTTCAATGTATTCCTTGGACCTTCACATTGACGATGAAACACAGAAATCGCATCCGAATTAAATACAATTGGCACAATGCCGTCTTAAGTACAAGAAAAGAGACTCTTCTTACAGTCGGTGCTATGAGCTTTCCCTGTGAGACCTGTATTAGTTTCCGATACACCTCTGCAGGTTCAATGTATTCCTTGGACCTTCACATTGACGATGAAACACAGAAATCGCATCGGAATTAAATACAAATCGCACAATGCCGCCTTAAGTACAAGAATTGTGACTCTTCTTACAGTCGGTGCTTTGAGCATTCCCTGTGAGACCAGTATTAGTTTCCGATACACCACTGCAGGTTCTATGTATTCCTTCGACCTTCACATTGACGATGAAACACAGAAAACGCATCTGAATTAAATACAAAAGGCACAATACCGCCTTAAGTACAAGAATAGAAACTCTTCTTACAGTCGGTGCTTTGAGCATTTACTGTGAGACCAGTATTAGTTACCGATACACCACTGCAGGTTCAATGTATACCTTGGACCTTCACATTGACGAAGAAACACAGAAATCACATCGGAATTAAATACAAAAGGCCCAATGTAGCCTTAAGTACAAGAATAGAGACTCTTCTTACAGTCGGTGTTTTGAGGATTCCCTGTGAGACCAGTCTTAGTTTCCGATACACCACTGCAGGTTCAATGTATTCCTTTGACCTTCACATTGACGATGAAACACAGAATTCGCATCGGAATTAAATTCAAAAGGCACTATGCCTTCTTAAGTACAAGAATAGAGACTCTTCTTACAGTCGGTGCTTTGAGCATTCCCTGTGAGACTAGTATTAGTTTCGGATACACCACTGAAAGTTCAATGTATTCCTTGGACTTGACATCGACGATGAAACACAGAAATCGCATTGGAGTTAAATACAAAAGGCACAATGCCGCCTTAAGTACAGGAATAGAGACTCTTCTTACAGTCGGTGCTTTGAGCATTCCCTGTGAGACCAGTATTAGTTTCCGTTACACGACTGCAGGTTCAATGTATTCCTTGGACCTGCACATTGACGATGAAACCCAGATATCGCTTCGGAATTAAATACAAAAGCCGTATTGCCACCTTAAGTACAAGAATAGAGAGTCTTCTTACAGTCGATGCTTTGAGCATTCAATGTGAGACCAGTATTAGTTTCCGATACACCACTGCAGGTTCAATGTATTTCTTGGACCTTCACATTGACGATGAAACACAGAAATCGCATCGCAATGAAATACAAAATGAGCAATGCCGCCTTAAGTACAAGAATAGAGACTCTTCTTACAGTCGGTGCTTTGAGCATTCCCTGTGAGACCAGTATTAGTTGCTGATACACCACTGCCGGTTCAATGTATTCCTTGGAACTTCACATTGACAATAAAACACAGAAATCGCATCCGAATTAAATACAATTGGCACAATGCCGTCTTAAGTACAAGAATTGAGACTCTTCTTACAGTCGGTGCTATAGGCCTTCCGTGTGAGACCTGTATTAGTTTCCGATACACCACTGCAGGTTCAATGTATTCCTTGCACCTTCACATTGACGATGAAACACAGAAATCGCATCGGAATTAAATAAAAATCGCACAATGCCGCCTCAAGTACAAGAATTGTGACTCTTCTTACAGTCGGTGCTATGAGCATTCCCTGTGAGACCAGTATTAGTTTCCGATACGCAACTGCAGGTTAAATGTATTCCTTGGACCTTCACATTGACGATGTAACACAGAAATCGCATCGGAATTAAATTCAAAAGGCACTATGCCATCTTAAGTACAAGAATAGAGACTCTTCTTACAGTCGGTGCTTTGAACATTCCCTGTGAGACCAGTATTAGTTTCCGATACACCACTGAAGGTTCAATGTATTCCTTGGACTTGACATTGACGATGAAACACAGAAATCGCATCGGAATTAAATACAAAAGGCACAATGCCGCCTTAAGTACAGGAATAGAGACTCTTCTTACAGTCGGTGCTTTGATCATTCCCTGTGAGACCAGTTTTAGTTTCCGATACACCACTGCAGGTTCAATGTATTCCTTGGACCTTCACATTGACGACGAAACGCAGAAATCGCATTGGAATTAATTACAAAAGGCGCAATGCCGCCTTAAGTACAAGAATAGAGACTCTTCTTACAGTCGGTGTTATGAGCATTCCCTGTGAGACCTGTATTAGTTTCCGATACACCACTGCAGGTTCAATGTATTCCTTGCACCTTCACATTGACGATGAAACACAGAAATCGCATCGGAATTAAATAAAAATCGCACAATGCCGCCTTAAGTACAAGAATTGTGACTCTTCTTACAGTCGGTGCTTTGAGCATTCCCTGTGAGACCAGTATTAGTTTCCGATACACAACTGCAGGTTAAATGTATTCCTTGGACCTTCACATTGACGATGAAACACAGAAATCGCATCGGAATTAAATTCAAAAGGCACTATGCCATCTTAAGTACAAGAATAGAGACTCTTCTTACAGTCGGTGCTTGAGCATACCCTGTGAGACGAGAATTAGTTTCCGATACACCACTGCAGGTTCTATGTATTCCTTGGACATTCACATTGACGATGAAACCCAGAAATCGCATCGGAATTAAATACAAAAGTCGCAATGCCACCTTAAGTACAAGCATAGAGACTCTTCTTACAGTCGATGCTTTGAGCATTCCGTGTGAGACCAGTATTAGTTTCCGATACACCACTGCAGGTTCAATGTATTCCTTCGACCTTCACATTGACGATGAAACACAGAAAACGCATCTGAATTAAATACAAAAGGCACAATACCGCCTTAAGTACAAGAATAGAAACTCTTCTTACAGTCGGTGCTTTGAGCATTCACTGTGAGACCAGTATTAGTTACCGATACACCACTGCAGGTTCAATGTATTCCTTGGACCTTCACATTGACGATGAAACACAGAAATCGCATCCGAATTAAATACAATTGGCACAATGCCGTCTTAAGTACAAGAAAAGAGACTCTTCTTACAGTCGGTGCTATGAGCTTTCCCTGTGAGACCTGTATTAGTTTCCGATACACCTCTGCAGGTTCAATGTATTCCTTGGACCTTCACATTGACGATGAAACACAGAAATCGCATCGGAATTAAATACAAATCGCACAATGCCGCCTTAAGTACAAGAATTGTGACTCTTCTTACAGTCGGTGCTTTGAGCATTCCCTGTGAGACCAGTATTAGTTTCCGATACACCACTGCAGGTTCAATGTATTCCTTCGACCTTCACATTGACGATGAAACACAGAAAACGCATCTGAATTAAATACAAAAGGCACAATACCGCCTTAAGTACAAGAATAGAAACTCTTCTTACAGTCGGTGCTTTGAGCATTCACTGTGAGACCAGTATTAGTTACCGATACACCACTGCAGGTTCAATGTATTCCTAGGACCTTCACATTGACGAAGAAACACAGAAATCACATCGGAATTAAATACAAAACGCACAATGCCGTCTTAAGTACAAGAATAGAGGCTCTTCTTACAGTCGGTGCAATGAGCATTCCCTGTGAGACCAGTATTAGTTTCCGATACACCACTGCAAGTTCAATGTATACCTTGGACCTTCACATTGACGATGAAACACAGAAAACGCATCGGAGTTAAATACAAAAGGCCCAATGTAGCCTTAAGTACAAGAATAGAGACTCTTCTTACAGTCGGTGTTTTGAGGATTCCCTGTGAGACCAGTCTTAGTTTCCGATACACCACTGCAGGTTCAATGTATTCCTTTGACCTTCACATTGACGATGAAACACAGAATTCGCATCGGAATTAAATTCAAAAGGCACTATGCCTTCTTAAGTACAAGAATAGAGACTCTTCTTACAGTCGGTGCTTTGAGCATTCCCTGTGAGACTAGTATTAGTTTCGGATACACCACTGCAGGTACAATGTGTTCCTTGGACCTTCACATTGACGATGAAACACAGAAATGGCATCGGAATTAAATTCAAAAGGCACTATGCCATCTTAACTACAAAAATAGAAACTCTTCTTACAGTCGGTGCTTTGAGCATTCCCTGTGAGACCAGTATTAGTTTCCGATACACCACTGAAGGTTCAATGTATTCCTTGGACCTTGACATTGAGGATGAAACACAGAAATCGCATCGGAATTAAATATAAAAGGCACAATGCCGCCTTAAGTACAAGAATGGAGACTCTTCTTACAGTCGGTGCTTTGAGCATTCCCTGTGAGACCAGTATCAGTTTCCGATACACCACTGCAGGTTCAATGTATTCCTTGGACCTTCACATTGACGATGAAACGCAGAAATCGCATTGGAATTAATTACAAAAGGCGCAATGCCGCCTTAAGTACAAGAATAGAGACTCTTCTTACAGTCGGTGCTTTGAACATTCCCTGTGAGACCAGTAATAGTTTCTGATACACCATTGCAGGTTCAATGTATTCCTTGCACCTTTAGATTGACGATGAAACACAGAAATCGCATCGGAGTTAAATACAGAAGGCACAATGCCGCCTTAAGTACAAGAACAGAGACTCTTCTTACAGTCGGTGCCTTGAGCATTCCCTATGAGACCAGTATTAGTTTCCGATACACCACTGCCGGTTCAATGTGTTCCTTGGACCTTCACATTGACGATGAAACACAGAAATCGCATTGGAATTAAATACAAAAGGCGCAATGCCGCCTTAACTACGAGAATAGAGACTCTTCTTACAGTCGGTGCTTTGAGCATTCCCTGTGAGAAAAGTATTACTTTCCGATACACCACTGCAGGTTCAATGTAATCCTTGGACCTTCATATTGACAATGAAACACAGAAATCGCATCGGAATTAAATTGAAAAGGCGCAATGCCGCCTTAAGAACAAGAATAGAAACTCTTCTTACAGTCGGTGCTTTGCGCACTCCCTGTGAGACCAGTATTACTTTCTGATACACAACTGCAGGTTCAATGTGATCTTTGGAGCTTCACATTGACGATGAAACACAGAAATCGCATCGGAATTAAGTACAAAAGGCACAATGCCGTCATCAGTACAAGAATAGAGACTCTTCCTACAGTCGGTGCTTTGAGCATTCCCTGTGAGACCAGAATTAGTTTCCGATACACCAGTGCAGGTTCTATGTATTCGTTGGACATTCACATTGACGATGAAACCCAGAAATCGCATCGGAATTAAATAAAAATCGCACAATGCCGCCTTAAGTACAAGAATTGTGACTCTTCTTACAGTCGGTGCTTTGAGCATTCCCTGTGAGACCAGTATTAGTTTCCGATACACCACTGCAGGTTCAATGTATTCCTTCGACCTTCACATTGACGATGAAACACAGAAAACGCATCTGAATTAAATACAAAAGGCACAATACCGCCTTAAGTACAAGAATAGAAACTCTTCTTACAGTCGGTGCTTTGAGCATTCACTGTGAGACCAGTATTAGTTTCCGATACACCACTGAAGTTTCAATGTATTCCTTGGACTTGACATTGACGATGAAATACAGAAATCGCATCGGAATTAAATACAAAAGGCACAATGCCGCCTTAAGTACAGGAATAGAGACTCTTCTTACAGTCGGTGCTTTGAGCATTCCCTGTGAGACCAGTTTTAGTTTCCGATACACCACTGCAGGTTCAATGTATTCCTTGGACCTTCACATTGACGACGAAACGCAGAAATCGCATTGGAATTAATTACAAAAGGCGCAATGCCGCCTTAAGTACAAGAATAGAGACTCTTCTTACAGTCGGTGCTATGAGCATTCCCTGTGAGACCTGTATTAGTTTCCGATACACCACTGCAGGTTCAATGTATTCCTTGCACCTTCACATTGACGATGAAACACAGAAATCGCATCGGAATTAAATAAAAATCGCATAATGCCGCCTTAAGTACAAGAATTGTGACTCTTCTTACAGTCGGTGCTTTGAGCATTCCCTGTGAGACCAGTATAAGTTTCCGATACACAACTGCAGGTTAAATGTATTCCTTGGACCTTCACATTGACGATGAAACACAGAAATCGCATCAGAATTAAATTCAAAAGGCACTATGCCATCTTAAGTACAAGAATAGAGACTCTTCTTACAGTCCGTGCTTGAGCATTCCCTGTGAGACGAGAATTAGTTTCCGATACACCACTGCAGGTTCTATGTATTCCTTGGACATTCACATTGACAATGAAACCCAGAAATCGCATCGGAATTAAATACAAAAGGCGCAATGCCACCTTAAGTACAAGCATAGAGACTCTTTTTACAGTCGATGCTTTGAGCACTCCGTGTGAGACCAGTATTAGTTTCCGATACACCACTGCAGGTTCAATGTATTCCTTGGACCTTCACATTGACGATGAAACACAGAAATCGCATCCGAATTAAATACAATTGGCACAATGCCGTCTTAAGTACAAGAAAAGAGACTCTTCTTACAGTCGGTGCTATGAGCTTTCCCTGTGAGACCTGTATTAGTTTCCGATACACCTCTGCAGGTTCAATGTATTCCTTGGACCTTCACATTGACGATGAAACACAGAAATCGCATCGGAATTAAATACAAATCGCACAATGCCGCCTTAAGTACAAGAATTGTGACTCTTCTTACAGTCGGTGCTTTGAGCATTCCCTGTGAGACCAGTATTAGTTTCCGATACACCACTGCAGGTTCAATGTATTCCTTCGACCTTCACATTGACGATGAAACACAGAAAACGCATCTGAATTAAATACAAAAGGCACAATACCGCCTTAAGTACAAGAATAGAAACTCTTCTTACAGTCGGTGCTTTGAGCATTCACTGTGAGACCAGTATTAGTTACCGATACACCACTGCAGGTTCAATGTATTCCTTGGACCTTCACATTGACGATGAAACACAGAAATCGCATCCGAATTAAATACAATTGGCACAATGCCGTCTTAAGTACAAGAAAAGAGACTCTTCTTACAGTCGGTGCTATGAGCTTTCCCTGTGAGACCTGTATTAGTTTCCGATACACCTCTGCAGGTTCAATGTATTCCTTGGACCTTCACATTGACGATGAAACACAGAAATCGCATCGGAATTAAATACAAATCGCACAATGCCGCCTTAAGTACAAGAATTGTGACTCTTCTTACAGTCGGTGCTTTGAGCATTCCCTGTGAGACCAGTATTAGTTTCCGATACACCACTGCAGGTTCAATGTATTCCTTCGACCTTCACATTGACGATGAAACACAGAAAACGCATCTGAATTAAATACAAAAGGCACAATACCGCCTTAAGTACAAGAATAGAAACTCTTCTTACAGTCGGTGCTTTGAGCATTCACTGTGAGACCAGTATTAGTTACCGATACACCACTGCAGGTTCAATGTATTCCTAGGACCTTCACATTGACGAAGAAACACAGAAATCACATCGGAATTAAATACAAAAGGCACAATGCCGTCTTAAGTACAAGAATAGAGGCTCTTCTTACAGTCGGTGCAATGAGCATTCCCTGTGAGACCAGTATTAGTTTCCGATACACCACTGCAAGTTCAATGTATACCTTGGACCTTCACATTGACGATGAAACACAGAAAACGCATCGGAGTTAAATACAAAAGGCCCAATGTAGCCTTAAGTACAAGAATAGAGACTCTTCTTACAGTCGGTGTTTTGAGGATTCCCTGTGAGACCAGTCTTAGTTTCCGATACACCACTGCAGGTTCAATGTATTCCTTTGACCTTCACATTGACGATGAAACACAGAATTCGCATCGGAATTAAATTCAAAAGGCACTATGCCTTCTTAAGTACAAGAATAGAGACTCTTCTTACAGTCGGTGCTTTGAGCATTCCCTGTGAGACTAGTATTAGTTTCGGATACACCACTGCAGGTACAATGTGTTCCTTGGACCTTCACATTGACGATGAAACACAGAAATGGCATCGGAATTAAATTCAAAAGGCACTATGCCATCTTAACTACAAAAATAGAAACTCTTCTTACAGTCGGTGCTTTGAGCATTCCCTGTGAGACCAGTATTAGTTTCCGATACACCACTGAAGGTTCAATGTATTCCTTGGACCTTGACATTGAGGATGAAACACAGAAATCGCATCGGAATTAAATATAAAAGGCACAATGCCGCCTTAAGTACAAGAATGGAGACTCTTCTTACAGTCGGTGCTTTGAGCATTCCCTGTGAGACCAGTATCAGTTTCCGATACACCACTGCAGGTTCAATGTATTCCTTGGACCTTCACATTGACGATGAAACGCAGAAATCGCATTGGAATTAATTACAAAAGGCGCAATGCCGCCTTAAGTACAAGAATAGAGACTCTTCTTACAGTCGGTGCTTTGAACATTCCCTGTGAGACCAGTAATAGTTTCTGATACACCATTGCAGGTTCAATGTATTCCTTGCACCTTTAGATTGACGATGAAACACAGAAATCGCATCGGAGTTAAATACAGAAGGCACAATGCCGCCTTAAGTACAAGAACAGAGACTCTTCTTACAGTCGGTGCCTTGAGCATTCCCTATGAGACCAGTATTAGTTTCCGATACACCACTGCCGGTTCAATGTGTTCCTTGGACCTTCACATTGACGATGAAACACAGAAATCGCATTGGAATTAAATACAAAAGGCGCAATGCCGCCTTAACTACGAGAATAGAGACTCTTCTTACAGTCGGTGCTTTGAGCATTCCCTGTGAGAAAAGTATTACTTTCCGATACACCACTGCAGGTTCAATGTAATCCTTGGACCTTCATATTGACAATGAAACACAGAAATCGCATCGGAATTAAATTGAAAAGGCGCAATGCCGCCTTAAGAACAAGAATAGAAACTCTTCTTACAGTCGGTGCTTTGCGCACTCCCTGTGAGACCAGTATTACTTTCTGATACACAACTGCAGGTTCAATGTGATCTTTGGAGCTTCACATTGACGATGAAACACAGAAATCGCATCGGAATTAAGTACAAAAGGCACAATGCCGTCATCAGTACAAGAATAGAGACTCTTCCTACAGTCGGTGCTTTGAGCATTCCCTGTGAGACCAGAATTAGTTTCCGATACACCAGTGCAGGTTCTATGTATTCGTTGGACATTCACATTGACGATGAAACCCAGAAATCGCATCGGAATTAAATAAAAATCGCACAATGCCGCCTTAAGTACAAGAATTGTGACTCTTCTTACAGTCGGTGCTTTGAGCATTCCCTGTGAGACCAGTATTAGTTTCCGATACACCACTGCAGGTTCAATGTATTCCTTCGACCTTCACATTGACGATGAAACACAGAAAACGCATCTGAATTAAATACAAAAGGCACAATACCGCCTTAAGTACAAGAATAGAAACTCTTCTTACAGTCGGTGCTTTGAGCATTCACTGTGAGACCAGTATTAGTTTCCGATACACCACTGAAGTTTCAATGTATTCCTTGGACTTGACATTGACGATGAAATACAGAAATCGCATCGGAATTAAATACAAAAGGCACAATGCCGCCTTAAGTACAGGAATAGAGACTCTTCTTACAGTCGGTGCTTTGAGCATTCCCTGTGAGACCAGTTTTAGTTTCCGATACACCACTGCAGGTTCAATGTATTCCTTGGACCTTCACATTGACGACGAAACGCAGAAATCGCATTGGAATTAATTACAAAAGGCGCAATGCCGCCTTAAGTACAAGAATAGAGACTCTTCTTACAGTCGGTGCTATGAGCATTCCCTGTGAGACCAGTATTAGTTTCCGATACACCACTGCAGGTTCAATGTATTCCTTCGACCTTCACATTGACGATGAAACACAGAAAACGCATCTGAATTAAATACAAAAGGCACAATACCGCCTTAAGTACAAGAATAGAAACTCTTCTTACAGTCGGTGCTTTGAGCATTTACTGTGAGACCAGTATTAGTTACCGATACACCACTGCAGGTTCAATGTATTCCTAGGACCTTCACATTGACGAAGAAACACAGAAATCACATCGGAATTAAATACAAAAGGCACAATGCCGTCTTAAGTACAAGAATAGAGGCTCTTCTTACAGTCGGTGCAATGAGCATTCCCTGTGAGACCAGTATTAGTTTCCGACACACCACTGCAAGTTCAATGTATACCTTGGACCTTCACATTGACGATGAAACACAGAAAACGCATCGGAGTTAAATACAAAAGGCCCAATGTAGCCTTAAGTACAAGAATAGAGACTCTTCTTACAGTCGGTGTTTTGAGGATTCCCTGTGAGACCAGTCTTAGTTTCCGATACACCACTGCAGGTTCAATGTATTCCTTTGACCTTCACATTGACGATGAAACACAGAATTCGCATCGGAATTAAATTCAAAAGGCACTATGCCTTCTTAAGTACAAGAATAGAGACTCTTCTTACAGTCGGTGCTTTGAGCATTCCCTGTGAGACTAGTATTAGTTTCGGATACACCACTGAAAGTTCAATGTATTCCTTGGACTTGACATCGACGATGAAACACAGAAATCGCATTGGAGTTAAATACAAAAGGCACAATGCCGCCTTAAGTACAGGAATAGAGACTCTTCTTACAGTCGGTGCTTTGAGCATTCCCTGTGAGACCAGTATTAGTTTCCGTTACACGACTGCAGGTTCAGTGTATTCCTTGGACCTGCACATTGACGATGAAACCCAGATATCGCTTCGGAATTAAATACAAAAACCGTATTGCCACCTTAAGTACAAGAATAGAGAGTCTTCTTACAGTCGATGCTTTGAGCATTCAATGTGAGACCAGTATTAGTTTCCGATACACCACTGCAGGTTCAATGTATTTCTTGGACCTTCACATTGACGTTGAAACACAGAAATCGCATCGCAATGAAATACAAAATGAGCAATGCCGCCTTAAGTACAAGAATAGAGACTCTTCTTACAGTCGGTGCTTTGAGCATTCCCTGTGAGACCAGTATTAGTTGCTGATACACCACTGCCGGTTCAATGTATTCCTTGGACCTTCACATTGACAATAAAACACAGAAATCGCATCCGAATTAAATACAATTGGCACAATGCCGTCTTAAGTACAAGAATAGAGACTCTTCTTACAGTCGGTGCTATAGGCCTTCCGTGTGAGACCTGTATTAGTTTCCGATACACCACTGCAGGTTCAATGTATTCCTTGCACCTTCACATTGACGATGAAACACAGAAATCGCATCGGAATTAAATAAAAATCGCACAATGCCGCCTCAAGTACAAGAATTGTGACTCTTCTTACAGTCGGTGCTTTGAGCATTCCCTGTGAGACCAGTATTAGTTTCCGATACGCAACTGCAGGTTAAATGTATTCCTTGGACCTTCACATTGACGATGTAACACAGAAATCGCATCGGAATTAAATTCAAAAGGCACTATGCCATCTTAAGTACAAGAATAGAGACTCTTCTTACAGTCGGTGCTTTGAACATTCCCTGTGAGACCAGTATTAGTTTCCGATACACCACTGAAGGTTCAATGTAATCCTTGGACTTGACATTGACGATGAAACACAGAAATCGCATCGGAATTAAATACAAAAGGCACAATGCCGCCTTAAGTACAGGAATAGAGACTCTTCTTACAGTCGGTGCTTTGAGCATTCCTTGTGAGACCAGTTTTAGTTTCCGATACACCACTGCAGGTTCAATGTATTCCTTGGACCTTCACATTGACGACGAAACGCAGAAATCGCATTGGAATTAATTACAAAAGGCGCAATGCCGCCTTAAGTACAAGAATAGAGACTCTTCTTACAGTCGGTGTTATGAGCATTCCCTGTGAGACCTGTATTAGTTTCCGATACACCACTGCAGGTTCAATGTATTCCTTGCACCTTCACATTGACGATGAAACACAGAAATCGCATCGGAATTAATTAAAAATCGCACAATATCGCCTTAAGTACAAGAATTGTGACTCTTCTTACAGTCGGTGCTTTGAGCATTCCCTGTGAGACCAGTATTAGTTTCCGATACACAACTGCAGGTTAAATGTATTCCTTGGACCTTCACATTGACGATGAAACACAGAAATCGCATCGGAATTAAATTCAAAAGGCACTATGCCATCTTAAGTACAAGAATAGAGACTCTTCTTACAGTCGGTGCTTGAGCATACCCTGTGAGACGAGAATTAGTTTCCGATACACCACTGCAGGTTCAATGTATTCCTTCGACCTTCACATTGACGATGAAACACAGAAAACGCATCTGAATTAAATACAAAAGGCACAATACCGCCTTAAGTACAAGAATAGAAACTCTTCTTACAGTCGGTGCTTTGAGCATTCACTGTGAGACCAGTATTAGTTACCGATACACCACTGCAGGTTCAATGTATTCCTTGGACCTTCACATTGACGATGAAACACAGAAATCGCATCCGAATTAAATACAATTGGCACAATGCCGTCTTAAGTACAAGAAAAGAGACTCTTCTTACAGTCGGTGCTATGAGCTTTCCCTGTGAGACCTGTATTAGTTTCCGATACACCTCTGCAGGTTCAATGTATTCCTTGGACCTTCACATTGACGATGAAACACAGAAATCGCATCGGAATTAAATACAAATCGCACAATGCCGCCTTAAGTACAAGAATTGTGACTCTTCTTACAGTCAGTGCTTTGAGCATTCCCTGTGAGACCAGTATTAGTTTCCGATACACCACTGCAGGTTCAATGTATTCCTTCGACCTTCACATTGACGATGAAACACAGAAAACGCATCTGAATTAAATACAAAAGGCACAATACCGCCTTAAGTACAAGAATAGAAACTCTTCTTACAGTCGGTGCTTTGAGCATTCACTGTGAGACCAGTATTAGTTACCGATACACCACTGCAGGTTCAATGTATTCCGAGGACCTTCACATTGACGAAGAAACACAGAAATCACATCGGAATTAAATACAAAAGGCACAATGCCGTCTTAAGTACAAGAATAGAGGCTCTTCTTACAGTCGGTGCAATGAGCATTCCCTGTGAGACCAGTATTAGTTTCCGATACACCACTGCAGGTTCAATGTATACCTTGGACCTTCACATTGACGATGAAACACAGAAAACGCATCGGAGTTAAATACAAAAGGCCCAATGTAGCCTTAAGTACAAGAATAGAGACTCTTCTTACAGTCGGTGTTTTGAGGATTCCCTGTGAGACCAGTCTTAGTTTCCGATACACCACTGCAGGTTCAATGTATTCCTTTGACCTTCACATTGACGATGAAACACAGAATTCGCATCGGAATTAAATTCAAAAGGCACTATGCCTTCTTAAGTACAAGAATAGAGACTCTTCTTACAGTCGGTGCTTTGAGCATTCCCTGTGAGACTAGTATTAGTTTCGGATACACCACTGAAGGTTCAATGTATTCCTTGGACTTGACATTGACGATGAAACACAGAAATCGCATCGGAATTAAATACAAAAGGCACAATGCCGCCTTAAGTACAGGAATAGAGACTCTTCTTACAGTCGGTGCTTTGAGCATTCCCTGTGAGACCAGTATTAGTTTCCGTTACACGACTGCAGGTTCAATGTATTCCTTCGACCTGCACATTGACGATGAAACCCAGATATCGCTTCGGAATTAAATACAAAAGGCGTATTGCCACCTTAAGTACAAAAATAGAGAGTCTTCTTACAGTCGATGCTTTGAGCATTCAATGTGAGACCAGTATTAGTTTCCGATACACCACTGCAGGTTCAATGTATTCCTTGGACCTTCACATTGACGATGAAACACAGAAATCGCATCGCAATGAAATACAAAATGAGCAATGCCGCCTTAAGTACAAGAATAGAGACTCTTCTTACAGTCGGTGCTTTGAGCATTCCCTGTGAGACCAGTATTAGTTGCTGATACACCACTGCCGGTTCAATGTATTCCTTGGACCTTCACATTGACAATAAAACACAGAAATCGCATCCGAATTAAATACAATTGGCAAAATGCCGTCTTAAGTACAATAATAGAGACTCTTCTTACAGTCGGTGCTATAGGCCTTCCGTGTGAGACCTGTATTAGTTTCCGATACACCACTGCAGGTTCAATGTATTCCTTGGAACTTCACACTGACGATGAAACACAGAAATCGCATCGGAATTAAATACAAATCGCACAATGCCGCCTGAAGTACAAGAATTGTGACTCTTCTTACAGTCGGTGCTTTGAGCATTCCTTGTGAGACCAGTATTAGTTTCCGGTACACCACTGCAGGTTCAATGTATTCCTTCGACCTTCACATTAACGATGAAACACAGAAATCGCATCTGAATTAATTACAAAAGGCACAATGCCGCCTTAAGTACAAGAATAGAGACTCTTCTTACATTCGGTGCTATGAGCATTCCCTGTGAGACCAGTATTAGTTTCCGATACACCACTGCAGGTTCAATGTATTCCTTGGACCTTCACATTGACGATGAAACAAAGAAAACGCATCAGAATTAAATACAAAAGGCGCAATGCCGCCTTAAGTACAAGAATAGAGACTCTTCTTACAGTCGGTGCTTTGAACATTCCCTGTGAGACCAGTATTAGTTTGTGATACACCACTGCAGGTTCAATGTATTCCTTGCACCTTTACATTGACGATGAAACACAGAAATGGCATCGGAGTTGAATACAGAAGGAACAATGCCGCCTTAAGTACAAGAACAGAGACTCTTCTTACTGTCGGTGCCTTGAGCATTCCCTTTGAGACCAGTATTAGTTTCCGATACACCACTGCAGTTTCAATGTATTCCTTGGACCTTCACATTGACGATGAAACGCAGAAATCGCATTGGAATTAATTACAAAAGGCGCAATGCCGCCTTAAGTACAAGAATAGAGACTCTTCTTACAGCCGGTGCTTTGAACATTCCCTGTGAGACCAGTATTAGTTTGTGATACACCACTGCAGGTTCAATGTATTCCTTGCACCTTTACATTGACGATGAAACACAGAAATGGCATCGGAGTTAAATACAGAGGGCACAATGCCGTCTAAAGTACAAGAACAGAGAGTCTTCTTACTGTCTGTGCCCTGAGCATTCCCTATGAGACCAGTATTAGTTTCCGATACACCACTGCATGTTCAATGTATTCCTTGGACCTTCACATTGACGATGAAACACAGAAATCGCATCGGAATTAAATACAAAAGTCGCAATGCCGCCTTAAGTACAAGAACAGAGACTCTTCTTAGAGTCGGTGCTTTGAGCATTCCCTGTGAGACCAGTATTAGTTTCCGATACACCACTGCAGGTTCAATGTATTGTTTGGACCTTCACATTGACGATGAAACACAGAAATCGCATCGGAATTATGTACAAAAGGCACAATGCCGTCATCAGTACAAGAATAGAGACTCTTCTTACAGTCGGCGCTTTGAGCATTCCCTGTGAGACCAGAATTAGTTTCCGATACACCACTGCAGGTTCAATGTATTCCTTGGACATTCACATTGACGATGAAACCCAGATATCGCATCGGAATTAAGTACAAAAGGCGTATTGCCAACTTAAGTACAAGAATAGAGACTCTTCTTACAGTCGATGCTTTGAGCATTCCCTGTGAGACCAGTATTAGTTTCCGATACACCACTGCAGGTTCAATGTATTCCTTGGACCTTCACATTGACGATGAAACACAGAAATCGCATCGGAATGAAATACAAAATCCGCAATGCCGCCTTAAGTACAAGAATAGAGACTCTTCTAACAGTCGGTGCTTTGAGCATTCCCTGTGAGGCCAGTATTAGTTGCTGTTACACCACTGCTGGTTCAATTTATTCCTTGTCCTTCACATTGACAATGAAACACAGAAATCGCATCCGAATTAAATACAATTGGCACAATGCCGTCTTAAGTACAAGAATAGAGACTCTTCTTACAGTCGGTGCTATGAGCATTCACTGTGAGAACTGTATTAGTTTCCGGTACACCACTGCAGGTTCAATGTATTCCTTGGACCTTCACATTGACGATGAAACACAGAAATCGCATCGGAATTAAATACAAATCTCACAATGCCGTCTGAAGTACAAGAATTGTGACTCTTCTTACAGTCGGTGCTTTGAGCATTCCTTGTGAGACCAGTATTAGTTTCCGATACACCACTGCAGGTTCAATGTATTCCTTGGAGCTTCACATTGACGATGAAACACAGAAATCGCATCGGAATTAGATACAAAAGACGCAATGCCGCCTTAAGTACAAGAATAGAGACTCTTCTTACAGACGGTGCTTTGAGCATTCCCTGTGAGACCTGTATTAGTTTCCGATACACCACTGCAGGTTCAATGTATTCCTTGGACCTTCACATTGACGATGAAACACAGAAATCGCATCGGAATTAAATACAAAAGGGGCAATGCCACCTTAAGTACAAGAATAGAAACTCTTCTTACAGTCGATGCTTTGAGCATTCCCTGTGAGACCAGTATTAGTTTCCGATACACCACTGCAGGTTCAATGTATTCCTTGGACCTTCACATTGACGATGAAACACAGAAATCGCATCGGAATTAAATACAAAAGGCGCAATCTCGCCTTAAGTACAAGAATAGAGACTCTTCTTACAGTCGGTGGTTTGAGCATTCCCTGTGAGACCAGTATTAGTTTCTGATACGCCACTGAATGTTCAATGTATTCCTTGGACTTTCACATTGACGATGATACACAGAAATCGCATCGGAATTAATTACAAAAGTCACAGTGCCGTCATAAGTACAAGAATAGAGACTCTTCTTACAGTCGGTGCTTTGAGCATTCCCTGTGAGAGCAGTATTAGTTTCCGATACACCACTGCAGGTTCAATGTATTCCTTGGACCATCACATTGACGATGAAACACAGAAATCGCATCGGAATTAAATACAAAAGGCGCAATGCCGCCTTAAGTACAAGAATAGAGACTCTTCTTACAGTCGGTGCTTTGAGCATTCCCTGTGAGACTAGTATTAGATTCCGATACACCACTGCAGGTTCAATGTATTCCCTGGACATACACATTGACGAAGAAACACAGAAATCGCATCGGAATTAAATGCAAAAGGCACAATGTCGTCTTAAGTACAAGATTAGAGACTCTCCCTACAGTCGGTGCTATGAGCATTCCCTGTGAGACCTGTATTAGTTTCCGATACACCACTGCATGTTCAATGTATTCCTTGGACCTTCACATTGACGATGACACACAGATATCGCATCGGAATTAAATACAAAATGCGGAATGCCGCCTTAAGTACAAGTATAGAGACCCTTCTTACAGTCGGTGATTTGAGCATTCCCTGTGAGACCAGTATTAGTTTCTGATACACCACTGCAGGTTCAATGTATTGCTTGGACCTTCACACTGACGATGAAACACAGAAATCACATCGGAATTAAATACAAAAGGCACAATGCCGTCTTAAGTACAAGAATAGAGACTCTTCTTACAGTCGGTGCTATGAGCAATCCCTGTGAGACCAGTATTAAATTCCGATTCACCACTGTATGTTCAAAGTATTCCTTGGACCTTCACATTGACGATGAAACACAGAAATCGCATCGGAATTAAATACAAAAGGCGCAATGCCGCCTTAAGTACAAGAATAGAGACTCTTCTTACAGTCGATGCTTTGAGTATTCACTGTGAGGCCAGTATTAGATTCCGATACACCACTGCAGGTTCAATGTATTCCTTGGACCTTCACATTGACGATGAAACACAAAAATCGCGTCGGATTTAAATACAAAAGGCACAATGCCATCTTAAGTACATGAATAGAGACCCTTCTTACAGTCGGTGCTTTCAGCATTCCCTGTGAGACCAGTATTAGTTTCTGATACACCTCAGCAGGTTCAATGTATTCCTAGGACCTTCACATTGACGATGAAACACAGAAATCGCATCGGAGTTAAATACAAAAGGCACAATGTCGCCATAAGTACAAGAATAGACACTCTTCTTACAGTCGGTGCTTTGAGCATTCCCTGTGAGACCAGTATTAGTTTCCGATCCACCACTGAAGGTTCAATGTATTCCTTGGACCTTCACATTGACGATGAAACACAGAAATCGCATCGGAATTAAATACAAAAGGCACAATGCCGTCTTAAGTACAAGAATAGAGACTCTTCTTACAGACGGTGCTACGAGCATTCCCTGTGAGACCAGTATTAGTTTCCGATACACCACTGCAGGTTCAATGTATTCCTTGGACCTTCCCATTGACGGTGAAACACAGAAACCGCATCGGAATTAAATACAAAAGGTGCAATGCCGCCTTAAGTACAAGAATAGAGACTCTTCTTACAGTCGGTGCTTTGAGCATTCCCTGTGAGACTAGTATTAGATTCCGATACACCACTGCAGGTTCAATGTATTCCTTGGACATACACATTGACGATGAAACACAGAAATCGCATCGGAATTAAATACAAAAGGCACAATGCCGCCTTAAGTACAAGAATAGAGACTCTTCTTACTGTCGGTGCTTTGAGCATTCCCTGTGAGACCAGTATTAGTTTCCGATACACCACTGCAGGTTCAATGTATTCCTTGGACCTTCACATTGACGTTGAAACACAGAAATCGCATCGGAATTAAATACAAATGCGCATTCTCGCTTTAAGTACAAGAATAGAGACTCTTCTCACAGTTGGTGCTTTGGGCATTCCCTGTGAGACCAGTATCAGTTTCTGATACACCACTGCATTTCCAATGTATTTCTTGGACCTTCACATTGACGAAGAAACACAGAAATCGCATAGGAATTAATTACAAAAGGCACAATGCCGTCATAAGTACAAGAATAGAGACTCTTCTTACAGTCGGTGCTTTGAGCATTCCCTGTGAGACCAGTATTAGTTTCCGATACACCACTGCTGGTTCAATGTATTCCTTGGACCATCACATTGACGATGAAACACAGAAATCGCATCGGAATGAAATACAAAAGGTGCAATGCCGCCTTAAGTACAAGAATAGAGACTCTTCTTACAGTCGGTGCTTTGAGCATTCCCTGTGAGACCAGTATTAGTTTCCGATTCACCACTGCAGGTTCAATGTATTCCTTGGACTTACACATTGACGATAAAACTCAGAAATCGCATCGGAATTAAATACAAAAGGCGCAATGCCGCCTTAAGTACAAGAATAGAGACTCTTCTTACAGTCGGTGCTTGGAGCATTCCCTTTGAGACCAGTTTGAGTTTCTGATACACCACTGCAGGTTGAATGTGTTCCTTGGACCTTCACATTGACGATGAAACACAGAAATCACATCGGAATTAAATACAAAAGGCACAATGCCGTCTTCAGTACAGGAATAGAGACTCTTCTTACAGTCGGTGCTTTCAGCGTTCCCTGTGAGACCAGTATTAGTTTCTGATACACCACTGCATGTTCAATGTATTCCTTGGACCTTCACATAGACGATGAAACACAGAAATCGCATCGGAAATAAATACAAAAGGCGCAATGCCGCCTTAAGTACAAGAATAGAGACTCTTCTTACAGTCGGTGGTTTGAGCATTCCCTGTGAGGCCAGTATTAGATTCCGATACACCACTGCAGGTTCAATGTATTCCATGGACCTTCACATTGACGATGAAACACAGAAATCGCATCGGAATTAAATACAAAAGCACAATGACGTCTTAAGTACAAGAATAGAGACTCTTCTTACAGTCGGTGCTTTCAGCATTCCCTGTGAGACCAGTATTAGTTTCCGATACACCTCAGCAGGTTCAATGTATTCCTAGGACCTTCACATTGACGATGAAACACAGAAATCGCATCGGAATTAAATACAAAAGGCACAATGTCGCCTTAAGTACAAGAATAGACACTCTTCATACAGTCGGTGCTTTGAGCATTCCCTGTGAGACCAGTATTAGATTCCGATACACCACTGCAGGTTCAATGTATTCCTTGGACATACACATTGACGATGAAACACAGAAATCGCATCGGAATTAAATACAAAAGGCACAATGCCGTCTTATGTACAAGAATAGAGACTCTTCTTACAGTCGGTGCTATAAGCATTCCCTGTGAGACCTGTATTAGTTTCCGATACACCACTGCATGTTCAATGTATTTCTTGGACCTTCACATTGACGATGAAACACAGATATCGCATCGGAATTAAATACAAAATGCGCAATACCACCTTAAGTACAAGTATAGAGACCCTTCTTACAGTCGGTGATTTGAGCATTCCCTGTGAGACCAGTATTAGTTTCTGATACACCACAGCAGGTTCAATGTATTGCTTGGACCTTCACATTGACGATGAAACACCGAAATCGCATCGGAGTTAAATACAAAAGGCACAATGCCGCCTTAAGTACAAGAATAGAGACTCTTCTTTTGTCGGTGCTTTGAGCATTCCATGTGAGACCAGAATTAGTTTCCGTAACACCACTGCAGGTTCAATGTATTCCTTGCACCTTCACATTGACGTTGAAACACAGAAATCGCATCGGAATTAAATGCAAAAGGCGCAATCTCGCCTTAGGTACAAGAATAGAGACTCTTCTTACAGTCGGTGCTTTGAGCATTCCCTGTGAGACCAGTATTAGTTTCCGATACACCTCAGCAGGTTGAATGTATTCCTTGGACCATCACATTGACGATGAAACACAGAAATCGCAATGGAATTAAATACAAAAGGTGCAATGCCGCCTTAAGTACAAGAATAGAGACTCTTCTTACAGTCGGTGTTTGAGCATTCCCTGTGAGACCAGTATTAGTTTCCGATCCACCACTGCAGGTTCAATGTATTCCTTGGACCTTCACATTGACGATAAAACTCAGAAATCGCATCGGAATTAAATACAAAAGGCGCAATGCCGCCTTAAGTACAAGAATAAACACTCTTCTTACAGTCGGTGCTTTGAGCATTCCCTGTGAGACCAGTATTAGTTTCCGATACACCACTGCAGGTTCAATGTATTCCTTGGACCTTCCCATTGACGATGAAACACAGAAATCGCATCGGAATTAAATACAAAAGGCGCAATGCCGCCTTAAGTACAAGAATAGAGACTCTTCTTACAGTCGGTGCTTTGAGCATTCCCTGTGAGACTAGTATTAGATTCCGATACACCACTGCAGGTTCAATGTATTCATTGGACCTTCACATTGACGATGAAACACAGAAATCGCATCGGAATTAAATACAAAAGGCACAATGCCGTCTTAAGTACAAGAATAGAGACTCTTCTTACAGTCGGTGCTTTCAGCATTCCCTGTGAGACCAGTATTAGTTTCCGATACACCTCAGCAGGTTCAATGTATTCCTAGGTCCTTCACATTGACGATGAAACACAGAAATCGCATCGGAATTAAATACAAAAGGCACAATGTCGCCTTAAGTACAAGAATAGACACTCTTCTAACAGTCGGTTGTTTGAGCATTCCCTGTGATACCATTATTAGTTTCCGATACACCACTGCAGGTTCAATGTATTCCTTGTACCTTCACATTGACGATGAAACACAGAAATCGCATCGGAATAAAATACAAAATGCACAATGCCGTCTTAAGTACAAGAATAGAGACTCTTCTTACAGTTGGTGCTTTCAGCATTCCCTGTGAGACCAGTATTAGTATCCGATACACCTCAGCCGGTTCAGTGTATTCCTAGGACCTTCACATTGACGATGAAACACAGAAATCGCATCGGAATTAAATACAAAAGGCACAATGTCGCCTTTGGTACAAGAATAGGCACTCTTCTTACAGTCGGTGCTTCGAGCATTCCCTGTGAGACCAGTATTAGTTTCCGATACACCACTGCAGGTTCAATGTATTCCTTGGACCTTCACATTGACGATGAAACACAGAAATCGCATCGGAATTAAATACAAATCGCACAATGCCGCATTAAGTACAAGAATAGAGACTCTTTTTACAGTCGGTGCTTTGAGCATTCCCTGTGAGACCAGAATTAGTTTCCGATACACCACTCCAGGTTCAATGTATTCCTTGGACCTTCACATTGACGTTGAAACACAGAAATCGCATCGGAATGAAATACAAAAGGCAAACTGCCGCGTAAGTACAAGAATAGAGACTCTTCTCACAGTCGGTGCTTTCAGAATTCCCTGTGAGACCAGTATAAGTTGCCGATACACCTCAGCAGGTTCAATGTATTCCTAGGACCTTCACATTGACGATGAAACACAGAAATCGCATCGGAATTAAATACAAAAGGCACAATGCCGCATTAAGTACAAGAATAGAGACTCTTTTTACAGTCGGTGCTTTCAGCATTCCCTGTGAGACCAGAATTAGTTTCCGATACACCACTCCAGGTTCAATGTATTCCTTGGACCTTCACATTGACAATGAAACACAGAAATCGCATCGGAATGAAATACAAAAGGCAAACTGCCGCATAAGTAGAAGAATAGAGACTCTTCTCACAATCGGTGCTTTGAGAATTCCCTGGGAGACCAGTATTAGTTGCCGATACACCTCAGCAGGTTCAATGTATTCCTAGGACCTTCACATTGACGATGAAACACAGAAATCGCATCGGAATTAAATACAAAAGGCACAATGTCGCCTTAAGTACAAGAATAGAGACTCTTCTTACACACGGTGCTTTGAGCATTCCCTGTGAGACCAGTACTAGTTTCCGATACACCACTGCAGGTTCAATGTATACCTTGGACCATCACATCGACGATGAAACACAGAAAACGCATCGGAATTAAATACAAAAGGTGCTATGCCGCCTTAAGTACAATAATAGAGACTCTTCTTACAGTTGGTGCTTTGAGCATTCCCTGTGAGACCAGTATTAATTTCCGATACACCACTGCAGGTTTAATGTATTCCTTGGACCTTCACATTGGCGATAAAACTCCGAAATCGCATCGGTATTAAATACAAAAGGCGCAATGCCGCCTTAAGTACAAGAATAGAGACTCCTCTTATAGTCGGTGCCTGGAGCATTCCCTTTAAGACCAGTTTTAGTTTCTGTTACACCACTGCAGGTTGAATGTATTCCTTGGACCTTCGCATTGACGATGAAACACAGAAATCGCATCGGAATTAAATACAAAAAGCACAATGCCGTCTTAAACACAAAAATAGAGACTCTTCTTACAGTCGGTGCATTCAGCATTCCCTGTGAGACCAGTATTAGTTTCCGATACACCTCAGCCAGTTCAATGTATTCCTAGGACCTTCACATTGACGATGAAACACAGAAATCGCATCGGAATTAAATACAGAAGGCACAATGCCGTCTTAAGTACAAGAATAGAGACTCTTCTTACAGTCGATGCTTTGAGCATTCCCTGTGAGACCAGTATTAGTTTCCGATACACCACTGAAGGTTCTATGTATTCCTTGGACCCTCACATTGACGATGACACACAGAAATCGCATCGGAATTAAATACAAAAGGCACAATGCCGTCTTAAGTACAAGAATAGAGACTCTTCTTACAGACGGTGTTACGAGCATTCCCTGTGAGACCAGTATTAGTTTCCGATACACCACTGCAGGTTCAATGTATTCCATGGACCTTCCCATTGACGATGAAACACATAAATCGCATCGGAATTAAATACAAAAGGCGCAATGCCGCCTTAAGTACAAGAATAGAGACTCTTCTTACAGTCGGTGCTTTGAGCATTCCCTGTGAGACCAGTATTAGATTCCGATACACCACTGCAGGTTCAATGTATTCCTTGGACCTTCACATTGACGATGAAACAAAGAAATCGCATCGGAATTAAATACAAAAGGCACAACGCTGTCTTAAGTACAAGAATAGAGACTCTTCATACAGTCGGTGCTTTCAGCATTTCCTGTGAGACCAGTATAAGTTTCCGATACACCTCAGCAGGTTCAATGTATTCCTAGGACCTTCTCATTGACGATGAAACACAGAAATCACATCGGAATTAAATACAAAAGGCACAATGTCGCCTTAAGTACAAGAATAGACACTCTTCTTACAGTCGGTGCTTTGAGCATTCCCTGTGAGACCAGTATTAGTTTCCGATACACCACTGCAGGTTCAATGTAATCCTTAGGCCTTCACATTGACGATGAAACACAGAAATCGCATCGGAATTAAATACAAAAGGCACAATGCAGCATTAAGTACAAGAATAGAGACTCTTCTTACAGTCGGTGCTTTGAGCATTCCCTGTGAGACCAGTATTAGTTTCCGATACACCACTGCAGGTTCAATGTATTCCTAGGACCTTCACATTGACGAAGAAACACAGAAATCGCATCGGAGTTAATACAAAAGGCACAATGCCGTCTTAAGTACAAGAATAGAGACTCTTCTTACAGTCGGTGCTATGAGCATTCCCTGTGAGACCAGTATTATTTTCCGATACACCACTCCAGGTTCAATGTATTCCTTGGACCTTCACATTGACGATGAAACACAGAAATCGCATCGGAATTAAATACAAAAGGCACAATGTCGCCTTAAGTACAAGAATAGAGACTCTTCTTATTGTCGGTGCTTTGAGCATTCCCTGTGAGACCAGTATTAGATTCCGATACACCACTGCAGGTTCAATGTAATCCTAGGACCTTCACATTGACGATGAAACACAGAAATCGCATCGGAATTAAATAGAAAAGGCACAATGTCGCCTTAAGTACAAGAATAGATACTCTTATTACAGTCGGTGCTTTGAGCATTCCCTGTGAGACCAGTATTAGTTTCCGATACACCACTCCAGGTTCAATGTATTCCTTGGACATTCACATTGACGATGAAACACAGAAATGACATCGGAATGAAATACAAAAGGCAAACTGCCGCGTAAGTACAAGAATAGAGACTCTTCTTACAGTCGGTGCTTTCATCAATCCCTGTGAGACCAGTATTAGTTTCCGATACACCTCAGCAGGTTCAATGTAATCCTAGGACCTTCACATTGACGATGAAACACATAAATCGCATCGGAATTATATACAAAAGGCACAATGTCGCCTTAAGTACAAGAATAGAGACACTATTTACACTCGGTGCTTTGAGCATTCCCTGTGAGACAAGTATTTGTTTCCGATACACCACTCCAGGTTCAATGTAATCCTTGGACCTTCACATTGACGATGAAACACAGAAATCGTATCGGAATGAAATACAAAAGGCAAACTGCCGCGTAAGTACAAGAATAGAGACTCTTTTTACAGTCGGTGCTTTCAGCAATCCCTGTGAGACCAGTATTAGTTTCAGATACACCTCAGCAGGTTCAATGTATTCATAAGACCTTCCCATTGACGATGAAACACAGAAATCGCATCGGAATTAAATACAAAAGGCGCAATGCCGCCTTAAGTACAAGAATAGAGACTCTTCTTACAGTCGGTGCTTTGAGCATTCCCTGTGAGACCAGTATTAGTTTCCGATACACCACTCCAGGTTCAATGTATTCCTTGGACATTCACATTGACGATGAAACACAGAAATCGCATCGGAATGAAAAACAAAAGGCAAACTGCCGCGTAAGTACAAGAATAGAGACTCTTCTTACAGTCGGTAATTTCAGCATTCCCTGTGAGACCAGTATTAGTTTCCAATACATCTCAACAGGTTCAATGTATTCCTAGGACCTTCACATTGACGATGAAACACAGAAATCGCATTGGAATTAAATACAAAAGGCACGATGTCACCTTAAGTACAAGAATAGAGACTCTTCTTACAGTCGGTGCTTTCAGCATTCCCTGTGAGACCAGTATTAGTTTCCGATACATCTCAGCAGGTTCAATGTATTCTTTGGACCTTCACATTGACGATGAAACACAGAAATCGCATCGGAATTAAATACAAAAGGCGCAATGCCGCCTTAAGTACAGGAATAGAGACTCTTCTTACAGTCGGTGCTTTGAGCATTCCCTGTGAGACCAGAATTAATTTCCGATACACCACTCCAGGTTCAATGTATTCCTTGGACATTCACATCGACGATGAAACACAGAAATCGCATCGGAATGAAATACAAAAGGCAAACTGCCGCGTAAGTACAAGAATAGAGACTCTTCTTACAGTCGGTGCATTCAGCATTCCCTGTGAGACCAGTATTAGTTTCCGATACACCTCAGCAGGTTCAATGTAATCCTAGGACCTTCACATTGACGATGAAACACATAAATCGCATCAGAATTAAATACAAAAGGCACAATGTCGCCTTAAGTACAAGAATAGAGACCCTTCTTACAGTCGGTGCTTTGAGCATTCCCTGTGAGACCAGTATTAGTTTCCGATACACCACTGCAGGTTCAATGTAATCCTAGGACCTTCACATTGACGGTGAAACACATAAATCGCATCGGAATTAAATACAAAAGGCACAATGTCGCCTTAAGTACAAGAATAGAGACCCTTCTTACAGACGGTGCTTTGACCATTCCCTGTGAGACCAGTATTAGTTTCCGATACACCACTGCAGGTTCAATGTATTCCTAGGACCTTCACACTGACGATGAAACACAGAAATCGCATCGGAATTAAATACAAAAGGCACAATGTCGCCTTAAGTACAAGAATAGAGACCCTTCTTACAGTCGGTGCTTTGAGCATTCCCTGTGAGACCAGTATTAGTTTCCGATACACCACTGCAGGTTCAATGTAATCCTAGGACCTTCACATTGACGGTGAAACACATAAATCGCATCGGAATTAAATACAAAAGGCACAATGTCGCCTTAAGTACAAGAATAGAGACCCTTCTTACAGACGGTGCTTTGACCATTCCCTGTGAGACCAGTATTAGTTTCCGATACACCACTGCAGGTTCAATGTATTCCTAGGACCTTCACACTGACGATGAAACACAGAAATCGCATCGGAATTAAATACAAAAGGCACAATGTCGCCTTAAGTACAAGAATAGAGACTCTTCTTACAGTCGGTGCTTTGAGCATTCCCTGTGAGACCAGTATTAGTTTCCGATACACCACTCCAGGTTCAATGTATTCCTTGGACATTCACATTGACGATGAAACACAGAAATCGCATCGGAATGAAAAACAAAAGGCAAACTGCCGCGTAAGTACAAGGATAGAGACTCTTCTTACAGTCGGTGCTATCAGCATTCCCTGTGAGACCAGTATTAGTTTCCGATACACCTCAGCAGGTTCAATGTATTCCTAGGACCTTCACATTGACGATGGAACACAGAAATCGCATCGGAATTAAATACAAAAGGCACAATGTTGCCTTAAGTACAAGAATAGAGACTCTTCTTACAGTCGGTGCTTTGAGCATTCCCTGTGAGACCAGTATTAGTTTCCGATACACCACTACAGGTTCAATGTATTCCCTTGACATTCACATTGTCGATGAAACACAGAAATCGCATCGGAATGAAATACAAAAGGCAAACTGCCGCGTAAGTACAAGAATAGAGACTCTTCTTACAGTCGGTGCTTTCAGCATTCCCTGTGAGACCAGTATTAGTTTCCGATACACCTCAGCAGGTTCAATGTAATCCTAGGACCTTCACATTGACGATGAAACACATAAATCGCATCGGAATTAAATACAAAAGGCACAATGTCGCCTTAAGTACAAGAATAGAGACTCTTCTTACAGTCGGTGCTTTGAGCATTCCCTGTGAGACTAGTATTAGTTTCCGATACACCACTGCAGGTTCAATGTATTCCAAGGCCCTTCACACTGACGATGAAACACAGAAATCGCATCGGAATTAAATACAAAAGGCACAATGTCGCCTTAAGTACAAGAATAGAGACTCTTCTTACAGTCGGTGCTTTGAGCATTCCCTGTGAGACCAGTATTAGTTTCCGATACCACTCCAGGTTCAATGTATTCCTTGGACATTCACATTGACGATGAAACACAGAAATCGCATCGGAATGAAATACAAAAGGCAAACTGCCGCGTAAGTACAAGAATAGAGACTCTTCTCACAGTCGTTGCTTTCAGCATTCCCTGTGAGACCAGTATTAGTTTCCGATACACCTCAGCAGGTTCAATGTAATCCTAGGACCTTCACATTGACGATGAAACACATAAATCGCATCGGAATTAAATACAAAAGGCACAATGTCGCCTTAAGTACAAGAATAGAGACTCTTCTTACAGTCGGTGCTTTGAGCATTCCCTGTGAGACCAGTATTAGTTTCCGATACACTGTTGCAGGTTCAATGTAATCCTAGGACCTTCACATTGACGATGAAACACATAAATCGCATCGGAATTAAATACAAAAGGCACAATGTCGCCTTAAGTACAAGAATAGAGACTCTTCTTACAGTCGGTGATTTGAGCATTCCCTGTGAGACCAGTATTAGTTTCCGATACACCACTGCAGGTTCAATGTATTCCTAGGACCTTCACACTGACGATGAAACACAGAAATCGCATCGGAATTAAATTCAAAAGGCACAATGTCGCCTTAAGTTCAAGAATAGAGACTCTTCCTACAGTCGGTGCTTTGAGCATTCCCTGTGAGACCAGTATTAGTTTCCGATACCACTCCAGGTTCAATGTATTCCTTGGACATTCACATTGACGATGAAACACAGAAATCGCATCGGAATTAAATACAAAAGGCAAACTGCCGCGTAAGTACAAGAATAGAGACTCTTCTTACAGTCGGTGCTTTCAGCATTCCCTGTGAGACCAGTATTAGTTTCCGATACACCTCAGCAGGTTCAATGTAATCCTAGGACCTTCACATTGACGATGAAACACATAAATCGCATCGGAATTAAATACAAAAGGCACAATGTCGCCTTAAGTACAAGAATAGAGACTCTTCTCATAGTCGGTGATTTGAGCATTCCCTGTGAGACCAGTATTAGTTTCCGATACACCACTGCAGGTTCAATGTATTCCTAGGACCTTCACACTGACGATTAAACACAGAAATCGCATCGGAATTAAATACAAAAGGCACAATGTCGCCTTAAGTACAAGAATAGAGACTCTTCTTAATGTCGGTGCTTTGAGCATTCCCTGTGAGACCACTATTAGTTTCCGATACACCACTCCAGGTTCAATGAATTCCTTGGACATTCACATTGACGATGAAACACAGAAATCGCATCGGAATGAAATACAAAAGCAAACTGCCGCGTAAGTACAAGAATAGAGACTCTTCTTACAGTCGGTGCTTTCAGCATTCCCTGTGAGACCAGTATTAGTTTCCGATACACCTCAGCAGGTTCAATGTATTCCTTGGACCTTCACATTGACGATGAAACACATAAATCGCATCGGAATTAAATACAAAAGGCGCAATGCCGCCTTAAGTACAAGAATAGAGACTCTTCTTACAGTCGGTGCTTTGAGCATTCCCTGTGAGACCAGTATTAGTTTCCGATACACCACTACAGGTTCAATGTATTCCCTTGACATTCACATTGACGATGAAACACAGAAATCGCATCGGAATGAAATACAAAAGGCAAACTGCCGCGTAAGTACAAGAATAGAGACTCTTCTTACAGTCGGTGCTTTCAGCATTCCCTGTGAGACCAGTATTAGTTTCCGATACACCTCAGCAGGTTCAATGTAATCCTAGGACCTTCACATTGACGATGAAACACATAAATCGCATCGGAATTAAATACAAAAGGCACAATGTCGCCTTAAGTACAAGAATAGAGACTCTTCTTACAGTCGGTGCTTTGAGCATTCCCTGTGGGACTAGTATTAGTTTCCCATACACCACTGCAGGTTCAATGTATTCCAAGGACCTTCACACTGACGATGAAACACAGAAATCGCATCGGAATTAAATACAAAAGGCACAATGTCGCCTTCAGTACAAGAATAGAGACTCTTCTTACAGTCGGTGCTTTGAGCATTCCCTGTGAGACCAGTATTAGTTTCCGATACCACTCCAGGTTCAATGTATTCCTTGGACATTCACATTGACGATGAAACACAGAAATCGCATCGGAATGAAATACAAAAGGCAAACTGCCGCGTAAGTACAAGAATAGAGACTCTTCTTACAGTCGGTGCTTTCAGCATTCCCTGTGAGACCAGTATTAGTTTCCGATACACCTCAGCAGGTTCAATGTAATCCTAGGACCTTCACATTGACGATGAAACACATAAATCGCATCGGAATTAAATACAAAAGGCACAATGTCGCCTTAAGTACAAGAATAGAGACTCTTCTTACAGTCGGTGCTTTGAGCATTCCCTGTGAGACCAGTATTAGTTTCCGATACACTGTTGCAGGTTCAGTGTAATCCTAGGACCTTCACATTGACGATGAAACACATAAATCGCATCGGAATTAAATACAAAAGGCACAATGTCGCCTTAAGTACAAGAATAGAGACTCTTCTTACAGTCGGTGATTTCAGCATTCCCTGTGAGACCAGTATTGGTTTCCGATACACCTCAGCAGGTTCAATGTATTCCTAGGACCTTCACATTGACGATGAAACACAGAAATCGCATCGGAATTAAATTCAAAAGGCACAATGTCGCCTTAAGTACAAGAATAGAGACTCTTCTTACAGTCGGTGCTTTGAGCATTCCCTGTGAGACCAGTATTAGTTTCCGATACCACTCCAGGTTCAATGTATTCCTTGGACATTCACATTGACGATGAAACACAGAAATCGCATCGGAATTAAATACAAAAGGCAAACTGCCGCGTAAGTACAAGAATAGAGACTCTTCTTACAGTCGGTGCTTTCAGCATTCCCTGTGAGACCAGTATTAGTTTCCGATACACCTCAGCAGGTTCAATGTAATCCTAGGACCTTCACATTGACGATGAAACACATAAATCGCATCGGAATTAAATACAAAAGGCACAATGTCGCCTTAAGTACAAGAATAGAGACTCTTCTCATAGTCGGTGATTTGAGCATTCCCTGTGAGACCAGTATTAGTTTCCGATACACCACTGCAGGTTCAATGTATTCCTAGGACCTTCACACTGACGATTAAACACAGAAATCGCATCGGAATTAAATACAAAAGGCACAATGTCGCCTTAAGTACAAGAATAGAGACTCTTCTTACAGTCGGTGCTTTGAGCATTCCCTGTGAGACCACTATTAGTTTCCGATACACCACTCCAGGTTCAATGAATTCCTTGGACATTCACATTGAAGATGAAACACAGAAATCGCATCGGAATGAAATACAAAAGCAAACTGCCGCGTAAGTACAAGAATAGAGACTCTTCTTACAGTCGGTGCTTTCAGCATTCCCTGTGAGACCAGTATTAGTTTCCGATACACCTCAGCAGGTTCAATGTATTCCTTGGACCTTCACATTGACGATGAAACACAGAAATCGGATCGGAATTAAATACAAAAGGCGCAATGCCGCCTTAAGTACAAGAATAGAGACTCTTCTTACAGTCGGTGCTTTCAGCATTCCCTGTGAGACCAGAATTAGTTTCCGATACACCACTCCAGGTTCAATGTATTCCTTGGACATTCACATCGACGATGAAACACAGAAATCGCATCGGAATTAAAAACAAAAGGCACAATGTCACCTTAAGTACAAGATTAGAGACACTTCTTACAGTCGGTGCTTTCAGCATTCCCTGTGAGACCAGTATTAGATTCCGATACACCTCAGCAGGTTCAATGTAATCCTAGGACCTTCACATTGACGATGAAACACATAAATCGCATCGGAATTAAATACAAAAGGCACAATGTCGCCTTAAGTACAAGAATAGAGACTCTTCTTACAGTCGGTGCTTTGAGCATTCCCTGTGAGACCAGTATTAGTTTCCGATACACCACTGCAGGTTCAATGTATTCCTAGGACCTTCACACTGACGATGAAACATAGAAATCACATCGGAATTAAATACAAAAGGCACAATGTCGCCTTAAGTACAAGAATAGAGACTCTTCTTACAGTCGGTGCTTTGAGCATTCCCTGTGAGACCAGTATTAGCTTCCGATACACCACTCCAGGTTCAATGTATTCCTTGGACATTCACATTGACGATGAAACACAGAAATCGCATCGGAATGAAAAACAAAAGTCAAACTGCCGCGTAAGTACAAGAATAGAGACTCTTCTTACAGTCGGTGCTTTCAGCATTCCCTGTGAGACCAGTATTAGTTTCCGATACACCTCAGCAGGATCAATGTATTCCTAGGACCTTCACATTGACGATTTAACACAGAAATCGCATCGGAATTAAATACAAAAGGCACAATGTCGCCTTAAGTACAAGAATAGAGACTCTTCTTACAGTCGGTGCTTTGAGCATTCCCTGTGAGACCAGTATTAGTTTCCGATACACCACTCCAGGTTCAATGTACTCCTTGGACATTCACTTTGACGATGAAACACAGAAATCGCATCGGAATGAAATACAAAAGGCACAATGTCGCCTTAAGTACAAGAATAGAGACTCTTCTTACAGTCGGTGCTTTGAGCATTCCCTGTGAGACCACTATTAGTTTCCGATACACCACTCCAGGTTCAATGAATTCCTTGGACATTCACATTGACGATGAAACACAGAAATCGCATCGGAATGAAGTACAAAAGCAAACTGCCGCGTAAGTACAAGAATAGAGACTCTTCTTACAGTCGGTGCTTTCAGCATTCCCTGTGAGACCAGTATTAGTTTCCGATACACCTCAGCAGGTTCAATGTATTCCTTGGACCTTCACATTGACGATGAAACACAGAAATCGCATCGGAATTAAATACAAAAGGCGCAATGCCGCCTTAAGTACAAGAATAGAGACTCTTCTTACAGTCGGTGCTTTGAGCATTCCCTGTGAGACCAGTATTAGTTTCCGATACACCACTACAGGTTCAATGTATTCCCTTGACATTCACATTGACGATGAAACACAGAAATCGCATCGGAATGAAATACAAAAGGCAAACTGCCGCGTAAGTACAAGAATAGAGACTCTTCTTACAGTCGGTGCTTTCAGCATTCCCTGTGAGACCAGTATTAGTTTCCGATACACCTCAGCAGGTTCAATGTAATCCTAGGACCTTCACATTGACGATGAAACACATAAATCGCATCGGAATTAAATACAAAAGGCACAATGTCGCCTTAAGTACAAGAATAGAGACTCTTCTTACAGTCGGTGCTTTGAGCATTCCCTGTGAGACTAGTATTAGTTTCTGATACACCACTGCAGGTTCAATGTATTCCAAGGACCTTCACACTGACGATGAAACACAGAAATCGCATCGGAATGAAATACAAAAGGCACAATGTCGCCTTAAGTACAAGAATAGAGACTCTTCTTACAGTCGGTGCTTTGAGCATTCCCTGTGAGACCAGTATTAGTTTCCGATACACCACTCCAGGTTCAATGTATTCCTTGGACATTCACATTGACGAAGAAACACAGAAATCGCATCGGAATGAAAAACAAAAGGCAAACTGCCGCGTAAGTACAAGAATAGAGACTCTTCTTACAGTCGGTGATTTCAGCATTCCCTGTGAGACCAGTATTGGTTTCCGATACACCTCAGCAGGTTCAATGTATTCCTAGGACCTTCACATTGACGATGAAACACAGAAATCGCATCGGAATTAAATTCAAAAGGCACAATGTCGCCTTAAGTACAAGAATAGAGACTCTTCTTACAGTCGGTGCTTTGAGCATTCCCTGTGAGACCAGTATTAGTATCCGATACCACTCCAGGTTCAATGTATTCCTTGGACATTCACATTGACGATGAAACACAGTAATCGCATCGGAATTAAATACAAAAGGCAAACTGCCGCGTAAGTACAAGAATAGAGACTCTTCTTACAGTCGGTGCTTTCAGCATTCCCTGTGAGACCAGTATTAGTTTCCGATACACCTCAGCAGGTTCAATGTAATCCTAGGACCTTCACATTGACGATGAAACACATAAATCGAATCGGAATTAAATACAAAAGGCACAATGTCGCCTTAAGTACAAGAATAGAGACTCTTCTCATAGTCGGTGATTTGAGCATTCCCTGTGAGACCAGTATTAGTTTCCGATACACCACTGCAGGTTCAATGTATTCCTAGGACCTTCACACTGACGATTAAACACAGAAATCGCATCGGAATTAAATACAAAAGGCACAATGTCGCCTTAAGTACAAGAATAGAGACTCTTCTTACAGTCGGTGCTTTGAGCATTCCCTGTGAGACCACTATTAGTTTCGATACACCACTCCAGGTTCAATGAATTCCTTGGACATTCACATTGACGATGAAACACAGAAATCGCATCGGAATGAAATACAAAAGCAAACTGCCGCGTAAGTACAAGAATAGAGACTCTTCTTACAGTCGGTGCTTTCAGCATTCCCTGTGAGACCAGTATTAGTTTCCGATACACCTCAGCAGGTTCAATGTATTCCTTGGACCTTCACATTGACGATGAAACACAGAAATCGCATCGGAATTAAATACAAAAGGCGCAATGCCGCCTTAAGTACAAGAATAGAGACTCTTCTTACAGTCGGTGCTTTGAGCATTCCCTGTGAGACCAGAATTAGTTTCCGATACACCACTCCAGGTTCAATGTATTCCTTGGACATTCACATCGACGATGAAACACAGAAATCGCATCGGAATGAAATACAAAAGGCAAACTGCCGCGTAAGTACAAGAATAGAGACTTTTCTTACAGTCGGTGCTTTCAGCATTCCCTGTGAGACCAGTATTAGATTCCGATACACCTCAGCAGGTTCAATGTAATCCTAGGACCTTCACATTGACGATGAAACACATAAATCGCATCGGAGTTAAATACAAAAGGCACAATGTCGCCTTAAGTACAAGAATAGAGACTCTTCTTACAGACGGTGCTTTGAGCATTCCCTGTGAGACCAGTATTAGTTTCCGATACACCACTGCAGGTTCAATGTATTCCTAGGACCTTCACACTGACGATGAAACACAGAAATCGCATCGGAATTAAATACAAAAGGCACAATGTCGCCTTAAGTACAAGAATAGAGACTCTTCTTACAGTCGGTGCTTTGAGCATTCCCTGTGAGACCAGTATTAGTTTCCGATACACCACTCCAGGTTCAATGTATTCCTTGGACATTCACATTGACGATGAAACACAGAAATCGCATCGGAATGAAAAACAAAAGGCAAACTGCCGCGTAAGTACAAGAATAGAGACTCTTCTTACAGTCGGTGCTTTCAGCATTCCCTGTGAGACCAGTATTAGTTTCCGATACACCTCAGCAGGTTCAATGTAATCCTAGGACCTTCACATTGACGATGAAACACATAAATCGCATCGGAATTAAATACAAAAGGCACAATGTCGCCTTAAGTACAAGAATAGAGACTCTTCTTACAGTCGGTGATTTGAGCATTCCCTGTGAGACCAGTATTAGTTTCCGATACACCACTGCAGGTTCAATGTATTCCTAGGACCTTCACACTGACGATTAAACACAGAAATCGCATCGGAATTAAATACAAAAGGCACAATGTCGCCTTAAGTACAAGAATAGAGACTCTTCTTACAGTCGGTGCTTTGAGCATTCCCTGTGAGACCACTATTAGTTTCCGATACACCACTCCAGGTTCAATGAATTCCTTGGACATTCACATTGAAGATGAAACACAGAAATCGCATCGGAATGAAATACAAAAGCAAACTGCCGCGTAAGTACAAGAATAGAGACTCTTCTTACAGTCGGTGCTTTCAGCATTCCCTGTGAGACCAGTATTAGTTTCCGATACACCTCAGCAGGTTCAATGTATTCCTTGGACCTTCACATTGACGATGAAACACAGAAATCGCATCGGAATTAAATACAAAAGGCGCAATGCCGCCTTAAGTACAAGAATAGAGACTCTTCTTACAGTCGGTGCTTTCAGCATTCCCTGTGAGACCAGAATTAGTTTCCGATACACCACTCCAGGTTCAATGTATTCCTTGGACATTCACATCGACGATGAAACACAGAAATCGCATCGGAATTAAAAACAAAAGGCACAATGTCACCTTAAGTACAAGAATAGAGACTCTTCTTACAGTCGGTGCTTTCAGCATTCCCTGTGAGACCAGTATTAGATTCCGATACACCTCAGCAGGTTCAATGTAATCCTAGGACCTTCACATTGACGATGAAACACATAAATCGCATCGGAATTAAAAAAAAAAATCACAATGTCGCCTTAAGTACAAGAATAGAGACTCTTCTTACAGTCGGTGCTTTGAGCATTCCCTGTGAGACCAGTATTAGTTTCCGATACACCACTCCAGGTTCAATGTATTCCTTGGACATTCACATTGACGATGAAACACAGAAATCGCATCGGAATGAAAAACAAAAGTCAAACTGCCGCGTAAGTACAAGAATAGAGACTCTTCTTACAGTCGGTGCTTTCTGCATTCCCTGTGAGACCAGTATTAGTTTCCGATACACCTCAGCAGGATCAATGTATTCCTAGGACCTTCACATTGACGATTTAACACAGAAATCGCAACGGAATTAAATACAAAAGGCACAATGTCGCCTTAAGTACAAGAATAGAGACTCTTCTTACAGTCGGTGCTTTGAGCATTCCCTGTGAGACCAGTATTAGTTTCCGATACACCACTCCAGGTTCAATGTACTCCTTGGACATTCACTTTGACGATGAAACACAGAAATCGCATCGGAATGAAATACAAAAGGCACAATGTCGCCTTAAGTACAAGAATAGAGACTCTTCTTACAGTCGGTGCTTTGAGCATTCCCTGTGAGACCAGTATTAGTTTCCGATACACCTCAGCAGGTTCAATGTAATCCTAGGACCTTCACATTGACGATGAAACACATAAATCGCATCGGAATTAAATACAAAAGGCACAATGTCGCCTTAAGTACAAGAATAGAGACTCTTCTTACAGTCGGTGCTTTGAGCATTCCCTGTGAGACTAGTATTAGTTTCTGATACACCACTGCAGGTTCAATGTATTCCAAGGACCTTCACACTGACGATGAAACACAGAAATCGCATCGGAATGAAATACAAAAGGCACAATGTCGCCTTAAGTACAAGAATAGAGACTCTTCTTACAGTCGGTGCTTTGAGCATTCCCTGTGAGACCAGTATTAGTTTCCGATACCACTCCAGGTTCAATGTATTCCTTGGACATTCACATTGACGATGAAACACAGAAATCGCATCGGAATGAAATACAAAAGGCAAACTGCCGCATAAGTACAAGAATAGAGACTCTTCTTACAGTCGGTGATTTCAGCATTCCCTGTGAGACCAGTATTGGTTTCCGATACACCTCAGCAGGTTCAATGTATTCCTAGGACCTTCACATTGACGATGAAACACAGAAATCGCATCGGAATTAAATTCAAAAGGCACAATGTCGCCTTAAGTACAAGAATAGAGACTCTTCTTACAGTCGGTGCTTTGAGCATTCCCTGTGAGACCAGTATTAGTATCCGATACCACTCCAGGTTCAATGTATTCCTTGGACATTCACATTGACGATGAAACACAGAAATCGCATCGGAATTAAATACAAAAGGCAAACTGCCGCGTAAGTACAAGAATAGAGACTCTTCTTACAGTCGGTGCTTTCAGCATTCCCTGTGAGACCAGTATTAGTTTCCGATACACCTCAGCAGGTTCAATGTAATCCTAGGACCTTCACATTGACGATGAAACACATAAATCGAATCGGAATTAAATACAAAAGGCACAATGTCGCCTTAAGTACAAGAATAGAGACTCTTCTCATAGTCGGTGATTTGAGCATTCCCTGTGAGACCAGTATTAGTTTCCGATACACCACTGCAGGTTCAATGTATTCCTAGGACCTTCACACTGACGATTAAACACAGAAATCGCATCGGAATTAAATACAAAAGGCACAATGTCGCCTTAAGTACAAGAATAGAGACTCTTCTTACAGTCGGAGCTTTGAGCATTCCCTGTGAGACCACTATTAGTTTCGATACACCACTCCAGGTTCAATGAATTCCTTGGACATTCACATTGACGATGAAACACAGAAATCGCATCGGAATGAAATACAAAAGCAAACTGCCGCGTAAGTACAAGAATAGAGACTCTTCTTACAGTCGGTGCTTTCAGCATTCCCTGTGAGACCAGTATTAGTTTCCGATACACCTCAGCAGGTTCAATGTATTCCTTGGACCTTCACATTGACGATGAAACACAGAAATCGCATCGGAATTAAATACAAAAGGCGCAATGCCGCCTTAAGTACAAGAATAGAGACTCTTCTTACAGTCGGTGCTTTGAGCATTCCCTGTGAGACCAGAATTAGTTTCCGATACACCACTCCAGGTTCAATGTATTCCTTGGACATTCACATCGACGATGAAACACAGAAATCGCATCGGAATGAAATACAAAAGGCAAACTGCCGCGTAAGTACAAGAATAGAGACTTTTCTTACAGTCGGCGCTTTCAGCATTCCCTGTGAGACCAGTATTAGATTCCGATACACCTCAGCAGGTTCAATGTAATCCTAGGACCTTCACATTGACGATGAAACACATAAATCGCATCGGAGTTAAATACAAAAGGCACAATGTCGCCTTAAGTACAAGAATAGAGACTCTTCTTACAGACGGTGCTTTGAGCATTCCCTGTGAGACCAGTATTAGTTTCCGATACACCACTGCAGGTTCAATGTATTCCTAGGACCTTCACACTGACGATGAAACACAGAAATCGCATCGGAATTAAATACAAAAGGCACAATGTCGCCTTAAGTACAAGAATAGAGACTCTTCTTACAGTCGGTGCTTTGAGCATTCCCTGTGAGACCAGTATTAGTTTCCGATACACCACTCCAGGTTCAATGTATTCCTTGGACATTCACATTGACGATGAAACACAGAAATCGCATCGGAATGAAAAACAAAAGGCAAACTGCCGCGTAAGTACAAGAGTAGAGACTCTTCTTACAGTCGGTGCTTTCAGCATTCCCTGTGAGACCAGTATTAGTTTCCGATACACCTCAGCAGGATCAATGTATTCCTAGGACCTTCACATTGACGATGGAACACAGAAATCGCATCGGAATTAAATACAAAAGGCACAATGTCGCCTTAAGTACAAGAATAGAGACTCTTCTTACAGTCGGTGCTTTGAGCATTCCCTGTGAGACCAGTATTAGTTTCCGATACACCACTCCAGGTTCAATGTATTCCTTGGACATTCACATTGACGATGAAACACAGAAATCGCATCGGAATGAAATACAAAAGGCACAATGTCGCCTTAAGTACAAGAATAGAGACTCTTCTTACAGTCGGTGCTTTGAGCATTCCCTGTGAGACCAGTATTAGTTTCCGATACACCACCCCAGGTTCAATGAATTCCTTGGACATTCACATTGACGATGAAACACAGAAATCGCATCGGAATGAAATACAAAAGCAAACTGCCGCGTAAGTTCAAGAATAGAGACTCTTCTTACAGTCGGTGCTTTCAGCATTCCCTGTGAGACCAGTATTAGTTTCCGATACACCTCAGCAGGTTCAATGTAATCCTAGGACCTTCACACTGACGATGAAACACAGAAATCGCATCGGAATTAAATACAAAAGGCACAATGTCGCCTTAAGTACAAGAATAGAGACTCTTCTTACAGTCGGTGCTTTGAGCATTCCCTGTGAGACCAGTATTAGTTTCCGATACACCACTCCAGGTTCAATGTATTCCTTGGACATTCAGATTGACGATGAAACATAGAAATCGCATCGGAATGAAAAACAAAAGGCAAACTGCCGCGTAAGTACAAGAATAGAGACTCTTCTTACAGTCGGTGCTTTCAGCATTCCCTGTGAGACCAGTATTTGTTTCCGATACACCTCAGCAGGATCAATGTATTCCTAGGACCTTCACATTGACGATGGAACACAGAAATCGCATAGGAATTAAATACAAAAGGCACAATGTCGCCTTAAGTACAAGAATAGAGACTCTTCTTACAGTCGGTGCTTTGAGCATTCCCTGTGAGACCAGTATTAGTTTCCGATACACCACTCCAGGTTCAATGAATTCCTTGGACATTCACATTGACGATGAAACACAGAAATCGCATCGGAATGAAATACAAAAGGCACAATGTCGCCTTAAGTACAAGAATAGAGACTCTTCTTACAGACGGTGCTTTGAGCATTCCCTGTGAGACCAGTATTAGTTTCCGATACACCACTGCAGGATCAATGTATTCCTTGGGCATTCACACTGACGCTGAAACACAGAAATCGCATCGGAATTAAATACAAAAGGCACAATGTCGCCTTAACTACAAGAATAGAGACTCTTCTTACAGTCGGTGCTTTGAGCATTCCCTGTGAGACCAGTATTAGTTTCCGATACTACTCCAGGTTCAATGTATTCCTTGGACATTCACATTGACGATGAAACACAGAAATCGCATCGGAATGAAATACAAAAGGCAAACTGCCGCGTAAGTACAAGAATAGAGACTCTTCTTACAGTCGGTGCTTTCAGCATTCCCTGTGAGACCAGCATTAGTTTCCGATACACCTCAGCAGGTTCAATGTAATCCTAGGACCTTCACATTGACGATGAAACACATAAATCGCATCGGAATTAAATACAAAAGGCACAATGTCGCCTTAAGTACAAGAATAGAGAGTCTTCTTATAGTTGGTGCTTTGAGCATTCCCTGTGAGACCAGTATTAGTTTCCGATACACCACTGCAGGTTCAATGTATTCCTAGGACCTTCACACTGACGATTAAACACAGAAATCGCATCGGAATTAAATACAAAAGGCACAATGTCGCCATAAGTACAAGAATAGAGACTCTTCTTACAGTCGGTGCTTTGAGCATTCCCTGTGAGACCAGTATTAGTTTCCGATACACCACTCCAGGTTCAATGTATTCCTTGGACATTCACATTGACGATGAAACACAGAAATCGCATCGGAATGAAAAACAAAAGGCAAACTGCCGTGTAAGTACAAGAATAGAGACTCTTCTTACAGTCGGTGCTTTCAGCATTCCCTGTGAGACCAGTATTAGTTTCAGATACACCTCAGCAGGTTCAATGTATTCCTAGGACCTTCACATTGACGATGAAACACAGAAATCGCATCGGAATTGAATACAAAAGGCACAATGTCGCCTTAAGTACAAGAATAGAGACTCTTCTTACAGTCGGTGCTTTGAGCATTCCCTGTGAGACCAGTATTAGTTTCCGATACACCTCAGCAGGTTCAATGTATTCCTTGGACCTTCACATTGACGATGAAACACAGAAATCGCATCGGAATTAAATACAAAAGGCGCAATGCCGCCTTAAGTACAAGAATAGAGACTCTTCTTACAGTCGGTGCTTTGAGCATTCCCTGTGAGACCAGAATTAGTTTCCGATACACCACTACAGGTTCAATGTATTCCTTGGACATTCACATCGACGATGAAACACAGAAATCGCATTAGAATGCAATACAAAAGGCTAACTGCCGCGTAAGTACAAGAATAGAGACTCTTCTTACAGTCGGTGCTTTCAGCATTCCCTGTGAGACCAGTATTAGTTTCCGATACACCTCAGCAGGTTCAATGTAATCCTAGGACCTTCACATTGACGATGAAACAAATAAATCGCATCGGAATTAAATACAAAAGGCACAATGTCGCCTTAAGTACAAGAATAGAGACTCTTCTTACAGTCGGTGCTTTGAGCATTCCCTGTGAGACCAGTATTAGTTTCCGATACACCACTGCAGGTTCAATGTAATCCTAGGACCTTCACATTGACGATGAAACACAGAAATCGCATCGGAATTAAATACAAAAGGCACAATGTCGCCTTAAGTACAAGAATAGAGACTCTTCTTACAGACGGTGCTTTGAGCATTCCCTGTGAGACCAGTATTAGTTTCCGATACACCACTGCAGGTTCAATGTATTCCTAGGACCTTCACACTGACGATGAAACACAGAAATCGCATCGGAATTAAATACAAAAGGCACAATGTCGCCTTAAGTACAAGAATAGAGACTCTTCTTACAGTCGGTGCTTTGAGCATTCCCTGTGAGACCAGTATTAGTTTCCGATACACTACTCCAGGTTCAATGTACTCCTTGGACACTCACATTGACGATGAAACACAGAAATCGCATCGGAATGAAATACAAAAGGCAAACTGCCGCGTAAGTAAAAGAATAGAGACTCTTCTTACAGTCGGTTCTTTGAGCATTCCCTGTGAGACCAGTATTAGTTTCCGATACACCACTCCAGGTTCAATGTATTCCTTGGACATTCACATTGACGATGAAACACAGAAATCGCATCGGAATGAAAAACAAAAGGCAAACTGCCGCGTAAGCACAAGAATAGAGACTCTTCTTACAGTCGGTGCTTTCAGCATTCCCTGTGAGACCAGTATTAGTTTCCGATACACCTCAGCAGGTTCAATGTATTCCTAGGACCTTCACATTGACGATGGAACACAGAAATCGCATCGGAATTAAATACAAAAGGCACAATGTCGCCTTAAGTACAAGAATAGAGACTCTTCTTACAGTCGGTGCTTTGAGCATTCCCTGTGAGACCAGTATTAGTTTCCGATACACCACTCCAGGTTCAATGTACTCCTTGGACATTCACATTGACGATGAAACACAGAAATCGCATCGGAATGAAATACAAAAGGCAAACTGCCGCGTAAGTAAAAGAATAGAGACTCTTCTTACAGTCGGTGCTTTCAGCATTCCCTGTGAGACCAGTATTAGTTTCCGATACACCTCAGCAGGTTCAATGTATTCCTTGGACCTTCACATTGACGATGAAACACATAAATCGCATCGGAATTAAATACAAAAGGCACAATGTCGCCTTAAGTACAAGAATAGAGACTCTTCTTACAGTCGGTGCTTTGAGCATTCCCTGTGAGCCCAGTATTAGTTTCCGATACACCACTGCAGGTTCAATGTATTCCTAGGACCTTCACACTGACGATGAAACACAGAAATCGCATCGGAATTAAATACAAAAGGCACAATGTCGCCTTAAGTAAAAGAATAGAGACTCTTCTTACAGTCGGTGCTTTGAGCATTCCCTGTGAGACCAGTATTAGTTTCCGATACACCACTCCAGGTTCAATGTATTCCTAGGACATTAACATTGACGATGAAACACAGAAATCGCATCGGAATGAAAAACAAAAGGCAAACTGCCGTGTAAGTACAAGAATAGAGACTCTTCTTACAGTCGGTACTTTCAGCATTCCCTGTGAGACCAGTATTAGTTTCCGATACACCTCAGCAGGTTCAATGTATTCCTAGGACCTTCACATTGACGATGAAACACAGAAATCGCATCGGAATGAAATACAAAAGGCACAATGTCGCCTTAAGTACAAGAATAGAGACAATTCTTACAGTCGGTGCTTTGAGCATTCCCTGTGAGACCAGTATTAGTTTCCGATACAACACTCCAGTTTCAATGTATTCCTTGGACATTCACATTGACGATGAAACACAGAATTCGCATCGGAATGAAAAACAAAAGGCAGACTGCCGCGTAAGTACAAGAATAGAGACTCTTCTTACAGTCGGTGCTTTCAGCATTCCCTGTGAGACCAGTATTAGTTTCCGATACACCTCAGCAGGTTCAATGTATTCCTAGGACGTTCACATTGACGATGAAACACAGAAATCGCATCGGAATTAAATACAAAAGGCACAATGTCGCCTTAAGTACAAGAATAGAGACTCTTCTTACAGTCGGTGCTTTCAGCATTCCCTGTGAGACCAGTATTAGTTTCCGATACACCTCAGCAGGTTCAATGTATTCCTAGGACCTTCACATTGACGATGGAACACAGAAATCGCATCGGAATTAAATACAAAAGGCACAATGTCGCCTTAAGTACAAGAATAGAGACTCTTCTTACAGTCGGTGCTTTGAGCATTCCCTGTGAGACCAGTATTAGTTTCCGATACACCACTCCAGGTTCAATGTACTCCTTGGACATTCACATTGACGATGAAACACAGAAATCGCATCGGAATGAAATACAAAAGGCAAACTGCCGCGTAAGTAAAAGAATAGAGACTCTTCTTACAGTCGGTTCTTTGAGCATTCCCTGTGAGACCAGTATTAGTTTCCGATACACCACTCCAGGTTCAATGTATTCCTTGGACATTCACATTGACGATGAAACACAGAAATCGCATCGGAATGAAAAACAAAAGGCAAACTGCCGCGTAAGCACAAGAATAGAGACTCTTCTTACAGTCGGTGCTTTCAGCATTCCCTGTGAGACCAGTATTAGTTTCCGATACACCTCAGCAGGTTCAATGTATTCCTAGGACCTTCACATTGACGATGGAACACAGAAATCGCATCGGAATTAAATACAAAAGGCACAATGTCGCCTTAAGTACAAGAATAGAGACTCTTCTTACAGTCGGTGCTTTGAGCATTCCCTGTGAGACCAGTATTAGTTTCCGATACACCACTCCAGGTTCAATGTACTCCTTGGACATTCACATTGACGATGAAACACAGAAATCGCATCGGAATGAAATACAAAAGGCAAACTGCCGCGTAAGTAAAAGAATAGAGACTCTTCTTACAGTCGGTGCTTTCAGCATTCCCTGTGAGACCAGTATTAGTTTCCGATACACCTCAGCAGTTTCAATGTAATCCTAGGACCTTCACATTGACGATGAAACACAGAAATCGCATCGGAATTAAATACAAAAGGCACAATGTCGCCTTAAGTACAAGAATAGAGACTCTTCTTACGGTCGGTGCTTTCAGCATTCCCTGTGAGACCAGTATTAGTTTCCGATACACCTCAGCAGGTTCAATGTATTCCTAGGACCTTCACATTGACGATGAAACACTGAAATCGCATCGGAATGAAATACAAAAGGCTCAATGTCGCCTTAAGTACAAGAATAGAGACTCTTCTTACAGTCGGTGCTTTGAGCATTCCCTGTGAGACCAGTATTAGTTTCCGATACAACACTCCAGTTTCAATGTATTCCTTGGACATTCACATTGACGATGAAACACAGAAATCGCATCGGAATGAAAAACAAAAGGCAGACTGCCGCGTAAGTACAAGAATAGAGACTCTTCTTACAGTCGGTGCTTTCAGCATTCCCTGTGAGACCAGTATTAGTTTCCGATACACCTCAGCAGGTTCAATGTATTCCTAGGACGTTCACATTGACGATGAAACACAGAAATCGCATCGGAATTAAATACAAAAGGCACAATGTCGCCTTAAGTACAAGAATAGAGACTCTTCTTACAGTCGGTGCTTTCAGCATTCCCTGTGAGACCAGTATTAGTTTCCGATACACCTCAGCAGGTTCAATGTATTCCTAGGACCTTCACATTGACGATGGAACACAGAAATCGCATCGGAATTAAATACAAAAGGCACAATGTCGCCTTAAGTACAAGAATAGAGACTCTTCTTACAGTCGGTGCTTTGAGCATTCCCTGTGAGACCAGTATTAGTTTCCGATACACCTCAGCAGGTTCAATGTACTCCTTGGACATTCACATTGACGATGAAACACAGAAATCGCATCGGAATGAAATACAAAAGGCAAACTGCCGCGTAAGTAAAAGAATAGAGACTCTTCTTACAGTCGGTTCTTTGAGCATTCCCTGTGAGACCAGTATTAGTTTCCGATACACCACTCCAGGTTCAATGTATTCCTTGGACATTCACATTGACGATGAAACACAGAAATCGCATCGGAATGAAAAACAAAAGGCAAACTGCCGCGTAAGCACAAGAATAGAGACTCTTCTTACAGTCGGTGCTTTCAGCATTCCCTGTGAGACCAGTATTAGTTTCCGATACACCTTAGCAGGTTCAATGTATTCCTAGGACCTTCACATTGACGATGGAACACAGAAATCGCATCGGAATTAAATACAAAAGGCACAATGTCGCCTTAAGTACAAGAATAGAGACTCTACTTACAGTCGGTGCTTTGAGCATTCCCTGTGAGACCAGTATTAGTTTCCGATACACCACTCCAGGTTCAATGTACTCCTTGGACATTCACATTGACGATGAAACACAGAAATCGCATCGGAATGAAATACAAAAGGCAAACTGCCGCGTAAGTAAAAGAATAGAGACTCTTCTTACAGTCGGTGCTTTCAGCATTCCCTGTGAGACCAGTATTAGTTTCCGATACACCTCAGCAGGTTCAATGTAATCCTAGGACCTTCACATTGACGATGAAACACATAAATCGCATCGGAATTAAATACAAAAGGCACAATGTCGCCTTAAGTACAAGAATAGAGACTCTTCTTACAGTCGGTGCTTTGAGCATTCCCTGTGAGACCAGTATTAGTTTCCGATACACCACTGCAGGTTCAATGTATTCCTAGGACCTTCACACTGACGATGAAACACAGAAATCGCATCGGAATGAAATACAAAAGGCACAATGTCGCCTTAAGTACAAGAATAGAGACTCTTCTTACAGTCGGTGCTTTGAGCATTCCCTGTGAGACCAGTATTACTTTCCGATACACCACTCCAGGTTCAATGTATTCCTAGGACATTAACATTGACGATGAAACACAGAAATCGCATCGGAATGAAAAACAAAAGGCAAACTGCCGTGTAAGTACAAGAATAGAGACTCTTCTTACAGTCGGTACTTTCAGCATTCCCTGTGAGACCAGTATTAGTTTCCGATACACCTCAGCAGGTTCAATGTATTCCTAGGACCTTCACATTGACGATGAAACACAGAAATCGCATCGGAATGGAATACAAAAGGCACAATGTCGCCTTAAGTACAAGAATAGAGACTCTTCTTACAGTCGGTGCTTTGAGCATTCCCTGTGAGACCAGTATTAGTTTCCGATACAACACTCCAGTTTCAATGTATTCCTTGGACATTCACATTGACGATGAAACACAGAAATCGCATCGGAATGAAAAACAAAAGGCAGACTGCCGCGTAAGTACAAGAATAGAGACTCTTCTTACAGTCGGTGCTTTCAGCATTCCCTGTGAGACCAGTATTAGTTTCCGATACACCTCAGCAGGTTCAATGTATTCCTAGGACGTTCACATTGACGATGAAACACAGAAATCGCATCGGAATTAAATACAAAAGGCACAATGTCGCCTTAAGTACAAGAATAGAGACTCTTCTTACAGTCGGTGCTTTCAGCATTCCCTGTGAGACCAGTATTAGTTTCCGATACACCTCAGCAGGTTCAATGTATTCCTAGGACCTTTACATTGACGATGAAACACAGAAATCGCATCGGAATTAAATACAAAAGGCACAATGACGCCTTAAGTACAAGAATAGAGACTTCTCTTACAGTCGGTGCTTTGAGCATTCCCTGTGAGACCAGTATTAGTTTCCGATACACCACTCCAGGTTCAATGTAATCCTTGGACATTCACATTGACGATGAAACACAGAAATCGCATCGGAATGAAATACAAAAGGCGAACTGCAGCGTAAGTACAAGAATAGAGACTCTTCTTACAGTCGGTGTTTTCAGCATTCCCTGTGAGACCAGTATTAGTTTCCGATACATCTCAGCAGGTTCAATGTAATCCTAGGACCTTCACATTGACGACGAAACACATCAATCGCATCGGAATTAAATACAAAAGGCACAATGTCGCCTTAAGTACAAGAATAGAGACTCTTCTTACGGTCGGTTCTTTGAGCATTCCCTGTGAGACCTGTATTAGTTTCCGATACACCACTCCAGGTTCAATGTATTCCTTGGACATTCACATTGACGATGAAACACAGAAATCGCATCGGAATGAAAAACAAAAGGCAAACTGCCGCGTAAGCACAAGAATGGAGACTCTTCTTACAGTCGGTGCTTTCAGCATTCCCTGTGAGACCAGTATTACTTTCCGATACACCTCAGCAGGTTCAATGTATTCCTACGACCTTCACATTGACGATGCAACACAGAAATCGCATCGGAATTAAATACAAAAGGCACAATGTCGCCTTAAGTACAAGAATAGAGACTCTTCTTACAGTCGGTGCTTTCAGCATTCCCTGTGAGACCAGTATTAGTTTCCGATACACCACTCCAGGTACAATGTATTCCTTGGACATTCACATTGACGATGAAACACAGAAATCGCATCGGAATGAAAAACAAAAGGCAGACTGCCGCGTAAGTACAAGAATAGAGACTCTTCTTACAGTCGGTGCTTTCAGCATTCCCTGTGAGACCAGTATTAGTTTCCGATACACCTCAGCAGGTTCAATGTATTCCTAGGACGTTCACATTGACGATGAAACACAGAAATCGCTTCGGAATTAAATACAAAAGGCACAATGTCGCCTTAAGTACAAGAATAGAGACTCTTCTTACAGTCGGTGCTTTCAGCATTCCCTGTGAGACCAGTATTAGTTTCCGATACACCTCAGCAGGTTCAATGCATTCCTAGGACCTTTACATTGACGATGAAACACAGAAATTGCATCGGAATTAAATACAAAAGGCACAATGACGCCTTAAGTACAAGAATAGAGACTTCTCTTACAGTCGGTGCTTTGAGCATTCCCTGTGAGACCAGTATTAGTTTCCGATACACCACTCCAGGTTCAATGTAATCCTTGGACATTCACATTGACGATGAAACACAGAAATCGCATCGGAATGAAATACAAAAGGCGAACTGCAGCGTAAGTACAAGAATAGAGACTCTTCTTACAGTCGGTGCTTTCAGCATTCCCTGTGAGACCAGTATTAGTTTCCGATACATCTCAGCAGGTTCAATGTAATCCTAGAACCTTCACATTGACGACGAAACACATCAATCGCATCGGAATTAAATACAAAAGGCACAATGTCGCCTTAAGTACAAGAATAGAGACTCTTCTTACAGTCGGTGCTTTGAGCATACCCTGTGAGACCAGTATTAGTTTCCGATACATCACTCCAGGTTCAATGTAATCCTTGGACATCCACATTGACGATGAAACACAGAAATCGCATCGGAATGAAATACAAAAGGCAAACTGGCGCGTAAGTACAAGAATAGAGACTCTTCTTACAGTCGGTGTTTTCAGCATTCCCTGTGAGACCAGTATTAGTTTCCGATACACCCCAGCAGGTTCAATGTATTCCTAAGACGTTCACATTGACGATGAAACACAGAAATCGCATCGGAATTAAATACAAAAGGCACAATGTCGCCTTAAGTACAAGAATAGAGACTCTTCTTACAGTCGGTGCTTTTAGCATTCCCTGTGAGACCAGTATTAGTTTCCGATACACCACAGCAGGTTCAATGTATTCCTAGGACGTTCACATTGACGATGAAACACAGAAATCACATCGGAATTAAATACAAAAGGCACAATGTCGCCTTAAGTACAAGAATAGAGACTCTTCTTACAGTCGGTGCTTTCAGCATTCCCTGTGAGACCAGTACTAGTTTCCGATACACCTCAGCAGGTTCAATGTATTCCTAGGACCTTTACATTGACGATGAAACACAGAAATCGCATCGGAATTAAATACAAAAGGCAGAATGACGCCTTAAGTACAAGAATAGAGACTTCTCTTACAGTCGGTGCTTTGAGCATTCCCTGTGAGACCAGTATTAGTTTCCGATACACCACTCCAGGTTCAATGTAATCCTTGGACATTCACATTGACGATGAAACACAGAAATAGCATCGGAATGAAATACAAAAGGCGAACTGCAGCGTAAGTACAAGAATAGAGACTCTTCTTACAGTCGGTGCTTTCAGCATTTCCTGTGAGACCAGTATTAGTTTCCGATACATCTCAGCAGGTTCAATGTAATCCTAGGACCTTCACATTGACGACGAAACACATCAATCGCATCGGAATTAAATACGAAAGGCACAATGTCGCCTTAAGTACAAGAATAGAGACTCTTCTTACAGTCGGTGCTTTCAGCATTCCCTGTGAGACCAGTATTAGTTTCCGATACACCTCAGCAGGTTCAATGTATTCCTAGGACCTTTACATTGACGATGAAACACAGAAATCGCATCGGAATTAAATACAAAAGGCACAATGACGCCTTAAGTACAAGAATAGAGACTTCTCTTACAGTCGGTGCTTTGAGCATTCCCTGTGAGACCAGTATTAGTTTCCGATACACCACTCCAGGTTCAATGTAATCCTTGGACATCCACATTGACGATGAAACACAGAAATCGCATCGGAATGAAATACAAAAGGCAAACTGGCGCGTAAGTACAAGAATAGAGACTCTTCTTACAGTCGGTGTTTTCAGCATTCCCTGTGAGACCAGTATTAGTTTCCGATACACCTCAGCAGGTTCAATGTATTCCTAAGACGTTCACATTGACGATGAAACACAGAAATCGCATCGGAATTAAATACGAAAGGCACAATGTCGCCTTAAGTACAAGAATAGAGACTCTTCTTACATTCGGTGCTTTCAGCATTCCCTGTGAGACCAGTATTAGTTTCCGATACACCACTGCCGGTTCAATGTACTCCTTGGACCTTCACATTGACGATGAAACACAGAAATCGCATCGGAATGAAATAAAAAAAGCAAACTGCCGCGTAATACAAGAATAGATACTCTTCTTACAGTCGGTTATTTCAGCATTCCCTGTGGGAACAGTATTAGATTCCGATACAGCTCAGCAGGTTCAATGTATTCCTAGGACCTTCACATTGACGATGAAACACAGAAATCGCGTCGGAATTAAATACAAAAAGCGCAGTGCCGCCTTAAACACAAGAATAGAGACTCTTGTTACAGTCGGTGATTTGAGCATTCCCTGTGAGACCAGAATTAGTTTCCGATACACCACTACAGGTTCAATGTATTCCTTGGACATTTACATTGACGATGAAACACAGCAATCGCATCGGAATGAAATACAAAAGGCAAACTGCAGCGTTAGAACAAGAATAGAGACTCCTCTTACATTCGGTGCTTTCAGCATTCCCTGTGAGACCAGTATTAGTTTCCGATACACCTCAGCAGGTTCAATGTAATCCTAGGACCTTCACATTGTCGATGAAACACAGAAATCGCATCGGAATTAAATACAAAAGGCACAATGTCGCCTTAAGTACAAAAATAGAGACTCTTCTTACAGTCATTGCTTTGAGCATTCCCTGTGAGACCAGTATTAGCTTCCGATTCACCACTGCTGGTTCAATGTATTCCTAGGACCTTCACATTGACGATGAAACATAGAAATCGCATCGGAATTAAATACAAAAGGCACAATGTCGCCTTAAGTACAAAAATAGAGACTCTTCTTACAGTCGGTGCTTTGAGCATTCCCTGTGAGACCAGTATTAGTTTCCGATACACCACTCCAGGTTCAATGTATTCCTTGGACATTCACATTGACGATGAAACACAGAAATCGCATCGGAATGAAATACAAAAGGCAAACTGACGCTTAAGTACAAGAATAGAGACTCTTCTTACAGTCGGTGCTTTCAGCATTCCCTGTGAGACCAGTATTAGTTTCCGATACACCTCAGCAGGTTCAATGTATTCCTAGGACCTTCACATTGACGATGAAACACAGAAATCGCATCGGAATTAAATACAAAAGGCACAATGCCGTTTTAAGTACAAGAATAGAGACTCTTCTTACAGTCGGTGCTTTGAGCATTCCCTGTGAGACCAGTATTAGTTTCCGATACACCACTCCAGGTTCGATGTAATCCTTGGACATTCACATTGACGATGAAACACAGAAATCGTATCGGAATGATATACAAAATGCGAACTGCCGCGTAAGTACAAGAATAGAGACTCTTCTTACAGTCGGTGCTTTCAGCATTTCCTGTGAGACCAGTATTAGTTTCCGATACACCTCAGCAGGTTCAATGTATTCCTAGGACCTTCACATTGACGATGAAACACAGAAATCGCATCGGAATTAAATACAAAAGGCACAATGTCGCCTTAAGTACAAGAATAGAGACTCTTCTTATAGTCGGTGCTTTGAGCATTCCCTGTGAGACCAGAATTAGTTTCCGATACAACACTCCAGGTTCAACGTATTCCTTGGACCTTCACATTGACGATGAAACACAGAAATCGCATCGGAATGAAATACAAAAGGCAAACTGCCGCGTAAGTACAAGAATAGAGACTCTTCTTACAGTCGGTGCTTTCAGCATTCCCTGTGAGACCAGTATTAGTTTTCCGATACACCTGAGCAGGTTCAATGTATTCCTAGGACCTTCACATTGACGATGAAACACAGAAATCGCATCGGAATGTAATACAAAAGGCACAATGTCGCCTTAAGTACAAGAATAGAGACTCTTCTTACAGTCGGTGCTTTGAGCATTCCCTGTGAGACCAGTATTAGTTTCCGATACACCACTGCCGGTTCAATGTATTCCTTGCACCTTCACATTGACGATGAAACACAGAAATCGCATCGAAATGAAATAAAAAAAGGCAAACTGCCGCGTAAGTACAAGAATTGAGACTCTTCTTACAGTCGGTGTTTTGAGCATTCCCTTTGAGACCAGTATTAGTTTCTGATACACCACTGCAGGTTCAATGTATTCCTTGGACCTTCACATTGACGATGAAACACAGAAATCGCATCGGAATTAATTACAAAAGGCGCAATGCCGCCTTAAGTACAAGAATAGAGACTCTTCTTATAGTCGGTGCTTTGAGCATTCCCTGTGAGACCAGTATTAGTTTCCGATACACCACTGCAGGTTCAATGTATTCCTTGGACCATCACAATGACAATGAAGCACAGAAATCGCATCGGAATTAAATACAAAAGGCACAATTCCGTCTTAAGTACAAGAATAGACACTCTTCCTACAGTCGGTGCTTTCAGCATTCCCTGTGAAACCAGTATTAGTTTCCGATACACCTCAGCAAGTACAATGTATTCCTAGACCTTCACATTGACGATGAAACACAGAAATCGCATCGGAATTAAATACAAAAGGCACAATGTCGCCTTAAGTACAAGAATAGAGACTCTTCTTACAGTCGGTGCTTTGAGCATTCCCTGTCAGCCCAGTATTAGTTTCCGATACACCAGTGCAGGTTCAATGTATTCCTAGGACCTTGACATTGACGATGAAACACAGAATTCGCATCGGAATGAAATAGAAAAGGCAAACTGCCGCGTAAGTATAAGAATAGAGACTCTTCTTACAGTCGGTGCTTTCAGCTTTCCCTGTGAGACCAGTATTAGTTTCCGATACACCTCAGCATCCTCAATGTATTCCTAGGACCTTCACATTGACGATGAAACACAGAAATCGCATCGGAATTAAATACAAAAGGCGCAATGCCGCCTTAAGTACAAGAATAGAGACTCTTCTTACAGTCGGTGCTTTGAGCAGTCCCTGTCAGACCAGAATTAGTTTCCGATACACCACTCCAGGTCCAATGTATTCCTTGGACATTGACATTGACGATGCAACACAGATATCGCATCGGAATGAAATACAAAAGGCAAACTGCCGCGTAAGTACAAGAATAGAGACTCTTCGTACAGTCGGTGCTTTGAGCATTCCCTGTGAGAGCAGCATTAGCTTCCGATACACCTCTGCAGGTTCAACGTATTCCTAGGACCATCACATTGACGATGAAACACAGAAATCGCATCGGAATGAAATACAAAATGCACAATGTCGCCTTAAGTACAAGAATAGAGACTCATCTTACAGTCGGTGCTTTGAGCATTCCCTGTGAGACCAGTATTAGTTTCCGATACACCACTGCAATTTCAATGTATTCCTTGGACCTTCACATTGACGATGAAACACAGAAATCGCATCGGAATTAAATACAAAAGGCACAATGCCGTCTTAAGTACAAGAATAGAGACTCTTCTTACAGTCGGTGCTTTCAGCACTCCCTGTGAGACCAGTATTAGTTTCCGATACACCTCAGCAGGTTCAATGTATTCCTAGGACCTTCACATTGACGATGAAATACAGAAATCGCATCGGAAATAAATACAAAAGGCACAATGCCGCCTTACGTACAAGAATAGAGACTCTTCTTACAGTCGGTGCTTTGAGCATTCCCTGTGAGACCAGTATTAGTTTCCGATACACCACTGCAGGCACAATGTATTCCTTGGACCTTCACATTGACGATGAAACACAGAAATCGCATCGGAATTAAATTCTAAAGGCACAATGCCGCCTTAAGTACAAGAATAGAGACCCTTCCTACAGTCGGTGCTATGAGCATTCCCTGTGAGACCAGTATTAGTTTCTGATACACCACTGCAGGTTCAATGTATTCCTTGGACCTTCACATTGACGATGAAACACAGAAATCGCATCGGAATTAATTACAAAATGCACAATGCCGTCATAAGTACACGAATAGAGACTCGTCTTACAGTCGGAGGTTTGGGCATTCCCTGTGAGACCAGTATTAATTTCCGATACACCACTGCAGGTTCAATGTATTCCTTGGACCTTCACATTGACCATGAAACATAGAAATCGCATCGGAATTAAATACAAATTGTGCAATGCCGCCTTAAGTACAGGAATAGAGACTCTCCTTACAGTCGGTGCTTTGAGCATTCCCTGTGAGACCAGTATTAGTTTCCGATACACCACCGCAGGTTCAATGTATTCCTTGCACCTTCACATTGACGATGAAACACAGAAATCGCATCGGAATTAAATACAAAATGCGCAATTCCGCCTTAAGTACAAGAATAGAGACTCTTCTTACAGTCGGTGCTTTGAGCATTTAATTTGAGAGCAGTATTAGCGTCTGATACACCACTACAGGTTCAATGTATTCCTTAGACCTTCACATTGACGATGAAATACAGATACCGCATCGGAATTAAATACAAAAGGCTCAATGCCGTCTTAAGTCCAAGAATAGAGACTCTTATTACAGTCGGTGCTATGAACTTTCCCTGTGAGACCAGTATTAGTTTCCGATACACCACTGCAGGTTCAATGTATTCCTTGGACCTTCACATTGACGATGAAACACAGAAATCGCATCGGAATTAAATACAAGAGGCGCAATGCCGCCTTAAGTACAAGAATAGAGACTCTTCTTACAGTCGGTGCTTTGAGCATTCCCTGTGAGACCAGTATTAGTTTCCGATACACCACTGCATGTTCAATGTATTCCTTGGACCTTCACATTGACGATGAAACACAGAAATCGCATCGGAATAAAATACATAAGGCACAATGCCGTCTTAAGTACAAGAATAGAGACACTTCCTACAGTCGGTGATTTCAGCATTCCCTGTGAGACCAGTATTAGTTTCCGATACACCTCAGCAGGTTCAATGTATTCCTAGGACCTTCACATTGACGATGGAACACAGAAATCGCATCGGAATTAAATACAAAAGGCACAATGTCGCCTTAAGTACAAGAATAGAGACTCTTCTTACAGTCGGTGCTATGAGCATTCCCTGTGAGACCAGTATTAGTTTCCGATACACCACTCCAGGTTCAATGTACTCCTTGGACATTCACATTGACGATGAAACACAGAAATCGCATCGGAATGAAATACAAAAGGCAAACTGCCGCGTAAGTAAAAGAATAGAGACTCTTCTTACAGTCGGTTCTTTGAGCATTCCCTGTGAGACCAGTATTAGTTTCCGATACACCACTCCAGGTTCAATGTATTCCTTGGAGATTCACATTGACGATGAAACACAGAAATCGCATCGGAATGAAAAACAAAAGGCAAACTGCCGCGTAAGCACAAGAATAGAGACTCTTCTTACAGTCGGTGCTTTCAGCATTCCCTGTGAGACCAGTATTAGTTTCCGATACACCTTAGCAGGTTCAATGTATTCCTAGGACCTTCACATTGACGATGGAACACAGAAATCGCATCGGAATTAAATACAAAAGGCACAATGTCGCCTTAAGTACAAGAATAGAGACTCTTCTTACAGTCGGTGCTTTGAGCATTCCCTGTGAGACCAGTATTAGTTTCCGATACACCACTCCAGGTTCAATGTACTCCTTGGACATTCACATTGACGATGAAACACAGAAATCGCATCGGAATGAAATACAAAAATCAAACTGCCGCGTAAGTAAAAGAATAGAGACTCTTCTTACAGTCGGTGCTTTCAGCATTCCCTGTGAGACCAGTATTAGTTTCCGATACACCTCAGCAGGTTCAATGTAATCCTAGGACCTTCACATTGACGATGAAACACAGAAATCGCATCGGAATTAAATACAAAAGGCACAATGTCGCCTTAAGTACAAGAATAGAGACTCTTCTTACAGTCGGTGCTTTGAGCATTCCCTGTGAGACCAGTATTAGTTTCCGATACACCACTGCAGGTTCAATGTATTCCTAGGACCTTCACACTGACGATGAAACACAGAAATCGCATCGGAATTAAATACAAAAGGCACAATGTCGCCTTAAGTACAAGAATAGAGACTCTTCTTACAGTCGGTGCTTTCAGCATTCCCTGTGAGACCAGTATTAGTTTCCGATACACCTCAGCAGGTTCAATGTATTCCTAGGACCTTTACATTGACGATGAAACACAGAAATCGCATCGGAATTAAATACAAAAGGCACAATGACGCCTTAAGTATAAGAATAGAGACTTCTCTTACAGTCGGTGCTTTGAGCATTCCCTGTGAGACCAGTATTAGTTTCCGATACACCACTCCAGGTTCAATGTAATCCTTGGACATTCACATTGACGATGAAACACAGAAATCGCATCGGAATGAAATACAAAAGGCGAACTGCAGCGTAAGTACAAGAATAGAGACTCTTCTTACAGTCGGTGTTTTCAGCATTCCCTGTGAGACCAGTATTAGTTTCCGATACATCTCAGCAGGTTCAATGTAATCCTAGGACCTTCACATTGACGACGAAACACATCAATCGCATCGGAATTAAATACAAAAGGCACAATGTCGCCTTAAGTACAAGAATAGAGACTCTTCTTACGGTCGGGTCTTTGAGCATTCCCTGTGAGACCTGTATTAGTTTCCGATACACCACTCCAGGTTCAATGTATTCCTTGGACATTCACATTGACGATGAAACACAGAAATCGCATCGGAATGAAAAACAAAAGGCAAACTGCCGCGTAAGCACAAGAATGGAGACTCTTCTTACAGTCGGTGCTTTCAGCATTCCCTGTGAGACCAGTATTAGTTTCCGATACACCTCAGCAGGTTCAATGTATTCCTACGACCTTCACATTGACGATGCAACACAGAAATCGCATCGGAATTAAATACAAAAGGCACAATGTCGCCTTAAGTACAAGAATAGAGACTCTTCTTACAGTCGGTGCTTTCAGCATTCCCTGTGAGACCAGTATTAGTTTCCGATACACCACTCCAGGTTCAATGTATTCCTTGGACATTCACATTGACGATGAAACACAGAAATCGCATCGGAATGAAAAACAAAAGGCAGACTGCCGCGTAAGTACAAGAATAGAGACTCTTCTTACAGTCGGTGCTTTCAGCATTCCCTGTGAGACCAGTATTAGTTTCCGATACACCTCAGCAGGTTCAATGTATTCCTAGGACGTTCACATTGACGATGAAACACAGAAATCGCATCGGAATTAAATACAAAAGGCACAATGTCGCCTTAAGTACAAGAATAGAGACTCTTCTTACAGTCGGTGCTTTCAGCATTCCCTGTGAGACCAGTATTAGTTTCCGATACACCTCAGCAGGTTCAATGCATTCCTAGGACCTTTACATTGACGATGAAACACAGAAATTGCATCGGAATTAAATACAAAAGGCACAATGACGCCTTAAGTACAAGAATAGAGACTTCTCTTACAGTCGGTGCTTTGAGCATTCCCTGTGAGACCAGTATTAGTTTCCGATACACCACTCCAGGTTCAATGTAATCCTTGGACATTCACATTGACGATGAAACACAGAAATCGCATCGGAATGAAATACAAAAGGCGAACTGCAGCGTAAGTACAAGAATAGAGACTCTTCTTACAGTCGGTGCTTTCAGCATTCCCTGTGAGACCAGTATTAGTTTCCGATACATCTCAGCAGGTTCAATGTAATCCTAGGACCTTCACATTGACGACGAAACACATCAATCGCATCGGAATTAAATACAAAAGGCACAATGTCGCCTTAAGTACAAGAATAGAGACTCTTCTTACAGTCGGTGCTTTGAGCATTCCCTGTGAGACCAGTATTAGTTTCCGATACATCACTCCAGGTTCAATGTAATCCTTGGACATCCACATTGACGATGAAACACAGAAATCGCATCGGAATGAAATACAAAAGGCAAACTGGCGCGTAAGTACAAGAATAGAGACTCTTCTTACAGTCGGTGTTTTCAGCATTCCCTGTGAGACCAGTATTAGTTTCCGATACACCCCAGCAGGTTCAATGTATTCCTAAGACGTTCACATTGACGATGAAACACAGAAATCGCATCGGAATTAAATACAAAAGGCACAATGTCGCCTTAAGTACAAGAATAGAGACTCTTCTTACAGTCGGTGCTTTCAGCATTCCCTGTGAGACCAGTATTAGTTTCCGATACACCACAGCAGGTTCAATGTATTCCTAGGACGTTCAGATTGACGATGAAACACAGAAATCACATCGGAATTAAATACAAAAGGCACAATGTCGCCTTAAGTACAAGAATAGAGACTCTTCTTACAGTCGGTGCTTTCAGCATTCCCTGTGAGACCAGTATTAGTTTCCGATACACCTCAGCAGGTTCAATGTATTCCTAGGACCTTTACATTGACGATGAAACACAGAAATCGCATCGGAATTAAATACAAAAGGCACAATGACGCCTTAAGTACAAGAATAGAGACTTCTCTTACAGTCGGTGCTTTGAGCATTCCCTGTGAGACCAGTATTAGTTTCCGATACACCACTCCAGGTTCAATGTAATCCTAGGACATTCACATTGACGATGAAACACAGAAATAGCATCGGAATGAAATACAAAAGGCGAACTGCAGCGTAAGTACAAGAATAGAGACTCTTCTTACAGTCGGTGCTTTCAGCATTTCCTGTGAGACCAGTATTAGTTTCCGATACATCTCAGCAGGTTCAATGTAATCCTAGGACCTTCACATTGACGACGAAACACATCAATCGCATCGGAATTAAATACAAAAGGCACAATGTCGCCTTAAGTACAAGAATAGAGACTCTTCTTACAGTCGGTGCTTTCAGCATTCCCTGTGAGACCAGTATTAGTTTCCGATACACCTCAGCAGGTTCAATGTATTCCTAGGACCTTTACATTGACGATGAAACACAGAAATCGCATCGGAATTAAATACAAAAGGCACAATGACGCCTTAAGTACAAGAATAGAGACTTCTCTTACAGTCGGTGCTTTGAGCATTCCCTGTGAGACCAGTATTAGTTTCCGATACACCACTCCTGGTTCAATGTAATCCTTGGACATCCACATTGACGATGAAACACAGAAATCGCATCGGAATGAAATACAAAAGGCAAACTGGCGCGTAAGTACAAGAATAGAGACTCTTCTTACAGTCGGTGTTTTCAGCATTCCCTGTGAGACCAGTATTAGTTTCCGATACACCTCAGCAGGTTCAATGTATTCCTAAGACGTTCACATTGACGATGAAACACAGAAATCGCATCGGAATTAAATACAAAAGGCACAATGTCGCCTTAAGTACAAGAATAGAGACTCTTCTTACATTCGGTGCTTTCAGCATTCCCTGTGAGACCAGTATTAGTTTCCGATACACCACTGCCGGTTCAATGTACTCCTTGGACCTTCACATTGACGATGAAACACAGAAATCGCATCGGAATGAAATAAAAAAAGCAAACTGCCGCGTAATACAAGAATAGATACTCTTCTTACAGTCGGTTATTTCAGCATTCCCTGTGGGAACAGTATTAGATTCCGATACAGCTCAGCAGGTTCAATGTATTCCTAGGACCTTCACATTGACGATGAAACACAGAAATCGCGTCGGAATTAAATACAAAAAGCGCAGTGCCGCCTTAAACACAAGAATAGAGACTCTTGTTACAGTCGGTGATTTTAGCATTCCCTGTGAGACCAGAATTAGTTTCCGATACACCACTACAGGTTCAATGTATTCCTTGGACATTTACATTGACGATGAAACACAGCAATCGCATCGGAATGAAATACAAAAGGCAAACTGCAGCGTTAGAACAAGAATAGAGACTCCTCTTACATTCGGTGCTTTCAGCATTCCCTGTGAGACCAGTATTAGTTTCCGATACACCTCAGCAGGTTCAATGTAATCCTAGGACCTTCACATTGTCGATGAAACACAGAAATCGCATCGGAATTAAATACAAAAGGCACAATGTCGCCTTAAGTACAAAAATAGAGACTCTTCTTACAGTCATTGCTTTGAGCATTCCCTGTGAGACCAGTATTAGCTTCCGATTCACCACTGCTGGTTCAATGTATTCCTAGGACCTTCACATTGACGATGAAACATAGAAATCGCATCGGAATTAAATACAAAAGGCACAATGTCGCCTTAAGTACAAAAATAGAGACTCTTCTTACAGTCGGTGCTTTGAGCATTCCCTGTGAGACCATTATTAGTTTCCGATACACCACTCCAGGTTCAATGTATTCCTTGGACATTCACATTGACGATGAAACACAGAAATCGCATCGGAATGAAATACAAAAGGCAAACTGACGCTTAAGTACAAGAATAGAGACTCTTCTTACAGTCGGTGCTTTCAGCATTCCCTGTGAGACCAGTATTAGTTTCCGATACACCTCAGCAGGTTCAATGTGTTCCTAGGACCTTCACATTGACGATGAAACACAGAAATCGCATCGGAATTAAATACAAAAGGCACAATGCCGTTTTAAGTACAAGAATAGAGACTCTTCTTACAGTCGGTGCTTTGAGCATTCCCTGTGAGACCAGTATTAGTTTCCGATACACCACTCCAGGTTCGATGTAATCCTTGGACATTCACATTGACGATGAAACACAGAAATCGTATCGGAATGATATACAAAATGCGAACTGCCGCGTAAGTACAAGAATAGAGACTCTTCTTACAGTCGGTGCTTTCAGCATTCCCTGTGAGACCAGTATTAGTTTCCGATACACCTCAGCAGGTTCAATGTATTCCTAGGACCTTCACATTGACGATGAAACACAGAAATCGCATCGGAATTAAATACAAAAGGCACAATGTCGCCTTAAGTACAAGAATAGAGACTCTTCTTATAGTCGGTGCTTTGAGCATTCCCTGTGAGACCAGAATTAGTTTCCGATACAACACTCCAGGTTCAACGTATTCCTTGGACCTTCACATTGACGATGAAACACAGAAATCGCATCGGAATGAAATACAAAAGGCAAACTGCCGCGTAAGTACAAGAATAGAGACTCTTCTTACAGTCGGTGCTTTCAGCATTCCCTGTGAGACCAGTATTAGTTTTCCGATACACCTGAGCAGGTTCAATGTATTCCTAGGACCTTCACATTGACGATGAAACACAGAAATCGCATCGGAATGTAATACAAAAGGCACAATGTCGCCTTAAGTACAAGAATAGAGACTCTTCTTACAGTCGGTGCTTTGAGCATTCCCTGTGAGACCAGTATTAGTTTCCGATACACCACTGCAGGTTCAATGTATTCCTTGCACCTTCACATTGACGATGAAACACAGAAATCGCATCGAAATGAAATAAAAAAGGCAAACTGCCGCGTAAGTACAAGAATTGAGACTCTTCTTACAGTCGGTGTTTTGAGCATTCCCTTTGAGACCAGTATTAGTTTCTGATACACCACTGCAGGTTCAATGTATTCCTTGGACCTTCACATTGACGATGAAACGCAGAAATCGCATCGGAATTAATTACAAAAGGCGCAATGCCGCCTTAAGTACAAGAATAGAGACTCTTCTTATAGTCGGTGCTTTGAGCATTCCCTGTGAGACCAGTATTAGTTTCCGATACACCACTGCAGGTTCAATGTATTCCTTGGACCATCACAATGACAATGAAGCACAGAAATCGCATCGGCATTAAATACAAAAGGCACAATTCCGTCTTAAGTACAAGAATAGACACTCTTCCTACAGTCGGTGCTTTCAGCATTCCCTGTGAAACCAGTATTAGTTTCCGATACACCTCAGCAAGTACAATGTATTCCTAGACCTTCACATTGACGATGAAACACAGAAATCGCATCGGAATTAAATACAAAAGGCACAATGTCGCCTTAAGTACAAGAATAGAGACTCTTCTTACAGTCGGTGCTTTGAGCATTCCCTGTCAGCCCAGTATTAGTTTCCGATACACCAGTGCAGGTTCAATGTATTCCTAGGACCTTGACATTGACGATGAAACACAGAATTCGCATCGGAATGAAATAGAAAAGGCAAACTGCCGCGTAAGTATAAGAATAGAGACTCTTCTTACAGTCGGTGCTTTCAGCTTTCCCTGTGAGACCAGTATTAGTTTCCGATACACCTCAGCATCCTCAATGTATTCCTAGGACCTTCACATTGACGATGAAACACAGAAATCGCATCGGAATTAAATACAAAAGGCGCAATGCCACCTTAAGTACAAGAATAGAGACTCTTCTTACAGTCGGTGCTTTGAGCAGTCCCTGTCAGACCAGAATTAGTTTCCGATACACCACTCCAGGTCCAATGTATTCCTTGGACATTGACATTGACGATGCAACACAGATATCGCATCGGAATGAAATACAAAAGGCAAACTGCCGCGTAAGTACAAGAATAGAGACTCTTCTTACAGTCGGTGCTTTGAGCATTCCCTGTGAGAGCAGCATTAGCTTCCGATACACCTCTGCAGGTTCAATGTATTCCCAGGACCATCACATTGACGATGAAACACAGAAATCGCATCGGAATGAAATACAAAATGCACAATGTCGCCTTAAGTACAAGAATAGAGACTCATCTTACAGTCGGTGCTTTGAGCATTCCCTGTGAGACCAGTATTAGTTTCCGATACACCACTGCAATTTCAATGTATTCCTTGGACCTTCACATTGACGATGAAACACAGAAATCGCATCGGAATTAAATACAAAAGGCACAATGCCGTCTTAAGTACAAGAATAGAGACTCTTCTTACAGTCGGTGCTTTCAGCACTCCCTGTGAGACCAGTATTAGTTTCCGATACACCTCAGCAGGTTCAATGTATTCCTAGGACCTTCACATTGACGATGAAATACAGAAATCGCATCGGAAATAAATACAAAAGGCACAATGCCGCCTTACGTACAAGAATAGAGACTCTTCTTACAGTCGGTGCTTTGAGCATTCCCTGTGAGACCAGTATTAGTTTCCGATACACCACTGCAGGCACAATGTATTCCTTGGACCTTCACATTGACGATGAAACACAGAAATCGCATCGGAATTAAATTCTAAAGGCACAATGCCGCCTTAAGTACAAGAATAGAGACCCTTCCTACAGTCGGTGCTATGAGCATTCCCTGTGAGACCAGTATTAGTTTCTGATACACCACTGCAGGTTCAATGTATTCCTTGGACCTTCACATTGACGATGAAACACAGAAATCGCATCGGAATTAATTACAAAATGCACAATGCCGTCATAAGTACACGAATAGAGACTCGTCTTACAGTCGGTGGTTTGGGCATTCCCTGTGAGACCAGTATTAATTTACGATACACCACTGCAGGTTCAATGTATTCCTTGGACCTTCACATTGACCATGAAACATAGAAATCGCATCGGAATTAAATACAAATTGTGCAATGCCGCCTTAAGTACAGGAATAGAGACTCTCCTTACAGTCGGTGCTTTGAGCATTCCCTGTGAGACCAGTATTAGATTCCGATACACCACCGCAGGTTCAATGTATTCCTTGCACCTTCACATTGACGATGAAACACAGAAATCGCATCGGAATTAAATACAAAATGCGCAATTCCGCCTTAAGTACAAGAATAGAGACTCTTCTTACAGTCGGTGCTTTGAGCATTTCCTTTGAGACCAGTATTAGCGTCTGATACACCACTACAGGTTCAATGTATTCCTTAGACCTTCACATTGACGATGAAATACAGATACCGCATCGGAATTAAATACAAAAGGCTCAATGCCGTCTTAAGTCCAAGAATAGAGACTCTTATTACAGTCGGTGCTATGAACTTTCCCTGTGAGACCAGTATTAGTTTCCGATACACCACTGCAGGTTCAATGTATTCCTTGGACCTTCACATTGACGATGAAACACAGAAATCGCATCGGAATTAAATACAAGAGGCGCAATGCCGCCTTAAGTACAAGAATAGAGACTCTTCTTACAGTCGGTGCTTTGAGCATTCATTGTGAGACCAGTATTAGTTTCCGATACACCACTGCATGTTCAATGTATTCCTTGGACCTTCACATTGACGATGAAACACAGAAATCGCATCGGAATAAAATACATAAGGCACAATGCCGTCTTAAGTACAAGAATAGAGACACTTCCTACAGTCGGTGATTTCAGCATTCTCTGTGAGACCAGTATTAGTTTCCGATACACCTCAGCAGGTTCAATTTATTCCTAGGACCTTCACATTGACGATGAAACACAGAAATCGCATCGGATTTTAATACAAAAGGCACAATGTCGCCTTAAGTACAAGAATAGAGACTCTTCTTACAGTCGGTGCTTTGAGCATTCCCTGTCAGACCAGTGTTAGTTTCCGATACACCACTGCAGGTTCAATGTATTCCTTGGACCTTCACATTGAAGATGAAACACAGTAATAGCATCGGAATGAAATACAAAAGGCAAACTGCCGCGTAAGTACAAGAATAGAGACTCTTCTTAAAGTCGGTGCTTTCAGCTTCCCTGTGAGACCAGTATTAGTTTCCGATACACCTCAGCAGGTTCGATGTATTATTAGGACCTTCACATTGATGATGAAACACAGAAATCGCATCGGAATTAAATACAAAAGGCACAATGTCGCCTTAAGTACAAGAATAGAGACTCTTCTTACAGTCGGTGCTTTGAGCATACCCTGTGAGACCAGTATTAGTTTCCGATACACCACTCCAGGTTCAATGTTTTCCTTGGACATTCACAATGACGATGAAACACAGAAATCGCATCGGAATGAAATACAAAAGCCAAACTGCCGCGTAAGTACAAGAATAGAGACTCTTCTTAAAGTCGGTGCTTTCAGCTTCCCTGTGAGACCAGTATTAGTTTCCGATACACCTCAGCAGGTTCGATGTATTATTAGGACCTTCACATTGATGATGAAACACAGAAATCGCATCGGAATTAAATACAAAAGGCACAATGTCGCCTTAAGCACAAGAATAGTGACTCTTCTTACAGTCGGTGGTTTGAGCATTCCCTGTGAGACCAGTTTTAGTTTCCGATACACCACTGCAGGTTCTATGTATTCCTTGGACCTTCACATTGACGATGAAACACAGAAATCGCATCGGAATGAAAAACAAAAGGCAAACTGCCGCATAAGTACAAGAATAGAGACTCTTCTTACAGTCGGTGCTCTCAGCATTCCCTGTGAAACCAGTATTAGTTTCCGATACACCTCAGCAGGTTCAATGTATTCCTAGGACCATCACATTGACGATGAAACACATAAATCGCATCAGAATTAAATACAAAAGGAGCAATGCCGCCTTAAGTACAAGAATAGAGACTCTTCTTACAGTCGGTGCTTTGAGCATTCCCTGAGAGACCAGAATTAGTTTCCGATACACCACTGCAGGTTCAATGTATTCCTTGGACATTCACATTGACGATGAAACACAGATATCGCATTGGAATTAAATTCAAAAGGCACAATGCCGCCTTAAGTACAAGAATAGAGACCATTCATACAGTCGGTGCTTTGAGCATTCCCTGTGAGACCAGTATTACTTTCCGATACACCACTGCAGGTCCAATGTATTCCTTGGACCTTCTCATTGACGATGAAACACAGAAATCGCATCGGAATTAGGTACAAAAGGCACAATGCCGCCTTATGTACAAGAATAGAGACTCTTCTTACGGTCGGTGCTTTGAGCATTCCCTGTGAGACCAGTATTAGTTTCCGATACACCACTGCATGTACAATATATTCCTTGGACCTTCACATTGATGATGAAACACAGAAATCGCATCGGAATGAAATACAAACGGCAAACTGCCGCGTAAGTACAAGAATAAAGACTCGTCTTACAGTCTGTGTTTTGAGCATTCCCTGTGAGACCAGTATTAGTTTCCGATACACCACTGCAATTTCAATGTATTCCTTGGACCTTCACATTGACGATGAAACACAGAAATCGCATCGGAATTAAATACAAAAGGCACAATGCCGTCTTAAGTACAAGAATAGAGACTCTTCTTTCAGTCGGTGCTTTCAGCACTCCCTGTGAGACCAGTATTAGTTTCCGATACACCTCAGCAGGTTCAATGTATTCCTAGGACCTTCACATTGACGATGAAATACAGAAATCGCATCGGAAATAAATACAAAAGGCACAATGCCGCCTTACGTACAAGAATAGAGACTCTTCTTACAGTCGGTGCTTTGAGCATTCCCTGTGAGACCAGTATTAGTTTCTGATACACCACTGCAGGTTCAATGTATTCCTTGGACCTTCACATTGACGATGAAACACAGAAATCGCATCGGAATTAATTACAAAATGCACAATGCCGTCATAAGTACACGAATAGAGACTCGTCTTACAGTCGGTGGTTTGGGCATTCCCTGTGAGACCAGTATTAATTTCCGATACACCACTGCAGGTTCAATGTATTCCTTGGACCTTCACATTGACCATGAAACATAGAGATCGCATCGGAATTAAATACAAATTGTGCAATGAAGCCTTAAGTACAAGAATAGAGACTCTCCTTACAGTCGGTGCTTTGAGCATTCCCTGTGAGACCAGTATTAGCTTCCGATACACCACCGCAGGTTCAATGTATTCCTTGCACCTTCACATTGACGATGAAACACAGAAATCGCATCGGAATTAAATACAAAAGGCGCAATTCCGCCTTAAGTACAAGAATAGAGACTCTTCTTACAGTCGGTGCTTTGAGCATTTCCTTTGAGACCAGTATTAGCGTCTGATACACCACTGCAGGTTCAATGTATTCCTTGGACCTTCACATTGACGATGAAACACAGAAATCGCATCGGAATTAAATACAAAAGGCGCAATTCCGCCTTAAGTACAAGAATAGAGACTCTTCTTACAGTCGGTGCTTTGAGCATTCCCTGTGAGACCAGTATTAGTTTCCGATACACCACTGCTTGTTCAATGTATTCCTTGGACCTTCACATTGACGATGAAACACAGAAATCGCATCGGAATAAAATACGTAAGGCACAATGCCGTCTTAAGTACAAGAATAGAGACATTTCCTACAGTCGGTGATTTCAGCATTCCCTGTGAGACCAGTATTAGTTTCCGATACACCTCAGCAGGTTCAATGTATTCCTAGGACCTTCACATTGACGATGAAACACAGAAATCGCATCGGATTTAATTACAAAAGGCACAATGTCGCCTTAAGTACAAGAATAGAGACTCTTCTTACAGTCGGTGCTTTGAGCATTCCCTGTCAGACCAGTGTTAGTTTCCGATACACCACTGCAGGTTCAATGTATTCCTTGGACCTTCACATTGAAGATGAAACACAGTAATCGCATCGGAATGAAATACAAAAGGCAAACTGCCGCGTAAGTACAACAATAGAGACTCCTCTTACAGTCGGTGCTTTCAGCATTCCCTGTGAGACCAGTAATAGTTTCCGATACTCCTCAGCAGGTTCAATGTATTCCTAGGACCTTCATATTGACGATGAAACACAGAAATCGCATCGGAATTAAATACAAAAGGCACAATTTCGCCTTCAGTACAAGAATAGAGACTCTTCTTACAGTCGGTGCTTTGAGCATTCCCTGTGAGACCAGTATTAGTTTCCGATACACCACTCCAGGTTCAATGTTTTCCTTGGACATTCACAATGACGATGAAACACAGAAATCGCATCGGAATGAAATACAAAAGCCAAACTGCCGCGTAAGTACAAGAATAGAGACTCTTCTTAATGTCGGTGCTTTCAGCTTCCCTGTGAGACCAGTATTAGTTTCCGATACACCTCAGCAGGTTCGATGTATTAATAGGACCTTCACATTGATGATGAAACACAGAAATCGCATCGGAATTAAATACAAAAGGCACAATGTCGCCTTAAGCACAAGAATAGTGACTCTTCTTACAGTCGGTGGTTTGAGCATTCCCTGTGAGACCAGTTTTAGTTTCCGATACACCACTGCAGGTTCAATGTATTCCTTGGACCTTCACATTGACGATGAAACACAGAAATCGCATCGGAATGAAAAACAAAAGGCAAACTGCCGCATAAGTACAAGAATAGAGACTCTTTTACAGTCGGTGCTCTCAGCATTCCCTGTGAAACCAGTATTAGTTTCCGATACACTTCAGCAGGTTCAATGTATTCCTAGGACCATCACATTGACGATGAAACACATAAATCGCATCAGAATTAAATACAAAAGGAGCAATGCCGCCTTAAGTACAAGAATAGAGACTCTTCTTACAGTCGGTGCTTTGAGCATTCCCTGAGAGACCAGAATTAGTTTCCGATACACCACTCCAGGTTCAATGTATTCCTTGGACATTCACATTGACGATGAAACACAGATATCGCATTGGAATTAAATTCAAAAGGCACAATGCCACCTTAAGTACAAGAATAGAGACCATTCATACAGTCGGTGCTTTGAGCATTCCCTGTGAGACCAGTATTACTTTCCGATACACCACTGCAGGTTCAATGTATTCCTTGCACCTTCTCATTGACGATGAAGCACAGAAATCGCATCGGAATTATGTACAAAAGGCACAATGCCGCCTTATGTACAAGAATAGAGACTCTTCTTACGGTCGGTGCTTTGAGCATTCCCTGTGAGACCAGTATTAGTTTCCGATACACCACTGCATGTACAATATATTCCTTGGACCTTCACATTGATGATGAAACACAGAAATCGCATCGGAATGAAATACAAACGGCAAACTGCCGCGTAAGTACAAGAATAAAGACTCGTCTTACAGTCTGTGTTTTGAGCATTCCCTGTGAGACCAGTATTAGTTCCCGATACACCACTGCAGGTTCAATGTATTCCTTGGACCTTCACATTGACGAAGAGACACAGAAATCGCATCGGAATTAAATACAAAAGGCACAATGTCACCAAGAACAAGAATAGAGACTCTCTTTACAGTGGGTGCTTTGAGCATTCCCTGTGAGACCAGTATTAGTTTCCGATACACCACTGCTGGTTCAATGTATTCCTTGGACCTTCACATTGACGATGAAACACACAAACCGCATCGGAATTAAATACAAAAGGCACAATGCCGCCTTAAGTACAAGAATAGAGACTCTTCTTACGGTCGGTGCATTGAGCATTCCCTGTGAGACCGGTATTAGTTTCCGATACACCACTGCAGGTTCAATGTATTCCTCGGACCTTCACATTGACGCTGAAACACAGATATTACATCGGAATTAAATACAAAAGGCACAATGCCGCCTTAAGTACAAGAATAGAGACTCTTCTTACAGTCGGTGTTTTGAGCATTCCCTGTGAGACCAGTATTAGTTTCCAATACACCACTGCAGGTTCAATGAATTCCTTGGACAAACACATTGCCGATGAAAAACAGAAATTATATCGGAATAAAATACAAAAGACACAATGCCGTCTTAAGAGCAAGAATAGGGACTCTTCTTACTGTCGGTGCTTTGAGCATTCCCTGTGAGACCAAAATTAGTTTCCGATACACCACTGCAAGTTCAATGTATTCCTTGGACATACACATTGACGATGAAACACTGAAATTACATCGGAATTAAATACAAAAGACTCAATGCCGTCTTAAGTACAAGAGGAGTGAGGCTTCTTAGAGTCTGTGTTTTATCCATTCCTGTGAGACCAGTATTAGTTTCCGATACACCACTGCAGGTTCAATGTTTTCCTTGGACCTTCACATTGACGATGAAACACAGATATCGCATCGGAATTAAGTACAAAAGGTGCAATGCCGCCTTAAGTACAAGAATAGAGACTCTTCTTACAGTCGGTGCTTTGAGCATTCCCTGTGAGACCAGTATTAGTTTCCGATACACCACTGCAGGTTCAATGTATTCCTTGGACCTTCACATTGACGATGAAACTCAGAAATCGCATCGGAATTAAATACAAAAGGCACAATGCCGCATTAAGTACAATAATAGAGACTCTTCTTACAGTCGGTGATTTGAGCATTCCCTTTGAGACCAGTATTAGTTTCTGATACACCACTGCAGGTTCAATGTATTCCTTGGACCTTCACATTGACAAAGAGACACAGAAATCGCATCGGAATTAAATACAAAAGGCACAATGTCACCAAGAACAAGAATAGAGACTCTCTTTACAGTCGGTGCTTTGAGCATTCCCTGTGAGACCAGTATTAGTTTCCGATACACCTCAGCAGGTTCAATGTATTCCTAGGACCATCACATTGACGATGAAACACATAAATCGCATCAGAATTAAATACAAAAGGAGCAATGCCGCCTTAAGTACAAGAATAGAGACTCTTCTTACAGTCGGTGCTTTGAGCATTCCCTGAGAGACCAGAATTAGTTTCCGATACACCACTCCAGGTTCAATGTATTCCTTGGACATTCACATTGACGATGAAACACAGATATCGCATTGGAATTAAATTCAAAAGGCACAATGCCGCCTTAAGTACAAGAATAGAGACCATTCATACAGTCGGTGCTTTGAGCATTCCCTGTGAGACCAGTATTACTTTCCGATACACCACTGCAGGTTCAATGTATTCCTTGCACCTTCTCATTGACGATGAAACACAGAAATCGCATCGGAATTAAGTACAAAAGGCACAATGCCGCCTTATGTACAAGAATAGAGACTCTTCTTACGGTCGGTGCTTTGAGCATTCCCTGTGAGACCAGTATTAGTTTCCGATACACCACTGCATGTACAATATATTCCTTGGACCTTCACATTGATGATGAAACACAGAAATCGCATCGGAATGAAATACAAACGGCAAACTGCCGCGTAAGTACAAGAATAAAGACTCGTCTTACAGTCTGTGTTTTGAGCATTCCCTGTGAGACCAGTATTAGTTCCCGATACACCACTGCAGGTTCAATGTATTCCTTGGACCTTCACATTGACGAAGAGACACAGAAATCGCATCGGAATTAAATACAAAAGGCACAATGTCACCAAGAACAAGAATAGAGACTCTCTTTACAGTCGGTGCTTTGAGCATTCCCTGTGAGACCAGTATTAGTTTCCGATACACCACTGCTGGTTCAATGTATTCCTTGCACCTTCACATTGACGATGAAACACAGAAATCGCATCGGAATTAAATACAAAAGGCGCAATTCCGCCTTAAGTACAAGAATAGAGACTCTTCTTACAGTCGGTGCTTTGAGCATTCCCTGTCAGACCAGTGTTAGTTTCCGATACACCACTGCAGGTTCAATGTATTCCTTGGACCTTCACATTGAAGATGAAACACAGTAATCGCATCGGAATGAAATACAAAAGGCAAACTGCCGCGTAAGTACAACAATAGAGACTCCTCTTACAGTCGGTGCTTTCAGCATTCCCTGTGAGACCAGTATTAGTTTCCGACACTCCTCAGCAGGTTCAATGTATTCCTAGGACCTTCATATTGACGATGAAACACAGAAATCGCATCGGAATTAAATACAAAAGGCACAATGTCGCCTTAAGTACAAGAATAGAGACTCTTCTTACAGTCGGTGCTTTGAGCATTCCCTGTGAGACCAGTATTAGTTTCCGATACACCACTCCAGGTTCAATGTTTTCCTTGGACATTCACAATGACGATGAAACACAGAAATCGCATCGGAAGGAAATACAAAAGCCAAACTGCCGCGTAAGTACAAGAATAGAGACTCTTCTTAATGTCGGTGCTTTCAGCTTCCCTGTGAGACCACTATTAGTTTCCGATACACCTCAGCAGGTTCGATGTATTAATAGGACCTTCACATTGATGATGAAACACAGAAATCGCATCGGAATTAAATACAAAAGGCACAATGTCGCCTTAAGCACAAGAATAGTGACTCTTCTTACAGTCGGTGGTTTGAGCATTCCCTGTGAGACCAGTTTTAGTTTCCGATACACACCTGCAGGTTCTATGTATTCCTTGGACCTTCACATTGACGATGAAACACAGAAATCGCATCGGAATGAAAAACAAAAGGCAAACTGCCGCATAAGTACAATAATAGAGACTCTTTTACAGTCGGTGCTCTCAGCATTCCCTGTGAAACCAGTATTAGTTTCCGATACACCTCAGCAGGTTCAATGTATTCCTACGACCATCACATTGACGATGAAACACATAAATCGCATCAGAATTAAATACAAAAGGAGCAATGCCGCCTTAAGTACAAGAATAGAGACTCTACTTACAGTCGGTGCTTTGAGCATTCCCTGAGAGACCAGAATTAGTTTCCGATACACCACTCCAGGTTCAATGTATTCCTTGGACATTCACATTGACGATGAAACACAGATATCGCATTGGAATTAAATTCAAAAGGCACAATGCCACCTTAAGTACAAGAATAGAGACCATTCATACAGTCGGTGCTTTGAGCATTCCCTGTGAGACCAGTATTACTTTCCGATACACCACTGCAGGTTCAATGTATTCCTTGCACCTTCTCATTGACGATGAAACACAGAAATCGCATCGGAATTAAGTACAAAAGGCACAATGCCGCCTTATGTACAAGAATAGAGACTCTTCTTACGGTCGGTGCTTTGAGCATTCCCTGTGAGACCAGTATTAGTTTCCGATACACCACTGCATGTACAATATATTCCTTGGACCTTCACATTGATGATGAAACACAGAAATCGCATCGGAATGAAATACAAACGGCAAACTGCCGCGTAAGTACAAGAATAAAGACTCGTCTTACAGTCTGTGCTTTGAGCATTCCCTGTGAGACCAGTATTAGTTCCCGATACACCACTGCCGGTTCAATGTATTCCTTGGACCTTCACATTGACGAAGAGACACAGAAATCGCATCGGAATTAAATACAAAAGGCACAATGTCACCAAGAACAAGAATAGAGACTCTCTTTACAGTCGGTGCTTTGAGCATTGCCTGTGAGACCAGTATTAGTTTCCGATACACCACTGCTGGTTCAATGTATTCCTTGGACCTTCACATTGACGATGAAACACATAAACCGCATCGGAATTAAATACAAAAGGCACAATGCCGCCTTAAGTACAAGAATAGAGACTCTTCTTACGGTCGGTGCATTGAGCATTCCCTGTGAGACCGGTATTAGTTTCCGATACACCACTGCAGGTTCAATGTATTCCTCGGACCTTCACATTGACGCTGAAACATAGATATTACATCGGAATTAAATACAAAAGGCACAATGCCGCCTTAAGTACAAGAATAGAGACTCTTCTTACAGTCGGTGTTTTGAGCATTCCCTGTGAGACCAGTATTAGTTTCCAATACACCACTGCAGGTTCAATGAATTCCTTGGACAAGCACATTGCCGATGAAAAACAGAAATTATATCGGAATAAAATACAAAAGACACAATGCCGTCTTAAGAGCAAGAATAGGGACTCTTCTTACAGTCGGTGCTTTGAGAATTCCCTGTGAGACCAAAATTAGTTTCCGATACACCACTGCAAGTTCAATGTATTCCTTGGACATACACATTGACGATGAAACACTGAAATTACATCGGAATTAAATACAAAAGACTCAATGCCGTCTTAAGTACAAGAGGAGTGAGGCTTCTTAGAGTCTGTGTTTTATCCATTCCTGTGAGACCAGTATTAGTTTCCGATACACCACTGCAGGTTCAATGTATTCCTTGGACCTTCACATTGACGATGAAATACAGATATCGCATCGGAATTAAGTACAAAAGGTGCAATGCCGCCTTAAGTACAAGAATAGAGACTCTTCTTACAGTCGGTGCTTTGAGCATTCCCTGTGAGACCAGTATTAGTTTCCGATACACCACTGCAGGTTCAATGTATTCCTTGGACCTTCACATTGACGATGAAACTCAGAAATCACATCGGAATTAAATACAAAAGGCACAATGCCGCATTAAGTACAATAATAGAGACTCTTCTTACAGTCGGTGATTTGAGCATTCCCTTTGAGACCAGTATTAGTTTCTGATACACCACTGCAGGTTCAATGTATTCCTTGGAACTTCACATTGACGATGAAACACAGAAATCGCATCGGAATTAAATACAAAAGGCACAATGAAGTCTTAAGTACAAGAATAGGGACTCTTCTTACAGTCGGTGCTATGAGCATTCCCTGTGAGACCAGTATTAGTTTCCGATACACCACTGCAGGTTCAATGTATTCCTTGGACCTTCACATTGACGATGAAACACAGAAATGGCATGGGAATTAAATTCAAAAGGCACTATCCCATCTTAAGTACAAGAATAGAGACTCTTCTTACAGTCGGTGCTTTGAGCATTCCCTGTGAGACCAGTATTAGTTTCCGATACACCACTGAAGGTTCAATGTATTCCTTGGACCTTGACATTGACGATGAAACACAGAAATCGCATCGGAATTAAATACAAAAAGCACAATGCCGCCTTAAGTACAAGAATGGAGACTCTTCTTACAGTCGGTGCTTTGAGCATTCCCTGTGAGACCAGTATCAGTTTCCGATACACCACTGCAGGTTCAATGTATTTCTTGGACCTCCACATTGACGAAGAGACACAGAAATCGCATCGGAATTAAATACAAAAGGCACAATGTCACCAAGAACAAGAATAGAGACTCTCTTTACAGTCGGTGTTTTGAGCATTCCCTGTGAGACCAGTATTAGTTTCCGATACACCACTGCTGGTTCAATGTATTCCTTGGACCTTCACATTGACGATGAAACACATAAACCGCATCGGAATTAAATACAAAAGGCACAATGCCGCCTTAAGTATAAGAATAGAGACTCTTCTTACGGTCGGTGCATTGAGCATTCCCTGTGAGACCGGTATTAGTTTCCGATACACCACTGCAGATTCAATGTATTCCTCGGACCTTCACATTGACGCTGAAACACAGATATTACATCGGAATTAAATACAAAAGGCACAATGTCACCGAGAACAAGAATAGAGACTCTTCTTACAGTCGGTGCTTTGAGCATTCCCTGTGAGACCAGTATCAGTTTCCGATACACCACTGCAGGTTCAATGTATTTCTTGGACCTTCACATTGACGAAGAGACACAGAAATCGCATCGGAATTAAATACAAAAGGCACAATGTCACCAAGAACAAGAATAGAGACTCTCTTTACAGTCGGTGCTTTGAGCATTCCCTGTGAGACCAGTATTAGTTTCCGATACACCTCAGCAGGTTCAATGTATTCCTAGGACCATCACATTGACGATGAAACACATAAATCGCATCAGAATTAAATACAAACGGAGCAATGCCGCCTTAAGTACAAGAATAGAGACTCTTCTTACAGTCGGTGCTTTGAGCATTCCCTGAGAGACCAGAATTAGTTTCCGATACACCACTCCAGGTTCAATGTATTCCTTGGACATTCACATTGACGATGAAACACAGATATCGCATTGGAATTAAATTCAAAAGGCACAATGCCGCCTTAAGTACAAGAATAGAGACCATTCATACAGTCGGTGCTTTGAGCATTCCCTGTGAGACCAGTATTACTTTCCGATACACCACTGCAGGTTCAATGTATTCCTTGCACCTTCTCATTGACGATGAAACACAGAAATCGCATCGGAATTAAGTACAAAAGGCACAATGCCGCCTTATGTACAAGAATAGAGACTCTTCTTACGGTCGGTGCTTTGAGCATTCCCTGTGAGACCAGTATTAGTTTCCGATACACCACTGCATGTACAATATATTCCTTGGACCTTCACATTGATGATGAAACACAGAAATCGCATCGGAATGAAATACAAACGGCAAACTGCCGCGTAAGTACAAGAATATAGACTCGTCTTACAGTCTGTGTTTTGAGCATTCCCTGTGAGACCAGTATTAGTTCCCGATACACCACTGCAGGTTCAATGTATTCCTTGGACCTTCACATTGACGAAGAGACACAGAAATCGCATCGGAATTAAATACAAAAGGCACAATGTCACCAAGAACAAGAATAGAGACTCTCTTTACAGTCGGTGCTTTGAGCATTCCCTGTGAGACCAGTATTAGTTTCCGATACACCACTGCTGGTTCAATGTATTCCTTGGACCTTCACATTGACGATGAAACACATAAACCGCATCGGAATTAAATACAAAAGGCACAATGCCGCCTTAAGTACACGAATAGAGACTCTTCTTACGGTCGGTGCATTGAGCATTCCCTGTGAGACCGGTATTAGTTTCCGATACACCACTGCAGGTTCAATGTATTCCTCGGACCTTCACATTGACGCTGAAACACAGATATTACATCGGAATTAAATACAAAAGGCACAATGCCGCCTTAAGTACAAGAATAGAGACTCTTCTTACAGTCGGTGTTTTGAGCATTCCCTGTGAGACCAGTATTAGTTTCCAATACACCACTGCAGGTTCAATGAATTCCTTGGACAAACACATTGCCGATGAAAAACAGAAATTATATCGGAATAAAATACAAAAGACACAATGCCGTCTTAAGAGCAAGAATAGGGACTCTTCTTACAGTCGGTGCTTTGAGCATTCCCTGTGAGACCAAAATTAGTTTCCGATACACCACTGCAAGTTCAATGTATTCCTTGGACATACACATTGACGATGAAACACTGAAATTACATCGGAATTAAATACAAAAGACTCAATGCCGTCTTAAGTACAAGAGGAGTGAGGCTTCTTAGAGTCTGTGTTTTATCCATTCCTGTGAGACCAGTATTAGTTTCCGATACACCACTGCAGGTTCAATGTATTCCTTGGAACTTCACATTGACGATGAAACACAGATATCGCATCGGAATTAAGTACAAAAGGTGCAATGCCGCCTTAAGTACAAGAATAGAGACTCTTCATACAGTCGGTGCTTTGAGCATTCCCTGTGAGACCAGTATTAGTTTCCGATACACCACTGCAGGTTCAATGTATTCCTTGGACCTTCACATTGACGATGTAACTCAGAAATCGCATCGGAATTAAATACAAAAGGCACAATGCCGCATTAAGTACAATAATAGAGACTCTTCTTACAGTCGGTGATTTGAGCATTCCCTTTGAGACCAGTATTAGTTTCTGATACACCACTGCAGGTTCAATGTATTCCTTGGAACTTCACATTGACGATGAAACACAGAAATCGCATCGGAATTAAATACAAAAGGCACAATGCCGTCTTAAGTACAAGAATAGGGACTCTTCTTACAGTCGGTGCTATGAGCATTCCCTGTGAGACCAGTATTAGTTTCCGATACACCACTGCAGGTTCAATGTATTCCTTGGACCTTCACATTGACGATGAAACACAGAAATGGCATGGGAATCAAATTCAAAAGGCACTATGCCATCTTAAGTACAAGAATAGAGACTCTTCTTACAGTCGGTGCTTTGAGCATTCCCTGTGAGACCAGTATTAGTTTGCGATACACCACTGAAGGTTCAATGTATTCCTTGGACCTTGACATTGACGATGAAACACAGAAATCGCATCGGAATTAAATACAAAAAGCACAATGCCGCCTTAAGTACAAGAATGGAGACTCTTCTTACAGTCGGTGCTTTGAGCATTCCCTGTGAGACCAGTAACAGTTTCCGATACACCACTGCAGGTTCAATGTATTTCTTGGACCTTCACATTGACGATGAAACGCAGAAATCGCATTGGAATTAATTACAAAAGGCGCAATGCCGCCTTAAGTACAAGAATAGAGACTATTCTTACAGTCGGTGCTTTGAACATTCCCTGTGAGACCAGTATTAGTTTCTGATACACCACTGCAGGTTCAATGTATTCCTTGCACCTTTAGATTGACGATGAAGCACAGAAATCGCATCGGAGTTAAATACAGAAGGCACAATGCCGCCTTAAGTACAAGAACAGAGACTCTTCTTACAGTCGGTGCCTTGAGCATTCCCTATGAGACCAGTATTAGTTTCCGATACACCACTGCCGGTTCAATGTGTTCCTTGGACCTTCACATTGACGATGAAACACAGAAATCGCATTGGAATTAAATACCAAAGGCGCAATGCCGCCTTAACTACAAGAATAGAGACTCTTCTTACAGTCGGTGATTTGAGCATTTTCTGTGAGAAAAGTATTACTTTCCGATACACCACTGCAGGTTCAATGTATTCCTTGGACCTTCATATTGACAATGAAACACAGAAATCGCATCGGAATTAAATTGAAAAGGCGCAATGCCGCCTTAAGAACAAGAATAGAGACTCTTCTTACAGTTGGTGCTTTGAGCACTCCCTGTGAGACCAGTATTACTTTCTGATACACAACTGCAGGTTCAATGTGATCTTTGGACCTTCACATTGACGATGAAACACAGAAATCGCATCGAATTAAGTACAAAAGGCACAATGCCGTCATCAGTACAAGAATAGAGACTCTTCTTACAGTCGGTGCTTTGAGCATTCCCTGTGAGACCAGTATTAGTTTCCGATACACCACTGCATGTTCAATGTATTCCTTGGACCTTCACATTGACGATGAAACACAGAAATCGCATCGGAATAAAATACATAAGGCACAATGCCGTCTTAAGTACAAGAATAGAGACACTTCCTACAGTCGGTGATTTCAGCATTCCCTGTGAGACCAGTATTAGTTTCCGATACACCTCAGCAGGTTCAATGTATTCCTAGGACTTTCTCATTGACGATGAAACACAGAAATCGCATCGGATTTAAATACAAAAGGCACAATGTCGCCTTAAGTACAAGAATAGAGACTCTTCTTACAGTCGGTGTTTTGAGCATTCCCTGTCAGACCAGTGTTAGTTTCCGATACACCACTGCAGGTTCAATGTATTCCTTGGACCTTCACATTGAAGATGAAACACAGAAATCGCATCGGAATGAAATACAAAAGGCAAACTGCCGCGTAAGTACAAGAATAGAGACTCTTCTTAGAGTCGGTGCTCTCAGCATTCCCTGTGGGACCATTATTAGTTTCCAATACACCTCAGCAGGTTCAATGTATTCCTAGGACCTTCACATGGAATATGAACCACAGAAATCACATCGGAATTAAATACAAAAGGCGCAATGCCGCCTTAAGTACAAGAATAGAGACTCTTTTTACAGTCGGTGCTTTGAGCATTCCCTGTGAGACCAGTATTAGTTTCCGATACACCACTCCAGGTTCAATGTATTCCTTGGACATTCACATTGACGATGAAACACAGAAATCGCATCGGAATGAAATACAAAAGGCAAACTGCCGCGTAAGTACAAGAATAGAGACTCCTCTTACAGTCGGTGCTTTCAGCATTCCCTGTGAGACCAGTCTTAGTTTCCGATACTCCTCAGCAGGTTCAATGTATTCCTAGGACCTTCATATTGACGATGCAACACAGAAATCGCATCGGAATTAAATACAAAAGGCACAATGTCGCCTTAAGTACAAGAATAGAGACTCTTCTTACAGTCGGTGCTTTGAGCATTCCCTGTGAGACCAGTATTAGTTTCCGATACACCACTTCAGGTTCAATGTATTCCTTGGACATTCACAATGACGATGAAACACAGAAATCGCATCGGAATGAAATACAAAAGCCAAACTGCCGCGTAAGTACAGGAATAGAGACTCTTCTTACAGTCGGTGCTTTCAGCTTCCCTGTGAGACCAGTATTAGTTTCCGATACACCTCAGCAGGCTCAATGTATTCCTAGGACCTTCACATTGACGATGAAACACAGACATCGCATCGGAATTAAATACAAAAAGCACAATGTCGCATTAAGTACAAAAATAGAGACTCTTTTTGCAGTCGGTGTTTTGAGCATTCCCTGTGAGACCAGAATTAGTTTAAGATACACCACTCCAGGTTCAACGTAATCCTTGGACCTTCACATTGACGATGAAACACAGAAATCGCATCGGAATGAAATACATAAGACAAACTCCCGTGTAAGTACAAGAATAGAGACTCTTCTTACAGTCGGTGTTTTCAGCATTCCCTGTGAGACCAGTATATGTTTCCGATAAACCTCAGCATGTTCGATGTATTCCTAGGACCTTCACATTGATGATGAAACACAGAAATCGCATCGGAATTAAATACAAAAGGCACAATGTCGCCTTAAGCACAAGAATAGTGACTCTTCTTACAGTCGGTGGTTTGAGCATTCCCTGTGAGACCAGTTTTAGTTTCCGATACACCACTGCAGGTTCTATGTATTCCTTGGACCTTCACATTGACGATGAAACACAGAAATCGCATCGGAATGAAATACAAAAGGCAAACTGCCGCATAAGTACAAGAATAGAGACTCTTCTTACAGTCGGTGCTCTCAGCATTCCCTGTGAAACCAGTATTAGTTTCCGATACACCTCAGCAGTTTCAATGTATTCCTAGGACCATCACATTGACGATGAAACACATAAATCGCAACAGAATTAAATACAAAAGGAGCAATAACGCCTTACGTACAAGAATAGAGACTCTTCTTACAGTCGCTGCTTTGAGCATTCCCTGAGAGACCAGAATTAGTTTCCGATACACCACTCCAGGTTCAATGTATTCCTTGGACATTCACATTGACGATGAAACACAGATATCGCATTGGAATTAAATTCAAAAGGCACAATGCCGCCTTAAGTACATGAATAGAGACCATTCATACAGTCGGTGCTTTGAGCATTCCCTGTGAGACCAGTATTACTTTCCGATACACCACTGCAGGTCCAATGTATTCCTTGGACCTTCTCATTGACGATGAAACACAGAAATCGCATCGGAATTAAGTACAAAAGGCACAATGCCGCCATATGTACAAGAATAGAGACTCTTCTTACGGTCGGTGCTTTGAGCATTCCTTGTGAGACCAGTATTAGTTTCCGATACACCACTGCATGTACAATATATTCCTTGGACCTTCACATTGATGATGAAACACAGAAATCGCATCGGAATGAAATACAAACGGCAAACTGCCGCGTAAGTACAAGAATAAAGACTCGTCTTACAGTCTGTGTTTTGAGCATTCCCAGTGAGACCAGTATTAGTTCCCGATACACCACTGCAGGTTCAATGTATTCCTTGGACCTTCACATTGACGAAGAGACACAGAAATCGCATCGGAATTAAATACAAAAGGCACAATGTCACCAAGAACAAGAATAGAGACTCTCTTTACAGTCGGTGCTTTGAGCATTCCCTGTGAGACCAGTATTAGTTTCCGATACACCACTGCTGGTTCAATGTATTCCTTGGACCTTCACATTGACGATGAAACACATAAACCGCATCGGAATTAAATACAAAAGGCACAATGCCGCCTTAAGTACAAGAATAGAGACTCTTCTTACGGTCGGTGCATTGAGCATTCCCTGTGAGACCGGTATTAGTTTCCGATACACCACTGCAGGTTCAATGTATTCCTCGGACCTTCACATTGACGCTGAAACACAGATATTACATCGGAATTAAATACAAAAGGCACAATGCCGCCTTAAGTACAAGAATAGAGACTCTTCTTACAGTCGGTGTTTTGAGCATTCCCTGTGAGACCAGTATTAGTTTCCAATACACCACTGCAGGTTCAATGAATTCCTTGGACAAACACATTGCCGATGAAAAACAGAAATTATATCGGAATAAAATACAAAAGACACAATGCCGTCTTAAGAGCAAGAATAGGGACTCTTCTTACAGTCGGTGCTTTGAGCATTCCCTGTGAGACCAAAATTAGTTTCCGATACACCACTGCAAGTTCAATGTATTCCTTGGACATACACATTGACGATGAAACACTGAAATTACATCGGAATTAAATACAAAAGACTCAATGCCGTCTTAAGTACAAGAGGAGTGAGGCTTCTTAGAGTCTGTGTTTTATCCATTCCTGTGAGACCAGTATTAGTTTCCGATACACCACTGCAGGTTCAATGTATTCCTTGGACCTTCACATTGACGATGAAACACAGATATCGCATCGGAATTAAGTACAAAAGGTGCAATGCCGCCTTAAGTACAAGAATAGAGACTCTTCTTACAGTCGGTGCTTTGAGCATTCCCTGTGAGACCAGTATTAGTTTCCAATACACCACTGCAGGTTCAATGTATTCCTTGGACCTTCACATTGACGATGTAACTCAGAAATCGCATCGGAATTAAATACAAAAGGCACAATGCCGCATTAAGTACAATAATAGAGACTCTTCTTACAGTCGGTGATTTGAGCATTCCCTTTGAGACCAGTATTAGTTTCTGATACACCACTGCAGGTTCAATGTATTCCTTGGAACTTCACATTGACGATGAAACACAGAAATCGCATCGGAATTAAATACAAAAGGCACAATGCCGTCTTAAGTACAAGAATAGGGACTCTTCTTACAGTCGGTGCTATGAGCATTCCCTGTGAGACCAGTATTAGTTTCCGATACACCACTGCAGGTTCAATGTATTCCTTGGACCTTCACATTGACGATGAAACACAGAAATGGCATGGGAATCAAATTCAAAAGGCACTATGCCATCTTAAGTACAAGAATAGAGACTCTTCTTACAGTCGGTGCTTTGAGCATTCCCTGTGAGAACAGTATTAGTTTCCGATACACCACTGAAGGTTCAATGTATTCCTTGGACCTTGACATTGACGATGAAACACAGAAATCGCATCGGAATTAAATACAAAAAGCACAATGCCGCCTTAAGTACAAGAATGGAGACTCTTCTTACAGTCGGTGCTTTGAGCATTCCCTGTGAGACCAGTATCAGTTTCCGATACACCACTGCAGGTTCAATGTATTTCTTGGACCTTCACATTGACGATGAAACGCAGAAATCGCATTGGAATTAATTACAAAAGGCGCAATGCCGCCTTAAGTACAAGAATAGAGACTATTCTTACAGTCGGTGCTTTGAACATTCCCTGTGAGACCAGTATTAGTTTCTGATACACCACTGCAGGTTCAATGTATTCCTTGCACCTTTAGATTGACGATGAAGCACAGAAATCGCATCGGAGTTAAATACAGAAGGCACAATGCCGCCTTAAGTACTAGAACAGAGACTCTTCTTACAGTCGGTGCCTTGAGCATTCCCTATGAGACCAGTATTAGTTTCCGATACACCACTGCCGGTTCAATGTGTTCCTTGGACCTTCACATTGACGATGAAACACAGAAATCGCATTGGAATTAAATACCAAAGGCGCAATGCCGCCTTAACTACAAGAATAGAGACTCTTCTTACATTCGGTGATTTGAGCATTTCCTGTGAGAAAAGTATTACTTTCCGATACACCACTGCAGGTTCAATGTATTCCTTGGACCTTCATATTGACAATGAAACACAGAAATCGCATCGGAATTAAATTGAAAAGACGCAATGCCGCCTTAAGAACAAGAATAGAGACTCTTCTTACAGTTGGTGCTTTGAGCACTCCCTGTGAGACCAGTATTACTTTCTGATACACAACTGCAGGTTCAATGTGATCTTTGGACCTTCACATTGACGATGAAACACAGAAATCGCATCGAATTAAGTACAAAAGGCACAATGCCGTCATCAGTACAAGAATAGAGACTCTTCTTACAGTCGGTGCTTTGAGCATTCCCTGTGAGACCAGTATTAGATTCCGATACACCACTGCATGTTCAATGTATTCCTTGGACCTTCACATTGACGATGAAACACAAAAATCGCATCGGAATAAAATACATAAGGCACAATGCCGTCTTAAGTACAAGAATAGAGACACTTCCTACAGTCGGTGATTTCAGCATTCCCTGTGAGACCAGTATTAGTTTCCGATACACCTCAGCAGGTTCAATGTATTCCTAGGACCTTCTCATTGACGATGAAACACAGAAATCGCATCGGATTTAAATACAAAAGGCACAATGTCGCCTTAAGTACAAGAATAGAGACTCTTCTTACAGTCGGTGCTTTGAGCATTCCCTGTCAGACCAGTGTTAGTTTCCGATACACCACTGCAGGTTCAATGTATTCCTTGGACCTTCACATTGAAGATGAAACACAGAAATCGCATCGGAATGAAATACAAAAGGCAAACTGCCGCGTAAGTACAAGAATAGAGACTCTTCTTAGAGTCGGTGCTCTCAGCATTCCCTGTGGGACAAGTATTAGTTTCCAATACACCTCAGCAGGTTCAATGTATTCCTAGGACCTTCACATGGAATATGAACCACAGAAATCACATCGGAATTAAATACAAAAGGCGCAATGCCGCCTTAAGTACAAGAATAGAGACTCTTTTTACAGTCGGTGCTTTGAGCATTCCCTGTGAGACCAGTATTAGTTTCCGATACACCACTCCAGGTTCAATGTATTCCTTGGACATTCACATTGACGATGAAACACAGAAATCGCATCGGAATGAAATACAAAAGGCAAACTGCCGCGTAAGTACAAGAATAAAGACTCCTCTTACAGTCGGTGCTTTCAGCATTCCCTGTGAGACCAGTCTTAGTTTCCGATACTCCTCAGCAGGTTCAATGTATTCCTAGGACCTTCATATTGACGATGCAACACAGAAATCGCATCGGAATTAAATACAAAAGGCACAATGTCGCCTTAAGTACAAGAATAGAGACTCTTCTTACAGTCGGTGCTTTGAGCATTCCCTGTGAGACCAGTATTAGTTTCCGATACACCACTTCAGGTTCAATGTATTCCTTGGACATTCACAATGACGATGAAACACAGAAATCGCATCGGAATGAAATACAAAAGCCAAACTGCCGCGTAAGTACAAGAATAGAGACTCTTCTTACAGTCGGTGCTTTCAGCTTCCCTGTGAGACCAGTATTAGTTTCCGATACACCTCAGCAGGCTCAATGTATTCCTAGGACCTTCACATTGACGATGAAACACAGACATCGCATCGGAATTAAATACAAAAAGCACAATGTCGCATTAAGTACAAAAATAGAGACTCTTTTTGCAGTCGGTGTTTTGAGCATTCCCTGTGAGACCAGAATTAGTTTCCGATACACCACTCCAGGTTCAACGTAATCCTTGGACCTTCACATTGACGATGAAACACAGAAATCGCATCGGAATGAAATACAAAAGACAAACTGCCGTGTAAGTACAAGAATAGAGACTCTTCTTACAGTCGGTGTTTTCAGCATTCCCTGTGAGACCAGTATATGTTTCCGATAAACCTCAGCATGTTCGATGTATTCCTAGGACCTTCACATTGATGATGAAACACAGAAATCGCATCGGAATTAAATACAAAAGGCACAATGTCGCCTTAAGCACAAGAATAGAGACTCTTCTTACAGTCGGTGCTCTCAGCATTCCCTGTGAAACCAGTATTAGTTTCCGATACACCTCAGCAGTTTCAATGTATTCCTAGGACCATCACATTGACGATGAAACACATAAATCGCAACAGAATTAAATACAAAAGGAGCAATAACGCCTTACGTACAAGAATAGAGACTCTTCTTACAGTCGCTGCTTTGAGCATTCCCTGAGAGACCAGAATTAGTTTCCGATACACCACTCCAGGTTCAATGTATTCCTTGGACATTCACATTGACGATGAAACACAGATATCGCATTGGAATTAAATTCAAAAGGCACAATGCCGCCTTAAGTACAAGAATAGAGACCATTCATACAGTCGGTGCTTTGAGCATTCCCTGTGAGACCAGTATTACTTTCCGATACACCACTGCAGGTCCAATGTATTCCTTGTACCTTCTCGTTGACGATGAAACACAGAAATCGCATCGGAATTAAGTACAAAAGGCACAATGCCGCCTTATGTACAAGAATAGAGACTCTTCTTACGGTCGGTGCTTTGAGCATTCCCTGTGAGACCAGTATTAGTTTCCGATACACCACTGCATGTACAATATATTCCTTGGACCTTCACATTGATGATGAAACACAGAAATCGCATCGGAATGAAATACAAACGGCAAACTGCCGCGTAAGTACAAGAATAAAGACTCGTCTTACAGTCTGTGTTTTGAGCATTCCCTCTGAGACCAGTATTAGTTCCCGATACACCACTGCAGGTTCAATGTATTCCTTGGACCTTCACATTGACGATGAGACACAGAAATCGCATCGGAATTAAATACAAAAGGCACAATGTCACCAAGAACAAGAATAGAGACTCTCTTTACAGTCGGTGCTTTGAGCATTCCCTGTGAGACCAGTATTAGTTTCCGATACACCACTGCTGGTTCAATGTATACCTTGGACCTTCACATTGACGATGAAACACATAAACCGCATCGGAATTAAATACAAACGGCACAATGCCGCCTTAAGTACAAGAATAGAGACTCTTCTTACGGTCGGTGCTTTGAGCATTCCCTGTGAGACCAGTATCAGTTTCCGATACACCACTGCAGGTTCAATGTATTTCTTGGACCTTCACATTGACGAAGAGACACAGAAATCGCATCGGAATTAAATACAAAAGGCACAATGTCACCAAGAACAAGAATAGAGACTCTCTTTACAGTCGGTGCTTTGAGCATTCCCTGTGAGACCAGTATTAGTTTCCGATACACCTCAGCAGGTTCAATGTATTCCTAGGACCATCACATTGACGATGAAACACATAAATCGCATCAGAATTAAATACAAACGGAGCAATGCCGCCTTAAGTACAAGAATAGAGACTCTTCTTACAGTCGGTGCTTTGAGCATTCCCTGAGAGACCAGAATTAGTTTCCGATACACCACTCCAGGTTCAATGTATTCCTTGGACATTCACATTGACGATGAAACACAGATATCGCATTGGAATTAAATTCAAAAGGCACAATGCCGCCTTAAGTACAAGAATAGAGACCATTCATACAGTCGGTGCTTTGAGCATTCCCTGTGAGACCAGTATTACTTTCCGATACACCACTGCATGTACAATATATTCCTTGGACCTTCACATTGATGATGAAACACAGAAATCGCATCGGAATGAAATACAAACGGCAAACTGCCGCGTAAGTACAAGAATAAAGACTCGTCTTACAGTCTGTGTTTTGAGCATTCCCTCTGAGACCAGTATTAGTTCCCGATACACCACTGCAGGTTCAATGTATTCCTTGGACCTTCACATTGACGATGAGACACAGAAATCGCATCGGAATTAAATACAAAAATCACAATGTCACCAAGAACAAGAATAGAGACTCTCTTTACAGTCGGTGCTTTGAGCATTCCCTGTGAGACCAGTATTAGTTTCCGATACACCACTGCTGGTTCAATGTATACCTTGGACCTTCACATTGACGATGAAACACATAAACCGCATCGGAATTAAATACAAACGGCACAATGCCGCCTTAAGTACAAGAATAGAGACTCTTCTTACGGTCGGTGCTTTGAGCATTCCCTGTGAGACCAGTATCAGTTTCCGATACACCACTGCAGGTTCAATGTATTTCTTGGACCTTCACATTGACGAAGAGACACAGAAATCGCATCGGAATTAAATACAAAAGGCACAATGTCACCAAGAACAAGAATAGAGACTCTCTTTACAGTCGGTGCTTTGAGCATTCCCTGTGAGACCAGTATTAGTTTCCGATACACCTCAGCCGGTTCAATGTATTCCTAGGACCATCACATTGACGATGAAACACATAAATCGCATCAGAATTAAATACAAACGGAGCAATGCCGCCTTAAGTACAAGAATAGAGACTCTTCTTACAGTCGGTGCTTTGAGCATTCCCTGAGAGACCAGAATTAGTTTCCGATACACCACTCCAGGTTCAATGTATTCCTTGGACATTCACATTGACGATGAAACACAGATATCGCATTGGAATTAAATTCAAAAGGCACAATGCCGCCTTAAGTACAAGAATAGAGACCATTCATACAGTCGGTGCTTTGAGCATTCCCTGTGAGACCAGTATTACTTTCCGATACACCACTGCAGGTTCAATGTATTCCTTGCACCTTCTCATTGACGATGAAACACAGAAATCGCATCGGAATTAAGTACAAAAGGCACAATGCCGCCTTATGTACAAGAATAGAGACTCTTCTTACGGTCGGTGCTTTGAGCATTCCCTGTGAGACCAGTATTAGTTTCCGATACACCACTGCATGTACAATATATTCCTTGGACCTTCACATTGATGATGAAACACAGAAATCGCATCGGAATGAAATACAAACGGCAAACTGCCGCGTAAGTACAAGAATAAAGACTCGTCTTACAGTCTGTGTTTTGAGCATTCCCTGTGAGACCAGTATTAGTTCCCGATACACCACTGCAGGTTCAATGTATTCCTTGGACCTTCACATTGACGAAGAGACACAGAAATCGCATCGGAATTAAATACAAAAGGCACAATGTCACCAAGAACAAGAATAGAGACTCTCTTTACAGTCGGTGCTTTGAGCATTCCCTGTGAGACCAGTATTAGTTTCCGATACACCACTGCTGGTTCAATGTATTCCTTGGACCTTCACATTGACGATGAAACACATAAACCGCATCGGAATTAAATACAAAAGGCACAATGCCGCCTTAAGTACAAGAATAGAGACTCTTCTTACGGTCGGTGCATTGAGCATTCCCTGTGAGACCGGTATTAGTTTCCGATACACCACTGCAGGTTCAATGTATTCCTCGGACCTTCACATTGACGCTGAAACACAGATATTACATCGGAATTAAATACAAAAGGCACAATGCCGCCTTAAGTACAAGAATAGAGACTCTTCTTACAGTCGGTGTTTTGAGCATTCCCTGTGAGACCAGTATTAGTTTCCAATACACCACTGCAGGTTCAATGAATTCCTTGGACAAACACATTGCCGATGAAAAACAGAAATTATATCGGAATAAAATACAAAAGACACAATGCCGTCTTAAGAGCAAGAATAGGGACTCTTCTTACAGTCGGTGCTTTGAGCATTCCCTGTGAGACCAAAATTAGTTTCCGATACACCACTGCAAGTTCAATGTATTCCTTGGACATACACATTGACGATGAAACACTGAAATTACATCGGAATTAAATACAAAAGACTCAATGCCGTCTTAAGTACAAGAGGAGTGAGGCTTCTTAGAGTCTGTGTTTTATCCATTCCTGTGAGACCAGTATTAGTTTCCGATACACCACTGCAGGTTCAATGTATTCCTTGGAACTTCACATTGACGATGAAACACAGATATCGCATCGGAATTAAGTACAAAAGGTGCAATGCCGCCTTAAGTACAAGAATAGAGACTCTTCTTACAGTCGGTGCTTTGAGCATTCCCTGTGAGACCAGTATTAGTTTCCGATACACCACTGCAGGTTCAATGTATTCCTTGGACCTTCACATTGACGATGTAACTCAGAAATCGCATCGGAATTAAATACAAAAGGCACAATGCCGCATTAAGTACAATAATAGAGACTCTTCTTACAGTCGGTGGTTTGAGCATTCCCTTTGAGACCAGTATTAGTTTCTGATACACCACTGCAGGTTCAATGTATTCCTTGGAACTTCACATTGACGATGAAACACAGAAATCGCATCGGAATTAAATACAAAAGGCACAATGCCGTCTTAAGTACAAGAATAGGGACTCTTCTTACAGTCGGTGCTATGAGCATTCCCTGTGAGACCAGTATTAGTTTCCGATACACCACTGCAGGTTCAATGTATTCCTTGGACCTTCACATTTACGATGAAACACAGAAATGGCATGGGAATCAAATTCAAAAGGCACTATGCCATCTTAAGTACAAGAATAGAGACTCTTCTTACAGTCGGTGCTTTGAGCATTCCCTGTGAGACCAGTATTAGTTTGCGATACACCACTGAAGGTTCAATGTATTCCTTGGACCTTGACATTGACGATGAAACACAGAAATCGCATCGGAATTAAATACAAAAAGCACAATGCCGCCTTAAGTACAAGAATGGAGACTCTTCTTACAGTCGGTGCTTTGAGCATTCCCTGTGAGACCAGTAACAGTTTCCGATACACCACTGCAGGTTCAATGTATTTCTTGGACCTTCACATTGACGATGAAACGCAGAAATCGCATTGGAATTAATTACAAAAGGCGCAATGCCGCCTTAAGTACAAGAATAGAGACTATTCTTACAGTCGGTGCTTTGAACATTCCCTGTGAGACCAGTATTAGTTTCTGATACACCACTGCAGGTTCAATGTATTCCTTGCACCTTTAGATTGACGATGAAGCACAGAAATCGCATCGGAGTTAAATACAGAAGGCACAATGCCGCCTTAAGTACAAGAACAGAGACTCTTCTTACAGTCGGTGCTTTGAGCATTCCCTATGAGACCAGTATTAGTTTCCGATACACCACTGCCGGTTCAATGTGTTCCTTGGACCTTCACATTGACGATGAAACACAGAAATCGCATTGGAATTAAATACCAAAGGCGCAATGCCGCCTTAACTACAAGAATAGAGACTCTTCTTACAGTCGGTGATTTGAGCATTTTCTGTGAGAAAAGTATTACTTTCCGATACACCACTGCAGGTTCAATGTATTCCTTGGACCTTCATATTGACAATGAAACACAGAAATCGCATCGGAATTAAATTGAAAAGGCGCAATGCCGCCTTAAGAACAAGAATAGAGACTCTTCTTACAGTTGGTGCTTTGAGCACTCCCTGTGAGACCAGTATTACTTTCTGATACACAACTGCAGGTTCAATGTGATCTTTGGACCTTCACATTGACGATGAAACACAGAAATCGCATCGAATTAAGTACAAAAGGCACAATGCCGTCATCAGTACAAGAATAGAGACTCTTCTTACAGTCGGTGCTTTGAGCATTCCCTGTGAGACCAGTTTTAGTTTCCGATACACCACTGCATGTTCAATGTATTCCTTGGACCTTCACATTGACGATGAAACACAGAAATCGCATCGGAATAAAATACATAAGGCACAATGCCGTCTTAAGTACAAGAATAGAGACACTTCCTACAGTCGGTGATTTCAGCATTCCCTGTGAGACCAGTATTAGTTTCCGATACACCTCAGCAGGTTCAATGTATTCCTAGGACTTTCTCATTGACGATGAAACACAGAAATCGCATCGGATTTAAATACAAAAGGCACAATGTCGCCTTAAGTACAAGAATAGAGACTCTTCTTACAGTCGGTGCTTTGAGCATTCCCTGTCAGACCAGTGTTAGTTTCCGATACACCACTGCAGGTTCAATGTATTCCTTGGACCTTCACATTAAAGATGAAACACAGAAATCGCATCGGAATGAAATACAAAAGGCAAACTGCCGCGTAAGTACAAGAATAGAGACTCTTCTTAGAGTCGGTGCTCTCAGCATTCCCTGTGGGACCATTATTAGTTTCCAATACACCTCAGCAGGTTCAATGTATTCCTAGGACCTTCACATGGAATATGAACCACAGAAATCACATCGGAATTAAATACAAAAGGCGCAATGCCGCCTTAAGTACAAGAATAGAGACTCTTTTTACAGTCGGTGCTTTGAGCATTCCCTGTGAGACCAGTATTAGTTTCCGATACACCACTCCAGGTTCAATGTATTCCTTGGACATTCACATTGACGATGAAACACAGAAATCGCATCGGAATGAAATACAAAAGGCAAACTGCCGCGTAAGTACAAGAATAGAGACTCCTCTTACAGTCGGTGCTTTCAGCATTCCCTGTGAGACCAGTCTTAGTTTCCGATACTCCTCAGCAGGTTCAATGTATTCCTAGGACCTTCATATTGACGATGCAACACAGAAATCGCATCGGAATTAAATACAAAAGGCACAATGTCGCCTTAAGTACAAGAATAGAGACTCTTCTTACAGTCGGTGCTTTGAGCATTCCCTGTGAGACCAGTATTAGTTTCCGATACACCACTTCAGGTTCAATGTATTCCTTGGACATTCACAATGACGATGAAACACAGAAATCGCATCGGAATGAAATACAAAAGCCAAACTGCCGCGTAAGTACAAGAATAGAGACTCTTCTTACAGTCGGTGCTTTCAGCTTCCCTGTGAGACCAGTATTAGTTTCCGATACACCTCAGCAGGCTCAATGTATTCCTAGGACCTTCACATTGTCGATGAAACACAGACATCGCATCGGAATTAAATACAAAAAGCACAATGTCGCATTAAGTACAAAAATAGAGACTCTTTTTGCAGTCGGTGTTTTGAGCATTCCCTGTGAGACCAGAATTAGTTTCCGATACACCACTCCAGGTTCAACGTAATCCTTGGACCTTCACATTGACGATGAAACACAGAAATCGCATCGGAATGAAATACATAAGACAAACTCCCGTGTAAGTACAAGAATAGAGACTCTTCTTACAGTCGGTGTTTCCAGCATTCCCTGTGAGACCAGTATATGTTTCCGATAAACCTCAGCATGTTCGATGTATTCCTAGGACCTTCACATTGATGATGAAACACAGAAATCGCATCGGAATTAAATACAAAAGGCACAATGTCGCCTTAAGCACAAGAATAGTGACTCTTCTTACAGTCGGTGGTTTGAGCATTCCCTGTGAGACCAGTTTTAGTTTCCGATACACCACTGCAGGTTCTATGTATTCCTTGGACCTTCACATTGACGATGAAACACAGAAATCGCATCGGAATGAAATACAAAAGGCAAACTGCCGCATAAGTACAAGAATAGAGACTCTTCTTACAGTCGGTGCTCTCAGCATTCCCTGTGAAACCAGTATTAGTTTCCGATACACCTCAGCAGTTTCAATGTATTCCTAGGACCATCACATTGACGATGAAACACATAAATCGCAACAGAATTAAATACAAAAGGAGCAATAACGCCTTACGTACAAGAATAGAGACTCTTCTTACAGTCGCTGCTTTGAGCATTCCCTGAGAGACCAGAATTAGTTTCCGATACACCACTCCAGGTTCAATGTATTCCTTGGACATTCACATTGACGATGAAACACAGATATCGCATTGGAATTAAATTCAAAAGGCACAATGCCGCCTTAAGTACAAGAATAGAGACCATTCATACAGTCGGTGCTTTGAGCATTCCCTGTGAGACCAGTATTACTTTCCGATACACCACTGCAGGTCCAATGTATTCCTTGGACCTTCTCATTGACGATGAAACACAGAAATCGCATCGGAATTAAGTACAAAATGCACAATGCCGCCTTATGTACAAGAATAGAGACTCTTCTTACGGTCGGTGCTTTGAGCATTCCTTGTGAGACCAGTATTAGTTTCCGATACACCACTGCATGTACAATATATTCCTTGGACCTTCACATTGATGATGAAACACAGAAATCGCATCGGAATGAAATACAAACGGCAAACTGCCGCGTAAGTACAAGAATAAAGACTCGTCTTACAGTCTGTGTTTTGAGCATTCCCAGTGAGACCAGTATTAGTTCCCGATACACCACTGCAGGTTCAATGTATTCCTTGGACCTTCACATTGACGAAGAGACACAGAAATCGCATCGGAATGAAATACAAAAGGCACAATGTCACCAAGAACAAGAATAGAGACTCTCTTTACAGTCGGTGCTTTGAGCATTCCCTGTGAGACCAGTATTAGTTTCCGATACACCACTGCTGGTTCAATGTATTCCTTGGACCTTCACATTGACGATGAAACACATAAACCGCATCGGAATTAAATACAAAAGGCACAATGCCGCCTTAAGTACAAGAATAGAGACTCTTCTTACAGTCGGTGCTTTGAGCATTCCCTGTGAGACCAGTATTAGTTTCCAATACACCACTGCAGGTTCAATGTATTCCTTGGACCTTCACATTGACGATGTAACTCAGAAATCGCATCGGAATTAAATACAAAAGGCACAATGCCGCATTAAGTACAATAATAGAGACTCTTCTTACAGTCGGTGATTTGAGCATTCCCTTTGAGACCAGTATTAGTTTCTGATACACCACTGCAGGTTCAATGTATTCCTTGGAACTTCACATTGACGATGAAACACAGAAATCGCATCGGAATTAAATACAAAAGGCACAATGCCGTCTTAAGTACAAGAATAGGGACTCTTCTTACAGTCGGTGCTATGAGCATTCCCTGTGAGAACAGTATTAGTTTCCGATACACCACTGCAGGTTCAATGTATTCCTTGGACCTTCACATTGACGATGAAACACAGAAATGGCATGGGAATCAAATTCAAAATGCACTATGCCATCTTAAGTACAAGAATAGAGACTCTTCTTACAGTCGGTGCTTTGAGCATTCCCTGTGAGACCAGTATTAGTTTCCGATACACCACTGAAGGTTCAATGTATTCCTTGGACCTTGACATTGACGATGAAACACAGAAATCGCATCGGAATTAAATACAAAAAGCTCAATGCCGCCTTAAGTACAAGAATGGAGACTCTTCTTACAGTCGGTGCTTTGAGCATTCCCTGTGAGACCAGTATCAGTTTCCGATACACCACTGCAGGTTCAATGTATTTCTTGGACCTTCACATTGACGATGAAACGCAGAAATCGCATTGGAATTAATTACAAAAGGCGCAATGCCGCCTTAAGTACAAGAATAGAGACTATTCTTACAGTCGGTGCTTTGAACATTCCCTGTGAGACCAGTATTAGTTTCTGATACACCACTGCAGGTTCAATGTATTCCTTGCACCTTTAGATTGACGATGAAGCACAGAAATCGCATCGGAGTTAAATACAGAAGGCACAATGCCGCCTTAAGTACTAGAACAGAGACTCTTCTTACAGTCGGTGCCTTGAGCATTCCCTATGAGACCAGTATTAGTTTCCGATACACCACTGCCGGTTCAATGTGTTCCTTGGACCTTCACATTGACGATGAAACACAGAAATCGCATTGGAATTAAATACCAAAGGCGCAATGCCGCCTTAACTACAAGAATAGAGACTCTTCTTACATTCGGTGATTTGAGCATTTCCTGTGAGAAAAGTATTACTTTCCGATACACCACTGCAGGTTCAATGTATTCCTTGGACCTTCATATTGACAATGAAACACAGAAATCGCATCGGAATTAAATTGAAAAGGCGCAATGCCGCCTTAAGAACAAGAATAGAGACTCTTCTTACAGTTGGTGCTTTGAGCACTCCCTGTGAGACCAGTATTACTTTCTGATACACAACTGCAGGTTCAATGTGATCTTTGGACCTTCACATTGACGATGAAACACAGAAATCGCATCGAATTAAGTACAAAAGGCACAATGCCGTCATCAGTACAAGAATAGAGACTCTTCTTACAGTCGGTGCTTTGAGCATTCCCTGTGAGACCAGTATTAGATTCCGATACACCACTGCATGTTCAATGTATTCCTTGGACCTTCACATTGACGATGAAACACAAAAATCGCATCGGAATAAAATACATAAGGCACAATGCCGTCTTAAGTACAAGAATAGAGACACTTCCTACAGTCGGTGATTTCAGCATTCCCTGTGAGACCAGTATTAGTTTCCGATACACCTCAGCAGGTTCAATGTATTCCTAGGACCTTCTCATTGACGATGAAACACAGAAATCGCATCGGATTTAAATACAAAAGGCACAATGTCGCCTTAAGTACAAGAATAGAGACTCTTCTTACAGTCGGTGCTTTGAGCATTCCCTGTCAGACCAGTGTTAGTTTCCGATACACCACTGCAGGTTCAATGTATTCCTTGGACCTTCACATTGAAGATGAAACACAGAAATCGCATCGGAATGAAATACAAAAGGCAAACTGCCGCGTAAGTACAAGAATAGAGACTCTTCTTAGAGTCGGTGCTCTCAGCATTCCCTGTGGGACAAGTATTAGTTTCCAATACACCTCAGCAGGTTCAATGTATTCCTAGGACCTTCACATGGAATATGAACCACAGAAATCACATCGGAATTAAATACAAAAGGCGCAATGCCGCCTTAAGTACAAGAATAGAGACTCTTTTTACAGTCGGTGCTTTGAGCATTCCCTGTGAGACCAGTATTAGTTTCCGATACACCACTCCAGGTTCAATGTATTCCTTGGACATTCACATTGACGATGAAACACAGAAATCGCATCGGAATGAAATACAAAAGGCAAACTGCCGCGTAAGTACAAGAATAGAGACTCCTCTTACAGTCGGTGCTTTCAGCATTCCCTGTGAGACCAGTCTTAGTTTCCGATACTCCTCAGCAGGTTCAATGTATTCCTAGGACCTTCATATTGACGATGCAACACAGAAATCGCATCGGAATTAAATACAAAAGGCACAATGTCGCCTTAAGTACAAGAATAGAGACTCTTCTTACAGTCGGTGCTTTGAGCATTCCCTGTGAGACCAGTATTAGTTTCCGATACACCACTTCAGGTTCAATGTATTCCTTGGACATTCACAATGACGATGAAACACAGAAATCGCATCGGAATGAAATACAAAAGCCAAACTGCCGCGTAAGTACAAGAATAGAGACTCTTCTTACAGTCGGTGCTTTCAGCTTCCCTGTGAGACCAGTATTAGTTTCCGATACACCTCAGCAGGCTCAATGTATTCCTAGGACCTTCACATTGACGATGAAACACAGACATCGCATCGGAATTAAATACAAAAAGCACAATGTCGCATTAAGTACAAAAATAGAGACTCTTTTTGCAGTCGGTGTTTTGAGCATTCCCTGTGAGACCAGAATTAGTTTCCGATACACCACTCCAGGTTCAACGTAATCCTTGGACCTTCACATTGACGATGAAACACAGAAATCGCATCGGAATGAAATACAAAAGACAAACTGCCGTGTAAGTACAAGAATAGAGACTCTTCTTACAGTCGGTGTTTTCAGCATTCCCTGTGAGACCAGTATATGTTTCCGATAAACCTCAGCATGTTCGATGTATTCCTAGGACCTTCACATTGATGATGAAACACAGAAATCGCATCGGAATTAAATACAAAAGGCACAATGTCGCCTTAAGCACAAGAATAGAGACTCTTCTTACAGTCGGTGCTCTCAGCATTCCCTGTGAAACCAGTATTAGTTTCCGATACACCTCAGCAGTTTCAATGTATTCCTAGGACCATCACATTGACGATGAAACACATAAATCGCAACAGAATTAAATACAAAAGGAGCAATAACGCCTTACGTACAAGAATAGAGACTCTTCTTACAGTCGCTGCTTTGAGCATTCCCTGAGAGACCAGAATTAGTTTCCGATACACCACTCCAGGTTCAATGTATTCCTTGGACATTCACATTGACGATGAAACACAGATATCGCATTGGAATTAAATTCAAAAGGCACAATGCCGCCTTAAGTACAAGAATAGAGACCATTCATACAGTCGGTGCTTTGAGCATTCCCTGTGAGACCAGTATTACTTTCCGATACACCACTGCAGGTCCAATGTATTCCTTGGACCTTCTCGTTGACGATGAAACACAGAAATCGCATCGGAATTAAGTACAAAAGGCACAATGCCGCCTTATGTACAAGAATAGAGACTCTTCTTACGGTCGGTGCTTTGAGCATTCCCTGTGAGACCAGTATTAGTTTCCGATACACCACTGCATGTACAATATATTCCTTGGACCTTCACATTGACGATGAGACACAGAAATCGCATCGGAATTAAATACAAAAGGCACAATGTCACCAAGAACAAGAATAGAGACTCTCTTTACAGTCGGTGCTTTGAGCATTCCCTGTGAGACCAGTATTAGTTTCCGATACACCACTGCTGGTTCAATGTATACCTTGGACCTTCACATTGACGATGAAACACATAAACCGCATCGGAATTAAATACAAACGGCACAATGCCGCCTTAAGTACAAGAATAGAGACTCTTCTTACGGTCGGTGCTTTGAGCATTCCCTGTGAGACCAGTATCAGTTTCCGATACACCACTGCAGGTTCAATGTATTTCTTGGACCTTCACATTGACGATGAAACGCAGTAATCGCATCGGAATGAAATACAAACGGCAAACTGCCGCGTAAGTACAAGAATAAAGACTCGTCTTACAGTCTGTGTTTTGAGCATTCCCTCTGAGACCAGTATTAGTTCCCGATACACCACTGCAGGTTCAATGTATCCCTTGGACCTTCACATTGACGATGAGACACAGAAATCGCATCGGAATTAAATACAAAAGGCACAATGTCACCAAGAACAAGAATAGAGACTCTCTTTACAGTCGGTGCTTTGAGCATTCCCTGTGAGACCAGTATTAGTTTCCGATACACCACTGCTGGTTCAATGTATACCTTGGACCTTCACATTGACGATGAAACACATAAACCGCATCGGAATTAAATACAAACGGCACAATGCCGCCTTAAGTACAAGAATAGAGACTCTTCTTACGGTCGGTGCTTTGAGCATTCCCTGTGAGACCAGTATCAGTTTCCGATACACCACTGCAGGTTCAATGTATTTCTTGGACCTTCACATTGACGATGAAACGCAGTAATCGCATTGGAATTAATTACAAAAGGCGCAATGCCGCCTTAAGTACAAGAATAGAGACCCTTCTTACAGTCGGTGCTTTGAACATTCCCTGTGAGACCAGTATTAGTTTCTGATACACCACTACAGGTTCAATGTATTCCTTGCACCTTTAGATTGACGATGAAGCACAGAAATCGCATCGGAGTTAAATACAGAAGGCACAATGCCGCCTTAAGTACAAGAACAGAGACTCTTCTTACAGTCGGTGCCTTGAGCATTCCCTATGAGACCAGTATTAGTTTCCGATACACCACTGCCGGTTCAATGTGTTCCTTGGACCTTCACATTGACGATGAAACACAGAAATCGCATTGGAATTAAATACCAAAGGCGCAATGCCGCCTTAACTACAAGAATAGAGACTCTTCTTACAGTCGGTGCTTTGAGCATTTCCTGTGAGAAAAGTATTACTTTCCGATACACCACTGCAGGTTCAATGTATTCCTTGGACCTTCATATTGACAATGAAACACAGAAATCGCATCGGAATTAAATTGAAAAGGCGCAATGCCGCCTTAAGAACAAGAATATAGACTCTTCTTACAGTTGGTGCTTTGAGCACTCCCTGTGAGACCAGTATTACTTTCTGATACACAACTGCAGGTTCAATGTGATCTTTGGACCTTCACATTGACGATGAAACACAGAAATCGCATCGAATTAAGTACAAAAGGCACAATGCCGTCATCAGTACAAGAATAGAGACTCTTCTTACAGTCGGTGCTTTGAGCATTCCCTGTGAGACCAGTATTAGTTTCCGATACACCACTGCATGTTCAATGTATTCCTTGGACCTTCACATTGACGATGAAACACAGAAATCGCATCGGAATAAAATACATAAGGCACAATGCCGTCTTAAGTACAAGAATAGAGACACTTCCTACAGTCGGTGATTTCAGCATTCCCTGTGAGACCAGTATTAGTTTCCGATACACCTCAGCAGGTTCAATGTATTCCTAGGACCTTCTCATTGACGATGAAACACAGAAATCGCATCGGATTTAAATACAAAAGGCACAATGTCGCCTTAAGTACAAGAATAGAGACTCTTCTTACAGTCGGTGCTTTGAGCATTCCCTGTCAGACCAGTGTTAGTTTCCGATACACCACTGCAGGTTCAATGTATTCCTTGGACCTTCACATTGAAGATGAAACACAGAAATCGCATCGGAATGAAATACAAAAGGCAAACTGCCGCGTAAGTACAAGAATAGAGACTCTTCTTAGAGTCGGTGCTCTCAGCATTCCCTGTGGGACAAGTATTAGTTTCCAATACACCTCAGCAGGTTCAATGTATTCCTAGGACCTTCACATGGAATATGAACCACAGAAATCACATCGGAATTAAATACAAAAGGCGCAATGCCGCCTTAAGTACAAGAATAGAGACTCTTTTTACAGTCGGTGCTTTGAGCATTCCCTGTGAGACCAGTATTAGTTTCCGATACACCACTCCAGGTTCAATGTATTCCTTGGACATTCACATTGACGATGAAACACAGAAATCGAATCGGAATGAAATACAAAAGGCAAACTGCCGCGTAAGTACAAGAATAGAGACTCCTCTTACAGTCGGTGCTTTCAGCATTCCCTGTGAGACCAGTATTAGTTTCCGATACTCCTCAGCAGGTTCAATGTATTCCTAGGACCTTCATATTGACGATGCAACACAGAAATCGCATCGGAATTAAATACAAAAGGCACAATGTCGCCTTAAGTACAAGAATAGAGACTCTTCTTACAGTCGGTGCTTTGAGCATTCCCTGTGAGACCAGTATTCGTTTCCGATACACCACTTCAGGTTCACTGTATTCCTTGGACATTCACAATGACGATGAAACACAGAAATCGCATCGGAATGAAATACAAAAGCCAAACTGCCGCGTAAGTACAAGAATAGAGACTCTTCTTACAGTCGGTGTTTTCAGCATTCCCTGTGAGACCAGTATATGTTTCCGATAAACCTCAGCAGGTTCGATGTATTCCTAGGACCTTCACATTGATGATGAAACACAGAAATCGCATCGGAATTAAATACAAAAGGCACAATGTCGCCTTAAGCACAAGAATAGTGACTCTTCTTACAGTCGGTGGTTTGAGCATTCCCTGTGAGACCAGTTTTAGTTTCCGATACACCACTGCAGGTTCTATGTATTCCTTGGACCTTCACATTGACGATGAAACACAGAAATCGCATCGGAATGAAATACAAAAGGCAAACTGCCGCATAAGTACAAGAATAGAGACTCTTCTTACAGTCGGTGCTCTCAGCATTCCCTGTGAAACCTGTATTAGTTTCCGATACACCTCAGCAGGTTCAATGTATTCCTAGGACCATCACATTGACGATGAAACACATAATTCGCAACAGAATTAAATACAAAAGGAGCAATGCCGGCTTACGTACAAGAATAGAGACTCTTCTTACAGTCGGTGCTTTGAGCATTCCCTGAGAGACCAGAATTAGTTTCCGATACACCACTCCAGGTTCAATGTATTCCTTGGACATTCACATTGACGATGAAACACAGATATCGCATTGGAATTAAATTCAAAAGGCACAATGCCGCCTTATGTACAAGAATAGAGACCATTCATACAGTCGGTGCTTTGAGCATTCCCTGTGAGACCAGTATTACTTTCCGATACACCACTGCAGGTCCAATGTATTCCTTGGACCTTCTCATTGACGATGAAACACAGAAATCGCATCGGAATTAAATACAAAAGGCACAATGCCGCCTTATGTACAAGAATAGAGACTCTTCTTACGGTCGGTGCTTTGAGCATTCCCTGTGAGACCAGTATTAGTTTCCGATACACCACTGCATGTACAATATATTCCTTGGACCTTCACATTGATGATGAAACACAGAAATCGCATCGGAATGAAATACAAACGGCAAACTGCCGCGTAAGTACAAGAATAAAGACTCGTCTTACAGTCTGTGTTTTGAGCATTCCCTCTGAGACCAGTATTAGTTCCCGATACACCACTGCAGGTTCAATGTATTCCTTGGACCTTCACATTGACGATGAGACACAGAAATCGCATCGGAATTAAATACAAAAGGCACAATGTCACCAAGAACAAGAATAGAGACTCTCTTTACAGTCGGTGCTTTGAGCATTCCCTGTGAGACCAGTATTAGTTTCCGATACACCACTGCTGGTTCAATGTATTCCTTGGACCTTCACATTGACGATGAAACACATAAACCGCATCGGAATTAAATACAAAAGGCACAATGCCGCCTTAAGTACAAGAATAGAGACTCTTCTTACGGTCGGTGCTTTGAGCATTCCCTGTGAGACCGGTATTAGTTTCCGATACACCACTGCAGGTTCAATGTATTCCTCGGACCTTCACATTGACGCTGAAACACAGATATTACATCGGAATTAAATAAAAAAGGCACAATGCCGCCTTAAGTACAAGAATAGAGACTCTTCTTACAGTCGGTGTTTTGAGCATTCCCTGTGAGACCAGTATTAGTTTCCAATACACCACTGCAGGTTCAATGTATTCCTTGGACAAACACATTGCCGATGAAAAACAGAAATTATATCGGAATTAAATACAAAAGACACAATGCCGTCTTAAGAGCAAGAATAGGGACTCTTCTTACAGTCGGTGCTTTGAGCATTCCCTGTGAGACCAAAATTAGTTTCCGATACACCACTGCAAGTTCAATGTATTCCTTGGACATACACATTGACGATGAAACACTGAAATTACATCGGAATTAAATACAAAAGACTCAATTCCGCCTTAAGTACAACAGGAGTGAGGCTTCTTAGAGTCTGTGTTTTATCCAATCCTGTGAGACCAGTATTAGATTCCGATACACCACTGCAGGCACAATGCATCCCTTGGACCTTCACATTGACGATGAAACACAGAAATCGCATCGGAATTAAATTCAAAAGGCACAATGCCGCCTTAAGTACAAGAATAGAGACCCTTCTGACAGTCGGTGCTATGAGCATTCCCTGTGAGACCAGTATTAGTTTCCGATACACCACTGCATGTTAAAAGTATCCCTTGGACCATCACATTGACGATGAAACACAGATATCGCATTGGAACTAAATTCAAAAGGCACAATGCCGTCATAAGTACACGAATAGAGACTTATCTTTCAGTCGGTGCTTTGAGCATTCGCTGTGAGACCAGTAATAGTTTCCGATACACAACTGCAGGTTCAATGTATTCCTTGGACCTTCACATTGTCGATGAAACACAGAATTCGCATCGGAATTAAATACAAAATGCACAATGCCGCATTAAGTACAAGAATAGAGGCCCTTCTTACAGTCGGTGCTTTGAGCATTCCCTGTGAGACCAGTATTAGTTTAAAATACACCACTGCAGGTTCAATGTATTCCTTGAACCTTCACATTGACGATGAAACACAGAAATCGCATCGGAATTAAATACAAAAGGCACAATGCCACCTTAAGTGCAAGAATAGAAACTCCTCTTACTGTCGGTGCTTTAAGAATTCCCTGTGAGACCAGTAATAGTTTCCGATACACCACTGCAGGTTCAATGTATTCCTTGGACCTTCACATTGACGTTGAAACACAGAAATCGCATCGGAATTAAATACAAAAGGCGCAATGCCGCCTTAAGTAAAAGAATAGAGACTCTTCTTACGGTCGGTGCTTTAAGCATTGCCTGTGAGACCAGTATTAGTTTCTGATACACCACTGCAGGTTCAATGTATTCCTTGGACCTTCACATTGACGATGAAACACAGAAATCACATCGGAATTAATTACAAAAGGCACAATGCCATCGTAAGTACAAGAATAGAGACTCTTCTTACAGTCTGTGCTTCGAGCATTCCCTGTGAGACCAGTATTAGTTTCCGATACACCTCTGCAGGTTCAATGTATTCCTTGGACCTTCACATTGACGATGCAACACAGAAATCGCATCGGAATTAAGTACAAAAGGTGCAATGCCGCCTTAAGTACAAGAATAGAGACTCTTCTTACAGTCGGTGCTTTGAGCATTCCCTGTGAGACCAGTATTAGTTTCCGATACACCACTGCAGGTTCAATGTATTCCTTGGACCTTCACATTGACGATGAAACTCAGAAATCGCATCGGAATTAAATACAAAAGGCACAATGCCGCATTAAGTACAATAATAGAGACTCTTCTTACAGTCGGTGCTTTGAGCATTCCCTTTGAGACCAGTATTAGTTTCTGATACACCTCTGCAGTTTCAATGAATTCCTTGGAACTTCACATTGACGATGAAACACAGAAATCGCATCGGAATTAAATACAAAAGGCACAATGCCGTCTTAAGTACAAGAATAGAGACTCTTCTTACAGTCGGTGCTATGAGCATTCCCTGTGAGACCAGTATTAGTTTCCGATACACCACTGCAGGTTCAATGTATTCCTTGGACCTTCACATTGACGATGAAACACAGAAATGGCATGGGAATTAAATTCGAAAGGCACTATGCCATCTTAAGTACAAGAATAGAGACTCTTCTTACAGTCGGTGCTTTGAGCATTCCCTGTGAGACCAGTATTAGTTTCCGATACACCACTGAAGGTTCAATGTATTCCTTGGACCTTGACATTGACGATGAAACACAGAAATCGCATCGGAATTAAATACAAAAGGCACAATGCCGCCTTAAGTACAAGAATGGAGACTCTTCTTACAGTCGGTGCTTTGAGCATTCCCTGTGAGACCAGTATCAGTTTCCGATACACCACTGCAGGTTCAATGTATTCCTTGGACCTTCACATTGACGATGAAACGCAGAAATCGCATTGGAATTAATTACAAAAGGCGCAATGCCACCTTAAGTACAAGAATAGAGACTCTTCTTACAGTCGGTGTTTGAACATTCCCTGTGAGACCAGTATTAGTTTCTGATACACCACTGCAGGTTCAATGTATTCCATGCACCTTTAGATTGACGATGAAACACAGAAATCGCATCGGAGTTAAATACAGAAGGCACAATGCCGCCTTAAGTACAAGAACAGAGACTCTTCTTACAGTCGGTGCCTTGATCATTCCCTATGAGACCAGTATTAGTTTCCGATACACCACTGCCGGTTCAATGTGTTCCTTGGACCTTCACATTGACGATGAAACACAGAAATCGCATTGGAATTAAATACCAAAGGCGCAATGCCGCCTTAACTACAAGATTAGAGACTCTTCTTACAGTCGGTGCTTTGAGCATTCCCTGTGAGAAAAGTATTACTTTCCGATACACCACTGCAGGTTCAATGTATTCCTTGGACCTTCATATTGACAATGAAACACAGAAATCGCATCGGTATTAAATTGAAAAAGCGCAATGCCGCCTTAAGAACAAGAATAGAGACTCTTCTTACAGTTGGTGCTTTGAGCACTCCATGTGAAACCAGTATTACTTTCTGATACACAACTGCAGGTTCAATGTGATCTTTGGACCTTCGCATTGACGATGAAACACAGAAATCGCATCGAATTAAGTACAAAAGGCACAATACCGTCATCAGTGCAAGAATAGAGACTCTTCTTACAGTCGGTGCTTTGAGCATTCCCTGTGAGACCAGAATTAGTTTCCGATACACGACTGCAGGTTCTATGTATTCCTTGGACATTCACATTGATAATGAACCACAGAAGTCCCATCGGAATTAAATACAAAAGGCGCAATGCCGCCTTAAGTACAAGAATAGAGACTCTTTTCACAGTCGGTGCTTTGGGCATTCCCTGTGAGACCAGTATTAGTTTCCGATACACCACTCCAGGTTCAATGTATTCCTTGGACATTCACATTGACGATGAAACACAGAAATCACATCGGAATGAAATACAAAAGGCAAACTGCAGCGTTATTACAAGAATAGAGACTCCTCTTACAGTCGGTGCTTTCAGCATTCCCTGTGAGACCAGTATTAGTTTCCGATACTCCTCAGCAGGTTCAATGTATTCCTAGGACCTTCATATTGACGATGAAACACAGAAATCGCATCGGAATTAAATACAAAAGGCACAATGTCGCCTTAAGTACAAGAATAGAGACACTTCTTACAGTCGGTGCTTTGAGCATTCCCTGTGAGACCAGTATTAGTTTCCGATACACCACTCCAGGTTCAATGTATTCCTTGGACATTCACAATGACGATTAAACACAGAAATCGCATCGGAATGAAATACAAAAGCCAAACTGCCGCGTAAGTACAAGAATAGAGACTCTTCTTACAGTCGGTGCTTTCAGCTTCCCTGTGAGACCAGTATTAGTTTCCGATACACCTCAGCAGGTTCAATGTATTCCTAGGACCTTCACATTGACGATGAAACACAGAAATCGCATCGGAATTAAATACAAAAGGCACAATGTCGCATTAAGTACAAAAATAGAGACTCTTCTTGCAGTCGGTGTTTTGAGCATTCGCTGTGAGACCAGAATTAGTTTCCGATACACCACTCCAGGTTCAACGTAATCCTTGGACCTTCACATTGATGATGAAACACAGAAATCGCATCGGAATGAAATACAAACGGCAAACTGCCGCGTAAGTACAAGAATAAAGACTCGTCTTACAGTCTGTGTTTTGAGCATTCCCTGTGAGACCAGTATTAGTTCCCGATACACCACTGCAGGTTCAATGTATTCCTTTGACCTTCACATTGACGATGAAACACAGAAATCGAATCGGAATTAAATACAAAAGGCACAATGTCACCAAGAACAAGAATAGAGACTCTCTTTACAGTCGGTGCTTTGAGCATTCCCTGTGAGACCAGTATTAGTTTCCGATACACCACTGCCGGTTCAATGTATTCCTTGGACCTTCACATTGACGATGAAACACATAAACCGCATCGGAATTAAATACAAAAGGCACAATGCCGCCTTAAGTACAAGAATAGCGACTTTTCTTACGGTCGGTGCTTTGAGCATTCCCTGTGAGACCAGTATTAGTTTCCGATACACCACTGCAGGTTCAATGTATTCCTCGGACCTTCACATTGACGCTGAAACACAGATATTACATCGGAATTAAATACAAAAGGCACAATGCCGCCTTAAGTACAAGAATAGAGACTCTTCTTACAGTCGGTGTTTTGAACATTCCCTGTGAGACCAGTATTAGTTCCCGATACACCACTGCAGGTTCAATGTATTCCTTGGACCTTCACATTAACGATGAAACACAGAAATCGCATCCGAATTAAATACAATTGGCACAATGCCGTCTTAAGTACAAGAATAGAGACTCTTCTTACAGTCGATGCTATGAGCTTTCCCTGTGAGACCTGTATTAGTTTCCGATACACCTCTGCAGGTTCAATGTATTCCTTGGACCTTCACATTGACGATGAAACACAGAAATCGCATCGGAATTAAATACAAAAGGCACAATGTCACCAAGAACAAGAATAGAGACTCTCTTTACAGTCGGTGCTTTGAGCATTCCCTGTGAGACCAGTATTAGTTTCCGATACACCACTGCCGGTTCAATGTATTCCTTGGACAAACACATTGCCGATGAAAAACAGAAATTATATCGGAATTAAATACAAAAGACACAATGCCGTCTTAAGAGCAAGAATAGGGTCTCTTCTTACAGTCGGTGCTTTGAGCATTCCCTGTGAGACGAAAATTTGTTTCCGATACACCACTGCAAGTTCAATGTATTCCTTGGACATACACATTGACGATGAAACACTGAAATTACATCGTAATTAAATACAAAAGACTCAATGCCGCCTTAAGTACAAGAGGAGTGAGGCTTCTTAGAGTCTGTGTTTTATCCATTCCTGTGAGACCAGTATTAGTTTCCGATACACCACTGCAGGCACAATGTATCCCTTGGACCTCCACATTGACGATGAAACACAGAAATCGCATCGGAATTAAATTCAAAAGGCACAATGCCGCCTTAAGTACAAGAATAGAGACCCTTCTGTCAGTCGGTGCTATGAGCATTCCCTGTGAGACCAGTATTAGTTTCCGATACACCACTGCGGGTTAAAAGTATCCCTTGGACCTTCACATTGACGATGAAACACGGATATCGCATTGGAATTAAATTCAAAAGGCACAATGCCGTCATAAGTACACGAATAGAGACTCATCTTGCAGTCGGTGCTTTGAGCATTCCCTGTGAGACCAGTATTAGTTGCCGATACACAACTGCAGGTTCAATGTATTCCTTGGACCTTCACATTGACGATGAAACACAGAAATCGCATCGGAATTAAATACAAAAGGCACAATGCCGCATTAAGTACAAGAATAGAGGCCCTTCTTACAGTCGGTGCTTTGAGCATTCCCTGTGAGACCAGTATTAGTTTAAGATACACCACTGCAGGTTCAATGTATTCCTTGGACCTTCACATTGACGATGAAACACAGAAATCGCATCGGAATAAAATACAAAAGGTGCAATGCCGCCTTAAGTACAAGAATAGAGACTCTTCTTACACTCGGTGCTTTGAGCACTCCCTGTGAGACCAGTATTAGTTTCTGATACACCACTGCAGGTTCAATGTATTCCTTGGACCTTCACATTGACGATGAAACACAGATATCGCATCGGAATTAAATACAAAAGGCGCAATGCCGCCTTATGTACAAGTATAGAAACTCTTCTTACAGTCGGTGATTTGAGCATTCCCTGTGAGACCAGTATTCGTTTCTGATACACCACTGCAGGTTCAATGTATTGCTTGGACCTTCACATTGACGATGAAACAGAGAAATCGCATCGGAATTAATTACACAACACACAATGCCATCATAAGTACAAGAATAGAGACTCTTCTTACAGTCTGTGCTTTGAGCATTCCCTGTGAGACCAGTATTAGTTTCCGATACACCACTGCAGGTTCAATGTATTCCTTGGACCTTCACATTGACGATGAAACACAGAAATCGCATCGGAATTAAGTACAAAAGGTGCAATGCCGCCTTAAGTACAAGAATAGAGACTCTTCTTACTGTCGGTGCTTTGAGCATTCCCTTTGAGACCAGTATTAGTTTCTGATACACCACTGCAGGTTCAATGTATTCCTTGGAACTTCACATTGATGATGAAACACAGAAATCGCATCGGAATTAAATACAAAAGGCACAATGCCGTCTTAAGTACAAGAATAGAGACTCTTCTTACAGTCGGTGCTATGAGCATTCCCTGTGAGACCAGTATTAGTTTCCGATACACCACTGCAGGTTCAATGTATTCCTTGGACCTTCACATTGACGATGAAACACAGAAATGGCAACGGAATTAAATTCAAAAGGCACTATGCCATCTTAAGTACAAGAATAGAGACTCTTCTTACAGTCGGTGCTTTGAGCAGTCCCTGTGAGACCAGTATTAGTTTCCGATACACCACTGAAGGTTCAATGTATTCCTTGGACCTTGACATTGACGATGAAACACAGAAATCGCATCGGAATTAAATACAAAACTCACAATGCCGCCTTAAGTACAAGAATGGAGACTCTTCTTACAGTCGGTGCTTTGAGCATTCCCTGTGAGACCAGTATCAATTTCCGATACACCACTGCAGGTTCAATGTATTCCTTGGACCTTCACATTGACGATGAAACGCAGAAATCGCATTGGAATTAATTACAAAAGGCGCAATGCCGCCTTAAGTACAAGAATAGAGACTCTTCTTACAGTCGGTGCTTTGAACATTCATTGTGTGACCAGTATTAGTTTCTGATACACCACTGCAGGTTCAATGTATTCCTTGCACCTTTAGATTGACCATGAAACACAGAAATCGCATCGGAGTTAAATACAGAAGGCACAATGCCGCCTTAAGTACAAGAACAGAGACTCTTCTTACAGTCGGTGCCTTGAGCATTCCCTATGAGACCAGTATTAGTTTCCGATACACCACTGCCGGTTCAATGTGTTCCTTGGACCTTCACATTGACGATGAAACACAGAAATCGCACTGGAATTAAATACAAAAGGCGCAATGCCGCCTTAACTACAAGAATAGAGACTCTTCTTACAGTCGGTGCTTTGAGCATTCCCTGTGAGAAAAGTATTACTTTCCGATACACCACTGCAGGTTCAATGTATTCCTTGGACCTTCATATTGACAATGAAACACAGAAATCGCATCGGAATTAAATTGAAAAGGCGCAATGCCGCCTTAAGAACAAGAATAGAGACTCTTCTTACAGTTGGTGCTTTGAGCACTCCCTGTGAGACCAGTAATACTTTCTGATACACAACTGCAGGTTCAATGTGATCTTTGGACCTTCACATTGACGATGAAACACAGAAATCGCATCGGAATTAAGTACAAAAGGCACAATGCCGTCATCAGTACAAGAATAGAGACTCTTCTTACAGTCGGTGCTTTAAGCATTCCCTGTGAGACCAGAATTAGTTTCCGATACACCACTGCAGGTTCTATGTATTCCTTGGACATTCACATTGACGATGAAACCCAGAAATCGCATCGGAATTAAATACAAAAGGCGCAATGCCACCTTACGTACAAGCATAGAGACTCCTCTTACAGTCGATGCTTTGAGCATTCCCTGTGAGACCAGTATTAGTTTCCGATACACCACTGCAGGTTCAATGTATTCCTTGGACCTTCACATTGACGATGAAACACAGAAATCGCATCCGAATTAAATACAATTGGCACAATGCCGTGTTAAGTACAAGAATAAAGACTCTTCTTACAGTCGGTGCTATGAGCATTCCCTGTGAGACCTGTATTAGTTTCCGATACACCACTGCAGGTTCAATGTATTCCTTGGACCTTCACATTGACGATGAAACACAGAAATCGCATCGGAATTAAATAAAAATCGCACAATGCCGCCTTAAGTACAAGAATTGTGACTCTTCTTACAGTCGGTGCTTTGAGCATTCCCTGTGAGACCAGTATTAGTTTCCGATACACAACTGCAGGTTAAATGTATTCCTTGGACCTTCACATTGACGATGAAACACAGAATTCGCATCGGAATTAAATTCAAAAGGCACTATGCCATCTTAAGTACAAGAATAGAGACTCTTCTTACAGTCGGTGCTTTGAACATTCCCTGTGAGACCAGTATTAGTTTCCGATACACCACTGAAGGTTCAATGTATTCCTTGGACTTGACATTGACGATGAAACACAGAAATCGCATCGGAATTAAATACAAAAGGCACATTGCCGCCTTAAGTACAGGAATAGAGACTCTTCTTACAGTCGGTGCTTTGAGCATTCCCTGTGAGACCAGTATTAGTTTCCGATACACCACTGCAGGTTCAATGTATTCCTTGGACCTTCACATTGACGATGAAACGCAGAAATCGCATTGGAATTAATTACAAAAGGCGCTATCCCGCCTTAAGTACAAGAATAGAGACTCTTCTTACAGTCGGTGCTTTGAACATTCCCTGTGAGACCAGTATTAGATTGTGATACACCACTGCAGGTTCAATGTATTTCTTGCACCTTTACATTGACGATGAAACACAGAAATGGCATCGGAGTTAAATACAGAAGGCACAATGCCGCCTTAAGTACAAGAACAGAGACTCTTCTTACTGTCGGTGCCTTGAGCATTCCCTTTGAGTCCAGTATTAGTTTCCGATACACCACTGCCGGTTCAATGTTTTCCTTGGACCTTCACATTGACGGTGAAACACAAAAATCGCATTATAATTAAATACAAAAGGTGCAATGCCGCCTGAATTACAGGAATAGAGACTCTTCTTACAGTCGGTGCTTTGAGCAATCCCTGTGAGAAAAGTATTACTTTCCGATACACCACTGCAGGTTCAATGTATTCCTTGGACCTTCATATTGACAATGAAACACAGAAATCGCATCTGAATTAAATTGAAAAGGCGCAATGCCGCCTTAAGGACAGGAATAGAGACTCTTCTTACAGTCGGTGCTTTGAGCACTCCCTGTGAGGCCAGTATTACTTTCTGATACACAACTGCAGGTTCAATGTGATCCTTGGACCTTCACATTGACGATGAAACAAAGAAATCGCATCGGAATTAAGTACAAAAGGCACAATGCCGTCATCAGTACAAGAATAGAGACTCTTCTTACAGTCGGTGCTTTGAGCATTCCCTGTGAGACCAGAATTAGTTTCCGATACACGACTGCAGGTTCTATGTATTCCTTGGACATTCACATTGACGATGAAACCCAGAAATCGCATCGGAATGAAATACAAAAGGCGCAATGCCACCTTAAGTACAAGCATAGACACTCTTCTTACAGTCGATGCTTTGAGCATTCCGTGTGAGACCAGTATTAGTTTCCGATACACCACTGCAGGTTCAATGTATTCCTTGGACCTTCACATTAACGATGAAACACAGAAATCGCATCCGAATTAAATACAATTGGCACAATGCCGTCTTAAGTACAAGAATAGAGACTCTTCTTACAGTCGATGCTATGAGCTTTCCCTGTGAGACCTGTATTAGTTTCCGATACACCTCTGCAGGTTCAATGTATTCCTTGGACCTTCACATTGGCGATGAAACACAGAAATCGCATCGGAACTAAATACAAATCGCACAATGCCGCCTTAAGTACAAGAATTGTGACTCTTCTTACAGTCGGAGCTTTCAGCATTCCCTGTGAGACCAGTATTAGTTTCCGATACACCACTGCAGGTACAATATATTCCTTGGACCTTCACATTGATGATGAAACACAGAAATCGCATCGGAATGAAATACAAACGGCAAACTGCCACGTAAGTACAAGAATAAAGACTCGTCTTACAGTCTGTGTTTCGAGCATTCCCTGTGAGACCAGTATTAGTTCCCGATACACCACTGCAGGTTCAATGTATTCCTTGGACCTTCACATTGACGATGAAACACAGAAATCGCATCGGAATTAAATACAAAAGGCACAATGTCACCAAGAACAAGAATAGAGACTCTCTTTACAGTCGGTGCTTTGAGCATTCCCTGTGAGACCAGTATTAGTTTCCGATACACCACTGCCGGTTCAATGTATTCCTTGGACCTTCACATTGACGATGAAACACATAAACCGCATCGGAATTAAATACAAAAGGCACAATGCCGCCTTAAGTACAAGAATAGAGACTTTTCTTACGGTCGGTGCTTTGAGCATTCCCTGTGAGACCGGTATTAGTTTCCGATACACCACTGCAGGTTCAATGTATTCCTCGGACCTTCACATTGACGCTGAAACACAGATATTACATCGGAATTAAATACAAAAGGCACAATGCCGCCTTAAGTACAAGAATAGAGACTCTTCTTACAGTCGGTGTTTTGAGCATTCCCTGTGAGACCAGTATTAGTTTCCAATACACCACTGCAGGTTCAATGTATTCCTTGGACAAACACATTGCCGATGAAAAACAGAAATTATATCGGAATTAAATACAAAAGACACAATGCCGTCTTAAGAGCAAGAATAGGGACTCTTCTTACAGTCGGTGCTTTGAGCATTCCCTGTGAGACCAAAATTAGTTTCCGATACACCACTGCAAGTTCAATGTATTCCTTGGACATACACATTGACGATGAAACACTGAAATTACATCGGAATTAAATACAAAAGACTCAATGCCGCCTTAAGTACAAGAGGAGTGAGGCTTCTTAGAGTCTGTGTTTTATCCATTCCTGTGAGACCAGTATTAGTTTCCGATACACCACTGCAGGCACAATGTATCCCTTGGACCTTCACATTGACGATGAAACACAGAAATCGCATCGGAATTAAATTCAAAAGGCACAATGCCGCCTTAAGTACAAGAATAGAGACCCTTCTGACAGTCGGTGCTATGAGCATTCCCTGTGAGACCAGTATTAGTTTCCGATACACCACTGCGGGTTAAAAGTATCCCTTGGACCTTCACATTGACGATGAAACACAGATATCGCATTGGAATTAAATTCAAAAGGCACAATGCCGTCATAAGTACACGAATAGAGACTCATCTTGCAGTCGGTGCTTTGAGCATTCCCTGTGAGACCAGTATTAGTTTCCGATACACAACTGCAGGTTCAATGTATTCCTTGGACCTTCACATTGACGATGAAACACAGAAATCGCATCGGAATTAAATACAAAAGGCACAATGCCGCATTAAGTACAAGAATAGAGGCCCTTCTTACAGTCGGTGCTATGAGCATTCCCTGTGAGACCAGTATTAGTTTAAGATACACCACTGCAGGTTCAATGTATTCCTTGGACCTTCACATTGACGATGAAACACAGAAATGGCATCGGAATTGAATACAAAAGTGCAATGCCGCCTTAAGTACAAGAATAGAGACTCTTCTTACACTCGGTGCTTTGGGCACTCCCTGTGAGACCAATATTAGTTTCTGATACACCACTGCAGGTTCAATGTATTCCTCGGACCTTCACATTGACGATGAAACACAGATATCGCATCGGAATTAAATACAAAAGGCGCAATGCCGCCTTAAGTACAAGTATAGAGACTCTTCTTACAGTCGGTGATTTGAGCATTCCCTGTGAGACCAGTATTAGTTTCTGATACACCACTGCAGGTTCAATGTATTGCTTGGACCTTCACATTGACGATGAAACAGAGAAATCGCATCGGAAATAATTACAGAAGGCACAATGCCATCATAAGAACAAGAATAGAGACTCTTCTTACAGTCTGTGCTTTGAGCATTCCCTGTGAGACCAGTATTAGTTTCCGATACACCACTGCAGGTTCAATGTATTCCTTGGACCTTCACATTGACGATGAAACACAGAAATCGCATCGGAATTAAGTACAAAAGGTGCAATGCCGCCTTAAGTACAAGAATAGAGACTCTTCTTACAGTCGGTGCTTTGAGCATTCCCTGTGAGACCGGTATTAGTTTCCGATACACCACTGCAGGTTCAATGTATTCCTTGGACCTTCACATTGACGATGAAACTCAGAAATCGCATCGGAATTAAATACAAAAGGCACAATGCCGCATTAAGTACAATAATAGAGACTCTTCTTACAGTCGGTGCTTTGAGCATTCCCTTTGAGACCAGTATTAGTTTCTGATACACCACTGCAGGTTCAAAGTATTCCTTGGAACTTCACATTGTCGATGAAACACAGAAATCGCATCGGAATTAAATACAAAAGGCCCAATTCCGTCTTAAGTACAAGAATGGAGACTCTTCTTACAGTCGGTGCTATGAGCATTCCCTGTGAGACCAGTATTAGTTTCCGATACACCACTGCAGGTTCAATGTATTCCTTGGACCTTCACATTGACGATGAAACACAGAAATGGCATCGGAATTAAATTCAAAAGGCACTATGCCATCTTAAGTACAAGAATAGAGACTCTTCTTACAGTCGGTGCTTTGAGCAGTCCCTGTGAGACCAGTATTAGTTTCCGATACACCACTGAAGGTTCAATGTATTCCTTGGACCTTGACATTGACGATGAAACACAGAAATCGCATCTGTATTAAATTGAAAAGGCGCAATGCCGCCTTAAGAACAAGAATAGAGACTCTTCTTACAGTTGGTGCTTTGAGCATTCCCTGTGAGACCAGAATTAGTTTCCGATACACGACTGCAGGTTCTATGTACTCCTTGGACATTCACATTGAATATGAACCACAGAAATCACATCGGAATTAAATACAAAAGGCGCAATGCCGCCTTAAGTACAAGAATAGAGACTCTTTTTACAGTCGGTGCTTTGAGCATTCCCTGTGAGACCAGAATTAGTTTCCGATACACCACTCCAGGTTCAATGTATTCCTTGGACATTCACATTGACGATGAAACACAGAAATCACATCGGAATGAAATACAAAAGGCAAACTGCCGCGTAAGTACAAGAATAGAGACTCCTCTTACAGTCGGTGCTTTCAGCATTCCCTGTGAGACCAGTATTAGTTTCCGATACTCCTCAGCAGGTTCAATGTATTCCTAGGACCTTCATATTGACGATGAAACACAGAAATCGCATCGGAATTAAATACAAAAGGCACAATGTCGCCTTAAGTACAAGAATAGAGACTCTTTTTACAGTCGGTGCTTTGAGCATTCCCTGTGAGACCAGAATTAGTTTCCGATACACCACTCCAGGTTCAATGTATTCCTTGGACATTCACATTGACGATGAAACACAGAAATCACATCGGAATGAAATACAAAAGGCAAACTGCCGCGTAAGTACAAGAATAGAGACTCCTCTTACAGTCGGTGCTTTCAGCATTCCCTGTGAGACCAGTATTAGTTTCCGATACTCCTCAGCAGGTTCAATGTATTCCTAGGACCTTCATATTGACGATGAAACACAGAAATCGCATCGGAATTAAATACAAAAGGCACAATGTCGCCTTAAGTACAAGAATAGAGACTCTTCTTACAGTCGGTGCTTTGAGCATTCCCTGTGAGACCAGTATTAGTTTCCGATACACCACTCCAGGTTCAATGTATTCCTTGGACATTCACAATGACGATGAAACACAGAAATCGCATCGGAATGAAATACAAAAGCCAAACTGCCGCGTAAGTACAAGAATAGAGACTCTTCTTACAGTCGGTGCTTTCAGCTTCCCTGTGAGACCAGTATTAGTTTCCGATACACCTCAGCAGGTGCAATGTATTCCTAGGACCTTCACATTGACGATGAAACACAGAAATCGCATCGGAATTAAATACAAAAAGCACAATGTCGCATTAAGTACAAAAATAGAGACTCTTCTTGCAGTCGGTGTTTTGAGCATTCCCTGTGAGACCAGAATTAGTTTCCGATACACCACTCCAGGTTCAACGTAATCCTTGGACCTTCACATTGACGATGAAACACAGAAATCGCATCGGAATGAAATACAAAAGCCAAACTGGCGCGTAAGTACAAGAATAGAGGCTCTTCTTACAGTCGATGCTTTCAGCTTCCCTGTGAGACCAGTATTAGTTTCCGATACACCACTCCAGGTTCAATGTATTCCTTGGACATTCACATTGACGATGAAACACAGAAATCGCATCGGAATTAAGTACAAAAGGCACAATGCCGCCTTATGTACAAGAACAGAGACTCTTCTTACGGTAGGTGCTTTGAGCATTCCCTGTGAGACCAGTATTAGTTTCCGATACACCACTGCAGGTACAATATATTCCTTGGACCATCACATTGATGATGAAACACAGAAATCGCATCGGAATGAAATACAAACGGCAAACTGCCGCGCAAGTACAAGAATAAAGACTCGTCTTACAGTCTGAGTTTTGAGCATTCTATGTGAGACCAGTATTAGTTCCCGATACACCACTGCAGGTTCAATGTATTCCTTGGACCTTCACATTGACGATGAAACACAGAAATCGCATCGGAATTAAATACAAAAGGCACAATGTCACCAAGAACAAGAATAGAGACTCTCTTTACAGTCGGTGCTTTGAGCATTCCCTGTGAGACCAGTATTAGTTTCCGATACACCACTGCCGGTTCAATGTATTCCTTGGACCTTCACATTGACGATGAAACACATAAACCGCATCGGAATTAAATACAAAAGGCACAATGCCGCCTTAAGTACAAGAATAGTGACTTTTCTTACGGTCGGTGCTTTGAGCATTCCCTGTGAGACCGGTATTAGTTTCCGATACACCACTGCAGGTTCAATGTATTCCTCGGACCTTCACATTGACGCTGAAACACAGATATTACATCGGAATTAAATACAAAAGGCACAATGCCGCCTTAAGTACAAGAATAGAGACTCTTCTTACAGTCGGTGTTTTGAGCATTCCCTGTGAGACCAGTATTAGTTTCCAATACACCAATGCAGGTTCAATGTATTCCTTGGACAAACACATTGCCGATTAAAAAAACAGAAATTATATCGGAATTAAGTACAAAAGACACAATGCCGTCTTAAGAGCAAGAATAGGGACTCTTCTTACAGTCGGTGCTTTGAGCATTCCCTGTGAGACCAAAATTAGTTTCCGATACACCACTGCAAGTTCAATGTATTCCTTGGACATACACATTGACGATGAAACACTGAAATTACATCGGAATTAAATACAAAAGACTCAATGCCGCCTTAAGTACAAGAGGAGTGAGGCTTCTTAGAGTCTGTGTTTTATCCATTCCTGTGAGACCAGTATTAGTTTCCGATACACCACTGCAGGCACAATGTATCCCTTGGACCTTCACATTGACGATGAAACACAGATATCGCACTGGAATTAAATTCAAAAGGCACAATGCCGTCATAAGTACACGAATAGAGACTCATCTTGCAGTCGGTGCTTTGAGCATTCCCTGTGAGACCAGTATTAGTTTCCGATACACAACTGCATGTTCAATGTATTCCTTGGACCTTCACATTGACGATGAAACACAGAAATCGCATCGGAATTAAATACAAAAGGCACAATGCCGCATTAAGTACAAGAATAGAGGCCCTTCTTACAGTCGGTGCTTTGAGCATTCCCTGTGAGACCAGTATTAGTTTAAGATACACCACTGCAGGTTCAATGTATTCCTTGGACCTTCACATTGACGATGAAACACAGAAATCGCATCGGAATTAAATACAAAAGGCACAATGCCGTCTTAAGTACAAGAATAGAGACTCTTCTTACAGTCGGTGCTATGAGCATTCCCTGTGAGACCAGTATTAGTTTCCGATACACCACTGCAGGTTCAATGTATTCCTTGGACCTTCACATTGACGATGAAACACAGAAATGGCATCGGAATTAAATTCAAAAGGCACTATGCCATCTTAAGTACAAGAATAGAGACTCTTCTTACAGTCTGTGCTTTGAGCAGTCCCTGTGAGACCAGTATTAGTTTCCGATACACCACTGAAGGTTCAATGTATTCCTTGGACCTTGACATTGACGATGAAACACAGAAATCGCAATGGAATTAAATACAAACGGCACAATGCCGCCTTAAGTACAAGAATGGAGACTCTTCTTACAGTCGGTGCTTTGAGCATTCCCTGTGAGACCAGTATCAGTTTCCGATACACCACTGCAGGTTCAATGTATTCCTTGGACCTTCACATTGACGATGAAACGCAGAAATCGCATTGGAATTAATTACAAAAGGCGCAATGCCGCCTAAAGTACAAGAATAGAGACCCTTCTTACAGTCGGTGCTTTGAACATTCCCTGTGAGACCAGTATTAGTTTCTGATACACCACTCCAGGTTCAATGTATTCCTTGCACCTTTAGATTGACCATGAAACACAGAAATCGCATCGGAGTTAAATACAGAAGGCACAATGCCGCCTTAAGTACAAGAACAGAGACTCTTCTTACAGTCGGTGCCTTGAGCATTCCCTATGAGACCAGTATTAGTTTCCGATACACCACTGCCGGTTCAATGTGTTCCTTGGACCTTCACATTGACGATGAAACACAGAAATCGCGTTGGAATTAAATACAAAAGGCGCAATGCCGCCTTAACTACAAGAATAGAGACTCTTCTTACAGTCGGTGCTTTGAGCATTCCCTGTGAGAAAAGTACTACTTTCCGATACACCACTGCAGGTTCAATGTATTCCTTGGAGCTTCATATTGACAATGAAACACAGAATTCGCATCGGAATTAAATTCAAAAGGCACTATGCCATCTTAAGTACAAGAATAGAGACTCTTCTTACAGTCGGTGCTTTGAACATTCCCTGTGAGACCAGTATTAGTTTCCGATACACCACTGAAGGTTCAATGTATTCCTTAAACTTGACATTGACGATGAAACACAGAAATCGCATCGGAATTAAATACAAAAGGCACAATGCCGATTTAAGTACAGGAATAGAGACTCTTCTTACAGTCGGTGCTTTGAGCATTCCCTGTGAGACCAGTATTAGTTTCCGATACACCACTGCAGGTTCAATGTATTCCTTGGACCTTCACATTGACGATGAAACGCAGAAATCGCATTGGAATTAATTACAAAAGGCGCAATCCCGCCTTAAGTACAAGAATAGAGACTCTTCTTACAGTCGGTGCTTTGAACATTCCCTGTGAGACCAGTATTAGTTTGTGATACACCACTGCAGGTTCAATGTATTTCTTGCACCTTTACATTGACGGTGAAACACAGAATTTGCATCGGAGTTAAATACAGAGGGCACAATGCCGCCTTAAGTACAAGAACAGAGACTCTTCTTACTGTCGGTGCCTTGAGCATTCCCTTTGAGTCCAGTATTAGTTTCCGATACACCACTGCCGGTTCAATGTGTTCCTTGGACCTTCACATTGACGGTGAAACACAAAAATCGCATTATAATTAAATACAAAAGGCGCAATGCCACCTGAACTACAGGAATAGAGACTCTTCTTACAGTCGGTGCTTTGAGCATTCCCTGTGAGAAAAGTATTACTTTCCGATACACCACTGCAGGTTCAATGTATTCCTTGGACCTTCATATTGACAATGAAACACAGAAATCGAATCTGAATTAAATTGAAAAGGCGCAATGCCGCCTTAAGGACAAGAATAGAGACTCTTCTTACAGTCGGTGCTTTGAGCACTCCCTGTGAGACCAGTATTACTTTCTGATACACAACTGCAGGTTCAATGTGATCCTTGGACCTTCACATTGACGATGAAACAAAGAAATCGCATCGGAATTAAGTACAAAAGGCACAATGCCGTCATCAGTACAAGAATAGAGACTCTTCTTACAGTCGGTGCTTTGAGCATTCCCTGTGAGACCAGAATTAGTTTCCGATACACGACTGCAGTTTCTATGTATTCCTTGGACATTCACAGTGACGATGAAACCCAGAAATCGCATCGGAATTAAATACAAAAGGCGCAATGCCACCTTAAGTACAAGCATAGAGACTCTTCTTACAGTCGATGCTTTGAGCATTCCGTGTGAGACCAGTATTAGTTTCCGATACACCACTGCAGGTTCAATGTATTCCTTGGACCTTCACATTAACGATGAAACACAGAAATCGCATCGGAATTAAATACAAATCGCACAATGCCGCCTTAAGTACAAGAATTGTGACTCTTCTTACAGTCGGTGCTTTCAGCATTCCCTGTGAGACCAGTATTAGTTTCCGATACACCACTGCAGGTACAATATATTCCTTGGACCTTCACATTGATGATGAAACACAGAAATCGCATCGGAATGAAATACAAACGGCAAACTGCCGCGTAAGTACAAGAATAAAGACTCGTCTTACAGTCTGTGTTTTGAGCATTCCCTGTGACACCAGAATTACTTTCCGATACACCACTGCAGGTTCAATGTATTCCTTGGACCTTCATATTGACAATGAAACACAGAAATCGAATCTGAATTAAATTGAAAAGGCGCAATGCCGCCTTAAGGACAAGAATAGAGACTCTTCTTACAGTCGGTGCTTTGAGCACTCCCTGTGAGACCAGTATTACTTTCTGATACACAACTGCAGGTTCAATGTGATCCTTGGACCTTCACATTGACGATGAAACAAAGAAATCGCATCGGAATTAAGTACAAAAGGCACAATGCCGTCATCAGTACAAGAATAGAGACTCTTCTTACAGTCGGTGCTTTGAGCATTCCCTGTGAGACCAGAATTAGTTTCCGATACACGACTGCAGGTTCTATGTATTCCTTGGACATTCACAGTGACGATGAAACCCAGAAATCGCATCGGAATTAAATACAAAAGGCACAATGTCGCCTTAAGTACAAGAATAGAGACTCTTCTTACAGTCGGTGCTTTGAGCATTCCCTGTGAGACCAGTATTAGTTTCCGATACACCACTCCAGGTTCAATGTATTCCTTGGACATTCACAATGACGATGAAACACAGAAATCGCATCGGAATGAAATACAAAAGCCAAACTGCCGCGTAAGTACAAGAATAGAGACTCTTCTTACAGTCGGTGCTTTCAGCTTCCCTGTGAGACCAGTATTAGTTTCCGATACACCTCAGCAGGTTCAATGTATTCCTAGGACCTTCACATTGACGATGAAACACAGAAATCGCATCGGAATTAAATACAAAAAGCACAATGTCGCATTAAGTACAAAAATTGAGACTCTTCTTGCAGTCGGTGTTTTGAGCATTCCCTGTGAGACCAGAATTAGTTTCCGATACACCACTCCAGGTTCAACGTAATCCTTGGACCTTCACATTGACGATGAAACACAGAAATCGCATCGGAATGAAATACAAAAGCCAAACTGGCGCGTAAGTACAAGAATAGAAGCTCTTCTTACAGTCGATGCTTTCAGCTTCCCTGTGAGACCAGTATTAGTTTCCGATACACCACTCCAGGTTCAATGTATTCCTTGGACATTCACATTGACGATGAAACACAGAAATCGCATCGGAATTAAGTACAAAAGGCACAATGCCGCCTTATGTACAAGAATAGAGACTCTTCTTACGGTAGGTGCTTTGAGCATTCCCTGTGAGACCAGTATTAGTTTCCGATACACCACTGCAGGTACAATATATTCCTTGGACCTTCACATTGATGATGAAACACAGAAATCGCATCGGAATGAAATACAAACGGCAAACTGCCGCGTAAGTACAAGAATAAAGACTCGTCTTACAGTCTGTGTTTTGAGCATTCCCTGTGAGACCAGTATTAGTTCCCGATACACCACTGCAGGTTCAATGTATTCCTTGGACCTTCACATTGACGATGAAACACAGAAATCGCATCGGAATTAAATACAAAAGGCACAATGTCACCAAGAACAAGAATAGAGACTCTCTTTACAGTCGGTGCTTTGAGCATTCCCTGTGAGACCAGTATTAGTTTCCGATACACCACTGCCGGTTCAATGTATTCCTTGGACCTTCACATTGACGATGAAACACATAAACCGCATCGGAATTAAATACAAAAGGCACAATGCCGCCTTAAGTACAAGAATAGTGACTTTTCTTACGGTCGGTGCTTTGAGCATTCCCTGTGAGACCGGTATTAGTTTCCGATACACCACTGCAGGTTCAATGTATTCCTCGGACCTTCACATTGACGCTGAAACACAGATATTACATCGGAATTAAATACAAAAGGCACAATGCCGCCTTAAGTACAAGAATAGAGACTCTTCTTACAGTCGGTGTTTTGAGCATTCCCTGTGAGACCAGTATTAGTTTCCAATACACCCCTGCAGGTTCAATGTATTCCTTGGACAAACACATTGCCGATGAAAAACAGAAATTATATCGGAATTAAATACAAAAGACACAATGCCGTCTTAAGAGCAAGAATAGGGACTCTTCTTACAGTCGGTGCTTTGAGCATTCCCTGTGAGACCAAAATTAGTTTCCGATACACCACTGCAAGTTCAATGTATTCCTTGGACATACACATTGACGATGAAACACTGAAATTACATCGGAATTAAATACAAAAGACTCAATGCCGCCTTAAGTACAAGAGGAGTGAGGCTTCTTAGAGTCTGTGTTTTATCCATTCCTGTGAGACCAGTATTAGTTTCCGATACACCACTGCAGGCACAATGTATCCCTTGGACCACCACATTGACGATGAAACACAGAAATCGCATCGGAATTAAATTCAAAAGGCACAATGCCGCCTTAAGTACAAGAATAGAGACCCTTCTGACAGTCGGTGCTATGAGCATTCCCTGTGAGACCAGTATTAGTTTCCGATACACCACTGCGGGTTAAAAGTATCCCTTGGACCTTCACATTGACGATGAAACACAGATATCGCATTGGAATTAAATTCAAAAGGCACAATGCCGTCATAAGTACACGAATAGAGACTCATCTTGCAGTCGGTGCTTTGAGCATTCCCTGTGAGACCAGTATTAGTTTCCGATACACAACTGAAGGTTCAATGTATTCCTTGGACCTTCACATTGACGATGAAACACAGAAATCGCATCGGAATTAAATACAAAAGGCACAATGCCGCATTAAGTACAAGAATAGAGGCCCTTCTTACAGTCGGTGCTTTGAGCATTCCCTGTGAGACCAGTATTAGTTTAAGATACACCACTGCAGGTTCAATGTATTGCTTGGACCTTCACATTGACGATGAAACAGAGAAATCGCATCGGAATTAATTACAAAAGGCACAATGCCATCATAAGTACAAGAAAAAGAGACTCTTCTTACAGTCTGTGCTTTGAGCATTCCCTGTGAGACCAGTATTAGTTTCCGATACACCACTGCAGGTCCAATGTATTCCTTGGACCTTCACATTGACGATGAAACACAGAAATCGCATCGGAATTAAGTACAAAAGGTGCAATGCCGCCTTAAGTACAAGAATAGAGACTCTTCTTACAGTCGGTGCTTTGAGCATTCCCTGTGAGACCAGTATTAGTTTCCGATACACCACTGCAGGTTCAATGTATTCCTTGGACCTTCACATTGACGATGAAACTCAGAAATCGCATCGGAATTAAATACAAAAGGCACAATGCCGCATTAAGTACAATAATAGAGACTCTTCTTACAGTCGGTGCTTTGAGCATTCCCTTTGAGACCAGTATTAGTTTCTGATACACCACTGCAGGTTCAATGTATTCCTTGGAACTTCACATTGACGATGAAACACAGAAATCGCATCGGAATTAAATACAAAAGGCACAATGCCGTCTTAAGTACAAGAATAGAGACTCTTCTTACAGTCGGTGCTATGAGCATTCCCTGTGAGACCAGTATTAGTTTCCGATACACCACTGCAGGTTCAATGTATTCCTTGGACCTTCACATTGACGATGAAACACAGAAATGGGATCGGAATTAAATTCAAAAGGCACTATGCCATCTTAAGTACAAGAATAGAGACTCTTCTTACAGTCGGTGCTTTGAGCAGTCCCTGTGAGACCAGTATTAGTTTCCGATACACCACTGAAGCTTCAATGTATTCCTTGGACCTTGACATTGACGATGAAACACAGAAATCGCATCGGAATTAAATACAAACGGCACAATGCCGCCTTAAGTACAAGAATCAAGACACTTCTTACAGTCGGTGCTTTGAGCATTCCCTGTGAGACCAGTATTAGTTTCTGATACACCACTGCAGGTTCAATGTATTCCTTGGAACTTGACATTGACGATGAAACACAGAAATCGCATCGGAATTAAATACAAAAGGCACAATGCCGTCTTAAGTACAAGAATAGAGACTCTTCTTACAGTCGGTGCTATGAGCATTCCCTGTGAGACCAGTATTAGTTTCCGATACACCACTGCAGGTTCAATGTATTCCTTGGACCTTCACATTGACGATGAAACACAGAAATGGCATCGGAATTAAATTCAAAAGGCACTATTCCATCTTAAGTACAAGAGTAGAGACTCTTCTTACAGTCGGTGATTTGAGCAGTCCCTGTGAGACCAGTATTAGTTTCTGATACACCACTGCAGGTTCAATGTATTCCTTGCACCTTTAGATTGACCATGAAACACAGAAATCGCATCGGAGTTAAATACAGAAGGCACAATGCCGCCTTAAGTACAAGAACAGAGACTCTTCTTACAGTCGGTGCCTTGAGCATTCCCTATGAGACCAGTATTAGTTTCCGATACACCACTGCCGGTTCAATGTGTTCCTTGGACCTTCACATTGACGATGAAACACAGAAATCGCATTGTAATTAAATACAAAAGGCGCAATGCCGCCTTAACTACAAGAATAGAGACTCTTCTTACAGTCGGTGCTTTGAGCATTCCCTGTGAGAAAAGTATTACTTTCCGATACACCACTGCAGGTTCAATGTATTCCTTGGACCTTCATATTGACAATGAAACACAGAAATCGCATCGGAATTAAATTGAAAAGGCGCAATGCCGCCTTAAGAACAAGAATAGAGACTCTTCTTACAGTTGGTGCTTTGAGCACTCCCTGTGAGACCAGTATTACTTTCTGATACACAACTGCAGGTTCAATGTGAACTTTGGACCTTCACATTGACGATGAAACACAGAAATCGCATCGGAATTAAGTACAAAAGGCACAATGCCGTCATCAGTACAAGAATAGAGACTCTTCTTACAGTCGGTGCTTTGAGCATTCCCTGTGAGACCAGAATTAGTTTCCGATACACCACTGCAGGTTCTATGTATTCCTTGGACATTCACATTGACGATGAAACCCAGAAATCGCATCGGAATTAAATACAAAAGGCGCAATGCCACTTTAAGTACAAGCATAGAGACTCTTCTTACAGTCGATGCTTTGAGCATTCCCTGTGAGACCAGTATTAGTTTCCGATACACCACTGCAGGTTCAATGTATTCCTTTGAACTTCACATTGACGATGAAACACAGAAATCGCATCCGAATTAAATACAATTGGCACAATGCCGTCTTAAGTACAAGAATAGAGACTCTTCTTACAGTCGGTGCTATGAGCATTCCCTGTGAGACCTGTATTAGTTTCCGATACACCACTGCAGGTTCATTGTATTCCTTGGACCTTCACATTGACGATGAAACACAGAAATCGCATCGGAATTAAATACAAATCGCACAATGCCGCCTTAAGTACAAGAATTGTGACTCTTCTTACAGTCAGTGCTTTGAGCATTCCCTGTGAGACCAGTATTAGTTTCCGATACACAACTGCAGGTTAAATGTATTCCTTGGACCTTCACATTGACGATGAAACACAGAATTCGCATCGGAATTAAATTCAAAAGGCACTATGCCATCTTAAGTACAAGAATAGAGACTCTTCTTACAGTCGGTGCTTTGAACATTCCCTGTGAGACCAGTATTAGTTTCCGCTACACCACTGCCGGTTCAATGTGTTCCTTGGACCTTCACATTGACGGTGAAACACAAAAATCGCATTATAATTAAATACAAAAGGCGCAATGCCGCCTTAACTACAAGAATAGAGACTCTTCTTACAGTCGGTGCTTTGAGCATTCCCTGTGAGAAAAGTATTACTTTCCGATACACCACTGCAGGTTCAATGTATTCCTTGGACCTTCATATTGACAATGAAACACAGAAATCGCATCTGAATTAAATTGAAAAGGCGCAATGCCGCCTTAAGGACAAGAATAGAGACTCTTCTTACAGTCGGTGCTTTGAGCACTCCCTGTGAGACCAGTATTACTTTCTGATACACAACTGCAGGTTCAATGTGATCCTTGGACCTTCACATTGACGATGAAACAAAGAAATCGCATCGGAATTAAGTACAAAAGGCACAATGCCGTCATCAGTACAAGAGTAGTGACTCTTCTTACAGTCGGTGCTTTGAGCATTCCCTGTGAGACCAGAATTAGTTTCCGATACACGACTGCAGGTTCTATGTATTCCTTGGACATTCACATTGACGATGAAACCCAGAAATCGCATCGGAATTAAATACAAAAGGCGCAATGCCACCTTAAGTACAAGCATAGAGACTCTTCTTACAGTCGATGCTTTGAGCATTCCGTGTGAGACCAGTATTAGTTTCCGATACACCACTGCAGGTTCAATGTATTCCTTGGACCTTCACATTAACGATGAAACACAGAAATCGCATCCGAATTAAATACAATTGGCACAATGCCGTCTTAAGTACAAGAATAGAGACTCTTCTTACAGTCGGTGCTATGAGCTTTCCCTGTGAGACCTGTATTAGTTTCCGATACACCTCTGCAGGTTCAATGTATTCCTTGGACCTTCACATTGACGATGAAACACAGAAATCGCATCGGAATTAAATACAAATCGCACAATGCCGCCTTAAGTACAAGAATTGTGACTCTTCTTACAGTCGGTGCTTTCAGCATTCCCTGTGAGACCAGTATTAGTTTCCGATACACCACTGCAGGTTCAATGTATTCCTTCGACCTTCACATTGACGATGAAACACAGAAAACGCATCTGAATTAAATACAAAAGGCACAATACCGCCTTAAGTACAAGAATAGAAACTCTTCTTACAGTCGGTGCTTGAGCATTCCCTGTGAGACCAGTATTAGTTACCGATACACCACTGCAGGTTCAATGTATTCCTAGGACCTTCACATTGACGAAGAAACACAGAAATCACATCGGAGTTAAATACAAAAGGCACAATGCCGTCATAAGTACAAGAATAGAGGCTCTTCTTACAGTCGGTGCTATGAGCATTCCCTGTGAGACCAGTATTAGTTTCCGATACACCACTGCAGGTTCAATGTATACCTTGGACCTTCACATTGACGATGAAACACAGAAAACGCATCGGAGTTAAATACAAAAGGCCCAATGCCGCCTTAAGTACAAGAATAGAGACTCTTCATACAGTCGGTGTTTTGTGCATTCCCTGTGAGACCAGTGTTAGTTTCCGATACACCACTGCAGGTTCAATGTATTCCTTTGACCTTCACATTGACGATGAAACACAGAATTCGCATCGGAATTAAATTCAAAAGGCACTATGCCATCTTAAGTACAAGAATAGAGACTCTTCTTACAGTCGGTGCTTTGAGCATTCCCTGTGAGACCAGTATTAGTTTCGGATACACAATACTGAAGGTTCAATGTATTCCTTGGACTTGACATTGACGATGAAACACAGAAATCGCATCGGAATTAAATACAAAAGGCACAATGCCGCCTTAAGTACAGGAATAGAGACTCTTCTTACAGTCGGTGCTTTGAGCATTCCCTGTGAGACCAGTATTAGTTTCCGATACACCACTGCAGGTTCAATGTATTCCTTGGACCTTCACATTGACGATTAAACGCAGAAATCGCATTGGAATTAATTACAAAAGGCGCAATGCCGCCTTAAGTACAAGAATAGAGACTCTTCTTACAGTCGGTGCTTTGAGCATTCCCTGTGAGACCAGTATTAGTTTCCGATACACCACTGCAGGTTCAATGTATTCCTTGGACCTTCACATTGACGATTAAACGCAGAAATCGCATTGGAATTAATTACAAAAGGCGCAATGCCGCCTTAAGTACAAGAACAGAGGCTCTTCTTACAGTCGGTGCTATGAGCATTCCCTGTGAGACCTGTATTAGTTTCCGATACACCACTGCAGGTTCAATGTATTCCTTGGACCTTCACACTGACGATGAAACACAGAAATCGCGTCGGAATTAAATACAAATCACACAATGCCGCCTGAAGTACAAGAATTGTGACTCTTCTTACAGTCGTTGCCATGAGCATTCCCTGTGAGACCAGTATTAGGTTCCGATACACCACTGCAGGTTCAATGTATTACTTGGACCTTCACATTGACGATGAAACACAGAAATCGCATCGGAATTAAATACAAAAGGGGCAATGCCACCTTAAGTACAAGAATAGAGACTCTTCTTACAGTCGGTGCTTTGAGCATTCCCTGTGAGACCAGTATTAGTTTCTGATAAACCACTGCAGGTTCAATGTATTCCTTGGATCTTCACATTGACGATGAACCGCAGAAATCGCATCGGAAATAAAAACAAATGGCACAATGCCACCTTAGGTACAAGAATAGAGACTCTTCTTAAAGTCGGTGCCATGAGCATTCCCTGTGAGACCAGTATTAGGTTCCGATACACCACTGCAGGTTCAATGTATTCCTTGGACCTTCACATTGACGATGAAACACAGAAATCGCATCGGAATTAAATACAAACGGCGCAATGCCGCCTTAAGTACAAGAATAGAGACTCTTCTTACAGTCGGTGCTTTGAGCATTCCCTGTGGGGCCAGCATTAGTTTCTGATATACCACTGCAGGTTCCATGTATTCCTTGGACCTTCAAATTGACTATGAAACACAGAAATCGCATCCGAATTAAATACAATTGGCACAATGCCGCCTTATGTACAAGAATAGAGACTCTTCTTACTGTCGGTGCTTTGAGCATTCCCTGTGAGACCAGTATTAGTTTCCGATACACCACTGCAGGTTCAATGTATTCCTTGGACCTTCACATTGACGTTGAAACACAGAAATCGCATCGTAATTAAATACAAAAGGCGCAATCTCGCCTTAAGTACAAGAATAGAGACTCTTCTTACAGTCGGTGCTTTGAGCATTCCCTGTGAGACCAGTATTAGTTTCTGATACACCACTGAATGTTCAATGTATTCCTTGGACCTTCACATTGACGATGATACACAGAAATCGCATCGGAATTAATTACAAAAGGCACAATGCCGTCATAAGTACAAGAATAGAGACTCTTCTTACAGTCGGTGCTTTGAGCATTCCCTGTGAGACCAGTATTAGTTACCGATACACCACTGCAGGTTCAATGTATTCCTAGGACCTTCACATTGACGAAGAAACACAGAAATCACATCGGAGTTAAATACAAAAGGCACAATGCCGTCATAAGTACAAGAATAGAGGCTCTTCTTACAGTCGGTGCTATGAGCATTCCCTGTGAGACCAGTATTAGTTTCCGATACACCACTGCAGGTTCAATGTATACCTTGGACCTTCACATTGACGATGAAACACAGAAAACGCATCGGAGTTAAATACAAAAGGCCCAATGCCGCCTTAAGTACAAGAATAGAGACTCTTCATACAGTCGGTGTTTTGTGCATTCCCTGTGAGACCAGTGTTAGTTTCCGATACACCACTGCAGGTTCAATGTATTCCTTTGACCTTCACATTGACGATGAAACACAGAATTCGCATCGGAATTAAATTCAAAAGGCACTATGCCATCTTAAGTACAAGAATAGAGACTCTTCTTACAGTCGGTGCTTTGAGCATTCCCTGTGAGACCAGTATTAGTTTCGGATACACAATACTGAAGGTTCAATGTATTCCTTGGACTTGACATTGACGATGAAACACAGAAATCGCATCGGAATTAAATACAAAAGGCACAATGCCGCCTTAAGTACAGGAATAGAGACTCTTCTTACAGTCGGTGCTTTGAGCATTCCCTGTGAGACCAGTATTAGTTTCCGATACACCACTGCAGGTTCAATGTATTCCTTGGACCTTCACATTGACGATTAAACGCAGAAATCGCATTGGAATTAATTACAAAAGGCGCAATGCCGCCTTAAGTACAAGAATAGAGACTCTTCTTACAGTCGGTGCTTTGAGCATTCCCTGTGAGACCAGTATTAGTTTCCGATACACCACTGCAGGTTCAATGTATTCCTTGGACCTTCACATTGACGATTAAACGCAGAAATCGCATTGGAATTAATTACAAAAGGCGCAATGCCGCCTTAAGTACAAGAATAGAGGCTCTTCTTACAGTCGGTGCTATGAGCATTCCCTGTGAGACCTGTATTAGTTTCCGATACACCACTGCAGGTTGAATGTATTCCTTGGACCTTCACACTGACGATGAAACACAGAAATCGCGTCGGAATTAAATACAAATCGCACAATGCCGCCTGAAGTACAAGAATTGTGACTCTTCTTACAGTCGTTGCCATGAGCATTCCCTGTGAGACCAGTATTAGGTTCCGATACACCACTGCAGGTTCAATGTATTACTTGGACCTTCACATTGACGATGAAACACAGAAATCGCATCGGAATTAAATACAAAAGGGGCAATGCCACCTTAAGTACAAGAATAGAGACTCTTCTTACAGTCGGTGCTTTGAGCATTCCCTGTGAGACCAGTATTAGTTTCTGATAAACCACTGCAGGTTCAATGTATTCCTTGGATCTTCACATTGACGATGAACCGCAGAAATCGCATCGGAAATAAAAACAAATGGCACAATGCCACCTTAGGTACAAGAATAGAGACTCTTCTTAAAGTCGGTGCCATGAGCATTCCCTGTGAGACCAGTATTAGGTTCCGATACACCACTGCAGGTTCAATGTATTCCTTGGACCTTCACATTGACGATGAAACACAGAAATCGCATCGGAATTAAATACAAACGGCGCAATGCCGCCTTAAGTACAAGAATAGAGACTCTTCTTACAGTCGGTGCTTTGAGCATTCCCTGTGGGGCCAGCATTAGTTTCTGATATACCACTGCAGGTTCCATGTATTCCTTGGACCTTCAAATTGACTATGAAACACAGAAATCGCATCCGAATTAAATACAATTGGCACAATGCCGCCTTATGTACAAGAATAGAGACTCTTCTTACTGTCGGTGCTTTGAGCATTCCCTGTGAGACCAGTATTAGTTTCCGATACACCACTGCAGGTTCAATGTATTCCTTGGACCTTCACATTGACGTTGAAACACAGAAATCGCATCGGAATTAAATACAAAAGGCGCAATCTCGCCTTAAGTACAAGAATAGAGACTCTTCTTACAGTCGGTGCTTTGAGCATTCCCTGTGAGACCAGTATTAGTTTCTGATACACCACTGAATGTTCAATGTATTCCTTGGACCTTCACATTGACGGTGATACACAGAAATCGCATCGGAATTAATTACAAAAGGCACAATGCCGTCATAAGTACAAGAATAGAGACTCTTCTTACAGTCGGTGCTTTGAGCATTCCCTGTGAGACCAGTATTAGTTTCCGATACACCACTGCAGGTTCAATGTTTTCCTTGGACCATCACATTGACGATGAAACACAGAAATCGCATCGGAATTAAATACAAAAGGTGCAATGCCGCCTTAAGTACAAGAATAGAGACTCTTCTTACAGTCTGTGCTTTGAGCATTCCCTGTGAGACCAGTATTAGTTTCTGATACACCACTGAATGTTCAATGTATTCCTTGGACCTTCACATTGACGATGATACACAGAAATCGCATCGGAATTAATTACAAAATGCACAATGCCGTCATAAGTACAAGAATAGAGACTCTTCTTACAGTCGGTGCGTGGAGCATTCCGTTTGAGACCAGTTTTAGTTTCTGATACATCACTGCAGGTTCAATGTATTGCTTGGACCTTCCCATTGTCGGTGAAACACAGAAATCGCATCGGAATTAAATACAAAAGGCGCAATGCCGCCTTAAGTACAAGAATAGAGACTCTTCTTACAGTCGGTGCTTTGAGCATTCCCTGTGAGACCTGTATTAGTTTTCGATACACCACTGCATGTTCAATGTATTAAATTAATTAATTAATTAATTAATTAAAATTAAATGCAAAAGGCACAATGCCGTCTTAAGTACAAGATTAGAGACTCTTCCTACAGTCGGTGCTATGAGCATTCCCTGTGAGACCTGTATTAGTTTCCGATACACCACTGCATGTTCAATGTATTCCTTGGACCTTCACATTGACGATGAAACACAGATATTGCATCGGAATTAAATACAAAATGCGCAATGCCGCCTTAAGTACAAGTATAGAGACCCTTCTTACAGTCGGTGATTTGAGCATTCCCTGTGAGACCAGTATTAGTTTCTGATACACCACTGCAGGTTCAATGTATTGCTTGGACCTTCACACTGACGATGAAACACAGAAATCACATCGGAATTAAATACAAAAGGCACAATGACGTCTTAAGTACAAGAATAGAGACTCTTCTTACAGTCGGTGCTATGAGCAATCCCTGTGAGACCAGTATTAAATTCCGATTCACCACTGTATGTTCAATGTATTCCTTGGACCTTCACATTGACGATGAAACACAGAAATCGCATCGGAATTAAATACAAAAGGCGCAATGCCGCCTTAAGTACAAGAATAGAGACTCTTCTTACAGTCGGTGCTTTGAGCATTCACTGTGAGGCCAGTATTAGATTCCGATACACCACTGCAGGTTCAATGTTTTCCTTGGACCTTCACATTGACGATGAAACACAAAAATCGCATCGGAATTAAATACAAAAGGCACAATGCCATCTTAAGTACATGAATAGAGACTCTTCTTACAGTCGGTGCTTTCAGCAATCCCTGTGAGACCAGTATTAGTTTCTGATACACCTCAGCAGGTTCAATGTATTCCTAGGACCTTCACATTGACGATTAAACACAGAAATCGCATCGGAGTTAAATACAAAAGGCACAATGTCGCCTTAAGTACAAGATTAGACACTCTTCTTACAGTCCGTGCTTTGAGCATTCCCTGTGAGACCAGTATTAGTTTCCGATTCACCACTGAAGGTTCAATGTATTCCTTGGACCTTCACATTGACGATGAAACACAGAAATCGCATCGGAATTAAATACAAAAGGCACAATGCCGTCTTAAGTACAAGAATAGAGACTCTTCTTACAGACGGTGCTACGAGCATTCCCTGTGAGACCAGTATTAGCTTCCGATACACCACTGCAGGTTCAATGTATTCCTTGGACCTTCCCATTGACGGTGAAACACAGAAATCGCATCGGAATTAAATACAAAAGGCGCAATGCCGCCTTAAGTACAAGAATAGAGACTCTTCTTACAGTCGGTGGTTTGAGCATTCCCTGTGAGGCCAGTATTAGATTCCGATACACCACTGCAGGTTCAATGTATTCCATGGACCTTCACATTGACGATGAAACACAGAAATCGCATCGGAATTAAATACAAAAGGCACAATGCCGTCTTAAGTACAAGAATAAAGACTCTTCTTACAGTCGGTGCTTTCAGCATTCCCTGTGAGACCAGTATTAGTTTACGATACACCTCAGCAGGTTCAATGTATTCCTAGGACCTTCACATTGACGATGAATCACAGAAATCGCATCGGAATTAAATACAAAAGGCACAATGTCGCCTTAAGTACAAGTATAGACACTCTTCATACAGTCGGTGCTTTGAGCATTCCCTGTGAGACCAGTATTAGTTTCCGATACACCACTGCATGTTCAATGTATTCCTTGGGCCTTCACATTGACGATGAAGCACAGAAATCGCATCGGAATTAAATACAAAAGGCACAATGCCGTCTTAAGTACAAGAATAGAGACTCCTCTTACAGACGGTGCTACGAGCATTCCCTGTGAGACCAGTATTAGGTTCCGATACACCACTGCAGGTTCAATGTATTCCTTGGACATACACATTGACGATGAAACACAGAAATCGCATCGGAATTAAATACAAAAGGCACAATGCCGTCTTATGTACAAAAATAGAGAATCTTCTTACAGTCGGTGCCATAAGCATTCCCTGTGAGACCTGTATTAGTTTCCGATACACCACTGCATGTTCAATGTATTTCTTGGACCTTCACATTGACGATGAAACACAGATATCGCATCGGAATTAAATACAAAATGCGCAATACCACCTTAAGTACTAGTATAGAGACCCTTCTTACAGTCGGTGATTTGAGCATTCCCTGTGAGACCAGTATTAGTTTCTGATACACCACAGCAGGGTCAATGTATTGCTTGGACCTTCACATTGACGATGAAACACCGAAATCGCATCGGAGTTAAATACAAAAGGCACAATGCCGCCTTAAGTACAAGAATAGAGACTCTTCTTACAGTCGGTGCTTTGAGCATTCCCTGTGAGGCCAGTATTAGTTTCTGATACACCACTGCATGTTCAATGTATTCCTTGGACCTTCACATTGACGAAGAAACACAGAAATCGCATCGGAATAAATTACAAAAGGAACAATGCCGTCATAAGTACAAGAATAGAGACTCTTGTTACAGTCGGTGCTTTGAGCATTCCCTGTGAGACCAGTATTAGTTTCCGATACACCACTGCAGGTTGAATGTATTCCTTGGACCTTCACATTGACGATGAAACAAAGAAAACGCATCGGAATTAAATACAAAAGGCGCAATGCCGTCCTAAACACAAGAATAGAGACTCTTCTTACAGTCGGTGCTTTCAGCATTCCCTGTGAGACCAGTATTAGTTTCCGATACACCTCAGCAGGTTCAATGTATTCCTAGGACCTCCACACTGACGATGAAACACAGAAATCGCATCGGAATTAAATACAAAAGGCACAATGTCGCCTTAAGTACGAGAATAGACACTCTTCTTACAGTCGGTGCTTTGAGCATTCCCTGTGAGACCAGTATTAGTTTCCGATACACCACTGCAGGTTCAATGTATTCCTTGGACCTTCCCATTGACGATGAAACACAGAAATCGCATCGGAATTAAATACAAAAGGAGCAATGCCGCCTTAAGTACAAGAATAGAGACTCTTCTTACAGTCGGTGCTTTGAGCATTCCCTGTGAGACTAGTATTAGATTCCGATACACCACTGCAGGTTCAATGTATTCATTGGACCTTCACATTGACGATGAAACACAGAAATCGCATCGGAATTAAATACAAAAGGCACAATGCCGTCTTAAGTACAAGAATAGAGACTCTTCTTACAGTTGGTGCTTTCAGCATTCCCTGTGAGACCAGTATTAGTATCCGATACACCTCAGCAGGTTCAATGTATTCCTAGGACCTTCACATTGACGATGAAACACAGAAATCGCATCGGAATTAAATACAAAAGGCACAATGTCGCCTTTGGTACAAGAATAGGCACTCTTCTTACAGTCGGTGCTTTGAGCATTCCCTGTGAGACCAGTATTAGTTTCCGATACACCACTGCAGGTTCAATGTATTCCTTGGACCTTCACATTGACGATGAAACACAGAAATCGCATCGGAATTAAATACAAATCGCACAATGCTGCATTAAGTACAAGAATAGAGACTCTTTTTACAGTCGGTGCTTTGAGCATTCCCTGTGAGACCAGAATTAGTTTCCGATACACCACTCCAGGTTCAATGTATTCCTTGGACCTTCACATTGGCGATGAAACACAGAAATCGCATCGGAATGAAATACAAAAGGCAAACTGCCGCGTAAGTACAAGAATAGAGACTCTTCTCACAGTCGGTGCTCTCAGAATTCCCTGTGAGACCAGTATAAGTTGCCGATACACCTCAGCAGGTTCAATGTATTCCTAGGACCTTCACATTGACGATGAAACACAGAAATCGCATCGGAATTAAATACAAAAGGCACAATGTCGCCTTTGGTACAAGAATAGGCACTCTTCTTACAGTCGGTGCTTTGAGCATTCCCTGTGAGACCAGTATTAGTTTCCGATACACCACTGCAGGTTCAATGTATTCCTTGGACCTTCACATTGACGATAAAACTCAGAAATCGCATCGGAATTAAATACAAAAGGCACAATGCCGTCTTAAACACAAGAATAGAGACTCTTCTTACAGTCGGTGCTTTCAGCATTCCCTGTGAGACCAGTATTAGTTTCCGATACACCTCAGCAGGTTCAATCTATTCCTAGGACCTTCACGTTGACGATGAAACACAGAAATCGTATCGGAATTAAATACAAAAGGCACAATGTCGCTTTAAGTACAAGAATAGACACTCTTCTTACAGTCGGTGCTTTGAGCATTCCCTGTGAGACCAGTATTAGTTTCCGATACACCACTGAAGGTTCAATGTATTCCTTGGACCTTCACATTGACGATGAAACAAAGAAATCGCATCGGAATTAAATACAAAAGGCACAATGCCGTCTTAAGTACAAGAATAGAGACTCTTCTTACAGGCGGTGCTACGAGCATTCCCTGTGAGACCAGTATTAGTTTCCGATACACCACTGCAGGTTCAATGTATTCCTTGGACCTTCCCATTGACGATGAAACACAGAAATCGCATCGGAATTAAATACAAAAGGCGCAATGCCGTCTTAAGTACAAGAATAGAGACTCTTCATACAGTCGGTGCTTTCAGCATTCCCTGTGAGACCAGTATTAGTACCCGATACACCTCAGCAGGTTCAATGTATTCCTAGGACATTCACATTGACGATGAAACACAGAAATCGCATCGGAATTAAATACAAAAGGCACAATGTCGCCTTAAGTACTAGAATAGGCACTCTTCTTACAGTCGGTGCTTTGAGCATTCTCTGTGAGACCAGTATTAGTTTCCGATTCACCACTGCAGGTTCAATGTATTCCTTGGACCTTCACAGTGACGATGAAACCCAGAAATCGCATCGGAATTAAATACAAAAGGCACAATACCGCATTATGTACAAGAATAGAGACTCTTTTTACAGTCGGTGCTTTGAGCATTCCCTGTGAGACCAGAATTAGTTTCCGATACACCACTCCAGGTTCAATGTATTCCTTGGACCTTCACATTGACGATGAAACACAGAAATCGCATCGGAATGAAATACAAAAGGCAAACTGCCACGTAAGTAGAAGAATAGAGACTCTTCTCACAATCGGTGCTTTCAGAATTCCCTGTGAGACCAGTATTAGTTGCCGATACACCACTGCAGGTTCAATGTATTCCTTGGACCTTCACATTGACGATAAAACTCCGAAATCGCATCGGTATTAAATACAAAAGGCGCAATGCCGCCTTAAGTACAAGAATAGAGACTCTTCTTACAGTCGGTGCCTGGAGCATTCCCTTTGAGAACAGTTTTAGTTTCTGATACACCACTGCAGGTTGAATGTATTCCTTGGTCCTTCACATTGACGATGAAACACAGACATCGCATCGGAATTAAATACAAAAAGCACAATGCCGTCTTAAACACAAGAATAGAGACTCTTCTTACAGTTGGTGCTTTCAGCATTCCCTGTGAGACCAGTATTAGTTTCCGATACACCTCAGCAGGTTCAATGTATTCCTAGGACCCTCACATTGACGATGAAACACAGAAATCGCATCGGAATTAAATACAGAAGGCACAATGCCGTCTTAAGTACAAGAATAGAGACTCTTCTTACAGTCGGTGCTTTGAGCATTCCCTGTGAGACCAGTATTAGTTTCCGATACACCACTGAAGGTTCAATGTTTTCCTTGGACCTTGACATTGACTATGAAACACAGAAATCGCATCGGAATTAAATACAAAAGGCACAATGCCACCTTAAGTACAAGAATAGAAACTCTTCTTACAGTCGGTGCTTTGAGCATTCCCTGTGAGACCACTATTAGTTTCCGATACACCACTGCAGGTTCAATGTATTCCTTCGACCTTCACATTGACGATGAAACACAGAAATCGCATCGGAGTTAAATACAAAAGGCACAATTCCGTCTTAAGTACAAGAATAGATACTCTTCTTACAGTCGGTGCTATGAGCATTCCCTGTGAGACCAGTATTAGTTTCCGATACACCACTCCAGGTTCAATGTATTCCTTGGACCTTCACATTGACGATGAAACACAGAAATCGCATCGGAATTAAATACAAAAGGCACAATGTCGCCTTAAGTACAAGAATGGAGACTCCTCTTATTGTCGGTGCTTTGAGCATTCCCTGTGAGACCAGTATTAGTTTCCGATACACCACTGCAGGTTCAATGTAACCCTAGGACCTTCACATTGACGATGAAACACAGAAATCGCATCGGAATTAAATACAAAAGGCGCAATGCCGCCTTAAGTACAAGAATAGAGACTCTTCTTACAGTCGGTGCTTTGAGCATTCCCTGTGAGACTAGTATTAGATTCCGATACACCACCGCAGGTTCAACGTATTCCTTGGACATACACATTGACGATGAAACACAGAAATCGCATCGGAATTAAATACAACAGGCACAATGCCGTCTTAAGTACAAGAATAGAGACTCTTCTTACAGTCGGTGCTATGAGCATTCCCTGTGAGACCTGTATTAGTTTCCGATACACCACTGCATGTTCAATGTATTCCTTGGACCTTCACATTGACGATGAAACACAGATATTGCATCGGAATTAAATACAAAATGCGCAATGCCGCCTTAAGTACAAGTATAGTGACCCTTCTTACTGTCGGTGATTTGAGCATTCCCTGTGAGACCAGTATTAGTTTCTGATACACCACTGCAGGTTCAATGTATTGCTTGGACCTTCACACTGACGATGAAACACAGAAGTCGCATCGGAGTTAAATACAAAAGGCACAATGCCGCCTTAAGTACAAGAATAGAGACTCTTCTTACAGTCGGTGCTTTGAGCATTCCCTGTGAGACTAGTATTAGATTCCGATACACCACTGCAGGTTCAATGTATTCATTGGACCTTCACATTGACGATGAAACACAGAAATCGCATCGGAATTAAATACAAAAGGCACAATGCCGTCTTAAGTACAAGAATAGAGACTCTTCTTACAGTTGGTGCTTTCAGCATTCCCTGTGAGACCAGTATTAGTATCCGATACACCTCAGCAGGTTCAATGTATTCCTAGGACCTTCACATTGACGATGAAACACAGAAATCGCATCGGAATTAAATACAAAAGGCACAATGTCGCCTTTGGTACAAGAATAGGCACTCTTCTTACAGTCGGTGCTTTGAGCATTCCCTGTGAGACCAGTATTAGTTTCCGATACACCACTGCAGGTTCAATGTATTCCTTGGACCTTCACATTGACGATGAAACACAGAAATCGCATCGGAATTAAATACAAATCGCACAATGCTGCATTAAGTACAAGAATAGAGACTCTTTTTACAGTCGGTGCTTTGAGCATTCCCTGTGAGACCAGAATTAGTTTCCGATACACCACTCCAGGTTCAATGTATTCCTTGGACCTTCACATTGGCGATGAAACACAGAAATCGCATCGGAATGAAATACAAAAGGCAAACTGCCGCGTAAGTACAAGAATAGAGACTCTTCTCACAGTCGGTGCTCTCAGAATTCCCTGTGAGACCAGTATAAGTTGCCGATACACCTCAGCAGGTTCAATGTATTCCTAGGACCTTCACATTGACGATGAAACACAGAAATCGCATCGGAATTAAATACAAAAGGCACAATGTCGCCTTTGGTACAAGAATAGGCACTCTTCTTACAGTCGGTGCTTTGAGCATTCCCTGTGAGACCAGTATTAGTTTCCGATACACCACTGCAGGTTCAATGTATTCCTTGGACCTTCACATTGACGATAAAACTCAGAAATCGCATCGGAATTAAATACAAAAGGCACAATGCCGTCTTAAACACAAGAATAGAGACTCTTCTTACAGTCGGTGCTTTCAGCATTCCCTGTGAGACCAGTATTAGTTTCCGATACACCTCAGCAGGTTCAATCTATTCCTAGGACCTTCACGTTGACGATGAAACACAGAAATCGTATCGGAATTAAATACAAAAGGCACAATGTCGCTTTAAGTACAAGAATAGACACTCTTCTTACAGTCGGTGCTTTGAGCATTCCCTGTGAGACCAGTATTAGTTTCCGATACACCACTGAAGGTTCAATGTATTCCTTGGACCTTCACATTGACGATGAAACAAAGAAATCGCATCGGAATTAAATACAAAAGGCACAATGCCGTCTTAAGTACAAGAATAGAGACTCTTCTTACAGGCGGTGCTACGAGCATTCCCTGTGAGACCAGTATTAGTTTCCGATACACCACTGCAGGTTCAGTGTATTCCTTGGACCTTCCCATTGACGATGAAACACAGAAATCGCATCGGAATTAAATACAAAAGGCGCAATGCCGTCTTAAGTACAAGAATAGAGACTCTTCATACAGTCGGTGCTTTCAGCATTCCCTGTGAGACCAGTATTAGTACCCGATACACCTCAGCAGGTTCAATGTATTCCTAGGACATTCACATTGACGATGAAACACAGAAATCGCATCGGAATTAAATACAAAAGGCACAATGTCGCCTTAAGTACTAGAATAGGCACTCTTCTTACAGTCGGTGCTTTGAGCATTCTCTGTGAGACCAGTATTAGTTTCCGATTCACCACTGCAGGTTCAATGTATTCCTTGGACCTTCACAGTGACGATGAAACCCAGAAATCGCATCGGAATTAAATACAAAAGGCACAATACCGCATTATGTACAAGAATAGAGACTCTTTTTACAGTCGGTGCTTTGAGCATTCCCTGTGAGACCAGAATTAGTTTCCGATACACCACTCCAGGTTCAATGTATTCCTTGGACCTTCACATTGACGATGAAACACAGAAATCGCATCGGAATGAAATACAAAAGGCAAACTGCCACGTAAGTAGAAGAATAGAGACTCTTCTCACAATCGGTGCTTTCAGAATTCCCTGTGAGACCAGTATTAGTTGCCGATACACCACTGCAGGTTCAATGTATTCCTTGGACCTTCACATTGACGATAAAACTCCGAAATCGCATCGGTATTAAATACAAAAGGCGCAATGCCGCCTTAAGTACAAGAATAGAGACTCTTCTTACAGTCGGTGCCTGGAGCATTCCCTTTGAGAACAGTTTTAGTTTCTGATACACCACTGCAGGTTGAATGTATTCCTTGGTCCTTCACATTGACGATGAAACACAGACATCGCATCGGAATTAAATACAAAAAGCACAATGCCGTCTTAAACACAAGAATAGAGACTCTTCTTACAGTTGGTGCTTTCAGCATTCCCTGTGAGACCAGTATTAGTTTCCGATACACCTCAGCAGGTTCAATGTATTCCTAGGACCCTCACATTGACGATGAAACACAGAAATCGCATCGGAATTAAATACAGAAGGCACAATGCCGTCTTAAGTACAAGAATAGAGACTCTTCTTACAGTCGGTGCTTTGAGCATTCCCTGTGAGACCAGTATTAGTTTCCGATACACCACTGAAGGTTCAATGTTTTCCTTGGACCTTGACATTGACTATGAAACACAGAAATCGCATCGGAATTAAATACAAAAGGCACAATGCCACCTTAAGTACAAGAATAGAAACTCTTCTTACAGTCGGTGCTTTGAGCATTCCCTGTGAGACCACTATTAGTTTCCGATACACCACTGCAGGTTCAATGTATTCCTTCGACCTTCACATTGACGATGAAACACAGAAATCGCATCGGAGTTAAATACAAAAGGCACAATTCCGTCTTAAGTACAAGAATAGATACTCTTCTTACAGTCGGTGCTATGAGCATTCCCTGTGAGACCAGTATTAGTTTCCGATACACCACTCCAGGTTCAATGTATTCCTTGGACCTTCACATTGACGATGAAACACAGAAATCGCATCGGAATTAAATACAAAAGGCACAATGTCGCCTTAAGTACAAGAATGGAGACTCCTCTTATTGTCGGTGCTTTGAGCATTCCCTGTGAGACCAGTATTAGTTTCCGATACACCACTGCAGGTTCAATGTAACCCTAGGACCTTCACATTGACGATGAAACACAGAAATCGCATCGGAATTAAATACAAAAGGCGCAATGCCGCCTTAAGTACAAGAATAGAGACTCTTCTTACAGTCGGTGCTTTGAGCATTCCCTGTGAGACTAGTATTAGATTCCGATACACCACCGCAGGTTCAACGTATTCCTTGGACATACACATTGACGATGAAACACAGAAATCGCATCGGAATTAAATACAACAGGCACAATGCCGTCTTAAGTACAAGAATAGAGACTCTTCTTACAGTCGGTGCTATGAGCATTCCCTGTGAGACCTGTATTAGTTTCCGATACACCACTGCATGTTCAATGTATTCCTTGGACCTTCACATTGACGATGAAACACAGATATTGCATCGGAATTAAATACAAAATGCGCAATGCCGCCTTAAGTACAAGTATAGAGACCCTTCTTACTGTCGGTGATTTGAGCATTCCCTGTGAGACCAGTATTAGTTTCTGATACACCACTGCAGGTTCAATGTATTGCTTGGACCTTCACACTGACGATGAAACACAGAAGTCGCATCGGAGTTAAATACAAAAGGCACAATGCCGCCTTAAGTACAAGAATAGAGACTCTTCTTACTGTCGGTGCTTTGAGCATTCCCTGTGAGACCAGTATTAGTTTCCGATACACCACTGCAGGTTCAATGTATTCCTTGGACTTTCACATTGACGATAAAACTCAGAAATCGCATCGGAATTAAATACAAAAGGCGCAATGCCGCCTTAAGTACAAGAATAGAGACTCTTCTTACAGTCGGTGCTTGGAGCATTCCCTTTGAGACCAGTTTGAGTTTCTGATACACCACTGCAGGTTGAATGTATTCCTTGGACCTTCACATTGACGATGCAACACAGAAATCGCATCGGAATTAAATACAAAAGGCACAATGCCGTCTTAAGTACAGGAATAGTGACTCTTCTTACAGTCGGTGCTTTCAGCATTCCCTGTGAGACCAGTATTAGTTTCTGATACACCACTGCATGTTCAATGTATTCCTTGGACCTTCACATAGACGTTGAAACACAGAAATCGCATCGGAATTAATTACAAAAGGCACAATGCCGTTATAAGTACAAGAATAGAGACTCTTCTTACAGTCGATGCTTTGATCATTCCCTGTGAGACCAGTATTAGTTTCAGATACACCACTGCAGGTTCAATGTATTCCTTGGACCTTCACATTGACGATAAAACTCAGAAATCGCATCGGAATCAAATACAAAAGGCGCAATGCCGCCTTAAGTACAAGAATAGAGACTCTTCTTACAGTCGGTGCTTGGAGCATTCCCTTTGAGACCAGTTTTAGTTTCTGATACACCACTGCAGGTTGAATGTATTCCTAGGACCTTCACATTGACGATGAAACACAGATATCACATCGGAATTAATTACAAAAGGCACAATGCCGTCTTAAGTACAAGAATAGAGACTCTTCTTACAGTCGGTGCTATGAGCAATCCCTGTGAGACCAGTATTAATTTCCGATTCACCACTGTATGTTCAATGTATTCCATGGACCTTCACATTGACGATGAAACACAGAAATCGCATCGGAATTAAATACAAAAGGCGCAATGCCGCCTTAAGTACAAGAATAGAGACTCTTCTTACAGTCGGTGGTTTGAGCATTCCCTGTGAGGCCAGTATTAGATTCCGATACACCACTGCAGGTTCAATGTATTCCATGGACCTTCACATTGACGATGAAACACAGAAATCGCATCGGAATTAAATACAAAAGGCACAATGCCGTCTTAAGTACAAGAATAAAGACTCTTCTTACAGTCGGTGCTTTCAGCATTCCCTGTGAGACCAGTATTAGTTTCCGATACACCTCAGCAGGTTCAATGTATTCCTAGGACCTTCACATTGACGATGAAACACAGAAATCGCATCGGAATTAAATACAAAAGGCACAATGTCGCCTTAAGTACAAGTATAGACACTCTTCATACAGTCGGTGCTTTGAGCATTCCCTGTGAGACCAGTATTAGTTTCCGATACACCACTGCATGTTCAATGTATTCCTTGGGCCTTCACATTGACGATGAAGCACAGAAATCGCATCGGAATTAAATACAAAAGGCACAATGCCGTCTTAAGTACAAGAATAGAGACTCCTCTTACAGACGGTGCTACGAGCATTCCCTGTGAGACCAGTATTAGGTTCCGATACACCACTGCAGGTTCAATGTATTCCTTGGACATACACATTGACGATGAAACACAGAAATCGCATCGGAATTAAAAAAAAAAGGCACAATGCCGTCTTATGTACAAGAATAGAGACTCTTCTTACAGTCGGTGCCATAAGCATTCCCTGTGAGACCTGTATTAGTTTCCGATACACCACTGCATGTTCAATGTATTTCTTGGACCTTCACATTGACGATGAAACACAGATATCGCATCGGAATTAAATACAAAATGCGCAATACCACCTTAAGTACAAGTATAGAGACCCTTCTTACAGTCGGTGATTTGAGCATTCCCTGTGAGACCAGTATTAGTTTCTAATACACCACAGCAGGGTCAATGTATTGCTTGGACCTTCAGATTGACGATGAAACACCGAAATCGCATCGGAGTTAAATACAAAAGGCACAATGCCGCCTTAAGTACAAGATTAGAGACTCTTCTTACAGTCGGTGCTTTGAGCATTCCCTGTGAGACCAGTATTAGTTTCTGATACACCACTGCATGTTCAATGTATTCCTTGGACCTTCACATTGACGAAGAAACACAGAAATCGCAACGGAATAAATTACAAAAGGAACAATGCCGTCATAAGTACAAGAATAGAGACTCTTGTTACAGTCGGTGCTTTGAGCATTCCCTGTGAGACCAGTATTAGTTTCCGATACACCACTGCAGGTTGAATGTATTCCTTGGACCTTCACATTGACGATGAAACAAAGAAAACGCATCGGAATTAAATACAAAAGGCACAATGCCGTCTTAAACACAAGAATAGAGACTCTTCTTACAGTCGGTGCTTTCAGCATTCCCTGTGAGACCAGTATTAGTTTCCGATACACCTCAGCAGGTTCAATGTATTCCTAGGACCTCCACACTGACGATGAAACACAGAAATCGCATCGGAATTAAATACAAAAGGCACAATGTCGCCTTAAGTACGAGAATAGACACTCTTCTTACAGTCGGTGCTTTGAGCATTCCCTGTGAGACCAGTATTAGTTTCCGATACACCACTGCAGGTTCAATGTATTCCTTGGACCTTCCCATTGACGATGAAACACAGAAATCGCATCGGAATTAAATACAAAAGGAGCAATGCCGCCTTAAGTACAAGAATAGAGACTCTTCTTACAGTCGGTGCTTTGAGCATTCCCTGTGAGACTAGTATTATTTTCCGATACACCATTGCAGGTTCAATGTATTCATTGGACCTTCACATTGACGATGAAACACAGAAATCGCATCGGAATTAAATACAAAAGGCACAATGCCGTCTTAAGTACAAGAATAGAGACTCTTCTTACAGTTGGTGCTTTCAGCATTCCCTGTGAGACCAGTATTAGTATCCGATACACCTCAGCAGGTTCAATGTATTCCTAGGACCTTCACATTGACGATGAAACACAGAAATCGCATCGGAATTAAATACAAAAGGCACAATGTCGCCTTTGGTACAAGAATAGGCACTCTTCTTACAGTCGGTGCTTTGAGCATTCCCTGTGAGACCAGTATTAGTTTCCGATACACCACTCCAGGTTCAATGTATTCCTTGGACCTTCACATTGGCGATGAAACACAGAAATCGCATCGGAATGAAATACAAAAGGCAAACTGCCGCGTAAGTACAAGAATAGAGACTCTTCTCACAGTCGGTGCTCTCAGAATTCCCTGTGAGACCAGTATAAGTTGCCGATACACCTCAGCAGGTTCAATGTATTCCTAGGACCTTCACATTGACGATGAAACACAGAAATCGCATCGGAATTAAATACAAAAGGCACAATGTCGCCTTTGGTACAAGAATAGGCACTCTTCTTACAGTCGGTGCTTTGAGCATTCCCTGTGAGACCAGTATTAGTTTCCGATACACCACTGCAGGTTCAATGTATTCCTTGGACCTTCACATTGACGATAAAACTCAGAAATCGCATCGGAATTAAATACAAAAGGCACAATGCCGTCTTAAACACAAGAATAGAGACTCTTCTTACAGTCGGTGCTTTCAGCATTCCCTGTGAGACCAGTATTAGTTTCCGATACACCTCAGCAGGTTCAATCTATTCCTAGGACCTTCACGTTGACGATGAAACACAGAAATCGTATCGGAATTAAATACAAAAGGCACAATGTCGCTTTAAGTACAAGAATAGACACTCTTCTTACAGTCTCTGCTTTGAGCATTCCCTGTGAGACCAGTATTAGTTTCCGATACACCACTGAAGGTTCAATGTATTCCTTGGACCTTCCCATTGACGATGAAACAAAGAAATCGCATCGGAATTAAATACAAAAGGCACAATGCCGTTTTAAGTACAAGAATAGAGACTCTTCTTACAGACGGTGCTACGAGCATTCCCTGTGAGACCAGTATTAGTTTCCGATACACCACTGCAGGTTCAATGTATTCCTTGGACCTTCCCATTGACGATGAAACACAGAAATCGCATCGGAATTAAATACAAAGGGCGCAATGCCGTCTTAAGTACAAGAATAGAGACTCTTCTTACAGTCAGTGCTTTCAGCTATCCCTGTGAGACCAGTATTAGGTTCCGATACACCTCAGCAGGTTCAATGTATTCCTAGGACCTTCACATAGACGATAAAACACAGAAATCACATCGGAATTAAATACAAAAGGCACAATGTCGCCTTAAGTACAAGAATAGACACTCTTCTTACAGTCGGTGCTTTGAGCATTCCCTGTGATACCAGTATTAGTTTCCGATACACCACTGCCGGTTCAATGAATTCCTTGGACCTTCACATTGACGATGAAACACAGAAATCGCATCGTAATTAAATACAAAAGGCACAATGCCGTCTTAAGTACAAGAATAGAGACTCTTCATACAGTCGGTGCTTTCAGCATTCCCTGTGAGACCAGTATTAGTATCCGATACACCTCAGCAGGTTCAATGTATTCCTAGGACCTTCACATTGACGATGAAACACAGAAATCGCATCGGAATTAAATACAAAAGGCACAATGTCGCCTTAAGTACTAGAATAGGCACTCTTCTTACAGTCGGTGCTTTGAGCATTCTCTGTGAGACCAGTATTAGTTTCCGATACACCACTGCAGGTTCAATGTATTCCTTGGACCTTCACATTGACGATGAAACCCAGAAATCGCATCGGAATTAAATACAAAAGGCACAATACCGCATTATGTACAAGAATAGAGACTCTTTTTACAGTCGGTGCTTTGAGCATTCCCTGTGAGAACAGAATTAGTTTCCGATACACCACTCCAGGTTCAATGTATTCCTTCGACCTTCACATTGACGATGAAACACAGAAATCGCATCGGAATGAAATACAAAAGGCAAACTGCCACGTAAGTAGAAGAATAGAGACTCTTCTCACAATCGGTGCTTTCAGAATTCCCTGTGAGACCAGTATTAGTTGCCGATACACCACTGCAGGTTCAATGTATTCCTTGGACCTTCACATTGACGATAAAACTCCGAAATCGCATCGGTATTAAATACAAAAGGCGCAATGCCGCCTTAAGTACAAGAATAGAGACTCTTCTTACAGTCGGTGCCTGGAGCATTCCCTTTGAGAACAGTTTTAGTTTCTGATACACCACTGCAGGTTGAATGTATTCCTTGGTCCTTCACATTGACGATGAAACACAGACATCGCATCGGAATTAAATACAAAAAGCACAATGCCGTCTTAAACACAAGAATAGAGACTCTTCTTACAGTCGGTGCTTTCAGCATTCCCTGTGAGACCAGTATTAGTTTCCGATACACCTCAGCAGGTTCAATGTATTCCTAGGACCCACATATTGACGATGAAACACAGAAATCGCATCGGAATTAAATACAGAAGGCACAATGCCGTCTTAAGTACAAGAATAGAGACTCTTCTTACAGTCGGTGCTTTGAGCATTCCCTGTGAGACCAGTATTAGTTTCCGATACACCACTGAAGGTTCAATGTTTTCCTTGGACCTTGACATTGACTATGAAACACAGAAATCGCATCGGAATTAAATGCAAAAGGCACAATGCCACCTTAAGTACAAGAATAGAAACTCTTCTTACAGTCGGTGCTTTGAGCATTCCCTGTGAGACCATTATTAGTTTCCGATACACCACTGCAGGTTCAATGTATTCCTTCGACCTTCACATTGACGATGAAACACAGAAATCGCATCGGAGTTAAATACAAAAGGCACAATTCCGTCTTAAGTACAAGAATAGATACTCTTCTTACAGTCGGTGCTATGAGCATTCCCTGTGAGACCAGTATTAGTTTCCGATACACCACTCCAGGTTCAATGTATTCCTTGGACCTTCACATTGACGATGAAACACAGAAATCGCATCGGAATTAAATACAAAAGGCACAATGTCGCCTTAAGTACAAGAATGGAGACTCCTCTTATTGTCGGTGCTTTGAGCATTCCCTGTGAGACCAGTATTAGTTTCCGATACACCACTGCAGGTTCAATGTAACCCTAGGACCTTCACATTGACGATGAAACACAGAAATCGCATCGGAATTAAATAGAAAAGGCACAATGTCGCCTTAAGTACAAGAATAGAGACTCTTATTACAGTCGGTGCTTTGAGCATTCCCTGTGAGACCAGTATTAGTTTCCGATACACCACTCCAGGTTCAATGTATTCCTTGGACATTCACGTTGACGATGAAACACAGAAATCGCATCGGAATGAAATACAAAAGGCAAACTGCCGCGTAAGTACAAGAATAGAGACTCTTCTTACAGTCGGTGCTTTCAGAAATACCTGTGAGACCAGTGTTAGTTTCCGACACACCTCAGCAGGTTCAATGTAATCCTAGGACCTTCAAATTGACGATGAAACACATAAATCGCATCGGAATTATATACAAAAGGCACAATGTCGCCTTAAGTACAAGAATAGAGACACTATTTACACTCGGTGCTTTGAGCATTCCCTGTGAGACCAGTATTTGTTTCCGATACACCACTCCAGGTTCGATGTATTCCTTGGACCTTCACATTGACGATGAAACACAGAAATCGTATCGGAATGAAATACAAAAGGCAAACAGCCGCGTAAGTACAAGAATAGAGACTCTTTTTACAGTCGGTGCTTTCAGCAATCCCTGTGAGACCAGTATTAGTTTCCGATACACCTCAACAGGTTCAATGTATTCATAGGACCTTCACATTGACGATGAAACACAGAAATCGCATCGGAATTAAATACAAAAGGCGCAAAGCCGCCTTTAGTACAAGAATAGAGACTCTTCTTACAGTCGGTGCTTTGAGCATTCCCTGTGAGACCAGAATTAGTTTCCGATACACCACTCCAGGTTCAATGTATTCCTTGGACATTCACATTGACGATGAAGCACAGAAATCGCATCGGAATGAAATACAAAAGGCAAACTGCCGCGTAAGTACAAGAATAGAGACTCTTCTTACAGTCGGTGCTTTCAGCATTCCCTGTGAGACCAGTATTAGTTTCCGATACACCTCAGCAGGTTCAATGTATTCCTAGGACCTTCACATTGACGATGAAACACAGAAATCGAATTGGAATTAAATACAAAAGGCACAATGTCGCCTTAAGTACAAGAATAGAGACTCTTCTTACAGTCGGTGCTTTGAGCATTCCCTGTGAGACCAGTATTAGTTCCCGATACACCACTTCAGGTTCAAGGTATTCCTTGGACATTCGCATTGACGATGAAACACAGAAATCGCATCGGAATGAAAAACAAAAGGCAAACTGCCGCGTAAGTACAAGAATAGAAACTCTTCTTACAGTCGGTGCTTTCAGCATTCCCTGTGAGACCAGTATTAGTTTCCGATACACCTCAGCAGGTTCAATGTATTCCTAGGACCTTCACATTGACGAAGAAACACAGAAATCGCATCGGAATTAAATACAAAAGGCACAATGTCGAATTAAGTACAAGAATGGAGACTCTTCTTACAGTCGGTGCTTTGAGCATTCCCTGTGAGACCAGTATTAGTTTCCGATACACCACTCCAGGTTCAATGTATTCCTTGGACATTCACATTGACGATGAAACACAGAAATAGCATCGGAATGAAATACAAAATGCACACTGCCGCGTAAGTACAAGAATAGAGACTCTTCTTACAGTCGGTGCTTTAAGCATTCCCTGTGAGGTCAGTATTGGTTTCCGATACACCTCAGCAGGTTCAATGTAATCCTAAGACCTTCACATTGACGATGAAACACATAAATCGCATCGGAATTAAATACAAAGGGTACAACGTCGCCTTAAGTGCAAGAATAGAGACTCTTCTTACAGGCGGTGCTTTGAGCATTCCCTGTGAGACCAGTATTAGTTTCCGATACACCACTGCAGGTTCAATGTATTCCTAGGACCTTCACACTGACGATGAAACACAGAAATCGCATCGGAATTAAATACAAAAGGCACAATGTCGCCTTAAGTACAAGAATAGAGACTCTTCTTGCAGTCGGTGCTTTGAGCATTCCCTGTGAGACCAGTATTAGTTTCCGATACACCACTCCAGGTTCAATGTATTCCTTGGACATTCACATTGACGATGAAACACAGCAATCGCATCGGAATGAAAAACAAAAGGCAAACTGCCGCGTATGTACAAGAATAGAGACTCTTCTTACAGTAGGTGCTTTCAGCATTCCCTGTGAGAACAGTATTAGTTTCCGATACACCTCAGCAGGTTCAATGTATTCCTAGGACCTTCACATTGACGATGAAACACAGAAATCGCATCGGAATTTAATACAAAAGGCACAATGTCGAATTAAGTACAAGAATAGAGACTCTTCTTACAGTCGGTGCTTGGAGCATTCCCTGTGAGACCAGTTTTAGTTTCCGATACACCACTCCAGGTTCAATGAATTCCTTGGACATTCACATTGACGATGAAACACAGAAATCGCATCGGAATGAAATTCAAAAGCAAACTGCCGCGTAAGTACAAGAATAGAGACTCTTCTTACAGTCGGTGCTTTCAGCATTCCCTGTGAGACCAGTATTAGTTTCCGATACACCTCAACAGGTTCAATGTATTCCTAGGACCTTCACATTGACGATGAAACACAGAAATCGCATTGGAATTAAATACAAAAGGCACAATGTCGCCTTAAGTACAAGAATAGAGACTCTTCTTACAGTCGGTGCTTTGAGCATTCCCTGTGAGACCAGTATTAGTTTCCGATACACCACTCCAGGTTCAATGAATTCCTTGGACATTCACATTGACGATGAAACACAGAAATCGCATCGGAATGAAATACAAAAGGCAAACTGCCGCGTAAGTACAAGAATAGAGACTCTTCTTACAGTCGGTGCTTTCACCATTCCCTGTGAGACCAGTAATAGTTTCCGATACACCTCAGCAGGTTCAATGTATTCATAGGACCTTCACATTGACGATGAAAAACAGAAATCGCATCGGAATTAAATACAAAAGGCGGAATGCCGCCTTAAGTACAAGAATGGAGACTCTTCTTACAGTCGGTGCTTTGAGCATTCCCTGTGAGACCAGAATTAGTTTCCGATACACCACTCCAGGTTCAATGTATTCCTTGGACATTCACATTGACGATGAAACACAGAAATCGCATCGGAATGAAATACAAAAAGCAAACTGCCGCGTAAGTACAAGAGTAGAGACTCTTCTTACAGTCGGTGCATTCAGCGTTCCCTGTGAGACCAGTATTAGTTTCCGATACACCTCAGCAGGTTCAATGTAATCCTATGACCTTCACATTGACGATGAAACACATAAATCGCATCGGAATTAAATACAAAAGGCACAATGTCGCCTTAAGTACAAGAATAGAGACTCTTCTTACAGTCGATGCTTTGAGCATTCCCTGTGAGACCAGTATTAGTTTCCGATACACCACTGCAGGTTCAATGTAATCCTAGGACCTTCACATTGACGATGAAACACATAAATCGCATCGGAATTAAATACAAAAGGCAAAATGTCGCCTTAAGTACAAGAATAGAGACTCTTCTTACAGTCGGTGCTTTGAGCATTCCCTGTGAGACCAGTATTAGTTTCCGATACACCACTGCAGGTTCAATGTAATCCTAGGACCTTCACACTGACGATGAAACACAGAAATCGCATCGGAATTAAATACAAAAGGCACAATGTCGCCTTAAGTACAAGAATAGAGACTCTTCTTACTGTCGGTGCTTTGAGCATTCCCTGTGAGACCAGTATTAGTTTCCGATACACCACTCCAGGTTCAATGTATTCCTTGGACATTCACATTGACGATGAAACACAGAAATCGCATCGGAATGAAAAACAAAAGGCAAACTGCCGCGTAAGTACAAGAATAGAGACTCTTCTTACAGTCGGTGCTTTCAGAAATACCTGTGAGACCAGTGTTAGTTTCCGACACACCTCAGCAGGTTCAATGTAATCCTAGGACCTTCAAATTGACGATGAAACACATAAATCGCATCGGAATTATATACAAAAGGCACAATGTCGCCTTAAGTACAAGAATAGAGACACTATTTACACTCGGTGCTTTGAGCATTCCCTGTGAGACCAGTATTTGTTTCCGATACACCACTCCAGGTTCGATGTATTCCTTGGACCTTCACATTGACGATGAAACACAGAAATCGTATCGGAATGAAATACAAAAGGCAAACAGCCGCGTAAGTACAAGAATAGAGACTCTTTTTACAGTCGGTGCTTTCAGCAATCCCTGTGAGACCAGTATTAGTTTCCGATACACCTCAACAGGTTCAATGTATTCATAGGACCTTCACATTGACGATGAAACACAGAAATCGCATCGGAATTAAATACAAAAGGCGCAAAGCCGCCTTTAGTACAAGAATAGAGACTCTTCTTACAGTCGGTGCTTTGAGCATTCCCTGTGAGACCAGAATTAGTTTCCGATACACCACTCCAGGTTCAATGTATTCCTTGGACATTCACATTGACGATGAAGCACAGAAATCGCATCGGAATGAAATACAAAAGGCAAACTGCCGCGTAAGTACAAGAATAGAGACTCTTCTTACAGTCGGTGCTTTCAGCATTCCCTGTGAGACCAGTATTAGTTTCCGATACACCTCAGCAGGTTCAATGTATTCCTAGGACCTTCACATTGACGATGAAACACAGAAATCGAATTGGAATTAAATACAAAAGGCACAATGTCGCCTTAAGTACAAGAATAGAGACTCTTCTTACAGTCGGTGCTTTGAGCATTCCCTGTGAGACCAGTATTAGTTCCCGATACACCACTTCAGGTTCAAGGTATTCCTTGGACATTCGCATTGACGATGAAACACAGAAATCGCATCGGAAAGAAAAACAAAAGGCAAACTGCCGCGTAAGTACAAGAATAGAGACTCTTCTTACAGTCGGTGCTTTCAGCATTCCCTGTGAGACCAGTATTAGTTTCCGATACACCTCAGCAGGTTCAATGTATTCCTAGGACCTTCACATTGACGAAGAAACACAGAAATCGCATCGGAATTAAATACAAAAGGCACAATGTCGAATTAAGTACAAGAATGGAGACTCTTCTTACAGTCGGTGCTTTGAGCATTCCCTGTGAGACCAGTATTAGTTTCCGATACACCACTCCAGGTTCAATGTATTCCTTGGACATTCACATTGACGATGAAACACAGAAATAGCATCGGAATGAAATACAAAATGCACACTGCCGCGTAAGTACAAGAATAGAGACTCTTCTTACAGTCGGTGCTTTAAGCATTCCCTGTGAGGTCAGTATTGGTTTCCGATACACCTCAGCAGGTTCAATGTAATCCTAAGACCTTCACATTGACGATGAAACACATAAATCGCATCGGAATTAAATACAAAGGGTACAACGTCGCCTTAAGTGCAAGAATAGAGACTCTTCTTACAGGCGGTGCTTTGAGCATTCCCTGTGAGACCAGTATTAGTTTCCGATACACCACTGCAGGTTCAATGTATTCCTAGGACCTTCACACTGACGATGAAACACAGAAATCGCATCGGAATTAAATACAAAAGGCACAATGTCGCCTTAAGTACAAGAATAGAGACTCTTCTTGCAGTCGGTGCTTTGAGCATTCCCTGTGAGACCAGTATTAGTTTCCGATACACCACTCCAGGTTCAATGTATTCCTTGGACATTCACATTGACGATGAAACACAGCAATCGCATCGGAATGAAAAACAAAAGGCAAACTGCCGCGTATGTACAAGAATAGAGACTCTTCTTACAGTAGGTGCTTTCAGCATTCCCTGTGAGACCAGTATTAGTTTCCGATACACCTCAGCAGGTTCAATGTATTCCTAGGACCTTCACATTGACGATGAAACACAGAAATCGCATCGGAATTTAATACAAAAGGCACAATGTCGAATTAAGTACAAGAATAGAGACTCTTCTTACAGTCGGTGCTTTGAGCATTCCCTGTGAGACCAGTTTTAGTTTCCGATACACCACTCCAGGTTCAATGAATTCCTTGGACATTCACATTGACGATGAAACACAGAAATCGCATCGGAATGAAATTCAAAAGCAAACTGCCGCGTAAGTACAAGAATAGAGACTCTTCTTACAGTCGGTGCTTTCAGCATTCCCTGTGAGACCAGTATTAGTTTCCGATACACCTCAACAGGTTCAATGTATTCCTAGGACCTTCACATTGACGATGAAACACAGAAATCGCATTGGAATTAAATACAAAAGGCACAATGTCGCCTTAAGTACAAGAATAGAGACTCTTCTTACAGTCGGTGCTTTGAGCATTCCCTGTGAGACCAGTATTAGTTTCCGATACACCACTCCAGGTTCAATGAATTCCTTGGACATTCACATTGACGATGAAACACAGAAATCGCATCGGAATGAAATACAAAAGGCAAACTGCCGCGTAAGTACAAGAATAGAGACTCTTCTTACAGTCGGTGCTTTCACCATTCCCTGTGAGACCAGTAATAGTTTCCGATACACCTCAGCAGGTTCAATGTATTCATAGGACCTTCACATTGACGATGAAAAACAGAAATCGCATCGGAATTAAATACAAAAGGCGGAATGCCGCCTTAAGTACAAGAATGGAGACTCTTCTTACAGTCGGTGCTTTGAGCATTCCCTGTGAGACCAGAATTAGTTTCCGATACACCACTCCAGGTTCAATGTATTCCTTGGACATTCACATTGACGATGAAACACAGAAATCGCATCGGAATGAAATACAAAAGGCAAACTGCCGCGTAAGTACAAGAATAGAGACTCTTCTTACAGTCGGTGCATTCAGCGTTCCCTGTGAGACCAGTATTAGTTTCCGATACACCTCAGCAGGTTCAATGTAATCCTATGACCTTCACATTGACGATGAAACACATAAATCGCATCGGAATTAAATACAAAAGGCACAATGTCGCCTTAAGTACAAGAATAGAGACTCTTCTTACAGTCGATGCTTTGAGCATTCCCTGTGAGACCAGTATTAGTTTCCGATACACCACTGCAGGTTCAATGTAATCCTAGGACCTTCACATTGACGATGAAACACATAAATCGCATCGGAATTAAATACAAAAGGCAAAATGTCGCCTTAAGTACAAGAATAGAGACTCTTCTTACAGTCGGTGCTTTGAGCATTCCCTGTGAGACCAGTATTAGTTTCCGATACACCACTGCAGGTTCAATGTAATCCTAGGACCTTCACACTGACGATGAAACACAGAAATCGCATCGGAATTAAATACAAAAGGCACAATGTCGCCTTAAGTACAAGAATAGAGACTCTTCTTACTGTCGGTGCTTTGAGCATTCCCTGTGAGACCAGTATTAGTTTCCGATACACCACTCCAGGTTCAATGTATTCCTTGGACATTCACATTGACGATGAAACACAGAAATCGCATCGGAATGAAAAACAAAAGGCAAACTGCCGCGTAAGTACAAGAATAGAGACTCTTCTTACAGTCGGTGCTTTCAGCATTCCCTGTGAGACCAGTATTAGCTTCCGATACACCTCAGCAGGTTCAATGTATTCCTAGGACCTTCACATTGACGATGAAACACAGAAATCGCATCGCAATTAAATACAAAAGGCAAAATGTCGCCTTAAGTACAAGAATAGAGACTCTTCTTACAGTCGGTGCTTTGAGCATTCCCTGTGAGACCAGTATTAGTTTCCGATACCACTCCAGGTTCAATGTATTCCTTTGACATTCGCATTGACGATGAGACTCAGAAATCGCATCGGAATGAAATACAAAAGGCAAACTGCCGCGTAAGTACAAGAATAGAGACTCTTCTTACAGTCGGTGCTTTCAGCATTCCCTGTGAGACCAGTATTAGTTTCCTATACACCTCAGCAGGTTCAATGTCATCCTAGGACCTTCACATTGACGATGAAACACATAAATCGCATCGGAATTAAATACAAAAGGCACAATGTCGCCTTAAGTACAAGAATAAAGACTCTTCTTATAGTCGGTGCTTTGAGCATTCCCTGTGAGACCACTATTAGTTTCCGATACACCACTGCAGGTTCAATGTATTCCTAGGACCTTCACACTGACGAATAAACACAGACATCGCATCGGAATTAAATACAAAAGGCACAATGTCGCCTTAAGTACAAGAATAGAGACTCTTATTACAGTCGGTGCTTTGAGCATTCCCTGTGAGACCGGTATTAGTTTCCGATACACCACTCCAGGTTCAATGTATTCCTTGGACATTCACATTGACGATGAAACACAGAAATCGCATCGGAATGAAAAACAAAAGGCAAACTGCCGCGTAAGTACAAGAATAGAGACTCTTCTTACAGTCGGTGCTTTCACCATTCCCTGTGAGACCAGTAATAGTTTCCGATACACCTCAGCAGGTTCAATGTATTCATAGGACCTTCACATTGACGATGAAAAACAGAAATCGCATCGGAATTAAATACAAAAGGCGGAATGCCGCCTTAAGTACAAGAATGGAGACTCTTCTTACAGTCGGTGCTTTGAGCATTCCCTGTGAGACCAGAATTAGTTTCCGATACACCACTCCAGGTTCAATGTATTCCTTGGACATTCACATTGACGATGAAACACAGAAATCGCATCGGAATGAAATACAAAAGGCAAACTGCCGCGTAAGTACAAGAATAGAGACTCTTCTTACAGTCGGTGCATTCAGCGTTCCCTGTGAGACCAGTATTAGTTTCCGATACACCTCAGCAGGTTCAATGTAATCCTATGACCTTCACATTGACGATGAAACACATAAATCGCATCGGAATTAAATACAAAAGGCACAATGTCGCCTTAAGTACAAGAATAGAGACTCTTCTTACAGTCGATGCTTTGAGCATTCCCTGTGAGACCAGTATTAGTTTCCGATACACCACTGCAGGTTCAATGTAATCCTAGGACCTTCACATTGACGATGAAACACATAAATCGCATCGGAATTAAATACAAAAGGCAAAATGTCGCCTTAAGTACAAGAATAGAGACTCTTCTTACAGTCGGTGCTTTGAGCATTCCCTGTGAGACCAGTATTAGTTTCCGATACACCACTGCAGGTTCAATGTAATCCTAGGACCTTCACACTGACGATGAAACACAGAAATCGCATCGGAATTAAATACAAAAGGCACAATGTCGCCTTAAGTACAAGAATAGAGACTCTTCTTACTGTCGGTGCTTTGAGCATTCCCTGTGAGACCAGTATTAGTTTCCGATACACCACTCCAGGTTCAATGTATTCCTTGGACATTCACATTGACGATGAAACACAGAAATCGCATCGGAATGAAAAACAAAAGGCAAACTGCCGCGTAAGTACAAGAATAGAGACTCTTCTTACAGTCGGTGCTTTCAGCATTCCCTGTGAGACCAGTATTAGCTTCCGATACACCTCAGCAGGTTCAATGTATTCCTAGGACCTTCACATTGACGATGAAACACAGAAATCGCATCGCAATTAAATACAAAAGGCAAAATGTCGCCTTAAGTACAAGAATAGAGACTCTTCTTACAGTCGGTGCTTTGAGCATTCCCTGTGAGACCAGTATTAGTTTCCGATACCACTCCAGGTTCAATGTATTCCTTTGACATTCGCATTGACGATGAGACTCAGAAATCGCATCGGAATGAAATACAAAAGGCAAACTGCCGCGTAAGTACAAGAATAGAGACTCTTCTTACAGTCGGTGCTTTCAGCATTCCCTGTGAGACCAGTATTAGTTTCCTATACACCTCAGCAGGTTCAATGTCATCCTAGGACCTTCACATTGACGATGAAACACATAAATCGCATCGGAATTAAATACAAAAGGCACAATGTCGCCTTAAGTACAAGAATAAAGACTCTTCTTATAGTCGGTGCTTTGAGCATTCCCTGTGAGACCACTATTAGTTTCCGATACACCACTGCAGGTTCAATGTATTCCTAGGACCTTCACACTGACGAATAAACACAGACATCGCATCGGAATTAAATACAAAAGGCACAATGTCGCCTTAAGTACAAGAATAGAGACTCTTATTACAGTCGGTGCTTTGAGCATTCCCTGTGAGACCGGTATTAGTTTCCGATACACCACTCCAGGTTCAATGTATTCCTTGGACATTCACATTGACGATGAAACACAGAAATCGCATCGGAATGAAAAACAAAAGGCAAACTGAAGCGTAAGTACAAGAATAGAGACTCTTCTTACAGTCGGTGCTTTCAGCATTCCCTGTGAGACCAGTATTAGTTTCCGATACACCACTGCAGGTTCAATGTAATCCTAGGACCTTCACATTGACGATGAAACACATAAATCGCATCGGAATTAAATACAAAAGGCAAAATGTCGCCTTAAGTACAAGAATAGAGACTCTTCTTACAGTCGGTGCTTTGAGCATTCCCTGTGAGACCAGTATTAGTTTCCGATACACCACTGCAGGTTCAATGTAATCCTAGGACCTTCACACTGACGATGAAACACAGAAATCGCATCGGAATTAAATACAAAAGGCACAATGTCGCCTTAAGTACAAGAATAGAGACTCTTCTTACTGTCGGTGCTTTGAGCATTCCCTGTGAGACCAGTATTAGTTTCCGATACACCACTCCAGGTTCAATGTATTCCTTGGACATTCACATTGACGATGAAACACAGAAATCGCATCGGAATGAAAAACAAAAGGCAAACTGCCGCGTAAGTACAAGAATAGAGACTCTTCTTACAGTCGGTGCTTTCAGCATTCCCTGTGAGACCAGTATTAGTTTCCGATACACCTCAGCAGGTTCAATGTATTCCTAGGACCTTCACATTGACGATGAAACACAGAAATCGCATCGCAATTAAATACAAAAGGCAAAATGTCGCCTTAAGTACAAGAATAGAGACTCTTCTTACAGTCGGTGCTTTGAGCATTCCCTGTGAGACCAGTATTAGTTTCCGATACCACTCCAGGTTCAATGTATTCCTTGGACATTCGCATTGACGATGAGACACAGAAATCGCATCGGAATGAAATACAAAAGGCAAACTGCCGCGTAAGTATAAGAATAGAGACTCTTCTTACAGTCGGTGCTTTCAGCATTCCCTGTGAGACCAGTATTAGTTTCCGATACACCTCAGCAGGTTCAATGTAATCCTAGGACCTTCACATTGACGATGAAACACATAAATCGCATCGGAATTAAATACAAAAGGCACAATGTCGCCTTAAGTACAAGAATAGAGACTCTTCTTATAGTCGGTGCTTTGAGCATTCCCTGTGAGACCACTATTAGTTTCCGATACACCACTGCAGGTTCAATGTATTCCTTGGACCTTCACATTGACGATGAAACAAAGAAATCGCATCGGAATTAAATACAAAAGGCACAATGCCGTCTTAAGTACAAGAATAGAGACTCTTCTTACAGACGGTGCTACGAGCATTCCCTGTGAGACCAGTATTAGTTTCCGATACACCACTGCAGGTTCAATGTATTCCTTGGACCTTCCCATTGACGATGAAACACAGAAATCGCATCGGAATTAAATACAAAAGGCGCAATGCCGTCTTAAGTACAAGAATAGAGACTCTTCTTACAGTCAGTGCTTTCAGCTATCCCTGTGAGACCAGTATTAGGTTCCGATACACCTCAGCAGGTTCAATGTATTCCTAGGACCTTCACATAGACGATAAAACACAGAAATCACATCGGAATTAAATACAAAAGGCACAATGTCGCCTAAAGTACAAGAATAGACACTCTTCTTACAGTCGGTGCTTTGAGCATTCCCTGTGATACCAGTATTAGTTTCCGATACACCACTGCAGGTTCAATGTATTCCTTGGACCTTCACATTGACGATGAAACACAGAAATCGCATCGTAATTAAATACAAAAGGCACAATGCCGTCTTAAGTACAAGAATAGAGACTCTTCATACAGTCGGTGCTTTCAGCATTCCCTGTGAGACCAGTATTAGTATCCGATACACCTCAGCAGGTTCAATGTATTCCTAGGACCTTCACATTGACGATGAAACACAGAAATCGCATCGGAATTAAATACAAAAGGCACAATGTCGCCTTAAGTACTAGAATAGGCACTCTTCTTACAGTCGGTGCTTTGAGCATTCTCTGTGAGACCAGTATTAGTTTCCGATACACCACTGCAGGTTCAATGTATTCCTTGGACCTTCACATTGACGATGAAACCCAGAAATCGCATCGGAATTAAATACAAAAGGCACAATACCGCATTATGTACAAGAATAGAGACTCTTTTTACAGTCGGTGCTTTGAGCATTCCCTGTGAGACCAGAATTAGTTTCCGATACACCACTCCAGGTTCAATGTATTCCTTGGACCTTCACATTGACGATGATACACAGAAATCGCATCGGAATGAAATACAAAAGGCAAACTGCCACGTAAGTAGAAGAATAGAGACTCTTCTCACAATCGGTGCTTTCAGAATTCCCTGTGAGACCAGTATTAGTTGCCGATACACCACTGCAGGTTCAATGTATTCCTTGGACCTTCACATTGACGATAAAACTCCGAAATCGCATCGGTATTAAATACAAAAGGCGCAATGCCGCCTTAAGTACAAGAATAGAGACTCTTCTTACAGTCGGTGCCTGGAGCATTCCCTTTGAGAACAGTTTTAGTTTCTGATACACCACTGCAGGTTGAATGTATTCCTTGGTCCTTCACATTGACGATGAAACACAGACATCGCATCGGAATTAAATACAAAAAGCACAATGCCGTCTTAAACACAAGAATAGAGACTCTTCTTACAGTCGGTGCTTTCAGCATTCCCTGTGAGACCAGTATTAGTTTCCGATACACCTCAGCAGGTTCAATGTATTCCTAGGACCCTCACATTGACGATGAAACACAGAAATCGCATCGGAATTAAATACAGAAGGCACAATGCCGTCTTAAGTACAAGAATAGAGACTCTTCTTACAGTCGGTGCTTTGAGCATTCCCTGTGAGACCAGTATTAGTTTCCGATACACCACTGAAGGTTCAATGTTTTCCTTGGACCTTGACATTGACTATGAAACACAGAAATCACATCGGAATTAAATACAAAAGGCACAATGCCACCTTAAGTACAAGAATAGAAACTCTTCTTACAGTCGGTGTTTTGAGCAATCCCTGTGAGACCAGTATTAGTTTCCGATACACCACTGCAGGTTCAATGTATTCCTTCGACCTTCACATTGACGATGAAACACAGAAATCGCATCGGAGTTAAATACAAAAGGCACAATTCCGTCTTAAGTACAAGAATAGATACTCTTCTTACAGTCGGTGCTATGAGCATTCCCTGTGAGACCAGTATTAGTTTCCGATACACCACTCCAGGTTCAATGTATTCCTTGGACCTTCACATTGACGATGAAACACAGAAATCGCATCGGAATTAAATACAAAAGGCACAATGTCGCCTTAAGTACAAGAATGGAGACTCTTCTTATTGTCGGTGCTTTGAGCATTCCCTGTGAGACCAGTATTAGTTTCCGATACACCACTGCAGGTTCAATGTAACCCTAGGACCTTCACATTGACGATGAAACACAGAAATCGCATCGGAATTAAATAGAAAAGGCACAATGTCGCCTTAAGTACAAGAATAGAGACTCTTATTACAGTCGGTGCTTTGAGCATTCCCTGTGAGACCAGTATTAGTTTCCGATACACCACTCCAGGTTCAATGTATTCCTTGGACATTCACGTTGACGATGAAACACAGAAATCGCATCGGAATGAAATACAAAAGGCAAACTGCCGTGTAAGTACAAGAATAGAGACTCTTCTTACAGTCGGTGCTTTCAGAAATCCCTGTGAGACCAGTATTAGTTTCCGACACACCTCAGCAGGTTCAATGTAATCCTAGGACCTTCAAATTGACGATGAAACACATAAATTGCATCGGAATTATATACCAAAGGCACAATGTCGCCTTAAGTACAAGAATAGAGACACTATTTACACTCGGTGCTTTGAGCATTCCCTGTGAGACCAGTATTTGTTTCCGATACACCACTCCAGGTTCGATGTATTCCTTGGACCTTCACATTGACGATGAAACACAGAAATCGTATCGGAATGAAATACAAAAGGCAAACAGCCGCGTAAGTACAAGAATAGAGACTCTTTTTACAGTCGGTGCTTTCAGCAATCCCTGTGAGACCAGTATTAGTTTCCGATACACCTCAACAGGTTCAATGTATTCATAGGACCTTCACATTGACGATGAAACACAGAAATCGCATCGGAATTAAATACAAAAGGCGCAAAGCCGCCTTTAGTACAAGAATAGAGACTCTTCTTACAGTCGGTGCTTTGAGCATTCCCTGTGAGACCAGAATTAGTTTCCGATACACCACTCCAGGTTCAATGTATTCCTTGGACATTCACATTGACGATGAAGCACAGAAATCGCATCGGAATGAAATACAAAAGGCAAACTGCCGCGTAAGTACAAGAATAGAGACTCTTCTTACAGTCGGTGCTTTCAGCATTCCCTGTGAGACCAGTATTAGTTTCCGATACACCTCAGCAGGTTCAATGTATTCCTAGGACCTTCACATTGACGAAGAAACACAGAAATCGCATCGGAATTAAATACAAAAGGCACAATGTCGAATTAAGTACAAGAATGGAGACTCTTCTTACAGTCGGTGCTTTGAGCATTCCCTGTGAGACCAGAATTAGTTTCCGATACACCACTCCAGGTTCAATGTATTCCTTGGACATTCACATTGACGATGAAACACAGAAATAGCATCGGAATGAAATACAAAAGGCACACTGCCGCGTAAGTACAAGAATAGAGACTCTTCTTACAGTCGGTGCTTTCAGCATTCCCTGTGAGATCAGTATTGGTTTCCGATACACCTCAGCAGGTTCAATGTAATCCTAAGACCTTCACATTGACGATGAAACACAGAAATCGCATCGGAATTAAATAGAAAAGGCACAATGTCGCCTTAAGTACAAGAATAGAGACTCTTATTACAGTCGGTGCTTTGAGCATTCCCTGTGAGACCAGTATTAGTTTCCGATACACCACTCCAGGTTCAATGTATTCCTTGGACATTCACGTTGACGATGAAACACAGAAATCGCATCGGAATGAAATACAAAAGGCAAACTGCCGTGTAAGTACAAGAATAGAGACTCTTCTTACAGTCGGTGCTTTCAGAAATCCCTGTGAGACCAGTATTAGTTTCCGACACACCTCAGCAGGTTCAATGTAATCCTAGGACCTTCAAATTGACGATGAAACACATAAATTGCATCGGAATTATATACCAAAGGCACAATGTCGCCTTAAGTACAAGAATAGAGACACTATTTACACTCGGTGCTTTGAGCATTCCCTGTGAGACCAGTATTTGTTTCCGATACACCACTCCAGGTTCGATGTATTCCTTGGACCTTCACATTGACGATGAAACACAGAAATCGTATCGGAATGAAATACAAAAGGCAAACAGCCGCGTAAGTACAAGAATAGAGACTCTTTTTACAGTCGGTGCTTTCAGCAATCCCTGTGAGACCAGTATTAGTTTCCGATACACCTCAACAGGTTCAATGTATTCATAGGACCTTCACATTGACGATGAAACACAGAAATCGCATCGGAATTAAATACAAAAGGCGCAAAGCCGCCTTTAGTACAAGAATAGAGACTCTTCTTACAGTCGGTGCTTTGAGCATTCCCTGTGAGACCAGAATTAGTTTCCGATACACCACTCCAGGTTCAATGTATTCCTTGGACATTCACATTGACGATGAAGCACAGAAATCGCATCGGAATGAAATACAAAAGGCAAACTGCCGCGTAAGTACAAGAATAGAGACTCTTCTTACAGTCGGTGCTTTCAGCATTCCCTGTGAGACCAGTATTAGTTTCCGATACACCTCAGCAGGTTCAATGTATTCCTAGGACCTTCACATTGACGAAGAAACACAGAAATCGCATCGGAATTAAATACAAAAGGCACAATGTCGAATTAAGTACAAGAATGGAGACTCTTCTTACAGTCGGTGCTTTGAGCATTCCCTGTGAGACCAGAATTAGTTTCCGATACACCACTCCAGGTTCAATGTATTCCTTGGACATTCACATTGACGATGAAACACAGAAATAGCATCGGAATGAGATACAAAAGGCACACTGCCGCGTAAGTACAAGAATAGAGACTCTTCTTACAGTCGGTGCTTTCAGCATTCCCTGTGAGATCAGTATTGGTTTCCGATACACCTCAGCAGGTTCAATGTAATCCTAAGACCTTCACATTGACGATGAAACACATAAATCGCATCGGAATTAAATACAAAGGGTACAATGTCGCCTTAAGTGCAAGAATAGAGACTCTTCTTACAGGCGGTGCTTTGAGCATTCCCTGTGAGACCAGTATTAGTTTCCGATACACCACTGCAGGTTCAATGTATTCCTAGGACCTTCACACTGACGATGAAACACAGAAATCGCATCGGAATTTAATACAAAAGGCACAATGTCGAATTAAGTACAAGAATAGAGACTCTTCTTACAGTCGGTGCTTTGAGCATTCCCTGTGAGACCAGTTTTAGTTTCCGATACACCACTCCAGGTTCAATGAATTCCTTGGACATTCACATTGACGATGAAACACAGAAATCGCATCGGAATGAAATTCAAAAGCAAACTGCCGCGTAAGTACAAGAATAGAGACTCTTCTTACAGTCGGTGCTTTCAGCATTCCCTGTGAGACCAGTATTAGTTTCCGATACACCTCAACAGGTTCAATGTATTCCTAGGACCTTCACATTGACGATGAAACACAGAAATCGCATTGGAATTAAATACAAAAGGCACAATGTCGCCTTAAGTACAAGAATAGAGACTCTTCTTACAGTCGGTGCTTTGAGCATTCCCTGTGAGACCAGTATTAGTTTCCGATACACCACCCCAGGTTCAATGAATTCCTTGGACATTCACATTGACGATGAAACACAGAAATCGCATCGGAATGAAATACAAAAGGCAAACTGCCGCGTAAGTACAAGAATAGAGACTCTTCTTACAGTCGGTGCTTTCAGCATTCCCTGTGAGACCAGTAATAGTTTCCGATACACCTCAGCAGGTTCAATGTATTCATAGGACCTTCACATTGACGATGAAAAACAGAAATCGCATCGGAATTAAATACAAAAGGCGCAATGCCGCCTTAAGTACAAGAATAGAGACTCTTCTTACAGTCGGTGCTTTGAGCATTCCCTGTGAGACCAGAATTAGTTTCCGATACACCACTCCAGGTTCAATGTATTCCTTGGACATTCACATTGACGATGAAACACAGAAATCGCATCGGAATGAAATACAAAATGCAAACTGCCGCGTAAGTACAAGAATAGAGACTCTTCTTACAGTCGGTGCATTCAGCATTCCCTGTGAGACCAGTATTAGTTTCCGATACACCTCAGCAGGTTCAATGTAATCCTAGGACCTTCACATTGACGATGAAACACATAAATCGCATCGGAATTAAATACAAAAGGCACAATGTCGCCTTAAGTACAAGAATAGAGACTCTTCTTACAGTCGATGCTTTGAGCATTCCCTGTGAGACCAGTATTAGTTTCCGATACACCACTGCAGGTTCAATGTAATCCTAGGACCTTCACATTGACGATGAAACACATAAATCGCATCGGAATTAAATACAAAAGGCAAAATGTCGCCTTAAGTACAAGAATAGAGACTCTTCTTACAGTCGGTGCTTTGAGCATTCCCTGTGAGACCAGTATTAGTTTCCGATACACCACTGCAGGTTCAATGTAATCCTAGGACCTTCACACTGACGATGAAACACAGAAATCGCATCGGAATTAAATACAAAAGGCACAATGTCGCCTTAAGTACAAGAATAGAGACTCTTCTTATAGTCGGTGCTTTGAGCATTCCCTGTGAGACCACTATTAGTTTCCGATATACCACTGCAGGTTCAATGTATTCCTAGGACCTTCACACTGACGAATAAACACAGACATCGCATCGGAATTAAATACAAAAGGCACAATGTCGCCTTAAGTACAAGAATAGAGACTCTTCTTACAGTCGGTGCTTTGAGCATTCCCTGTGAGACCGGTATTAGTTTCCGATACACCACTCCAGGTTCAATGTATTCCTTGGACATTCACATTGACGATGAAACACAGAAATCGCATCGGAATGAAAAACAAAAGGCAAACTGCCGCGTAAGTACAAGAATAGAGACTCTTCTTACAGTCGGTGCTTTCAGCATTCCCTGTGAGACCAGTATTAGTTTCCGATACACCTCAGCAGGTTCGTTGTATTCCTAGGACCTTCACATTGACGATGAAACACAGAAATCACATCGGAATTAAATACAAAAGGCATAATGTCGTCTTAAGTACAAGAATAGAGACTCTTCTTACAGTCGGTGCTTTGAGCATTCCCTGTGAGACCAGTATTAGTTTCCGATACACCACTCCAGGTTCAATGAATTCCTTGGACATTCACATTGACGATGAAACACAGAAATCGCATCGGAATGAAATACAAAAGCAAACTGCCGCGTAAGTACAAGAATAGGGTCTCTTCTTACAGTCGGTGCCATAAGCATTCCCTGTGAGACCAGTATTAGTTTCCGATACACCTCAGCATGTTCAATGTATTCCTTGGACCTTCACATTGACGATGAAACACAGAAATCGCATCGGAATTAAATACAAAAGGCGCAATGCCGCCTTAAGTACAAGAATAGAGACTCTTCTTACAGTCGGTGCTTTGACCTTCCCTGTGAGACCAGAATTAGTTTCCGATACACCACTCCAGGTTCAATGTATTCCTTGGACATTCACATCGACGATGAAACACAGAAATCGCATCGGAATGAAATACAAAAGGCAAACTGCCGCGTAAGTACAAGAATAGAGACTCTTCTTACAGTCGGTGCTTTCAGCATTCCCTGTGAGACCAGTATTAGTTTCCGATACACCTCAGCGGGTTCAATGTAATCCTAGGACCTTCACATTGATGATGAAACACATAAATCGCATCGGAATTAAATACAAAAGGCACAATGTCGCCTTAAGTACAAGAACAGAGACTCTTCTTACAGTCGGTGCTTTGAGCATTCCCTGTGAGACCAGTATTAGTTTCCGATACACCACTGAATGTTCAATGTAATCCTAGGACCTTCACATTGACGATGAAACACATAAAGCACATCGTAATTAAATACAAAAGGCACAATGTCGCCTTAAGTACAAGAATAGAGACTCTTCTTACAGACGGTGCTTTGAGCATTCCCTGTGAGACCAGTATTAGTTTCCGATACACCACTGCAGGTTCAATGTATTCCTAGGACCTTCACACTGACGATGAAACACAAAAATCGCATCGGAATTAAATACAAAAGGCACAATGTCGCCTTAAGTACAAGAATAGAGACTCTTCTTACAGTCGGTGCTTTGAGCATTCCCTGTGAGACCAGTATTAGTTTCCGATACACCACTGCAGGTTCAATGTATTCCTAGGACCTTCACACTGACGATGAAACACAGAAATCGCATCGGAATTAAATACAAAAGGCACAATGTCGCCTTAAGTACAAGAATAGAGACTCTTCTTACAGTCGGTGCTTTGAGCATTCCCTGTGAGACCAGTAATAGTTTCCAATACACCACTCCAGGTTCAATGTATTCCTTGGACATTCACATTGACGATGAAACACAGAAATCGCATCGGAATGCAATACAAAATGCAAACTGCCGCGTAAGTACAAGAATAGAGACTCTTCTTACAGTCGGTGCTTTCAGCATTCCCTGTGAGACCAGTATTAGTTTCCGATACACCTCAGCTGGTTCAATGTAATCCTAGGACCTTCACATTGACGATGGAACACATGAATCGCATCGGAATTAAATACAAAAGGCACAATGTCGCCTTAAGTGCAAGAATAGAGACTCTTCTTACAGTCGGTGCTTTGAGCATTCCCTGTGAGACCAGTATTAGTTTCCGATACACCACTGCAGGTTCAATGTATTCCTAGGACATTCACATTGACGATGAAACACAGAAATCGCATCGGAATTGAATACAAAAGGCACAATGTCGCCTTAAGTACAAGAATAGAGACTCTTCTTACAGTCGGTGCTTTGAGCATTATCTGTGAGACCAGTATTAGTTTCCGACACACCACTCCAGGTTCAGTGTATTCCTTCGACATTCACATTGACGATGAAACACCGAAATCGCATCGGAATTAAATACAAAAGGCACAATGTCGCCTTAAGTACAAGAATAGAGACTCTTCTTACAGTCGGTGCTTTGAGCATTCCCTGTGAGACCAGTATTAGTTTCCGATACACCACTCCAGGTTCAATGTATTCCTTGGACATTCACGTTGACGATGAAACACAGAAATCGCATCGGAATGAAATTCAAAAGGCAAACTGCCGCGTAAGTACAAGAATAGAGACTCTTCTTACAGTCGGTGCTTTCAGCATTCCCTGTGAGACCAGTATTAGTTTCCGATACACCTCAGCAGGTTCAATGTAATCCTAGGACCTTCACATTGACGATGAAACACATAAATCGCATCGGAATTAAATACAAAAGGCACAATGTCGCCTTAAGTACAAGAATAGAGACTCTTCTTACAGTCGGTGCTTTGAGCATTCCCTGTGAGACCAGTATTAGTTTCCGATACACCACTGCAGGTTCAATGTATTCCTAGGACCTTCACACTGACGATGCAACACAGAAATCGCATCGGAATTAAATACAAAAGGCACAATGTCGCCTTAAGTACAAGAAAAGAGACTCTTCTTACAGTCGGTGCTTTGAGCATTCCCTGTGAGACCAGTATTAGTTTCCGATACACCACTCCAGGTTCAATGTATTCCTTGGACATTAACATTGACGATGAAACACAGAAATCGTATCGGAATGAAAAACAAAAGGCAAACTGCCGCGTAAGTACAAGAATAGAGACTCTTCTTACAGTCGGTGCTTTCAGCATTCCCTGTGAGACCAGTATTAGTATCCGATACACCTCAGCAGGTTCAATGTATTCCTAGGACCTTCACATTGACGATGAAACACAGAAATCGCATCGGAATTAAATACAAAAGGCACAATGTCGCCTTAAGTACAAGAATAGAGACTCTTCTTACAGTCGGTGCTTTGAGCATTCCCTGTGAGACCAGTATTAGTTTCCGATACACCACTCCAGGTTCAATGTATTCCTTGGACATTCACATTGACGATGAAACACAGAAATCGCATCGGAATGAAATACAAAAGGCAAACTGCCGCGTAAGTACAAGAATAGAGACTCTTCTTACAGTCGGTGCTTTCAGCATTCCCTGTGAGACCAGTATTAGTTTCCGATACACCTCAGCAGGTTCAATGTAATCCTAGGACCTTCACATTGACGATGGAACACATAAATCGCATCGGAATTAAATACAAAAGGCACAATGTCGCCTTAAGTACAAGAATAGAGACTCTTCTTACAGTCGGTGCTTTGAGCATTCCCTGTGAGACCAGTATTAGTTTCCGATACACCACTGCAGGTTCAATGTATTCCTAGGACCTTCACATTGACGATGAAACACAGAAATCGCATCGGAATTGAATACAAAAGGCACAATGTCGCCTTAAGTACAAGAATAGAGACTCTTCTTCCAGTCGGTGCTTTGAGCATTCCCTGTGAGACCAGTATTAGTTTCCGATACAACACTCCAGTTTCAATGTATTCCTTGGACATTCACATTGACGATGAAACACAGAAATCGCATCGGAATTAAATACAAAAGGCACAATGTCGCCTTAAGTATATGAATGGAAACTCTTCTTACTGTCGGTGATTTGAGCATTCCCTGTGAGACCGGTATTAGTTTCCGATACACCACTCCAGGTTCAATGTATTCCTTGGACATTCACATTGACGATGGAACACAGAAATCGCATCGGAATGAAATAAAAAAGCTAAACTGCCGCGTAAGTACAAGAATAGAGACTCTTCTTACAGTCGGTGCTTTCAGCATTCCCTGTGAGACCAGTATAAGTTTCCGATACACCTCAGCAGGTTCAATGTATTCCTAGGACCTTCACATTGACGATGAAACACAGAAATCGCATCGGAATTAAATACAAAAGGCGTAATGCCGCCTTAAGTACAAGAATAGAGACTCTTCTTACAGTCGGAGCTTTGAGCATTCCCTGTGAGACCAGAATTAGTTTCCGTTACACCACTCCAGGTTCAATGTATTCCTTGGACATTCACATTGACGATGAAACACAGAATTCGCATCGGAATGAAATACAAAAGGCAAACTGCCACGTAAGTACAAGAATAGAGACTCTTCTTACAGTCGGTGCTTTCAGCATTCCCTGTGAGACCAGTATTAGTTTCCGATACACCTCAGCAGGTTCATTGTATTCCTAGGACCTTCACATTGATTTTGAAACACAGAAATCGCATCGGAATTAAATACAAAAGGCACAATGTCGCCTTAAGTACAAGAATAGAGACTCTTCTTACAGTCGGTGCTTTGAGCAATCCCTGTGAGACCAGTATTAGTTTCCGATACACCACTGCAGGTTCAATGTAATCCTAGGACCTTCACATTGACGATGAAACACAGAAATCGCATCGGAATTAAATACAAAAGGCACAATGTCGCCTTAAGTACAAGAATAGAGACTCTTCTTACAGTCGGTAATTTGAGCATTCCCTGTGAGACCGGTATTAGTTTCCGATACACCACTGCAGGTTCAATGTATTCCTAGGACGTTCACATTGACGATGAAACACAGAAATCGCATCGGAATTAAATACAAAAGGCACAATGCCGTCTTAAGTACAAGAATAGAGACTCTGCTTACAGTCGGTGCTTTCAGCATTCCCTGTGAGACCTGTATTAGTTTCCGATTCACCTCAGCAGGTTCAATGTATTCCTAGGAACTTCACATTGACGATGAAACACAGAAATCGCATCGGAATTTAATACAAAAGGCACAATGCCGTCTTAAGTACAAGAATGGAGACTCTTCTTACAGTGGGTGCTTTCAGCATTCCCTGTGAGACCAGTATTAGTTTCCGATACACCACTGCAGGTTCAATGTATTCCTTGGACCTTCACATTGACGATGAAACACAGAAATCGCATCGGAATTAATTACAAAAGGCACAATGCCACATTAAGTACAAGAATAGAGACTCTTCTTACAGTTGTTGCTTTCAGCATTCCCTGTGAGACCAGTATAAGTATCCGATACACCTCAGCAGGTTCAATGTATTCCTAGGACCTTCACATTGACGATGAAACACAGAAATCGCATCGGAATTAAATACAAAAGGCGCAATGCCGCCTTAAGTACAAGAATAGAGACTCTTCTTACAGTCGGTGCTTTGAGCATTAACTGTGAGACCAGAATTAGTTTCCGATACACCACTCCAGGTTCAATGTATTCCTTGGACATTCACATTGGCGATGAAACACAGAATTCGCATCGGAATGAAATACAAAAGGCAAACTGCCACGTAAGTACAAGAATAGAGACTCTTCTTACAGTCGGTGCTTTCAGCATTCCCTGTGAGACCAGTATTAGTTTCCGATACACCTCAGCAGGTTCAATGTATTCCTAGGACCTTCACACTGACGTTGAAACACAGAAATCGCATCGGAATTAAATACAAAAGGCACAATGTCGCCTTAAGTACAAGAATAGAGACTCTTCTCACAGTCGGTGCTTTGAGCACTCCCTGTGAGACCAGTATTAGTTTCCGATACACCACTGCAGGTTCAATGTAATCCTAGGACCTTCACATTGACGATGAAACACAGAAATCGCATCGGAATTAAATACAAAAGGCACAATACCGCCTTAAGTACAAGAATAGAGACTCTTCTTACAGTCGGTGATTTGAGCATTCCCTGTGAGACCGGTATTAGTTTCCGATACACCACTCCAGTATCAATGTATTCCTTGGACATTCACATTGACGATGAAACACAGAAATCGCATCGGAATGAAATAAAAAAGGCAAACTGCCGCGTAAGTACAAGAATAGAGACTCTTCTTACAGACGGTGCTTTCAGCATTCCCTGTGAGACCAGTATTAGTTTCCGATACACCTCAGCAGGTTCAATGTATTCCTAGGACCTTCACATTGACGATGAAACACAGAAATCGCATCGGAATTAAATACAAAAGGCACAATGTCGCCTTAAGTACAAGAATAGAGACTCTTCTTACACTCGGTGCTTTGAGCAATCCCTGTGAGACCAGTATTAGTTTCCGATACACCTCAGCAGGTTTAATGTATTCCTTGGACCTTCACTTTGACGATGAGACACAGAAATCGCATTGGAATGAAATTCAAAAGGCAAACTGCCGCGTAAGTACAAGAATAGAGACTCTTCTTACAGTCGGTGCTTTCAGCATTACCTGTGAGACCAGTATTAGTTTCCGATACACCTCAGGAGGTTCAATGTATTCCTAGGACCTTCACATTGACGATGAAACACAGATATCGCATCGGAATTAAATACAAAAGGCGCAATGCCGCCTTAAGTACAAGAATAGAGACTCTTCTTACAGTCGGTGCTTTGAGCATTCCCAGTGAGACCAGAATTAGTTTCCGATACAACACTCCAGGTTCAATGTATTCCTTGGATATTCACATTGACGATGATACACAGAAATCGCATGGGAATGAAATACAAAAGACAAACTGCCACGTAAGTTCAAGAAGAGAGACTCTTATTACAGTCGGTGCTTTCAGCATTCCTGTGAGACCAGTATTAGATTCCGATACACCTCAGCAGGTTCAAGGTATTCCTAGGACTTTCACATTGACGGTGAAATACAGATATCGCATCGGAATTAAATACAAAAGGCACAATGCCGTCTTAACTATAAGAATAGAGACTCTTCTTACAGTCGGTGCTTTCAGCATTCCCTGTGAGACCAGTATTAGTTTCCGATACCACTCCAGGTTCAATGTATTCCTTGGACATTCGCATTGACGATGAGACACAGAAATCGCATCGGAATGAAATACAAAAGGCAAACTGCCGCGTAAGTACAAGAATAGAGACTCTTCTTACAGTCGGTGCTTTCAGCATTCCCTGTGAGACCAGTATTAGTTTCCGATACACCTCAGCAGGTTCAATGTAATCCTAGGACCTTCACATTGACGATGAAACACATAAATCGCATCGGAATTAAATACAAAAGGCACAATGTCGCCTTAAGTACAAGAATAGAGACTCTTCTTATAGTCGGTGCTTTGAGCATTCCCTGTGAGACCACTATTAGTTTCCGATATACCACTGCAGGTTCAATGTATTCCTAGGACCTTCACACTGACGAATAAACACAGACATCGCATCGGAATTAAATACAAAAGGCACAATGTCGCCTTAAGTACAAGAATAGAGACTCTTCTTACAGTCGGTGCTTTGAGCATTCCCTGTGAGACCGGTATTAGTTTCCGATACACCACTCCAGGTTCAATGTATTCCTTGGACATTCACATTGACGATGAAACACAGAAATCGCATCGGAATGAAAAACAAAAGGCAAACTGCCGCGTAAGTACAAGAATAGAGACTCTTCTTACAGTCGGTGCTTTCAGCATTCCCTGTGAGACCAGTATTAGTTTCCGATACACCTCAGCAGGTTCGTTGTATTCCTAGGACCTTCACATTGACGATGAAACACAGAAATCACATCGGAATTAAATACAAAAGGCATAATGTCGTCTTAAGTACAAGAATAGAGACTCTTCTTACAGTCGGTGCTTTGAGCATTCCCTGTGAGACCAGTATTAGTTTCCGATACACCACTCCAGGTTCAATGAATTCCTTGGACATTCACATTGACGATGAAACACAGAAATCGCATCGGAATGAAATACAAAAGCAAACTGCCGCGTAAGTACAAGAATAGGGTCTCTTCTTACAGTCGGTGCCATAAGCATTCCCTGTGAGACCAGTATTAGTTTCCGATACACCTCAGCATGTTCAATGTATTCCTTGGACCTTCACATTGACGATGAAACACAGAAATCGCATCGGAATTAAATACAAAAGGCGCAATGCCGCCTTAAGTACAAGAATAGAGACTCTTCTTACAGTCGGTGCTTTGACCTTCCCTGTGAGACCAGAATTAGTTTCCGATACACCACTCCAGGTTCAATGTATTCCTTGGACATTCACATCGACGATGAAACACAGAAATCGCATCGGAATGAAATACAAAAGGCAAACTGCCGCGTAAGTACAAGAATAGAGACTCTTCTTACAGTCGGTGCTTTCAGCATTCCCTGTGAGACCAGTATTAGTTTCCGATACACCTCAGCAGGTTCAATGTAATCCTAGGACCTTCACATTGATGATGAAACACATAAATCGCATCGGAATTAAATACAAAAGGCACAATGTCGCCTTAAGTACAAGAATAGAGACTCTTCTTACAGTCGGTGCTTTGAGCATTCCCTGTGAGACCAGTATTAGTTTCCGATACACCACTGAATGTTCAATGTAATCCTAGGACCTTCACATTGACGATGAAACACATAAAGCACATCGTAATTAAATACAAAAGGCACAATGTCGCCTTAAGTACAAGAATAGAGACTCTTCTTACAGACGGTGCTTTGAGCATTCCCTGTGAGACCAGTATTAGTTTCCGATACACCACTGCAGGTTCAATGTATTCCTAGGACCTTCACACTGACGATGAAACACAAAAATCGCATCGGAATTAAATACAAAAGGCACAATGTCGCCTTAAGTACAAGAATAGAGACTCTTCTTACAGTCGGTGCTTTGAGCATTCCCTGTGAGACCAGTATTAGTTTCCGATACACCACTGCAGGTTCAATGTATTCCTAGGACCTTCACACTGACGATGAAACACAGAAATCGCATCGGAATTAAATACAAAAGGCACAATGTCGCCTTAAGTACAAGAATAGAGACTCTTCTTACAGTCGGTGCTTTGAGCATTCCCTGTGAGACCAGTAATAGTTTCCAATACACCACTCCAGGTTCAATGTATTCCTTGGACATTCACATTGACGATGAAACACAGAAATCGCATCGGAATGAAATACAAAATGCAAACTGCCGCGTAAGTACAAGAATAGAGACTCTTCTTACAGTCGGTGCTTTCAGCATTCCCTGTGAGACCAGTATTAGTTTCCGATACACCTCAGCTGGTTCAATGTAATCCTAGGACCTTCACATTGACGATGGAACACATGAATCGCATCGGAATTAAATACAAAAGGCACAATGTCGCCTTAAGTGCAAGAATAGAGACTCTTCTTACAGTCGGTGCTTTGAGCATTCCCTGTGAGACCAGTATTAGTTTCCGATACACCACTGCAGGTTCAATGTATTCCTAGGACATTCACATTGACGATGAAACACAGAAATCGCATCGGAATTGAATACAAAAGGCACAATGTCGCCTTAAGTACAAGAATAGAGACTCTTCTTACAGTCGGTGCTTTGAGCATTATCTGTGAGACCAGTATTAGTTTCCGACACACCACTCCAGGTTCAGTGTATTCCTTCGACATTCACATTGACGATGAAACACCGAAATCGCATCGGAATGAAATACAAAAGGCAAACTGCCGCGTAAGTAAAAGAATAGAGACTCTTCTTACAGTCGGTGCTATCAGCATTCCCTGTGAGACCAGTATTAGTTTCCGATACACCTCAGCTGGTTCAATGTATTCCTAGGACCTTTACATTGACGATGAAACAAAGAAATCGCATCGGAATTAAATACAAAAGACACAATGTCGCCTTAAGTACAAGAATAGAGACTCTTCTTACAGTCTGTGCTTTGAGCATTCCCTGTGAGACCAGTATTAGTTTCCGATACACCACTCCAGGTTCAATGTATTCCTTGGACATTCACATTGACGATGAAACACAGAAATCGCATCGGAATGGAAAACAAAAGGCAAACTGCCGCATAAGTACAAGAATAGAGACTCTTCTTACAGCCGGTGCTTTCATCATTCCCTGTGAGACCAGTATCAGTTTCCGATACACCTCAGCAGGTTCAATGTATTCCTAGGACCTTCACATTGACGATGAAACACAGAAATCGCATCGGAATTAAATACAAAAGGCACAATGTCGCCTTAAGTACAAGAATAGAGACTCTTCTTACAGTCGGTGCTTTGAGCATTCCCTGTGAGACCAGTATTAGTTTCCGATACACCACTCCAGGTTCAATGTATTCCTTGGACATTCACGTTGACGATGAAACACAGAAATCGCATCGGAATGAAATTCAAAAGGCAAACTGCCGCGTAAGTACAAGAATAGAGACTCTTCTTACAGTCGGTGCTTTCAGCATTCCCTGTGAGACCAGTATTAGTTTCCGATACACCTCAGCAGGTTCAATGTAATCCTAGGACCTTCACATTGACGATGAAACACATAAATCGCATCGGAATTAAATACAAAAGGCACAATGTCGCCTTAAGTACAAGAATAGAGACTCTTCTTACAGTCGGTGCTTTGAGCATTCCCTGTGAGACCAGTATTAGTTTCCGATACACCACTGCAGGTTCAATGTATTCCTAGGACCTTCACACTGACGATGCAACACAGAAATCGCATCGGAATTAAATACAAAAGGCACAATGTCGCCTTAAGTACAAGAAAAGAGACTCTTCTTACAGTCGGTGCTTTGAGCATTCCCTGTGAGACCAGTATTAGTTTCCGATACACCACTCCAGGTTCAATGTATTCCTTGGACATTAACATTGACGATGAAACACAGAAATCGTATCGGAATGAAAAACAAAAGGCAAACTGCCGCGTAAGTACAAGAATAGAGACTCTTCTTACAGTCGGTGCTTTCAGCATTCCCTGTGAGACCAGTATTAGTATCCGATACACCTCAGCAGGTTCAATGTATTCCTAGGACCTTCACATTGACGATGAAACACAGAAATCGCATCGGAATTAAATACAAAAGGCACAATGTCGCCTTAAGTACAAGAATAGAGACTCTTCTTACAGTCGGTGCTTTGAGCATTCCCTGTGAGACCAGTATTAGTTTCCGATACACCACTCCAGGTTCAATGTATTCCTTGGACATTCACATTGACGATGAAACACAGAAATCGCATCGGAATGAAATACAAAAGGCAAACTGCCGCGTAAGTACAAGAATAGAGACTCTTCTTACAGTCGGTGCTTTCAGCATTCCCTGTGAGACCAGTATTAGTTTCCGATACACCTCAGCAGGTTCAATGTAATCCTAGGACCTTCACATTGACGATGGAACACATAAATCGCATCGGAATTAAATACAAAAGGCACAATGTCGCCTTAAGTACAAGAATAGAGACTCTTCTTACAGTCGGTGCTTTGAGCATTCCCTGTGAGACCAGTATTAGTTTCCGATACACCACTGCAGGTTCAATGTATTCCTAGGACCTTCACATTGACGATGAAACACAGAAATCGCATCGGAATTGAATACAAAAGGCACAATGTCGCCTTAAGTACAAGAATAGAGACTCTTCTTCCAGTCGGTGCTTTGAGCATTCCCTGTGAGACCAGTATTAGTTTCCGATACAACACTCCAGTTTCAATGTATTCCTTGGACATTCACATTGACGATGAAACACAGAAATCGCATCGGAATTAAATACAAAAGGCACAATGTCGCCTTAAGTATATGAATGGAAACTCTTCTTACTGTCGGTGATTTGAGCATTCCCTGTGAGACCGGTATTAGTTTCCGATACACCACTCCAGGTTCAATGTATTCCTTGGACATTCACATTGACGATGGAACACAGAAATCGCATCGGAATGAAATAAAAAAGCTAAACTGCCGCGTAAGTACAAGAATAGAGACTCTTCTTACAGTCGGTGCTTTCAGCATTCCCTGTGAGACCAGTATAAGTTTCCGATACACCTCAGCAGGTTCAATGTATTCCTAGGACCTTCACATTGACGATGAAACACAGAAATCGCATCGGAATTAAATACAAAAGGCGTAATGCCGCCTTAAGTACAAGAATAGAGACTCTTCTTACAGTCGGAGCTTTGAGCATTCCCTGTGAGACCAGAATTAGTTTCCGTTACACCACTCCAGGTTCAATGTATTCCTTGGACATTCACATTGACGATGAAACACAGAATTCGCATCGGAATGAAATACAAAAGGCAAACTGCCACGTAAGTACAAGAATAGAGACTCTTCTTACAGTCGGTGCTTTCAGCATTCCCTGTGAGACCAGTATTAGTTTCCGATACACCTCAGCAGGTTCATTGTATTCCTAGGACCTTCACATTGATTTTGAAACACAGAAATCGCATCGGAATTAAATACAAAAGGCACAATGTCGCCTTAAGTACAAGAATAGAGACTCTTCTTACAGTCGGTGCTTTGAGCAATCCCTGTGAGACCAGTATTAGTTTCCGATACACCACTGCAGGTTCAATGTAATCCTAGGACCTTCACATTGACGATGAAACACAGAAATCGCATCGGAATTAAATACAAAAGGCACAATGTCGCCTTAAGTACAAGAATAGAGACTCTTCTTACAGTCGGTAATTTGAGCATTCCCTGTGAGACCAGTATAAGTATCCGATACACCTCAGCAGGTTCAATGTATTCCTAGGACCTTCACATTGACGATGAAACACAGAAATCGCATCGGAATTAAATACAAAAGGCGCAATGCCGCCTTAAGTACAAGAATAGAGACTCTTCTTACAGTCGGTGCTTTGAGCATTAACTGTGAGACCAGAATTAGTTTCCGATACACCACTCCAGGTTCAATGTATTCCTTGGACATTCACATTGGCGATGAAACACAGAATTCGCATCGGAATGAAATACAAAAGGCAAACTGCCACGTAAGTACAAGAATAGAGACTCTTCTTACAGTCGGTGCTTTCAGCATTCCCTGTGAGACCAGTATTAGTTTCCGATACACCTCAGCAGGTTCAATGTATTCCTAGGACCTTCACACTGACGTTGAAACACAGAAATCGCATCGGAATTAAATACAAAAGGCACAATGTCGCCTTAAGTACAAGAATAGAGACTCTTCTCACAGTCGGTGCTTTGAGCACTCCCTGTGAGACCAGTATTAGTTTCCGATACACCACTGCAGGTTCAATGTAATCCTAGGACCTTCACATTGACGATGAAACACAGAAATCGCATCGGAATTAAATACAAAAGGCACAATACCGCCTTAAGTACAAGAATAGAGACTCTTCTTACAGTCGGTGATTTGAGCATTCCCTGTGAGACCGGTATTAGTTTCCGATACACCACTCCAGTATCAATGTATTCCTTGGACATTCACATTGACGATGAAACACAGAAATCGCATCGGAATGAAATAAAAAAGGCAAACTGCCGCGTAAGTACAAGAATAGAGACTCTTCTTACAGACGGTGCTTTCAGCATTCCCTGTGAGACCAGTATTAGTTTCCGATACACCTCAGCAGGTTCAATGTATTCCTAGGACCTTCACATTGACGATGAAACACAGAAATCGCATCGGAATTAAATACAAAAGGCACAATGTCGCCTTAAGTACAAGAATAGAGACTCTTCTTACACTCGGTGCTTTGAGCAATCCCTGTGAGACCAGTATTAGTTTCCGATACACCTCAGCAGGTTTAATGTATTCCTTGGACCTTCACTTTGACGATGAGACACAGAAATCGCATTGGAATGAAATTCAAAAGGCAAACTGCCGCGTAAGTACAAGAATAGAGACTCTTCTTACAGTCGGTGCTTTCAGCATTACCTGTGAGACCAGTATTAGTTTCCGATACACCTCAGGAGGTTCAATGTATTCCTAGGACCTTCACATTGACGATGAAACACAGATATCGCATCGGAATTAAATACAAAAGGCGTAATGCCGCCTTAAGTACAAGAATAGAGACTCTTCTTACAGTCGGTGCTTTGAGCATTCCCAGTGAGACCAGAATTAGTTTCCGATACAACACTCCAGGTTCAATGTATTCCTTGGATATTCACATTGACGATGATACACAGAAATCGCATGGGAATGAAATACAAAAGACAAACTGCCACGTAAGTTCAAGAAGAGAGACTCTTATTACAGTCGGTGCTTTCAGCATTCCTGTGAGACCAGTATTAGATTCCGATACACCTCAGCAGGTTCAAGGTATTCCTAGGACTTTCACATTGACGGTGAAATACAGATATCGCATCGGAATTAAATACAAAAGGCACAATGCCGTCTTAACTATAAGAATAGAGACTCTTCTTACAGTCGGTGCTTTCAGCATTCCCTGTGAGACCAGTATTAGTTTCCGAAACCCCACAGCAGGTTCAATGTATTCCTAGGACCTTCACATTGACGATGAAACACAGAAATCGCATCGGAATTAAATACAAAATGCACAATGCCGCATTAATTACAAGAATAGAGACTCCTCTTACAGTTGGTGCTTTGAGCAATGCCTGTTAGACCAGGATTAGTTTCCGATACACCACTTCAGGTTCAATGTATTCCTTGGACCTTCACATTGACGTTGAAACACAGAGATCGCATCGGAATTAAAAACAAAAGGCGCAATGCCGCCTTAAGTACTAGAATTGGGACTCTTGTTACAGTCGGTGCTTTGGGCATTCCCTTTGAGACCAGTATTAGTTTCTGATACACCACTACAGGTTCAATGTATTCCTTGGACCTTCACATTGACGATGAAAAACAGAAATCGCATCGGAATTAATTACAAAAGGCACAATGCCGTCATAAGTAAAAGAATAGAGACTCTTCTTACAGTCGGTGCTTTGAGCATTCCCTTTGAGACCAGTATTAGTTTCTGATACACCACTGCAGGTTCAATGTATTCCTTGGACCTTCACATTGACGATGAAACACAGAAATCGCATCGGAATTAATTACAAAAGGCGCAATGCCGCCTTAAGTACAAGAATAGAGACTCTTCTTACAGTCGGTGCTTTGAGCATTAACTGTGAGACCAGAATTAGTTTCCGATACACCACTCCAGGTTCAATGTATTCCTTGGACATTCACATTGGCGATGAAACACAGAATTCGCATCGGAATGAAATACAAAAGGCAAACTGCCACGTAAGTACAAGAATAGAGACTCTTCTTACAGTCGGTGCTTTCAGCATTCCCTGTGAGACCAGTATTAGTTTCCGATACACCTCAGCGGTTCAATGTATTCCTAGGACCTTCACATTGACGTTGAAACACAAAAATCGCATCGGAATTAAATACAAAAGGCACAATGTCGCCTTAAGTACAAGAATAGAGACTCTTCTCACAGTCGGTGCTTTGAGCATTCCCTGTGAGACCAGTATTAGTTTCCGATACACCACTGCAGGTTCAATGTAATCCTAGGACCTTCACATTGACGATGAAACACAGAAATCGCATCGGAATTAAATACAAAAGGCACAATACCGCCTTAAGTACAAGAATAGAGACTCTTCTTACAGTCGGTGATTTGAGCATTCCCTGTGAGACCGGTATTAGTTTCCGATACACCACTCCAGTATCAATGTATTCCTTGGACATTCGCATTGACGATGAAACACAGAAATCGCATCGGAATGAAATAAAAAAGGCAAACTGCCGCGTAAGTACAAGAATAGAGACTCTTCTTACAGACGGTGCTTTCAGCACTCCCTGTGAGACCAGTATTAGTTTCCGATACACCTCAGCAGGTTCAATGTATTCCTAGGACCTTCACATTGACGATGAAACACAGAAATCGCATCGGAATTAAATACAAAAGGCACAATGTCGCCTTAAGTACAAGAATAGAGACTCTTCTTACACTCGGTGCTTTGAGCAATCCCTGTGAGACCAGTATTAGTTTCCGATACACCTCAGCAGGTTTAATGTATTCCTTGGACCTTCACATTGACGATGAGACACAGAAATCGCATTGGAATGAAATACAAAAGGCAAACTGCCGCGTAAGTACAAGAATAGAGACTCTTCTTACAGTCGGTGCTTTCAGCATTCCCTGTGAGACCAGTATTAGTTTCCGATACACCTCAGGAGGTTCAATGTATTCCTAGGACTTTCACATTGACGATGAAACACAGATATCGCATCGGAATTAAATACAAAAGGCGCAATGCCGCCTTAAGTACAAGAATAGAGACTCTTCTTACAGTCGGTGCTTTGAGCATTCCCAGTGAGACCAGAATTAGTTTCCGATACACCACTCCTGGTTCAATGTATTCCATGGATATTCACATTGACGATGAAACACAGAAATCGCATCGGAATGAAATACAAAAGACAAACTGCCACGTAAGTTCAAGAATAGAGACTCTTATTACAGTCGGTGCTTTCAGCATTCCTGTGAGACCAGTATTAGTTTCCGATACACCTCAGCAGGTTCAAGGTATTCCTAGGACTTTTACATTGACGGTGAAATACAGAAATCGCATCGGAATTAAATACAAAAGGCACAATGCCGTCTTAACTACAAGAATAGAGACTCTTCTTACAGTCGGTGCTTTCAGCATTCCCTGTGAGACCAGTATTAGTTTCCGATACCCCACAGCAGGTTCAATGTATTCCTAGGACCTTCACATTGACGATGAAACACAGAAATCGCATCAGAATTAAATACAAAATGCACAATGCCGCATTAATTACAAGAATAGAGACTCCTCTTACAGTTGATGCTTTGAGCAATGCCTGTTAGACCAGGATTAGTTTCCGATACACCACTTCAGGTTCAATGTATTCCTTGGACCTTCACATTGACGTTGAAACACAGAAATCGCATCGGAATTAAAAACAAAAGGCGCAATGCCGCCTTAAGTACTAGAATTGGGACTCTTGTTACAGTCGGTGCTTTGGGCATTCCCTTTGAGACCAGTATTAGTTTCTGATACACCACTACAGGTTCAATGTATTCCTTGGACCTTCACATTGACGATGAAACACAGAAATCGCATCGGAATTAATTACAAAAGGCACAATGCCGCCATAAGTAAAAGAATAGAGACTCTTCTTACAGTCGGTGCTTTGAGCATTCCCTGTGAGACTAGTATTAGTTTCCGATACACCACTGCAGGTTCAATGTATTCCTTGCACCTTCACATTTACGATGAAACACAGAAATCGCATCGGAATTAAATACAAAAGACGCAATGCCGCCTTATGTACAAGAATAGAGAATCTCCTTACAGTCGGTGTTTTGAGCATTCCCTTTGAGACCAGTATTAGTTTCTGATACACCACTGCAGGTTCAATGTATTCCTCGGACCTTCACATTGACGATGAAACACAGAAATCGCATCGGAATTAAATACAAAAGGCACAATGCCGCATTAAGTACAAGAATAGAGACTCTTCTTATAGTCGGTGCTTTGAGCATTCCTTGTGAGACCAGTATTAGTTTCCGATACACCACAGCAGGTTCAATGTATTCCTTGGAGCTTCACAATGACAATGAAACACAGAAATCGCATCGGAATTAAATACAAAAGGCACAATCCCGTCTCAAGTACAAGAATAGACACTCTTCCTACAGTCGGTGCTTTCAGCATTCCCTGTGAGACCAGTATTAGTTTCCGATACACCTCAGCAGGTTCAATGTATTCCTAGGACCTTCACATTGACGATGAAACACAGAAATCGCATCGGAATTAAATACAAAAGGCACAATGCCGTCTTAAGTACAAGAATGGAGACTATTCTTATAGTCGGTGCTTTCAGCATTCCCTGTGAGACCAGTATTAGTTTCCGATTCACCACTGCAGGTTCAATGTATTCCTTGGACCTTCACATTGACGATGAAACACAGAAATCGCATCGGAATTAAATACAAAAGGCACAATGCCGCATTAAGTACAAGAATAGAGACTCTTCTTACAGTTGTTGCTTTCAGCATTCCCTGTGAGACCAGTATAAGATTCCGATACACCTCAGCAGGTTCAATGTATTCCTAGGACCTTCACATTGACGATGAAACACAGAAATCGCATCGGAATTAAATACAAAAGGCGCAATGCCGCCTTAAGTACAAGTATAGAGACTCTTCTTACATTCGGTGCTTTGAGCATTCCCTGTGAGACCAGAATTAGTTTCCGATACACCACTCCAGGTTCAATGTATTCCTTGGACATTCACATTGACGATGAAACACAGAATTCGCATCGGAATGAAATACAAAAGGCAAACTGCCACGTAAGTACAAGAATAGAGACTCTTCTTACAGTCGGTGCTTTCAGCATTCCCTGTGAGACCAGTATTAGTTTCCGATACACCTCAGCAGGTTCAATGTATTCCTATGACCTTCACATTGACGTTGAAACACAGAAATCGCATCGGAATTAAATACAAAAGGCACAATGTCGCCTTTAGTACAAGAATAGAGACCCTTCTTACAGTCGGTGATTTGAGCATTCCCTGTGAGACCGGTATTAGTTTCCGATACACCACTCCAGGTTCAATGTATTCCTTGGACCTTCACATTGACGATGAAACACAGAAATCGCATCGGAATTAAATACAAAAGGCACAATGTCGCCTTAAGTACAAGAATAGAGACTCTTCTTACACTCGGTGCTTTGAGCAATCCCTGTGAGACCAGTATTAGTTTCCCATACACCTCAGCAGGTTTAATGTATTCCTTGGACCTTCACATTGACGATGAAACACAGAAATCGCATTGGAATGAAATTCAAAAGGCAAACTGCCGCGTAAGTTCAAGAATAGAGACTCTTATTAATGTCGGTGCTTTCAGCATTCCTGTGAGACCAGTATTAGTTTCCGATACAAGTCAGCAGGTTCAAGGTATTCCTAGGACTTACAGATTGACGGTCAAATACAGAAATCGCATCTGAATTAAATACCAAAGGCACAATGCCGTCTTAACTACAAGAATAGAGACTCTTCTTACAGTCGGTGCTTTCAGCATTCCCTGTGAGACCAGTATTAGTTTCCGATACCCCACAGCAGGTTCAATGTATTCCTAGAATCTTCACATTGACGATGAAACACAGAAATCGCATCGGAATTAAACACAAAAGGCACAATGCCGCAGTAAGTACAAGAATAGAGACTCTTCTTACAGTTGGTGCTTTGAGCATTGCCTGTGAGACCAGGGTTAGTTTCCGATACACCATTGCAGGTTCAATGAATTCCTTGGACCTTCACATTGACGTTGAAACACAGAAATCGCATCGGAATTAAAAACAAAAGGCGCAATGCCGCCTTAAGTACTAGAATTGGGACTCTTGTTACAGTCGGTGCTTTGGGCATTCCCTTTGAGACCAGTATTAGTTTCTGATACACCACTACAGGTTCAATGTATTCCTTGGACCTTCACATTGACGATGAAACACAGAAATCGCATCGGAATTAATTACAAAAGGCACAATGCCGTCATAAGTAAAAGAATAGAGACTCTTCTTACAGTCGGTGCTTTGAGCATTCCCTGTGAGACTAGTATTAGTTTCCGATACACCACTGCAGGGTCAATGTATTCCTTGCACCTTCACATTTACGATGAAACACAGAAATCGCATCGGAATTAAATACAAAAGACGCAATGCCGCCTTAAATACAAGAATAGAGAATCTTCTTACAGTCGGTGTTTTGAGCATTCCCTTTGAGACCAGTATTAGTTTCTGATACACCACTGCAGGTTCAATGTATTCCTTGGACCTTCACATTGACGATGAAACACAGAAATCGCATCGGAATTAATTACAAAAGGCGCAATGCCGCCTTAAGTACAAAAATAGAGACTCTTCTTACAGTCGGTGCTTTGAGCATTAACTGTGAGACCAGAATTAGTTTCCGATACACCACTCCAGGTTCAATGTATTCCTTGGACATTCACATTGGCGATGAAACACAGAATTCGCATCGGAATGAAATACAAAAGGCAAACTGACACGTAAGTACAAGAATAGAGACTCTTCTTACAGTCGGTGCTTTCAGCATTCCCTGTGAGACCAGTATTAGTTTCCGATACACCTCAGCAGGTTCAATGTATTCCTAGGACCTTCACATTGACGTTGAAACACAGAAATCGCATCGGAATTAAATACAAAAGGCACAATGTCGCCTTAAGTACAAGAATAGAGACTCTTCTCACAGTCGGTGCTTTGAGCATTCCCTGTGAGACCAGTATTAGTTTCCGATACACCACTGCAGGTTCAATGTAATCCTAGGACCTTCACATTGACGATGAAACACAGAAATCGCATCGGAATTAAATACAAAAGGCACAATACCGCCTTAAGTACAAGAATAGAGACTCTTCTTACAGTCGGTGATTTGAGCATTCCCTGTGAGACCGGTATTAGTTTCCGATACACCACTCCAGTATCAATGTATTCCTTGGACATTCGCATTGACGATGAAACACAGAAATCGCATCGGAATGAAATAAAAAAGGCAAACTGCCACGTAAGTACAAGAATAGAGACTCTTCTTACAGTCGGTGCTTTCAGCATTCCCTGTGAGACCAGTATTAGTTTCCGATACACCACTGCAGGTTCAATGTAATCCTAGGACCTTCACATTGACGATGAAACACAGAAATCGCATCGGAATTAAATACAAAAGGCACAATACCGCCTTAAGTACAAGAATAGAGACTCTTCTTACAGACGGTGCTTTCAGCATTCCCTGTGAGACCAGTATTAGTTTCCGATACACCTCAGCAGGTTCAATGTATTCCTAGGACCTTCACATTGACGATGAAACACAGAAATCGCATCGGAATTAAATACAAAAGGCACAATGTCGCCTTAAGTATAAGAATAGAGACTCTTCTTACACTCGGTGCTTTGAGCAATCCCTGTGAGACCAGTATTAGTTTCCGATACACCTCAGCAGGTTTAATGTATTCCTTGGACCTTCACATTGACGATGAGACACAGAAATCGCATTGGAATGAAATACAAAAGGCAAACTGCCGCGTAAGTACAAGAATAGAGACTCTTCTTACAGTCGGTGCTTTCAGCATTCCCTGTAAAACCAGTGTTAGTTTCCGATACACCTCAGGAGGTTCAATGTATTCCTAGGACCTTCACATTGACGATGAAACACAGATATCGCATCGGAATTAAATACAAAAGGCGCAATGCCGCCTTAAGTACAAGAATAGAGACTCTTCTTACAGTCGGTGCTTTGAGCATTCCCAGTGAGACCAGAATTAGTTTCCGATACACCACTCCAGGTTCAATGTATTCCATGGATATTCACATTGACGATGAAACACAGAAATCGCATCGGAATGAAATACAAAAGACAAACTGCCACGTAAGTTCAAGAATAGAGACTCTTATTACAGTCGGTGCTTTCAGCATTCCTGTGAGACCAGTATTAGTTTCCGATACACCTCAGCAGGTTCAAGGTATTCCTAGGACTTTTACATTGACGGTGAAATACAGAAATCGCATCGGAATTAAATACAAAAGGCACAATGCCGTCTTAACTACAAGAATAGAGACTCTTCTTACAGTCGGTGCTTTCAGCATTCCCTGTGAGACCAGTATTAGTTTCCGATACCCCACAGCAGGTTCAATGTATTCCTAGGACCTTCACATTGACGATGAAACACAGAAATCGCATCGGAATTAAATACAAAATGCACAATGCCGCATTAATTACAAGAATAGAGACTCCTCTTACAGTTGATGCTTTGAGCAATGCCTGTTAGACCAGGATTAGTTTCCGATACACCACTTCAGGTTCAATGTATTCCTTGGACCTTCACATTGACGTTGAAACACAGAAATCGCATCGGAATTAAAAACAAAAGGCGCAATGCCGCCTTAAGTACTAGAATTGGGACTCTTGTTACAGTCGGTGCTTTGGGCATTCCCTTTGAGACCAGTATTAGTTTCTGATACACCACTGCAGGTTCAATGTATTCCTTGGACCTTCACATTGACGATGAAACACAGAAATCGCATCGGAATTAATTACAGAAGGCACAATGCCGTCATAAGTAAAAGAATAGAGACTCTTCTTACAGTCGGTGCTTTGAGCATTCCCTGTGAGACTAGTATTAGTTTCCGATACACCACTGCAGGTTCAATGTATTCCTTGCACCTTCACATTTACGATGAAACACAGAAATCGCATCGGAATTAAATACAAAAGACGCAATGCCGCCTTATGTACAAGAATAGAGAATCTTCTTACAGTCGGTGTTTTGAGCATTCCCTTTGAGACCAGTATTAGTTTCTGATACACCACTGCAGGTTCAATGTATTCCTTGGACCTTCACATTGACGATGAAACACAGAAATCGCATCGGAATTAATTACAAAAGGCGCAATGCCGCCTTAAGTACAAGAATAAAGACTCTTCTTATAGTCGGTGCTTTGAGCATTCCTTGTGAGACCAGTATTAGTTTCCGATACACCACTGCAGGTTCAATGTATTCCTTGGAGCTTCACAATGACAATGAAACACAGAAATCGCATCGGAATTAAATACAAAAGGCACAATCCCGTCTCAAGTACAAGAATAGACACTCTTCCTACAGTCGGTGCTTTCAGCATTCCCTGTGAGACCAGTATTAGTTTCCGATACACCTCAGCAGGTTCAATGTATTCCTAGGACCTTCACATTGACGATGAAACACAGAAATCGCATCGGAATTAAATACAAAAGGCACAATGCCGTCTTAAGTACAAGAATGGAGACTATTCTTATAGTCGGTGCTTTCAGCATTCCCTGTGAGACCAGTATTAGTTTCCGATTCACCACTGCAGGTTCAATGTATTCCTTGGACCTTCACATTGACGATGAAACACAGAAATCGCATCGGAATTAAATACAAAAGGCACAATGCCGCATTAAGTACAAGAATAGAGACTCTTCTTACAGTTGTTGCTTTCAGCATTCCCTGTGGGACCAGTATAAGATTCCGATACACCTCAGCAGGTTCAATGTATTCCTAGGACCTTCACATTGACGATGAAACACAGAAATCGCATCGGAAGTAAATACAAAAGGCGCAATGCCGCCTTAAGTACAAGAATAGAGACTCTTCTTACATTCGGTGCTTTGAGCATTCCCTGTGAGACCAGAATTAGTTTCCGATACACCACTCCAGGTTCAATGTATTCCTTGGACATTCACATTGACGATGAAACACAGAATTCGCATCGGAATGAAATACAAATGGCAAACTGCCACGTAAGTACAAGAATAGAGACTCTTCTTACAGTCGGTGCTTTCAGCATTCCCTGTGAGACCAGTATTAGTTTCCGATACACCGCAGCAGGTTCAATGTATTCCTATGACCTTCACATTGACGTTGAAACACAGAAATCGCATCGGAATTAAATACAAAAGGCACAATGTCGCCTTTAGTACAAGAATAGAGACTCTTCTTACAGTCGATGATTTGAGCATTCCCTGTGAGACCGGTATTAGTTTCCGATACACCACTCCAGGTTCAATGTATTCCTTGGACCTTCACATTGACGATGAAACACAGAAATCGCATCGGAATTAAATACAAAAGGCACAATGTCGCCTTAAGTACAAGAATAGAGACTCTTCTTACACTCGGTGCTTTGAGCAATCCCTGTGAGACCAGTATTAGTTTCCCATACACCTCAGCAGGTTTAATGTATTCCTTGGACCTTCACATTGACGATGAAACACAGAAATCGCATTGGAATGAAATTCAAAAGGCAAACTGCCGCGTAACTTCAAGAACAGAGACTCTTATTAATGTCGGTGCTTTCAGCATTCCTGTGAGACCAGTATTAGTTTCCGATACACGTCAGCAGGTTCAAGGTATTCCTAGGACTTACAGATTGACGGTGAAATACAGAAATCGTATCTGAATTACATACCAAAGGCACAATGCCGTCTTAACTACAAGAATAGAGACTCTTCTTACAGTCGGTGCTTTCAGCATTCCCTGTGAGACCAGTATTAGTTTCCGATACCCCACAGCAGGTTCAATGTATTCCTAGAATCTTCACATTGACGATGAAACACAGAAATCGCATCGGAATTAAACACAAAAGGCACAATGCCGCAGTAAGTACAAGAATAGAGACTCTTCTTACAGTTGGTGCTTTGAGCATTGCCTGTGAGACCAGGATTAGTTTCCGATACACCATTGCAGGTTCAATGAATTCCTTGGACCTTCACATTGACGTTGAAACACAGAAATCGCATCGGAATTAAAAACAAAAGGCGCAATGCCGCCCTAAGTACTAGAATTGGGACTCTCGTTCCAGTCGGTGCTTTGGGCATTCCCTGTGAGATCAGTATTAGTTTCTGATACACAACTACAGGTTCAATGTATTCCTTGGACCTTCACGTTGACGATGAAACACAGAAATCGCATCGGAATTAATTGCAAAGGGCACAATGCCGTTATAAGTACAAGAATAGAGACTCTTCTTACAGTCGGTGCTTTGAACATTCCCTGTGAGACTAGTATTAGTTTCCGATACACCACTGCAGGTTCAATGTATTCCTTGCACCTTCATATTGACGATGAAACACAGAAATCGCATCGGAATTATATACCAAAGGCGCAATGCCGCCTTAAGTACAAGAATAGAGACTATTCTTACAGTCGGTGTTTTGAGCATTCCCTTTGAGACCAGTATTAGTTTCTGATACACCACTGCAGGTTCAATGTATTCCTTCTACCTTCACATTGACGATGAAACACAGAAATCGTATCGGAATTAATTACAAAAGGCGCAATGCCGCCTTAAGTACAAGAATAGATACTCTTGTTATAGTCGGTGCTTTGAGCATTCCCTGTGAGACCAGTATTAGTTTCCGATACACCACTGCAGGTTCAATGTATTCCTTGGACCCTCACAATGACAATGAAACACAGAAATCGCATCGGAATTAAATACAAAAGGTACAATCCCGTCTTAAGTACAAGAATAGAGACTCTTCTTACAGTCGGTGCTTTGAGCAGTCCCTGAGAGACCAGAATTAGTTTCCGTTACACCACTCCAGGTCCAATGTATTTCTTGGACATTGACATTGACGATGAAACACAGATATCGCATCGGATTGAAATACAAAAGGCAAACTGCCGCGTAAGTACAAGAATAGAGACTCCTCTTACAGTCGGTGCTTTCAGCATTCCCTGTGAGACCAGCATTAGCTTCCGATACACCTCTGCAGGTTCAATGTATTCCTAGGACCTTCACATTGACGATGAAACACAGAAATCGCATCGGAATGAAATACAAAATGCACAATGTCGCCTTAAGTACAAGAATAGAGACTCTTCTTACAGTCGGTGCTTTGAGCATTCCCTGTGAGACCAGTATTAGTTTCCGATACACCACTGCAATTTCAATGTATTCCTCGGACCTTCACATTGACGATGAAACACAGAAATCGCATCGGAATTAAATACAAAAGGCACAATGCCGTCTTAAGTACAAGAATAGAGACTCTTCTTACAGTCGGTGATTTGAGCATTCCCTGTGAGACCGGTATTAGTTTCCGATACACCACTCCAGGTTCAATGTATTCCTTGGACATTCACATTGACGATGAAACACAGAAATCGCATCGGAATGAAATAAAAAAGGCAAACTGCCGCGTAAGTACAAGATTAGAGACTAGTCTTACAGACGGTGCTTTCAGCATTCCCTGTGAGGCCAGTATTAGTTTCCGACACACCTCAGCAGGTTCAATGTATTCCTAGGACCTTCACATTGACGATGAAACACAGAAATCGCATTGGAATGAAATACAAAAGGCAAACTGCCGCGTAAGTACAAGAATAGAGACTCTTGTTACAGTCGGTGTTTTCAGCATTCCCTGTGAGACCAGTATTAGTTTCCGATACACCTCAGGAGGTTCAATGTATTCCTAGGACCTTCACATTGACGATGAAACACAGATATCGCATCGGAATTAAATACAAAAGGCGCAATGCCGCCTTAAGTACAAGAATAGAGACTCTTCTTACAGTCGGTGCTTTGAGCATTCCCTGTGAGACCAGAATTAGTTTCCGATACACCACTCCAGGTTCAATGTATTCCTTGGATATTCACATTGACGATGAAACACAGAAATCGCAACGGAATGAAATACAAATGACAAACTGAAGCGTAAGTTCAAGAATAGAGACTCTTATTAGTGTCGGTGCTTTCAGCATTCCTGTGAGACCAGTATTAGTTTCCGATACATCTCAGCAGGTTCAAGGTATTCCTAGGACTTACACATTGACGGTGAAATACAGAAATCGCATCGGAATTAAATACAAAAGGCACAATGCCGTCTTAACTACAAGAATAGAGACTCTTCTTACAGTCGGTGTTTTCAGCATTCCCTGTGAGACCAGTATTAGTTTCCGATACCCCACAGCAGGTTCAATGTATTCCTAGAATCTTCACATTGACGATGAAACACAGAAATCGCATCGGAATTAAACACAAAAGGCACAATGCCGCATTAAGTACAAGAATAGAGACTCTTCTTACAGTCGGTGTTTTGAGCATTCCCTTTGAGACCAGTATTAGTTTCTGATACACCACTGTAGGTTCAATGTATTCCTTGGACCTTCACATTGACGATGAAACACAGAAATCGCATCGGAATTAATTACAAAAGGCGCAATGCCGCCTTAAGTACAAGAATAGAGACTCTTCTTATAGTCGGTGCTTTGAGCATTCCCTGTGAGACCAGTATTAGTTTCCGATACACCACTGCAGGTTCAATGTATTCCTTGGACCTTCTCAATGACAATGAAACACAGAAATCACATCGGAATTAAATACAAAAGGTACAATCCCGTCTTAAGTACAAGAATAGAGACTCTTCTTGCAGTCGGTGCTTTGAGCAGTCCCTGTGAGACCAGAATTAGTTTCCGTTACACCACTCCAGGTCCAATGTATTTCTTGGACATTGACATTGACGATGAAACACAGATATCGCATCGGATTGAAATACAAAAGGCAAACTGCCGCGTAAGTACAAGAATAGAGACTCCTCTTACAGTCGGTGCTTTGAGCATTCCCTGTGAGACCAGCATTAGCTTCCGATACACCTCTGCAGGTTCAATGTATTCCTAGGACCTTCACATTGACGATGAAACACAGAAATCGCATCGGAATGAAATACAAAATGCACAACGTCGCCTTAAGTACAAGAATAGAGACTCTTCTTACAGTCGGTGCTTTGAGCATTCCCTGTGAGACCAGTATTAGTTTCCGATACACCACTGCAATTTCAATGTATTCCATGGACCTTCACATTGACGATGAAATACAGAAATCGCATCGGAAATAAATACAAAAGGCACAATGCCGCCTTACGTACAAGAATAGACACTCTTCTTACAGTCGGTGCTTTGAGCATTCCCTGTGAGACCAGTATTAGTTTCCGATACACCACTGCAGGCACAATGTATTCCTTGAACCTTCACATTGACGATGAAACACAGAAATCGCATCGGAACTAAATTCTAAAGGCACAATGCCGCCTTAAGTACAAGAATAGAGACCCTTCTTACAGTCGGTGCTATGAGCATTCCCTGTGAGACCAGTATTAGTTTCTGATACACCACTGCAGGTTCAATGTATTCCTTGGACCTTCACATTGACGATGAAACACAGTAATCGCATCGGAATTAATTACAATAGGCACAATGCCGTCGTAAGTACACGAATAGAGACACTTCTTACAGTCGGTGCTTTGAGCATTCCCTGTGAGACCAGTATTAATTTCCGATACACCACGTCAGGTTCAATGTATTCCTTGGACCTTCACATTGACCATGAAACATAGAAATCGCATCGGAATTAAATACAAATGGTGCAATGCCGCCTTAAGTACAAGAATAGAGACTTTCCTTACAGTCGGTGCTTTGAGCATTCCCTGTGAGACCAGTATTAGTTTCCGATACACCACTGCAGGTTTAATGTATTCCTTGGACCATCACATTGACGATGAAACACAGAAATCGCATCGGAATGAAATACAAAAGGCAAACTGCCAAGTAAGTACAAGAATAGAGACTCTTATTACAGTCGGTGCTTTCAGCATTTCCTGTGAGACCAGTATTAGTTTCCGATACACCTCAGCAGGTTCAATGTATTCCTTAGACCTTCACATTGACGATGAAACACAGATATCGCATCGGAATTAAATACAAAAGGCTCAATGCCGTCTTAAGTCCAAGAATAGAGACTCTTATTACAGTCGGTGCTATGAACATTCCCTGTGAGACCAGTATTAGTTTCCGATACACCACTGCAGGTTCAATGTATTCCTTGGACCTTCACATTGACGATGAAACACAGAAATCGCATCGGAATTAAATACAAAAGGCAAACTGCCACGTAAGTACAAGAATAGAGACTCTTCTTACAGTCGGTGCTTTCAGCATTCCCTGTGAGACCAGTATTAGTTTCCGATACACCTCAGCAGGTTCAATGTACTCCTAGGACCTTCACATTGACGATGAAATACAGAAATCGCATCGGAAATAAATACAAAAGGCACAATGCCGCCTTACGTACAAGTATAGACACTCTTCTTACAGTCGGTGCTATGAGCATTCCCTGTGAGACCAGTATTAGTTTCCGATACACCACTGCAGGCACAATGTATTCCTTGGACCTTCACATTGACGATGAAACACAGAAATCGCATCGGAATTAAATTCTAAAGGCACAATGCCGCCTTAAGTACAAGAACAGAGACCCTTCTTACAGTCGGTGCTATGAGCATTCAATGTGAGACCAGTATTAGTTTCTGATACACCACTGTTGGTTCAATGTATTCCTTGGACCTTCACATTGACGATGAAACACAGTAATCGCATCGGAATTAATTACAAAAGGCACAATGCCGTCATAAGTACACGAATAGAGACTCTTCTTACAGTCGGTGCTTTGAGCACTCCCTGTGAGACCAGTATTAATTTCCGATACACCACTTCAGGTTCAATGTATTCCTTGGACCTTCACATTGACCATGAAACATAGAAATCGCATCGGAATTAAATACAAATGGTGCAGTGCCGCCTTAAGTACAAGAATAGAGACTCTCCTTACAGTCGGTGCTTTGAGCATTCCCTGTGAGACCAGTTTTAGTTTCCGATACACCACTGCAGGTTCAATGTATTCCTTGGACCATCACATTGACGATGAAACACAGAAATCGCATCGGAATTAAATACAAAAGGCAAACTGCCACGTAAGTACAAGAATAGAGACTCTTCTTACAGTCGGTGCTTTCAGCATTCCCTGTGAGTCCAGTATTAGTTTCCGATACACCTCAGCATGTTCAATGTATTCCTTAGACCTTCACATTGACGATGAAACACAGATATCGCATCGGAATTAAATACAAAAGGCTCAATGCCGTCTTAAGTCCAAGAATAGAGACTCTTATTACAGTCGGTGCTATGAACATTCCCTGTGAGACCAGTATTAGTTTCCGATACACCACTGCAGGTTCAATGTATTCCTTGGACCTTCACATTGACGATGAAACACAGAAATCGCATCGGAATTAAATACAAAAGGCAAACTGCCACGTAAGTACAAGAATAGAGACTCTTCTTACAGTCGGTGCTTTCAGCATTCCCTGTGAGACCAGTATTAGTTTCCGATACACCTCAGCAGGTTCAATGTATTCCTAGGACCTTCACATTGACGTTGAAACACAGAAATCGCATCGGAATTAAATACAAAAGGCACAATGTCGCCTTAAGTACTAGAATAGAGGCTCTTCTTACAGTCGGTGCTTTGAGCATTCCCTGTGAGACCAGTATTAGTTTCCGATACACCACTGCAGGTTCAATGTAATCCTAGGACCTTCACATTGACGATGAAACACAGAAATCGCATCGGAATTAAATACAAAAGGCACAATGTCGCCTTTAGTACAAGAATAGAGACTCTTCTTACAGTCGGTGATTTGAGCATTCCCTGTGAGACCGGTATTAGTTTCCGATACACCACACAAGGTTCAATGTATTCCTTGGACATTCACATTGACGATGAAACACAGAAATCGCATCGGAATGAAATAAAAAAGGCAAACTGCCGCGTAAGTACAAGAATAGAGACTCTTCTTACAGACGGTGCTTTCAGCATTCCCTGTGAGGCCAGTATTAGTTTCCGACACACCTCAGCAGGTTCAATGGATTCCTAGAACCTTCACATTGACGATGAAACACAGAAATCGCATCGGAATTAAATACAAAAGGCACAATGTCGCCTTAAGTACAAGAATAGAGACTCTTCTTACACTCGGTGCTTTGAGCAATCCCTGTGAGACCAGTATTAGTTTCCCATACACCTCAGCAGGTTTAATTTATTCCTTGGACCTTCACATTGACGATGAAACACAGAAATCGCATTGGAATGAAAAACAAAAGGCAAACTGCCGCATTAAGTACAAGAATAGAGACTCTTCTTATAGTTGGTGCTTTGAGCATTGCCTGTGAGACCAGGATTAGTTTCTGATACACCACTACAGGTTCAATGTATTCCTTGGACCTTCACATTGACGATGAAACACAGAAATCGCATCGGAATTAATTACAAAAGGCGCAATGCCGCCTTAAGTACAAGAATAGAGACTCTTCTTACAGTCGGTGTTTTGAGCATTCCCTTTGAGACCAGTATTAGTTTCCGATACACCACTGCAGGTTCAATGTATTCCTTGGACTTTCACATTGACGATGAAACACAGAAATCGCATCGGAATTAGATACAAAAGGCGCAATGCCGCCTTAAGTACAAGAATAGAGACTCTTCTTACAGTCGGTGCTTTGAGCATTCCCTGTGAGACCAGTATTAGTTTCCGATACACCACTGCATGTTCAATGTATTCCTTGGACCTTCACATTGACGATGAAACACAGAAATCGCATCGGAATAATATACTTAAGGCACAATGCCGTCTTAAGTACAAGAATAGATACACTTCCTACAGTCGGTGTTTTCAGCATTCCCTGTGAGACCAGTATTAGTTTCCGATACACCTCAGCAGGTTCAATGTATTCCTAGGACCTTCACATTGACGATGAAACACAGAAATCGCATCGGATTTAAATACAAAAGGCACAATGTCGCCTTAAGTACAAGAATAGAGACTCTTCTTACAGTCGGTGCTTTGAGCATTCCCTGTGAGACCAGAATTAGTTTCCGATACACCACTCCAGGTCCAATGTATTCCTTGGACATTCACATTGACGATGAGACACAGAAATCTCATCGGAATGAAATACAAAAGGCAAACTGCCGCGTAAGTACAAGAATAGAGACTCCTCTTACAGTCGGTGCCTTCAGCATTCCCTGTGAGACCAGTATTAGTTTCCGATACTCCTCAGCAGGTTCAATGTAATCCTAGGACTTTCATATTGACGATGAAACACAGAAATCGCATCGGAATTAAATACAAAAGGCACAATGTTGCCTTAAGTACAAGAATAGTGACTCTTCTTACAGTCGGTGCTTTGAGCATTCATTGTTGAGACCAGTATTAGTTTCCGATACACCACTCCAGGTTCAATGTATTCCTTGGACATTCACAATGACGATGAAACACAGAAATCGCATCGGAAAGAAATACAAAAGCCAAACTGCCGCGTAAGTACAAGAATAGGGACTCTTCTTACAGTCGGTGCTTTCAGCTTCCCTGTGAGACCAGTATTAGTTTCCGATACACCTCAGCAGGTTCAACGTATTCCTAGGACCATCACATTGACGATGAAACACATAAATCGCATCAGAATTAAATACAAAAGGAGCAATGCCGCCTTAAGTACAAGAATAGAGACTCTTCTTACAGTCGGTGCTTTGAGCATTCCCTGAGAGACCAGAATTAGTTTCCGATACACCACTCCAGGTTCAATGTATTCCTTGGACATTCACATTGACGATGAAACACAGATATCGCATTGGAATTAAATTCAAAAGCCACAATTCCGCCTTAAGTACAAGAATAGAGACCATTCATACAGTCGGTGCTTTGAGCATTCCCTGTGAGACCAGTTCTACTTTCCGATACACCACTGCAGGTTCAATGTATTCCTTGGACCTTCTCATTGACGATGAAACACAGAAATCGCATCGGAAGTAAGTACAAAAGGCACAATGCCGCCTTTTGTACAAGAATAGAGACTCTTCTTACGGTCGGTGCTTTGAGCATTCCCTGTGAGACCAGTATTAGTTTCCGATACACCACTGCAGGTACATTATATTCCTTGGACCTTCACATTGATGATGAAACACAGAAATCGCATCGGAATGAAATACAAACGGCAAACTGCCGCGTAAGTACAAGAATAAAGACTCGTCTTACAGTCTGTGTTTTGAGCATTCCCTGTGAGACCAGTATTAGTTCCCGATACACCACTGCAGGCACAATGTATCCCTTGGACCTTCTCATTGACGATGAAACACAGAAATCGCATCGGAAGTAAGTACAAAAGGCACAATGCCGCCTTTTGTACAAGAATAGAGACTCTTCTTACAGTCGGTGCTTTCAGCTTCCCTGTGAGACCAGTATTAGTTTCCGATACACCTCAGCAGGTTCAACGTATTCCTAGGACCATCACATTGACGATGAAACACATAAATCGCATCAGAATTAAATACAAAAGGAGCAATGCCGCCTTAAGTACAAGAATAGAGACTCTACTTACAGTCGGTGCTTTGAGCATTCCCTGAGAGACCAGAATTAGTTTCCGATACACCACTGCCGGTTCAATGTATTCCTCGGACCTTCACATTGACGCTGAAACACAGATATTACATCGGAATTAAATACAAAAGGCACAATGCCGCCTTAAGTACAAGAATAGAGACTCTTCTTACAGACGGTGTTTTGAGCATTCCCTGTGAGACCAGTATTAGTTTCCAATACACCACTGCAGGTTCAATGTATTCCTTGGACAAACACATTGCCGATGAAAAACAGAAATTATATCGGAATTAAATACAAAAGACACAATGCCGTCTTAAGAGCAAGAATAGGGACTCTTCTTACAGTCGGTGCTTTGAGCATTCCCTGTGAGACCAAAATTAGTTTCCGATACACCACTGCAAGTTCAATGTAATCCTTGGACATACACATTGACGATGAAACACTGAAATTACATCGGAATTAAATACAAAAGACTCAATGCCGCCTTAAGTACAAGAGGAGTGAGGCTTCTTAGAGTCTGTGTTTTATCCATTCCTGTGAGACCAGTATTAGTTTCCGATACACCACTGCAGGCACAATGTATCCCTTGGACCTTCACATTGACGATGAAACACAGAAATCGCATCGGAAATAAATTCAAAAGGCACAATGCCGCCTTAAGTACAAGAATAGAGACCCTTCTGACAGTCGGTGCTATGAGCATTCCCTGTGAGACCAGTATTAGTTTCCGATACACCACTGCAGGTTCAATGTATTCCTTGGACCTTCACATTGACGATGAAACACAGAAATCGCATCGGAATTAAATACAAAAGGCACAATGCCGCATTAAGTACAAGAATAGAGGCCCTTCTTACAGTCGGTGCTTTTGAGCATTCCCTGTGAGACCAGTATTAGTTTAAGATACACCACTGCAGGTTCAATGTATTCCTTGGACCTTCACATTGACGATGAAACACAGAAATCGCATCGGAATTAAATACAAAAGGTGCAATGCCGCCTTAAGTACAAGAATAGAGACTCTTCTTACAGTCGGTGCTTTGAGCGTTCCCTTTGAGACCAGTATTAGTTTCTGATACAACACTACAGGTTCAAAGTATTCCTTGGACCTTCACATTGAGGATGAAACAAAGAAATCGCATCGGAATTAAATACAAAAGGCTCAATGCCGTCTTAAGTACAAGAATAGAGAATCTTTTTACAGTCGGTGCTATGAGCTTTCCCTGTGAGACCAGTATTAGTTTCCGATACACCACTGCAGGTTCAATGTAATCCTTGGACCTTCACATTGACGATGAAACACAGAAATCGCATCGGAATTAAATACAAAAGGCGCAATGCCGCCTTAAGTACAAGAATCGAGACTCTTCTTACAGTCGGTGCTTTGAGCATTCCCTGTGAGACCAGTATTAGTTTCCGATACACCACTGCAGGTTCAATGTATTCATTGGACCTTTACATTGACGATGAAACACAGAAATCGCATCGGAATTAAATACAAAAGGCACAATGCCGTCTTAAGTACAAGAGTAGAGACTCTTACTACAGTCGGTGCTTTCAGCATTATCTGTGAGACCAGTATTAGTTTCCGATACACCTCAGCAGGTTCTATGTATTCCTAGGACCTTCACATTGACGATGAAACACAGAAATCGCATCGGAATTTAATACAAAAGGCACAATGTCGCCTTAAGTACTAGAATAGAGACTCTTCTTACAGTCGGTGCTTTGAGCATTCCCTGTGAGACCAGTATTAGTTTCCGATACACCACTGCAGGTTCAATGTATTCCTTGGACCTTCACATTGTCGATGAAACACAGAAATCGCATCGGAATGAAATACAAAAGGCAAACTGCCGCGTAAGTACAAGAATAGAAACTCTTCTTACAGTCCGTGCTTTCAGCATTACCTGTGAGACCAGTATTAGTTTCCGATACACCTCAGCAGGTTCAATGTATTCCTAGGACCCTCACATTGACGATGAAACACAGAAATCGCATCGGAATTAAATACCATAGGAGCAATGCCGCCTTAAGTACAAGAATAGAGACACTTCTTACAGTCGGTGCTTTGTGCATTCCCTGTGAGACCAGAATTAGTTTCCGATACACCACTCCAGGTTCAATGTATTCCTTGGACATTCACATTGACGATGAAACACAGAAATCGCATCGGAATGAAATACAAAAGGCAAACTGCCGCGTAAGTACAAGAATAGAGGCTCTTCTTACAGTCGGTGCTTTCAGCATTCCCTGAGAGACCAGTATTAGTTTCCGATACTCCTCAGCAGGTTCAATGTATTCCTACGACCTTCATATTGACGATGAAACACAGAAATCGCATCGGAATTAAATACAAAAGGCACAATGTCGCCTTAAGTACAAGAATAGAGACTCTTCTTACTGTCGGTGCTTTGAGCATTCCCTGAGAGACCAGTATTAGTTTGCGATACACCACTGCAGGTTCAATGTATTCCTAGGACCTTCACATTGACGATGAAACACAGAAATCGCATCGGAATTAAATACAAAAGGCGCAATGCCGCCTTAAGTACAAGAATCGAGACTCTTCTTACAGTCGGTGCTTTGAGCATTCCCTGTGAGACCAGTATTAGTTTCCGATACACCACTGCAGGTTCAATGTATTCATTGGACCTTTACATTGACGATGAAACACAGAAATCGCATCGGAATTAAATACAAAAGGCACAATGCAGTCTTAAGTACAAGAGTAGAGACTCTTACTACAGTCGGTGCTTTCAGCATTCCCTGTGAGACCAGTATTAGTTTCCGATGCACCTCAGCAGGTTCTATGTATTCCTAGGACCTTCACATTATCGATGAAACACAGAAATCGCATCGGAATTAAAAACAAAAGGCACAATGTCGCCTTAAGTACTAGAATAGAGACTCTTCTTACAGTCGGTGCTTTGAGCATTCCCTGTGAGACCAGTATTAGTTTCCGATACACCACTGCAGGTTCAATGTATTCCTTGGACCTTCACATTGTCGATGAAACACAGAAATCGCATCGGAATGAAATACAAAAGGCAAACTGCCGCGTAAGTACAAGAATAGAAACTCTTCTTACAGTCCGTGCTTTCAGCATTACCTGTGAGACCAGTATTAGTTTCCGATACACCTCAGCAGGTTCAATGTATTCCTAGGACCCTCACATTGACGATGAAACACAGAAATCGCATCGGAATTAAATACCATAGGAGCAATGCCGCCTTAAGTACAAGAATAGAGACTCTTCTTACAGTCGGTGCTTTGAGCATTCCCTGTGAGACCAGAATTAGTTTCCGATACACCACTCCAGGTTCAATGTATTCCTTGGACATTCACATTGACGATGAAACACAGAAATCGCATCGGAATGAAATACAAAAGGCAAACTGCCGCGTAAGTACAAGAATAGAGGCTCTTCTTACAGTCGGTGCTTCCAGCATTCCCTGAGAGACCAGTATTAGTTTCCGATACTCCTCAGCAGGTTCAATGTATTCCTACGACCTTCATATTGACGATGAAACACAGAAATCGCATCAGAATTAAATACAAAAGGCACAATGTCGCCTTAAGTACAAGAATAGAGACTCTTCTTACTGTCGGTGCTTTGAGCATTCCCTGAGAGACCAGTATTAGTTTGCGATACACCACTGCAGGTTCAATGTATTCCTAGGACCTTCACATTGACGATGAAACACAGAAATCGCATCGGAATTAAATACAAAAGGCACAATGTTGCCTTAAGTACAAGAATAGAGACTCTTCTTACAGTCGGTGCTTTGAGCATTCCCTGTGAGACCAGTATTAGGTTCCGATACACCACTCCAGGTTCAATGTCTTCCGTGGACCTTCACATTGTCGATGAAACACAGAAATCGCTTCGGAATGAAATAAAAAAGCCAAACTGCCGCGTAAGTACAAGAATAGAGACTCTTCTTACAGTCGTTGCTTTCAGCATTCCCTGTGAGACCAGTATTAGTTTCCGATACACCTCAGCAGGTTCAATGTATTCCTAGGACCTTCACATTGACGATGAAACACAGAAATCGCATCGGAATTTAATACAAAGGGCCCAATGTCGCCTTAAGTACACGAATAGAGACTCTTCTTACAGTCGGTGCTTTGAGCATTGCCTGTGAGACCAGTATTAGTTTCCGATACACAACTGCAGATACAATGTATTCCTTGGACCTTCACATTGACGATGAAGCACAGAAATCGCATCGGATTCAATACAAAAGGCACAATGCCGCATTAAGTACAAGAATAGAGGCCCTTCTTACAGTTGGTGCTTTGAGCATTCCCTGTGAGACCAGTATCAGTTTAAGATACACCACTGCAGGTTCAATGTATTCCTTGGACCTTCACATTGACGATGAAACACAGAAATCGCATCGGAATTAAATACAAAAGGTGCAATGCCGCTTTAAGTACAAGAATAGGGACTCTTCTTACAGTCGGTGCTTTGAGCATTCCCTGTGAGACCAGTATTAGTTTCCGATACACCACTGCAGGTTCAATGTATTCCTTGCACCTTCACATTGGCGATGAAACACAGAAATCGCATCGGAATTAAATACAAAATGCGCAATGCCGCCTTAAGTACAAGAATAGAGACTCTTCTTACAGTCGGTGCTTTGAGCATTCCCTTTGAGACCAGTATTAGTTTCTGATACACCACTAAAGGTTCAAAGTATTCCTTGGACCTTCACATTGAGGATGAAACACAGAAATCGCATCGGAATTAAATACTAATGGCTCAATGCCGTCTTAAGTACAAGAATGGAGACTCTTCTTACAGTCGGTGTTATGAGCATTCCCTGTGAGACCAGTATTAGTTTCCGATACACCACTGCAGGTTCAATGTATTCCTTGGACCTTCACATTGGCGCTGAAACACAGAAATCGCATCGGAATTAAATACAAAATTCGCAATGCCGCCTTATGTACAAGAATCGAGACTCTTCTTACAGTCGGTGCTTTGAGCATTCCCTGTGAGACCAGTATTAGTTTCCGATACACCACTGCAGGTTCAATGTATTCCTTGGACCTTCACATTGACGATGAAACACAGAAATCGCATCGGAATTAAATACAAAAGGCACAATGCCGTCTTAAGTACAAGAATAGAGACTCTTACTACAGTCGGTGCTTTCAGCATTCCCTGTGAGACCAGTATTAGTTTCCGATACACCTCAGCAGGTTCTATGTATTCCTAGGACCTTCACATTGACGATGAAACACAGAAATCGCATCGGAATTAAATACAAAAGGCACAATGTCGCCTTAAGTACTAGAATAGAGACTCTTCTTACAGTCGGTGCTTTGAGCATTCCCTGTGAGACCAGAACTAGTTTCCGATACACCACTGCCGGTTCAATGTATTCCTTGGACCTTCACATTGTCGATGAAACACAGAAATCGTATCGGAATTAAATACAAAAGGCCAACTGCCGCGTAAGTACAAGAATAGAAACTCTTCTTACAGTCGGTGCATTCAGCATTACCTGTGAGACCAGTATTAGTTTCCGATACACCTCAGCAGGTTCAAAGTATTCCTAGGACCTTCACATTGACGATGAAACACAGAAATCGCATCGGAATTAAATACAAAAGGCGCAATGCCGCCTTAAGTACAAGAATAGAGACTCTTCTTACAGTCGGTGCTTTGAGCATTCCCTGTGAGACCAGAATTAGTTTCCGATACACCACTCCAGGTTCAATATAATCCTTGGACATTCACATTGACGATGAAACACAGAAATCGCATCGGAATGAAATACAAAAGGCAAACTGCCGCGTAAGTACAAGAATAGAGGCTCTTCTTACAGTCGGTGCTTTCAGCATTCCCTGTGAGACCAGTATTAGTTTCCGATACACTTCAGCAGGTTCAATGTATTCCTAGGACCTTCACATTGACGATGAAACACAGAAATCGCATCGGAATTTAATACAAAGGGCCCAATGTCGCCTTAAGTACAAGAATAGAGACCCTTCTTAGAGCCGGTGCTTTGAGCATTCCCTGTGAGACCTGTATTAGTTTCCGATACACCACTCCAGGTTCAATGTATTCCTTGGACATTCACATTGACGATGAAACACAGAAATCGCATCGGAAAAAAATACAAAAGGCAAACTGCCGCGTAAGTACAAGAATAGAGACTCTTCTTACAGTCGGTGCTTTCAGCTTTCCCTGTGAGACCAGTATTAGTTTCCGATACACCTCAGCCGGTTCAATGTATTCCTAAGACCTTCACATTGACGATGAAACACAGAAATCGCATCGGAATTAAATACAAAAAGCACAATGTCGCATTAAGTACAAGAATAGAGACTCTTCTTACAGTCGGTGCTTTGAGCATTCCCTGTGAGACCGGTATTAGTTTCCGATACACCACTGCAGGTTCAATGTATTCCTCGGACCTTCACATTGACGCTGAAACACAGATATTACATCGGAATTAAATACAAAAGGCACAATGCTCCCTTAACTACAAGAATAGAGACTCTTCTTACAGTCGGTGTTTTGAGCATTCCCTGTGAGACCAGTATATAGTTTCCAATACACCACTGCAGGTTCAATGTATTCCTTGGACGTACACATTGCCGATGAAAAACAGAAATTATATCGGAATTAAATACAAAAGACACAATGCCGTCTTAAGAGCAAGAATAGAGACACTTCTTACAGTCGGTGCTTTGAGCATTCCCTGTGAGACCAAAATTCGTTTCCGATACACCACTGCAGGTTCAATGTATTCCTTGGACATACACATTGACGATGAAACACTGAAATTACATCGGAATTAAATACAAAAGGCGCAATGCCGCCTTAAGTACAAGAATAGAGACTCTTCTTACAGTCGGTGCTTTGAGCATTTCCTTTGAGACCAGTATTAGTTTCTGATACACCACTAAAGGTACAATGTATTCCTTGGACATTCACATTGACGATGAAACACAGAAATCGCATCGGAATGAAATACAAAAGGCAAACTGCCGCGTAAGTACAAGAGTAGAGGCTCTTCTTACAGTCGGTGTTTCAGCATTCCCTGTGAGACCAGTATTAGTTTCCGATACACTTCAGCAGGTTCAATGTATTCCTAGGACCTTCACATTGAGGATGAAACACAGAAATCGCATATGAATTAAATACAAAAGGCTCAATGCCGCCTTAAGTACAAGAATAGAGACTCTTCTTACAGTCGGTGTTTTGAGCATTCCCTGTGAGACCAGAATTAGTTTCCGATACACCACTCCAGGTTCAATGTATTCCTTGGACATTCACATTCACGATGAAACACAGAAATCGCATCGGAATGAAATACAAAAGGCAAACTGCCGCGTAAGTACAAGGATAGAGGCTCTTCTTACAGTCGGTGCTTTCAGCATTCCCTGTGAGAATAGTATTAGTTTCCGATACACTTCAGCAGGTTCAATGTATTCCTAGGACCTTCACATTGAGGATGAAACACAGAAATCGCATCGGAATTAAATACAAAAGGCTCAATGCCGTCTTAAGTACAAGAATAGAGACTCTTCTTACAGTCGGTGCTATGAGCATTCCCTGTGAGACCAGTATTAGTTTCCGATACACCACTGCACGTTCAATGTATTCCTTGGACCTTCACATTGGCGCTCAAACACAGAAATCGCATCGGAATTAAATACAAAAGGAGCAATGCCGCCTTAAGTACAAGAATCGAGTCTCTTCTTACAGTCGGTGCTTTGAGCATTCCCTGTGAGACCAGTATTAGTTTCCGATACACCTCAGCTGGTTCTATGTATTCCTAGGACCTTCACATTGACGATGAAACACAGAAATCGCATCGGAATTAAATACAAAAGGCAAACTGCCGCGTAAGTACAAGAATAGAGGCTCTTCTTACAGTCGTTGCTTTCAGCATTCCCTGTGAGACCAGTATTAGTTTCCGATACACCTCAGCAGGTTCAATGTATTCCTCGGACCTTCACATTGACGATGAAACACAGAAATCGCATCGGAATTAAATACAAAGGGCCCAATGTCACCTTAAGTACACGAATAGAGACTCTTCTTAGAGCCGGTGCTTTGATCATTCCCTGTGAGACCAGTGTTAGTTTCCGATACACCACTCGAGGTTCAATGTATTCCTTGGACATTCACATTGACGATGAAACACAGAAATCGCATCGGAATGAAATACAAAAGGCATACTGCCGCGTAAGTACAAGAATAGAGACTCTTCTTACAGTCGGTGCTTTCAGCTTTCGCGGAGAGACAAGTATTAGTTTCCGATACACCTCAGCCTGTTCAATGTATTCCTAAGACCTTCACATTGACGATGAAACACAGAAATCGCATCGGAATTAAATACAAAAGGCACAATGTCGCCTTAAGCACAAGAATAGTGACTCTTCTTACAGTCGGTGCTTTGAGCATTCCCTGTGAGACCAGTTTTAGTTTCCGATACACCACTGCAGGTTCAATGTATTCCTTGGACCTTCACATTGACGATGAAACACAGAAATCGCATCGGAATAAAATACAAAAGGCAAACTGTCGCATAAGTACAAGAATAGAGACTCTTCTTACAGTCGGTGCTTTCAGCATTCCCTTTGAAACCAGTATTAGTTTCCGATACACCTCAGCAGGTTCAATGTATTCCTAGGACCTTCACATTGACGATGAAACTCAGAAATCGCATCGGAATTAAATACAAAAGGTGCAACGCCGCCTTAAGTACAAGAATAGAGACTCTTCTTACAGTCGGTGCTTTGAGCATTCCCTGTGAGACCAGAATTAGTTTCCGATACGCCACTCCAGGTTCAATGTATTCCTTGGACATTCACGTTGACGATGAAACACAGATATCGCATCTGAATGAAATACAAAAGGCAAACCGGCGCGTAGGTACAATAATAGAGACTCTTCATACAGTCGGTGCTTTTATCATTCCCTGTGAGACCAGTATTAGCTTCCGATACATCTCAGCAGGTTCAATGTATTCCTAGGACCTTCACATTGACGATGAAATACAGATATCGCAACGGAATTAAATACAAAAGGCACAATGCCGCTTATGTACAAGAATAGAGACACGTCTTACAGTCAGTGTTTTCAGCATTCCCTGTGAGGCCAGTATTAGTTTCTGACACACCACTGCAGGTTCAATGTATTCCTTGGACATACACATTGACGATGAAACACTGAAATGAAATCGGAATTGAATACAAAACACGCAATGCCGCCTTAAGTGCAAGAAGAGTGAGACTTCTTAGACTCTGTGCTTTGATCCTTTCCTGTGAGACCAGTATTAGTTTCCGATACACCACTGCAGGTTCAATGTATTCCTTGGTCCTTCACATTGACGATGAAACACAGAAATCGCATCGGAATTAAATACAAAAGGCACAATGTCGCCTTAAGTACAGGAATAGATACTCTCCTTACAGTCGGTGCATTAAGCATTCCCTGTGGGACCAGTATTAGTTTCCGATACACCGCTGCCGGTTCAATGTATTCCTTGGACCTTCACATTGACGATGAAACACAGAAATCGCATCGGAATTAATTACAAAATGCACAATGCCGCCTTAAGTAAAAGTATAGAGATTCTTCTTACGGTCGGTGCTTTGAGCATTCCCTGTGAGACCAGTATTAGTTTCCGATACACCACTGCAGGTTCAATGTATTCCTCGGACCTTCACATTGACGCTGAAACACAGAAATTACATCGGAATTAAATAGAAAAGGCTCAATGCCGCCTTAAGTACAAATATAGAGACTCTTCTTACAGTCGGTGCTTTGAGCATTCCCCGTGAGACCAGTATTAGTTACCAATACACCACTGCAGGTTCAATGTATTCCTTGGACATACACATTTCCGATGAAAAACAGAAATTATATCGGAATTAAATATAAAAGACACAATGCCGCCTTAAGTGCAAGAATAGAGACTCTTCTTATAGTCGGTGCTTTGAGCATTCCCTGTGAGACCATAATTAGTTTCCGATACACCACTGCAGGTTCAGTGCATTCCTTGGACCATCACTTTGACGATGAAACACAGAAATCGCATCTTAATTACATACAAAAGGCACAATGCCGCCTTATGTACAAGAATAGAGACTCTCCTTACGGTCGGTGCTTTGAGCATTCCCTGTGAGACCAGTATTAGTTTCCGATACACCACTGCAGACTCAATGTATTCCTTGGACCTTCACATTGACGATGAAACACAGAAATCGCATCGGAATTAAATACAAAAGACACAATGTCACCATAAGTACAAGAATAGAGACTCTTCTCACAGTCGGTGCTTTCAGCATTCCGTGTGAGACCAGAATTAGTTTCCGATACACCACTGCAGGTGCAATGTATTCCTTGGACCTTCACATTGACGATGAAACATAGAAATCGCATCAGAATTAAATACATAACGCTCAATGCCGCCATCAGTACATGAATAGAGACTCTTCTTACAATCGGTTCTTTGAGCATTCCCTGTGAGACCAGTATTAGTTTCCGATACACCACTGCAGGTTCAATGTATTCACTGAAACACTGAAATTAAATCGGAATTAAATACAAAACGAACAATTCCGCCATAAGTGCAAGTAGAGTGAGACTTCTTAGAGTCTGTGCTTTGATCCTTTCCTGTGAGACCGGTATTAGTTTCCGATACACCACTGCAGGTTTAATGTATTCCTTGGTCCTTCACATTGACGATGAAACACTGAAATCGCATCGGAATTAAATACAAAAGGCACAATGCCGCCTTAAGTACAAGAAAAGAGACTCTTCTTACAGTCGGTGCTTTGGGCATTCCCTGTGAGACCAGTATTAGTTTCCGATACACCACTGCAGGTTCAATGTATTCCTTGGACATACACATTGACGATGGAACACAGAAATCGCATCGGAATTAAATACAAAAGGCACAAAGCCGCCTTAAGTAGAAGATTAGAAACTTTTCTTACAGTGCGTGCTTTGAGCATTGCCTGTGAGACCAGTATTAGTTTCCGATACACCACTGCAGGTTCAGTGTATTCCTCGGACCTTCACATTGACGATGTAACACAGAAATCGCATCGGAATTAAATTCAAAAGGCACAATGCCACCATAAGTAAAAGAATAGAGACTGTTCTTACAATCGATGCTTTGAGCATTCCCTGTGAGAGCAGTATTAGTTTCCGATACAGCATTGCAGGTTCAATGTATTCCTTGGACATACACATTGACGATGAAACACTGAAATTACAACGGAATTAAATACAAAAGGCACAATGCCGCCTTAAGTACAGGAATATAGACTCATCTTACAGTCGGTGATTTGTGCATTCCCTGTGAGACCAGTATTAGTTTCTGATACACCACTGCTGGTTCAATGTATTCCTTGGATCTTTACATTGACGATGAAACAGGGAAATCGCATTGGAATTAAATACAAAAGGCACAATGCCGCCACAAGTACAAGAATAGTGACTCTTCGTACAGTCGGTGCTTAGAGCATTCCCTTTCAGACCAGTATTAGTTTCCGATACACCACTCCAGGTTCAACGTATTAACTGGACATACACATTGACGATGAAACACAGAAATCGCATCGGAATTAAATACAAAAGGCACAATGCCACCATAAGTAAAAGAATAGAGACTGTTCTTACAGTCGATGCTTTGAGCATTCCCTGTGAGACCAGTATTAGTTTCCGATACACCACTGCAGGTTCAATGTATTCCTTGGACATACACATTGACGATGAAACACTGAAATTACATCGGAATTGAATACAAAAGACTCAATGCCGCCTTAAGTGCAAGAAGAGTGAGACTTCTTAGAGTCTGTGCTTTGATCCTTTCCTGTGAGACCAGTATTAGTTTCCGATACAGCACTGCAGGTTCAATGTATTCCTCGGACTTATCCATTGACGATGAAACACTGAAATCAGGTACAATGTATTCCTTGTACCTTCACATTGACGATGAAACACAGAAATCGCATCGGAATTAAATGCAAAAGGCACAATGCCGCCTTAAGTACAAGAATAGAGACTCTTCTTACTGTCGGTGCTTTGAGCATTCCCTGTGAGACCAGTATTAGCTTCCGATAGACCACTGCCGATTCCATGTATTCCTAGGACATACACATTGACGATGAAACACTGAAATTACATCGGAATTAAATACAAAAGGAACAATGCCGCCTTAAGTGCAAGAAGAATGAGACTTCTTAGAGTCTGTGCTTTGATCATTTCCTGTGAGACCAGTATTAGTTTCCGATACACCACTGCAGGTGCAATGTATTCCTTGAACCTTCACATTGACGATGAAACACAGAAATCGCATAGGAATTAAATACAAAAGCACAATGCCGCCTTAAGTACAAGAATAGAGACTCTTCTTACAGTCGGTGCTTTGAGCTTTCCCTGTGAGACCAGTATTAGTTTCCGATACACCACTGCAGGTTCTGTTGTGTCGGTAGCTGGGCCGACACCGTGAAGTTGAGATGGCTGAAAAGGCAAGCTAGACTAACGCAGACGGGCGTGAAGTACTGGAACAGGATACGTAATTAATGTTAGGAAGAAAAGTACGGAGCAGGTTTAATACTTAACTTTACTCAGTCATTGTGGTACATCGATCTTGACGATACACAGGAGACTTTAAGTACAATCACTGTATGGCTAATGGCGCCTTGCTAGTTCGTAGCCATTAACTTAGCTGATGGCTATTCTGTCTCTCGGCTAATGAGAGAGAAAGGCTTCGTACATCTGGTCGGTAGCTAGGTTCTCGTACAACTGGGGCGAGTGCTCTCTCGTATCACGAGACCTGCCTTGGTGGTGGCGCTAGGTCTGCGATTACACAGTGGCGACACGCGGGTCCGACATGTACTAAATGGACCGCGGCCGATTTAAGCTACCACCTAGCAAGTGTGGTGTCTGGCGGTGACACCACATTCCTCCGCAAATCGGCGAACGGTCGTGTGATAAGGCTTCCGCCCGCCGTGGGGAGGACCACATGTTGACGTATGCGATGAGGTGGGGAGCCTAACAACAGGCGAGGCTGTGCCACCCGCACCCGGCCATTCGGTCCGAGGGGAGCTAGGAAACGCCTGAAAAACTAGTCCAGGGTGCACGTCAACATGCGGTGTATGCGCCCGTAAAGAGACAGGAGGGACCGAAGGATCAACCTCCATTGCGTCGGGGTAGCCGACGCGCGATGACGTCATGTGGTCCGGAGCGGGCGGGAGTTCCATGGCGGAGGACAGCTGGTCACGGGAAGCGATCGGCGGCCCGTGACCCTGGGAGGCGCTTGGCGGCTGCAACGAAGCGTCGAATGCGGGCGGCGCCGGCGGGAGAACAAGCGGCGGCGGCGGCGGCTGCTGCTGCTGCGGCGGCGGCGGCGGCGCGTCGCCATGGGGCAAAATGGAAGGCATCGTCGGTAACACCTGGGGATGAGGCGAGCCAGTAGATGGGTCCCCAGGGCGCTGACCGGACGGCACCGTCGCTGAAAGCAGACGGGGAGCGGCAGAACCCGAGCGACGACAGAGGCGCAGCTGATTGAGATGCCGACGCACCTCACCAGAGGCCCCCAAAACCAAATACATCGCGCGGCCGAGGCAGCGAAGAATGCGCCCTGCGAGCCAACGCCGTGAACCTCGATAGTTGCGATAAAATACAACGTCGCCTGGAGCAAAAGCAGGAGTCTGCCGCTTCACAGGAACCTGATGCGGCGGATGCAGCAAAGACATCAAGGTGCGATGAGGACGACCGTGGAGCAACTCAGCCGGCGAGCGACCATCTCGGGGCTGAGAGCGATACGAAGACAAAAAGAGCAACAATGCGTCCTCCCGAGAATGCGACTCTTTCAATTTCAACATCTGTGACTTGAAAGTCCGGACCAATCGTTCAGCGGCACCGTTGGACTGAGGCGAAAACGGCGCGGATGTCAGATGTTGAATACCATTGGCCTGGCAGAATGACTGAAATTCTGCGGACATGAATTGTGGGCCATTGTCGGAAACAATAGTCTGCGGAAGACCTTCAATGCAAAAGATAGCAGACAACGCTTGGATGGTGGCGGAGGACGTCGTGGAAGACATCCGGACAACAAAAGGAAAATTACTGAAGGCGTCGACCAGAACCAACCATCGAGCATTCCAGAATGGACCAGCAAAATCAATGTGCAAGCGTTGCCAAGGGGAAGTGTCTTTTGGCCACGCAAAGACTTTCCGCGGCGGTGCGGACTGTTGTTCGGCACACGCCGGGCACGAAGAACACATATTCGTAATCGCAGCATCGATTCCGAACCAAGTACAGTGCTGACGAGCAAGTTGTTTCGTTCGCACTATACCCCAATGTCCGTGGTGAAGAAGCCGTAAAACAGAGGACTGTAACGAACGTGGGACCACGACTCCGGACTGATCATTATCAGAACGCAACAACAAAACACCACGTCGAACAAAAAGTCTCTCCTTGTGAGCAAAAAATCGGCGAACCAATGGATCCTCGATCCGAGACTTTGACAAAGGCCATTGCGTAGCAACAAAACGTAAAACAGTAGCAAGGACAGGGTCAGCAGCTGTGGCTGTAGCGACACGACGAAAATCAATCGGAAACGATTCGACCACTTCATCGGTTTCCGAATCAATGAACATGCAAGCAAGTTCGGAAGAATCGAATGCTTTATCCTCAGCAACAGGCAAACGGGACAACGCATCGGCGTTTCCGTGCTTAGCAGTGGACCGATACAAGATATCGTAGCGGTACTGCGAGAGGAAAATAGACCAGCGAATGAATTTCTGCGCTGTACGTGGAGGTACAGGCTTGGTCGGATGAAAAAGCGATGTCAAAGGTTTGTGGTCTGTGATGATGGTAAAGTGACGACCATACAAGAAATCATGGAACTTAGTAACACCAAACACGAGAGCCAAAGCTTCTTTCTCTATCTGTGAATAATTTCTTTGCGCAGACGAGAGTAATTTGGACGCAAAGGCAATAGGGCGATCATGGGAGCCAACTTTGTGCGCAAGCACAGCACCGATCCCGAAATCCGATGCATCTACCATCAACAAAAGGGGTTTCTGGGGATCGAATGGCGTAAGGCAAGTATTAGAAAGCAACGCCGATTTCAACTGGCGAAAGGCGCGTTCGCATTCCGTCGTCCAGAGAAACGGAACACCTGTACGGCGTAAGCGAGGAAGCGGATCTGAAATGAAAGAGGCATTGCGCACATTCACTCACACCTTGTGATTCTACATTGTTCAATGTTCTTGCGACCTCCTGACGCAATGCGTGGGGAACATTGCGCGCTCTGAAAAATTTCGGTTGCGCGTTTCCTTCCAGTTCCAAATGTGCTTCATAGTTTTTAGCGCAACCTAAGCCCGGTGCAAAAATGTCTGCAAATTCGTCACACAGCCGAGAAACACTGTCTGTAGGCACAGTCTGATTCACTGATAGGACCTGATTTACAATAGACATGTAAAACAACTGAAACAAATCTAGACCAAACAAGTTCACTGCAGAAGAAGAACGAAGAACGTAAAATGACACAAGTTTTGTTTGTCCCTTGTATGTTGCAAGAAGGCTGCACTGTCCTAACATAGGAATTTTCTGTCCGGAATATGTAGTTAGCTTAACATTGGCGGAACGCAACGGAGGTTTGCCCAGTTGTTTGTACGTGTCGTGATTGAGCAATGAAACTGCAGCTCCGGTATCGAGCTGGAATGGTATCACTTTGCCTTCAAAGTCTAAGTCCACAAAAAGTTTATTGTCCTGCTGACGACAAAAGCGACTGTTTTGTGCAATTTGAATAGACACTGGTACAGAATCACTTGCTAATTGACGTGATTTCCGGCGACGTCGACGCACAGTTTCTGTGGGACGATCACAGTCACTGTTAGAGAAAGTGTCACTGGACGAAGCGGAATTAACGACATGAATGTCCATAGGCGAAGGTCCACGAGCCTGAGTGTCCTTGGTTCGATTCCGGCGCGAAGCAAAGGGCCTGGAATGATTGTGATTGTCTGATCTGAGCTTTTTCTGGCAAACACTTTGAACATGTCCTTTCTTATTGCAGAAAAAGCAAATAGCTTGGCGTGACGGGCAATGTTCACGCGAATGTCTAGTAGCACACCGCGGGCACGATTTCACTACATTTGTGGGCTGGCGCGGCCCACGTGGCTTAGCGCGCGGCGGCAGCTGTGCGGACGTGCGCGAGGCCCGGTTACCGGGCCGCGCAGCGCGTCCAGCGGGCCGGTTAATGTTACACACGGCTGGCGAAGTTTCAAAAGATTCCTGAGCACAGTCAAGTGTGTCCTGTCTATCCAATATGTCTATCACTTGTTGAAGGGAGGGATTAACTAGTTTCAAAATTTGCTCCCGTATGCGAACATCAGAAACGTTCTGTGCAATTGCATCACGCACCATTGTATCTGAATAAGAAAGACCACAGTCACATTCAAAGGCACAGTCCCTAGTAAGTCCTTGCAATGTTGCTACCCACTCCCTATTAGTTTGACCGGCCGTACGTTTTGTACGAAAGAACGTATACCGTTTTGCAACCACATTAACTGTTTCTTTGAAATAGGCGTCTAATGCAGGCAAAATTTCCTCGTAGGACAGAGTTGCTACGTCGCGTCGGGGAAACAATTTCACTATCACATGGTATGTGGACACACCGACACATGAAAGCAAAAACGGCTGCCGCTCATTACCTTGAATTCTGTAGGCAGCGAGGTGGAACGCAAACTGGCGGGACCACTCGTGCCAGGTTTCCTGGTTCGGGTCGTAGGGCCTAAGAGCCGGTGTAACGGCAGGTTGTGGCTGCGGTAGCGGTGAAGCGGCGGCGGCCGCATCGGTGTGCAGCGCACGTTGACCCTGGACGAGCTGTCCAAGGGCATCCAATAACGCCTGCGTCTGCTGATTCTGCAAGCGATAAAATTCGGACAGTACATCTGGAGAATGTGGCGAAGCCATGACACAATTAAATGTAAGCAATCAGAAAGAACTCTTTTCCCTCGTCGCCAATGTTGTGTCGGTAGCTGGGCCGACACCGTGAAGTTGAGATGGCTGAAAAGGCAAGCTAGACTAACGCAGACGGGCGTGAAGTACTGGAACAGGATACGTAATTAATGTTAGGAAGAAAAGTACGGAGCAGGTTTAATACTTAACTTTACTCAATCATTGTGGTACATCGATCTTGACGATACACAGGAGACTTTAAGTACAATCACTGTATGGCTAATGGCGCCTTGCTAGTTCGTAGCCATTAACTTAGCTGATGGCTATTCTGTCTCTCGGCTAATGAGAGAGAAAGGCTTCGTACATCTGGTCGGTAGCTAGGTTCTCGTACAACTGGGGCGAGTGCTCTCTCGTATCACGAGACATGCCTTGGTGGTGGCGCTAGGTCTGCGATTACACAGTGGCGACACGCGGGTCCGACATGTACTAAATGGACCGCGGCCGATTTAAGCTACCACCTAGCAAGTGTGGTGTCTGGCGGTGACACCACAGGTTCAATGTATTCCTTGGACATACACATTGACGATGAAACACAGATATTGCATCGGAAATTTATAAAAAAGGCACAATGCCGCCATAAGTACATGATTAGAGACCCTTCTCACAGTCGGTGCTTTGAGCATTCCCTGTGACACCAGTATTAGTTTCCGATACACCACTGCAGGTTCAATGTATTGCATGGACATACACATTGACGATGAAACACAGAAATCGCATCGGAATTAAATACAAATGGCACAATGCTTCCATAAGTGCAAGAATAGAGACTCCTCTTACAGTCGGTGCTTTGAGCATTCCCTGAGAGACCAGTATTAGTTTCCGATACACCACTGCAGGTACAATGTATTCCTTAGACATACACATTGACGATGAAACCATGAAATTACATCGGAATTAAATACAAATGGCACAATGCTGCCATAAGTGCAAGAATAGAGACTCCTCTTACAGTCGGTGCTTTGAGCATTCCCTGTGAGACCAGTATTAGTTTCTGATACACCACTGCAGGTTCAATGTATTCCTTGGACATACGCATTGACGATGAAACACAGAAATCGCATCGGAATTAAATACAAAAGGCACAATGCCGCTATACGTACAAGAATAGAGACTCTTCTTACAGTCGGTGCTTTGAGCATTCCCTGTGAAACCAGTATTAGTTTCCGATACACCACTCCAGGTTCAATGTATTCCTTGGACATACTCAATGACCATGAGACACTGAAATTACATCGGAATTAAATTCAAAAGGCACAATGCCGCCATAAGTGCAAGTTGAGTGAGACTTCTTAGAGTCGGTGCTTTGATCCTTTCCTTTGAGCCCGATATTAGTTTCCGATACACCACTGCAGGTTCAATGTATTCCTTGTACCTTCACATTGACGATGAAACACAGAAATCGCATCGGAATTAAATGCAAAAGGCACAATGCCGCCTTAAGTACAAGAATAGAGACTCTTCTTACTGTCGGTGCTTTGAGCATTCCCTGTGAGACCAGTATTAGCTTCCGATAGAGCACTGCCGATTCCATGTATTCCTTGGACATACACATTGACGATGAAACACAGAAATCGCATCGGAATTAAATACAAAATGCACAATGCCGCCTTAAATACAAGAATTGAAACTCTTCCTACAGTCGATGTTTCGAGCATTCCCTGTGAGACCAGTATTAGTTTCCGATACACCACTGCAGGTTCATTGTATTCCTTAGACATACACATTGACGATGAAACACTGAAATTACATTGGAATTAAATACAAAAGGCACAATGCCACCATAAGTGTAAGAATAGAGACTCTTCTTACAGTCGGTGCTTTGAGCATTCCCTGTGAGACCAGTATTAGTTTCCGATACACCAATGTAGGTTCAGTGTATTCCTTGGACATACACATTGACGATGAAACACAGAAATCGAATCGGAATTAAATACAAAATGCACAATGCCGCCTTACGTACAAGAATAGAGACTTTTCTTATAGTAGGTGCTCTGAGCATTCCCTGTGAGACCAGTATTAGTTTCTGATACACCACTGCAGGTTCAATGTATTCCTTAGACATACACATTGACAATGAAACACTGAAATTATATCGGAATTAAATACAAAAGTCACAATGCCGCCATAAGTGCAAGAACATAGACTCTTCTTACAGTCGGTGCGTTGTGCATTCCCTGCGAGACGAGTACTAGTTTCCGATACACCACTGCAGGTACAATGTATTCCTTGTACCTTCACATTGACGATGAAACACAGATATTGCATCGGAATTTTATAAAAAAGGCACAATACCGCCATAAGTACAAGAATAGAGACCCTTCTTACAGTCGGTGCTTTGAGCATTCCCTGTGAGACCAGTATTAGTTTCCGATACACCACTGCAGGTTCAATGTATTCCTTGGACCTTCACATTGACGATGAAACACAGAATTCGCTTCCGAATTAAATACAAAAGGCCCAATGCCGCCTTCAGTACAAGATTAGAGACTCTTCTTACAGTCGGTGCTTTGAGCATTCCCCGTGAGACCAGTATTAGTTTCTGATACACCACTGCAGGTTCAATGTATTCCTTGGACATACACATTGACGATGAAACACAGAAATTACATCGGAATTAAATACAAAAGGAACAATGCCGCCTTAACGACAAGATGAGTGAGACTTCTTAGAGTCTGTGCGTTGATCCATTCCTATGAGACCAGTATTAGTTTCCGATACACCACTGCAGGTTCAATGTATTCCTTAGACATACACATTGACGATGAAACCATGAAATTACATCGGAATTAAATACAAATGGCACAATGCTGCCATAAGTGCAAGAATAGGGACTCCTCTTACAGTCGGTGCTTTGAGCATTCCCTGTGAGACCAGTATTAGTTTCCGATACACCACTGCATTTACAATGTATTCCTTGTACCTTCACATTGACCATGAAACACAGAAATCGCATCGGAATTAAATGCAAAAGGCACAATGCCGCCTTAAGTACAAGAATAGAGACTCTTCTTACAGTCGGTGCTTTGAGCTTTCCCTGTGAGACCAGTATTAATTTCCGATACACCACTCCAGGTTCAATGTATTCCTTGGACATACACATTGACGATGAAACACTGAAATTACATCGGAATTAAGTACAAAAGGAACAATGCCGCCTTAACGGCAAGATGAGTAAGACTTCTTAGAGTCTGTGCTTTGATCCTTTCCTGTGAGACCAGTATTAGTTTCCGATACACCACTGCAGGTGCAATGTATTCCTTGAACCTTCACATTGACGATGAAACACAGAAATCGCATCGGAATTTAATGCAAAAGGCACAATGCCGCCTTAAGTACAAGAATAGAGACTCTTCTTACAGTCGGTGATTTGAGCATTCCCTGTGAGACCAGTATTAGTTTCTGACACACCACTGCAGGTTCAATGTATTCCTTGGACATATGCATTGACGATGAAACACAGAAATCGCATCGGAATTAAATACAAAAGGCACAATGCCGCTATACGTACAAGAATAGAGACTCTTCTTACAGTCGGTGCTTTGAGCATTCCCTGTGAGATAAGTATTAATTTCCGATATACCACTCCAGGTTCAATGTATTCCTTGGACATACTCAATGACGATGAGACACTGAAATTACATCGGAATTAAATACAAAAGGCACAATGCCGCAATAAGTGCAAGATGAGTGAGACTACTTAGAGTCGGTGTTTCATCCTTTCCTGTGAGCCCGATATTAGTTTCCGATACACCACTGCAGGTTCAATGTATTCCTTGTACCTTCACATTGACGATGAAACACAGAAATCGCATCGGAATTAAATGCAAAAGGCACAATGCCGCCTTAAGTACAAGAATAGAGACTCTTCTTACTGTCGGTGCTTTGAGCATTCCCTGTGAGACCAGTATTAGCTTCCGATAGACCACTGCCGATTCCATGTATTCCTAGGACATACACATTGACGATGAAACACTGAAATTACATCGGAATTAAATACAAAAGGAACAATGCCGCCTTAAGTGCAAGAAGAATGAGACTTCTTAGAGTCTGTGCTTTGATCCTTTCCTGTGAGACCAGTATTAGTTTCCGATACACCACTGCAGGTGAAATGTATTCCTTGAACCTTCACATTGACGATGAGACACAGAATTCGCATAGGAATTAAATACAAAAGCACAATGCCGCCTTAAGTACAAGAATAGAGACTCTTCTTACAGTCGGTGCTTTGAGCTTTCCCTGTGAGACCAGTATTAGTTTCCGATACACCACTGCAGGTTCAATGTATTCCTTGGACATACACATTGACGATGAAACACAGATATTGCATCGGAATCTTATAAAAAAGGCACAATGCCGCCATAAGTACAAGAATAGAGACCCTTGTTACAGTCGGTGCTTTGAGCATTCCCTGTGAGACCAGTATTAGTTTCCGATACACCACTGCAGGTTCAATGTATTCCTTGGACCTTCACATTGACGATGAAACACAGAATTCGCTTCCGAATTAAATACTAAAGGCATAATGCCGCCTTCAGTACAAGAATAGAGACACTTCTTACAGTCGGTGTTTTGAGCATTTCCTGTGAGACCAGTATTAGTTTCCGATACACCACTGCAGGTTCAATGTATTGCTTGGACATACACATTGACGATGAAACACAGAAATCGCATCGGAATTAAATACAAATGGCACAATGCTTCCATAAGTGCAAGAATAGAGACTCCTCTTACAGTCGGTGCTTTGAGCATTTCCTGTGAGACCAGTATTAGTTTCCGATACACCACTGCAGGTACAATGAATTCCTTGTACCTTCACATTGACGATGAAACACAGAAATCGCATCGGAATTAAATACAAAAGGCCCAATGCCGCCTTCAGTACAAGAATAGAGACTCTTCTTACAGTCGGTGCTTTGAGCATTCCCTGTGAGACCAGTATTAGTTTCTGATACACCATTGCAGGTTCAATGTATTCCTTGGACATACACATTGACGATGAAACACAGAAATTACATCGGAATTAAATACAAAAGGAACAATGCCGCCTTAACGGCAAGATAAGTGAGACTTCTTAGAGTCTGTGCTTTGATCCTTTCCTATGAGACCAGTATTAGTTTCCGATACACCACTGCAGGTTCAATGTATTCCTTAGACATACACATTGACGATGAAACCATGAAATTACATCGGAATTAAATACAAATGGCACAATGCTGCCATAAGTGCAAGAATAGAGACTCCTCTTACAGTCGGTGCTTTGAGCATTCCCTGTGAGACCAGTATTAGTTTCCGATACACCACTGCATTTACAATGTATTCCTTGTACCTTCACATTGACCATGAAACACTGAAATTACATCGGAATTAAGTACAAAAGGAACAATGCCGCCTTAACGGCAAGATGAGTAAGACTTCTTAGAGTCTGTGCTTTGATCCATTCCTGTGAGACCAGTATTAGTTTTCGATACACCACTGCAGGTGCAATGTATTCCTTGAACCTTCACATTGACGATGAAACACAGAAATCGCATCGGAATTAAATGCAAAAGGCACAATGCCGCCTTAAGTACAAGAATAGAGACTCTTCTTACAGTCGGTGTATTGAGCATTCGCTGTGAGACCAGTATTAGTTTCCGATACTCCACTCCAGGTTCAATGTATTCCTTGGACATACTCATTGACGATGAAACACTGAAATTAGATCGGAATTAAATACAAAAGGAACAATGCCGCCTTAACTGCAAGATGAGTGAGACTTCTTTGAGTCTGTGCTTTGATCCTTTCCTGTGAGACCAGTATTAGTTTCCGATACACCACTGCAGGTTCAATGTATTCCATGGACCTTCGCATTGACGAAGAAACACAGAAATCGCATCGGAACTAAGTACAAAATGAACAATGCCTTAATAAGTACAAGAATAGAGACTCTTCTTACAGTCAGTGCTTTGAGCATTCCCTGTGGGACCAGTATTAGTTTCCGATACTCCACTGCAGGTTCAATGAATTCCTTAGACATACACATTGACGATGAAACACTGAAATTACATCGGATTTAAATACAAAAGGCACAATGGCGCCATAAGTGCATGAATAGTGACTCTTCTTACAGTCGATGCTTTGAGCATTCCCTGTGAGGCCATTATTAGTTTCCGATACACCACTGCAGGTACAATGTATTCCTTGGACCTTCAAATTGACTATGAAACACAGAGATCGCATCGGAATTATATACAAAATGCACAATGCCGCCTTAAGTACAAGAATAGAGACTCTTCTTACAGTCGGTGCTTTGAGCATTCTCTTTGAGAACAGTATTAGTTTCCGATACACCACTGCAGGTTCAATGTATTCCTTAGACATACACATTGACGATGAAACACTGAAATTACATCGGAATTAAATACAAAAGGCACAATGCCGCCATAAGTGCATGAATAGGGACTCTTCTCACAGTCGGTGCTTTGAGCATTCCCTGTGAGACCAGTATTAGTTTCCGATACACCACAGCAGGTACAATGTATTCCTTGGAACTTCCCATTGACGATGAAACACAGAAATCGCATCGGAATTAAATACAAAAGGCACAATGCCGCCTTAAATACAAGAATTGAAACTCTTCCTACAGTCGATGTTTCGAGCATTCCCTGTGAGACCAGTATTAGTTTCCGATACACCACTCCAGGTTCAATGTTTTCCTTGGACATACTCTTTGTCGATGAAACACTGAAATTACATCGGTATTAAATACAAAAGGAACAATGCCGCCTTAACTGCAAGATGAGTGAGACTTCTTAGAGTCTGTGCTTTAATCCTTTCCTGTGAGACCAGTATTAGTTTCCGATACACCACTGCAGGTTCAATGTATTCCTTGGACCTTCGCATTGACGAAGAAACACAGAAATCGCATCGGAACTAAATACAAAAGGCACAATGCCGCAATAAGTACAAGAATAGAGACTCTTCTTATAGTCGGTGCTTTGAGCATTCCCTGTGCGACCAGTATTAGTTTCCGATACACCACTGCAGGTTCATTGTATTCCTTAGACATACACATTGACGATGAAACACTGAAATTACATTGGAATTAAATACAAAAGGCACAATGCCACCATAAGTGTAAGAATAGAGACTCCTCTTACAGTCGGTGCTTTGAGCATTTCCTGTGAGACCAGTATTAGTTTCCGATACACCACTGCAGGTACAATGTATTCCTTGTACCTTCACATTGACGATGAAACACAGAAATCGCATCGGAATTAAATGCAAAAGGCACAATGCCGCCTTAAGTGCAAGAATAGAGACTCTTCTAACAGTCGGTGCTTTGAGCATTCCCTGTGGGACCAGTATTAGTTTCCGATACACCAATGCAGGTTCAGTGTATTCCTTTGACATACACATTGACGATGAAACACAGAAATCGCATCAGAATTAAATACAAAATACACAATGCCGCCTTACGTACAAGAATAGAGACTTTTCTTACAGTAGGTGCTCTGAGTATTCCCTTTCAGACCAGTATTAGTTTCTCATACACCACTGCAGGTTCAATGTATTCCTTATACATACACATTGACAATGAAACACTGAAATTATATCGGAATTAAATACAAAAGTCACAATGCCGCCATAAGTGCAAGAACATAGACTCTTCTTACAGTCGGTGCGTTGTGCATTCCCTGCGAGACGAGTACTAGTTTCCGATACACCACTGCAGGTACAATGTATTCCTTGTACCTTCACATTGACGATGAAACACAGAAATCGCATCGGAATTAAATGCAAAAGGCACAATGCCGCCTTAAGTACAAAAATATAGACTTTTCTTACAGTCGGTGCTTTGAGCATTCCCTGTGAGACCAGTATTAGCTTCCGATTCACCACTGCAGATTCCATGTATTCCTAGGACATACACATTGACGATGAAACACTGAAATTACATCGGAATTAAATACAAAAGGAACAATGCCGCCTTAAGTGCAAGAAGAAAGAGACTTCTTAAAGTCTGTGCTTTGATCCTTTCCTGTGAGACCAGTATTAGTTTCCGATACACCACTGCAGATGCAATGTATTCCTTGGACCTTCACATTGACGATGAAGTACAGAAATCGCATAGGAATTAAATACAAAAGCACAATGCCGCCTTAAGTACAAGAATACAGACTCTTCTTACAGTCGGTGCTTTGAGCTTTCCCTGTGAGACCAGTATTTGTTACCGATACACCACTGCAGGTTCAATGTATTCCTTGGAGATACACATTGACGACGAAACACAGATATTGCATCGGAATTTTATAAAAAAGGCACAACGCCGCCATAAGTACAAGAATAGAGACTCTTCTTACAGTCGGTGCTTTGAGCATTCCCTGTGAGACCAGTAATAGTTTCCGATACACCACTGCAGGTTCACTGTATTCCTAGGACCTTCACATTGACGATGAAACACAGAATTCGCATCGGAATTAAATACTAAAGGCATAATGCCGCCTTCAGTGCAAGAATAGAGACTCTTCTTACAGTCGGTGCTTTGAGCATTTCCTGTGAGACCAGTATTAGTTTCCGTTACACCACTGCAGGTTCAATGTATTGCTTGGACATACACATTGACGATGAAACACAGAAACCGCATCGGAATTAAATACAAAAGGCACAATGCCGCCTTACGTACAAGAATAGAGACTCATCTTACAGTCGGTGCTTTGAGCATTCCCTGTGAGACCACTATTAGTTTCCGATACACCACTCGAGGTTCAATGTATTCCTTGGACATACTCATTGACGATGAAACACTGAAATTACATCGGAATTAAATACGAAAGGAACAATTCCGCCTTAACGGCAAGATGAGTGAGACTTCTTAAAGTCTGTGCTTTGATCCTTTCCTGTGAGACCAGTATTATTTTCCGATACACCACTGCAGGTTTAATGTATTCCTTGGACCTTCGCATTGACGATGAAACACAGAGATCGAATCGGAACTAAATACAAAAGGCACAATGCCGCAATAAGTACAAGAATAGAGACTCTTCTTACAGTCGGTGCTTTGAGCATTCCCTGTGAGACCAGTATTAGTTTCCGATACACCACTCCAGGTTCAATGTATTCCTTAGACATACACATTGACGATGAAACACTGAACTTACATCGGAATTAAATACAAATGCCACACTGCCGCCAGAAGTGCATGAGTAGAGACTCCTCTTACAGTCGGTGCTTTGAGCATTCCCTGTGAGACCAGTATTAGTTTCCGATACACCACTGCAGGTACAATGTATTCCTTGTACCTTCACATTGACGATGAAACTCAGAAATCGCATCGGAATTAAATACAAAAGGCACAATGCCGCCTTAAGTACAAGAATAGAGACTCTTCTTACTGTCGGTGCTTTGAGCATTCCCTGTGAGACCAGTATTAGTTTCTGATACACCACTGAAAGTTCAATGTATTCCTTGGACATATGCATTGACGATGAAACACAGAAATCGCATCGGAATTAAATACAGAAGGCACAATGCCGCCTTACGTACAAGAATAGAGACTCTACTTACAGTCGGTGCTTTGAGCATTCCCTGTGAGACCAGTATTAGTTTCCGATACACCTCTCCAGTTTCAATGTATTCCTTGGACATACTCAATGACGATGAAACACTGAAATTACATCGGAATTAAATACAAAAGGAACAATGCTGCCTTAACTGCAAGATGAGTGAGACTTCTTAGAGTCTGTGCTTTGATCCTTTCCTGTGAGCCCGATATTACTTTCCGATACACCACTGCAGGTTCAATGTATTCCTTGGACCTTCGCATTGACGATGAACCACAGAAATCGCATCGGAACTAAATACAAAATGCACAATGCTGCAATAAGTACAAGAATAGAGACTCTTCTTACAGTCGGTGCTTTGAGCATTCCCTGTGAGACCAGTCTTAGTTTCCGATACACCACTGCAGGTTCAATAAATTCCTTAGACATACACATTGACGATGAAACACTGCAATTACATTGGAATTAAATACAAAAGGCACAATGCCGCCATAAGTGCAAGAATAGAGACTCTTCTTACTGTCGGTGATTTGAGCTTTCCCTGTGAGACCAGTATTAGTTTCCGATACACCACTGCAGGTAGAATGTATTCCTTGTACCTTCACATTGACGATGAAACACAGAAATCGCATCGGAATTAAATACAAAAGGCACAATGCCGCCTTAAGTACAAGAATAGAGACTCTTCGCCATAAGAGCAAGAATAGAGACTCTTCTTGCAGTCGGTGCTTTGAGCTTTCCCTGTGAGACCAGTATTAGTTTCCGATACACCACTGCAGGTTCAATGTATTCCTTGGACCTGCACATTGACGAAGAAGCACAGAAATCGCATCGGAATTAAATACAAAAGGCACAATGCCGCCTTACGTACAAGAATAGAGACTCTTCTTACAGTCGGTGCTTTGAGCATTCCCTGTAAGACCAGTATTAGTTTCCGATACACCACTGCAGGTTCAATGTATTCCTTAGACATACACATTGACGTAGAAACACTGAAATTACACTGGAATTAAATACAAAAGGCACAATGCCATCATAAGTGCAAGAATAGAGACTCCTCTTACAGTCGGTGCTTTGAGCATTCCCTGTGAGACCAGTATTAGTTTCCGATACACCACTGCAGGTACAATGTATTCCTTGTACCTTCACATTGACGATGAAACACAGAAATTGCATCGGAATTAAATACAAAAGGCACAATGCCGCATCAGTACAAGAATAGAGACTCTTCTTACAGACGGTGCTTTGAGCATTTCCTGTGAGACCAGTATTAGTTTCCGCTACACCACTGCAGGTTCAATGCATTGCTTGGACATACACATTAACGATGAAACACAGAAATCGCATCCGAATTAAATACAAAAGGCACAATGCCGCCTTACCTACAAGAATAGAGACTTTTCTTACAGTCGGTGCTTTGAGCATTCCCTGTGAGACCAGTATTGGTTTCCGATACACCACTCCAGGTTCAATGTAATCCTTGGACATACTCACTGACGATGAAACACTGATATTACATCGGAATTAAATGCAAAAGGAACAATGAAGCCTTAACTGCAAAATGAGGGAGACTTCTTAGAGTCTGTGCTTTGATCCTTTCCTGTTAGACCAGTATTAGTTTCCGATACACCACTGCAGGTTCAATGTTTTCCTTGGACATTCGCATTGACGATGAAACACAGTAATCGCATCGGAACTAAATACAAAAGGCGCAATGCCGCAATAAGTACAAGAATAGAGACTCTTCTTACAGTCGGTGCTTTAAGCATTCCCTGTGAGAGCAGTATTAGTTTCCGATACACCACTGCAGGTTCAATGTATTCCTTAGACATACACATTGACGAACAAACACTGAAATTACACTGGAATTAAATACAAAAGGCACAATGCCATCATAAGTGCAAGAATAGAGACTCCTCTTACAGTCGGTGCTTTGAGCATTCCCAGTGAGACCAGTATTAGTTTCCGATACACCACTGCAGGTACATTGTATTCCTTGTACCTTCACATTGACGATGAAACACAGAAATCGCATCGGAACTAAATACAAAAGGCACAATGCCGCTTCAGTACAAGAATAGAGACTCTTGTTACAGACGGTGCTTTAAGCATTTCCTGTGAGACCAGTATTAGTTTCCGATACACCACTGCAGGTTCAATGTATTTCTTGGACATACACATTGACGATGAAACACAGAAATCGCATCCGAATTAAATACAAAAGGCACAATACCGCCTTACGTACAAGAATAGAGACTTTTCTTACAGTCGGTGCTTTTAGCATTCCCTGTGAGACCAGTATTGGTTTCCGATACACCACTAAAGGCTCAATGTATTCCTTGGACATACTCATTGACGATGAAACACTGAAATTACATCGGAATTAAATCCAAAAGGAACATTGAAGCCTTAACTGCAAAATGAGGGAGACTTCTTAGAGTCTGTGCTTTGATCCTTTCCTGTGAGACCAGTATTAGTTTCCGATACACCACTGCAGGTACAATGTATTCCTTGGACATACACATCGACGATGAAACGCAGAAATGGCATCGGAATTAAATACAAATGGCACAATGCCGCCTTAAGTACAAGAATAGAGAGTCTTCTTACAGTCGGTGCTTTGAGCATTCCCTGTGAGACCAGTATTAGTTTCCGTTACACCACTGCAGGTTCAATGTATTCCTTGGACCCTCACATTGACGATGAAAAACAGAAGTCGCATTGGAATTAAATACAACAGGCACATTGCCGACTTATGTACAAGAGTAGAGACTCTTCTTACAGTCGGCGCTTTGAGCATTTCCTGTGAGGCAAGTATTAGTTTCCGATACACCACTGGAGGTTCAATGTATTGCTTGGACATACACATTGACGATGAAACACTGAAATCACATCGGAATTAAGTACAAAAGGAACAATGCCGCCTTAAGTACAAGAATAGAGACTCTTCTTACACTCGGTGCTTTGAGCAATCCCTGTGAGACCAGTATTAGTATCCGATACACCTCAGCAGGTTTAATGTATTCCTTGGACCTTCACATTGACGATGAAACACAGAAATCGCATCGGAATTAAATACAAAAGGCACAATGCCGATTTAAGTACAAGAATAGAGACTCTTCTTACAGTCAATGCTTTGAGCATTCCGTGTGAGACCAGTATTAGTTTCCGATACACGACTGCAGGATCAATGTATTCCTTGGACGTTCACATTGACGATGAAATACAGAAATCGCATAGGAATTAAATACAAAAGCACAATGCCGCCTTAAGTACAAGAATAGAGACCCTTCTTACAGTCGGGTCTATGAGCATTCCCTGTGAGTCCAGTATTAGTTTCCGATACACCACTGCAATTTCAGTGTATTCCTTGGACCTTCAGATTGAGGATGAAGCACATAAATCTCATCGGAATGAAATACAAAAGGAACAATGCCGCCTTAAGTACAAGAATAGAGACTCTTCTTACAGTCGGTGCTTTGAGCTTTCCCTGTGAGACCAGTATTTGTTTCCGATACACCACTGCAGGTTCAGTGTATTCCTTGGAGATACACATTGACGATGAAACACAGATATTGCATCGGAATTTTATAAAAAAGGCACAATGCCGCCATAAGTACAAGAATAGAGACTCTTCTTACACTCGGTGCTTTGAGCAATCCCTGTGAGACCAGTATTAGTTTCCGATACACCTCAGCAGGTTTAATGTATTCCTTGGACCTTCACATTGACGATGAAACACTGAAATTACATCGGAATTAAGTACAAAAGGAACAATGCCGCCTTAAGTACAGATATACAGACTCTTCTTAGAGTCGATGCTTTGAGCATTCCCTGTGAGACCAGCATTAGTTTCCTATACATTAGTGCAGGTGCAGTGTATTCCTTGGACCTTCGCATTGACGATGAAACACAGAAATCGCATCGGAATTAAATACAAAAGGCACAATGCCGCCATAAGTACAAGAATAGAGACCCTTCTTACAGTCGGGTCTATGAGCATTCCCTGTGAGTCCAGTATTAGTTTCCGATACACCACTGCAATTTCAGTGTATTCCTTGGACCTTCAGATTGAGGATGAAGCACATAAATCTCATCGGAATGAAATACAAAAGGAACAATGCCGCCTTAAGTACAAGAATAGAGACTCTTCTTACAGTCGGTGCTTCGAGCATTCCCTGTGAGACCAGTATTAGTTTCCGATACACAATTGCAGGTTCAATGTATTCCTTGGATTTCACATTGACGATGAAACTCAGAAATCGCATCGGAATTAAATACAAAAGGCACAATTCCGCCTTATGAACAAGAATAGAGACTCTTCTTAGGTCGGTGCTTTGAGCATTCCCTTTGAGACCAGTATTAGCTTCCGATACACCACTGCAGGTGCAATGTATTCCTTGGACATACACATTGACGATGAAACACTGAAATTACATCGGAATTAAATTCAAAAGGCACAATGCCGCCTTATGTACAAGAATAGAGACTCTTCTTAAGTCGGTGCTTTGAGCATTCCCTGTGAGACCAGTATTAGTTTCCGATACACCACTCCAGGTTCAAAGTATTCCTTGGACCTTCAAATTGACCATGAAACACAGAAATGGTATCGGATTTAAATACAAAAGCCATAATGCCGCCTGAAGTACAAGAATAGAGACTTTTCGTACAGTCGGTGCCTTGAGCATTCCCTGTGAGACTAGTCTTAGTTTCCGATACAGCACTGCAGGTTCAATGTATTCCTCGGACATACACATTGACGATGAAACACTGAAACCACATCGGAATTAAATACAAAAGGCACAATGCCGCCATAAGTGCAAGAAGAGTGAGACTTCTTAGAGTCTGAGCTTTGATCCTATCCTGTGCGACCTGTATTAGTTTTCGATACGCCACTGCAGGTACAATGTATTCCTTGGACCTTCAAATTGACGATTATACACAGAAATCGCATCGGAATTAAATACAAAAGGCACAATGCCACCTTAAGTACAAGAATAGAGACTCTTCTTACAGTCGGAGTTTTGAGCATTCCCTGTGAGACCAGTATTAGTTTCCGCAACACCTCTGTTGGTTCAATCTATTCCTTGGACCTTCACATTGACGATGAAACACAGAAATCGCATCGGAATTAAATACAAAAGGCACAATGCCGCCTTAAGTACAAGAATAGAGACCCTTCCTACAGTCGATGCTCTGAGCATTCCCTGTGAGACCAGTTTTAGTTTCCGATACACCACTGCAGGTTCAATGTATTCCTTGGAGCTTAGAATTGACGATGAAACACAGAAATCGCATCGGAACTAAATACAAAAGCACAATGCCGCAATAAGTACAGCAATAGAGACTCTTCTTACAGTTGGTGCATTGAGCATTCGTTTTGGGACCAGTATTAGTTTCCGATACACCACTGCAGGTTCAAAGTATTCCTTACACATACACATTGACGATGAAACACTGAAATTACATCGGAATTAAATACAAAAGGCAAAATGCCGCCATAAGTGCAAGAATAGAGACTCTTCTTCCAGTCGGTGCTTTGAGCATTCCCTGTGAAACCAGTATTAGTTTCCGATACACCACAGCAGGTACAATGTATTCCTTGGACCTTCACATTGACGATGAAACACAGTAATCGCATCGGAATTAAATACAAAAGGCACAATGCCGCCTTAAGTACAGGAATATATTCCCTTCCTACAGTCGATGCTTTGAGCATTCCCTGTGAGACCAGTATTAGTTTCTGATACACCACTGCAGACTCAATGTATTCCTAGGACATACACATTGACGATGAAAAACAGAAATCGCATCGGAATTAAATACAAGAGGCACAATGCCGCCTTACGTACAAGAATAGAGACTCTTCTTACAGTCGGTGCTTTGAGCATTCCCTGTGACACCAGTATCAGTTTCCGATACACCACTCCAGGTTCAATGTATTCCTTGGACATACTCATTGACGATGAAACACTGAAATAACATCGCTATTAAATACAAACGAAACAATGCCGCCTTAACTGCAAGATGAGTGAGACTTCTTAGAGTCTGTGCTTTGATTCTCTCCTGTGAGACCAGTATTAGATTCCGATACACCACTGCAGGTGCAATGTATTCCTTGGACTTTCGCATTGACGAAGAAACAGAGAAATCGCATCGGAACTAAATACAAAAGGCACAATGCCGCAATAAGTACAAGAATAGAGACTCTTCTTACAGTCGGTGTTCTGAGCATTCCCTGTAAGACCAGTATTAGTTTCCGATACACCACTGCAGGTTCAATGTATTCCTTAGACATACACATTGATGAAGAAACACTGAAATTACACTGGAATTAAATTCAAAAGGCACAATGCCATCATAAGTGCAAGAATAGAGACTCCTCTTACAGTCGGTGCTTTGAGCATTCCCTGTGAGACCAGTATTAGTTTCCGATACACCACTGCAGGTACAATGTATTCCTTGTACCTTCACATTGACGATGAAACACAGAAATCGCATCGGAATTAAATACAAAAGGCACAATACCGCTTCAGTACAAGAATAGAGACTCTTCTTACAGACGGTGCTTTGAGCATTTCCTGTGAGACCAGTATTAGTTTCCGATACACCACTGCAAGTTCAATGTATTGCTTGGACATACACATTGACCATGAAACACAAAAATCGCATCCGAATTAAATACAAAAGGCACAATGCCACCTTACGTACAAGAATAGAGACTGTTCTTACAGTCGGTGTATGAGCATTCCCTGTGAGACCAGTATTGGTTTCCGATACACCACTCCAGGTTCAATGTATTCCTTGGACATACTCATTGACGATGAAACACTGAAATGACATCGGAATTAAATACAAAAGGAACAATGAAACCTTAACTGCAAAATGAGGGAGACTTCTTAGAGGTTGTGCTTTGATCCTTTCCTGTGAGACCAGTATTAGTTTCCGATACACCACTGCAGGTTCAATGTTTTCCTTGGACCTTCGCATTGACGATGAAAAACAGTAATCGCATCGGAACTAAATTCAAAAGGCACAATGCCGCAATAAGTACAAGAATAGAGACTCTTCTTACAGTCGGTGCTTTGAGCATTCCCTGGGAGACCAGTATTAGTTTCCGATACACCACTGCAGGTTTAATGTATTCCTTAGACATACACATTGACGATGAAACACTGAAATTACATCGACATTAAATACAAACGGCACAATGCCGCCATAAGTGGAAGAATGGAGACTCTTCTTACAGTCGGTGCTTTGAGCATTCCCTGCGAGACCAGTATTAGTTTACGATACACCACTGCAGGTACAATGTATTCCTTGTACCTTCAAATTGACGATGAAACACAGAAATGGCATCGGAATTAAATACAAATGGCACAATGCCGCCTTAAGTACATGAATAGAGAGTTTTCTTACAGTCGGTGCTTTGAGCATTCCCTGTGAGACCAGTATTAGTTTCCGATACACCACTGCAGGTTCAATGTTTTCCTTGGACCTTCACATTGACGATGAAAAACAGAAATCGCATTGGAATTAAATACAAAAGGCACAATGCCGCTTTAAGTACAAGAATAGAGACTCTTCTTACAGTCGGTGCTTTAAGCATTCCTTGTGAGACCAGTATTAGTTTAGGATACACCACTGCAGGTTCAATGTATTGCTTGGACATACTCATTGACGATGAAACACAGAAATCGCATCGGAATTAAATACAAAAGGCACAATGCCGCCTTACGTATAAGAATAGAGACTCTTCTTACAGTCGGTGCTTTGAGTATTCCCTGTGAGACCGGTATTAGTTTCCGATACACCACTCCAGGTTCAATCTATTCCTTGGACATACTCATTGACGATGAAACACTGAAATTCCATCGCAATTAAATACAAAAGGAACAATGCCGCATTAACTGCAAGATGAGTGAGACTTCTTAGAGTCTGTGCTTTGATCATCTCCTGTGAGACCAGTATTAGTTTCCGATACACCACTGCAGTTTCAATGTATTCCTTAGACATACACATTGACGATGCAACACTGAAATTATATCGGAATTAAATACAAAAGGCACAATGCCGCCTTAAGTACAAGAATAGAGTCAATTCTTACAGTCGGTGCTTTGAGCATACCCTGTGAGACCAGTATTAGCTTCCGGTCCACCATTGCAGATTCCATGTATTCCTTGGACATACACATTGACGATGAAATACTGAAATTACATCGGAATTAAATACAACAGGCACAATGCCGACTTAAGTACAAGAATAGAGGCCCTTCTTACAGTCGGGGCTTTGAGCATTCCCTGTGAGACCAGTATTAGTTTCCGCTACACCTCTGCAGGTTCAGTTTGTTTCTTGGACCTTCACATTGACGGTGAAACACAGAAATGGCATCGGAATTAAATACAAAAGGCACAATGCCGCCTTAAGTACAAGAATAGAGACTCTTCATATAGTCGGTGCTTTGAGCATTCCCTGTGAGACCAGTATTAGTTTCCGATACACCACTGCAGGTTCAATGTATTCCTTGGACCTTCACATTGACGATGAAACACAGAAATGGCATCGGAATTAAATACAAAAGGCACAATGCCGCCTTAAGTACAAGAATAGAGACTCTTCTTACGGTTGGTGCTTTGAGCACGCCCTGTGCGACCAGTATTAGTTTCCGCTACACCTGTGCAGGTTCAGATTATTCCTTGGACCTTCACATTGACGATGAAACACAGAAATGGCATCGGAATTAAATACAAAAGGCACAATGCCGCCTTAAGCACAAGAATAGAGACTCTTCTTACAGTCGGTGCTTTCAGCTTTCCCTGTGAGACCAGTATTAGTTTCCGATACACCACTGCAGGTTCAATGTATTCCTTGGACCTTCACATTGACGATGAAACACAGAAATGGCATCGGAATTAAATACAAAAGGCACAATGCCGCCTTAAGTACAAGAATAGAGACTCTTCTTACAGTCGGTGCTTTGAGCATTCCCTGTGAGACCAGTATTAATTTCCGATACACCACTGCAGGTTCAATGTATTCCTTGGACCTTCACATTGACGATGAAACACAGAAATCGCATCGGAATTAAATCCAAAACGCACAATGCCGCCTTAAGTACAAGAATACAGACTCTACTTACAGTCGGTGCTTTGAGCATTCCCTGTGAGACCAGTATTAGTTTCCGATACACCACTGCAGGTTCAATGTATTCCCTGGACCTTCACATTGACGATGAAACACAGAAATGGCATCGGAATTAAATACAAAAGGCACAATGCCGCCTTAAGTACAAGAATAGCGACTCTTCTTACAGTCGGTGCTTTGAGCATTCCCTGTGAGACCAGTATTAGTTTCCGATATACCACTGCACGGTCAATGTATTCCTTGGACCTTCAAATTGACGATGATACACAGAAATCGCATCGGAATTAAATACAAAAGGCACAATGCCGCCTTAAGTACAAGAATAGAGACTCTTCTTACAGTCGGTGCTTTGAGCATTCCCTGTGAGACCAGTATTAGTTTCCGATCCACCACTGCAGGTTCAGTTTATTCCTTGGACATTCACAATGACGATGAAACACAGAAATCGCATCGGAATGAAATACAAAAGGCACAATGCCGCCTTAAGTACAAGAATAGAGACTCTTCTTACAGTCGGTGCTTTGAGCATTCCCTGTGAGACCAGTATTAGATTCCGATACACCACTACAGATTCAATGTATTCCTTGGACCTTCAAATTGACGATGATACACAGAAATCGCATCGGAATTAAATACAAAAGGCACAATGCAGCCTTAAGTACAAGAATAGAGACTCTTCTTACAGTCGGTGCTTTGAGCATGCCCTGTGAGACCAGTATTAGTTTCCGATACACCACTGCAGGTTCAGTGTATTCCTTGGACCTTCAAATTGACGATGATACACAGATATCGCATCTGAATTAAATACAAAAGGCACATGCCGCCTTAAGTACAAGAATAAGGACTCTTCTTACAGTCGGTGCTTTGAGCATTCCCTGTGAGACTAGTATTAGTTTCCGATACGCCACGGCAGGTTCAGTGTATTCCTTGGACCTTCAAATTGACGATGAAACACAGAAATCGCATCGGAATTAAATACAACAGGCACAATGCCGCCTTAAGTACAAGAATAGAGACTCTTCTTACAGTCGGTGCTTTGAGCATTCCCTGTGAGACCTGTAACAGTATCCGATACACCACTGCAGGTTCAATCTATTTCTTGGACATACAAATTGACGATGAAACACTGAAATTACATCGGAATTAAATACAAAAGGAACAATGCCGCCTTAAGTACAAGAATAGAGACTCTTCTTACCGTCGGTGCTTTGAGCATTTCTTGTGAGACCAGTATTAGTTTCCGATACACCACTGGAGGTTCAATGAATTCCTTGGACATTCACATTAACGATGAAACACTGAAATTACATCGGAATTAAATACTAAGACACAATGCCGCCTTAAGTACAAGAATAGAGACTCTTCTTACCGTCGGTGCTTTGAGCATTCCCTGTGAGATCAGTGTTAGTTTCCGCTACACCTCTGCAGGTTCAGTCTATTCCTTGGACCTTCGCATTGACGATGAAACACAGAAATGGCATCAGAATTAAATACAAAAGGCACAATGCCGCCTTAAGTACAAGAATAGAGACTCTTCTTACAGTCGGTGCTTTGAGCATTCCCTGTGAGACCAGTATTAGTTTCCGATACACCACTGCAGGTTCAATGTATTCCTTGGACCTTCACATTGACTATGAAACACAGAAATCGCATCGGAATCAAATACAAAAGGCACAATGCCGCCTTACGTACAAGAATAGAGACTCTTCTTACAGTCGGTGCTTTGAGCATTCCCTGTGAGACCAGTTATAGTATCCGATACACCACTGCAGGTTCAAACTATTCCTTGGACATACACATTGACGACGAAACACTCTAATTACATCGGAATTAAATACAAAAGGAACAATGCTGCCTTAAGTACAAGAATAGAGACTCTTCCTACCGTCGGTGCTTTGAGCATTCCCTATGAGACCAGTATTTGTTTCCGATACACCACTGGAGGTTCAATGAATTCCTAGGTCATTCACATTGACGATGAAACACTGAAATTACGTCGGAATTAAAAACAAAAGGCACAATGCCGCCTTAAGTACAAGAAAATAGTCTCTTCTTACCGTCGGTGCTTTGAGCATTCCCTGTGAGACCAGTATTAGTTTCCGCTACACCTCTTCAGGTTTAGTTTATTCCTTGGACCTTCACATTGACGATGAAACACAGAAATGGCATCGGAATTAAATACAAAAGACACAATGCCGCCTTAAGTACAAGAATTGAGACTCTTCTTACTGTCGGTGCTTTGAGCATTCCCTGTGAGACCAGTTTTAGATTCCGATACACCACTGCAGGTTCAATGTATTCCTTGGACCTTCAAATTGACGATGATACACAGAAATCGCATCGGAATTAAATACAAAAGGCACAATGCCGCCGTAAGTACAAGAATAGAGACTCTTCTTACAGTCGGTGCTTTGAGCATTCCCTGTGAGACCAGTATTAGTTTCCGATACACCACTGCAGGTTCAATGTATTCCTTGGACCTTCACATTGACGATGAAAAACAGAATTCGCATCGGAATTAAATCCAAAACGCACAATGCCGCCTTGAGTACAAGAATACAGAGTCTACTTACAGTCGGTGCTTTGAGCATTCCCTGTGAGACAAGTATTAGTTTCCGATACACCACTGCAGGTTCAATGTATTCCTTGGACCTTCACATTGACGATGAAACACAGAAATCGCATCGGAATCAAATGCAAAAGGCACAATGCCGCCTTAAGTACAAGAATAGAGACTCTTCTTACAGTCGGTGCTTTGAGCATTCCCTGTGAGACCAGTTATAGTATCCGATACACCACTGCAGGTTCAAACTATTCCTTGGACATACACATTGACGATGAAACACTGTAATTACATCGGAAATAAATACAAAAGGAACAATGCCGCCTTATGTACAAGAATAGAGACTCTTCCTACCGTCGGTGCTTTGAGCATTCCCTATGAGACCAGTATTTGTTTCCGATACACCACTGGAGGTTCAATGAATTCCTAGGTCATTCACATTGACGATGAAACACTGAAATTACATCGGAATTAAATACAAAAGGCACAATGCCGCCTTAAGTACAAGAATAGAGACTCTTCTTACCGTCGGTGCTTTGAGCATTCCCTGTGAGACCAGTATTAGATTCCGATACACCACTGCAGGTTCAATGTATTCCTTGGACCTTCACATTGACGATGAAACACAGAAATCGCACCGATATTAAATCCAAAACGCACAATGCAACCTTAAGTACAAGAATAGAGACACTTCTTATAGTCGGTGCTTTGAGCATTCCCTGTGAGACCAGTAATAGTATCCGATACACCACTGCAGGTTCAATCAATTCCTTGGACATACACATTGACGATGAAACACAGAAATTACATCGAAATTAAATACAAAAGGCACAATGCAGCCTTAAGTACAAGAATAGAGACTCTTCTTATAGTCGGTGCTTTAAGCATTCCCTGTGAGACCAGTATTAGTTTCCGCTACACCTCTTCAGGTTTAGTTTATTCCTTGGACCATAACATTGACGATGAAACACAGAAATGGCATCGGAATTAAATCCAAAACGCACAATGCAAACTTAAGTACAAGAATAGAGACTCTTCTTATAGTCGGTGCTTTGAGCATTCCCTGTGAGACCAGTATTAGTTTCCGATACACCACTGCAGGTTCAATGTATTCCATGGACCTTCACATTGACGATGAAACACAGATATCGCATCGGAATCAAATACAAAAGGCACAATGCCGCCTTAAGTACAAGTATAGAGACTCTTCTTACAGTCGGTGCTTTGAGCATTCCCAGTGAGACCAGTAATAGTATCCGATACACCACTGCAGGTTCAATCTATTCCTTGGACGTACACGATGATGATGAAACACAGAAATTACATCGGAATTAAATACAGAAGGAACAATGCCGCCTTAAGTACAAGAATAGAGACTCTTCTTACCGTCGGTGTTTTGAGCATTCCCTGTGAGACCAGTATTAGTTTCCGATACACCACTGGAGGTTCCATGAATTCCTTGGACATTCACATTGACGATGAAACACTGAAATTACATCGGAAATAAATACAAAAGGGACAAAGCCGCCTCAAGTACAAGAATAGAGACTCTTGTTACCGTCGGTGCTTTGAGCATTCCCTGTGAGACCAGTATTAGATTCCAATACACCACTGCAGGTTCAATGTATTCCTTGGACCTTCACATTGACGATGAAACACAGAAATCGCACCGGAATTAAGTCCAAAACGCACAATGCAACCTTAAGTACAAGAATAGAGACACTTCTTATAGTCGGTGCTTTGAGCATTCCCTGTGAGACCAGTAATAGTATCCGATACACCACTGCAGGTTCAATCAATTCCTTGGACATACACATTAACGATGAAACACAGAAATTACATCGGAATTAAATACAAAACGCACAATGCCGCCATAAGTACAAGAATAGAGTCTCTTCCCGATAGTCGGTGCTTTGAGCATTCCCTGTGAGACCAGTATTAGTTTCCGATACACCACTGCAGGTTCATTGTATTTCTTGGACCTTCACATTGACGAAGAAACACAGAAATGGCATCGGAATTAAATCCAAAACGCACAATGCCGCCTTAAGTACAAGAATAGAGACTCTTCTAACAGTCGGTGCTTTGAGCATTCCCTGTGAGACCAGTAATAGTATCCGATACACCACTGCAGGTTCAATCTATTCCTTGGACATACACATTGACGATGAAACACAGAAATTACATCGATATTAAATACAAAACGCACAATGCCGCCTTAAATACAGGAATAGAGACTCTTCTTACAGTCGGTGCTTTGAGCATTTCCTGTGAGACCAGTATTATTTTCCTTTACACCTCTGCAGGTTCAGGTTATTCCTTGGACCTTCACATTGACGATGAAACACAGAAATCGCATCGGAATTGAATACAAATAGCACAATGCCGCCTTAAGTACAAGAATAGAGACTCTTCTTACAGTCTGTGCTTTGAGCATTTCCTGTGAGACCAGTATTAATTTCCGATACACCACTGCAGGTTCAATGTATTCCTTGGACCTTCACATTGACGATGGAACACTGAAATTACATCGGAATTAAATACAAAAGGCACAATGCCGCCTTAAGTACAAGATCAGAGACTCTTCTTTCAGTCGGTGCTTAGAGCATTCCCTGTGAGACCAGTAATAGTATCCGATACACCACTGCAGGTTCAATCTATTCCTTTGACATACACATTGACGATGAAACACAGAAATCGCATCGGAATCAAATACAAAAGGCACAATGCCGCCTTAAGTACAAGAATAGAGACTCTTCTTACAGTCGGTGCTTTGAGCATTTCCTGTGAGACCAGTTATAGTATCCGATACACCACTGCAGGTTCAAACTATTCCTTGGACATACACATTGACGATGAAACATTGTAATTACATCGGAATTAAATACAAAAGGAACATTGCCGCCTTATGTACAAGAATAGGGACTCTTCCTACCGTCGGTGCTTTGAGCATTCCCTATGAGACCAGTATTTGTTTCCGATACACCACTGGAGGTTCAATGAATTCCTAGGTCATTCACATTGACGATGAAACACTGAAATTACATCGGAATTAAATACAAAAGGCACAATGCCGCCTTGAGTACAAGAATAGAGACTCTTCTTACCGTCGGTGCTTTGAGCATTCCCTGTGAGACCAGTATTAGTTTCCGCTACACCTCTTCAGGTTTAGTTTATTCCTTGGACCTTCACATTGACGATGAAACACAGAAATGGCATCGGAATTAAATGCAAAACGCACAATGCAAACTTAAGTACAAGAATAGAGACTCTTCTTACCGTCGGTGCTTTGAGAATTCCCTGTGAGACCACTATTAGTTTCCGATACACCACTGGAGGTTCCATGAAATCCTTGGACATTCACATTGACGATGAAACAAGGAAATTACATCGGAGATAAATACAAAAGGCACAATGCCGCCTTAAGTACAAGAATAGAGACTCTTCTTACCGTCGGTGCTTTGCGCATTCCCTGTGAGACCAGTATTAGTTTCCGATACACCACTGCAGGTTCAATCTATTCCTTTGACATACACATTGACGATGAAACACAGAAATCGCATCGGAATTAAATCCAAAACGCACAATGCAACCTTAAGTACAAGAATAGAGACTCTTCTTACGGTTGGTGCTTTGAGCACGCCCTGTGAGACCAGTATTAGTTTCCGCTACACCTGTGCAGGTTCAGTTTATTCCTTGGACCTTCACATTGACGATGAAACACAGAAATGGCATCGGAATTAAATACAAAAGGCACAATGCCGCCTTAAGTACAAGAATAGAGACTCTTCTTACAGTCGGTTCTTTGAGCATTCCCTGTGAGACCAGTATTAGTTTCCGATACACCACTGCAGGTTCAATGTATTCCTTGGACCTTCACATTGACGATGAAACACAGAAATGGCATCGGAATTAAATACAAAAGGCACAATGCCGCCTTAAGTACAAGAATAGAGACTCTTCTTACAGTCGGTGCTTTGAGCATTCCCTGTGAGACCAGTATTAGATTCCAATACACCACTGCAGGTTCAATGTATTCCTTAGACCTTCACATTGACGATGAAACACAGAAATCGCACCGGAATTAAATCCAAAACGCACAATGCAACCTTAAGTACAAGAATAGAGACACTTCTTATAGTCGGTGCTTTGAGCATTCCCTGTGAGACCAGTAATAGTATCCGATACACCACTGCAGGTTCAATCAATTCCTTGGACATACACATTAACGATGAAACACAGAAATTACATCGGAATTAAATACAAAACGCACAATGCCGCCATAAGTACAAGAATAGAGACTCTTCCCGATAGTCGGTGCTTTGAGCATTCCCTGTGAGACCAGTATTAGTTTCCGATACACCACTGCAGGTTCATTGTATTTCTTGGACCTTCACATTGACGAAGAAACACAGAAATGGCATCGGAATTAAATCCAAAACGCACAATGCCGCCTTAAGTACAAGAATAGAGACTCTTCTAACAGTCGGTGCTTTGAGCATTCCCTGTGAGACCAGTAATAGTATCCGATACACCACTGCAGGTTCAATCTATTCCTTGGACATACACATTGACGATGAAACACAGAAATTACATCGATATTAAATACAAAACGCACAATGCCGCCTTAAATACAAGAATAGAGACTCTTCTTACAGTCGGTGCTTTGAGCATTTCCTGTGAGACCAGTATTATTTTCCTTTACACCTCTGCAGGTTCAGGTTATTCCTTGGACCTTCACATTGACGATGAAACACAGAAATCGCATCGGAATTGAATACAAATAGCACAATGCCGCCTTAAGTACAAGAATAGAGACTCTTCTTACAGTCTGTGCTTTGAGCATTCCCAGTGAGACCAGTATTAATTTCCGATACACCACTGCAGGTTCAATGTATTCCTTGGACCTTCACATTGACGATGGAACACTGAAATTACATCGGAATTAAATACAAAAGGCACAATGCCGCCTTAAGTACAAGATCAGAGACTCTTCTTACAGTCGGTGCTTAGAGCATTCCCTGTGAGACCAGTAATAGTATCCGATACACCACTGCAGGTTCAATCTATTCCTTTGACATACACATTGACGATGAAACACAGAAATCGCATCGGAATCAAATACAAAAGGCACAATGCCGCCTTAAGTACAAGAATAGAGACTCTTCTTACAGTCGGTGCTTTGAGCATTTCCTGTGAGACCAGTTATAGTATCCGATACACCACTGCAGGTTCAAACTATTCCTTGGACATACACATTGACGATGAAACATTGTAATTACATCGGAATTAAATACAAAAGGAACATTGCCGCCTTATGTACAAGAATAGGGACTCTTCCTACCGTCGGTGCTTTGAGCATTCCCTATGAGACAAGTATTTGTTTCCGATACACCACTGGAGGTTCAATGAATTCCTAGGTCATTCACATTGACGATGAAACACTGAAATTACATCGGAATTAAATACAAAAGGCACAATGCCGCCTTGAGTACAAGAATAGAGACTCTTCTTACCGTCGGTGCTTTGAGCATTCCCTGTGAGACCAGTATTAGTTTCCGCTACACCTCTTCAGGTTTAGTTTATTCCTTGGACCTTCACATTGACGATGAAACACAGAAATGGCATCGGAATTAAATGCAAAACGCACAATGCAAACTTAAGTACAAGAATAGAGACTCTTCTTACCGTCGGTGCTTTGAGAATTCCCTGTGAGACCACTATTAATTTCCGATACACCACTGGAGGTTCCATGAAATCCTTGGACATTCACATTGACGATGAAACACTGAAATTACATCGGAGACAAATACAAAAGGCACAATGCCGCCTTAAGTACAAGAATAGAGACTCTTCTTACCGTCGGTGCTTTGCGCATTCCCTGTGAGACCAGTATTAGTTTCCGATACACCACTGCAGGTTCAATCTATTCCTTTGACATACACATTGACGATGAAACACAGAAATCGCATCGGAATTAAATCCAAAACGCACAATGCAACCTTAAGTACAAGAATAGAGACTCTTCTTACGGTTGGTGCTTTGAGCACGCCCTGTGAGACCAGTATTAGTTTCCGCTACACCTGTGCAGGTTCAGTTTATTCCTTGGTCCTTCACATTGACGATGAAACACAGAAATGGCATCGGAATTAAATACAAAAGGCACAATGCCGCCTTAAGTACAAGAATAGAGACTCTTCTTACAGTCGGTTCTTTGAGCATTCCCTGTGAGACCAGTATTAGTTTCCGATACACCACTGCAGGTTCAATGTATTCCTTGGACCTTCACATTGACGATGAAACACAGAAATGGCATCGGAATTAAATACAAAAGGCACAATGCCGCCTTAAGTACAAGAATAGAGACTCTTCTTACAGTCGGTGCTTTGAGCATTCCCTGTGAGACCAGTATTAATTTCCGATACACCACTGCAGGTTCAATGCATTCCTTGGACCTTCACATTGACGATGAAACACAGAAATCGCATCGGAATTAAATCCAAAACGCACAATGCCGCCTTAAGTACAAGAATACAGACTCTACTTACAGTCGGTGCTTTGAGCATTCCCTGTGAGACCAGTATTAGTTACCGATACACCACTGCAGGTTCAATGTATTCCTTGGACCTTCACATTGACTATGGAACACTGAAATTACATCGGAATTAAATACAAAAGGCACAATGCCGCCTTAAGTACAAGATCAGCGACTCTTCTTACAGTCGGTGCTTAGAGCATTCCCTGTGAGACCAGTAATAGTATCCGATACACCACTGCAGGTTCAATCTATTCCTTGGACATACACATTGACGATGAAACACAGAAATTACATCGGAATTAAATACAAAAGGATCAATGCCGCCATAAGTACAAGAATAGAAACTCTTCTTACCGTCGGTGCTTTGAGCATTCCCTGTGAGACCAGTATTAGTTTCCGATACACCACTGCAGGTTCAATGTATTCCTTGGACATTCACATTGACGATGAATCACTGAAATTACATCGGAGTTAAATACAAAAGGCACATGCCGCCTTCAGTGCAAGAATAGTGAGACTTCTTAGAGTCTGTGATTTGATCCTTTCTGTGAGACCAGTATTAGTTTCCGATTCAAAACTGCAGGTTCAATGTATTCCATGGACCTTCACAATAACGATGAAACACAGAAATCGAGTCGGAATTAAATACAAAAGGCACAATGCCGCCTTAAGTACAAGAATAGAGACTCTTCTTACAGTCGGTGCTTTGAGCATTTCCTGAGAGACCAGTATTAGCCTCCGATACACCACTGCAGGTTCAATGTATTCCTTTTACGTACACATTGACGATGGAACACTGAAATTACATCGGAATTAAATACATAAGCACAATGCCACCTTAAGTGCAAAAGGAGTCAGACTTCTTAGAGTCTGTGCTTTGATCCTTTCCTATGAGACCCGTATTAGTTTCCGATACACCTCTGCAGGTTCAATGTATTCCTTTTCCATACACATTGACGATGAAACACTGAAATTACATCGGAATTAAATACATAAGCACAATGCCACCTTAAGTGCAAAAGGAGTCAGACTTCTTAGAGTCTGTGCTTTGATCCTTTCCTATGAGACCCGTATTTGTTTCCGATACACCACAGCAGGTTCAATGCATTCCTTTTACATACACATTGAAGATGAAACACTGAAATTACAACGGAGTTAAATACAAAAGGCATTTGCCGCCTTAAGTGCAAGAAGAGTGAGACTTCTTCGAGTCTGTGATTTGATCCTATCTGTGAGACCAGTATTAGTTTCCGATACACCACTGTAGGTTCAATGTATTCCATGGACCTTCACATTAACGATGAAACACAGAAATCGCGTCGGAATTGAATATAAGAGGCACAAGGCCGCCTTAAATACAAGAATAAAGACTCTTATTAAAGTCGGTGATTTGATCCTTTCCTGTGGGACCAGTATTAGTTTCCGATACACCACTGTAGGCTCTATGTATTCCTTGCACATTCACATTGACGATGAAACACTGATATTAAATCGGAATTAAATACAATCGGCACAATGCCTCCTTAAGTGCAAAAGGAGTGAGACTTCTAAGAGTCTGTGATTTGATCCTTTCCTATGAGACCAGTATTAGTTTCCGATACACAACTGCGGGTTCATTGTATTCCTTTGACCTTCACATTGACGACAAAACACAAAAATCGCATCGGAATTAAATACAATTTTCACAATGCCGCCTTAATTACAAGGATATAGACTCTTCTTACAGTCGGTGATTAGATCCTTTCCTGTGAGACCAGTATTAGTTTCCGATACACCACTGTAGGCTCTATGTATTCCTGGGACATTCACATTGACGATGAAACACTGAAATTACATCGGAATTAAATACAAAGGGCACAATACCACCTTATGTGCAAAAGGAGTGAGACTTCTTATAGTCTGTGCTTTGATCCTTTCCTATGAGACCAGTATTAGTTTACGATACACTACTGCAGGTTCAATGTATTCCCATTACATACACATTGACGATGAAACACTGAAATTACATCGGAAATAAATCCAAAAGGCACAATGCCACCTTAAGTGCAAAAGGAGTGAGACTTCTTAGAGTATGTGCTTTGATCCTTTCCTATGAGACCAGTATTAGTTTCCGATACACCACTGCAGGTTCAATGTATTCCTTGGACCTTCACATTGACGACAAAACACAGTAATCGCATCGGAATTAAATACAAAAGGCACAATGCCGCCATAAGTACAAGAATAGAGACACTTGTTACAGTCGGTGCTTTGATCCTTTCCTATGAGACCAGTATTAGTTTCCGATACACCACCGCAGGTTCAATGTATTCCTTGGACATTGACATTGACGATGAAACACTGAAATTACATCGGAATTAAAAACAAATGCACAATGCCGCCTTAAATGCAAGTAGAGTGAGACTTCTTAGGGTCTGTGCTTCGATCCTATCCTATGAGACCAGTATTAGTTTCCGATACACCACTGCAGGTTCAATGCATTCCTTTTACATACACATTGTATATGAAACACTGAAATTACATCGGAATTAAATACAAAAGCCACAATGCCACTTTAAGTGCAAAAGGAGTGAGACTTCTTAGAGTCTGTGCTTTGATCCTTTCCTATGAGACCAGTATTAGTTTCCGATACACCACTGCAGGATCAATGTATTCCTTGGACATTCACATTGACGATGAAACACTGAAAATACATCGGAATTAAATACAAAAGGCACAATGCCACCTTAAGTGCAAAAGGAGTGAGACATCTTATAGACGGTGCTTTGATCCTTTCCTATGAGACCAGTATTAGTTTCCGATACACCACTGCAGGTTCAATGTATTCCCATTACATACACATTGGCGATGAAATATGAAATTACATCTGAAATAAAATTCAAAAGGCACAATGCCACATTAAGTGCAAAAGGAGTGAGACTTCTAAGAGTCTGTGCTTTGATCCTTTCCTATGAGACCAGTATTACTTTCCGATACACCCCTGCAGGTTCATTGTATTCCTTGGACCTTCACATTGACGACAAAACACAGAAATCGCATCGGAATTAAATACAAATGGCACAATGCCACCTTAAGTACAAGAATATAGACTCTTTTACAGTCGGTGCTTTGATCCTTTCCTGTGAGACCAGTATTAGTTTCCGATACACCACTGAATGTTCAATGTATTCCTTTTACACACACATTGACGATGAAACACTGAAATTGCATCGGAATTAAATACAAAAGGCAAAATGCCGTCTTAAGTGCAAGAAGAGTGAGACTTCTTAGAGTCTCTGCTTTGATCCTTTCCTGAGTGTCCAGTATTAGTTTTCGATACACCACTGCAGGTTCAATGTATTCCTTGGACCTTCACATTGACGATGAAACACAGAAATCGCATCGGAATTAAATACAAGATGCACAATGCCGCCTTAAGTGCAAGAAGAGTGAGACTTCTTAGGGTCTGTTCTTTGATCCTTTCCTGTGAGACCAGTATTATTTTCCGATACACCACTGCAGGTTCAATGCATTCCTTGGACATTCACATTGACGACAAAACACACAAATCGCATCGGAATTAAGTACAAAAGTCACAATGCCGCCTTAAGTACAAGAATAGAGACTCTTCTTACAGTCGGTGCTTTGATATTTTCCTGTGAGTCCAATATTAGTTTCCGATACACCACTGCTGGTTCAATGTATTCCTTGGACATTCACATTGACTATGAAACACTGAAATTACATCGGAATTAAATACAAAAGGGAAAATGCCGCCTTAAATGCAAGAAGAGTGAGACTTCTTAGAGTCTGTGCTTTGATCCTTTCCTATGAGACCAGTATTAGTTTCCGATACACCACTGCAGGTTCAATGTATTCCCATTACATACACATTGACGATGAAATATGAAATTACATCTGAAATAAAATTCAAAAGGCACAATGCCACATTAAGTGCAAAAGGAGTGAGACTTCTAAGAGTCTGTGCTTTGATCCTTTCCTATGAGACTAGTATTAGTTTCCGATGCACCACAGCAGTTTCAATGCATTCCTTTTTACATAAACATTGAACATGAAACACTGAAATTACAACGGAATTAAAAACAAAAGGCATTATGCCGCTTTAAGTGCAAGAAGAGTGAGACTTCTTCGAGTCTGTGATTTGATCCTATCTGTGAGACCAGTATTAGTTTCCGATACACCACTGCAGGTTCAATGTATTCCATGGACCTTCACAATAACGATGAAACACAGAAATCGCGTCGGAATTAAATACAAAAGGCAGGATGCCGCCTTAAATACAAGAATAGAGACTCTTCTTACAGTCGGTGATTAGATCCTTTCCTGTGAGACCAGTATTAGTTTCCGATACACCACTGTAGGCTCTATGTATTCCTGGGACATTCACATTGACGATGAAACACTGAAATTACTTCGGAATTAAATACAATGGGCACAATACCACCTTATGTGCAAAAGGAGCGATACTTCTTATAGTCTGTGCTTTGATCCTTTCCTATGAGACCAGTATTAGTTTACGATACACTACTGCAGGTTCAATGTATTCCCATTACATACACATTGACGATGAAACACTGAAATTACATCAGAATTAAATCCAAAAGGCACAATGCCACATTAAGTGCAAAAGGAGTGAGACTTCCTAGAGTATGTGCTTTGATGCTTTCCTATGAGACCAGTATTAGTATCCGATACACCACTGCAGGTTCAATGTATTCCTTGGACCTTCACATTGACGACAAAACGCAGTAATCGCATCGGAATTACATACAAAAGGCACAATGCCGCCTTAAGTACAAGATTATAGACTCTTCTTACAGTCGGTGTTTTGATCCTTTCCTGTGAGACCAGTATTAGTTTCCGATACACCACTGCACGTTCAATGTATTCCTTGGACATTCAAATTGACGATGAAACACTGAAATTACATCAGAATTAAATACAAAAGGCACAATGCCGCCTTGAGTGCAAGAAGTTGTGAAACTTCTTAGAGTCTGTGCTTTGATTTTTTCCTGTGAGACCAGCGCTATTTTCCGATACACCACTGCAGGTTCAATGTATTCCTTGGACCTTCACATTGATGGCAAATCACAGAAATCGCATCGGAATTAAATACATACGGCACAATGCCGCCTTAAGTACAAGATTAGAGACTCTTCTTACAGTCGGTGCTTTGATCCTTTCCTGTGAGACCAGTATTAGTTTCCGATACACCACTGCAGGTTCAATGTATGTCTTGGACCTTCACATTAACGATGAAACACAGAAATCGCGTCGGAATTAAATACAAAAGGCACAACGCCGCCTTAAGTACAAGAATAGAGACTCTTCTTACAGTCGGTGCTTTGATCCTTTCCTGTGAGACCAGTATTAGTTTCCGATACACCACTGCAGATTCAATGTATTCCTTGGACATTCAAATTGACGATGAAACACTGAAATTACATCGGAATTAAATACAAAGGGCACAATGCCGCCTTAAATACAAGAAGAGTGGGACTTTTTAGAGTCTGTGCGTTGATTCTTTCCTATGAGACCAGTGTTAGTTTTGATACACCACTGCAGATTCAATGTAATCCTTTTACATACACATTGACGATGAAACACTGAAATTACATCAGAATTAGATACAAAAGGCACAATGCCGCCTTAAGTGCAAGAAGAGTGAGACTTCTTAGAGTCTGTCCTTTGATCCTTTCCTGTGAGACCAGTTTTATTTTCCGATACACCACTGCGGGTTCAATGTATTCCTTGGACCTTCACATTGACGGCTATACACAGAAATCGCATCGGTATTAAATACAAAAGGCACAACTCCGCCATAAGTACAAGAATAGAGACTCTTCTTACAGTCGGTGCTTTGATCCTTTCCTGTGAGACCAGTATTAGTTTTCGATACACCACTGCATGCTCTATGTATTCCTTGGATATTCACATTGACGATGAAACACTCAAATTACATCGGAATTAAATACAAAATGCACAATGCCACCTTAAGTGCAAAATGAGTGAGACTTCTTATAGTCTGTGCTTTGATCCTTTCCTATGAGACCAGTATCAGTTTCCGATAAACCACTGCAAGTTCAATGTATTCCTTTTACATACACATTGACGATGAAACACTGATATTACATCGGAATTATATACAAAAGGCACAATGCCACCTTAAGTATAAAAGGAGTGAGACTTCTTAGAGTCTGTGCTTTCATCATTTCGTGTGAGACCAGTATTAGTTTCCGATACAACACTGCAGGTTCAATGTATTCCTTTTACATACACATTGACGATGAAATACTGAAATTACATCGGAATTGAATACAATAGGCACAATGCCACTTTAAGTGCAAAAGGAGTGAGCCTTCTTAGAGTCTGTGTTTTGATCCTTCTATATGAGACCAGTATTAGTTTCCGATACACCACAGCAGGCTTCATGTGTCTTTTTACACACACATTGACGATGAAACACTGAAATTACATCGGAATTAAATACAAAAGGCACAATGCCGCCTTAAGTGCAAGAAGAGTGAGACTTCATAGAGTCTGTAGTTTGATCCTTTCGTGTGAGACCAGTATTAGTTTCCGATACACCACTGCACGTTCAATGTATTCCTAGGACCTTCACATTAACGATGAAACACAGAAATCACGTCGGAATTAAATACAAAAGGCACAATGCCGCCTTAAGTACAAGAATAGAGACTCTTCTTACTGTCGGCGCTTTGATCCTTTCCTGTGAGTCCAGTATTAGTTTCCGATACACCACTGCAGGTTCAATGTATTCCTTGGACAATCAAATTGACGATGAAACAATGAAATTACATCGGAATTAAATACAAAAGGCACAATGCCGCCTTAAGTGCAAGAAGAGTGAGACTGCTTAGAGTCTGTGCTTTCATCCATTCCTGTGAGACCAGTATTAGTTACCTATACATCACTGCAGGTTCAATGTATTCCTTTTACATACACATTGACGAAGAAACACTGAAATTGCATCGGAATTAAATTCAAAAGGCAAAATGCCGTCTTAAGTGCAAGAAGAGTGAGACTTCTTAGAGTCTGTGCTTTGATCCTTTCCTATGAGACCAGTATTAGTTTCCGATACACCACTGCAGGTTCAATGTATTCCTTTTACATACACATTGACGATGAATCACTGAAATTACATCTGAATTAATACAAAAGGCACAATGCCAAGGTAAGTGCAAAAGGTGAGAGACTTCTTCCAGTCTGTGCTTTGATCCTTTCCCATGAAACCAGTATTAGTTTCCGATATACCACTGCAGGTTCAATGTATTCCTTTTACATACACATTGACGATGAAACACTGAAATGTCATCGGAATTAAGTACAAAAAGCACAATGCCACCTGAAGTGCAAAAGGAGTGAGACTTCTTTGAGTCTGTACTTTGATCCTTTCCTATGAGACCAGTATTGGTTTCCGATACACCACTGCCGGTTCAATGTATTCCTTTTACATACACATTGACGATGAAACACTTAAATTACATCGGAATTAAGTACAAAAGGAACAATGCCGCCTTAAGTGCAAGAAGAGTGAGACTTCTTAGAGTCTGTGGTTTGATCCTTTCCTGTGAGACCAGTATTAGTTTCCGATACACCACTGCAGGTTCAATGTATTCCTTGGACCTTCACGTTAACGATGAAACACAGAAATCGCGTCGGAATTAACTACAAAAGGCACAATGCCGGCTTAAGTGCAAGAAGAGTGAGACTTCATAGAGTCTGTGCTTTCATCCATTCCTGTGAGACCAGTATTAGTTACCGATACACCACTGCAGGTTCAATGTATTCCTTTTACATACACATTGACGATGAAACACAGAAATCGCGTCGGAATTAAATACAAAAGGCACAATGCCGCCTTAACTACAAGAATAGAGACCCTTCTTACAGTCGGTGCTTTGATCCTTTCCTGTGAGACCAGTATTAGTTTGCGATACACCACTGCGGGTTCAATATATTCCTTTTACAGACACATTGACGATGAAACACTGAAATTACATCGGAAATAAATACAAAAGGCACAATGCCTTCTTAATTGCAAAAGGTGTGAGACTTCTTAGAGTCTGTGGTTTGATCATTTCCTATGAGACCAGTATTAGTTTCCGAAACACCACTGCAGGTTCAATGTTTTCCTTTTACTTACACATTGACGATGAATCACTGAAATTACATCTGAGTTAATACAAAAGGCACAATGCCACCGTAAGTGCAAAAGGTGAGAGACTTCTTCCAGTCTGTGCTTTATTCCTTTCCCATGAGACCAGTATTAGTTTCCGATACACCCCTGCAGGTTCAATGTATTCCTTGGACCTTAACGTTAACGATGAAACACAGAAATCGCGTCGGAATTAACTACAAAAGGCACAATGCCGGCTTAAGTGCAAGAAGAGTGAGACTTCTTAGTGTCTGTGCTTTCATCCATTCGTGTGAGACCAGTATTAGTTACCGATATCCCCTGCAGGTTCAATGTATTCCTTTTACATACACATTGACGATGAAACACTGATATTACATCGGAATTAAGTACAAGAGGCACAATGCCACCTGAAGTGCAAAAGGAGTGAGACTTCTTTGAGTCTGTACTTTGATCCTTTCCTATAAGACCAGTATTGGTTTCCGATACACCACTGCCGGTTCAATGTATTCCTTTTACATACACATTGACGATGAAACACTTAAATTACATCGTAATTAAGTACAAAAGGAACAATGCCGCCATAAGTGCAAGAAGCGTGAGACTTCTTAGAGTCTGTAGATTTATCCTTTCCTGTGAGTCCAGTATTAGCTTCCGATACACCACTGCAGGTTCAATGTATTCCTTGGACCTTCACATTAACGATGAAACACAGAAATCGCGTCGGAATTAACTACAAAAGGCACAATGCCGCCTTAAGTACAAGAATAGAGACTCTTCCTACAGTCGGTCCTTTGATCCTTTCCTGTGAGACCAGTATTAGTTTCCGATACACCACTGCACGTTCAATGTATTCCTAGGACCTTCACATTAACGATGAAACACAGAAATCACGTCGGAATTAAATACAAAAGGCACAATGCCGCCTTAAGTACAAGAATAGAGACTCTTCTTACAGTCGGTGCTTTGATCCTTCCCTGTGAGACCAGTATTACTTACCGATACACCACTACTGGTTCTATGTATTCCTTGGACATTCACATTGACGATGAATTACTGAAATTACATCGGAATTAAATACAAGAGGCACAATGCCGCCTTAAGTGCAAGAAGAGTGAGACATCTTAGAGTCAGTGCTTTGATCCTTTCCAGTGAGACCAGTATTAGTTTCCGATACATAACTGCAGGTTCAATGTATTCCTTGGACATTCACATTGACGATGAAACACAGAAATCGCATGGGATTTAAATACAAAAGGCACAACGCCGCCTTAAGTAAAAGTATAGAGACTCTTCTTACAGTTGGTGCTTTGATCCTTTCCTGTGAGACTAGTATTAGTTTCCGATACACCACTGCTGGTTCTATGTATACCTTGGACACTCACATTGACGATGAAACACAGAAATTACATCGGAATTAAATACAAAAGTCACAATGCCGCCTTAAGTGCAAGAAGAGAGAGACTTCTTAGAGTCTGTGCTTTGTTCCTTTCCTGTGAGACCAGTGTTAGTTTCCCATACTCCACTGGAGGTTCAATGTATTTCTTGGACTTTCACATTGACGATGAAACACAGAAATCGCATCGGAATAAAATACAAAAGTCACAATGCCGCCTTAAGTACAAGAATAAAGACTCTTCTTACAGTCGGTGCTTTGAGCATTCCCTGTGAGACAAAGAATAGTATTCGAAACACCACTGCAGGTTCAATGTATTCCTTGAACCTTCACATTGACGATGAAACGCAGAAATCGCACCTGAATTAGGTACAAAAGGCACAATGCTGCCTTAAGTACAAGAATAGAGACTCTTCTTACAGTCGGTTCTTTGATCCTTTCCTATGAGTCCAGTATTAGTTTCCGATACACCACTGAGGGTTCGATGTATTCCTTGGACCTTCACATTGACGATGAAACACAGAAATCGCATCGGAATTAAATACAAAATGCACAATACACCTTAATTGCTAAAGGTGTGAGACTTCTTAGAGTCTGTGCTTTGATCCTTTCCTATGAGACCAGTATTAGTTTCCGATACACCACTGCAGGTTCTATGTATTCCTTTTACATACACTTTGACGATGAAACACTGAAATTACATCGGAATTAAGTACAAAAGGCACAATGCCACCTTAAGTGCAAAAGGAGTGAGACTTCTTAGAGTCTGTACTTTGATCCTTTCCTATGAGACCAGTATTGGTTTCCGATACACCACTGCAGCTTCAATGAATTCCCTTTACATACGTATTGACGATGGAACACTTAAAGTACATCGGAATTAAGTACAAAAGGAACAATGCCGCCCTAAGTGCAAGAAGAGTGAGACTTCTCAGAGTCTGTGATTTGATCTTTTCCTGTGAGACCAGTATTAGTTTCCGATACACCACTGCAGGTTCAATGTATTCCTTGGACATTCACATTGACGATGAATTACTGAAATTACATCGGAATTAAATACAAGAGGCACAATGCCGCCTTAAGTGCAAGAAGAGTGAGACATCTTAGAGTCAGTGCTTTGGCCCTTTCCTGTGAGACCAGTTTTAGTTTCCGATACTCCAATGCAGTTTCAATGTATTCCTTGGACCTACACATTGGCGATGAAACACAGAAATTGCATCGGAATTAAATACAAAAGTCACAATGCCGCCTTAAGTACAAGAATAAAGGCTCTTCTTACAGTCGGTGCTATGGGCATTCCCTGTGAGACCAGTATTAGTTTGCGATACACCACTGCAGGTTCAATGTATTCCTTTTACAGACACATTGACGATGAAACACTGAAGTTACATCGGAATTAAGTACAAAAGGCACAATGCCACCTTAAGTGAAATAGGAGTGAGACCTCTTAGAGTCTGTATTTTGATCCTTTCCTATGAGACCAGTATTGGTTTCCGATACACCACTGCTGGTTCTATGTATACCTTGGACACTCACATTGACGATGAAACACAGAAATTACATCGGAATTAAATACAAAAGTCACAATGCCGCCTTCAGTGCAAGAAGAGAGAGACTTCTTAGCGTCTGTGCTTTGTTCCTTTCCTGTGAGACCAGTGTTAGTTTCCTATACTCCACTGGAGGTTCAATGTATTTCTTGGACTTTCACATTGACGATGAAACACAGAAATCACATCGGAATTAAATACAAAAGTCACAATGCCGCCTTAAGTACAAGAATAAAGACTCTTCTTACAGTCGGTGCTTTGAGCATTCCCTGTGAGACAAGGAATAGTATCCGAAACACCACTGCAGGTTCAATGTATTCCTTGAACCTTCACATTGACGATGAAACGCAGAAATCGCACCTGAATTAAGTACAAAAGGCACAATGCTGCCATAAGTACAAGAATAGAGACTCTTCTTACAGTCGGTGCTTTGATCCTTTCCTGTGAGACCAGTATTAGGTTCCGATACACCACTGCAGGTACATTGTATTCCTTGGACATTCACATTGACGATGAAACACTGAAATTACATCGGAATTAAATACAAAAGGCACAATGCCGCCTTAAATGCAAGAAGAGTGAGACTTCGTAGAGTCTGTGTTTTGATCCTTTCCTATGAGACCAGTATTAGTTTCTGATACACCACTGCAGGTTCAATGTATTCCTTTTTCATACACATTGACGATGAAACACTGAAATTACATCGGAATTAAATACAAAAGGCATAATGCCTTCCTAAGTGCAAAAGGAGTGAGACTTCTTAGAGTCTGTGTTTTGATCCTTTCCTATGAGACCAGTATTAGTTTCCGATACACCACTGAGGGTTCGATGTATTCCTTGGACCTTCACATTGACGATGAAACACAGAAATCGCATCGGAATTAAATACAAAAGGCACAATGCCGCCATAAGTACAAGAATAAAGACTCTTCTGACAGTCTGTGCTTTGAGCATTCCCTGTGAGACCAGTATTAGTTTGCGATACACCACTGCAGGTTCAATGTATTTCTTGGACTTTCACATTGACGATGAAACACAGATATCGCATCGGAATTAAATGCAAAATGCACAATGCCGCCTAAAGTAAAAGAATAGAGACTCTTCTTACATTCGGTGCTTTGATCCTGTCCTGTGAGACCAGTATTAGTTTCCGATACACCACTGCAGGTTCAGTGTATTCCTTGGACATTGACATTGACGATGAAACACAGAAATCGCGTCGGAAATAAATACAAAAGGCAAAATGCCGTCTTAAGTGCAAGAAGAGTGAGACTTCTTAGAGTCTGTGCTTTGATCCCTTCCAGAGAGACCAGTATTAGTTTCCGATACACCACTGCAGGTTCAATGTATTCCGTGGACCTTCACATTGACGATGAAAAACAGAAATCGCGTCGGAATTACATACAAAAGGCACAATGCCGCCTTAAGTACAAGAATAGAGACACTTCTTAAAGTCGGTGCCTTGATCCTATCCTGTGAGACCAGTATTAGTTTGCGATACACCGCTGCAGGTTCAATGTATTAATTTTACAGACGCATTGACGATGAAACACTGAAATTACGTCGGAATTAAATACAAAATGCACAATGCACCTTAATTGCAAAAGGTGTGAGACTTCTTAGAGTCTGTGCTTTGTTCCTTTCCTATGAGACCAGTATTTGTTTCCGATACACCACTGCAGGTTCTATGTATTCCTTTTACATACACTTTGACGATGAATCACTGAAATTACATCGGAATTAAGTACAAAAGGCACAATGCCACCTTAAGTGCAAAAGGAGGGAGACTTCTTAGAGTCTGTACTTTGATCCTTTCCTATGAGACCAGTATTGGTTTCCGATACACCACTGCAGGTTCAATGTATTTCTTTTACATACACATTGACGATGAAACACTTAAATTACATCGGAATTTAGTACAAAAGCTACAATGCCGCCTTAAGTGCAAGAAGAGTGAGACTTCTTAGAGTCTGTGATTTGATCCTTTCCTGTGAGACCAGTATTAGTTTTCGATACACCACTGCAGGTTCAACGTATTGCTTGGACCTTCACATTAACGGTGAAACACCGAAATCGCGTCGGAATTAACTACAAAAGGCACAATGCCGCCTTAAGTACAAGAATAGAGACTCTTCTTACAGTCGGTGCTTTGATCCTTTCCTGTGAGACCAGTATTGGTTTGTGATACACCACTGCAGGATCAATGTATTCCTTTTACAGACACATTGACGATGAAACACTGAAATTACATCGGAATTAAGTACAAAAGGCACAATGCCACCTTAAGTGCAAAAGGAGTGAGACTTCTTAGAGTCTGTACATTGATCCTTTCCTATGAGACCAGTATTGGTTTCCGATACACCACTGCAGCTTCAATGAATTCCCTTTACATACACATTGACGATGAAACACTTAAATTACATCGGAATTAAGTACAAAAGGAACAATGCCGCCCTAAGTGCAAGAAGAGTGAGACTTCTTAGAGTCTGTGATTTGATCTTTTCCTGTGAGACCAGTATTAGTTTGCGATACACCACTGCAGGTTCAATGTATTCCTTGGACATTCACATTGACGATGAAACACTGAAATTACATCGGAATTAAATACAAAGGGCACAATGCCACCTTAAGTGCAAAAGGAGTGAGACTTCTTAGAGTCTGTGCTTTGATGCTTTCCTATGAAACCAGTATTAGTTTCCGATACACCACTGCAGGTTCAATGAATTCCTTTTACATACACATTGATGATGAAACACTGAAATTACATAGGAATTAAATAAAAAATGCAAAATGCCACCTTAAGAGCTAAAGCAGTGAGACTTCTTAGAGTCTGTGCTTTGATCCTTTCCTATGTGACCAGTATTAGTTTCCGATACACCACTGCAGGTTCAATGTATTCCTTGGACCTTCACATTGACGATGAAACACAGAAATCGCATCGGAATTAAATACAAAAGGCATAACGCCGCTTTAAGTACAAGAACTGAGACTCTACTTACAGTCGGTGCGTTGATCCTTTCCTGTGAGACCAGTATTAGATTCAGATACACCACTGCTGGATCTATGTATTCCTTGGACATTCACATTGACGATGAAGTACAAAAATCGCATCGGCATTAAATGCAAAAGGCACAACGCCCTCTTAAGTAGAAGAATTGAGACTCTTCTTACAGGCGGTGCTTTGATCCTTTCCTGAGAGACCAGTATTAGTTACCGATACACCACTGGTGGTTCTATGTATTCCTAGGACATTCACATTGACGATGAAACACTGAAATTACATCGGAATTAAATACAAAATGCACAATGCCGCCTTAAGTGCAAGAAGAGTGAGACTTCTTAGAGTCTGTGCTTTGGCCCTTTCCTGTGAGACCAGTGTTAGTTTCCGATACTCCACTGCAGTTTCAATGTATTCCTTGGACCTACACATTGGCGATGAAACACAGAAATCGCATCGGAATTAAATACAAAAGTCACAATGCCGCCTTAAGTACAAGAATAAAGACTCTTCTTACAGTCGGTGCTTTGAGCATTCCCTGTGAAACCAGGATTAGTTTCCGAAACACCACTGCAGGTTCAATGTATTCCTTGGACCTTCACATTGACGATGAAACGCAGAAATCGCATCGGAATTAAATACAAAAGGCACAATGCCGCCTTAAGTACAAAAATAGAGACTCTTCTTACAGTCGGTGCTTTGATCCTTTCCTGTGAGACCAGTATTAGTTTCCGATACACCACTGCAAGTCCAATGCATTCCTTGGACATTCACATTGACGATGAAACACTGAAATTACATCGGAATTAAATACAAAAGGCACAATGCCGCCTTAAATGCAAGAAGAGTGTGACTTCGTAGAGTCTGTGTTTTGATCCTTTCCTTTGAGACCAGTATTAGTTTCCGATACACCACTGCAGGTTCAATGTATTCCTTTTACATACACATTGACGATGAAACACTGAAATTACATCGGAATTAAATACAAAAGGCATAATGCCGCACTAAGTGCAAAAGGAGTGAGACTTCTTAGAGGCTGTGCTTTGATCCTTTCCTATGAGACCAGTATTAGTTTCCGATACACCACTGCAGGTTCAATGTATTCCTTTTACATACACATTGACGATGAAACACTGAAATTACATCGGAATTAAGTTCAAAAGGCACAATGCCGCCATACGTGCAAGAAGAGTGAGACTTCTTAGGGTCTGTGATTTGATCCTTTCCTGTGAGACCATATTAGTTTCCGATACACCACTGCAGGTTCAATGTATTCCTTGGACATTCTCATTGACGATGAAACACAGAAATCGCATCGGAATTAAATACAAAAGGCACAATGCCGCCTAAGTACAAGAATAGAGACTCTTCTTACAGTCTGTGTTTTGAGAATTCCCTGTGAGACCAGTATTAGTTTCCGATACACCACTGCAAGTTCAATGTATTCCTTGGACCTTCACATTGAGGATGAAACACAGAAATCGCATCGGAATTAAATGCAAAAGGCACAATGCCGCATTAATGCAAGAAGAGTGAGACACCTTACAGTCTGTGCTTTGATCCTTTCCTATGAGACCTGTATTAGTTTCCGATACACCACTGCATGTTGAATGTATTCGTTTTACGTACTCTATTCCGATGAAAGACTGATATTACATCGGAATTAAATACAAAAGGCACAATGCCGCCTTAAATGCAAGAAGAGTGAGACTTCTTAGAGTCTGTACTTTGATCCTTTCCTATGAGAGCAGTATTAGTTTCCGATACACCACTGCAGGTTCAATGTATTCCTTTTACATACACATCGACGATGAAACACTGAAATTACATTGGAATTAAATACAATAGGCACAATGCCGCCTTAAGTGCCAGAAGAGTGGGACTTCTTAGGGTCAGTGCTTTGATCCTTTCCTGTGAGACCAGTATTAGTTTCCGATACACCACTGAAGGTTCAATGTATTCCATGGACCTTCACATTGACGATGAAACACAGAAATCGCATCGGAATTATATATATACAAAAGGAACAACGCCGCCTTAAGTACAAGAATTTAGACTCTTCTTACAGCCGGTGCTTTGATCCTTTCCTGTGAGACCAGTATTAGTTTCCGATACACCACTGCTGGTTCTATGTATTCATTTGACATTCACATTGACGATGAAACACTGAAATTACATCCGAAATAAATACAAAAGGCACAATGCCGCCTTAAGTGCAAGAAGAGTGAGACTTCTTAGAGTCTGTGCTTTGACCCTTTCCTGTGAGACCAGTGTTAGTTTCCGATACTCCACTACAGGGTCAATGTATTCCTTGGACCTTTACATTGACGACGAATCACAGAAATCGCAACGGAATTAAATACAAAAGGCACAATGCAGCCTTAAGTTCAAGAATAAAGAATCGTCTTAGAGTCGGTGCTTTGAGCATTTCCTGTGAGACCAGTATTAGTTTCCGATACACCACTGCAGGTTCAATGTATTCCTTGGACCTTCACATTGACGATGAAACACAGAAATCGCATCGGAATGAAATACAAAAGGCACAATGACGACTTAAGTACAAGAATTGAGACTCTTCTTACAGTCGGTGCTTTGATCCTTTCCTGTGAGACCAGTATTCGTTTCCATTACACTACTGCTAGTTCTATGTATTCCTTGGACATTCACAATGACGATGAAACACTGAAATTACATCGGAATTAAATACAAAAAGCACAATGCCGCCTTAAGTGCAAGAAGAGTGAGACATCTTAGAGTCTGTGCTTTGATCCTTTCCTGTGAGACCAGTGTTAGTTTCCGATACTCCACTGCAGGTTCAATGTATTCCTTTTAAATACACATTGACGATGAAACACTGAAATTACATGGGAATTAAATACAAAAGGCACAATGCCGCCTTAAGTGCAAGAAGATTGAGACTTCATTGAGTCTATGCTTTGATCCTTTCCTGTGAGAGCAGTTTTAGTTTCCGATACAAGACTGCAGGTTCAATGTATTGCTTGGACCTTCGCATTGAGGATGAAACACAGAAAACGCATCGGGATTAAATACAAAAGGCACAACGCCGCCTTAAGTACAAGAATAGAGACTCTTCTCACAGTCGGTGCTCTGATCCTTTCCAGTGAGACCAGTATTAGTTTCCGATACACCACTGCAGATTCAATGTAACCCTTTTACATACACATTGACGATGAAACACTGAAATTACATCGGAATTAAGTACAAAAGGCACAATGCCGCCTTAAATGCAAGAAGAGTGAGACTTCTTAGAGTCTGTGCTTTGATCCTTTCCTATGACACCAGTATTAGTTTCTGATACACCACTGCAGGTTCAATGTATTTCTTTTACATACACATTGACGATGAAACACTGAAATTACATTAGAATTTAATACAAAAGGCACAATTCCGCCTTAAATGCAAGAAGAGTGAGACTTCTTAGAGTCTGTGCTTTGATCCTTTCCTATGAGACCAGTATTAGTTTCCGATACACCACTGCAGGTTCAATGTATTCCTTTTACATACACATTGACGATGAAACACTGATTACATCAGAATTAAATACAAAAGGCACAATTCCGCCTTAAATGCAAGAAGAGTGAGACTTCTTAGAGTCTCTGCTTTGATCCTTTCCTATAAGACCAGTATTAGTTTCCGATACACCACTGCAGGGGCAATGTATTCCTTGGAAATTCACATTGACGATGAAACACAGAAATCGCATCGCAATTAAATACAAAAGGCACAATGCCGACCTTAAGTACTAGAATATAGACTCTTCTTTCAGTCGGTGTTTTGATCCTTTCCTGTGAGACTAGTATTAGTTTCCGATACACCGCTGCAGGTTCAATGTATTCCTTGGACATTCACATTGACGATAAAACACTGAAATTACATCGGAATTAAATACAAAAGGCACAATGCCGCCTTAAGAACAAGAAGAGTGAGACTTCCTAGAGTCTGTGCTTTGATCCTTTCCTATGAGACCAGTATTAGTTTCCGATACACCACTTCAGGTTTAATGTATTCCGTTTACATACACATTGACGATGAAACACTGAAATTACATCGGAATTAAATACAAAGGCACAATGCCGCCTTAAGTGCAAGAAGAGTGAGACTTCTTAGAGTCTGTGCTTTGATCCTTTCCTATGAGACCAGTATTAGTTTCCGATACATCACTGCAGGTTCAATTTATTCCGTTTACATACGCATTGACGATGAAGTACTAATATCGCATCGGAATTAAATACAAAAGGCACAACGCCGCCTTAAGTAGAAGAATTGAGACTCTTCTTACAGTCGGTGCTTTGATCCTTTCCTGTGAGAACAGTATTAGTTACCGATACACCACTGGTGGTTCTATGTATTCCTTGGACATTCACATTGACGATGAAACACTGAAATTACATCGGAATTAAATACAAAAGGCACAATGCCGCCTTAAGTGCAAGAAGAGTGAGACTTCTTAGAGTCTGTGCTTTGACCCTTTCCTGTGAGACCAGTGTTAGTTTCCGATACTCTACTGCAGTTTCAATGTATTCCTTGGACCTACACATTGGCGATGAAACACAGAAATCGCATCGGAATTAAATACAAAGGTCACAATGCCGCCTTAAGTACAAGAATAAAGACTCTTCTTACAGTCGGTGCTTTGAGCATACCCTGTGAGACTAGGATTAGTTTCCGAAACACCACTGCAGGTTCAATGTATTCCTTGGACCTTCACATTGACGATTAAACGCAGAAATCGCATGGGAATTAAATACAAAAGGCACAATGCCGCCTTAAGTACAAGAATAGAGACTCTTCTTACAGTCGGTGCTTTGAACCTTTCCTGTGAGACCAGTATTAGTTTCCGATACACCACTGCAGGTTCAATGTATTCCTTGGACATTCACATTGACGATGAAACACTGATATTACATCGGAATTAAATAAAAAAGGCACAATGCCGCCTTAAATGCAAGAAGAGTGAGACTTCGTAGAGTCTGTGTTTTGATCCTTTCCTATGAGACCAGTAATAGTTTCCGATACACCACTGCAGGTACAATGTATTCCTTTTACATACACATTGACGATGAAACACTGAAATTACATCGGAATTAAATACAAAAGGCATAATGCCGCCCTAAGTGCAAAAGGAGTGAGACTTCTTAGAGTCTGTGCTTTGATCCTTTCCTATGAGACCAGTATTAGTTTCCGATACACCACTGCATGTTGAATATATTCGTTTTACGTAGTCATTGCCAATGAAACACTGATATTACATCGGAATTCAATAAAAAAGGCACAATGCCGCCTTAAATGCAAGAAGAGTGAGACTTCTTAGAGTGTATTTTGATCCTTTCCTATGAGAGCAGTATTAGTTTCCGATACACGACTGCAGGTTCTATGTATTCCTTTTACATACACATTGACGATGAAACACTGAAATTACATCGGAATTAAATACAAAGGCACAATGCCGCCTTAAGTGCAAGAAGAGTGAGACTTCTTAGAGTCTGTGCTTTGATCCTTTCCTATGAGACCAGTATTAGTTTCCGATACACCGCTGCAGGTTCAATTTATTCCGTTTACATACACATTGACGATGAAGTACAAAAATCGCATCGGAATTAAATACAAAAGGCACAACGCCGCCTTAAGTAGAAGAATTGAGACTCTTCTTACAGTCGGTGCTTTGATCCTTCCCTGTGAGACCAGTATTAGTTACCGATACACCACTGGTGGTTCTATGTATTCCTTGGACATTCACATTGACGATGAAACACTGAAATTACATCGGAATTAAATACAAAAGGCACAATGCCGCCTTAAGTGCAAGAAGAGTGAGACTTCTTAGAGTCTGTGCTTTGACCCTTTTCTGTGAGACAAGTGTTAGTTTCCGATACTCCACTGCAGTTTCAATGTATTCCTTGGACCTACACATTGGCGATGAAACACAGAAATCGCATCGGAATTAAATACAAAAGTCACAATGCCGCCTTAAGTACAAGAATAAAGACTCTTCTTACAGTCGGTGCTTTGAGCATACCCTGTGAGACTAGTATTAGTTTCCGATACACCACGGCAGGTTCAATGTATTCCTTGGACATTCACATTGACGATGAAACACTGAAATTACATCGGAATTAAATACAAAAGGCACAATGCCGCCTTAAATGCAAGAAGAGTGAGACTTCGTAGAGTCAGTGCTTTGATCCTTTCCTATGAGACCAGTATTAGGTTCCGATACACCACTGCAGGTTCAATGTATTCCTTTTACATTCACATTGACGATGAAACACTGAAATTACATCGGAATTAAATACAAAAGGCACAATAAAGCCTTAAGTTCAAGAATAAAGACTCGTCTTACAGTAGGTGCTTTGAGCATTTCCTGTGAGACAAGTATTAATTTCCGATACACCACTGCAGGTTCAATGTATTCCTTGGACCTTCACATTGACGATGAAACACAGAGATCGCATCGGAATTAAATACAAAAGGCACAATGACGACTTAAGTACAAGAATAGAGACTCATCTCACAGTCGGTGTTTTGATCCTTTCCTGTGAGACTAGTATTAGTTTCCGATACACCACGGCAGGTTCAATGTATTCCTTGGACATTCACATTGACGATGAAACACTGAAATTACATCGGAATTAAATACAAAAGGCACTATGCCGCCTTAAATGCAAGAAGAGTGAGACTTCGTAGAGTCAGTGCTTTGATCCTTTCCTATGAGACCAGTATTAGGTTCCGATACACCACTGCAGGTTCAATGTATTCCTTTTACATACACATTGACGATGAAACACTGAAATTACATCGGAATTAAATACAAAAGGCATAATGCCGCCTTAAGTGCAAGAAGAGTGAGACTCCTTAGAGTCAGTGCTTTGATCCATTCCTTTGAGACCAGACTTAGTTTCCCATACACCACTGCAGGTTCAATGAATTCCTTGGACCTTCACATTGACGATGAAACACAGAAATCGCATCGAAATTAAATACAAAAGGCATAACGCCGCCTTAAGTACAAGAATTGAGACTCTTCTTACAGTCGGTGCTTTGATCCTTTCATTTGAGACCAGTTTTCGTTTCCGATACACTACTGCTAGTTCTATGTATTCCTTGGACATTCACAATGACGATGAAACACTGAAATTACATCGGAATTAAATACAAAAGGCACAATGCCGCCTTAAGTGCAAGAAGAGTGAGACTTCTTAGAGTCTGTGCATTGATCCATTCCTGTGAGACCAGTGTTAGTTTCCGATACTCCACTGCAGGTTCAATGTATTCCTTTTACATACACATTGACGATGAAACACAGACATTACATCGGAATTAAATACAAAAGGCACAACGCCGCCATAAGTACAAGAATAGAGACTCTTCTTACAATCGGTGCTCTGATCCTTTCCAGTGAGACCAGTATTAGTTTCCGATACACCACAGCAGGTTCAATGTATCCCTTTTACATACATATTGACGATGAAACACTGACATTACATCGGAATTAAATACAAAAGGCACAATTCCGCCTTAAATGCAAGAAGAGTGAGACTTCTTAGAGTCTGTGCTTTGATCCTTTCCTATGACACCATTATTAGTTTCCGATACACCACTGCAGGTTCAATGTATTTCTTTTACATACCCATTCACTATGAAACACTGAAATTACATTGGAATTAAATACAAAAGGCACAATTCCGCCTTAAATGCAAGAAGAGTGAGACTTCTTAGAGTCTCTGCTTTGATCCTTTCCTATAAGACCAGTGTTAGTTTCCGATACACCACTGCAGGGTCAATGTATTCCTTGGAAATTCACATTGACGATGATACATAGAAATCGCATCGGAATTAAATACAAAAGGCACAATGCCGACCTTAAGTACTAGAATATAGACTCTTCTTACAGTCGGTGTATTGATCCTTTCCTGTGAGACCAGTATTAGTTTCCGATACACCACTGCAGGTTCAATGTATTCCTTGGCCATTCACATTGACGATGAAACACTGAAATTACATCGGAATTAAATACAAAAGGCACAATGCTGCCTTAAGAGCTAGAAGAGTGAGACTTCTTAGAGTCTGAGCTTTGATCCTTTCCTATGACACCAGTATTACTTTCCGATACACCACTGCAGGTTCAATGTATTCCTTGGACATTCACATTGACGATGAAACACTGAAATTACATCGGAATTAAATACAAAAGGCACAATGCCGCCTTAAGAGCAAGAAGAGTGAGACTTCTTAGAGTCTGTGCTTTGATCCTTTCCTATGAGACCAGTATTAGTTTCCGATATACCACTGCAGGTTTAATGTATTCCGTTTACATACACATTGACGATGAAACACTGAAATTACATCGGAATTGAATACAAAGGCACAATGCCGCCTTAAGTGCAAGAAGAGTGAGACTTCTTAGAGTCTGTGCTTTGATCCTTTCCTATGAGACCAGTATTAGATTCCGATACAAAACAGCAGGTTCATTGTATTCCATTTACATACACATTGACGATGAAACACTGAAATTACATCGGAATTAAAGACAAAAGGCACAATGCCGCCTTAAGTACAAGAATAGAGACTCTTCTTACAGTCTGAGCTTTGATCCTTTCCTGTGAGACCAGCATTAGTTTCCGATACACCACTGCACGTTCAATGTATTCCTTGGACATTCCCAATGACGATGAAACACTGAAATTGCTTCGGAATTTATTACAAAAGTCACAATGCCGCCTTAAGTGCAAGAAGAGTGAGACTTCTTAGAGTCTGTGCTTTGATCCTTTCCTATGAGACCAGTATTAGTTTCCGATACGCCACAGCAGGTTCAATGTATTCCTTTTACATACACATTGGCGATGAAACACAGAAATTACATCGGAATTACATAGAAAAGGCACAATGCCGCCTTAAGTACAAGAATAGAGACTCTTCTTACAGTCTGAGCTTTGATCCATTCCTGTGCGACCAGTATTAGTTTCCGATACACCACTGCACGTTCAATGTATTCCTTGGACATTCCCAATGACGATGAAACACTGAAATTACTTCGGAATTAAATACAATAGGCACAATGCCGCGTTAAGTGCAAGAAGAGTGATACTTTTTAGAGTCTGTGCTTTGATCCTTTCCTGTGAGAACAGTATTAGTTTCCGATACACCACTGCAGGTTCAATGTATTCCTTTTAGAAACACATTGACGATGAAACACTGACATTACATCGTCATTAAATACAAAAGGCACAATGCCGCCTTAATTGCAAGAAGAGTGAGACTTTTTAGAGTCTGTGCATTGATCCTTTCCTATGAGACCAGTATTATTTTCCGATACACCACTGCAGGTTCAATGTATTCCTTGGACCTTCACATTGACGGCAAAACACAGAAATCGCATCGGAATTAAATACAAACGGCAGAATGCCGCCTTAAGTACAAGAATATAGACTCATCTTACAGTCGGTGTTTGATCCTTTCCTGTGAGACCAGTATTAGTTTCCGATACACCACTACAGGTTCAATGTATTCCCATTACATACACGTTGACGATGACACACTAAATTACATCGGAATTAAAATCAAAAGCACAATGCCGCCTTAAATGCAAGAAGAGTGAGACTTCTTGGAGTCTGTGCTTTGATCCTTTCCTATGAGACCAGTAATTGTTTCCGATACACCACTGCGGGTTCAATGTATTCCTTGGACCTTCACATTGACGGCAAATCACAGAAATCGCATCGGAATTAAATACAAAAGGCACAATGCCGCCTTAAGGGCAAGAAGAGTGTGACTTTTTAGAGTCTGCGCTTTGATTCTTTCTTATGAGACAAGTATTAGTTTCCGATACACCACTGCAGGTTCAATGTATTCCTTTTACATACACATTGACGATGAAACACTGAAATTACATCGGAATTAAATACAAAAGGCACATTGCCGCCTTAAATGTAAGAAGATTGAGACTTCTTAGAGTCTGTGCTTTGATCCTTTCCTATGAGACCAGTATTAGGTTCCGATACACCACTGCGGGTTCAATATATTCCTTTTAGATACACATTGACGATGAAACACTGAAATTACATCGGAATTAAATACAAAAGGCATAATGCCGCCTTAAGTGCAAGAAGAGTGAGACTCCTTAGAGTCAGTGCTTTGATCCATTCCTTTGAGACCAGACTTAGTTTCCGATACACCACTGCAGGTTCAATGTATTCCTTGGTCCTTCACACTGACGATGAAACACAGAAATCGCATCGAAAAAAAATACAAAAGGAATAACGCCGCCTTAAGTACAAGAAATGAGACTCTTCTTACAGTCGGTGCTTTGATCCTTTCCTGTGAGACCAGTATTCGTTTCCGATGCACTACTGCTAGTTCTATGTATTCCTTGGACATTCACAATAACGATGAAACACTGAAATTACATCGGAATTAAATACAAGAGGCACAATGCCGCCTTAAGTGCAAGAAGAGTGAGACTTCTTAGAGTCTGTGCATTGATCCTTTCCTGTGAGACCAGTGTTAGTTTCCTATACTCCACTGCAGGTTCAATGTATTCCTTTTACATACACATTTGCGATGAAACACTGAAATTACATCGGAATTAAATACAAAAGGCACAATGCCGCCTTAAGTGCAAGAAGGTTGAGACTTCATTGAGACTGTGCTTTGATCCTTTCCTGTGAGAGCAGTTTTAGTTTCCGATACATCACTGCAGGTTCAATGTATTCCTTTTACATACACATTGACGATGAAACACTGAAATTACATCAGAATTAAATGCAAAAAGCACAATTCCGCCTTAAATGCAAGAAGAGTGAGACTTCTTAGCGTCTCTGCTTTGATCCTTTCCTATAAGACCAGTATTAGTTTCCGATACACCACTGCAGGGTCAATGTATTCCTTGGAAATTCACATTGACGATGAAACATAGAAATGAGCATCGCAATTAAATACAAAAGGCACAATGCCGACCTTAAGTACTAGAATATAGACTCTTCTTACAGTCGGTATATTGATCCTTTCCTGTGAGACCAGTATTAGTTTCCGATACACCACTGCAGGTTCAATGTATTCCTTGGACATTCACTTTGACGATGAAACACTGAAATTACATCGGAATTAAATACAAAAGGCACAATGCTGCCTTAAGAGCAAGAAGAGTGAGACTTTTTAGAGTCTGTGCTTTGATCCTTTCCTATGAGACCAGTACTAGTTTCCGATACACCACTGCAGGTTCAATGTATTCCGTTTACATACACATTGACAATGAAACACTGAAATTACATCGGAATAAAATACAAAGGCACAATGCCGCCATAAGTGCAAGAAGAGTGAGACTTCTTAGAGTCTGTGCTTTGATCCTTTCCTATGAGACCAGTATTAGATTCCGATACAAAACAGCAGGTTCAATGTATTCCTTTTACATACACATTGACGATGAAACCCTGAAATTACATCGGAATTAAATAGAAAAGGCACAATGCCGCCTTAAGTACAAGAATAAAGACTCTTCTTACAGTCTGAGCTTTGATCCTTTCCTGTGAGACCAGTATTAGTTTCCGATACACCACTGCACATTCAGTGTATTCCTTGGACATTCCCAATGACGATGAAACACTGAAATTACTTCGGAATTAAATACAATAGGCACAATGCCGCCTTAAGTGCAAGAAGAGTGAGACTTTTTAGAGTCTGTGCTTTGATCCTTTCCTGTGAGACCAGTATTAGTTTCCGATACACCACAGCAGGTTCAATGTATTCCTTTAACATACACATTGTCGATGAAACACTGAAATTACATCAGAATTAAATACAAAAGGCACAATTCCGCCTTAAATGCAAGAAGAGTGAGACTTCTTAGAGTCTCTGGTTTGATCCTTTCCTATAAGACCAGCATTAGTTTCCGATACACCACTGCAGGGTCAATGTATTTCCTGGAAATTCACATTGACGATGAAACACAGAAATCGCATCGCAATTAAATACAAAAGGCACCATGCCGCCTTAAGTACCAGAATATAGACTATTCTTACAGTCGGTGTTTTGATCCTTTCCTGTGAGACCAGTATTAGTGTCCGATACACCACTGCAGGTTCAATGTATTCCTTGGACATTCACATTGACGATGAAACACTGAAATTACATCGGAATTAAATACAAAAGGCACAATGCCGCCTTAAGAGCAAGAAGAGTGAGACTACTTAGAGTCTGTGCTTTGATCTTTTCCTATGAGACAAGTATTAGTTTCCGATACACCACTGCAGGTTCAACGTATTCCGTTTATATACACATTGACGATGAAACACTGAAATTACATCGGAATTAAATACAAAGGCACAACGCCGCCTTAAGTGCAAGAAGAGTGAGACTTCTTAGAGTCTGTGCTTTGATCCTTTCCTATGAGACCAGTATTAGATTCCGATACAAAACAGCAGGTTCATTGTATTCCTTTTACATACACATTGACGATGAAACACTGAAATTACATCGGAATTAAAGACAAAAGGCCCAATGCCGCCTTAAGTACAAGAATAGAGACTCTTCTTACAGTCTGAGCTTTGATCCTTTCCTGTGAGACCAGTATTAGTTTCCGATACACCACTGCACGTTCAATGGATTCCTTGGACATTCCCAATGACGATGAAACACTGAAATTACTTCGGTATTAAATACAATAGGCACAATGCCGCCTTAAGTGCAGGAAGAGTGAGACTTTTTAGAGTCTGTGCTTTGATCCTTTCCTATGAGACCAGTATTAGTTTCCGATACACCAATGCAGGTTCAATGTATTCCTTTTACATACACATTGACGATGAAACACTGAAATTACATCGGAATTAAATACAAAGGGCAGAATGATGCCTTAAGTGCAAGAAGAGTGAGACTTCTTAGAATCTGCGATTTGATCCTTTCTGTGAGACCAGTATTAGTTTCCGATACACCACTACTGGTTCAATGTATTCCATGGACCTTCACATTAACGATGAAACACAGAAATCGCGTCGGAATTAAATACAAAAGGCTCAATGCCGCCTTAAGTACAAGAATAGAGACTCTTCTTACAGTCGGTGCTTTGATCCTTTCCTGTGAGACCAGTATTAGTTTCCGATACACCACTGCAGGTTCAATGTATTCCCACTACATACACATTGACGATGAAACACTGAAATTACATTAGAATTAAATACAAAAGGCACAATGCCGCCTTAAATGCAAGAAGAGTGAGACTTCTTAGAGTCTGCGCTTTGATTCTTTCTTATGAGACAAGTATTAGTTTCCAATACACCACTGCAGGTTCAATGTATTCCTTTTACATACACATTGACGATGAAACACTGAATTACATCGGAATTAAATACAAAACTCACAATGCCGCCTTAAGTGCAAGAAGAGTGAGACTTCTTAGAGTCTGTCCTTTGATCCTTTCCTGTGAGACCAGTATTATTTTCCGATACACCACTGCTGGATCAATGTATTCCTTGGACCTTCACATTGACGGCTGAACACAGAAATCGCATCGGAAATAAATACAAAAGGCAGAACGCCAACTTAAGTACAAGAATAGAGACTCTTCTTACAATCGGTGCTTTGATCCTTTCCTGTGAGACCAGTGTTACTTTCCATACACAACTGAAGTTTCAATGTATTCCTTAGACATTCACATTGACGACGAAACACTGAAATTACATCGGAATTAAATACAAAAGCACAATGCCACCTTAAATGCAAGAAGGGTGAGACTACTTAGAGTCTATGCCTTGATCCTTTCCTATGAGACCAGTATTAGTTTCCGATACACCACTGCAGTTTCAATGTATTCCTTTTACATACACATTGACGATGAACTACTGAAATTACATCGGAATTAAATACAATAGGCACAATGCCATTTTAAGTGCACAAGGAGTGAGACTTCATAGAGTCTGTGTTTTGATCCTTCCCTATGAGACCAATATTAGTTTCCGATACACCACTGCAGGTTCCATGTATTCCTTTTACATACACATTGACGATGAAACACTGAAATTGAATCGGATTTAAATACAGAAGGCAAAATGCCGTCTTAAGTGCAAGAAGGGTGAGACTACTTAGAGTCTGTGCTTTCATCCTTTCGTGTGAGGCCAGTATTAGTTTCCGATACACCACTGCAGGTTCAATGTATTCCTAGGACCTTCACATTAACTATGAAACACAGAAATCGAGTCGGAATTAAATACAAAAGGCACAATGCCGCCTTAAGTACAAGAATAGAGACTCTTCTTACAGTCGGTGATTTGATCCTTTCCTGTAAGACCAGCATTAGTTACCGATACACCACTGCAGGTTCAATGTATTCCATTTACATACACATTGACGATAAAGCACTGAAATTGAATCGGATTTAAATACAAAAGGCGCAATGCCGTCTTAAGTGCAAGAAGAGTGAGACTTCTTCGAGTCAGTACCTTGATCCCTTCCAAAGAGACGAGTATTAGATTCCGATACACCACTGCAGGTTCAATGTGTTCCTTGGACCTTCACATTGACGATGAAACACATAAAACGCGTCGGAATTAAAAACAAAAGGCAAAATGCCGCCTTAAGTACAAGAATTGGGACTCTTCTTACAGTCGGTCCTCTGATCCTTACCTGTGAGACCAGTATTAGCTTCCGATACGCCACTGAAGGTTCAATGTATTCCTTGGACATTCACATTGACGATGAAACACTGAAATTACATCGGAATTAAATACGAAAGGCAAAATGCCGCCTTAAATGCAAGAAGAGTGAGACTTCTTAGAGTCTGTGCTTTGATTCATTCCTATGAGACCAGTATTAGTTTCCGATACACCACTGCAGGTTCAATGTATTCCTTTTACATATACATTGACGATGAAACACTGAATTTACATCGGAAAAATATACAAATGGCACAATGCCACCTTAAGTGCAAAAGTAGTGAGACTTCTTGGAGTCTGTGCTTTGATCCTTTCCTATGAGACCAGTATTAGTTTCCGATACACCACTGCTGGTTAAATGTATTCCTTTTACTTACACATTGACGATGAATCACTGAAATTACATCGGAATTTAATACAAAAGGCACAATGCCGCCTTAAGTGCAAGAAGAGTGTGACTTTTTAGAGTCTGTGCATTGATCCTTTCCTATGAGACCAGTATTATTTTCCGATACACCACTGCAGGTTCAATGTATTCCATGGACCTTCACATTGACGGCAAATCACAGAAATCGCATCGGAATTAAATACAAACGGCAGAATGCCGCCTTAAGTACAAGAATATAGACTCTTCATACAGTCGGTGCTTTGATCCTTTCCTGTGAGACTAGTATTAGTTTCCGATACACCACGGCAGGTTCAATGTATTCCTTGGACATTCACATTGACGATCAAACACTGAAATTACATCGGAATTAAAAACAAAAGCACAATGCAGCATTAAATGCAAGAATAGTGAGACTTCTTGGAGTCTGTGCTTTGATCCTTTCCTATGAGACCAGTATTAGTTTCCGATACACCACTGCAGGTTCAATGCATTCCTTGGACCTTCACGTTGACGACAAAACACAGAAATCGCATCGGAAATAAATACAAAGGGCTCAATGCCGCCTTAAGTACAAGAACATAGACTCTTCTTACTGTCGGTGCTTTGATCCGTTTCTGTGAGACCAGTATTAGTTTCCGATACACCACTGCAGGCTCAACGTTTTCCATGGACATTCACATTGACGATGAAAGACTGAAATTACATCAGAATTAAATACAAAAAGCACAATGCCGAATAAGTACAAGAATAGAAACTCTTCTTACAGTCGGCGATTTGATCCTTTCCTGTGAGACCAGCATTAGTTACCGATATACCACTGCAGGTTTAATGTATTCCTTTTACATATACATTGACGATGAAACACTGAATTTACGTCGGAATAGAATACAAAAGGTACAATGCCACCTTATGTGCAAAAGGAGTGAGACTTCTTAGAGTCTGTGCTTTGATCCTTTCCTATGAGACCAGTATTAGTTTCCGATTCACCACTGCTGGTTCAATGTATTCCTTTTACTTACACATTGACGATGAATCACTGAAATTACATCGGAATTTAATACAAAAGGCACAATGCCGCCTTAAGTGCAAGAAGAGTGAGACTTTTTAGAGTCTGTGGATTGATCCTTTCCTATGAGACCAGTATTATTTTCCGATACACCACTGCAGGTTCAATGTATTCCTTGGACCTTCACATTGCCGACAAATCACAGAAATCGCATCGGAATTAAATACAAACGGCAGAATGCCGCCTTCAGTACAAGAATATAGACTCTTCTTACAGTCGGTGCTTTGATCCTTTCCTGTGTGACCAGTATTAGTTTCCGATACACCACTACAGGTTCAATGCATTCCCCTTACATACACATTGACGATGAAACACTGAAATTACATCGGAATTAAAAACAAAAGCACAATGCCGCCTTAAATGCAAGAAGAGTGAGACTTCTTCGAGTCTGTGCTTTGATCCTTTCCTATGAGACCACTATTAGTTTCCGATACACCACTGTAGGTTCAATGTATTCCTTGGACCTTCACATTGACGGCAAATCACAGAAATCGCATCGGAATTAAATACAAAAAGCATAATGCCGCCTTAAGAGCAAGAAGAGTGAGACTTTTTAGAGTCTGCGCTTTGATTCTTTCTTATGAGACAAGTATTAGTTTCCGATACACCACTGCAGGTTCAATGTATTCCTTTTACATACACATTGACGATGAAACACTGAAATTACATCGGAATTAAATACAAAAGGCACATTGCCGCCTTAAATGCAAGAAGGTTGAGACTTCTAAGAGTCTGAGCTTTGATCCATTCCTATGAGACCAGTATTAGTTTCCGAAACACCACTGCAGGTTCAATGTATTCCTTTTACATACACATTGACGATGAAACACTGAAATTACATCGGAATTAAATACAAAGGGCTGAGTGATGCCTTAAGGGCAAGAAGAGTGGGACTTCTTAGAGTCTGCGATTTGATCCTTTCTGTGAGACCAGTATTAGTTTCCGATACACCACTATTTTTTCAATGTATTCCATGGACCTTCACATTAACGATGAAACACAGAAATCGCGTCGGAATTAAATACAAAAGGCACAAGGCCGCCTTAAGTACAAGAATACAGACTCTTCTTACAGTCGGTGCTTTGATCCTTTCCTGTGAGACCAGTATTAGATTCCGATACACCACTGCAGGTTCAATGTATTTCCATTACATACACATTGACGATGAAACACTGAAATTACATCGGAATTAAATACATAAGCACAATGCCAACTTAAGTGCAAAAGGAGTGAGACTTCTTAGAGTCTGTGCTTTGAGCCTTTCCTATGAGACCAGTATTAGTTTCCGATACACCACTGCAGGTTCAATGTATTCTTTGGACCTTCACGTTGACGACAAAACACAGAAATCGCATCGGAATTAAATACAAAGGGCACAATGTCGCCTTAAGTACAAGAATAGAGGCTCTTCTTACAGTCGGTGATTTGATCCTTTCCTGTGAGACCAGCATTAGTTACCGATACACCACTGCAGGTTCAATGTATTCCTTTTACATACACATTGACGATGAAACACTGAAATTGAATCGGAATTAAATACAAAAGGCACAATGCCGCCTTAAGTACAAGAATAGAGACTCTTCTTACAGTCGGTGCTTTGATCCTTTCCTGTGAGACCAGTATTAGTTTCCGATACACCACTGCAGGTTCAATGTATTCCTTGGACATTCACATTGACGATAAGACACTGAAATTACATGGGAATAAAATACAAAAGGCACAATGCCTCCATAAATGCAAGAAGAGTGAGACTTCGTAGAGTCTGTGCTTTGATCCTTTCCTGTGAGACCGGTGTTAGTTTCTGATACTCCACTGCAGGTTCAATGAGTTCCTTTTACATTCACATTGACGATGAAACACTGAAATTACATCGGAATTAAATATAAAGGGCACAATGCCACCTTAAGTGCAAACGGAGTGAGACTTCTTAGAGTCTGTGCTTTGATCCTTTCCTATGGGACCAGTATTAGTTTCCGATACACCACTGCAGGTTCAATGTATTCCTTGTACCGTCACATTGACGATGAAACACAGAAATCGCTCGGAATTAAATACAAAAGGCACAATGCCGCCATAAGTACAAGAATAAAGACTCTTCTTACAGTCGGTGCTTTGAGAATTCCCTGTGAGACCAGTATTAGTTTCCGATACACCACAGCAGGTTCAATGTATTCCTTGCACCATCACATTGTCGATGAAACACGGAAATTGCATCGGAATTAAATACAAAATGCACAATGCCGCCTTAAGTACTAGAATAGAGACTCTTCTTACAGTCGGTGCTTTGATCCTTTCCTGTGAGACCAGTATTAGTTTCCGATACACCACTGCAGGTTCAATGCATTCCTTGGACATTCACATTGACGATGAAACACTGAAGTTTCATTGGAATTAAATACAAAAGGCACAATGCCACCTTAAGTGCAAAAGGAGTGAGACTTCTTCGAGTCTGTGTTTTGCTCCTTTCCCATGTGACCAGTATTAATTTCTGTTACACCACTGCAGGTTCAATGTATTCCTTGGACATTCACATTGACGATGAAACACTGAAATTACAACGGAATTAAATACAAAAGGCATAATGCGGCTTTAAGTGCATGAAGAGCGAGACTTCTTAGAGTCAGTGATTTGATCCTTTCCTGTGAGACCAGTATTAGTTTCCGATTCACCACTGCAGGTTCAATGTCTTCCTTGGACCTTTACATTAACGATGAAATATAGAAATCGCATCGGAATTAAATACAAAAGGCACAATGCCGCCTTAGGTACAAGAATTGAGACTCTTCTTACAGTCGGTGCTTTATCCTTTCCTGTGAGACCAGTATTAGTTTCCGATACCTCTATGCTAGTTCTATGTACTCCTTGGACATTCACATTGACGATGAAACACTGAAATTACATCGGAATTAAATACAGAAGGCACAATGCCGCCTTAATAAGAGAATGGAGACTCTTCATACAGTCGGTGCTTTGATCCTTTCCTGTGAGACCAGTATTAGATTCCGATACACCACTGCAGGTTCAATGTATTCCATTTACATTCACATTGACGATGAAACACTGATATTACATCGGAATTAATTACAAAGGGCACAATGCCGCCTTAAATGCAAGAAGAGTGAGACTTCTTAGGGTCTGTGCTTTGATCCTTTCCTGTGAGACCAGTTTTAGTTTCCGATACTCCACAGCAGGTTCAATGTATTCCTTTTACATACACTTTGATGATGAAACACTGAAATTACATCGGAATTAAATACAAAAGGCACAATGCCGCCTTAAGTCCAAGAAGATTGAGACTTTATTGATTCTGTGTTTTGATCCTTTCCTGTGAGACCAGTTTTAGTTTCCGATACACCACTGCAGGTTCAATGTATTGCTTGGACCTCCACATTGACGATGAAACACAGAAAACGCGTCGGGATTAAATACAAAAGGCACAACGCCGCCTTAAGTACAAGAATAGAGACTCTTCTTACAGTCGGTGCTCTGATTGTTTCCTGTGAGACCAGTATTAGTGTCCGATACACCACTGCAAGTTCAATGTATTCGTTTTACATACACATTGACGATGAAACACTGAAATTACATCGGAATTAAATTAAAAAGGCACAATGCCGCCTTAAATGCAAGAAGAGTGAGACAACTTAGAGTCTGTGCTTTGATCCTTTCCTATGAGACCAGTATTAGTTTCCGATACACCACTGCAGGTTCAATGTATTCCTTGGCCATTCACATTGACGATGAAACACTGAAATTACAACGGAATTAAATACAAAAGGCACAATGCCGCCTTAAATGCAAGAAGATTGAGACTTCGTAGAGTCTGTGCTTTGATCCTTTCCTATGAGACCAGTATTAGTTTCCGATACACCACTGCAGGTTCAATGTATTCCTTTTACATACACATTGACGATGAAACACTGAAATTACATCGGAATTAAATACAAAAGGCACAATGCCGCCTTAAGTGCAAGAAGAATGAGACTACTTAAAGTCAGTGCTTTGATCCTTTCCTGTGAGACCAGACTTAGTTTCCGATACACCACTGCAGGTTCAATGTATTCCTTGGACCTTCCCATTGACGATGAAACACAGAAATCGCATCGGAATTAAATACAGAAGGCACAACGCCGCCTTAAGTACAAGAATTGAGACTCTTTTTACGGTCGGTGCTTAGATCCTTTCCTGTGAGACCAGTATTCGTTTCCGATACACCACTGCTGGTTCTATGTATTCTTTGGACACTCACATTGACGATGAAACACAGAAATTACATCGGAATTAAATTCAAAAGGCAAAATGCCGCCTTAAATGCAAGAAGAGTGAGACTTCTTAGTCTGTGCTTTGATCCTTTCCTATGACACCACTATTAGTTTCCGATACACCACTGCAGACTCAATGCATTCCTTTTACATACAAATTGACGATGAAACACTGAAATTACATTGGAATTAAATACAAAAGGCACAATGCCGCCTTAAATGCAAGATGAGTGAGACTTCTTAGAGTCTGTGTTTGATCCTTTCCTATGAGACCAGTATTAGTTTCCGACACACCACTGCAGGGTCAATGTATTCCTTGGACATTCATATTGACGATGAAACACAGATATCGCATCGCAATTAAATACACAAGGCACAATGCCGCCTTAAGTACCAGTATAGAGACTCATCTTACAGTCGGTGTTGTGATCCTTTCCTGAGAGACCAGTATTAGTTTCCGATACACCACTGCAGGTTCAATGTATTCCTTGAACATTCACATTGACGATGAAACACTGAAATTACATCGGAATTAAATACAAAAGGCACAATGCCGCCTTAAGTGCAATATGAGTGAGACTTCTTACAGTCTGTGCTTTGATCCTTTCCTATGAGACCAGTATTAGTTTCCGATACACCACTGTAGGTTCAATGTATTCCTTGGACCTTCACATTGACGGCAAATCACAGAAATCGCATCGGAATTAAATACAAAAAGCATAATGCCGCCTTAAGAGCAAGAAGAGTGAGACTTTTTAGAGTCTGCGCTTTGATTCTTTCTTATGAGACAAGTATTAGTTTCCGATACACCACTGCAGGTTCAATGTATTCCTTTTACATACACATTGACGATGAAACACTGAAATTACATCGGAATTAAATACAAAAGGCACATTGCCGCCTTAAATGCAAGAAGGTTGAGACTTCTAAGAGTCTGAGCTTTGATCCATTCCTATGAGACCAGTATTAGTTTCCGAAACACCACTGCAGGTTCAATGTATTCCTTTTACATACACATTGACGATGAAACACTGAAATTACATCGGAATTAAATACAAAGGGCTGAGTGATGCCTTAAGGGCAAGAAGAGTGGGACTTCTTAGAGTCTGCGATTTGATCCTTTCTGTGAGACCAGTATTAGTTTCCGATACACCACTATTTTTTCAATGTATTCCATGGACCTTCACATTAACGATGAAACACAGAAATCGCGTCGGAATTAAATACAAAAGGCACAATGCCGCCTTAAGTACAAGAATACAGACTCTTCTTACAGTCGGTGCTTTGATCCTTTCCTGTGAGACCAGTATTAGATTCCGATACACCACTGCAGGTTCAATGTATTTCCATTACATACACATTGACGATGAAACACTGAAATTACATCGGAATTAAATACATAAGCACAATGCCAACTTAAGTGCAAAAGGAGTGAGACTTCTTAGAGTCTGTGCTTTGAGCCTTTCCTATGAGACCAGTATTACTTTCCGATACACCACTGCAGGTTCAATGTATTCTTTGGACCTTCACGTTGACGACAAAACACAGAAATCGCATCGGAATTAAATACAAAGGGCACAATGTCGCCTTAAGTACAAGAATAGAGGCTCTTCTTACAGTCGGTGATTTGATCCTTTCCTGTGAGACCAGCATTAGTTACCGATACACCACTGCAGGTTCAATGTATTCCTTTTACATACACATTGACGATGAAACACTGAAATTGAATCGGAATTAAATACAAAAGGCACAATGCCGCCTTAAGTACAAGAATAGAGACTCTTCTTACAGTCGGTGCTTTGATCCTTTCCTGTGAGACCAGTATTAGTTTCCGATACACCACTGCAGGTTCAATGTATTCCTTGGACATTCACATTGACGATAAGACACTGAAATTACATGGGAATAAAATACAAAAGGCACAATGCCTCCATAAATGCAAGAAGAGTGAGACTTCGTAGAGTCTGTGCTTTGATCCTTTCCTGTGAGACCGGTGTTAGTTTCTGATACTCCACTGCAGGTTCAATGAGTTCCTTTTACATTCACATTGACGATGAAACACTGAAATTACATCGGAATTAAATATAAAGGGCACAATGCCACCTTAAGTGCAAACGGAGTGAGACTTCTTAGAGTCTGTGCTTTGATCCTTTCCTATGGGACCAGTATTAGTTTCCGATACACCACTGCAGGTTCAATGTATTCCTTGTACCGTCACATTGACGATGAAACACAGAAATCGCATCGGAATTAAATACAAAAGGCACAATGCCGCCATAAGTACAAGAATAAAGACTCTTCTTACAGTCGGTGCTTTGAGAATTCCCTGTGAGACCAGTATTAGTTTCCGATACACCACAGCAGGTTCAATGTATTCCTTGCACCATCACATTGTCGATGAAACACGGAAATTGCATCGGAATTAAATACAAAATGCACAATGCCGCCTTAAGTACTAGAATAGAGACTCTTCTTACAGTCGGTGCTTTGATCCTTTCCTGTGAGACCAGTATTAGTTTCCGATACACCACTGCAGGTTCAATGCATTCCTTGGACATTCACATTGACGATGAAACACTGAAGTTTCATTGGAATTAAATACAAAAGGCACAATGCCACCTTAAGTGCAAAAGGAGTGAGACTTCTTCGAGTCTGTGTTTTGCTCCTTTCCCATGAGACCAGTATTAATTTCTGTTACACCACTGCAGGTTCAATGTATTCCTTGGACATTCACATTGACGATGAAACACTGAAATTACAACGGAATTAAATACAAAAGGCATAATGCGGCTTTAAGTGCATGAAGAGCGAGACTTCTTAGAGTCAGTGATTTGATCCTTTCCTGTGAGACCAGTATTAGTTTCCGATTCACCACTGCAGGTTCAATGTCTTCCTTGGACCTTTACATTAACGATGAAATATAGAAATCGCATCGGAATTAAATACAAAAGGCACAATGCCGCCTTAGGTACAAGAATTGAGACTCTTCTTACAGTCGGTGCTTTATCCTTTCCTGTGAGACCAGTATTAGTTTCCGATACCTCTATGCTAGTTCTATGTACTCCTTGGACATTCACATTGACGATGAAACACTGAAATTACATCGGAATTAAGTACAAAAGGCACAATGCCGCCATACATGCATGAAGGGTGAGACTTCTTAAGGTCTGTGATTTGATCCTTTCCTATGAGACCAGTATTAGTTTCCGATACTCCACTGCAGGTTCAATGTACTCCTTGGACATTCACATTGACGATGGAACACAGAAATCGCATCGAAATTAAATACAAAAGGCACAATGCCGCCTTAAGTACAAGAATAGAGACTCTTCTTACAGTCGGTGCTTTGAGCATTCCCTGTGTGACCAGTATTAGTTTCCGATACACCACTGCAAGTTCAATGTATTCCTTGGACCTTCACATTGAGGATGAAAGACAGAAATCGCATCGGAATTAAATACAGAAGGCACAATGCCGCCTTAATAAGAGAATGGAGACTCTTCATACAGTCGGTGCTTTGATCCTTTCCTGTGAGACCAGTATTAGATTCCGATACACCACTGCAGGTTCAATGTATTCCATTTACATTCACATTGACGATGAAACACTGATATTACATCGGAATTAATTACAAAGGGCACAATGCCGCCTTAAATGCAAGAAGAGTGAGACTTCTTAGGGTCTGTGCTTTGATCCTTTCCTGTGAGACCAGTTTTAGTTTCCGATACTCCACAGCAGGTTCAATGTATTCCTTTTACATACACTTTGATGATGAAACACTGAAATTACATCGGAATTAAATACAAAAGGCACAATGCCGCCTTAAGTCCAAGAAGATTGAGACTTTATTGATTCTGTGTTTTGATCCTTTCCTGTGAGACCAGTTTTAGTTTCCGATACACCACTGCAGGTTCAATGTATTGCTTGGACCTCCACATTGACGATGAAACACAGAAAACGCGTCGGGATTAAATACAAAAGGCACAACGCCGCCTTAAGTACAAGAATAGAGACTCTTCTTACAGTCGGTGCTCTGATCCTTTCCTGTGAGACCAGTATTAGTGTCCGATACACCACTGCAAGTTCAATGTATTCGTTTTACATACACATTGACGATGAAACACTGAAATTACATCGGAATTAAATTAAAAAGGCACAATGCCGCCTTAAATGCAAGAAGAGTGAGACAACTTAGAGTCTGTGCTTTGATCCTTTCCTATGAGACCAGTATTAGTTTCCGATACACCACTGCAGGTTCAATGTATTCCTTGGCCATTCACATTGACGATGAAACACTGAAATTACAACGGAATTAAATACAAAAGGCACAATGCCGCCTTAAATGCAAGAAGATTGAGACTTCGTAGAGTCTGTGCTTTGATCCTTTCCTATGAGACCAGTATTAGTTTCCGATACACCACTGCAGGTTCAATGTATTCCTTTTACATACACATTGACGATGAAACACTGAAATTACATCGGAATTAAATACAAAAGGCACAATGCCGCCTTAAGTGCAAGAAGAATGAGACTACTTAAAGTCAGTGCTTTGATCCTTTCCTGTGAGACCAGACTTAGTTTCCGATACACCACTGCAGGTTCAATGTATTCCTTGGACCTTCCCATTGACGATGAAACACAGAAATCGCATCGGAATTAAATACAGAAGGCACAACGCCGCCTTAAGTACAAGAATTGAGACTCTTTTTACGGTCGGTGCTTAGATCCTTTCCTGTGAGACCAGTATTCGTTTCCGATACACCACTGCTGGTTCTATGTATTCTTTGGACACTCACATTGACGATGAAACACTGAAATTACATCGGAATTAAATTCAAAAGGCAAAATGCCGCCTTAAATGCAAGAAGAGTGAGACTTCTTAGTCTGTGCTTTGATCCTTTCCTATGACACCACTATTAGTTTCCGATACACCACTGCAGACTCAATGCATTCCTTTTACATACAAATTGACGATGAAACACTGAAATTACATTGGAATTAAATACAAAAGGCACAATGCCGCCTTAAATGCAAGATGAGTGAGACTTCTTAGAGTCTGTGTTTGATCCTTTCCTATGAGACCAGTATTAGTTTCCGACACACCACTGCAGGGTCAATGTATTCCTTGGACATTCATATTGACGATGAAACACAGATATCGCATCGCAATTAAATACACAAGGCACAATGCCGCCTTAAGTACCAGTATAGAGACTCATCTTACAGTCGGTGTTGTGATCCTTTCCTGAGAGACCAGTATTAGTTTCCGATACACCACTGCAGGTTCAATGTATTCCTTGAACATTCACATTGACGATGAAACACTGAAATTACATCGGAATTAAATACAAAAGGCACAATGCCGCCTTAAGTGCAATATGAGTGAGACTTCTTACAGTCTGTGCTTTGATCCTTTCCTATGAGACCAGTATTAGTTTCCGATACACCACTGCAGGTTCAATGTATTCCGTTTACATACATATTAACGATGAAACACTGAAATTACATTGGAATTAAATACAAAAGGCACAATGCCGCCTTAAGTGCAAGTAGAGTGAGACTTCATAGCGTATGTGTTTAGATCCTTTCCTGTGAGACCAGTATTAGTTTCCGATACACCACTGCACTTCAATGTATTCCCTGGACCTTCACATTGACGATGAAACACTGAAATTACATCGGAATTAAGTACAAAAGGCACAATGCCGCCTTAAGTGCAAGAAGAGTGAGACTTCTTATAGTCTGTGCTTTGATACTTTCCTATGAGACCAATATTAGTTTCCGATACACCACTGCGGGTTCAATGTATTCCGTTTACATACACATTGACGATGAAACACTGAAATAACATCGGAATGAAATACCAAGGCACAATGCCGCCTTAAGTGCAAGAAGAGGGAGACTTCTCAGTGTCTGTGGTTTGATCCTTTCCTGTGAGACCAGTATTTTTTTCCAATACACCACTGCAGGTTCAATGTATTCCTTTTACATACACATTGACGATGAAACACTGAAATTACAATGGAATTAAATACAAAAGGCACAATGCCGCCATAAGTCCAAGAAGATTGAGACTTTATTGATTCTGTGTTTTGATCCTTTCCTGTGAGACCAGTTTTAGTTTCCGATACACCACTGCAGGTTCAATGTATTGCTTGGACCTTCACATTGACGATGAAACACAGAAAACGCATCGGGATTAAATACAAAAGGCACAACGCCGCCTCAAGTACAAGAATAGAGACTCTTCTTACAGTCGGTGATCTGATCCTTTCCTGTGAGACCAGTATTAGTGTCCGATACACCACTGCAAGTTCAATGTATTCGTTTTACATACACATTGACGATGAAACACTGAAATTACATCGGAATTAAATACAAAAGGCACAATGCCGCCTTAAATGCAAGAAGATTGAGACTTCGTAGAGTCTGTGCTTTGATCCTTTCCTATGAGACCAGTATTAGTTTCCGATACACCACTGCAGGTTCAATGTATTCCTTTTACATACACATTGACGATGAAACACTGAAATTACATCGGAATTAAATACAAAAGGCACAATGCCGCCTTAAGTGCAAGAAGAATGAGACTACTTAAAGTCAGTGCTTTGATCCTTTCCTGTGAGACCAGACTTAGTTTCCGATACACCACTGCAGGTTCAATGAATTCCTTGGACCTTCACATTGACGATGAAACACAGAAATCGCATCGGAATTAAATACAGAAGGCACAACGCCGCCTTAAGTACAAGAATTGAGATTCTTTTTACGGTCGGTGCTTAGATCCTTTCCTGTGAGACCAGTATTCGTTTCCGATACACCACTGCTGGTTCTATGTATTCTTTGGACATTCACATTGACGATGAAACACTGAAATTACATCGGAATTAAATTCAAAAGGCACAATGCCGCCTTAAGTGCAAGAAGAGTGAGACTTCTTAGAGTCTTTGCTTTGATCCTTTCCTGTGAGACCAGTGTTAGTTTCCAATACTCCACTGCAGGTTCAATGTATTCCTTTTACATACACTTTGTCGATGAAACCTTGAAATTACATCGGAATTAAATACAAACGGCACAATGCCGCCTTAAGTGCAAGAAGATTGAGACTTTATTGAGTCTGTGCTTTGATCCTTTCCTGTGAGACCAGTTTTAGTTTCCGATACACCAGTGCAGGTTCAATGTATTGCTTGAACCTTCACATTGACGATGAAACACAGAAAACGCATCGGGATTAAATACAAAAGGCACAACACCGCCTTAAGAACAAGAATAGAGACTCTTCTTACAGTCGGTGCTCTGATCCTTTCCTGTGAGACCAGTATTAATTTCCGATACACCACTGCAAGTTCAATGTATTCGTTTTACATACAGATTGACGATGAAACACTGAAATTACATCGGAATTAAATACAAAAGGCAAAATGCCGCCTTAAATGCAAGAAGAGTGAGACTTCTTAGTCTGTGCTTTGATCCTTTCCTATGACACCACTATTAGTTTCCGATACACCACTGCAGGTTCAATGTATTCCTTTTACATACAAATTGACGATGAAACACTGAAATTACATTGGAATTAAATACAAAAGGCACAATGCCGCCTTAAATGCAAGATGAGTGAGACTTCTTAGAGTCTGTGTTTGATCCTTTCCTATGAGACCAGTATTAGTTTCCGACACACCACTGCAGGGTCAATGTATTCCTTGGACCTTCATATTGGCGATGAAACACAGAAATCGCATCGCAATTAAATACAAAAGGCACAATGCCGCCTTAAGTACCAGAATAGAGACTCATCTTACAGTCGGTGTTGTGATCCTTTCCTGTGAGACCAGTATTAGTTTCCGATACACCACTGCAGGTTCAATGTATTCCTTGAACATTCACATTGACGATGAAACACTGAAATTACATCGGAATCAAATACAAAAGGCACAATGCCGCCTTAAGTGGAATATGAGTGAGACTTCTTACAGTCTGTGCTATGATCCTTTCCTATGAGACCAGTATTAGTTTCCGATACACCACTGCAGGTTCAATGTATTCCGTTTACATACATATTAACGATGAAACACTGAAATTACATTGGAATTATATACAAAAGGCACAATGCCGCCTTAAGTGCAAGTAGAGTGAGACTTCATAGCGTCTGTGTTTAGATCCTTTCCTGTGAGACCAGTATTAGTTTCCGATACACCACTGCACGTTCAATGTATTCCCTGGACCTTCACATTGACGATGAAACACTGAAATTACATCGGAATTAAATACAAAAGGCACAATGCCGCCTTAAGTGCAAGAAGAGTGAGACTTCTTATAGTCTGTGCTTTGATACTTTCCTATGAGACCAATATTAGTTTCCGATACACCACTGCAAGTTCAATGTATTCCGTTTACATACACATTGACGATGAAACACTGAAATTACATCGGAATGAAATACCAAGGCACAATGCCGCCTTAAGTGCAAGAAGAGTGAGACTTCTCAGTGTCTGTGGTTTGATCCTTTCCTGTGAGACCAGTATTTTTTTCCAATACACCACTGCAGGTTCAATGTATTCCTTTTACATACACATAGACGATGAAACACTGAAATTACATCGGAATTAAATAAAAAAGGCACAATGCCACCCTAAGTGCAAGATGATTGAGACTTCATAGAGTCTGTGCTTTGATCCTTTCCTATGTGACCAGTATTAGTTTCCGATACACCATTGCAGGTTCAATGTATTCCTTGGACCTTCACATTGGCGATGAAACACAGAAATCGCATCGGAATTAAATACAAAAGCCACAATGCCGAATTAAGTATAAGAGTAGAAACTTTTCTTACAGTCGGTGCTTTGATCCTCTTTCTGTGAGACCAGTATTAGTTTCCGATACACCACTGCAGGTTCAATGTATTCCTTGGACATTCACATTGGCGATGAAACACTGAAACTATATCGGAATTAAATACAAAAAGCACAATGCCGCCTTTAGTGCAAGAAAAGTGAGACTTCTTAGAGTCTGAGCTTTGATCCTTTCCTATGAGACCAGTATTAGTTTCCGATACACCACTGCAGGTTCAATGTATTCCTTGGCCATTCACATTGCCGATGAAACACTGAAATTACAACGGAATTAAATACAAAAGGCACAATGCCGCCTTAAATGCAAGAAGATTGAGACTTCGTAGAGTCTGTGCTTTGATCCTTTCCTATGAGACCAGTATTAGTTTCCGATACACCACTGCAGGTTCAATGTATTCCTTTTACATACACATTGACGATGAAACACTGAAATTACATCGGAATTAAATACAAAAGGCACAATGCCGCCTTAGGTGCAAGAAGAATGAGACTACTTAAAGTCAGTGCTTTGATCCTTTACTGTGAGACCAGACTTAGTTTCCGATACACCACTGCAGGTTCAATGTATTCCTTGGACCTTCACATTGACGATGAAACACAGAAATCGCATCGGAATTAAATACAGAAGGCACAACGCCGCCTTAAGTACAAGAATTGAGACTCTTCTTACGGTCGGTGCTTAGATCCTTTCCTGTGAGACCAGTATTCGTTTACGATACACCACTGCTGGTTCTATGTATTCTTTGGACATTCACATTGGCGATGAAACACTGAAATTACATCGGAATTAAATTCAAAAGGCACAATGCCGCCTTAAGTGCAAGAAGAGTGAGACTTCTTAGAGTCTGTGCTTTGATCCTTTCCTGTGAGACCAGTGTTAGTTTCCAATACTCCACTGCAGGTTCAATGTATTCCTTTTACATACACTTTGTCGATGAAACCTTGAAATTACATCGGAATTAAATACAAAAGGCACAATGCCGCGTTAAGTGCAAGAAGATTGAGACTTTATTGAGTCTGTGCTTTGATCCTTTCCTGTGAGACCAGTTTTAGTTTCCGATACACCAGTGCAGGTTTAACGTATTGCTTGAACCTTCACATTGACGATGAAACACAGAAAACGCATCGGGATTAAATACAAAAGGCACAACACCGCCTTAAGAACAAGAATAGAGACTCTTCTTACAGTCGGTGCTCCGATCCTTTCCTGTGAGACCAGTATTAATTGCCGATACACCACTGCAAGTTCAATGTATTCGTTTTACATACAGATTGACGATGAAACACTGAAATTACATCGGAATTAAATACAAAAGGCACAATGCCGCCTTAAATGCAAGAAGAGTGAGACTTCTTATAGTCTGTGCTTTGATCCTTTCCTATGAGACCAATATTAGTTTCCGATACACCACTGCAGGTTCAATGTATTCCGGTTACATACACATTGACGATGAAACACTGAAATTACATCGGAATGAAATACCAAGGCACAATGCCGCCTTAAGTGCAAGAAGAGTGAGACTTCTCAGAGTCTGTGGTTTGATCCTTTCCTGTGAGACCAGTATTTTTTTCCAATACACCACTGCAGGTTCAATGTATTCCTTTTACATACACATTAACGATGAAACACTGAAATTACATCGGAATTAAATAAAAAAGGCACAATGCCACCCTAAGTGCAAGATGATTGAGACTTCATAGAGTCTGTGCTTTGATCCTTTCCTATGAGACCAGTATTAGTTTCCGATACACCATTGCAGGTTCAATTTATTCCTCGGACCTTCTCATTGGCGATGAAACACAGAAATCGCATCGGAATTAAATACAAAAGCCACAATGCCGAATTAAGTATAAGAGTAGAAACTCTTCTTACAGTCGGTGCTTTGATCCTTTCCTGTGAGACCAGTATTAGTTTCCGATACACCACTGCAGGTTCAATGTATTCCTTGGACATTCACATTGACGATGAAACACTGAAACTATATCGGAATTAAATACAAAAGGCACAATGCCGCCTTTAGTGCAAGAAAAGTGAGACTTCTTAGAGTCTGAGCTTTGATCCTTTCCTATGAGACCAATATTAGTTTCCGATACACCACTGCAGTTTCAATGTATTCCGTTTACATACACATTGACGATGAAACACTGAAATTACATCGGAATGAAATACCAAGGCACAATGCCGCCTTAAGTGCAAGAAGAGTGAGACTTCTCAGAGTCTGTGGTTTGATCCTTTCCTGTGAGACCAGTATTTTTTTCCAATACACCACTGCAGGTTCAATGTATTCCTTTTACATACACATTGACGATGAAACACTGAAATTACATCGGAATTAAATAAAAAAGGCACAATGCCACCCTAAGTGCAAGATGATTGAGACTTCATAGAGTCTGTGCTTTGATCCTTTCCTATGAGACCAGTATTAGTTTCCGATACACCATTGCAGGTTCAATGTATTCCTTGGACCTTCACATTGGCGATGAAACACAGAAATCGCATCGGAATTAAATACAAAAGGCACAATGCCGCCTTTAGTGCAAGAAAAGTGAGACTTCTTAGAGTCTGAGCTTTGATCCTTTCCTATGAGACCAGTATTAGTTTCCGATACACCACTGCAGGTTCAATGTATTCCTTGGCCATTCACATTGACGATGAAACACTGAAATTACAACGGAATTAAATACAAAAGGCACAATGCCGCCTTAAATGCAAGAAGATTGAGACTTCGTAGAGTCTGTGCTTTGATCCTTTCATATGAGACCAGTATTAGTTTCCGATACACCACTGCAGGTTCAATGTATTCCTTTTACATACACATTGACGATGAAACACTGAAATTACATCGGAATTAAATACAAAAGGCACAATGCCGCCTTAAGTGCAAGAAGAATGAGACTACTTAAAGTCAGTGCTTTGATCCTTTCCTGTGAGACCAGACTTAGTTTCCGATACACCACTGCAGGTTCAATGTATTCCTTGGACCTTCACATTGACGATGAAACACAGAAATCGCATCGGAATTAAATTCAGAAGGCACAACGCCGCCTTAAGTACAAGAATTGAGACTCTTCTTACGGTCGGTGCTTAGATCCTTTCCTGTGAGACCAGTATTCGTTTCCGATACACCACTGCTGGTTCTATGTATTCTTTGGACATTCACATTGACGATGAAACACTGAAATTACATCGGAATTAAATTCAAAAGGCACAATGCCGCCTTAAGTGCAAGAAGAGTGAGACTTCTTAGAGTCTGTGCTTTGATCCTTTCCTGTGAGACCAGTTTTAGTTTCCGATACACCAGTGCAGGTTCAATGTATTGCTTGAACCTTCACATTGACGATGAAACACAGAAAACGCATCGGGATTAAATACAAAAGGCACAACACCGCCTTAAGAACAAGAATAGAGACTCTTCTTACAGTCGATGCTCTCATCCTTTCCTGTGAGTCAAGTATTAATTTCCGATACACCACTGCAAGTTCAATGTATTCGTTTTACATACAGATTGACGATTAAACACTGAAATTACATCGGGATTAAATACAAAAGGCACAATGCCGCCTTAAATGCAAGAAGAGTGAGACTTCTTAGTCTGTGCTTTGATCCTTTCCTATGACACCACTATTAGTTTCCGATACACCACTGCAGGTTCAATGTATTCCTTTTACATACAAATTGACGATGAAGCACTGAAATTACATTGGAATTAAATACAAAAGGCACAATGCCGCCTTAAATGCAAGATGAGTGAGACTTCTTAGAGTCTGAGTTTGAACCTTTCCTATGAGACCAGTATTAGTTTCCGACACACCACTGCAGGGTCAATGTATTCCTTGGACCTTCATATTGACGATGAAACACAGAAATCGCATCGCAATTAAATACAAAAGGCACAATGCCGCCTTAAGTACCAGAATAGGGACTCATCTTACAGTCGGTGTTTTGATCCTTTCCTGTGAGACCAGTATTAGTTTCCGATACACCACTGCAGGTTTAATGTATTCCTTGAACATTCACATTGACGATGAAACACTGAAATTACATCGGAATTAAATACAAAAGGCACAATGCCGCCTTAAGTGCAAGATGAGTGAGACTTCTTACAGTCTGTGCTTTGATCCTTTCCTATGAGACCAGTATTAGTTTCCGATACACCACTGCAGGTTCAATGTATTCCGTTTACATACATATTAACGATGAAACACTGAAATTACATTGGAATTAAATACAAAAGGCACAATGCCGCCTTAAGTGCAAGTAGAGTGAGACTTCATAGCGTCTGTGTTTCGATCCTTTCCTGTGAGACCAGTATTAGTTTCCGATACACCACTGCACGTTCAATGTATTCCCTGGACCTTCACATTGACGATGAAACACTGATATTACCTCGGAATTAAATACAAAAGGCATAATGCCGCCTTAAGTGCAAGAAGAGTGAGACTTCTTAGAGCCTGTGCTTTGATCCTGTCCAATGAGACCAGTATTAGTTTCCGATACAACACAGCAGGTTCAATGTATTCCTTTTACATACACATTGACGATGTAACACTGAAATTACATCGGAATTAAATACAAAAGGCACAATGCCGCCTTAAGTACAAGAATAGAGACTCTTCTTACAGTCTCATCTTTGTTCCTTTCCTGTGAGACCAGTATTAGTTTCCGATACACCACTGCAGGGTCAATGTATTCCTTGGACCTTCACATTGACGATGAAACACAGAAATCGCATCGGAATTAAATACAAAAGGCACAATGCCGCCTTCAAGAATAGAGACTCTTCTGACAGTCAGTGCTTTGATCCTTTCCTGTGAGACCAGTATTAGTTTCCGATACACCACTGCAGGTGCAATGTATTCCTTGGACATTCACATTGACGATGAAACACTGAAATTACATCGGAATTAAATACAAAAGACACAACGCCACCTTAAGTACAAGAATTGAGACTCTTCTTACAGTCGGTGCTTTGATCCTTTCCTGTGAGACCAGTATTAGTTTCCGATTCACCACTGCAGGTTCAAACTATTCCTTGGACATTCACATTGTCGATGATACACTGAAATTACATCGGAATTAAATACAAAATGCACCATGCCGCCTTAAATGCAAGAAGAGTGAGACTTCTTATAGTCTGTGCTTTCATCCTTTCCTATGAGACCAATATTAGTTTCCGATACACCACTGCAGGTTCAATGTATTCCGTTTACATACACATTGACGATGAAACACTGAAATTACATCGGAATGAAATACCAAGGCACAATGCCGCCTTAAGTGCAAGAAGAGTGAGACTTCTCAGAGTCTGTGGTTTGATCCTTTCCTGTGAGACCAGTATTTTTTCCCAATACACCACTGCAGGTTCAATGTATTCCTTTTACATACACATTGACGATGAAACACTGAAATTACATCGGAATGAAATACAATATGCACAATGCCAACTTATGTGCAAGAAGAGTGGGACCTCTTAGAGTCAGTGCTTTGATCCTATCCTGTGAGACCAGTATTAGTTTCCGATACACCACTGCAGGTTCAATGTATTCCTTGGACCTTCACATTGACGATGAAACAAAGAAATCGCATTGGAATTATATACAAAAGGCACAACGCCACCTTAAGTACAAGAATTTAGACTCTTCTTACAGTCGGTGCTTTGATCCTTTCCTGTGAGACCAGTATTAGTTTCCGATACACCACTGCAGGTTCAATCTATTCCTTGGACATTCACATTGACGATGATACACTGAAATTACATCGGAATTAAATACAAAATGCACCATGCCGCCTTAAATGCAAGAAGAGTGGGACTTCGTATAGTCTGTGCTTTCATCCTTTCCTATGAGACCAGTATTAGTTTCCGATACACCACTGCAGGTTCAATGTATTCCTTTTACATACACATTGACGATGAAACACTGAAATTACATCGGAATTAAATACAAAAGGCATAATGCCGCCTTAAGTGCAAGAAGAATGAGACTTCTTAGAGTCAGTGCTTTGATCCTTTCCAGTGAGACCAGACTTAGTTTCCGATACACCACTGCAGGTTCAATGTATTCCTTGGACCTTCACATTGTCGATGAAACACAGAAATCGCATCGGAATTAAATACAGACGGCACAACGCCGCCTTAAGTACAAGAACTGAGACTCTTCTTACAGCCGGTGCTTTGATCCTTTCCTGTGAGACCAGTATTCGTTTCCGATACACCACTGCTGGTTCTATGTATTCCTTGGACATTTACATTGACGATGAAACACTGAAATTACATCGGAATTAAATTCAAAAGGCACAATGCCGCCTTAAGTGCAAGAAGAGTGAGACTTCTTAGTGTCTGTGCTTTGATCCTTCCCTGTAAGACCAGTGTTAGTTTCCTATACTCCACTGCAGGTTCAATGTATTCCTTTTACATACACTTTGACGATGAAACACTGAAATTACATCGGAATTAAATACAAAAGGCACAATGCTGCCTTAAGTGCAAGAAGATTGAGACTTTTTTGAGTCTATGCTTAAATCCTTTCCTGTGAGACCAGTTTTAGTTTCCGATACACCACTGCAGGTTCAATGTATTGCTAGGACCTTTACATTGACGATGAAACACAGAAAACGCATCAGGATTAAATACAAAAGGCACAACGTCCCCTTAAGTACAAGAATAGAGACTCGTCTTACAGTCGGTGCTCTGATCCTTTCCTGTGAGACCAGTATTAGTTTCCGATACACCACTGCAAGTTCAATGTATTCGTTTTACATACACATTGACGATGAAACACTGAAATTACATCGGAATTAAATACAAAAGGCACAATGCCGCCTTAAATGCAAGAAGAGTGAGACTACTTAGAGTCTGTGCTTTGATCCTTCGCTGTGACACCACTATTAGTTTCCGATACACCACTGCAAGTTCAATGTATTCCTTTTACATACAAATTGACGATGAAACACTGAAATTACATTGGAATTAAATGCAAAAGGCACAATGGAGCCTTAAACGCAAGAAGAGAGAGACTTCTTAGAGTCTGTGTTTGATCCTTTCCGATGAGACCAGTATTAGTTTACGACACACCACTGCAGGGTCAATGTATTCCTTGGACCTTCACATTGACGATGAAACACAGAAATCGCATCGCAATTAAATACAAAAGGCACAATGCCGCCTTAGGTACCAGAATAGAGACTCTTCTTACAGTCGGTGCTTTGATCCTTTCCTGTGAGACCAGTATTAGTTTCCGATACACCACTGCATATTCAATGTATTCCTTGGACATTCACATTGACGATGAAACACTGAAATTACATCGGAATTAAATACAAAACGCACAATGGCGCCTTAAGAGCAAGATGAGTGAGACTTCTTACAGTCTGTGCTTTGATCCTTTCCTATGAGACCAGTATTAGTTCCCAATACACCACTGCAGGTTCAATGTATTCCGTTTACATACACATTGACGATGAAACACTGAAATTACATCGGAATTAAATACAAAAACACAATGCCGCCTTAAGTGCAAGAAGAGTGAGACTTCTTAGCGTCTGTGCTTTAATCCTTTCCTGTAAGAACAGTATTAGTTTCCGATACACCACTGCACGTTCAATGTATTCCTTGGACCTTCACATTGACGATGAAACACTGATATTACTTCGGAATTAAGTACAAAAGGCACAATGCCGCCATAAGTGCAAGAAGAGTGAGACTTCTAAGTGTCTGTGCTTTGATCCTTTCCTATGAGACCAGTATTAGTTACCGATACAACACAGCAGGTTCAATGTATTCCTTTTACATACTCATTGACGATGAAACACTGAAATTACATCGGAATGAAATACAATATGCACAATGCCGCCTTAAGTGCAAGAAGAGTGGGACCTCTTAGAGTCAGTGCTTTGATCCTATCCTGTGAGACCAGTATTAGCTTCCGATACACCACTGCAGGTTCAATGTATTCCTTGGACCTTCACATTGACGATGAAACACAGAAATCGCATTGGAATTATATACAAAAGGCACAACGCCACCTTAAGTACATTAGTTGTGACTCTTCTTACAGTCGGTGATTTGATCCTTTACTGTGAGACCAGTATTAGTTTCCGATAAACCACTGTAGGTTCAATCTATTCCTTGGACATTCACATTGACGATGAAACACTGAAATTACATCGGAATCAAATACAAAAGGCACACTGCCGCCTTAAATGCAACAAGGGTGAGACTTCGTAGAGTCTGTGCTTTGATCCTTTCCTATGAGACCAGTATCAGTTTCCGATACACCACTGCAGGTTCAATGTATTCCTTTTACATACACATTGACTATGAAACACTGAAATTACATCGGAATTAAATACAAAAGGCATAATGCCGCCTTAAGTGCAAGAAGAATGAGACATCTTAGAGTCAGTGATTTGATGCTTTCCTGTGAGACCAGTTTTAGTTTCCGATACACCACTGCAGGTTCAGTATATTGCTTGGACCTTCACATTGACGATGAAACACAGATATTGCATCGGAATTAAATACAAAAGGCACAATGCCGCCTTAAATGCAAGAAGAATAAGACTTCTTAAAGTCTGTGCTTTGATCCTTTGCTATGACACCACTATTAGTTTCCGATACACCACTGCAGGTTCAATGTATTCCTTTTACATACAAATTGACGATGAAACACTGAAATTACATTGGAATTAAAAACAAAAGGCACAATGCCACCTTAAATGCAAGAAGAGTGAGACTTCTTAGAGTCTGTGTTTGATCCTTTCCTATGAGACCAGTATTAGTTTCCGACACACCATTGCAGGGTCAATGCATTCCTTGAACCTTCACATTGACGATGAAACACAGAAATCGCATTGCAATTAAATACAAAAGGCACAATGCCGCCTTAAGTACCAGAATAGAGACTCTTCTTACAGTCGGTGTTTTGATCCTTTCCTGTGAGACCAGTATTAGTTTCCGATACACCACTGCAGGTTCAATGTATTCCTTTTACATACAAATTGACGATGAAACACTGAAATTACATTGGAATTAAATACAAAAGGCACAATGCCGCCTTAAATGCAAGAAGAGTGAGACTTCTTAGAGTCTGTGTTTGATCCTTTGCTATGACACCACTATTAGTTTCCGATACACCACTGCAGGTTCAATGTATTCCTTTTACATACAAATTGACGAAGAAATACTGAAATTACATTGGAATTAAATACAAAAGGCACAATGCCGCCTTAAATGCAAGAAGAGTGAGACTTCTTAGAGTCTGTGTTTGATCCTTTCCTATGAGACCATTATTAGTTTACGACACACCATTGCAGGGTCAATGTATTCCTTGAACCTTCACATTGACGATGAGACACAGAAATCGCATCGCAATTAAATACAAAAGGTACAATGCCGCCTTATGTACCAGAATAGAGACTCTTCTTACAGTCGGTGTTTTGATCCTTTCCTGTGAGACCAGTATTAGTTTCCGATACACCACTGCAGGTTCACTGTATTCCTTGGACATTCACATTGACGATGAAACACTGAAATTACAACGGAATTAAGTACAAAAGGCACAATGGCGCCTTAAGAGCGAGATGAGGTAGACTTCTTACAGTCTGTGCTTTGATCCTTTCGTGTGAGAACAGTACTAGTTTCCGATACACCACTGCACGTTCAATGTATTCCTTGGACCTTCACATTGACGATGAAACACTGATATTACTTCGGAATTAAACACAAAAGGCACAATGCCGCCTTAAGTGCAAGAAGAGTGAGACTTCTAAGAGTCTGTGTTTGATCCTTTGCTATGACACCACTATTAGTTTCCGATACACCACTGCACTTTCAATTTATTCCTTGGACATTCCCCATGACGATGAAACACTGAAATTAATTCGGAATTAAATACAAAAGGCACAATGCCGCCTTAAGTGCAAGAAGAGTGGGACTTCTTAGAGTCTGTGCTTTGATCCTTTCCTATGAGACCAGTATTAGTTTCCGATACACCGCAGCAGGTTCAATGTATTCCTTTTGCATACACATTGACGATGAAACACTGAAATTACATCGGAATTAAAACAAAATCACAATGCCGCCTTAAGTGCAAGAAGAGTGAGACTTCTTAGAGTCTTTGCTTTTATCCTTTCCTATGAGACCAGTATTAGTTTCCGATACACCACTGCAGGTTCAATGTATTCCGTTTACGTACACATAGACGATGAAACACTGAAATTACATCAGAATTAAATACAAAGGCACAATGCCGCCGTAGGTGTAAGAAGAGTGAGACTTCTTAGAGTCTGTGCTTTGATCCTTTCCTATGAGACCAGTTTTAGTTTCCGATACACCACTGCAGGTTCAATGTATTCCTTGGTCATTCACATTGACGATGAAACACTGAAATTGCATCGGAATTAAATACAAAAGGCACAATGCCGCCTTAATTGCAAGAAGAGTGGACTTCTTAGAGTCTGTGCATTGATCCTTTCCTATGAGACCAGTATTAGTTTCCGATACACCACTGCAGGGTCATTGTATACCTTGGACCTTCACATTGGCGATGAAACACAGAAATCGCATCGTAATTAAATACAAAAGGCACAATGCCGCCGTAAATACAAGAATAGAGACTCTTCTTACAGTCGGTGCTTTGATCCTTTCCTGTGAGACCGGTATTAGCTTCCGATACACCACTGCAGGTTCAATGTATCCCTTGGACATTCACGTTGACGATGAAACACTGAAATTACATCGGAATTAAATACAAAAGGCACAATGCCGATTTAAGTGCAAGAAGAGTGAGACTTCTTAGAGTCTTTGCTTTGATACTTTCCTATGAGACCAGTATTAGGTTCCGATACACCACTGCAGGTTCAATGTATTCCGTTTATATACACATTAACGATGAAACACTGAAATTACATCAGAATTAAATACAAAGGCACAATGCCGCCTTAGGTGCAAGAAGAGTGAGACTTCTTAGAGTCTGTGCATTGATCCTTTCCTGTGAGACCAGTATTAGTTTCCGATGCAGCACTGCACGTTCCATGTATTCCTTGGACCTTCACATTGACAATGAAACACTGATATTACTTCGGAATTAAATACAAAAGGCACAATGCCGCCTTATGTTCCAGAAGAGTGAGACTTCTTAGAGTCTTTGCTTTGATCCTTTCCTATGAGACCAGTTTTAGTTTCCGATACACCACTGCAGGTTCAATGTATTCTTTGGACCTTCACATAGACGTTGAAACACAGAAATCGCATCGGAATTAAATACAAAAGCCACAATGCCGCCTAAAGTATAAGAATAGCGACTCTTCATACAGTCGGTGCTTTGATCCTTTCCCGTGAGACCAGTATTAGTTTCGGATACACCACTGCAGGTTCAATGTATTCCTTGGACATTCACATTGACGATGAAACACTGAAATTGCATCGGAATTAAATACAAAAGGCACAATGCCGCCTTAAGTGCAAGAAGAGTGAGACTTCTTAGAGTCTGTGCTTTGATCCTTTCCTATGAGACCAGTATTAGTTTCCGATAACCCACTGCAGGTTCAATGTATTCCTTTTACATACACATTGACGATGAAGCACTGAAATTACATCGGAATTAAATACAAAAGGCAAAATGCCGCCTTAAGTACAAGAATAGAGACTCTTCTTACAGTCTGAGCTTTGATCCTTTCCTGTAAGACCAGTATTAGTTTCCGATACACCACTGCTCGTTCAATGTATTCCTTGGACATTCACATTGACGATGAAACACTGAAATTACTTCGGAATTAAATACAAAAAGCACAATGCCGCCTTAAGTGCAAGAAGAGTGTGACTTCTTAGGGTCGGTGCTTTGATCCTTTCCTATGAGACCAGTATTAGTTTCCGATACACCACTGCAGGTTCGATGTATTCCTTTTACATACACATTGACGATGAAACACTGAAATTACATCGGAATAAAATACAAAAGGCACAATGTCGCATTAAGTGCAAGAAGAGTGAGACTTCTTAGAGTCTGTGCTGTGATCCCTTGCTATGAGACCAGTATTAGTTTCCGATACACCACTGCAGGTTCAATGTAATCCGTGGACATTCACATGGACGATGAAACACTGAAATAACATCGAAATTAAATAAAAAAGGCACTATGCTGCCTTAAGTGCAAGAAGAGTGAGAATTCTTAGAGTCTGTGCTTTGATCCTTTCCTATGAGCCCAGTATTAGTTTCCTATACACCATTGCATGTTCAATGTATTCCTTGGACATTCACATTAACGATGAAACACTGAAATAACATCGGAATTAAACACAAAAGGCACAATGCCGCCTTAAGTGCAAGAAGAGTGAGACTTCATAGAGTCTGTGCTTTGATCCTTTCCTATGAGACCAGTATTAGTTTCCGATAACCCACTGCAGGTTCAATGTATTCCGTTTACATACACATTGACGATGAAACACTGAAATTACATCGGAATTAAATACAAAAGGCACAATGCCGCCCTAAGTGCAAGAAGATTGAGACTCCATAGTGTCTGTGCTTTGATCCTTTCGTATGAGACCAGTATTAGTTTCATATACACCACAGCAGGTCCAATATATTCCTTTTACATACATATTGACGATGAAACACTGAAATTACATTGGAATTAAATACAAAAGGCACAATGCCGCCTTAAATGCAAGAAGAGTGAGACTTCTTACAGTCTGTGATTTGATCCTTTCCTATGAGACCAGTGTTAGTTTCCGATACACCACCGCAGGGTCAATGTATCCCTTGGATCTTCACATTGACGATGAATCACAGATATCGCATCGGAATTAAAAACAAAAGGCGCAATGCCGCCATAAGTACAAGAATAGAGACTCCTCTTACAGTCGGTGCTTTGATCCTTTCCTGTGAGACCAGTATTAGTTTCCGATACACCACTGCTGTTTCAAAGTATTCCTCAGACATTCACAATTACGATGAAACACTGAAATTACATCGGAATTAAATACAAAAGGCATAATGAAGACTTAAGTGCAAGGAGAGTGAGACTTCTTAGAGTCTGTGCTTCCCTATGAGACCAGTATTAGTTTCCAATACACCACTGCAGGTTCAATGTATTCCGTTTACAAACACATTGACGATGAAACACTGAAATTATGTCGGAATTAAATACAAAGGGCACAATGCCGCCTTAAGTGCAAGAAGATTGAGACTTCATAGAGTCTGTGCTTTGATCCTTTCCTATGAGACCAGTTTTAGTTTCCGATACACCACTGCAGGTTCAATGTATTCCCTGGACCTTCACATTGACAATGAAACACTGAAATTACATCGGAATTAAATACAAAAGGCACAATGCCGCCTTACGTGCATGAAGAGTGAAACTTCTTAGAGTCTGTTTTTTGATCCTTTCCTATGAGACCAGTATTTGTTTCCATTACACCACTGCAGGTTCAATGTATTCCTTGGACATTGACATGGACGATGAAACACTGAAATTACATCGGAATTAAATAAAAAAGGCACAACGCCGCCTTAAGTGCAAGAAGAGTGAGACTTCTTAGAGTCTGTGCTTTGATCCTTTCCTATGAGATTAGTATTAGTTTCCGATACACCACTGCAGGTTCAATGTATTCCTTGGACTTTCTCATTGACGATGAAACACTGAAATTACATCGGAATTAAATACAAAAGGCACAATGCCGCCTTAAGTGCAAGAAGAGTGAGACTTCTTAGAGTCTGTGCTTTGATCCTTTCCTATGAGACCAGTATTAGTTTCCGATAACCCACTGCAGGTTCAATGTATTCCTTTTACATACACATTGACGATGAAGCACTGAAATTACATCGGAATTAAATACAAAAGGCAAAATGCCGCCTTAAGTACAAGAATAGAGACTCTTCTTACAGTCTGAGCTTTGATCCTTTCCTGTAAGACCAGTATTAGTTTCCGATACACCACTGCACGTTCAATGTATTCCCTGGACATTCACATTGACGATGAAACACTGAAATTACTTCGGAATTAAATACAAAAAGCACAATGCCGCCTTAAGTGCAAGAAGAGTGTGACTTCTTAGGGTCGGTGCTTTGATCCTTTCCTATGAGACCAGTATTAGTTTCCGATACACCACTGCAGGTTCGATGTATTCCTTTTACATACACATTGACGATGAAACACTGAAATTACATCGGAATAAAATACAAAAGGCACAATGTCGCATTAAGTGCAAGAAGAGTGAGACTTCTTAGAGTCTGTGCTGTGATCCCTTGCTATGAGACCAGTATTAGTTTCCGATACACCACTGCAGGTTCAATGTATTCCGTGGACATTCACATGGACGATGAAACACTGAAATAACATCGAAATTAAATAAAAAAGGCACTATGCTGCCTTAAGTGCAAGAAGAGTGAGAATTCTTAGAGTCTGTGCTTTGATCCTTTCCTATGAGCCCAGTATTAGTTTCCTATACACCATTGCATGTTCAATGTATTCCTTGGACATTCACATTAACGATGAAACACTGAAATAACATCGGAATTAAACACAAAAGGCACAATGCCGCCTTAAGTGCAAGAAGAGTGAGACTTCATAGAGTCTGTGCTTTGATCCTTTCCTATGAGACCAGTATTAGTTTCCGATAACCCACTGCAGGTTCAATGTATTCCGTTTACATACACATTGACGATGAAACACTGAAATTACATCGGAATTAAATACAAAAGGCACAATGCCGCCCTAAGTGCAAGAAGATTGAGACTCCATAGTGTCTGTGCTTTGATCCTTTCGTATGAGACCAGTATTAGTTTCATATACACCACAGCAGGTCCAATATATTCCTTTTACATACATATTGACGATGAAACACTGAAATTACATTGGAATTAAATACAAAAGGCACAATGCCGCCTTAAATGCAAGAAGAGTGAGACTTCTTACAGTCTGTGATTTGATCCTTTCCTATGAGACCAGTGTTAGTTTCCGATACACCACCGCAGGGTCAATGTATCCCTTGGATCTTCACATTGACGATGAATCACAGATATCGCATCGGAATTAAAAACAAAAGGCGCAATGCCGCCATAAGTACAAGAATAGAGACTCCTCTTACAGTCGGTGCTTTGATCCTTTCCTGTGAGACCAGTATTAGTTTCCGATACACCACTGCTGTTTCAAAGTATTCCTCAGACATTCACAATTACGATGAAACACTGAAATTACATCGGAATTAAATACAAAAGGCATAATGAAGACTTAAGTGCAAGGAGAGTGAGACTTCTTAGAGTCTGTGCTTCCCTATGAGACCAGTATTAGTTTCCAATACACCACTGCAGGTTCAATGTATTCCGTTTACAAACACATTGACGATGAAACACTGAAATTATGTCGGAATTAAATACAAAGGGCACAATGCCGCCTTAAGTGCAAGAAGATTGAGACTTCATAGAGTCTGTGCTTTGATCCTTTCCTATGAGACCAGTTTTAGTTTCCGATACACCACTGCAGGTTCAATGTATTCCCTGGACCTTCACATTGACAATGAAACACTGAAATTACATCGGAATTAAATACAAAAGGCACAATGCCGCCTTACGTGCATGAAGAGTGAAACTTCTTAGAGTCTGTTTTTTGATCCTTTCCTATGAGACCAGTATTTGTTTCCATTACACCACTGCAGGTTCAATGTATTCCTTGGACATTGACATGGACGATGAAACACTGAAATTACATCGGAATTAAATAAAAAAGGCACAACGCCGCCTTAAGTGCAAGAAGAGTGAGACTTCTTAGAGTCTGTGCTTTGATCCTTTCCTATGAGATTAGTATTAGTTTCCGATACACCACTGCAGGTTCAATGTATTCCTTGGACTTTCTCATTGACGATGAAACACTGAAATTACATCGGAATTAAATACAAAGAAGCACAATGCCACCTTAAGTGCAAGAAGATTGAGACTTCTTACAGTCTGTGCTTTGATCCTTTCCTATGAGACCATTATTAGTTTCCGATAACCCACTGCAGGTCCAATGTATTCCGTTTACATACACATTGACGATGAAACACTGAAATTGCATCGGAATTAAATACAAAAGGCACAATGCCACCTTAAGTGCAAGAAGAGTGAGACTTCTTTGAGTCTGTGCTTTGATCCATTCCTGTGAGACCAGTTTTAGTTTCCGATACACCACTGCAGGTTCAATGTATTCCTTGGACATACACATTGACGATGAAACACAGAAATCGCATCGGAATTAAATAGAAAAGGCACAATGCCGCCTTAAGTACAAGAATAGAGACTCCTCTTAAAGTCGGTGCTTTGAGCATTCCGTGTGAGACCAGTATTAGTTTCCGATACACCACTGCAGGTTCAATGTATTCCTTGGACATACACAATGACAATGAAACACTGAAATTACATCGGAATTAAATACAAAAGGAACAATTCCGCCATAAGTGCAAGACGAGTGAAACTTCTTAAAATCTGTGCTTTGATCCTTTCCTGTGAGACCAGTATTAGTTTCCGATACACCACTGCAGGTTCAATGTATTCCTTGGACATACACAATGACAATGAAACACTGAAATTACATCGGAAATAAATACAAAAGGAACAATTCCGCCTTAAGTGCAAGAAGAGTGAAACTTCTCAAAAAGGTGTGCTTTGATCCTTTCCTGTGAGACCAGTATTAGTTCCGATACACCACTGCAGGTTCAATGTATTCCTTGGACCTTCACATAGACGATGAAACACCGGAATCGCATCGGAATTAAATACAAAAGGCACAATGCCGCCTTAAGTACAAGAATAGAGACTCTTCTTATAGTCGGTGCATTGAGCATTCCCTGTGAGACAAGTATTAGTTTCCGATACACCATTGCCGGTTCAATGAATTCTTTGGACCTTCACATTGACGATGTAACACAGAATTCGAATCGGAATTAAATACAAAATGCACAATGCCACCTGAAGTACAAGAATAGAGACTCTTCTTACGGTCGGTTCTTTGAGCATTCCCTTTGAGACCAGTATTAGTTTCCGATACACCATAGCAGGTTCAGTGAATTCCTTGGAACTTCACATTGACTATGAAACACAGAAATCGCATCGGAATTAAATACAAAAGGCACAATGCCGCCTTATGTACAGGAATAGAGACTCTTCTTACAGTCGTTGTTTGAGCATTCCCTGTGAGACCAGTATTAGTTTCCGATACACCACAGCAAGTTCAATGTATTCCTTGGTCCTTCACATTGACGATGAAACACCGAAATCGCATCGGAATTAAATACAAAAGGCGCAATGCCGCCTTAAGTACAAGAATAGAGACTCTTCTTACAGTCGGTGTTTGAGCAATCCCTGTGAGACCAGTATTAGTTTCCGATATACCACTGCAGGTTCAATGTATTCCTTGGACATACGCATTGACGATGAAACACAGAAATCGCATCGGAATTAAATACAAAAGGCACAATGCCGCCTTACGTACAAGAGTAGAGACTCTTCTTACAGTCGGTGCTTTGAGCATTCCCTGTGAGACCAGTATTAGTTTCCGATACACCACTGCAGGTTCATTGTATTCCTTAGACATACACCTTGACGATGAAACACTGAAATTAGACCGGAATCATATACAAAAGGCACAATGCCGCCATAAGTGCATGAATAGAGACTCTTCTTACAGTCGGTGCTTTGAGCTTTACCTGTGAGGCCAGTATTAGTTTCCGATACACCACTGCAGGTACAATGTAATCCTTGGACCTTCAAATTGACGATGAAACACAGAAATCGCATCGGAATTACATACAAATGGCACAATGCCGCCTTAAATACATGAATTGAGACTCTTCCTACCGTCGATGCTTTGATCATTCCCTGTGAGACCAGTATTAGTTTCCGATACACCACTGCAGGTTCAATGGAATCCATGGACATACACATTTACGATGAAACACAGAAATCGCCTCGGAATTAATACAAAAGGCACAATGCCGCCTTACATACAAGAATAGAGCCTCTTCTTACACTCGGTGCTTTGAGCATTCGCTGTGAGACCAGTATTAGTTTCCGATACACCACTCCAGGTTCAATGTATTCCTTGGACATACTCATTGACGATGAAACACTGATATTACATCGGTATTAAATACAAAAGGGACAATGCCGCCTTAACTGCAAGATGAGTGAGACTTCTTAGAGTCTGTGCTTTGATCCTTTCCTGTGAGACCTGTATTAGTTTCCGATACACCACTGCAGGTTCATTGTATATCTTGGACCTTCGCATGGACGAAGAAGCACAGAAATCGCAGTGGAACTAAATTCAAAAGGCACAATGCCGCCTTACGTACAAGAATAGAGACTCCTCTTACAGTCGGTGCTTTGGGCAATCCCTGTGAGACCAGTATTAGTTTCTGATACACCACTGCAGGTTCAATGTATTCCTTAGACATACACATTGACAATGAAACACTGAATTTACATCGGAATTAAATACAAAAGTCACAATGCCGCCATAAGTGCAAGAACATAGACTCTTCTTACAGTCGGTGCTTTGAGCATTCCCTGCGAGACCACTACTAGTTTCCGATACACCACTGCAGGTTCAATGTATTCCTTGGACCTTCACATTGACGATGAAGCACCGAAATCGCATCGGAATTAAATACAAAAGGCGCAATGCCGCCATAAGTGCCAGAATAGAGACCCTTCTTACAGTCGGTGCTTTGAGCATTCCCTGTGAGACCAGTATTAGTTTCCGATACACCACAGCAGGTACAATGTATTCCTTGGAACTTCCAATTGACGATGAAACACAGAAATCGCATCGGAATTAAATACAAAAGGCACAATGCCGCCTTACGTACAAGAATAGAGACTCTTCTTACAGTCGGTGTTTGAGCAATCCCTGTGAGACCAGTATTAGTTTCCGATACACCACTGCAGGTCCAATGTATTCCTTAGACATACACATTGACGATGAAACCCTGAAATTACATCGGAATGAAATACAAAAGGCACAATGCCGCCATAAGTGCATGAATAGAGACTCTTCTTACAGTCGGTGCTTTGAGCATTCCCTGTGAGGCCAGTATTAGTTTCCGATACACCACTGCAGGTACAATGTATTCCTTGGACCTTCAAATTGACGATGAAACACAGAAATCGCATCGGAATTAAATACAAAATGCACAATGCCGCCTTAAGTACAAGAACAGAGACTCTTCTAACAGTCGGTGCTTTGAGCATCCCCTTTGAGACCAGTATTGTTTTCCGATACACCACTGCAGGTTCAATGTATTCCTTGGACATAGACATTGACAATGAAACACAGAAATCGCATCGGAATTAAACACAAAAGGCACAATGCCGCCATAAGTGCCAGAATAGAGACCCTTCTTACAGTCGGTGCTTTGAGCATTCCCTGTGAGACCAGTATTAGTTTCCGATACACCACAGCAGGTACAATGTATTCCTTGGAACTTCCAATTGACGATGAAACACAGAAATCGCATCGGAATTAAATAGAAAAGGCACAATGCCGCCTTACGTACAAGAATAGAGACCCTTCTATCAGTCGGTGTTTTGAGCATTCCCTGTGAGAAAAGGATTAGTTTCGGATACACCACTCCAGGTTCAATGTATTCCTTGGACATACTCATTGACGATGAAACACTGAAATTACAGCGGAATTAAATACAAAAGGGACAATGCCGCCTTAACGGCAAGATGAGTGAGACTTCTTAGAGTCTGTGCTTTGATCCCTTCCTGTGAGACCAGTTTTAGTTTCCGATACTCCACTGCAGGTTCAATGTATTACTTGGACCTTCGCATTGACGATGAAACACAGATATCGAATCGGAACTAAATACAAAAGGCACAATGCCGCAATAAGTACAAGAATAGAGATTCTTCTTACAGTCGGTGCTTTGAACATTCCCTGTGAGACCAGTTTAAGTTTCTGATACACCACTGCAGGTTCAATGTATTCCTTGGACATACACATTGACGATGAAACACAGATATCGCATCGGAATTAAATACAAAAGGCACAATGATGCCTTACGTACGAGAATAGACACTCTTCTTACGGTCGGTGCTTTGAGCTTTCCCTGTGACACCAGTTTTAGTTTCCGATACACCACTCCAGGTCAATGTATTCCTTGGACATACTCATTGACGATGAAATACTGAAATTACATCGGAATTAAATACAAAAGGACCAATGCCGCCTTAACGGCAAGATGAGTAAGACTTCTTAGAGTCTGTGTTTTGATCCTTTCCTGTGAGACCAGTATTAGTTTCCGATACACCACTGCAGGTTCAATGTATTCCTTTGACCTTCGCATTGACGATGAAACACAGATATCGCATCGGAATTAAGTACAAAAGGCACAATGCCGCCTTAAGTACAAGAAAAGAGACTCTTCTTACAGTCGGTGCTTTGAGCATTCCCTGTGAAAACAGTATTACTTTCCGATATACCACTGCAGGTTCAATGTATTCCTTGGACATACACATTGACAATGAAGCACAGAAATCGCATCGGAATTAAACACAAAAGGCACAATGCCGCCATAAGTGCCAGAATAGAGACGCTTCTTACAGTCGGTGCTTTGAGCATTCCCTGTGAGACCAGTATTAGTTTCCGATACACCACAGCAGGTACAATGTATTCCTTGGAACTTCACATTGACGATCAAACACAGAAATCGCATCGGAATTAAATACAAAAGGCACAATGCCGCCTTAAGTACAAGAATTGAGACTCTTCCTACAGTCGATGCTTTGAGCATTCCCTCTGAGACCAGTATTAGTTTCCGATACACAACTGCAGGTTGAATGGATTCCTTGGACATACGCATTGACGATGAAACACAGAAATCACCTCGGAATTAATACAAAAGGCACAATGCTGCCTTACGTACAAGAATAGAGACTCTTCTTACAGTCTGTGCTTTGAGCATTCGCTGTGAGACCAATATTAGTTTCCGATACACCACTCCAGGTTAAATGTATTCCTTGGACATACTCATTGACGATGAAACACTGAAATTACATCGGTATTAAATACAAAAGGAACAATGCCGCCTTAACTGCTAGATGAGTGAGACTTCTTAGAGTCTGTGCTTTGATCCTTTCCTGTGAGACCAGTATTAGTTTCCGATACACCACAGCGGGTACAATGTATTCCTTGGAACTTCACAATGACGATGAAACACAGAAATCGCATCGGAATTAAATACAAAAGGCACAATGCCGCCTTAAGTACAAGAATTGAGACTCTTCCTACAGTCGATGCTTTGAGCATTCCCTGTGAGACCAGTATTAGCTTCCGATACACCACTGCAGGTTCAATGGATTCCTTGGACATACGCATTGACGATGAAACACAGAAATCACCTCGGAATTAATACAAAAGGCACAATGCTGCCTTACGTACAAGAATAGAGACTCTTCTTACAGTCTGTGCTTTGAGCATTCGCTGTGAGACCAATATTAGTTTCCGATACACCACTCCAGGTTAAATGTATTCCTTGGACATACTCATTGACGATGAAACACTGAAATTACATCGGAATTAAATACAAAAGGAACAATGCCGCCTTAACGGCCAGATGAGTAAGACTTCTTAGGGGCTGTGCTTTGATCCTTTCCTGTGAGGCCAGTATTATTTTCCGATACACCACTGCAGGTTCAATGTGTTCCTTGGACCGTCGCATTGACGATGAAACACAGAAATCGAATCGGAACTAAATACAAAAGGCACAATGCCGCAATAAGTACAAGAATAGAGACTCTTCTTACAGTCGGTGCTTTAAGCACTGCATGTGAGACCAGTATTATTTTCCGATACTCCACTGCAGGTTCAATGTGTTCCTTGGACCTTCGCATTGACGAAGAAACATAGAAATCACATCGGAACTAAATACAAAAGGCACAATGCCGCAATAAGCACAAGACTAGAGACTCTTCTTACAGTCGTTGCTTTGAGCAATCCCTGTGAGACCAGTATTAGCTTCCGATACACCACAGCAGGTTCAATGTATTCCTTAGACATACACATTGACGATGAAACACTGAAATTACAATGGAATTTAATAAAAAAGGCACAATGCCGCCATAAGTACAAGAATAGAGACTCCTCTTACAGTCGGTTCTTTGAGCATTCCCTGTGAGACCAGTATTAGTTTCCGATACACCACTGCAGGTACAATGTATTCCTTGTAACTTCACATTGACGATGAAACGCAGAAATCGCATCGGAATTAAATGCAAAAGGCACAATGCCGCCTTAAGTACAAGAATAGAGACTCTTCTTACAGCCGGTGCTTTGAGCATTCCCTGTGAGACCAGTATTAGTTTCCGATACACCACTGCAGGTTCAGTGTATTCCTTGGACATACACATTGACGATGAAACACAGAAATCGCATCGGAATTAAATACAAAATGCACAATGCCGCCTTAAGTACAAGAATAGAGACTTTTCTTACAGTCGGTGATTTGAGCATTCCCTGTGAGACCAGTAGTAGTTTCTGATACACCACTGCTGGTTCAATGTATTCCTTAGACATACACATTGACAACGAAACACTGATATTACATCGGTATTAAATACAACAGGAACAATGCCGCCTTAAGTGCAAGAAGAATGAGACTTCTTAGAGTCTGTGCTTTGATCCTTTCCTGTGAGACCAGTATTAGTTTCCGATACACCACTGCAGGTGCAATGTATTCCTTGGACCTTCTCATTGACGATGAAACACAGAAATCGAATCGGAACTAAATACAAAAGGCACAATGCCGCAATAAGTACAAGAATAGAGATTCTTCTTACAGTCGGTGCTTTGAACATTCCCTGTGAGACCAGTTTAAGTTTCTGATACACCACTGCAGGTTCAATGTATTCCTTGGACATACACATTGACGATGAAACACAGATATCGCATCGGAATTAAATACAAAAGGCACAATGATGCCTTACGTACGAGAATAGACACTCTTCTTACGGTCGGTGCTTTGAGCTTTCCCTGTGACACCAGTTTTAGTTTCCGATACACCACTCCAGGTCAATGTATTCCTTGGACATACTCATTGACGATGAAATACTGAAATTACATCGGAATTAAATACAAAAGGACCAATGCCGCCTTAACGGCAAGATGAGTAAGACTTCTTAGAGTCTGTGTTTTGATCCTTTCCTGTGAGACCAGTATTAGTTTCCGATACACCACTGCAGGTTCAATGTATTCCTTTGACCTTCGCATTGACGATGAAACACAGATATCGCATCGGAATTAAGTACAAAAGGCACAATGCCGCCTTAAGTACAAGAAAAGAGACTCTTCTTACAGTCGGTGCTTTGAGCATTCCCTGTGAAAACAGTATTACTTTCCGATATACCACTGCAGGTTCAATGTATTCCTTGGACATACACATTGACAATGAAGCACAGAAATCGCATCGGAATTAAACACAAAAGGCACAATGCCGCCATAAGTGCCAGAATAGAGACGCTTCTTACAGTCGGTGCTTTGAGCATTCCCTGTGAGACCAGTATTAGTTTCCGATACACCACAGCAGGTACAATGTATTCCTTGGAACTTCACATTGACGATCAAACACAGAAATCGCATCGGAATTAAATACAAAAGGCACAATGCCGCCTTAAGTACAAGAATTGAGACTCTTCCTACAGTCGATGCTTTGAGCATTCCCTCTGAGACCAGTATTAGTTTCCGATACACAACTGCAGGTTGAATGGATTCCTTGGACATACGCATTGACGATGAAACACAGAAATCACCTCGGAATTAATACAAAAGGCACAATGCTGCCTTACGTACAAGAATAGAGACTCTTCTTACAGTCTGTGCTTTGAGCATTCGCTGTGAGACCAATATTAGTTTCCGATACACCACTCCAGGTTAAATGTATTCCTTGGACATACTCATTGACGATGAAACACTGAAATTACATCGGTATTAAATACAAAAGGAACAATGCCGCCTTAACTGCTAGATGAGTGAGACTTCTTAGAGTCTGTGCTTTGATCCTTTCCTGTGAGACCAGTATTAGTTTCCGATACACCACAGCGGGTACAATGTATTCCTTGGAACTTCACAATGACGATGAAACACAGAAATCGCATCGGAATTAAATACAAAAGGCACAATGCCGCCTTAAGTACAAGAATTGAGACTCTTCCTACAGTCGATGCTTTGAGCATTCCCTGTGAGACCAGTATTAGCTTCCGATACACCACTGCAGGTTCAATGGATTCCTTGGACATACGCATTGACGATGAAACACAGAAATCACCTCGGAATTAATACAAAAGGCACAATGCTGCCTTACGTACAAGAATAGAGACTCTTCTTACAGTCTGTGCTTTGAGCATTCGCTGTGAGACCAATATTAGTTTCCGATACACCACTCCAGGTTAAATGTATTCCTTGGACATACTCATTGACGATGAAACACTGAAATTACATCGGAATTAAATACAAAAGGAACAATGCCGCCTTAACGGCCAGATGAGTAAGACTTCTTAGGGGCTGTGCTTTGATCCTTTCCTGTGAGGCCAGTATTATTTTCCGATACACCACTGCAGGTTCAATGTGTTCCTTGGACCGTCGCATTGACGATGAAACACAGAAATCGAATCGGAACTAAATACAAAAGGCACAATGCCGCAATAAGTACAAGAATAGAGACTCTTCTTACAGTCGGTGCTTTAAGCACTGCATGTGAGACCAGTATTATTTTCCGATACTCCACTGCAGGTTCAATGTGTTCCTTGGACCTTCGCATTGACGAAGAAACATAGAAATCACATCGGAACTAAATACAAAAGGCACAATGCCGCAATAAGCACAAGACTAGAGACTCTTCTTACAGTCGTTGCTTTGAGCAATCCCTGTGAGACCAGTATTAGCTTCCGATACACCACAGCAGGTTCAATGTATTCCTTAGACATACACATTGACGATGAAACACTGAAATTACAATGGAATTTAATAAAAAAGGCACAATGCCGCCATAAGTACAAGAATAGAGACTCCTCTTACAGTCGGTTCTTTGAGCATTCCCTGTGAGACCAGTATTAGTTTCCGATACACCACTGCAGGTACAATGTATTCCTTGTAACTTCACATTGACGATGAAACGCAGAAATCGCATCGGAATTAAATGCAAAAGGCACAATGCCGCCTTAAGTACAAGAATAGAGACTCTTCTTACAGCCGGTGCTTTGAGCATTCCCTGTGAGACCAGTATTAGTTTCCGATACACCACTGCAGGTTCAGTGTATTCCTTGGACATACACATTGACGATGAAACACAGAAATCGCATCGGAATTAAATACAAAATGCACAATGCCGCCTTAAGTACAAGAATAGAGACTTTTCTTACAGTCGGTGATTTGAGCATTCCCTGTGAGACCAGTAGTAGTTTCTGATACACCACTGCTGGTTCAATGTATTCCTTAGACATACACATTGACAACGAAACACTGATATTACATCGGTATTAAATACAACAGGAACAATGCCGCCTTAAGTGCAAGAAGAATGAGACTTCTTAGAGTCTGTGCTTTGATCCTTTCCTGTGAGACCAGTATTAGTTTCCGATACACCACTGCAGGTGCAATGTATTCCTTGGACCTTCTCATTGACGATGAAACACAGAAATCGCATTGGAATTAAATACAAAAGGCACAATGCCGCCTTAAGTAGAAGAATAGAGACTCTTCTTACAGTCGGTGCTTTGAGCTTTCCCTGTGAGACCAGTATTAGTTTCCGATATACCACTCCAGGTTCAATGTATTCCTTGGACCTTGACATTGACGATGAAACACAGAATTCGCATCGGAATTAAATACTAAAGGCATAATGCCGCCTTCAGTACAAGAATAGAGACTCTTCTTACAGTCGGTGCTTTGACCATTTCGTGTGAGACCAATATTAGCTTCCGATACACCACTGCAGGTTCAATGTATTGCTTGGACATACACATTGACGATGAAACACAGAAATCGCATCGGAATTAAATACAAAAGGTACAATGCCGCCTTACGTACAAGAATTGAGACTCAAATAACGGTCGGTGCTTTTAGCATTCCCTGTGAGACCAGTATTAGTTTCCGATACACCAATCGAGGTTCAATGTATTCCTTAGTCATACTCATTGACGATGAAACACTGAATTTACATCGGAATTAAATACAAAAGGAACAATGCCGCCTTAACGGCAAGATGAGTGAGACTTCTTAGAGTCTGTGCTTTGATCCTTTCCTGTGAGACCATTATTAGTTTCCGATACACCACTGCAGGTTCAATGTATTCCTTGGATCTTCGCATTGACGATGAAACACAGAGATCGAATCGGAACTAAATACAAAAGGCACAATGCCGCAATAAGTACAAGAATGGAGACTCTTCTTACAGTCGGTGCTTTGAGCAATCCCTGTGAGTCCAGTATTAGATTCCGATACACCACTGCAGGTTCAATGTATTCTTTAGACATACACATTGACGATGAAACACTGAAATTACATCGGAATTAAATACAAATCGCACAATGCCGTTATAAGTGCGAGAATAGAGACTCCGCTTACAGTCGGTGCTTTGAGCATTCCCTGTGAGACCAGTATTAGTTTCCGATACACCAATCGAGGTTCAATGTATTCCTTAGTCATACTCATTGACGATGAAACACTGAATTTTCATCGGAATTAAATACAAAAGGAACAATGCCGCCTTAACGGCAAGATGAGTGAGACTTCTTAGAGGCTGTGCTTTGATCCTTTCCTGTGAGACCAGTATTAGTTTCCGATACACCACTGCAGGTTCAATGTATTCCTTGGATCTTCGCATTGACGATGAAACACAGAGATCGAATCGGAACTAAATACAAAAGGCACAATGCCGCAATAAGTACAAGAATGGAGACTCTTCTTACAGTAGGTGCTTTGAGCAATCCCTGTGAGACCAGTATTAGATTCCGATACACCACTGCAGATACAATGAATTCCTTAGACATACACATTGACGATGAAACACTGAAATTACATCGGAATTAAATACAAAATGCACAATGCCGCCATAAGAGCAAGAATGGAGACTCTTCTTACAGTCGGTGCTTTGAGCTTTCCCTGTGAGACCAGTATTAGTTTCCGATACACCACTCCAGGTTCAATGTATTCCTTGGACCTTCGCATTGACGATGAAACACAGAAATCGAGGCGGAACTAAATACAAAAGGCACAATGCCGCAATAAGTACAAGAATAGAGACTCTTCTTACAGTCGGTGCTTTGAGCATTCCCTGTCAGACCAGTATTAGTTTCCGATACACCACTGCAGGTTCAATGTAGTGCTTAGACATACACATTGACGATGAAACACTGAAATTACATCGGAATTAAATACAAATGGCACAATGCCGCCATAAGTGCAAGAATAGAGACTCCTCGTACAGTCGGTGCTTTGAGCTTTCCCTGTGAGACCAGTATTAGTTTCCGAACACCACTCCAGGTTCAATGTATTCCTTGGACATACTCATTGACAATGAAACACAGAAATCGCATCGGAATTAAATACAAAAGGCACAATGCCGCCTTTCGTACAAGAATAGAGACTCTTCTTACAGTCGGTGCTTTGAGCATTCCCTGTGAGACCAGTATTAGTTTCCGATACACCACTCCAGGTTCAATGTAGTCCTTGGACATACTCATTGACGATGAAACACTGTAATTACATAGGAATTAAATACAAAAGGAACAATGCCGCCTTAACTGCAAGATGAGTGAGACTTCTTAGAGTCGGTGCTTTGATCCTCTCCTGTGAGACCAGTATTAGTTTCCGATACACCACTGCAGGTTCAATGTATTTCTTGGACCTTCGCATTGACGATGAAACACAGAAATCGCATCGCAATTAAATACAAAAGGCACAATGCCCCCTTAAGTACAAGAATAAAGACTCTTCTTACAGTCGGTGCTTTGAGCATTCCCTGTGAGACCAGAATTAGTTTTCGATACACCACTCCAGGTTCAATGTATTCCTTGGACATACTCATTGACAATGAAACACAGAAATCGCATCGGAGTTAAATACAAAAGGCACAATGCCGCCTTTCGTACAAGAATAGAGACCCTTCTTACAGTCGGTGCTTTGAGCATTCCCTGTGAGACCAGTATTAGTTTCCGATACACCACTCCAGGTTCAATGTACTCCTTGGACATACTCATTGACGATGAAACACTGAAATTACATAGGAATTAAATACAAAAGGAACTATGCCGCCTTAACTGCAATATGAGTGAGACTTCTTAGAGTCAGTGCTTTGATCCTCTCCTGTGAGACCAGTATTAGTTTCCGATACACCACTGCAGGTTCGATGTATTCCTTGGACCTTCGCATTGACGATGAAACACAGAAATCGCATCGGAATTAAATACAAAAGGCACAATGCCGCCTTAAGTACAACAATAGCGACTCTTCTTACAGTCGGTGCTTTGAGCACTCCCTGTGAGACCAGTATTAGTTTCCGATATACCACTGCAGGTTCAATGTATTCCTTGGACATACGCATTGACGATGAAACACAGAAATCGCATCGGAATTAAATACAAAATGCACAATGCCGCCTTACGTACAAGAATAGAGACTCTTCTTACAGTCGGTGCTTTGAGCATTCCCTGTGAGGTCAGTATTAGTTTCCGATACACCACTGCAGGTTCTATGTATTCCTTAGACATACACATTGACGATGAAACACTGAAATTACATCGGAATTAAATACAAATGGCACAATGCCGCCATAAGTGCAAGACCATAGACTCTTATTACAGTCAGTGCTTTGAGCATTCCCTGCGAGACCAGTACTAGTTTCCGATACACCACTGCAGGTACAATGTATTCCTTGGACCTTCATATTGACGATGGAACACAGAAATGGCATCGGAATTAAATACAAATGGCACAATGCCGCCTTAAGTACAAGAATAGAGACTCTTCTTACAGTCGGTGCTTTGAGCATTCCCTGTGAGGTCAGTATTAGTTTCCGATACACCACTGCAGGTTCTATGTATTCCTTAGACATACACATTGACGATGAAACACTGAAATTACATCGGAATTAAATACAAATGGCACAATGCCGCCATAAGTGCAAGACCATAGACACTTATTACAGTCAGTGCTTTGAGCATTCCCTGCGAGACCAGTACTAGTTTCCGATACACCACTGCAGGTGCAATGTATTCCTTGGACCTTCACATTGACGATGAAACACAGAAATCGCATTGGAATTAAGTACAAAAGGCACAATGCCGCCTTAAGTACAAGAATAGAGACTCTTCTTACAGTCGGTGCTTTGAGTATTTCCTGTGAGACCAGTATTAGTTTCCGATACACCACTGCAGGTTCAATGTATTGCTTGGACATACACATTGACGATGAAACACAGAAATCGCATCGGAATTAAATACAAAAGGCACAATGCCGCCTTTCGTACAAGAATGGAGACTCATCTTACAGTCGGTGCTTTTAGCATTCCCTGTCAGACCAGTATTAGTTTCCGATACACCACACCAGGTTCAATGTATTCCTTGGACATACTCATTGACGATGGAACACTGAAATTACATCGGAATTATATACAAAAAAACAATGCCGCCTTAACGGCAAGATGAGTGAGACTTCTTAGGGTCTGTGCTTTGATCCTTTCCTGTGAGATTATTATTAGTTTCCGATACACCACTGCAGGTTCAATGTATTCCTTGGACCTTCGCATTGACGATGAAACACAGAGATCGAATCGGAACTAAATACAAAAGGCACAATGCCGCTATAAGTACAAGAATAGAGACTCTTCCTTCAGTCGGTGCTTCGAGCAATCCCTGTGAGACCAGTATTAGATTCCGATACACCACTGCAGGTTCAATGTATTCCTTAGACATACACATTGAGGATGGAACACTGAAATTACATCGGAATTAAATACAAATGGCACAATGCCGCCATAAGTGCAAGAATAGAGACTCCTCTTACAGTTGGTGGTTTGAGCATTCCCTGTGCGACCAGTATTAGTTTCCGATACACCACTGCTGGTAAAATGTATTCCTTGTACCTTCACATTGACGATGAAACACAGAAATCGCATCGCAATTAAATACAAAAGGCACAATGCCGCCCTAAGTACAAGAATAGAGACTCTTCTTACAGTCGGTGCTTTGAGCATTCCCTGCGAGACCAGTATTAGTTTCCGATACACCACTGCAGTATCAAAGTATTCCTTAGACATACACATTGACGATGAAACACAGAAATCGCATCGGAATTAAATACAAAAGGCACAATGCCGCCTTAAGTACAAGAATAGAGACTCCTCTTACAGTCGGTGCTTTGAGTTCTCCCTGTGAGACCAGTATTAGTTTCCGATATACCACTGCAGGTTCAATGTATTCCTTGGACATACGCATTGACGATGAAACACAGAAATCGTATCGGAATTAAATACAAAAGGCACAATGCCGCCTTACGTACAAAAATAGAGACTCTTCTTACAGTCGGTGCTTTGAGCATTCCCTGTGAGACCAGTATTAGTTTCCGGTACACCACTGCAGGTTCAATGTATTCCATAGACATACACATTGATGATGAAACACTGAAATTACATCGGAATTAAATACAAAAGGCACAATGCCGCCATACGTGCATGAATCGAGACTCTTCTTACAGTCGGTGCTTTGAGCATTCCCTGTGAGGCCAGTATTAGCTTCCGATACACCACTGCAGGTACAATGTATTCCTTGGTCCTTCAAATTGACGAGGAAACACAAAAATCGAATCGGAATTAAACACAAAATGCACAATGCCGCCTTAAGTACAAGAATAGAGACTCTTCTTACAGTCGGTGCTTTGAGCATTCCTTGTGAGACCAGTATTAGTTTCCGATACACCACTGCAGGTTCTATGTATTCTTTAGACATACACATTGACGATGAAACACTGAAATTACATCGGAATTAAATACAAAAGGAACAATGCCGCCATTAGTGCAATAATAGAGACTCCTCTTACAGTCGGTGCTTTGAGCATTCCCTGTGAGACCAGTATTAGTTTCCGATACACCAATCCAAGTTCAATGTATTCCTTGGACATACTCATTAACGATGAAACACTGAAATTACATCGGAATTAAATACAAAAGGAACAATGCCGCCTTAACTGCAAGATGAGTGAGACTTTTTAGAGTCTGTGCTTTGATCCTTTCCTGTGAGACCAGTATTAGTTTCCGATACACCACTGCAGGTTCAATGTATTCCTTGGACCTTCACATTGACGATGAAACACAGAAATCGCATCGGAATTAAATACAAAAGGCACAATGCCGCCTTAAGTACAAGAATAGTGACTCTTCTTACAGTCGGTGCTTTGAGCATTCCCTGTGAGACCAGTATTAGTTTCCGATATACCACTGCAGGTTCAATGTATTTCTTGGGCATACGCTTTGACGATGAAACACAGAAATCGCATCGGAATTAAATACAAAAGGCACAATGCCGCCTTAAGTACAAGAATAGAGACTCTTCTTACAGACGGTGCTTTGAGCATTCCGTGTGAGACCAGTATTAGTTTCCGATACACCACTGCAGGATCAATGTATTCCTTAGACATACACACTGACGAAGAAACACTGAAATTACATTGGAATTAAATACAAAAGGCACAATGCCACCATAAGTGCAAGAATAGAGACTCCTCTTACAGTCGGTGTTTTGAACATTCCCTGTGAGACCAGTATTAGTTTCCGATACACCACTGCAGGTACAATGTATTCCTTGTACCTTCACATTGACGATGAAACACAGAAATCGCATCGGAATAAAATGCAAAAATCACAATGCCGCCTTAAGTACCAGAATAGAGACTCTTCTTACAGTAGGTGCTTTGAGCATTGCCTAAGAGACCAGTATTAGTTTCCGATACACCACTGCAGGTTCAGTGTATTCCTTGGACATACATATTGACGATGAAACACAGAAATCGCATCGGAATGAAATACCAAATGCACAATGCCGCCTTACGTACAAGAATAGAGACTTTTCTTACAGTCGGTGCTTTGAGCATTCCCTGTGAGACCAGTATTAGTTTCTGATGCACCACTGCAGGTTCAATGTATTCCTTAGACATACACATTGACGATGAAACACTGAAATTACATCGGAATTTAATACAAAAGGAACAATGCCGCCTTAAGTGCAAGAAGAATGAGACTTCTTAGAGTCTGTGCTTTGATCCTTTCCTGTGAGACCAGTATTAGTTTCCGATACACCACAGCAGGTTCAATGTATTCCTTGGACATTCGCATTGATGGTGAAACACAGAAATCGCATCGGAATTAAATACAAAAGGCACAATGCCGCTTTAAGTACAAGAATAGAGAATCTTCTTACAGTCGGTGCTTTGAGCATTCTCTTTGAGACCAGTATTGGTTTCCGATACACCACTGCAGGTTCAATGTATTCCTTGGAACATCACATTGACGATGAAACACAGAAATCGCATCGGAATTAAATACAAAAGGCACAATGCCGCCTTAAGTACAAGAATTGAGACTCTTCCTACAGTCGATGCTTTGAGCATTCCCTGTGAGACCAGTATTAGCTTCCGATACACCACTGCAGGTTCAATGGATTCCGTGGACATACGCATTGACGATGAGACACAGAAATCGCCTCAGAATTAATACAAAAGGGACAATGCCGCCTTACGTACAAAAATAAAGACTCTCCTTACAGACGGTGCTTTGAGCATTCCCTGTGAGACCAGTATTAGTTTCCGATACACCACTGCAGGATCAATGTATTCCTTATACATACACATTGACGAAGAAACACTGAAATTACATTGGAATGAAATACAAAAGGCACAATGCCACCATAAGTGCAAGAATAGAGACTCCTCTTACTGTCGGTGCTTTGAGCATTCCCTGTGAGACCAGTATTAGTTTCCGATACACCACTGCTAGTACAATGAATTCCTTGTACCTTCACATTGACGAAGAAACACAGAAATCGCATCGGAATTAAATGCAAAAGGCACAATGCCGCCTTAAGTACAAGAATAGAGACTCTTCTTACAGTCGGTGCTTTGAGTATTGCCTAAGAGACCAGTATTAGTTTCCGATACACCACTGCAGGTTCAGTGTATTCCTTGGACATACACATTGACGATGAAACACAGAAATCGCATCGGAATGAAATACAAAATGCACAATGCCGCCTTACGTACAAGAATAGAGACTTTTCTTACAGTCGGTGCTTTGAGCATTCCCTGTGAGACCAGAATTAGTTTCTGAAGCACCACTGCAGGTTCAATGTATTCCTTAGACATACACATTGAAAATGAAACACTGAAATTACATCGGAATTAAATACAAAAGTCACAATGCCGCCATAAGTGCAAGAACATAGACTCTTCTTACAGTCGGTGCTTTGAGCATTCCCTGCGAGACCAGTACTAGTTTCCGATACACCACTGCAGGTACAATGTATTCCTTGGACCTTCACATTGACGATGGAACACAAAAATGGCATCGGGATTATACAAATGGCACAATGCCACCTTAAGTACAAGAATAGAGACTCTTCTTACAGTCGGTGCTTTGAGCATTCCCTGTGAAACCAGTATTAGTTTCCGATACACCACTGCAGGTTCAATGTATTGCTTGGACATACACATTGACGATGAAACACAGAAATCGCATCGGAATTAAATACAAAAGGCACAATGCCGCCTTTCGTACAAGAATGGAGACTCATCTTACAGTCGGTGCTTTTAGCATTCCCTGTCAGACCAGTATTAGTTTCCGATACACCACACCAGGTTCAATGTATTCCTTGGACATACTCATTGACGATGGAACACTGAAATTACATCGGAATTATATACAAAAAAACAATGCCGCCTTAACGGCAAGATGAGTGAGACTTCTTAGAGTCTGTGCTTTGATCCTTTCCTGTGAGATTATTATTAGTTTCCGATACACCACTGCAGGTTCAATGTATTCCTTGGACCTTCGCATTGACGATGAAACACTGAGATCGAATCGGAACTAAATACAAAAGGCACAATGCCGCTATAAGTACAAGAATAGAGACTCTTCCTTCAGTCGGTGCTTCGAGCAATCCCTGTGAGACCAGTATTAGATTCCGATACACCACTGCAGGTTCAATGTATTCCTTAGACATACACATTGAGGATGGAACACTGAAATTACATCGGAATTAAATACAAATGGCACAATGCCGCCATAAGTGCAAGAATAGAGACTCCTCTTACAGTTGGTGGTTTGAGCATTCCCTGTGCGACCAGTATTAGTTTCCGATACACCACTGCTGGTAAAATGTATTCCTTGTACCTTCACATTGACGATGAAACACAGAAATCGCATCGCAATTAAATACAAAAGGCACAATGCCGCCCTAAGTACAAGAATAGAGACTCTTCTTACAGTCGGTGCTTTGAGCATTCCCTGCGAGACCAGTATTAGTTTCCGATACACCACTGCAGTATCAAAGTATTCCTTAGACATACACATTGATGATGAAACACAGAAATCGCATCGGAATTAAATACAAAAGGCACAATGCCGCCTTAAGTACAAGAATAGAGACTCCTCTTACAGTCGGTGCTTTGAGCTCTCCCTGTGAGACCAGTATTAGTTTCCGATATACCACTGCAGGTTCAATGTATTCCTTGGACATACGCATTGACGATGAAACACAGAAATCGTATCGGTATTAAATACAAATGGCACAATGCCGCCTTACGTACAAAAATAGAGACTCTTCTTACAGTCGGTGCTTTGAGCATTCCCTGTGAGACCAGTATTAGTTTCCGGTACACCACTGCAGGTTCAATGTATTCCATAGACATACACATTGATGATGAAACACTGAAATTACATCGGAATTAAATACAAAAGGCACAATGCCGCCATACGTGCATGAATCGAGACTCTTCTTACAGTCGGTGCTTTGAGCATTCCCTGTGAGGCCAGTATTAGCTTCCGATACACCACTGCAGGTACAATGTATTCCTTGGTCCTTCAAATTGACGAGGAAACACAAAAATCGAATCGGAATTAAACACAAAATGCACAATGCCGCCTTAAGTACAAGAATAGAGACTCTTCTTACAGTCGGTGCTTTGAGCATTCCTTGTGAGACCAGTATTAGTTTCCGATACACCACTGCAGGTTCTATGTATTCTTTAGACATACACATTGACGATGAAACACTGAAATTACATCGGAATTAAATACAAAAGGAACAATGCCGCCATTAGTGCAATAATAGAGACTCCTCTTACAGTCGGTGCTTTGAGCATTCCCTGTGAGACCAGTATTAGTTTCCGATACACCAATCCAAGTTCAATGTATTCCTTGGACATACTCATTAACGATGAAACACTGAAATTACATCGGAATTAAATACAAAAGGAACAATGCCGCCTTAACTGCAAGATGAGTGAGACTTTTTAGAGTCTGTGCTTTGATCCTTTCCTGTGAGACCAGTATTAGTTTCCGATACACCACTGCAGGTTCAATGTATTCCTTGGACCTTCACATTGACGATGAAACACAGAAATCGCATCGGAATTAAATACAAAAGGCACAATGCCGCCTTAAGTACAAGAATAGTGACTCTTCTTACAGTCGGTGCTTTGGGCATTCCCTGTGAGACCAGTATTAGTTTCCGATATACCACTGCAGGTTCAATGTATTTCTTGGACATACGCTTTGACGATGAAACACAGAAATCGCATCGGAATTAAATACAAAAGGCACAATGCCGCCTTAAGTACAAGAATAGAGACTCTTCTTACAGACGGTGCTTTGAGCATTCCGTGTGAGACCAGTATTAGTTTCCGATACACCACTGCAGGATCAATGTATTCCTTAGACATACACACTGACGAAGAAACACTGAAATTACATTGGAATTAAATACAAAAGGCACAATGCCACCATAAGTGCAAGAATAGAGACTCCTCTTACAGTCGGTGTTTTGAGCATTCCCTGTGAGACCAGTATTAGTTTCCGATACACCACTGCAGGTACAATGTATTCCTTGTACCTTCACATTGACGATGAAACACAGAAATCGCATCGGAATAAAATGCAAAAGGCACAATGCCGCCTTAAGTACCAGAATAGAGACTCTTTTTACAGTAGGTGCTTTGAGCATTGCCTAAGAGACCAGTATTAGTTTCCGATACACCACTGCAGGTTCAGTGTATTCCTTGGACATACATATTGACGATGAAACACAGAAATCGCATCGGAATGAAATACCAAATGCACAATGCCGCCTTACGTACAAGAATAGAGACTTTTCTTACAGTCGGTGCTTTGAGCATTCCCTGTGAGACCAGTATTAGTTTCTGATGCACCACTGCAGGTTCAATGTATTCCTTAGACATACACATTGACGATGAAACACTGATATTACATCGGAATTTAATACAAAAGGAACAATGCCGCCTTAAGTGCAAGAAGAATGAGACTTCTTAGAGTCTGTGCTTTGATCCTTTCCTGTGAGACCAGTATTAGTTTCCGATACACCACAGCAGGTTCAATGTATTCCTTGGACCTTCGCATTGATGGTGAAACACAGAAATCGCATCGGAATTAAATACAAAAGGCACAATGCCGCTTTAAGTACAAGAATAGAGACTCTTCTTACAGTCGGTGCTTTGAGCATTCTCTTTGAGACCAGTATTGGTTTCCGATACACCACTGCAGGTTCAATGTATTCCTTGGAACATCACATTGACGATGAAACACAGAAATCGCATCGGAATTAAATACAAAAGGCACAATGCCGCCTTAAGTACAAGAATTGAGACTCTTCCTACAGTCGATGCTTTGAGCATTCCCTGTGAGACCAGTATTAGCTTCCGATACACCACTGCAGGTTCAATGGATTCCGTGGACATACGCATTGACGATGAGACACAGAAATCGCCTCAGAATTAATACAAAAGGGGCAATGCCGCCTTACGTACAAAAATAAAGACTCTCCTTACAGACGGTGCTTTGAGCATTCCCTGTGAGACCAGTATTAGTTTCCGATACACCACTGCAGGATCAATGTATTCCTTATACATACACATTGACGAAGAAACACTGAAATTACATTGGAATGAAACACAAAAGGCACAATGCCACCATAAGTGCAAGAATAGAGACTCCTCTTACTGTCGGTGCTTTGAGCATTCCCTGTGAGACCAGTATTAGTTTCCGATACACCACTGCTGGTACAATGTATTCCTTGTACCTTCACATTGACGAAGAAACACAGAAATCGCATCGGAATTAAATGCAAAAGGCACAATGCCGCCTTAAGTACAAGAATAGAGACTCTTCTTACAGTCGGTGCTTTGAGTATTGCCTAAGAGACCAGTATTAGTTTCCGATACACCACTGCAGGTTCAGTGTATTCCTTGGACATACACATTGACGATGAAACACAGAAATCGCATCGGAATGAAATACAAAATGCACAATGCCGCCTTACGTACAAGAATAGAGACTTTTCTTACAGTCGGTGCTTTGAGCATTCCCTGTGAGACCAGTATTAGTTTCTGAAGCACCACTGCAGGTTCAATGTATTCCTTAGACATACACATTGAAAATGAAACACTGAAATTACATCGGAATTAAATACAAAAGTCACAATGCCGCCATAAGTGCAAGAACATAGACTCTTCTTACAGTCGGTGCTTTGAGCATTCCCTGCGAGACCAGTACTAGTTTCCGATACACCACTGCAGGTACAATGTATTCCTTGGACCTTCACATTGACGATGGAACACAAAAATGGCATCGGGATTATACAAATGGCACAATGCCGCCTTAAGTACAAGAATAGAGACTCTTCTTACAGTCGGTGCTTTGAGCATTCCCTGTGAAACCAGTATTAGCTTCCGATACACCACTGCAGATTCCATGTATTCCTAGGACATACACATTGACGATGAAACACTGAAATTACATCGGAATTTAATACAAAAGGAACAATGCCGCCGTAAGTGCAAGAAGAATGAGACTTCTTAGAGTCTGTGCTTTGATCATTTCCTGTGAGACCAGTATTAGTTTCCGATACACCACTGCAGGTGCAATGTATTCCTTGGACCTTCACATTGATGATGAAACACAGATATCGCATTGGAATTAAATACAAAAGGCATAATGCCGCCTTAAGTACAAGAATAGTGACTCTTCTTACAGTCGGTGTTTTGAGCTTTCCCTGTGAGACCAGTACTAGTTTCCGACACACCACTGCAGGTTCAATGTATTCCTTACACATACACATTGACGATGAATCACTGAAATTACATCGGAATTAAATACAAAAGGCACAATGCCGCCATACGTGCATGAATAGAGACTCTTCTTACAGCCGGTGCTTTGAGCTTTCCCTGTGAGACCAGTATTAGTTTCCGATACACCACTCCAGGTTCAATGTATTCCTTGGACATACTCATTGACGATGAAACACTGAAATTACATCGGAATTAAATACAAAAGGAACAATGCCGCCTTAACTGCAAGATGAGTGAGACATCTTAGAGTCAGTGATTTGATCCTTTCCTGTGAGACCAGTATTAGTTTCCGATACACCACTGCAGGTTCAATGTATTCCTTGGACCTTCGCATTGACGGTGAAACACAGAAATCGCATCGGAATTAAATACAAAAGGCACAATGCCGCCTTAAGTACAGGAATTGAGACTCTTCTTACAGTCGATGCTTTGAGCATTCCCTGTGAGACCAGTATTAGTTTCCGATATACCACTGCAGGTTCGATGTATTCCTTGGAACTTCACATTGACGATGAAACACAGAAATCGCATCGGAATTAAATACAAAAGGCACAATGCCGCTTTAAGTACAAGAATAGAGACTCTTCTTACAGTCGGTGCTTTGAGCAATCCCTGTGAGACCGGTATTAGTTTCCGATACACCACTGCAGGTGCAATGTATTCCTTAGACATACACAATGGCAATGAAACACAGAAATCGCATCGGAATTAAACACAAAAGGCACAATGCCGCCATAAGTGCCAGAATAGAGACCCTTCTTACAGTCGGTGCTTTGAGCATTCCCTGTGAGACCAGTATTAGATTCCGATACACCTCAGCAATAACAATGTATTCCTTGGAACTTCACATTGACGATGAAACACAGAAATCGCATCGGAATTAAATACAAAAGGCACAATGCCGCCTTTCGTACAAGAATAGAGACTCTTCTTACAGTCGGTGCTTTGAGCATTCCCTGTGAGACCAGTATTAGTTTCCGATACACCACTCCAGGTTCAATGTATTCCTTGGACATACTCATTGACGATGAAACACTGAAATTACATCGGAATTAAATACAAAAGGAACAATGCCGCCTTAACTGCAAGATGAGAGAGACTTCTTAGAGTCTGTGCTTTGATCCTTTCCTGTGAGCCCAGTATTAGTTTCCGATACACCACTGCAGGTTCAATGTATTCCTTAGACATACACATTGACAACGAAACACAGAAATCGAATCGGAATTAAACTCAAAAGGCACAATGCCGCCATAAGTGCCAGAATAGTGACCCTTCTTACAGTCGGTGCTTTGAGCATTCCCTGTGAGACCAGTATTAGTTTCCGATACACCTCAGCAGGTACAATGTATTCCTTGGAACTTCACATTGACGATGAAACACAGAAATCGCATCGGAATTAAATACAAAAGGCACAATGCCTCCTTAAGTACAAGAATTGAGACTCTTCCTACAGTCGATGCTTTGAGCATTCCCTGTGAGACCAGTATTAGTTTCCGATACACCACTGCAGGTTCAATGGATTCCTTGGACATACGCATTGACGATGAACCACAGAAATCGCCTCGGAATTAATACAAAAGGCACAATGCCGCAATAAGCACAAGAATAGAGACTCTTCTAACAGTCGGTGCTTTGAGCATTTCCTGTGAGACCAGTATTAGTTTCCGATACACCACTGCAGGTTCAATGTATTCCTTAGACATACACATTGACGATGAAATACTGAAATTACATTGGAATTAAATACAAAAGGCACAATGCCACCATAAGTGCAAGTATTGAGACTCCTCTTACAGTCGGTGCTTTGAGCATTCCCTGTGAGATCAGTATTAGGTTCCGATACACCACTGCAGGTACAATGCATTCCTTGTACCTTCACATTGACGATAAAACACAGAAATCGCATCGGAATTAAATGCAAAAGGCACAATGCCGCCTTAAGTACAAGAATAGAGACTCTTCTTACAGTCGGTGCTTTGAGCATTGCCTGTGAGACCAGTAATAGTATCCGATACACCATTGCAGGTTCAATGTATTCCTTGGACCTTCACATTGACGATGAAACACAGAAATCGCATCGGAATCAAATACAAAAGGCACAATGCCGCCTTAAGTACAAGAATAGAGACTCTTCTCACAGTCGGTTCTTTGAGCTTTCCCTGTGAGACCAGTATTAGTTTCCGATACACCACTGCTGGTTCAATGTATTCCTTGGACCTTCACATTGACGATGAAACACAGAATTCGCATCGGAATTAAATACTAAAGGCCTAATGCCGCCTTACGTACAAGAATAGAGACTCATCTTACAGTCGGTGCTTTGAGGATTCCCTGTGAGACCAGTATTAGTTTCCGATACACCACACCAGGTTCAATGTATTCCTTGGACATACTCATTGACGATGGAACACTGAAATTACATCGGAATTAAATTCAAAAGAAACAATGCCGCCTTAACGGCAAGATAAGTGAGGCTTCTTAGAGACTGTGCTTTGATCCTTTCCTGTGAGACCAGTATTAGTTTCCGATACACCATTGCAGGTTCAATGTATTCCTTGGACCATCGCATTGACGATGAAACACAGAGATCGAATCGGAACTAAATACAAAAGGCACAATGCCGCAATAAGTACAAGAATAGAGACTCTTCTTACAGCCGGTGCTTTGAGCATTCCCTGTGAGACCAGTATTAGTTTCCGATACACCACTGCAGGTTCAATGTATTCCTTAGACATACACATTGACGATGAAACACTGAAATTACATTGGAATTAAATACAAAAGGCACAATGCCGCCATAAGTGCAAGAATAGAGACTCCTCTTACAGTCGGTGCTTTCAGCATTCCCTGTGAGACCAGTATTACTTTCCGATACACCACTGAAGGTACAATGTATTCCTTGTACCTTCACATTCACGATGAAACACAGAAATCGCATCGGAATTAAATACAAAAGGCACAATGCCGCCTTTCGTACAAGAATAGAGACCCTTCTTACAGTCGGTGCTTTGAGCATTCCCTGTAAGACCAGTATTAGTTTCCGATACACCTCAGCAGGTACAATGTATTCCTTGGAACTTCACATTGACGATGAAACACAGAAATCGCATCGGAATTAAATACAAAAGGCACAATGCCGCCTTAAGTACAAGAATTGAGACTCTTCCTACAGTCGATGCTTTGAGCATTCCCTGTGAGACCAGTATTAGTTTCCGATACACCACTGCAGGTTCAATGGATTCCTTGGACATACGCATTGACGATGAAACACAGAATTCGCATCGGAACTAAATACTAAAGGCATAATGCCGCCTTCAGTACAAGAATAGAGTCTCTTCTTACAGTCGGTGCTTTGAGCATTTCCTGTGAGACCAGTATTAGTTTCCGATACACCACTGCAAGTTCAATGTATTGCTTGGACATACACACTGACGATGAAACATAGAAATCGCATCGGAATTAAATACAAAAGGCACAATGCCGCCTTACGTACAAGAATAGAGACTCATCTTACAGTCGGTGCTTTGAGCATTCCCTGTGAGACCAGTATTAGTTTCCGATACACCACTGCAGGTTCAATGTATAGCTTGGACATACTCATTGACGATGAAACACTGAAATTACATCGGAATTAAATACAAAAGGAACAATGCCGCCTTAACTGCAAGACGAGTGAGACTTCTTAGAGTCTGTGCTTTGATCCTTTCCTGTGGGACCAGTATTAGTTTCCGATACACCACTCCAGGTTCAATGTATTCCTTGGACATACTCATTGACGATGAAACACTGAAATTACATCGGAATGAAATACAAAAGGAACAATTCCGCCTTAACGGCAAGATGAGTAAGACTTCTTTAGGTCTGTGCTTTGATCCTTTCCTGTGAGACCAGTATTAGTTTCCGATACACCACTGCAGGTTCAATGTATTCCTTGGACCTTCGCATTGACAATGAAACACAGAAATCGAATCGGAACTAAATACAAAAGGCACAATGCCGCAATAAGTACAAGAATAGAGACTCTTCTTACAGTCGGTGCTTTGAGCATTCCCTGTGAGACCAGTATTAGATTCCGATACACCTCAGCAGGTACAATGTATTCCTTGTAACTTCACATTGACGATGAAACACAGAAATCGCCTCGGAATTAATACAAAAGGCACAATGCCGCAATAAGCACAAGAATAGAGACTCTTCTTACAGTCGGTGCTTTGAGCATTTCCTGTGAGACCAGTATTAGTTTCCGATACACCACTGCAGGTTCAATGTATTCCTTAGACATACACATTGACGATGAAACACTGAAATTACATTGGAATTAAATACAAAAGGCACAATGCCACCATAAGTGCAAGTATAGAGACTCCTCTTACAGTCGGTGCTTTGAGCATTCCCTGTGAGACCAGTATTAGTAGCCGATACACCATTGCAGGTTCAATGTATTCCTTGGACCATCGCATTGACGATGAAACACAGAGATCGAATCGGAACTAAATACAAAAGGCACAATGCCGCAATAAGTACAAGAATAGAGACTCTTCTTACAGCCGGTGCTTTGAGCATTCCCGGTGAGACCAGTATTAGTTTCCGATACACCACTGCAGGTTCAATGTATTCCTTAGACATACACATTGGCGATGAAACATTGAAATTACATCGGAATTAAATACAAATGGCACAATGCCGCCATAAGTGAAAGAATAGGGACTCCTCTTACTGTCGGTGCTTTGAGCATTCCCTGTGAGACCAGTATTAGTTTCCGATACACCACTGCAGGTGCAATGTATTCCTTGTACCTTCACATTCACGATGAAACACAGAAATCGCATCGGAATTAAATACAAAAGGCACAATGCCGCCTTTCGTACAAGAATAGAGACCCTTCTTACAGTCGGTGCTTTGAGCATTCCCTGTAAGACCAGTATTAGTTTCCGATACACCCCAGCAGGTACAATGTATTCCTTGGAACTTCACATTGACGATGAAACACAGAAATCGCATCGGAATTAAATACAAAAGGCACAATGCCGCCTTAAGTACAAGAATTGAGACTCTTCCTACAGTCGATGCTTTGAGCATTCCCTGTGAGACCAGTATTAGTTTCCGATACACCACTGCAGGTTCAATGGATTCCTTGGACTTACGCATTGACGATGAAACACAGAAATCGCCTCGGAATTAATACAAAAGGCACTATGCCGCAATAATCACAAGAATAGAGACTCTTCTTACAGTCGGTGCTTTGAGCTTTTCCTGTGAGACCAGTATTAGTTTCCGATACACCACTGCAGGTTCAATGTATTCCTTAGACATACACATTGACGATGAAACAATGAAATTACATTGGAATTAAATACAAAAGGCACAATGCCACCATAAGTGCAAGTATAGAGACTCCTCTTACTGTCGGTGCTTTGAGCATTCCCTGTGAGATCAGTATTAGTTTCCGATACACCTCTGCAGGTACAATGTATTCCTTGTACCTTCACATTGACGATGAAACACAGAAATCGCATCGGAATTAAATGCAAAAGGCACAATGCCGCCTTAAGTACAAGATTAGAGACTCTTCTTACAGTCGGTGCTTTGAGCATTGCCTGTGAGACCAGTAATAGTATCCGATACACCACTGCAGGTTCAATGTATTCCTTGGACCTTCACATTGACGATGAAACACAGAAATCGCATCGGAATCAAATACAAAAGGCACAATGCCGCCTTAAGTACAAGAATAGAGACTCTTCTTACAGTCGATTCTTTGAGCTTTCCCTGTGAGACCAGTATTAGTTTCCGATACACCACTGCAGGATCAATGTATTCCTTGGACCTTCACATTGACGATGAAACACAGAATTCGCATCGGAATTAAATACTAAAGGCATAATGCCGCCTTCAGTACAAGAATAGAGTCTCTTCTTACAGTCGGTGCTTTGAGCATTTCCTGTGAGACCAGTATTAGTTTCCGATACACCACTGCAGGTTCAATGTATTGCTTGGACATACTCACTGACGATGAAACATAGAAATCGCATCGGAATTAAATACAAAAGGCACAATGCCGCCTTACGTACAAGAATAGGGACTCATCTTACAGTCGGTGCTTTGAGCATTCCCTGTGAGACCAGTATTAGTTTCCGATACTTCACTGCAGGTTCAATGTATCGCTTGGACATACTCATTGACGATGAAACACTGAAATTACATCGGAATTAAATACAAAAGGAACAATGCCTCCTTAACTGCAAGACGAGTGAGACTTCTTAGAGTCTGTGCTTTGATCCTTTCCTGTTGGACCAGTATTAGTTTCCGATACACCACTCCAGGTTCAATGTATTCCTTGGACATACTCATTGACGATGAAACACTGAAATTACATCGGAATTAAATACAAAAGGAACAATTCCGCTTAACGGCAAGATGAGTAAGACTTCTTTAGGTCTGTGCTTTGATCGTTTCCTGTGAGACCAGTATTAGTTTCCGATACACCACTGCAGGTTCAATGTATTCCTTGGACCTTCGCATTGACAACGAAACACAGAAATCGAATCGGAACTAAATACAAAAGGCACAATGCCGCAATAAGTACAAGAATAGAGACTCTTCTTACAGTCGGTGCTTTGAGCATTCCCTGCGAGACCAGTATTAGATTCCGATACACCTCAGCAGGTACAATGTATTCCTTGTAACTTCACATTGACGATGAAACACAGAAATCGCCTCGGAATTGATACAAAAGGCACAATGCCGCAATAAGCACAAGAATAGAGACTCTTCTTACAGTCGGTGCTTTGAGCATTTCCTGTGAGACCAGTATTAGTTTCCGATACACCACTCCAGGTTCAATGTATTCCTTAGACACACACATTGACGATGAAACACTGAAATTACATTGGAATTAAATACAAAAGGCACAATGCCACCATAAGTGCAAGTATAGAGACTCCTCTTACAGCCGGTGCTTTGAGCATTCCCTGTGAGATCAGTATTAGTTTGCGATACACCACTGCAGGTTCAATGTATTCCTTGGACCTTCACATTGACGATGAAACACAGAAATCGCATCGGAATCAAATACAAAAGGCACAATGCCACCTTAAGTACAAGAATAGAGACTCTTCTTACAGTCCGTTCTATGAGCTTTCCCTGTGAGACCAGTATTAGTTTCCGATACACCACTGCAGGATCAATGTATTCCTTGGACCTTCACATTGACGATGAAACATAGAATTCGCATCGGAATTAAATACTAAAGGCATAATGCCGCCTTCAGTACAAGAATAGAGTCTCTTCTTACAGTTGGTGCTTTGAGCATTTCCTGTGAGACCAGTATTAGTTTCCGATAAACCACTGCAAGTTCAATGTATTGCTTGGACATACACACTGACGATGAAACATAGAAATCGCATCGGAATTAAATACAAAAGGCACAATGCCGCCTTACGTACAAGAATAGAGACTCATCTTACAGTCGGTGCTTTGAGCATTCCCTGTGAGACCAGTATTAGTTTAAGATACACCACACCAGGTTCAATGTATTCCTTGGACATACTCATTGACGATGGAACACTGAAATTACATCGGAATTAAATTCTAAAGGAACAATGCCGCCTTAACGGCAAGATAAGTGAGGCTTCTTAGAGTCTGTGCTTTGATCCTTTCCTGTGAGACCAGTATTAGTTTCCGATACACCATTGCAGGTTCAATGTATTCCTTTGACCATCGCATTGACGATGAATCACAGAGATCGAATCGGAACTAAATACAAAATGCACAATGCCGCAGTAAGTACAAGAATAGAGACTCTTCTTACAGTCGGTACTTTGAGCATTCCCTGTGAGACAAGTATTAGTTTCTGATACACCACTGCAGGTTCAATGTATTCCTTAGATATACACATTGACGATGAAACACTGATATTACATCGGAATTAAATACAAATGGCACAATGCCGCCATAAGTGCAAGAATAGAGACTCCTCTTACAGTCGGTGTTTTGAGCATTCCATGTGAGACCAATATTAGTTTCCGATACACCACTGCAGGTACAATGGATTCCTTGGACATACGCATTTACGATGAAACACAGAAATCGCCTCGGAATTAATACAAAAGGGACAATGCCGCCTTACGTACAAGAATAAAGACTCTTCTTACAGACGGTGCTTTGAGCATTCCCTGTGAGACCAGTATTAGTTTCCGATACACCACTGCAGGATCAATGTATCCCTTGGAACTTCACATTGACGATGAAACACAGAAATCGCATCGGAATTAAATACAAAAGGCACAGTGCCGCCTTAAGTACAAGAATTGAGACTCTTCCTACAGTCGATGCTTTGAGCATTCCCTGTGAGACCAGTATTAGCTTCCGATACACAAATGCAGGTTCAATGGATTCCTTGGACATACGCATTGACGATGAAACACAGAAATCGCCTCGGAATTAATACAAAAGGGACAATGCCGCCTTACGTACAAGAATAAAGACTCTTCTTACAGACGGTGCTTTGAGCATTCCCTGTGAGACCAGTATTAGTTTCCGATACACCACTGCAGGATCAATGTATTCCTTATGCATACACATTGACGAAGAAACACTGAAATTACATTGGAATTAAATAAAAAAGGCACAATGCCACCATAAGTGCAAGAATAGAGACTCCTCTGACAGTCGGTGCTTTGAGCATTCCCTGTGAGACCAGTATTAGTTTCCGATACACCACTGCTGGTACAATGCATTCCTTGTACCTTCACATTGACGATGAAAGACAGAAATCGCATCGGAATTAAATGCAAAAGGCACAATGCCGCCTTAAGTACAAGAATAGAGATTCTTCTTACAGTCGGTGCTTTGAGCATTGCCTAAGAGACCAGTATTAGTTTCCGATACACCACTGCAGGTTCAGTGTATTCCTTGGACATAAACATTGACGATGAAACACAGAAATCGCATCGGAATGAAATACAAAATGCACAATGCTGCCTTACGTACAAGAATAGAGACTTTTCTTACAGTCGGTGCTTTGAGCATTCCCTGTGAGACCAGTATTAGTTTCTGATGCACCACTGCAGGTACAATGTATTCCTTGGACCATCACATTGACGATGGAACACAGAAATGGCATCCGAATTAGACACAAATGGCACAATGCCGCCTTAAGTACAAGAATAGAGACTCTTCTTACAGTCGGTGCTTTGATCATTCCCTGTGAAACCAGTATTAGCTACCGATACACCACTGCAGATTCCATGTATTCCTAGGACATACACATTGACGATGAAACACTGAAATTACATCGGAATTTAATACAAAAGGAACAATGCCGCCGTAAGTGCAAGAAGAATGAGACTTCTTAGAGTCTGTGCTTTGATCCTTTCCTGTGAGACCAGTATTAGTTTCCGATACACCACTGCAGGTGCAATGTATTCCTTGGACCTTCACATTGATGATGAAACACAGAAATCACATTGGAATTAAATACAAAAGGCATAATGCCGCCTTAAGCACAAGAATAGTGACTCTTCTTACAGTCGGTGTTTTGAGCTTTCCCTGTGAGACCAGTACTAGTTTCCGACACACCACTGCAGGTTCAATGTATTCCTTAGACATACACATTGACGATGAATCACTGAAATTACATCGGAATTAAATACAAAAGGCACAATGCCACCATACGTGCATGAATAGAGACTCTTCTTACAGCCGGTGTTTTGAGCTTTCCCTGTGAGACCAGTATTAGTTTCCGATACACCACTCCAGGTTCAATGTATTCCTTGGACATACTCATTGACGATGAAACACTGAAATTACATCGGAATTAAATACAAAAGGAACAATGCCGCCTTAACTGCAAGATGAGTGAGACATCTTAGAGTCTGTGCTTTGATCCTTTCCTGTGAGACCAGTATTAGTTTCCGATACACCACTGCAGGTTCAATGTATTCCTTGGACCTTCGCATTGACGGTGAAACACAGAAATCGCATCGGAATTAAATACAAAAGGCACAATGCCGGATTAAGTACAGGAATAGAGACTCTTCTTACTTTCGGTGCTTTGAGCATTCCCTGTGAGACCAGTATTAGTTTCCGATATACCACTGCAGGTTCGATGTATTCCTTGGAACTTCACATTGACGATGAAACACAGAAATCGCATCGGAATTAAATACAAAAGGCACAATGCCGCTTTAAGTACAAGAATAGAGACTCTTCTTACAGTCGGTGCTTTGAGCAATCCCTGTGAGACCGGTATTAGTTTCCGATACACCACTCCAGGTGCAATGTATTCCTTAGACATACACATTGACAATGAAACACAGAAATCGCATCGGAATTAAACACAAAAGGCACAATGCCGCCATAAGTGCCAGAATAGAGACCCTTCTTACAGTCGGTGCTTTGAGCATTCCCTGTGAGACCAGTATTAGATTCCGATACACCTCAGCAGGTACAATGTATTCCTTGGAACTTCACATTGACGATGAAGCACAGAAATCGCATCGGAAGTAAATACAAAAGGCACAATGCCGCCTTTCGTACAAGAATAGAGACTATTCTTACAGTCGGTGCTTTGAGCATTCCCTGTGAGACCAGTATTAGTTTCCAATACACCACTCCAGGTTCAATTTATTCCTTGGACATACTCATTGACGATGAAACACTGAAATTACATCGGAATTAAATACAAAAGGAACAATGCCGCCTTAACTGCAAGATGAGTGAGACTTCTTAGAGTCTGTGCTTTGATCCTTTCCTGTAAGCCCAGTATTAGTTTCCGATACACCACTGCAGGTTCAATGTATTCCTTGGACCTTCGCAGTGACGATGAAACACAGAAATCGCATCGGAATTAAATACAAAAGGCACAATGCCGCCTTAAGGACAGGAATAGAGACTCTTCTTACAGTCGGTGCTTTGAGCATTCCCTGTGAGACCAGTATTAGTCTCCGATATACCACTGCAGGATCAATGTATTCCTTGGACATACGCATTGACGATGAAACACAGAAATCGCATCGGAATTAAATACAAAAGGCACAATGCCGCCCTACGTACAAGAATAGAGACTCTTCTTACATTCGGTGCTTTGAGCATTCCCTGTGAGACCGGTATTAGTTTCCGATACACCACTGCAGGTTCAATATATTCCTTAGACATACACATTGACAATGAAACACAGAAATCGAATCGGAATTAAACTCAAAAGGCACAATGCCGCCATAACTTCCAGAATAGTGTCCCTTCTTACAGTCGGTGCTTTGAGCATTCCCTGTGAGACCAGTATTAGTTTCCGATACACCTCAGCAGGTACAATGTATTCCTTGGAACTTCACATTGATGATGAAACACAGAAATCGCATCGGAATTAAATACAAAAGGCACAATGCCACCTTAAGTACAAGAATTGAGACTCTTCCTACAGTCGATGCTTTGAGCATTCCCTGTGAGACCAGTATTAGTTTCCGATACACCACTGCAGGTTCAATGGATTCCTTGGACATACGCATTGACGATGAAACACAGAAATCGCCTCGGAGTTAATACAAAAGGCACAATGCCGCAATAACCACAAGAATAGAGACTCTTCTTACAGTCGGTGCTTTGAGCATTTCCTGTGAGACCAGTATTAGTTTCCGATACACCACTGCAGGTTCAATGTATTCCTTAGACATACACATTGACGATGAAACACTGAAATTACAATGGAATTAAATACAAAAGGCACAATGCCACCATGAGTGCAAGTATTGAGACTCCTCTTACAGTCGGTGCTTCGAGCATTCCCTGTGAGATCAGTATTAGTTTCGGATACACCACTGCAGGTACAATGTATTCCTTGTACCTTCACATTGACGATGAAACGCAGAAATCGCATCGGAATTAAATGCAAAAGGCACAATGCCGCCTTAAGTACAAGAATAGAGACTCTTCTTACAGTCGGTGCTTTGAGCATTGCCTGTGAGACCAGTAATAGGATCCGATACACCACTGCAGGTTCAATGTATTCCTTGGACCTTCACATTGACGATGAAACACAGAAATCGCATCGGAATCAAATACAAAAGGCACAATGCCGCCTTAAGTACAAGAATAGAGACTCTTCTTACAGTCGGTTCTTTGAGCTTTCCCTGTGAGACCAGTATTAGTTTCCGATACACCACTGCTTGTTCAATGTATTCCTTGGACCTTCACATTGACGATGAAACACAGAATTCGCATCGGAATTAAATACTAAAGGCCTAATGCCGCCTTCAGTACAAGAATAGAGACTCTTCTTACAGTCGGTGCTTTGAGCATTTCCTGTGAGACCAGTATTAGTTTCCGATACACCACTGCAGGTTCAATGTATTGCTTGGACATACACACTGACGATAAAACATAGAAATCGCATCGGAATTAAATACAAAAGGCACAATGCCGCCTTACGTACAAGAATAGAGACTCATCTTACAGTCGGTGCTTTGAGCATTCCCTGTGAGACCAGTATTAGTTTCCGATACACCACACCAGGTTCAATGTATTCCTTGGACATACTCATTGACGATGGAACACTGAAATTACATCGGAATTAAATTCAAAAGGAACAATGCCGCCTTAACGGCAAGATAAGTGAGTCTTCTTAGAGACTGTGCTTTGATCCTTTCCTGTGAGACCAGTATTAGTTTCCGATACACCATTGCAGGTTCAATGTATTCCTTGGACCATCGCATTGACGATGAAACACAGAGATCGAATCGGAACTAAATACAAAAGGCACAATGCCGCAATAAGTACAAGAATAGAGACTCTTCTTACAGTCGGTGCTTTGAGCATTCCCTGTGAGACCAGTATTAGTTTCCGATACACCACTCAAGGTTCAATGTATTCCTTAGACATACACATTGACGATGAAACACTGATATTACATCGGAATTAAATACAAATGGCACAATGCCGCCATAAGTGCAAGAACAGAGACTCCTCTTACAGTCGGTGCTTTGAGCATTCCCTGTGAGACCAGTATTAGTTTCCGATACACCACACCAGGTTCAATGTATTCCTTGGACATACTCATTGACGATGGAACACTGAAATTACATCGGAATTAAATTCAAAAGGAACAATGCCGCCTTAACTGCAAAATGAGTGAGACTTCTTAGAGTCTGTGCTTTGATCCTTTCCTGTGGGACCAGCATTAGTTTCCGATACACCACTCCAGGTTCAATGTATTCCTTGGACATACTCATTGACGATGAAACACTGAAATAACATCGGAATTAAATACAAAAGGAACAATGCCGCCTTAACTGCAAGATGAGTGAGACTTCTTAGAGTCTGTGCTTTGATCCTTCCCTGTGAGACTAGTATTAGTTTCCGATACACCACTGCAGGTTCAATGTATTCCTTGGACCTTCGCATTGACGATGAAACACAGAAACTGCATCGGAATGAAATACAAAAGGCACAATGCCGCCTTAAGTACAGGAATAGAGACTCTTCTTACAGTCGGTGCTTTGAGCATTCCCTGTGAGACCAGTATTAGTTTCCGATATACCACTGCAGGTTCAATGTATTCCTTGGACATACGCATTGACGATGAAACACAGGAATCGCATCGGAATTAAATACAAAAGGCACAATGCCGCCCTACGTACAAGAATAGAGACTCTTCTTACATTCGGTGCTTTGAGCATTCCCTGTGAGACCGGTATTAGTTTCCGATACACCACTGCAGGTTCAATGTATTCCTTAGACATACACATTGACAATGAAACACAGAAATCGCATCGGAATTAAACACAAAATGCACAATGCCGCCATAAGTGCCAGAATAGAGACCCTTCTTACAGTCGGTGGTTTGAGCATTCCCTGTGAGACCAGTATTAGTTTCCGATACACCTCAGCAGGTACAATGTATTCCTTGGAACTTCACATTGACGATGAAACACAGAAATCGCATCGGAATGAAATACAAAAGGCACAATGCCGCCTTAAGTAGAAGAATTGAGACTCTTCCTACAGTCGATGCTTTGAGCATTCCCTGTGAGACCAGTATTAGTTTCCGATACACCACTGCAGGTTCAATGGATTCCTTGGACATACGCATTGACGATAAAACACAGAAATCGCCTCGGAATTAATACAAAAGGGACAATGCCGCAATAAGCACAAGAATAGAGACTCTTCTTACAGTCGGTGCTTTGAGCATTTCCTGTGAGACTAGTATTAGTTTCCGATACACCACTGCAGGTTCAATGTATTCCTTAGACATACACATTGACGATGAAACACTGAAATTACATTGGAATTAAATACAAATGGCACAATGCCACCATAAGTGCAAGTATAGAGACTCCTCTTACAGTCGGTGCTATGAGCATTTCCTGTGAGACCAGTATTAGTTTCCGATACACCACTGCAGGTTCAATGTATTGCTTGGACATACACACTGACGATAAAACATAGAAATCGCATCGGAATTAAATACAAAAGGCACAATGCCGCCTTACGTACAAGAATAGAGACTCATCTTACAGTCTTTGCTTTGAGCATTCCCTGTGAGACCAGTATTAGTTTCCGATACACCACACCAGGTTCAATGTATTCCTTGGACATACTCATTGACGATGGAACACTGAAATTACATCGGAATTAAATTCAAAAGGAACAATGCCGCCTTAACGGCAAGATAAGTGAGGCTTCTTAGAGACTGTGCTTTGATCCTTTCCTGTGAGACCAGTATTAGTTTCCGATACACCATTGCAGGTTCAATGTATTCCTTGGACCATCGCATTGACGATGAAACACAGAGATCGAATCGGAACTAAATACAAAAGGCACAATGCCGCAATAAGTACAAGAATAGAGACTCTTCTTACAGTCGGTGCTTTGAGCATTCCCTGTGAGACCAGTATTAGTTTCCGATACACCACTCAAGGTTCAATGTATTCCTTAGACATACACATTGACGATGAAACACTGATATTACATCGGAATTAAATACAAATGGCACAATGCCGCCATAAGTGCAAGAACAGAGACTCCTCTTACAGTCGGTGCTTTGAGCATTCCCTGTGAGACCAGTATTAGTTTCCGATACACCACACCAGGTTCAATGTATTCCTTGGACATACTCATTGACGATGGAACACTGAAATTACATCGGAATTAAATTCAAAAGGAACAATGCCGCCTTAACTGCAAAATGAGTGAGACTTCTTAGAGTCTGTGCTTTGATCCTTTCCTGTGGGACCAGCATTAGTTTCCGATACACCACTCCAGGTTCAATGTATTCCTTGGACATACTCATTGACGATGAAACACTGAAATAACATCGGAATTAAATACAAAAGGAACAATGCCGCCTTAACTGCAAGATGAGTGAGACTTCTTAGAGTCTGTGCTTTGATCCTTCCCTGTGAGACTAGTATTAGTTTCCGATACACCACTGCAGGTTCAATGTATTCCTTGGACCTTCGCATTGACGATGAAACACAGAAACTGCATCGGAATGAAATACAAAAGGCACAATGCCGCCTTAAGTACAGGAATAGAGACTCTTCTTACAGTCGGTGCTTTGAGCATTCCCTGTGAGACCAGTATTAGTTTCCGATATACCACTGCAGGTTCAATGTATTCCTTGGACATACGCATTGACGATGAAACACAGGAATCGCATCGGAATTAAATACAAAAGGCACAATGCCGCCCTACGTACAAGAATAGAGACTCTTCTTACATTCGGTGCTTTGAGCATTCCCTGTGAGACCGGTATTAGTTTCCGATACACCACTGCAGGTTCAATGTATTCCTTAGACATACACATTGACAATGAAACACAGAAATCGCATCGGAATTAAACACAAAATGCACAATGCCGCCATAAGTGCCAGAATAGAGACCCTTCTTACAGTCGGTGGTTTGAGCATTCCCTGTGAGACCAGTATTAGTTTCCGATACACCTCAGCAGGTACAATGTATTCCTTGGAACTTCACATTGACGATGAAACACAGAAATCGCATCGGAATGAAATACAAAAGGCACAATGCCGCCTTAAGTAGAAGAATTGAGACTCTTCCTACAGTCGATGCTTTGAGCATTCCCTGTGAGACCAGTATTAGTTTCCGATACACCACTGCAGGTTCAATGGATTCCTTGGACATACGCATTGACGATAAAACACAGAAATCGCCTCGGAATTAATACAAAAGGGACAATGCCGCAATAAGCACAAGAATAGAGACTCTTCTTACAGTCGGTGCTTTGAGCATTTCCTGTGAGACTAGTATTAGTTTCCGATACACCACTGCAGGTTCAATGTATTCCTTAGACATACACATTGACGATGAAACACTGAAATTACATTGGAATTAAATACAAATGGCACAATGCCACCATAAGTGCAAGTATAGAGACTCCTCTTACAGTCGGTGCTATGAGCATTTCCTGTGAGACCAGTATTAGTTTCCGATACACCACTGCAGGTTCAATGTATTGCTTGGACATACACACTGACGATAAAACATAGAAATCGCATCGGAATTAAATACAAAAGGCACAATGCCGCCTTACGTACAAGAATAGAGACTCATCTTACAGTCTTTGCTTTGAGCATTCCCTGTGAGACCAGTATTAGTTTCCGATACACCACACCAGGTTCAATGTATTCCTTGGACATACTCATTGACGATGGAACACTGAAATTACATCGGAATTAAATTCAAAAGGAACAATGCCGCCTTAACGGCAAGATAAGTGAGGCTTCTTAGAGACTGTGCTTTGATCCTTTCCTGTGAGACCAGTATTAGTTTCCGATACACCATTGCAGGTTCAATGTATTCCTTGGACCATCGCATTGACGATGAAACACAGAGATCGAATCGGAACTAAATACAAAAGGCACAATGCCGCAATAAGTACAAGAATAGAGACTCTTCTTACAGTCGGTGCTTTGAGCATTCCCTGTGAGACCAGTATTAGTTTCCGATACACCACTCAAGGTTCAATGTATTCCTTAGACATACACATTGACGATGAAACACTGATATTACATCGGAATTAAATACAAATGGCACAATGCCGCCATAAGTGCAAGAACAGAGACTCCTCTTACAGTCGGTGCTTTGAGCATTCCCTGTGAGACCAGTATTAGTTTCCGATACACCACACCAGGTTCAATGTATTCCTTGGACATACTCATTGACGATGGAACACTGAAATTACATCGGAATTAAATTCAAAAGGAACAATGCCGCCTTAACTGCAAAATGAGTGAGACTTCTTAGAGTCTGTGCTTTGATCCTTTCCTGTGGGACCAGCATTAGTTTCCGATACACCACTCCAGGTTCAATGTATTCCTTGGACATACTCATTGACGATGAAACACTGAAATAACATCGGAATTAAATACAAAAGGAACAATGCCGCCTTAACTGCAAGATGAGTGAGACTTCTTAGAGTCTGTGCTTTGATCCTTCCCTGTGAGACTAGTATTAGTTTCCGATACACCACTGCAGGTTCAATGTATTCCTTGGACCTTCGCATTGACGATGAAACACAGAAACTGCATCGGAATGAAATACAAAAGGCACAATGCCGCCTTAAGTACAGGAATAGAGACTCTTCTTACAGTCGGTGCTTTGAGCATTCCCTGTGAGACCAGTATTAGTTTCCGATATACCACTGCAGGTTCAATGTATTCCTTGGACATACGCATTGACGATGAAACACAGGAATCGCATCGGAATTAAATACAAAAGGCACAATGCCGCCCTACGTACAAGAATAGAGACTCTTCTTACATTCGGTGCTTTGAGCATTCCCTGTGAGACCGGTATTAGTTTCCGATACACCACTGCAGGTTCAATGTATTCCTTAGACATACACATTGACAATGAAACACAGAAATCGCATCGGAATTAAACACAAAAGGCACAATGCCGCCATAAGTGCCAGAATAGAGACCCTTCTTACAGTCGGTGGTTTGAGCATTCCCTGTGAGACCAGTATTAGTTTCCGATACACCTCAGCAGGTACAATGTATTACTTGGAACTTCACATTGACGATGAAACACAGAAATCGCATCGGAATGAAATACAAAAGGCACAATGCCGCCTTAAGTAGAAGAATTGAGACTCTTCCTACAGTCGATGCTTTGAGCATTCCCTGTGAGACCAGTATTAGTTTCCGATACACCACTGCAGGTTCAATGGATTCCTTGGACATACGCATTGACGATAAAACACAGAAATCGCCTCGGAATTAATACAAAAGGGACAATGCCGCAATAAGCACAAGAATAGAGACTCTTCTTACAGTCGGTGCTTTGAGCATTTCCTGTGAGACTAGTATTAGTTTCCGATACACCACTGCAGGTTCAATGTATTCCTTAGACATACACATTGACGATGAAACACTGAAATTACATTGGAATTAAATACAAATGGCACAATGCCACCATAAGTGCAAGTATAGAGACTCCTCTTACAGTCGGTGCTATGAGCATTCCCTGTGAGATCAGTATTAGTTTCCGATACACCACTGCAGGTACAAAGCATTCCTTGTACCTTCACATTGACGATGAAACACAGAAATCACATCGGAATTAAATGCAAAAGGCACAATGCCGCCTTAAATACAAGAATAGAGACTCTTCTTACAGTCGGTGCTTTGAGCATTGCCTGTGAGACCAGTAATAGTATCCGATACACCACTGCAGTTTCAATGTATTCCTTGGACCTTCACATTGACGATGAAACACAGAAATCGCATCGGAATCAAATACAAAATTCACAATGCCTCCTTAAGTACAAGAATAGAGACTCTTCTTACAGTCGGTTCTTTGAGCTTTCCCTGTGAGACCAGTATTAGTTTCCGATACACCACTGCAGAATCAATGTATCCCTTATACCTTCACATTGACGATGAAACACAGAATTCGCATCGGAATTAAATACTAAAGGCATAATGCCGCCTTCAGTACAAGAATAGAGTCTCTTCTTACAGTCGGTGCTTTGAGCATTTCCTGTGAGACCAGTATTAGTTTCCGATACACCACTGGAGGGTCAATGTATTGCTTGGACATACACACTGACGATGAAACATAGAAATCGCATCGGAATTAAATACAAATGGCACAATGCCGCCTTACGTACAAGAATAGGGACTCATCTTACAGTCGGTGCTTTGAGCATTCCCTGTGAGACAAGTATTAGTTTCCGATACACCACACCAGGTTCAATGTATTCCTTGGACATACTCATTGACGATGAAACACTGAAATTACATCGGAATTAAATACAAAAGGAACAATGCCGCCTTAACTGCAAGATGAGTGAGACTTCTTAGAGTCATTGCTTTGATCCTTTCCTGTGGGACCAGTATTAGTTTCCGATACACCACTCCAGGTTCAATGTATTCCTTGGACATACTCATTGACGATGAAACACTGAAATTAAGTCGGAATTCAATACAAAAGGGACAATGCCTCCTTAACGGCAAGATGAGTAAGACTTCTTAAGGTCTGTGCTTTGATCCTTTCCTGTGAGACCAGTATTAGTTTCCGATACACCACTGCAGGTTCAAGTTATTCCTTGGACCTTCGCATTGACAATGAAACACAGAAATCGAATCGGAACTAAATACAAAAATCACAATGCCGTAATAAGTACAAGAATAGAGTCTCTTCTTACAGTCGGTGCTTTGAGCATTCCCTGTGAGACCAGTATTAGATTCCGATACACCTCAGCAGGTACAATGTATTCCTTGGAACTTCACATTGACGATGAAACACAGAAATCGCCTCGGAATTAATACAAAAGGCACAATGCCGCAATAAGCACAAGAATAGAGACTCTTCTTACAGTCGGTGCTTTGAGCATTTCCTGTGAGCCCAGTATTAGTTTCCGATACACCACTGCAGGTTCAATGTATTCCTTAGACATACACATTGACGATGAAACACTGAAATTACATTGGAATTAAATAAAAAAGGCACAATGCCACCATAAGTGCAAGTATAGAGACTCCTCTTACAGTCGGTGCTTTGAGCATTCCCTGTGAGATCAGTATTAGTTTCCGATACACCACTGCAGGTACAATGTATTCCTTGTACCTTCACATTGACGATGAAACACAGAAATCGCATCGGAATTAAATGCAAAAGGCACAATGCCGCCTTAAGTACAAGAATAGAGACTCTTCTTACAGTCGGTGCTTTGAGCATTGCCTGTGAGACCAGTAATAGTATCCGATTCACCACTGCAGGTTCTATGTATTCCTTGGACCTACACATTGACGATGAAACACAGAAATCGCATCGGAATCAAATACAAAAGGCACAATGCCGCCTTAAGTACAAGAATAGAGACTCTTCTTACAGTCGGTTTTTTGAGCTTTCCCTGTGAGACCAGTATTAGTTTCCGATACACCACTGCAGGATCAATGTATTCCTTGGACCTTCACATTGACGATGAAACACAGAATTCGCATCGGAATTAAATACTAAAGGCATAATGCCACCTTCAGTACAAGAATAGAGTCTCTTCTTACAGTTGGTGCTTTAAGCATTTCCTGTGAGACCAGTATTAGTTTCCGATACACCACTGCAGGTTCAATGTATTGCTTGGACATACACACTGACGATGAAACATAGAAATCGCGTCGGAATTAAATACAAAAGGCACAATGCCGCCTTACGTACAAGAATAGAGACTCATCTTGCAGTCGGTGCTTTGAGCATTCCCTGTGATACCAGTATTAGTTTCCGATACACCACTGCAGGTTCAATGTATTGCTTGGATATACTCATTGACGATGAAACACTGAAATTACATCGGAATTAAATACAAAAGGAACAATGCCGCCTTAACTGCAAGATGAGTGAGACTTCTTAGAGTCTGTGCTTTGATCCTTTCCTGTGGGACCAGTATTACTTTCCGATACACCACTCCAGGTTCAATGTATTCCTTGGACATACTCATTGACGATGAAACACTGAAATTACATCGGAATTAAATACAAAAGGAACAATGCCGCCTTAACGGCAAGATGAGTAAGACTTCTTAAGGTCTGTGCTTTGATCCTTTCCTGTGAGACCAGTATTAGTTTCCGATACACCACTGCAGGTTCAATGTATTCCTTGGACCTTCGCATTGACAATGAAACACAGAAATCGAATCGGAACTAAATACAAAAGCCACAATGCCGCAATAAGTACAAGAATAGAGACTCGTCTTACAGTCGGTGCTTTGAGCATTCCCTGTGAGACCAGTATTAGATTCCGATACACCTCAGCAGGTACAATGTATTCCTTGGAACTTCACATTGACGATGAAACACAGAAACCGCCTCGGAATTAATACAAAAGGCACAATGCCGCAATAAGCACAAGAATAGGGACTCTTCTTACAGTCGGTGCTTTGAGCATTTCCTGTGAGACCAGTATTAGTTTCCGATACACCACTGCAGGTTCAATGTATTCCTTAGACATACACATTGACGATGAAACACTGAAATTACATTGGAATTAAATACAAAAGGCACAATGCCACCATAAGTGCAAGTATAGAGACTACTCTTACAGTCGGTGCTTTGAGCATTCCCTGTGAGATCAGTATTAGTTTCCGATACACCACTGCAGGTACAATGTATTCCTTGTACCTTCACATTGACGATGAAACACAGAAATCGCATCGGAATTAAATGCAAAAGGCACAATGCCGCCTTAAGTACAAGAATAGAGACTCTTCTTACAGTCGGTGTTTGAGCATTGCCTGTGAGACCAGTAATAGTATCCGATACACCACTGCAGGTTCAATGTATTCCTTGGACCTACACACTGACGATGAAACACAGAAATCGCATCGGAATCAAATACAAAAGGCACAATGCCGCCTTAAGTACAAGAATAGAGACTCTTCTTACAGTCGGTTCTTTGAGCTTTCCCTGTGAGACCAGTATAAGTTTCCGATACACCACTGCAGGATCAATGTATTGCTTGGACTTACTCATTGACGATGAAACACTGAAATTACATCGGGATTAAATACAAAAGGAACAATGCCGCCTTAACTGCAAGATGAGTGAGACTTCTTAGAGTCTGTGCTTTGATCCTTTCCTGTGGGACCAGTATTAGTTTCCGATACACCACTCCAGGTTCAATGTATACCTTGGACATACTCATTGACGATGAAACACTGAAATTACATCGGAATTAAATACAAAAGGAACAATGCCGCCTTAACGGCAAGATAAGACTTCTTAAGGTCTGTGCTTTGATCCTTTCCTGTGAGACCAGTATTAGTTTCCGATACACCACTGCAGGTTCAATGTATTCCTTGGACCTTCGCATTGACAATGAAACACAGAAATCGAATCGGAACTAAATGCAAAAGGCACAATGCCGCAATAAGTACAAGAATAGAGACTCTTCTTACAGTCGGTGCTTTGAGCATTCCCTGTGAGACCAGTATTAGATTCCGATACACCTCAGCAGGTACAATGTATTCCTTGGAACTTCACATTGACGATGAAACACAGAAATCGCCTCGGAATCAATACAAAAGGCACAATGCCGCAATAAGCACAAGAATAGAGACTCTTCTTACTGTCGGTGCTTTGAGGATTTCCTGTGAGACCAGTATTAGTTTCCGATACACCACTGCAGGTTCAATGTATTCCTTAGACATACACATTGACGATGAAACACTGAAATTACATTGGAATTATATACAAAAGGCACAATGCCACCATAAGTGCAAGTATAGAAACTCCTCTTACAGTCGGTGCTTTGAGCATTCCCTGTGAGATCAGTATTAGTTTCCGATACACCACTGCAGGTACAATGTATTCCTTGTACCTTCACATTGACGATGAAACACAGAAATCGCATCGGAATTAAATGCAAAAGGCACAATGCCGCCTTAAGTACAAGAATAGTGACTCTTCTTACAGTCGGTGCTTTGAGCATTGCCTGTGAGACCAGTAATAGTATCCGATACACCACTGCAGGTTCAATGTATTCCTTGGACCTTCACATTGACGATGAAACACAGAAATCGCATCGGAATCAAATACAAAAGGCACAATGCCGCCTTAAGTCCAAGAATAGAGACTCTTCTTACAGTCGGTTCTTTGAGCTTTCCCTGTGAGACCAGTATTAGTTTCCGATACACCACTGCAGGATCAATGTATTCCTTGGACCTTCACATTGACGATGAAAACAGAATTCGCATCGGACTTAAATACTAAAGGCATAATGCCGCCTTCAGTACAAGATTAGAGTCTCTTCTCACAGTAGGTGATTTGAGCATTTCCTGTGAGACCAGTATTAGTTTCCGATACACCACTGCAGGATCAATGTATTGCTTGGACATACAAACTGACGATGAAACATAGAAATCGCATCGGAATTAAATACAAAAGGCACAATGCCGCCTTAACGGCAAAATAAGTGAGGCTTCTTTGAGTCTGTGCTTTGATCCTTTCCTGTGAGACCAGTATTAGTTTCCGATACACCATTGCAGGATCAATGTATTCCTTGGACCATCGCATTGACGATGAAACACAGAGATCGAATCGGAACAAAATACAAAAAAGCACAATGCCGCAGTAAGTACAAGAATAGAGACTCTTCTTACAGTCGGTGCTTTGAGCATTCTCTGTGAGACCAGTATATGTTCCGATACACCACTGCAGGTTCAATGTATTCCTTAGACATACACATTGACGATGAAACACTGATTTTACATCGGAATTAAATACAAATGGCACCATGCCGCCATAAGTGCAAGAATAGAGACTCCTCTTACAGTCGGTGCTTTGAGCATTCCGTGTGAGACCAATATTAGTTTCCGATACACCACTGCAGGTACAATGTATTCCTTGTACCTTCACATTGACGATGAAACACAGAATTTGCATCGGAATTAAATACTTAAGGCATTATGCCGCCTTCAGTACAAGAATAGAGTCTCTTCTTACAGTCGGTGCTTTGAGCAATTCCTGTGAGACCAGTATTAGTTTCCGATACACCACTGCAGGTTCAATGTATTCCTTGGACATACTCATTGACGATGAAACACTGAAAATACATCGGAATTAAATACAAAAGGAATAATGCCGCCTTAACGGCAAGATGAGTAAGACATCTTAAGGTCTGTGCTTTGATCCTTTCCTGTGAGACCAGTATTAGTTTCCGATACACCACTGCAGGTTCAATGTATTCCTTGGACCTTCGCATTGACAATGAAACACAGAAATCGAATCGGAACTAAATACAAAAGGCACAATGCCGCAATAAGTACAAGAATAGAGACTCTTCTTACAGTCGGTGCTTTGAGCATTCCCTGTGAGACCAGTATTAGATTCCGATACTCCTCAGCAGGTACAATGTATTCCTTGGAACTTCACATTGACGATGAAACACAAAAATCGCCTCGGAATTAATACAAAAGGCACAATGCCGCAATAAGCACAAGAATAGAGACTCTTCTTACAGTCGGTGCTTTGAGCATTTCCTGTGAGACCAGTATTAGTTTCCGATACACCACTGCAAGTTCAATGTATTCCTTAGACATACACATTGACGATGAAACACTGACATTACATTGGAATTAAATACAGAAGGCACAATGCCACCATAAGTGCAAGTATAGAGACTCCTCTTACAGTCGGTGCTTTGAGCATTTCCTGTGAGATCAGTATTAGTTTCCGATACACCACTGCAGGTACAATGTATTCCTTGTACCTTCACATTGACGATGAAACACAGATATCGCATCGGAATTAAATGCAAAAGGCACAATGCCGCATTAAGTACAAGAATAGAGACTCTTCTTACAGTCGGTGATTTGAGCATTGCCTGTGAGACCAGTAAAAGTATCCGATACACCACTGCAGGTTCAATGTATTCCTTGGACCTTCACATTGACGATGAAACACAGAAATCGCATCGGAATCAAATACAAAAGGCACAATGCCGCCTTAAATACAAGAATAGAGACTCTTCTTACAGTCGGTTCTTTGAGCTTTCCCTGTGAGACCAGTATTAGTTTCCGATACCCCACTCCAGGATCAATGTATTGCTTGGACATACACACTGACGATGAAACATAGAAATCGCATCGGAATTAAATACAAAAGGCACAATGCCGCCTTACCTACAAGAATAGAGACTCATCTTACAGTCGGTGCTTTGAGCATTCCCTGTGAGACCAGTATTAGTTTCCGATACACCACTGCAGGTTCAATGTATTGATTGGACATACTCATTGACGATGAAACACTGATATTACATCGGAATTAAATACAAAAGGAACAATGCCGCCTTAACTGCAAGATGAGTGAGACTTCTTAGAGTCTGTGCTTTGATCCTTTCCTGTGGGACCAGTATTAGTTTCCGATACACCACTCCAGGTTCAATGTATTCCTTGGACATACTCATTGACGATGAAACACTGAAATTACATCGGAATTAAATAAAAAGGAACAATGCCGCCTTAACGGCAAGATGAGTAAGACTTCTTAAGGTCTGTGCTTTGATCCTTTCCTGTGAGACCAGTATTAGTTTCCGATACACCACTGCAGGTTCAATGTATTCCTTGGACCTTCGCATTGACAATGAAACACAGAAATCGAATCGGAACTAAATACAAAAGGCACAATGCGCAATAAGTACAAGAATAGAGACTCTTCTTACAGTCGGTGTTTTGAGCATTCCCTATGAGAGCAGTATTAGATTCCGATACACCTCAGCAGGTACAATGTATTCCTTGGAACTTCACATTGACCATGAAACACAGAAATCGCCTCGGAATTAATACAAAAGGCACAATGCCGCAATAAGCACAAGAATAGAGACTCTTCTTACAGTCGGTGCTTTGAGCATTTCCTGTGAGACCAGTATTAGTTTCCGATACACCACTGCAGGTTCAATGTATTCCTTAGACATACACATTGACGATGAAACACTGAAATTACATTGGAATTAAATACAAAAGGCACAATGCCACCGTAAGTGCAAGTATAGAGACTCCTCTTACAGTCGGTGCTTTGAGCATTCCCTGTGAGATCAGTATTAGTTTCCGATACACCACTGCAGGTACAATGAATTCCTTGTACCTTCACACTGACGATGAAACACAGAAAACGCATCGGAATTAAATGCAAAAGGCACAATGCCGCCTTAAGTACAAGAATAGAGACTCTTCTTACAGTCGGTGCTTTGAGCATTGCCTGTGAGACCAGTAATAGTATCCGATACACCACTGCAGGTTCAATGTATTCCTTGGACCTTCACATTGACGATGAAACACAGAAATCGCATCGGAATCAAATACAAAATACACAATGCCGCCTTAAGTACAAGAATAGAGACTCTTCTTACAGTCGGTTCTTTGAGCTTTCCCTGTGAGACCAGTATTAGTTTCCGATACACCACTGCAGGATAAATGTATTCCTTGGACCTTCACATTGACGATGAAACACAGAATTCGCATCGGAATTAAATACTAAAGGCATAATGCTGCCTTCAGTACAAGAATAGAGTCTCTTCTTACAGTCGGTGCTTTGAGCATTTCCTGTGAGACCAGTATTAGTTTCCGATATACCACTGCAGGTTCAATGTAATGCTTGGACATACTCACTGACGATGAAACATAGAAATCGCATCGGAATTAAATACAAAAGGCACAATGCCGCCTTACGTACAAGAATAGAGACTCATCTTACAGTCGGTGCTTTGAGCATTCCCTGTGAGACCAGTATTAGTTTCCGATACACCACACCAGGTTCAATGTATTCCTTGGACATACTCATTGACGATGGAACACTGAAATTACATCGGAATTAAATTCAAAAGGAACAATGCCGCCTTAACGGCAAGATAAGTGAGGCTTCTTAGAGTCTGTGCTTTGATCCTTTCCTGTGAGACCAGTATTAGTTTCCGATACACCATTGCAGGTTCAATGTATTCCTTGGACCATCGCATTGACGATGAAACACAGAGATCGAATCGGAACTAAATACAAAAGGCACAATGCCGCAATAAGTACAAGAATAGAGACTCTTCTTACAGTCGGTGCTTTGAGCATTCCCTGTGAGACCAGTATTAGTTTCCGATACACCACTGCAGGTTCAATGTATTCCTTAGACATACACATTTACGATGAAACACTGATATTACATCGGAATTAAATACAAATGGCACAATGCCGCCATAAGTGCAAGAATAGAGACTCCTCTTACAGTCGGTGCTTTGCACATTCCGTGTGAGACCAATATTAGTTTCCGATACACCACTGCAGGTACAATGTATTCCTTGTACCATCACAATGACGATGAAACACCGAATTTGCATGGGAATTAAATACTAAAGGCTTAATGCCGCCTTCAGTACAAGAATAGAGTCTCTTCTTACAGTCGGTGCTTTGAGCATTTCCTGTGAGACCAGTATTAGTTTCCGATACACCACTGCAGGTTCAATGTATTCCGTGGACATACTCATTGACGATGAAACACTGAAATTACATCGGAATTAAATACAAAAGGAACAATGCCGCCTTAACGGCACGATGAGTAAGACTTCTTAAGGTCTGTGCTCTGATCCTTTCCTGTGAGACCAGTATTAGTTTCCGATACACCACTGCAGGTTCAATGTATTCCTTGGACCTTCGCATTGACAATGAAACACAGAAATCGAATCGGAACTAAATACAAAAGGCACAATGCCGCAATAAGTACAAGAATAGAGACTCTTCTTACAGTCGATGCTTTGAGCATTCCCTGTGAGACCAGTATTAGTTTCCGATACACTACTGCAGGTTCAATGTATTCCTTGGACATACGCATTGACGATGAAACACAGAAATTGCATCGGAATTAAATACAAATGGCACAATGCCGCCCTACGTACAAGAATAGAGACTCTTCTTACATTCGGTGCTTTGAGCATTCCCTGTGAGACCGGTATTAGTTTCCGATACACCACTGCAGGTTCAATGTATTCCTTAGACATACACATTGACAATGAAGCACAGAAATCGCATCGGAATTAAACTCAAAAGGCACAATGCTGCCATAAGTGCCAGAATAGAGACCCTTCTTACAGTCGGTGCTTTGAGCATTGCCTGTGAGACCAGTAATAGTATCCGATACACCACTGCAGGTTCAATGTATTCCTTGGACCTTCACATTGAAGATGAAACACAGAAAACGCATCGGAATCAAATACAAAAGGCACAATGGCGCCTTAAGTACAAGAACAGAGACTCTTCTTACAGTCGGTTCTTTGAGCTTTGACTGTGAGACCAGTATTAGTTTCCGATACACCACTGCAGGTTCAATGTATTCCTTGGACTTTCACATTGACGATGAAACACAGAATTCGCATCGGAATTAAATACTAAAGGCTTAATGCCGCCATCAGTACAAGAATAGAGTCCCTTCTTACAGTCGGTGCTTTGAGCATTTCCTGTGAGACCAGTATTAGTTTCCGATACACCACTGCAGGTTCAATGTATTGCTTGGACATACACACTGACGATGAAACATAGAAATCGCATCGGAATTAAATACAAAAGGCACAATGCCGCCTTACGTACAAGAATAGAGACTCATCTTACAGTCGGTGCTCTGAGCATTCCCTGTGAGACCAGTATTAGTTTCCGATACACCACACCAGGTTCAATGTATTCCTTGGACGTACTCATTGACGATGGAACAATGAAATTACATCGGAATAAAATTCAAAAGGAACAATGCCGCCTTAACGGCAAGATAAGTGAGGCTTCTTAGAGTCTGTGCTTTGATCCTTTCCTGTGAGACCAGTATTAGTTTCCGATACACCATTGCAGGTTCAATGTATTCCTTGGCCCATCGCATTGACGATGAAACACAGAGATCGAATCGGAACTAAATACAAAAGGCACAATGCCGCAATAAGTACAAGAATAGAGCCTCTTCTTACAGTCGGTGCTTTGAGCATTCCCTGTGAGACCAGTATTAGTTTCCGATACACCACTGCAGGTTTAATGTATTCCTTAGACATACACATTGACGATGAAACACTGATATAAAATCGGAATTAAATACAAATGGCACAATGCCCCCATAAGTGCAAGAATAGAGACTCCCCTTACAGTCGGTGCTTTGAGCATTCCCTGTGAGACCAATATTAGTTTCCGATACACCACTGCAGGTACAATATATTCCTTGTACCTTCACATTGACGATGAAACACAGAATTTGCATCGGAATTAAATACTAAAGGCATAATGCCGCCTTCAGTACAAGAATAGAGTCTCTTCTTACAGTCGGTGCTTTGAGCATTTCCTGTGAGACCAGTATTAGTTTCCGATACACCACTGCAGGTTCAATGTATTGCTTGGACATACACATTGACGATGAAACACAGAAATCACATCGGAATTAAGTACAAAAGGCACAATGCCGCCTTCAGTACAAGAATAGAGACTCTTCTTACAGTCGGTGCTTTGAGCATTTCCTGTGAGACCAGTATTAGTTTCTGATACACCACTGCTGGTTCAATGTATTCCTTGGACATACGCATTGACGATGACACACATAAATCGCATCCGAATTAAATACAAAAGGCACAAGGCCTCCTTACGTACAAGAAAAGAGACTCTTCTTACAGTCGGTGCTTTGAGCATTCCCTGTGAGACCAGTATTAGTTTCCGATACACCACTGCAAGTTCAATGAATTCCTTAGACATACACATTGACGAAGAAACACTGAAATTACATCGGAATTAAATACAAAAGTAACAATGCCGCCATAAGTGCAAGAATAGAGACTCTTCTTACAGTCGGTGCTTTGAGCTTTCCCTGTGAGACCAGTATTAGTCTCTGATACACCACTCCAGGTTCAATGTATTCCTTGGACATACTCATTGACGATGAAACACTGAAATTACATCGGAATTAAATACAAAAGGAACAATGCCGCCTTAACGGCAAGATGAGTAAGACTTCTTAAGGTCTGTGCTTTGATCCTTTCCTGTGAGACCAGTATTAGTTTCCGATACACCACTGCAGGTTCAATGTATTCCCTGGACCTTCGCATTGACAATGAAACACAGAAATCGAATCGGAACTAAATACAAAAGGCACAATGCCGCAATAAGTACAAGAATAGAGACTCTTCTTACAGTCGGTGCTTTGAGCATTCCCTGTGAGACCAGTATTAGTTTCCGATACACCACTGCAGGTTCAATGTATTACTTAGACATACACATTGGCGACGAAACATTGAAATTACATCGGAATTAAATACAAATGGCACAATGCCGCCATAAGTGCAAGAATAGAGACTCCTCTTACAGTAGGTGCTATGAGCAATCCCTGTGAGACCAGTATTAGTTTCCGATACACCACTGCAGGTACAATGTATTCCTTGTACCTTCACATTGACGATGAAACACAGAAATCGCATCGCAATTAAATACAAAAGGCACAATGCCGCCTTAAGTACAAGAATAGAGACTCTTCTTACAGTCGGTGTTTTGAGCATTCCCTGTGAGACCAGTATTAGTTTCTGATACACCACTGCAGGTTCAATGTTTTCCTTGGACATACACATTGACGATGAAACACAGAAATCGCATCGGAATTAAATACAAAACGCACAATGCCGCCTTTCGTACAAGAATACAGACTCTTCTTACAGTCGGTGCTTTGAGAATTCCCTGTGAGACCAGTATTAGTTTCCGATACTCCACTGCAGGTTCAATGTATTCCTTGGACCTTCGCATTGACGATGAAACACAGAAATCGCATCGGAATTAAATACAAAAGGCACAATGCCGCCTTAAGTACAAGAATAGAGACTCTTCTAACAGTCGGTGCCTTGAGCATTCCCTGTGAGACCAGTATTAGTTTCCGATACACAACTGCAGGATCAATGAACTCCTTAGACATACACATTGACGATGAAACACTGAAATTACATCGGAATTAAATACAAAAGGCACAATGCCGCCTTAAGTACAGGAATAGAGACTCTTCTTACAGTCGGTGCTTTGAGCATTCCCTGTGAGACCAGTATTAGTTTCCGATATACCACTGCAGGTTCAATGTATTCCTTGGACATACGCATTGACGATGAAACACAGAAATCGCATCGGAATTACATACAAAAGGCACAATGCCGCCCTACGTACAAGAATAGAAACTCTTCTTACATTCGGTGCTTTGAGCATTCCCTGTGAGACCGGTATTAGTTTCCGATACACCACTGCAGGTTCATTGTATTCCTTAGACATACACATTGACAATGAAACACAGAAATCGCATCGGAATTAAACTCAAAAAGCACAATGCCGCCATAAGTGCCAGAATAGAGACTCTTCTTACAGTCGGTGATTTGAGCATTCCCTGTGAGACCAGTATTAGTTTCCGATACACCACTGCAGGTACAATGTATTCCTTGTACCTTCACATTGACGATGAAACACAGAAATCGCATCGGTATTAAATACAAAAGGCACAATGCCGCATTAAGTACAAGAATAGAGACTCTTCTAACAGTCGGTGCCTTGAGCATTCCCTGTGAGACCAGTATTAGTTTCCGATACACAACTGCAGGTTCAATGAACTCCTTAGACATACACATTGACGATGAAACACTGAAATTACATCGGAATTAAATACAAAAGGCACAATGCCGCCATAAGTGCAAGAATAGAGACTCTTCTTACAGTCGGTGCTTTGAGATTTCCCTGTGAGACCAGTATTAGTTTCCGATACACCACTGCAGGTTCAATGTATTCCTTGGACCTTCGCATTGACAATGAAACACAGAAATCGAATCGGAACTAAATACAAAAGGCACAATGCCGCAATAAGTACAAGAATTGAGACTCTTCTTACAGTCGGTGCTTTGAGCATTCCCCGTGAGACCAGTATTAGTTTCCGATACACCACTGCAGGCTCAATGTATTCCTTAGACATACACATTGGCGATGAAACATTGTAATTACATCGGAATTAAATACAAATGGCACAATGCCGCCATAAGTGCAAGAATAGAGACTCCTCTTACAGTCGGTGCTTTGAGCATTCCCTGTGAGACCAGTATTAGTTTCCGATACATTACTGCAGGTACAATGTATTCCTTGTAACTTCACATTGACGATGAAACACAGTCATCGCATCGGAATTAAATACAAAAGGCACAATGCCGCCTTAAGTACAAGAATAGAGACTCTTCTTACAGTCGGTGCTTTGAGCATTCCCTGTGAGACCAGTATTAGTTTCTGATCCACCACTGCAGGTTCAATGTATTCCTTAGACATACACATTGACGATGAAACAAAGAAATCGCATCGGAATTAAATACAAAAGGCACAATGCCGCCTTTCGTACAAGAATAGAGACTCTTCATACAGTCGGTGCTTTGAGAATTCCCTGTGAGACCAGTATTAGTTTCCGATATACCACTGCAGGTTCAATGTATTCCTTGGACATACGCATTGACGATGAAACACAGAAATCGCATCGGAATTAAATACAAAAGGCACAATGCCGCCCTACGTACAAGAATAGAGACTCTTCTTACATTCGGTGCTTTGAGCATTCCCTGTGAGACCGGTATTAGTTTCTGATACACCACTGCTGGTTCAATGTATTCCTTAGACATACACATTGACAATGAAACACAGAAATCGCATCGGAATTAAACTCGAAAGGCACAATGCCGCCATAACTGCCAGAATAGCGACCCTTCTTACAGTCGGTGCTTTGAGCATTCCCTGTGAGACCAGTATTAGTTTCCGATACACCACTGCAGGTACAATGTATTCCTTGTACCTTCACATTGACGATGAAACACAGAAATCGCATCGGAATTAAATACAAAAGGCACAATGTCGCCTTAAGTACAAGAATAGAGACTCTTCTTACAGTCGGTGTTTTGAGCATTCCCTGTGAGCCCAGTATTAGATTCTGATACACCACTGCAGGTTCAATGTATTCCTTGGACATACACATTGACGATGAAACACAGAAATCGCATCGGAATTAAATACAAAAGGCACAATGCCGCCTTTCGTACAAGAATAGAGACTCTTCTTACAGTCGGTGCCGTGAGCATTCCCTGTGAGACCAGTATTAGTTTCCGACACACCACTGCAGGTTCAATGAATTCCTTAGACGTACACATTGACGATGAAACACTGAAATTACATCGGAATTAAATACAAAAGGCACAATGCCGCCATAAGTGGAAGAATTGAGACTCTTCTTACAGTCGGTGCTTTGAGCTTTCCCTGTGAGACCAGTATTAGTTTCCGATTCACCACTCCAGGTTCAATGTATTCCTTGGACATACTCATTGACGATGAAACACTGAAATTACATCGGAATTAAATACAAAAGGAACAATGCCGCCTTAACGGCAAGATGAGTAAGACTTCTTAAGGTCTGTGCTTTGATCCTTTCCTGTGAGGCCAGTATTAGTTTCCGATACACCACTTATAAAATAAATAAAATAAAATAAAATAAAATAAAATATTAATTATTTTTATCTGTCTGATTGGCTCTCCTATGAGTCGTCAGGTTTTGATTATTCGGTATCAGACGCTTGACAATGGCTTTTTCGTAAAGGCAATGTTACTCGTAGTTGACCGTGAAATAAAACTGAAATAATCGGACTTCGTAATTAAATCGTTTCCAAAGACTGCTGCGGTAGGTGCGGACTCATAATCTAAATCTCAATATTACAATAATTTGCCAGCCATGCCAAAACGTCGTACAGAGGTGATTGTCTACTAAACAAAAAATTACACAGTTAGTTAAATCAGATATATTCAATGAATAAGCCTACAGTTCATAATCCTACTTACTTTTATAAATATAAATTCTTTTCAGAATCGAGTGCCTAGTATGGTTGCAACTCGCTGTAATTTTCTATAACATGAAATATGGCGGTGTGCCAGACAATAAACTAAAATACGTGCTTCTCGCACCACTTCAACGAGAGCTCTCTTTTTTCTTAATCAAACATACGACTAACGAAAATGTACTTTTGTTTTATCAGCGACACAGCGCTGCAGTTGTGTGCCATAGGCTTTATTTATTTGTCACTGATTATTTATTTAATTATTATCTCGCGTTTCCGAGGAAACTCACGCTCGGCATGCAAATGTGCCTTTATATTGCCCCCTGAATTGCGAGGCGAAAGGACACATCTGCAGGCGAGCAATTCACCTAAAGGCACAAGAAAATCTAAGTTATCTACAACTATTTACATGACTTACATTATACTGTATATTATACACAAAATTTGAATGACGCGCGTGCGCCGAAAAAGTCCTTATGTTGGCAAAACAGAGTGCGCGCATGCGCAGAAGCGTCTGTGTATCTACGGCACTGCCGTTATTTCGTAAATTTAGATCACGCGGCACAGTATTGCAGTTCATATTGTTCGTGTGCGCGCGCATTTCTTAGTCGTTGCACAAAGAAAATATTCCACCAAGATTACATATGAAGACTACATTCTATGACAGGTAACTTAGTTTTAAAATTACAATATTTGTTATCATACAATACAACTTTAGATTGTTGAATGTTCTTAGTTACATAGCATTGCAATGAAATGCTTCAAAGAAAAATGTCCGTATTTTTCAGGTGCGTTGACCTATACACATGGTGTCGTTATCACAGTTCATATTCATCTGCTGCACAATAATTTTTTACAGGTTAGTATCGTCGTGGTAAAGTTTTTTTTTTCACAGTAACATCGTTGTATAACAACGTGATTGATACATAAGCATGTCCATTTCCTATTTCCATTATAGTCGTTGTGATGCAGTTCGTTGTGACAAAAAGCATTGTTTATTACAGATCAGACGTGACCCGTCGAGTAATTAGTCCATATGCAGTTCGTTTTCGATATTCCGTGGAAGCTTGGTTGCAGAACCTCGGACGGCACATAGCTGGCGTCGATCCTTGGACAGTCCAGGTAAGCGTGTCCGTCACATTTCGAGAACATTTCATTCCCTGAAGTTCCAACCAAAATTCTTCCACCCGTCGTGTTGTTTTCTGGACAGGCACTTTGTGTCCATTTAATCCAGTTAACATCTTGAAGTTGGGTACTGTAGTAATGTCGCTAGACGATGCACGAATTATGCACTTCACATATTCAGTTTTTTTTTTAAATATAGCTCACCTAAATGTTCGTGGTTACTCATCGAAGAAATCGTTCATCGCGTTAACAAAGGTACGATGCATCATGAATGTCATTAACAGTTTCTTTCACATAGGTTTCTGCGTAGTTGCAGACTTAGTAATGTACGTTAATGTCCGTGAATAGTGGTTCACTACGCAATTTTTTTTTTTTTATTTTTTTTTTTAAAAAAAGTTTTTCACATTTTGGCACTCGTTATCGTTCAAATTTTCACACAGTAACAGTTACATTATACATCAGTTTAAAAAAAACATAAGTAATAATACATACACACGTCACATATTTTCTTAGCATAAACATAATACAGTTGCACATAAACATGTTTACATCATCATTACATAGCTATAGGTTATTACATTGTGTCATATTTGATTACATGAATTGCAGATATTTACATCCTCTTTAGCGGTTTTGCTGGGATATTATCGATGTTTTTTGTGATGTCATCTGAAATTAAGATAGGTTAGACACAACATTCATTACATCAGTAGGCAAGACCAGGCGTTTTCGCTACTCAATAAATATTCAAAATAGTAAGAGAGAGAAAATGTTCGATTCCTCGCGTTTTGTGCGTGTGTGTAGAGTGTCTGTGTGGCCTTGACTACTGATAGATGCTTTTCGTGTTGAGAGATGTGCGTCTAATCTATTTCTCAAAGTAAAAGATCGCATCACAGATGACGTCTGTCAGTTCGTCAGGTGTCATAGCTAGTCAGTGGTACCTACAGTCACAAATGTTCCGTGAAAAATTTATATATAACATTCACTGCTACGTAATCATAAATTTTACTTTAATATTCAGTCTTCTCGGTGGAACCGCGGCGTTGAAAGAAAAGTTCTTCTGTCTTCAACTGCGACTCTGGAACGCTGAAATGAAAATTTCTATACTACTTATTATCTGTGTTGTAGCAACAGAGTTTTTCGAGTTGCTTAGCAATATTTTGATGGGTATGACTTTTACATTATTCAGCATGAAATGCTCTAAGATCTCGGTGTGCGTATAGCCCAATAATTTTGTTAGTTCTACGATGTTGTAACAGATACGCACCAGGGTGCGGTATGTTAACAATTATATAAGGTCCTTCATATAGCAGACGCCACTTAGCGTTGCGTCGTTTGAGTGCAACAGATTTATGATGAGTACGAAGTAGTACAAGCATTCCTACCTCGAATTTTTGTTTTCTTTTTATTATGTTTCTGTGATGTTTGTTTCGTATCTGTGCGTGATGTGTCAGCGTAGTCAATACTTCTTTTATTTTCTGTTCAGGTGTGATTTCCTTGTCTGACAACTTAGGTAATGGTTCTATCCACTGATCGTTCTGTTTGCAATTGAACATGATCTCGTTAGGTGTGTAATTTGTATCGTAAATATTTAAGTTATTGTGTACGTCTTCGAAAAGACTTAGGTAGGACACCCAATTAGTATGTTTTGATGAAATATAGGTCCTCATGAATCGATTTAATTCTCGGAAAAGTCTCTCAGTCGCGTTACATTGTGGACTAAACCTCGAAATAAATATACTTTTAATGTTATTGTCCTTCAAGAAATTTCTCCATTTGTACCCAGAGTAGTATGCTGCATTATCTGACAGAATTGCTTTAGGTTTTCCCACGTGCGTCAGGTAATCACTTGAGAATCTTCGTATTATAGCATTTGCAGTGGCGGATTTTAAAGCATAAAGTTTTACGTGTTTAGAAAATATATCGTAAAAAGCTAAGATATATTTGACGCCTCCAGAGCTTGCTGGATGCGGTCCACTAATGTCAGTACACAGAATTTCCAGGGGTCTACCAGGTAAAATAGAATGTAAATCTGTTTTTGTGGATAAATTCTGAGGTTTTGATTTTTGACATATGACACATGTTTTTAGTTCCCTGTAAATTTTTCTTCTCATATTGCTAAAATAACAGTATGTACTGAGCTTTGCCAAACACTTTTTCGTCCCATAATGACCCCAAACTAAGTGTGTGTGCCAAATTAGATTACGTTCAGACTCTTTGGGAATGCATACACACCAGTTAGTAGCATTTGGATGTCGGCGGTAAAATAACACATCATTGTGTAACTTGTAATACTGAGTCAAAGGATGGTTGTGTTTTTCTACCAGTAATGTTATTATCTTATACCAGTGAGGATCAGATTTTTGTAATTCAGCCATGTTTCTGCACATATCAATATAATATTGGTGATACTGCTTGTCTTGCATTGAGAGAATCCTGTAGTCATTTATATTTTCTAAGTCACTGTTGGTATCATTCATACCTTGTGGAAGTCTAGACAAAGTGTCTGCAATGGTGTTGTCCTTACCTCTTATGTACTTAATTTCAAAAGAGTAGTTCTGAAGTGTAACTGCCCATCGTGATAGTCTAGGATGTACAAGTTTACAAGTTAACAAAAATGTCAGGGCCTGGTGATCGGTGTAAATTACCGTATGTTTTCCAAATAAATAATAATTGAATTTCTTGAATGCCCATACTATGGAAAGTGTTTCTAACTCAGTAGTGGAGTATGTACGCTCACATTCAGTTAGAGTGCGACTCGCAAACCCAATAATTCTTATCTGTTCCTCCTCTTTATTCTTTACAACTTGAAATAAGCAACAGCCCAAGCCAGTACGTGAAGCGTCACAAGTCATACAAAAATCTAAATTGAAATCTGGATGGCTCAAAATGTTAGCATTCACTAAAGCATGTTTAATTGTATTAAAGTCATTCTGGCACTGTTCCGACCAGATCCAAACTTGATTCCTTCTGAGTAGATTTAGCAGATGTTTACTGTTCAAAAGTGGTTGTGGCAAAAAACGTCTGAAAAATGAACATAGCCCAAGGAATGATTTTAACTGCTTTTTAGTTCGAGGGCTAGGAAAGTTTCTGATAGCATCTAATTTACTGGGATCCGGACGTATGCCCTGTGAATTAATGATATGTCCTAAATACTTTATCTCACTGCAACCAAATTTTGATTTTCTTAGGTTGGCTGTGACTCCAGCTTGTGCTAATTTTTCTAAAATTCTTTGAAGTGTGTCAACGTGTTCATTCCAGGATTGTGTAGCTATCAGTATATCATCTACATAGTGTGTGACTGTCTCAACTAAATCGTCGCCAAGCACGGTATCCAGGGCTGTAATGAATACCCCAGAGCTGACATTCAGTCCGAAGGGTAGAACACAAAACTGATAGGTTCGCCCCCCGAACATAAATGCAGTATATTTCCGAGAATCAGGAGTGATACCCACCTGCCAAAACGAATTAGCGAGATCTATTGTGGAAAAATATTTTGCATCTAGAAATTTCTGTAATTGCTCTTCTAAATTTTCAGGTTTTGTGTGAACCGGTAAAATTATTTCATTAATAGCTCGTGCGTCTAACACTAACCTAATGCCTCCATTTGATTTTTTGACAACAAGTAGAGGACTACAATAAGGTGAGGTGGATGGTTCAATGACCTTCCAGTCTAACATTTGTTTTAATTCTTGCCACACAGCAGGTCGTTGAGATAACGGTACGTTATATGTCTTATGGTAGAAGATCTTGTGAGGCTTAACTTCAATCTTGTACACATACGTGCTGATAACACCTAATCGTTTGGTAAAAACTTGTAAATATTTGGATAACACTTCCTGTAGTTTTATACGTTCATGTACACTGAGAGCTGTAGCTTCACTTATCTTATGATCAAGCAATGTTTTCAAGTCCATTAGCTCTCTGTCAGATGAGTGTGTTTGCATGTCTTGAATGTCTTTGTCAAGTACTAACTGTACCTTGTACCCTGTACAGTGTTTGTCATGCTTTAGAGTTCTCCTGTCCAAATCAATAATAATTACACTGCCTTTATCATTTAAAATACATTTACCTTTGGAGAAGTCTATAATGCAGTCCTTCTCGCTCATAATATCTATTCCTAATATGGAATTTGTCACAAGGTTTTGTACAACCAGGAATGGCCATTGTACGGTTCCATTACCTATTTTAACGTTTACAAAAACTTGCTTCGTAACCCTACATGACTTATTACCTAGTGCAGTAGTTATTTTACAGTTTTGGGCAGGAAACTCAGGCACAGGTTCCAATTCACACATCTTTTTATAAAAATTAAAAGATAAAACGCTCACAGCTGCACCTGTATCTAGGATAATAGTAGTTGGAATCCCACCTACTACACCAGTAGTGGATGCTAAAACAATTTCATTTGTGTTTAAACGACATTGTGTACTGTCTTGTAAAAGTTCATCTGATATATTGTTATTGTGGTTGTATCTTATAAATAAAACAGGTAGTTTTTGTTTAGAATTACTCGGCATATCATTATTCTGTTGTTCAAGTGTGGTGTCAAATAACTGATTAACATTGAAGCCGCCCCCCAAGGATTCTTCAGCCACGACCTGGGGCAAAGTAGTGACTGTTTCTAGTTTGTTGGATTATCATTTGTACTAGGTACTGACACAGATTGAGGTTGTGCATCAGGTGTCATTTCTATTATATTCACATTCGGATATTGCCTATTATGATCTCCAAACTTTTGCGGTTGTTGTTGCTGTTGCGCATTATAACTTACCTGTCGGTCGTAAGGTATGCTCCAATTTTGACCTGGTGGCTGCTGTGGTAAAGCAGAGTTTGAATGAAAGTACTGATCGTTACGAGTCCAACCTTGATGCTGTCTTGGCTCGTAGTTATTATTATTTCTATTTCTGTTTGTGTTTTTGTTATTACCTTTGTATCCGTTGTTACCGTTGCAGTTATTACCGCGGTGCCTTTTGTATGGATTGCCGCATGAAATGTTATTACTGTTGTAACTATTGTTCGTATTGGAATACGCGTGTTGATTTTGATTTCCGTACTGAGACGGCATGTGAGTTTGCTGTTTTTGTTGTACCGCGTATCCAACTGTGGGCGCGCCAGAATTGTGTTGGCAAGCCTGCATGTTTTGCATACCACTAGTGTAAACATTGTGGCTGCTGTTTTGCCGCGCGAAGCGCTGATCTTCAAGTAACATGTCAACCGAATCTAAAGCTGTTAAAAAATAATCTGAATCGTCATCTGGGATATGTAGAAGTTTTTCCTTAATGTTGAAAGGCAATTTGGCCTTCAACGCTCGGAGTATATCACGTGTTGCGACTGGTTCGTCTAAAAAATGTCCCATGTTCAAGTATTTTTCAAAATATCTACGTAAGTTACCATTTTTACTGTTAAAAGTTTCAGGTTCTAAAATTTGTCTTCTGAGTCGCTCCTGGACGGATTGCGACCAGAATTTGTTCAGAAAGGCACGCTCAAACTCACTGTACGTGGTACATACGTCAGCTTGACTGTATGCCCAGACAGCTGCATCGCCTTGGATGTAACCGACAATATATGAAATCTTTTTCCGGTCACTCCAAGTGCGTGGAAATGCGTTACTAAAAGATTTAAGAAAAATCACCGGATGAATGGTTCGTTTCTCTGGGATAAAAGCCTGAAATTGGCTGTGTTTTATTAAGCTTTCGTCTTCCTTTGCATTATGATATGGATTTGTACCACTGTAATTACTGCAATGCTCAGCTGGCGAGTAATTACGATAATGTTGCTGTGGTTTACCATGATAATACCTTGTGTTTGTGTTTGCACGTTGTGGTATGTGTTGTTGTCGTGGTGTGTTTTGTTCTTGTGTGTATGTTGTGTGCGGTATGTGTGCGTCATACTCGAATGTATATTGATTTCTGAACTGTACATTTTGACTGATATTTTCGTTACATTCAGACTGTGGTTGATCGGTGAATTGTCTCATGGGTGCAGTGACGGATTGTACTGCGTCACTAATCAGCTGTTTGTTATTAGTGATGTATTCCGCTACGGAGTCGTGCACAATTGTTGGTAAATTTTCACGTATGCATCTATCAAAATGTTTGTCTTTGTTCTCTACCCAATCATGAAATTCTTTATTAATATTTTGAAAATGAGCTGTGGCATCAGATTGTAAGATGTCAGTCAGGTGTGGTTCAACATCGTCAAATTTATTCTGCACGTCAGTAATTCGTTTTTCAAGGTTGTCGTGTACTGAAGGATATGTTTGAATTTGTTCAGTAAGAGCTTCACACGTGACATTAAGGTTTTTTAATTGTTTCTGTAAAAGTGCTACGTCATTTGTAATCTTTTCTTGTCTCGTATTAAGCTTGGAAAATTTCGTACTGAGTTCAGTCATCTGTTCGGTCAGTGTGGCGTCTATAAGTTCCACACGTTTACACAAAGTGTCATTACATGCCTTGATTGCTATGAGATCAGATTTAATTTCGTCATTTTGTGTCTTTAACTGTTCATTTTGTGTCTTTAAGGTTGCCATGTTTTCCGCGTTCTGCATCCTTAAGGTTGCCATATTTTCTGCGTTTTGTTTCATTAGCATTTGTAACATGTTGGCAATGTTTACTGTTTGCAAGGTCTCTGCCCCCGCCGCGTCATTAGACGTGACGTCATGTATTAACATGGGCTCTGACTGAGACTTTGAAATTTTTGTGGTGGACGGCCTATTGTCAAAATTTCCGTTGACACTTGCGTCAATATTTGATGTATCGTCACTACCGGTTGCTGTCGTAAAGTCATTTTCTAACATTTGTCTCTCGTCCGAGTCGGATTGCGTCTGAATAGTACGTCTTTGCTGTTCCATTTTTGCGTATTGTTTTCTAGTTATTACCATGCCACACGTGCTATATATTTCAAGAAATTAATGTTTGACACTGGTTTTAAAATAAAATGCAGTTGAGCATGAATCGGTCGTAGCAACAATGGCTGTCTGTTAATTTAAAAATATAAACTGAATTTGAGATTATTGGTAATGGCTGCTGGCCATGTTACATGATATCGTACAGAAGTCGGCCATATTGTACACTCGTGTATTGGTATTGTTGCATACGTTATTGTTTAAGGAAAAATACTGAGAATGGAATTTATCACTGAAACTGTTATGCGGAAAAGAAACACTACAGAATTTTACTGAAAAGCTAATACACTGAATTATACGTCTGGTCAAGCCTGCTAATGCAAAGATGCTGCGTCTTACCTTATTTTGCTGGAAGCTTCTTTGCGTCTTCCCGCAAAATTTTATAATTGGCAAATATCTTCTGATTTTTTTATTTCTCATATAGTCAAGTCCAGGACCAGAAGGTTGATTTTTCACATGAAACAAAGAGAACAATGTAACAAATGACAAAATAACAAGTCCGACACGCAGTCGCCAATATAAAATAAATAAAATAAAATAAAATTAAATAAAATATTAATTATTTTTATCTGTCTGATTGGCTCTCCTATGAGTCGTCAGGTTTTGATTATTCGGTATCAGACGCTTGACAATGGCTTTTTCGTAAAGGCAATGTTACTCGTAGTTGACCGTGAAATAAAACTGAAATAATCGGACTTCGTAATTAAATCGTTTCCAAAGACTGCTGCGGTAGGTGCGGACTCATAATCTAAATCTCAATATTACAATAATTTGCCAGCCATGCCAAAACGTCGTACAGAGGTGATTGTCTACTAAACAAAAAATTACACAGTTAGTTAAATCAGATATATTCAATGAATAAGCCTACAGTTCATAATCCTACTTACTTTTATAAATATAAATTCTTTTCAGAATCGAGTGCCTAGTATGGTTGCAACTCGCTGTAATTTTCTATAACATGAAATATGGCGGTGTGCCAGACAATAAACTAAAATACGTGCTTCTCGCACCACTTCAACGAGAGCTCTCTTTTTTCTTAATCAAACATACGACTAACGAAAATGTACTTTTGTTTTATCAGCGACACAGCGCTGCAGTTGTGTGCCATAGGCTTTATTTATTTGTCACTGATTATTTATTTAATTAATATCTCGCGTTTCCGAGGAAACTCACGCTCGGCATGCAAATGTGCCTTTATACACTGCAGGTTCAATGTATTCCTTGGACCTTCGCATTGACAATGAAGCACAGAAATCGAATCGGAACTAAATACAAAAGGCACAATGCCGCAATAAGTACAAGAATAGAGACTCTTCTTACAGTCGGTGCTTTGAGCATTCCCTGTGAGACCATTATTAGTTTCCGATACACCACTGCAGGTTCAATGTATTCCTTAGACATACACATTGGCGATGAAACATTGAAATTACATCGGAATTAAATACAAATGGCACAATGCCGCCATAAGTGCAAGAATAGAGACTCCTCTTACAGTAGGTGCTTTGAGCATTCCCTGTGAGACCAGTATTAGTTTCCGATACACCACTGCAGGTACAATGTATTCCTTGTACCTTCACATTGACAATGAAACACAGAAATCGCATCGGAATTAAATACAAAAGGAACAATGCCGCCTTAAGTACAAGAATAGAGACTCTTCTTACAGTCGGTGCTTTGAGCATTCCCTGTGAGACCAGTATTAGTATCTGATACACCACTGCAGGTTCAATGTATTCCTTGGACATACACATTGACGATGAAACACAGAAATCGCATCGGAATTAAATACAAAACGCACAATGCCGCCTTTCGTACAAGAATAGAGACTCTTCTTACAGTCGGTGCTTTGAGCATTCCCTGTGAGACCAGTATTAGTTTCCGATACACCACTGCAGGTTCAATGTATTCCTTGGACCTTCGCATTGACGACGAAACACAGAAATCGCATCGGAATTAAATACAAAAGGCACAATGCCGCTTTAAGTACAGGAATAGAGACTCTTCTTACAGTCGGTGCTTTGAGCATTCCCTGTGAGACCAGTATTAGTTTCCGATATACCACTGCAGGTTCAATGTATTCCTTGGACATACGCATTGACGATGAAACACAGAAATCGCATCGGAATTAAATACAAAAGGCACAATGCCGCCCTACGTACAAGAATAGAGACTCTTCTTACATTCGGTGCTTTGAGTATTCCCTGTGAGACCGGTATTAGTTTCCGATACACCACTGCAGGTTCAATGTATTCCTTAGACATACACATTGACAATGAAACACAGAAATCACATCGGAATTAAACTCAAAAGGCACAATGCCGCCATAAGTGCCAGAATAGAGACTCTTCTTACAGTCGGTGCTTTGAGCATTCCCTGTGAGACCAGTATTAGTTTCCGATACACCACTGCAGGTACAATGTATTCCTTGTACCTTCACATTGACGATGAAACACAGAAATCGCATCGGAATTAAATACAAAAGGCACAATGCCGCCTTAAGTACAAGAATAGTGACTCTTCTTACAGTCGGTGCTTTGAGCATTCCCTGTGAGACCAGTATTAGTTTCTGATACACCACTGCAGGTTCATTGTATTCCTTGACAATACACATTGACGATGAAACACAGAAATCGCATCGGAATTAAATACAAAAGGCACAAAGCCGCCTTTCGTACAAGAATAGAGACTCTTCTTACAGTCGGTGCTTTGAGCATTCCCCGTGAGACCAGTATTAGTTTCCGATACACCACTGCAGGTTCAATGTATTCCTTAGACATACACATTGGCGATGAAACATTGAAATTACATCGGAATTAAATACAAATGGCACAATGCCGCCACAAGTGCAAGAATAGAGACTCCTCTTACAGTCGGTGCTTTGAGCATTCCCTGTGAGACCAGTATTAGTTTCCGATACATTACTGCAGGTACAATGTATTCCTTGTACCTTCACATTGACGATGAAACACAGAAATCGCATCGGAATTAAATACAAAAGGCACAATGCCGCCTTAAGTACAAGAATAGAGACTCTTCTTACAGTCGGTGCTTTGAGCATTCCCTGTGAGACCAGTATTAGCTTCTGATACACCACTGCAGGTTCAATGTATTCCTTGGACATACACATTGACGATGAAACACAGAAATCGCATCGGAATTAAATACAAAAGGCACAATGTTGCCTTTCGGACAAGAATAGAGACTCTTCTTACAGTCGGTGCTTTGAGCATTCCCTGTGAGACCAGTATTAGTTTCCGATATACCACTGCAGGTTCAATGTATTCCTTGGACATACGCATTGACGATGAAACACAGAAATCGCATCGGAATTAAATACAAAAGGCACAATGCCGCCCTACGTACAAGAATAGAGACTCTTCTTACATTCGGTGCTTTGAGCATTCCCTGTGAGACCGGTATTAGTTTCCGATACACCACTGCAGGTTCAATGTATTCCTTAGACATACACATTGACAATGAAACACAGAAATCGCATCGGAATTAAACTCGAAAGGCACAATGCCGCCATAAGTGCCAGAATAGCGACCCTTCTTACAGTCGGTGCTTTGAGCATTCCCTGTGAGACCAGTATTAGTTTCCGATACACCACTGCAGGTACAATGAATTCCTTGTACCTTCACATTGACGATGAAACACAGAAATCGCATCGGAATTAAATACAAAAGGCACAATGTCGCCTTAAGTACAAGAATAGAGACTCTTCTTACAGTCGGTGATTTGAGCATTCCCTGTGAGACCAGTATTAGTTTCTGATACACCACTGCAGGTTCAATGTATTCCTTGGACATACACATTGACGATGAAACACAGAAATCGCATCGGAATTAAATACAAAAGGCACAATGCCGCCTTTCGTACAAGAATAGAGTCCCTTCTTACAGTCGGTGCTTTGAGCATTCCCTGTCAGACCAGTATTAGTTTCCTACACACCACTCCAGGTTCAATGTATTCCTTGGACATACTCATTGACGATGAAACACTGAAATTACATCGGAATTAAATACAAAAGGAACAATGCCGCCTTAACTGCAAGATGAGTGAGACTTCTTAGAGTCTGTGCTTTGATCCTTTACTGTGAGACCTGTATTAGTTTCCGATACACCACTGCAGGTTCAATGTATTCCTTGGACCTTCGCATTGACGATGCAACACAGAAATCACATCGGAACTAAATACAAAATGCACAATACCGCAATAAGTACAAGAGTAGAGACTCTTCTAACAGTCGGTGCCGTGAGCATTCCCTGTGAGACCAGTATTAGTTTCCGATACACAACTGCAGGTTCAATGAATTCCTTAGACGTACACATTGACGATGAAACACTGAAACTACATCGGAATTAAATACAAAAGGCACAATGACGCCATAAGTGCAAGAATAGAGACTCTTCTTACAGTCGGTGTTTTGATCTTTCCCTGTGAGACCAGTATTAGTTTCCGATACACCACTCCAGGTTCAATGTATTCCTTGGACATACTCATTGACGATGAAACACTGAAATTACATCGGAATTAAATACAAAAGGAACAATGCCGCCTTAACGGCAAGATGAGTAAGACTTCTTAAGGTCTGTGCTTTGATCCTTTCCTGTGAGACCAGTATTAGTTTCCGATACAGTACTGCAGGTTCAATGTATTCCTTGGACCTTCGCATTGACAATGAAACACAGAAATCGAATCGGAACTAAATACAAAAGGCACAATGCCGCAATAAGTACAAGAATAGAGACTTTTCTTACAGTCGGTGCTTTGAGCATTCCCCGTGAGACCAGTATTAGTTTCCCATACACCACTGCAGGTTCAATGTATTCCTTAGACATACACATTGGCGATGAAACATTGAAATGACATCGGAATTAAATACAAATGGCACAATGCCGCCATAAGTGCAAGAATAGAGACTCCTCTTACAGTCGGTGCTTTGAGCATTCCCTGTGAGACCAGTATTAGTTTCCGATACATTACTGCAGGTACAATGTATTCCTTGTACCATCACATTGACGATGAAACACAGAAATCGCATCGGAATTAAATACAAAAGGCACAATGCCGCCTTACGTACAAGAATAGAGACTCTTCTTACAGTCGGTGCTTTGAGCATTCCCTGTGAGACCAGTATTAGTTTCTGATACACCACTGCAGGTTCAATGTATTCCTTGGACATACACATTGACGATGAAACACAGAAATCGCATCGGAATTAAATACAAAAGGCACAATGCCGCCTTTCGTACAAGAATAGAGACTCTTCTTACAGTCGGTGCATTGAGCATTCCCTGTGAGACCAGTATTAGTTTCCGATACACAACTCCAGGTTCAATGTATTCCTTGGACATACACATTGACGATGAAACACTGAAATTACATCGGAATTAAATACAAAAGGCACAATGCCGCCATAAGTGCAAGAATAGAGTCTCTTCTTACAGTCGGTGCTTTGAGCTTTCCATGTGAGACCAGTATTAGTTTCCGATACACCACTGGAGGTTCAATGTATTCCTTGGACATACTCATTGACGATGAAACACTGAAATTACATCGGAATTAAATACAAAAGGAACAATGCCGCCTTAACGGCAAGATGAGTAACACTTCTTAAGTTCTGTGCTTTGATCCTTTCCTGTGAGACCAGTATTAGTTTCCGATACACCACTGCAGGTTCAATGTATTCCTTGGACCTTCGCATTGACAGTGAAACACAGAAATCGAATCGGAACTAAATACAAAAGACACAATCCCGCTTTAAGTACAAGAATAGAGACTCTTCTTACAGTCGGTGCTTTGAGCATTCCCTGTGAGACCAGTATTAGTTTCTGATACACCACTGCAGGTTCAATGTATTCCTTGGACATACACATTGACGATGAAACACAGAAATCGCATCGGAATTAAATACAAAAGGCACAATGCCGCCTTTCGTACAAGAATAGAGACTCTTCTTACAGTCGGTGCTTTGAGCATTCCCTGTGAGACCAGTATTAGTTTCCGATACACCACTCCAGGTTCAATGTATTCCTTTGACATACTCATTGACGATGAAACACTGAAATTACATCGGAATTAAATACAAGAGGAACAATGCCCCCTTAACTGCAAGATGAGTGAGACTTCTTAGAGTCTGTGCTTTGATCCTTTCCTGTGAGACCAGTATTAGTTTCCGATACACCACTGCAGGTTCAATGTATTCCTTGGACCTTCGCAATGACGATGAAACACAGAAATCGCATCGGAATTAAATACAAAAGGCACAATGCCGCCTTAAGTACAGGAATAGAGACTCTTCTTACAGTCGGTGCTTTGAGCATTCCCTGTGAGACCAGTATTAGTTTCCGATATACCACTGCAGGTTCAATGTATTCCTTGGACATACGCATTGACGATGAAACACAGAAATCGCATCGGAATTAAATACAAAAGGCACAATGCCGCCCTACGTACAAGAATAGAAACTCATCTTACATTCGGCGCTTGGAGCAATCCCTGTGATACCGGTATTAGTTTCCGATACACCACTGCAGGTTCAATGTATTCCTTAGACATACACATTGACAATGAAACACAGAAATCGCATCGGAATTAAACTCAAAAGGCACAATGCCGCCATAAGTGCCAGAATAGAGACCCTTCTTACAGTCGGTGCTTTGAGCATTCCCTGTGAGACCAGTATTAGTTTCCGATACACCTCAGCATGTACAATGTATTCCTTGGAACTTCACATTGACGATGAAACATAGAAATCGCATCGGAATTAAATACAAAAGGCACAATGCCGCCTTAAGTACAAGAATTGAGACTCTTCCTACAGTCGATGCTTTGAGCATTCCCTGTGAGACCAGTATTAGTTTCCGATACACCACTGCAGGTTCAATGGATTCCTTGGACATACGCATTGACGATGAAACACAGAAATCGCATCGGAGTCAAATACAAAAGGCACAATGCCGCCTAAAGTACAAGAATAGAGACTCTTCTTACAGTCGGTTCTTTGAGCTTTCCCTGTGAGAACAGTATTAGTTTCCGATACACCACTGCAGGTTCAATGTATTCTTTGGACCTTCACATTGACGATGAAACACTGAATTCGCATCGGAATTAAATACTAAAGGCATAATGCCGCCTTCAGTGCTAGAATAGAGTCTCTTCTTACAGTCGGTGCTTTGAGCATTTCATGTGAGACCAGTATTAGTTTCCGATACACCACTGCAGGTTCAATGTATTGCTTGGACATACACACTGACGATGAAACATAGAAATCGCATCGGAATTAAATACAAAAGGCACAATGCCGCCTAACGTACAAGAATAGAGACTCATCTTACAGTCGGTGCTTTGAGCATTCCCTGTGAGACCAGTATTAGTTTCCGATATACCACACCAGGTTCAATGTATTCCTTGGACATACTCATTGACGATGGAACACTGAAATTACATCGGAATTAAATTCAAAAGGAACAATGCCGCCTTAACGGCAAGATAAGTGAGGCTTCTTAGAGTCTGTGCTCTGATCCTTTCCTGTGAGACCAGTATTAGTTTCCAATACACCATTGCAGGTACAATGTATTCCTTGGGCCATCGCATTGACGATGAAACACAGAGATCGAATCGGAACTAAATACAAAAGGCACAATGCTGCAATAAGTACAAGAATAGAGACTCTTCTTACATTCGGTGCTTTGTGCATTCCCTGTGAGACCAGTATTAGTTTCCGATACATCACTGCAGGTTCAATGTACTCCTTAGACATACACATTGACGATGAAACGCTGATATTACATCGGAATTAAATACAAATGGCCCAATGCCGCCATAAGTGCAAGAATAGAGACTCCAATTACAGTCGGTGCTTTGAGCATTCCCTGTGAGAGCAATATTAGTTTCCGATACACCACTGCAGGTACAATGTATTCCTTGTACCTTCACATTGACGATGAAACACAGAAATCGCATCGGAGTTAAATACAAAAGGCACAATGCCGCCTTAAGTACAAGAATAGAGACTCTTCTTACAGTCGGTGCTTTGAGCATTCCCTGTGAGACCAGTATTAGTTTCCGATACACCACTCCAAGTTCAATGTATTCCTTGGACATACTCATTGACGATGAAACACTGAAATTATATCGGAATTAAATACAAAAGGAACAATGTCGCCTTAACTGCAAGATGAGTGAGACTTCTTAGAGTCTGTGCTTTGATCCTTTCCTGTGAGACCAGTATTAGTTTCCGATACACCACTGCAGGTTCAGTGTATTCCTTAGACATCCACATTGACAATGAAACACAGAAATCGCATCGGAATTAAACTCAAAAGGCACAATGCCGCCATAAGTGCCAGAATAGAGACACTTCTTACAGTCGTTGCTTTGAGCATTCCCTGTGAGACCAGTATTTGTTTCTGATACACCTCAGCAGGTACAATGTATTCCTTGTAACTTCACATTGACGATGAAACACAGAAATCGCATCGGAATTAAATACAAAAGGCACAATGCCGCCTTAAGTACAAGAATTGAGACTCTTCCTACAGTCGATGCTTTGAGCATTCCCTGTGAGACCAGTATTAGTTTCCGATACACCACTGCAGGTTCAATGGATTCCTTGGACATACGCATTGACGATGAAACACAGAAATCGCCTCGGAATTAATACAAAAGGCACATTGCCGCAATAAGCACAAGAATAGAGACTCTTCTTACAGTCGGTGCTTTGAGCATTTCCTGTGAGACCAGTATTAGTTTCCGATACACCACTGAAGGTTCAATGTATTCCTTAGACATACACATTGACGATGAAACACTGAAATTACATTGGAATTAAATACAAAAGGCACAATGCCACCATAAGTGCAAGTATAGAGACTCCTCTTACAGTCGGTGCTTTGAGCATTTCCTGTGAGACCAGTATTAGTTTCCGATATACCACTGCAGGTTCGATGTATTGCTTGGACATACTCATTGACGATGAAACACTGAAATTACATCGGAATTAAATAGAAAAGGAACAATGCCGCCTTAACTGCAAGATGAGTGAGACTTCTTAGAGTCTTTGCTTTGATCCTTTCCTGTGAGACCAGTATTAGTTTCCGATACACCACTCCAGGTTCAATGTATTCCTTGGACATACTCATTGACGATGAAACACTGAAATTACATCGGAATTAAATACTAAAGGAACAATGCCACCTTAACGGCAAGAAGAGTAAGACTTCTTAAGGTCTGTGTTTGATCCTTTCCTGTGAGACCAGTATTAGTTTCCGATACAGCACTGCAGGTTCAATGTATTCCTTGGACCTTCGCATTGACAATGAAACACAGAAATCGAATCGGAAATAAATACAAAAGGCACAATGCCGCAATAAGTACAAGAATAGAGACTCTTCTTACAGTCAGTGCTTTGAGCATTCCCTGTGAGACCAGTATTAGTTTCCGATATACCACTGCAGGTTCTATGTATTCCTTGGACATACGCATTGACGATGAAACACAGAAATCGCATCGGAATTAAATACAAAAGGCACAATGCCGCCCTACGTACAAGAATAGAGACTCTTCTTACATTCGGTGCTTTGAGCATTCCCTGTGAGACCGGTATTAGTTTCCGATACACCACTGCAGGTTCAATGTATTCCTTAGACATACACATTGACAATGAAACACAGAAATCGCATCGGAATTAAACTCGAAAGGCACAATGCCGCCATAAGTGCCAGAATAGCGACCCTTCTTACAGTCGGTGCTTTGAGCATTCCCTGTGAGACCAGTATTAGTTTCCGATACACCACTGCAGGTACAATGTATTCCTTGTACCTTCACATTGACGATGAAACACAGAAATCGCATCGGAATTAAATACAAAAGGCACAATGTCGCCTTAAGTACAAGAGTAGAGACTCTTCTTACAGTCGGTGATTTGAGCATTCCCTGTGAGACCAGTATTAGTTTCTGATACACCACTGCAGGTTCAATGTATTCCTTGGACATACACATTGACGATGAAACACAGAAATCGCATCGGAATTAAATACAAAAGGCACAATGCCGCCTTTCGTACAAGAATAGAGTCTCTTCTTACAGTCGGTGCTTTGAGCATTCCCTGTCAGACCAGTATTAGTTTCCGATACACCACTCCAGGTTCAATGTATTCCTTGGACATACTCATTGACGATGAAACACTGAAATTACATCGGAATTAAATACAAAAGGAACAATGCCGCCTTAACTGCAAGATGAGTGAGACTTCTTAGAGTCTGTGCTTTGATCCTTTCCTGTGAGACCTGTATTAGTTTCCGATACACCACTGCAGGTTCAATGTATTCCTTGGACCGTCGCATTGACGATGAAACACAGAAATCACATCGGAACTAAATACAAAATGCACAATACCGCAATAAGTACAAGAGTAGAGACTCTTCTAACAGTCGGTGCCGTGAGCATTCCCTGTGAGACCAGTATTAGTTTCCGATACACAACTGCAGGTTCAATGAATTCCTTAGACGTACACATTGACGATGAAACACTGAAATTACATAGGAATTAAATACAAAAGGCACAATTGCGCCATAAGTGCAAGAATAGAGACTCTTCTTACAGTCGGTGTTTTGATCTTTCCCTGTGAGACCAGTATTAGTTTCCGATACACCACTCTAGGTTCAATGTATTCCTTGCACATACTCATTGACGATGAAACACTGAAATTACATCGGAATTAAATACAAAAGGAACAATGCCGCCTTAACGGCAAGATGAGTAAGACTTCTTAAGGTCTGTGCTTTGATCCTTTCCTGTGAGACCAGTATTAGTTTCCGATACACCACTGCAGGTTCAATGTATTCCTTGGACCTTCGCATTGACAATGAAACACAGAAATCGAATCGGAACTAAATACAAAAGGCACAATGCCGCAATAAGTACAAGAATAGAGACTCTTCTTACAGTCGGTGCTTTGAGCATTCCCCGTGAGACCAGTATTAGTTTCCGATACACCACTGCAGGTTCAATGTATTCCTTAGACATACACATTGGCGATGAAACATTGAAATTACATCGGAATTAAATACAAATGGCACAATGCCGCCATAAGTGCAAGAATAGAGACTCCTCTTACAGTCGGTGCTTTGAGCATTCCCTGTGAGACCAGTATTAGTTTCCGATACATTACTGCAGGTACAATGTATTCCTTGTACCTTCACATTGACGATGAAACACAGAAATCGCATCGAAATTAAATACAAAAGGCACAATGCCGCCTTAAGTACAAGAATAGAGACTCTTCTTACAGTCGGTGCTTTGAGCATTCCCTGTGAGACCAGTATTAGTTTCCGATACACAACTCCAGGTTCAATGTATTCCTTGGACATACACATTGACGATGAAACACTGAAATTACATCGGAATTAAATACAAAAGGCACAATGCCGCCATAAGTGCAAGAATAGAGTCTCTTCTTACAGTCGGTGCTTTGAGCTTTCCATGTGAGACCAGTATTAGTTTCCGATACACCACTAGAGGGTCAATGTATTCCTTGGACATACTCATTGACGATGAAACACTGAAATTACATCGGAATTAAATACAAAAGGAACAATGCCGCCTTAACGGCAAGATGAGTAACACTTCTTAAGTTCTGTGCTTTGATCCTTTCCTGTGAGACCAGTATTAGTTTCTGATACACCACTGCAGGTTCAATGTATTCCTTGGACATACACATTGACGATGAAACACAGAAATCGCATCGGAATTAAACTCAAAAGGCACAATGCCGCCATAAGTGCCAGAATAGAGACCCTTCTTACAGTCGGTGCTTTGAGCATTCCCTGTGAGACCAGTATTAGTTTCCGATACACCTCAGCATGTACAATGTATTCCTTGGAACTTCACATTGACGATGAAACACAGAAATCGCATCGGAATTAAATACAAAAGGCACAATGCCGCCTTAAGTACAAGAATTGAGACTCTTCCTACAGTCGATGCTTTGAGCATTCCCTGTGAGACCAGTATTAGTTTCCGATACACCACTGCAGGTTCAATGGATTCCTTGGACATACGCATTGACGATGAAACACAGAAATCGCATCGGAGTCAAATACAAAAGGCACAATGCCGCCTAAAGTACAAGAATAGAGACTCTTCTTACAGTCGGTTCTTTGAGCTTTCCCTGTGAGAACAGTATTAGTTTCCGATACACCACTGCAGGTTCAATGTATTCTTTGGACCTTCACATTGACGATGAAACACTGAATTCGCATTGGAAATTAATACTAAAGGCATAATGCCGCCTTCAGTGCAAGAATAGAGTCTCTTCTTACAGTCGGTGCTTTGAGCATTTCATGTGAGACCAGTATTAGTTTCCGATACACCACTGCAGGTTCAATGTATTGCTTGGACATACACACTGACGATAAAACATAGAAATCGCATCGGAATTAAATACAAAAGGCACAATGCCGCCTAACGTACAAGAATAGAGACTCATCTTACAGTCGGTGCTTTGAGCATTCCCTGTGAGACCAGTATTAGTTTCCGATACACCACTGCAGGTTCAATGAATTCCTTAGACATACACATTGACGATGAAACACTGAAATTACATCGGAATTAAATACAAAAGGCACAATGCCGCCATAAGTGCAAGAATAGGGACTCTTCTTACAGTCGGTGCTTTGAGCTTTCCCTGTGAGACCAGTATTAGTTTCCGATACACCACTCCAGGTTCAATGTATTCCTTGGACATACTCATTGACGATGAAACACTGAAATTACATCGGAATTAAATACAAAAGGAACAATGCCGCCTTAACGGCAAGATGAGTAAGATTTCTTAAGGTCTGTGCTTTGATCCTTTCCTGTGAGACCAGTATTAGTTTCCGATACAACACTGCAGGTTCAATGTATTCCTTGGACCTTCGCATTGGCAATGAAACACAGAAATCGAATCGGAACTAAATACAAAAGGCACAATGCCGCAATAAGTACAAGAATAGAGACTCTTCTTACAGTCGGTGTTTTGAGCATTCCCTGTGAGACCAGTATTAGTTTCCGATACACCACTGCAGGTTCAATGTCTTCCTTAGACATACACATTGGCGATGAAACATTGAAATTACATCGGAATTAAATACAAATGGCACAATGCCGCCATAAGTGCAAGAATAGAGACGCCTCTTACAGTCGGTGATATGAGCATTCCCTGTGAGACCAGTATTAGTTTCCGATACACCACAGCAGGTACAATGTATTCCTTGTACCTTCACATTGACGATGAAACACAGAAATCGCATCGGAATTAAATACAAAAGGCACAATGCCGCCTTAAGTACAAGAATAGAGACTCTTCTTACAGTCGGTGCTTTGAGCATTCCCTGTGAGACCAGTATTAGTTTCTGATACACCACTGCAGGTTCAACGTATTCCTTGGACATACACATTGACGATGATACACAGAAATCGCATCGGAATTAAATACAAAAGGCACAATGCCGCCTTTCGTACAAGAATAGAGACTCTTCTTACAGTCGGTGCTTTGAGCATTCCCTGTGAGACCAGTATTAGTTTCCGATACACCACTCCAAGTTCAATGTATTCCTTGGACATACTCATTGACGATGAAACACTGAAATTACATCGGAATTAAATACAAAAGGAACAATGCCGCCTTAACTGCAAGATGAGTGAGACTTCTTAGAGTCTGTGCTTTGATCCTTTCCTGTGAGACCAGTATTAGTTTCCGATACACCACTGCATTTTCAATGTATTCCTTAGACATCCACATTGACAATGAAACACAGAAATCGCATCGGAATTAAACTCAAAAGGCACAATGCCGCCATAAGTGCCAGAATAGAGACACTTCTTACAGTCGTTGCATTGAGCATTCCCTGTGAGACCAGTATTTGTTTCTGATACACCTCAGCAGGTACAATGTATTCCTTGTAACTTCACATTGACGATGAAACACAGGAATCGCATCGGAATTAAATACAAAAGGCACAATGCCGCCTTAAGTACAAGAATTGAGACTCTTCCTACAGTCGATGCTTTGAGCATTCCCTGTGAGACCAGTATTAGTTTCCGATACACCACTGCAGGTTCAATGGATTCCTTGGACATACGCATTGACGATGAAACACAGAAATCGCCTCGGAATTAATACAAAAGGCACATTGCCGCAATAAGCACAAGAATAGAGACTCTTCTTACAGTCGGTGCTTTGAGCATTTCCTGTGAGACCAGTATTAGTTTCCGATACACCACTGAAGGTTCAATGTATTCCTTAGACATACACATTGACCATGAAACACTGAAATTACATTGGAATTAAATACAAAAGGCACAATGCCACCATAAGTGCAAGTATAGAGACTCCTCTTACAGTCGGTGCTTTGAGCATTTCCTGTGAGATCAGTATTAGTTTCCGATACACCAAAGCAGGTACAATGTATTCCTTGTACCTTCACATTGACGATGAAACACAGAAATCGCATCGGAATTAAATGCAAAAGGCACAATGCCGCCTTAAGTACAAGAATAGAGACTCTTCTTACAGTCGGTGCTTTGAGCATTTCCTGTGAGACCAGTATTAGTTTCCGATATACCACTGCAGGTTCAATGTATTGCTTGGACATACTCATTGACGATGAAACACTGAAATTACATCGGAATTAAATAGAAAAGGAACAATGCCGCCTTAACTGCAAGATGAGTGAGACTTCTTAGAGTCTTTGCTTTGATCCTTCCCTGTGAGACCAGTATTAGTTTCCGATACACCACTCCAGGTTCAATGTATTCCTTGGACATACTCATTGACGATGAAACACTGAAATTACATCGGAATTAAATACTAAAGGAACAATGCCACCTTAACGGCAAGATGAGTAAGACTTCTTAAGGTCTGTGCTTTGATCCTTTCCTGTGAGACCAGTATTAGTTTCCGATACACCACTGCAGGTTCAATGTATTCCTTGGACCTTCGCATTGACAATGAAACACAGAAATCGAATCGGAAATAAATACAAAAGGCACAATGCCGCAATAAGTACAAGAATAGAGACTCTTCTTACAGTCGGTGCTTTGAGCATTGCCTGTGAGACCAGTAATAGTTTCCGATACACCACTGCAGGTTCAATGTATTCCTTAGACATACACATTGACGATGAAACACTGATATTACATCGGAATTAAATACAAATGGCACAATGCCGCCTTTCGTACAAGAATAGAGACTCTTCTTACAGTCGGTGCTTTGAGCATTCCCTGTGAGACCAGTATTAGTTTCCGATAAACCACTCCAGGTTCAATGTATTCCTTGGACATACTCATTGACGATGAAACACTGAAATTACATCGGAATTAAATACAAAAGGAACAATGCCGCCTTAACGGCAAGATGAGTAAGACTTCTTAAGGTCTGTGCTTTGATCCTTTCCTGTGAGACCAGTATTAGTTTCCGATACACCACTGCAGGTTCAATGTATTCCTTGGACCTTCGCATTGACAATGAAACACAGAAATCGAATCGGAACTAAATACAAAAGGCACAATGCCGCAATAAGTACAAGAATAGAGACTCTTCTTACAGTCGGTGCTTTGAGCATTCCCCGTGAGACCAGTATTAGTTTCCGATACACCACTGCAGGTTCAATGTATTCCTTAGACATACACATTGGCGATGAAACATTGAAATTACATCGGAATTAAATACAAATGGCACAATGCCGCCATAAGTGCAAGAATAGAGACTCCTCTTACAGTCGGTGCTTTGAGCATTCCCTGTGAGACCAGTATTAGTTTCCGATACATTACTGCAGGTACAATGTATTCCTTGTACCTTCACATTGACGATGAAACACAGAAATCGCATCGGAATTAAATACAAAAGGCACAATGCCGCCTTAAGTACAAGAATAGAGACTCTTCTTACAGTCGGTGCTTTGAGCATTCCCTGTGAGACCAGTATTAGTTTCCGATACACAACTCCAGGTTCAATGTATTCCTTGGACATACACATTGACGATGAAACACTGAAATTACATCGGAATTAAATACAAAAGGCACAATGCCGCCATAAGTGCAAGAATAGAGTCTCTTCTTACAGTCGGTGCTTTGAGCTTTCCATGTGAGACCAGTATTAGTTTCCGATACACCACTAGAGGGTCAATGTATTCCTTGGACATACTCATTGACGATGAAACACTGAAATTACATCGGAATTAAATACAAAAGGAACAATGCCGCCTTAACGGCAAGATGAGTAACACTTCTTAGGTTCTGTGCTTTGATCCTTTCCTGTGAGACCAGTATTAGTTTCTGATACACCACTGCAGGTTCAATGTATTCCTTGGACATACACATTGACGATGAAACACAGAAATCGCATCGGAATTAAACTCAAAAGGCACAATGCCGCCATAAGTGCCAGAATAGAGACCCTTCTTACAGTCGGTGCTTTGAGCATTCCCTGTGAGACCAGTATTAGTTTCCGATACACCTCAGCATGGACAATGTATTCCTTGGAACTTCACATTGACGATGAAACACAGAAATCGCATCGGAATTAAATACAAAAGGCACAATGCCGCCTTAAGTACAAGAATTGAGACTCTTCCTACAGTCGATGCTTTGAGCATTCCCTGTGAGACCAGTATTAGTTTCCGATACACCACTGCAGGTTCAATGGATTCCTTGGACATACGCATTGACGATGAAACACAGAAATCGCATCGGAGTCAAATACAAAAGGCACAATGCCGCCTAAAGTACAAGAATAGAGACTCTTCTTACAGTCGGTTCTTTGAGCTTTCCCTGTGAGAACAGTATTAGTTTCCGATACACCACTGCAGGTTCAATGTATTCTTTGGACCTTCACATTGACGATGAAACACTGAATTCGCATTGGAAATTAATACTAAAGGCATAATGCCGCCTTCAGTGCAAGAATAGAGTCTCTTCTTACAGTCGGTGCTTTGAGCATTTCATGTGAGACCAGTATTAGTTTCCGATACACCACTGCAGGTTCAATGTATTGCTTGGACATACACACTGACGATAAAACATAGAAATCGCATCGGAATTAAATACAAAAGGCACAATGCCGCCTAACGTACAAGAATAGAGACTCATCTTACAGTCGGTGCTTTGAGCATTCCCTGTGAGACCAGTATTAGTTTCCGATACACCACTGCAGGTTCAATGAATTCCTTAGACATACACATTGACGATGAAACACTGAAATTACATCGGAATTAAATACAAAAGGCACAATGCCGCCATAAGTGCAAGAATAGGGACTCTTCTTACAGTCGGTGCTTTGAGCTTTCCCTGTGAGACCAGTATTAGTTTCCGATACACCACTCCAGGTTCAATGTATTCCTTGGACATACTCATTGACGATGAAACACTGAAATTACATCGGAATTAAATACAAAAGGAACAATGCCGCCTTAACGGCAAGATGAGTAAGATTTCTTAAGGTCTGTGCTTTGATCCTTTCCTGTGAGACCAGTATTAGTTTCCGATACAACACTGCAGGTTCAATGTATTCCTTGGACCTTCGCATTGGCAATGAAACACAGAAATCGAATCGGAACTAAATACAAAAGGCACAATGCCGCAATAAGTACAAGAATAGAGACTCTTCTTACAGTCGGTGTTTTGAGCATTCCCTGTGAGACCAGTATTAGTTTCCGATACACCACTGCAGGTTCAATGTCTTCCTTAGACATACACATTGGCGATGAAACATTGAAATTACATCGGAATTAAATACAAATGGCACAATGCCGCCATAAGTGCAAGAATAGAGACGCCTCTTACAGTCGGTGATATGAGCATTCCCTGTGAGACCAGTATTAGTTTCCGATACACCACAGCAGGTACAATGTATTCCTTGTACCTTCACATTGACGATGAAACACAGAAATCGCATCGGAATTAAATACAAAAGGCACAATGCCGCCTTAAGTACAAGAATAGAGACTCTTCTTACAGTCGGTGCTTTGAGCATTCCCTGTGAGACCAGTATTAGTTTCTGATACACCACTGCAGGTTCAACGTATTCCTTGGACATACACATTGACGATGATACACAGAAATCGCATCGGAATTAAATACAAAAGGCACAATGCCGCCTTTCGTACAAGAATAGAGACTCTTCTTACAGTCGGTGCTTTGAGCATTCCCTGTGAGACCAGTATTAGTTTCCGATACACCACTCCAAGTTCAATGTATTCCTTGGACATACTCATTGACGATGAAACACTGAAATTACATCGGATTTAAATACAAAAGGAACAATGCCGCCTTAACTGCAAGATGAGTGAGACTTCTTAGAGTCTGTGCTTTGATCCTTTCCTGTGAGACCAGTATTAGTTTCCGATACACCACTGCATTTTCAATGTATTCCTTAGACATCCACATTGACAATGAAACACAGAAATCGCATCGGAATTAAACTCAAAAGGCACAATGCCGCCATAAGTGCCAGAATAGAGACACTTCTTACAGTCGTTGCATTGAGCATTCCCTGTGAGACCAGTATTTGTTTCTGATACACCTCAGCAGGTACAATGTATTCCTTGTAACTTCACATTGACGATGAAACACAGGAATCGCATCGGAATTAAATACAAAAGGCACAATGCCGCCTTAAGTACAAGAATTGAGACTCTTCCTACAGTCGATGCTTTGAGCATTCCCTGTGAGACCAGTATTAGTTTCCGATACACCACTGCAGGTTCAATGGATTCCTTGGACATACGCATTGACGATGAAACACAGAAATCGCCTCGGAATTAATACAAAAGGCACATTGCCGCAATAAGCACAAGAATAGAGACTCTTCTTACAGTCGGTGCTTTGAGCATTTCCTGTGAGACCAGTATTAGTTTCCGATACACCACTGAAGGTTCAATGTATTCCTTAGACATACACATTGACGATGAAACACTGAAATTACATTGGAATTAAATACAAAAGGCACAATGCCACCATAAGTGCAAGTATAGAGACTCCTCTTACAGTCGGTGCTTTGAGCATTTCCTGTGAGATCAGTATTAGTTTCCGATACACCAAAGCAGGTACAATGTATTCCTTGTACCTTCACATTGACGATGAAACACAGAAATCGCATCGGAATTAAATGCAAAAGGCACAATGCCGCCTTAAGTACAAGAATAGAGACTCTTCTTACAGTCGGTGCTTTGAGCATTTCCTGTGAGACCAGTATTAGTTTCCGATATACCACTGCAGGTTCAATGTATTGCTTGGACATACTCATTGACGATGAAACACTGAAATTACATCGGAATTAAGTAGAAAAGGAACAATGCCGCCTTAACTGCAAGATGAGTGAGACTTCTTAGAGTCTTTGCTTTGATCCTTCCCTGTGAGACCAGTATTAGTTTCCGATACACCACTCCAGGTTCAATGTATTCCTTGGACATACTCATTGACGATGAAACACTGAAATTACATCGGAATTAAATACTAAAGGAACAATGCCGCCTTAACGGCAAGATGAGTAAGACTTCTTAAGGTCTGTGCTTTGATCCTTTCCTGTGAGACCAGTATTAGTTTCCGATACACCACTGCAGGTTCAATGTATTCCTTGGACCTTCGCATTGACAATGAAACACAGAAATCGAATCGGAAATAAATACAAAAGGCACAATGCCGCAATAAGTACAAGAATAGAGACTCTTCTTACAGTCGGTGTTTTGAGCATTGCCTGTGAGACCAGTAATAGTTTCCGATACACCACTGCAGGTTCAATGTATTCCTTAGACATACACATTGACGATGAAACACTGATATTACATCGGAATTAAATACAAATGGCACAATGCCGCCTTTCGTACAAGAATAGAGACTCTTCTTACAGTCGGTGCTTTGAGCATTCCCTGTGAGACCAGTATTAGTTTCCGATAAACCACTCCAGGTTCAATGTATTCCTTGGACATACTCATTGACGATGAAACACTGAAATTACATCGGAATTAAATACAAAAGGAACAATGCCGCCTTAACTGCAAGATGAGTGAGACTTCTTAGAGTCTGTGCTTTGATCCATTCCTGTGAGACCAGTATTAGTTTCCGATACACCACTGCAGGTTCAATGTATTCCTTCTACCTTCGCATTGACGATGAAACACAGAAATCGCATCGGAATTAAATACAAAAGGCACAATGCCGCCTTAAGTACAGGAATAGAGACTCTTCTTACAGTCGGTGCTTTGAGCATTCCCTGTGAGACCAGTATTAGTTACCGATAAACCACTGCAGGTTCAATGTATTCCTTGGACATACGCATTGACGATGAAACACAGAAATCGCATCGGAATTAAATACAAAAGGCACAATGCCGCCCTACGTACAAGAATAGAGACTCTTCTTACATTCGGTGCTTTGAGCATTCCCTGTGAGACCGGTATTAGTTTCCGATACACCACTGCAGGTTCAATGTATTCCTTAGACATACACATTGACGATGAAACACAGAAATTACATTGGAATTAAATACAAAAGGCACAATGCCACCATAAGTGCAAGTATAGAGACTCCTCTTACAGTCGGTGCTTTGAGCATTCCCTGTGAGATCAGTATTAGTTTCCGATACACCACTGCAGGTACAATGTATTCCTTGTACCGTCACATTGACGATGGAACACAGTAATCGCATCGGAATTAAATACAAAATGCACAATGCCGCTTTAAGTACAAGAATAGAGACTCTTCTTACAGTCGGTGCTTTGAGCATTCCCTGTGAGACCAGTATTAGTTTCTGATACACCACTGCAGGTTCAATGTATTCCTTGGACATACACATTGACGATGAAACACAGAAATCGCATCGGAATTAAATACAAAAGGCACAATGCCGCTTTAAGTACAAGAATAGAGACTCTTTTTACAGTCGGTGCTTTGAGCATTCCCTGTGAGACCAGTATTAGTTTCCGATACACTACTGCAGGTTCAATGTATTCCTTAGACATACACATTGACGATGAAAAACAGAAATCGCATCGGAATTAAATACAAAAGGCACAATGCCGCCTTAAGTACAAGAATTGAGACTCTTCCTACAGTCGATGTTTGAGCATTACCTGTGAGACCAGTATTTGTTTCCGATACACCACTGCAGGTTCAATGGATTCCTTGGACATACGCATTGACGATGAAACACAGAAATCGCCTCGGAATTAATACAAAAGGCACAATGCCGCAATAAGCACAAGAATAGAGACTCTTCTTACAGTCGGTGCTTTGAGCATTTCCTGTGAGACCAGTATTAGTTTCCGATACACCACTGCAGGTTCAATGTATTACTTAGACACACACATTGACGATGAAACACTGAAATTACATTGGAATTAAATACAAAAGGCACAATGCCACCATTAGTGCAAGTATAGAGACTCCTCTTACAGTCGGTGCTTTGAGCATTCCCTGTGAGATCAGTATTAGTTTCCGATACACCACTGCAGGTACAATGTATTCCTTGTACCTCCACATTGACGATGAAACACAGAAATCGAATCGGAATTAAATGCAAAAGGCACAATGCCGCCTTAAGTACAAGAATAAAGACTCTTCTTACAGTCGGTGCTTTGAGCATTGCCTGTGAGACCAGTAATAGTATCCGATACACCACTGCAGGTTCAATGTATTCCTTGGACTTTCACATTGACGATGAAACACAGAAATCGCATCGGAATCAAATACAAAAGGCACAATGCCGCCTTAAGTACAAGAATAGAGACTCTTCTTACAGTCGGTTCTTTGAGCTTTCCCTGTGAGACCAGTATTAGTTTCCGATACACCACTGCAGGTTCAATGTATTCCTTGAACCTTCACATTGACGATGAAACACAGAATTCGCATCGGAATTCAATTCTAAAGGCATAATGCCGCCTTCAGTACAAGAATAGAGTCTCTTCTTACAGTCGGAGCTTTGAGCAATTCCTGTGAGACGAGTATTAGTTTCCGATACACCACTGCAGAGTCAATGTATTCCTTGGACCTTCACATTGACGATGAAACACAGAGATCGAATCGGAACTAAATACAAATGGCACAATGCCGCAATAAGTACAAGAATATAGACTCTTCTTACAGTCGGTGCTTTGAGCATTCCCTGTGAGGCCAGTATTAGTTTCCGATGCACCACTGCAGGTTCAATGTATTCCTTAGACATACACATTGACGATGAAACACTGATATTACATCGGAATTAAATACAAATGGCACAATGCCGCCATAAGTGCAAGAATAGAGACTCCTCTTACAGTCGGTGCTTTGAGCATTCCCTGTGAGACCAGTATTAGTTTCCGATACACCACTGCAGGTACAATGTATTCCTTGTACCTTCACATTGACGATGAAACACAGGAATCGCATCGGAATTAAATACAAAAGGCACAATGCCGCCTTAAATACAAGAATAGAGACTCTTCTTACAGTCGGTGCTTTGAGCATTCCCTGTGAGACCAGTATTAGTTTCCGATACACCACTGCAGGTTCAATGTATTCCTTAGACATCCACATTGGCGGTGAAACATTGAAATTACATCGGAATTAAATACAAATGGCACAATGCCGCCATAAGTGCAAGAATAGAGACTCCTCTTACAGTCGGTGCTTTGAGCATTCCCTGTGAGACCAGTATTAGTTTCCGATACACCACTGCAGGTACAATGTATTCCTTGTACCTTCACATTGACGATGAAACACAAAAATCGCATCGGAATTAAATACAAAAGGCACAATGCCGCCTTAAGTACAAGAATAGAGACTCTTCTTACAGTCGGTGCTTTGAGCATTCCCTGTGAGACCAGTATTAGTTTCTGATACACCACTGCAGGTTTAATGTATTCCTTGGACATTCACATTGACGATGAAACACAGAATCCGCATCGGAATTAAATACAAAAGGCACAATGCCGCCTTACGTACAAGAATAGAGGCTCTTCTTACAGTCGGTGCTTTGAGCATTCCCTGTGAGACCAGTATTAGTTTCCGATACACCACTCCCGGTTCAATGTATTCCTTAGACCTTCACATTGACGATGGAACACAGATATGGCATCGGAATTAGATACAAATGGCACAATGCCGCCTTAAGTACAAGAATGTGGACTCTACTTACAGTCGGTGCTTTGAGCATTCCCTGTGAGACCAGTATTAGTTTCCGATACACCACTGCAGGTTCAATGTATTCCTTAGACATCCACATTGGCGGTGAAACATTGAAATTACATCGGAATTAAATACAAATGGCACAATGCCGCAATAAGTGCAAGAATAGAGACTCCTCTTACAGTCGGTGCTTTGAGCATTCCCTGTGAGACCAGTATTAGCTTCCGATACACCACTGCAGGTACAATGTTTTCCCTGTACCTTCACATTGACGATGAAACACAAAAATCGCATCGGAATTAAATACAAAAGGCACAATGCCGCCTTAAGTACAAGAATAGAGACTCTTCTTACAGTCGGTGCTTTGAGCATTCCCTGTGAGACCAGTATTAGTTTCTGATACACCACTGCAGGTTCAATGTATTCCTAGGACATACACATTGACGATGAAACACAGAAATCACATCGGAACTAAATATAAAATGCACAATGCCGCAATAAGTACAAGAATAGAGACTCTTCTTACAGTCGGTGCTTTGAGCATTCCCTGTGAGACCAGTATTAGTTTCCGATACTCCACTGCAGGTTCAGTGAATTCCTTAGACATACACATTGACGATGAAACACTGAAATTACATCGGAATTAAATACAAAAGGCACAATGCCGCCATAAGTGCAAGAATAGAGACTCTTCTTACAGTCGGTGCTTTGAGCTTTCCCTGTGAGCCCAGTATTACTTTCCGATACACCACACCAGGTTCAATGTATTCCTTGGACATACTCATTGACGATCAAACACTGAAATAACATCGGAATTTATTACAAAAAGAACAATGCCGCTTAACGGCAAGATGAGTAAGACTTCTTAGAGTCTGTCCTTTGATCCTTTCCTGTGTGACCAGTATTAGTTTCCGATACACCACTGCAGGTTCAATGTATTCCTTGGACCTTCACATTGACGATGAAACACAGAGATCGAATCGGAACTAAATACAAATGGCACAATGCCGCAATAAGTACAAGAATATAGACTCTTCTTACAGTCGGTGCTTTGAGCATTCCCTGTGAGGCCAGTATTAGTTTCCGATGCACCACTGCAGGTTCAATGTATTCCTTAGACATACACATTGACGATGAAACACTGATATTACATCGGAATTAAATACAAATGGCACAATGCCGCCATAAGTGCAAGAATAGAGACTCCTCTTACAGTCGGTGCTTTGAGCATTCCCTGTGAGACCAGTATTAGTTTCCGATACACCACTGCAGGTACAATGTATTCCTTGTACCTTCACATTGACGATGAAACACAGGAATCGCATCGGAATTAAATACAAAAGGCACAATGCCGCCATAAGTGCAAGAATAGAGACTCCTCTTACAGTCGGTGCTTTGAGCATTCCCTGTGAGACCAGTATTAGTTTCCGATACACCACTGCAGGTACAATGTATTCCTTGTACCTTCACATTGACGATGAAACACAAAAATCGCACCGGAATTAAATACAAAAGGCACAATGCCGCCTTAAGTACAAGAATAGAGACTCTTCTTACAGTCGGTGCTTTGAGCATTCCCTGTGAGACCAGTATTAGTTTCTGATACACCACTGCAGGTTCAATGTATTCCTAGGACATACACATTGACGATGAAACACAGAAATCACATCGGAACTAAATATAAAATGCACAATGCCGCAATAAGTACAAGAATAGAGACTCTTCTAACAGTCGGTGCTTTGAGCATTCCCTGTGAGACCAGTATTAGTTTCCGATACACCACTGCAGGTTCAATGAATTCCTTAGACATACACATTGACGATGAAACACTGAAATTACATCGGAATTAAATACAAAAGGCACAATGCCGCCATAAGTGCAAGAATAGAGACTCTTCTTACAGTCGGTGCTTTGAGCTTTCCCTGTGAGCCCAGTATTACTTTCCGATACACCTCACCAGGTTCAATGTATTCCTTGGACATACTCATTGACGATCAAACACTGAAATTACATCGGAATTTAATACAAAAGGAACAATGCCGCCTTAACGGCAAGATGAGTAAGACTTCTTAGAGTCTGTCCTTTGATCCTTTCCTGTGAGACCAGTATTAGTTTCCGATACACCACTGCAGGTTCAATGTATTCCTTGGACCTTCGCATTGACGATGAAACACAGAAATCGAATCGGAACTAAATACAAAAGGCACAATGCCGCAATAAGTACAAGAATAGAGCCTCTTCTTACAGTCGCTGCTTTGAGCATTCCCTGTGAGACCAGCATTAGTTTTCGATACACCACTGCAGGTTCAATGTATTCCTTAGACATACACATTGACGATGGAACACTGAAATTACATCGGAATTAAATACAAATGGCACAATGCCGCCTTAAGTGCAAGAATACAGACTCCTCTTACAGTCGGTGCTTTGAGCATTCCCTGTGAGACCAGTATTAGTTTCTGATACACCACAGAAGGTTCAATGTATTCCTTGGACATACACATTGACGATGAAACACAGAAATCGCATCGGAATTAAATACAAAAGGCACAATGCCGCCCTACGTACAAGAATAGAGACTCTTCTTACATTCGGTGCTTTGAGCATTCCCTGTGAGACCGGTATTAGTTTCCGATACACCACTGCAGGTTCAATGTATTCCTTGGACATACGCATTGACGATGAAACACAGAAATCGCCTCGGAATTAATACAAAAGGCACAATGCCGCAATAAGCACAAGAATAGAGACTCTTCTTACAGTCGGTGCTTTGAGCATTTCCTGTGAGACCAGTATTAGTTTCCGATACACCACTGCAGTTTCAATGTATTACTTAGACACACACATTGACGATGAAACACTGAAATTACATTGGAATTAAATACAAAAGGCACAATGCCACCATAAGTGCAAGTATAGAGACTCCTCTTACAGTCGGTGCTTTGAGCATTCCCTGTGAGATCAGTATTAGTTTCCGATACACCACTGCAGGTACAATGTATTCCTTGTACCTTCACATTGACGATGAAACACAGAAATCGCATCGGAATTAAATGCAAAAGGCACAATGCCGCCTTAAGTACAAGAATAGAGACTCTTCTTACAGTCGGTGCTTTGAGCATTGCCTGTGAGACCAGTAATAGTATCCGATACACCACTGCAGGTTCAATGTATTCCTTGGACTTTCACATTGACGATGAAACACAGAAATCGCATCGGAATCAAATACAAAAGGCACAATGCCCCCTTAAGTACAAGAATAAAGACTCTTCTTACAGTCGGTGCTTTGAGCATTCCCTGTGAGACCAGTATTAGTTTCCGATACACTACTGCAGGTTCAATGTATTCCTTAGACATACACATTGACGATGAAAAACAGAAATCGCATCGGAATTAAATACAAAAGGCACAATGCCGCCTTAAGTACAAGAATTGAGACTCTTCCTACAGTCGATGTTTGAGCATTACCTGTGAGACCAGTATTTGTTTCCGATACACCACTGCAGGTTCAATGGATTCCTTGGACATACGCATTGACGATGAAACACAGAAATCGCCTCGGAATTAATACAAAAGGCACAATGCCGCAATAAGCACAAGAATAGAGACTCTTCTTACAGTCGGTGCTTTGAGCATTTCCTGTGAGACCAGTATTAGTTTCCGATACACCACTGCAGGTTCAATGTATTACTTAGACACACACATTGACGATGAAACACTGAAATTACATTGGAATTAAATACAAAAGGCACAATGCCACCATTAGTGCAAGTATAGAGACACCTCTTACAGTCGGTGCTTTGAGCATTCCCTGTGAGATCAGTATTAGTTTCCGATACACCACTGCAGGTACAATGTATTCCTTGTACCTTCACATTGACGATGAAATACAGAAATCGAATCGGAATTAAATGCAAAAGGCACAATGCCGCCTTAAGTACAAGAATAGAGACTCTTCTTACAGTCGGTGCATTGAGCATTGCCTGTGAGACCAGTAATAGTATCCGATACACCACTGCAGGTTCAATGTATTCCTTGGACTTTCACATTGACGATGAAACACAGAAATCGCATCGGAATCAAATACAAAAGGCACAATGCCGCCTTAAGTACAAGAATAGAGACTCTTCTTACAGTCGGTTCTTTGAGCTTTCCCTGTGAGACCAGTATTAGTTTCCGATACACCACTGCAGGTTCAATGTATTCCTTGAACCTTCACATTGACGATGAAACACAGAATTCGCATCGGAATTAAATTCTAAAGGCATAATGCCGCCTTCAGTACAAGAATAGAGTCTCTCCTTACAGTCGGTGCTTTGAGCAATTCCTGTGAGACCAGTATTAGTTTCCGATACACCACTGCAGGTTCAATGTATTCCTCAGACATACACATTGACAATGAAACACAGAAATCGCATCGGAATTAAATGCAAGAGGCACAATGCCGCCATAAGTGCCAGAATAGAGACCCTTCTTACAGTCGGTGCTTTGAGCATTCCCTGTGAGACCAGTATTAGTTTCCGATACACCTCAGCATGTACAATGTATTCCTTGGAACTTCACATTGACGATGAAACACAGAAATCGCATCGGAATTAAATACAAAAGGCACAATGCCGCCTTAAGTACAAGAATTGAGACTCTTCCTACAGTCGATGCTTTGAGCATTCCCTGTGAGACTAGTATTTGTTTCCGATACACCACTGCAGGTTCAATGGATTCCTTGGACATACGCATTGACGATGAAACACAGAAATCGCCTCGGAATTAATACAAAAGGCACAATGCCGCAATAAGCACAAGAATAGAGACTCTTCTTACAGTCGGTGCTTTGAGCATTTCCTGTGAGACCAGTATTAGTTTCCGATACACCACTGCAGTTTCAATGTGTTACTTAGACACACACATTGACGATGAAACACTGAAATTACATTGGAATTAAATACAAAAGGCACAATGCCACCATAAGTGCAAGTATAGAGACTCCTCTTACAGTCGGTGCTTTGAGCATTCCCTGTGAGATCAGTATTAGTTTCCGATACACCACTGCAGGTACAATGTATTCCTTGTACCTTCACATTGACGATGAAACACAGAAATCGCATCGGAATTAAATGCAAAAGGCACAATGCCGCCTTAAGTACAAGAATAGAGACTCTTCTTACAGTCGGTGCTTTGAGCATTGCCTGTGAGACCAGTAATAGTATCCGATACACCACTGCAGGTTCAATGTATTCCTTGGACTTTCACATTGACGATGAAACACAGAAATCGCATCGGAATCAAATACAAAAGGCACAATGCCGCCTTAAGTACAAGAATAAAGACTCTTCTTACAGTCGGTGCTTTGAGCATTCCCTGTGAGACCAGTATTAGTTTCCGATACACTACTGCAGGTTCAATGTATTCCTTAGACATACACATTGACGATGAAAAACAGAAATCGCATCGGAATTAAATACAAAAGGCACAATGCCGCCTTAAGTACAAGAATTGAGACTCTTCCTACAGTCGATGTTTGAGCATTACCTGTGAGACCAGTATTTGTTTCCGATACACCACTGCAGGTTCAATGGATTCCTTGGACATACGCATTGACGATGAAACACAGAAATCGCCTCGGAATTAATACAAAAGGCACAATGCCGCAATAAGCACAAGAATAGAGACTCTTCTTACAGTCGGTGCTTTGAAAATTTCCTGTGAGACCAGTATTAGTTTCCGATACACCACTGCAGGTTCAATGTATTACTTAGACACACACATTGACGATGAAACACTGAAATTACATTGGAATTAAATACAAAAGGCACAATGCCACCATTAGTGCAAGTATAGAGACTCCTCTTACAGTCGGTGCTTTGAGCATTCCCTGTGAGATCAGTATTAGTTTCCGATACACCACTGCAGGTACAATGTATTCCTTGTACCTTCACATTGACGATGAAACACAGAAATCGAATCGGAATTAAATGCAAAAGGCACAATGCCGCCTTAAGTACAAGAATAGAGACTCTTCTTACAGTCGGTGCATTGAGCATTGCCTGTGAGACCAGTAATAGTATCCGATACACCACTGCAGGTTCAATGTATTCCTTGGACTTTCACATTGACGATGAAACACAGAAATCGCATCGGAATCAAATACAAAAGGCACAATGCCGCCTTAAGTACAAGAATAGAGACTCTTCTTACAGTCGGTTCTTTGAGCTTTCCCTGTGAGACCAGTATTAGTTTCCGATACACCACTGCAGGTTCAATGTATTCCTTGAACCTTCACATTGACGATGAAACACAGAATTCGCATCGGAATTAAATTCTAAAGGCATAATGCCGCCTTCAGTACAAGAATAGAGTCTCTTCTTACAGTCGGTGCTTTGAGCAATTCCTGTGAGACCAGTATTAGTTTCCGATACACCACTGCAGGTTCAATGTATTCCTTGGACATACGCATTGACGATGAAACACAGAAATCGCAACGGAATTAAATACAAAAGGCACAATGCCGCCCTACGTACAAGAATAGAGACTCTTCTTACATTCGGTGCTTTGAGCATTCCCTGTGAGACCGGTATTAGTTTCCGATACACCACTGCAGGTTCAATGTATTCCTGAGACATACACATTGACAATGAAACACAGAAATCGCATCGGAATTAAATGCAAAAGGCACAATGCCGCCATAAGTGCCAGAACAGAGACCCTTCTTACAGTCGGTGCTTTGAGCATTCCCTGTGAGACCAGTATTAGTTTCCGATACACCTCAGCATGTACAATGTATTCCTTGGAACTTCACATTGACGATGAAACACAGAAATCGCATCGGAATTAAATACAAAAGGCACAATGCCGCCTTAAGTACAAGAATTGAGACTCTTCCTACAGTCGATGTTTGAGCATTACCTGTGAGACCAGTATTTGTTTCCGATACACCACTGCAGGTTCAATGGATTTCTTGGACATACGCATTGACGATGAAACACAGAAATCGCCTCGGAATTAATACAAAAGGCACAATGCCGCAATAAGCACAAGAATAGAGACTCTTCTTACAGTCGGTGTTTTGAGCATTCCCTGTGAGATCAGTATTAGTTTCCGATACACCACTGCAGGTACAATGTATTCCTGGTACCTTCACATTGACGATGAAACACAGAAATCGAATCGGAATTAAATGCAAAAGGCACAATGCCGCCTTAAGTACAAGAATAGAGACTCTTCTTACAGTCGGTGCATTGAGCATTGCCTGTGAGACCAGTAATAGTATCCGATACACCACTGCAGGTTCAATGTATTCCTTGAACCTTCACATTGACGATGAAACACAGAATTCGCATCGGAATTAAATTCTAAAGGCATAATGCCGCCTTCAGTACAAGAATAGAGTCTCTTCTTACAGTCGGTGCTTTGAGCAAATCCTGTGAGACCAGTATTAGTTTCCGATACACCACTGCAGGTTCAATGTATTCCTTGGACCTTCACATTGACGATGAAATACAGAATTCGCATCGGAATTAAATACTAAAGGCATAATGCCGCCTTCAGTACAAGAATAGGGTCTCTTCTTACAGTCGGTGCTTTGAGCATTTCCTGTGAGACCAGTATTAGTTTCCGATACACCACTGCAGGTTCAATGTATTCCTTGGACCTTCACATTGACGATGAAACACAGAGATCGAATCGGAACTAAATACAAAAGGCACAATGCCGCAATAAGTACAAGAATATAGACTCTTCTTACAGTCGGTGCTTTGAGCATTCCCTGTGAGGCCAGTATTAGTTTCCGATGCACCACTGCAGGTTCAATGTATTCCTTAGACATACACATTGACGATGAAACACTGATATTACATCGGAATTAAATACAAATGGCACAATGCCGCCATAAGTGCAAGAATAGAGACTCCTCTTACAGTCGGTACTTTGAGCATTCCCTGTGAGACCAGTATTAGTTTCCGATACACCACTGCAGGTACAATGTATTCCTTGTACCTTCACATTGACGATGAAACACAGGAATCGCATCGGAATTAAATACAAAAGGCACAATGCCGCCTTAAATACAAGAATAGAGACTCTTCTTACAGTCGGTGCTTTGAGCATCCCCTGTGAGACCAGTATTAGTTTCCGATACACCACTGCAGGTTCAATGTATTCCTTAGACATCCACATTGGCGGTGAAACATTGAAATTACATCGGAATTAAATACAAATGGCACAATGCCGCCATAAGTGCAAGAATAGAGAATCCTCTTACAGTCGGTGCTTTGAGCATTCCCTGTGAGACCAGTATTAGTTTCCGATACACCACTGCAGGTACAATGTATTCCTTGTACCTTCACATTGACGATGAAACACAAAAATCGCATCGGAATTAAATACAAAAGGCACAATGCCGCCTTAAGTACAAGAATAGAGACTCTTCTTACAGTCGGTGCTTTGAGCATTCCCTGTGAGACCAGTATTAGTTTCTGATACACCACTGCAGGTTCAATGTATTCCTTGGACACTCACATTGACGATGAAACACAGAAATCGCATCGGAATTAAATACAAAAGGCACAATGCCGCCTTACGTACAAGAATAGAGGCTCTTCTTACAGTCGGTGCTTTGAGCATTCCCTGTGAGACCAGTATTAGTTTCCGATACACCACTCCCGGTTCAATGTATTCCTTAGACCTACACATTGACGATGGAACACAGATATGGCATCGGAATTAGATACAAATGGCACAATGCCGCCTTAAGAACAAGAATGTGGACTCTACTTACAGTCGGTGCTTTGAGCATTCCCTGTGAGACCAGTATTAGTTTCCGATACACCACTGCAAGTTCAATGTATTCCTTAGACATCCACATTGGCGGTGAAACATTGAAATTACATCGGAATTAAATACAAATGGCACAATGCCGCCATTAGTGCAAGAATAGAGACTCCTCTTACAGTCGGTGCTTTGAGCATTCCCTGTGAGACCAGTATTAGTTTCCGATACACCACTGCAGGTACAATGTATTCCTTGTACCTTCACATTGACGATGAAACACAAAAATCGCATCGGAATTAAATACAAAAGGCACAATGCCGCCTTAAGTACAAGAATAGAGACTCTTCTTACAGTCGGTGCTTTGAGCATTCCCTGTGAGACCAGTATTAGTTTCTGATACACCACTGCAGGTTCAATGTATTCCTAGGACATACACATTGACGATGAAACACAGAAATCACATCGGAACTAAATATAAAATGCACAATGCCGCAATAAGTACAAGAATAGAGACTCTTCTTACAGTCGGTGCTTTGAGCATTCCCTGTGAGACCAGTATTAGTTTCCGATACACCACTGCAGGTTCAATGAATTCCTTAGACATACACATTGACGATGAAACACTGAAATTACATCGGAATTAAATACAAAAGGCACAATGCCGCCATAAGTGCAAGAATAGAGACTATTCTTACAGTCGGTGCTTTGAGCTTTCCCTGTGAGCCCAGTATTACTTTCCGATACACCACACCAGGTTCAATGTATTCCTTGGACATACTCATTGACGATCAAACACTGAAATTACATCGGAATTTAATACAAAATGAACAATGCCGCCTTAACGGCATGATGAGTAAGACTTCTTAGAGTCTGTCCTTTGATCCTTTCCTGTGAGACCAGTATTAGTTTCCGATACACCACTGCAGGTTCAATGTATTCCTTGGACCTTCGCATTGACGATGAAACACAGAAATCGAATCGGAACTAAATACAAAAGGCACAATGCCGCAATAAGTACAAGAATAGAGCCTCTTCTTACAGTCGCTGCTTTGAGCATTCCCTGTGAGACCAGCATTAGTTTTCGATACACCACTGCAGGTTCAATGTATTCCTTAGACATACACATTGACGATGGAACACTGAAATTACATCGGAATTAAATACAAATGGCACAATGCCGCCCTAAGTGCAAGAATACAGACTCCTCTTACAGTCGGTGCTTTGAGCATTCCCTGTGAGACCAGTATTAGTTTCTGATACACCACAGAATGTTCAATGTATTCCTTGGACATACACATTGACGATGAAACACAGAAATCGCATCGGAATTAATTACAAAAGGCACCATGCCGCCTTACGTACAAGAATAGAAACTCTTCTTACAGTCGGTGCTTTGAGCATTCCCTGTGAGACAAGTATTAGTTTCTGATATACCACTGCAGGTTCAATGTATTCCTTGGACATACGCATTGACGATGAAACACAGAAATCGCATCGGAATTAAATACAAAAGGCACAATGCCACCCTACGTACAAGAATAGAGACTCTTCTTACATTCGGTGCTTTGAGCATTCCCTGTGAGACCGGTATTAGTTTCCGATACACCACTGCAGGTTCAATGTATTCCTTAGACATACACATTGACAATGAAACACAGAAATCGCATCGGAATTAAATGCAAAAGGCACAATGCCGCCATAAGTGCCAGAATAGAGACCCTTCTTACAGTCGGTGCTTTGAGCATTCCCTGTGAGACCAGTATTAGTTTCCGATACACCTCAGCATGTACAATGTATTCCTTGGAACTTCACATTGACGATGAAACACAGAAATCGCATCGGAATTAAATACAAAAGGCACAATGCCGCCTTAAGTACAAGAATTGAGACTCTTCCTACAGTCGATGCTTTGAGCATTCCCTGTGAGACTAGTATTTGTTTCCGATACACCACTGCAGGTTCAATGGATTCCTTGGACATACGCATTGACGATGAAACACAGAAATCGCCTCGGAATTAATACAAAAGGCACAATGCCGCAATAAGCACAAGAATAGAGACTCTTCTTACAGTCGGTGCTTTGAGCATTTCCTGTGAGACCAGTATTAGTTTCCGATACACCACTGCAGTTTCAATGTATTACTTAGACACACACATTGACGATGAAACACTGAAATTACATTGGAATTAAATACAAAAGGCACAATGCCACCATAAGTGCAAGTATAGAGACTCCTCTTACAGTCGGTGCTTTGAGCATTCCCTGTGAGATCAGTATTAGTTTCCGATACACCACTGCAGGTACAATGTATTCCTTGTACCTTCACATTGACGATGAAACACAGAAATCGCATTGGAATTAAATGCAAAAGGCACAATGCCGCCTTAAGTACAAGAATAGAGACTCTTCTTACAGTCGGTGGTTTGAGCATTGCCTGTGAGACCAGTAATAGTATCCGATACACCACTGCAGGTTCAATGTATTCCTTGGACTTTCACATTGACGATGAAACACAGAAATCGCATCGGAATCAAATACAAAAGGCACAATGCCGCCTTAAGTACAAGAATAAAGACTCTTCTTACAGTCGGTTCTTTGAGCTTTCCCTGTGAGACCAGTATTAGTTTCCGATACACCACTGCAGGTTCAATGTATTCCTTGAACCTTCACATTGACGATGAAACACAGAATTCGCATCGGAATTAAATTCTAAAGGCATAATGCCGCCGTCAGTACAAGAATAGAGTCTCTTCTTACAGTCGGTGCTTTGAGCAATTCCTGTGAGACCAGTATTAGTTTCCGATACACCACTGCAGGTTCAATGTATTCCTTGGACCTTCACATTGACGATGAAACACAGAATTCGCATCGGAATTAAATACTAAAGGCATAATGCCGCCTTCAGTACAAGAATAGAGTCTCTTCTTACAGTCGGTGCTTTGAGCATTTCCTGTGAGACCAGTATTAGTTTCCGATACACCAATGCAGGTTCAATGTATTCCTTGGACCTTCACATTGACGATGAAACACAGAGATCGAATCGGAACTAAATACAAAAGGCACAATGCCGCAATAAGTACAAGAATATAGACTCTTCTTACAGTCGGTGCTTTGAGCATTCCCTGTGAGGCCAGTATTAGTTTCCGATGCACCACTGCAGGTTCAATGTATTCCTTAGACATACACATTGACGATGAAACACTGATATTACATCGGAATTAAATACAAATGGCACAATGCCGCCATAAGTGCAAGAATAGAGACTCCTCTTACAGTCGGTGCTTTGAGCATTCCCTGTGAGACCAGTATTAGTTTCCGATACACCACTGCAGGTTCAATGTATTCCTTAGACATACACATTGGCGGTGAAACATTGAAATTACATCGGAAATAGATACAAATGGCACAATGCCGCCATAAGTGCAAGAATAGAGACTCCTCTTACAGTCGGTGCTTTGAGCATTCCCTGTGAGACCAGTATTAGTTTCCGATACACCACTGCAGGTACAATGTATTCCTTGTACCTTCACATTGACGATGAAACACAAAAATCGCATCGGAATTAAATACAAAAGGCACAATGCCGCCTTAAGTACAAGAATAGAGACTCTTCTTACAGTCGGTGCTTTGAGCATTCCCTGTGAGACCAGTATTAGTTTCTGATACACCACTGCAGGTTCAATGTATTCCTTGGCCATACACATTGACGATGAAACACAGAAATCGCATCGGAATTAAATACAAAAGGCACAATGCCGCCTTACGTACAAGAATAGAGGCTCCTCATACGGTCGGTGCTTTGAGCATTCCCTGTGAGACCAGTATTAGTTTCCGATACACCACTCCCGGTTCAATGTATTCCTTAGACCTTCACATTGACGATGGAACACAGATATGGCATCGGAATTAGATACAAATGGCACAATGCCGCCTTCAGTACAAGAATGTGGACTCTACTTACAGTCGGTGCTTTGAGCATTCCCTGTGAGACCAGTATTAGTTTCCGATACACCACTGCAGATTCCATGTATTCCTAGGACATACACATTGACGATGAAACACTGAAATTACATCAGAATTAAATACAAAAGGAACAATGCCGCCTGAAGTGCAAGAAGAATGAGACTTCTTAGAGTCTGTGCTTTGATCCTTTCCTGTGAGACCAGTATTAGTTTCCGATACACCAATGCAGGTGCAATGTATTCCTTGGACCTTCACATTGACGATGAAACACAGCGATCGAATAGGAACTAAATACAAAAGGCACAATGCCGCCTTACGTACAAGAATAGAGATTCTTCTTACAGTCGGTGCTTTGAGCATTCCCTGTAAGACCAGTATTAGTTTCCGATACACCACTCCAGGTTCAATGTATTCCTTGGACACACTCAATGACGATGAAACCCTGAAAATACATCGGAATTAAATACAAAAGGAACAATGCCGCCTTAAATGCAAGATGAGTGAGACTTCTTAGAGTCTGTGCTTTGATCCTTTCCTGTGAGACCGGTATTAGTTTCCGATACACCACTGCAGGTTCAATGTATTCCTTGGACCTTCGCATTGACGATGAAACACAGAAATCACATCGGAACTAAATATAAAATGCACAAAGCTGCAATAAGTACAAGAATAGAGACTCTTCTTACAGTCGGTGCTTTGAGCATTCCCTGTGAGACCAGTATTAGTTTCCGATACACCACTGCAGGTTCAATGAATTCCTTAGACATACACATTGACGATGAAACACTGAAATTACATCGGAATTAAATACAAAAGGCACAATGCCGCCATAAGGGCAAGAATAGAGACTCCTCTTACAGTCGGTGCTTTGAGCTTTCCCTGTGAGACCAGTATTAGTTTCCGATACACCACACCAGGTTCAATGTATTCCTTGGACATACTCATTGACGATGAAACACTGAAATTACATCGGAATTTAATACAAAAGGAACAATGCCGCCTTAACGGCAAGATGAGTAAGACTTCTTAGAGTCTGTGCTTTGATCCTTTCCTGTGAGACCAGTATTAGTTTCCGATACACCACTGCAGGTTCAATGTATTCCTTGGACCTTCGCATTGACGATGAAACACAGAAATCGAATCGAAACTAAATACAAAAGGCACAATGCCGCAATAAGTACAAGAATAGAGCCTCTTCTTACAGTCGCTGCTTTGAGCATTCCCTGTGAGACCAGCGTTAGTTTCCGATACACCACTGCAGGTTCAATGTATTCCTTAGACATACACATTGACGATGGAACACTGAAATTACATCGGAATTAAATACAAATGGCACAATGCCGCCTTAAGTGCAAGAATAGAGACCCCTCTTACAGTCGGTGCTTTGAGCATTCCCTGTGAGACCAGTATTAGCTTCTGATACACCACTGAAGGTTCAGTGTTTTCCTTGGACATATACATTGACGATGATACACAGAAATCGCATCGGAATTAATTACAAAAGGCACAATGCCGCCTTACGTACAAGAATTGAGACTCTTCTTACAGTCGGTGCTTTGAGCATTCCCTGTGAGACAAGTATTAGTTTCCGATACACCACTCCAGGTTCAATGTATTCCTTGGACATACTTATTGACGATGAAACACTGAAATTACATCGGAATTAAATACAAAACGAACAATGCCGCCTTAACTGCAAGATGAGTGAGACTTCTTTGAGTCTGTGCTTTGATCCTTTCCTGTGAGACCAGTATTAGTTTCCGATACACCACTGCAGGTTCAATGTATTCCATGGACCTTCGCATTGACGATGAAACACAGAAATTGCATCGGAACTAAATACAAAATGCACAATGCCGCAATAAGTACAAGAATAGAGGCTCTTCTTACAGTCGGTGCTTTGAGCATTCCCTGTGAGACCAGTATTAGTTTCCGATACACCACTGCGGGTTCAATGTATTCCTTAGACATACACATTGCCGAAGAAACACTGAAATTACATTGGAATTAAATACAAACGTCACAATGCCGCCATAAGTGCAAGAATAGAGACTCTTCTTACAGTCGGTGCTTTGAGCATTCCCTGTGAGACCAGTATTAGTTTCCGATACTCCACTGCAGGTACAATGTATTCCTTGTACCTTCACATTGACGATGAAACACATGAATCGCATCGGAATTAAATACAAAAGGCAGAATGCCGCCTTAAGTACAAGAATAGAGACTCTTCTTACAGTCGGTGCTTTGAGCATTCCCTGTGAGACCAGTATTAGTTTCCGATACACCACTCCAGGTTCAATGTATTTCTTGGAGATACTCAATGACGATGAAACACTGAAATTACATCGGAATTAAATACAAAAGGAACAATGCCGCCTTAACTGCAAGATGAGTGAGACTTCTTAGAGTCTGTGCTTTGATCCTTTCCTGTGAGACCGGTATTAGTTTCCGATACACCACTGCAGGTTCAATGTATTCCTTGGACCTTCGCATTGACGATGAAACACTGAAATCACGTCGGAACTAAATACAAAAGGCACAATGCCGCAATAAGTACAAGAATAGAGCCTCTTCTTACAGTCGGTGATTTGAGCATTCCCTGTGAGACCAGTATTAGTTTCCGATACACCACTGCAGATTCAATTTATTCCTTAGACATACACATTGACGATGAAACACTGAAATTACATCGGAATTAAATACAAATGGCACAATGCCGCCATAAGTGCAAGAATAGTGACTCCTCTTACAGTCGGTGCTTTGAGCATTCCCTGTGAGACCAGTATTAGTTTCCGATACACCACTGCAGGTACAATGTATTCCTTGTACCTTCACATTGACGATGAAACACAGAAATCGCATCGGAATTAAATACAAAAGGCACAATGCCGCCTTAAGTACAAGAATAGAGACTCTTCTTACAGTCGGTGCTTTGAGCATTCCCTGTGAGACCAGTATTAGTTTCTGATACACCACTGAAGGTTCAATGTATTCCTTGGACATACACATTGACGATGAAACACAGAAATCGCATCGGAATGAATTACAAAAGGCACAATGCCGGCTTACGTACAAGAATAGAGACTCTTCTTACAGTCGGTGCTTTGAGCATTCCCTGTGAGACAAGTATTAGTTTCTGATACACCACTGCAGGTTCAATGTATTCCTTGGACATACACATTGACGATGAAACACAGAAATCGCATCGGAATTATATACAAAAGGCACAATGCCGCCTTACGTACAAGAATAGAGACTCTTCTTACAGTCGGTGCTTTGAGCATTCCCTGTGAGACCAGTATTAGTTTCCGATACACCACTTGTGATGTTACAAAATAGAAGTGATGTTGCTATTCAATGGAAAGTTGGAAATTGAGATTTAACTAACTATTTTATCAATCACAATTGGCGTAAGAATCATGGATTGACCATTGTCATAAAATATTGCATTATGAGATGTGAATAGTTTTTACTTGCGGTTTCGCGTGGCTTGAGGCAGTCACAACTAGCGTGCTATTGATTAAGAAGTTGCGTTATCGTCTTTGTAATTACTTCATGATCGTAGATACGATCATACCCGGTTGTGAAGTTATTGTTATGACAAAAAATATTTCCTAAGGGACCAGAAAGTTCTTAAGGGCGCAAAAACAACTGTAACATCACACAAAAGAGAAATTCAATGTTAAAGCTGATGCAAGAAGACGATAAAACAGTTTTCTTTTTATCAATGTAACACGCACATTGGACTGCTTATCTTGGAGTCTGTAATATTAGCAAAATGCATAATTAAAATGAAAATAATACTGAGGAGATAATAGAAATGAGCACTGCTAAATGATTCAGTATTCCCAGAACAAATATTTATTATAACTAAAACATATATCGTACCTTAAGCTTAATACTACAATGACGGTAGATTTTTATGTCCATATCATGTCCATTGAGCGCTCTTTTATATAGCCATTGTCCTCTTGAGTCGCTCGTGCTTCGTCACGGTAAGTTACAACAGTTCTTCTTCCTTCACTTCACTCAAAACTTAGACGGAACACGTTTTTATTTATTTAGTAAAAATAATTAGATCAGACCGCCACAAATCTGCGTCCGTCTTACTCGAGAAAATCAGTAAAAGTCTTTTTAGCGCTCAAGGCTTCATTTGTTCTCCAGCGAACAAAATAGTGAAGGATCGCATATCCATCCGTACTTTTCTGTTTATATTGCCGCCCAAAGACGACGAATTACATTATCTAGAAAATTCCACCGTCGCCATGCGACGCCTTATTATATATTAATCATTCTTTATAAACAAGTATTTGCCTTCTGGCTGAATTTGCTGTTTTAATTAAGCCAAAAATAGCGAATATCACATTGCCTCCCATGAGGAGAGAGGGAATGCCGAAGGATTACCTCGATCCTCATGTCCTCATGAGATATTCGTGATTTTTTGTGTGACATTTACATAACGTTACTGGCGTACAAAGTACATAAATTGAAATCACATTTATAAACATATATCCGATATTTATCATTTTTCAAAATAAAGTTTTTCATTCTTTGTTCATCAGTCACTTCATTCCATAATACCAAGATTAACATTTATGTGCATATTTAAGTTTGGTCCATATTTGCTTATAACAATAAGTGAACGTTCATTTCGCACTTCAGGGGATAGAATTCAGGAATTACTTTCTCTTGAGCTTAACAACTAATACATGAGTACAGTGAGTGCTTATTTTCACTAAACTAGAGTGGACAATGTTCGAGCATCTGTTGACTCATTGTGGTTCAATTACAGTTTAATAACGTAGCACTACACTTCATGATGCTTTCACTTTCTGTGTTAGCTGTCTACGGCGTTCATCATGCAGTACATCTGTCCTTTCCGCTGTGGTGCCAGGTATTCATGCGGCTTCCCGGGTTTTTATTTACAATATGAAACAGAAGAAGTGGAAAATTATTAGTATAACTTATAACCTATTGGATACATTTGTTAAGGATCGGGACTGGTCTGGAGTTTAGGGTCTTCCTATAGTGCACATTCATTTTCTTTGTCCATCAAGAGACAGGTTTATAATTCATTTTAGCAGTGTTCAGGAGTGCCGGTATTAATGGCTTTAAGGTCTCAGTAATCTAACAATTTACTTCTCACTCATCTTAACTTCAACTCAAGAAAATCGCTTAATTTACATATGAAAATGTAGTCACACAAGTGTACAAATGTCTTTCCTCCAGTATGTACGATTGAAGTCATGGCGGTTAGCAGTTTAAAGTTTGGATTGTTTCGTCACCCACACGTCAGCCACTCACAGCGGCTGCACAGTGTTGCGTGAGCTCCAATACTTAGTATCCGTTCGCGCTCAGGCTGTAACAGAGCTGCTCGTCGTCGATTGCTCCCTTTTTTTTTTTTTTTTTTTTGTGAACTTCGTATCACACGAGTGCATCGCTACAAACATCTCGCGCGCGTTTTCCACCGGAGGAGCCGGACACTGAAGCTGCCTCCATACTTCTCTGTCAACTGCCTCCCATGAGGCTCACAGGTAAGTGACGAAGAATGTTTTAGCTGTCGCTGCACTTAGAACAACACTGAACTTTGCGTTGCACCTGTTGTCGTAGCCTTGACTTCCTTTTTTACACTTGCAGTACAACACTACCACTAGTATACAGTGAACAGTTATTTTTATTATGCACGTCGCACTTTAGTGTGCATCTTCACACAGCATTCGTGCTTAGTTCCTTCGCCGATAGAGTTCATTTACAAAACAATCAATTTTGCACGTTTCCTCCACTGGTATAGTAAGACTTATATTCTACTATTTACAAAATATCACTTACGACAATAGGTCTCCCTCTTCGCTTCATGTACTCAGCAATCGTTCTCTGTTAAAAAAAAAATAGGGTAACGCGTGTCTACTATTTTTCGCATGAATGGAATTACCGACAGTTCACTGGGTTTACACAACCGGTCCATAACAAACATTACTAAAGCTAGCGAAGTTCATCACGCTACGTGTCTCATTTCTCATAAGCACTGCTTTGCCCCGAAGCACATGTGCCTTTTACAAGTCGACCCTTGGTGTGGGTTAATGAACCAAGATCAAAAGGAACGGGCACAAGGAAAATGGATTTCATAAGAGGAGTGTCTTAGGAGACATTTTTGCAATAAAATCTTCATGTAAATCAAATTATCATAATAAACATAGGCACATATATAAATTTCAACCTCTTTCATTACAGCATGCTTTGCTACTTCTACGTCTTACTCTGGTTATAGTCAGTATTATGTTTAAATATCACTGCATTGCTTGTTCTTTAGATTAGCCTTCAATTAGGGTATTGAATGGTCGCTAGATTACACTACAATTTTCTGAAGATCTTTACTTGGACTTATTTATGATACAGGGGGCTTGCTGTGTGGTTATTTAGTACCTTTATTCGACTGAAATCAATTCGTCAGCTAACATTCCTCATATACTCTTTACATTGGGCACAGATCGCAGGGAAATAGTTTACTTTCATAGCAATTAATGGCCTCGTGGAGTACTTACGCTACATTATTGATGCTTCATGGTTTGCCTCTATTTGTACTGTATTTCACCTAACTTAGTTTACTACAGCTTATTGTCTCCTTGCGTGAACACATGTGGGTTACCACTTGTTTTTCCATTTAACAGCACGCTTTAACTGAACTTTAAGCTATTTCTTCTACTCCTGTCCACTGTCTGGACTGTTTGACCATGTACCTTTATTTTTTTTTTTTTTTTTTTTAAGCAGGTAATTTGGGCTTTTACAACAGAACTTCAAGTACTTACATTACTAAAAATAAATCTATAAATCTTCTTGTACCGTGAGAGAAGTGCTTATTTACGCATCCTTCTCCGTTTCTCACCTTTACATATTTATTTAGCTCCGGGCAATCACCTCGAAAGCACTTTTTTTCTTATTACTAACTTAAAATTAAATTGAAATTATTGGTGCAACCCCTATTTCCTGCTTCAGCTTGTTGAAGAAATATCAGTTCAATGTCCATCACTACAAACAATTTTTCCATACATAGCATTTAATACTTAAAGTTTACATGTAGTAGCCGTTACCATGTAATCAGTGCGCTGTTCAACACAATACTTATTATTAACAGTTCACACAAGGAAATTTCCAGTAAGCAAGAGGCAGGAAACCGAAACAGATTCTATCTGCAGTTGAAGCTGCGTCTGTAAACTAACTCTCTGTTTCAATGGACCAATCGCTCCCGATATGGAGCACCCCTGAATCGGCAATGATAAAACTTTTGAAACAGAAGACACCTGTCTGAAGAGACATGGTGACATGACATTGATGTTTGTTCCTGTATCAACAACGGCTGTGACAGGAATGTTAGTAATAGAAATCTTAATCGAAGCCTGGACCTGTTCATCATAAATGTCGTTAATGTCTTGAGCTTTGTCAGGTGCAAGGTCATCTCGTAAGTCGGTCTCACGGTCGTACCGTATCGCATTAACATACTCAGAATCAGAGGATTCCTTAGTGCCCCCACTCAAAATTCGCAGCGACCTCTTTGAGGCTGAGAGGCGCTGCCTCTAATTTTCCGCAGGATGTTTAACCTGCTTGTTATTCATGGCCTTAAGTGTTTGTTCCGTTTCATATTGGTGCTGGTTATGTGGTACAAATGCCGGTGTAGAGGGGTAAAATCCACTGGGTGCATTCACTTGTGAATAAAATACTTGAGACGGCTGCTGTCGCCCGATCTTTTGGTTGCCGGCAAAACCATTTCCTTGTGAAGGAAAGTTCACATTTGGTGCCATTTGAAAATTGTTCCGCGGTCCTCTATTCTGTGAAAAGTTGTTCTGATGTGCTGGGTGGCCTCCGCCTGGCCCATGCCACTTACTATATTTCGACCTATAACTTTGATTGTACACTGGCCCATTTGAAAAATTACCAATCGTTTGTGGAGAATTTCAATACTGCTCAGGCGCAGAATTAAAGGGTGGGTTTCCGTACTGATGTTGTACCTGGTGGTTGTAAATTGGGTGGTATCTCTGCTGATTACTGTAATTGGTTTTCTGCTTCCCTTTAAAGTTATTGCCGTTTGCGTTTTGATAACCGCTGGCAGGTTGGTAACAGCGGTCGCAGTAGCTCGCTCTCTCCTTGGGCGCATTGTTGTCCGCGTGCGATGCATTCTGCTGGCTGCCAGGGAAGAATTTGCCGCTGCCAACCTTGGAGCGCACATCCTCGCTAATTAAATCTAAGGAATCCAGCGCAGAAAGGAATGCATTCGTGTCTTCTTCGGACACATTTACTAGTTTCTCTCTAATAGACACAGGGAGTTTGCTTTTGAGAATCATAATTACGTCCTTGGAAGAAATCGGAGAATCCCAGAATTTAATTTTTGCTAGATACTTCTCAAAGTATCGCCGGAGACTTCCATGCTTCTCATTGAAAATTTCCGCACCATACACCTCCTTCCTTAATCTTTGCTGTACCCCATTACTCCAAAATTTTGCCAAGAACATTTTCTCAAACTCTTCATAATTCCTACACGTGTCTACCATTTCCGTTCCCCATAATGCTGCATCACCAGAAATAAAGCCAGTGACGAACTGAATACGCTGTCTGTCTGTCCAGCTCCTGGGAAATATGCCGGAAAAATTCTTTAGGAACACGATGGGGTGTATTTCTCGCTTCTGCGGATGAAAAACAGGAAAAGTGCGATGCTTAATCACACTTTCCTCTTGCATTAAACTCACAATTGTGGGCGGATCATTTATTTTCCCTACTCGGGACTCAACATGACTGTCGTTTTGCATGTAATCAGGCGGTGAACGATAAGGAGTTGACTGACATTCGTCACCGTCTAAAGAGTTGTTCCCTATAGTTTGCGTATGTGTGTGCGGATTTTCTACCCAGTTTCTCAGCATTCTGACTTCGTCCACTACTTGCTGCTTCCACTCGGGAAGATCCCGTGTAAGTGTCCTCCGAATCTGTCCCAATTCAGAAACTACTGTGTCTCCCGACTTACAAGGAGCAGCTAAGATTTCATAAGTTACATCCTTGACAGTCTCCCTAAGCTCCTCCCTGACCTTCTTTTCGATAAAAATATCTTTACCCTTTATCCATTCACTGTAGTGTTCCGACAATGCCTCCGCGTGTGCTTTCACGGTGCTCTTAACCTGTTCCTCGATATTGATTGAGTCTATCTGCCTCGACAGATCCTCTACTACACCTTCAATGTCAGATACTGCATTTCTAACTGAGTTTATTTCTTTGGTAGCTGCCTGAATTTTTGTGTTTAATGTTCCAGATACTTCAGCTATTTCACTTTTCACCTGTTTCTGCATTTTCTGAATTTGATCACTGATCTTAGATTGCACCTCACCCAAATGGGTATTTAATTCAGCCGTAATTTCTTTATGCAGATCTGTTTTGATTGTGCCTAGCTCTGTTTTTAATGATTCGCTTACAGCATCTAGTCGGGCGTTAACAATCTCATTTTGTGTTTTTATAGTCTCATTTTGTGTTTTTATATTCTCATTTACTGCGTCAAACTGTTGTTTCAGCATTTCCATTAACGCACCGAGGTCATTTGTAGCTGCAGCGGGACGAGTTTGGACTTCAGGGTCACTTTCCCCTGTTACAGACATGGTTAGTTCAGTTTCCACACGGGAACCTACCATTCGCGATCGTAAAGGGTATGGAATACTATTAACGTCTTCACTCCCGTCTCCTGTTGTCACCTGTCTCTGTTTACTATCTGCCATTTTCGTCAGTAAATCAGGTGCTACGCAAGGCTTTCGTCGTTTGACAGTGACGTGGTGAGTCCGCTAAGAGCACCACTGCATGTTCAATGTATTCCATGGACATTCGCATTGACGATGAAACACAGAAATCGCATCGGAACTAAATACAAAATGCACAATGCCGCAATAAGTACAAGAATAGAGACTCTTCTTACAGTCGGTGGTTTGAGCATTCCCTGTGAGACCAGTATTAGTTTCCGATACACCACTGCAGGTTTAATGAATTCCTTAGACATACACATTGACGATGAAACACTGAAATTACATCGGAAGTAAATACAGAAGGCACAATGCCGCCTTAAGTACAAGAATAGAGACTCTTCTTATAGTCGGTGATTTGAGCATTCCCTGTGAGACCAGTATTAGTTTCCGATACACCACCGCAGGTTCAATGTATTCCATGGACCTTCGCATTGACGATGAAACACAGAAATCGCATCGGAACTAAATACAATATGCACAATGCCGCAATAAGTACAAGAATAGAGACTCTTCTTACAGTCGGTGCTATGAGCATTCCCAGTGAGACCAGTATTAGTTTCCGATACACCACTGCAGGTTCAATGAATTCCTTAGACATACACATTGACGATGAAACACTGAAATTACATCGGAATTAATTACAAAAGGCACAATGCCGCCATAAGTGCAAGAATAGAGACTCTTCTTACAGTCGGTGCTTTGAGCTTTCCCAGTGAGACCAGTATTAGTTTCCGATACACCACTGCAGGTACAATGTATTCCTTAGACATACACATTGCCGAAGAAACACTGAAATTACATTGGAATTAAATACAAAAGTCACAATGCCGCCATAAGTGCAAGAATAGAGAATTTTCTTACAGTCGGTGCTTTGAGCATTCCCTGTGAGACCAGTATTAGTTTCCGATACACCACTGCAGGTTCAATGTATTCCTTGGACCTTCACGTAGACGATGAAACACAGAAATCGCATTGGAATTAAATGCAAAAGGCACAATGCCGCCTTAAGTACAAGAATAGAGACTCTTCTTACAGTCGGTGCTTTGATAATTCCCTGTGAGACCAGTATTAGTTTCCGATATACCACCGCAGGTTCAATGCATTCCTTGGACATACACATTGACGATGAAACACAGAACTCGCATCGGAATTAAATACAAAAGGCACAATGCCGCATTTCGTACAAGAACAGAGACTCTTCTTACAGTTGGTGCTTTGAGCATTCCCTGTGAGAACAGTATTAGTTTCCGATACACCACTCCAGGATCAATGTTTTCCCTGGACATACTCATTGACGGTGAAACACTGAACTACATCGGAATTAAATACAAAAGGAACAATGCCGATATAACTGCAAGGTGAGTGAGACTTCTTAGAGTTTGTGCTTTGATCCTTTCCTGTGAGACCAGTATTAGTTTCCGATACACCACTGCAGGTTCAATGTATTCCTTGGACCTTCGCATTGACGATGAAACACAGAAATCATATCGGAATGAAATACAAAAGGCACAATGCCGCCTTAAGTACAACAATTGAGACTCTTCTTACAGTCGGTGTTTGAGCATTACCTGCGAGACCAGTATTAGTTTCCGATACACCACTGCAGATTCAATGTATTCCTTGGACATACACATTGACGATGAAACACAGAAATCACATCCTAACTAGAAACAAAAGGCACAATGCCGCCTTACGTACAACAATAGAGACTCTTCTTACGGTCGGTGCTTTGAGCATTACCTGTGAGACCAGTATTAGTTCCCGATACACCACTCCAGGTTCAATGTATTCCTTGGACATACTCATTGACGATGAAACACTGAAATTACATCGGAATTAAATAGAAAAGGAACAATGCCGCCTTAACTGCAAGATGAGTGAGACTTCTTAGAGTCTGTGCTTTGATCCTTTCTACTGTGAGACTAGTATTAGTTTCCGATACACCATTGCAGGTTCAATGTATTCCTTGGACCTTCGCATTGACGATGAAAAACAGAAATCGAATCGGAACTAAATACAAAAGGCACAATGCCGCAATATGTACAAGAATAGAGACTCTTCTTACAGTCGGTGCTTTGAGCATTCCCTGTGAGACCTGTATTAGTTTCCGATACACCACTGCAGATTCAATGTATTTCTTGGACATACACATTGACGATGAAACACAGAAATCACATCGGAATTAAATACAGAAGGCAACTGCCGCCTTACGTACAAGAGGAGAGACTCTTCTTACGGTCGGTGCTTTGAGCATTACCTGTGAGACCAGTATTAGTTTCCGATACACCACTCCAGGTTCAATGTATTCCTTGGACATACTCATTGACGATGAAACACTGAAATTACATCGGAATTAAATACAAATGGCACAATGTCGCCATAGGTGCAAGAATAGAGACTCCTCTTAATGTCGGTGCTTTGAGCATTCCCTGTGAGACCAGTATTAGTTTCCGATACACCACAGCAGGTACAGTGTATTCCTTGTACCTTCACATCGACGATGAAACACAGAAATCGCATCGGAATTAAATAAAAAAGGCATTATGCCGCCTTAAGTACAAGAATAGAGTCTCTTCTAACAGTCGGTGCTTTGAGCATTCCCTGTGAGACCAGTATTAGTTTCTGATACACCACTGCAGGTTCAATGTATTCCTTGGACATACACATTGACGATGAAACACAGATATCGCATCGGAATTAAATACAAAAGGCACAATGCCGCCTTACGTACAAGAATAGAGACTCTTCTTACAGTCGGTGCTTTGAGCATTACCTGTGAGACCAGTATTAGTTTCCGATACACCACTCAAGGTTCAATGTATTCCTTGGACATACTCATTGAGGATGAAACACTGAAATTACATCGGAATTAAATACAAAAGGAACAATGCCGCCTTAACTGCAAGATGAGTGAGACTTCTTAGAGTCTGTGCTTTGATCCTTTTTACTGTGAGACCAGTATTAGTTTCCGATACACCACTGCAGGTTCAATGTATTCCTTGGACCTTCGCATTGGCGATGAAACACAGAAATCGAATCGGAACTAAATACAAAAGGCACAATGCCGCAATAAGTACAAGAATAGAGACTCTTCTTACAGTCGGTGCTTTGAGCATTCCCTGTGAGACCTGTATTAGTTTCCGATACACCACTGCAGGTTCAATGTATTCCTTAGACATACACATTGACGATGAAACACTGAAATTACATCGGAATTAAATACAAATGGCACAATGCCACCATAAGTGCAAGAATAGAGACTCCTCTTACAGTCGGTGCTTTGAGCATTCCCTCTGAGACCAGTATTAGTTTCCGATACACCACTGCAGGTACAATGTATTCCAGAGACATACACATTGCCGAAGAAACTCTGATATTACATTGGAATTAAATACAAAAGTCACAATGCCGCCATAAGTGCAAGAATAGAGACTCTTCTTACAGTCGGTGCTTTGAGCATTCCCTGTGAGACCGGTATTAGTTTCCGATACACCACTGCAGGTACAATGTATTCCTTGGACCTTCACATAGACGATGAAACACAGAAATCGCATCGGAATTAAATGCAAAAGGCACAATGCCGCCTTAAGTACAAGAATAGAGACTCTTCTTACAGTCGGTGCTTTGAGCATTCCCTGTGAGACCAGTATTAGTTTCCGATACACCACCGCAGGTTCAATGCATTCCTTGGACATACACATTGTCGATGAAACACAGAACTCGCATCAGAATTAAATACACAAGGCATAATGCCACCTTTCGTACAAGAATAGAGACTCTTCTTACAGTCGGTGCTTTGAGCATTCCCTGTGAGACCAGTATTAGTTTCCGATACACCACTCCAGGTTCAATGTTTTCCCAGGACATACTCATTGACGATGAAACACTGAAATTACATCGGAAGTAAATACAAAATGAACAATGCCGATATAACTGCAAGGTGAGTGAGACTTCTTAGAGTCTGTGCTTTGATCCTTTCCTGTGAGACCAGTATTAGTTTCCGATACACCACTGCAGGTTCAATGTATTCTTTGGACCTTCGCATTGACGATGAAAACAGAAGTCATATCGGAATGAAATACAAAAGGCACAATGCAGCCTTAAGTACAAGAATAGAGACTCTTCTTACAGTCGGTGTTTGAGCATTCCCTGTGAGACCAGTATTAGTTTCCGATACACCACTGCAGATTCAATGTATTCCTTGGATATATACATTGACGATGAAACAGAGAAATCACATCGGAATTAAATACAAAAGGCACAATGCCGCCTTACGTACAAGAGGAGAGACTCTTCTTACGGTCGGTGCTTTGAGCAGTACCTGTGAGACCAGTATTAGTTTCCGATACGCCACTCCAGGTTCAATGTATTCCTTGGACATACTCATTGACGATGAAACACTGAAATTACATTAGAATTAAATACAAATGAAACAATGCCGCCTTAACTGCAAGATGAGTGAGACTTCTTAGAGTCTGTGCTTTGATCCTGTCTACTGTGAGACCAGTATTAGTTTCCAATACACCACTGCAGGTTCCATGTATTCCTTGGACCTTCGCATTGACGATGAAACACGAAATCGAATCCGAGCTAAATACAAAAGGCACAATGCCGCAATAAGTACAAGAATAGAGACTCTTCTTACAGTCGGTGCTTTGAGCATTCCCTGTGAGACCAGTATTAGTTTCCGATACACCACTGCAGGTTCAATGTATTCCTTAGACATACACATTGACGATGATACACTGAAATTACATCGGAATTAAATACAAATGCACAATGCCGCCATAAGTGCAGGAATAGAGACCCCTCTTTCAGTCGGTGGTTTGAGCATTCCCTGTGAGACCAGTATTAGTTTCCGATACACCACTGCAGGTTCAATGTATTCCTTAGACATACACATTGCCGAAGAAACACAGAAATCACATCGGAATTACATACAAAAGGCACAATGCCGCCTTACGTCTTACGTACAAGAATAGAGACTCTTCTTACGGTCCGTGCTTTGAGCATAACCTGGGAGACCAGTATTAGTTTCCGATACGCCACAGCAGGTACAATGTATTCCTTGTACCTTCACATTGACGATGAAACACAGAAATCGCATCGGAATTAAATACAAAAGGCACAATACCGCCTTAAGTACAAGATTAGAGACTCTTCTAACAGTCGGTGCTTTGAGCATTCCCTGTGAGACCAGTATTAGTTTCTGATACACCACTGCAGGTTCAATGTATTCCTTGGACATACACATTGACGATGAAACACAGATATCGCATCGGAATTAAATACAAAAGGCACAATGCCGCCTTACGTACAAGAATAGAGACTCTTCTTACAGTTGGTGCTTTGAGCATTACCTGAGAGACCAGTATTAGTTTCCGATACACCACTCAAGGTTCAATGTATTCCTTGGACATACTCATTGACGATGAAACACTGAAATTACATCGGAATTAAATACAAACGGAACAATACTGCCTTAACAGCAAGATGAGTGAGACTTCTTTGAGTCTGTGCTTTGATCCTTTCCTGTGAGACCAGTATTAGTTTCCGATACACCAATGCAGGTTCAATGTATTCCACGGACCTTCGCATTGAAGATGAAACACAGAAATCGCATCGGAACTGAATACAAAATGCACAATGTCGCAATAAGTACAAGAATAGAGACTCTTCTTACAGTCGGTACTTTGAGCATTCCCTGTGAGACCAGTATTAGTTTCCGATACACCACTGCAGGTTCAATGAATTATTTAGACATACACATTGACGATGAAACACTGAAATTACATCGGAATTAAATACAAAAGGCACAATGCCGCGTTAAGTACAAGAATTGAGACCCATCTTACAGTCGGTGCTTTGAGCATTCCCTGTGAGACCAGTATTAGTTTCCGATACACCACCGCAGGTTCAATGCATTCCTTGGACATACTCATTGACGATGAAACACAGAACTCGCATCGGAATTAAATACAAATGGCACAATGCCGCCTTTCGTACAAGAATAGAGACTCTTCTTATAGTCGGTGCTTTGAGAATTCCCTGTGAGACCAGTATTAGTTTCCGATACACCACTCCAGGTTCAATGTTTTCCTTGGACATACTCATTGACGATGAAACACTGAAATTACATCGGAATTAAATACAAAAGGAACAATGCCGATATAACTGCAAGGTGAGTGAGACTTCTTAGAGTCTGTGCTTTGATCCTTTCCTGTGAGACCAGTGTTAGTTTCCGATACACCACTGCAGGTTCAATGTATTCCTTGGACCTTCGCATTGACGATGAAACACAGAAATCGCATCGGAATTAAATACAAAAGGCACAATGCCGCCTTAAGTACAGGAATAGAGACTCTTCTTACAGTCGGTGTTTGAGCATTCCCTGTGAGACCAGTATTAGTTTCCGATACACCACTGCAGATTCAATGTATTCCTTGGACATACACATTGACGATGAAACACAGAAATCACATCGGAATTAAATACAAAAGGCACAATGCCGCCTTACGTACAAGAATAGAGACTCCTCTTACGGTCGGTGCTTTGAGCATTACCTGTGAGACCAGTATTAGTTCCCGATACACCACTCCAGGTTCAATGTATTCCTTGGACATACTCATTGACGATGAAACACTGAAATTACATCGGAATTAAATAGAAAAGGAACAATACCGCCTTAACTGCAAGATGAGTGAGACTTCTTAGAGTCTGTGCTTTGATCCTTTCTACTGTGAGACTAGTATTAGTTTCCGATACACAATTGCAGGTTCAATGTATTCCTTGGACCTTCGCATTGACGATGAAACACAGAAATCGAATCGGAACTAAATACAAAAGGCACAATGCCGCAATAAGTACAAGAATAGAGACTCTTCTTACAGTCGGTGCTTTGAGCATTACCTGTGAGACCTGTATTAGTTTCCGATACACCACTGCAGTTTCAAAGTATTCCTTAGACACACACATTGACGATGAAACACTGAAATTACATCGGAATTAAATACAAATGGCACAATGCCGCCATAAGTGCAAGAATAGAGACTCCTCTTACAGTCGGTGCTTTGAGCATTCCCTCTGAGACCAGTATTAGTTTCCGATACACCACTGCAGGTACAATGTATTCCTTAGACATACACATTGTCGATGAAACACAGAACTCGCATCGGAATTAAATACAAAAGGCACAATGCCACCTTTCGTACAAGAATAGAGACTCTTCTTACAGTCGGTGCTTTGAGCATTCCCTGTGAGACTAGTATTAGTTTCCGATACACCACTCCAGGTTTAAAAGTTTTCCCTGGACATACTCATTGACGATGAAACACTGAAATTACATCGGAATTAAATACAAAAGGAACAATGCCGATATAACTGCAAGGTGAGTGAGACTTCTTAGAGTCTGTGCTTTGATCCTTTCCTGTGAGACCAGTAATAGTTTCCGATACACCACTGCAGGTTCAATGTATTCTTTGGACCTTCGCATTGACGATAAAACACAGAAATCATATCGGAATGAAATACAAAAGGCACAATGCAGCCTTAAGTACAAGAATAGAGACTCTTCTTACAGTCGGTGTTTGAGCATTCCCTGTGAGTCCAGTATTAGTTTCCGATACACCACTGCAGATTCAATGTATTTCTTGGACATACACATTGACGATGAAACACAGAAATCACATCGGAATTAAATACAGAAGGCAACTGCCGCCTTACGTACAAGAGGAGAGACTCTTCTTATGGTCGGTGCTTTGAGCATTACCTGTGAGACCAGTATTAGTTTCCGATACACCACTCCAGGTTCAATGTATTCCTTGGACATACTCATTGACGATGAAACACTGAAATTACATCGGAATTAAATACAAATGGCACAATGTCGCCATAGGTGCAAGGATAGAGACTCCTCTTAATGTCGGTGCTTTGAGCATTCCCTGTGAGACCAGTATTAGTTTCCGATACACCACAGCAGGTACAGTGTATTCCTTGTACCTCCACATCGACGATGAAACACAGAAATCGCATCAGAATTAAATAAAAAAGGCATTATGCCGCCTTAAGTACAAGAATAGAGTCTCTTCTAACAGTCGGTGCTTTGAGCATTCCCTGTGAGACCAGTATTAGTTTCTGATACACCACTGCAGGTTCAATGTATTCCTTGGACATACACATTGACGATGAAACACAGATATCGCATCGGAATTAAATACAAAAGGCACAATGCCGCCTTAAGTACAAGAATAGAGACTCTTCTTACAGTCGGTGCTTTGAGCATTACCTGTGAGACCAGTATTAGTTTCCGATACACCACTCAAGGTTCAATGTATTCCTTGGACATAATCATTGACGATGAAACACTGAAATTACATCGGAATTAAATACAAAAGGAACAATGCCGCCTTAACTGCAAGATGAGTGAGACTTCTTAGAGTCTGTGCTTTGATCCTTTCTACTGTGAGACCAGTATTAGTTTCCGATACACCACTGCAGGTTCAATGTATTCCTTGGACCTTCGCATTGACGATGAAACACAGAAATCGAATCGGAACTAAATACAAAATTCACAATGCCGCAATAAGTACAAGAATGGAGACTCTTCTTACAGTCGGTGCTTTGAGCATTCCCTGTGAGACCTGTATTAGTTTCCGATACACCACTGCAGGTTCAATGTATTCCTTAGACATACACATTGACGATGAAACACTGAAATTACATCGGAATTAAATACAAATGGCACAATGCCACCATAAGTGCAAGAATAGAGACTCCTCTTACAGTCGGTGTTTAAACATTCCCTGTGAGACCAGTATTAGTTTCCGATACACCACTGCAGATTCAATGTATTCCTTGGACATATACATTGACGATGAAACAGAGAAATCACATCGGAATTAAATACAAAAGGCACAATGCCGCCTTACGTACAAGAGGAGAGACTCTTCTTACGGTCGGTGCTTTGAGCAGTACCTGTGAGACCAGTATTAGTTTCCGATACGCCACTCCAGGTTCAATGTATTCCTTGGACATACCCATTGACGATGAAACACTGAAATTACATTAGAATTAAATACAAAAGAAACAATGCCGCCTTAACTGCAAGATGAGTGAAACTTCTTAGAGTCTGTGCTTTGATCCTTTCTACTGTGAGACCAGTATTAGTTTCCAATACACCACTGCAGGTTCCATGTATTCCTTGGACCTTCGCATTGACGATGAAACACGAAATCGAATCGGAGCTAAATACAAAAGGCACAATGCCGCAATAAGTACAAGAATAGAGACTCTTCTTACAGTCGGTGCTTTGAGCATTCCCTGTGAGACCAGTATTAGTTTCCGATACACCACTGCAGGTTCAATGTATTCCTTAGACATACACATTGACGATGATACACTGAAATTACATCGGAATTAAATACAAATGGCACAATGCCGCCATAAGTGCAGGAATAGAGACCCCTCTTTCAGTCGGTGCTTTGAGCATTCCCTGTGAGACCAGTATTAGTTTCCGATACACCACTGCAGGTTCAATGTATTCCTTAGACATACACATTGCCGAAGAAACACAGAAATCACATCGGAATTACATACAAAAGGCACAATGCCGCCTTACGTCTTACGTACAAGAATAGAGACTCTTCTTACGGTCCGTGCTTTGAGCATAACCTGGGAGACCAGTATTAGTTTCCGATACACCACTCCAGGTTCAATGTATTCCTTGGACATACTCATTGACGATGAAACACTGAAATTACATCGGAATTAAATACAAATGGCACAATGTCGCCAAGGGTGCAAAAATAGAGACTCCTCTTACAGTCGGCGCTTTGAGCATTCCCTGTGAGATCAGTGTTAGTTTCCGATACATCACAGCAGGTACAATGTATTCCTTGTACCTTCACATTGACGATGAAACACAGAAATCGCATCGGAATTAAATACAAAAGGCACAATACCGCCTTAAGTACAAGATTAGAGACTCTTCTAACAGTCGGTGCTTTGAGCATTCCCTGTGAGACCAGTATTAGTTTCTGATACACCACTGCAGGTTCAATGTATTCCTTGGACATACACATTGACGATGAAACACAGATATCGCATCGGAATTAAATACAAAAGGCACAATGCCGCCTTACGTACAAGAATAGAGACTCTTCTTACAGTTGGTGCTTTGAGCATTACCTGAGAGACCAGTATTAGTTTCCGATACACCACTCAAGGTTCAATGTATTCCTTGGACACACTCATTGACGATGAAACACTGAAATTACATCGGAATTAAATACAAACGGAACAATACTGCCTTAACAGCAAGATGAGTGAGACTTCTTTGAGTCTGTGCTTTGATCCTTTCCTGTGAGACCAGTATTAGTTTCCGATACACCAATGCAGGTTCAATGTATTCCACGGACCTTCGCATTGAAGATGAAACACAGAAATCGCATCGGAACTGAATACAAAATGCACAATGCCGCAATAAGTACAAGAATAGAGACTCTTCTTACAGTCGGTGCTTTGAGCATTCCCTGTGAGACCAGTATTAGTTTCCGATACACCACTGCAGGTTCAATGAATTATTTAGACATACACATTGACGATGAAACACTGAAATTACATCGGAATTAAATACAAAAGGCACAATGCCGCGTTAAGTACAAGAATTGAGACCCATCTTACAGTCGGTGCTTTGAGCATTCCCTGTGAGACCAGTATTAGTTTCCGATACACCACCGCAGGTTCAATGCATTCCTTGGACATACACATTGACGATGAAACACAGAACTCGCATCGGAATTAAATACAAAAGGCACAATGCCGCCTTTCGTACAAGAATAGAGACTCTGCTTATAGTCGGTGTTTTGAGCATTCCCTGTGAGACCAGTATTAGTTTCCGATACACCACTCCAGGTTCAATGTTTTCCTTGGACATACTCATTGACGATGAAACACTGAAATTACATCGGAATTAAATACAAAAGGAACAATGCCGATATAACTGCAAGGTGAGTGAGACTTCTTAGAGTCTGTGCTTTGATCCTTTCCTGTGAGACCAGTGTTAGTTTCCGATACACCACTGCAGGTTCAATGTATTCCTTGGACCTTCGCATTGACGATGAAACACAGAAATCGCATCGGAATTAAATACAAAAGGCACAATGCCGCCTTAAGTACAGGAATAGAGACTCTTCTTACAGTCGGTGTTTGAGCATTCCCTGTGAGACCAGTATTAGTTTCCGATACACCACTGCAGATTCAATGTATTCCTTGGACATACACATCGACGATGAAACACAGAAATCACATCGGAATTAAATACAAAAGGCACAATGCCGCCTTACGTACAAGAATAGAGACTCTTCTTACGGTCGGTGCTTTGAGCATTACCTGTGAGACCAGTATTAGTTCCCGATACACCACTCCAGGTTCAATGTATTCCTTGGACATACTCATTGACGATGAAACACTGAAATTACATCGGAATTAAATAGAAAAGGAACAATGCCGCCTTAACTGCAAGATGAGTGAGCCTTCTTAGAGTCTGTGCTTTGATCCTTTCTACTGTGAGACTAGTATTAGTTTCCGATACACCATTGCAGGTTCAATGTATTCCTTGGACATTCGCATTGACGATGAAACACAGAAATCGAATCGGAACTAAATACAAAAGGCACAATGCCGCAATAAGTACAAGAATAGAGACTCTTCTTACAGTCGGTGCTTTGAGCATTCCCTGTGAGACCTGTATTAGTTTCCGATACACCACTGCAGTTTCAAAGTATTCCTTAGACATACACATTGACGATGAAACACTGAAATTACATCGGAATTAAATACAAATGGCACAATGCCGATATAACTGCAAGGTGAGTGAGACTTCTTAGAGTCTGTGCTTTGATCCTTTCCTGTGAGACCAGTAATAGTTTCCGATACACCACTGCAGGTTCAATGTATTCTTTGGACCTTCGCATTGACGATGAAACACAGAAATCATATCGGAATGAAATACAAAAGGCACAATGCAGCCTTAAGTACAAGAATAGAGACTCTTCTTACAGTCGGTGCTTTGAGCATTACCTGTGAGACCAGTATTAGTTTCCGATACACCTCTCCAGGTTCAATGTATTCCTTGGACATACTCATTGACGATGGAACACTGAAATTACATCGGAATTAAATACAAATGGCACAATGTCGCCATAGGTGCAAGAATAGAGACTCCTCTTAATGTCGGTGCTTTGAGCATTCCCTGTGACACCAGTATTAGTTTCCGATACACCACAGCAGGTACAGTGTATTCCTTGTACCTTCGCATCGACGATGAAACACAGAAATCGCATCGGAATTAAATAAAAAAGGCATTATGCCGCCTTAAGTACAAGAATAGAGTCTCTTCTAACAGTCGGTGCTTTGAGCATTCCCTGTGAGACCAGTATTAGTTTCTGATACACCACTGCAGGTTCAATGTATTCCTTGGACATACACATTGACGATGAAAGACAGATATCGCATCGGAATTAAATACAAAAGGCACAATGCCGCCTTACGTACAAGAATAGAGACTCTTCTTACAGTCGGTGCTTTGAGCATTACCTGTGAGACCAGTATTAGTTTCCGATACACCACTCAAGGTTCAATGTATTCCTTGGACATACTCATTGACGATGAAACACTGAAATTACATCGGAATTAAATACAAAAGGAACAATGCCGCCTTAACTGCAAGATGAGTGAGACTTCTTAGAGTCTGTGCTTTGATCCTTTCTACTGTGAGACCAGTATTAGTTTCCGATGCACCACTGCAGGTTCAATGTATTCCTTGGACCTTCGCATTGACGATGAAACACAGAAATCGAATCGGAACTAAATACAAAAGGCACAATGCCGCAATAAGTACAAGAATAGAGACTCTTCTTACAGTCGGTGCTTTGAGCATTCCCTGTGAGACCTGTATTAGTTTCCGATACACCACTGCAGGTTCAATGTATTCCTTAGACATACACATTGACGATGAAACACTGAAATTACATCGGAATTAAATACAAACGGAACAATACTGCCTTAACAGCAAGATGAGTGAGACTTCTTTGAGTCTGTGCTTTGATCCTTTCCTGTGAGACCAGTAATAGTTTCCGATACACCACTGCAGGTTCAATGTATTCTTTGGACCTTCGCATTGACGATGAAACACAGAAATCATATCGGAATGAAATACAAAAGGCACAATGCAGCCTTAAGTACAAGAATAGAGACTCTTCTTACAGTCGGTGCTTTGAGCATTACCTGTGAGACCAGTATTAGTTTCCGATACACCTCTCCAGGTTCAATGTATTCCTTGGACATACTCATTGACGATGGAACACTGAAATTACATCGGAATTAAATACAAATGGCACAATGTCGCCATAGGTGCAAGAATAGAGACTCCTCTTAATGTCGGTGCTTTGAGCATTCCCTGTGACACCAGTATTAGTTTCCGATACACCACAGCAGGTACAGTGTATTCCTTGTACCTTCGCATCGACGATGAAACACAGAAATCGCATCGGAATTAAATAAAAAAGGCATTATGCCGCCTTAAGTACAAGAATAGAGTCTCTTCTAACAGTCGGTGCTTTGAGCATTCCCTGTGAGACCAGTATTAGTTTCCGATACACCACTGCAGGTACAATGTATTCCTTGGACCTTCACATAGACGATGAAACACAGAAATCGCATCGGAATTAAATACAAATGGCACAATGCCACCATAAGTGCAAGAATAGAGACTCCTCTTACAGTCGGTGTTTTGAGCATTCCCTCTGAGACCAGTATTAGTTTCCGATACACCACTGCAGGTACAATGTATTCCAGAGACATACACATTGCCGAAGAAACTCTAATGTTACATTGGAATTAAATACAAAAGTCACAATGCCGCCATAAGTGCAAGAATAGAGACTCTTCTTACAGTCGGTGCTTTGAGCATTCCCTGTGAGACCAGTATTAGTTTCCGATACACCACTGCAGGTACAATGTATTCCTTGGACCTTCACATAGACGATGAAACACAGAAATCGCATCGGAATTAAATGCAAAAGGCACAATGCCGCCTTAAGTACAAGAATAGAGACTCTTCTTACAGTCGGTGCTTTGAGCATTCCCTGTGAGACCAGTATTAGTTTCCGATACACCACCGCAGGTTCAATGCATTCCTTGGACATACACATTGTCGATGAAACACAGAACTCGCATCAGAATTAAATACACAAGGCATAATGCCACCTTTCGTACAAGAATAGAGACTCTTCTTACAGTCGGTGCTTTGAGCATTCCCTGTGAGACCAGTATTAGTTTCCGATACACCACTCCAGGTTCAATGTTTTCCCTGGACATACTCATTGACGATGAAACACTGAAATTACATCGGAATTAAATACAAAATGAACAATGCCGATATAACTGCAAGGTGAGTGAGACTTCTTAGAGTCTGTGCTTTGATCCTTTCCTGTGAGACCAGTATTAGTTTCCGATACACCACTGCAGGTTCAATGTATTCTTTGGACCTTCGCATTGACGATGAAAACAGAAATCATATCGGAATGAAATACAAAAGGCACAATGCAGCCTTAAGTACAAGAATGGAGACTCTTCTTACAGTCGGTGTTTGAGCATTCCCTGTGAGACCAGTATTAGTTTCCGATACACCACTGCAGATTCAATGTATTCCTTGGACATATACATTGACGATGAAACAGAGAAATCACATCGGAATTAAATACAAAAGGCAAAATGCCGCCTTACGTACAAGAGGAGAGACTCTTCTTACGGTCGGTGCTTTGAGCAGTACCTGTGAGACCAGTATTAGTTTCCGATACGCCACTCCACTTTCAATGTATTCCTTGGACATACTCATTGACGATGAAACACTGAAATTACATTAGAATTAAATACAAAAGAAACAATGCCGCCTTAACTGCAAGATGAGTGAGACTTCTTAGAGTCTGTGCTTTGATCCTTTCTACTGTGAGACCAGTATTAGTTTCCAATACACCACTGCAGGTTCCATGTATTCCTTGGACCTTCGCATTGACGATGAAACACGAAATCGAATCGGAGCTAAATACAAAAGGCACAATGCCGCAATAAGTACAAGAATAGAGACTCTTCTTACAGTCGGTGCTTTGAGCATTCCCTGTGAGACCAGTATTAGTTTCCGATACACCACTGCAGGTTCAATGTATTCCTTAGACATACACATTGACGATGATACACTGAAATTACTTCGGAATTAAATACAAATGGCACAATGCCGCCATAAGTGCAGGAATAGAGACCCCTCTTTCAGTCGGTGCTTTGAGCATTCCCTGTGAGACCAGTATTAGTTTCCGATACACCACTGCAGGTTCAATGTATTCCTTAGACATACACATTGCCGAAGAAACACAGAAATCACATCGGAATTACATACAAAAGGCACAATGCCGCCTTACGTCTTACGTACAAGAATAGAGACTCTTCTTACGGCCCGTGCTTTGAGCATAACCTGGGAGACCAGTATTAGTTTCCGATACACCACTCCAGGTTCAATGTATTCCTTGGACATACTCATTGACGATGAAACACTGATATTACATTGGAATTAAATACAAATGGCACAATGTCGCCAAGGGTGCAAAAATAGAGACTCCTCTTACAGTCGGTGCTTTGAGCATTCCCTGTGAGATCAGTGTTAGTTTCCGATACATCACAGCAGGTACAATGTATTCCTTGTACCTTCACATTGACGATGAAACACAGAAATCGCATCGGAATTAAATACAAAAGGCACAATACCGCCTTAAGTACAAGATTAGAGACTCTTCTAACAGTCGGTGCTTTGAGCATTCCCTGTGAGACCAGTATTAGTTTCTGATACACCACTGCAGGTTCAATGTATTCCTTGGTCATACACATTGACGATGAAACACAGATATCGCATCGGAATTAAATACAAAAGGCACAATGCCGCCTTACGTACAAGAATAGAGACTCTTCTTACAGTTGGTGCTTTGAGCATTACCTGAGAGACCAGTATTAGTTCCCGATACACCACTCCAGGTTCAATGTATTCCTTGGACATACTCATTGACGATGAAACACTGAAATTACATCGGAATTAAATAGAAAAGGAACAATACCGCCTTAACTGCAAGATGAGTGAGACTTCTTAGAGTCTGTGCTTTGATCCTTTCTACTGTGAGACTAGTATTAGTTTCCGATACACAATTGCAGGTTCAATGTATTCCTTGGACCTTCGCATTGACGATGAAACACAGAAATCGAATCGGAACTAAATACAAAAGGCACAATGCCGCAATAAGTACAAGAATAGAGACTCTTCTTACAGTCGGTGCTTTGAGCATTACCTGTGAGACCTGTATTAGTTTCCGATACACCACTGCAGTTTCAAAGTATTCCTTAGACACACACATTGACGATGAAACACTGAAATTACATCGGAATTAAATACAAATGGCACAATGCCGCCATAAGTGCAAGAATAGAGACTCCTCTTACAGTCGGTGCTTTGAGCATTCCCTCTGAGACCAGTATTAGTTTCCGATACACCACTGCAGGTACAATGTATTCCTTAGACATACACATTGTCGATGAAACACAGAACTCGCATCGGAATTAAATACAAAAGGCACAATGCCACCTTTCGTACAAGAATAGAGACTCTTCTTACAGTCGGTGCTTTGAGCATTCCCTGTGAGACTAGTATTAGTTTCCGATACACCACTCCAGGTTTAAAAGTTTTCCCTGGACATACTCATTGACGATGAAACACTGAAATTACATCGGAATTAAATACAAAAGGAACAATGCCGATATAACTGCAAGGTGTGTGAGACTTCTTAGAGTCTGTGCTTTGATCCTTTCCTGTGAGACCAGTAATAGTTTCCGATACACCACTGCAGGTTCAATGTATTCTTTGGACCTTCGCATTGACGATAAAACACAGAAATCATATCGGAATGAAATACAAAAGGCACAATGCAGCCTTAAGTACAAGAATAGAGACTCTTCTTACAGTCGGTGTTTGAGCATTCCCTGTGAGTCCAGTATTAGTTTCCGATACACCACTGCAGATTCAATGTATTTCTTGGACATACACATTGACGATGAAACACAGAAATCACATCGGAATTAAATACAGAAGGCAACTGCCGCCTTACGTACAAGAGGAGAGACTCTTCTTACGGTCGGTGCTTTGAGCATTACCTGTGAGACCAGTATTAGTTTCCGATACACCACTCCAGGTTCAATGTATTCCTTGGACATACTCATTGACGATGAAACACTGAAATTACATCGGAATTAAATACAAATGGCACAATGTCGCCATAGGTGCAAGGATAGAGACTCCTCTTAATGTCGGTGCTTTGAGCATTCCCTGTGAGACCAGTATTAGTTTCCGATACACCACAGCAGGTACAGTGTATTCCTTGTACCTCCACATCGACGATGAAACACAGAAATCGCATCAGAATTAAATAAAAAAGGCATTATGCCGCCTTAAGTACAAGAATAGAGTCTCTTCTAACAGTCGGTGCTTTGAGCATTCCCTGTGAGACCAGTATTAGTTTCTGATACACCACTGCAGGTTCAATGTATTCCTTGGACATACACATTGACGATGAAACACAGAAATCACATCGGAATTAAATACAGAAGGCAACTGCCGCCTTACGTACAAGAGGAGAGACTCTTCTTACGGTCGGTGCTTTGAGCATTACCTGTGAGACCAGTATTAGTTTCCGATACACCACTCAAGGTTCAATGTATTCCTTGGACATAATCATTGACGATGAAACACTGAAATTACATCGGAATTAAATACAAAAGGAACAATGCCGCCTTAACTGCAAGATGAGTGAGACTTCTTAGAGTCTGTGCTTTGATCCTTTCTACTGTGAGACCAGTATTAGTTTCCGATACACCACTGCAGGTTCAATGTATTCCTTGGACCTTCGCATTGACGATGAAACACAGAAATCGAATCGGAACTAAATACAAAATTCACAATGCCGCAATAAGTACAAGAATGGAGACTCTTCTTACAGTCGGTGCTTTGAGCATTCCCTGTGAGACCTGTATTAGTTTCCGATACACCACTGCAGGTTCAATGTATTCCTTAGACATACACATTGACGATGAAACACTGAAATTACATCGGAATTAAATACAAATGGCACAATGCCACCATAAGTGCAAGAATAGAGACTCCTCTTACAGTCGGTGTTTAAACATTCCCTGTGAGACCAGTATTAGTTTCCGATACACCACTGCAGATTCAATGTATTCCTTGGACATATACATTGACGATGAAACAGAGAAATCACATCGGAATTAAATACAAAAGGCACAATGCCGCCTTACGTACAAGAGGAGAGACTCTTCTTACGGTCGGTGCTTTGAGCAGTACCTGTGAGACCAGTATTAGTTTCCGATACGCCACTCCAGGTTCAATGTATTCCTTGGACATACCCATTGACGATGAAACACTGAAATTACATTAGAATTAAATACAAAAGAAACAATGCCGCCTTAACTGCAAGATGAGTGAGACTTCTTAGAGTCTGTGCTTTGATCCTTTCTACTGTGAGACCAGTATTAGTTTCCAATACACCACTGCAGGTTCCATGTATTCCTTGGACCTTCGCATTGACGATGAAACACGAAATCGAATCGGAGCTAAATACAAAAGGCACAATGCCGCAATAAGTACAAGAATAGAGACTCTTCTTACAGTCGGTGCTTTGAGCATTCCCTGTGAGACCAGTATTAGTTTCCGATACACCACTGCAGGTTCAATGTATTCCTTAGACATACACATTGACGATGATACACTGAAATTACATCGGAATTAAATACAAATGGCACAATGCCGCCATAAGTGCAGGAATAGAGACCCCTCTTTCAGTCGGTGCTTTGAGCATTCCCTGTGAGACCAGTATTAGTTTCCGATACACCACTGCAGGTTCAATGTATTCCTTAGACATACACATTGCCGAAGAAACACAGAAATCACATCGGAATTACATACAAAAGGCACAATGCCGCCTTACGTCTTACGTACAAGAATAGAGACTCTTCTTACGGTCCGTGCTTTGAGCATAACCTGGGAGACCAGTATTGGTTTCCGATACACCACTCCAGGTTCAATGTATTCCTTGGACATACTCATTGACGATGAAACACTGAAATTACATCGGAATTAAATACAAATGGCACAATGTCGCCAAGGGTGCAAAAATAGAGACTCCTCTTACAGTCGGCGCTTTGAGCATTCCCTGTGAGATCAGTGTTAGTTTCCGATACATCACAGCAGGTACAATGTATTCCTTGTACCTTCACATTGACGATGAAACACAGAAATCGCATCGGAATTAAATACAAAAGGCACAATACCGCCTTAAGTACATGATTAGAGACTCTTCTAACAGTCGGTGCTTTGAGCATTCCCTGTGAGACCAGTATTAGTTTCTGATACACCACTGCAGGTTCAATGTATTCCTTGGACATACACATTGACGATGAAACACAGATATCGCATCGGAATTAAATACAAAAGGCACAATGCCGCCTTACGTACAAGAATAGAGACTCTTCTTACAGTTGGTGCTTTGAGCATTACCTGAGAGACCAGTATTAGTTTCCGATACACCACTCAAGGTTCAATGTATTCCTTGGACATACTCATTGACGATGAAACACTGAAATTACATCGGAATTAAATACAAACGGAACAATACTGCCTTAACAGCAAGATGAGTGAGACTTCTTTGAGTCTGTGCTTTGATCCTTTCCTGTGAGACCAGTATTAGTTTCCGATACACCAATGCAGGTTCAATGTATTCCACGGACCTTCGCATTGAAGATGAAACACAGAAATCGCATCGGAACTGAATACAAAATGCACAATGCCGCAATAAGTACAAGAATAGAGACTCTTCTTACAGTCGGTGCTTTGAGCATTCCCTGTGAGACCAGTATTAGTTTCCGATACACCACTGCAGGTTCAATGAATTATTTAGACATACACATTGACGATGAAACACTGAAATTACATCGGAATTAAATACAAAAGGCACAATGCCGCGTTAAGTACAAGAATTGAGACCCATCTTACAGTCGGTGCTTTGAGCATTCCCTGTGAGACCAGTATTAGTTTCCGATACACCACCGCAGGTTCAATGCATTCCTTGGACATACACATTGACGATGAAACACAGAACTCGCATCGGAATTAAATACAAAAGGCACAATGCCGCCTTTCGTACAAGAATAGAGACTCTGCTTATAGTCGGTGTTTTGAGCATTCCCTGTGAGACCAGTATTAGTTTCCGATACACCACTCCAGGTTCAATGTTTTCCTTGGACATACTCATTGACGATGAAACACTGAAATTACATCGGAATTAAATACAAAAGGAACAATGCCGATATAACTGCAAGGTGAGTGAGACTTCTTAGAGTCTGTGCTTTGATCCTTTCCTGTGAGACCAGTGTTAGTTTCCGATACACCACTGCAGGTTCAATGTATTCCTTGGACCTTCGCATTGACGATGAAACACAGAAATCGCATCGGAATTAAATACAAAAGGCACAATGCCGCCTTAAGTACAGGAATAGAGACTCTTCTTACAGTCGGTGTTTGAGCATTCCCTGTGAGACCAGTATTAGTTTCCGATACACCACTGCAGATTCAATGTATTCCTTGGACATACACATCGACGATGAAACACAGAAATCACATCGGAATTAAATACAAAAGGCACAATGCCGCCTTACGTACAAGAATAGAGACTCTTCTTACGGTCGGTGCTTTGAGCATTACCTGTGAGACCAGTATTAGTTCCCGATACACCACTCCAGGTTCAATGTATTCCTTGGACATACTCATTGACGATGAAACACTGAAATTACATCGGAATTAAATAGAAAAGGAACAATGCCGCCTTAACTGCAAGATGAGTGAGCCTTCTTAGAGTCTGTGCTTTGATCCTTTCTACTGTGAGACTAGTATTAGTTTCCGATACACCATTGCAGGTTCAATGTATTCCTTGGACATTCGCATTGACGATGAAACACAGAAATCGAATCGGAACTAAATACAAAAGGCACAATGCCGCAATAAGTACAAGAATAGAGACTCTTCTTACAGTCGGTGCTTTGAGCATTCCCTGTGAGACCTGTATTAGTTTCCGATACACCACTGCAGTTTCAAAGTATTCCTTAGACATACACATTGACGATGAAACACTGAAATTACATCGGAATTAAATACAAATGGCACAATGCCGATATAACTGCAAGGTGAGTGAGACTTCTTAGAGTCTGTGCTTTGATCCTTTCCTGTGAGACCAGTAATAGTTTCCGATACACCACTGCAGGTTCAATGTATTCTTTGGACCTTCGCATTGACGATGAAACACAGAAATCATATCGGAATGAAATACAAAAGGCACAATGCAGCCTTAAGTACAAGAATAGAGACTCTTCTTACAGTCGGTGCTTTGAGCATTACCTGTGAGACCAGTATTAGTTTCCGATACACCTCTCCAGGTTCAATGTATTCCTTGGACATACTCATTGACGATGGAACACTGAAATTACATCGGAATTAAATACAAATGGCACAATGTCGCCATAGGTGCAAGAATAGAGACTCCTCTTAATGTCGGTGCTTTGAGCATTCCCTGTGACACCAGTATTAGTTTCCGATACACCACAGCAGGTACAGTGTATTCCTTGTACCTTCGCATCGACGATGAAACACAGAAATCGCATCGGAATTAAATAAAAAAGGCATTATGCCGCCTTAAGTACAAGAATAGAGTCTCTTCTAACAGTCGGTGCTTTGAGCATTCCCTGTGAGACCAGTATTAGTTTCTGATACACCACTGCAGGTTCAATGTATTCCTTGGACATACACATTGACGATGAAAGACAGATATCGCATCGGAATTAAATACAAAAGGCACAATGCCGCCTTACGTACAAGAATAGAGACTCTTCTTACAGTCGGTGCTTTGAGCATTACCTGTGAGACCAGTATTAGTTTCCGATACACCACTCAAGGTTCAATGTATTCCTTGGACATACTCATTGACGATGAAACACTGAAATTACATCGGAATTAAATACAAAAGGAACAATGCCGCCTTAACTGCAAGATGAGTGAGACTTCTTAGAGTCTGTGCTTTGATCCTTTCTACTGTGAGACCAGTATTAGTTTCCGATGCACCACTGCAGGTTCAATGTATTCCTTGGACCTTCGCATTGACGATGAAACACAGAAATCGAATCGGAACTAAATACAAAAGGCACAATGCCGCAATAAGTACAAGAATAGAGACTCTTCTTACAGTCGGTGCTTTGAGCATTCCCTGTGAGACCTGTATTAGTTTCCGATACACCACTGCAGGTTCAATGTATTCCTTAGACATACACATTGACGATGAAACACTGAAATTACATCGGAATTAAATACAAATGGCACAATGCCACCATAAGTGCAAGAATAGAGACTCCTCTTACAGTCGGTGTTTTGAGCATTCCCTCTGAGACCAGTATTAGTTTCCGATACACCACTGCAGGTACAATGTATTCCAGAGACATACACATTGCCGAAGAAACTCTGATGTTACATTGGAATTAAATACAAAAGTCACAATGCCGCCATAAGTGCAAGAATAGAGACTCTTCTTACAGTCGGTGCTTTGAGCATTCCCTGTGAGACCAGTATTAGTTTCCGATACACCACTGCAGGTACAATGTATTCCTTGGACCTTCACATAGACGATGAAACACAGAAATCGCATCGGAATTAAATGCAAAAGGCACAATGCCGCCTTAAGTACAAGAAGAGAGACTCTTCTTACAGTCGGTGCTTTGAGCATTCCCTGTGCGACCAGTATTAGTTTCCGATACACCACCGCAGGTTCAATGCATTCCTTGGACATACACATTGTCGATGAAACACAGAACTCGCATCAGAATTAAATACACAAGGCATAATGCCACCTTTCGTACAAGAATAGAGACTCTTCTTACAGTCGGTGCTTTGAGCATTCCCTGTGAGACCAGTATTAGTTTCCGATACACCACTCCAGGTTCAATGTTTTCCCTGGACATACTCATTGACGATGAAACACTGAAATTACATCGGAATTAAATACAAAATGAACAATGCCGATATAACTGCAAGGTGAGTGAGACTTCTTAGAGTCTGTGCTTTGATCCTTTCCTGTGAGACCAGTATTAGTTTCCGATACACCACTGCAGGTTCAATGTATTCTTTGGACCTTCGCATTGACGATGAAAACAGAAATCATATCGGAATGAAATACAAAAGGCACAATGCAGCCTTAAGTACAAGAATAGAGACTCTTCTTACAGTCGGTGTTTGAGCATTCCCTGTGAGACCAGTATTAGTTTCCGATACACCACTGCAGATTCAATGTATTCCTTGGACATATACATTGACGATGAAACAGAGAAATCACATCGGAATTAAATACAAAAGGCACAATGCCGCCTTACGTACAAGAGGAGAGACTCTTCTTACGGTCGGTGCTTTGAGCAGTACCTGTGAGACCAGTATTAGTTTCCGATACGCCACTCCACTTTCAATGTATTCCTTGGACATACTCATTGACGATGAAACACTGAAATTACATTAGAATTAAATACAAAAGAAACAATGCCGCCTTAACTGCAAGATGAGTGAGACTTCTTAGAGTCTGTGCTTTGATCCTTTCTACTGTGAGACCAGTATTAGTTTCCAATACACCACTGCAGGTTCCATGTATTCCTTGGACCTTCGCATTGACGATGAAACACGAAATCGAATCGGAGCTAAATACAAAAGGCACAATGCCGCAATAAGTACAAGAATAGAGACTCTTCTTACAGTCGGTGCTTTGGGCATTCCCTGTGAGACCAGTATTAGTTTCCGATACACCACTGCAGGTTCAATGTATTCCTTAGACATACACATTGACGATGATACACTGAAATTACTTCGGAATTAAATACAAATGGCACAATGCCGCCATAAGTGCAGGAATAGAGACCCCTCTTTCAGTCGGTGCTTTGAGCATTCCCTGTGAGACCAGTATTAGTTTCCGATACACCACTGCAGGTTCAATGTATTCCTTAGACATACACATTGCCGAAGAAACACAGAAATCACATCGGAATTACATACAAAAGGCACAATGCCGCCTTACGTCTTACGTACAAGAATAGAGACTCTTCTTACGGCCCGTGCTTTGAGCATAACCTGGGAGACCAGTATTAGTTTCCGATACACCACTCCAGGTTCAATGTATTCCTTGGACATACTCATTGACGATGAAACACTGATATTACATCGGAATTAAATACAAATGGCACAATGTCGCCAAGGGTGCAAAAATAGAGACTCCTCTTACAGTCGGTGCTTTGAGCATTCCCTGTGAGATCAGTGTTAGTTTCCGATACATCACAGCAGGTACAATGTATTCCTTGTACCTTCACATTGACGATGAAACACAGAAATCGCATCGGAATTAAATACAAAAGGCACAATACCGCCTTAAGTACAAGATTAGAGACTCTTCTAACAGTCGGTGCTTTGAGCATTCCCTGTGAGACCAGTATTAGTTTCTGATACACCACTGCAGGTTCAATGTATTCCTTGGACATACACATTGACGATGAAACACAGATATCGCATCGGAATTAAATACAAAAGGCACAATGCCGCCTTACGTACAAGAATAGAGACTCTTCTTACAGTTGGTGCTTTGAGCATTACCTGAGAGACCAGTATTAGTTTCCGATACACCACTCAAGGTTCAATGTATTCCTTGGACATACTCATTGACGATGAAACACTGAAATTACATCGGAATTAAATACAAACGGAACAATACTGCCTTAACAGCAAGATGAGTGAGACTTCTTTGAGTCTGTGCTTTGATCCTTTCCTGTGAGACCAGTATTAGCTTCCGATACAACAATGCAGGTTCAATGTATTCCACGGACCTTCGCATTGACGATGAAACACAGAAATCGCATCGGAACTGAATACAAAATGCACAATGCCGCAATAAGTACAAGAATAGAGACTCTTCTTACAGTCGGTGATTTGAGCATTCCCTGTGAGACCAGTATTAGTTTCCGATACACCACTGCAGGTTCAATGAATTATTTAGACATACACATTGACGATGAATCACTGAAATTACATCGGAATTAAATACAAAAGGCACAATGCCGCGTTAAGTACAAGAATTGAGACCCATCTTACAGTCGGTGCTTTGAGCATTCCCTGTGAGACCAGTATTAGTTTCCGATACACCACCGCAGGTTCAATGCATTCCTTGGACATACATATTGACGATGAAACACAGAACTCGCATCGGAATTAAATACAAAAGGCACAATGCCGCCTTTCGTACAAGAATAGAGACTCTTCTTATAGTCGGTGCTTTGAGCATTCCCTGTGAGACCAGTATTAGTTTCCGATACACCACTCCAGGTTCAATGTTTTCCTTGGACATACTCATTGACGATGAAACACTGAAATTACATCGGAATTAAATACAAAAGGAACAATGCCGATATAACTGCAAGGTGAGTGAGACTTCTTAGAGTCTGTGCTTTGATCCTTTCCTGTGAGACCAGTGTTAGTTTCCGATACACCACTGCAGGTTCAATGTATTCCTTGGACCCTCGCATTGACGATGAAACACAGAAATCGCATCGGAATTAAATACAAAAGGCACAATGCCGCCTTAAGTACAGGAATAGAGACTCTTCTTACAGTCGGTGTTTGAGCATTCCCTGTGAGACCAGTATTAGTTTCCGATACACCACTGCACATTCAATGTATTCCTTGGACATACACATTGACGATGAAACACAGAAATCACATCGGAATTAAATACAAAAGGCACAATGCCGCCTTACGTACAAGAATAGAGACTCTTCTTACGGTCGGTGCTTTGAGCATTACCTGTAAGACCAGTATTAGTTTCCGATACACCACACCAGGTTCAATGTATTCCTTGGACATACTCATTGACGATGAAACACTGAAATTACATCGGAATTAAATACAAAAGGAACAATGCCGCCTTAACTGCAAGATGAGTGAGACTTCATAGAGTCTGTGCTTTGATCCTTTCCTGTAAGACCAGTATTAGATTCCGATACACCACTGCAGGTTCAATGTATTCCTTGGACCTTCGCATTGACGATGAAACACAGAAGTCGCATCGGAACTAAATACAAAAGCACAATGCCGCAATAAGTACAAGAATAGGGACTCTTCTTACAGTTGGTGCTTTGAGCATTCCCTTTGGGTCCAGTATTAGTTTCCGATATTCCACTGCAGGTTCAATGTATTCCTTAGACATACACATTGACGATGAAACACTGATATTACATCGGAATTAAATACAAAAGGCAAAATGCCGCCATACGTGCGAGAATAGAGAAACCTCTTCCAGTCCGTGCTTTGACCATTCCCTGTGAGACCAGTATTAGTTTCCGATAAACCACTCCAGGTTCAATGTATTCCTTGGACATACTCATTGACGATGAAACACTGAAATTACATCGGAATTAAATACAAATGGCACAATGTCGCCAAGGGTGCAAAAATAGAGACTCCTCTTACAGTCGGTGCTTTGAGCATTCCCTGTGAGATCAGTATTAGTTTCCGATACACCACAGCAGGTACAATGTATTCCCTGTACCTTCACATTGACGATGAAACACAGAAATCACATCTGAATTAAATACAAAAGGCACAATACCGCCTTAAGTACAAGAATAGAGACTCTTCTAACAGTCGGTGCTTTGAGCATTCCCTGTGAGACCAGTATTAGTTTCTGATACACCACTGCAGGTTCAATGTATTCCTTGGACATACACATTGACGATGAAAAACAGATATCGCATCGGAATTAAATACAAAAGGCACAATGCCGCCTTACGTACAAGAATAGAGACTCTTCTTACAGTCGGTGCTTTGAGCATTACCTGTGAGACCAGTATTAGCTTCCGATACACCACTCAAGGTTCAATGTATTCCTTGGACATACTCATTGACGATGAAATATTGAAATTTAATCGGAATTAAATACAAACGGAACAATACTGCCTTAACAGCAAGATGAGTGAGACTTCTTTGAGTCTGTGCTTTGATCCTTTCCTGTGAGACCAGTATTAGTTTCCGATACACCAATGCAGGTTCAATGTATTCCAAGGACCTTCGCATTGACGATGAAACACAGAAATCGCATCGGAACTGAATACAAAATGCACAATGCCGCAATAAGTACAAGAATAGAGACTCTTCTTACAGTCGGTGCTTTGAGCATTCCCTGTGAGACCAGTATTAGTTTCCGATACACCACTGCAGGTTCAATGAATTCCTTAGACATACACATTGACGATGAAACACTGAAATTACATCGGAATTAAATACAAAAGGCACAATGCCGCCTTAAGTACAAGAATAGAGACTCTTCTTACAGTCGGTGCTTTGAGCATTCCCTGTGAGACCAGTATTAGTTTCCGATACACCACCGCAGGTTCAATGCATTCCTTGGACATACACATTGACGATGAAACACAGAACTCGCATCCGAATTAAATACAAAAGGCACAATGCCGCCTTTCGTACAAGAATAGAGACTCTTCTTACTGTCGGTGCTTTGAGCATTCCCTGTGAGACCAGTATTAGTTTCCGATACACCACTCCAGGTTCAATGTTTTCCCTGGACATACTCATTGACGATGAAACACTGAAATTACATCGGAATTTAATACAAAAGGAACAATGCCGATATAACTGCAAGGTGAGTGAGACTTCTTAGAGTCTGTGCTTTGATTATTTCCTGTGATACCAGTGTTAGTTTCCGATACACCACTGCAGGTTCAATGTATTCCTTGGACCTTCGCATTGACGATGAAACCCAGAAATCATATCGGAATGAAATACAAAAGGCACAATGCCACCTTAAGTACAAGAATAGAGACTCTTCTTACAGTCGGTGTTTGAGCATTCCCTGTGAGACCAGTATTAGTTTCCGATACACCACTGCACATTCAATGTATTCCTTGGACATACACATTGACGATGAAACACAGAAATCACATCGGAATTAAATACAAAAGGCACAATGCCGCCTTACGTACAAGAATAGAGACTCTTCTTACGGTCGGTGCTTTGAGCATTACCTGTGAGACCAGTATTAGTTTCCGATACACCACACCAGGTTCAATGTATTCCTTGGACATACTCATTGACGATGAAACACTGAAATTACATCGGAATTAAATACAAAAGGAACAATGCCGCCTTAACTGCAAGATGAGTGAGACTTCATAGAGTCTGTGCTTTGATCCTTTCCTGTAAGACCAGTATTAGATTCCGATACACCACTGCAGGTTCAATGTATTCCTTGGACCTTCGCATTGACGATGAAACACAGAAATCGCATCGGAACTAAATACAAAAGCACAATGCCGCAATAAGTACAAGAATAGGGACTCTTCTTACAGTTGGTGCTTTGAGCATTCCCTTTGGGTCCAGTATTAGTTTCCGATATTCCACTGCAGGTTCAATGTATTCCTTAGACATACACATTGACGATGAAACACTGATATTACATCGGAATTAAATACAAAAGGCAAAATGCCGCCATACGTGCGAGAATAGAGAAACCTCTTCCAGTCAGTGCTTTGACCATTCCCTGTGAGACCAGTATTAGTTTCCGATACACCACTCCAGGTTCAATGTATTCCTTGGACATACTCATTGACGATGAAACACTGAAATTACATCGGAATTAATTACAAATGGCACAATGTCGCCAAGGGTGCAAAAATAGAGACTCCTCTTACAGTCGGTGCTTTGAGCATTCCCTGTGATATCAGTATTAGTTTCCGATACACCACAGCAGGTACAATGTATTCCCTGTACCTTCACATTGACGATGAAAAACAGATATCGCATCTCAATTAAATACAAAAGGCACAATGCCGCCTTACGTACAAGAATAGAGACTCTTCTTACAGTCGGTGCTTTGAGCATTACCTGTGAGTCCAGTATTAGCTTCCGATACACCACTCAAGGTTCAATGTATTCCTTGGACATACTCATTGACGATGAAATACTGAAATTACATCGGAATTAAATACAAACGGAACAATACTGCCATAACAGCAAGATGAGTGAGACTTCTTTGAGTCTGTGCTTTGATCCTTTCCTGTGAGACCAGTATTAGTTTCCGATACACCAATGCAGGTTCAATGTATTCCAAGGACCTTCGCATTGACGATGAAACACAGAAATCGCATCGGAACTGAATACAAAATGCACAATGCCGCAATAAGTACAAGAATAGAGACTCTTCTTACAGTCGGTGCTTTGAGCATTCCCTGTGGGACCAGTATTAGTTTCCGATACACCACTGCAGGTTCAATGAATTCCTTAGACATACACATTGACGATGAAACACTGAAATTACATCGGAATTAAATACAAAAGGCACAATGCCGCCTTAAGTACAAGAATAGAGACTCTTCTTACAGTCGGTGCTTTGAGCATTCCCTGTGAGACCAGTATTAGTATCCGATACACCACCGCAGGTTCAATGCATTCCTTGGACATACACATTGACGATGAAACACAGAACTCGCATCCGAATGAAATACAAAAGGCACAATGCCGCCTTTCGTACAAGAATAGAGACTCTTCTTACTTTCGGTGCTTTGAGCATTCCCTGTGAGACCAGTATTAGTTTCCGATACACCACTCCAGGTTCAATGTTTTCCCTGGACATACTCATTGACGATGAAACACTGAAATTACATCGGAATTAAATACAAAAGGAACAATGCCGATATAACTGCAAGGTGAGTGAGACTTCTTAGAGTCTGTGCTTTGATTATTTCCTGTGATACCAGTGTTAGTTTCCGATACACCACTGCAGGTTCAATGTATTCCTTGGACCTTCGCATTGACGATGAAACCCAGAAATCATATCGGAATGAAATACAAAAGGCACAATGCCACCTTAAGTACAAGAATAGGGGCTCTTCTTCCAGTCGGTGCTTTGAGCATTCCCTGTGAGACCAGTATTAGTTTCCGATACACCACTGCAGGTTCAATGTATTCCTTGGACATACACATTGACGATGAAACACAGAAATCGCATCGGAATTAAATACAAAACGCACAATGCCGCATTACGTACAAGAATAGAGACTCTTCTTACAGTTGGTGCTTTGAGCATTCATTGTGAGACCAGTATTAGTTTCCGATACACCTCTCCAAGTTCAATGTATTCCTTGGACACACTCATTGACGATGAAACACTGAAATTACATCGCTATTAAATACAAAAGGAACAATGCCGCCTTAACTGAAAGATGAGTGAGACATCTTAGAGTCCATGATTTGATCCTCTCCTGTGAGACCAGTATTAGTTTCCGATACACCACTGCAGGTTCAATGTATTCCTTGGACCTTCGCATTGACGATGAAACACAGAAATACACTAAATACAAAAGGCACAATGCCGCAATAACTACAAGAATAGAGACGCTTCTTACAGTCGGTGCTTTGAGCATTCCCTGGGAGACCAGTATTAGATTCCGATACACCACTGCAGGTACAATGTATTCCTTGGACCTTCACATTGACGATGAAACACAGAAATCGCATCGGAATTAAATACAAAAGGCACAATGCCGCTTCAGTACATGAATAGAGACTGTTCTTACAGTCGGTGCTTTGAGCATTTCCTGTGAGACCAGTATTAGTTTCCGATACACCACTGCAGGTTCAATGTATTCCTTGGACCTTCGCATTGACGATGAAACACAGAAATCGCATCGGAACTAAATACAATAGGCACAATGCCGCAATAAGTACAAGAATAGAGACTCTTCTTGCAGTCGGTGCTTTGAGCATTCCCTGTGAGACCAGTATTAGTTTCCGATACACCACTGCAGGTTCAATGAAATCCTTATACATACACATTGACGATGAAACACTGAAATTACATCGGAATTAAATACAAAAGGCACAATGCCGCCATAAGTGCAAGAATAGGGACTCTTCTTACAGTCGGTGCTTTCAGCTTTCCCAGTGAGACCAGTATTAATTTCCGATACACCACTGCAGGTTCAATGTATTCCTTAGACATATACATTGTCGAAGAAACACTGAAATTACATCGGAATTAAATACAAAAATCACAATGCCGCCATAAGTGCAAGAATAGGGACACTTCTTACAGTCGGTGCTTTGAGCATTCCCTGTGAGATCAGTATTAGTTTCCGAAACACCACTGCAGGTACAATGTATTCCTTGGACCTTCACATTGACGATGACACACAGAAATCGCATCGGAATTAAATACAAAAGGCACAATGCCGCCTTAAGTACAAGAATAGAGACTCTTCTTACAGTCGGTGCTTTGAGCATTCCCTGTGAGGCCAGTATTAGTTTCCGATACACCACCGCAGGTTCAATGCATTCCTTGGACATACACATTGACTATGAAACACAGAACTCGCATCGGAATTAAATACAAAATGCACAGTGCCGCGTTTCGTACAAGAATAGAGACTCTTCTTACAGTCGGTGCTTTGAGCATTCCCTGTGAGACCAGTATTAGTTTCCGATACACCACTCCAGGTTCAATGTTTTCCCTGGACATAATCATTGACGATGAAACACTGAAATTACATCGGAATTAAATACAAAAGGAACAATGCCGATATAACTGCAAGGCGAGTGTGACTTCTTAGAGTCTGTGCTTTGATCCTTTCCTGTGAGACCAGTGTTAGTTTCCGATACCCCGCTGCAGGTTCAGTGTATTCCTTGGACCTTCGCATTGACGATGAAACCCAGAAATCATATCGGAATGAAATACAAAAGGCACAATGCCGCCTTAAGTACAAGAATAGAGACTCTTCTTACAATCGGTGTTTGAGCATTCCCTGTGAGACCAGTATTAGTTTCCAATACACCACTGCACATTCAATGTATTCCTTGGACATATACATTGACGATGAAACACAGAAATCACATCGGAATTATATACAAAAGGCACAATGCCGCCTTACGTACAAGTATAGAGACTCTTCTTACGGTCGGTGCTTTGAGCATTACCTGTGAGACCAGTATTAGTTTCCGATACACCACACCAGGTTCAATGTATTCCTTGGACATCCTCATTGACGATGAAACACTGAAATTACATCGGAATTAAATACAAAAGGAACAATGCCACCTTAACTGCAAGATGAGTGAGACTTCATAGAGTCTGTGCTTTGATCCTTTCCTGTGAGACCAGTATTAGTTTCCGATACACCACTGCAGGTTCAATGTATTCCTTGGACCTTCGCATTGACGATGAAACACAGAAATCGCATCGGAACTAAATACAAAAGCACAATGCCGCAATATGTACAAGAATAGGGACTCTTCTTACAGTTGGTGCTTTGAGCATTCCCTTTGGGACCAGTATTAGTTTCCGATACACCACTGCAGGTTCAATGTATTCCTTAGACATACACATTGACGATGAAACACTGATATTACATCGGAATTAAATACAAAAGGCAAAATGCCGCCATACGTGCAAGAATAGAGAATCTTCTTCAGTCGGTGCTTTGAGCATTCCCTGTGAGACCAGTATTAGTTTCCGATAGACCACAGCAGGTGCAATGTATTCCTTGGACCTTCAGATTGACGATGAAACACACACATCGCATCGGAATTAAATACAAAAGGCACAATGCCGCCTTAAGTACAAGAATAGAGACCCTTCCTACAGTCGTTGCTTTGAGCATTCCCTGTGAGACCAGTATTAGATTCCGATACACCACTGCAGGTTCAATGTATTCCTTGGACATACACATTGACGATGAAACAAAGAAATCGCATCGGAATTAAATACAAAACGCACAATGCCGCATTACGTACAAAAATAGAGACTCTTCTTACAGTCGGTGCTTTGAGCATTCCCTGTGAGACCAGTATTAGTTTCCGATACACCACTCCAAGTTCAATGTATTCCTTGGACATACTCATTGACGATGAAACACTGATATTACATCGCTATTAAATACAAAAGGAACAATGCCGCCTTAACTGCAAGATCAGTGAGACTTCTTAGAGTCTGTGATTTGATCCTCTCCTATGAGACCAGTATTAGTTTCCGTTACACCACTGCAGGTTCAATGTATTCCTTGGACCTTCGCATTGACGATGAAACACAGAAATCGCATCGGAACTAAATACAAAAGGCACAATGCCGCAATAAGTACAAGAATAGAGACTCCTTTTACAGTCGGTGCTTTGAGCATTCCCTGCGAGACCAGTATTAGTTTCCGATACACCACTGCAGGTACAATGTATTCCTTGGACCTTCACATTGATGATGAAACACAGAAATCGCATCTGAATTAAATACAAAAGGCACAATGCCGCTTCAGTACATGAATAGAGACTTTTCTTACAGTCGGTGCTTTGAGCATTTCCTGTGAGACCAGTATTAGTTTCCGATACTCCACTGCAGGTTCAATGTATTCCTTGGACCTTCGCATTGACGATGAAACACAGAAATCGCATCGGAACTAAGTAGAAAAGGCACAATGCCGCAATAAGTACAAGAATAGAGACTCCTTTTACAGTCGGTGATCTGAGCACTCCCTGCGAGATTAGTATTAGTTTCCGATACACCACTGCAGGTTCAATGTATTCCTTAGACATACACATTGACGATGAAACACAGAAATTGCTTCGGAATTTAATACAAATGGCACAATGCCGCCTTAAGTACAAGAATAGAGACTCTTCTTACAGTCGGTGCTTTGAGCATTCCCTGTGGGACCAGTATTAGCTTCCAATCCACCATTGCAGATTGCATGTATTCCTTGGACATACACATTGACGATGAAATACTGAAATTACATCGGAATTCAATACAAAAGGCACAATGCCGACTTAAGTACAAGTATAGAGACTCTTCTTACAGTCTGTGCTTAGAGCATTCCCTGTGAGACCAGTATTAGTTTCCGATACACCACTGCAGGTCCAATGTATTCCTTGGACATACGCATTGACGATGAAACGCAGAAATTACATCAGCATTAAATACAAAAGGCACAATGCCGCCTTAAGTGCAAGAAGCGTGAGACTTCTTAGACTCTGTGCTTTGATCCTTTCCTGTGAGACCAGTATTAGTTTCCGACACACCACTGCAGGTTCAATGTGTTCCTTGCACCTTCACGTTGACGAAGAAACACAGAAATCGCATCGGAATTAAATACAAACGGCACAATGACGCCTTAAGTACATGAATAGATACTGTTCTTACAGTCGGTGCTTTGAGCATTCCCTGTGAGACCAGTATTAGTTTCCGATACACCACTGCAGGTTCAATGTATTCCTTGGACCTGCACATTGAAAATGAAACGCAGAAATCGCATTGGAATTAAATACAAAAGTCACAATGCCGCCTTAAGTACAAGAATAGAGACTCTTCTTACAGTCGGTGCTTTGAGCATTCCCTGTGAGACCAGTATTAGTTTCCGATACACCACTGGAGGTTGAATGTATTCCTTTGACATTCACATTGACGATAAAACACTGAAATTAAGTCGGAATTAAACACAAAAGGCACAATGCCGCCTTAAGTACAAGAATAGAGACTCTTCATATAGTCGGTGCTTTGAGGAATCCCTGTGAGACCAGTATTAGTTTTCGATACACCAGTGCAGGTTCAGTGTTTTCCTTGGACCTTCACATTGACGATGTAACACAGAAATTGCATCGGAATTAAATGCAAAAGCCACAATGCCGCCATAAGTACAAGAATAGAGACTCTTCTTACAGTCGATGCTTTGAGCATTCCCTGTGAGACCAGTATTAGTTTCCGATACACGACTGCAGGTTCAATGTATTCCTTGGACCTTCACATTGACGATTAAACAAAGATATCGCATCGGAATTAAATACAAAAGCCGCAATGCCGCCTTAAGTACAAATATAGAGAATCTTCTTACAGTCGGTGCTTTGAGCATTCCCTGTGAGACCAGTATTAGTTTCCAATACATTAGTGCAGGTTCAGTGTATTCCTTGGACCTTCGCATTGACGATGAAACACAGAAATCGCATCGGAATTAAATACAAGAAGCACAATGCCGCCATAAGTACAAGAATAGAGACCCTTCTTACAGTCGAGGATTTGAGCATTCCTTGTGAGACCAGTATTAGTTTCCGATACACCACTGCAATTTCAGTGTATTCCTTGGACCTTCACATTGAGGATGAAGCACATAAATCGCATCGGAATGAAATACAATAGGAACAATGCCGCCTTAAGTACAAGAATAGAGACTTTTCTTACAGTCGGTGCTTGGAGCATTCCCTGTGAGACCAGTATTAGATTCCGATACACCATTGCAGGTTCAATGTATTCGTTGGATATCACATAGACGATGAGACACTGAAATTACATCGGAATTAAATACAAAAGGCACAATGCCGTCTTAAGTACAAGAATAGAGACTCTTCTTACAGTCGGTGCTTTGAGCATTCCCTGTGAGACCAGTATCAGTTTCCGATACACCACTGCAGGTTCAATGTATTCCTCGGACATACACATGGACGATGAAATACTGATATCACATCGGATTTAAATACAAAAGGCACAATGCCGCCATAAGTGCAAGAAGAGTGAGACTTCTTAGAGTCTGTGTTTTGATCCATTCCTGTGCGACCTGTATTAGTTTTCGATACGCCACTGCAGGTTCAATGTATACCTTGGACCTTCACATTGACGATGAAACACAGAAATCGCATCGGAATTAAATCCAAAACGCTCAATGCCGCCTTATGTACAAGAATACAGACTCTACTTACAGTCGGTGCTTTGAGCATTCCCGGTGAGACCAGTATTAGTTTCCGATACAACACTGCAGGTTCAATGTATTCCGTGGAGCTTCACATTGACGAAGAAACACAGAAATCGCATCGGAATCAAATACAAAAGGCACAATGCCGCCTCAAGTACAAGAATAGAGACTCTTCTTACAGTCGGTGCTTTGAGCATTCCCTGTGAGACCAGTAATAGTATCCGATACACCACTGCAGGTTCAATCCATTCCTTGGACATACACATTGACGATGAAACACTGAAATTACATCGGAATTAAAAACAAAAGGGACAATGCCGCCTTAAGTACAAGAACAGAGACTCTTCTTACCGTCGGTGCTTTGAGCATTCCCTGTGAGACCAGTATTAGCTTCCGATACACCACTGCAGGTTCAATGTATTCCTTGGACCTTCACATTGACGATGAAACACAGAAATGGCATCGGAATTAAATACAAAAGACACAATGCCGCCTTAAGTACAAGAATAGAGACTCTTCTTACAGTCGGTGCTTTGAGCATTCCCTGTGAGACCAGTATTAGTTTCCGCTACACCTCCGCAGGTTCAGTTTATTCCTTGGACCTTCACATTGACGATGAAACACAGAAATGGCATCGGAATTAAATACAAAAGGCAAAATGCCGCCTTAAGTACAAGAATAGAGACTCTTCTCACAGTCGGTGCTTTGAGCATTCCCTGTGAGACCACTATTAGTTTCCGATACACCACTGCAGGTTCAATGTATTCCTTGGACCTTCACATTGACGATGAAACACAGAAATCGCATCGGAATTAAATCCAAAACGCTCAATGCCGCCATATGTACAAGAATACAGACTCCACTTACAGTCGGTGCTTTGAGCATTCCCTGTGAGACCAGTATTAGTTTCCGATACACCACTGCAGGTTCAATGTATTCCTTGGACCTTCACATTGACGATGAAACACAGAAACCGCATCGGAATCAAATACAAAAGGCACAATGCCGCCTTAAGTACAAGAATAGAGACTCTTCTTACAGTCGGTGCTTTGAGCATTCCCTGTGAGACCAGTAATAGTATCCGATACACCACTGCAGGTTCAATCTATTCCTTGGACATACACATTGACGATGAAACACTGAAATTACATCGGAATTAAATACAAAAGGGACAATGCCGCCTTAAGTACAAGAATAGACACTCTTCTTACCGTCGGTGCTTTGAGCATTCCCTGTGAGACCAGTATTAGCTAGCGATACAACACTGGAGGTTCAATGAATTCCTTGGACATTCACATTGACGATGAAACACTGAAATTACATCGGAATTAAATACAAAATTCACAATGCCGCCTTAAGTACAAGAATAGAGACTGTTCTTACCGTCGGTGATTTGAGCATTCCCTGTGAGACCAGTATTAGTTTCCGCTACACCTCTGCAGGTTCAGTTTATTCCTTGGACCTTCACATTGACGATGAAGCACAGAAATGGCATCGGAATTAAATACAAAAGGCACAATGCCGCCTTAAGTACAAGAATAGAGACTCTTCTTACAGTCGGTGCTTTGAGCATTCCCTGTGAGACCAGTATTAGTTTCCGCTACACCTCTGCAGGTTCAGTTTATTCCTTGGACCTTCACATTGACGATGAAACACAGAAATGGCATCGGAATTAAATACAAAAGGCACAATGCCGCCTTAAGTACAAGAATAGAGACTCTTCTTACAGTCGGTGCTTTGAGCATTCCCTGTGAGACCAGTATTAGTTTCCGCTACACCTCTGCAGGTTCAGTTTATTCCTTGGACCTTCACATTGACGAAGAAACACTGAAATGGCATCGGAAATAAATACAAAAGGCACAATGCGATTTAAGAACAAGAATAGAGACTCTTCTTACAGTCGGTGCTATGAGCATTCCCTGTGAGACCAGTATTAGTTTCCGCTACACCCCTGCAGGTTCAGTTTATTCGTTGGACCTTCACATTGACGATGAAACACAGAAATGGCATCGGAATTAAATACAAAAGGCTCAATGCCGCCTTAAGTACAAGAATAGAGACTCTTCTTACAGTCGATGCTTTGAGCATTCCCTGTGGGACCAGTATTACTTTCCGATACACCACTGCAGATTCAGTTTATTCCTTGGACCTTCACATTGACGATGAAACACAGTAATGGCATCGGAATTAAATACAAAAGGCCCAATGCCGCCTTAAGTACAAGAATAGAGACTCTTCTTACAGTCGGTGCTTTGAGCATTCCCTGTGAGACCAGTATTAGTTTCCGATACACCACTGCAGGTTCAATGTATTCCTTGGACCTTCACATTGACGATGAAACACAGAAATCGCATCGGAATTAGATACAAAAGACACAATGCCGCCTTAAGTACAAGAAAAGAGACTCTTCTTACAGTCGGTGCTTTGAGCATTCCCTGTGAGACCAGTATTAGCTTCCGATACACCACTGGAGGTTCAATGAATTCCTTGGACATTCAAATTGACGATGAGACACTGAAATTACATCGGAATTAAATACAAAAGGCACAATGCCGCCTTAAGTACAAGAATAGAGACTCTTCTTACAGTCGGTGCTTTGAGCATTCCCTGTGAGACCAGTATTAGTTTCCGATACACCACTGCAGGTTCAATGTATTCCTCGGACATATACATTGACGATGAAATACTGATATCACATCGGAATTAAATACAAAAGGCACAATGCCGCCATAAGTGCAAGAAGAGTGAGACTTCTTAGAGTCTGTGTTTTGATCCTTTCCTGTGCGACCTGTATTAGTTTTCGATACGCCACTGCAGGTTCAATGTATTCCTTGGACCTTCACATTGACGATGAAAAACAGAAATGGCATCGGAATTAAATACAAAAGGGACAATGCCGCCTTAAGTACAAGAATAGAGACTCTTCTTACCGTCGGTGCTTTGAGCATTCCCTGTGAGACTAGTATTAGTTTCCGATACACCACTGGAGGTTCAATGAATTCCTTGGACATTCACATTGACGATGAAACACTGAAATTACATCGGAATTAAATACAAATTTCACAATGCCGCCTTAAGTACAAGAATAGAGACTGTTCTTACCGTCGGTGCTTTGAGCATTCCCTGTGAGACCAGTATTAGTTTCCGCTACACCTCTGCAGGTTCAGTTTATTCCTTGGACCTTCACATTGACGATGAAACACAGAAATGGCATCGGAATTAAATACAAAAGGCACAATGCCGCCTTAAGTACAAGAATAGAGACTCTTCTTACAGTCGGTGCTTTGAGCATTCCCTGTGAGACCCGTATTAGTTTCCGATACACCACTGCGGGTTCAATGTGTTCCTTGGAGCTTCACATTGACGATGAAACATGGAAATCGCATCGGAATTAAATACAAAAGGCGCAATGCCGCCTTAAGTACAAGAATAGAGACTCTTCTTACAGTCGGTGCTATGAGCATTCCCTGTGAGACCAGTATTAGTTTCCGCTACACCTCTGCAGGTTCAGTTTACTCCTTGGACCTTCACATTGACGATGAATCACAGAAATGGCATCGGAATTAAAAACAAAAGGCACAACGCCGCCTTAAGTACAAGAATAGAGACTCTTCTTACAGCCGGTGCTTTGAGCATTCCCTGTGAGAGCAGTATTAGTTTCCGATACACCACTGCAGGTTCAATGTATTCCTCGGACATACACATTGACGATGAAATACTGATATCACATCGGAATTAAATACAAAAGGCACAATGCCGCCATAAGTGCAAGAAGAGTGAGACTTCTTAGAGTCTGTGTTTTGATCCTTTCCTGTGCGACCTGTATTAGTTTTCGACACGCCACTGCAGGTTCAATGTATTCCTTGGACCTTCACATTGACGATGAAAAACAGAAATGGCATCGGAATTAAATACAAAAGGGACAATGCCGCCTTAAGTACAAGAATAGAGACTCTTCTTACCGTCGGTGCTTTGAGCATTCCCTGTGAGACTAGTATTAGTTTCCGATACACCACTGGAGGTTCAATGAATTCCTTGGACATTCACATTGACGATGAAACACTGAAATTACATCGGAATTAAATACAAATTTCACAATGCCGCCTTAAGTACAAGAATAGAGACTGTTCTTACCGTCGGTGCTTTGAGCATTCCCTGTGAGACCAGTATTAGTTTCCGCTACACCTCTGCAGGTTCAGTTTATTCCTTGGACCTTCACATTGACGATGAAACACAGAAATGGCATCGGAATTAAATACAAAAGGCACAATGCCGCCTTAAGTACAAGAATAGAGACTCTTCTTTCAGTCGGTGCTTTGAGCATTCCCTGTGAGACCCGTATTAGTTTCCGATACACCACTGCGGGTTCAATGTGTTCCTTGGAGCTTCACATTGACGATGAAACATGGAAATCGCATCGGAATTAAATACAAAAGGCGCAATGCCGCCTTAAGTACAAGAATAGAGACTCTTCTTACAGTCGGTGCTATGAGCATTCCCTGTGAGACCAGTATTAGTTTCCGCTACACCTCTGCAGGTTCAGTTTACTCCTTGGACCTTCACATTGACGATGAATCACAGAAATGGCATCGGAATTAAAAACAAAAGGCACAACGCAGCCTTAAGTACAAGAATAGAGACTCTTCTTACAGCCGGTGCTTTGAGCATTCCCTGTGAGAGCAGTATTAGTTTCCGATACACCACTGCAGGTTCAATGTATTCCTCGGACATACACATTGACGATGAAATACTGATATCACATCGGAATTAAATACAAAAGGCACAATGCCGCCATAAGTGCAAGAAGAGTGAGACTTCTTAGAGTCTGTGTTTTGATCCTTTCCTGTGCGACCTGTATTAGTTTTCGACACGCCACTGCAGGTTCAATGTATTCCTTGGACCTTCACATTGACGATGAAAAACAGAAATGGCATCGGAATTAAATACAAAAGACACAATGCCGCCTTAAGTACAAGAACAGAGACTCTTCTTACAGTCGGTGCTTTGAGCATTACCTGTGAGACCAGTAATAGTATCCGATACACCACTGCAGGTTCAATCTATTCCTTGGACATACACATTGACGATGAAACACTGAAATTACATCGGAATTAGATACAAAAGGGACAATGCCGCCTTAAGTACAAGAATAGAGACTCTTCTTACCGTCGGTGCTTTGAGCATTCCCTGTGAGACTAGTATTAGTTTCCGATAAACCACTGGAGGTTCAATGAATTCCTTGGACATTCACATTGACGATGAAACATTGAAATTACATCGGAATTAAATACAAAATTCACAATGCCGCCTTAAGTACAAGAATAGAGACTGTTCTTACCGTCGGTGCTTTGAGCATTCCCTGTGAGACCAGTATTAGTTTCCGCTACACCTCTGCAGGTTCAGTTTATTCCTTGGACCTTCACATTGACGATGAAACACAGAAATGGCATCGGAATTAAATACAAAAGGCACAATGCCGCCTTAAGTACAAGAATAGAGACTCTTCTTACAGGCGGTGCTTTGAGCATTCCCTGTGAGACCCGTATTAGTTTCCGATACACCACTGCGGGTTCAATGTGTTCCTTGGAGCTTCACATTGACGATGAAACATGGAAATCGCATCGGAATTAAATACAAAAGGCGCAATGCCGCCTTAAGTACAAGAATAGAGACTCTTCTTACAGTCGGTGCATTGAGCATTCCCTGTGAGACCAGTATTAGATTCCGCTACACCACTGCAGGTTCAGTTTATTCCTTGGACCTGCACATTGACGATGAAACACAGAAATGGCATCGGAATTAAATACAAAAGGCACAATGCCGCCTTAAGTACAAGAGTAGAGACTCCTCTCACAGTCGGTGCTTTGAGCATTCCCTGTGAGACCAGTAATAGTATCCGATACACCACTGCAGGTTCAATCTATTCCTTGGACATACACATTGACGATGAAAGACTGAAATTACATCGGAATTGAATACAAAAGGGACAATGCCGCCTTAAGTACAAGAATAGACACTCTTCTTACCGTCGGTGTTTTGAGCATTCCCTGTGACACCAGTATTAGCTTCCGATACAACACTGGAGGTTCAATGAATTCCTTGGACATTCACATTGACGATGAAACACTGAAATTACATCGGAATTAAATACAAAATTCACAATGCCGCCTTAAGTACAGGAATAGAGACTCTTCTTACAGTCGGTGCTTTGAGCATTCCCTGTGAGACCAGTATTAGTTTCCGATACACCTCTGCAGGTTCAGTTTATTCCTTGGACCTTCACATTGACGATGAAACACAGAAATGGCATCGGAAATAAATACAAAAGGCACAATGAGCCTTAAGTACAAGAATAGAGACTCTTCTTACAGTCGGTGCTATGAGCATTCCCTGTGAGACCAGTATTAGTTTCCGCTACAACCCTGCAGGTTAAGTTTATTCGTTGGACCTTCACATTGACGATGAAACACAGAAATGGCATCGGAATTAAATACAAAAGGCTCAATGCCGCCTTAAGTACAAGAATAGAGACTCTTCTTACAGTCGATGCTTTGAGCATTCCCTGTGAGACCAGTATTAGTTTCCGATACACCACTGCAGATTCAGTTTATTCCTTGGACCTTCACATTGACGATGAAACACAGTAATGGCATCGGAATTAAATACAAAAGGCCCAATGCCGCCTTAAGTACAAGAATAGAGACTCTTCTTACAGTCGGTGCTTTGAGCATTCCCTGTGAGACCAGTATTAGTTTCCGATACACCACTGCTGGTTCAATGTATTCCTTGGAACTTCACATTGACGATGAAACACAGAAATCGCATCGGAATTTAATACAAATGGCACAATGCCGCCTTAAGTACAAGAATAGAGACTCTTCTTACCGTCGGTGCTTTGAGCATTCCCTGTGAGACCAGTATTAGTTTCCGCTACACCTCTGCAGGTTCAGTTTATTCCTTGGACCTTCACATTGACGATGAAACACAGAAATGGCATCGGAAATAAATACAAAAGGCACAATGAGCCTTAAGTACAAGAATAGAGACTCTTCTTACAGTCGGTGCTATGAGCATTCCCTGTGAGACCAGTATTAGTTTCCGCTACACCCCTGCAGGTTAAGTTTATTCGTTGGACCTTCACATTGACGATGAAACACAGAAATGGCATCGGAATTAAATACAAAAGGCTCAATGCCGCCTTAAGTACAAGAATAGAGACTCTTCTTACAGTCGATGCTTTGAGCATTCCCTGTGAGACCAGTATTAGTTTCCGATACACCACTGCAGATTCAGTTTATTCCTTGGACCTTCACATTGACGATGAAACACAGTAATGGCATCGGAATTAAATACAAAAGGCCCAATGCCGCCTTAAGTACAAGAATAGAGACTCTTCTTACAGTCGGTGCTTTGAGCATTCCCTGTGAGACCAGTATTAGTTTCCGACACACCACTGCAGGTTCAATGTATTCCTTGGACCTTCACATTGACGATGAAACACAGAAATCGCATCGGAATTAAATACAAAAGTCACAATGCCGCCTTAAGTACAGGAATAGAGACTCTTCTTACAGTCGGTGCTTTGAGCATTCCCTGTGAGACCAGTATTAGCTTCCGATACACCACTGGAGGTTCAATGAATTCCTTGGACATTCAAATTGACGATGAGACACTGAAATTACATCGGAATTAAATACAAAAGGCACAATGCCGCCTTAAGTACAAGAATAGAGACTCTTCTTACAGTCGGTGCTTTGAGCATTCCCTGTGAGACCAGTATTAGTTTCCGATACACCACTGCAGGATCAATGTATTCCTCGGACATACACATTGACGATGAAATACTGATATCACATCGGAATTAAATACAAAAGGCACAATGCCGCCATAAGTGCAAGAAGAGTGAGACTTCTTAGAGACTGTGTTTTGATCCTTTCCTGTGCGACCTGTATTAGTTTTCGATACGCCACTGCAGGTTCAATGTATTCCTTGGACCTTCACATTGACGATGAAATACAGAAATGGCATCGGAATTAAATACAAAAGGGACAATGCCGCCTTAAGTACAAGAATAGAGACTCTTCTTACCGTCGGTGCTTTGAGCATTCCCTGTGAGACTAGTATTAGTTTCCGATACACCACTGGAGGTTCAATGAATTCCTTGGACATTCACATTGACGATGAAACACTGAAATTACATCGGAATTAAATACAAAATTCACAATGCCGCCTTAAGTACAAGAATAGAGACTGTTCTTACCGTCGGTGCTTTGAGCATTCCCTGTGAGACCAGTATTAGTTTCCGCTACACCTCTGCAGGTTCAGTTTATTCCTTGGACCTTCACATTGACGATGAAACACAGAAATGGCATCGGAATTAAATACAAAAGGCACAATGCCGCCTTAAGTACAAGAATAGAGACTCTTCTTACAGTCGGTGCTTTGAGCATTCCCTGTGAGACCCGTATTAGTTTCCGATACACCACTGCGGGTTCAATGTGTTCCTTGGAGCTTCACATTGACGATGAAACACGGAAATCGCATCGGAATTAAATACAAAAGCCGCAATGCCGCCTTAAGTACAAGAATAGAGACTCTTCTTACAGTCGGTGCATTGAGCATTCCCTGTGAGACCAGTATTAGATTCCGCTACACCACTGCAGGTTCAGTTTATTCCTTGGACCTACACATTGACGATGAAACACAGAAATGGCATCGGAATTAAATACAAAAGGCACAATGCCGCCTTAAGTACAAGAATAGAGACTCTTCTTACAGTCGGTGCTTTGAGCATTCCCTGTGAGACCAGTATTAGTTTACGCTACACCTCTGCAGGTTCAGTTTATTCCTTGCACCTTCACATTGACGATGAAACACAGAAATGGCATCGGAATTAAATACAAAAGGCACAATGCGCCTTAAATACAAGAATAGAGACTCTTCTTACAGTCGGTGCTATGAGCATTCCCTGTGAGACCAGTATTAGTTTCCGCTACACCTCTGCAGGTTCAGTTTACTCCTTGGACCTTCACATTGACGATGAATCACAGAAATGGCATCGGAATTAAAAACAAAAGGCACAACGCCGCCTTAAGTACAAGAATAGAGACTCTTCTTACAGCCGGTGCTTTGAGCATTCCCTGTGAGAGCAGTATTAGTTTCCGATACACCACTGCAGGTTCAATGTATTCCTCGGACATACACATTGACGATGAAATACTGATATCACATCGGAATTAAATACAAAAGGCACAATGCCGCCATAAGTGCAAGAAGAGTGAGACTTCTTAGAGTCTGTGTTTTGATCCTTTCCTGTGCGACCTGTATTAGTTTCCGATACGCCACTGCAGGTTCAATGTATTCCTTGGACCTTCACATTGACGATGAAAAACAGAAATGGCATCGGAATTAAATACAAAAGACACAATGCCGCCTTAAGTACAAGAATAGAGACTGTTCTTACCGTCGGTGCTGTGAGCATTCCCTGTGAGACCAGTATTAGTTTCCGCTACACCTCTGCAGGTTCAGTTTATTCCTTGGACCTTCACATTGACGATGAAACACAGAAATGGCATCGGAATTAAATACAAAAGGCACAATGCCGCCTTAAGTACAAGAATAGAGACTCTTCTTACAGTCGGTGCTTTGAGCATTCCCTGTGAGACCCGTATTAGTTTCCGATACACCACTGCGGGTTCAATGTGTTCCTTGGAGCTTCACATTGACGATGAAACATGGAAATCGCATCGGAATTAAATACAAAAGGCGCAATGCCGCCTTAAGTACAAGAATAGAGACTCTTCTTACAGTCGGTGCATTGAGCATTCCCTGTGAGACCAGTATTAGATTCCGCTACACCACTGCAGGTTCAGTTTATTCCTTGGACCTGCACATTGACGATGAAACACAGAAATGGCATCGGAATTAAATACAAAAGGCACAATGCCGCCTTAAGTACAAGAGTAGAGACTCCACTTACAGTCGGTGCTTTGAGCATTCCTTGTGAGACCAGTATTAGTTTCCGCTACACCTCTGCAGCTTCAGTTTATTCCTTGGACCTTCACATTGACGATGAAACACAGAAATTGCATCGGAATTAAATACAAAATGCACAATGCCGCCTTAAGTACAAGAATAGGGACTCTTCTTACAGTCGGAGCTTTGAGCATTCCCTGTGAGACCAGTATAAGTTTCCGATACACCACTGCAGGTTCAATGTATTCCTTGGAACTTCACATTGACGATGAAACACAAAAATCGCATCGGAATTAAATACAAAAGGCACAATGCCGCCTTAAGTACAAGAACAGAGACTCTTCTTACAGTCGGTGCTTTGAGCATTCCCTGTGAGACCAGTATTAGTTTACGCTACACCTCTGCAGGTTCAGTTTATTCCTTGCACCTTCACATTGACGATGAAACACAGAAATGGCATCGGAATTAAATACAAAAGGCACAATGCGCCTTAAATACAAGTATAGAGACTCTTCTTACAGTCGGTGCTATGAGCATTCCCTGTGAGACCAGTATTAGTTTCCGCTACACCTCTGCAGGTTCAGTTTACTCCTTGGACCTTCACATTGACGATGAATCACAGAAATGGCATCGGAATTAAACACAAAAGGCACAACGCCGCCTTAAGTACAAGAATAGAGACTCTTCTTACAGCCGGTGCTTTGAGCATTTCCTGTGAGACCAGTATTAGTTTTCGCCACACCTCTGCAGGTTCAGTTTATTCCTTGGACCTTCACATTGACGATGAAACACAGAAATGGCATCGGAATTAAATACAAAAGGCACAATGCCGCCTTAAGTACAAGAATAGAGACTCTTCTTACAGTCGGTGCTTTGAGCATTCCCTGTGAGACCAGTATTAGTTTCCGATACACCACTGCAGGTTCAGTTTATTCCTTGGACCTTCACATTGACGATGAAACACAGTAATGGCATCGGATTAAATACAAAAGGCACAATGCCGCAATAAGTACAAGAATAGAGACTCTTCTTACAGTCGGTGATTTAAGCATTCCCTGTGAGACCAGTATTGGTTTCCGCTACACCTCTGCAGGTTCAGTTTATTCCTTGGACCTTCACATTGACGATGAAACACAGAAATGGCATCGGAATTAAATACAAAAGGAACAATGCCGCCTTAAGTACAAGAATAGAGACTCTTCTTACAGTCGGTGCTTTCAGCATTCCCTGTGAGACCAGTATTAATTTCCGATACACCACTGCAGGTTCAATGTATTCCTTGGACCTTCACATTGAAGATGAAACACAGAAATCGCATCGGAATTAAATACAAAACGCACAATGCAGCCATAAGTACAGGAATAGAGACTCTTCTTACAGTCGGTGCTTTGAGCATTCCCTGTGGGACCAGTATTACTTTCCGACACACCACTGCCGGTTCAATGTATTCCTTGGATCTTGAATTTGACGATGATACACAGATATCGCATCGGAAGCAAATACAAAAGGCACAATGCCGCCTTAAGTACAAGAATAGAGACTCTTCTTACAGTCGGTGCTTTGAGCATTCCCTGTGAAACCAGGATTACTTTCCGCTACACCTCTGCAGGTTCAATGTATTCCTTGGACCTTCACATTGACGATGAAACGCAGAAATCGCATCGGAATTAAATACAAAAGGTACAATGCCGCCTTAAGTACAAGAATAGAGACTCTTCTTACAGTCGGTGTTTTGAGCATTCTCTGTGAGACCAGTATTAGTTTCCGATACGCCACTGCAGGTTCAATGTATTCCTTGGACCTTCAAATTGGCGATGATACACAGAAATCGCATCGGAATTAAATACAAAAGGCACAATGCCGCCTTAAGTACAAGAATAGACACTCTTCTTACAGTCGGTGCTTTGAGCATTCCCTGTGAGACCAGTATTAGTTTCCGATACACCACTGCAGGTTCAATGTATTCCTTGGACCTTTACATTGACGATGAAACACAGAAATGGCATCGGAATTAAATACAAAAGACACAATGCCGCAGTAAGTACAAGAATAGAGACTCTTCTTACAGTCGGTGCTTTGAGCATTCCCTGTGAGACCAGTATTAGTTTCCGCTACACCTCCGCAGGTTCAGTTTATTCCTTGGACCTTCACATTGACGATGAAACACAGAAATGGCATCGGAATTAAATACAAAAGGCACAATGAGACCTTAAGTGCAAGAATAGAGACTCTTCTCACATTCGGTGCTTTGAGCATTCCCTGTGAGACCAGTATTAGTTTCCGATACACCACTGCAGGTTCAATGTATTCCTTGGACCTTCACATTGAATGATGAAACACAGAAATCGCATCGGAATTAAATCCAAAACGCTCAATGCCGCCTTATGTACAAGATTACAGACTCTACTTACAGTCGGTGCTTTGAGCATTTCCTGTGAGACCAGTATTAGTTTCCGATACACCACTGCAGGTTCAATGTATTCCTTGGACCTTCACATTGACGATGAAACGCAGAAATCGCATCGGAATCAAATACAAAAGGCACAATGCCGCCTTAAGTACAAGAATAGAGACTCTTCTTACAGTCGGTGCTTTGAGCACTCCCTGTGAGACCAGTAATAGTATCCGACACACCACTGCAGGTTCAATCTATTCCTTGGACATACACATTGACGGTGAAACACTGAGATTACATCGGAATTATGACCAAAAGGGACAATGCCGTCTTAAGTACAAGAATAGAGACTCTTCTTACCGTCGGTGCTTTGAGCATTCCCTGTGAGACCAGTATTAGTTTCCGATACACCACTGGAGGTTCAATGAATTCCTTGGACATTCACATTGACGATGAAACACTGAAATTACATCGGAATTAAATATAAAATTCACAATGCCTCCTTAAGTACAAGAATAGAGACTGTTCTTACCGTCGGTGCTTTTAGCATTCCCTGTGAGACCAGTATTAGTTTCCGCTACACCTCTGCAGGTTCAGTTTATTCCTTGGACCTTCACATTGACGATGAAACACAGAAATGCATCGGAATTAAATACAAAAGGCACAATGCCGCCTTAAGTACAAGAATAGAGACTCTTCTTACAGTCGGTGCTTTGAGCATTCCCTGTGAGACCAGTATTAGTTTCCGCTACACCTCTGCAGGTTCAGTTTATTACTTTGACCTTCACATTGACGATGAAACACAGAAATGGCATAGGAATTAAATACAAAAGGCACAATGCCGCCTTAAGTACAAGAATAGAGATTCTTCTTACAGTCGGTGCTTTGAGCATTCCCTGTGAGACCAGTATTAGTTTCCGATACACCACTGCGGGTTCAATGTATTCCTTGGAACTTCACATTGACGATGAATCATAGAAATCGCATCGGAATGAAATACAAAAGGCGCAATGCCGCCATAAGTACAAGAATAGAGACTCTTCTTACAGTCGGTGCTTTGAGCATTCGATGTGAGACCAGTATTAGTTTCCGCTACACCACTGCAGGTTCAGTTTACTCCTTGGACCTGCACATTGACGATGAAACACAGAAATGGCATCGGAGAAAAATACAAAAGGCACAATGCCGCCTTAAGTACAATAATAGAGACTCCTCTTACAGTCGGTACTTTGAGCATTCCCTGTGAGACCAGTATTAGTTTCCGCTACACCTCTGCAGGTTCAGTTTATTCCTTGGACCTTCACATTGACGATGAAACACAGAAATGGCATCGGAATTAAATACAAAAGGCACAATGCCGCCTTAAGTACAAGAATAGAGACTCTTCTTAGAGGTGGTGCTTTGAGCATTCCCTGTGGGACCAGTATTAGTTTCCGCTACACCTCTGCAGGTTCTGTTTATTCCTTGGACCTTCACATTGACGATGAATCACAGAAATGGCATCGGAATTAAATACAAAAGGCACAATGCCGCCTTAAGTACAAGAATAGACACTCTTCTTACAGTCGGTTCTTTGAGCATTCCCTGTGAGACCAGTATTAGTTTCCGATACACCACTGCAGGTTCAATGTATTCCTTGGACCTTTACATTGACTATGAAACACAGAAATGGCATCGTAATTAAATACAAAAGACACAATGCCGCAGTAAGTACAAGAATAGAGACTCTTCTTACAGTCGGTGCTTTGAGCATTCCCTGTGAGACCAGTATTAGTTTCCGCTACACCTCCGCAGGTTCAGTTTATTCCTTGGACCTTCACATTGACGATGAAACACAGAAATCGCATCGGAATTAAATCCAAAACGCTCAATGCCGCCTTATGTACAAGATTACAGACTCTACTTACAGTCGGTGCTTTGAGCATTTCCTGAGAGACCAGTATTAGTTTCCGATACACCACTGCAGGTTCAATGTATTCCTTGGACCTTCACATTGACGATGAAACACAGAAATCGCATCGGAATCAAATACAAAAGGCACAATGCCGCCTTAAGTACAAGAATAGAGACTCTTCTTACAGTCGGTGCTTTGAGCATTCCCTGTGAGACCAGTAATAGTATCCGATACACCACTGCAGGTTCAATCTATTCCTTGGACATACACATTGACGATGAAACACTGAGATTACATCGGAATTATGACCAAAAGGGACAATGCCGTCTTACGTACAAGAATAGAGACTCTTCTTACCGTCGGTGCTTTGAGCATTCCCTGTGAGACCAGTATTAGTTTCCGATACACCACTGGAGGTTCAATGAATTCCTTGGACACTCACATTGACGATGAAACACTGAAATTACATCGGAATTAAATATAAAATTCACAATGCCTCCTTAAGTACAAGAATAGAGACTGTTCTTACTGTCGGTGCTTTTAGCATTCCCTGTGAGACCAGTATTAGTTTCCGCTACACTTCTGCAGGTTCAGTTTATTCCTTGGACCTTCACATTGACGATGAAACACAGAAATGCATCGGAATTAAATACAAAAGGCACAATGCCGCCTTAAGTACAAGAATAGAGACTCTTCTTACAGTCGGTGCTTTGAGCATTCCCTGTGAGACCAGTATTAGTTTCCGCTACACCTCTGCAGGTTCAGTTTATTACTTGGACCTTCACATTGACGATGAAACACAGAAATGGCATAGGAATTAAATACAAAAGGCACAATGCCGTCTTAAGTACAAGAATAGAGATTCTTCTTACAGTCGGTGCTTTGAGCATTCCCTGTGAGACCAGTATTAGTTTCCGATACACCACTGCGGGTTCAATGTATTCCTTGGAACTTCACATTGACGATGAATCATAGAAATCGCATCGGAATTAAATACAAAAGGCGCAATGCCGCCTTAAGTACAAGAATAGAGACTCTTCTTACAGTCGGTGCTTTGAGCATTCGATGTGAGACCAGTATTAGTTTCCGCTACACCACTGCAGGTTCAGTTTACTCCTTGGACCTGCACATTGACGATGAAACACAGAAATGCCATCGGAGGAAAATACAAAAGGCACAATGCCGCCTTAAGTACAATAATAGAGACTCCTCTTACAGTCGGTACTTTGAGCATTCCCTGTGAGACCAGTATTAGTTTCCGCTACACCTCTGCAGGTTCAGTTTATTCCTTGGACCTTCACATTGACGATGAAACACAGAAATGGCATCGGAATTAAATACAAAAGGCACAATGCCGCCTTAAGTACAAGAATAGAGACTCTTCTTAGAGGCGGTGCTTTGAGCATTTCCTGTGAGACCAGTATTAGTTTCCGCTACACCTCTGCAGGTTCTGTTTATTCCTTGGACCTTCACATTGACGATGAATCACAGAAATGGCATCGGAATTAAACACAAAAGGCACAACGCCGCCTTAAGTACAAGAATAGAGACTCTTCTTACAGCCGGTGCTTTGAGTATTCCCTGTGAGACCAGTATTAGTTTCCGCTACACCTCTGCAGGTTCAGTTTATTCCTTTGACCTTCACATTGACGATGAAACACAGAAATGGCATCGAAATTAAATACAAAAGGCACAATGCCGCCTTAACAACAAGAATAGAGACTCTTCTTACAGTCGGTGCTTTGAGCATTCCCTGTGAGACCAGTATTAGTTTCCGATACACCACTGCAGGTTCAGTTTATTCCTTGGACCTTCACATTGACGATGAAACACAGTAATGGCATCGGAATTAAATACAAAAGGCACAATGCCGCCTTAAGTACAAGAATGGAGACTCTTCTTACAGTCGGTGCTTTGAGCATTCCCTGTGAGACCAGTATTAGTTTCCGATACACCACTGCATGTTCAATGTATTCCTTGGACCTTCACATTGACGTTGAAACACAGAAATCGCAACGGAATTAAATACAAAAGGCACAATGCCACCTTAAGTACAAAAATAGAGATTCTTCTTACAGTCGGTGCTTTGAGCATTCCCTGTGGCACCAGTATTAGTTTCCGCTACACCTCTGCAGGTTCAGTTTATTCTTTGGACAATCACATTGACGATGAAACACAGAAATGGCATCGGAATTAAATACAAAAGGCACAATGCCGCCTTAAGTACAAGAATAGAGACTCTTCTTACAGTCGGTGCTTTGAGCATTCCCTGTGAGACCAGTATTAGTTTCCGTTACACCTCTGCAGGTTCAGTTTATTCCTTGGTCCTTCACATTAACGATGAAACACAGAAATGGAATCGGAATTAAATACAGAAGGGAAATGCCGCCTTAAGTACAAGAATAGAGACTCTTCTTACAGTCGGTGCTTTAAGCATTCCGTGTGAGACCAGTATTAGTTTCCGATACACCACTGCAGGTACAATGAATTCCTTGGAACTTCACATTGACGATGAAATACAGAAATCGCATCGGAATTAAATACAAAAGGCACAATGCCGCCTTAAGTACAAGAATAGAGACTCTTCTTACAGTCGGTGCCTTGAGCATAACCCTGTGAGACCAGTATTAGTTTCCGCTACACCTCTGCAGGTTCAGTTTATTCCTTGGACCTTTACATTGACGATGAAACACAGAAATGGCATCGGAATTAAATACAAAAGGCACAATGCCGCCTTAAGTACAAGAATAGAGACCCTTCGTACAGTCGGTGCTTTGAGCTTTCCCTGTGAGACCAGTATTAGTTTCCGCTTCACCTCTGCAGGTTCAGTTTATTCCTTGGACCTTCACATTGACGATGAAACACAGAAATGGCATCGGAATTAAATAGAAAAGGCACAATGCCGCCTTACGTACAAGAATAGAGACTCTTCTTACAGTCGGTGGTTTGAGCATTCCCTGTGAGGCCAGTATTAGTTTCCGCTACACCTCTGCAGGTTCAGTTTATTCCTTGGACCTTCACATTGACGATGAAACACAGAAATGGCATCGGAATTAAATACAAGACGAACAATGCCGCCTTAAGTACAACAGTAGAGACTCTTCTTACAGTCGGTGCTTTGAGCATTCCCTGTGAGCCCAGTATCAGTTTCCGATACACCACTGCAGGTTCAATGTATTCCTTGGACCTTCACATTGACGATGGAACACAGAAATCGCATCGGAATTAAATTCTAAAGGCACAATGCCGCCTTAATTACAAGAATAGAGACACTTCTTACAGTCGGTGCTTTGTGCATTCCCTGTGAGACCAGTATTAGTTTCCGCTACACCTCTGCAGGTTCAGTTTATTCCTTGGACCATCACATTGACGATGGAACACAGAAATGGCATCGGAATTAAATTCAAAAGGCACAATGCCGCCTTATGTACAAGAATAGAGACTCTCCTTACAGTCGGTGCTTTGAGCATTCCCTGTGAGACCAGTATTAGTTTCTGATACACCACTGCAGGTTCAATGTATTCCTTGGAACTTCACATAGACGATGAAACACAGAAATGGCATCGGAATTAAATACAAAAGGCACAATGCCGCCTTAAGTACAAGAATAGAAACTCTTCTTACAGTCGGTGCTTTGAGCATTCCCTGTGAGACCAGTATTAGTTTCCGCTACACCTCTGCAGGTTAAGTTTATTCCTTGGACCTTCACATTGACGATGAAACACAGAAATGGCATTGGAATTAAATAGAAAAGTCACAATGCCGATGTAAGTACAAGAATAGAGACTCTTCTTACAGTCGGTGCTTTGAGCATTCCCTGTGAGGCCAGTATTAGATTCCGATACACCACTGCAGGTTCAATGTATTCCTTGGAACTTCACATTGACGATGAAACACAGAAATCGCATCGGAATTAAATACAAAGGGCACAATGTTGCCTTAAGTACAAGAATAGAGACTCTTATTACAGTCGGTGCTTTGGGCTTCCCTGTGAGACCAATATTAGTTTCCGCTACACCTCTGCAGGTTCTTTTTATTCCTTGGACCTTCACATTGACGATGAAACACAGAAATGGCGTCGGAATTAAACACAAAAGGCACAACGCCGCCTTAAGTACATGAATAGAGGCTCTTCTTACAGCTGGTGCTTTGAGCATTCCCTGTGAGACCAGTATTACTTTCCGCTACACCTCTGCAGGTTCAGTTTATTCCTTGGACCTTCACATTGACGATGAAACACAGAAATGGCATCGCAATTAAATACATAATTCACAATGCCGCCTTAAGTACAAGTATAGAGACTCTTCTTACAGTCGGTGCTTTGAGCATTCCCTGTGAGACCAGTAATAGTATCCGATACACCACTGCTGGTTCAATCTATTCCTTGGACATACACATTGACGATGAAACACTGAGATTACATCGGAATTATGACCAAAAGGGACAATGCCGTCTTAAGTACAAGAATAGAGACTCTTCTTACAGTCGGTGCATTGAGCATTCCCTGTGAGACCAGTATTAGTTTCCGATACACCACTGGAGGTTCAATGAATTCCTTGGACATTCACATTGACGATGAAACACTGAAATTACATCGGAATTAAATATAAAATTCACAATGCCTCCTTAAGTACAAGAATAGAGACTGTTCTTACCGTCGGTGCTTTTAGCATTCCCTGTGAGACCAGTATTAGTTTCAGCTACACCTCTGCAGGTTCAGTTTATTCCTTGGACCTTCACATTGACGATGAAACACAGAAATGCATCGGAATTAAATACAAAAGGCACAATGCCGCCTTAAGTACAAGAATTGAGACTCTTCTTACAGTCGGTGCTTTGAGCATTCCCTGTGAGACCAGTATTAGTTTCCGCTACACCTCTGCAGGTTCAGTTTATTACTTGGACCTTCACATTGACGATGAAACACAGAAATGGCATAGGAATTAAATACAAAAGGCACAATGCCGCCTTAAGTACAAGAATAGAGATTCTTCTTACAGTCGGTGCTTTGAGCATTCCCTGTGAGACCAGTATTAGTTTCCGATACACCACTGCGGGTTCAATGTATTCTTTGGAACTTCACATTGACGATGAACCATAGAAATCGCATCGGAATTAAATACAAAAGGCGCAATGCCGCCCTAAGTACAAGAATAGAGACTCTTCTTACAGTCGGTGCTTTGAGCATTCGATGTGAGACCAGTATTAGTTTCCGCTACACCACTGCAGGTTCAGTTTACTCCTTGGACCTGCACATTGACGATGAAACACAGAAATGGCATCGGAGGAAAATACAAAAGGCACAATGCCGCCTTAAGTACAATAATAGAGACTCCTCTTACAGTCGGTACTTTGAGCATTCCCTGTGAGACCAGTATTAGTTTCCGCTACACCTCTGCAGGTTCAGTTTATTCCTTGGACCTTCACATTGACGATGAAACACAGAAATGGCATCGGAATTAAATACAAAAGGCACAATGCCGCCTTAAGTACAAGAATAGAGACTCTTCTTAGAGGCGGTGCTTTGAGCATTCCCTGTGGGACCAGTATTAGTTTCCGTTACACCTCAGCAGGTTAAGTTTATTCCTTGGACCTTCACATTGACGATGAAACACAGAAATGGCATCGGAATTAAATACAAAAGGCACAATGCCACCTTAAGTACAAGAATAGAGACTCTTCTCACATTCGGTGCTTTGAGCATTCCCTGTGAGACCAGTATTAGTTTCCGATACACCACTGCAGGTTCAATGTATTCCTTGGACCTTCACATTGAATGATGAAACACAGAAATCGCATCGGAATTAAATCCAAAACGCTCAATGCCGCCTTATGTAGAAGATTACAGACTCTACTTACAGTCGGTGCTTTGAGCATTTCCTGTGAGACCAGTATTAGTTTCCGATACACCACTGCAGGTTCAATGTATTCCTTGGACCTTCACATTGACGATGAAACACAGAAATCGCATCGGAATCAAATACAAGAGGCACAATGCCGCCTTAAGTACAAGAATAGAGACTCTTCTTACAGTCGGTGCTTTGAGCATTCCCTGTGAGACCAGTAATAGTATCCGATACACCACTGCAGGTTCAATCTATTCCTTGGACATACACATTGACGATGAAACACTGAGATTACATCGGAATTATGACCAAAAGGGACAATGCCGTCTTAAGTACAAGAATAGAGACTCTTCTTACCGTCGGTGCTTTGAGCATTCCCTGTGAGACCAGTATTAGTTTCCGATACACCACTGGAGGTTCAATGAATTCCTTGGACATTCACATTGACGATGAAACACTGAAATTACATCGGAATTAAATATAAAATTCACAATGCCTCCTTAAGTACAAGAATAGAGACTGTTCTTACCGTCGGTGCTTTTAGCATTCCCTGTGAGACCAGTATTAGTTTCCGCTACACTTCTGCAGGTTCAGTTTATTCCTTGGACCTTCACATTGACGTTGAAACACAGAAATGGCATAGGAATTAAATACAAAAGGCACAATGCCGTCTTAAGTACAAGAATAGAGATTCTTCTTACAGTCGGTGCTTTGAGCATTCCCTGTGAGACCAGTATTAGTTTCCGATACACCACTGCGGGTTCAATGTATTCCTTGGAACTTCACATTGACGATGAATCATAGAAATCGCATCGGAATTAAATACAAAAGGCGCAATGCCGCCTTAAGTACAAGAATAGAGACTCTTCTTACAGTCGGTGCTTTGAGCATTCGATGTGAGACCAGTATTAGTTTCCGCTACACCACTGCAGGTTCAGTTTACTCCTTGGACCTGCACATTGACGATGAAACACAGAAATGGCATCGGAGGAAAATACAAAAGGCACAATGCCGCCTTAAGTACAATAATAGAGACTCCTCTTACAGTCGGTACTTTGAGCATTCCCTTTGAGACCAGTATTAGTTTCCGCTACACCTCTGCAGGTTCAGTTTATTCCTTGGACCTTCACATTGACGATGAAACACAGAAATGGCATCGGAATTAAATACAAAAGGCACAACGCCGCCTTAAGTACAAGAATAGAGACTCTTCTTGCAGCCGGTGCTTTGAGCATTCCCTGTGAGACCAGTATTAGTTTCCGCTACACCTCTGCAGGTTCAGTTTATTCCTTTGACCTTCACATTGACGATGAAACACAGAAATGGCATCGGAATTAAACACAAAGGGCACAACGCCGCCTTAAGTACAAGAATAGAGACTCTTCTTACAGCCGGTGCTTTGAGCATTCCCTGTGAGACCAGTATTAGTTTCCGCTACACCTCTGCAGGTTCAGTTTATTCCTTTGACCTTCACATTGACGATGAAACACAGAAATGGCATCGGAATTAAATACAAAAGGCACAATGCCGCCTTAACAACAAGAATAGAGACTCTTCTTACAGTCGGTGCTTTGAGCATTCCCTGTGAGACCAGTATTAGTTTCCGATACACCACTGCAGGCTCAGTTTTTTCCTTGGACCTTCACATTGACGATGAAACACAGTAATGGCATCGGAATTAAATACAAAAGGCACAATGCCGCCTTAAGTACAAGAATGGAGCCTCTTCTTACAGTCGGTGCTTTGAGCATTCCCTGTGAGACCAGTATTAGTTTCCGATACACCACTGCATGTTCAATGTATTCCTTGGACCTTCACATTGACGTTGAAACACAGAAATCGCAACGGAATTAAATACAAAAGGCACAATGCCACCTTAAGTACAAAAATAGAGATTCTTCTTACAGTCGGTGCTTTGAGCATTCCCTGTGACACCAGTATTAGTTTCCGCTACACCTCTGCAGGTTCAGTTTATTCTTTGGACAATCACATTGACGATGAAACACAGAAATGGCATCGGAATTAAATACAAAAGGCACAATGCCGCCTTAAGTACAAGAATAGAGACTCTTCTTACAGTCGGTGCTTTGAGCGTTCCCTGTGAGACCAGTATTAGTTTCCGTTACACCTCTGCAGGTTCAGTTTATTCATTGGTCCTTCACATTGACGATGAAACACAGAAATGGAATCGGAATTAAATACAGAAGGGAAATGCCGCCTTAAGTACAAGAATAGAGACTCTTCTTACAGTCGGTGCTTTAAGCATTCCGTGTGAGACCAGTATTAGTTTCCGATACACCACTGCAGGTACAATGAATTCCTTGGAACTTCACATTGACGATGAAATACAGAAATCGCATCGGAATTAAATACAAAAGGCACAATGCCGCCTTAAGTACAAGAATAGAGACTCTTCTTACAGTCGGTGCCTTGAGCATAACCCTGTGAGACCAGTATTAGTTTCCGCTACACCTCTGCAGGTTCAGTTTATTCCTTGGACCTTTACATTGACGATGAAACACAGAAATGGCATCGGAATTAAATACAAAAGGCACAATGCCGCCTTAAGTACAAGAACAGAGACCCTTCGTACAGTCGGTGCTTTGAGCTTTCCCTGTGAGACCAGTATTAGTTTGCGCTTCACCTCTGCAGGTTCAGTTTATTCCTTGGACCTTCACATTGACGATGAAACACAGAAATGGCATCGGAATTAAATAGAAAAGGCACAATGCCGCCTTACGTACAAGAATAGAGACTCTTCTTAGAGGCGGTACTTTGAGCATTTCCTGTGAGACCAGTATTAGTTTCCGCTACACCTCTGCAGGTTCTGTTTATTCCTTGGACCTTCACATTGACGATGAATCACAGAAATGGCATCGGAATTAAACACAAAAGGCACAACGCCGCCTTAAGTACAAGAATAGAGACTCTTCTTACAGCCGGTGCTTTGAGCATTCCCTGTGAGACCAGTATTAGTTTCCGCTACACCTCTGCAGGTTCAGTTTATTCCTTTGACCTTCACATTGACGATGAAACACAGAAATGGCATCGGAATTAAATACAAAAGGCACAATGCCGCCTTAACAACAAGAATAGAGACTCTTCTTACAGTCGGTGCTTTGAGCATTCCCTGTGAGACCAGTATTAGTTTCCGATACACCACTGCAGGTTCAGTTTATTCCTTGGACCTTCACATTGACGATGAAACACAGTAATGGCATCGGAATTAAATACAAAAGGCACAATGCCGCCTTAAGTACAAGAATGGAGACTCTTCTTACAGTCGGTGCTTTGAGCATTCCCTGTGAGACCAGTATTAGTTTCCGATACACCACTGCATGTTCAATGTATTCCTTGGACCTTCACATTGACGTTGAAACACAGAAATCGCAACGGAATTAAATACAAAAGGCACAATGCCACCTTAAGTACAAAAATAGAGATTCTTCTTACAGTCGGTGCTTTGAGCATTCCCTGTGACACCAGTATTAGTTTCCGCTACACCACTGCAGGTTCAGTTTATTCTTTGGACAATCACATTGACGATGAAAGACAGAAATGGCATCGGAATTAAATACAAAAGGCACAATGCCGCCTTAAGTACAAGAATAGAGACTCTTCTTACAGTCGGTGCTTTGAGCGTTCCCTGTGAGACCAGTATTAGTTTCCGTTACACCTCTGCAGGTTCAGTTTATTCCTTGGTCCTTCACATTGACGATGAAACACAGAAATGGAATCGGAATTAAATACAGAAGGGAAATGCCGCCTTAAGTACAAGAATAGAGACTCTTCTTACAGTCGGTGCTTTAAGCATTCCGTGTGAGACCAGTATTAGTTTCCGATACACCACTGCAGGTACAATGAATTCCTTGGAACTTCACATTGACGATGAAATACAGAAATCGCATCGGAATTAAATACAAAAGGCACAATGCTGCCTTAAGTACAAGAATAGAGACTCTTCTTACAGTCGGTGCCTTGAGCATAACCCTGTGAGACCAGTATTAGTTTCCGCTACACCTCTGCAGGTTCAGTTTATTCCTTGGACCTTTACATTGACGATGAAACACAGAAATGGCATCGGAATTAAATACAAAAGGCACAATGCCGACTTAAGTACAAGAATAGAGACCCTTCGTACAGTCGGTGCTTTGAGCTTTCCCTGTGAGACCAGTATTAGTTTCCGCTTCACCTCTGCAGGTTCAGTTTATTCCTTGGACCTTCACATTGAGGATGAAACACAGAAATGGCATCGGAATTAAATAGAAAAGGCACAATGCCGCCTTACGTACAAGAATAGAGACTCTTCTTACAGTCGGTGGTTTGTGCATTCCCTGTGAGGCCAGTATTAGTTTCCGCTACACCTTTGCAGGTTCAGTTTATTCCTTGGACCTTCACATTGACGATGAAACACAGAAATGGCATCGGAATTAAATACAAGACGAACAATGCCGCCTTAAGTACAACAGTAGAGACTCTTCTTACAGTCGGTGCTTTGAGCATTCCCTGTGAGACCAGTATTAGTTTCCGCTACACCTCTGCAGGTTCAGTTTATTCCTTGGACCATCACATTGACGATGAAACACAGAAATGGCATCGGAATTAAATACAAAAGGCACAATGCCGCCTTAAGTACAAGAATAGAGACTCTTCTTACAGTCGGTGCTTTGAGCATTCCCTGTGAGACCAGTATTAGTTTCTGATACACCACTGCAGGTTCAATGTATTCCTTGGAACTTCACATAGACGATGAAACACAGAAATGGCATCGGAATTAAATACAAAAGGCACAATGCCGCCTTAAGTACAAGAATAGAAACTCTTCTTACAGTCGGTGCTTTGAGCATTCCCTGTGAGACCAGTATTAGTTTCCGCTACACCTCTGCAGGTTAAGTTTATTCCTTGGACCTTCACATTGACGATGAAACACAGAAATGGTATCGGAATTAAATAGAAAAGTCACAATGCCGCCGTAAGTACAAGAATAGAGACTCTTCTTACAGTCGGTGCTTTGAGCATTCCCTGTGAGGCCAGTATTAGATTCCGATACACCACTGCAGGTTCAATGTATTCCTTGGAACTTCACATTGACGATGAAACACAGTAATCGCATCGGAATTAAATACAAAGGGCACAATGTTGCCTTAAGTACAAGAATAGAGACTCTTATTACAGTCGGTGCTTTGGGCTTCCCTGTGAGACCAATATTAGTTTCCGCTACACCTCTGCAGGTTCTTTTTATTCCTTGGACCTTCACATTGACGATGAAACACAGAAATGGCATCGGAATTAAACACAAAAGGCACAACGCCGCCTTAAGTACAAGAATAGAGGCTCTTCTTACAGTTGGTGCTTTGAGCATTCCCTGTGAGACCAGTATTAGTTTCCGCTACACCTCTGCAGGTTCAGTTTATTCCTTGGACCTTCACATTGACGATGAAACACTGAAATGGCATCGCAATTAAATACATAATTCACAATGCCGCCTTAAGTACAAGTATAGAGACTCTTCTTACAGTCGGTGCTTTGAGCATTCCCTGTGAGACCCGTATTAGTTTCCGATACACCACTGCAGGTTCAATGTATTCCTTGGAACTTCACATTGACGATGAAACACAGAAATGGCATCGGAATTAAATACAAAAGGCACAATGCCGCCTTACGTACAAGAATAGAGACTCTTCTTACAGTCGGTGTTTTGAGCATTCCCTGTGAGGCCAGTATTAGTTTCCGCTACACCTCTGCAGGTTCAGTTTATTCCTTGGACCTTCACATTGACGACGAAACACAGAAATGGCATCGGAATGAAATACAAAACGAACAATGCCGCCTTAAGTACAACAATAGAGACTCTTCTTACAGTCGGTGCTTTGGGCATTCCCTGTGAGGCCAGTATCAGTTTCCGATACACCACTGCAGGTTCAATGTATTCCTTGGACCTTCACATTGACGATGGAACACAGAAATCGCATCGGAATTAAATTCAAAAGGCACAATGCCGCCTTAAGTACAAGAATAGAGACTCTGCTTACAGTCGGTGTTTTGAGCATTCCCTGTGAGACCAGTATTAGTTTCCGCTACACCTCTGCAGGTTCAGTTTATTCCTTGGACCAACACATTGACGATGATACACAGAAATGGCATCGGAATTAAATACAAAAGGCACAATGCCGCCTTAAGTGCAAGAATTGAGACTCTTCTTACAGTCGGTGCTTTGAGCATTTCCTGTGAGACCAGTATTAGTTTCTGATACACCACTGCAGGTTCAATGTATTCCTTGGAACTTCACATTGTCGATGAAACACAGAAATGGCATCGGAATTAAATACAAAAGGCACAATGCCGCCTTAAGTAAAAGAATAGAGACTCTTCTTACAGTCGGTGCTTTGAGCATTCCCTGTGAGACCAGTATTAGTTTCCGCTACACCTCTGCAGGTTCAGTTTATTCCTTGGACCTTCACATTGACGATGAAACACAGAAATGGCATCGGAATTAAATAGAAAAGGCACAATGCCGCCGTAAGTACAAGAATAGAGACTCTTCTTACAGTCGGTGCTTTGAGCATTCCCTGTGAGACCAGTATTAGATCCCCATACACCACTGCAGGTTCAATGTATTCCTTGGAACTTCACATTGACGATGAAACACAGAAATCGCATCGGAATTTAATACAAAGGGCACAATGTTGCCTTAAGTACAAGAATAGAGACTCATCTTACAGTCGGTGCTTTGGGCTTCCCTGTGAGACCAATATTAGTTTCCGCTACACCTCTGCAGGTTCTTTTTATTCCTTGGACCTTCACATTGACGATCAAACACAGAAATGGAATCGGAATTAAACACAAAAGGCACAACGCCACCTTAAGTACAAGAATAGAGACCCTTCTTACAGTCGGTGCTTTGAGCATTCCCTGTGAGACCAGTATTACTTTCCGCTACACCTCTGCAGGTTCAGTTTATTCCTTGGACCTTCACATTGACGATGAAACACAGAAATGGCATCGGAATGAAATACAAAAGGCATAATGCCGCCTTAGGTACAAGAATAGAGACTCTTCTTACAGTCGGTGTTTTGAGCATTCCCTGTGAGACCAGTATTAGTTTCCGATACACCACTGCAGGTTCAATGTATTCCTTGCAACTTCACATTGACGATGAAACACAGAAATGTCATCGGAATTAAATACAAAAGGCACAATGCCGCCTTAAGTACAAGAATAGACCCTTCTTACAGTCGGTGCTTTGAGCATTCCCTGTGAGCCCAGTATTAGTTTCCGCTACACCTCTGCAGGTTCAGTTCATTCCTTGGACCTTCACATTGACGATGAAACACAGAAATGGCATCGGAATTAGATACAAAAGGCACAATGCCGCCTTAAGTACAAGAATAGAGACTCTTCTTACAGTCGGTGCTTGGAGCATTCCCTGAGAGACCAGTATTAGTTTCCAATACACCACTGCAGGTTCAATGTATTCCTTGGAACTTCACATTGACGATGAAACACAGAAATTGCATCGGAATTAAATACAAAAGGCACAATGCCGCCTTAAGTACAAGAATAGAGACTCTTCTTACAGTCGGTGCTTTGAGCATTCCCTGTGAGACCAGTATTAGTTTCCGATACACCACTGCAGGTTCAATGTATTCCTTGGAACTTCACATTGACCATGAAACACAGAAATCGCATCGGAATTAAATACAAAAGGCACAATGCCGCCTTAAGTACAAGAAAAAGACTCTTCCTACAGTCGGTGCTTGGGCATTCGGTGTGAGACCAGTATTAGTTTCCGCTACACCTCTGCAGGTTCTTTTTATTCCTTGGACCTTCACATTGACGATGAAACACAGAAATGGCATCGGAATTAAACACAAAAGGCACAACGCCGCCTTAAGTACAAGAATAGAGACTCTTCTAACAGTCGGTGCTTTGAGCATTCCCTGTGAGACCAGTATTACTTTCCGCTACACCTCTGCAGGTTCAGTTTATTCCTGGGACCTTCACATTGACGATGAAACACAGAAATGGCATCGCAATTAAATACATAATTCACAATGCCGCCGTAAGTACAAGAATAGAGACTCTTCTTACAGTCGGTGCTTTGAGCATTCCCTGTGAGACCAGTATTAGTTTCCGATACACCACTGCAGTTTCAATGTTGGAACTTCACATTGACGATGAAACACAGAAATCGCATCGGAATTAAATACAAAAGGCACAATGCCGCCTTAAGTACAAGAATAGAGACTCTTCTTACAGTCGGTGCTTTGAGCATTCCCTGTGAGACCAGTATTAGTTTCCGCTACACCTCTGCAGGTTCAGTTTATTCCTTGGACCTTCACATTGACGATGAAACACAGAAATGGCATCGGAATTAAATAGAAAAGGCACAATGCCGCCGTAAGTACAATAATAGAGACTCTTCTTACAGTCGGTGCTTTGAGCATTTTCTGTGAGACCAGTATTAGATTCCGATACACCACTGCAGGTTCAATGTATGCCTTGGAACTTCACATTGACGATGAAACACAGAAATCGCATCGGAATTAAATACAAAGGGCACAATGTTGCCTTAAGTACAAGAATAGAGACTCTTCTTACAGTCGGTGCTTTGGGCTTCCCTGTGAGACCAATATTAGTTTCCGCTACACCTCTGCAGGTTCTTTTTATTCCTTGGACCTTCACATTGACGATGAAACACAGAAATGGAATCGGAATTAAACACAAAAGGCACAACGCCGACTTAAGTACAAGAATAGTGACTCTTCTTACAGTCGGTGCTTTGAGCATTCCCTGTGAGACCAGTATTACTTTCCGCTAGACCTCTGCAGGTTCAGTTTATTCCTTGGACCTTCACATTGACGATGAAACACAGAATTGGCATCGGAATGAAATATAAAAGGCACAATGCCGCCTTAGGTACAAGAATAGAGACTCTTCTTACAGTCGGTGCTTTGAGCATTCCCTGTGAGACCAGTATTAGTTTCCGATACACCACTGCAGGTTCAATGTATTCCTTGGAACTTCACATTGACCATGAAACACAGAAATCGCATCGGAATTAAATACAAAAGGCACAATGCCGCCTTAAGTACAAGAAAAAGACTTTTCCCACAGTCGGTGCTTGGGCATTCCCTGTGAGACCAGTATTAGTGTCCGCTACACCTCTGCAGGTTCAGTATATTCCTTGGACCTTCACATTGACGATGAAACACAGAAATTGCATCGCAATTAAATACATAAGGCACAATGCCGCCTTAAGTACAAGAATAGAGACTCTTCTTACAGTCGGAGCTTTGAGCATTCCCTGCAAGACCAGTATTAGTTTCCGATACACCACTGCAGGTTCAATGTATTCCTTGGAACTTCACATTGACGATGAAACACAGAAATCGCATCGGAATTAAATACAAAAGGCACAATGCCGCCATACGTACAAGAATAGAGACTCTTCTTACAGTCGGTGTTTTGAGCATTCCCTGTGAGGCCGGTATTAGTTTCCGCTACACCTCTGCAGGTTCAGTTTATTCCTTGGACCTTCACATTGACGATGAAACACAGAAATGGCATCGGAATTAAATACAAAACGAACAATGCCGCCTTAAGTACAACAATAGAGACTTTTCTTACAGTCGGTGCTTTGAGCATTCCCTGTGAGGCCAGTTCAGTTTCCGATACACCACTGCAGGTTCAGTGTATTCCTTGGACCTTCACATTGACGATGGAACACAGAAATCGCATCGGAATTAAATTCAAAAGGCACAATGCCGCCTTAAGTACAAGAATAGGGACTCTTCTTACAGTCGGTGCTTTGAGCATTCCCTGTGAGACCAGTATTAGTTTCCGCTACACCTCTGCAGGTTCAGTTTATTCCTTGGACCATCACATTGACGATGAAACACAGAAATGGCATCGGAATTAAATACAAAAGGCACAATGCCGCCTTAAGTACAAGAATAGAGACGCTTCTTACAGTCGGTGCTTTGAGCAATCCCTGTGAGACCAGTATTAGTTTCCGCTACACCTCTGCAGATTCAGTTTATTCCTTGGACCTTCACATTGACGATGAAACACAGAAATGGCATCGGAATTAAATACAAAAGGCACAATGCCGCCTTAAGTACAAGAATAGAGACTCTTCTTACAGTCGGTACTTTGAGCATTGCCTGTGAGACCAGTATTGGTTTCCGCTACACCTAAGGAGGTTCAGTTTATTCCTTGGACCTTCACATTGACGATGAAACACAGATATGGCATCGGAATTAAATACAAAAGGCACAATGCCGCCTTACGTACAAGAATAGAGACTCTTCTTACAGTCGGTGTTTTGAGCATTCCCTGTGAGGCCAGTATTAGTTTCCGCTACACCTCTGCAGGTTCAGTTTATTCCTTGGACCTTCACATTGACGATGAAACACAGAAATGGCTAAGGAATTAAATACAAAAGGCACAATGCTGCCTTAAGTACAAGAATAGAGACTCTTCTTACAGTCGGTGCTTTGAGCATTCCCTGTGAGACCAGTATTAGTTTCCGCTACACCTCTGCAAGTTCAGTTTATTCCTTGGACCTTCACATTGACGATGAAACACAGAAATGGCATCGGAATTAAATACAAAAGGCACAATGCCGCCTTAAGTACAAGAATAGAGACTCTTCTTACAGTCGGTGCTTTGAGCATTCCCTGTGAGACCAGTATTAGTTTCTGATACACCACTGCACGTTCAATGTATTCCTTGGAACTTCACATTGACGATGAAACACAGAAATGGCATCGGAATTAAATACAAAAGGCACAATGCCGCCTTAAGCACAAGAATAGAGACTCTTCTTACAGTCGGTGCTTTGAGCATTCCCTGTGAGACCAGTGTTAGTTTCCGATACACCCCTGCAGGTTCAATGTATTCCTTGGAACTTCACTTTGACGATGAAACACAGAAATCGCATCGGAATTAAATACAAAAGGCACAATGCCGCCTCAAGTACAAGAATAGGGACTCTTCCTACAGTCGGTGCTTTGGGCATTCCCTGTGAGACCAGTATTAGTTTCCGCTACACCTCTGCAGGTTCAGTTTATTCCTTGGACCTTCACATTGACGATGTAACACAGAAATCGCATCGGAATTAAATACATAAGGCACAATGCCGCCTTAAGTACAAGAATAAAGACTCTTCTTACAGTCGGTGCTTTGAGCATTCCCTGTGAGACCAGTATTAGTTTCCGATACACCACTGCAGGTTCAATGTATTCCTTTGAACTTCACATTGACGATAAAACACAGAAATCGCATCGGAATTAAATACAAAAGGCACAATGCCGCCTTAAGTACAAGAATAGAGACTCTACTTACAGTCGGTGCTTTGAGCATTCCCTGTGAGACCAGTATTAGTTTCCGCTACACCTCTGCAGGTTCAGTTTATTCCTTGGACCTTCACATTGACGATGAAACACAGAAATGGCATCGGAATTAAATACAAAAGGCACAATGCCGCCTTAAGTACAAGAATAGAGACTCTTCTTACAGTCGGTGCTTTGAGCATTCCCTGTGAGACCAGTATTGGTTTCCGCTACACCTAAGGGATTTAAGTTTATTCCTCGGACCTTCACATTGACGATGAAACACAGAAATGGCATCGGATTTAAATGCAAAGGCACAATGCCGCCTTACGTACAAGAATAGAGACTCTTCTTACAGTCGGTGTTTTGAGCATTCCCTGTGAGGCCAGTATTAGTTTCCGTTACACCTCTGCAGGTTCAGTTTATTCCTTGGACCTTCACATTGACGATGAAACACAGAAATGGCATAGGAATTAAATACAAAACGAACAATGCCGCCTTAAGTACAACAATAGAGACTCTTCTTACAGTGGGTGCTTTGAGCATTCCCTGTGAGACCAGTATCAGTTTCCGATACACCACTGCAGGTTCAATGTATTCCTTGGACCTTCACATTGACGATGAAACACAGAAATCGCATCGGAATTAAATACAAAAGGCTCAATGCCGCCTTAAGTACAAGAATAGAGACTCTTCTTACAGTCGGTGCTTTGAGCATTCCCTGTGAGACCAGTATTAGATTCCGATACACCACTGCAGGTTCAATGTATGCCTTGGAACTTCACATTGACGATGAAACACAGAAATCGCATCGGAATTAAATACAAAGGGCACAATGTTGCCTTAAGTACAAGAATAGAGACTCTTCTTACAGTCGGTGCTTTGGGCTTCCCTGTGAGACCAATATTAGTTTCCGCTACACCTCTGCAGGTTCTTTTTATTCCTTGGACCTTCACATTGACGATGAAACACAGAAATGGAATCGGAATTAAACACAAAAGGCACAACGCCGACTTAAGTACAAGAATAGTGACTCTTCTTACAGTCGGTGCTTTGAGCATTCCCTGTGAGACCAGTATTACTTTCCGCTAGACCTCTGCAGGTTCAGTTTATTCCTTGGACCTTCACATTGACGATGAAACACAGAATTGGCATCGGAATGAAATATAAAAGGCACAATGCCGCCTTAGGTACAAGAATAGAGACTCTTCTTACAGTCGGTGCTTTGAGCATTCCCTGTGAGACCAGTATTAGTTTCCGATACACCACTGCAGGTTCAATGTATTCCTTGGAACTTCACATTGACCATGAAACACAGAAATCGCATCGGAATTAAATACAAAAGGCACAATGCCGCCTTAAGTACAAGAAAAAGACTTTTCCCACAGTCGGTGCTTGGGCATTCCCTGTGAGACCAGTATTAGTGTCCGCTACACCTCTGCAGGTTCAGTATATTCCTTGGACCTTCACATTGACGATGAAACACAGAAATTGCATCGCAATTAAATACATAAGGCACAATGCCGCCTTAAGTACAAGAATAGAGACTCTTCTTACAGTCGGAGCTTTGAGCATTCCCTGCAAGACCAGTATTAGTTTCCGATACACCACTGCAGGTTCAATGTATTCCTTGGAACTTCACATTGACGATGAAACACAGAAATCGCATCGGAATTAAATACAAAAGGCACAATGCCGCCATACGTACAAGAATAGAGACTCTTCTTACAGTCGGTGTTTTGAGCATTCCCTGTGAGGCCGGTATTAGTTTCCGCTACACCTCTGCAGGTTCAGTTTATTCCTTGGACCTTCACATTGACGATGAAACACAGAAATGGCATCGGAATTAAATACAAAACGAACAATGCCGCCTTAAGTACAACAATAGAGACTTTTCTTACAGTCGGTGCTTTGAGCATTCCCTGTGAGGCCAGTTCAGTTTCCGATACACCACTGCAGGTTCAGTGTATTCCTTGGACCTTCACATTGACGATGGAACACAGAAATCGCATCGGAATTAAATTCAAAAGGCACAATGCCGCCTTAAGTACAAGAATAGGGACTCTTCTTACAGTCGGTGCTTTGAGCATTCCCTGTGAGACCAGTATTAGTTTCCGCTACACCTCTGCAGGTTCAGTTTATTCCTTGGACCATCACATTGACGATGAAACACAGAAATGGCATCGGAATTAAATACAAAAGGCACAATGCCGCCTTAAGTACAAGAATAGAGACGCTTCTTACAGTCGGTGCTTTGAGCAATCCCTGTGAGACCAGTATTAGTTTCCGCTACACCTCTGCAGATTCAGTTTATTCCTTGGACCTTCACATTGACGATGAAACACAGAAATGGCATCGGAATTAAATACAAAAGGCACAATGCCGCCTTAAGTACAAGAATAGAGACTCTTCTTACAGTCGGTACTTTGAGCATTGCCTGTGAGACCAGTATTGGTTTCCGCTACACCTAAGGAGGTTCAGTTTATTCCTTGGACCTTCACATTGACGATGAAACACAGATATGGCATCGGAATTAAATACAAAAGGCACAATGCCGCCTTACGTACAAGAATAGAGACTCTTCTTACAGTCGGTGTTTTGAGCATTCCCTGTGAGGCCAGTATTAGTTTCCGCTACACCTCTGCAGGTTCAGTTTATTCCTTGGACCTTCACATTGACGATGAAACACAGAAATGGCTAAGGAATTAAATACAAAAGGCACAATGCTGCCTTAAGTACAAGAATAGAGACTCTTCTTACAGTCGGTGCTTTGAGCATTCCCTGTGAGACCAGTATTAGTTTCCGCTACACCTCTGCAAGTTCAGTTTATTCCTTGGACCTTCACATTGACGATGAAACACAGAAATGGCATCGGAATTAAATACAAAAGGCACAATGCCGCCTTAAGTACAAGAATAGAGACTCTTCTTACAGTCGGTGCTTTGAGCATTCCCTGTGAGACCAGTATTAGTTTCTGATACACCACTGCACGTTCAATGTATTCCTTGGAACTTCACATTGACGATGAAACACAGAAATGGCATCGGAATTAAATACAAAAGGCACAATGCCGCCTTAAGCACAAGAATAGAGACTCTTCTTACAGTCGGTGCTTTGAGCATTCCCTGTGAGACCAGTGTTAGTTTCCGATACACCCCTGCAGGTTCAATGTATTCCTTGGAACTTCACTTTGACGATGAAACACAGAAATCGCATCGGAATTAAATACAAAAGGCACAATGCCGCCTCAAGTACAAGAATAGGGACTCTTCCTACAGTCGGTGCTTTGGGCATTCCCTGTGAGACCAGTATTAGTTTCCGCTACACCTCTGCAGGTTCAGTTTATTCCTTGGACCTTCACATTGACGATGTAACACAGAAATCGCATCGGAATTAAATACATAAGGCACAATGCCGCCTTAAGTACAAGAATAAAGACTCTTCTTACAGTCGGTGCTTTGAGCATTCCCTGTGAGACCAGTATTAGTTTCCGATACACCACTGCAGGTTCAATGTATTCCTTTGAACTTCACATTGACGATAAAACACAGAAATCGCATCGGAATTAAATACAAAAGGCACAATGCCGCCTTAAGTACAAGAATAGAGACTCTACTTACAGTCGGTGCTTTGAGCATTCCCTGTGAGACCAGTATTAGTTTCCGCTACACCTCTGCAGGTTCAGTTTATTCCTTGGACCTTCACATTGACGATGAAACACAGAAATGGCATCGGAATTAAATACAAAAGGCACAATGCCGCCTTAAGTACAAGAATAGAGACTCTTCTTACAGTCGGTGCTTTGAGCATTCCCTGTGAGACCAGTATTGGTTTCCGCTACACCTAAGGGATTTAAGTTTATTCCTCGGACCTTCACATTGACGATGAAACACAGAAATGGCATCGGATTTAAATGCAAAGGCACAATGCCGCCTTACGTACAAGAATAGAGACTCTTCTTACAGTCGGTGTTTTGAGCATTCCCTGTGAGGCCAGTATTAGTTTCCGTTACACCTCTGCAGGTTCAGTTTATTCCTTGGACCTTCACATTGACGATGAAACACAGAAATGGCATAGGAATTAAATACAAAACGAACAATGCCGCCTTAAGTACAACAATAGAGACTCTTCTTACAGTGGGTGCTTTGAGCATTCCCTGTGAGACCAGTATCAGTTTCCGATACACCACTGCAGGTTCAATGTATTCCTTGGACCTTCACATTGACGATGAAACACAGAAATCGCATCGGAATTAAATACAAAAGGCTCAATGCCGCCTTAAGTACAAGAATAGAGACTCTTCTTACAGTCGGTGCTTTGAGCATTCCCTGTGAGACCAGTATTAGTTTCCGCTACACCTCTGCAGGTTCAGTTTATTCCTTGGACCTTCACATTGACGATGAAACACAGAAATGGCATCGGAATTAAATACAAAAGGCACAATGCCGCCTTAAGTACAAGAATTGAGACTCTTCTTACAGTCGGTGCTTTGAGCATTCCCTGTGAGACCAGTATTAGTTTCTGATACACCACTGCAGGTTCAATGTATTCCTTGGAACTTCACATTGACGATGAAACACAGAAATCGCATCGGGATCGAATACAAAAGGCACAATGCCGCCTTAAGTACAAGAATAGAGACTCTTCTTACAGTCGGTGCTTTGAGCATTCCCTGTGAGACCAGTATTAGTTTCCGATACATCTCTGCAGGTTCAGTTTAATCCTTGGACCTTCACATTGATGATGAAACACAGAAATGACATCGGAATGAAATACAAAAGGCACAATGCCGCCTTAAGTACAAGAATAGAGACTCTTCTTACAGTCGGTGCTTTGCGCATTCCCTGTGAGACCAGTATTAGTTTCCTATACACCACTGCAGGTTCAATGTATTCCTTGGACCTTCACATTGACGATGAAACAAAGGAATCGCATCGGAAATAAATACAAAACGCACAATGCCGCCTTAAGTACAAGAATAGGGACTCTTCCTACAGTCGGTGCTTTGGGCATTCCCTGTGAGACCAGTATTAGTTTCCGCTACACCTCTGCAGGTTCAGTTTATTCCTTGGACCTTCACATTGACGATGAAACACAGAAATGGCATCGGAATTAAAAACAAAAGGCACAATGCCGCCTTAAGTACAAGAATAGAGACTCTTCTTACAGTCGGTGCTTTGAGCATTGCCTGTGAGACCAGTATTAGTTTCTGATACACCACTGCAGGTTCAATGTATTCCTTGGAACTTCACATTGACGATGAAACACAGAAATCGCATCGGGATCAAATACAAAAGGCACAATGCCGCCTTAAGTACAAGAATAGAGACTCTTCTTACAGTCGGTGCTTTGAGCATTCCCTGTGAGATCAGTATTAGTTTCCGATACATCTCTGCAGGATCAGTTTAATCCTTGGACCTTCACATTGATGATGAAACACAGAAATGACATCGGAATGAAATACAAAAGGCACAATGCCGCCTTAAGTACAAGAATAGAGACTCTTCTTACAGTCGGTGCTTTGCGCATTCCCTGTGAGACCAGTATTAGTTTCCTATACACCACTGCAGGTTCAATGTATTCCTTGGACCTTCATATTGACGATGAAACAAAGAAATCGCATCGGAAATAAATACAAAACGCACAATGCCGCCTTAAGTACAAGAATAGAGAATCTTCTTACAGTCGGTGCTTTGAGCATTCCCTGTGAGACCAGTATTAGTTTCCGCTACACCTCGTCAGGTTCAATGTATTCCTTGGACCTTCACATTGACGATGATACACAGCAATCGCATCGGAATTAAATACAAAAGGCTCAATGCCGCCTTAAGTACAAGAATAGAGACTCTTCTTACAGTCGGTGCTTTGAGCATTCCCTGTGAGACGAGTATTAGTTTCCGATACACCACTGCAGGTTCAATGTATTCCTTGGAACTTCACATTGACGATGAAACAAAGAAATCGCATCGGAATTAAATACAAAAGGCACAGTGCCGCCTTAAGTACAAGAATAGAGACTCTTCTCACAGTCTCTGATTTGAGCATTCCCTGTGAGACCAGTATTAGTTTCCGCTACACCTCTGCAGGTTCAGTTTATTCCTTGGACCTTCACATTGACGATGAAACACAGAAATGGCATCGGAATTAAATACAAAAGGCACAACGCCGCCTTAAGTACAAGAATAGAGACTCTTCTTACAGTCGGTACTTTGAGCATTGCCTGTGAGACCAGTATTGGTTTCCGCTACACCTAAGGAGGTTCAGTTTATTCCTTGGACCTTCACATCGACGATGAAACACAGATATGGCATCGGAATTAAATACAAAAGGCACAATGCCGCCTTACGTACAAGAATAGAGACTCTTCTTACAGTCGGTGTTTTGAGCATTCCCTGTGAGGCCAGTATTAGTTCCCGCTACACATCTGCAGGTTCAGTTTATCCCTTGGACCTTCACATTGACGATGAAACACAGAAATGGCATCGGAATTAAATACAAAACGAACAATTCCGCCTTAAGTACAACAATAGAGACTCTTCTTACAGTCGGTGCTTTGAGCATTCCCTGTGAGACCAGTATTAGTTTCCGCTACACCTCCGCAGGTTCAGTTTATGCCTTGGACCTTCACATTGACGATGAAACACAGAAACGGCATCGGAATTAAATACAAAAGGCACAAGGCCGCCTTAAGTACAAGAATAGAGACTCTTCTTACAGTCGGTGCTTTGAGCATTCCCTGTGAGACCAGTATTAGTTTCTGATACACCACTGCACGTTCAATGTATTCCTTGGAACTTCACATTGACGATGAAACACAGAAATGGCATCGGAATTAAATACAAAAGGCACAATTCCGCCTTAAGTACAACAATAGAGACTCTTCTTACAGTCGGTGCTTTGAGCATTCCCTGTGAGACCAGTATTAGTTTCCGCTACACCTCCGCAGGTTCAGTTTATGCCTTGGACCTTCACATTGACGATGAAACACAGAAACGGCATCGGAATTAAATACAAAAGGCACAAGGCCGCCTTAAGTACAAGAATAGAGACTCTTCTTACAGTCGGTGCTTTGAGCATTCCCTGTGAGACCAGTATTAGTTTCCGATACACCACTGCAGGTTCAATGTATTCCTTGGAACTTTTCATTGACTATGAAACACAGATATCGCATCGGAATTAAATACAAAAGGCACAATGCCGCCTTAAGTACAAGAATACGGACTCTTCCTACAGTCGGTGCTTTGGGCATTCCCTGTGAGACCAGTATTACTTTCCGCTACACCTCTGCAGGTTCAGTTTATTCCTTGGACCTTCACATTGACGATGGAACACAGAAATGGCATCGGAATTAAATACATAAGGCACAATGCCGCCTTAAGTACAAGAATAGAGACTCTTCTTACAGTCGGTGCTTTGAGCATTCCCTGTGAGACCAGTATTAGTTTCTGATACACCACTGCAGGTTCAATGTATTCCTTGGAACTTCACATTGACGATGAAACACAGAAATCGCATCGGGATCAAATACAAAAGGCACAATGCCGCCTTAAGTACAAGAATAGAGACTCTTCTTACAGTCGGTGCTTTGAGCATTCCCTGTGAGACCAGTATTAGTTTCCGCTACACCTCCGCAGGTTCAGTTTATGCCTTGGACCTTCACATTGACGATGGAACACAGAAATGGCATCGGAATTAAATACAAAAGGCACAATGCCGCCTTAAGTACAAGAATAGAGACTCTTCTTACAGTCGGTGCTTTGAGCATTCCCTGTGAGACCAGTATTAGATTCTGATACACCACTGCACGTTCAATGTATTCCTTGGAACTTCACATTGACGATGAAACACAGAAATGGCATGGGAATTAAATACAAAAGGCACAATGTCGCCTTAACCACAAGAATAGAGACTCTTCTTACAGTCGGTGCTTTGAGCATTCCCTGTGAGACCAGTATTAGTTTCCGATACACCACTGCAGGTTCAATGTATTCCTTGGAACTTTTCATTGACTATGAAACACAGAAATCGCATCGGAATTAAATACAAAAGGCACAATGCCGCCTTAAGTACAAGAATAGGGACTCTTCCTACAGTCGGTGCTTTGGGCATTCCCTGTGAGACCAGTATTAGTTTACGCTACACCTCTGCAGGTTCAGTTTATTCCTTGGACCTTCACATTGACGATGGAACACAGAAATGGCATCGGAATTAAATACATAAGGCACAATGCCGCCTTAAGTACAAGAATAGAGAATCTTCTTACAGTCGGTGCTTTGAGCATTCCCTGTGTGACCAGTATTAGTTTCCGATACACCACTGCAGGTTCAATGTATTCCTTGGAACTTCACATTGACGATGAAACACAGAAATCGCATCGGAATTAAATACAAAAGGCACAATGCCGCCTTAAGTACAAGAATAGAGACTCTACTTACAGTCGGTGCTTTGAGCATTCCCTGTGAGACCAGTATTAGTTTCCGCTACACCTCTGCAGATTCAGTTTATTCCTTGGACCTTCACATTCACGATGAAACACAGAAATGGCATCGGAATTAAATACAAAAGGCACAATGCCGCCTTAAGTACAAGAATAGAGACTCTTCTTACAGTCGGTGCTTTTAGCATTCCCTGTGAGACCAGTATTGGTTTCCGCTACACCTAAGGAGGTTCAGTTTATTCCTTGGACCTTCACATTGACGATGAAACACAGAAATGGCATCGGATTTAAATACAAAAGGCACAATGCCGCCTTACGTACAAGAATAGAGACTCTTCTTACAGTCGGTGTTTTGAGCATTCCCTGTGAGGCCAGTATTAGTTTCCGTTACACCTCTGCAGGTTCAGTTTATTCCTTGGACCTTCACATTGACGATGAAACACAGAAATGGCATAGGAATTAAATACAAAAGGCACAATGCCGCCTTAAGTACAAGAATAGAGACTCTTCTTACAGTCGGTGATTTGAGCATTCCCTGTGAGACCAGTATTAGTTTCTGATACACCACTGCAGTTTCAATGTATTCCTTGGAACTTCACATTGACAATGAAACACAGAAATCGCATCGGAATCAAATACAAAAGGCACAATGCCGCCTTAAGTACAAGAATAGAGACTCTTCTTACAGTCGGTGCTTTGAGCATTCCCTGTGAGACCAGTATTAGTTTCCGATACACCTCTGCAGGTTCAATTTATTCCTTGGTCCTTCACATTGACGATGAAACACAGAAATGGCATCGGAATGAAATACAAAAGGCACAATGCCGCCTTAAGTACAAGAATAGAGACTCTTCTTACAGTCGGTGCTTTGCGCATTCCCTGTGAGACCAGTATTAGTTTCCTATACACCACTGCAGGTTCAATTGTTTCCTTGGACCTTCACATTGACGATGAAACAAAGAAATCGCATCGGAATTAAATACAAAACGCACAATGCCGCCTTAAGTACAAGAATAGAGACTCTTCTTACAGTCGGTGCTTTGAGCATTCCCTGTGAGACCAGTATTAGTTTCCGCTACACCTCGTCAGGTTTAATGTATTCCTTGGACCTTCACATTGACGATGAAACACAGAAAACGCATCGGAATTAAATACAAAAGGCACAATGCCGCCTTAAGTGCAAGAATAGAGACTCTTCTTACAGTCGGTGCTTTGAGCATTCCCTGTGAGACGTGTATTTGTTTCCGATACACCACTGCAGGTTCAATGTATTCCTTGGAACTTCACATTGACGATGAAACACAGAAATCGCATCGGAATCAAATACAAAGCCACAATGCCGCTTTAAGTAAAGAATAGAGACTCTTCTTACAGTCGGTGCTTTGAGCATTCCCTGTGAGACCAGTATTAGTTTCCGATACACCTCTGCAGGTTCAGTTTATTCCTTGCACCTTCACATTGACGATGAAACACAGAAATGGCGTCGGAATTAAATACAAGAGGCACAATGCCGCCTTAAGTACAAGAATAGAGACACTTCTTACAGTCGGTGCTTTGAGCAATCCCTGTGAGACCAGTATTAGTTTCCGATACACCACTGCAGGTTCAATGTATTCCTTGGATCTTCACATTGACGATGAAACACAGAAATCGCATCGGAATTAAATACAAAAGGCACAATGCCGCTTAAGTACAAGAATAGAGACTCTTCTTACAGTCGGTGCTTTGAGCATTCCCTGTGAGACCAGTATTAGTTTCCGCTACACCTCAGCAGGTTAAGTTTATTCCTTGGACCTTCACATTGACGATGAAACACAGAAATGGCATCGGAATGAAATACAAAAGGCACAATGCCGCCTTAAGTACAAGAATAGAGACTCTTCTTTCAGTCGGTGCTTTGAGCATTCCCTGTGAGACCAGTATTAGTTTCCGATACACCACTGCAGGTTGAATCTATTCCTTGGAACTTCACATTGACGATGAAAAACAGAAGTCGCATCGGAATTAAATACAAAAGGCACAATGCCGCCTTAAGTACAAGAATAGAGACTCTTCTTATAGTCGGTGCTTTGAGCATTCCCTGTGAGACCAGTATTAGTTTCCGCTACACCTCTGCAGGTTCAGTTTATTCCTTGGACCTTCACATTGACGTTGAAACACAGAAATGACATCGGAATTAATTACAAAAGGCACAATGCCGCCTTAAGTACAAGAATAGAGACTCTTCTTACAGTCGGTGATTTGAGCATTCCCTGTGAGACCAGTATTAGTTTCTGATACACCACTGCAGTTTCAATGTATTCCTTGGAACTTCACATTGACAATGAAACACAGAAATCGCATCGGAATCAAATACAAAAGGCACAATGCCGCCTTAAGTACAAGAATAGAGACTCTCCTTACAGTCGGTGCTTTGAGCATTCCCTGTGAGACCAGTATTAGTTTCCGATACACCTCTGCAGGTTCAGTTTATTCCTTGGACCTTCACATTGACGATGAAACACAGAAATGGCATCGGAATGAAATACAAAAGGCACAATGCCGCCTTAAGTACAACAATAGAGACTCTTTTTACAGTCGGTGCTTTGAGCATACCCTGTGAGACCAGTATCAGTTTCCGATACACCACTGCAGGTTCAATGTTTTTCTTGGACCTTCACATTGACGATGAAACACAGAAATCGCATCGGAATTAAATACAAAAAGCACAATGCCGCCTTAAGTACAAGAATAGAGACTCTTCTTACAGTCGGTGCTTTGAGCATTCCCTGTGAGACCAGTATTAGTTTCCGCTACACCTCTGCAGGTTCAGTTTATTCCTTGGACCTTCACATTGACGATGAAACACAGAAATGACATCGGAATTAAATACAAAAGGCACAATGCCGCCTTAAGTACAAGAATAGAGACTCTTCTTACAGTCGGTGATTTGAGCATTCCCTGTGAGACCAGTATTAGTTTCTGATACACCACTGCAGTTTCAATGTATTCCTTGGAACTTCACATTGACAATGAAACACAGAAATCGTATCGGAATCAAATACAAAAGGCACAATGCCGCCTTAAGTACAAGAATAGAGACTCTTCTTACAGTCGGTGCTTTGAGCATTCCCTGTGAGACCAGTATTAGTTTCCGATACACCTCTGCAGGTTCAGTTTATTCCTTGGACCTTCACATTGACGATGAAACACAGAAATGGCATCGGAATGAAATACAAAAGGCACAATGCCGCCTTAAGTACAAGAATAGAGACTCTTCTTACAGTCGGTGCTTTGCGCATTCCCTGTGAGACCAGTATTAGTTTCCTATACACCACTGCAGGTTCAATTGTTTCCTTGGACCTTCACATTGACGATGAAACAAAGAAATCGCATCGGAATTAAATACAAAAGCCACAATGCCGCTTTAAGTAAAAGAATAGAGACTCTTCTTACAGTCGGTGCTTTGAGCATTCCCTGTGAGACCAGTATTAGTTTCCGATACACCTCTGCAGGTTCAGTTTTTTCCTTGGACCTTCACATTGACGATGAAACACAGAAATGGCGTCGGAATTAAATACAAGAGGCACAACGCCGCCTTAAGTACAAGAATAGAGACACTTCTTACAGTCGGTGCTTTGAGCAATCCCTGTGAGACCAGTATTAGTTTCCGATACACCACTGCAGGTTCAATGTATTCCTTGGATCTCCACATTGACGATGAAACACAGAAATCGCATCGGAATTAAATACAAAAGGCACAATGCCGCTTAAGTACAAGAATAGAGACTCTTCTTACAGTCGGTGCTTTGAGCATTCCCTGTGAGACCAGTATTAGTTTCCGCTACACCTCAGCAGGTTAAGTTTATTCCTTGGACCTTCACATTGACGATGAAACACAGAAATGGCATCGGAATTAAATACAAAAGGCACAATGCCGCCTTAAGTACAAGAATAGAGACTCTTCTTACAGACGGTGCTTTGAACATTCCCTGTGAGACCAGTATTAGTTTCCGATACACCACTGCAGGCTGAATGTATTCCATGGAACTTCACATTGACGATGAAACACAGAAGTCGCATCGGAATTAAATACAAATGGCACAATGCGCCTTAAGTACAAGAATAGAGACTCTTCTTACAGTCGTTGCTTTGAGCATTCCCTGTGAGACCAGTATTAGTTTCCGCTACACCTCTGCAGGTTCAGTTTATTTCCTGGACCTTCACATTGACGATGAAACACAGAAATGGCATCGGAATTAAATACAAAAGGCACAATGCCGCCTTAAGTACAAGAATAGAGACTCTTCTTACAGTCGGTGCTTTGAGCATTCCCTGTGAGACCAGTATTAGTTTCCGATACACCACTGCAGGTTCAATGTATTCCTTGGACCTTCACATTGACGATGAAACACAGAAATCGCATCGGAATTAAATACAAAAGGCACAATGCCGCCTTAAGTACAAGTATAGAGACTTTTCTTACAGTCGGTGCTTTGAGCATTCCCTGTGAGACCAGTATTAGTTTCCGCTACATCTCTGCAGGTTCAGTTTATTCCTTGGACCTTCACATTGACGATGAAACACAGAAATCGCATCGGAATTAAATACAAAAGACACAATGCCGCCTTAAGTACAAGAATAGAGACTCTTCTTACAGTCGGTGCTTCGAGCATTCCCTGTGAGACCAGTATTAGTTTCCGATACACCACTGCAGGTTCAATGTATTCCTTGGAACTTCACATTGACGATGAAACACAGAAATGGCATCGGAATCAAATACAAAAGGCACAATGATGCCTTAAGTACAAGAATAGAGACTCTTCTTACAGTCGGTGCTTTGAGCATTCCCTGTGAGACCAGTATTAGTTTCCGATACACCTCTGCAGGTTCAGTTTATTCCTTGGACCTTCACATTGACGATGAAACACAGAAATGGCATCGGAATTAAATACAAAAGGCATAATGCCGCCTTAAGTACAAGAATAGAGACTCTTCTTACAGTCGGTGCTTTGGGCATTCCCTGTGAGACCAGTATTAGTTTCCGATACACGACTGCACGTTGAATGTATTCCTTGGATCTTCACATTGACAATGAAACACAGAAATCGCATCGGAATTAAATACAAAACGCACAATGCCGCCATAAGTACAGGAATAGAGACTCTTCCTACAGTCGGTGCTTTGAGCAATCACTGTGAGACCAGTATTAGTTTCTGCTACACCTCTGCAGGTTCAGATTATTCTTTGGACCTTCACATTGACGATGAAACACAGAAATGGCATCGTCATTAAATACAAAAGGCACAATGCCGCCTTAAGTACAAGAATAGAGTTTCTTCTAACATTCGGTGCTTTGAGCATTCCCTGTGAGACCAGTATTAGTTTCCGCTACACCTCAGCAGGTTAAGTTTATTCCTTGGACCTTCACATTGACGATGAAACACAGAAATGGCATCGGAATTAAATACAAAAGGCACAATGCCGCCTTAAGTACAAGAATAGAGACTCTTCTTACAGTCGGTGCTTTGAGCATTCCCTGTGAGACCAGTATTAGTTTCCGATACACCACTGCAGGTTGAATGTATTCCTTGGAACTTCACATTGACGATGAAACACAGAAATGGCATCGGAATTAAATACAAAAGGCACAATGCCGCCTTAAGTACAAGAATAGAGACTCTTCTTACAGTCGGTGCTTTGAGCATTCCCTGTGAGACCAGTATTAGTTTCCGCTACACCTCTGCAGGTTCAGTTTAGTCCTTGGACCTTCACATTGACGATGAAACACAGAAATGGCATCGGAATTAAATACAAAAGGCACAATGCCGCCTTAAGTACAAGAATAGAGACTCTTCTTACAGTCGGTGCTTTGAGGATTCCCTGTGAGACCAGTATTAGTTTCCGATACACCACTGCAGATTCAATGTATTCCTTGGACCTTCGCATTGATGATGAAACACAGATATCGCATCGGAATTAAATACAAAAGGCACAATGCCGCCTTAAGTACAAGAATAGAGACTCTTCTTACAGTCGGTACTTTGCGCATTCCCTGTGAGACCAGTATAAGTTTCCTATACACCACTGCAGGTTCAATGTATTCCTTGGACCTTCACATTGACGATGAAACAAAGAAATCGCATCGGAATTAAATACAAAACGCACAATGCCGCCTTAAGTACAAGAATAGAGACACTTCTTACAGTCGGTGCTTTGAGCATTCCCTGTGAGACGAGTATTAGTTTCCGATACACCACTGCAGGTTCAATGTATTCCTTGGAACTTCACATTGACGATGAAACACAGAAATCGCATCGGAATCAAATACAAAAGCCACAATGCCGCTTTAAGTACAAGAATAGAGACTCTTCTTACAGTCGGTGCTTTGAGCATTCCCTGTGAGACCAGTATTAGCTTCCGATACACCTCTGCAGGTTCAGTTTATTCCTTGGAACTTCACATTGACGATGAAACACAGAAATGGCATCGGAATTAAATACAAAAGGCACAATGCCGCCTTAAGTACAAGAATAGAGACTCTTCTTACAGTCGGTGCTTTGAGCATTCCCTGTGAGACCAGTATTAGTTTCCGATACACCACTGCAGGTTCAATGTATTCCTTGGAACTTCACATTGACGATGAAACACAGAAATCGCATCGGAATTACATACAAAAGGCACAATGCCGCCTTAAGTACAAGAATAGAGACTCTTCTTACAGTCGGTGCTTTGAGCATTCTCTGTGAGACCAGTATTAGTTTCCGATACACCACTGCAGGTTCAATGTATTCCTTGGAACTTCACATTGACGATGAAACACAGAAATCGCATCGGAATTAAATACAAAAGGCACAATGCCGCCTTAAGTACTAGAATAGAGACTCTTCTTACAGTCGGTGCTTTGAGCATTCCCTGTGAGACCAGTATTAGTTTCCGATACACCACTGCAGGTTCAATGTATTCCTTGGAACTTCACATTGACGATGAAACACAGAAATGGCATCGGAATTAAATACAAAAGGCACAATGCCGCCTTAAGTACAAGAATAGAGACTCTTCTTACAGTCGGTGCTTTGAGCATTCCCTGTGAGACCAGTATTAGTTTCCGCTACACCTCTGCAGGTTCAGTTTATTCCTTGGACCTTCACATTGTCGATGAAACACAGAAATCGCATCGGAATTAAATACAAAAGGCACAATGCCGCCTTAAGTACAAGAATTGAGACTCTTCTTACAGTCGGTGCTTTGAGCATTCCCTGTGAGACCAGTATTAGTTTTCGATACACCACTGCAGGTTCAACGTATTCCTTGGAACATCACATTGACGATGAAACACAGAAATAGCATCGGAATTATATACAAAAGGCACAATGCCGCCTTAAGTACAAGAATAGAGACTCTTCTTACAGTCGGTGCTTTGAGCAATCCCTGTGAGACCAGTATTAGTTTCCGCTACACCTCTGCAGGTTCAGTTTATTCCTTGGACCTTCACATTGACGATGAAACACAGAAATGGCATCAGAATTAAATACAAAATGCACAATGCCGCCTTAAGTACAAGAATAGACACTCATCTTACAGTCGGTGCTTTGAGCATTCCCTGTGAGACCAGTATTAGTTTCCGCTACACCCCTGCAGCTTCAGTTTATTCCTTGGACCTTCACATTGACGATGAAACACAGATATGGCATCGGAATTAAATACAAAAGGCACAATGCAGCCTTTAGTACTAGAATAGAGACTCTTCTTACAGTCGGTGCTTTGAGCATTTCCTGTGAGACCAGTATTAGTTTCCGATACACCACTGCAGGTTCAATGTATTCCTTGGAACTTCACATTGACGATGAAACACAGAAATCGCATCGGAATGAAATACAAAAGGCACAATGCCCCCTTAAGTAGAAGAATAGAGACTCTTCTTACAGTCGGTGCTTTGAGCATTCCCTGTGAGACCAGTATTAGTTTCCGCTACACCTCGTCAGGTTCAATGTATTCCTTGGACCTTCACATTGACGATGATACACAGAAATCGCATCGGAATTAAATACAAAAGGCACAATGCCGCATTAAGTACAAGAATAGAGACTCTTCTTACAGTCGGTGCTTTGAGCATTCCCTGTGAGACGAGTATTAGTTTCCGATACACCACTGCAGGTTCAATGTATTCCTTGGAACTTCACATTGACGATGAAACACAGAAATCGCATCGGAATCAAATACAAAAGCCACAATGCCGCTTTAAGTACAAGAATAGAGACTCTTCTTACAGTCGGTGCTTTGAGCATTCCCTGTGAGACCAGTATTAGCTTCCAATACACCTCTGCAGGTTCAGTTTATTCCTTGGAACTTCACATTGACGATGAAACACAGAAATGGCATCGGAATTAAATACAAAAGGCACAATGCCGCCTTAAGTACAAGAATTGAGACTCTTCTTACAGTCGGTGCTTTGAGCATTCCCTGTGAGACCAGTATTAGTTTTCGATACACCACTGCAGGTTCAACGTATTCCTTGGAACATCACATTGACGATGAAACACAGAAATAGCATCGGAATTATATGCAAAAGGCACAATGCCGCCTTAAGTACAAGATTAGAGACTCTTCTTACAGTCGGTGCTTTGAGCAATCCCTGTGAGACCAGTATTAGTTTCCGCTACACCTCTGCAGGTTCAGTTTATTCCTTGGACCTTCACATTGACGATGAAACACAGAAATGGCATCAGAATTAAATACAAAAGGCACAATGCCGCCTTAAGTACAAGAATAGACACTCATCTTACAGTCGGTGCTTTGAGCATTCCCTGTGAGACCAGTATTAGTTTCCGCTACACCTCTGCAGCTTCAGTTTATTCCCTGGACCTTCACATTGACGATGAAACACAGATATGGCATCGGAATTAAATACAAAAGGCACAATGCCGCCTTTAGTACTAGAATAGAGACTCTTCTTACAGTCGGTGCTTTGAGCATTCCCTGTGAGACCAGTATTAGTTTCCGATACACCACTGCAGGTTCAATGTATTCCTTGGAACTTCACATTGACGATGAAACACAGAAATCGCATCGGAATTAAATACAAAAGGCACAATGCCGCCTTAAGTACAAGAATAGAGACTCTTCTTACAGTCGGTGCTTTGAGCATTCCCCGTGAGACCAGTATTAGTTTCCGCTACACCTCGTCAGGTTCAATGTATTCCTTGGACCTTCACATTGACGATGATACACAGAAATCGCATCGGAATTAAATACAAATGGCACAATGCCGCCTTCAGTACAAGAATAGAGACACTTCTTACAGTCGGTGCTTTGAGCATTCCCTGTGAGACGAGTATTAGTTTCCGATACACCACTGCAGGTTCAATGTATTCCTTGGAACTTCACATTGACGATGAAACACAGAAATCGCGTCGGAATCAAATACAAAAGCCACAATGCCGCTTTATGTACAAGAATAGAGACTCTTCTTACAGTCGGTGCTTTGAGCATTCCCTGTGAGACCAGTATTAGCTTCCGATACACCTCTGCAGGTTCAGTTTATTCCTTGGAACTTCACATTGACGATGAAACACAGAAATGGCATCGGAATTAAATACAAAAGGCACAATGCCGCCTTAAGTACAAGAATAGAGACTCTTCTTACAGTCGGTGCTTTGAGCATTCCCTGTGAGACCAGTATTAGTTTCCGATACACCACTGCAGGTTCAATGTATTCCTTGGAACTTCACATTGACGATGAAACACAGAAATCGCATCGGAATTACATACAAAAGGCACAATGCCGCCTTAAGTACAAGAATAGAGACTCTTCTTACAGTCGGTGCTTTGAGCATTCCCTGTGAGACCAGTATTAGTTTCCGCTACACCTCTGCAGGTTCAGTTTATTCCTTGGACCTTCACATTGTCGATGAAACACAGAAATCGCATCGGAATTAAATACAAAAGGCACAATGCCGCCTTAAGTACTAGAATAGAGACTCTTCTTACAGTCGGTGCTTTGAGCATTCCCTGTGAGACCAGTATTAGTTTCCGCTACCTCTCTGCAGCTTCAGTTTATTCCTTGGACCTTCACATTGACGATGAAACACAGATATGGCATCGGAATTAAATACAAAAGGCACAATGCCGCCTTAAGTACAAGAAAAGAGACTCTTCTCACAGTCGGTGCTTTGAAATTCCCTGTGAGACCAGTATTAGTTTCCGCTACACCTCTGCATTTTCAGTTTATTCCTTGGACCTTCACATTGACGATGAAACACAGAAATGGCATCGGAATTAAATACAAAAGGCACAAAGCCGCCTAAAGTACAAGAATAGAGACTCTTCTTACAGTCCGTGCTTTGAGCATTCCCTGTGAGACCAGTATTAGTTTCCGATACACCACTGCAGGTTCAATGTATTCCTTGGAACTTCACATTGACGATGAAACACAGAAATCGCATCGGAATTAAATACAAAAGGCACAATGCCGCCTTAAGTACAAGAATAGAGACTCTTCTTACAGTCGGTACTTTGATTATTCCCTGTGAGACCAGTATTAGTTTCCGCTACACCTCTGCAGGTTCAGTTTATTCCTTAGACCTTCACATTGACGATGAAACACAGAAATGGCATCGGAATTAAATACAAAAGGCACAATGCCGCTTTAAGTACAAGAATAGAGACTCATCCTTCAGTCGGTGTTTTGAGCATTCCCTGTGAGACCAGTATTAGTTTCCGATACACCACTGCAGATTCAATGTATTCCTTGGACCTTCGCATTGATGATGAAACACAGAAATCGCATCGGAATTAAATACAAAAGGCACAATACCGCCTTAAGTACAAGAATAGAGACTCTTCTTACAGTCGGTGCTTTGAGCATTCCGTGTGAGACCAGTATTAGTTTCCGCTACACCTCTGCAGGTTCAGATTATTCTTTGGACCTTCACATTCACGATGAAACACGGAAATGGCATCGTCATTAAATACAAAAGGCACAATGCCGCCTTAAGTACAAGAATAGAGATTCTTCTTACATTCGGTGCTTTGAGCATTCCCTGTGAGACCAGTATTAGTTTCCGCTACACCTCAGCAGGTTAAGTTTATTCCTTGGAGCTTCACATTGACGATGAAACACAGAAATGGCATCGGGATTAAATACAAAAGGCACAATGCCGCCTTAAGTACAAGAATAGAGACTCTTCTTACAGTCGGTGCTTTGAGCATTCCCTGTGAGACCAGTATTAGTTTCCGATACACCACTGCAGGTTGAATGTATTCCTTGGAACTTCACATTGACGATGAAACACAGAAGTCGCATCGGAATTAAATACAAAAGGCACAATGCCGCCTTAAGTACAAGAATAGTGACTCTTCTTACAGTCGGTGCTTTGAGCATTCCCTGTGAGACCAGTATTAGTTTCCGCTACACCTCTGCAGGTTCAGTTTATTTCTTGGACCTTCACATTGACGATGAAACACAGAAATGGCATCGGAATTAAATACAAAAGGCACAATGCCGCCTTAAGTACAAGAATAGAGACTCTTCTTACAGTCGGTGCTTTGAGCATTCCCTGTGAGACCAGTATTAGTTTCCGATACACCACTGCAGGTTCAATGTATTCCTTGGACCTTCACATTGACGATGAAACACAGAAATCGCATCGGAATTAAATACAAAAGGCACAATGAAGCCTTAAGTACAAGAATAGAGACTCTTCTTACAGTCGGTGCTTTGAGCATTCCCTGTGAGACCAGTATTAGTTTCCGCAACATCTCTGCAGATTCAGTTTATTCCTTGGACCTTCACATTGACGATGAAACACAGAAATCGCATCGGAATGAAATACAAAAGACACAATGCCGCCTTAAGTACAAGAATAGAGACTCTTCTTACAGTCGGTGCTTCGAGCATTCCCTGTGAGACCAGTATTAGTTTCCGATACACCACTGCAGGTTCAATGTATTCCTTGGAACTTCACATTGACGATGAAACATAGAAATGGCATCGGAATCAAATACAAAAGGCACAATGATGCCTTAAGTACAAGAATAGAGACTCTTCTTACAGTCGGTGCTTTGAGCATTCCCTGTGAGACCAGTATTAGTTTCCGATACACCTCTGCAGGTTCAGTTTATTCCTTGGACTTTCACATTGACGATGAAACACAGAAATGGCATCGGAATTAAATACAAAAGGCACAATGCCGCCTTAAGTACAAGAATAGAGACTCTTCTTACAGTCGGTGCTTTGGGCATTCCCTGTGAGACCAGTATTAGTTTCCGATACACGACTGCAGGTTGAATGTATTCCTTGGATCTTCACATTGACAATGAAACACAGAAATCGCATCGGAATTAAATACAAAACGCACAATGCCGCCATAAGTACAGGAATAGAGACTCTTCCTACAGTCGGTGCTTTGAGCAATCCCTGTGAGTCGAGTATTAGTTTCTGCTACACCTCTGCAGGTTCAGATTATTCTTTGGACCTTCACATTGACGATAAAACACAGAAATGGCATCGTCATTAAATACAAAAGGCACAATGCCGCCTTAAGTACAAGAATAGAGATTCTTCTAACATTCGGTGCTTTGAGCATTCCCTGTGAGACCAGTATTAGTTTAGGCTACACCTCAGCAGGTTAAGTTTATTCCTTGGACCTTCACATTGACGATGAAACACAGAAATGGCATCGGAATTAAATACAAAAGGCACAATGCCGCCTTAAGTACAAGAATAGAGACTCTTCTTACAGTCTGTGCTTTGAGCATTCCCTGTGAGACCAGTATTAGTTTCCGATACACCACTGCAGGTTGAATGTATTCCTTGGAACTTCACATTGACGATGAAACACAGAAATGGCATCCGAATTAAATACAAAAGGCACAATGCCGCCTTAAGTACAAGAATAGAGACTCTTCTTACAGTCGGTGCTTTGAGCATTCCCTGTGAGACCAGTATTAGTTTCCGCTACACCTCTGCAGGTTCAGTTTATTCCTTGGACCTTCACATTGACGATGAAGCACAGAAATGGCATCGGAATTAAATACAAAAGGCACAATGCCGCCTTAAGTACAAGAATAGAGACTCTTCTTACAGTCGGTGCTTTGAGCATTCCCTGTGAGACCAGTATTAGTTTCCGATACACCACTGCAGATTCAATGTATTCCTTGGACCTTCGCATTGATGATGAAACACAGAAATCGCATCGGAATTAGATACAAAAGGCACAATGCCGCCTTAAGTACAAGAATAGAGACTCTTCTTACAGTCGGTGCTTTGAGCATTCCCTGTCAGACCAGTATTAGTTTCCGATACGCCACTGCAGGTTGAATGTATTCCTCGGAACTTCACCTTGACGATGAAACACAGAAATCGCACCGGAATTAAATTCAAATGGCACAATGCCGCCTTAAGTACAAGAATAGAGACTCTTCTTACAGTCGGTGCTTTGAGCATTCCCTGTGAGACCAGTATTAGTTTCCGCTACACCTCTGCAGGTTCAGTTTATTCCTTGGACTTTCACATTGACGATGAAACACAGAAATGGCATCGGAATTAAATACAAAAGGCACAATGCCGCCTTAAGTACAAGAATAGAGACTCTTCTTACAGTCGGTGCTTTGAGCATTCCCTGTGAGACCAGTATTAGTTTACGATACACCTCTGCAGCTTCAGTTTATTCCTTGGACCTTCACATTGACGATGAAACACAGAAATGGCATCGGAATTAAATACAAAAGGCACAATGCCGCCTTAAGTACAAGAATAGAGCCTCTTCTTACAGTCGGTGCTTTGAGCATTCCCTGTGAGACCAGTATTAGTTTCCGCTACACCTCTGCAGGTTCTTTTTATTCCTTGGACCTTCACATTGACGATGAAACACAGAAATGGCATCGGAGTTAAATACAAAAAGCACAATGGCGCCATAAGTACAAGAATAGAGACTCTTCTTACAGTCGGTGCTATGAGCATTCCCTGTGAGACCAGTATTAGTTTCCGCTACGCCTCTGCAGGTTCTTTTTATTCCTTGGACCTTCACATTGACTATGAAACACAGAAATCGCATCGGAATTAAATACAAAAGGCACAATGGCGCCATAAGTACAAGAATAGAGACTCTTCTTACAGTCGGTGCTTTGAGCATTCCCTGTGAGACCAGTATTAGTTTCCGATACACCACTGCAGGTTCAATGTATTCCTTGGAACTTCACATTGACGATGAAACACAGAAATCGCATCGGAATTAAATACAAAAGGCACAATGCCGCCTTAAGTACAAGAATAGAGAATCTTCTTACAGTCGGTGCTTTGAGCATTCCCTGTGAGACCGGTATTAGTTTCCGCTACACCTCTGCAGGTTCTTTTTATTCCTTGGACCTTCACATTGACGATGAAACACAGAAATGGCATCGGAATTAAATACAAAAAGCACAATGGCGCCATAAGTACAAGAATAGAGACTCTTCTTACAGTCGGTGCTATGAGCATTCCCTGTGAGACCAGTAATAGTTTCCGCTACGCCTCTGCAGGTTCTTTTTATTCCTTGGACCTTCACATTGACTATGAAACACAGAAATGGCATCGGAATTAAATACAAAAGGCACAATGGCGCCATAAGTACAAGAATAGAGACTCTTCTTACAGTCGGTGCTTTGAGCATTCCCTGTGAGACCAGTATTAGTCTCCGCTACACCTCTGCAGGTTCTTTTTATTCCTTGGACCTTCACATTGACGATGAAACACAGAAATGGCATCGGAATTAAATACAAAAGTCACAATGCCGAATTAAGTACAAGAATAGAGACTCTTCTTAGAGTCGGTGCTTTGGGCATTACCTGTGAGACCAGTATTAGTTTCCGATACACCACTGCAGGTTGTATGTATTCCTTGGATCTTCACATTGACAATGAAACACAGAAATCGCATCGGAATTAAATACAAAACGCACAATGCCGCCATAAGTACAGGAATAGTGACTCTTCTTACAGTCGGTGCTTTGAGCAATCCCTGTGAGACCAGTATTAGTTTCCGCTACACCTCTGCAGGTTCAATGTATTCCTTGGACCTTCACATTGACGATGATACACAGAAATCGCATCGGAATTAAATACAAAAGGCACAATGCCGCCTTAAGTACAAGAATAGAGACTCTTCTTACAGTCGGTGCTTTGAGCATTCCCTTTGAGACCAGTATTAGTTGCCCATACACCACTGCAGGTTCAATGTATTCCTTGGAACTTCAAAGTGACGATGAAACACAGAAATCGCATCGGAATCAAATACAAAAGGCACAATGCCGCCTTAAGTACAAGAATAGAGACTCTTCTTACAGTCGGTGCTTTGAGCATTCCCTGTGAGACCAGTATTAGTTTACGATACACCTCTGCAGCTTCAGTTTATTCCTTGGACCTTCACATTGACGATGAAACACAGAAATGGCATCGGAATTAAATACAAAAGGCACAATGCCGCCTTAAGTACAAGAATAGAGCCTCTTCTTACAGTCGGTGCTTTGAGCATTCCCTGTGAGACCAGTATTAGTTTCCAATACACCACTGCAGATTGAATATATTCCTTGGATCTTCACATCGACAATGAAACACCGAAATCGCATCGGAATTAAATACAAAACACACAATGCCGCCATAAGTACAGGAATAGAGACTCTCCTTACAGTCGGTGCTTTGAGCATTCAATTTTGAGACCAGTATTAGTTTCCCATACACCACTGCAGGTTCAATGTATTCCTTGGAACTTGACATTGACGATGAAACACAGAAATCGCATCGGAATCAAATACAAAAGGCACAATGCCGCCTTAAGTACAAGAATAGAGACTCTTCTTACAGTCGGTGTTTTGAGCATTCCCTGTGAGACCATTATTAGTTACCGATACACCTCTGCAGGTTCAGTTTATTACTTGGACCTTCACACTGACGATGAAACACAGAAATGGCATCGGAATTAAATACAAAAGGCGCAATGCCGCCTTAAGTACAAGAATAGAGCCTCTTCTTACAGTCGGTGCTTTGAGCATTCCCTGTGAGACCAGTATTAGTTTCCGCTACACCTCTGCAGGTTCTTTTTTTCCTTGGACCTTCACATTGACGATGAAACACAGAAATGGCATCGGAATTAAATACAACAGGCACAATGGCGCCATAAGTACAAGAATAGAGACTCTTCTTACAGTCGGTGCTTTGAGCATTCCCTGTGAGACCAGTAATAGTATCCGATACACACTGCAGGTTCAATCTATTCCTTGGACATACACATTGACGATGAAACACAGAAATTACATCGGAATTAAATACAAAAGGAACAATGCCGCCTTAAGTACAAGAATAGAGATTCTTCTTACAGTCGGTGCTTTGAGCATTCCCTGTGAGACCAGTATTAGTATCCGCTACACCTCAGCAGGTTCAGTTTTTTTCCTTGGACCTTCACTTTGACGATGAAACACAGAAATGGCATCGGAATTAAATACAAAAGGCACAATGGCGCCATAAGTAAAAGAATAGAGACTCTTCTTACAGTCGGTGCTTTGAGCATTCCCTGTGAGACCAGTATTAGTTTCCGCTACACCTCTGCAGGTTCTTTTTATTCCTTGGACCTTCACATTGACGATGAAACACAGAAATGGCATCGGAATTAAATACAAAAGGCACAATATCGCCATACGTACAAGAATAGAGACTTTTCTAACAGTCGGTGCTTTGGGCATTCCCTGTGAGACCAGTATTTGTTCCCGATACACCACTGCAGGTTGAATGTATTCCTTGGATCTTCACATTGACAATGAATCACAGAAATCGCATCGGAATTAAATACAAAAGCACAATGCCGCCATAAGTACAGGAATAGAGACTCTTCTTACAGTCGGTGCTTTGAGCATTCCCTGTGAGACCAGTATTAGTTTCCGCTACACCTCTGCAGGTTCAATGCATTCCTTGGACCTTCACATTGTCGATGATACATAGAAATCGCATCGGAATTAAATACAAAAGGCACAATGGCGCCATAAGTACAAGAATAGAGACTCTTCTTACAGTCGGTGCTTTGAGCATTCCCTGTGAGACCAGTATTAGTTTCCGATACACCACTGCAGGTTCAATGTATTCCTTGGAACTTCACATTGACGATGAAACACAGAAATCGCATCGGAATTAAATACAAAAGGCACAATGCCGCCTTAAGTACAAGAATAGAGAATCTTCTTACAGTCGGTGCTTTGAGCATTCCCTGTGAGACCGGTATTAGTTTCCGCTACACCTCTGCTGGTTCTTTTTATTCCTTGGACCTTCACATTGACGATGAAACACAGAAATGGCATCGGAATTAAATACAAAAGGCACAATGGCGCCATAAGTACAAGAATAGAGACTCTTCTTACAGTCGGTGCTTTGAGCATTCCCTGTGAGACCAGTATTAGTCTCCGCTACACCTCTGCAGGTTCTTTTTATTCCTTGGACCTTCACATTGACGATGAAACACAGAAATGGCATCGGAATTAAATACAAAAGTCACAATGCCGCCTTAAGTACAAGAATAGAGACTCTTCTTACAGTCGGTGCTTTGGGCATTACCTGTGAGACCAGTATTAGTTTCCGATACACCACTGCAGGTTGTATGTATTCCTTGGATCTTCACATTGACAATGAAACACAGAAATCGCATCGGAATTAAATACAAAACGCACAATGCCGCCATAAGTACAGGAATAGTGACTCTTCTTACAGTCGGTGCTTTGAGCAATCCCTGTGAGACCAGTATTAGTTTCCGCTACACCTCTGCAGGTTCAATGTATTCCTTGGACCTTCACATTGACGATGATACACAGAAATCGCATCGGAATTAAATACAAAAGGCACAATGCCGCCTTAAGTACAAGAATAGAGACTCTTCTTACAGTCGGTGCTTTGAGCATTCCCTTTGAGACCAGTATTAGTTTCCCATACACCACTGCAGGTTCAATGTATTCCTTGGAACTTCAAATTGACGATGAAACACAGAAATCGCATCGGAATCAAATACAAAAGGCACAATGCCGCCTTAAGTACAAGAATAGAGACTCTTCTTACAGTCGGTGCTTTGAGCATTCCCTGTGAGACCAGTATTAGTTTACGATACACCTCTGCAGCTTCAGTTTATTCCTTGGACCTTCACATTGACGATGAAACACAGAAATGGCATCGGAATTAAATACAAAAGGCACAATGCCGCCTTAAGTACAAGAATAGAGCCTCTTCTTACAGTCGGTGCTTTGAGCATTCCCTGTGAGACCAGTATTAGTTTCCAATACACCACTGCAGATTGAATATATTCCTTGGATCTTCACATCGACAATGAAACACCGAAATCGCATCGGAATTAAATACAAAACACACAATGCCGCCATAAGTACAGGAATAGAGACTCTCCTTACAGTCGGTGCTTTGAGCATTCAATTTTGAGACCAGTATTAGTTTCCCATACACCACTGCAGGTTCAATGTATTCCTTGGAACTTGACATTGACGATGAAACACAGAAATCGCATCGGAATCAAATACAAAAGGCACAATGCCGCCTTAAGTACAAGAATAGAGACTCTTCTTACAGTCGGTGTTTTGAGCATTCCCTGTGAGACCATTATTAGTTACCGATACACCTCTGCAGGTTCAGTTTATTACTTGGACCTTCACACTGACGATGAAACACAGAAATGGCATCGGAATTAAATACAAAAGGCGCAATGCCGCCTTAAGTACAAGAATAGAGCCTCTTCTTACAGTCGGTGCTTTGAGCATTCCCTGTGAGACCAGTATTAGTTTCCGCTACACCTCTGCAGGTTCTTTTTTTCCTTGGACCTTCACATTGACGATGAAACACAGAAATGGGATCGGAATTAAATACAACAGGCACAATGGCGCCATAAGTACAAGAATAGAGACTCTTCTTACAGTCGGTGCTTTGAGCATTCCCTGTGAGACCAGTAATAGTATCCGATACACACTGCAGGTTCAATCTATTCCTTGGACATACACATTGACGATGAAACACAGAAATTACATCGGAATTAAATACAAAAGGAACAATGCCGCCTTAAGTACAAGAATAGAGATTCTTCTTACAGTCGGTGCTTTGAGCATTCCCTGTGAGACCAGTATTAGTATCCGCTACACCTCAGCAGGTTCAGTTTTTTTCCTTGGACCTTCACATTGACGATGAAACACAGAAATGGCATCGGAATTAAATACAAAAGGCACAATGCCGCCTTAAGTACAAGAATAGAGACTCTTCTTACAGTCGGTGCTTTGAGCCTTCCCTGTGAGACCAGTATTTGTTCCCGATACACCACTGCAGGTTGAATGTATTCCTTGGATCTTCACATTGACAATGAATCACAGAAATCGCATCGGAATTAAATACAAAACGCACAATGCCGCCATAAGTACAGGAATAGAGACTCTTCTTACAGTCGGTGCTTTGAGCATTCCCTGTGAGACCAGTATTAGTTTCCGCTACACCTCTGCAGGTTCAATGTATTCCTTGGACCTTCACATTGTCGATGATACATAGAAATCGCATCGGAATTACATACAAAAGGCACAATGCCGCCTTAAATACAAGAATAGAGACTCTTCTTACAGTCGGTGCTTTGAGCATTCCCTTTGAGAGAAGTATTAGTTTCCCATACACCACTGCAGGTTCAATGCATTCCTTGGAACTTCACATTGACGATGAAACACAGAAATCGCATCGGAATCAAATACAAAAGGCACAATGCCGCCTTAAGTACAAGAATAGAGACTCTTCTTACAGTCGGTGCTTTGAGCATTCCCTTTGAGACCAGTATTAGTTTCCCATACACCACTGCAGGTTCAATGTATTCCTTGGAACTTCAAATGGACGATGAAACACAGAAATCGCATCGGAATCAAATACAAAAGGCACAATGCCGCCTTAAGTACAAGAATAGAGACTCTTCTTACAGTCGGTGCTTTGAGCATTCCCTGTGAGACCAGTATTAGTTTACGATACACCTGTGCAGCTTCAGTTTATTCCTTGGACCTTCACATTGACGATGAAACACAGAAATGGCATCGGAATTAAATACAAAAGGCACAATGCCGCCTCAAGTACAAGAATAGAGCCTCTTCTTACAGTCGGTGCTTTGAGCATTCCCTGTGAGACCAGTATTAGTTTCCGCTACACCTCTGCAGGTTCTTTTTATTCCTTGGACCTTTACATTGACGATGAAACACAGAAATGGCATCGGAATTAAATACAAAAAGCACAATGGCTCCATAAGTACAAGAATAGAGACTCTTCTTACAGTCGGTGCTTTGAGCATTCCCTGTGAGACCAGTAATAGTATCCGATACACACTGCAGGTTCAATCTATTCCTTGGACATACACATTGACGATGAAACACAGAAATTACATCGGAATTAAATACAAAAGGAACAATGCCGCCTTAAGTACAAGAATAGAGATTCTTCTTACAGTCGGTGCTTTGAGCATTCCCTGTGAGATTAGTATTAGTTTCCGCTACACCTCAGCAGGTTCTGTTTTTTTCCTTGGACCTTCACTTTGACGACGAAACACAGAAATGGCATCGGAATTAAATACAAAAGGCACAATGGCGCCATAAGTACAATAATAGAGACTCTTCTTACAGTCGGTGCTTTGAGCATTCCCTGTGAGACCAGTATTAGTTTCCGCTACACCTCTGCAGGTTCTTTTTATTCCTTGGACCTTCACATTGACGATGAAACACAGAAATGGCATCGGAATTAAATACAAAAGGCACAATGGCGCCATAAGTACAAGAATAGAGACTTTTCTAACAGTCGGTGCTTTGGGCATTCCCTGTGAGACCAGTATTTGTTCCCGATACACCACTGCAGGTTGAATGTATTCCTTGGATCTTCACATTGACAATGAAACACAGAAATCGCATCGGAATTAAATACAAAACGCACAATGCCGCCATAAGTACAGGAATAGAGACTCTTCTTACAGTCGGTGCTTTGAGCATTCCCTGTGAGACCAGTATTAGTTTCCGCTACACATCTGCAGGTTCAATGTATTCCTTGGACCTTCACATTGTCGATGATACATAGAAATCGCATCGGAATTACATACAAAAGGCACAATGCCGCCTTAAGTACAAGAATAGAGACTCTTCTTACAGTCGGTGGTTTGAGCATTCCCTTTGAGACCAGTATTAGTTTCCGCTACACCTCTGCAGGTTCAGTTTATTCCTTGGACTTTCACATTGACGATGAAACACAGAAATGGCATCGGAATTAAATACAAAAGGCACAATGCTGCCTTAAGTACAAGATTAGAGCCTCTTCTTACAGTCGTTGCTTTGAGCATTCCCTGTGAGACCAGTATTAGTTTCCGCTACACCTCTGCAGGTTGTTTTTATTCCTTGGACCTTCACATTGACGATGAAACACAGAGATGGCATCGGAATTAAATACAAAAGGCACAATGGCGCCATAAGTACAAGAATAGAGACTCTTCTTACAGTCGGTGCTTTGAGCCTTCCCTGTGAGACCAGTAATAGTATCCGATACACCACTGCAGGTTCAATCTACTCCTTGGACATACACATTGACGATGAAACACAGAAATTACATCGGAATTAAATACAAAAGGAACAATGCCGCCTTAAGTACAAGAATAGAGATTGTTCTTACAGTCGGTGCTTTGAGCATTCCCTGTGAGACCAGTATTAGTTTCCGCTACACCTCAGCAGGTTCAGTTTTTTTCCTTGGACCTTCACATTGACGATGAAACACAGAAATGGCATCGGAATTAAATACAAAGGCACAATGCCGCCTTAAGTACAAGAATAGAGACTCTTCTTACAATCGGTGCTTTGAGCATTCCCTGTGAGGCCAGTATTAGTTTCCAAAGCACCACTGCAGGTTCAATGTATTCCTTGGACTTTCACATTGACGATGAAACACAGAAATGGCATCTGAATTAAATACAAAAGGCACAATGCCGCCTTAAGTACAAGAATAGAGACTCTTCTTACAGTCGGTGCTTTGGGCATTACCTGTGAGACCAGTTTTAGTTTCCGATACACCACTGCAGGTTGAATGTATTCCTTGGATCTTCACATTGACAATGAAACACAGAAATCGCATCGGAATTAAATACAAAACGCACAATGCCGCCATAAGTACAAGAATAGAGACTCTTCTTACAGTCGGTGCTTTGAGCATTCCCTTTGAGACCAGTATTAGTTTCCCATACACCACTGCAGGTTCAATGTATTCCTTGGAACTTCAAATTGACGATGAAACACAGAAATCGCATCGGAATCAAATACAAAAGGCACAATGCCGCCTTAAGTACAAGAATAGAGACTCTTCTTACAGTCGGTGCTTTGAGCATTCCCTGTGAGACCAGTATTAGTTTACGATACACCTCTGCAGCTTCAGTTTATTCCTTGGACCTTCACATTGACGATGAAACACAGAAATGGCATCGGAATTAAATACAAAAGGCACAATGCCGCCTTAAGTACAAGAATAGAGCCTCTTCTTACAGTCGGTGCTTTGAGCATTCCCTGTGAGACCAGTATTAGTTTCCAATACACCACTGCAGATTGAATATATTCCTTGGATCTTCACATCGACAATGAAACACCGAAATCGCATCGGAATTAAATACAAAACACACAATGCCGCCATAAGTACAGGAATAGAGACTCTCCTTACAGTCGGTGCTTTGAGCATTCAATTTTGAGACCAGTATTAGTTTCCCATACACCACTGCAGGTTCAATGTATTCCTTGGAACTTGACATTGACGATGAAACACAGAAATCGCATCGGAATCAAATACAAAAGGCACAATGCCGCCTTAAGTACAAGAATAGAGACTCTTCTTACAGTCGGTGTTTTGAGCATCCCCTGTGAGACCATTATTAGTTACCGATACACCTCTGCAGGTTCAGTTTATTACTTGGACCTTCACACTGACGATGAAACACAGAAATGGCATCGGAATTAAATACAAAAGGCGCAATGCCGCCTTAAGTACAAGAATAGAGCCTCTTCTTACAGTCGGTGCTTTGAGCATTCCCTGTGAGACCAGTATTAGTTTCCGCTACACCTCTGCAGGTTCTTTTTTTCCTTGGACCTTCACATTGACGATGAAACACAGAAATGGCATCGGAATTAAATACAACAGGCACAATGGCGCCATAAGTACAAGAATAGAGACTCTTCTTACAGTCGGTGCTTTGAGCATTCCCTGTGAGACCAGTAATAGTATCCGATACACACTGCAGGTTCAATCTATTCCTTGGACATACACATTGACGATGAAACACAGAAATTACATCGGAATTAAATACAAAAGGAACAATGCCGCCTTAAGTACAAGAATAGAGATTCTTCTTACAGTCGGTGCTTTGAGCATTCCCTGTGAGACCAGTATTAGTTTCCGCAACACCTCAGCAGGTTCAGTTTTTTTCCTTGGATCTTCACTTTGACGATGAAACACAGAAATGGCATCGGAATTAAATACAAAAGGCACAATGGCGCCATAAGTAAAAGAATAGAGACTCTTCTTACAGTCGGTGCTTTGAGCATTCCCTGTGAGACCAGTATTAGTTTCCGCTACACCTCTGCAGGTTCTTTTTATTCCTTGGACCTTCACATTGACGATGAAACACAGAAATCGCATCGGAATCAAATACAAAAGCCACAATGCCGCTTTAAGTACAAGAATAGAGACTCTTCTTACAGTCGGTGCTTTGAGCATTCTCTGTGAGACCAGTATTAGCTTCCGATACACCTCTGCAGGTTCAGTTTATTCCTTGGAACTTCACATTGACGATGAAACACAGAAATGGCATCGGAATTAAATACAAAAGGCACAATGCCGCCTTAAGTACAAGAATAGAGACTCTTCTTACAGTCGGTGCTTTGAGCATTCCCTGTGAGACCAGTATTAGTTTCCGATACACCACTGCAGGTTCAATGTATTCCTTGGAACTTCACATTGACGATGAAACACAGAAATCGCATCGGAATTACATACAAAAGGCACAATGCCGCCTTAAGTACAAGAATAGAGACTCTTCTTACAGTCGGTGCTTTGAGCATTCCCTGTGAGACCAGTATTAGCTTCCGATACACCTCTGCAGGTTCAGTTTATTCCTTGGAACTTCACATTGACGATGAAACACAGAAATGGCATCGGAATTAAATACAAAAGGCACAATGCCGCCTTAAGTACAAGAATAGAGACTCTTCTTACAGTCGGTGCTTTGAGCATTCCCTGTGAGACCAGTATTAGTTTCCGATACACCACTGCAGGTTCAATGTATTCCTTGGAACTTCACATTGACGATGAAACACAGAAATCGCATCGGAATTACATACAAAAGGCACAATGCCGCCTTAAGTACAAGAATAGAGACTCTTCTTACAGTCGGTGCTTTGAGCATTCCCTGTGAGACCAGTATTAAATTCCGCTACACCTCTGCAGGTTCAGTTTATTCCTTGGACCTTCACATTGTCGATGAAACACAGAAATCGCATCGGAATTAAATACAAAAGGCACAATGCCGCCTTAAGTACTAGAATAGAGACTCTTCTTACAGTCGGTGCTTTGAGCATTCCCTGTGAGACCAGTATTAGTTTCCGATACACCACTGCAGGTTCAATGTATTCCTTGGAACTTCACATTGACGATGAAACACAGAAATGGCATCGGAATTAAATACAAAAGGCACAATGCCGCCTTAAGTACAAGAATAGAGACTCTTCTTACAGTCGGTGCTTTGAGCATTCCCTGTGAGACCAGTATTAGTTTCCGCTACACCTCTGCAGGTTCAGTTTATTCCTTGGACCTTCACATTGTCGATGAAACACAGAAATCGCATCGGAATTAAATACAAAAGGCACAATGCCGCCTTAAGTACAAGAATTGAGACTCTTCTTACAGTCGGTGCTTTGAGCATTCCCTGTGAGACCAGTATTAGTTTTCGATACACCACTGCAGGTTCAACGTATTCCTTGGAACATCACATTGACGATGAAACACAGAAATAGCATCGGAATTATATACAAAAGGCACAATGCCGCCTTAAGTACAAGAATAGAGACTCTTCTTACAGTCGGTGCTTTGAGCAATCCCTGTGAGACCAGTATTAGTTTCCGCTACACCTCTGCAGGTTCAGTTTATTCCTTGGACCTTCACATTGACGATGAAACACAGAAATGGCATCAGAATTAAATACAAAATGCACAATGCCGCCTTAAGTACAAGAATAGACACTCATCTTACAGTCGGTGCTTTGAGCATTCCCTGTGAGACCAGTATTAGTTTCCGCTACACCCCTGCAGCTTCAGTTTATTCCTTGGACCTTCACATTGACGATGAAACACAGATATGGCATCGGAATTAAATACAAAAGGCACAATGCCGCCTTTAGTACTAGAATAGAGACTCTTCTTACAGTCGGTGCTTTGAGCATTCCCTGTGAGACCAGTATTAGTTTCCGATACACCACTGCAGGTTCAATCTATTCCTTGGACATACACATTGACGATGAAACACAGATATGGCATCGGAATTAAATACAAAAGGCACAATGCCGCCTTAAGTACAAGAATAGAGACTCTTCTTACAGTCGGTGTTTTGAGCATCCCCTGTGAGACCATTATTAGTTACCGATACACCTCTGCAGGTTCAGTTTATTACTTGGACCTTCACACTGACGATGAAACACAGAAATGGCATCGGAATTAAATACAAAAGGCGCAATGCCGCCTTAAGTACAAGAATAGAGCCTCTTCTTACAGTCGGTGCTTTGAGCATTCCCTGTGAGACCAGTATTAGTTTCCGCTACACCTCTGCAGGTTCTTTTTTTCCTTGGACCTTCACATTGACGATGAAACACAGAAATGGCATCGGAATTAAATACAACAGGCACAATGGCGCCATAAGTACAAGAATAGAGACTCTTCTTACAGTCGGTGCTTTGAGCATTCCCTGTGAGACCAGTAATAGTATCCGATACACACTGCAGGTTCAATCTATTCCTTGGACATACACATTGACGATGAAACACAGAAATTACATCGGAATTAAATACAAAAGGAACAATGCCGCCTTAAGTACAAGAATAGAGATTCTTCTTACAGTCGGTGCTTTGAGCATTCCCTGTGAGACCAGTATTAGTTTCCGCAACACCTCAGCAGGTTCAGTTTTTTTCCTTGGATCTTCACTTTGACGATGAAACACAGAAATGGCATCGGAATTAAATACAAAAGGCACAATGGCGCCATAAGTAAAAGAATAGAGACTCTTCTTACAGTCGGTGCTTTGAGCATTCCCTGTGAGACCAGTATTAGTTTCCGCTACACCTCTGCAGGTTCTTTTTATTCCTTGGACCTTCACATTGACGATGAAACACAGAAATCGCATCGGAATCAAATACAAAAGCCACAATGCCGCTTTAAGTACAAGAATAGAGACTCTTCTTACAGTCGGTGCTTTGAGCATTCTCTGTGAGACCAGTATTAGCTTCCGATACACCTCTGCAGGTTCAGTTTATTCCTTGGAACTTCACATTGACGATGAAACACAGAAATGGCATCGGAATTAAATACAAAAGGCACAATGCCGCCTTAAGTACAAGAATAGAGACTCTTCTTACAGTCGGTGCTTTGAGCATTCCCTGTGAGACCAGTATTAGTTTCCGATACACCACTGCAGGTTCAATGTATTCCTTGGAACTTCACATTGACGATGAAACACAGAAATCGCATCGGAATTACATACAAAAGGCACAATGCCGCCTTAAGTACAAGAATAGAGACTCTTCTTACAGTCGGTGCTTTGAGCATTCCCTGTGAGACCAGTATTAGCTTCCGATACACCTCTGCAGGTTCAGTTTATTCCTTGGAACTTCACATTGACGATGAAACACAGAAATGGCATCGGAATTAAATACAAAAGGCACAATGCCGCCTTAAGTACAAGAATAGAGACTCTTCTTACAGTCGGTGCTTTGAGCATTCCCTGTGAGACCAGTATTAGTTTCCGATACACCACTGCAGGTTCAATGTATTCCTTGGAACTTCACATTGACGATGAAACACAGAAATCGCATCGGAATTACATACAAAAGGCACAATGCCGCCTTAAGTACAAGAATAGAGACTCTTCTTACAGTCGGTGCTTTGAGCATTCCCTGTGAGACCAGTATTAGTTTCCGCTACACCTCTGCAGGTTCAGTTTATTCCTTGGACCTTCACATTGTCGATGAAACACAGAAATCGCATCGGAATTAAATACAAAAGGCACAATGCCGCCTTAAGTACTAGAATAGAGACTCTTCTTACAGTCGGTGCTTTGAGCATTCCCTGTGAGACCAGTATTAGTTTCCGATACACCACTGCAGGTTCAATGTATTCCTTGGAACTTCACATTGACGATGAAACACAGAAATGGCATCGGAATTAAATACAAAAGGCACAATGCCGCCTTAAGTACAAGAATAGAGACTCTTCTTACAGTCGGTGCTTTGAGCATTCCCTGTGAGACCAGTATTAGTTTCCGCTACACCTCTGCAGGTTCAGTTTATTCCTTGGACCTTCACATTGTCGATGAAACACAGAAATCGCATCGGAATTAAATACAAAAGGCACAATGCCGCCTTAAGTACAAGAATTGAGACTCTTCTTACAGTCGGTGCTTTGAGCATTCCCTGTGAGACCAGTATTAGTTTTCGATACACCACTGCAGGTTCAACGTATTCCTTGGAACATCACATTGACGATGAAACACAGAAATAGCATCGGAATTATATACAAAAGGCACAATGCCGCCTTAAGTACAAGAATAGAGACTCTTCTTACAGTCGGTGCTTTGAGCAATCCCTGTGAGACCAGTATTAGTTTCCGCTACACCTCTGCAGGTTCAGTTTATTCCTTGGACCTTCACATTGACGATGAAACACAGAAATGGCATCAGAATTAAATACAAAATGCACAATGCCGCCTTAAGTACAAGAATAGACACTCATCTTACAGTCGGTGCTTTGAGCATTCCCTGTGAGACCAGTATTAGTTTCCGCTACACCCCTGCAGCTTCAGTTTATTCCTTGGACCTTCACATTGACGATGAAACACAGATATGGCATCGGAATTAAATACAAAAGGCACAATGCCGCCTTTAGTACTAGAATAGAGACTCTTCTTACAGTCGGTGCTTTGAGCATTCCCTGTGAGACCAGTATTAGTTTCCGATACACCACTGCAGGTTCAATGTATTCCTTGGAACTTCACATTGACGATGAAACACAGAAATCGCATCGGAATTAAATACAAAAGGCACAATGCCCCCTTAAGTACAAGAATAGAGACTCTTCTTACAGTCGGTGCTTTGAGCATTCCCTGTGAGACCAGTATTAGTTTCCGCTACACCTCGTCAGGTTCAATGTATTCCTTGGACCTTCACATTGACGATGATACACAGAAATCGCATCGGAATTAAATACAAAAGGCACAATGCCGCATTAAGTACAAGAATAGAGACTCTTCTTACAGTCGGTGCTTTGAGCATTCCCTGTGAGACGAGTATTAGTTTCCGATACACCACTGCAGGTTCAATGTATTCCTTGGAACTTCACATTGACGATGAAACACAGAAATCGCATCGGAATCAAATACAAAAGCCACAATGCCGCTTTAAGTACAAGAATAGAGACTCTTCTTACAGTCGGTGCTTTGAGCATTCCCTGTGAGACCAGTATTAGCTTCCAATACACCTCTGCAGGTTCAGTTTATTCCTTGGAACTTCACATTGACGATGAAACACAGAAATGGCATCGGAATTAAATACAAAAGGCACAATGCCGCCTTAAGTACAAGAATAGAGACTCTTCTTACAGTCGGTGCTTTGAGCATTCCCTGTGAGACCAGTATTAGTTTCCGATACACCACTGCAGGTTCAATGTATTCCTTGGAACTTCACATTGACGATGAAACACAGAAATCGTATCGGAATTACATACAAAAGGCACAATGCCGCCTTAAGTACAAGAATAGAGACACTTCTTACAGTCGGTGCTTTGAGCATTCCCTGTGAGACCAGTATTAGTTTCCGCTACACCTCTGCAGGTTCAGTTTATTCCTTGGACCTTCACATTGTCGATGAAACACAGAAATCGCATCGGAATTAAATACAAAAGGCACAATGCCGCCTTAAGTACAAGAATTGAGACTCTTCTTACAGTCGGTGCTTTGAGCATTCCCTGTGAGACCAGTATTAGTTTTCGATACACCACTGCAGGTTCAACGTATTCCTTGGAACATCACATTGACGATGAAACACAGAAATAGCATCGGAATTATATGCAAAAGGCACAATGCCGCCTTAAGTACAAGAATAGAGACTCTTCTTACAGTCGGTGCTTTGAGCAATCCCTGTGAGACCAGTATTAGTTTCCGCTACACCTCTGCAGGTTCAGTTTATTCCTTGGACCTTCACATTGACGATGAAACACAGAAATGGCATCAGAATTAAATACAAAAGGCACAATGCCGCCTTAAGTACAAGAATAGACACTCATCTTACAGTCGGTGCTTTGAGCATTCCCTGTGAGACCAGTATTAGTTTCCGCTACACCTCTGCAGCTTCAGTTTATTCCTTGGACCTTCACATTGACGTTGAAACACAGATATGGCATCGGAATTAAATACAAAAGGCACAATGAAGCCTTTAGTACTAGAATAGAGACTCTTCTTACAGTCGGTGCTTTGAGCATTCCCTGTGAGACAAGTATTAGTTTCCGATACACCACTGCAGGTTCAATGTATTCCTTGGAACTTCACATTGACGATGAAACACAGAAATCGCATCGGAATTAAATACAAAAGGCACAATGCCGCCTTAAGTACAAGAATAGAGACTCTTCTTACAGTCGGTGCTATGAGCATTCATTGTGAGACCAGTATTAGTTTCCGCTACACCTCGTCAGGTTCAATGTATTCCTTGGACCTTCACATTGACGATGATACACAGAAATCGCATCGGAATTAAATACAAAAGGCACAATGCCGCTTTATGTACAAGAATAGAGACTCTTCTTACAGTCGGTGCTTTGAGCATTCCCTGTGAGACCAGTATTAGCTTCCGATACACCTCTGCAGGTTCAGTTTATGCCTTGGAACTCCACATTGACGATGAAACACAGAAATGGCATCGGAATTAAATACAAAAGGCACAATGCCGCCTTAAGTACAAGAATAGAGACTCTTCTTACAGTCGGTGCTTTGAGCATTCCCTGTGAGACCAGTATTAGTTCCCGATACACCACTGCAGGTTCAATGTATTCCTTGGAACTTCACATTGACGATGAAACACAGAAATCGCATCGGAATTACATACAAAAGGCACAATGCCGCCTTAAGTACAAGAATAGAGACTCTTCTTACAGTCGGTGCTTTGAGCATTCCCTGTCAGACCAGTATTAGTTTCCGCTACACCTCTGCAGGTTCAGTTTATTCCTTGGACCTTCACATTGTCGATGAAACACAGAAATCGCATCGGAATTAAATACAAAAGGCACAATGCCGCCTTAAGTACTAGAATAGAGACTCTTCTTACAGTCGGTGCTTTGAGCATTCCCTGTGAGACCAGTATTAGTTTCCGCTACACCTCTGCAGCTTCAGTTTATTCCTTGGACCTTCACATTGACGATGAAACACAGATATGGCATCGGAATTAAATACAAAAGGCACAATGCCGCCTTAAGTACAAGAAAAGAGACTCTTCTTACAGTCGGTGCTTTGAAATTCCCTGTGAGACCAGTATTAGTTTCCGCTACACCTCTGCAGGTTCAGTTTATTCCTTGGACCTTCACATTGACGATGAAACACAGAAATGGCATCGGAATTAAATACAAAAGGCACAAAGCCGCCTAAAGTACAAGAATAGAGACTCTTCTTACAGTCGGTGCTTTGAGCATTCCCTGTGAGACCAGTATTAGTTTCCGATACACCACTGCAGGTTCAATGTATTCCTTGGAACTTCACATTGACGATGAAACACAGAAATCGCATCGGAATTAAATACAAAAGGCACAATGCCGCCTTAAGTACAAGAATAGAGACTCTTCTTACAGTCGGTACTTTGATCATTCCCTGTGAGACCAGTATTAGTTTCCGCTACACCTCTGCAGGTTCAGTTTATTCCTTAGACCTTCACATTGACGATGAAACACAGAAATGGCATCGGAATTAAATACAAAAGGCACAATGCCGCTTTAAGTACAAGAATAGAGACTCTTCCTTCAGTCGGTGTTTTGAGCATTCCCTGTGAGACCAGTATTAGTTTCCGATACACCACTGCAGATTCAATGTATTCCTTGGACCTTCGCATTGATGATGAAACGCAGAAATCGCATCGGAATTAAATACAAAAGGCACAATACCGCCTTAAGTACAAGAATAGAGACTCTTCTTACAGTCGGTGCTTTGAGCATTCCGTGTGAGACCAGTATTAGTTTCCGCTACACCTCTGCAGGTTAAGTTTATTCCTTGGACCTTCACATTGACGATGAAACACAGAAATGGCATCGGGATTAAATACAAAAGGCACAATGCCGCCTTAAGTACAAGAATAGAGACTCTTCTTACAGTCGGTGCTTTGAGCATTCCCTGTGAGACCAGTATTAGTTTCCGATACACCACTGCAGGTTGAATGTATTCCTTGGAACTTCACATTGACGATGAAACACAGAAGTCGCATCGGAATTAAATACAAAAGGCACAATGCCGCCTTAAGTACAAGAATAGTGACTCTTCTTACAGTCGGTGCTTTGAGCATTCCCTGTGAGACCAGTATTAGTTTCCGCTACACCTCTGCAGGTTCAGTTTATTTCTTGGACCTTCACATTGACGATGAAACACAGAAATGGCATCGGAATTAAATACAAAAGGCACAATGCCGCCTTAAGTACAAGAATAGAGACTCTTCTTACAGTCGGTGCTTTGAGCATTCCCTGTGAGACCAGTATTAGTTTCCGATACACCACTGCAGGTTCAATGTATTCCTTGGACCTTCACATTGACGATGAAACACAGAAATCGCATCGGAATTAAATACAAAAGGCACAATGAAGCCTTAAGTACAAGAATAGAGACTCTTCTTACAGTCGGTGCTTTGAGCATTCCCTGTGAGACCAGTATTAGTTTCCGCTACACCTCTGCAGGTTCAGTTTATTCCTTGGACCTTCACATTGACGATGAAACACAGAAATCGCATCGGAATGAAATACAAAAGACACAATGCCGCCTTAAGTACAAGAATAGAGACTCTTCTTACAGTCGGTGCTTCGAGCATTCCCTGTGAGACCAGTATTAGTTTCCGATACACCACTGCAGGTTCAATGTATTCCTTGGAACTTCACATTGACGATGAAACATAGAAATGGCATCGGAATCAAATACAAAAGGCACAATGATGCCTTAAGTACAAGAATAGAGACTCTTCTTACAGTCGGTGCTTTGAGCATTCCCTGTGAGACCAGTATTAGTTTCCGATACACCTCTGCAGGTTCAGTTTATTCCTTGGACTTTCACATTGACGATGAAACACAGAAATGCCATCGGAATTAAATACAAAAGGCACAATGCCGCCTTAAGTACAAGAATAGAGACTCTTCTTACAGTCGGTGCTTTGGGCATTCCCTGTGAGACCAGTATTAGTTTCCGATACACGACTGCAGGTTGAATGTATTCCTTGGATCTTCACATTGACAATGAAACACAGAAATCGCATCGGAATTAAATACAAAACGCACAATGCCGCCATAAGTACAGGAATAGAGACTCTTCCTACAGTCGGTGCTTTGAGCAATCCCTGTGAGTCCAGTATTAGTTTCTGCTACACCTCTGCAGGTTCAGATTATTCTTTGGACCTTCACATTGACGATAAAACACAGAAATGGCATCGTCATTAAATACAAAAGGCACAATGCCGCCTTAAGTACAAGAATAGAGATTCTTCTAACATTCGGTGCTTTGAGCATTCCCTGTGAGACCAGTATTAGTTTAGGCTACACCTCAGCAGGTTAAGTTTATTCCTTGGACCTTCACATTGACGATGAAACACAGAAATGGCATCGGAATTAAATACAAAAGCACAATGCCGCCTTAAGTACAAGAATAGAGACTCATCTTACAGTCTGTGCTTTGAGCATTCCCTGTGAGACCAGTATTAGTTTCCGATACACCACTGCAGGCTGAATGTATTCCTTGGAACTTCACATTGACGATGAAACACAGAAATGGCATCCGAATTAAATACAAAAGGCACAATGCCGAATTAAGTACAAGAATAGAGACTCTTCTTACAGTCGGTGCTTTGAGCATTCCCTGTGAGACCAGTATTAGTTTCCGCTACACCTCTGCAGGTTCAGTTTCTTCCTTGGACCTTCACATTGACGATGAAGCACAGAAATGGCATCGGAATTAAATACAAAAGGCACAATGCCGCCTTAAGTACAAGAATAGAGACTCTTCTTACAGTCGGTGCTTTGAGCATTCCCTGTGAGACCAGTATTAGTTTCCGATACACCACTTCATATTCAATGTATTCCTTGGACCTTCGCATTGATGATGAAACACAGAAATCGCATCGGAATTAGATACAAAAGGCACAATGCCGCCTTAAGTACAAGAATAGAGACTCTTCTTACAGTCGGTGCTTTGAGCATTCCCTGTCAGACCAGTATTAGTTTCCGATACGCCACCGCAGGTTGAATGTATTCCTCGGAACTTCACCTTGACGATGAAACACAGAAATCGCATCGGAATTAAATTCAAAAGGCACAATGCCGCCTTAAGTACAAGAATAGAGACTCTTCTTACAGTCGGTGCTTTGAGCATTCCCTGTGAGACCAGTATTAGTTTCCGCTACACCTCTGCAGGTTCAGTTTATTCCTTGGACCTTCACATTGACGATGAAACACAGAAATGGCATCGGAATTAAATACAAAAGGCACAATGCCGCCTTAAGTACAAGAATAGAGACTCTTCTTACAGTCGGTGCTTTGAGCATTCCCTGTGAGACCAGTATTAGTTTCCGATACACCACTGCAGATTCAATGTATTCCTTGGACCTTCGCATTGATGACGAAACACAGAAATCGCATCGGAATTAAATACAAAAGGCACAATGCCGCCTTAAGTACAAGAATAGAGACTCTTCTTACAGTCGGTGCTTTGAGCATTCCCTGTGAGACCAGTATTAGTTTCCGATACACCACTGCAGGTTCAATGTATTCCTTGGACCTTCACATTGACGATGAAACACAGAAATTGCATTGGAATTAAATACAAAAGTCACAATGCCGCCTTAAGTACAAGAATAGAGACTCTTCTTACAGTCGGTGCCTTGAGCATTCCCTGTGAGACCAGTATTAGTTTCGGCTACACCTCTGCAGGTTCAGTTTATTCCTTGGACCTTCACATTGACGATGAAACACAGAAATCTCATCGGAATTAAATACAAAAGACACAATGCCGCCTTAAGTACAAGAATAGAGACTCTTCTTACAGTCGGTGCTTCGAGCATTCCCTGTGAGACCAGTATTAGTTTCCGATACACCACTGCAGGTTCAATGTATTCCTTGGAACTTCACATTGACGATGAAACACAGAAATGGCATCGGAATCAAATACAAAAGGCACAATGCCGCCTTAAGTACAAGAATAGAGACTCTTCTTACAGTCGGTGCTTTGAGCATTCCCTGTGAGACCAGTATTAGTTTCCGATACACCTCTGCAGGTTCAGTTTATTCCTTGGACCTTCACATTCACGATGAAACACAGAAATGGCATCGGAATTAAATACAAAAGGCACAATGCCGCCTTAAGTACAAGAATAGAGACTCTTCTTACAGTCGGTGCTTTGGGCATTACCTGTGAGACCAGTATTAGTTTCTGATACACCACTGCAGGTTGAATGTATTCCTTGGATCTTCACATTGACAATGAAACACAGAAATCGCATCGGAATTAAATACAAAACGCACAATGCCGCCATAAGTACAGGAATAGTGACTCTTCTTACAGTCGGTGCTTTGAGCAATCCCTGTGAGACCAGTATTAGTTTCCGCTACACCTCTGCAGGTTCAATGTATTCCTTGGACCTTCACATTGACGATGATACACAGAAATCGCATCGGAATTAAATACAAAAGGCACAATGCCGCCTTAAGTACAAGAATAGAGACTCTTCTTACAGTCGGTGCTTTGAGCATTCCCTTTGAGACCAGTATTAGTTTCCCATACACCACTGCAGATTCAATGTATTCCTTGGAACTTCAAATTGACGATGAAACACAGAAATCGCATCGGAATCAAATACAAAAGGCACAATGCCGCCTTAAGTACAAGAATAGAGACTCTTCTTACAGTCGGTGCTTTGAGCATTCCCTGTGAGACCAGTATTAGTTTACGATACACCTCTGCAGCTTCAGTTTATTCCTTGGACCTTCACATTGACGATGAAACACAGAAATGGCATCGGAATTAAATACAAAAGGCACAATGCCGCCTTAAGTACAAGAATAGAGCCTCTTCTTACAGTCGGTGCTTTGAGCATTCCCTGTGAGACCAGTATTAGTTTCCGCTACACCTCTGCAGGTTCTTTTTATTCCTTGGACCTTCACATTGACGATGAAACACAGAAATGGCATCGGAATTAAATACAAAAAGCACAATGGCGCCATAAGTACAAGAATAGAGACTCTTCTTACAGTCGGTGCTCTGAGCATTCCCTGTGAGACCAGTATTAGTTTCCGCTACGCCTCTGCAGGTTCTTTTTATTCCTTGGACCTTCACATTGACTATGAAACACAGAAATCGCATCGGAATTAAATACAAAAGGCACAATGGCGCCATAAGTACAAGAATAGAGACTCTTCTTACAGTCGGTGCTTTGAGCATTCCCTGTGAGACCAGTATTAGTTTCCGATACACCACTGCAGGTTCAATGTATTCCTTGGACCTTCACATTGACGATGAAACACAGAAATCGCATCGGAATTAAATACAAAAGGCACAATGAAGCCTTAAGTACAAGAATAGAGACTCTTCTTACAGTCGGTGCTTTGAGCATTCCCTGTGAGACCAGTATTAGTTTCCGCTACATCTCTGCAGGTTCAGTTTATTCCTTGGACCTTCACATTGACGATGAAACACAGAAATCGCATCGGAATGAAATACAAAAGACACAATGCCGCCTTAAGTACAAGAATAGAGACTCTTCTTACAGTCGGTGCTTCGAGCATTCCCTGTGAGACCAGTGTTAGTTTCCGATACACCACTGCAGGTTCAATGTATTCCTTGGAACTTCACATTGACGATGAAACATAGAAATGGCATCGGAATCAAATACAAAAGGCACAATGATGCCTTAAGTACAAGAATAGAGACTCTTCTTACAGTCGGTGCTTTGAGCATTCCTTGTGAGACCAGTATTAGTTTCCGATACACCTCTGCAGGTTCAGTTTATTCCTTGGACTTTCACATTGACGATGAAACACAGAAATGGCATCGGAATTAAATACAAAAGGCACAATGCCGCCTTAAGTACAAGAATAGAGACTCTTCTTACAGTCGGTGCTTTGGGCATTCCCTGTGAGACCAGTATTAGTTTCCGATACACGACTGCAGGTTGAATGTATTCCTTGGATCTTCACATTGACAATGAAACACAGAAATCGCATCGGAATTAAATACAAAACGCACAATGCCGCCATAAGTACAGGAATAGAGACTCTTCCTACAGTCGGTGCTTTGAGCAATCCCTGTGAGTCCAGTATTAGTTTCTGCTACACCTCTGCAGGTTCAGATTATTCTTTGGACCTTCACATTGACGATAAAACACAGAAATGGCATCGTCATTAAATACAAAAGGCACAATGCCGCCTTAAGTACAAGAATAGAGATTCTTCTAACATTCGGTGCTTTGAGCATTCCCTGTGAGACCAGTATTAGTTTAGGCTACACCTCAGCAGGTTAAGTTTATTCCTTGGACCTTCACATTGACGATGAAACACAGAAATGGCATCGGAATTAAATACAAAAGGCACAATGCCGCCTTAAGTACAAGAATAGAGACTCTTCTTACAGTCTGTGCTTTGAGCATTCCCTGTGAGACCAGTATTAGTTTCCGATACACCACTGCAGGTTGAATGTATTCCTTGGAACTTCACATTGACGATGAAACACAGAAATGGCATCCGAATTAAATACAAAAGGCACAATGCCGCCTTAAGTACAAGAATAGAGACTCTTCTTACAGTCGGTGCTTTGAGCATTCCCTGTGAGACCAGTATTAGTTTCCGCTACACCTCTGCAGGTTCAGTTTATTCCTTGGACCTTCACATTGACGATGAAGCACAGAAATGGCATCGGAATTAAATACAAAAGGCACAATGCCGCCTTAAGTACAAGAATGGAGACTCTTCTTACAGTCGGTGCTTTGAGCATTCCCTGTGAGACCAGTATTAGTTTCCGATACACCACTGCATATTCAATGTATTCCTTGGACCTTCGCATTGATGATGAAACACAGAAATCGCATCGGAATTAGATACAAAAGGCACAATGCCGCCTTAAGTACAAGAATAGAGACTCTTCTTACAGTCGGTGCTTTGAGCATTCCCTGTCAGACCTGTATTAGTTTCCGATACGCCACTGCAGGTTGAATGTATTCCTCGGAACTTCACCTTGACGATGAAACACAGAAATCGCATCGGAATTAAATTCAAAAGGCACAATGCCGCCTTAAGTACAAGAATAGAGACTCTTCTTACAGTCGGTGCTTTGAGCATTCCCTGTGAGACCAGTATTAGTTTCCGCTACACCTCTGCAGGTTCAGTTTATTCCTTGGACCTTCACATTGACGATGAAACACAGAAATGGCATCGGAATTAAATACAAAAGGCACAATGCCGCCTTAAGTACAAGAATAGAGACTCTTCTTACAGTCGGTGCTTTGAGCATTCCCTGTGAGACCAGTATTAGTTTCCGATACACCACTGCAGATTCAATGTATTCCTTGGACCTTCGCATTGATGATGAAACACAGAAATCGCATCGGAATTAAATACAAAAGGCACAATGCCGCCTTAAGTACAAGAATAGAGACTCTTCTTACAGTCGGTGCTTTGAGCATTCCCTGTGAGACCAGTATTAGTTTCCGATACACCACTGCAGGTTCAATGTATTCCTTGGACCTTCACATTGACGATGAAACACAGAAATTGCATTGGATTTAAATACAAAAGTCACAATGCCGCCTTAAGTACAAGAATAGAGACTCTTCTTACAGTCGGTGCCTTGAGCATTCCCTGTGAGACCAGTATTAGTTTCGGCTACACCTCTGCAGGTTCAGTTTATTCCTTGGACCTTCACATTGACGATGAAACACAGAAATCGCATCGGAATTAAATACAAAAGACACAATGCCGCCTTAAGTACAAGAATAGAGACTCTTCTTACAGTCGGTGCTTCGAGCATTCCCTGTGAGACCAGTATTATTTTCCGATACACCACTGCAGGTTCAATGTATTCCTTGGAACTTCACATTGACGATGAAACACAGAAATGGCATCGGAATCAAATACAAAAGGCACAATGCCGCCTTAAGTACAAGAATAGAGACTCTTCTTACCGTCGGTGCTTTGAGCATTCCCTGTGAGACCAGTATTAGTTTCCGATACACCTCTGCAGGTTCAGTTTATTCCTTGGACCTTCACATTCACGATGAAACACAGAAATGGCATCGGAATTAAATACAAAAGGCACAATGCCGCCTTAAGTACAAGAATAGAGACTCTTCTTACAGTCGGTGCTTTGGGCATTACCTGTGAGACCAGTATTAGTTTCCGATACACCACTGCAGGTTGAATGTATTCCTTGGATCTTCACATTGACAATGAAACACAGAAATCGCATCGGAATTAAATACAAAACGCACAATGCCGCCATAAGTACAGGAATAGTGACTCTTCTTACAGTCGGTGCTTTGAGCAATCCCTGTGAGACCAGTATTAGTTTCCGCTACACCTCTGCAGGTTCAATGTATTCCTTGGACCTTCACATTGACGATGATACACAGAAATCGCATCGGAATTAAATACAAAAGGCAAAATGCCGCCTTAAGTACAAGAATAGAGACTCTTCTTACAGTCGGTGCTTTGAGCATTCCCTTTGAGACCAGTATTAGTTTCCCATACACCACTGCAGATTCAATGTATTCCTTGGAACTTCAAATTGACGATGAAACACAGAAATCGCATCGGAATCAAATACAAAAGGCACAATGCCGCCTTAAGTACAAGAATAGAGACTCTTCTTACAGTCGGTGCTTTGAGCATTCCCTGTGAGACCAGTATTAGTTTACGATACACCTCTGCAGCTTCAGTTTATTCCTTGGACCTTCACATTGACAATGAAACACAGAAATGGCATCGGAATTAAATACAAAAGGCACAATGCCGCCTTAAGTACAAGAATAGAGCCTCTTCTTACAGTCGGTGCTTTGAGCAATCCCTGTGAGACCAGTATTAGTTTCCGCTACACCTCTGCAGGTTCTTTTTATTCCTTGGACCTTCACATTGACGATGAAACACAGAAATGGCATCGGAATTAAATACAAAAAGCACAATGGCGCCATAAGTACAAGAATAGAGACTCTTCTTACAGTCGGTGCTATGAGCATTCCCTGTGAGACCAGTATTAGTTTCCGCTACGCCTCTGCAGGTTCTTTTTATTCCTTGGACCCTCACATTGACTATGAAACACAGAAATCGCATCGGAATTAAATACAAAAGGCACAATGGCGCCATAAGTACAAGAATAGAGACTCTTCTTACAGTCGGTGCTTTGAGCATTCCCTGTGAGACCAGTATTAGTTTCCGATACACCACTGCAGGTTCAATGTATTCCTTGGAACTTCACATTGACGATGAAACACAGAAATCGCATCGGAATTAAATACAAAAGGCACAATGCCGCCTTAAGTACAAGAATAGAGAATCTTCTTACAGTCGGTGCTTTGAGCATTCCCTGTGAGACCGGTATTAGTTTCCGCTACACCTCTGCAGGTTCTTTTTATTCCTTGGACCTTCACATTGACGATGAAACACAGAAATGGCATCGGAATTAAATACAAAAAGCACAATGGCGCCATAAGTACAAGAATAGAGACTCTTCTTACAGTCGGTGCTATGAGCATTCCCTGTGAGACCAGTATTAGTTTCCGCTACGCCTCTGCAGGTTCTTTTTATTCCTTGGACCTTCACATTGACTATGAAACACAGAAATCGCATCGGAATTAAATACAGAAGGCACAATGGCGCCATAAGTACAAGAATAGAGACTCTTCTTACAGTCGGTGCTTTGAGCATTCCCTGTGAGACCAGTATTAGTTTCCGATACACCACTGCAGGTTCAATGTATTCCTTGGAACTTCACATTGACGATGAAACACAGAAATCGCATCGGAATTAAATACAAAAGGCACAATGCCGCCTTAAGTACAAGAATAGAGAATCTTCTTACAGTCGGTGCTTTGAGCATTCCCTGTGAGACCGGTATTAGTTTCCGCTACACCTCTGCTGGTTCTTTTTATTCCTTGGACCTTCACATTGACGATGAAACACAGAAATGGCATCGGAATTAAATACAAAAGGCACAATGGCGCCATAAGTACAAGAATAGAGACTCTTCTTACAGTCGGTGCTTTGAGCATTCCCTGTGAGACCAGTATTAATTTCCGCTACACCTCTGCAGGTTCTTTTTATTCCTTGGACCTTCACATTGACGATGAAACACAGAAATGGCATCGGAATTAAATACAAAAGTCACAATGCCGCCTTAAGTACAAGAATAGAGACTCTTCTTACAGTCGGTGCTTTGGGCATTACCTGTGAGACCAGTATTAGTTTCCGATACACCACTGCAGGTTGTATGTATTCCTTGGTTCTTCACATTGACAATGAAACACAGAAATCGCATCGGAATTAAATACAAAACGCACAATGCCGCCATAAGTACAGGAATAGTGACTCTTCTTACAGTCGGTGCTTTGAGCAATCCCTGTGAGACCAGTATTAGTTTCCGCTACACCTCTGCAGGTTCAATGTATTCCTTGGACCTTCACATTGACGATGATACACAGAAATCGCATCGGAATTAAATACAAAAGGCACAATGCCGCCTTAAGTACAAGAATAGAGACTCTTCTTACAGTCGGTGCTTTGCGCATTCCCTTTGAGACCAGTATTAGTTTCCCATACACCACTGCAGGTTCAATGTATTCCTTGGAACTTCAAATTGACGATGAAACACAGAAATCGCATCGGAATCAAATACAAAAGGCACAATGCCGCCTTAAGTACAAGAATAGAGACTCTTCTTACAGTCGGTGCTTTGAGCATTCCCTGTGAGACCAGTATTAGTTTACGATACACCTCTGCAGCTTCAGTTTATTCCTTGGACCTTCACATTGACGATGAAACACAGAAATGGCATCGGAATTAAATACAAAAGGCACAATGCCGCCTTAAGTACAAGAATAGAGCCTCTTCTTACAGTCGGTGCTTTGAGCATTCCCTGTGAGACCAGTATTAGTTTCCAATACACCACTGCAGATTGAATATATTACTTGGATCTTCACATCGACAATGAAACACCGAAATCGCATCGGAATTAAATACAAAACACACAATGCCGCCATAAGTACAGGAATAGAGACTCTCCTTACAGTCGGTGCTTTGAGCATTCAATTTTGAGACCAGTATTAGTTTCCCATACACCACTGCAGGTTCAATGTATTCCTTGGAACTTGACATTGACGATGAAACACAGAAATCGCATCGGAATCAAATACAAAAGGCACAATACCGCCTTAAGTACAAGAATAGAGACTCTTCTTACAGTCGGTGTTTTGAGCATTCCCTGTGAGACCATTATTAGTTACCGATACACCTCTGCAGGTTCAGTTTATTACTTGGACCTTCACACTGACGATGAAACACAGAAATGGCATCGGAATTAAATACAAAAGGCGCAATGCCGCCTTAAGTACAAGAATAGAGCCTCTTCTTACAGTCGGTGCTTTGAGCATTCCCTGTGAGACCAGTATTAGTTTCCGCTACACCTCTGCAGGTTCTTTTTTTCCTTGGACCTTCACATTGACGATGAAACACAGAAATGGCATCGGAATTAAATACAACAGGCACAATGGCGCCATAAGTACAAGAATAGAGACTCTTCTTACAGTCGGTGCTTTGAGCATTCCCTGTGAGACCAGTAATAGTATCCGATACACACTGCAGGTTCAATCTATTCCTTGGACATACACATTGACGATGAAACACAGAAATTACATCGGAATTAAATACAAAAGGAACAATGCCGCCTTAAGTACAAGAATAGAGACTCTTCTTACAGTCGGTGCTTTGAGCATTCCCTGTGAGACCAGTATTAGTTTCCGATACACCTCTGCAGGTTCAGTTTATTCCTTGGACCTTCACATTCACGATGAAACACAGAAATGGCATCGGAATTAAATACAAAAGGCACAATGCCGCCTTAAGTACAAGAATAGAGACTCTTCTTACAGTCGGTGCTTTGGGCATTACCTGTGAGACCAGTATTAGTTTCCGATACACCACTGCAGGTCGAATGTATTCCTTGGATCTTCACATTGACAATGAAACACAGAAATCGCATCGGAATTAAATACAAAACGCACAATGCCGCCATAAGTACAGGAATAGTGACTCTTCTTACAGTCGGTGCTTTGAGCAATCCCTGTGAGACCAGTATTAGTTTCCGCTACACCTCTGCAGGTTCAATGTATTCCTTGGACCTTCACATTGACGATGATACACAGAAATCGCATCGGAATTAAATACAAAAGGCACAATGCCGCCTTAAGTACAAGAATAGAGACTCTTCTTACAGTCGGTGCTTTGAGCATTCCCTTTAAGACCAGTATTAGTTTCCCATACACCACTGCAGATTCAATGTATTCCTTGGAACTTCAAATTGACGATGAAACACAGAAATCGCATCGGAATCAAATACAAAAGGCACAATGCCGCCTTAAGTACAAGAATAGAGACTCTTCTTACAGTCGGTGCTTTGAGCATTCCCTGTGAGACCAGTATTAGTTTACGATACACCTCTGCAGCTTCAGTTTATTCCTTGGACCTTCACATTGACGATGAAACACAGAAATGGCATCGGAATTAAATACAAAAGGCACAATGCCGCCTTAAGTACAAGAATAGAGCCTCTTCTTACAGTCGGTGCTTTGAGCAATCCCTGTGAGACCAGTATTAGTTTCCGCTACACCTCTGCAGGTTCTTTTTATTCCTTGGACCTTCACATTGACGATGAAACACAGAAATGGCATCGGAATTAAATACAAAAAGCACAATGGCGCCATAAGTACAAGAATAGAGACTCTTCTTACAGTCGGTGCTATGAGCATTCCCTGTGAGACCAGTATTAGTTTCCGCTACGCCTCTGCAGGTTCTTTTTATTCCTTGGACCTTCACATTGACTATGAAACACAGAAATCGCATCGGAATTAAATACAAAAGGCACAATGGCGCCATAAGTACAAGAATAGAGACTCTTCTTACAGTCGGTGCTTTGAGCATTCCCTGTGAGACCAGTATTAGTTTCCGATACACCACTGCAGGTTCAATGTATTCCTTGGAACTTCACATTGACGATGAAACACAGAAATCGCATCGGAATTAAATACAAAAGGCACAATGCCGCCTTAAGTACAAGAATAGAGAATCTTCTTACAGTCGGTGCTTTGAGCATTCCCTGTGAGACCGGTATTAGTTTCCGCTACACCTCTGCAGGTTCTTTTTATTCCTTGGACCTTCACATTGACGATGAAACACAGAAATGGCATCGGAATTAAATACAAAAAGCACAATGGCGCCATAAGTACAAGAATAGAGACTCTTCTTACAGTCGGTGCTATGAGCATTCCCTGTGAGACCAGTATTAGTTTCCGCTACGCCTCTGCAGGTTCTTTTTATTCCTTTGACCTTCACATTGACTATGAAACACAGAAATCGCATCGGAATTAAATACAGAAGGCACAATGGCGCCATAAGTACAAGAATAGAGACTCTTCTTACAGTCGGTGCTTTGAGCATTCCCTGTGAGACCAGTATTAGTTTCCGATACACCACTGCAGGTTCAATGTATTCCTTGGAACTTCACATTGACGATGAAACACAGAAATCGCATCGGAATTAAATACAAAAGGCACAATGCCGCCTTAAGTACAAGAATAGAGAATCTTCTTACAGTCGGTGCTTTGAGCATTCCCTGTGAGACCGGTATTAGTTTCCGCTACACCTCTGCTGGTTCTTTTTATTCCTTGGACCTTCACATTGACGATGAAACACAGAAATGGCATCGGAATTAAATACAAAAGGCACAATGGCGCCATAAGTACAAGAATAGAGACTCTTCTTACAGTCGGTGCTTTGAGCATTCCCTGTGAGACCAGTATTAATTTCCGCTACACCTCTGCAGGTTCTTTTTATTCCTTGGACCTTCACATTGACGATGAAACACAGAAATGGCATCGGAATTAAATACAAAAGTCACAATGCCGCCTTAAGTACAAGAATAGAGACTCTTCTTACAGTCGGTGCTTTGGGCATTACCTGTGAGACCAGTATTAGTTTCCGATACACCACTGCAGGTTGTATGTATTCCTTGGATCTTCACATTGACAATGAAACACAGAAATCGCATCGGAATTAAATACAAAACGCACAATGCCGCCATAAGTACAGGAATAGTGACTCTTCTTACAGTCGGTGCTTTGAGCAATCCCTGTGAGACCAGTATTAGTTTCCGCTACACCTCTGCAGGTTCAATGTATTCCTTGGACCTTCACATTGACGATGATACACAGAAATCGCATCGGAATTAAATACAAAAGGCACAATGCCGCCTTAAGTACAAGAATAGAGACTCTTCTTACAGTCGGTGCTTTGCGCATTCCCTGTGAGACCAGTATTAGTTTACGATACACCTCTGCAGCTTCAGTTTATTCCTTGGACCTTCACATTGACGATGAAACACAGAAATGGCATCGGAATTAAATACAAAAGGCACAATGCCGCCTTAAGTACAAGAATAGAGCCTCTTCTTACAGTCGGTGCTTTGAGCATTCCCTGTGAGACCAGTATTAGTTTCCAATACACCACTGCAGATTGAATATATTCCTTGGATCTTCACATCGACAATGAAACACCGAAATCGCATCGGAATTAAATACAAAACACACAATGCCGCCATAAGTACAGGAATAGAGACTCTCCTTACAGTCGGTGCTTTGAGCATTCAATTTTGAGACCAGTATTAGTTTCCCATACACCACTGCAGGTTCAATGTATTCCTTGGAACTTCACATTGACGATGAAACACAGAAATCGCATCGGAATCAAATACAAAAGGCACAATGCCGCCTTAAGTACAAGAATAGAGACTCTTCTTACAGTCGGTGCTTTGAGCATTCCCTTTGAGACCAGTATTAGTTTCCCATACACCACTGCAGGTTCAATGTATTCCTTGGAACTTCAAATGGACGATGAAACACAGAAATCGCATCGGAATCAAATACAAAAGGCACAATGCCGCCTTAAGTACAAGAATAGAGACTCTTCTTACAGTCGGTGCTTTGAGCATTCCCTGTGAGACCAGTATTAGTTTACGATACACCTGTGCAGCTTCAGTTTATTCCTTGGACCTTCACATTGACGATGAAACACAGAAATGGCATCGGAATTAAATACAAAAGGCACAATGCCGCCTTAAGTACAAGAATAGAGCCTCTTCTTACAGTCGGTGCTTTGAGCATTCCCTGTGAGACCAGTATTAGTTTCCGCTACACCTCTGCAGGTTCTTTTTATTCCTTGGACCTTTACATTGACGATGAAACACAGAAATGGCATCGGAATTAAATACAAAAAGCACAATGGCTCCATAAGTACAAGAATAGAGACTCTTCTTACAGTCGGTGCTTTGAGCATTCCCTGTGAGACCAGTAATAGTATCCGATACACACTGCAGGTTCAATCTATTCCTTGGACATACACATTGACGATGAAACACAGAAATTACATCGGAATTAAATACAAAAGGAACAATGCCGCCTTAAGTACAAGAATAGAGATTCTTCTTACAGTCGGTGCTTTGAGCATTCCCTGTGAGACCAGTATTAGTTTCCGCTACACCTCAGCAGGTTCAGTTTTTTTCCTTGGACCTTCACTTTGACGATGAAACACAGAAATGGCATCGGAATTAAATACAAAAGGCACAATGGCGCCATAAGTACAATAATAGAGACTCTTCTTACAGTCGGTGCTTTGAGCATTCCCTGTGAGACCAGTATTAGTTTCCGCTACACCTCTGCAGGTTCTTTTTATTCCTTGGACCTTCACATTGACGATGAAACACAGAAATGGCATCGGAATTAAATACAAAAGGCACAATGGCGCCATAAGTACAAGAATAGAGACTTTTCTAACAGTCGGTGCTTTGGGCGTTCCCTGTGAGACCAGTATTTGTTCCCGATACACCACTGCAGGTTGAATGTATTCCTTGGATCTTCACATTGACAATGAAACACAGAAATCGCATCGGAATTAAATACAAAACGCACAATGCCGCCATAAGTACAGGAATAGAGACTCTTCTTACAGTCGGTGCTTTGAGCATTCCCTGTGAGACCAGTATTAGTTTCCGCTACACATCTGCAGGTTCAATGTATTCCTTGGACCTTCACATTGTCGATGATACATAGAAATCGCATCGGAATTACATACAAAAGGCACAATGCCGCCTTAAGTACAAGAATAGAGACTCTTCTTACAGTCGGTGCTTTGAGCATTCCCTTTGAGACCAGTATTACTTTCCCATACACCACTGCAGGTTCAATGCATTCCTTGGAACTTCACATTGACGATGAAACACAGAAATCGCATCGGAATCAAATACAAAAGGCACAATGCCGCCTTAAGTACAAGAATAGAGACTCTTCTTACAGTCGGTGCTTTGAGCATTCCCTGTGAGACCATTATTAGTTTCCGATACACCTCTGCAGGTTCAGTTTATTCCTTGGACTTTCACATTGACGATGAAACACAGAAATGGCATCGGAATTAAATACAAAAGGCACAATGCTGCCTTAAGTACAAGATTAGAGCCTCTTCTTACAGTCGTTGCTTTGAGCATTCCCTGTGAGACCAGTATTAGTTTCCGCTACACCTCTGCAGGTTCTTTTTATTCCTTGGACCTTCACATTGACGATGAAACACAGAGATGGCATCGGAATTAAATACAAAAGGCACAATGGCGCCATAAGTACAAGAATAGAGACTCTTCTTACAGTCGGTGCTTTGAGCCTTCCCTGTGATACCAGTAATAGTATCCGATACACCACTGCAGGTTCAATCTACTCCTTGGACATACACATTGACGATGAAACACAGAAATTACATCGGAATTAAATACAAAAGGAACAATGCCGCCTTAAGTACAAGAATAGAGATTGTTCTTACAGTCGGTGCTTTGAGCATTCCCTGTGAGACCAGTATTAGTTTCCGCTACACCTCAGCAGGTTCAGTTTTTTTCCTTGGACCTTCACATTGACGATGAAACACAGAAATGGCATCGGAATTAAATACAAAGGCACAATGCCGCCTTAAGTACAAGAATAGAGACTCTTCTTACAATCGGTGCTTTGAGCATTCCCTGTGAGGCCAGTATTAGTTTCCGATGCACCACTGCAGGTTCAATGTATTCCTTGGACTTTCACATTGACGATGAAACACAGAAATGGCATCTGAATTAAATACAAAAGGCACAATGCCGCCTTAAGTACAAGAATAGAGACTCTTCTTACAGTCGGTGCTTTGGGCATTACCTGTGAGACCAGTTTTAGTTTCCGATACACCACTGCAGGTTGAATGTATTCCTTGGATCTTCACATTGACAATGAAACACAGAAATCGCATCGGAATTAAATACAAAACGCACAATGCCGCCATAAGTACAAGAATAGAGACTCTTCTTACAGTCGGTGCTTTGAGCATTCCCTTTGAGACCAGTATTAGTTTCCCATACACCACTGCAGGTTCAATGTATTCCTTGGAACTTCAAATTGACGATGAAACACAGAAATCGCATCGGAATCAAATACAAAAGGCACAATGCCGCCTTAAGTACAAGAATAGAGACTCTTCTTACAGTCGGTGCTTTGAGCATTCCCTGTGAGACCAGTATTAGTTTACGATACACCTCTGCAGCTTCAGTTTATTCCTTGGACCTTCACATTGACGATGAAACACAGAAATGGCATCGGAATTAAATACAAAAGGCACAATGCCGCCTTAAGTACAAGAATAGAGCCTCTTCTTACAGTCGGTGCTTTGAGCATTCCCTGTGAGACCAGTATTAGTTTCCAATACACCACTGCAGATTGAATATATTCCTTGGATCTTCACATCGACAATGAAACACCGAAATCGCATCGGAATTAAATACAAAACACACAATGCCGCCATAAGTACAGGAATAGAGACTCTCCTTACAGTCGGTGCTTTGAGCATTCAATTTTGAGACCAGTATTAGTTTCCCATACACCACTGCAGGTTCAATGTATTCCTTGGAACTTGACATTGACGATGAAACACAGAAATCGCATCGGAATCAAATACAAAAGGCACAATGCCGCCCTAAGTACAAGAATAGAGACTCTTCTTACAGTCGGTGTTTTGAGCATTCCCTGTGAGACCATTATTAGTTACCGATACACCTCTGCAGGTTCAGTTTATTACTTGGACCTTCACACTGACGATGAAACACAGAAATGGCATCGGAATTAAATACAAAAGGCGCAATGCCGCCTTAAGTACAAGAATAGAGCCTCTTCTTACAGTCGGTGCTTTGAGCATTCCCTGTGAGACCAGTATTAGTTTCCGCTACACCTCTGCAGGTTCTTTTTTTCCTTGGACCTTCACATTGACGATGAAACACAGAAATGGCATCGGAATTAAATACAACAGGCACAATGGCGCCATAAGTACAAGAATAGAGACTCTTCTTACAGTCGGTGCTTTGAGCATTCCCTGTGAGACCAGTAATAGTATCCGATACACACTGCAGGTTCAATCTATTCCTTGGACATACACATTGACGATGAAACACAGAAATTACATCGGAATTAAATACAAAAGGAACAATGCCGACTTAAGTACAAGAATAGAGATTCTTCTTACAGTCGGTGCTTTGAGCATTCCCTGTGAGACCAGTATTAGTTTCCGCTACACCTCAGCAGGTTCAGTTTTTTTCCTTGGACCTTCACTTTGACGATGAAACACAGAAATGGCATCGGAATTAAATACAAAAGGCACAATGGCGCCATAAGTAAAAGAATAGAGACTCTTCTTACAGTCGGTGCTTTGAGCATTCCCTGTGAGACCAGTATTAGTTTCCGCTACACCTCTGCAGGTTCTTTTTATTCCTTGGACTTTCACATTGACGATGAAACACAGAAATGGCATCGGAATCAAATACAAAAGGCACAATGGCGCCATACGTACAAGAATAGAGACTTTTCTAACAGTCGGTGCTTTGGGCATTCCCTGTGAGACCAGTATTTGTTCCCGATACACCACTGCAGGTTGAATGTATTCCTTGGATCTTCACATTGACAATGAATCACAGAAATCGCATCGGAATTAAATACAAAACGCACAATGCCGCCATAAGTACAGGAATAGAGACTCTTCTTACAGTCGGTGCTTTGAGCATTCCCTGTGAGACCAGTATTAGTTTCCGCTACACCTCTGCAGGTTCAATGTATTCCTTGGACCTTCACATTGTCATTGATACATAGAAATCGCATCGGAATTACATACAAAAGGCACAATGCCGCCTTAAGTACAAGAATAGAGACTCTTCTTACAGTCGGTGCTTTGAGCATTCCCTTTGAGAGAAGTATCAGTTTCCCATACACCACTGCAGGTTCAATGCATTCCTTGGAACTTCACATTGACGATGAAACACAGAAATCGCATCGGAATCAAATACAAAAGGCACAATGCCGCCTTAAGTACAAGAATAGAGACTCTTCTTACAGTCGGTGCTTTGAGCATTCCCTTTGAGACCAGTATTAGTTTCCCATACACCACTGCAGGTTCAGTGTATTCCTTGGAACTTCAAATGGACGATGAAACACAGAAATCGCATCGGAATCAAATACAAAAGGCACAATGCCGCCTTAAGTACAAGAATAGAGACTCTTCTTACAGTCGGTGCTTTGAGCATTCCCTGTGAGACCAGTATTAGTTTACGATACACCTGTGCAGCTTCAGTTTATTCCTTGGACCTTCACATTGACGATGAAACACAGAAATGGCATCGGAATTAAATACAAAAGGCACAATGCCGCCTTAAGTACAAGAATAGAGCCTCTTCTTACAGTCGGTGCTTTGAGCATTCCCTGTGAGACCAGTATTAGTTTCCGCTACACCTCTGCAGGTTCTTTTTATTCCTTGGACCTTTACATTGACGATGAAACACAGAAATGGCATCGGAATTAAATACAAAAAGCACAATGGCTCCATAAGTACAAGAATAGAGACTCTTCTTACAGTCGGTGCTTTGAGCATTCCCTGTGAGACCAGTAATAGTATCCGATACACACTGCAGGTTCAATCTATTCCTTGGACATACACATTGACGATGAAACACAGAAATTACATCGGAATTAAATACAAAAGGAACAATGCCGCCTTAAGTACAAGAATAGAGATTCTTCTTACAGTCGGTGCTTTGAGCATTCCCTGTGAGACCAGTATTAGTTTCCGCTACACCTCAGCAGGTTCAGTTTTTTTCCTTGGACCTTCACTTTGACGATGAAACACAGAAATGGCATCGGAATTAAATACAAAAGGCACAATGGCGCCATAAGTACAATAATAGAGACTCTTCTTACAGTCGGTGCTTTGAGCATTCCCTGTGAGACCAGTATTAGTTTCCGCTACACCTCTGCAGGTTCTTTTTATTCCATGGACCTTCACATTGACGATGAAACACAGAAATGGCATCGGAATTAAATACAAAAGGCACAATGGCGCCATAAGTACAAGAATAGAGACTTTTCTAACAGTCGGTGCCTTGGGCATTCCCTGTGAGACCAGTATTTGTTCCCGATACACCACTGCAGGTTGAATGTATTCCTTGGATCTTCACATTGACAATGAAACACAGAAATCGCATCGGAATTAAATACAAAACGCACAATGCCGATATAAGTACAGGAATAGAGACTCTTCTTACAGTCGGTGCTTTGAGCATTCCCTGTGAGACCAGTATTAGTTTCCGCTACACATCTGCAGGTTCAATGTATTCCTTGGACCTTCACATTGTCGATGATACATAGAAATCGCATCGGAATTACATACAAAAGGCACAGTGCCGCCTTAAGTACAAGAATAGAGACTCTTCTTACAGTCGGTGCTTTGAGCATTCCCTTTGAGACCAGTATTAGTTTCCCATACACCACTGCAGGTTCAATGCATTCCTTGGAACTTCACATTGACGATGAAACACAGAAATCGCATCGGAATCAAATACAAAAGGCACAATGCCGCCTTAAGTACAAGAATAGAGACTCTTCTTACAGTCGGTGCTTTGAGCATTCCCTGTGAGACCATTATTAGTTTCCGATACACCTCTGCAGGTTCAGTTTATTCCTTGGACTTTCACATTGACGATGAAACACAGAAATGGCATCGGAATTAAATACAAAAGGCACAATGCTGCCTTAAGTACAAGATTAGAGCCTCTTCTTACAGTCGTTGCTTTGAGCATTCCCTGTGAGACCAGTATTAGTTTCCGCTACACCTCTGCAGGTTCTTTTTATTCCTTGGACCTTCACATTGACGATGAAACACAGAGATGGCATCGGAATTAAATACAAAAGGCACAATGGCGCCATAAGTACAAGAATAGAGACTCTTCTTACAGTCGGTGCTTTGAGCCTTCCCTGAGAGTCCAGTAATAGTATCCGATACACCACTGCAGGTTCAATCTACTCCTTGGACATACACATTGACGATGAAACACAGAAATTACATCGGAATTAAATACAAAAGGAACAATGCCGCCTTAAGTACAAGAATAGAGATTGTTCTTACAGTCGGTGCTTTGAGCATTCCCTGTGAGACCAGTATTAGTTTCCGCTACACCTCAGCAGGTTCAGTTTTTTTCCTTGGACCTTCACATTGACGATGAAACACAGAAATGGCATCGGAATTAAATACAAAGGCACAATGCCGCCTTAAGTACAAGAATAGAGACTCTTCTTACAATCGGTGCTTTGAGCATTCCCTGTGAGGCCAGTATTAGTTTCCGATGCACCACTGCAGGTTCAATGTATTCCTTGGACTTTCACATTGACGATGAAACACAGAAATGGCATCTGAATTAAATACAAAAGGCACAATGCCGCCTTAAGTACAAGAATAGAGACTCTTCTTACAGTCGGTGCTTTGGGCATTACCTGTGAGACCAGTTTTAGTTTCCGATACACCACTGCAGGTTGAATGTATTCCTTGGATCTTCACATTGACAATGAAACACAGAAATCGCATCGGAATTAAATACAAAACGCACAATGCCGCCATAAGTACAAGAAGAGAGACTCTTCTTACAGTCGGTGCTTTGAGCATTCCCTTTGAGACCAGTATTAGTTTCCCATACACCACTGCAGGTTCAATGTATTCCTTGGAACTTCGCATTGATGATGAAACACAGAAATCGCATCGGAATTAAATACAAGAGGCACAATGCCGCCTTAAGTACAAGAATAGAGACTCCTCTTACAGTCGGTGCTTTGAGCATTCCCTGTGAGACCAGTATTAGTTTCCGCTACACCTCTGCAGGTTCAGTTTATTCCTTGGACCTTCACATTGACGATGAAAAACAGAAATGGCATCGTCATTAAATACAAAAGGCACAATGCCGCCTTAGGTACAAGAATAGAGACTCTTCTTACAGTCGGTGCTTTGGGCATTCCCTGTGAGACCAGTATTAGTTTCCGATTCACCACTGCAGGTTGAATGTATTCCTTGGATCTTCACATTGACGATGAAACACAGAAATGGCATCGGAATTAAATACAAAGGGCACAATGCCGCCTTAAGTACAAGAATAGAGACTCTTCTTACAATCGGTGCTTTGAGCATTCCCTGTGAGGCCAGTATTAGTTTCCGATGCACCACTGCAGGTTCAATGTATTCCTTGGACTTTCGCATTGATGATGAAACACAGAAATCGCATCGGAATTAAATACAAGAGGCACAATGCCGCCTTAAGTACAAGAATAGAGACTCTTCTTACAGTCGGTGCTTTGAGCATTCCCTGTGAGACCAGTATTAGTTTCCGCTACACCTCTGCAGGTTCAGTTTATTCCTTGGACCTTCACATTGACGATGAAAAACAGAAATGGCATCGTCATTAAATACAAAAGGCACAATGCCGCCTTAGGTACAAGAATAGAGACTCTTCTTACAGTCGGTGCTTTGGGCATTCCCTGTGAGACCAGTATTAGTTTCCAATACACCACTGCAGGTTGAATGTATTCCTTGGATCTTCACATTGACGATGAAACACAGAAATGGCATCGGAATTAAATACAAAGGGCACAATGCCGCCTTAAGTACAAGAATAGAGACTCTTCTTACAATCGGTGCTTTGAGCATTCCCTGTGAGGCCAGTATTAGTTTCCGATGCACCACTGCAGGTTCAATGTATTCCATGGACTTTCACATTGACGATGAAACACAGAAATGGCATCGGAATTAAATACAAAAGGCACAATGCCGCCTTAAGTACAAGAATAGAGACTCTTCTTGCAGTCGGTGATTTGGGCATTACCTGTGAGACCAGTATTAGTTTCCGATACACCACTGCAGGTTGAATGTATTCCTTGGATCTTCACATTGACAATGAAACACAGAAATCGCATCGGAATTAAATACAAAACGCACAATGCCGCCATAAGTACAGGAAAAGAGACTCTTCTTACAGTCGGTGCTTTGAGCAATCCCTGTGAGATCAGTATTAGTTTCCGCAACACCTCTGCAGGTTCAATGTATTCCTTGGACCTTCACATTGACGATGATACACAGAAATCGCATCGGAATTAAATACAAAAGGCACAATGCCGCCTTAAGTACAAGAATAGAGACTCTTCTTACAGCCGGTGCTTTGAGCATTCCCTGTGAGACAATTATTAGTTTCCGATACACCTCTGCAGCTTCAGTTTATTCCTTGGACCTTCACATTGACAATGAAACACAGAAATGGCATCGGAATTAAATACAAAAGGCACAATGCCGCCTCAAGTACAAGAATAGAGCCTCTTCTTACAGTCGGTGCTTTGAGCATTCCCTGTGAGACCAGTATTAGTTTCCGCTACACCTCTGCAGGTTCTTTTTATTCCTTGGACCTTCACATTGACGATGAAACACAGAAATGGCATCGGAATTAAATACAAAAAGCACAATGGCGCCATAAGTACAAGAATAGAGGCTCTTCTTACAGTCGGTGCTATGAGCATTCCCTGTGAGACCTGTATTAGTTTCCGCTACACCTCTGCAGGTTCTTTTTATTCCTTGGACCTTCATATTGACGATGAAACACAGAAATCGCATCGGAATTAAATACAAAAGGCACAATGGCGCCATAAGTACAAGAATAGAGACTCTTCTTATAGTCGGTGCTTTGAGCATTCCCTGTGAGACCAGTATTAGTTTCCGATACACCACTGCAGGTTCAATGTATTCCTTGGAACTTCACATTGACGATGAAACACAGAAATCGCATCGGAATTAAATACAAAAGGCACAATGCCGCCTTAAGTACAAGAATAGAGAATCTTCTTACAGTCGGTACTTTGAGCATTCCCTGTGAGACCAGTATTAGTTTCCGCTACACCTCTGCAGGTTCTTTTTATTCCTTGGACCTTCACATTGACGATGAAACACAGAAATGGCATCGGAATTAAATACAAAAGGCACAATGGCGCCATAAGTACAAGAATAGAGACTCTTCTTACAGTCGGTGCTTTGGGCATTACCTGTGAGACCAGTATTAGTTTCCGATACACCACTGCAGGTTGAATGTATTCCTTGGATCTTCACATTGACGATGAAACACAGAAATGGCATCGGAATTAAATACAAAGGGCACAATGCCGCCTTAAGTACAAGAATAGAGACTCTTCTTACAATCGGTGCTTTGAGCATTCCCTGTGAGGCCAGTATTAGTTTCCGATGCACCACTGCAGGTTCAATGTATTCCTTGGACTTTCACATTGACGATGAAACACAGAAATGGCATCGGAATTAAATACAAAAGGCACAATGCCGCCTTAAGTACAAGAATAGAGACTCTTCTTACAGTCGGTGCTTTGGGCATTACCTGTGAGACCAGTATTAGTTTCCGATACACCACTGCAGGTTGAATGTATTCCTTGGATCTTCACATTGACAATGAAACACAGAAATCGCATCGGAATTAAATACAAAACGCACAATGCCTCCATAAGTACAGGAATAGAGACTCTTCTTACAGTCGGTGCTTTGAGCAATCCCTGTGAAATCAGTATTAGTTTCCGCAACACCTCTGCAGGTTCAATGTATTCCTTGGACCTTCACATTGACGATGATACACAGAAATCGCATCGGAATTAAATACAAAAGGCAAAATGCCGCCTTAAGTACAAGAATAGAGACTCTTCTTACAGTCGGTGCTTTGAGCATTCCCTGTGAGACAATTATTAGTTTCCGATACACCTCTGCAGGTTCAGTTAATTCCTTGGACCTTCACATTGACGATGAAACACAGAAATGGCATCGGAATTAAATACAAAAGGCACAATGCCGCCTTAAGTACAAGAATAGAGCCTCTTCTTACAGTCGGTGCTTTGAGCATTCCCTGTGAGACCAGTATTAGTTTCCGCTACACCTCTGCAGGTTCTTTTTATTCCTTGGACCTTCACATTGACGATGAAACACAGAAATGGCATCGGAATTAAATACAAAAAGCACAATGGCGCCATAAGTACAAGAATAGAGACTCTTCTTACAGTCGGTGCTATAAGCATTCCCTGTGAGACCTGTATTAGTTTCCGCTACACCTCGGCAGGTTCTTTTTATTCCTTGGACCTTCACATTGACAATGAAACACAGAAATCGCATCGGAATTAAATACAAAAGGCACAATGTCGCCATAAGTACAAGAATAGAGACTCTTCTTACAGTCGGTGCTTTGAGCATTCCCTGTGAGACCAGTATTAGTTTCCGATACACCACTGCAGGTTCAATGTATTCCTTGGAACTTCACATTGACGATGAAACACAGAAATCGCATCGGAATTAAATACAAAAGGCACAATGCCGCCTTAAGTACAAGAATAGCGAATCTTCTTACAGTCGGTGCTTTGAGCATTCCCTGTGAGACCAGTATTAGTTTCCGCTACACCTCTGCAGGTTCTTTTTATTCCTTGGACCTTCACATTGACGATGAAACACAGAAATGGCATCGGAATTAAATACAAAAGGCACAATGGCGCCATAAGTACAAGAATAGAGACTCTTCTTACAGTCGGTGCTTTGAGCATTCCCTGTGAGACCAGTATTAGTTTCCGCTACACCTCTGCAGGTTCTTTTTATTCCTTGGACCTTCACATTGACGATGAAACACAGAAATGGCATCGGAATTAAATACAAAAGGCACAATGGCGCCATAAGTACAAGAAATGAGACTCTTCTTACAGTCGGTGCTTTGGGCATTCCCTGTGAGACCAGTATTAGTTTCCGATACACCACTGCAGGTTGAATGTATTCCTTATATCTTCACATCGACAATGAAACACCGAAATCGCATCGGAATTAAATACAAAACGCACAATGCCGCCATAAGTACAGGAATAGAGACTCTTCTTACAGTCGGTGCTTTGAGCATTCCCTTTTGAGACCAGTATTAGTTTCCCATACACCACTGCAGGTTCAATGTATTCCTTGGAACTTGACATTGACGATGAAACACAGAAATCGCATCGGAATCAAATACAAAAGGCACAATGCCGCCTTAAGTACAAGAATAGAGACTCTTCTTACAGTCGGTGCTTTGAGCATTCCCTGTGAGACCAGTATTAGTTTCCGCTACACCTCAGCAGGTTCAGTTTTTTTCCTTGGACCTTCACTTTGACGATGAAACACAGAAATGGCATCGGAATTAAATACAAAAGGCACAATGGCGCCATAAGTACAAGAATAGAGACTCTTCTTACAGTCGGTGCTTTGAGCATTCCCTGTGAGACCAGTATTAGTTTCCGCTACACCTCTGCAGGTTCTTTTTATTCCTTGGACCTTCACATTGACGATGAAACACAGAAATGGCATCGGAATTAAATACAAAAGGCACAATGGCGCCATAAGTACAAGAATAGAGACTCTTCTAACAGTCGGTGCTTTGGGCATTCCCTGTGAGACCAGTATTAATTTCCGATACACCACTGCAGGTTGAGTGTATTCCTTGGATCTTCACATTGACAATGAAACACAGAAATCGCATCGGAATTAAATACAAAACGCACAATGCCGCCATAAGTATAGGAATAGAGACTCTTCTAACAGTCGGTGCTTTGAGCATTCCCTGTGAGACCAGTATTAGTTTCCGCTACACCTCTGCAGGTTCAATGTATTCCTTGGACCTTCACATTGTCGATGATACATAGAAATCGTATCGGAATTAAATACAAAAGGCACAATGCCGCCTTAAGTACAAGAATAGAGACTCTTCTTACAGTCGGTGCTTTGAGCATTCCCTTTGAGACCAGTATTAGTTTCCCATACACCACTGCAGGTTCAATGCATTCCTGGGGACTTCACATTGACGATGAAACAGTGAAATCGCATCGGAATCAAATACAAAAGGCACAATATCGCCATAAGTACAAGAATAGAGACTCTTCTTACAGTCGGTGCCTTTAGCATTCCCTGTGAGACCAGTAATAGTATCCGATACACCACTATAGGTTCAATCTATTCCTTGGACATACACATTGACGATGAAACACAGAAATTACATGGGAATTAAATACAAAAGGAACAATGCCGCCTTAAGTACAAGAATAGAGATTCTTCTTACAGTCGGTGCTTTGAGCATTCCCTGTGAGACCAGTATTAGTTTCCGCTAAACCTCAGCAGGTTCAGTTTTTTTTCTTGGGCCTTCACATTGACGATGAAACACAGAAATGGCATCGGAATTAAATACAAAAGGCACAATGCCGCCTTAAGTACAAGAATAGAGACTCTTCTTACAGTCGGTGCTTTGAGCATTTTCTGTGAGACCAGTATTAGTTTCCGATACACCAATGCAGGGTGAATGTATTCCTTGGAACTTCACATTGATGATGAAACACAGAAATCGCACCGGAAATAAATACAAATGGCACAATGCCGCCTTAAGTACAAGAATAGAGACTCTTCATACAGTCGGTGCTTTGAGCATTCCCTGTAAGACCAGTATTAGTTTCCGATACACCACTGCAGATTCAATGTATTCCTTGGACCTTCGCATTGATGATGAAACACAGAAATCGCATCAGAATTAAATACAAATGGCACAATGCCGCCTTAAGTACAAGAATAGAGACTCTTCTTACAGTCGGTGCTTTGAGCATTCCCTGTGAGACCAGTATTAGTTTCCGCTACACCTCTGCAGGGTCAGTTTATTCCTTGGACCTTCACATTGACGATGAAAAACAGAAATGGCATCGTCATTAAATACAAAAGGCACAATGCCGCCTTAGGTACAAGAATAGAGACTCTTCTTACAGTCGGTGCTTTGGGCATTCCCTGTGAGACCAGTACTAGTTTCCGATACACCACTGCAGGTTGAATGTATTCCTTGGATCTTCATATTGACGATGAAACACAGAAATGGCATCGGAATTTAATACAAAAGGCACAATGCCGCCTTAAGTACAAGAATAGAGACTCTTCTTACAATCGGTGCTTTGAGCATTCCCTGTGAGGCCAGTATTAGTTTCCGATGCACCACTGCAGGTTCAATGTATTCCTTGGACTTTCACATTGACGATGAAACACAGAAATGGCATAGGAATTAAATACAAAAGGCACAATGCCGCCTTAAGTACAAGAATTGAGCCTCTTCTTACAGTCGGTGCTTTGAGCGTTCCCTGTGAGACCAGTATCAGTTTCCGATACACCACTGCAAGTTAAATGTATTCCTTGGAACTTCACATTGACGATGAAACACAGAAATCGCATCGGAATTAAATACAAAAGGCACAATGCCGCCTTAAGTACAAGAATAGAGACTCTTCTTACAGTCGGTGCTTTGAGCATTCCCTGTGAGACCAGTATTAGTTTCCGCTACACCTCAGCAGGTTCAGTTTATTCCTTGGACGTTCGCATTGACGATGAAACACAGAAATGGCATCGGAATGAAATACAAAAGGCACAATGCGCCTTAAGTACAAGAATAGAGACTCTTCTTACAGTCGGTGCTTTGAGCATTCCTTGTGAGACCAGTATTTGTTTCCGCTACACCTCTGCAGGTTCTTTTTATTCCTTGGACCTTCACATCGACAATGAAACACAAAAATCGCATCTGAATTAAATACAAAAAGCACAATGCCGCCATAAGTACAGGAATAGAGACTCTTCTTACAGTCGGTGCTTTGAGCATTCCCTGTGAGACCAGTATTAGTTTCCGCTACACCTCTGCGGGTTCTTTTTATTCCTTGGACCTTCACATTGACGATGAAACACAGAAATGGCATCGGAATTAAATACAAAAGGCACAATGGCGCCATAAGTACAAGAATAGAGACTCTTCTTACAGTCGGTGCTTTGAGCATTCCCTGTGAGACCAGTATTAGTTTCCGCTACACCTCTGCAGGTTCTTTTTATTCCTTGGAACCTCACATTGACGATGAAACACAGAAATGGCATCGGAATTAAATACAAAAGGCACAATGGCGCCATAAGTACAAGAATAGAGACTCTTCTTACAGTCGGTGCTTTGGGCATTCCCTGTGAGACCAGTATTAGTTTCCGATACACCACTGCAGGTTGAATGTATTCCTTATATCTTCACATCGACAATGAAACACCGAAATCGCATCGGAATTAAATACAAAACGCACAATGCCGCCATAAGTACAAGAATAGAGACTCTTCTTACAGTCGGTGCTTTGGGCATTCCCTGTGAGACCAGTATTAGTTTCCGATACACCACTGCAGGTTGAATGTATTCCTTGGATCTTCAAATTGACAATGAAACACAGAAATCGCATCGGAATTAAATACAAAACGCACAATGCCGCCATAAGTACAGGAATAGAGACTCTTCTTACAGTCGGTGCTTTGAGCATTCCCTGTGAGACCAGTATTAGTTTCCGCTACACCTCTGCAGGTTCAATGTATTCCTTGGACCTTCACATTGTCGATGATACATAGAAATCGCATCGGAATTAAATACAAAAGGCACAATGCCGCCTTAAGTACAAGAATAGAGACTCTTCTTACAGTCGGTGCTTTGAGCATTCCCTTTGAGACCAGTATTAGTTTCCCATACACCACTGCAGGTTCAATGCATTCCTGGGGACTTCACATTGACGATGAAACACAGAAATCGCATCGGAATCAAATACAAAAGGCACAATGCCGCCTTAAGTACAAGAATAGAGACTCTTCTTACAGTCGATGCTTTGAGCATTCCCTGTGAGACCATTATTAGATTCCGATACACCTCTGCAGGTTCAGTTTATTCCTTGGACCTTCACATTGACGATGAAACACAGAAATGGCATCGGAATTAAATACAAAAGTCACAATGCTGCCTTAAGTACAAGAATAGAGCCTCATCTTACAGACGGTGCTTTGAGCATTACCTGTGAGACCAGTATTAGTTTCCGCTACACCTCTGCAGGTTCTTTTTATTCCTTGGACCTTCACATTGACGATGAAACACAGAAATGGCATCGGAATTAAATACAAAAGGCACAATGGCGCCATAAGTACAAGAATAGAAACTCTTCTTACAGTCGGTGCCTTTAGCTTTCCCTGTGAGACCAGTAATAGTATCCGATACACCACTGCAGGTTCAATCTATTCCTTGGACATACACATTGACGATGAAACACAGAAATTACATCGGAATTAAATACAAAAGGAACAATGCCGCCTTAAGTACAAGAATAGAGATTCTTCTTACAGTCGGTGCTTTGAGCATTCCCTGTGAGACCAGTATTAGTTTCCGCTACACCTCAGCAGGTTCAGTTTTTTTTCCTGGACCTTCACATTGACGATGAAACACAGAAATGGCATCGGAATTAAATACAAAAGGCACAATGCCGCCTTAAGTACAAGAATAGAGACTCTTCTTACAGTCGGTGCTTTGAGCATTCCCTGTGAGACCAGTATTAGTTTCCGATACACCACTGCAGGTTGAATGTATTCCTTGGAACTTCACATTGACGATGAAACACAGAAATCGCACCGGAAATAAATACAAATGGCACTATGCCGCCTTAAGTACAAGAATAGAGACTCTTCATACAGTCGGTGCTTTGAGCATTCCCTGTAAGACCAGTATTAGTTTCCGATACACCACTGCAGATTCAATGTATTCCTTGGACCTTCGCATTGATGATGAAACACAGAAATCGCATCGGAATTAAATACAAAAGGCACAATGCCGCCTTAAGTACAAGAATAGAGACTCTTCTTACAGTCGGTGCTTTGAGCATTCCCTGTGAGACCAGTATTAGTTTCCGCTACACCTCTGCAGGGTCAGTTTATTCCTTGGACCTTCACATTGACGATGAAAAACAGAAATGGCATCGTCATTAAATTCAAAAGGCACAATGCCGCCTTAGGTACAAGAATAGAGACTCTTCTTACAGTCGGTGCTTTGGGCATTCCCTGTGAGACCAGTATTAGTTTCCGATACTCCACTGCAGGTTGAATGTATTCCTTGGATCTTCACATTGACGATGAAACACAGAAATGGCACCGGAATTAAATACAAAAGGCACAATGCCGCCTTAAGTACAAGAATAGAGACTCTTCTTACAATCAGTGCTTTGAGCATTCCCTGTGAGGCCAGTATTAGTTTCCGATGCACCACTGCAGGTTCAATGTATTCCTTGGACTTTCACATTGACGATGAAACACAGAAATGGCATAGGAATTAAATACAAAAGGCACAATGCCGCCTTAAGTACAAGAATTCAGCCTCTTCTTACAGTCGGTGCTTTGAGCATTCCCTGTGATACCAGTATTAGTTTCCGATACACCACTGCAGGTTAAATGTATTCCTTGGAACTTCACATTGACGATGAAACACAGAAATCGCATCGGAATTAAATACAAAAGGCACAATGCCGCCTTAAGTACAAGAATAGAGACTCTTCTTACAGTCGGTGCTTTGAGCATTCCCTGTGAGACCAGTATTAGTTTCCGCTACACCTCTGCAGGTTCAATGTATTCCTTGGACTTTCACATTGACGATGATACACAGAAATCGCATCGGAATTTAATACAAAAGGCACAATGCCGCCTTAAGTACAGGAATAGAGACTCTTCTTACAGTCGGTGATTTGAGCATTCCCTTTGAGACCAGTATTAGTTTCCCATACACCACTGCAGGTTCAATGTATTCCTTGGAACTTGACATTGACGATGAAACACAGAAATCGCATCGGAATCAAATACAAAAGGCACAATGCCGCCTTAAGTACAAGAATAGAGACTCTTCTTACAGTCGGTGCTTTGAGCATTCCCTGTGAGACCATTATTAGTTTCCGATACACCTCTGCACGTTCAGTTTATACCTTGGACCTTCACATTGACGATGAAACACAGAAATCGCATCGGAATTAAATACAAAAGGCACAATGAAGCCTTAAGTACAAGAATAGAGAATCTTCTTACAGTCGGTGCTTTGAGCATTCCCTGTGAGACCAGTATTAGTTTCCGCTACACCTCTGCAGGTTCTTTTTATTCCTTGGACCTTCACATTGACGATGAAACACAGAAATGGCATCGGAATTAAATACAAAAGGCACAATGGCGCCATAAGTACAAGAATAGAGACTCTTCTTACAGTCGGTGCTTTGAGCATTCCCTGTGAGACCAGTATTAGTTTCCGCTACACCTCTGCAGGTTCTTTTTATTCCTTGGAACTTCACATTGACGATGAAACACAGAAATGGCATCGGAATTAAATACAAAAGGCACAATGGCGCCATAAGTACAAGAATAGAGACTCTTCTTACAGTCGGTGCTTTGGGCATTCCCTGTGAGACCAGTATTAGTTTCCGATACACCACTGCAGGTTGAATGTATTCTTTATATCTTCACATCGACAATGAAACACCGAAATCGCATCGGAATTAAATACAAAACGCACAATGCCGCCATAAGTACAGGAATAGAGACTCTTCTTACAGTCGGTGCTTTGAGCATTCCCTTTTGAGACCAGTATTAGTTTCCCATACACCACTGCAGGTTCAATGTATTCCTTGGAACTTGACATTGACGATGAAACACAGAAATCGCATCGGAATCAAATACAAAAGGCACAATGCCGCCTTAAGTACAAGAATAGAGACTCTTCTTACAGTCGGTGCTTTGAGCATTCCCTGTGAGACCAGTATTAGTTTCCGCTACACCTCAGCAGGTTCAGTTTTTTTCCTTGGACCTTCACTTTGACGATGAAACACAGAAATGGCATCGGAATTAAATACAAAAGGCACAATGGCGCCATAAGTACAAGAATAGAGACTCTTCTTACAGTCGGTGCTTTGAGCATTCCCTGTGAGACCAGTATTAGATTCCGCTACACCTCTGCAGGTTCTTTTTATTCCTTGGACCTTCACATTGACGATGAAACACAGAAATGGCATCGGAATTAAATACAAAAGGCACAATGGCGCCATAAGTACAAGAATAGAGACTCTTCTAACAGTCGGTGCTTTGGGCATTCCCTGTGAGACCAGTATTAGTTTCCGATACACCACTGCAGGTTGAATGTATTCCTTGGATCTTCACATTGACAATGAAACACAGAAATCGCATCGGAATTAAATACAAAACGCACAATGCCGCCATAAGTACAGGAATAGAGACTCTTCTTACAGTCGGTGCTCTGAGCATTCCCTGTGAGACCAGTATTAGTTTCCGCTACACCTCTGCAGGTTCAATGTATTCCTTGGCCCTTCACATTGTCGATGATACATAGAAATCGCATCGGAATTAAATACAAAAGGCACAATGCCGCCTTAAGTACAAGAATAGAGACTCTTCTTACAGTCGGTGCTTTGAGCATTCCCTTTGAGACCAGTATTAGTTTCCCATACACCACTGCAGGTTCAATGCATTCCTGGGGACTTCACATTGACGATGAAACACAGAAATCGCATCGGAATCAAATACAAAAGGCACAATGCCGCCTTAAGTACAAGAATAGAGACTCTTCTTACAGTCGGTGCTTTGAGCATTCCCTGTGAGACCATTAATAGTTTCCGATACACCTCTGCAGGTTCAGTTTATTCCTTGGACCTTCACATTGACGATGAAACACAGAAATGGCATCGGAATTAAATACAAAAGGCACAATGCTGCCTTAAGTACAAGAATAGAGCCTCATCTTACAGTCGGTGCTTTGAGCATTCCCTGTGAGACCAGTATTAGTTTCCGCTACACCTCTGCAGGTTCTTTTTATTCCTTGGACCTTCACATTGACGATGAAACACAGAAATGGCATCGGAATTAAATACAAAAGGCACAATGGCGCCATAAGTACAAGAATAGAGACTCTTCTTACAGTCGGTGCCTTTAGCATTCCCTGTGAGACCAGTAAGAGTATCCGATACACCACTGCAGGTTCAATCTATTCCTTGGACATACACATTGACGATGAAACACAGAAAATACATCGGAATTAAATACAAAAGGCACAATGCCGCCTTAAGTACAAGAATAGAGACTCTTCTTACAGTCGGTGCTTTGAGCATTCCCTTTGAGACCAGTATTAGTTTCCCATACACCACTGCAGGTTCAATGCATTCCTGGGGACTTCACATTGACGATGAAACACAGAAATCGCATCGGAATCAAATACAAAAGGCACAATGCCGCCTTAAGTACAAGAATAGAGCCTCATCTTACAGTCGGTGCTTTGAGCATTCCCTGTGAGACCAGTATTAGTTTCCGCTACACCTCAGCAGGTTCAGTTTTTTTTCTTGGACCTTCACATTGACGATGAAACACAGAAATGGCATCGGAATTAAATACAAAAGGCACAATGCCGCCTTAAGTACAAGAATAGAGACTCTTCTTACAGTCGGTGCTTTGAGCATTCCCTGTGAGACCAGTATTAGTTTCCGATACACCACTGCAGGTTGAATGTATTCCTTGGAACTTCACATTGACGATGAAACACAGAAATCGCACCGGAAATAAATACAAATGGCACAATGCCGCCTTAAGTACAAGAATAGAGACTCTTCATACAGTCGGTGCTTTGAGCATTCCCTGTAAGACCAGTATTAGTTTCCGACACACCACTGCAGATTCAATGTATTCCTTGGACCTTCGCATTGATGATGAAACACAGAAATCGCATCGGAATTAAATACAAAAGGCACAATGCCGCCTTAAGTACAAGAATAGAGACTCTTCTTACAGTCGCTGCTTTGAGCATTCCCTGTGAGACCAGTATTAGTTTCCGCTACACCTCTGCAGGGTCAGTTTATTCCTTGGACCTTCACATTGACGATGAAAAACAGAAACGGCATCGTCATTAAATACAAAAGGCACAATGCCGCCTTAGGTACAAGAATAGAGACTCTTCTTACAGTCGGTGCTTTGGGCATTCCCTGTGAGACCAGTATTAGTTTCCGATACACCACTGCAGGTTGAATGTATTCCTTGGATCTTCACATTGACGATGAAACACAGAAATGGCACCGGAATTAAATACAAAAGGCACAATGCCGCCTTAAGTACAAGAATAGAGACTCTTCTTACAATCGGTGCTTAGAGCATTCCCTGTGAGGCCAGTATTAGCTTCCGATGCACCACTGCAGGTTCAATGTATTCCTTGGACTACCACATTGACGATGAAACACAGAAATGGCATAGGAATTAAATACAAAAGGCACAATGCCGCCTTAAGTACAAGAATTGAGCCTCTTCTTACAGTCGGTGCTTTGAGCATTCCCTGTGATACCAGTATTAGTTTCCGATACACCACTGCAGGTTAAATGTATTCCTTGGAACTTCACATTGACGATGAAACACAGAAATCGCATCGGAATTAAATACAAAAGGCACAATGCCGCCTTAAGTACAAGAATAGAGACTCTTCTTACTGTCGGTGCTTTGAGCATTCCCTGTGAGACCAGTATTAGTTTCCGCTACACCTCAGCAGGTTCAGTTTATTCCTTGGACGTTCACATTGACGATGAAACACAGAAATGGCATCGGAATGAAATACAAAAGGCACAATGCGCCTTAAGTACAAGAATAGAGACTCTTCTTACAGTCGGTGCTTTGAGCATTCCCTGTGAGACCAGTATTTGTTTCCGCTACACCTCTGCAGGTTCTTTTTATTCCTTGGACCTTCACATCGACAATGAAACACAGAAATCGCATCGGAATTAAATACAAAACGCACAATGCCGCCATAAGTACAGGAATAGAGACTCTTCTTACAGTCGGTGCTTTGAGCATTCCCTGTGAGACCAGTATTAGTTTCCGCTACACCTCTGCAGGTTCAATGTATTCCTTGGACCTTCACATTGACGATGATACACAGAAATCGCATCGGAATTAAATACAAAAGGCACAATGCCGCCTTAAGTACAAGAATAGAGACTCTTCTTACAGTCGGTGATTTGAGCATTCCCTTTGAGACCAGTATTAGTTTCCCATACACCACTGCAGGTTCAATGTATTCCTTGGAACTTGATATTGACGATGAAACACAGAAATCGCATCGGAATCAAATACAAAAGGCACAATGCCGCCTTAAGTACAAGAATAGAGACTCTTCTTACAGTCGGTGCTTTGAGCATTCCCTGTGAGACCATTATTAGTTTCCGCTACACCTCTGCAGGTTCAGTTTATACCTTGGACCTTCACATTGACGATGAAACACAGAAATGGCATCGGAATTAAATACAAAAGGCACAATGCCGCCTTAAGTATAAGAATAGAGCCTCTTCTTACAGTCGGTGCTTTGAGCATTCCCTGTGAGACCAGTATTAGTTTCCGCTACACCTCTGCAGGTTCTTTTTATTCCTTGGACCTTCACATTGACGATGAAACACAGAAATGGCATCGGAATTAAATACAAAAGGCACAATGGCGCCATAAGTACAAGAATAGAGACTCTTCTTACAGTCGGTGCTTTGAGCATTCCCTGTGAGACCAGTAATAGTATCCGATACACCACTGCAGGTTCAATCTGTTCCTTGGACATACACATTGACGATGAAACACAGAAATTACATCGGAATTAAATACAAAAGGAACAATGCCGCCTTAAGTACAAGAATAGAGATTCTTCTTACAGTCGGTTCTTTGAGCATTCCCTGTGAGACCAGTGTTAGTTTCCGCTACACCTCAGCAGGTTGAGTTTTTTTCCTTGGACCTTCACTTTGACGATGAAACACAGAAATCGCATCGGAATTAAATACAAAACGCACAATGCCGCCATAAGTACAGGAAAAGAGACTCTTCTTACAGTCGGTACTTTGAGCATTCCCTGTGAGACCAGTATTAGTTTCCGCTACACCTCTGCAGGTTCAATGTATTCCTTGGACCTTCACATTGTCGATGATACACAGAAATCGCATCGGAATTAAATACAAAAGGCACAATGCCGCCTTAAGTACAAGAATAGAGACTCTTCTTACAGTCGGTGCTTTGAGCATTCCCTTTGAGGCCAGTATTAGTTTCCCATACACCACTGCAGGTTCAATGCATTCCTTGGAACTTCACATTGAAGATGAAACACAGAAATCGCATCGGAATCAAATACAAAAGGCACAATGCCGCCTTAAGTACAAGAATAGATACTCTTCTTACAGTCGGTGCTTTGAGCATTCCCTGTGAGACCATTATTAGTTTCCGATACACCTCTGCAGGTTCAGTTTATTCCTTGGACCTTCACATTGACGATGAAACACAGAAATGGCATTGGAATTAAATAAAAAAGACACAATGGCGCCATAAGTACAAGAATAGAGACTCTTCTTACAGTCGGTGCTTTGAGCAATCCCTGTGAGACCAGTAATAGTATCCGATACACCACTGCAGGTTCAATCTATTCCTTGGACATACACATTGACGATGAAACACAGAAATTACATCGGAATTAAATACAAAAGGAACAATGCCGCCTTAAGTACAAGAATAGAGACTCTTCTTACAGTCGGTGCTTTGAGCATTCCCTGTGAGACCAGTATTAGTTTCCGATACACCACTGCAGGTTGAATGTATTCCTTGGATCTTCACATTGACGATGAAACACAGAAATCGCATCGGAATTAAATACAAATGGCACAATGCCGCCTTAAGTACAAGAATAGAGACTCTTCATACAGTCGGTGCTTTGAGCATTCCCTGTAAGACCAGTATTAGTTTCCAATACACCACTGCAGATTCAATGTATTTCTTGGACCTTCGCATTGATGATGAAACACAGAAATCGCATCGGAATTAAATACAAAAGGCACAATGCCGCCTTAAGAACAAGAATAGAGACTCTTCTTACAGTCGGTGCTTTGAGCATTCCCTGTGAGACCAGTACTAGTTTCCGCTACACCTCTGCAGGTTCAGTTTATTTCTTGGACCTTCACATTGACGATGAAAAACAGAAATGGCATCGTCATTAAATACAAAAGGCACAATGCCGCCTTAGGTACAAGAATAGAGACTCTTCTTACAGTCGGTGCTTTGGGCATTCCCTGTGAGACCAGTATTAGTTTCCCATACACCACTGCAGGTTCAATGTATTCCTTGGAACTTGACATTGACGATGAAACACAGAAATCGCATCGGAATCAAATACAAAAGGCACAATGCCGCCTTAAGTACAAGAATAGAGACTCTTCCTACAGTCGGTGCTTTGAGCATTCCCTGTGAGACCATTATTAGTTTCCGATACACCTCTGCAGGTTCAGTTTATACCTTGGACCTTCACATTGACGATGAAACACAGAAATCGCATCGGAATTAAATACAAAGGGCACAATGCCGCCTTAAGTACAAGAATAGAGAATCTTCTTACAGTCGGTGCTTTGAGCATTCCCTGTGAGACCAGTATTAGTTTCCGCTACACCTCTGCAGGTTCTTTTTATTCCTTGGACCTTCTCATTGACGATGAAACACAGAAATGGCATCGGAAGTAAATACAAAAGGCACAATGGCGCCATAAGTACAAGAATAGAGACTCTTCTTACAGTCGGTGCTTTGAGCATTCCCTGTGAGACCAGTATTAGTTTCCGCTACACCTCTGCAGGTTCTTTTTATTCCTTGGAACTTCACATTGACGATGAAACACAGAAATGGCATCGGAATTAAATACAAAAGGCACAATGGCGCCATAAGTACAAGAATAGAGACTCTTCTTACAGTCGGTGCTTTGGGCATTCCCTGTGAGACCAGTATTAGTTTCCGATACACCACTGCAGGTTGAATGTATTACCTATATCTTCACATCGACAATGAAACACCGAAATCGCATCGGAATTAAATACAAAACGCACAATGCCGCCATAAGTACAGGAATAGAGACTCTTCTTACAGGCGGTGCTTTGAGCATTCCCTTTTGAGACCAGTATTAGTTTCCCATACACCACTGCAAGTTCAATGTATTCCTTGGAACTTGACATTGACGATGAAACACAGAAATCGCATCGGAATCAAATACAAAAGGCACAATGCCACCTTAAGTACAAGAATAGAGACTCTTCTTACAGTCGGTGCTTTGAGCATTCCCTGTGAGACCAGTATTAGTTTCCGCTACACCTCTGCAGGTTCTTTTTATTCCTTGGACCTTCACATTGACGATGAAACACAGAAATGGCATCGGAATTAAATACAAAAGCACATTGGCGCCATAAGTACAAGAATAGAGACTCTTCTAACAGTCGGTGCTTTGGGCATTCCCTGTGAGACCAGTATTAGTTTCCGATACACCACTGCAGGTTGAATGTATTCCTTGGATCTTCACATTGACAATGAAACACAGAAATCGCATCGGAATTTAATACAAAACGCACAATGCCGCCATAAGTACAGGAATAGAGACTCTTCTTACAGTCGGTGCTTTGAGCATTCCCTGTGAGACCAGTATTAGTTTCCGCTACACCTCTGCAGGTTCAATGTATTCCTTGGACCTTCTCATTGTCGATGATACAAAGAAAGCGCATCGGAATTAAATACAAAAGGCACAATGCCGCCTTAAGTACAAGAATAGAGACTCTTCCTACAGTCGGTGCTTTGAGCATTCCCTTTGAGACCAGTATTAGTTTCCCATACACCACTGCAGGTTCAATGCATTCCTGGGGACTTCACATTGACGATGAAACACAGAAATCGCATCGGAATCAAATACAAAAGGCACAATGCCGCCTTAAGTACAAGAATAGAGACTCTTCTTACAGTCGGTGCTTTGAGCATTCCCTGTGAGACCATTATTAGTTTCCGATACACCTCTGCAGGTTCTTTTTATTCCTTGGACCTTCACATTGACGATGAAACACAGAAATGGCATCGGAATTAAATACAAAAGGCACAATGCTGCCTTAAGTACAAGAATAGAGCCTCTTCTTACAGTCGGTGCTTTGAGCATTCCCTGTGACACCAGTATTAGTTTCCGCTACACCTCTGCAGGTTCTTTTTATTCCTTGGACCTTCACATTGACGATGAAACACAGAAATGGCATCGGAATTAAATACAAAAGCACAATGGCGCCATAAGTACAAGAATAGAGACTCTTCTTACAGTCGGTGCTTTTAGCATTCCCTGTGAGACCAGTAATAGTATCCGATACACCACTGCAGGTTCAATCTATTCCTTGGACATACACATTGACGATGCAACACAGAAATTACATCGGAATTAAATACAAAAGGAACAATGCCGCCTTAAGTACAAGAATAGAGATTCATCTTACAGTCGGTGCTTTGAGCATTCCCTGTGAGACCAGTATTAGTTTCCGCTACACCTCAGCAGGTTCAGTTTTTTTTCTTGGACTTTCACATTGACGATGAAACACAGAAATGGCATCGGAATTAAATACAAAAGGCACAATGCCGCCTTAAGTACAAGAATAGAGACCCTTCTTACAGTCGGTGCTTTGAGCATTCCCTGTGAGTCCAGTATTAGTTTCCGATACACCACTGCAGGTTGAATGTATTCCTTGGAACTTCACATTGACGATGAAACACAGAAATCGCACCGGAAATAAATACAAATGGCACAATGCCGCCTTAAGTACAAGAATAGAGACTCTTCATACAGTCGGTGCTTTGAGCATTCCCTGTAAGACCAGTATTAGTTTCCGATACACCACTGCAGATTCAATGTATTCCTTGGACCTTCGCATTGATGATGAAACACAGAAATCGCATCGGAATTAAATACAAAAGGCACAATGCCGCCTTAAGTACAAGAATAGAGACTCTTCTTACAGTCGGTGCTTTGAGCATTCCCTGTGAGACCAGTATTAGTTTCCGCTACACCTCTGCAGGGTCAGTTTATTCCTTGGACCTTCACATTGACGATGAAAAACAGAAATGGCATCGTCATTAAATACAAAAGGCACAATGCCGCCTTAGGTACAAGAATAGAGACTCTTCTTACAGTCGGTGCTTTGCGCATTCCCTGTGAGACCAGTATTAGTTTCCGATACACCACTGCAGGTTGAATGTATTCCTTGGATCTTCACAATGACGATGAAACACAGAAATGGCACCGGAATTAAATACAAAAGGCACAATGCCGCCTTAAGTACAAGAATAGAGACTCTTCTTACAATCTGTGCTTTGAGCATTCCCTGTGAGGCCAGTATTAGTTTCCGATGCACCACTGCAGGTTCAATGTATTCCTTGGACTTTCACATTGACGATGAAACACAGAAATGGCATAGGAATTAAATACAAAAGGCACAATGCGCCTTAAGTACAAGAATAGAGACTCTTCTTACAGTCGGTGCTTTGAGCATTCCCTTTGAGACCAGTATTAGTTTCCCATACACCACTGCAGGTTCAATGCATTCCTGGGGACTTCACATTGACGATGAAACACAGAAATCGCATCGGAATCAAATACAAAAGGCACAATGCCGCCTTAAGTACAAGAATAGAGACTCTTCTTACAGTCGGTGCTTTGAGCATTCCCTGTGAGACCATTATTAGTTTCCGATACACCTCTGCAGGTTCTTTTTATTCCTTGGACCTTCACATTGACGATGAAACACAGAAATGGCATCGGAATTAAATACAAAAGGCACAATGCTGCCTTAAGTACAAGAATAGAGCCTCTTCTTACAGTCGGTGCTTTGAGCATTCCCTGTGACACCAGTATTAGTTTCCGCTACACCTCTGCAGGTTCTTTTTATTCCTTGGACCTTCACATTGACGATGAAACACAGAAATGGCATCGGAATTAAATACAAAAGCTTAATGGCGCCATAAGTACAAGAATAGAGACTCTTCTTACAGTCGGTGCCTTTAGCATTCCCTGTGAGACCAGTAATAGTATCCGATACACCACTGCAGGTTCAATCTATTCCTTGGACATACACATTGACGATGCAACACAGAAATTACATCGGAATTAAATACAAAAGGAACAATGCCGCCTTAAGTACAAGAATAGAGATTCTTCTTACAGTCGGTGCTTTGAGCATTCCCTGTGAGACCAGTATTAGTTTCCGCTACACCTCAGCAGGTTCAGTTTTTTTTCTTGGACTTTCACATTGACGATGAAACACAGAAATGGCATCGGAATTAAATACAAAGGGCACAATGCCGCCTTAAGTACAAGAATAGAGACTCTTCTTACAGTCGGTGCTTTGAGCATTCCCTGTGAGTCCAGTATTAGTTTCCGATACACCACTGCAGGTTGAATGTATTCCTTGGAACTTCACATTGACGATGAAACACAGAAATCGCACCGGAAATAAATACAAATGGCACAATGCCGCCTTAAGTACAAGAATAGAGACTCTTCATACAGTCGGTGCTTTGAGCATTCCCTGTAAGACCAGTATTAGTTTCCGATACACCACTGCAGATTCAATGTATTCCTTGGACCTTCGCATTGATGATGAAACACAGAAATCGCATCGGAATTAAATACAAAAGGCACAATGCCGCCTTAAGTACAAGAATAGAGACTCTTCTTACAGTCGGTGCTTTGAGCATTCCCTGTGAGACCAGTATTAGTTTCCGCTACACCTCTGCAGGGTCAGTTTATTCCTTGGACCTTCACATTGACGATGAAAAACAGAAATGGCATCGTCATTAAATACAAAAGGCACAATGCCGCCTTAGGTACAAGAATAGAGACTCTTCTTACAGTCGGTGCTTTGGGCATTCCCTGTGAGACCAGTATTAGTTTCCGATACACCACTGCAGGTTGAATGTATTCCTTGGATCTTCACATTGACGATGTAACACAGAAATGGCACCGGAATTAAATACAAAAGGCACAATGCCGCCTTAAGTACAAGAATAGAGACTCTTCTTACAATCGGTGCTTTGAGCATTCCCTGTGAGGCCAGTATTAGTTTCCGATGCACCACTGCAGGTTCAATGTATTCCTTGGACTTTCACATTGACGATGAAACACAGAAATGGCATAGGAATTAAATACAAAAGGCACAATGCGCCTTAAGTACAAGAATAGAGACTCTTCTTACAGTCGGTGCTCTGAGCATTCCCTGTGAGACCAGTATTTGTTTCCGCTACACCTCTGCAGGTTCTTTTTATTCCTTGGACCTTCACATCGACAATGAAACACAGAAATCGCATCGGAATTAAATACAAAACGCACAATGCCGCCATAAGTACAGGAATAGAGACTCTTCTTACAGTCGGTGCTTTGAGCATTCCCTGTGAGACCAGTATTAGTTTCCGCTACACCTCTGCAGGTTCAATGTATTCCTTGGACCTTCACATTGACGATGATACACAGATATCGCATCGGAATTAAATACAAAAGGCACAATGCCGCCTTAAGTAGAAGAATAGAGACTCTTCTTACAGTCGGTGATTTGAGCATTCCCTTTGAGACCAGTATTAGTTTCCCATACACCACTGCAGGTTCAATGTATTCCTTGGAACTTGACATTGACGATGAAACACAGAAATCGCATCGGAATCAAATACAAAAGGCACAATGCCGCCTTAAGTACAAGAATAGAGACTCTTCTTACAGTCCGTGCTTTGAGCATTCCCTGTGAGACCATTATTAGTTTCCGCTACACCTCTGCAGGTTCAGTTTATACCTTGGACCTTCACATTGACGATGAAACACAGAAATGGCATCGGAATTAAATACAAAAGGCACAATGCCGCCTTAAGTACAAGAATAGAGCCTCTTCTTACAGTCGGTGCTTTGAGCATTCCCTGTGAGACCAGTATTAGTTTCCGCTACACCTCTGCAGGTTCTTTTTATTCCTTGGACCTTTACATTGACGATGAAACACAGAAATGGCATCGGAATTAAATACAAAAGGCACAATGGCGCCATAAGTACAAGAATAGAGACTCTTCTTACAGTCGGTGCTTTGAGCAATCCCTGTGGGACCAGTAATAGTATCCGATACACCACTGCAGGTTCAATCTGTTCCTTGGACATACACATTGACGATGAAACACAGAAATTACATCGGAATTAAATACAAAAGGTACAATGCCGCCTTAAGTACAAGAATAGAGATTCTTCTTACAGTCGGTTCTTTGAGCATTCCCTGTGAGACCAGTATTAGTTTCCGCTACACCTCAGCAGGTTGAGTCTTTTTCCTTGGACCTTCACTTTGACGATGAAACACAGAAATCGCATCGGAATTAAATACAAAACGCACAATGCCGCCATAAGTACAGGAATAGAGACTCTTCTTACAGTCGGTACTTTGAGCATTCCCTGTGAGACCAGTATTAGTTTACGCTACACCTCTGCAGGTTCAATGTATTCCTTGGACCTTCACATTGTCGATGATACACAGAAATCGCATCGGAATTAAATACAAAAGGCACAATGCCGCCTTAAGTACAAGAATAGAGACTCTTCTTACAGTCGGTGCTTTGAGCATTCCCTTTGAGGCCAGTATTAGTTTCCCATACACCACTGCAGGTTCAATGCATTCCTTGGAACTTCACATTGAAGATGAAACACAGAAATCGCATCGGAATCAAATACAAAAGGCACAATGCCGCCTTAAGTACAAGAATAGATACTCTTCTTACAGTCGGTGCTTTGAGCATTCCCTGTGAGACCATTATTAGTTTCCGATACACCTCTGCAGGTTCAGTTTATTCCTTGGACCTTCACATTGACGATGAAACACAGAAATGGCATCGGAATTAAATACAAAAGGCACAATGGCGCCATAAGTACAAGAATAGAGACTCTTCTTACAGTCGGTGCTTTGAGCAATCCCTGTGAGACCAGTAATAGTATCCGATACACCACTGCAGGTTCAATCTATTCCTTGGACATACACATTGACGATGAAACACAGAAATTACATCAGAATTAAATACAAAAGGAACAATGCCGCCTTAAGTACAAGAATAGAGATTCTTCTTACAGTCGGTGCTTTGAGCATTCCCTGTGAGACCAGTATTAGTTTCTGCTACACCTCAGCAGGTTCGGTTTTTTTCCTTGGACCTTCACATTGACGATGAAACACAGAAATGGCATCGGAATTAAATACAAAAGGCACAATGCCGCCTTAAGTACAAGAATAGAGACTCTTCTTACAGTCGGTGCTTTGAGCATTCCCTGTGAGACCAGTATTAGTTTCCGATACACCACTGCAGGTTGAATGTATTCCTCGGATCTTCACATTGACGATGAAACACAGAAATCGCATCGGAATTAAATACAAATGGCACAATGCCGCCTTAAGTACAAGAATAGAGACTCTTCATACGGTCGGTGCTTTGAGCATTCCCTGTAAGACCAGTATTAGTTTCCGATACACCACTGCAGATTCAATGTATTTCTTGGACCTTCGCATTGATGATGAAGCACAGAAATCGCATCGGAATTAAATACAAAAGGCACAATGCCGCCTTAAGTACAAGAATAGAGACTCTTCTTACAGTCGGTGCTTTGAGCATTCCCTGTGAGACCAGTATTAGTTTCCGCTACACCTCTGCAGGTTCAGTTTATTTCTTGGACATTCACATTGACGATGAAAAACAGAAATGGCATCGTCATTAAATACAAAAGGCACAATGCCGCCTTAGGTACAAGAATAGAGACTCTTCTTACAGTCGGTGCTTTGGGCATTCCCTGTGAGACCAGTATTAGTTTCCGATACACCACTGCAGGTTGAATGTATTCCTTGGTTCTTCACATTGACGATGAAACACAGAAATGGCATCGGAATTAAATACAAAAGGCACAATGCCGCCTTAAGTACAAGAATAGAGACTCTTCTTACAATCGGTGCTTTGAGCATTCCCTGTGAGGCCAGTATTAGTTTCCGATGCACCACTGCAGGTTCAATGTATTCCTTGGACTTTCACATTCATGATGAAACACAGAAATGGCATCGGAATTAAATACAAAAGGCACAATGCCGCCTTAAGTACAAGAATAGAGCCTCTTCTTACAGTCGGTGCTTTGAGCATTCCCTGTGAGACCAGTATTAGTTTCCGCTACACCTCTGCAGGTTCAATGTATTCCTTGGACCTTCACATTGACGATGATACACAGAAATCGCATCGGAATTAAATACAAAAGGCACAATGCCGCCTTAAGTACAAGAATAGAGACTCTTCTTACAGTCGGTGATTTGAGCATTCCCTTTGAGACCAGTATTAGTTTCCCATACACCACTGCAGGTTTAATGTATTCCTTGGAACTTGACATTGACGATGAAACACATAAATCGCATCGAAATCAAATACAAAAGGCACAATGCCGCCTTAAGTACAAGAATAGAGACTCTTCTTACAGTCGGTGCTTTGAGCATTCCCTGTGAGACCATTATTAGTTTCCGATACACCTCTGCAGGTTCAGTTTATTCCTTGGACCTTCACATTGACGATGAAACACAGAAATGGCATCCGAATTAAATAAAAAAGGCACAATGCCGCCTTAAGTACAAGAATAGAGCCTCTTCTTACAGTCGGTGCTTTGAGCATTCCCTGTGAGACCAGTATTAGTTTCCGCTACACCTCTGCAGGTTCTTTTTATTCCTTGGACCTTCACATTGACGATGAAACACAGAAACGGCATCGGAATTAAATACAAAAGGCACAATGGCGCCATAAGTACAAGAATAGAGACTCTTCTTACAGTCGGTGCTTTGAGCATTACCAGTGAGACCATTAGTAGTATCCGATACACCACTGCAGGTTAAATCTATTCCTTGGACATACACATTGACGATGAAACACAGAAATTACATCGGAATTAAATACAAAAGGAACAATGCCGCCTTAAGTACAAGAATAGAGATTCTTCTTACAGTCGGTGCTTTGAGCATTCCCTGTGAGACCTGTATTAGTTTCCGCTACACCTCAGCAAGTTCAGTTTTTTTCCTTGGACCTTCACTTTGACGATGAAACACAGAAATGGCATCGGAATTAAATACAAAAGGCACAATGGCGCCATAAGTACAAGAATAGAGACTCTTCTTACAGTCGGTGCTTTGGGCATTCCCTGTGAGACCAGTAATAGTTTCCGATACACCACTGCAGGTTGAATGTATTCCTTGGATCTTCACATTGACAATGAAACACAGAAATCGCATCGGAATTAAATACAAAACGCACAATGCCGCCATAAGTACAGGAATAGAGACTCTTCTTACAGTCGGTGCTTTGAGCATTCCCTGTGAGACCAGTATTAGTTTCCGCTACACCTCTGCAGGTTCAATGTATTCCTTGGACCTTCACATTGACGATGATACACAGAAATCGCTTCGGAATTAAATACAAAAGGCACAATGCCGCCTTAAGTACAAGAATAGAGACTCTTCTTACAGTCGGTGCTTTAAGCATTCCCTTTGTGACCAGTATTAGTTTCCCACACACCACTGCAGGTTCAAAGTACTCCTTGGAACTTCACATTGACGATGAAACACAGAAATCGCATCGGAATCAAATACAAAAGGCACAATGCCGCCTTAAGTACAAGAATAGAGACTCTTCTTACAGTCGGTGCTTTGAGCATTCCCTGTGAGACCATTATTAGTTTCCGATACACCTCTGCAGGTTCAGTTTATTCCTTGGACCTTCACATTGACGATGAAACACAGAAATGGCATCGGAATTAAATACAAAAGGCACAATGCTGCCTTAAGTACAAGAATAGAGACTCTTCTTACACTCGGTGCTTTGAGCATTCCCTGTGAGACCAGTATTAGTTTCCGCTACACCTCTGCAGGTTCTTTTTATACCTTGGACCTTCACATTGACGATGAAACACAGAAATGGCATCGGAATTAAATACAAAAGGCACAATGGCGCCATAAGTACAAGAATAGAGACTCTTCTTACAGTCGGTGCTTTGAGCATTCCCTGTGAGACCAGTAATAGTATCCGATACACCACTGCAGGTTCAATCTATTCCTTGGACATACACATTGACGATGAAACACAGAAATTACATCGGAATTAAATACAAAAGGAACAATGCCGCCATAAGTACAAGAATAGAGATTCTTCTTACAGTCGGTGCTTTGAGCATTCCCTGTGAGACCAGTATTAGTTTCCGCTACACCTCAGCAGGTTCAGTTTTTTTCCTTGGACCTTCACAATGACGATGAAACACAGAAATGGCAACGGAATTAAATACAAAAGGCACAATGCCGCCTTAAGTACAAGAATAGAGACTCTTCTTACAGTCGGTGCTTTGAGCATTCCCTGTGAGACCAGTATTAGTTTCCGATAAACCACTGCAGGTTGAATGTATTCCTTGGAACTTCACATTGACGATGAAACACAGAAATCGCATCGGAATTAAATACAAATGGCACAATGCCGCCTTAAGTACAAGAATAGAGACTCTTCTTACAGTCGGTGCTTTGGGCATTCCCTGTGAGACCAGTATTAGTTTCCGATACACCACTGCAGGTTGAATGTATTCCTTGGTTCTTCACATTGACGATGAAACACAGAAATGGCATCGGAATTAAATACAAAAGGCACAATGCCGCCTTAAGTACAAGAATAGAGACTCTTCTTACAATCGGTGCTTTGAGCATTCCCTGTGAGGCCAGTATTAGTTTCCGATGCACCACTGCAGGTTCAATGTATTCCTTGGACTTTCACATTGATGATGAAACACAGAAATGGCATCGGAATTAAATACAAAAGGCACAATGCCGCCTTAAGTACAAGAATAGAGCCTCTTCTTACAGTCGGTGCTTTGAGCATTCCCTGTGAGACCAGTATTAGTTTCCGCTACACCTCTGCAGTTTCAATGTATTCCTTGGACCTTCACATTGACGATGATACACAGAAATCGCATCGGAATTAAATACAAAAGGCACAATGCCGCCTTAAGTACAAGAATAGAGACTCTTCTTACAGTCGGTGATTTGAGCATTCCCTTTGAGACCAGTATTAGTTTCCCATACACCACTGCAGGTTTAATGTATTCCTTGGAACTTGACATTGACGATGAAACACATAAATCGCATCGAAATCAAATACAAAAGGCACAATGCCGCCTTAAGTACAAGAATAGAGACTCTTCTTACAGTCGGTGCTTTGAGCATTCCCTGTGAGACCATTATTAGCTTCCGATACACCTCTGCAGGTTCAGTTTATTCCTTGGACCTTCACATTGACGATGAAACACAGAAATGGCATCCGAATTAAATAAAAAAGGCACAATGCCGCCTTAAGTACAAGAATAGAGCCTCTTCTTACAGTCGGTGCTTTGAGCATTCCCTGTGAGACCAGTATTAGTTTCCGCTACACCTCTGCAGGTTCTTTTTATTCCTTGGACCTTCACATTGACGATTAAACACAGAAATGGCATCGGAATTAAATACAAAAGGCACAATGGCGCCATAAGTACAAGAATAGAGACTCTTCTTACAGTCGGTGCTTTGGGCATTCCCTGTGAGACCAGTATTAGTTTCCGATACACCACTGCAGGTTGAATGTATTCCTTGGATCTTCACATTGACAATGAAACACAGAAATCGCATCGGAATTAAATACAAAACGCACAATGCCGCCATAAGTACAGGAATAGAGACTCTTCTTACAGTCGGTGCTTTGAGCATTCCCTGTGAGACCAGTATTAGTTTCCGCTACACCTCTGCAGGTTCAATGTATTCCTTGGACCTTCACATTGACGATGATACACAGAAATCGCTTCGGAATTAAATACAAAAGGCACAATGCCGCCTTAAGTACAAGAATAGAGACTCTTCTTACAGTCGGTGCTTTAAGCATTCCCTTTGTGACCAGTATTAGTTTCCCACACACCACTGCAGGTTCAAAGTATTCCTTGGAACTTCACATTGACGATGAAACACAGAAATCGCATCGGAATCAAATACAAAAGGCACAATGCCGCCTTAAGTACAAGAATAGAGACTCTTCTTACAGTCGGTGCTTTGAGCATTCCCTGTGAGACCATTATTAGTTTCCGATACACCTCTGCAGGTTCAGTTTATTCCTTGGACCTTCACATTGACGATGAAACACAGAAATGGCATCGGAATTAAATACAAAAGGCACAATGCTGCCTTAAGTACAAGAATAGAGACTCTTCTTACACTCGGTGCTTTGAGCATTCCCTGTGAGACCAGTATTAGTTTCCGCTACACCTCTGCAGGTTCTTTTTATTCCTTGGACCTTCACATTGACGATGAAACACAGAAATGCCATCGGAATTAAGTACAAAAGGCACAATGGCGCCATAAGTACAAGAATAGAGACTCTTCTTACAGTCGGTGCTTTGAGCATTCCCTGTGAGACCAGTAATAGTATCCGATACACCACTGCAGGTTCAATCTATTCCTTGGACATACACATTGACGATGAAACACAGAAATTACATCGGAATTAAATACAAAAGGAACAATGCCGCCATAAGTACAAGAATAGAGATTCTTCTTACAGTCGGTGCTTTGAGCATTCCCTGTGAGACCAGTATTAGTTTCCGCTACACCTCAGCAGGATCAGTTTTTTTCCTTGGACCTTCACAATGACGATGAAACACAGAAATGGCAACGGAATTAAATACAAAAGGCACAATGCCGCCTTAAGTACAAGAATAGAGACTCTTCTTACAGTCGGTGCTTTGAGCATTCCCTGTGAGACCAGTATTAGTTTCCGATAAACCACTGCAGGTTGAATGTATTCCTTGGAACTTCACATTGACGATGAAACACAGAAATCGCATCGGAATTAAATACAAATGGCACAATGCCGCCTTAAGTACAAGAATAGAGACTCTTCTTACAGTCGGTGCTTTGAATATTCCCTGTAAGACCAGTATTAGTTTCCGCTGCACCTCTGCAGGTTCAGTTTATTCCTTGGACCTTCACATTGACGATGAAACACAGAAATGGCATCGGAATTAAATACAAATGGCACAATGCCGCCTTAAGTACAAGAATAGAGACTCTTCTTACAGTCGGTGTTTTGAGCATTCCCTGTGAGACCAGTATTAGTTTCCGATACACCACTGCAGATTCAATGTATTCCTTGGACCTTCGCATTGATGATGAAACACAGAAATCGCATCGGAATTAAATACAAAAGGCAGAATGCCGCCTTAAGTACAAGAATAGAGACTCTTCTTACAGTCGGTGATTTGAGCATTCCCTGTGAGACCAGTATTAGTTTCCGCTACACCTCTGCAGGTTCAGTTTATCCCTTGGACCTTCACATTGACGATGAAACACAGAAATGGCATCGTCATTAAATACAAAAGGCACAATGCCGCCTTAGGTACAAGAATAGAGACTCTCCTTACAGTCGGTGCTTTGGGCATTCCCTGTGAGACCAGTATTAGTTTCCGATACACCACTGCAGGTTGAATGTATTCCTTGGATCTTCACATTGACAATGAAACACAGAAATGGCATCGGAATTAAATACAAAACGCACAATGCCGCCATAAGTACAGAAATAGAGACTCTTCTTATTGTCGGTGCTTTGAGCATTCCCTGTGGGACCAGTATTAGTTTCCGCTACACCTCTGCAGGTTCAATGTATTCCTTGGACCATCACATTGATGATGATACACAGAAATCGCATCGGAATTAAATACAAAAGGCACAATGCCGCCTTAAGTACAAGAATAGAGACTCACCTTACAGTCGGTGCTTTGAGCATTCCCTTTGAGACCAGTATTAGTTTCCGATACACCACTGCAGGTTCAATGTATTCCTTGGAACTTCACATTGACGATGAAACACAGAAATCGCATCGGAGTCAAATACAAAAGTCACAATGCCGCCTTAAGTACAAGAATAGAGACTCTTCTAACAGTCGGTGCTTTGAGCATTCCCTGTGAGACCAGTATTAGTTTCCGATACACCTCTGCAGGTTCAGTTTATTCCTTGGACCTTCACATTGACGATGATACACAGAAATGGCATCGGAATAAAATACAAAAGGCACAATGCCCCCTTAAGTACACGAATAGAGACTCTTCTTACAGTCGGTGCTTTGAGCATTCCCTGTGAGACCAGTATTAGTTTCCGCTACACCTCAGCAGGTTCAGTTTATTCCTTGGACCTTCACATTGACGATGAAACACAGAAATGGCATCGGAATGAAATACAAAAGGCACAATGCCGCCGTAAGTACAAGAATAGAGACTGATCTTACAGTCGGTGCTTTGAGCATTCCCTGTGAGACCAGTATTAGTTTCCGCCACACCTCAGCAGGTTCAGTTTATTCCTTGGACCTTCACATTGACGATGAAGCACAGAAATGGCATCGGAATTAAATACAAAAGGCACAATGGTGCCATAAGTACAAGAATAGAGACTCTTCTTACAGTCTGTGCTTTGAGCATTCCCTGTGAGAACAGTATTAGTTTCCGATACACCACTGCAGGTTCAATGTATTCCTTGGAACTTCACATTGACGATGAAACACAGAAATCGCATCGGAATTTAATACAAAAGGCACAATGCCGCCTTAAGTACAAGAATAGAGACTCTTCTTACAGTCGGTGCTTTGAGCATTCCCTGTGAGACCAGTATTAGATTCCGCTACACCTCTGCAGGTTCAGTTTATTCCTTGGACCTTCACATTGACGATGAAACAAAAAAATGGCATCGTAATTAAATACAAAAGGCACAATGCCGCCTTAAGTACAAGAATAGAGATTCTTCTTACAGTCGGTGCTTTGAGCATTCCCTGTGAGACCAGTATTAGTTTCCGCTACACCTCAGCAGGTTCAGTTTTTTTCCTTGGACCTTCACATTGACGATGAAACACAGAAATGGCATCGGAATTAAATACAAAAGGCACAATGCCGCCTTATGTACAAGAATAGAGACTCTTCTTACAGTCGGTGCTATGAGCATTCCCTGTGAGACCAGTATTAGTTTCCGCTACACCTCTGCAGGTTCAATGTATTCCTTGGACCATCACATTGACGATGATACACAGAAATCGCATCGGAATTAAATACAAAAGGCACAATGCCGCCTTATGTACAAGAATAGAGACTCTTCTTACAGTCGGTGCTTTGAACATTCCCTTTGAGACCAGTATTAGTTTCCGATACACCACTGCAGATTCAATGTATTCCTTGGAACTTCACATTGACGATGAAACACAGAAATCGCATCGGAGTCAAATACAAAAGGCACAATGCCGCCTTAAGTACAAGAATAGAGACTCTTCTTACAGTCGGTGCTTTGAGCATTCCCTGTGAGACCAGTATTAGTTTCCGATACACCTCTGCAGGTTCAGTTTATTCCTTGGACCTTCACATTGACGATGAAACACAGAAATGGCATCGGAATAAAATACAAAAGGCACAATGCCGCCTTAAGTACAAGAATAGAGATTCTTCTTACAATCGGTGCTTTGAGCATTCCCTGTTAGGCCAGTATTAGTTTCCGATGCACCACTGCAGGTTCAATGTATTCCTTGGACTTTCACATTGACGATGAAACACAGAAATGGCATCGGAATTAAATACAAAAGGCACAATGCCGCCTTAAGTACAAGAATAGAGCCTCTTCTTACAGTCGGTGCTTTGAGCATTCCCTGTGAGACCAGTATTAGTTTCCGATACACCACTGCAGGTTCAATGTATTCCTTGGAACTTCACATTGACGATGAAACACAGAAATCGCATCGGAATTAAATACAAAAGGCACAATGCCCCCTTAAGTACAAGAATAGAGACTCTTCTTACAGTCCGTGCTATGAGCATTCCCTGTGAGACCAGTATTAGTTTCCGCCACACCTCTGCAGGTTCAGTTTATTCCTTGGACCTTCACATTGACGATGAAACACAGAAATAGCATCGGAATTAAATTCAAATGGCACAATGCCGCCTTAAGTACTGGAATAGAGACTCTTCTTACAGTCGGGACTGAGCATTCTCTGTCAGACCAGTATTAGTTTCCCCTACACCTCTGCAGGTTCAATGTATTCCTTGGACCTTCACATTGACGATGATACACAGAAATTACATCGGAATTAAATACAAAAGGAACAATGCCGCCTTAAGTACAAGAATAGAGATTCTTCTTACAGTCGGTGCTTTGAGCATTCCCTGTGCGACCAGTAATAGTATCCGATACACCACTGCAGGTTCAATCTATTCCTTGGACATACACATTGACGATGAAACACAGAAATTACATCGGAATTAAATACAAAAGGAACAATGCCGCCTTAAGTACAAGAATAGAGATTCTTCTTACAGTCGGTGCTTTGAGCATTCCCTGTGAGACCAGTATTAGTTTCCGCTACACCTCAGCAGGTTCAGTTTTTTTCCTTAGACCTTCACAATGACGATGGAACACAGAAATGGCAACGGAATTAAATACAAAAGGCACAATGCCGCCTTAAGTACAAGAATAGAGACTCTTCTTACAGTCGGTGCTTTGAGCATTCCCTGTGGGACCAGTATTAGTTTCCGATAAACCACTGCAGGTTGAATGTATTCCTTGGAACTTCACATTGACGATGAAACACAGAAATCGCATCGGAATTAAATACAAATGGCACAATGCCGCCTTAAGTACAAGAATAGAGACTCTTCTTACAGTCGGTGCTTTGAATATTCCCTGTAAGACCAGTATTAGTTTCCGCTACACCTCTGCAGGTTCAGTTTATTCCTTGGACCTTCACATTGACGATGAAACACAGAAATGGCATCGGAATTAAATACAAATGGCACAATGCCGCCTTAAGTACAAGAATAGAGACTCTTCTTACAGTCGGTGTTTTGAGCATTCCCTGTGAGACCAGTATTAGTTTCCGATACACCACTGCAGATTCAATGTATTCCTTGGACCTTCGCATTGATGATGAAACACAGAAATCGCATCGGAATTAAATACAAAAGGCACAATGCCGCCTTAAGTACAAGAATAGAGACTCTTCTTACAGTCGGTGATTTGAGCATTCCCTGTGAGACCAGTATTAGTTTCCGCTACACCTCTGCAGGTTCAGTTTATTCCTTGGACCTTCACATTGACGATGAAACACAGAAATGGCATCGTCATTAAATACAAAAGGCACAATGCCGCCTTAGGTACAAGAATAGAGACTCTTCTTACAGTCGGTGCTTTGGGCATTCCCTGTGAGACCAGTATTAGTTTCCGATACACCACTGCAGGTTGAATGTATTCCTTGGATCTTCACATTGACAATGAAACACAGAAATCGCATCGGAATTAAATACAAAACGCACAATGCCGCCATAAGTACAGAGATAGAGACTCTTCTTATAGTCGGTGCTTTGAGCATTCCCTGTGAGACCAGTATTAGTTTCCGCTACACCTCTGCAGGTTCAATGTATTCCTTGGACCATCACATTGATGATGATACACAGAAATCGCATCGGAATTAAATACAAAAGGCACAATGCCGCCTTAAGTACAAGAATAGAGACTCTCCTTACAGTCGGTGCTTTGAGCATTCCCTTTGAGACCAGTATTAGTTTCCGATACACCACTGCAGGTTCAATCTATTCCTTGGAACTTCACATTGACGATGAAACACAGAAATCGCATCGGAGTCAAATACAAAAGGCACAATGCCGCCTTAAGTACAAGAATAGAGACTCTTCTAACAAACGGTGCTTTGAGCATTAGCTGTGAGACCAGTATTAGTTTCCGATACACCTCTGCAGGTTCAGTTTATTCCTTGGACCTTCACATTGACGATGATACACAGAAATGGCATCGGAATAAAATACAAAAGGCACAATGCCCCCTTAAGTACACGAATAGAGACTCTTCTTACAGTCGGTGCCTTGAGCATTCCCTGTGAGACCAGTATTAGTTTCCGCTACACCTCAGCAGGTTCAGTTTATTCCTTGGACCTTCACATTGACGATGAAGCACAGAAATGGCATCGGAATTAAATACAAAAGGCACAATGGTGCCATAAGTACAAGAATAGAGACTCTTCTTACAGTCTGTGCTTTGAGCATTCCCTGTGAGACCAGTATTAGTTTCCGATACACCACTGCAGGTTCAATGTATTCCTTGGAACTTCACATTGACGATGAAACACAGAAATCGCATCGGAATTAAATACAAAAGGCACAATGCCGCCTTAAGTACAAGAATAGAGACTCTTCTTACAGTCGGTGCTTTGAGCATTCCCTGTGAGACCAGTATTAGATTCCGCTACACCTCTGCAGGTTCAGTTTATTCCTTGGACCTTCACATTGACGATGAAACAAAAAAATGGCATCGTAATTAAATACAAAAGGCACAATGCCGCCTTAAGTACAAGAATAGAGATTCTTCTTACAGTCGGTGCTTTGAGCATTCCCTGTGAGACCAGTATTAGTTTCCGCTACACCTCAGCAGGTTCAGTTTTTTTCCTTGGACCTTCACATTGACGATGAAACACAGAAATGGCATCGGAATTAAATTCAAAAGGCACAATGCCGCCTTATGTACAAGAATAGAGACTCTTCTTACAGTCGGTGCTTTGAGCATTCCCTGTGAGACCAGTATTAGTTTCCGCTACACCTCTGCAGGTTCAATGTATTCCTTGGACCATCACATTGACGATGATACACAGAAATCGCATCGGAATTAAATACAAAAGGCACAATGCTGCCTTATGTACAAGAATAGAGACTCTTCCTACAGTCGGTGCTTTGAGCATTCCCTGTTAGGCCAGTATTAGTTTCCGATGCACCACTGCAGGTTCAATGTATTCCTTGGACTTTCACATTGACGATGAAACACAGAAATGGCATCGGAATTAAATACAAAAGGCACAATGCCGCCTTAAGTACAAGAATAGAGCCTCTTCTTACAGTCGGTGCTTTGAGCATTCCCTGTGAGACCAGTATTAGTTTCCGATACACCACTGCAGGTTCAATGTATTCCTTGGAACTTCACATTGACGATGAAACACAGAAATCGCATCGGAATTAAATACAAAAGGCACAATGCCCCCTTAAGTACAAGAATAGAGACACTTCTTACAGTCCGTGCTATGAGCATTCCCTGTGAGACCAGTATTAGTTTCCGCCACACCTCTGCAGGTTCAGTTTATTCCTTGGACCTTCACATTGACGATGAAACACAGAAATAGCATCGGAATTAAATTCAAATGGCACAATGCCGCCTTAAGTACTGGAATAGAGACTCTTCTTACAGTCGGGACTGAGCATTCTCTGTCAGACCAGTATTAGTTTCCCCTACACCTCTGCAGGTTCAATGTATTCCTTGGACCTTCACATTGACGATGATACACAGAAATTACATCGGAATTAAATACAAAAGGAACAATGCCGCCTTAAGTACAAGAATAGAGATTCTTCTTACAGTCGGTGCTTTGAGCATTCCCTGTGAGACCAGTAATAGTATCCGATACACCACTGCAGGTTCAATCTATTCCTTGGACATACACATTGACGATGAAACACAGAAATTACATCGGAATTAAATACAAAAGGAACAATGCCGCCTTAAGTACAAGAATAGAGATTCTTCTTACAGTCGGTGCTTTGAGCATTCCCTGTGAGACCAGTATTAGTTTCCGCTACACCTCAGCAGGTTCAGTTTTTTTCCTTAGACCTTCACAATGACGATGGAACACAGAAATGGCAACGGAATTAAATACAAAAGGCACAATGCCGCCTTAAGTACAAGAATAGAGACTCTTCTTACAGTCGGTGCTTTGAGCATTCCCTGTGAGACCAGTATTAGTTTCCGATAAACCACTGCAGGTTGAATGTATTCCTTGGAACTTCACATTGACGATGAAACACAGAAATCGCATCGGAATTAAATACAAATGGCACAATGCCGCCTTAAAAACAAGAATAGAGACTCTTGTTACAGTCGGTGCTTTGAATATTCCCTGTAAGACCAGTATTAGTTTCCACTACACCTCTGCAGGTTCAGTTTATTCCTTGGACCTTCACATTGACGATGAAACACAGAAATGGCATCGGAATTAAATACAAATGGCACAATGCCGCCTTAAGTACAAGAATAGAGACTCTTCTTACAGTCGGTGTTTTGAGCATTCCCTGTGAGACCAGTATTAGTTTCCGATACACCACTGCAGATTCAATGTATTCCTTGGACCTTCGCATTGATGATGAAACACAGAAATCGCATCGGAATTAAATACAAAAGGCACAATGCCGCCTTAAGTACAAGAATAGAGACTCATCTCACAGTCGGTGATTTGAGCATTCCCTGTGAGACCAGTATTAGTTTCCGCTACACCTCTGCAGGTTCAGTTTATTCCTTGGACCTTCACATTGACGATGAAACACAGAAATGGCATCGTCATTAAATACAAAAGGCACACTGCCGCCTTAGGTACAAGAATAGAGACTCTTCTTACAGTCGGTGCTTTGGGCATTCCCTGTGAGACCAGTATTAGTTTCCGATACACCACTGCAGGTTGAATGTATTCCTTGGATCTTCACATTGACAATGAAACACAGAAATCGCATCGGAATTAAATACAAAACGCACAATGCCGCCATAAGTACAGAAATAGAGACTCTTCTTATAGTCGGTGCTTTGAGCATTTCCTGTGAGACCAGTATGAGTTTCCGCTACACCTCTGCAGGTTCAATGTATTCCTTGGACCATCACATTGATGATGATACACAGAAATCGCATCGGAATTAAATACAAAAGGCACAATGCCGCCTTAAGTACAAGAATAGAGACTCTCCTTACAGTCGGTGCTTTGAGCATTCCCTTTGAGACCAGTATTAGTTTCCGATACACCACTGCAGGTTCAATGTATTCCTTGGAACTTCACATTGACGATGAAACACAGAAATCGCATCGGAGTCAAATACAAAAGGCACAATGCCGCCTTAAGTACAAGAATAGAGACTCTTCTAACAAACGGTGCTTTGAGCATTCCCTGTGAGACCAGTATTAGTTTCCGATACACCTCTGCAGGTTCAGTTTATTCCTTGGACCTTCACATTGACGATGATACACAGAAATGGCATCGGAATAAAATACAAAAGGCACAATGCCCCCTTAAGTACACGAATAGAGACTCTTCTTACAGTTGGTGCTTTGAGCATTCCCTGTGAGACCAGTATTAGTTTCCGCTACACCTCAGCAGGTTCAGTTTATTCCTTGGACCTTCACATTGACGATGAAACACAGAAATGGCATCGGAATGAAATACAAAAGGCACAATGCGCCTTAAGTACAAGAATAGAGACTCTTCTTACAGTCTGTGCTTTGAGCATTCCCTGTGAGACCAGTATTAGTTTCCGATACACCACTGCAGGTTCAATGTATTCCTTGGAACTTCACATTGACGATGAAACACAGAAATCGCATCGGAATTAAATACAAAAGGCACAATGCCGCCTTAAGTACAAGAATAGAGACTCTTCTCACAGTCGGTGCTTTGAGCATTCCCTGTGAGACCAGTATTAGATTCCGCTACACCTCTGCAGGTTCAGTTTATTCCTTGGACCTTCACATTAACGATGAAACAAAAAAATGGCATCGTAATTAAATACAAAAGGCACAATGCCGCCTTAAGTACAAGAATAGAGATTCTTCTTACAGTCGGTGCTTTGAGCATTCCCTGTGAGACCAGTATTAGTTTCCGCTACACCTCAGCAGGTTCAGTTTTTTTCCTTGGACCTTCACATTGACGATGAAACACAGAAATGGCATCGGAATTAATTACAAAAGGCACAATGCCGCCTTATGTACAAGAATAGAGACTCTTCTTACAGTCGGTGCTTTGAGCATTCCCTGTGAGACCAGTATTAGTTTCCGCTACACCTCTGCAGGTTCAATGTATTCCTTGGACCATCACATTGACGATGATACACAGAAATTGCATCGGAATTAAATACAAAAGGCACAATGCCGCCTTATGTACAAGAATAGAGACTCTTCTTACAGTCGGTGCTTTGAGCATTCCCTTTGAGACCAGTATTAGTTTCCGATACACCACTGCAGGTTCAATGTATTCCTTGGAACTTCACATTGACGATGAAACACAGAAATCGCATCGGAGTCAAATACAAAAGGCACAATGCCGCCTTAAGTACGAGAATAGAGACTCTTCTTACATTCGGTGCTTTGAGCATTCCCTGTGAGACCAGTATTAGTTTCCGATACACCTCTGCAGGTTCAGTTTATTCCTTGGACCTTCACATTGACGATGAAACACAGAAATGGCATCGGAATAAAATACAAAAGGCACAATGCCGCCTTAAGTACAAGAATAGAGACTCTTCTTACAATCGGTGCTTTGAGCATTCCCTGTTAGGCCAGTATTAGTTTCCGATGCACCACTGCAGGTTCAATGTATTCCTTGGACTTTCACATTGACGATGAAACACAGAAATGGCATCGGAATTAAATACAAAAGGCACAATGCCGCCTTAAGTACAAGAATAGAGCCTCTTCTTACAGTCGGTGCTTTGAGCATTCCCTGTGAGACCAGTATTAGTTTCCGATACACCACTGCAGGTTCAATGTATTCCTTGGAACTTCACATTGACGATGAAACACAGAAATCGCATCGGAATTAAATACAAAAGGCACAATGCCCCCTTAAGTACAAGAATAGAGACTCTTCTTACAGTCCGTGCTATGAGCATTCCCTGTGAGACCAGTATTAGTTTCCGCCACACCTCTGCAGGTTCAGTTTATTCCTTGGACCTTCACATTGACGATGAAACACAGAAATCGCATCGGAGTCAAATACAAAAGGCACAATGCCGCCTTAAGTACAAGAATAGAGACTCTTCTAACAAACGGTGCTTTGAGCATTCCCTGTGAGACCAGTATAGTTTCCGATACACCTCTGCAGGTTCAGTTTATTCCTTGGACCTTCACATTGACGATGATACACAGAAATGGCATCGGAATAAAATACAAAAGGCACAATGCCCCCTTAAGTACACGAATAGAGACTCTTCTTACAGTCGGTGCTTTGAGCATTCCCTGTGAGACCAGTATTAGTTTCCGCTACACCTCAGCAGGTTCAGTTTATTCCTTGGACCTTCACATTGACGATGAAACACAGAAATGGCATCGGAATGAAATACAAAAGGCACAATGCGCCTTAAGTACAAGAATAGAGACTCTTCTTACAGTCGGTGCTTTGAGCATTAGCTGTGAGACCAGTATTTGTTTCCGCTACACGTCTGCAGGTTCTTTTAATTCCTTGGACCTTCACATTGACGATGAAACACAGAAATCCCATCGGAATTAAATACAAAAGGCACAATGCCGCCTTAAGTACAAGAATAGAGACTCTTCTTACAGTCGGTGCTTTGAGCATTCCCTGTGAGACCAGTATTAGTTTCCGCCACACCTCAGCAGGTTCAGATTATTCCTTGGACCTTCACATTGACGATGAAACAAAAAAATGGCATCGTAATTAAATACAAAAGGCACAATGCCGCCTTAAGTACAAGAATAGAGATTCTTCTTACAGTCGGTGCTTTGAGCATTCCCTGTGAGACCAGTATTAGTTTCCGCTACACCTCAGCAGGTTCAGTTTTTTTCCTTGGACCTTCACATTGACGATGAAACACAGAAATGGCATCGGAATTAAATACAAAAGGCACAATGCCGCCTTATGTACAAGAATAGAGACTCTTCTTACAGTCGGTGCTTTGAGCATTCCCTGTGAGACCAGTATTAGTTTCCGCTACACCTCAGCAGGTTCAGTTTATTCCTTGGACCTTCACATTGACGATGAAACACAGAAATGGCATCGGAATGAAATACAAAAGGCACAATGCGCCTTAAGTACAAGAATAGAGACTCTTCTTACAGTCGGTGCTTTGAGCATTAGCTGTGAGACCAGTATTTGTTTCCGCTACACGTCTGCAGGTTCTTTTAATTCCTTGGACCTTCACATTGACGATGAAACACAGAAATCCCATCGGAATTAAATACAAAAGGCACAATGCCGCCTTAAGTACAAGAATAGAGACTCTTCTTACAGTCGGTGCTTTGAGCATTCCCTGTGAGACCAGTATTAGTTTCCGCCACACCTCAGCGGGTTCAGATTATTCCTTGGACCTTCACATTGACGATGAAGCACAGAAATGGCATCGGAATTAAATACAAAAGGCACAATGGTGCCATAAGTACAAGAATAGAGACTCTTCTTACAGTCTGTGCTTTGAGCATTCCCTGTGAGACCAGTATTAGTTTCCGATACACCACTGCAGGTTCAATGTATTCCTTGGAACTTCACATTGACGATGAAACACAGAAATCGCATCGGAATTAAATACAAAAGGCACAATGCCGCCTTAAGTACAAGAATAGAGACTCTTCTTACAGTCGGTGCTTTGAGCATTCCCTGTGAGACCAGTATTAGATTCCGCTACACCTCTGCAGGTTCAGTTTATTCCTTGGACCTTCACATTGACGATGAAACAAAAAAATGGCATCGTAATTAAATACAAAAGGCACAATGCCGCCTTAAGTACAAGAATAGAGATTCTTCTTACAGTCGGTGCTTTGAGCATTCCCTGTGAGACCAGTATTAGTTTCCGCTACACCTCAGCAGGTTCAGTTTTTTTCCTTGGACCTTCACATTGACGATGAAACACAGAAATGGCATCGGAATTAAATACAAAAGGCACAATGCCGCCTTATGTACAAGAATAGAGACTCTTCTTACAGTCGGTGCTTTGAGCATTCCCTGTGCGACCAGTATTAGTTTCCGCTACACCTCTGCAGGTTCAATGTATTCCTTGGACCATCACATTGACGATGATACAAAGAAATCGCATCGGAATTAAATACAAAAGGCACAATGCCGCCTTATGTACAAGAATAGAGACTCTTCTTACAGTCGGTGCTTTGAGCATTCCCTTTGAGACCAGTATTAGTTTCCGATACACCACTGCAGGTTCAATGTATTCCTTGGAACTTCACATTGACGATGAAACACAGAAATCGCATCGGAGTCAAATACAAAAGGCACAATGCCGCCTTAAGTACAAGAATAGAGACTCTTCTTACAGTCGGTGCTTTGAGCATTCCCTGTGAGACCAGTATTAGTTTCCGATACACCTCTGCAGGTTCAGTTTATTCCTTGGACCTTCACATTGACGATGAAACACAGAAATGGCATCGGAATAAAATACAAAAGGCACAATGCCGCCTTAAGTACAAGAATAGAGACTCTTCTTACAATCGGTGCTTTGAGCATTCCCTGTTAGGCCAGTATTAGTTTCCGATGCACCACTGCAGGTTCAATGTATTCCTTGGACTTTCACATTGACGATGAAACACAGAAATGGCATCGGAATTAAATACAAAAGGCACAATGCCGCCTTAAGTACAAGAATAGAGCCTCTTCTTACAGTCGGTGCTTTGAGCATTCCCTGTGAGACCAGTATTAGTTTCCGATACACCACTGCAGGTTCAATGTATTCCTTGGAACTTCACATTGACGATGAAACACTGAAATCGCATCGGAATTAAATACAAAAGGCACAATGCCCCCTTAAGTACAAGAATAGAGACTCTTCTTACAGTCCGTGCTATGAGCATTCCCTGTGAGACCAGTATTAGTTTCCGCCACACCTCTGCAGGTTCAGTTTATTCCTTGGACCTTCACATTGACGATGAAACACAGAAATAGCATCGGAATTAAATTCAAATGGCACAATGCCGCCTTAAGTACTGGAATAGAGACTCTTCTTACAGTCGGGACTGAGCATTCTCTGTCAGACCAGTATTAGTTTCCCCTACACCTCTGCAGGTTCAATGTATTCCTTGGACCTTCACATTGACGATGATACACAGAAATCGCATCGGAATTAAATACAAATGGCACAATGCCGCCTTAAGTACAAGAATAGAGACTCTTCTTACAGTCGGTGCTTTGAGCATTCCCTTTGAGACCAGTATTAGTTTCCGATTCACCACTGCAGGTTCAATGTATTCCTTGGAATTTCACATTGACGATGAAACACAGAAATCGCATGGGAATCAAATACAAAAGGCACAAAGCCGCCTTAAGTAAAAGAATAGAGACTCTTCTTACAGTCGGTGTTTTGAGCATTCCCTGTGAGACCAGTATTAGTTTCCGCTACACCTCTGCAGGTTCAGTTTATTCCTTGGACCTTTACATTGACGATGAAACACAGAAATGGCATCGGAATTAATACAAAAGGCACAATGCGCCTTAAGTACAAGAATAGAGACTCTTCTTATAGTCGGTGCTTTGAGCATTCCCTGTGAGACCAGTATTAGTTTCCGCTACACCTCTGCAGGTTCTTTTTATTCCTTGGACCTTCACATTGTCGATGAAACACAGAAATCCCATCGGAATTAAATACAAAAGGCACAATGCCGCCTTAAGTACAAGAATAGAGACTCTTCTTACAGTCGGTGCTTTGAGCATTCCCTGTGAGACCAGTATTAGTTTCCGCTACACCTCTGCAGGTTCAGTTTATTCCTTGGACCTTCACATTGATGATGAAACGAAGAAATGGCATCGGAATTAAATACAAAAGGCACAATGCCGCCTTAAGTACAAGAATAGAGACTCTTCTTACAGTCGGTGCTTTGAGCATTCCCTGTGAGACCAGTATTAGTTTCCGATACACCACTGCAGGTTCAATGTATTCCTTGGAACTTCACATTGACGATGAAACACAGAAATCGCATCGGAATTAAATACAAAAGGCACAATGCCGCCTTAAGTACAAGAATAGAGACTCTTCTTGCAGTCGGTGCTTTGAGCATTCCCTGTGAGACCAGTATTAATTTCCGCTACACCTCTGCAGGTTCAGTTTATTCCTTGGACCTTCACATTGACGATGAAACACAGAAATGGCATCGGAATTAAATACAAAAGGCACAATGCCGCCTTAAGTACAAGAATAGAGACTCTTCTTACACCGGTGCTTTGAGCATTCCCTGTGAGACCAGTATTAGTTTCCGATACACCACTGCTGGTTCAATGTATTCCTTGGACCTTCGCATTGACGATGAAACACAGAAACCGCATCGGAATTAAATACAAAAGACACAATGCCGCCTTAAGTACAAGAATAGAGACTCTTCTTACAGTCGGTGATTTGAGCATTCCCTGTGAGACCAGTATTAGTTTCCGCTACACCTCTGCAGGTTCAGTTTATTATTTGGACCTTCACATTGACGATAAAACACAGAAATGGCATCGGAATTAAATACAAAAGGCACAATGCCGCCTTAAGTACAAGAATAGAGACTCTTCTCACAGTCGGTGCTTTGAGCATTCCCTGTGAGACCAGTATTAGTTTCCGATACACCTCTGCAGGTTCAGTTTATTCTTTGGACCTTCACATAGACGATGAAACACAGAAATGGCATCGGAATTAAATACAAAAGGCACAATGCCGCCTTAAGTACAAGAATAGAGACTCTTCTTACAGTCGGTGCTTTGAGCATTCCCTGTGAGACCAGTATTAGTTTCCGATACACCACTGCCGGTTCAATGTATTCCTTGGAACTTCAAATTGACGATGAAACACAGAAATCGCTCGGAATTAAATACAAAACCACAATGCCCATTTATGTACAAGAATAGAGAATCTTCTTACAGTCGGTGCTTTGAGCATTCCCTGTGAGACCAGTATTAGTTTCCGATACTCCTCTGCAGGTTCACTTTACTCCTTGGCCTTCACATTGACGATGAAACACAGAAATGGCATCGGAATTAAATACAAATGGCACAATGCCGCCTTAAGTACAAGAATAGCGACTCATTTAACAGTCGGTGCTTTGAGCATTCCCTGTGAGACCAGTATTAGTATCCGATACACCACAGCAGGTTCAATGTATTCCTTGGAGCTTCACATTGACGATGAAACACAGAAATCGCATGGGAATCAAATACAAAAGGCACAATGCCGCCTTAAGTACAAGAATAGAGACTCTTCTTACAGTCGGTGCTTTGAGCATTCCCTGTGAGACCAGTATTAGTTTCCGATACACCACTGCCGGTTCAATGTATTCCTTGGAACTTCAAATTGACGATGAAACACAGAAATCGCTCGGAATTAAATACAAAAGCACAATGCCGATTTATGTACAAGAATAGAGAATCTTCTTACAGTCGGTGCTTTGAGCATTCCCTGTGAGACCAGTATTAGTTTCCGATACTCCTCTGCAGGTTCACTTTACGCCTTGGACCTTCACATTGACGATGAAACACAGAAATGGCATCGGAATTAAATACAAATGGCACAATGCCGCCTTAAGTACAAGAATAGAGACTCATTTAACAGTCGGTGCTTTGAGCATTCCCTGTGAGACCAGTATTAGTATCCGATACACCACAGCAGGTTCAATGTATTCCTTGGAACTTCACATTGACGATGAAACACAGAAATCGCATGGGAATCAAATACAAAAGGCACAATGCCTCCTTAAGTACAAGAATAGTGACTCTTCTTACAGTCGGTGCTTTGAGCATTCCCTGTGAGACCAGTATTAGTTTCCGATACTCCTCTGCAGGTTCACTTTATTCCTTGGACCTTCAAATTGACGATGAAACTCAGAAATCGCATCGGAATTAAATACAAAAGGCACAATGCCGCCTTAAGTACAAGAATAGAGACTCATCTTACAGTCGGTGCTTTGAGCATTCCCTGTGAGACCAGTATTAGTTTCCGCTACACCTGTGCAGGTTCAGATTATTCCTTGGACCTTCACATTGACGATGAAACACAGAAATGGCATCGGAAGTAAATACAAAAAGCACAATGCCGCCTTAAGTACAAGAATAGAGACTCTTCTTACCGTCGGTGCTTTGAGCATTCCCTGTGAGACCAGTATTAGTTTCCGCTACACCACTGCAGGTTCAGTTTATTCCTTAGACATACACATTGACGATGAAACACCGAAATGGCATCGTAATTAAATACAAAAGGCACAATACCGCCTTAAGTACAAGAATGGAGACTCTTCTCACAGTCGGTGCTTTGAGCATTCCCTGTGAGACCCGTATTAGTTTCCGCCACACCTCTGCAGGTGCAGTTTATTCCTTGGACCTTCACATTGACGATGAAACACAGAAATGGCATCGGAATTAAATACGAAAGGCACAATGCCGCCTTAAGTACAAGAATAGAGACTCTTCTTACAGTCAGTGCTTTGAGCATTCCCTGTGAGACCAGTATTAGTTTCCGCTACACCACTGCAGGTTCAATGTATTCCTTGGAACTTCACACTGACGATGAAACACAGAAATCGCATCGGAATCAAATACAAAAGGCACAATGCCGCCTTAAGTACAAGAATAGAGACTCTTCTTACAGTCGGTGCTTTGAGCATTCCCTGTGAGACCAGTATTAGTTTCCGATACACCACTGCAGGTTCAATGTATTCCTTGGACCTTCACATTGACGATGAAACACAGAAATCGCATCGGAATTAAATACAAAACGCACAATGCCGCCTTAAGTACAAGAATAGAGACTCTTCTTACAGTCGATGCTTTGAGCATTCCCTGTGAGACCAGTATTAGTTTCCGCTACACCTCTGCAGGTTCAATGTATTCCTTGGACCTTCACATTGACGATGATACACAGAAATCGCATCGGAATTAAGTACAAAAGGCTCAATGCCGCCTTAAGTACAAGAATAGAGACTCTCCTTACAGTCGGTGCTTTGAGCATTCCCTGTGAGACCAGTATTAGTTTCCGCTACACCTCTGCAGGTTCAGTATATTCCTTGGACCTTCACATTGACGATGAAACACAGAAATCGCATCGGAATTAAATACAAAAGGCACAATGCCACCTTAAGTACAAGAATAGAGACTCTTCTTACAGTCGGTGCTTTGAGCATTCCCTGTGAGACCAGTATTAGCTTCCGCTACACCTCTGCAGGTTCAATGCATTCCTTGGAACTTCACATTGACGATGAAACACAGAAATGGCATCGGAAATAAATACAAAAAGCACAATGAAGCCTTAAGTACAAGAATAGAGACTCTTCTAACAGTCGGTGCTTTGAGCATTCCCTGTGAGACCAGTATTAGTTTCCGATACACCACTGCAGGTTCAATGTATTCCTTGGACCTTCACATTGACAATGAAACACAGAAATGGCATCGTAATTAAATACAAAAGGCACAATGCCGCCTTAAGTACAAGAATAGAGACTCTTTTTACAGTCGGTGCTTTGGGCATTCCTTGTAAGACCAGTATTAGTTTCCGATACACCACTGCAGGTTCAATGTATTCTATGGACTTTCACATTGACGATGAAACACAGAAATGGCATCGGAATTAAATACAAAAGACACAATACCGCCTTAAGTACAAGAATAGAGACTCTTCTTACAGTCGGTGCTATGAGCATTCCCTGTGAGACCAGTATTAGTTTCCGCCACACCTCTGCAGGTTCAGTTTATTCCTTGGACCTTCACATTGACGATGAAACACAGAAATAGCATCGGAATTAAATACAAATGGCACAATGCCGCCTTAAGTACTGGAATAGAGACTCTTCTTACAGTCGGGACTTTGAGCATTCTCTGTCAGACCAGTATTAGTTTCCCCTACACCTCTGCAGGTTCAATGTATTCCTTGGACCTTCACATTGACGATGATACACAGAAATCACATCGGAATTAAATACAAATGGCACAATGCCGCCTTAAGTACAAGAATAGAGACTCTTCTTACAGTCGGTGCTTTGAGCATTCCCTTTGAGACCAGTATTAGTTTCCGATTCACCACTGCAGGTTCAATGTATTCCTTGGAATTTCACATTGACAACGAAACACAGAAATCGCATGGGAATCAAATACAAAAGGCACAAAACCGCCTTAAGTAAAAGAATAGAGACTCTTCTTACAGTCGGTGTTTTGAGCATTCCCTGTGAGACCAGTATTAGTTTCCGCTACACCTCTGCAGGTTCAGTTTATTCCTTGGACCTTCACATTGACGATGAAACACAGAAATGGCATCGGAATTAAATACAAAAGGCACAATGCGCCTTAAGTACAAGAATAGAGACTCTTCTTATAGTCGGTGCTTTGAGCATTCCCTATGAGACCAGTATTAGTTTCCGCTACACCTCTGCAGGTTCTTTTTATTCCTTGGACCTTCACATTGTCGATGAAACACAGAAATCCCATCGGAATTAAATACAAAAGGCACAATGCCGCCTTAAGTACAAGAATAGAGACTCTTCTTACAGTCGGTGCTTTGAGCATTCCCTGTGAGACCAGTATTAGTTTCCGCTACACCTCTGCAGGTTCAGTTTATTCCTTGGACCTTCACATTGATGATGAAACGAAGAAATGGCATCGGAATTAAATACAAAAGGCACAATGCCGCCTTAAGTACAAGAATAGAGACTCTTCTTACAGTCGGTGCTTTGAGCATTCCCTGTGAGACCAGTATTAGTTTCCGATACACCACTGCAGGTTCAATGTATTCCTTGGAACTTCACATTGACGATGAAACACAGAAATCGCATCGGAATTAAATACAAAAGGCACAATGCCGCCTTAAGTACAAGAACAGAGACTCTTCTTGCAGTCGGTGCTTTGAGCATTCCCTGTGAGACCAGTATTAATTTCCGCTACACCTCTGCAGGTTCAGTTTATTCCTTGGACCTTCACATTGACGATGAAACACAGAAATGGCATCGGAATTAAATACAAAAGGCACAATGCCGCCTTAAGTACAAGAATAGAGACTCTTCTTACACCGGTGCTTTGAGCATTCCCTGTGAGACCAGTATTAGTTTCCGATACACCACTGCTGGTTCAATGTATTCCTTGGACCTTCGCATTGACGATGAAACACAGAAACCGCATCGGAATTAAATACAAAAGACACAATGCCGCCTTAAGTACAAGAATAGAGACTCTTCTTACAGTCGGTGATTTGAGCATTCCCTGTGAGACCAGTATTAGTTTCCGCTACACCTCTGCAGGTTCAGTTTATTCCTTGGACCATCACATTGACGATAAAACACAGAAATGGCATCGGAATTAAATACAAAAGGCACAATGCCGCCTTAAGTACAAGAATAGAGACTCTTCTCACAGTCGGTGCTTTGAGCATTCCCTGTGAGACCAGTATTAGTTTCCGCTACACCTCTGCAGGTTCAGTTTATTCTTTGGACCTTCACATAGACGATGAAACACAGAAATGGCATCGGAATTAAATACAAAAGGCACAATGCCGCCTTAAGTACAAGAATAGAGACTCTTCTTACAGTCGGTGCTTTGAGCATTCCCTGTGAGACCAGTATTAGTTTCCGATACACCACTGCCGGTTCAATGTATTCCTTGGAACTTCAAATTGACGATGAAACACAGAAATCGCTCGGAATTAAATACAAAACCACAATGCCCATTTATGTACAAGAATAGAGAATCTTCTTACAGTCGGTGCTTTGAGCATTCCCTGTGAGACCAGTATTAGTTTCCGATACTCCTCTGCAGGTTCACTTTACTCCTTGGCCTTCACATTGACGATGAAACACAGAAATGGCATCGGAATTAAATACAAATGGCACAATGCCGCCTTAAGTACAAGAATAGCGACTCATTTAACAGTCGGTGCTTTGAGCATTCCCTGTGAGACCAGTATTAGTATCCGATACACCACAGCAGGTTCAATGTATTCCTTGGAACTTCACATTGACGATGAAACACAGAAATCGCATGGGAATCAAATACAAAAGGCACAATGCCTCCTTAAGTACAAGAATAGTGACTCTTCTTACAGTCGGTGCTTTGAGCATTCCCTGTGAGACCAGTATTAGTTTCCGAAACTCCTCTGCAGGTTCACTTTAATCCTTGGACCTTCAATTTGACGATGAAGCACAGAAATGGCATCGGAATTAAATACAAAAGGCACAATGCCGCCTTAAGTACAAGAATAGAGACTCATCTTACAGTCGGTGTTTTGAGCATTCCCTGTGAGACCAGTATTAGTTTCCGCTACAACTCTGCAGGTTCAGATTATTCCTTGGACCTTCACATTGACGATGAAACACAGAAATGGCATCGGAAGTAAATACAAAAAGCACAATGCCGCCTTAAGTACAAGAATAGGGACTCTTCTTACCGTCGGTGCTTTGAGCATTCCCTGTGAGACCAGTATTAGTTTCCGCTACACCACTGCAGGTTCAGTTTATTCCTTAGACCTTCACATTGACGATGAATAACCGAAATGGCATCGTAATTAAATACAAAAGGCACAATGCCGCCTTAAGTACAAGAATGGAGACTCTTCTCACAGTCGGTGCTTTGAGCATTCCCTGTGAGACCCGTATTAGTTTCCGCCACACCTCTGCAGGTGCAGTTTATTCCTTGGACCTTCACATTGACGATGAAACACAGAAATGGCATCGGAATTAAATACAAAAGGCACAATGCCGCCTTAAGTACAAGAATAGAGACTCTTCTTACAGTCAGTGCTTTGAGCATTCCCTGTGAGACCAGTATTAGTTTCCGCTACACCACTGCAGGTTCAATGTATTCCTTGGAACTTCACACTGACGATGAAACACAGAAATCGCATCGGAATCAAATACAAAAGGCACAATGCCGCCTTAAGTACAAGAATAGAGACTCTTCTTACAGTCGGTGCTTTGAGCATTCCCTGTGAGACCAGTATTAGTTTCCGATACACCACTGCAGGTTCAATGTATTCCTTGGACCTTCACATTGACGATGAAACACAGAAATCGCATCGGAATTAAATACAAAACGCACAATGCCGCCTTAAGTACAAGAATAGAGACTCTTCTTACAGTCGATGCTTTGAGCATTCCCTGTGAGACCAGTATTAGTTTCCGCTACACCTCTGCAGGTTCAATGTATTCCTTGGACCTTCACATTGACGATGATACACAGAAATCGCATCGGAATTAAGTACAAAAGGCTCAATGCCGCCTTAAGTACAAGAATAGAGACTCTCCTTACAGTCGGTGCTTTGAGCATTCCCTGTGAGACCAGTATTAGTTTCCGCTACACCTCTGCAGGTTCAGTATATTCCTTGGACCTTCACATTGACGATGAAACACAGAAATGGCATCGGAATTAAATACAAAAAGCACAATGAAGCCTTAAGTACAAGAATAGAGACTCTTCTAACTGTCGGTGCTTTGAGCATTCCCTGTGAGACCAGTATTAGTTTCCGATACACCACTGCAGGTCAATGTATTCCTTGGACCTTCACATTGACAATGAAACACAGAAATGGCATCGTAATTAAATACAAAAGGCACAATGCCGCCTTAAGTACAAGAATAGAGACTCTTTTTACAGTCGGTGCTTTGGGCATTCCTTGTAAGACCAGTATTAGTTTCCGATACACCACTGCAGGTTCAATGTATTCTATGGACTTTCACATTGACGATGAAACACAGAAATGGCATCGGAATTAAATACAAAAGACACAATACCGCCTTAAGTACAAGAATAGTGACTCTTCTTGCAGTCGGTGCTTTGAGCATTCCATGTGAGACCAGTATTAGTTTCCGATACACCACTGCAGGTTCAATGTATTCCTTGGACCTTCGCATTGACGATGAAACACAGAAATCGCATCGGAATGAAATACAAAAGGCACAATGCCGCCTTACGTACAAGAATAGAGACTCTTCTTGCAGTCGGTGCTTTGAGCATTCCCTGTGAGACCAGTATTAGTGTCCGATACACCACTGCCGGTTCAATGTATTCCGTGGACCTTCACATTGACGATGAAACACAGAAATCGCATCGGAATTAAATACAAAACGCACAATGCCGCCTTATGTACAAGAATAGAGACTCTTCTTACAGTCGGTGATTTAAGCATTCCCTGTGAGACCAGTATTAGTTAACGCTACACCTCTGCAGGTTCAATGTATTCCTTGGACCTTCACATTGACGGTGATACACAGAAATCGCATCGGAAATAAGTACAAAAGGCACAATGCCGCCTTAAGTACAAGAATAGAGACTCTTCTTACAGTCGGTGCTTTGAACATTCCCTGTGAGACCAGTATTAGTTACCGCTACACCTCTGCAGGTTCAATGTATTCCTTGGACCTTCACATTGACGATGATACACAGAAATCGCATCGGAAATAAGTACAAAAAGCACATTGCCGCCTTAAGTACAAGAATAGAGACTCTTCTTACAGCCGGTGATTTGAGCATTCCCTGTGAGCCCAGTATTAGTTTCCGATACACCACTGCAGGTTCAATGTATTCCTTGGACCGTCACATTGACGATGAAACACAGAAATGGCATCGGAATTAAATACAAAAGGCACAATGCCGCCTTAAGTACAAGTATAGAGACTCTTCTTACAGTCGGTGCTTTGAGCATTCCATGTGAGACCAGTATTAGTTTCCGATACACCACTGCAGGTTCAATGTATTCCTTGGAACTTCACACTGACGATGAAACACAAAAATCGCAACGGAATCAAATACAAAAGGCACAATGCCGTCTTACGTACAAGAATAGAGACTCTTCTTACAGTCGGTGCTTTGAGCATTCCCTGTGAGACCAGTATTAGTTTCCGATACACCTCTGCAGGTTCAGTTTATTCCTTGGACCTTCACATTGACGATGAAACACAGAAATCGCATCGAAATTAAATACAAAAGGCACAATGCCGCCTTAAGTACAAGAATAGAGACTCTTCTTACAGTCGGTGCTTTCAGCATTCCCTGTGAGACCAGTATTAGTTTCCGCTACACCACTGCAGGTTCAATGTATTCCTTGGAACTTCACACTGACGATGAAACACAGAAATCGCATCGGAATCAAATACAAAAGGCACAATGCCGCCTTAAGTACAAGAATAGAGACTCTTCTTACAGTCGGTGCTTTGAGCATTCCCTGTGAGACCAGTATTAGTTTCCGATACACCACTGCAGGTTCAATGTATTCCTTGGACCTTCACATTGACGATGAAACACAGAAATCGCATCGGAATTAAATACAAAACGCACAATGCCGCCTTAAGTACAAGAATAGAGACTCTTCTTACAGTCGATGCTTTGAGCATTCCCTGTGAGACCAGTATTAGTTTCCGCTACACCTCTGCAGGTTCAATGTATTCCTTGGACCTTCACATTGACGATGATACACAGAAATCGCATCGGAATTAAGTACAAAAGGCTCAATGCCGCCTTAAGTACAAGAATAGAGACTCTCCTTACAGTCGGTGATTTGAGCATTCCCTGTGAGACCAGTATTAGTTTCCGCTACACCTCTGCAGGTTCAGTATATTCCTTGGACCTTCACATTGACGATGAAACACAGAAATCGCATCGGAATTAAATACAAAAGGCACAATGCCACCTTAAGTACAAGAATAGAGACTCTTCTTACAGTCGGTGCTTTGAGCATTCCCTGTGAGACCAGTATTAGTTTCCGCTACACCTCTGCAGGTTCAATGCATTCCTTGGAACTTCACATTGACGATGAAACACAGAAATGGCATCGGAATTAAATACAAAAAGCACAATGAAGCCTTAAGTACAAGAATAGAGACTCTTCTAACAGTCGGTGCTTTGAGCATTCCCTGTGAGACCAGTATTAGTTTCCGATACACCACTGCAGGTTCAATGTATTCCTTGGACCTTCACATTGACAATGAAACACAGAAATGGCATCGTAATTAAATACAAAAGGCACAATGCCGCCTTAAGTACAAGAATAGAGACACTTTTTACAGTCGGTGCTTTGGGCATTCCTTGTAAGACCAGTATTAGTTTCCGATACACCACTGCAGGTTCAATGTATTCTATGGACTTTCACATTGACGATGAAACACAGAAATGGCATCGGAATTAAATACAAAAGTCACAATACCGCCTTAAGTACAAGAATAGAGACTCTTCTTACAGTCGGTGCTATGAGCATTCCCTGTGAGACCAGTATTAGTTTCCGCTACACCTCTGCAGGTTCAGTTTATTCCTTGGACCTTCACATTGACGATGAAACACAGAAATGGCATCGGAATTAAATACAAAAGGCACAATGCGCCTTAAGTACAAGAATAGAGACTCTTCTTATAGTCGGTGCTTTGAGCATTCCCTGTGAGACCAGTATTAGTTTCCGCTACACCTCTGCAGGTTCTTTTTATTCCTTGGACCTTCACATTGTCGATGAAACACAGAAATCCCATCGGAATTAAATACAAAAGGCACAATGCCGCCTTAAGTACAAGAATAGAGACTCTTCTTACAGTCGGTGCTTTGAGCATTCCCTGTGAGACCAGTATTAGTTTCCGCTACACCTCTGCAGGTTCAGTTTATTCCTTGGACCTTCACATTGATGATGAAACGAAGAAATGGCATCGGAATTAAATACAAAAGGCACAATGCCGCCTTAAGTACAAGAATAGAGACTCTTCTTACAGTCGGTGCTTTGAGCATTCCCTGTCAGACCAGTATTAGTTTCCGATACACCACTGCTGGTTCAATGTATTCCTTGGACCTTCGCATTGACGATGAAACACAGAAACCGCATCGGAATTAAATACAAAAGACACAATGCCGCCTTAAGTACAAGAATAGAGACTCTTCTTACAGTCGGTGATTTGAGCATTCCCTGTGAGACCAATATTAGTTACCGCTACACCTCTGCAGGTTCAGTTTATTCCTTGGACCTTCACATTGACGATAAAACACAGAAATGGCATCGGAATTAAATACAAAAGGCACAATGCCGCCTTAAGTACAAGAATAGAGACTCTTCTTACAGTCGGTGCTTTGTGCATTCCCTGTGAGACCAGTATTAGTTTCCGCTACACCTCTGCAGGTTCAGTTTATTCTTTGGACCTTCACATAGACGATGAAACACAGAAATGGCATCGGAATTAAATACAAAAGGCACAATGCCGCCTTAAGTACAAGAATAGAGACTCTTCTTACAGTCGGTGCTTTGAGCATTCCCTGTGAGACCAGTATTAGTTTCCGATACACCACTGCCGGTTCAATGTATTCCTTGGAACTTCAAATTGACGATGAAACACAGAAATCGCTCGGTATTAAATACAAAACCACAATGCCCATTTATGTACAAGAATAGAGAATCTTCTTACAGTCGGTGCTTTGAGCATTCCCTGTGAGACCAGTATTAGTTTCCGATACTCCTCTGCAGGTTCACTTTACTCCTTGGCCTTCACATTGACGATGAAACACAGAAATGGCATCGGAATTAAATACAAATGGCACAATGCCGCCTTAAGTACAAGAATAGCGACTCATTTAACAGTCGGTGCTTTGAGCATTCCCTGTGAGACCAGTATTAGTATCCGATACACCACAGCAGGTTCAATGTATTCCTTGGAACTTCACATTGACGATGAAACACAGAAATCGCATGGGAATCAAATACAAAAGGCACAATGCCTCCTTAAGTACAAGAATAGTGACTCTTCTTACAGTCGGTGCTTTGAGCATTCCCTGTGAGACCAGTATTAGTTTCCGATACTCCTCTGCAGGTTCACTTTATTCCTTGGACCTTCAAATTGACGATGAAGCACAGAAATGGCATCGGAATTAAATACAAAAGGCACAATGCCGCCTTAAGTACAAGAATAGAGACTCATCTTACAGTCGGTGCTTTGAGCATTCCCTGTGAGACCAGTATTAGTTTCCGCTACAACTCTGCAGGTTCAGATTATTCCTTGGACCTTCACATTGACGATGAAACACAGAAATGGCATCGGAAGTAAATACAAAAAGCACAATGCCGCCTTAAGTACAAGAATAGAGACTCTTCTTACCGTCGGTGCTTTGAGCATTCCCTGTGAGACCAGTATTAGTTTCCGCTACACCACTGCAGGTTCAGTTTATTCCTTAGACCTTCACATTGACGATGAATAACCGAAATGGCATCGTAATTAAATACAAAAGGCACAATGCCGCCTTAAGTACAAGAATGGAGACTCTTCTCACAGTCGGTGCTTTGAGCATTCCCTGTGAGACCCGTATTAGTTTCCGCCACACCTCTGCAGGTGCAGTTTATTCCTTGGACCTTCACATTGACGATGAAACACAGAAATGGCATCGGAATTAAATACAAAAGGCACAATGCCGCCTTAAGTACAAGAATAGAGACTCTTCTTACAGTCAGTGCTTTGAGCATTCCCTGTGAGACCAGTATTAGTTTCCGCTACACCACTGCAGGTTCAATGTATTCCTTGGAACTTCACACTGACGATGAAACACAGAAATCGCATCGGAATCAAATACAAAAGGCACAATGCCGCCTTAAGTACAAGAATAGAGACTCTTCTTACAGTCGGTGCTTTGAGCATTCCCTGTGAGACCAGTATTAGTTTCCGATACACCACTGCTGGTTCAATGTATTCCTTGGACCTTCACATTGACGATGAAACACAGAAATCGCATCGGAATTAAATACAAAACGCACAATGCCGCCTTATGTACAAGAATAGAGACTCTTCTTACAGTCGATGCTTTGAGCATTCCCTGTGAGACCAGTATTAGTTTCCGCTACACCTCTGCAGGTTCAATGTATTCCTTGGACCTTCACATTGACGATGATACACAGAAATCGCATCGGAATTAAGTACAAAAGGCTCAATGCCGCCTTAAGTACAAGAATAGAGACTCTCCTTACAGTCGGTGCTTTGAGCATTCCCTGTGAGACCAGTATTAGTTTCCGCTACACCTCTGCAGGTTCAGTATATTCCTTGGACCTTCACATTGACGATGAAACACAGAAATGGCATCGGAATTAAATACAAAAAGCACAATGAAGCCTTAAGTACAAGAATAGAGACTCTTCTAACTGTCGGTGCTTTGAGCATTCCCTGTGAGACCAGTATTAGTTTCCGATACACCACTGCAGGTCAATGTATTCCTTGGACCTTCACATTGACAATGAAACACAGAAATGGCATCGTAATTAAATACAAAAGGCACAATGCCGCCTTAAGTACAAGAATAGAGACTCTTTTTACAGTCGGTGCTTTGGGCATTCCTTGTAAGACCAGTATTAGTTTCCGATACACCACTGCAGGTTCAATGTATTCTATGGACTTTCACATTGACGATGAAACACAGAAATGGCATCGGAATTAAATACAAAAGACACAATACCGCCTTAAGTACAAGAATAGTGACTCTTCTTGCAGTCGGTGCTTTGAGCATTCCATGTGAGACCAGTATTAGTTTCCGATACACCACTGCAGGTTCAATGTATTCCTTGGACCTTCGCATTGACGATGAAACACAGAAATCGCATCGGAATGAAATACAAAAGGCACAATGCCGCCTTAAGTACAAGAATAGAGACTCTTCTTGCAGTCGGTGCTTTGAGCATTCCCTGTGAGACCAGTATTAGTGTCCGATACACCACTGCAGGTTCAATGTATTCCTTGGACCTTCACATTGACGATGAAACACAGAAATCGCATCGGAATTAAATACAAAACGCACAATGCCGCCTTATGTACAGGAATAGAGACTCTTCTTACAGTCGGTGATTTAAGCATTCCCTGTGAGACCAGTATTAGTTACCGCTACACCTCTGCAGGTTCAATGTATTCCTTGGACCTTCACATTGACGATGATACACAGAAATCGCATCGGAAATAAGTACAAAAGGCACAATGCCGCCTTAAGTACAAGAATAGAGACTCTTCTTACAGTCGGTGCTTTGAACATTCCCTGTGAGACCAGTATTAGTTTCCGCTACACCTCTGCAGGTTCAGTATATTCCTTGGACCTTCACATTGACGATGAAACACAGAAATGGCATCGGAATTAAATACAAAAGGCACAATGCCGCCTTAAGTACAAGAATAGAGACTCTTCTTGCAGTCGGTGCTTTGAGCATTCCCTGTGAGACCAGTATCAGTTTCCGATACACCACTGCAGGTTCAATGTATTACTTGGACCTTCACATTGACGATGAAACACAGAAATCGCATCGGCATTAAATACCAAACGCTAAATGCCGCCTTATGTACAAGAATAGAGACTCTTCTTACAGTCGGTGCTTTGAGCATTCCCTGTGAGACCAGTATTAGTTACCGCTACACCTCTGCAGGTTCAATGTATTCCTTGGACCTTCACATTGACGATGATACACAGAAATCGCATCGGAAATAAGTACAAAAGGCACATTGCCGCCTTAAGTACAAGAATAGAGACTCTTCTTACAGCCGGTGATTTGAGTATTCCCTGTGAGCCCAGTATTAGTTTCCGATACACCACTGCAGGTTCAATGTATTCCTTGGACCGTCACATTGACGATGAAACACAGAAATGGCATCGGAATTAAATACGAAAGGCACAATGCCGCCTTAAGTACAAGTATAGAGACTCTTCTTACAGTCGGTGCTTTGAGCATTCCATGTGAGACCAGTATTAGTTTCCGATACACCACTGCAGGTTCAATGTATTCCTTGGAACTTCACACTGACGATGAAACACAAAAATCGCATCGGAATCAAATACAAAAGGCACAATGCCGCCTTACGTACAAGAATAGAGACTCTTCTTACAGTCGGTGCTTTGAGCATTCCCTGTGAGACCAGTATTAGTTTCCGATACACCTCTGCAGTTTCAGTTTATTCCTTGGACCTTCACATTGACGATGAAACACAGAAATCGCATCGAAATTAAATACAAAAGGCACAATGCCGCCTTAAGTACAAGAATAGAGACTCTTCTTACAGTCGGTGCTTTCAGCATTCCCTGTGAGACCAGTATTAGTTTCCGATACACCACTGCAGGTTCAATGTATTCCTTGGACCTTCACATTGACGATGAAACACAGAAATCGCATCGGAATTAAATACAAAACGCACAATGCCGCCTTAAGTACAAGAATAGAGACTCTTCTTACAGTCGATGCTTTGAGCATTCCCTGTGAGACCAGTATTAGTTTCCGCTACACCTCTGCAGGTTCAATGTATTCCTTGGACCTTCACATTTAAGATGATACACAGAAATCGCATCGGAATTAAGTACAAAAGGCACAATGCCGCCTTAAGTACAAGAATAGAGACTCTCCTTACAGCCGGTGCTTTGAGCATTCCCTGTGAGACCAGTATTAGTTTCCGCTACACCTCTGCAGGTTCAGTATATTCCTTGGACCTTCACATTGACGATGAAACACAGAAATCGCATCGGCATTAAATACAAAAGGCACAATGCCACCTTAAGTACAAGAATAGAGACTCTTCTTACAGTCGGTGCTTTGAGCATTCATTGTGAGACCAGTATTACTTTCCGCTACACCTCTGCAGGTTCAATGTATTCCTTGGAACTTCACATTGACGATGAAACACAGAAATGGCATCGGAATTAAATACAAAAAGCACAATGAAGCCTTAAGTACAAGAATAGAGACTCTTCTAACAGTCGGTGCTTTGAGCATTCCCTGTGAGACCAGTATTAGTTTCCGATACACCACTGCAGGTTCAATGTATTCCTTGGACCTTCACATTGACAATGAAACACAGATATGGCATCGGAATTAAATACAAAAAGCACAATGCCGCCTTAAGTACAAGAATAGAGACTCTTCTTGCAGTCGGTGCTTTGAGCATTCCATGTGAGACCAGTATTAGTTTCCGATACACCACTGCAGGTTCAATGTATCCCTTGGACCTTCGCATTGACGATGAATCACAGAAATCGCATCGGAATTAAATACAAAAGGCACAATGCCGCCTTAAGTACAAGAATAGAGACTCATCTTACAGTCGGTGCTTTGAGCATTCCCTGTCAGACCAGTATTAGTTTCCGATACTCCTCTGCAGGTTCAGTTTATTCCTTGGACCTTCACATTGACGATGAAACACAGAAATGGCATCGGAATTAAATACAAAACGCACAATGCCGCCTTAAGTACAAGAATAGAGCCTCTTCTTACAGTCGGTGCTTTGAGCATTCCCTGTGAGACCAGTATTAGTTTCCGATACACCACTGCAGGTTCAATGTATTCCTTGGACCTTCACATTGACGATGAAACACAGAAATCGCATCGGAATTAAATACAAAAGGCACAATGCCGCCTTAAGTACAAGAATAGAGACTCTTCTTACAGTCGGTGCTTTGAGCATTCCCTGTGAGACAAGTATTAGTTTCCGATACACCTCTGCAGGTTCAGATTATTCCTTGGACCTTCACATTGACGATGAAACACAGAAATGGCATCGGAAGTAAATACAAAAGGCACAATGCCGCCTTAAGTACAAGAATAGAGACTCTTCTTACCGTCGGTGCTTTGAACATTCCCTGTGAGACCAGTATTAGTTTCCGCTACACCACTGCAGGTTCAGTTTATTCCTTAGACCTTCACATTGACGATGAAACACCGAAATGGCATCGGCATTAAATACAAAAGGCACAGTGCCGCCTTAAGTACAAGAATGGAGACTCTTCTTACAGTCGGTGCTTTGAGCATTCCCTGTGAGACCCGTATTAGTTTCCGCTACACCTCTGCAGGTGCATTTTATTCCTTGGACCTTCACATTGACGATGAAACACAGAAATGGCATCGGAATTAAATACAAAAGGCACAATGCCGCCTTAAGTACAAGGATAGAGACTCTTCTTACAGTCGGTGCTTTGAGCATTCCCTGTGAGACCAGTATTAGTTTCCGATACACCACTGCAGGTTCAATGTATTCCTTGGAACTTCACACTGACGATGAAACACAGAAATCGCATCGGAATGAAATACAAAAGGCACAATGCCGCCTTAAGTACAAGAATAGAGACTCTTCTTGCAGTCGGTGCTTTGAGCATTCCCTGTGAGACCAGTATTAGTTTCCGATACACCACTGCAGATTCAATGTATTCCTTGGACCTTCACATTGACGATGAAACACAGAAATCGCATCGGAATCAAATACAATTGGCGCAATGCCGCCTTAAGTACTAGGATAGAGACTCTTCTTACAGTCGGTGCTTTGAGCATTCCCTGTGAGACCAGTATTAGTTTCCGATACACCACTGCAGGTTCAATGTATTCCTTGGAACTTCACACTGACGATGAAACACAAAAATCGCATCGAAATGAAATACAAAAGGCACAATGCCGCCTTAAGTACAAGAATAGAGACTCTTCTTGCAGTCGGTGCTTTGAGCATTCCCTGTGAGACCAGTATTAGTTACCGCTACACCTCTGCAGGTTCAATGTATTCCTTGGGCCTTCACATTGACGATGATACACAGAAATCGCATCGGAAATAAGTACAAAAGGCACAATGCCGCCTTACATACAAGAATAGAGACTCTTCTTACAGTCGGTGCTTTGAACATTCCCTGTGAGACCAGTATTAGTTTCCGCTACACCTCTGCAGGTTCAGTATGTTCCTTGGACCTTCACATTGACGATATAACACAGAAATGGCATCGGAATTAAATACAAAAGGCACAATGCCGCCTTAAGTACAAGAATAGAGACTCTACTTACAGTCGATGCTTTGAGCATTCCCTGTGAGACCAGTATTAGTTTCCGCTACACCTCTGCAGGTTCAGTTTATTCCTTGGACCTTCACATTGACGATGAAACACAGAAATGGCATCGGAATTAAATACAAAAGGCACCATGCCGCCTTCAGTACAAGAATAGTGACTCTTCTTACAGTCGTTGCTTTGAGCATTCCCTGTGAGACCAGTATTAGTTTTCGATACACCACTGCAGGTTCCATGTATTACTTGGAACTTCACACTGACGATGAAACACAGAAATCGCATCGGAATCAAATACAAATGGCGCAATGCCGCCTTAAGTACTAGGATAGAGACTCTTCTTACAGTCGGTGCTTTGAGCATTCCCTGTGAGACCAGTATTAGTTTCCGATACACCACTGCAGGTTCAATGTATTCCTTGGAACTTCACACTGACGATGAAACACAAAAATCGCATCGAAATGAAATACAAAAGGCACAATGCCGCCTTAAGTACAAGAATAGAGACTCTTCTTGCAGTCGGTGCTTTGAGCATTCCCTGTGAGACCAGTATTAGTTTCCGATACACCACTGCAGGTTCAATGTATTCCTTGGACCTTCACATTGACGATGAAACACAGAAATCGCATCGGAATTAAATACAAAACGCACAATGCCGCCTTATGTACAAGAATAGAGACTCTTCTTTCAGTCGGTGCTTTGAGCATTCCCTGTGAGACCAGTATTAGTTACCGCTACACCTCTGCAGGTTCAATGTATTCCTTGGGCCTTCACATTGACGATGATACACAGAAATCGCATCGGAAATAAGTACAAAAGGCACAATGCCGCCTTAAGTACAAGAATAGAGACTCTTCTTACAGTCGGTGCTTTGAGCATTCCCTGTCAGACCAGTATTACTTTCCGCTACACATCTGCAGGTTCAGTATATTCCTTGGACCTTCACATTGACGATGAAACACAGAAATGGCATCGGAATTAAATACAAAAGGCACAATGCCGCCTTAAGTACAAGAATAGAGACTCTTCTTACAGTCGATGCTTTGAGCATTACCTGTGAGACCAGTATTAGTTTCCGCTACAGCTCTGCAGGTTCAGTTTATTCCTTGGACCTTCACATTGACGATGAAACACAGAAATGGCATCGGAATTAAATACAAAAGGAACAATACCGCCTTAAGTACAAGAATAGAGACTCTTCTTACAGGCGGTGCTTTGAGCATTCCCTGTGAGACCAGTATTAGTTTCCGATACACCACTGCAGGTTCCATGTATTCCTTGGACCTTCGCATTGACGATGAATCACAGAAATCGCATCGCAATTAAATACAAAATGCACAATGCCGCCTTAAGTACAAGAATAGAGACTCTTCTTACAGTCGGTGCTTTGAGCATTCCCTGTGAGACCAGTATTAGTTTCCGGTACACCTCTGCAGGTTCAGTTTATTCCTAGGACCTTCACATTGATGATAAAACACAGAAATGGCATCGGAATTAAATACAAAACGCACAATGCCGCCTTAAGTACAAGAATAGAGACTCGTCTTACAGTCGGTGCTTTGAGCATTCCCTGTGAGACCAGTATTAGTTTCCGATACACCACTGAAGGTTCAATGTATTCCTTGGACCTTCACATTGACGATGAAACTCAGAAATCGCATCGGAATTAAATACAAAAGGCACAATGCCGCCTGAAGTACAAGAATAGAGACTCTTCTTACAGTCGGTGCTTTGAGCATTCCCTGTGAGACCAGTATTAGTTTCCGCTACACCTCTGCAGGTTCAGATTATTCCTTGGACCTTCACATTGACGATGAAACACAAAAATGGCATCGGAAGTAAATACAAAAGGCACAATGCCGCCTTAAGTACGAGAATGGAGACTCTTCTTACCGTCGGTGCTTTGAGCATTCCCTGTGAGACCAGTATTAGTTTCCGCTACACCACTGCAGGTTCAGTTTATTCCTTAGACCTTCACATTGACGATGAAACACAGAAATGGCATCGGAATTAAATACAAAAGGCACAATGCCGCCTTAAGTACAAGAATGGAGACTCTTCTTACAGTCGGTGCTTTGAGCATTCCCTGTGAGACCCGTATTAGTTTCCGCTACACCTCTGCAGGTGCAGTTTATTCCTTGGACCTTCACATTGACGATGAAACACAGAAATGGCATCGGAATTAAATACAAAAGGCACAATGCCGCCTTAAGTACAAGAATAGAGACTCTTCTTACAGTCGGTGCTTTGAGCATTCCCTGTGAGACCAGTATTAGTTTCCGATACACCACGGCAGGTTCAATGTATTGCTTGGACCTTCGCATTGACGATGAAAGACAGAAATCGCATCGGAATTAAATACAAAAGGCACAATGCCGCCTTAAGTACAAGAATAGAGACTCATCTTACAGTCGGTGCTTTGAGCATTCCCTGTCAGACCAGTTTTAGATTCCGATACTCCTCTGCAGGTTCAGTTTATTCCTTGGACCTTCACATTGACGATGAAACACAGAAATGGCATCGGAATTAAATACAAAACGCACAATGCCGCCTTAAGTACAAGAATAGAGCCTCTTCTTACAGTCGGTGCTTTGAGCATTCCCTGTGAGACAAGTATTAGTTTCCGATACACCTCTGCAGGTTCAGATTATTCCTTGGACCTTCACATTGACGATGAAACACAGAAATGGCATCGGAAGTAAATACAAAAGGCACAATGCCGCCTTAAGTACAAGAATAGAGACTCTTCTTACCGTCGGTGCTTTGAACATTCCCTGTGAGACCAGTATTAGTTTCCGCTACACCACTGCAGGTTTAGTTTATTACTTAGACCTTCACATTGACGATGAAACACCGAAATGGCATCGGAATTAAATACAAAAGGCACAGTGCCGCCTTAAGTACAAGAATGGAGACTCTTCTTACAGTCGGTGCTTTGAGCATTCCCTGTGAGACCCGTATTAGTTTCCGCTACACCTCTGCAGGTGCAGTTTATTCCTTGGACCTTCACATTGACGATGAAACACAAAAATGGCATCGGAATTAAATACAAAAGGCACAATGCCGCCTTAAGTACAAGGATAGAGACTCTTCTTACAGTCGGTGCTTTGAGCATTCCCTGTGAGACCAGTATTAGTTTCCGATACACCACTGCAGGTTCAATGTATTCCTTGGAACTTCACACTGACGATGAAACACAGAAATCGCATCGGAATGAAATACAAAAAGCACAATGCAGCCTTAAGTACAAGAATAGAGACTTATCTTGCAGTCGGTGCTTTGAGCATTCCCTGTGAGACCAGTATTAGTTTCCGATACACCACTGCAGGTTCAATGTATTCCTTGGACCTTCACATTGACGATGAAACACAGAAATCGCATCGGAATTAAATACAAAACGCACAATGCCGCCTTATGTACAGGAATAGACTCTTCTTACAGTCGGTGCTTTGAGCATTCCCTGTGAGACCAGTATTAGTTACCGCTACACCTCTGCAGGTTCAATGTATTCCTTGGACCTTCACATTGACGATGATACACAGAAATCGCATCGGAAATAAGTACAAAAGGCACAATGCCGCCTTAAGTACAAGAATAGAGACTCTTCTTACAGTCGGTGCTTTGAACATTCCCTGTGAGACCAGTATTAGTTTCCGCTACTCCTCTGCAGGTTCAATGCATTCCTTGGACCTTCACATTGACGATGAAACACAGAAATGGCATCGGAATTAAATACAAAAGGCACAATGCCGCCTTAAGTACAAGAATAGAGACTCTTCTTACAGTCGATGATTTGAGCATTCCCTGTGAGACCAGTATTAGTTTCCGCTATACCTCTGCAGGTTCAGTATATTCCTTGGACCTTCACATTGACGATGAAACACAGAAATGGCATCGGAATTAAATACAAAAGGCACCATGCCGCCTTAAGTACAAGAATAGAGACTCTTCTTACAGTCGGTGCTTTAAGCATTCCCTGTGAGACCAGTATTAGTTTCCGATACACCACTGCAGGTTCCATGTATTCCTTGGAACTTCACACTGACGATGAAACACAGAAATCGCATCGGAATCAAATACAAAAGGCGCAATGACGCCTTAAGTACTAGGATAGAGACTCTTCTTACAGTCGGTGCTTTGAGCATTCCCTGTGAGACCAGTATTAGTTTCCGATACACCACTGCAGGTTCAATGTATTCCTTGGAACTTCACTCTGACGATGAAACACAAAAATCGCATCGGAATGAAATACAAAAGGCACAATGCCGCCTTAAGTACAAGAATAGAGACTCTTCTCACAGTCGGTGCTTTGAGCATTCCCTGTGAGACCAGTATTAGTTTCCGATACACCACTGCAGGTTCAATGTATTCCTTGGACCTTCACATTCACGATGAAACACAGAAATCGCATCGGAATTAAATACAAAACGCACAATGCCGCCTTATGTACAAGAATAGAGACTCTTCTTTCAGTCGGTGCTTTGAGCATTCCCTGTGAGACCAGTATTAGTTACCGCTACACCTCTGCAGGTTCAATGTATTCCTTGGCCTTCACATTGACGATGATACACAGAAATCGCATCGGAAATAAGTACAAAAGGCACAATGCCGCCTTAAGTACAAGAATGGAGACTCTTCTTACAGTCGGTGCTTTGAGCATTCCCTGTCAGACCAGTATTAGTTTCCGCTACACATCTGCAGGTTCAGTATATTCCTTGGACCTTCACATTGACGATGAAACACAGAAATGGCATCGGAATTAAATACAAAAGGCACAATGCCGCCTTAAGTACAAGAATAGAGACTCTTCTTACAGTCGATGCTTTGAGCATTCCCTGTGAGACCAGTATTAGTTTCCGCTACACCTCTGCAGGTTCAGTTTATTCCTTGGACCTTCACATTGACGATGAAACACAGAAATGGCATCGGAATTAAATACAAAAGGCACAATGCCGCCTTAAGTACAAGAATGGAGACTCTTCTTACAGTCGGTGCTTTGAGCATTCCCTGTGAGACCCATATTAGTTTCCGCTACACCTCTGCAGGTGCAGTTTATTCCTTGGACCTTCACATTGACGATGAAACACAGAAATGGCATCGGAATTAAATACAAAAGGCACAATGCCGCCTTAAGTACAAGAATAGAGACTCTTCTTACAGTCGGTGCTTTGAGCATTCCCTGTGAGACCAGTATTAGTTTCCGGTACACCTCTGCAGGTTCAGTTTATTCCTTGGACCTTCACATTCACGATGAAACACAGAAATGGCATCGGAATTAAATACAAAATGCACAATGCCGCCTTAAGTACAAGAATAGAGACCCTTCTTACAGTCGGTGCTTTGAGCATTCCCTGTGAGACCAGTATTAGTTTCCGATACACCACTGCAGGTTCAATGTATTCCTTGGAACTTCACACTGACGATGAAACACAGAAATCGCATCGGAATCAAATACAAAAGGCGCAATGCCGCCTTAAGTACAAGAATAGAGACTCTTCTTGCAGTCGGTGCTTTGAGCATTCCCTGTGAGACCAGTATTAGTTTCCGATACACCACTGCAGGTTCAAAGTATTCCTTGGACCTTCACATTGAGGATGAAACACAGAAATCGCATCGGAATTAAATAGAAAACGCACAATGCCGCCTTATGTACAAGAATAGAGACTCTTCTTACAGTCGGTGCTCTGAGCATTCCCTGTGAGACCAGTATTAGTTACCGCTACACCTCTGCAGGTTCAATGTATTCCTTGGATCTTCACATTGACGATGATACACAGAAATCGCATCGGAATTAAGTACAAAAGGCACAATGCCGCCTTAAGTACAAGAATAGAGACTATTCTTACAGTCGGTGCTTTGAGCATTCCCTGTGAGACCAGTATTAGTTTCCGCTACACCTCTGCAGGTTCAGTATATTCCTTGGATCTTCACATTGACGATGAAACACAGAAATCGCATCGGAATTAAATACAAAAGGCACAATGCTACCTTAAGTACCAGAATAGAGACTCTTCTTACAGTCGGTGCTTTGAGCATTCCCTGTGAGACCAGTATTAGTTTCCGCTACACCTCTGCAGGTTCAATGAATTCCTTGGACCTTCACATTGACGATGAAACACAGAAATGGCATCGGAATTAAATACAAAAGGCACAATGCCGCCTTAAGTACAAGAGTAGAGACTCTTCTTAGAGTCGGTGCTTTGAGCATTCCCTGTGAGACCAGTATTAGTTTCCGATCCACCACTGCAGGTTCAATGTATTCCTTGGACCTTCACATTGACGATGAAACACAGAAATGGCATCGGAATTAAATACAAAAGGCACAATGCCGCCTTAAGTACAAGAATAGAGACTCTTCTTACAGTCGGTGCTTTGAGCATTCCCTGTGAGACCAGTATTAGTTTCCGATACACCACTGCAGGTTCAGTATATTCCTTAGACCTTCACATTGACGATGAAACACCGAAATGGCATCGGAATTAAATACAAAAGGCACAATGCCGCCTTAAGTACAAGAATGGAGACTCTTCTTACAGTCGGTGCTTTGAGCATTCCCTGTGAGACCCGTATTAGTTTCCGCTACACCTCTGCAGGTGCACTTTATTCCTTGGACCTTCACATTGACGATGAAACACAGAAATGGCATCGGAATTAAATACAAAAGGCACAATGCCGCCTTAAGTACAAGAATAGAGACTCTTCTTACAGTCGGTGCTTTCAGCATTCCCTGTGAGACCAGTATTAGTTTCCGATACACCACTGCAGGTTCAATGTATTCCTTGGAACTTCACACTGACGATGAAACACAGAAATCGCATCGGAATCAAATACAAAAGGCGCAATGCCGCCTTAAGTACAAGAATAGAGACCTTTCTTGCAGTCGGTGCTTTGAGCATTCCCTGTGAGACCAGTATTAGTTTCCGATACACCACTGCAGGTTCAAAGTATTCCATGGACCTTCACATTGACGATGAAACACAGAAATCGCATCGGAATTAAATACAAAACGCACAATGCCGCCTTATGTACAAGAATAGAGACTCTTCTTACAGTCGGTGCTTTGAGCATTCCCTGTGAGACCAGTATTAGTTACCGCTACACCTCTGCAGGTTCAATGTATTCCTTGGATCTTCACATTGACGATGATACACAGAAATCGCATCGGAATTAAGTACAAAAGGCACAATGCCGCCTTAAGTACAAGAATAGAGACTCTTCTTACAGTCGGTGCTTTGAGCATTCCCTGTGAGACCAGTATTAGTTTCCGCTACACCTCTGCAGGTTCAGTATATTCCTTGGATCTTCACGTTGACGATGAAACACAGAAATCGCATCGGAATTAAATACAAAAGGCACAATGCCACCTTAAGTACAAGAGTAGAGACTCTTCTTACAGTCGGTGCTTTGAGCATTCCCTGTGAGACCAGTATTAGTTTCCGCTACACCTCTGCAGGTTCAATGTATTCCTTGGACCTTCACATTGACGATGAAACACAGAAATGGCATCGGAATTAAATACAAAAGGCACAATGCCGCCTTAAGTTCAAGAATGGAGACTCTTCTTACAGTCGGTGCTTTGAGCATTCTCAGTGAGACCAGTATTAGTTTCCGATACACCACTGCAGGTTCAATGTATTCCTTGGACCTTCACATTGACGATGAAACACAGAAATGGCATCGGAATTAAATACAAAAGGCACAATGCCGCCTTAAGTACAAGAATAGAGACTCTTCCTACAGTCGGTGCTTTGAGCATTCCCTGTGAGACCAGTATTAGTTTCCGGTACACCTCTGCAGGTTCAGTTTATTCCTAGGACCTTCACATTGACGATAAAACACAGAAATGGCATCGGAATTAAATACAAAACGCACAATGCCGCCTTAAGTACAAGAATAGAGGCTCGTCTTACAGTCGGTGCTTTGAGCATTCCCTGTGAGACCAGTATTAGTTTCCAATACACCACTGCAGGTTCAATGTATTCCTTGGACCTTCACATTGAAGATGAAACTCAGTAATCGCATCGGAATTAAATACAAAAGGCACAATGCCGCCTTAAGTACAAGAATAGAGACTCATCTTACAGTCGGTGCATTGAGCATTCCCTGTGAGACCAGTATTAGTTTCCGCTACACCTCTGCAGGTTCAGATTATTCCTTGGACCTTCACATTGACGATGAAACACAGAAATGGCATCGGAAGTAAATACAAAAGGCACAATGCCGCCTTAAGTACAAGAATGGAGAATCTTCTTACCGTCGGTGCTTTGAGCATTCCCTGTGAGACCAGTATTAGTTTCCGCTACACCACTGCAGGTTCAGTTTATTCCTTAGACCTTCATATTGACGATGAAACACCGAAATGGCATCGGAATTAAATACAAAAGGCACAATGCCGCCTTAAGTACAAGAATGGAGACTCTTCTTACAGTCGGTGCTTTGAGCATTCCCTGTGAGACCCGTATTAGTTTCCGCTACACCTCTGCAGGTGCAGTTTATTCCTTGGACCTTCACATTGACGATGAAACACAGAAATGGCATCGGAATTAAATACAAAAGGCACAATGCCGCCTTAAGTACAAGAATAGAGACCCTTCTTACAGTCGGTGCTTTGGGCATTCCCTGTGAGACCAGTATTAGTTTCCGATACACCACTGCAGGTTCAATGTATTCCTTGGAACTTCACACTGACGATGAAACACAGAAATCGCATCGGAATCAAATACAAAAGGCGCAATGCCGCCTTAAGTACAAGAATAGAGACTCTTCTTGCAGTCGGTGCTTTGAGCATTCCCTATGAGACCAGTATTAGTTTCCGATACACCACAGCAGGTTCAAAGTATTCATTGGACCTTCACATTGACGATGAAACACAGAAATCGCATCGAAATTAAATACAAAACGCACAATGCCGCCTTATGTACAAGAATAGAGACTCTTCTTACAGTCGGTGCTTTGAGCATTCCCTGTGAACCAGTATTAGTTACCGCTACACCTCTGCAGGTTCAATGTATTCCTTGGATCTTCACATTGACGATGATACACAGAAATCGCATCGGAATTAAGTACAAAAGGCACAATGCCGCCTTAAGTACAAGAATAGAGACTCTTCTTACAGTCGGTGCTTTGAGCATTCCCTGTGAGACCAGTATTAGTTTCCGCTACACCTCTGCAGGTTCAGTATATTCCTTGGATCTTCACATTGACGATGAAACACAGAAATCGCATCGGAATTAAATACAAAAGGCACAATGCCACCTTAAGTACAAGAATAGAGACTCTTCTGACAGTCGGTGCTTTGAGCATTCCCTGTGAGACCAGTATTAGTTTCCGCTACACCTCTGCAGGTTCAATGTATTCCTTGGACCTTCACATTGACGATGACACACAGAAATGGCATCGGAATTAAATACAAAAGGCACAATGCCGCCTTAAGTACAAGAATGGAGACTCTTCTTACAGTCGGTGCTTTGAGCATTCCCTGTGAGACCAGTATTAGATTCCGCTACACCTCTGCAGGTGCAGTTTATTCCTTGGACCTTCACATTGACGATGAAACACAGAAATGGCATCGGAATTAAATACAAAAGGCACAATGCCGCCTTAAGTACAAGAATAGAGACCCTTCTTACAGTCGGTGCTTTGAGCATTCCCTGTGAGACCAGTATTATTTTCCGATACACCACTGCAGGTTCAATGTATTCCTTGGAACTTCACACTGACGATGAAACACAGAAATCGCATCGGAATCAAATACAAAAGGCGCAATGCCGCCTTAAGTACAAGAATAGAGACTCTTCTTGCAGTCGGTGCTTTGAGCATTCCCTGTGAGACCAGTATTAGTTTCCGATACACCACTGCAGGTTCGAAGTATACCTTGGACCTTCAAATTGACGATGAAACACAGAAATGGCATCGGAATTAAATACAAAAGGCACAATGCCGCCTTAAGTACAAGAATAGAGACTCTTCTTACAGTCGGTGCTTTGAGCATTCCCTGTGAGACCAGTATTAGTTTCCGGTACACCTCTGCAGGTTCAGTTTATTCCTAGGACCTTCACATTGACGATAAAACACAGAAATGGCATCGGAATTAAATACAAAACGCACAATGCCGCCTTAAGTACAAGAATAGAGACTCGTCTTACAGTCGGTGCTTTGAGCATTCCCTGTGAGACCAGTATTAGTTTCCAATACACCACTGCAGGTTCAATGTATTCCTTGGACCTTCACATTGACGATGAAACTCAGAAATCGCATCGGAATTAAATACAAAAGGAACAATGCCGCCTTAAGTACAAGAATAGAGACTCATCTTACAGTCGGTGCATTGAGCATTCCCTGTGAGACCAGTATTAGTTTCCGCTACACCTCTGCAGGTTCAGATTATTCCTTGGATCTTCACATTGACGATGAAACACAGAAATGGCATCGGAAGTAAATATAAAAGGCACAATGCCGCCTTAAGTACAAGAATGGAGAATCTTCTTACCGTCGGTGATTTGAGCATTCCCTGTGAGACCAGTATTAGTTTCCGCTACACCACTGCAGGTTCAGTTTATTCCTTAGACCTTCACATTGACGATGAAACACCGAAATGGCATCGGAATTAAATACAAAAGGCACAATGCCGCCTTAAGTACAAGAATGGAGACTCTTCTTACAGTCGGTGCTTTGAGCATTCCCTGTGAGATTCGTATTAGTTTCCGCTACACCTCTGCAGGTGCAGTTTATTCCTTGGACCTTCATATTGACGATGAAACACAGAAATGGCATCGGAATTAAATACAAAAGGCACAATGCCGCCTTAAGTACAAGAATAGAGACCCTTCTTACAGTCGGTGCTTTGAGCATTCCCTGTGAGACCAGTATTAGTTTCCGATACACCACTGCAGGTTCAATGTATTCCTTGGAACTTCACACTGACGATGAAACACAGAAATCGCATCGGAATCAAATACAAAAGGCGCAATGCCGCCTTAAGTACAAGAATAGAGACTCTTCTTGCAGTCGGTGCTTTGAGCATTCCCTGTGAGACCAGTATTAGTTTCCGATACACCACTGCAGGTTCAAAGTATTCCTTGGACCTTCACATTGACGATGAAACACAGAAATCGCATCGGAATTAAATACAAAACGCACAATGCCGCCTTATGTACAAGAATAGAGACTCTTCTTACAGTCGGTGCTATGAGCATTCCCTGTGAGACCAGTATTAGTTACCGCTACACCTCTGCAGGTTCAATGTATTCCTTGGATCTTCACATTGACGATGATACACAGAAATCGCATCGGAATTAAGTACAAAAGGCACAATGCCGCCTTAAGTACAAGAATAGAGACTCTTCTTACAGTCGGTGCTTTGAGCATTCCCTGTGAGACCAGTATAAGTTTCCGCTACACCTCTGCAGGTTCAGTATATTCCTTGGATCTTCACATTGACGATGAAACACAGAACTCGCATCGGAATTAAATACAAAAGGCACAATGCCACCTTAAGTACAAGAATAGAGACTCTTCTTACAGTCGGTGCTTAGAGCATTCCCTGTAACACCAGTATTAGTTTCCGCTACACCTCTGCAGGTTCAGATTATTCCTTGGATCTTCACATTGACGATGAAACACAGAAATGGCATCGGAAGTAAATACAAAAGGCACAATGCCGCCTTAAGTACAAGAATGGAGAATCTTCTTACCGTCGGTGATTTGAGCATTCCCTGTGAGACCAGTATTAGTTTCCGCTACACCACTGCAGGTTCAGTTTATTCCTTAGACCTTCACATTGACGATGAAACACCGAAATGGCATCGGAATTAAATACAAAAGGCACAATGCCGCCTTAAGTACAAGAATGGAGACTCTTCTTACAGTCGGTGCTTTGAGCATTCCCTGTGAGATTCGTATTAGTTTCCGCTACACCTCTGCAGGTGCAGTTTATTCCTTGGACCTTCATATTGACGATGAAACACAGAAATGGCATCGGAATTAAATACAAAAGGCACAATGCCGCCTTAAGTACAAGAATAGAGACCCTTCTTACAGTCGGTGCTTTGAGCATTCCCTGTGAGACCAGTATTAGTTTCCGATACACCACTGCAGGTTCAATGTATTCCTTGGAACTTCACACTGACGATGAAACACAGAAATCGCATCGGAATCAAATACAAAAGGCGCAATGCCGCCTTAAGTACAAGAATAGAGACTCTTCTTGCAGTCGGTGTTTTGAGCATTCCCTGTGAGACCAGTATTAGTTTCCGATACACCACTGCAGGTTCAAAGTATTCCTTGGACCTTCACATTGACGATGAAACACAGAAATCGCATCGGAAGTAAATACAAAAGGCACAATGCCGCCTTAAGTACAAGAATGGAGAATCTTCTTACCGTCGGTGATTTGAGCATTCCCTGTGAGACCAGTATTAGTTTCCGCTACACCACTGCAGGTTCAGTTTATTCCTTAGACCTTCACATTGACGATGAAACACCGAAATGGCATCGGAATTAAATACAAAAGGCACAATGCCGCCTTAAGTACAAGAATGGAGACTCTTCTTACAGTCGGTGCTTTGAGCATTCCCTGTGAGACCCGTATTAGTTTCCGCTACACCTCTGCAGGTGCAGTTTATTCCTTGGACCTTCACATTGACGATGAAACACAGAAATGGCATCGGAATTAAATACAAAAGGCACAATGCCGCCTTAAGTACAAGAATGGAGACTCTTCTTACAGTCGGTGCTTTGAGCATTCCCTGTGAGACCAGTATTAGATTCCGCTACACCTCTGCAGGTGCAGTTTATTCCTTGGACCTTCACATTGACGATGAAACACAGAAATGGCATCGGAATTAAATACAAAAGGCACAATGCGCCTTAAGTACAAGAATAGAGACCCTTCTTACAGTCGGTGCTTTGAGCATTCCCTGTGAGACCAGTATTAGTTTCCGATACACCACTGCAGGTTCAATGTATTCCTTGGAACTTCACACTGACGATGAAACACAGAAATCGCATCGGAATCAAATACAAAAGGCGCAATGCCGCCTTAAGTACAAGAATAGAGACTCTTCTTACAGTCGGTGCTTTGAGCATTCCCTGTGAGACCAGTATTAGTTTCCGATACACCACTGCAGGTTCAGTTTATTCCTTAGACCTTCACATTGACGATGAAACACCGAAATGGCATCGGAATTAAATACAAAAGGCACAATGCCGCCTTAAGTACAAGAATGGAGACTCTTCTTACAGTCGGTGCTTTGAGCATTCCCTGTGAGACCCGTATTAGTTTCCGCTACACCTCTGCAGGTGCAGTTTATTCCTTGGACCTTCACATTGACGATGAAACACAGAAATGGCATCGGAATTAAATACAAAAGGCACAATGCCGCCTTAAGTACAAGAATAGAGACTCTTCTTACAGTCGGTGCTTTCAGCATTCCCTGTGAGACCAGTATTAGTTTCCGATACACCACTGCAGGTTCAATGTATTCCTTGGAACTTCACACTGACGATGAAACACAGAAATCGCATCGGAATCAAATACAAAAGGCGCAATGCCGCCTTAAGTACAAGAATAGAGACTCTTCTTGCAGTCGGTGCTTTGAGCATTCCCTGTGAGACCAGTATTAGTTTCCGATACACCACTGCAGGTTCAAAGTATTCCATGGACCTTCACATTGACGATGAAACACAGAAATCGCATCGGAATTAAATACAAAACGCACAATGCCGCCTTATGTACAAGAATAGAGACTCTTCTTACAGTCGGTGCTTTGAGCATTCCCTGTGAGACCAGTATTAGTTACCGCTACACCTCTGCAGGTTCAATGTATTCCTTGGATCTTCACATTGACGATGATACACAGAAATCGCATCGGAATTAAGTACAAAAGGCACAATGCCGCCTTAAGTACAAGAATAGAGACTCTTCTTACAGTCGGTGCTTTGAGCATTCCCTGTGAGACCAGTATTAGTTTCCGCTACACCTCTGCAGGTTCAGTATATTCCTTGGATCTTCACGTTGACGATGAAACACAGAAATCGCATCGGAATTAAATACAAAAGGCACAATGCCACCTTAAGTACAAGAGTAGAGACTCTTCTTACAGTCGGTGCTTTGAGCATTCCCTGTGAGACCAGTATTAGTTTCCGCTACACCTCTGCAGGTTCAATGTATTCCTTGGACCTTCACATTGACGATGAAACACAGAAATGGCATCGGAATTAAATACAAAAGGCACAATGCCGCCTTATGTTCAAGAATGGAGACTCTTCTTACAGTCGGTGCTTGGAGCATTCCCAGTGAGACCAGTATTAGTTTCCGATACACCACTGCAGGTTCAATGTATTCCTTGGACCTTCACATTGACGATGAAACACAGAAATGGCATCGGAATTAAATACAAAAGGCACAATGCCGCCTTAAGTACAAGAATAGAGACTCTTCTTACAGTCGGTGCTTTGAGCATTCCCTGTGAGACCAGTATTAGTTTCCGGTACACCTCTGCAGGTTCAGTTTATTCCTAGGACCTTCACATTGACGATAAAACACAGAAATGGCATCGGAATTAAATACAAAACGCACAATGCCGCCTTAAGTACAAGAATAGAGACTCGTCTTACAGTCGGTGCTTTGAGCATTCCCTGTGAGACCAGTATTAGTTTCCAATACACCACTGCAGGTTCAATGTATTCCTTGGACCTTCACATTGACGATGAAACTCAGAAATCGCATCGGAATTAAATACAAAAGGCACAATGCAGCCTTAAGTACAAGAATAGAGACTCATCTTACAGTCGGTGCATTGAGCATTCCCTGTGAGACCAGTATTAGTTTCCGCTACACCTCTGCAGGTTCAGATTATTCCTTGGACCTTCACATTGACGATGAAACACAGAAATGGCATCGGAAGTAAATACAAAAGGCACAATGCCGCCTTAAGTACAAGAATGGAGAATCTTTTTACCGTCGGTGCTTTGAGCATTCCCTGTGAGACCAGTATTAGTTTCCGCTACACCACTGCAGGTTCAGTTTATTCCTTAGACCTTCACATTGACGATGAAACACCGAAATGGCATCGGAATTAAATACAAAAGGCACAATGCCGCCTTAAGTACAAGAATGGAGACTCTTCTTACAGTCGGTGCTTTGAGCATTCCCTGTGAGACCCGTATTAGTTTCCGCTACACCTCTGCAGGTGCAGTTTATTCCTTGGACCTTCACATTGACGATGAAACCCAGAAATGGCATCGGAATTAAATACAAAAGGCACAATGCCGCCTTAAGTACAAGAATAGAGACCCTTCTTACAGTTGGTGCTTTGGGCATTCCCTGTGTGACCAGTATTAGTTTCCGATACACCACTGCAGGTTCAATGTAGTCCTTGGAACTTCACACTGACGATGAAACACAGAAATCGCATCGGAATCAAATACAAAAGGCGCAATGCCGCCTTAAGTACAAGAATAGAGACTCTTCTTGCAGTCGGTGCTTTGAGCATTCCCTATGAGACCAGTATTAGTTTCCGATACACCACAGCAGGTTCAAAGTATTCATTGGACCTTCACATTGACGATGAAACACAGAAATCGCATCGGAATTAAATACAAAACGCACAATGCCGCCTTATGTACAAGAGTAGAGACTCTTCTTACAGTCGGTGCTTTGAGCATTCCCTGTGAGACCAGTATTAGTTACCGCTACACCTCTGCAGGTTCAATGTATTCCTTGGATCTTCACATTGACGATGATACACAGAAATCGCATCGGAATTAAGTACAAAAGGCACAATGCCGCCTTAAGTACAAGAATAGAGACTCTTCATACAGTCGGTGCTTTGAGCATTCCCTGTGAGACCAGTATTAGTTTCCGCTACACCTCTGCAGGTTCAGTATATTCCTTGGATCTTCACATTGACGATGAAACACAGAAATCGCATCGGAATTAAATACAAAAGGCACAATGCCATCTTAAATACAAGAATAGAGACTCTTCTTACAGTCGGTGCTTTGAGCATTCCCTGTGAGACCAGTATTAGTTTCCGCTACACCTCTGCAGGTTCAATGTATTCCTTGGACCTTCACATTGGCGATGAAACACAGAAATGGCATCGGAATTAAATACAAAAGGCACAATGCCGCCTTAAGTACAAGAATGGAGACTCTTCTTACAGTCGGTGCTTTGAGCATTCCCTGTGAGACCAGTATTAGATTCCGCTACACCTCTGCAAGTGCAGTTTATTCCTTGGACCTTCACATTGACGATGAAACACAGAAATGGCATCGGAATTAAATACAAAAGGCACAATGCCGCCTTAAGTACAAGAATAGAGACCCTTCTTACAGTCGGTGCTTTGAGCATTCCCTGTGAGACCAGTATTATTTTCCGATACACCACTGCAGGTTCAATGTATTCCTTGGAACTTCACACTGACGATGAAACACAGAAATCGCATCGGAATCAAATACAAAAGGCGCAATGCCGCCTTAAGTACAAGAATAGAGACTCTTCTTGCAGTCGGTGCTTTGAGCATTCCCTGTGAGACCAGTATTAGTTTCCGATACACCACTGCAGGTTCAAAGTATTCCTTGGACCTTCAAATTGACGATGAAACACAGAAATGGCATCGGAATTAAATACAAAAGGCACAATGCCGCCTTAAGTACAAGAATAGAGACTCTTCTTACAGTCGGTGCTTTGAGCATTCCCTGTGAGACCAGTATTAGTTTCCGGTACACCTCTGCAGGTTCAGTTTATGCCTAGGACCTTCACATTGACGATAAAACACAGAAATGGCATCGGAATTAAATACAAAACGCACAATGCCGCCTTAAGTACAAGAATAGAGACTCGTCTTACAGTCGGTGCTTTGAGCATTCCCTGTGAGACCAGTATTAGTTTCCAATACACCACTGCAGGTTCAATGTATTCCTTGGACCTTCACATTGACGATGAAACTCAGAAATCGCATCGGAATTAAATACAAAAGGCACAATGCCGCCTTAAGTACAAGAATAGAGACTCATCTTACAGTCGGTGCATTGAGCATTCCCTGTGAGACCAGTATTAGTTTCCGCTACACCTCTGCAGGTTCAGATTATTCCTTGGATCTTCACATTGACGATGAAACACAGAAATGGCATCGGAAGTAAATACAAAAGGCACAATGCCGCCTTAAGTACAAGAATGGAGAATCTTCTTACCGTCGGTGATTTGAGCATTCCCTGTGAGACCAGTATTAGTTTCCGCTACACCACTGCAGGTTCAGTTTATTCCTTAGACCTTCACATTGACGATGAAACACCGAAATGGCATCGGAATTAAATACAAAAGGCACAATGCCGCCTTAAGTACAAGAATGGAGACTCTTCTTACAATCGGTGCTTTGAGCATTCCCTGTGAGATTCGTATTAGTTTCCGCTACACCTCTGCAGGTGCAGTTTATTCCTTGGACCTTCATATTGACGATGAAACACAGAAATGGCATCGGAATTAAATACAAAAGGCACAATGCCGCCTTAAGTACAAGAATAGAGACCCTTCTTACAGTCGGTGCTTTGAGCATTCCCTGTGAGACCAGTATTAGTTTCCGATACACCACTGCAGGTTCAATGTATTCCTTGGAACTTCACACTGACGATGAAACACAGAAATCGCATCGGAATCAAATACAAAAGGCGCAATGCCGCCTTAAGTACAAGAATAGAGACTCTTCTTGCAGTCGGTGCTTTGAGCATTCCCTTTGAGACCAGTATTAGTTTCCGATACACCACTGCAGGTTCAAAGTATTCCTTGGACCTTCACATTGACGATGAAACACAGAAATCGCATCGGAATTAAATACAAAACGCACAATGCCGCCTTATGTACAAGAATAGAGACTCTTCTTACAGTCGGTGCTTTGAGCATTCCCTGTGAGACCAGTATTAGTTACCGCTACACCTCTGCAGGTTCAATGTATTCCTTGGATCTTCACATTGACGATGATACACAGAAATCGCATCGGAATTAAGTACAAAAGGCACAATGCCGCCTTAAGTACAAGAATAGAGACTCTTCTTACAGTCGGTGCTTTGAGCATTCCCTGTGAGACCAGTATTAGTTTCCGCTACACCTCTGCAGGTTCAGTATATTCCTTGGATCTTCACATTGACGATGAAACACAGAACTCGCATCGGAATTAAATACAAAAGGCACAATGCCACCTTAAGAACAAGAATAGAGACTCTTCTTACAGTCGGTGCTTAGAGCATTCCCTGTAAGACCAGTATTAGTTTCCGCTACACCTCTGCAGGTTCAATGTATTCCTTGGACCTTCACAGTGACGATGAAACACAGAAATGGCATCGGAATTAAATACAAAAGGCACAATGCCGCCTTAAGTACAAGAATGGAGACTCTTCTTACAGTCGGTGCTTTGAGCATTCCCTGTGAGACCAGTATTAGATTCCGCTACATCTCTGCAGGTGCAGTTTATTCCTTGGACCTTCACATTGACGATGAAACACAGAAATGGCATCGGAATTAAATACAAAAGGCACAATGCGCCTTAAGTACAAGAATAGAGACCCTTCTTACAGTCGGTGCTTTGAGCATTCCCTGTGAGACCAGTATTAGTTTCCGATACACCACTGCAGGTTCAATGTATTCCTTGGAACTTCACACTGACGATGAAACACAGAAATCGCATCGGAATCAAATACAAAAGGCGCAATGCCGCCTTAAGTACAAGAATAGAGACTCTTCTTGCAGTCGGTGCTTTGAGCATTCCCTGTGAGACCAGTATTAGTTTCCGATACACCACTGCAGGTTCAAAGTATTCCTTGGACCTTCAAATTGACGATGAAACACAGAAATCGCTCGGAATTAAATACAAAAACACAATGCCGATTTATGTACAAGAATAGAGAATCTTCTTACAGTCGGTGCTTTGAGCATTCCCTGTGAGACCAGTATTAGTTTCCGATACTCCTCTGCAGGTTCACTTTACTCCTTGGACCTTCACATTGACGATGAAACTCAGAAATGGCATCGGAATTAAATACAAATGTCACAATGCCGCCTTAAGTACAAGAATAGAGACTCATTTGACAGTCGGTGCTTTGAGCATTCCCTGTGAGACCAGTATTAGTTTCCCATACACCACAGCAGGTTCAATGTATTCCTTGGAACTTCACATTGACGATGAAACAAAGAAATCGCATGGGAATCAAATACAAAAGGCACAATGCCGCCTAAAGTACAAGAATAGAGACTCTTCTTACAGTCGGTGCTTTGAGCATTCCCTGTGAGACCAGTATTAGATTCCGATACTCCTCTGCAGGTTCACTTTATTCCTTGGACCTTCAAATTGACGATGAAACACTGAAATGGCATCGGAATTAAATACAAACGCACAATGCCGCCTTAAGTACAAGAATAGAGCCTCTTCTTACAGTCGGTGCTTTGAGCATTCCCTGTGAGACCAGTATTAGTTTCCGATACACCACTGTAGGTTCAATGTATTCCTTGGACCTTCACATTGACGATGAAACACAGAAATCGCATCGGAATTAAATACAAAAGGCACAATGCAGCCTTAAGTACAAGAATAGAGACTCTTCTTACAGTCGGTGCTTTGAGCATTCCCTGTGAGACCAGTATTAGTTTCCGCTACACCTCTGCAGGTTCAGATTATTCCTTGGACCTTCACATTGACGATGAATCACAGAAATGGCATCGGAAGTAAATACAAAAGGCACAATGCCGCCTTAAGTTTAAGAATAGAGACTCTTCTTACCGTCGGTGCTTTGAGCATTCCCTGTGAGACCAGTATTAGTTTCCGCTACACCACTGCAGGTTCAGTTTATTCCTTAGACCTTCACATTGACGATGAAACACCGAAATGGCATCGTAATTAAATACAAAAGGCACAATGCCGCCTTAAGTACAAGAATAGAGACTCTTCTTACAGTCGGTGCTTTGAGCATTCCCTGTGAGACCAGTATTAGTTTCCGATTCACCACTGCAGGTTCAATGTATTCCTTGGAACTTCACACTGACGATGAAACACAGAAATTGCATCGGAATCAAATACAAAAGGCACAATGCCGCCTTAAGTACAAGAATAGAGACTCTTCTTACAGTCGGTGCTTTGAGCATTCCCTGTGAGACCAGTATTAGTTTCCGATCCACCACTGCAGGTTCAGTGTATTCCTTGGACCTTCACATTGACGATGAAACACAGAAATCGCATCGGAATTAAATACAAACCGCACAATGCCGCCTCATGTACTAGAATAGAGACTCTTCTTACAGTCGGTGCTTTGAGCATTCCCTGTGAGACCAGTATCAGTTTCCGCTACACCTTTGCAGGTTAAATCTATTCCTTGGACCTTCACATTGACGATGATACACAGAAATCGCATCGGAAATAAGTACAAAAGGCACAATGCCGCCTTAAGTACAATAATAGAGACTCTTCTTACAGCCGGTGCTTTGAGCATTCCCTGTGAGACCAGTATTAGTTTCCGATACACCACTGCAGGTTCAATGTATTCCTTGGACCTTCACATTGACGATGAAACACAGAAATGGCATCGGAATTAAATACAAAAGGCACAATGCAGGCCTTAAGTACAAGAATAGAGACTCTTCTTACAGTCGGTGCTTTGAGCATTCCCTGTGAGACCAGTATTAGTTTCCGATTCACCACTGCAGGTTCAATGTATTCCTTGGAACTTCACACTGACGATGAAACACAGAAATCGCATCGGAATCAAATACAAAAGGCACAATGCCGTCTTAAGTACAAGAATAGAGACTCTTCTTACAGTCGGTGCTTTGAGCATTCCCTGTGAGACCAGTATTAGTTTCCGATACACCTCTGCAGGTTCAGTTTATTCCTTGGACCTTCACATTGACGATGAAACACAGAAATCGCATCGAAATTAAATACAAAAGGCACAATGCCGCCTTAAGTACAAGAATAGAGACTCTTATAAACAGTCGGTGCTTTCAGCATTCCCTGTGAGACCAGTATTAGTTTCCGATACACCACTGCAGGTTCAATGTATTCCCTGGACCTTCACATTGACGATGAAACACAGAAATGGCATCGGAATTAAATACAAAAGGCACAATGCCGCCTTAAGTACAAGAATAGAGACTCTTCTTACAGTCGGTGCTTTGGGCATTCCTTGTAAGACCAGTATTAGTTTCCGATACACCACTGCAGGTTCAATGTATTCCTTGGACTTTCACATTGACGATGAAACACAGAAATGGCATCGGAATTAAATACAAAAGACACAATACCGCCTTAAGTACAAGAATAGAGACTCTTCTTGCAGTCGGTTTTTTAAACATTCCATGTGAGACCAGTATTAGTTTCCGATACACCACTGCAGGTTCAATGTATTCTTTGGACCTACGCATTGACGATGAAACACAGAAATCGCATCGGAATTAAATACAAAAGGCACAATGCCGCCTTAAGTACAAGAATAGAGACTCATCTTACAGTCGGTGCTTTGAGCATTCCCTGTCAGACCAGTATTAGTATCCGATACTCCTCTGCAAGTTCAGTTTATTCCTTGGACCTTCACATTGACGATGAAACACAGAAATGGCTTAGGAATTAAATACAAAACGCACAATGCCGCCTTAAGTACAAGAATGGAGCCTCTTCTTACAGTCGGTGCTTTGAGCATTCCCTGTGAGACCAGTATTAGTTTCCGATACACCACTGCAGGTTCAATGTATTCCTTGGACCTTCACATTGACGATGAAACACAGAAATCGCATCGGAATTAAATACAAAAGGCACAATGCCGCCTTAAGTACAAGAATAGAGACTCTTCTTACAGTCGGTGCTTTGAGCATTCCCTGTGAGACCAGTATTAGTTTCCGATACACCTCTGCAGGTTCAGATTATTCCTTTGACCTTCACATTGACGATGAAACACAGAAATGGCATCGGAAGTAAATACAAAAGGCACAATGCCGCCTTAAGTACAAGAATAGAGACTCTTCTTACCGTCGGTGCTTTGAACATTCCCTGTGAGACCAGTATTAGTTTCCGCTACACCACTGCAGGTTCAGTTTATTCCTTAGACCTTCACATTGACGATGATACACAGAAATCGCATCGGAAATAAGTACAAAAGGCACAATGCGGCCTTAAGTACAAGAATAGAGACTCTTCTTACAGTCGGTGCTTTGAACATTCCCTGTGAGACCAGTATTAGTTTCCGCTACACCTCTGCAGGTTCAGTATATTCCTTGGACCTTCACATTGACGATGAAACACAGAAATGGCATCGGAATTAAATGCAAAAGGCACAATGCCGCCTTAAGTACAAGAATAGAGACTCTTCTTACAGGCGATGCTTTGAGCATTCCCTGTGAGACCAGTATTAGTTTCCGCTACACTTCTGCAGGTTCAGTTTATTCCTTCTACCTTCACATTGACGATGAAACACAGAAATGGCATCGGAATTAAATACAAAAGGCACAATGCCGCCTTAAGTACAAGAATAGAGACTCTTCTTACAGTCGGTGCTTTGAGCATTCCCTGTGAGACCAGTATTAGTTTCCGATACACCACTGCAGGTTCCATGTATTCCTTGGAACTTCACACTGACGATGAAACACAGAAATCGCATCGGAATCAAATACAAAAGGCGCAATGCCGCCTTAAGTACTAGGATAGAGACTCTTCTTACAGTCGGTGCTTTGAGCATTCCCTGTGAGACCAGTATTAGTTTCCGATACACCACTGCAGGTTCAATGTATTCCTTGGACCTTCACATTGACGATGAAACACAGAAATCGCATCGGAATTAAATACAAAACCCACAATGACGCCTTATGTACAAGAATAGAGACACTTTTTTCAGTCGGTGCTTTGAGCATTCCCTGTGAGACCAGTATTAGTTACCGCTACACCTCTGCAGGTTCAATGTATTCCTTGGACCTTCACATTGACGATGATACACAGAAATCGCATCGGAAATAAGTACAAAAGGCACAATGCCGCCTTAAGTACAATAATAGAGACTCTTCTTACAGCCGGTGCTTTGAGCATTCCCTGTGAGACCAGTATTAGTTTCCGATACACCACTGCAGGTTCAATGTATTCCTTGGAACTTCACACTGACGATGAAACACAGAAATCGCATCGGAATCAAATACAAAAGGCACAATGCCGTCTTAAGTACAAGAATAGAGACTCTTCTTACAGTCGGTGCTTTGAGCATTCCCTGTGAGACCAGTATTAGTTTCCGATACACCTCTGCAGGTTCAGTTTATTCCTTGGACCTTCACATTGACGATGAAACACAGAAATCGCATCGAAATTAAATACAAAAGGCACAATGCCGCCTTAAGTACAAGAATAGAGACTCTTCTTACAGTCGGTGCTTTCAGCATTCCCTGTGAGACCAGTATTAGTTTCCGATACACCACTGCAGGTTCAATGTATTCCTTGGACCTTCACATTGACGATGAAACACAGAAATCGCATCGGAATTAAATACAAAACGCACAATGCCGCCTTAAGTACAAGAATAGAGACTCTTCTTACAGTCGATGCTTTGAGCATTCCCTGTGAGACCAGTATTAGTTTCCGCTACACCTCTGCAGGTTCAATGTATTCCTTGGACCTTCACATTGACGATGATACACAGAAATCGCATCGGAATTAAGTACAAAAGGCACAATGCCGCCTTAAGTACAAGAATAGAGACTCTCCTTACAGTCGGTGCTTTGAGCATTCCCTGTGAGACCAGTATTAGTTTCCGCTACACCTCTGCAGGTTCAGTATTTTCCTTGGACCTTCACATTGACGATGAAACACAGAAATCGCATCGGAATTAAATACAAAAGGCACAATGCCACCTTAAGTACAAGAATAGAGACTCTTCTTACAGTCGGTGCTTTGAGCATTCCCTGTGAGACCAGTATTAGTTTCCGCTACACCTCTGCAGGTTCAATGTATTCCTTGGAACTTCACATTGACGATGAAACACAGAAATGGCATCGGAATTAAATACAAAAAGCACAATGAAGCCTTAAGTACAAGAATAGAGACTCTTCTAACAGTCGGTGCATTGAGCATTCCCTGTGAGACCAGTATTAGTTTCCGATACACCACTGCAGGTTCAATGTATTCCTTGGACCTTCACATTGACAATGAAACACAGAAATGGCATCGGAATTAAATACAAAAGGCACAATGCCGCCTTAAGTACAAGAATAGAGACTCTTCTTACAGTCGGTGCTTTGGTCATTCCTTGTAAGACCAGTATTAGTTTCCGATACACCACTGCAGGTTCAATGTATTCCTTGGACTTTCACATTGACGATGAAACACAGAAATGGCATCGGAATTAAATACAAAAGACACAATACCGCCTTAAGTACAAGAATAGAGACTCTTCTTGCAGTCGGTTTTTTAAACATTCCATGTGAGACCAGTATTAGTTTCCGATACACCACTGCAGGTTCAATGTATTCTTTGGACCTTCGCATTGACGATGAAACACAGAAATCGCATCGGAATTAAATACAAAAGGCACAATGCCGCCTTAAGTACAAGAATAGAGACTCTTCATACAGTCGGTGCTTTGAGCATTCCCTGTGAGACAAGTATTAGTTTCCGATACACCTCTGCAGGTTCAGATTATTCCTTTGACCTTCACATTGACGATGAAACACAGAAATGGCATCGGAAGTAAATACAAAAGGCACAATGCCGCCTTAAGTACAAGAATAGAGACTCTTCTTACCGCCGGTGCTTTGAACATTCCCTGTGAGACCAGTATTAGTTTCCGCTACACCACTGCAGGTTCAGTTTATTCCTTAGACCTTCACATTGACGATGATACACAGAAATCGCATCGGAAATAAGTACAAAAGGCACAATGCGGCCTTAAGTACAAGAATAGAGACTCTTCTTACAGTCGGTGCCTTGAGCATTCCCTGTGAGACCAGTATTAGTTTACGCTACACCTCTGCAGGTTCAGTTTATTCCTTGGACCTTCACATTGACGATGAAACACAGAAATCGCATCAGAATTAAATACGAAAGGCACAATGCAGCCTTAAGTACAAGAATAGAGACTCTTCTTACAGTCGGTGCTTTGAGCATTCCCTGTGAGACCAGTATTAGTTTCCGCTACACCTCTGCAGGTTCAATTTATTCCTTGGACCTTCACATTGACGATGAAACGCAGAAATCGCATCGGAATTAAATGCAAAAGGCACAATGCCGCCCTAAGTACAAGAATAGAGACTCTTCTTACAGTCGGTGCTTTGAGCATTCCCTGTGAGACCAGTATTAGTTTCCGCTACACCTCTGCAGGTTCAGTTTATTCCTTGGACCTTCACATTGACGATGAAACACAGAAATGGCATCGGAATTAAATAGAAAAGGCACAATGCCGCCTTAAGTACAAGAATAGAGACTCTTCTTACAGTCGGTCCTTTGAGCTTTCCCTGTGAGACCAGTATTAGTTTCCGATACACCACTGCAGGTTCAATGTATGCCTTGGAACTTCACACTGACGATGAAACACAAAATCGCATCGGAATGAAATACAAAAGGCACAATGCCGCCTTAAGTACAAGAATAGAGACTCTTCTTGCAGTCGGTGCTTTGAGCATTCCCTGTGAGACCAGTATTAGTTTCCGATACACCACTGCAGGTTCAATGTATTCCTTGGACCTTCACATTGACGATGAAACACAGAAATCGCATCGGAATTAAATACAAAACCCACAATGACGCCTTATGTACAAGAATAGAGACTCTTTTTTCAGTCGGTGCTTTGAGCATTCCCTGTGAGACCAGTATTAGTTACCGCTCCACCTCTGCAGGTTCAATGTATTCCTTGGACCTTCACATTGACGATGATACACAGAAATCGCATCGGAAATAAGTACAAAAGGCACAATGCCGCCTGAAGTACAAGAATAGAGACTCTTCTTACAGTCGGTGCTTTGAGCATTCCCTGTCAGACCAGTATTAGTTTCCGCTACACTTCTGCAGGTTCAGTATATTCCTTGGACCTTCACATTGACGATGAAACACAGAAATGGCATCGGAATTAAATACAAAATGCACAATGCCGCCTTAAGTACAAGAATAGAGACTCTTCTTACAGTCGATGCTTTGAGCATTCCCTGTGAGACCAGTATTAGTTTCCGCTACACCTCTGCAGGTTCAGTATATTCCTTGGACCTTCACATTGACGATGAAACACAGAAATGGCATCGGAATTAAATACAAAAGGCACAATGCCGCCTTAAGTACAAGAATAGAGACTCTTCTTACAGTCGGTGCTTTGAGCATTCCCTGTGAGACCAGTATTAGTTTCCGATACACCACTGCAGGTTCAGTTTATTCCTTAGACCTTCACATTGTCGATGAAACACCGAAATGGCATCGGAATTAAATACAAAAGGCACAATGCCGCCTTAAGTACAAGAATGGAGACTCTTCTTACAGTCGGTGCTTTGAGCATTCCCTGTGAGACCCGTATTAGTTTCCGCTACACCTCTGCAGGTGCAGTTTATTCCTTGGACCTTCACATTGACGATGAAACACAGAAATGGCATCGGAATTAAATACAAAAGGCACAATGCCGCCTTAAGTACAAGAATAGAGACTCTTCTTACAGTCGGTGCTTTGAGCATTCCCTGTGAGACCAGTATTAGTTTCCGATACACCACTGCAGGTTCAATGTATTCCTTGGAACTTCACACTGACGATGAAACACAGAAATCGCATGGGAATCAAATACAAAAGGCGCAATGCCGCCTTAAGTACAAGAATAGAGACTTTTCTTGCAGTCGATGGTTTGAGCATTCCCTGTGAGACCAGTATTAGTTTCCGATACACCACTGCAGGTTCAAAGTATTCCTTGGACCTTCACATTGACGATGAAACAAAGAAATCGCATCGGATTTAAATACATAAAGCACAATGCCGCCTTATGTACAAGAATAGAGACTCTTCTTACAGTCGGTGCTTTGAGCATTCCTTGTGAGACCAGTATTAGTTACTGCTACACCTCTGCAGGTTCAATGTATTCCTTGGATCTTCACATTGACGATGATACACAGAAATCGCATCGGAATTAAGTACAAAAGGCACAATGTCGCCTTAAGTACAAGAATAGAGACTCTTCTTACAGTCGGTGCTTTGAGCATTCCCTGTGAGACCAGTATTAGTTTCCGCTACACCTCTGCAGGTTCAGTATTTTCCTTGGATCTTCACGTTGACGATGAAACACAGAAATCGCATCGGAATGAAATACAAAAGGCACAATGCCACCTTAAGTACAAGAATAGAGACTCTTCTTACAGTCGGTGCTTTGAGCATTCCCTGTGAGACCAGTATTAGTTTCCGCTACACCTCTGCAGGTTCAATGTATTCCTTGGACCTTCACCTTGACGATGAAACACAGAAATGGCATCGGAATTAAATACAAAAGGCACAATGCCGCATTAAGTACAAGAATGGAGACTCTTCTTACAGTCGGTGCTTTGAGCATTCCCAGTGAGACCAGTATTAGTTTCCGATACACCACTGCAGATTCAATGTATTCCTTGGACCTTCACATTGACGATGAAACACAGAAATGGCATCGGAATTAAATACAAAAGGCACAATGCCGCCTTAAGTACAAGAATAGAGACTCTTCTTACAGTCGGTGCTTTAAGCATTCCCTGTGAGACCAGTATTAGTTTCCGGTACACCTCTGCAGGTTCAGTTTATTCCTAGGACCTTCACATTGACGATAAAACACAGAAATGGCATCGGAATTAAATACAAAACGCACAATGCCGCCTTAAGTACAAGAATAGAGACTCGTCTTACAGTCGGTGCTTTGAGCATTCCCTGTGAGACCAGTATTAGTTTCCGATACACCACTGCAGTTCAATGTATTCCTTGGACCTTCACATTGACGAAGAAACTCAGAAATCGCATCGGAATTAAATACAAAAGGCACAATGCCGCCTTAAGTACATGAATAGAGACTCTTCTTACAGTCGGTGCTTTGAGCATTCCCTGTGAGACCAGTATTAGTTTCCGCTACACCTCTGCAGGTTCAGATTATTTCTTGGACCTTCACATTGACGATGAAACACAGAAATGGCATCGGAAGTAAATACAAAAGGCACAATGCCGCCTTAAGTACAAGAATGGAGAATCTTCTTACCGTCGGTGCTTTGAGCATTCCCTGTGAGACCAGTATTAGTTTCCGCTACACCACTGCATGTTCAGTTTATTCCTTAGACCTTCACATTGACGATGAAACACCGAAATGGCATCGGAATTAAATACAAAAAGCTCAATGCCGCCTTAAGTACAAGAATGGAGACTCTTCTTACAGTCGGTGCTTTGAGCATTCCCTGTGAGACCCGTATTAGTTTCCGCTACACCTCTGCAGGTGCAGTTTATTCCTTGGACCTTCACATTGACGATGAAACACAGAAATGGCATCGGAATTAAATACAAAAGGCACAATGCCGCCTTAAGTACAAGAATAGAGACCCTTCTTACAGTCGGTGCTTTGAGCATTCGCTGTGAGACCAGTATTAGTTTCCGATACACCACTGCAGGTTCAATGTATTCCTTGGAACTTCACACTGACGATGAAACACAGAAATCGCATCGCAATCAAATACAAAAGGCGCAATGCGCCTTAAGTACAAGAATAGAGACTCTTCTTGCAGTCGGTGCTTTGTGCATTCCCTGTGAGACCAGTATTAGTTTCCGATACACCACTGCAGGTTCAAAGTATTCCTTGGACCTTCACATTGAGGATGAAACACAGAAATCGCATCGGAATTAAATACAAAACGCACAATGCCGCCTTATGTACAAGAATAGAGACTCTTCTTACAGTCGGTGCTTTGAGCATTCCCTGTGAGACCAGTATTAGTTACCGCTACACCTCTGCAGGTTCAATGTATTCCTTGGATCTTCACATTGACGATGATACACAGAAATCGCATCGGAATTAAGTACAAAAGGCACAATGCCGCCTTAAGTACAAGAATAGAGACTCTTCTTACAGTCGGTGCTTTGAGCATTCCCTGTGAGACCAGTATTAGTTTCCGCTACACCTCTATAGGTTCAGTATATTCCTTGGATCTTCACATTGACGATGAAACACAGAAATCGCATCGGAATCAAATACAAAAGGCACAATGCCACCTTAAGTACAAGAATAGAGACTCTTCTTACAGTCGGTGCTTTGAGCATTCCTGTGAGACCAGTATTAGTTTCCGCTACACCTCTGCAGGTTCAATGTATTCCTTGGACCTTCACATTGACGATGAAACACAGAAATGGCATCGGAATTACATACAAAAGGCACAATGCCGCCTTAAGTACAAGAATGGAGATTCTTCTTACAGTTGGAGCTTTGAGCATTCCCTGTGAGACCAGTATTAGTTTCCGATACACCACTGCAGGTTCAATGTATTCCTTGGACCTTCACATTGACGATGAAACACAGAAATGGCATCGGAATTAAATACGAAAGGCACAATGCCGCCTTAAGTACAAGAATAGAGACTCTTCTTACAGTCGGTGCTTTGAGCATTCCCTGTGTGACCAGTATTAGTTTCCGATACACCACTGCAGGTTCAATGTATTCCTTGGACTTTCACATTAACGATGAAACACAGAAATGGCATCGGAATTAAATACAAAAGACACAATGCCGCCTTAAGTACAAGAATAGAGACTCTTCTTGCAGTCGGTGCTTTGAGCATTCCCTGTGAGACCAGTATTAGTTTCCGATACACCACTGCAGGTTCAATGTATGCCTTGGACCTTCACATTGACGATAAAACACCGAAATGGCATCGGAATTAAATACAAAACGCACAATGCTGCCTTATGTACAAGAATAGAGACTCTTCTTACAGTCGGTGCTTTGAGCATTCCCTGTGAGACCCGTATTAGTTTCCGCTACACCTCTGCAGGTGCAGTTTATTCCTTGGACCTTCACATTGACGATGAAACACAGAAATGACATCGGAATTAAATACAAAAGGCACAATGCCGCCTTAAGTACAAGAATAGAGACTCTTCTTACAGTCGGTGCTTTGAGCATTCCCTGTGAGACCAGTATTAGTTTCCGATACACCACTGCAGGTTCAATGTATTCCTTGGAACTTCACACTGACGATGAAACACAGAAATCGCATCGGAATCAAATACAAAAGGCGCAATGCCGCCTTAAGTACAAGAATAGAGACTCTTCTTGCAGTCGGTGCTTTGAGCATTCCCTGTGAGACCAGTATTAGTTTCCGATACACCACTGCAGGTTCAAAGTATTCCTTGGACCTTCACATTGAAGATGAAACACAGAAATCGCATCGGAATTAAATCCAAAAGCACAATGCCGCCTTATGTGCAAGAATAGAGACTCTTCTTACAGTCGGTGCTTTGAGCATTCCCTGTGAGACCAGTATTAGTTACCGCTACACCTCTGCAGGTTCAATGTATTCCTTGGATCTTCACATTGACGATGATACACAGAAATCGCATCGGAATTAAATACAAAAGGCACAATGCCGCCTTAAGTACAAGAATAGAGACTCTTCTTACAGTCGGTGCTTTCAGCATTCCCTGTGAGACCAGTATTAGTTTCCGGTACACCTCTGCAGGTTCAGTATATTCCTTGGATCTTCACGTTGACGATGAAACACAGAAATCGCATCGGAATTAAATACAAAAGGCACAATGCCACCTTAAGTACAAGAATAGAGACTCTTCCTACAGTCGGTGCTTTAAGCATTCCCTGTGAGACCAGTATTAGTTTCCGCTACACCTCTGCAGGTTCAATGTATTCCTTGGACCTTCACATTGACGATGAAACACAGAAATGGCATCGGAATTAAATACAAAAGACACAATGCCGCCTTAAGTACAAGAATGGAGACTCTTCTTACAGTCGGTGCTTTGAGCATTCCCAGTGAGACCAGTATTAGTTTCCGATACACCACTGCAGGTTCAAAGTATTCCTTGGACCTTCACATTGACGATGAAACACAGAAATGGCACCGGAATTAAATACAAAAGGCACAATGCCGCCTTAAGTACAAGAATAGAGACTCTTCTTACAGTCGGTGCTTTGAGCATTCCCTGTGAGACCAGTATTAGTTTCCGGTACACCTCTGCAGGTTCAGTTTATTCCTAGGACCTTCACATTGACGATAAAACACAGAAATGGCATCGGAATTAAATACAAAACGCACAATGCCGCCTTAAGTACAAGAATAGAGACTCGTCTTACAGTCGGTGCTTTGAGCATTCCCTGTGAGACCAGTATTAGTTTCCGATACACCACTGCAGGTTCAATGTATTCCTTGGACCTTCACATTGACGATGAAACTCAGAAATCGCATCGGAATTAAATACAAAAGGCTCAATGCCGCCTTAAGTACAAGAATAGAGACTCTTCTTACAGTCGGTGCATTGAGCATTCCCTGTGAGACCAGTATTAGTTTCCGCTACACCTCTGCAGGTTCAATGTATGCCTTGGACCTTCACATTGACGATAAAACACAGAAATGGCATCGGAATTAAATACAAAACGCACAATGCTGCCTTATGTACAAGAATAGAGACTCTTCTTACAGTCGGTGCTTTGAGCATTCCCTGTGAGACCCGTATTAGTTTCCGCTACACCTCTGCAGGTGCAGTTTATTCCTTGGACCTTCACATTGACGATGAAACACAGAAATGACATCGGAATTAAATACAAAAGGCACAATGCCGCCTTAAGTACAAGAATAGAGACTCTTCTTACAGTCGGTGCTTTGAGCATTCCCTGTGAGACCAGTATTAGTTTCCGATACACCACTGCAAGTTCAATGTATTCCTTGGAACTTCACACTGACGATGAAACACAGAAATCGCATCGGAATCAAATACAAAAGGCGCAATGCCGCCTTAAGTACAAGAATAGAGACTCTTCTTGCAGTCGGTGCTTTGAGCATTCCCTGTGAGACCAGTATTAGTTTCCGATACACCACTGCAGGTTCAAAGTATTCCTTGGACCTTCACATTGAAGATGAAACACAGAAATCGCATCGGAATTAAATCCAAAAGCACAATGCCGCCTTATGTGCAAGAATAGAGACTCTTCTTACAGTCGGTGCTTTGAGCATTCCCTGTGAGACCAGTATTAGTTACCGCTACACCTCTGCAGGTTCAATGTATTCCTTGGATCTTCACATTGACGATGATACACAGAAATCGCATCGGAATTGAATACAAAAGGCACAATGCCGCCTTAAGTACAAGAATAGAGACTCTTCTTACAGTCGGTGCTTTGAGCATTCCCTGTGAGACCAGTATTAGTTTCCGGTACACCTCTGCAGGTTCAGTATATTCCTTGGATCTTCACGTTGACGATGAAACACAGAAATCGCATCGGAATTAAATACAAAAGGCACAATGCCACCTTAAGTACAAGAATAGAGACTCTTCCTACAGTCGGTGCTTTAAGCATTCCCTGTGAGACCAGTATTAGTTTCCGCTACACCTCTGCAGGTTCAATGTATTCCTTGGACCTTCACATTGACGATGAAACACAGAAATGGCATCGGAATTAAATACAAAAGACACAATGCCGCCTTAAGTACAAGAATGGAGACTCTTCTTACAGTCGGTGCTTTGAGCATTCCCAGTGAGACCAGTATTAGTTTCCGATACACCACTGCAGGTTCAAAGTATTCCTTGGACCTTCACATTGACGATGATACACAGAAATGGCACCGGAATTAAATACAAAAGGCACAATGCCGCCTTAAGTACAAGAATAGAGACTCTTCTTACAGTCGGTGCTTTGAGCATTCCCTGTGAGACCAGTATTAGTTTCCGGTACACCTCTGCAGGTTCAGTTTATTCCTAGGACCTTCACATTGACGATAAAACACAGAAATGGCATCGGAATTAAATACAAAACGCACAATGCCGCCTTAAGTACAAGAATAGAGACTCGTCTTACAGTCGGTGCTTTGAGCATTCCCTGTGAGACCAGTATTAGTTTCCGATACACCACTGCAGGTTCAATGTATTCCTTGGACCTTCACATTGACGATGAAACTCAGAAATCGCATCGGAATTAAATACAAAAGGCACAATGCCGCCTTAAGTACAAGAATAGAGACTCTTCTTACAGTAGGTGCATTGAGCATTCCCTGTGAGACCAGTATTAGTTTCCGCTACACCTCTGCAGGTTCAGATTATTCCTTGGACCTTCACATTGACGATGAAACACAGAAATGGCATCGGAAGTAAATACAAAAGGCACAATGCCGCCTTATGTACAAGAATGGAGAATCTTCTTACCGTCGGTGCTTTGAGCATTCCCTGTGAGACCAGTATTAGTTTCCGCTACACCACTGCAGGTTCAGTTTATTCCTTAGACCTTCACACTGACGATGAAACACCGAAATGGCATCGGAATTAAATACAAAAGGCACAATGCCGCCTTAAGTACAAGAATGGAGACTCTTCTTACAGTCGGTGCTTTGAGCATTCCCTGTGAGACCCGTATTAGTTTCCGCTACACCTCTGCAGGTGCAGTTTATTCCTTGGACCTTCACATTGACGATGAAACACAGAAATGGCATCGGAATTAAATACAAAAGGCACAATGCCGCCTTAAGTACAAGAATAGAGACCCTTCTTACAGTCGGTGCTTTGAGCATTCCCTGTGAGACCAGTATTAGTTTCCGATACACCACTGCAGGTTCATTGTATTCCTTGGAACTTCACACTGACGATGAAGCACAGAAATCGCATCGGAATCAAATACAAAAGGCGCAATGCCGCCTTAAGTACAAGAATAGAATCTCTTCTTGCAGTCGGTGCTTTGAGCATTCCCTGTGAGACCAGTATTAGTTTCCGATACACCACTGCCGGTTCAAAGTATTCCTTGGACCTTCACATTGACGATGAAACACAGAAATCGCATCGGAATTAAATACAAAACGCACAATGCCGCCTTATGTACGAGAATAGAGGCTCTTCTTACAGTCGGTGCTTTGAGCATTCCCTGTGAGACCAGTATTAGTTACCGCTACTCCTCTGCAGGTTCAATGTATTCCTTGGATCTTCACATTGACGATGATACACAGAAATCGCATCGGAATTAAGTACAAAAAGCACAATGCCGCCTTAAGTACAAGAATAGAGACTCTTCTTACAGTCGGTGCTTTGAGCATTCCCTGTGAGACCAGTATTAGTTTCCGCTACACCTCTGCAGGTTCAGTATATTCCTTGGATCCACACATTGACGATGAAACACAGAAATGGCATCGGAATTAAATACAAAAGGCACAATGCCACCTTAAGTACAAGAATAGAGACTCTTCTTACAGTCGGTGCTTTGAGCATTCCCTGTGAGACCAGTATTAGTTTCCGCTACACCTCTGCAGGTTCAATGTATTCCTTGGACCTTCACATTGACGATGAAACACAGAAATGGCATCGGAATTAAATACAAAAGGCACAATGCCGCCTTAAGTACAAGAATGGAGACTCTTCTTACAGTCGGTGCTTTGAGCATTCCCTGTGAGACCAGTATTAGTTTCCGATACACCACTGCAGGTTCATTGTATTCCTTGGACCTTCACATTGACGATGAAACACAGAAATGGCATGGGAATTAAATACAAAAGGCACAATGCCGCCTTAAGTACAAGAATAGAGACTCTTCTTACAGTCGGTGCTTTGAGCATTTCCTGTGAGGCCAGTATTAGTTTCCGATACACCACTGCAGGTTCAATGTATTCCGTGGACTTTCACATTAACGATGAAACACAGAAATGGCATCTGAATTAAATACAAAAGTCACAATGCCGCCTTAAGTACAAGAATAGAGACTCTTCTTACAGTCGGTGCTTTGAGCATTCCCTGTGAGACCAGTATTAGTTTCCGCTACACTTCTGCAGGTTCAGTTTATTCCTTGGACCTTCACATTGACGATGAAACCTAGAAGACGCATCGGAATTAAATACAAAAGGCACGATGCCGCCTTAAATACAAGAATAGAGACTCTTCTTACAGTCGGTGCTTTGAGCATTCCCTGTGAGACCAGTATTAGTTTCCGCTACACCTCTGCACGTTCAGTTTCTTCCTTGGACCTTCACATTGACGATGAAACACAGAAATGGCATCGGAATTAAATACAAAACAAACAATGCCGCCTTAAGTACAAGAATAGAGACTCTTCTTACAGTCGGTGCTTTGAGCATTTCCTGTGAGACCAGTATTAGTTTCCGATACACCACTGCAGGTTCAATGTATGCCTTGGACCTTCACATTGACGATAAAACACAGAAATGGCATCGGAATTAAATACAAAACGCACAATGCCGCATTAAGTACAAGAATAGAGACTCTTCTTACAGTCGGTGCTTTGAGCACTCCCTGTGAGACCAGTATTAGTTTCCGCTACACCTCTGCAGGTTCAGTTTATTCTTTGGACCTTCACATTGACGATGAAACACAGAAATGGCAACGGAATTAAATACAAAAGGCACAATGCCGCCTTAAGTACAAGTATAGAGACTCTTCTTGCAGTCGGTGCTTTGAGCAATCCCTGTGAGACCAGTATTAGTTTCCGAAACACCACTGCGGGTCAATGTATTCCTTGGACCTTCACATTGACGATGAAACACTGAAATCGCATCGGAATTAAATACAAAACGCACAATGCTGCCTTATGTACAAGAATAGAGACTCTTCTTACAGTCGGTGCTTTGAGCATTCCCTGTGAGACCATTATTAGTTACCGCTACACCTCTGCAGGTTCAATGTATTCCTTGGATCTTCACATTGACGATGATACACAGAAATCGCATCGGAATTAAGTACAAAAGGCACAATGCCGCCTTAAGTACAAGAATAGAGACTCTTCTTACAGTCGGTGCTTTGAGCATTCCCTGTGAGACCAGTATTAGTTTCCGCTACACCTCTGCAGGTTCAGTATATTCCTTGGATCTTCACATTGACGATGAAACACAGCAATCGCTTCGGAATTAAATACAAAGGGCACAATGCTACCTTAAGTACAAGAATAGAGGCTCTTCTTACAGTCGGTGCTTTGAGCATTCCCTGTGAGACCAGTATTAGTTTCCGCTACACCTCTGTAGGTTCAATGTATTCCTTGGACCTTCACATTGACGATGAAACACAGAAATGGCATCGGAATTAAATACAAAAGGCACAATGCCGCCTTAAGTACAAGAATAGAGACTCTTCTTACAGTCGGTGCTTTGAGCATTCCCTGTGAGACCAGTATTAGTTTCCGATACACCACTGCAGGTTCAATGTATTCCTTGGACCTTCACATTGACGATGAAACACAGAAATGGCATCGGAATTAAATACAAAAGGCACAATGCCGCCTTAAGTACAAGAATTGAGACTCTTCTTACAGACGGTGCTTTGAGCATTCCCTGTGAGACCAGTATTAGTTTCCGATACACCACTGCAGGTTCAATGTATTCCTTGGACTTTCACATTGACGATGAAACACAGAAATGGCATCGGAATTAAATACAAAAGACACAATGCCGCCTTAAATACAAGAATAGAGACTCTACTTACAGTCGGTGCTTTGAGCATTCCCTGTGAGACCAGTATTAGTTTCCGATACACCACTGCAGGTTCAATGTATGCCTTGGACCTTCGCATTGACGATGAAACACAGAAATCGCATCGAAATTAAATACAAAAGGCACAATGCCGCCTTAAGTACAAGAATAGAGACTCTTCTTACAGTCGGTGCTTTGAGCATTCCCTGTGAGACCAGTATTAGTTTCCGCTACGCCTCTGCAGGTTCGGTTTATTCCTAGGACCTTCACATTGACGATAAAACACAGAAATGGCATCGGAATTAAATACAAAACGCACAATGCCGCCTTAAGTACAAGAATAGTGACTCTTCTTACAGTCGGTGCTTTGAGCACTCCCTGTGAGACCAGTATTAGCGTCCGCTACACCTCTGGAGGTTCAGTTTATTCTTTGGACCTTCACATTGACGATGAAACACAGAAATGGCATCGGAATTAAATACAAAAGGCACAATGCCGCCTTAAGTACAAGAATAGAAACTCTTCTTACAGTAGGTGCTTTGAGCATTCCCTGTCAGACCAGTATTAGTTTCCGATACACCACTGCAGGTTCAATGTATTCCTTGGAACTTCACATTGACGATGAAACACAGAAATCGCATCGGAATTAAACACAAAAGGCACAATGCCGCCTTAAGTACAAGAATAGAGAATCTTCTTACAGTCGGTGCTTTGAGCATTCCCTGTGAGACCAGTATTAGTTTCCGGTACACCTCTGCAGTTTCAGTTTATTCCTTGGACCTTCACATTGACGATGAAACACAGAAATGGCATCGGAATTAAATACAAATGGCACAATGCCGCCTTAAGTACAAGAATAGAGACTCTTCTTACAGTCGGTGCTTTGAGCATTCCCTGTGAGACCAGTATTAGTTTCCGATACACCACTGCAGGTTCAATGTATTCCTTGGAACATCACATTGACGATGAAACACATAAATCGCATCGGAATTAAATTCAAAAGGCACAATGCCGCCTTAAGTACAAGAATAGAGACTCTTCTTACAGTCGGTGCTTTGAGCATTCCCTGTGAGACCAGTATTAGTTTCCGCTACACCTCTGCAGGTTCAGTTTATTCCTTGGACCTTCACATTGACGATGAAACACAGAAATCGCATCGAAAATAAATACAGAAGGCACAATGCCGCCTTAAGTACAAGAATAGAGACCCTTATTACAGTCGGTGATTTGAGCATTCCCTGTAAGACCAGTATTAGTTCCCGCTACACCTCTGCAGGTTCGATGTATTCCTTGGACCTTCACATTGACGATGATACACAGAAATCGCATCGGAATTAAATACAAAAGGCACAATGCCGCCTTAAGTACAAGAATACAGACTCTTCTTACAGTCGGTGCTTTGAGCATTCCCTGTGAGACCAGTATTAGTTTCCGATGCACCACTGCAGGTTCAATGTATTCCTTGGACCTTCATATTGACGATGAAACACAGAAATCGCATCGGAATTAAATACAAAAGGCACAATGCCGCCTTAAGTACAAGAATAGAGACTCTTCCTACAGTCGGTGCTTTGAGCATTCCCTGTGAGACCAGTATTAGTTTCCGATACACCACTGCAGGTTCAATGTATTCCTTGGAACTTCAAATTGACGATGAAACACAGAAATCGCATGGGAATCAAATACAAAAGTCACAATGCCGCCTTAAGTACAAGAATAGGGACTCTTATTACAGTCGGTGCTTTGAGCATTCCCTGTGAGACCAGTATTAGCTTCCGATACTCCTCTGCAGGTTCAGTTTATCCTTGGACCTTCACATTGACGATGAAACACACAAATGGCATCGGAATTAAATACAAAAGGCACAATGCCGCCTTAAGTACAAGAACAGAGCCTCTTCTTACAGTCGGTGCTTTGAACATTCCCTGTGAGTCCAGTATTAGTTTCCGATACACCACTGCGGGTTCAATGTATTCCTTGGACCATCAAATTGACGATGAAACACAGAAACCGCATCGGAATTAAATACAAAAGTCACAATGCCGCCTTAAGTACAAGAATAGAGACTCTTCTTACAGTCGGTGCTATGAGCATTCCCTGTGAGACCAGTATTAGTTTCCGCTACACCTCTGCAGGTTCAGATTATTCCTTGGACCTTCACATTGACGATGAAACACAGATATGGCATCGGAAGTAAATACAAAATGCACAATGCCGCCTTAAGTACAAGAGTAGAGACTCTTCTTACCGTCGGTCATTTGAGCATTCCCTGTGAGACCAGTATTAGTTTCCGATACACCGCTGCAGGTTCAATGTATTCCTTGGACCTTCACATTGACGATGAAACACAGAAATCGCATCGGAATTAAATACAAAAGGCACAATGCCACCTTCAGTACAAGAATAGAGACTCTTCAAACAGTCGGTGCTTTGAGCATTCCCTGTAAGACCAGTATTAGTTTCCGCTACATCTCTGCAGGTTCAATGTATTCCTTGGACCTTCACATTGACGATGAAACACAGAAATGGCATCGGAATTAAATACAAAAGGCACAATGCCGCCTTAAGTACAAGAATAGAGACTCTTCTTACAGTCGGTGCTTTGAGCATTCCCTGCGAGACCAGTATTAGATTCCGGTACACCTCTGCAGGTTCAGTTTATTCCTTGGACCTTCACATTGACGATGAAACACAGAAATGGCATCGGAATTAAATACAAAAGGCACAATGCCGCCTTAAGTACAAGAATGGAGACTCTTCTTACAGTCGGTGCTTTGAGCATTCCCTGTGAGACCAGTATTAGTTTCCGATACACCACTGCAGGTTCATTGTATTCCTTGGACCTTCACATTGACGATGAAACACAGAAATGGCATGGGAATTAAATACAAAAGGCACAACGCCGCCTTAAGTACAAGAATAGAGACTCTTCTTACAGTCGGTGCTTTGAGCATTCCCTGTGAGGCCAGTATTAGTTTCCGATACACCACTGCAGGTTCAATGTATTCCTTGGACTTTCACATTAACGATGAAACACAGAAATGGCATCTGAATTAAATACAAAAGACACAATGCCGCCTTAAGTACAAGAATAGAGACTCTTCTTACAGTCGGTGCTTTGAGCATTCCCTGTGAGACCAGTATTAGTTTCCGCTACACCTCTGCAGGTTCAGTTTATTCCTTGGACCTTCACATTGACGATGAAACCTAGAAGTCGCATCGGAATTAAATACAAAAGGCACGATGCCGCCTTAAATACAAGAATAGAGACTCTTCTTACAGTCGGTGCTTTGAGCATTCCCTGTGAGACCAGTATTAGTTTCCGCTACACCTCTGCACGTTCAGTTTCTTCCTTGGACCTTCACATTGACGATGAAACACAGAAATGGCATCGGAATTAAATACAAAACAAACAAGCCGCCTTAAGTACAAGAATAGAGGCTCTTCTTACAGTCGGTGCTTTGAGCATTTCCTGTGAGACCAGTATTAGTTTCCGATACACCACTGCAGGTTCAGAGTATGCCTTGGACCTTCACATTGACGATAAAACACAGAAATGGCATCGGAATTAAATACAAAACGCACAATGCCGCATTAAGTACAAGAATAGAGACTCGTCTTACAGTCGGTGCTTTGAGCACTCCCTGTGAGACCAGTATTAGTTTCCGCTACACCTCTGCAGGTTCAGTTTATTCTTTGGACCTTCACATTGACGATGAAACACAGAAATGGCAACGGAATTAAATACAAAAGGCACAATGCCGCCTTAAGTACAAGTATAGAGACTCTTCTTGCAGTCGGTGCTTTGAGCAATCCCTGTGAGACCAGTATTAGTTTCCGAAACACCACTGCAGGTTCAATGTATTCCTTGGACCTTCACATTGACGATGAAACACTGAAATCGCATCGGAATTAAATACAAAACGCACAATGCTGCCTTATGTACAAGAATAGAGACTCTTCTTACAGTCGGTGCTTTGAGCATTCCCTGTGAGACCATTATTAGTTACCGCTACACCTCTGCAGGTTCAATGTATTCCTTGGATCTTCACATTGACGATGATACACAGAAATCGCATCGGAATTAAGTACAAAAGGCACAATGCCGCCTTAAGTACAAGAATAGAGACACTTCTTACAGTCGGTGCTTTGAGCATTCCCTGTGAGACCAGTATTTGTTTCCGCTACACCTCTGCAGGTTCAGTATATTCCTTGGATCTTCACATTGACGATGAAACACAGCAATCGCTTCGGAATTAAATACAAAGGGCACAATGCTACCTTAAGTACAAGAATAGAGGCTCTTCTTACAGTCGGTGCTTTGAGCATTCCCTGTGAGACCAGTATTAGTTTCCGCTACACCTCTGCAGGTTCAATGTATTTCTTGGACCTTCACATTGACGATGAAACACAGAAATGGCATCGGAATTAAATACAAAAGGCACAATGCCGCCTTAAGTACAAGAATAGAGACTCTTCTTACAGTCGGTGCTTTGAGCATTCCCTGTGAGACCAGTATTAGTTTCCGATACACCACTGCAGGTTCGATGTATTCCTTGGACCTTCACATTGACGATGAAACACAGAAATGGCATCGGAATTAAATACAAAAGGCACAATGCCGCCTTAAGTACAAGAATTGAGACTCTTCTTACAGACGGTGCTTTGAGCATTCCCTGTGAGACCAGTATTAGTTTCCGATACACCACTGCAGGTTCAATGTATTCCTTGGACTTTCACATTGACGATGAAACACAGAAATGGCATCGGATATAAATACAAAAGACCCAATGCCGCCTTAAATACAAGAATAGGGACTCTTCTTACAGTCGGTGCTTTGAGCATTCCCTGTGAGACCAGTATTAGTTTCCGATACACCACTGCAGGTTCAATGTATGCCTTGGACCTTCGCATTGACGATGAAACACAGAAATCGCATCGAAATTAAATACAAAAGGCACAATGCCGCCTTAAGTACAAGAATAGAGACTCTTCTTACAGTCGGTGCTTTGAGCATTCCCTGTGAGACCAGTATTAGTTTCCGCTACGCCTCTGCAGGTTCAGTTTATTCCTAGGACCTTCACATTGACGATAAAACACAGAAATGGCATCGGAATTAAATACAAAACGCACAATGCCGCCTTAAGTACAAGAATAGTGACTCTTCTTACAGTCGGTGCTTTGAGCACTCCCTGTGAGAACAGAATTAGCTTCCGCTACATCTCTGGCGGTTCAGTTTATTCTTTGGACCTTCACATTGACGATGAAACGCAGAAATGGCATCGGAATTAAATACAAAAGGCACAATGCCGCCTTAAGTACAAGAATAGAAACTCTTCTTACAGTCGGTGCTTTGAGCATTCCCTGTCAGACCAGTATTAGTTTCCGATACACCACTGCAGGTTCAATGTATTCCTTGGAACTTCACATTGACGATGAAACACAGAAATCGCATCGGAATTAAACACAAAAGGCACAATGCCGCCTTAAGTACAAGAATAGAGAATCTTCTTACAGTCGGTGCTTTGAGCATTCCCTGTGAGACCAGTATTAGTTTCCGGTACACCTCTGCAGTTTCAGTTTATTCCTTGGACCTTCACATTGACGATGAAACACAGAAATGGCATCGGAATTAAATACAAATGGCACAATGCCACCTTAAGTACAAGAATAGAGACTCTTCTTACAGTCGGTGCTTTGAGCATTCCCTGTGAGACCAGTATTAGTTTCCGATACACCACTGCAGGTTCAATGTATTCCTTGGAACATCACATTGACGATGAAACACATAAATCGCATCGGAATTAAATTCAAAAGGCACAATGCCGCCTTAAGTACAAGAATAGAGACTCTTCTTACAGTCGGTGCTTTGAGCATTCCCTGTGACACCAGTATTAGTTTCCGCTACACCTCTGCAGGTTCAGTTTATTCCTTGGACCTTCACATTGACGATGAAACACAGAAATCGCATCGAAAATAAATACAGAAGGCACAATGCCGCCTTAAGTACAAGAATAGAGACTCTTATTACAGTCGGTGATTTGAGCATTCCCTGTAAGACCAGTATTAGTTCCCGCTACACCTCTGCAGGTTCGATGTATTCCTTGGACCTTCACATTGACGATGAAACACTGAAATCGCATCGGAATTAAATACAAAACGCACAATGCTGCCTTATGTACAAGAATAGAGACTCTTCTTACAGTCGGTGCTTTGAGCATTCCCTGTGAGACTATTATTAGTTACCGCTACACCTCTGCAGGTTCAATGTATTCCTTGGATCTTCACATTGACGATGATACACAGAAATCGCATCGGAATTAAGTACAAAAGGCACAATGCCGCCTTAAGTACAAGAATAGAGACTCTTCTTACAGTCGGTGCTTTGAGCATTCCCTGTGAGACCAGTATTTGTTTCCGCTACACCTCTGCAGGTTCAGTATATTCCTTGGATCTTCACATTGACGATGAAACACAGCAATCGCTTCGGAATTAAATACAAAGGGCTCAATGCTACCTTAAGTACAAGAATAGAGGCTCTTCTTACAGTCGGTGCTTTGAGCATTCCCTGTGAGACCAGTATTAGTTTCCGCTACACCTCTGCAGGTTCAATGTATTCCTTGGACCTTCACATTGACGATGAAACACAGAAATGGCATCGGAATTAAATACAAAAGGCACAATGCCGCCTTAAGTACAAGAATAGAGACTCTTCTTACAGTCGGTTCTTTGAGCATTCCCTGTGAGACCAGTATTAGTTTCCGATACACCACTGCAGGTTCGATGTATTCCTTGGACCTTCACATTGACGATGAAACACAGAAATGGCATCGGAATTAAATACAAAAGGCACAATGCCGCCTTAAGTACAAGAATTGAGACTCTTCTTACAGACGGTGCTTTGAGCATTCCCTGTGAGACCAGTATTAGTTTCCGATACACCACTGCAGGTTCAATGTATTCCTTGGACTTTCACATTGACGATGAAACACAGAAATGGCATCGGAATTAAATACAAAAGACACAATGCCGCCTTAAATACAAGAATAGAGACTCTTCTTACAGTCGGTGCTTTGAGCATTCCCTGTGAGACCAGTATTAGTTTCCGATACACCACTGCAGGTTCAATGTATGCCTTGGACCTTCGCATTGACGATGAAACACAGAAATCGCATCGAAATTAAATACAAAAGGCACAATGCCGCCTTAAGTACAAGAATAGAGACTCTTCTTACAGTCGGTGCTTTGAGCATTCCCTGTGAGACCAGTATTAGTTTCCGCTACGCCTCTGCAGGTTCAGTTTATTCCTAGGACCTTCACATTGACGATAAAACACAGAAATGGCATCGGAATTAAATACAAAACGCACAATGCCGCCTTAAGTACAAGAATAGTGACTCTTCTTACAGTCGGTGCTTTGAGCACTCCCTGTGAGAACAGTATTAGCTTCCGCTACATCTCTGGCGGTTCAGTTTATTCTTTGGACCTTCACATTGACGATGAAACACAGAAATGGCATCGGAATTAAATACAAAAGGCACAATGCCGCCTTAAGTACAAGAATAGAAACTCTTCTTACAGTCGGTGCTTTGAGCATTCCCTGTCAGACCAGTATTAGTTTCCGATACACCACTGCAGGTTCAATGTATTCCTTGGAACTTCACATTGACGATGAAACACAGAAATCGCATCGGAATTAAACACAAAAGGCACAATGCCGCCTGAAGTACAAGAATAGAGAATCTTCTTACAGTCGGTGCTTTGAGCATTCCCTGTGAGACCAGTATTAGTTTCCGGTACACCTCTGCAGTTTCAGTTTATTCCTTGGACCTTCACATTGACGATGAAACACAGAAATGGCATCGGAATTAAATACAAATGGCACAATGCCGCCTTAAGTACAAGAATAGAGACTCTTCTTACAGTCGGTGCTTTGAGCATTCCCTGTGAGACCAGTATTAGTTTCCGATACACCACTGCAGGTTCAATGTATTCCTTGGAACATCACATTGACGATGAAACACATAAATCGCATCGGAATTAAATTCAAAAGGCACAATGCCGCCTTAAGTACAAGAATAGAGACTATTCTTACAGTCGGTGCTTTGAGCATTCCCTGTGAGACCAGTATTAGTTTCCGCTACACCTCTGCAGGTTCAGTTTATTCCTTGCGCCTTCACATTGACGATGAAACACAGAAATCGCATCGAAAATAAATACAGAAGGCACAATGCCGCCTTAAGTACAAGAATAGAGACTCTTATTACAGTCGGTGATTTGAGCATTCCCTGTAAGACCAGTATTAGTTCCCGCTACACCTCTGCAGGTTCGATGTATTCCTTGGACCTTCACATTGACGATGATACACAGAAATCGCATCGGAATTAAATACAAAAGGCACAATGATGCCTTAAGTACAAGAATACAGACTCTTCTTACAGTCGGTGCTTTGAGCATTCCCTGTGAGACCAGTATTAGTTTCCGATGCACCACTGCAGGTTCAATGTATTCCTTGGACCTTCACATTGACGATGAAACACAGAAATCGCATCGGAATTAAATACAAAAGGCACAATGCCGCCTTAAGTACAAGAATAGAGACTCTTCCTGCAGTCGGTGCTTTGAGCATTCCCTGTGAGACCAGTATTAGTTTCCGATACACCTCTGCAGGTTCAGATTATTCCTTGGACCTTCACATTGACGATGAAACACAGATATGGCATCGGAAGTAAATACAAAATGCACAATGCCGCCTTAAGTACAAGAGTAGAGACTCTTCTTACCGTCGGTCATTTGAGCATTCCCTGTGAGACCAGTATTAGTTTCCGATACACCGCTGCAGGTTCAATGTATTCCTTGGACCTTCACATTGACGATGAAACACAGAAATCGCATCGGAATTAAATACAAAAGGCACAATGCCACCTTCAGTACAAGAATAGAGACTCTTCAAACAGTCGGTGCTTTGAGCATTCCCTGTAAGACCAGTATTAGTTTCCGCTACATCTCTGCAGGTTCAATGTAATCCTTGGACCTTCACATTGACGATGAAACACAGAAATGGCATCGGAATTAAATACAAAAGGCACAATGCCGCCTTAAGTACAAGAATAGAGACTCTTCTTACAGTCGGTGCTTTGAGCATTCCCTGCGAGACCAGTATTAGATTCCGGTACACCTCTGCAGGTTCAGTTAATTCCTTGGACCTTCACATTGACGATGAAACACAGAAATGGCATCGGAATTAAATACAAATGGCACAATGCCTCCTTAAGTACAAGAATGGAGACTCTTCTTACAGTCGGTGCTTTGAGCATTCCCTGTGAGACCATTATTAGTTTCCGATACACCACTGCAGGTTCAATGTATTCCTTGGAACATCACATTGACGATGAAACACATAAATCGCATCTGAATTAAATACAAAAGGCACAATGCCGCCTTAAGTACAAGAATAGAGACTCTTCTTACAGTCGGTGCTTTGAGCATTCCCTGTGAGACCAGTATTAGTTTCCGCTACACCTCTGCAGGATCCGTATATTCCTTGGACCTTCACATTGACGATGAAACACAGAAATGGCATAGGAATTAAATACAAAAGGCACAATGCCGCCTTAAGTACAAGAATAGAGACTCTTCTTACAGTCGGTGCTTTGAGCATTCCCTGTGAGACCAGTATTAGTTTCCGCTACACCTCTGCAGGTTCAGTTTATTCCTTGGACCTTCATATTGACGATGAAACCTAGAAGTCGCATCGGAATTAAATACAAAAGGCACGATGCCGCCTTAAGTACAAGAATAGAGACTCTTCTTACAGTCGGTGCTTTGAGCATTCCCTGTGAGACCAGTATTAGTTTCCGCTACACCTCTGCACGTTCAGTTTCTTCCTTGGACCTTCACATTGACGATGAAACACAGAAATGGCATCGGAATTAAATACAAAACAAACAATGCCGCCTTAAGTACAAGAAAAGAGACTCTTCTTACAGTCGGTGCTTTGAGCATTTCCTGTGAGACCAGTATTAGTTTCCGATACACCACTGCAGGTTCAATGTATTCCTTGGACCTTCACATTGAGAGTGAAACATAGAAATCGCATCGGAATTAAATACAAAAGGCACAATGCCGCCTTAAGTACAAGAATAGAGACTCATCTTACAGTCGGTGCTTTGAGCATTCCCTGTGAGACCAGTATTAGTTTCCGCTACACCTCTGCAGGTTCAGTTTATTCCTTGGACCTTCACATTGACGATGAAACACAGAAATCGCATCGGAATTAAATACAGAAGGCACAATGCCGCCTTAAGTACAAGAATAGAGACTCTTCTTACAGTCGGTGCTTTGAGCATTCCCTGTAAGACCAGTATTAGTTCCCGCTACACCTCTGCAGGTTCGATGTATTCCTTGGACCTTCACATTGACGATGATACACAGAAATCGCATCGGAATTAAACACAAAAGGCACAATGCCGCCTTAAGTACAAGAATACAGACTCTTCTTACAGTCGGTGCTTTGAGCATTCCCTGTGAGACCAGTATTAGTTTCCGATGCACCACTGCAGGTTCAATGTATTCCTTGGACCTTCACATTGACGATGAAACACAGAAATCGCATCGGAATTAAATACAAAAGGCACAATGCCACCTTAAGTACAAGAATGGAGACTCTTCTAACAGTCGGTGCTTTGAGCATTCTCTGTAAGACCAGTATTAGTTTCCGTTACATCTCTGCAGGTTCAATGTATTCCTTGGACCTTCACATTGACGATGAAACACAGAAATGGCATCGGAATTGAATACAAAAGGCACAATGCCGCCTTAAGTACAAGAATAGAGACTCTTCTTCCTGTCGGTGCTTTGAGCATTCCCTGTGAGACCAGTATTAGTTTCCGATACACCACTGCAGGTTCAATGTACTCCTTGGACTTTCACATTGACGATGAAACACAGAAATGGCATCGGAATTAAATACAAAAGGCACAATGCCGCCTTAAGTACAAGAATAAAGACTCTTCTTACAGTCGGTGCTTTGAGCATTCCCTGTGAGACCAGTATTTGTTTCCGGTACACCTCTGCAGGTTCAGTTTATTCCTTGGACCTTCACATCGACGATGAAACACAGAAATGGCATCGGAATTAAATACAAATCGCACAATGCCTCCTTAAGTACAAGAATAGAGACTCTTCTTACAGTCGGTGCTTTGAGCATTCCCTGTGAGACCATTATTAGTTTCCGATACACCACTGCAGGTTCAATGTATTCCTTGGAACATCACATTGACGATGAAACACATAAATCGCATCGGAATTAAATACAAAAGGCACAATGCCGCCTTAAGTACAAGAATAGAGACTCTTCTTACAGTCGGTGCTTTGAGCATTCCCTGTGAGACCAGTATTAGTTTCCGCTACACCTCTGCAGGTTCAGTATATTCCTTGGACCTTCACATTGACGATGAAACACAGAAATGGCATCGGAATTAAATACAAAAGGCACAATGCCGCCTTAAGTACAAGAATAGAGACTCTTCTTACAGTCGGTGCTTTGAGCATTCCCTGTGAGACCAGTATTAGTTGCCGCTACACCTCTGCAGGTTCAGTTTATTCCTTGGACCTTCACATTGACGATGAAACCTAGAAGTCGCATCGGAATTAAATACAAAAGGCACGATGCCGCCTTAAGTACAAGAATAGAGACTCTTCTTACAGTCGGTGCTTCGAGCATTCCCTGTGAGACCAGTATTAGTTTCCGCTACACCTCTGCACGTTCAGTTTATTCCTTGGACCTTCACATTGACGATGAAACACAGAAATCGCATCGGAATTAAATACAAAACGCACAATGCCGCCTTAAGTACAAAAATAGAGACTCTTCTTACAGTCGGTGCTTTGAGCATTTCCTGTGAGACCAGTATTAGTTTCCGATACACCTCTGCAGGTTCAATGTATTCCTTGGACCTTCACATTGAGAGTGAAACACAGAAATCGCATCGGATTTAAATACAAAAGGCACAATGCCGCCTTAAGTACAAGAATAGAGACTCTTCTTACAGTCGGCGCTTTGAGCATTCCCTGTGAGACCAGTATTAGTTTCCGCTACACCTCTGCAGGTTCAGTTTATTCCTTGGACCTTCACATTGACGATGAAACACAGAAATCGCATCGGAATTAAATACAAAAGGCACAATGCCGCCTTAAGTACAAGAATTCAGACTCTTCTTACAGTCGGTGCTTTGAGCATTCCCTGTGAGACCAGTATTAGTTTCCGATGCACCACTGCAGGTTCAATGTATTCCTTGGACCTTCACATTGACGATGAAACACAGAAATCGCATCGGAATTAAATACAAAAGGTACAATGCCGCCATAAGTACAAGAATAGAGACTCTTTCTACAGTCGGTGCTTTGAGCATTCCCTGTGAGACCTGTATTAGTTTCCGATACACCACTGCAGGTTCAATGTATTCCTTGGAACTTCACATTGACGATGAAACACAGAAATCGCATGGGAATCAAATACAAAAGGCACAATGCCGCCTTAAGTACAAGAATAGAGCCTCTTCTTACAGTCGGTGCTTTGAACATTCGCTGTGAGACCAGTATTAGTTTCCGATACACCACTGCTGGTTCAGATTTTTCCTTGGACCTTTACATTGACGATGAAACACAGATATGGCATCGGAAGTAAATACAAAAGGCACAATGCCGCCTTAAGTACAAGAATAGAGACTCTTCTTACCGTCGGTGTTTTGAGCATTCCCTGTGAGACCAGTATTAGTTTCCGATACACCACTGCAGGTTCAATGTATTCCTTGGACCTTCACATTGACGATGAAACACAGAAATCGCATCGGAATTAAAAACAAAAGGCACAATGCCACCTTAAGTACAAGAATAGAGACTCTTCTAACAGTCGGTGCTTTGAGCATTCCCTGTGAGACCAGTATTAGTTTCCGCTACATCTCTGCAGGTTCAATGTATTCCTTGGACCTTCACATTGACGATGAAACACAGAAATGGCATCGGAATTAAATACAAAAGGCACAATGCCGCCTTAAGTACAAGAATAGAGACTCTTCTTCCAGTCGGTGCTTTGAGCATTCCCTGTGTGACCAGTATTAGTTTCCGATACACCACTGCAGGTTCAATGTATTCCTTGGACCTTCACATTGACGATGAAACACAGAAATCCCATCGGAATTAAATACAAAAGGCACAATGACGCCATAAGTACAAGAATAGAGACTCATCTTACAGTCGGTGCTTTGAGCATTCCCTGTGAGCCAGTTTTAGTTTCCGCTACACCTCTGCAGGTTCAGTTTATTCCTTGGACCTTCACATTGACGATGAAACACAGAAATGGCATCGGAATTAAATACAAAAGGCACAATGCCGCCTTAAGTACAAGAATAGAGACTCTTCTTCCAGTCGGTGCTTTGAGCATTCCCTGTGTGACCAGTATTAGTTTCCGATACACCACTGCAGGTTCAATGTATTCCTTGGAACTTCACATTGACGATGAAACACAGAAATCGCATCGGAATTAAACACAAAAGGCACAATGCCGCCTTAAGTACAAGAATAGAGAATCTTCTTACAGTCGGTGCTTTGAGCATTCCCTGTGAGACCAGTATTAGTTTCCGGTACACCTCTGCAGTTTCAGTTTATTCCTTGGACCTTCACATTGACGATGAAACACAGAAATGGCATCGGAATTAAATACAAATGGCACAATGCCGCCTTAAGTACAAGAATAGAGACTCTTCTTACAGTCGGTGCTTTGAGCATTCCCTGTGAGACCAGTATTAGTTTCCGATACACCACTGCAGGTTCAATGTATTCCTTGGAACATCACATTGACGATGAAACACATAAATCGCATCGGAATTAAATTCAAAAGGCACAATGCCGCCTTAAGTACAAGAATAGAGACTATTCTTACAGTCGGTGCTTTGAGCATTCCCTGTGAGACCAGTATTAGTTTCCGCTACACCTCTGCAGGTTCAGTTTATTCCTTGCGCCTTCACATTGACGATGAAACACAGAAATCGCATCGAAAATAAATACAGAAGGCACAATGCCGCCTTAAGTACAAGAATAGAGACTCTTATTACAGTCGGTGATTTGAGCATTCCCTGTAAGACCAGTATTAGTTCCCGCTACACCTCTGCAGGTTCGATGTATTCCTTGGACCTTCACATTGACGATGATACACAGAAATCGCATCGGAATTAAATACAAAAGGCACAATGATGCCTTAAGTACAAGAATACAGACTCTTCTTACAGTCGGTGCTTTGAGCATTCCCTGTGAGACCAGTATTAGTTTCCGATGCACCACTGCAGGTTCAATGTATTCCTTGGACCTTCACATTGACGATGAAACACAGAAATCGCATCGGAATTAAATACAAAAGGCACAATGCCGCCTTAAGTACAAGAATAGAGACTCTTCCTGCAGTCGGTGCTTTGAGCATTCCCTGTGAGACCAGTATTAGTTTCCGATACACCTCTGCAGGTTCAGATTATTCCTTGGACCTTCACATTGACGATGAAACACAGATATGGCATCGGAAGTAAATACAAAATGCACAATGCCGCCTTAAGTACAAGAGTAGAGACTCTTCTTACCGTCGGTCATTTGAGCATTCCCTGTGAGACCAGTATTAGTTTCCGATACACCGCTGCAGGTTCAATGTATTCCTTGGACCTTCACATTGACGATGAAACACAGAAATCGCATCGGAATTAAATACAAAACAAACAATGCCGCCTTAAGTACAAGAATAGAGACTCTTCTTACAGTCGGTGCTTTGAGCATTTCCTGTGAGACCAGTATTAGTTTCCGATACACCACTGCAGGTTCAATGTATTCCTTGGACCTTCACATTGAGAGTGAAACATAGAAATCGCATCGGAATTAAATACAAAAGGCACAATGCCGCCTTAAGTACAAGAATAGAGACTCATCTTACAGTCGGTGCTTTGAGCATTCCCTGTGAGACCAGTATTAGTTTCCGCTACACCTCTGCAGGTTCAGTTTATTCCTTGGACCTTCACATTGACGATGAAACACAGAAATCGCATCGGAATTAAATACAGAAGGCACAATGCCGCCTTAAGTACAAGAATAGAGACTCTTCTTACAGTCGGTGCTTTGAGCATTCCCTGTAAGACCAGTATTAGTTCCCGCTACACCTCTGCAGGTTCGATGTATTCCTTGGACCTTCACATTGACGATGATACACAGAAATCGCATCGGAATTAAACACAAAAGGCACAATGCCGCCTTAAGTACAAGAATACAGACTCTTCTTACAGTCGGTGCTTTGAGCATTCCCTGTGAGACCAGTATTAGTTTCCGATGCACCACTGCAGGTTCAATGTATTCCTTGGACCTTCACATTGACGATGAAACACAGAAATCGCATCGGAATTAAATACAAAAGGCACAATGCCACCTTAAGTACAAGAATGGAGACTCTTCTAACAGTCGGTGCTTTGAGCATTCTCTGTAAGACCAGTATTAGTTTCCGTTACATCTCTGCAGGTTCAATGTATTCCTTGGACCTTCACATTGACGATGAAACACAGAAATGGCATCGGAATTGAATGCAAAAGGCACAATGCCGCCTTAAGTACAAGAATAGAGACTCTTCTTCCTGTCGGTGCTTTGAGCATTCCCTGTGAGACCAGTATTAGTTTCCGATACACCACTGCAGGTTCAATGTACTCCTTGGACTTTCACATTGACGATGAAACACAGAAATGGCATCGGAATTAAATACAAAAGGCACAATGCCGCCTTAAGTACAAGAATAAAGACTCTTCTTACAGTCGGTGCTTTGAGCATTCCCTGTGAGACCAGTATTAGTTTCCGGTACACCTCTGCAGGTTCAGTTTATTCCTTGGACCTTCACATCGACGATGAAACACAGAAATGGCATCGGAATTAAATACAAATCGCACAATGCCTCCTTAAGTACAAGAATAGAGACTCTTCTTACAGTCGGTGCTTTGAGCATTCCCTGTGAGACCATTATTAGTTTCCGATACACCACTGCAGGTTCAATGTATTCCTTGGAACATCACATTGACGATGAAACACATAAATCGCATCGGAATTAAATACAAAAGGCACAATGCCGCCTTAAGTACAAGAATAGAGACTCTTCTTACAGTCGGTGCTTTGAGCATTCCCTGTGAGACCAGTATTAGTTTCCGCTACACCTCTGCAGGTTCAGTATATTCCTTGGACCTTCACATTGACGATGAAACACAGAAATGGCATCGGAATTAAATACAAAAGGCACAATGCCGCCTTAAGTACAAGAATAGAGACTCTTCTTACAGTCGGTGCTTTGAGCATTCCCTGTGAGACCAGTATTAGTTGCCGCTACACCTCTGCAGGTTCAGTTTATTCCTTGGACCTTCACATTGACGATGAAACCTAGAAGTCGCATCGGAATTAAATACAAAAGGCACGATGCCGCCTTAAGTACAAGAATAGAGACTCTTCTTACAGTCGGTGCTTCGAGCATTCCCTGTGAGACCAGTATTAGTTTCCGCTACACCTCTGCACGTTCAGTTTATTCCTTGGACCTTCACATTGACGATGAAACACAGAAATCGCATCGGAATTAAATACAAAACGCACAATGCCGCCTTAAGTACAAAAATAGAGACTCTTCTTACAGTCGGTGCTTTGAGCATTTCCTGTGAGACCAGTATTAGTTTCCGATACACCTCTGCAGGTTCAATGTATTCCTTGGACCTTCACATTGAGAGTGAAACACAGAAATCGCATCGGATTTAAATACAAAAGGCACAATGCCGCCTTAAGTACAAGAATAGAGACTCTTCTTACAGTCGGCGCTTTGAGCATTCCCTGTGAGACCAGTATTAGTTTCCGCTACACCTCTGCAGGTTCAGTTTATTCCTTGGACCTTCACATTGACGATGAAACACAGAAATCGCATCGGAATTAAATACAAAAGGCACAATGCCGCCTTAAGTACAAGAATTCAGACTCTTCTTACAGTCGGTGCTTTGAGCATTCCCTGTGAGACCAGTATTAGTTTCCGATGCACCACTGCAGGTTCAATGTATTCCTTGGACCTTCACATTGACGATGAAACACAGAAATCGCATCGGAATTAAATACAAAAGGTACAATGCCGCCATAAGTACAAGAATAGAGACTCTTTCTACAGTCGGTGCTTTGAGCATTCCCTGTGAGACCTGTATTAGTTTCCGATACACCACTGCAGGTTCAATGTATTCCTTGGAACTTCACATTGACGATGAAACACAGAAATCGCATGGGAATCAAATACAAAAGGCACAATGCCGCCTTAAGTACAAGAATAGAGCCTCTTCTTACAGTCGGTGCTTTGAACATTCGCTGTGAGACCAGTATTAGTTTCCGATACACCACTGCTGGTTCAGATTTTTCCTTGGACCTTTACATTGACGATGAAACACAGATATGGCATCGGAAGTAAATACAAAAGGCACAATGCCGCCTTAAGTACAAGAATAGAGACTCTTCTTACCGTCGGTGTTTTGAGCATTCCCTGTGAGACCAGTATTAGTTTCCGATACACCACTGCAGGTTCAATGTATTCCTTGGACCTTCACATTGACGATGAAACACAGAAATCGCATCGGAATTAAAAACAAAAGGCACAATGCCACCTTAAGTACAAGAATAGAGACTCTTCTAACAGTCGGTGCTTTGAGCATTCCCTGTGAGACCAGTATTAGTTTCCGCTACATCTCTGCAGGTTCAATGTATTCCTTGGACCTTCACATTGACGATGAAACACAGAAATGGCATCGGAATTAAATACAAAAGGCACAATGCCGCCTTAAGTACAAGAATAGAGACTCTTCTTCCAGTCGGTGCTTTGAGCATTCCCTGTGTGACCAGTATTAGTTTCCGATACACCACTGCAGGTTCAATGTATTCCTTGGACCTTCACATTGACGATGAAACACAGAAATCCCATCGGAATTAAATACAAAAGGCACAATGACGCCATAAGTACAAGAATAGAGACTCATCTTACAGTCGGTGCTTTGAGCATTCCCTGTGAGCCAGTTTTAGTTTCCGCTACACCTCTGCAGGTTCAGTTTATTCCTTGGACCTTCACATTGACGATGAACACAGAAATGGCATCGGAATTAAATACAAATGGCACAATGCCGCCTTAAGTACAGGAATAGAGACTCTTCTTACAGTCGGTGCTTTGAGCATTCCCTGTGAGACCAGTATTAGTTTCCGATACACCACTGCAGGTTCAATGTATTCCTTGGACCTTCACATTGACGATGAAACACAGAAATGGCATCGGAATTAAATACAAAAGGCACAATGCCGCCTTCAGTACAAGAATAGAGACTCTTCTTACAGTCGGTGCTTTGAGCATTCCCTGTGAGACCAGTATTAGTTTCCGATACACCACTGCAGGTTCAATGTATTCCTTGAACCTTCACTTTGACGATGAAACACAGAAATGGCATCGGAATTAAATACAAAAGCCACAATGCCGCCTTAAGTACAAGAATAGAGACTCTTCTTACAGTCGGTTTTTTGAGCATTCCCTGTGAGACCAGTATTAGTTTCCGATACACCACCGCAGGTTCAATGTATTTCTTGGACCTTCACATTGACCATGAAACACAGAAATTGCATCGGAATTAAATCCAAAACGCACAATGCCGCCTTAAGTACAAGAAGACAGACTCTACTTACAGTCGGTGCTTTCAGCATTCCCTGTGAGACCAGTATTAGTTTCCAATACTCCACTGCAGGTTCAATGTATTCCTTGGACCTTCACATTGACGATGAAATACAGAAATCGCATCGGAATCAAATACATAAGGCACAATGCCGCCTTAAGTACAAGAATAGAGACTCTTCTTACTGTCGGTGCTTTGAGCATTCCCTGTGAGACCAGTAATAGTATCCGATACACCACTGCAGGTTCAATCTATTCCTTGGACATACACATTGACGATGAAACACTGAAATTACATTGGAATTAAGTACGAAAGGAACAATGCCGCCTCAAGTACAAGAATAGAGACTCCTCATACCGTCGGTGCTTTGAGCATTTCCTGTGAGACTAGTATTCGTTTCCGATACACCACTGGAAGTTCAATAAATTCCTTGGACATTCACATTGACGATGAAACACTGAAATTACGTCGGAATTAAATACAAAAGGTACAATTCCGCCTTAAGTACCAGAATAGAGACTCTTCTTACCGTCGGTGCTTTGAGCATTCCCTGTGAGACCAGTATTAGTTTCCGCTACACCTCTGCAAGTTCAGTTTATTCCTTGGACCTTCACATTGACGTAGAAACACAGAAATGGCATCGGAATTAAATACAAAAGGCACAATGCCGCCTTAAGTACGAGAATAGACACTCTTCATACAGTCGGTGCTTTCAGCATTCCCTGTGAGACCAGTATTAGTTTCCGATACACCACTGCAGGTTCAATGTATTCCTTGGACCTTCACATTGAGAGTGAAACACAGAAATCGCATCGGAATTAAGTACAAAAGGCACAATGCCGCCTTAAGTACAAGAATAGAGACTCTTCTTACAGTCGGCGCTTTGAGCATTCCCTGTGAGACCAGTATTAGTTTCCGCTACACCTCTGCAGGTTCAGTTTATTCCTTGGACCTTCGCATTGACGATGAAACACAGAAATCGCATCGGAATTAAATACAGAAGGCACAATGCCGCCTTAAGTACAAGAATAGAGACTCTTCTTACAGTCGGTGCTTTGAGCATTCCCTGTAAGACCAGTATTAGTTCCCGCTACACCTCTGCAGGTTCGATGTATTCCTTGGACCTTCACATTGACGATGATACACAGAAATCGCATCGGAATTAAATACAAAAGGCACAATGCCGCCTTAAGTACAAGAATACAGACTCCTCTTACAGTCGGTGTTTTGAGGATTCCCTGTGAGACCAGTATTAGTTTCCGATGCACCACTGCAGGTTCAATGTATTCCTTGGACCTTCACATTGACGATGAAACACAGAAATCGCATCGGAATTAAATACAAAAGGTACAATGCCGCCATAAGTACAAGAATAGAGACTCTTCCTACAGTCGGTGCTTTGAGCATTCCCTGTGAGACCTGTATTAGTTTCCGATACACCACTGCAGGTTCAATCTATTCCTTGGACATACACATTGACGACGAAACACAGAGATTACATCGGAATTAAATACAAAAGGAACAATGCCGCCTTAAGTACAAGAATAAAAACGATTCTTACCGTCGGTGCTTTGAGAATTCCCTGTGAGACCTGTTTTAGTTTCCGATACACCACTGGAGGTTCATTGAATTCCTTGGACCTTCACATTCACGATGAAACACAGAAATCCCATCGGAATTAAATACAAAAGGCACAATGCCGCCTTAAGTACAAGAATAGAGACTCATCTTACAGTCGGTGCTTTGAGCATTCCCTGTGAGCCAGTTTTAGTTTCCGCTACACCTCTGCAGGTTCAGTTTATTCCTTGGACCTTCACATTGACGATGAACACAGAAATGGCATCGGAATTAAATACAAAAGGCAAAATGCCGCCTTAAGTACGAGAATAGAGACTCTTCTTACAGTCGGTGCTTTGAGCATTCCCTGTGAGACCAGTATTAGTTTCCGATACACCACTGCAGGTTCAATGTATTCCTTGGACCTTCACATTGACGATGAAACACAGAAATCGAATCGGAATGAAATCCAAAACGCACAATGCCGCCTTAAGTATAAGAATAGAGACTCTACTTATAGTCGGTGCTTTGAGCATTCCCTGTGAGACCAGTATTAGTTTCCAATACTCCACTGCAGGTTCAATGTATTCCTTGGACCTTCACATTGACGATGAAATACAGAAATCGCATCGGAATCAAATACATAAGGCACAATGCCGCCTTAAGTACAAGAATAGAGACTCTTCTTACTGTCGGTGCTTTGAGCATTCCCTGTGAGACCAGTAATAGTATCCGATACACCACTGCAGGTTCAATCTATTCCTTGGACATACACATTGACGATGAAACACTGAAATTACATCGGAATTAAGTACAAAAGGAACAATGCCGCCTCAAGTACAAGAATAGAGACTCCTCATACCGTCGGTGCTTTGAGCATTTCCTGTGAGACCAGTATTCGTTTCCGATACACCACTGGAAGTTCAATAAATTCCTTGGACATTCACATTGACGATGAAACACTGAAATTACATCGGAATTAAATACAAAAGGTACAATTCCGCCTTAAGTACCAGAATAGAGACTCTTCTTACCGTCGGTGCTTTGAGCATTCCCTGTGAGACCAGTATTAGTTTCCGCTACACCTCTGCAAGTTCAGTTTATTCCTTGGACCTTCACATTGACGTAGAAACACAGAAATGGCATCGGAATTAAATACAAAAGGCACAATGCCGCCTTAAGTACGAGAATAGACACTCTTCATACAGTCGGTGCTTTCAGCATTCCCTGTGAGACCAGTATTAGTTTCCGATACACCACTGCAGGTTCAATGTATTCCTTGGACCTTCACATTGAGAGTGAAACACAGAAATCGCATCGGAATTAAATACAAAAGGCACAATGCCGCCTTAAGTACAAGAATAGAGACTCTTCTTACAGTCGGCGCTTTGAGCATTCCCTGTGAGACCAGTATTAGTTTCCGCTACACCTCTGCAGGTTCAGTTTATTCCTTGGACCTTCACATTGACGATGAAACACAGAAATCGCATCGGAATTAAATACAGAAGGCACAATGCCGCCTTAAGTACAAGAATAGAGACTCTTCTTACAGTCGGTGCTTTGAGCATTCCCTGTAAGACCAGTATTAGTTCCCGCTACACCTCTGCAGGTTCGATGTATTCCTTGGACCTTCACATTGACGATGATACACAGAAATCGCATCGGAATTAAATACAAAAGGCACAATGCCGCCTTAAGTACAAGAATACAGACTCTTCTTACAGTCGGTGTTTTGAGGATTCCCTGTGAGACCAGTATTAGTTTCCGATGCACCACTGCAGGTTCAATGTATTCCTTGGACCTTCACATTGACGATGAAACACAGAAATCGCATCGGAATTAAATACAAAAGGTACAATGCCGCCATAAGTACAAGAATAGAGACTCTTCCTACAGTCGGTGCTTTGAGCATTCCCTGTGAGACCTGTATTAGTTTCCGATACACCACTGCAGGTTCAATGTATTCCTTGGAACTTCACATTGACGATGAAACACAGAAATCGCATGGGAATCAAATACAAAAGGCACAATGCCGCCTTAAGTACAAGAATAGAGACTCTTCTTACAGTCGGTGCTTTGAGCATTCCCTGTGAGACCAGTATTAGCTTCCGATACTCCTCTGCAGGTTCAGTTTATTCCTTGGACCTTCACATTGACGATGAAACACAGAAATGGCATCGGAATTAAATACAAAAGGCACAATGCCGCCTTAAGTACAAGAATAGAGCCTCTTCTTACAGTCGGTGCTTTGAACATTCCCTGTGAGACCAGTATTAGTTTCCGATACACCACTGCTGGTTCAGATTTTTCCTTGGACCTTTACATTGACGATGAAACACAGATATGGCATCGGAAGTAAATACAAAAGGCACAATGCCGCCTTAAGTACAAGAATAGAGACTCTTCTTACCGTCGGTGTTTTGAGCATTCCCTGTGAGACCAGTATTAGTTTCCGATACACCACTGCAGGTTCAATGTATTCCTTGGACCTTCACATTGACGATGAAACACAGAAATCGCATCGGAATTAAAAACAAAAGGCACAATGCCACCTTAAGTACAAGAATAGAGACTCTTCTAACAGTCGGTGCTTTGAGCATTCCCTGTGAGTCCAGTATTAGTTTCCGCTACATCTCTGCATGTTCAATGTATTCCTTGGACCTTCACATTGACGATGAAACACAGAAATGGCATCGGAATTAAATACAAAAGGCACAATGCCGCCTTAAGTACAAGAATAGAGACTCTTCTTCCAGTCGGTGCTTTGAGCATTCCCTGTGTGACCAGTATTAGTTTCCGATACACCACTGTAGGTTCAATGTATTCCTTTTACCTTCCCATTGACGATGAAACACAGAAATCCCATCGGAATTAAATACAAAAGGCACAATGCCGCCATAAGTACAAGAATAGAGACTCATCTTACAGTCGGTGCTTTGAGCATTCCCTGTGAGACCAGTATTAGTTTCCGCTACACCTCTGCAGGTTCAGTTTATTCCTTGTACCTTCACATTGACGATGAACACAGAAATGGCATCGGAATTAAATACAAATGGCACAATGCCGCCTTAAGTACAGGAATAGAGACTCTTCTTACAGTCGGTGCTTTGAGCATTCCCTGTGAGACCAGTATTAGTTTCCGATACACCACTGCAGGTTCAATGTATTCCTTGGACCTTCACATTGACGATGAAACACAGAAATGGCTTCGGAATGAAATACAAAAGGCACAATGCCGCCTTAAGTACAAGAATAGAGACTCTTCTTACAGTCGGTGCTTTGAGCATTCCCTGTGAGACCAGTATTAGTTTCCGATACACCACTGAAGGTTCAATGTATTCCTTGAACCTTCACTTTGACGATGAAACACAGAAATGGCATCGGAATTAAATACAAAAGCCACAATGCCGCCTTAAGTACAAGAATAGAGACTCTTCTTACAGTCGGTTTTTTGAGCATTCCCTGTGAGACCAGTATTAGTTTCCGATACACCACCGCAGGTTCAATGTATTTCTTGGACCTTCACATTGACCATGAAACACAGAAATCGCATCGGAATTAAATCCAAAACGCACAATGCTGCCTTAAGTACAAGAAGACAGTCTCTACTTACAGTCGGTGCTTTGAGCATTCCCTGTGAGACCAGTATTAGTTTCCGATACACCACTGCAGGTTCAATGTATTCCTTGGACCTTCACATTGACGATGAAATACAGAAATGGCATCGGGATTAAATCCAAAACCACAATGCCGCCTTAAGTACATGAATAAAGGCTCCTCTTACCGTCGGTGCTTTGAGCATTCCCTGTGAGACCAGTATTAGTTTCCGCTACACCTCTGCAGGTTCCGTTTATTCCTTGGACCATCACAGTGACGATGAAACACAGAAATGACATCGGAATTAAATACAAAAGGCAAAATGCCGCCTTAAGTACGAGAATAGAGACTCTTCTTACAGTCGGTGCTTTGAGCATTCCCTGTGAGACCAGTATTAGTTTCCGATACACCACTGCAGGTTCAATGCATTCCTTGGACCTTCACATTGACGATGAAACACAGAAATCGAATCGGAATGAAATCCAAAACGCACAATGCCGCCTTAAGTATAAGAATAGAGACTCTACTTATAGTCGGTGCTTTGAGCATTCCCTGTGAGACCAGTATTAGTTTCCAATACTCCACTGCAGGTTCAATGTATTCCTTGGACCTTCACATTGACGATGAAATACAGAAATCGCATCGGAATCAAATACATAAGGCACAATGCCGCCTTAAGTACAAGAATAGAGACTCTTCTTACTGTCGGTGCTTTGAGCATTCCCTGTGAGACCAGTAATAGTATCCGATACACCACTGCAGGTTCAATCTATTCCTTGGACATACACATTGACGATGAAACACTGAAATTACATCGGAATTAAATACAAAAGGCACAATGCCGCCTCAAGTACAAGAATAGAGACTCCTCATACCGTCGGTGCTTTGAGCATTTCCTGTGAGACCAGTATTCGTTTCCGATACACCACTGGAAGTTCTATAAATTCCTTGGACATTCACATTGACGATGAAACACTGAAATTACATCGGAATTAAATACAAAAGGTACAATGCCGCCTTAAGTACAAGAATAGAGACTCTTCATACCGTCGGTGCTTTAAGCATTCCCTGTGAGACCAGTATTAGTTTCCGCTACACCTCTGCAGGTTCGGTTTATTCCTTGGACCTTCACATTGACGATGAAACACAGAAATGGCATCGGAATTAAATACAAAAGGCACAATGCCGCCTTAAGTACAAGAATAGAGACTCTGTTTACAGTCGGTGCCTTGAGCATTCCCTGTGAGGCCAGTATTAGTTTACGCTACACCTCTGCAGGTTCAGTTTATTCCTTGTACCTTCACATTGAGGATGAAACACAGAAATCGCATCAGAATTAAATACGAAACTCACAATGCCGCCTTAAGTACAAGAATAGAGACTCTTCTTACTGTCGGTGCTTTGAGCATTCCCTGTGAGACCAGTATTAGTATCCGATACACCACTGCAGGTTCAATCTATTCCTTGGACATACACATTGACGATGAAACACTGAAATTGCATCGGAATTAAATACAAAAGGAACAACGCCGCCTCATGTACAAGATTAGAGACTCCTCATACCGTCGGTGCTTTGAGCATTTCCTGTGAGACCAGTATTCGTTTCCGATACACCACTGGAGGTTCAATAAATTCCTTGGAAATTCACATTGACGATGAAACACTGAAATTACATCGGAATTAAATACAAAAGGTACAATTCCGCCTTAAGTACCAGAATAGAGACTCTTCTTACCGTCGGTGCTTTGAGCATTCCCTGTGAGACCAGTATTAGTTTCCGCTACACCTCTGCAAGTTCAGTTTATTCCTTGGACCTTCACATTGACGTAGAAACACAGAAATGGCATCGGAATTAAATACAAAAGGCACAATGCCGCCTTAAGTACGAGAATAGACACTCTTCTTACAGTCGGTGCTTTTAGCATTACCTGTGTGACCAGTATTAGTTTCCGATACACCACTGCAGGTTCAATGTATTCCTTGGAAATTCACATTGACGATGAAACACAGAAATGGCATCGGAATTAAATACAAAAGGCACAATGCCGCCTTAAGTACCAGAATAGGGACTCTTCTTACAGTCGGTGCTTTCAGCATTCCCTGTGAGACCAGTATTAGTTTCCGATACACCACTGCAGGTTCAATGTATTCCTTGGACCTTCACATTGACGATGAAACACAGATATCGCATCGGAATTAAATACAAAACGCACAATGCCGCCTTAAGTACAAGAATACAGACTCTACTTACAGTCGGTGCTTTGAGCATTCCCTGTGGGACCAGTATTAGTTTCCGATACACCACTGCAGGTTCAATGTATTCCTTGGACCTTCACATTGACGATGAAATACCGAAATCGCATCGGAATCAAATACAAAAGGCACAATGCCGCCTTAAGTACAAGAATAGAGACTCTTCTTACAGTCGGTGCTTTGAGCATTCCCTGTGAGACCAGTAATAGTATCCTATACACCAGTGCAGGATCAATCTATTCCTTGGACATACACATTGACGATGAAACACTGAAATTACATCGGAATAAAATACAAAAGGTACAATGCCGTCTTAAGTACAAGAATAGAGACTCTTCATACCGTCGGTGCTTTGAGCATTCCCTGTGAGACCAGTATTAGTTTCCGCTACACCTCTGCAGGTTCGGTTTATTCCTTGGACCTTCACATTGACGATAAAACACAGAAATGGCATCGGAATTAAATACAAAAGGCACAATGCCGCCTTATGTACAAGAATAGAGACTCTGTTTACAGTCGGTGCCTTGAGCATTCCCTGGGAGACCAGTATTAGTTTACGCTACACCTCTGCAGGTTCAGTTTATTCCTTGGACCTTCACATTGAGTTTGAAACACAGAAATCGCATCAGAATTAAATACGAAAGGCACAATGCCGCCTTAAGTACAAGAATAGAGACTCTTCTTACAGTCGGTGCTTTGAGCATTCCCTGTGAGACCAGTATTAGTTTCCGCTACACCTCTGCAGGTTCAATTTATTCCTTGGACCTTCACATTGACGATGAAACGCAGAAATCGCATCGGAATTAAATGCAAAAGGCACAATGCCGCCCTAAGTACAAGAATAGAGACTCTTCTTACAGTCGGTGCTTTGAGCATTCCCTGTGAGACCAGTATTAGTTTCCGCTACACCTCTGCAGGTTCAGTTTATTCCTTGGACCTTCACATTGACGATGAAACACAGAAATGGCATCGGAATTAAATAGAAAAGGCACAATGCCGCCTTAAGTACAAGAATAGAGACTCTTCTTACAGTCGGTGCTTTGAGCATTCCCTGTGAGACCAGTATTAGTTTCCGATACACCACTGCAAGTTCAATGTATTCCTTGGACCTTCACATTGACGATGAAACACAGAAATCGCATCGTAATTAAATCCAAAACGCACAATGCCGCCTTAAGTACAAGAATACAGACTCTACTTACAGTCGGTGTTTTGAGCATTCCCTGTGAGACCAGTATTAGTTTCCGATACACCACTGCAAGTTCAATCTATTCCTTGGACATACATATTGACGATGAATCACTGAAATTACATCGGAATTAAATACAAAAGGAACAATGCCGCCTTAAGTACAAGAATATAGACTCTTCTTACCGTCGGTGCTTTGAGCATTCCCTGTGAGACCAGTATTAGTTTCCGATACACCTCTGCAGGTTCAATGTATTCCTTGGACCTTCACATTGACGATGAAACGCAGAAATCGCATCGGAATTAAATACAAAAGGCACAATGCCGCCTTAAGTACAACAATAGATACTCTTCTTACAGTCGGTGCTTTAAACATTCCCTGTGAGAGCAGTATTAGTTTCCGATACGCCACTGCCGGGTCAATGTATTCCTTGGACCTTCGAATTGACGATGATACAAAGAAATCGAATCGGAATTAAATACAAATGGCACAATTCCGCCTCAAGTACATGAATAGACACTCATCTTACAGTCGATGCTTTGAGCATTCCCTGTGAGACCAGTATTAGTTTCCGATACACCACTCCAGGTTCAATGTATTCCTTGGACCTTCAAATTGACGATGATACACAGAAATCGCATCGGAATTAAATACAAAGGGCACAATGCCGCCTTAAGTACAAGAATAGAGACTCTTCTTACTGTCGGTGCTTTGAGCATTCCCTGTGAGACCAGTATTAGTTTCCGATACACCACTGCAGTTTCAATGTATTCCTTGGACCTTCAAATTGACGATGATACACAGAAATCGCATCGGAATTAAATACAAAAGGCACAATGCCGCCTTAAATACAAGAATAGAGACTCTTCTTACAGTCGGTGCTTTGAGCATTCCCTGTGAGACCAGTATTAGTTTCTGATACGCCACTGCAGGTTCAGTGTATTCCTAGGACCTTCAAATTGACGATGATACACAGAAATCGCATCGGAACTAAATACAAAAGGCACAATGCCGCCTTAAGTACTAGAATAGAGACTCTTCTTACAGTTGGTGCTTTGAACATTCCCTGTGTGACCAGTAATAGTATACGATACACCCCTGCAGGTTCAATCTATTCCTTGGACATACATATTGACGATGAAACACTGAAATTACATCGGAATTAAATACAAAAGGAACAATGCCGCCTTAAGTACAAGAATATAGACTCTTCTTACCGTCGGTGCTTTGAGCATTCCCTGTGAGACCAGTATTAGTTTACGATACACCTCTGCAGGTTCAATGTATTCCTTGGACCTTCACATTGACCATGAAACGCAAAAAGCGCATCGGAATTAAATACAAAAGGCACAATGCCGCCTTAAGTACAACAATAGATACTCTTCTTACAGTCGGTGCTTTAAACATTCCCTGTGAGAGCAGTATTAGTTTCCGATACGCCACTGCCGGGTCAATGTATTCCTTGGACCTTCGAATTGACGATGATACAAAGAAATCGCATCGGAATTAAATACAAATGGCACAATTCCGCCTCAAGTACATGAATAGACACTCATCTTACAGTCGATGCTTTGAGCATTCCCTGTGAGACCAGTATTAGTTTCCGATACACCACTCCAGGTTCAATGTATTTCTTGGACCTTCAAATTGACGATGATACACAGAAATCGCATCGGAATTAAATACAAAGGGCACAATGCCGCCTTAAGTACAAGAATAGAGACTCTTCTTACTGTCGGTGTTTTGAGCATTCCCTGTGAGACCAGTATTAGTTTCCGATACACCACTGCAGTTTCAATGTATTCCTTGGACCTTCAAATTGACGATGATACACAGAAATCGCATCGGAATTAAATACAAAAGGCACAATGACGCCTTAAGTACTAGAATAGAGACTCTTCTAACAGTCGGTGCTTTGAGCATTCCCTGTGAGACCAGTATTAGTTTCCGCTACACCTCTGCAGGTTCAGTTTATTCCTTGGACCTTTACATTGACGATGAAACACAGAAATGGCATCGGCATTAAATACAAAAGGCACAATGCCGCCTTAAGTACAAGAATAGAGACTCTTCTTACAGTCGGTGCTTTGAGCATTCCCTGTGAGACCAGTAATAGTAACCGATACACCACTGCAGGTTCAATGTATTCCTTGGACTTTCACATTGACGATGAAACACAGAAATGGCTTCGGAATTAAATACAAAAGGCACAATGCCGCCTTAAGTACAAGAATAGAGACTCTTCTTACAGTCGGTGCTTTGAGAATTCCCTGTGAGACCAGTATTAGTTTCCGCTACACCCCTGCAGGTTCAGTTTATTCCTTGGACCTTCACATTGACGATGAAACACAAACAATGGCATCGGAATTAAATACAAAAGGCACAATGCCGCCTTAAGTACAAGAATAGAGACTCTTCTTACAGTCGGTGCTTTTGAGCATTCCCTGTGAGACCAGTATTAGTTTCCGATACACCACTGCAAGTTCAATGTATTCCTTGGACCTTCACATTGACGATGAACTACAGAAATCGCATCGGAATCAAATACAAAAAGCACAATGCCGCCTTAAGTACAAGAATAGAGACTCTTCTTACAGTTGGTGCTTTGAACTTTCCCTGTGAGACCAGTAATAGTATCCGATACACCACTGCAGGTTCACTCTATTCATTGGACATACACATTGACGATGAAACACTGAAATTACATCGGAATTAAATACAAAAGGAACAATGCCGCCTTAAGTACAAGAATATAGACTCTTCTTACCGTCGGTGCTTTGAGCATTCCCTGTGAGACCAGTATTAGTTTCCGATACACCTCTGCAGGTTCAATGTATACCTTGGATCTTCACATCGACGATGAAACGCAGAAATCGCATCGGAATTAAATACAAAAGGCACAATGCCGCCTTAAGTACAAGAATAGAGACTCTTCTTACAGTTGGTGCTTTGAACATTCCCTGTGAGACCAGTAATAGTATCCGATACACCACTGCAGGTTCAATCTATTCCTTGGACATACACATTGACGATGAAACACTGAAATTACATCAGAATTAAATACAAAAGGAACAATGCCGCCTTAAGTACAAGAATATAGACTCTTCTTACCGTCGGTGTTTTGAGCATTCCCTGCGAGACCAGTATTAGCTTCCGATACACCTCTGCAGGTTCAATGTATTCCTTGGACCTTCACATTGACGATGAAACGCAGAAATCGCATCGGAATTAAATACAAAAGGCACAATGCCGCCTTAAGTACAAGAATAGAGACTCTTCTTATAGTCGGTGCTTTAAACATTCCCTGTGAGAGCAGTATTAGTTTCCGATACGCCACTGCCGGGTCAATGTATTCCTTGGACCTTCGAATTGACGATGATACAAAGAAATCGCATCGGAATTAAATCCAAGTGGCACAATTCCGCCTTAAGTACATGAATAGACACTCATCTTACAGTCGATGCTTTGAGCATTCCCTGTGAGACCAGTATTAGTTTCCGATACACCACTGCAGGTTCAATGTATTACTTGGACCTTCACATTGACGATGAAACACAGAAATCGCATCGGAATTAAATACAAAAGGCACAATGCCGCCTTAAGTACAAGAATAGAGACTCTTCTTACAGTCGGTGCTTTGAGCATTCCCTGTGAGACAAGTATTAGTTTCCGATACACCACTGCAGGTTCAATGTATTCCTTGGACCTTCAAATTGGCGATGATACACAGAAATCGCATCGGAATTAAATACAGAAGGCACAATGCCGCCTTAAGTACAAGAATAGAGACTCTTCTTACAGTCGGTGCTTTGAGCATTCCCTGTGAGACCAGTATTAGTTTCCGATACGCCACTGCAGGTTCAGTGTATTCCTAGGACCTTCAAATTGACGATGATACACAGAAATCGCATCGGAACTAAATACAAAAGGCACAATGCCGCCTTAAGTACTAGAATAGAGACTCTTCTTACAGTCGGTGCTTTGAGCATTCCCTGTGAGACCAGTATTAGTTTCCGTTACACCTCTGCAGGTTCAGTTTATTCCTTGGATGTTTACATTGACGATGAAACACAGAAATGGCATCGGCATTAAATACAAAGGGCACAATGCCGCCTTAAGTACAAGAATAGAGACTCTTCTTACAGTCGGTGCTTTGAGCATTCCCTGTGAGACCAGTAATAGTAACCGATACACCACTGCAGGTTCAATGTATTCCTTGGACCTTCACATTGACGATGAAACTCAGAAATGGCATCGGAATTAAATTCAAAATGCACAATGCCGCCTTAAGTACAAGAATAGAGACTCTTCTTACAGTCGGTGCTTTGAGAATTCCCTGTGAGACCAGTATTAGTTTCCGCTACACCCCTGCAGGTTCAGTTTATTCCTTGGACCTTCACATTGACGATGAAACACAAAAATGGCATCGGAATTAAATACAAAAGGCACAATGCCGCCTTAAGTACAAGAATAGAGACTCTTCTTACAGTCGGTGCTTTGAGCATTCCCTGTGAGACCAGTATTAGTTTCCGATACACCACTGCAAGTTCAATGTATTCCTTGGACCTTCACATTGACGTTGAAACACAGAAATCGCATCGTAATTAAATCCAAAACGCACAATGCCGCCTTAAGTACAAGAATACAGACTCTACTTACAGTCGGTGTTTTGAGCATTCCCTGTGAGACCAGTATTAGTTTCCGATACACCACTGCAAGTTCAATCTATTCCTTGGACATACATATTGACGATGAATCACTGAAATTACATCGGAATTAAATACAAAAGGAACAATGCCGCCTTAAGTACAAGAATATAGACTCTTCTTACCGTCGGTGCTTTGAGCATTCCCTGTGAGACCAGTATTAGTTTCCGATACACCTCTGCAGGTTCAATGTATTCCTTGGACCTTCACATTGACGATGAAACGCAGAAATCGCATCGGAATTAAATACAAAAGGCACAATGCCGCCTTAAGTACAACAATAGATACTCTTCTTACAGTCGGTGCTTTAAACATTCCCTGTGAGAGCAGTATTAGTTTCCGATACGCCACTGCCGGGTCAATGTATTCCTTGGACCTTCGAATTGACGATGATACAAAGAAATCGAATCGGAATTAAATACAAATGGCACAATTCCGCCTCAAGTACATGAATAGACACTCATCTTACAGTCGATGCTTTGAGCATTCCCTGTGAGACCAGTATTAGTTTCCGATACACCACTCCAGGTTCAATGTATTCCTTGGACCTTCAAATTGACGATGATACACAGAAATCGCATCGGAATTAAATACAAAGGGCACAATGCCGCCTTAAGTACAAGAATAGAGACTCTTCTTACTGTCGGTGATTTGAGCATTCCCTGTGAGACCAGTATTAGTTTCCTGATACACCACTGCAGTTTCAATGTATTCCTTGGACCTTCAAATTGACGATGATACACAGAAATCGCATCGGAATTAAATACAAAAGGCACAATGCCGCCTTAAATACAAGAATAGAGACTCTTCTTACAGTCGGTGCTTTGAGCATTCCCTGTGAGACCAGTATTAGTTTTTGATACGCCACTGCAGGTTCAGTGTATTCCTAGGACCTTCAAATTGACGATGATACACAGAAATCGCATCGGAACTAAATACAAAAGGCACAATGCCGCCTTAAGTACTAGAATAGAGACTCTTCTTACAGTTGGTGCTTTGAACATTCCCTGTGTGACCAGTAATAGTATACGATACACCCCTGCAGGTTCAATCTATTCCTTGGACATACATATTGACGATGAAACACTGAAATTACATCGGAATTAAATACAAAAGGAACAATGCCGCCTTAAGTACAAGAATATAGACTCTTCTTACCGTCGGTGCTTTGAGCATTCCCTGTGAGACCAGTATTAGTTTCCGATACACCTCTGCAGGTTCAATGTATTCCTTGGACCTTCACATTGACCATGAAACGCAAAAAGCGCATCGGAATTAAATACAAAAGGCACAATGCCGCCTTAAGTACAACAATAGATACTCTTCTTACAGTCGGTGCTTTAAACATTCCCTGTGAGAGCAGTATTAGTTTCCGATACGCCACTGCCGGGTCAATGTATTCCTTGGACCTTCGAATTGACGATGATACAAAGAAATCGCATCGGAATTAAATACAAATGGCACAATTCCGCCTCAAGTACATGAATAGACACTCATCTTACAGTCGATGCTTTGAGCATTCCCTGTGAGACCAGTATTAGTTTCCGATACACCACTCCAGGTTCAATGTATTTCTTGGACCTTCAAATTGACGATGATACACAGAAATCGCATCGGAATTAAATACAAAGGGCACAATGCCGCCTTAAGTACAAGAATAGAGACTCTTCTTACTGTCGGTGTTTTGAGCATTCCCTGTGAGACCAGTATTAGTTTCCGATACACCACTGCAGTTTCAATGTATTCCTTGGACCTTCAAATTGACGATGATACACAGAAATCGCATCGGAATTAAATACAAAAGGCACAATGACGCCTTAAGTACTAGAATAGAGACTCTTCTAACAGTCGGTGCTTTGAGCATTCCCTGTGAGACCAGTATTAGTTTCCGCTACACCTCTGCAGGTTCAGTTTATTCCTTGGACCTTTACATTGACGATGAAACACAGAAATGGCATCGGCATTAAATACAAAAGGCACAATGCCGCCTTAAGTACAAGAATAGAGACTCTTCTTACAGTCGGTGCTTTGAGCATTCCCTGTGAGACCAGTAATAGTAACCGATACACCACTGCAGGTTCAATGTATTCCTTGGACTTTCACATTGACGATGAAACACAGAAATGGCTTCGGAATTAAATACAAAAGGCACAATGCCGCCTTAAGTACAAGAATAGAGACTCTTCTTACAGTCGGTGCTTTGAGAATTCCCTGTGAGACCAGTATTAGTTTCCGCTACACCCCTGCAGGTTCAGTTTATTCCTTGGACCTTCACATTGACGATGAAACACAAACAATGGCATCGGAATTAAATACAAAAGGCACAATGCCGCCTTAAGTACAAGAATAGAGACTCTTCTTACAGTCGGTTCTTTGAGCATTCCCTGTGAGACCAGTATTAGTTTCCGATACACCACTGCAAGTTCAATGTATTCCTTGGACCTTCACATTGACGATGAACTACAGAAATCGCATCGGAATCAAATACAAAAAGCACAATGCCGCCTTAAGTACAAGAATAGAGACTCTTCTTACAGTTGGTGCTTTGAACTTTCCCTGTGAGACCAGTAATAGTATCCGATACACCACTGCAGGTTCACTCTATTCATTGGACATACACATTGACGATGAAACACTGAAATTACATCGGAATTAAATACAAAAGGAACAATGCCGCCTTAAGTACAAGAATATAGACTCTTCTTACCGTCGGTGCTTTGAGCATTCCCTGTGAGACCAGTATTAGTTTCCGATACACCTCTGCAGGTTCAATGTATACCTTGGATCTTCACATTGACGATGAAACGCAGAAATCGCATCGGAATTAAATACAAAAGGCACAATGCCGCCTTAAGTACAAGAATAGAGACTCTTCTTACAGTTGGTGCTTTGAACATTCCCTGTGAGACCAGTAATAGTATCCGATACACCACTGCAGGTTCAATCTATTCCTTGGACATACACATTGACGATGAAACACTGAAATTACATCAGAATTAAATACAAAAGGAACAATGCCGCCTTAAGTACAAGAATATAGACTCTTCTTACCGTCGGTGTTTTGAGCATTCCCTGCGAGACCAGTATTAGCTTCCGATACACCTCTGCAGGTTCAATGTATTCCTTGGACCTTCACATTGACGATGAAACGCAGAAATCGCATCGGAATTAAATACAAAAGGCACAATGCCGCCTTAAGTACAAGAATAGAGACTCTTCTTATAGTCGGTGCTTTAAACATTCCCTGTGAGAGCAGTATTAGTTTCCGATACGCCACTGCCGGGTCAATGTATTCCTTGGACCTTCGAATTGACGATGATACAAAGAAATCGCATCGGAATTAAATCCAAGTGGCACAATTCCGCCTTAAGTACATGAATAGACACTCATCTTACAGTCGATGCTTTGAGCATTCCCTGTGAGACCAGTATTAGTTTCCGATACACCACTGCAGGTTCAATGTATTGCTTGGACCTTCACATTGACGATGAAACACAGAAATCGCATCGGAATTAAATACAAAAGGCACAATGCCGCCTTAAGTACAAGAATAGAGACTCTTCTTACAGTCGGTGCTTTGAGCATTCCCTGTGAGACAAGTATTAGTTTCCGATACACCACTGCAGGTTCAATGTATTCCTTGGACCTTCAAATTGGCGATGATACACAGAAATCGCATCGGAATTAAATACAGAAGGCACAATGCCGCCTTAAGTACAAGAATAGAGACTCTTCTTACAGTCGGTGCTTTGAGCATTCCCTGTGAGACCAGTATTAGTTTCCGATACGCCACTGCAGGTTCAGTGTATTCCTAGGACCTTCAAATTGACGATGATACACAGAAATCGCATCGGAACTAAATACAAAAGGCACAATGCCGCCTTAAGTACTAGAATAGAGACTCTTCTTACAGTCGGTGCTTTGAGCATTCCCTGTGAGACCAGTATTAGTTTCCGTTACACCTCTGCAGGTTCAGTTTATTCCTTGGATGTTTACATTGACGATGAAACACAGAAATGGCATCGGCATTAAATACAAAGGGCACAATGCCGCCTTAAGTACAAGAATAGAGACTCTTCTTACAGTCGGTGCTTTGAGCATTCCCTGTGAGACCAGTAATAGTAACCGATACACCACTGCAGGTTCAATGTATTCCTTGGACCTTCACATTGACGATGAAACTCAGAAATGGCATCGGAATTAAATTCAAAATGCACAATGCCGCCTTAAGTACAAGAATAGAGACTCTTCTTACAGTCGGTGCTTTGAGAATTCCCTGTGAGACCAGTATTAGTTTCCGCTACACCCCTGCAGGTTCAGTTTATTCCTTGGACCTTCACATTGACGATGAAACACAAAAATGGCATCGGAATTAAATACAAAAGGCACAATGCCGCCTTAAGTACAAGAATAGAGACTCTTCTTACAGTCGGTGCTTTGAGCATTCCCTGTGAGACCAGTAATAGTATCCGATACACCACTGCAGGTTCAATGTATTCCTTGGACCTTCACATTGACGATGAAACATAGAAATCGCATCGGAATTAAATACAAAAGGCACACTGCCGCCTTAAGTACAAGAATAGAGACTCTTCTTACAGTCGGAGCTTTGAGCATTCCCTGTGAGACCAGTAATAGTAACCGATACACCACTGCAGGTTCAATGTATTCCTTGGACTTTCACATTGACGATGAAACACAGAAATGGCTTCGGAATTAAATACAAAAGGCACAATGCCGCCTTAAGTACAAGAATAGAGACTCTTCTTACAGTCGGTGCTTTGAGAATTCCCTGTGAGACCAGTATTAGTTTCCGACAAACCCCTGCAGGTTCAGTTTATTCCTTGGACCTTCACATTGACGATGAAACGCAAAAATGGCAACGGAATTAAATACAAAAGGCACAATGCCGCCTTAAGTACAAGAATAGAGACTCTTCTTACAGTCGGTGCTTTGAGAATTCCCTGTGAGACCAGTAATAGTATCCGGTACAACCACTGCAGGTTCAGTTTATTCCTTGGACATACACATTGACGATGAAACTCAGAAATTACATCGGAATTAAATACAAAAGGAACAATGCCGCCTTAAGTACAAGAATAGAGACTCTTCTTACAGTAGGTGCTTTGAGCATTCCCTGTGAGACCAGTATTAGTTTCCGCTACACCTCTGCAGGTTCAGTTTTTTCGTTGGACCTTCACATTGACGATGAAACACAGAAATGGCATCGGAATTAAATACAAAAGGCACAATGCTGCCTTAAGTACAAGAATAGAGACTCTTCTTACAGTCGGTGCTTTGAGCATTCCCTGTGAGACAAGTAATAGTATCCGATACACCACTGCAGGTTCAATGTATTCCTTGGACCTTCACATTGACGATGAAACACGGAAACCGCATCGGAATCAAATACAAAAGGCAGAATGCCGCCTTAAGGACAAGAATAGAGACTCTTCTTACAGTCGGTGCTTTGAGCATTCCCTGTGAGACCAGTAATAGTATCCGATACACCACTGCAGGTTCTATCTATTCCTTGGACAACACATTGACGATGAAACACAGAAATTACATCGGAATTAAATACAAAAGGAACAATGCGGCCTTAAGTACAAGAATAGAGACTCTTCTTACAGTCGGTGCTTTGAGCATTCCCTGTGAGACCAGTATTAGTTTCCGCTACACCTCTGCAGGTTCAGTTTATTCCTTGGACCTTTACATTGACGATGAGACACAGAAATGGCATCGGCATTAAATACAAAAGGCACAATGCCGCCTTAAGTACAAGAATAGAGGCTCTTCTTACAGTCGGTGCTTTGAGCATTCCCTGTGAGACCAGTAATAATATCCGATACACCACTGCAGGTTCAATGTATTCCTTGGACCTTCACATTGACGATGAAACATAGAAATCGCATCGGAATTAAATACAAAAGGCACAATGCCGCCTTAAGTACAAGAATAGAGACTCTTCTTACAGTCGGTGCTTTGAGCATTCCCTGTGAGACCAGTAATAGTAACCGATACACCACTGCAGGTTCAATGTATTCCTTGGACCTTCACATTGACGATGAAACACAGAAATGGCATCGGAATTAAATACAAAAGGCACAATGCCGCCTTAAGTACAAGAATAGAGACTCTTCTTACAGTCGGTGCTTTGAGAATTCCCTGTGAGACCAGTATTAGTTTCCGCTACACCCCTGCAGGTTCAGTTTATTCCTTGGACCTTCACATTGACGATGAAACACAGAAATGGCATCGGAATTAAATACAAAAGGCACAATGCCGCCTTAAGTACAAGAATAGAGACTCTTCTTACAGTCGGTGCTTTGAGAATTCCCTGTGAGACCAGGATTAGTTTCCGCTACACCCCTGCAGGTTCAGTTTATTCCTTGGACCTTCACATTGACGATGAAACACAAAAATGGCATCGGAATTAAATACAAAAGGCACAATGCCGCCTTAAGTACAAGAATAGAGACTCTTCTTACAGTCGGAGCTTTGAGCATTCCCTGTGAGACCAGTAATAGTAACCGATACACCACTGCAGGTTCAATGAATTCCTTGGACTTTCACATTGACGATGAAACACAGAAATGGCTTCGGAATTAAATACAAAAGGCACAATGCCGCCTTAAGTACAAGAATAGAGACTCTTCTTACAGTCGGTGCTTTGAGCATTCCCTGTGAGACCAGTATTAGTTTCCGCTACACCTCTGCAGGTTCAGTTTTTTCCTTGGACGTTCACATTGACGATGAAACACAGAAATGGCTTCGGAATTAAATACAAAAGGCACAATGCCGCCTTAAGTACAAGAATAGAGACTCTTCTTACAGTCGGAGCTTTGAGCATTCCCTGTGAGACCAGTAATAGTAACCGATACACCACCGCAGGTTCAATCTATTCCTTGGACATACACATTGACGATGAAACACAGAAATTACATCGGAATTAAATACAAAAGGAACAATGCCGCCTTAAGTACAAGGATAGAGACTCTTCTTACAGTCGGTGCTTTGAGCATTCCCTGTGAGACCAGTATTAGTTTCCGCTACACCTCTGCAGGTTCAGTTTTTTCCTTGGACCTTCATATTGACGATGAAACACAGAAATGGCATCGGAATTTAATACAAAAGGCACAATGCCGCCTTAAGTACAAGAATAGAGACTCTTCTTACAGTCGGTGCTTTGAGAATTCCCTGTGAGACCAGTATTAGTTTCCGCTACGCCCCTGCAGGTTCAGTTTATTCCTTGGACCTTCACATTGACGATGAAACACAAAAATGGCATCGGAATTAAATACAAAAGGCACAATGCCGCCTTAAGTACAAGAATAGAGACTCTTCTTACAGTCGGTGCTTTGAGCATTCCCTGTGAGACCAGTAATTGTATCCGATACACCACTGCAGGTTCAATGTATTCCTTGGACCTTCACATTGACGATGAAACATAGAAATCGCATCGGAATTAAATACAAAAGGCACACTGCCGCCTTAAGTACGAGAATAGAGACTCTTCTTACAGTCGGAGCTTTGAGCATTCCCTGTGAGACCAGTAATAGTAACCGATACACCACTGCAGGTTCAATGTATTCCTTGGACTTTCACATTGACGATGAAACACAGAAATGGCTTCGGAATTAAATACAAAAGGCACAATGCCGCCTTAAGTACAAGAATAGAGACTCTTCTTACAGTCGGTGCTTTGAGAATTCCCTGTGAGACCAGTATTAGTTTCCGATAAACCCCTGCAGGTTCAGTTTATCCCTTGGACCTTCACATTGACGATGAAACGCAAAAATGGCAACGGAATTAAATACAAAAGGCACAATGCCGCCTTAAGTACAAGAATAGAGACTCTTCTTACAGTCGGTGCTTTGAGAATTCCCTGTGAGACCAGTATTAGTTTCCGCTACACCCCTGCAGGTTCAGTTTATTCCTTGGACCTTCACATTTACGATGAAACACAAAAATGGCATCGGAATTAAATACAAAAGGCACAATGCCGCCTTAAGTACAAGAATAGAGACTCTTCTTACAGTCGGTGCTTTGAGCATTCCCTGTGAGACCAGTAATAGTATCCGGTACAACCACTGCAGGTTCAGTTTATTCCTTGGACATACACATTGACGATGAAACTCAGAAATTACATCGGAATTAAATACAAAAGGAACAATGCCGCCTTAAGTACAAGAATAGAGACTCTTCTTACAGTCGGTGCTTTGAGCATTCCCTGTGAGACCAGTATTAGTTTCCGCTACACCTCTGCAGGTTCAGTTTTTTCGTTGGACCTTCACATTGACGATGAAACACAGAAATGGCATCGGAATTAAATACAAAAGGCACAATGCTGCCTTAAGTACAAGAATAGAGACTCTTCTTACAGTCGGTGCTTTGAGCATTCCCTGTGAGACAAGTAATAGTATCCGATACACCACTGCAGGTTCAATGTATTCCTTGGACCTTCACATTGACGATGAAACACAGAAACCGCATCGGAATCAAATACAAAAGGCAGAATGCCGCCTTAAGTACAAGAATAGAGACTCTTCTTACAGTCGGTGCTTTGAGCATTCCCTGTGAGACCAGTAATAGTATCCGATACACCACTGCAGGTTCTATCTATTCCTTGGACAACACATTGACGATGAAACACAGAAATTACATCGGAATTAAATACAAAAGGAACAATGCGGCCTTAAGTACAAGAATAGAGACTCTTCTTACAGTCGGTGCTTTGAGCATTCCCTGTGAGACCAGTATTAGTTTCCGCTACACCTCTGCAGGTTCTGTTTATTCCTTGGACCTTTACATTGACGATGAGACACAGAAATGGCATCGGCATTAAATACAAAAGGCACAATGCCGCCTTAAGTACAAGAATAGAGACTCTTCTTACAGTCGGTGCTTTGAGCATTCCCTGTGAGACCAGTAATAATATCCGATACACCACTGCAGGTTCAATGTATTCCTTGGACCTTCACATTGACGATGAAACATAGAAATCGCATCGGAATTAAATACAAAAGGCACAATGCCGCCTTAAGTACAAGAATAGAGACTCTTCTTACAGTCGGTGCTTTGAGCATTCCCTGTGAGACCAGTAATAGTAACCGATACACCACTGCAGGTTCAATGTATTCCTTGGACCTTCACATTGACGATGAAACACAGAAATGGCATCGGAATTAAATACAAAAGGCACAATGCCGCCTTAAGTACAAGAATAGAGACTCTTCTTACAGTCGGTGCTTTGAGAATTCCCTGTGAGACCAGTATTAGTTTCCGCTACACCCCTGCAGGTTCAGTTTATTCCTTGGACCTTCACATTGACGATGAAACACAGAAATGGCATCGGAATTAAATACAAAAGGCACAATGCCGCCTTAAGTACAAGAATAGAGACTCTTCTTACAGTCGGTGCTTTGAGAATTCCCTGTGAGACTAGGATTAGTTTCCGCTACACCCCTGCAGGTTCAGTTTATTCCTTGGACCTTCACATTGACGATGAAACACAAAAATGGCATCGGAATTAAATACAAAGGGCACAATGCTGCCTTAAGTACAAGAATAGAGACTCTTCTTACAGTCGGAGCTTTGAGCATTCCCTGTGAGACCAGTAATAGTAACCGATACACCACTGCAGGTTCAATGAATTCCTTGGACTTTCACATTGACGATGAAACACAGAAATGGCTTCGGAATTAAATACAAAAGGCACAATGCCGCCTTAAGTACAAGAATAGAGACTCTTCTTACAGTCGGTGCTTTGAGCATTCCCTGTGAGACCAGTATTAGTTTCCGCTACACCTCTGCAGGTTCAGTTTTTTCCTTGGACTTTCACATTGACGATGAAACACAGAAATGGCTTCGGAATTAAATACAAAAGGCACAATGCCGCCTTAAGTACAAGAATAGAGACTCTTCTTACAGTCGGAGCTTTGAGCATTCCCTGTGAGACCAGTAATAGTAACCGATACACCACTGCAGGTTCAATCTATTCCTTGGACATACACATTGACGATGAAACACAGAAATTACATCGGAATTAAATACAAAAGGAACAATGCCGCCTTAAGTACAAGAATAGAGACTCTTCTTACAGTCGGTGCTTTGAGCATTCCCTGTGAGACCAGTATTAGTTTCCGCTACACCTCTGCAGGTTCAGTTTTTTCCTTGGACCTTCATATTGACGATGAAACACAGAAATGGCATCGGAATTAAATACAAAAGGCACAATGCCGCCTTAAGTACAAGAATAGAGACTCTTCTTACAGTCGGTGCTTTGAGAATTCCCTGTGAGACCAGTATTAGTTTCCGCTACACCCCTGCAGGTTCAGTTTATTCCTTGGACCTTCACATTGACGATGAAACACAAAAATGGCATCGGAATTAAATACAAAAGACACAATGCCGCCTTAAGTACAAGAATAGAGACTCTTCTTTCAGTCGGTGCCTTGAGCATTCCCTGTGAGACCAGAAATAGTATCCAATACACCACTGCAGGTTCAGTTTATTCCTTGGACATACACATTGACGATGAAAACAGAAATGACATCGGAATTAAATACAAAAGGAACAATGCCGCCTTAAGTACAAGAATAGAGACTCTTCTTACAGTCGGTGCTTTGAGCATTCCCTGTGAGACCAGTATTAGTTTCCGCTACACCTCCGCAGGTTCAGTTTTTTCGTTGGACCTTCACATTGACGATGAAACACAGAAATGGCATCGGAATTAAATACAAAAGGCACAATGCCGCCTTAAGTACAAGAATAGAGACTCTTCTTACGGTCGGTGCTTTGAGCATTCCCTGTGAGACCAGTAATAGTATCCGATACACCACTGCAGGTTCAATGTATTCCTTGGACCTTCACATTGACGATGAAACACAGAAACCGCATCGAAATCAAATACAAAAGGCAGAATGCCGCCTTAAGTACAAGAATAGAGACACATCTTACAGTCGGTGCTTTAAGCATTCCCTGTGAGAAGAGTAATATTATCCGATACACCACTGCAGTTTCAATGTATTCCTTGGACCTTCACATTAACGATGAAACACAGAAATCGCATCGGAATTAAATACAAATGGCACAATGCCGTCTTAAGTACAAGAATAGACACTCTTCTTACAGTCGGTGCTTTGAGCATTCCCTGTGAGACGAGTATTAGTTTCCGATACGCCACTGCAGGTTCAATGTATTCCTTGGACCTTCACATTGACGATGAAACACAGAAATGGCATCGGAATTAAATACAAAACGCACAATGTCGCCTTAAGTACAAGAATAGAGACTCTTATTACAGTCGGTGCTTTGAGCATTCCCTGTGAGACCAGTATTAGTTTCCGCTACACCTCTGCGGGTTCAGTTTATTCCTTGGACCTTCACATTGACGATGAAACACAGAAATTACATCGGAATTAAATACAAAAGGAACAATGCCGCCTTAAGTACAAGAATAGAGACTCTTCATACCGTCGGTGCTTTGAGCATTCCGTGTGAGACCAGTATTAGTTTCCGATACACCACTGCAGGTTCAATCTATTCCTTTGACATACACATTGACTATGAAATACAGAAATTACATCGGAATTAAATACAAAAGGAACAATGCAGCCATAAGTACAAGAATAGAGACTCTTCTTACCGTCGGTGCTTTGAGCATTCCCTGTGAGACCACTATTAGTTTCCGCTACACCTCTGCAGGTTCAGTTTATTCCTTGGACCTTCACATTGACGATGAAACACAGAAATGGCATCGGAATTAAATACAAAACGCACAATGTCGCCTTAAGTACAAGAATAGAGACTCTTATTACAGTCGGTGCTTTGAGCATTCCCTGTGAGACCAGTATTAGTTTCCGATACACCACTGCAGGTTCAATGTATTCCTTGGACTTCACATTGACGATGAAACACAGAAATGGCATCGGAATTAAATCCAAAACCCACAATGCCGCCTTAAGTACAAGAATAGAGACTCTTCTTACAGTCGGTGCTTTGAGCATTCCCTGTGAGACCAGTAATAGTATCCGATACACCACTGCAGGTTCAATGTATTCCTTGGACACACACATTGACGATGAAACACAGAAATTACATCGGAATTAAATATAAAAGGAACAACGCCGCCTTAAGTACAAGAATAGAGACTCTTATTACAGTCGGTGCTTTGAGCATTCCCTGTGAGTCCAGTATTAGTTTCCGCTACACCTCTGCAGGTTCGGTTTATTCCTTGGACGTTCACATTGACGACGAAACACAGAAATGGCATCGGAATTAAATCCAAAGGGCACAATGCCGCCTTAAGTACAAGAATAGAGACACATCTTACAGTCGGTGCTATAAGCATTCCCTGTGAGAAGAGTAATATTATCCGATACACCACTGCAGGTTCAATGTATTCCTTGGACCTTCACATTAACGATGAAACACAGAAATCCCATCGGAATTAAATACAAAAGGCACAATGCCGTCTTAAGTACAAGAATAGACACTCTTCTTACAGTCGGTGCTTTGAGCATTCCCTGTGAGACGAGTATTAGTTTCCGATACACCACTGCATGTTCAATGTATTCCTTGGACCTTCACATTGACGATGAAACACAGAAATGGCGTCGGAATTAATTCCAAAACGCACAATGCCGCATTAAGTACAAGAATAGAGACTCTTCTTACCGTCGGTGCTTTGAGCATTCCCTGTGAGACCAGTATTAGTTTCCGCTACACCTCTGCGGGTTCAGTTTATTCCTTGGACCTTCACATTGACGATGAAACACAGAAATCGCATCGGAATTAAATACAAAAGGCAAAATGCCGCCTTAAGTACAAGAATAGAGACTCTTCTTACAGTCGGTGGTTAGAGCATTCCCTGTGAGACCAGTAATAGTATCCGATACACCACTGCAGGTTCATTCTATTCCTTGGACATACACATTGACAATGAAACACAGAAATTACATCGGAGTTAAATACAAAAGGAACAATGCCGCCTTAAGTACAAGAATAGAGACTCTTCTTACAGTCGGTGCTTTGAGCATTCCCTGTGCGACCAGTAATAGTATCCGATACACCACTGCAGGTTGAATGTATTACTTGGACCTTCACATTGACGATGAAACATAGAAATCGCATCGGAATTAAATACAAAAGGCACAATGCCGCCTTATGAACAAGAATAGATACTCTTCTTACAGACGGTGCTTTGAGCATTCCCTGTGAGACCAGTAATAGTATCCGATACACCACTGCAGGTTCAGTGTATTCCATGGACCTTCACGTTGACGATGAAACACAGAGATCGCATCGGAATCAAATACAAAAGGCACAATGCCGCCTTAAGTACAAGAATAGAGACTCTTCTTACAGTCGGTGCTTTGAGCATTCCCTGTGAGACCAGTAATAGTATCCGATACACCACTGCAGGTTGAATGTATTACTTGGACCTTCACATTGACGATGAAACATAGAAATCGCATCGGAATTAAATACAAAAGGCACAATGCCGCCTTAAGTACCAGAATAGAGACTCGTCTTACAGTCGGAGCTTTGAGCATTCCCTGTGAGACCAGTAATAGTAACCGATACACCACTGCAGGTTCAATGTATTCCTTGGGCTTTCACATTGTCGATGAAACACAGAAATGGCATCGGAATTAATTACGAAAGGCACAATGCCGCCTTAAGTACAAGAATAGAGACTCTTCTTACAGTCGGTGCTTTGTGAATTCCCTGTGAGACCAGTATTAGTTTCCGCTACACCCCTGCAGGTTCAGTTTAGTCCTTGGACCTTCACATTGACGATGAAACACAAAAATGGCATCGGAATTAAATACAAAAGGCAGAATGCCGCCTTAAGTACAAGAATAGAGACTCTTCTTACAGTCGGTGCTTTGAGCATTCCCTGTGAGACCAGTAATAGTATCCGATACACCACTGCAGGTTCAATCTATTCCTTGGACATACACATTGACGATGAAACACAGAAATTACATCGGAATTAAATACAAAAGGAACAATGACGCCTTAAGTACAAGAATAGAGACTCTTCTTACAGTCGGTGCTTTGAGCATTCCCTTTGAGACCAGTATTAGTTTCCGCTACACCTCTGCAGGTTCAGTTTTTTCCTTGGACCATCACATTGACGATGAAACACAGAAATGGCATCGGAATTAAATACAAAAGGCACAATGCCGCCTTATGAACAAGAATAGATACTCTTCTTACAGACGGTGCTTTGAGCATTCCCTGTGAGACCAGTAATAGTATCCGATACACCACTGCAGGTTCAGTGTATTCCATGGACCTTCACGTTGACGATGAAACACAGAGATCGCATCGGAATCAAATACAAAAGGCACAATGCCGCCTTAAGTACAAGAATAGAGACTCTTCTTACAGTCGGTGCTTTGAGCATTCCCTGTGAGACCAGTAATAGTATCCGATACACCACTGCAGGTTCAATCTATTCCTTGGACATACACATTGACGATGAAACACAGAAATTACATAGGAATTAAATACAAAAGGAACAATGCCGCCTTTAGTACAAGAATAGAGACTCTTCTTACCGTCGGTGCTTTGAGCATTCCCTGTGACACCAGTTTTAGTTTCCGATACACCACTGGAGGTTCAATGTATTCCCTGGACATTCACATTGACGATGAAACACTGAAATTACATCGGAATTTAATACAAAAGGCACAATCCCGACTTAAGTACAAGAATAGAGACCCTTCTTACCGTCGGTGCTTTGAGCATTCCGTGTGAGACCAGTATTAGTTTCCGATACACCACTGCAGGTTCAATCTATTCATTTGACATACACATTGACGATGAAATACAGAAATTACAACGGAATTAAATACAAATGGAACAATGCAGCCTTAAGGACAAGAATAGAGACTCTTCTTACAGTCGAAGCTTTGAGCATTTCCTGTGAGACCAGTATTAGTTTCCGATACGCCACTGCTGGTTCAATGTATTCCTTGGATCTTCAAATTGACGATGATACACAGAAATCGGATAGGAATAAAATACAAAAGGCACAATGCCGCCTTAAGTACAAGAATAGAGACTCTTCTTACTGTCGGTGCTTTGAGCATTCCCTGTGAGGCCAGTATTAGTTTCCGATACACCACCGCAGGTTCAATGAATTCCTTGGACCTTCACATTGACGATGAAACAAATAAATCGCATCGGAATTAAATACAAAAGGCACAATGCCGCCTTAAGTACAAGAATAGAGAATCTTCTTAAAGTCGGTGCTTTGAGCAATCCCTGTGAGACCAGCATTAGTTTCCGCTACACCTCTGCAGGTTCAGTTTATTCCTTGGACCTTCACATTGACGATGAAACACAGAAATGGCATCGGAATTAAATACAAAAGGCACAATGCCGCCTTAAGGACAAGAATAGAGACTCTTCTTACAGTCGAAGCTTTGAGCATTCCCTGTGAGACCAGTATTATTTTCCGATACACCACTGCAGGTTCAATGTATTCCTTGGACCTTCACATTGACGATGAAACACAGAAATGGCATCGGAATTAAATACAAAAGGCACAATGCCGCCTTAAGTACAAGAATACAGACTCTACTTACAGTCGGTGCTTTGAGCATTCCCTGTGAGACCAGTATTAGTTTCCGATACACCACTGCAGGTTCGGTTTATTCCTTGGACCTTCACATTGACGATGAAACACGAAATGGCATCGGAATTAAATCCAAAGGGCACAATGCCGCCTTAGGTACAAGAATAGAGACTCTTCTTACAGTCGGTGCTTTGAGCATTCCCTGTGAGACCAGTAATAGTATCCGATACACCACTGCAGGTTCAATCTATTCCTTGGACATACACATTGACGACGAAACACAGAGATTACATCGGAATTAAATACAAAAGGAACAATGCCGCCTTAAGTACAAGAATAAAAACGATTCGTACCGTCGGTGCTTTGAGAATTCCCTGTGAGACCAGTATTAGTTTCCGATACACCACTGGAGGTTCATTGAATTCCCTGGACCTTGACATTGACGATGAAACACTGAAATTACATCGGAATTAAATACAAAAGGCACAATGCTGCCTTAAGTACAAGAAAGAGACTCTTCTTACAGTCTGTGCTGTGAGCATTCCCTGTGAGACCAGTAATAGTATCCGATACACCACAGCCGTTTCAATCTATTCCTTGGACATACACACTGACGATGAAACACATAAATCAGATCGGAATTAAATACAAATGGAACAATGCCGCCTTAAGTACAAGAATTGAGACTCTTCTTACAGTCGGTACTTTGAGCATTCCCTGTGAGACCAGTATTAGTTTCCGATACACCACTGGAGGTTCAATGAATACCTTGGACCTTCACATTGACGATGAAACACCGAAATTACATCGGAATTAAATACAAAAGGCACAATGCCGCCTTAAGTACAAGAATAGAGACACTTCTTACAGTCGGTGCTTTAAGCATTCCCTGTGAGACCAGTAATAGTATCCGATACACCACTGCAGGTTCAATGTATTCCTTGGACCTTCACATTGACGATGAAACACAGAAATCGCATCGGAATTAAATACAAAAGGCACAATGCTGCCTTAAGTACAAGAATAGAGACTCTTCTTACAGTCGGTGCTTTGAGCATTCCCTGTGAGACGAGTATTAGTTTCCGATACACCACTGCAGGTTCAATGTATTCCTTGGACTTTCACATTGACGATGAAACACAGAAATGGCGTCGGAATTAAATCCAAAACGCACAATGCCGCCTTAAGTACAAGAATAGAGACTCTTCTTACAGTCGGTGGTTAGAGCATTCCCTGTGAGACCAGTAATAGTATCCGATACACCACAGCAGGTTCATTCTATTCCTGGGACATACACATTGACGATGAAACACAGAAATTACATCGGAATTAAATACAAAAGGAACAATGCCGCCTTAAGTACAAGAATTGAGACTCTTCTTACCGTCGGTGCTTTGAGCATTCCCTGTGAGACCAGTATTAGTTTCCGATACACCACTGGAGGTTCAATGAATTCCTGGGACATTCACATTGACGATGATACACTGAAATTACATCGGAATTAAATACAAATGGCACAATGCCGCCTTAAGTACAAGAATAGAGACTCTTCATACAGTCGGTGGTTTGAGCATTCCCTGTGAGACCAGTAATAGTATTCGATACACCACTGCAGGTTCAACCTATTCCTTCGACATACACATTGACGATGAAACACAGAAATTACATCGGAATTAATTACAAAAGGAACAATGCCGCCTTAAGTACAAGAATAGAGACTCTTCTTACCGTCGGTGCTTTGAGCATTCCCTGTGAGACCAGTATTAGTTTCCGATACACCACCGCAAATTCAATGTATTCCTTGGACCTTCACATTGACGATGAAACACTGAAATTACATCGGAATTAAATACAAAAGGCACAATGCCGCCTTAAGTACAAGAATAGAGACTCTTCTTACCGTCGGTGCTTTGAGCATTCCCTGTGAGACCTGTATTAGTTTCCGCTACACTTCTGCAGGTTCAGTTTATTTCTTGGACCTTCACATTGACGTTGAAACACAGAAATCGCATCGGAATTAAATACAAAAGGCACAATGCCGCCTTAAGTACAAGAATAGAGACTCTTCTTACAGTCGGTGCTTTGAGCATTCCCTGTGAGACCAGTATTAGTTTGCGATACACCACTGCAGGTTCAATGTATTCCCTGGACCTTCACATTGACGATGAAACACAGAAATATCATCGGAAGTAAATACTAAAGTCACAATGCCCCCATAAGTACAAGAATAGAGACTCTTCATACAGTCGGAGCTTTGAGCATTCCCTGTGAGACCAGTAATAGTTTCTGCTACGCCTCTGCAGGTTCAATGTATTCCTTGGACCTGCCCATTGACGATGAAACGCAGGAATCGCATCGGAATTAAATACAAAAGGCACAATGCCGCCTTAAGTACAAGAATAGGGACTCTTCTTACAGTCGGTGCTTTAAACATTCCCTGTGAGACCAGTATTAGTTTCCGATACGCCACTGCAGGTTCAATGTATTCCTTGGATCTTCAAATTGACGATGATACACAGAAATCGGATAGGAATGAAATACAAAAGGCACAATGCCGCCTTAAGTACAAGAATAGAGACTCTTCTTACAGTCGGTGCTTTGAGCATTCCCTGTGAGACCAGTATTAGTTTCCGCTACACCTCTGCAGGTTCAGTTTATTCCTTGGACCTTCACATTGACGATGAAACACAGAAATCGCATCGGAATTAAATCCAAAACGCACAATGCTGGCATAAGTACAAGAATACAGACTCTACTTACAGTCGGTCTTTGAGCATTCCCTGTGAGACCAGTATTAGTTTCCGATACACCACTGCAGGTTCGGTTTATTCCTTGGACCTTCACATTGACGATGAAACACGAAATGGCATCGGAATTAAATCCAAAGGGCACAATGCCGCCTTAGGTACAAGAATAGAGACTCTTCTTACAGTCGATGCTTTGAGGATTCCCTGTGAGACCAGTAATATTATCCGATACACCACTGCAGGTTCAATCTATTCCTTGGACATACACATTGACGACGAAACACAGAGATTACATCGGAATTAAATACAAAAGGAACAATGCCGCCTTAAGTACAAGAATAAAAACGATTCTTACCGTCGATGCTTTGAGCATTCCCTGTAAGGCCATTATTAGTTTCCGATACATCACTGGAGGTTCAATTAATTCCTTGGACATTCACAATGACGATGAAACACTGAAATTACATCGGAATTAAATACAAAAGGCACAATGCCGCCTTAAGTACAAGAATAAAGACTCTACTTACAGTCGGTGTTTGAGCATTCCCTGTGAGACCAGTACTAGTTTCCGATACACCATTGCAGGTACAATGTATTCCCTGGACCTTCACATTGACGATGAAACACAGAAATGGCATCGGAAGTCAATACTAAAGGCACAATGCCCCCATAAGTACAAGAATAGAGACTCTTCATACAGTCGGAGCTTTGAGCATTCCCTGTGAGACCAGTAATAGTTTCCGCTACACCTCTGCAGGTTCAATGTATTCCTTGGACCTGCCCATTGACGATGAAACGCAGGAATCGCATCGGAATTAAATACAAAAGGCACAATGCCGCCTTAAGTACAAGAATAGAGACTCTTCTTACAGTCGGTGCTTTAAACATTCCCTGTGAGACCAGTAGTAGTTTCCGATACGCCACTGCAGGTTCAATGTATTCCTTGGATCTTCAAATTGACGATGATACACAGAAATCGGATAGGAATGAAATACAAAAAGCACAATGCCGCCTTAAGTACAAGAATAGAGACTCTTCTTACAGTCGGTGCTTTGAGCATTCCCTGTGAGACCAGTATTAGTTTCCGCTACACCTCTGCAGGTTCTGTTTATTCCTTGGACTTTCACATTGACGATGAAACACAGAAATGGCATCGGAATTAAATACAAAAGGCACAATGCCGCCTTAAGTACAGGAATAGAGACTCTTCTTATAGTCGGTACTTTGAGCATTCCCTGTGAGACCAGTATTAGTATCCGATACACCACTGCAGGTTCAATGTATTCCTTGGACCTTCACATTGACGATGAAACACAGAAATCGCATCGGAATTAAATCCAAAACGCACAATGCTGGCATAAGTACAAGAATACAGACTCTACTTACAGTCGGTGCTTTGAGCATTCCCTGTGAGACCAGTATTAGTTTCCGATACACCACTGCAGGTTCAATGTATTCCTTGGACCTTCACATTGACGATGAAATACAGAAATCGCATCGGAATCAAATACAAAAGGCACAATGCCGCCTAAAGTACAAGAATAGAGACTCTTCTTACAGTCGGTGCTTTGAGCATTCCCTGTGAGATTAGTAATAGTATCCGATACACCACTGCTGGTTCAATCTATTCCTTGGACATACACATTGACGATGAAACACTGAAATTACATAGGAATTAAATACAAAAGGAACAATGCCGCCTTAAGTACAAGAATAGAGACTCATCTTACCGTCGATGCTTTGAGCATTCCCTGTAAGGCCATTATTAGTTTCCGATACATCACTGGAGGTTCAATTAATTCCTTGGACATTCACAATGACGATGAAACACTGAAATTACATCGGAATTAAATACAAAAGGTACAATGCCGCCTTAAGTACAAGAATAGAGACTCTTCTTACCGTCGGTGCTTTGAGCATTCCCTGTGAGACCAGTATTAGTTTCCGCTACACCTCTGCACGTTCAGATTATTCCTTGGACCTTCACATTGACGATGAAACACAGAAATGGAATCGGAATTAAATACAAAAGGCACAATGCCGCCTTAGGTACAAGAATAGAGACTCTTCTTACAGTCGGTGCTTTGGGCATTCCCTGTGAGACCAGTATTAGTTTCCGCTACACCTCTGCAGGTTCAGTTTATTCCTTGGACCTTCACGTTGACGATGAAACACGGAAATCGCATCGCAATTAAATACAAAAGGCACAATGCCGCCTTAAGTACAAGAATAGAGACTCTTCTTACAGTCGGTGCTTTGAGCATTCCCTGTGAGACCAGTATCAGTTTCCGATAAACCACTGGAGGTTCAATGAATTCCTTGGGCATTCACATTGACGATGAAACACTGAAATTACATCGGAATTAAATACAAAGGGCACAATGCCGCCTTAAGTACTAGAATAGAGACTCTTCTTACAGTCGGTGCTTTGAGCATTCCCTGTGAGACCAGTAATAGTATTCGATACACCACTGTAGGTTCAATCTATTCCTTGGACATACACATTGACGATGAAACACAGAAATTACATCGGAATTAAATACAAAAGGAACAATGCCGCCTTAAGTACAAGAATAGAGACTCTTCTTACCGTCGGTGCTTTGAGCATTCCCTGTGAGACCAGTAATCGTATCCGATACACCACTGCAGGTTCAATGTATTCCTTGGACCTTCACATTGACGATGAAACATAGAAATCGCATCGGAATTAAATACAAAAGTCACAGTGCCGCCTTAAGTACAAGAATAGAGACTCTTCTTATAGTTGGAGCTTTGAGCATTCCCTGTGAGACCAGTAATAGTAACCGATACACCACTGTTGGTTCAATGTATTCCTTGGACTTTCACATTGACGATGAAACACAGAAATGGCATCGGAATTAAATACAAAAGGCACAATGCCGCCTTAAGTACAAGAATAGAGACTCTTCTTACAGTCGGTGCTTTGAGCATTCCCTGTGAGACCAGTAATAGTATTCGATACACCACTGCAGGTTCAATGTATTCCTTGGACCTTCACGTTGACGATGAAATACAGAGATCGCATCGGAATCAAATACAAAAGGCACAATGCCGCCTTAAGTACAAGAATAGAGGCTCTTCTTACAGTCGGTGCTTTGAGCATTCCCTGTGAGACCAGTATTAGTTTCCGCTACACCTCTGCAGGTTCAGTTTATTCCTTGGACCTTCACATTGACGATGAAACACAGAAATGGCATCGGAATTAAATACAAAAGGCACAATGCCGCCTTAAGTACAAGAATAGAGACTCTGCTTACAGTCGGTGCTTTGAGCATTCCCTGTGAGACCAGTAATAGTATCCGATACACCACTGCAGGTTCAATCAATTCCTTGGACATACACATTGACGATGAAACACAGAAATTACATCGGAATTAAATACAAAAGGAACAATGCCGCCTTAAGTACAAGAATAGAGACTCTTCATACCGTCTGTGCCTTGAGCATTCCGTGTGAGACCTGTATTAGTTTCCGATACATAACTGCAGGTTCAATCTATTCCTTTGACATACACATTGACGATGAAATACAGAAATTACATCGGAATTAAATACAAAAGGAACAATGCAGCCTTAAGTACAAGAATAGAGACTCTTCTTACCGTCGGTACTTTGAGCATTCCCTGTGAGACCACTACTAGTTTCCGCTACACCTCTGCAGGTTCAGTTGATTCCTTGGACCTTCACATTGACGTTGAAACACAGAAATGGCATCGGAATTAAATACAAAACGCACAATGCCACCTTAAGTACAAGAATAGAGACACTTATTACAGTCGGTGCTTTGAGCATTCCCTGTGAGACCAGTATTAGTTTCCGATACACCACTGCAGGTTCAATGTATTCCTTGGACCTTCACATTGACGATGAAACACAGAAATGGCATCGGAATTAAATCCAAAACGCACAATGCCGCCTTAAGTACAAGAATAGAGACTCTTCTTACAGTCGGTGCTTTGAGCATTCCCTGTGAGACCAGTAATAGTATCCGATACACCACTGCAGGTTCAATGTATTCCTTGGACACACACATTGACGATGAAACACAGAAATTACAACGGAATTAAATACAATAGGAACAACGCCGCCTTATGTACAAGAAAAGAGACTCATCTTACCGTCGGTGCTTTGAGCATTCCCTGTGAGACCAGTATTAGTTTCCGCTACACCTCTGCAGGTTCGGTTTATTCCTTGGACCTTCACATTGACGATGAAACACAGAAATGGCATCGGAATTAAATCCAAAGGGCACAATGCCGCCTTATGTACAAGAATAGAGACTCTTCTTACAGTCGGTGCTTTGAGCATTCCCTGCGAGACCAGTAATAGTATCCGATACACCACTGCAGGTTTAATCTATTCCTTGGACATACACATTGACGACGAAACACAGAGATTACATCGTAATTAAATACAAAAGGAACAATGCCGTCTTATATACAAGAATAAAAACCATTCTTACCGCCGGTGCTTTGAGAATTCCCTGTGAGACCAGTATTAGTTTCCGATACACCACTGGAGGTTCAATGAATTCCTTGGACCTTCACATTGACGATGAAACACTGAAATTACATCGCAAATAAATACAAAAGGCACAATGCCGCCTTAAGTACAAGAATAGAGACACTTCTTACAGTCGGTGCTTTGAGCATTCCCTGAGAGACAAGTATTAGTTTCCGATACACCACTGCAGGTTCAATGTATTCCTTGGACCTTCACATTGACGATAAAACACTGAAATTACATCGGAATTAAATACAAAAGGCACAATGCCGCCTTAAGTACAAGAATAGAGACTCTTCTTACAGTCGGTGCTTTGAGCATTCCCTGTGAGACAAGTATTAGTTTCCGCTACACCTCTGCAGGTTCAGTTTATTCCTTGGACCTTCACATTGACGATAAAACACAGAAATCGCATCGGAATTAAATACAAAAGGCACAATGCTGCCTTAAGTACAAGAATAGAGACTCTTCTTACAGTCGGTGCTTTGAGCATTCCCTGTGAGACCAGTATTAGTTTCCGCTACACCTCTGCAGGTTCAGTTTATTCCTTGGACCTTCACATTGACGATGAAACACAGAAATGGCATCGGAATTAAATACAAAAGGCACAATGCCGCCTTAAGTACAAGAATAGAGACTCTTCTTACAGTCGGTGCTTTGAGCATTCCCTGTGAGACCAGTATTAGTTTCCGATACACCACTGCAGGTTCAATGTATTCCCTGGACCTTCACATTGACGATGAAACACAGAAATGGCATCGGAAGTAAATACAAAAATCACAATGCCCCCATAAGTACAAGAATAGAGACTCTTCTTACAGTCGGTGCTTTGAGCATTCCCTGTGAGACCAGTAATAGTTTCCGCTACACCTCTGCAGGTTCAATGTATTCCTTGGACCTGCCCATTGACGATGAAACGCAGAAATCGCATCGGAATTAAATACAAAAGGCACAATGCCGCCTTAAGCACAAGAATAGAGGCTCTTCTTACAGTCGGTGCTTTAAACATTCCCTGTGAGACCAGTATTAGTTTCCGATACACCACTGCAGGTTCAATGTATTCCTTGGATCTTCAAATTGACGATGATACACAGAAATCGGATTGGAATTAAATACAAAAGGCACAATGCCGCCTTAAGTACAAGAATAGAGACTCTTCTTACAGTCGGTGCTTTGAGCATTCGCTGTGAGACCAGTATTAGATTCCGCTACACCTCTGCAGGTTCAGTTTATTCCTTGGACCTTCACATTGACGATGAAACACAGAAATGGCATCGGAATTAAATACAAAAGGCACAATGCCGCCTTAAGTACAAGAATAGAGACTCTTCTTACAGTCAGTGCTTTGAGCATTCCCTGTGAGACCAGTATTATTTTCCGAAACACCACTGCAGGTTCAATGTATTCCTTGGACCTTCACATTGACGATGAAACACAGAAATCGCATCGGAATTAAATCCAAAACGCACAATGCCGGCATAAGTACAAGAATACAGACTCTACTTACAGTCGGTGCTTTGAGCATTCCCTGTGAGACCAGTATTAGTTTCCGATACAGCACTGCAGGTTCAATGTATTCCTTGGACCTTCACATTGACGATGAAATACAGAAATCGCATCGGAATCAAATACAAAAGGCACAATGCCGCCTAAAGAACAAGAATAGAGACTCTTCTTACAGTCGGTGCTTTGAGCATTCCCTGTGAGATCAGTAATAGTGTCCGATACACCACTGCAGGTTCAATCTATTCCTTGGACATACACATTGACGATGAAACACTGAAATTACATAGGAATTAAATACAAAAGGAACAATGCCGCCTTAAGTACAAGAATAGAGACTCTTCTTACCGTCGGTGCTTTGAGCATTCCCTGTAAGACCATTATTAGTTTCCGATACACCACTGAAGGTTCAATTAATTCCTTGGACATTCACAATGACGATGAAACACTGAAATTACATCGGAATGAAATACAAAAGGTACAATGCCGCCTTAAGTACAAGAATAGAGACTCTTCTTACCGTCGGTGCTTTGAGCATTCCCTGTGAGACCAGTATTAGTTTCCGCTACACCTCTGCACGTTCAGTTTATTCCTTGGACCTACACATTGACGATGAAACACAGAAATGGCATCGGAATTAAATACAAAAGGCACAATGCGCCTTAAGTTCAAGAATAGAGACTCTTCTCACAGTCGGTGCTTTGAGCATTCCCTGTGAGACCAGTATTAGTTTCCGCTACACCTCTGCAGGTTCAGTTTATTCCTTGGGCCTTCACGTTGACGATGAAACACGGAAATCGCATCGGAATTAAATACAAAAGGCACAATGCCGCCTTAAGTACAAGAATAGAGACTCTTCTTACAGTCGGTGCTTTGAGCATTCCCTGTGAGACCAGTATTAGTTTCCGCTCCACCTCTGCAGTTCTAATTTATTCCTTGGACCTTTACATTGACGATGAAACTCAGAAATCGAATCGGAATTAAATACAAAAGGCACAATGCGGAACTAAGTACAAGAATAGAGAATCTTCTTACAGTCGGTGCTTCAAACATTCCCTGTGGGACCAGTATTAGTTTCCGATACGCCACTGCAGGTTCAATGTATTCCTTGGACCTTCAAATTGACGATGATACACAGAAATCGCATAGGAATTAAATACAAAAGGCACAAGGCCGCCTTAAGTACAAGAATAGAGACTCTTCTTACAGTCGGTGCTTTGAGCATTCCCTGTGAGACCAGTATTAGTGTCCGATACACCACTGCAGGTTCAATGATTTCCTTGGACCTTCACATTGACGATGAATCACTGAAATTACATCGGAATTAAATACAAAAGGCACAATGCCGCCTTAAGTACAAGAAAGAGACTCTTCTTACAGTCGGTGCTGTGAGCATTCCCTGTGAGACCAGTAATAGTATCCGATACACCACTGCAGGTTCAATCTATTCCTTGGACATACACATTGACGATGTAACACAGAAATTACATCGGAATTAAATACAAAAGGAACAATGCCGCCTTAAGTACAAGAATAGAGACTCTTCATACCGTCGGTGCTTTGAGCATTCCCTGTGAGACCAGTATTAGATTCCGATACACCACTGGAGGTTCAATGAATTCCTTGGACCTTCACATTGACGATGAAACACTGAAATTACATAGGAATTAAATACAAAAGGCACAATGCCGCCTTAAGTACAAGAATATAGACACTCATTACAGTCAGTGCTTTAAGCATTTCCTGTGAGAAGAGTAATAGTATCCGATACACCACTGCAGGTTCTATGTATTCCTTGGACCTTCACATTGACGATGAAACATAGAAATCGCATCGGAATTAAATACAAAAGGCACAATGCCGCCTTAAGTACAAGAATAGAGACTCTTCTTACAGTCGGTGCTTTGAGCATTCCCTGTGAGACCAGTAATAGTATCCGATACACCACTGCAGGTTCATTCTATTCCTTGGACATACACATTGACGATGAAACACAGAAATTACATCGGAATTAAATACAAAAGGAACAATGCCGCCTTATGTACAAGAATAGAGACTCTTCTTACCGTCGGTGCTTTGAGCATTCCCTGTGAGACCAGTATTAGTTTCCGATACACCACTGGAGGTTCGATGAATTCCTTGGACATTCACATTGACGATGAAACACTGAAATTACATCGGAATTAAATGCAAACGGCACAATGCCGCCTTAAGTACAAGAATAGATACTCTTCTTACAGTCGGTGCTTTGAGCATTCCCTGTGAGACCAGTAATAGTATTCGATACACCACTGCAGGTTCATTCTATTCCTTGGACATACACATTGACAATGAAACACAGATATTACATCGGAATTAAATACAAAAGAAGATTGCAGCCTTAAGTACAAGAATAGAGACTCTTCTTACCGTCGGTGCTTTGAGCATTCCCTGTGAGACCAGTAATAGTATCCGATACACCACTGCAGGTTCAATGTATTCCTTGGACCTTCACATTGACAATGAAACACAGAAATCGCATCGGAATTAAATCCAAAACGCACAATTCCGGCATAAGTACAAGAATACAGACTCTACTTACAGTCGGTGCTTTGAGCATTCCCTGTGAGACCAGTATTAATTTCCGATACACCACTGCAGGTTCAATGTATTCCTTGGACCTTCACATTGACGATGAAATACAGAAATCGCATCGGAATCAAATACAAAAGGCACAATGCCGCCTAAAGTACAAGAATAGAGACTCTTCTTACAGTCGGTGCTTTGAGCATTCCCTGTGAGACCAGTAATAGTATCCGATACACCACTGCAGGTTCATTCTATTCCTTGGACATACACATTGACGATGAAACACAGAAATTACATCGGAATTAAATACAAAAGGAACAATGCCGCCTTTTGTACAAGAATAGAGACTCTTCTTACCGTCGGTGCTTTGAGCATTCCCTGTGAGACCAGTATTAGTTTCCGATACACCACTGGAGGTTCAATGAATTCCTTGGACATTCACATTGACGATGAAACACTGAAATTACATCGGAATTAAATACAAACGGCACAATGCCGCCTTAAGTACAAGAATAGAGACTCTTCTTACAGTCGGTGCTTTGAGCATTCCCTGTGAGACCAGTAATAGTATTCGATACACCACTGCAGGTTCAATCTATTCCTTGGACATACACATTGACAATGAAACACAGATATTACATCGGAATTAAATACAAAAGAAGATTGCAGCCTTAAGTACAAGAATAGAGACTCTTCTTACCGTCGGTGCTTTGAGCATTCCCTGTGAGACCAGTAATAGTATCCGATACACCACTGCAGGTTCAATGTATTCCTTGGACCTTCACATTGACAATGAAACACAGAAATCGCATCGGAATTAAATCCAAAACGCACAATTCCGGCATAAGTACAAGAATACAGACTCTACTTACAGTCGGTGCTTTGAGCATTCCCTGTGAGACCAGTATTAATTTCCGATACACCACTGCAGGTTCAATGTATTCCTTGGACCTTCACATTGACGATGAAATACAGAAATCGCATCGGAATCAAATACAAAAGGCACAATGCCGCCTAAAGTACAAGAATAGAGACTCTTCTTACAGTCGGTGCTTTGAGCATTCCCTGTGAGATCAGTAATAGTATCCGATACACCACTGCAGGTTAAATCTATTCCTTGGACATACACATTGGCGATGAAACACTGAAATTACATAGGAATTAAATACAAAAGGAACAATGCCGCCTTAAGTACAAGAATAGAGACTCTTCTAACCGTCGGTGCTTTGAGCATTCCCTGTAAGACCATTATTAGTTTCCGATACACCACTGAAGGTTCAATTAATTCCTTGGACATTCACAATGACGATGAAACACTGAAATTACATCGGAATTAAATACAAAAGGTACAATGCCGCCTTAAGTACAAGAATAGAGACTCTTCTTACCGTCGGTGCTTTGTGCATTCCCTGTGAGACCAGTATTAGTTTCCGCTACACCTCTGCAGTTCTAATTTATACCTTGGACCTTTACATTGACGATGAAACGCAGAAATCGAATCGGAATTAAATACAAAAGGCACAATGCGGCCTTAAGTACAAGAATAGAGAATCTTCTTACAGTCGGTGCTTTAAACATTCCCTGTGGGACCAGTATTAGTTTCCGATACGCCACTACAGGTTCAAAGTATTCCTTGGACCTTCAAATTGACGATGATACACAGAAATCGCATAGGAATTAAACACAAAAGGTACAAGGCCGCCTTAAGTACAAGAATAGAGACTCTTCTTACAGTCGGTGCTTTGAGCATTCCCTGTGAGACCAGTATTAGTTTCCGCTGCACCTCTGCAGTTTCAGTTTATTTTTTGGACCTTCACATTGATGATGAAACACAGAAATCGCATCGGAATTAAGTACAAATGGCACAATGCTGCCTTAAGTACAAGAATAGAGACTCTTCTTACAGTCGGTGCTTTGAGCATTCCCTGTGAGACCAGTATTAGTTTCCGCTACACCTCTGCAGGTTCAGTTTATTCCTTGGACCTTCACGTTGACGATGAAACACGGAAATCGCATCGCAATTAAATACAAAAGGCACAATGCCGCCTTAAGTATAAGAATAGAGACTCTTCTTACAGTCGGTGCTTTGAGCATTCCCTGTGAGACCAGTATTAGTTTCCGCTACACCTCTGCAGTTTTAATTTTTTTCCTTGGACCTTCACATTGACGATGAAACGCAGAAATCGCATCGGAATTAAATACAAAAGGCACAATGCGGCCTTAAGTACAAGAATAGAGACTCTTCTTACAGTCGGTGCTTTGAGCATTCCCTGTGAGACCAGTATTAGTTTCCGATACACCACTGCAGGTTCAATGTATTCCCTGGACCTTCACATTGACGATGAAACACAGAAATTGCATCGGAAGTAAATACAAAAATCACAATGCCCCCATAAGTACAAGAATAGAGACTCTTCTTACAGTCGGTGCTTTGAGCATTCCCTGTGAGACCAGTAATAGTTTTCGCTACACCTCTGCAGGTTCAATGTATTTCTTGGACCTGCCCATTGACGATGAAACGCAGAAATCGCATCGGAATTAAATACAAAAGGCACAATGCCGCCTTAAGTACAAGAATAGAGACTCTTCTTACAGTCGGTGCTTTAAACATTCCCTGTGAGACCAGTATTAGTTTCCGATACAGCACTGCAGGTTCAATGTATTCCTTGGATCTTCAAATTGACGATGACACACAGAAATCGGATAGGAATGAAATACAAAAGGCACAGTGCCGCCTTAAGTACAAGAATAGAGACTCTTCTTACAGTCGGTGCTTTGAGCATTCCCTGTGAGACCAGTATTAGTTTCCGCTACACCTCTGCAGGTTCAGTTTATTCCTTGGACCTTCACATTGCCGATGAAACACAGAAATGGCATCGGAATTAAATACAAAAGGCACAATGCCGCCTTAAGTACAAGAATAGAGACTCTTCTTACAGTCGGTGCTTTGAGCATTCCCTGTGAGACCAGTAATATTTTCCGATACACCACTGCAGGTTCAATGTATTCCTTGGACCTTCACATTGACGATGAAACACAGAAATCGCATCGAAATTAAATCCAAAACGCACAATGCCGGCATAAGTACAAGAATACAGACTCTACTTACAGTCGGTGCTTTGAGCATTCCCTGTGAGACCAGTATTAGTTTCCGATACACCACTGCAGGTTCAATGTATTCCTTGGACCTTCACATTGACGATGAAATACAGAAATCGCATCGGAATCAAATACAAAAGGCACAATGCCGCCTAAAGTACAAGAATAGAGACTCTTCTTACAGTCGGTGCTTTGAGCATTCCCTGTGAGATCAGTAATAGTATCCGATACACCACTGCAGGTTCAATCTATTCCTTGGACATACACATTGACGATGAAACACTGAAATTACATAGGAATTAAATACAAAAGGAACAATGCCGCCTTAAGTACAAGAATAGAGACTCTTCTTACCGTCGGTGCTTTGAGCATTCCCTGTAAGACCATTATTAGTTTCCGATACACCACTGAAGGTTCAATTAATTCCTTGGACATTCACAATGACGATGAAACACTGAAATTACATCGGAATTAAATACAAAAGGTACAATGCCGCCTTATGTACAAGAATAGAGACTCTTCTTACCATCGGTGCTTTGAGCATTCCCTGTGAGACCAGTATTAGTTTCCGCTACACCTCTGCACGGTTAGTTTATTCCTTGGACCTACACATTGACGATGAAACACAGAAATGGCATCGGAATTAAATACAAAAGGCACAATGCGCCTTAAGTACAAGAATAGAGACTCTTCTTACAGTCGGTGCTTTGAGCATTCCCTGTGAGACCAGTATTAGTTTCCGCTACACCTCTGCAGGTTCAGTTTATTCCTTGGACCTTCACGTTGACGATGAAACACGGAAATCGCATCGGAATTAAATACAAAAGGCACAATGCCGCCTTAAGTACAAGAATATAGACACTTCTTACAGTCGGTGTTTTAAGCATTCCCTGTGAGAAGAGTAATAGTATCCGATACACCACTGCAGGTTCAATGTATTCCTTGGACCTTCACATTGACGATGAAACATAGAAATCGCATCGAAATTAAATACAAAAGGCACAATGCCGCCTTGAGTACAAGAATAGAGACTCTTCTTACAGTCGGTGCCTTGAGCATTCCCTGTGAGACCAGTAATAGTATCCGATACACCACTGCAGGTTCATTCAATTCCTTGGACATACACATTGACGATGAAACACAGAAATTACAACGGAATTAAATACAAAAGGAACAATGCCGCCTTAAGTACAAGAATAGAGACTCTTCTTACCGTCGGTGCTTTGAGCATTCCCTGTGAGACCAGTATTAGTTTCCGATACACCACTGGAGGTTCAATAAATTCCTTGGACATTCACATTGACGATGAAACACTGAAATTACATCGGAATTAAATACAAACGGCACAATGCCGCCTTAAGTACAAGAATAGAGACTCTTCTTACAGTCGGTGCTTTGAGCATTCCCTGTGAGACCAGTAATAGTATTCGATACACCACTGCAGGTTCAATCTATTCCTTGGACATACACATTGACAATGAAACACAGAAATTACATCGGAATTAAATACAAAAGGAACAATGCCGCCTTAAGTACAAGAATAGAGACTCTTCTTACCGTCGGTGCTTTGAGCATTCCCTGTGAGACCAGTAATAGTATCCGATACACCACTGCAGGTTCAATGTATTCCTTGGACCTTCACATTGACGATGAAACATAGAAATCGCATCGGAATTAAATACAAAAGGCACAATGCCGCCTTAAGTACAAGATTAGAGACTCCTCTTACTGTCGGAGCTTTGAGCATTCCCTGTGAGACCAGTAATAGTAACCGATACACCACTGCTGGTTCAATGTATTCCTTGGACTTTCACATTGACGATGAAACCCAGAAATGGCATCGGAATTAAATACAAAAGGCACAATGCCGCCTTAAGTACAAGAATAGAGACTCTTCTTACAGTCGGTGCTTTGAGAATTCCCTGTGAGACCAGTATTAGTTTCCGCTACACCCCTGCAGGTTCAGTTTATTCCTTGGACCTTCACATTGACGATGAAACACAAAAATGGCATCGGAATTAAATACAAAAGGCACAATGCCGCCTTAAGTACAAGAATAGTGACTCTTCTTGCAGTCGGTGCTTTGAGCATTCCCTGTGAGACCAGTAATAGTATCCGATACACCACTGCAGGTTCAATCTATTCCTTGGACATACACATTGACGATGAAACACAGAAATTACATCGCAATTAAATACAAAAGGAACAATGCCGCCTTAAGTACAAGAATAGAGACTCTTCTTACAGTCGGTGCTTTGAGCATTCCCTGTGAGACCAGTATTAGTTTCCGCTACACCTCTGCAGGTTCAGATTTTTCCTTGGACCATCACATTGACGATGAAACACAGAAATGGCATCGGAATTAAATACAAAAGGCACAATTCCGCCTTAAGTACAAGAATAGAGACTCTTCTTACAGTCGGTGCTTTGAGCATTCCCTGTGAGACCAGTAATAGTATCCGATACACCACTGCAGGTTCAATGTATTCCTTGGACTTTCACGTTGACGATGAAACACAGAGATCGCATCGGAATCAAATACAAAAGGCACAATGCCGCCTGAAGTACAAGAATAGAGACTCTTCTTACAGTCGGTGCTTTGAGCATTCCCTGTGAGACCAGTAATAGTATCCGATACACCACTGCAGGTTCATTCTATTCCTTGGACATACACATTGACGATGAAACACAGAAATTACATCGGAATTAAATACAAAAGGAACAATGCCGCCTTTAGTACAAGAATAGAGACTCTTCATACCGTCGGTGCTTTGAGCATTCCGTGTGAGACCAGTATTAGTTTCCGATACACCACTGCAGGTTCAATCTATTCCTTTGACATACAGATTGACGATGAAATACAGAAATTACATCGGAATTAAATACAAAAGGAACAATGCAGCCTTAAGTACAAGAATAGAGACTCTTCTTACCGTCGGTGCTTTGAGCATTCCTTGTGAGACCACTATTAGTTTCCGCTACACCTCTGCAGGTTCAGTTTATTCCTTGGACCTTCACATTGACGATGAAACACAGAAATGGCATCGGAATTAAATACAAAACGCACAATGCCGCCTTAAGTACAAGAATAGAGACTCTTATTACAGTCGGTGCTTTGAGCATTCCCTGTGAGACCAGTATTAGTTTCCGATACACCACTGCAGGTTCAATGTATTCCTTGGACCTTCAAATTGACGATGAAACACAGAAATGGCATCGGAATTAAATCCAAAACGCACAATGACGCCTTAAGTACAAGAATAGAGACTCTTCTTACAGTCGGTGCTTTGAGCATTCCCTGTGAGACCAGTAATAGTATCCGATACACCACTGCAGGTTCAATCTATTCCTTGGACACACTCATTGACGATGAAACACAGAAATTACATCGGAATTAAATACAAAAGGAACAACGCCGCCTTAAGTACAAGAATAGAGACTCTTCTTACAGTCGGTGGTTTGAGCATTCCCTGTGAGACCAGTATTAGTTTCCGCTACACCTCTGCAGGTTCGGTTTATTCCTTGTACCTTCACATTGACGATGAAACACAGAACTGGCATCGGAATTAAATCCAAACGGCACAATGCCGCCTTAGGTACAAGAATAGAGACTCTTCTTACAGTCGGTGCTTTGAGCATTCCCTGTGAGACCAGTAATAGTATCCGATACACCACTGTAGGTTCAATCTATTTCTTGGACATACACATTGACGACGAAACACAGAGATTACATCGGAATTAAATACAAAAGGAACAATGCCGCCATAAGTACAAGAATAAAAACCATTCTTACCGTCGGTGTTTTGAGAATTCCCTGTGAGACCAGTATTAGTTTCCGATACACCACTGGAGGTTCAATGAATTCCTTGGACCTTCACATTGACGATGAAACACTGAAATTACATCGGAATTAAATACAAAAGGCACAATGCCGCCCTAAGTACAAGAAAGAGACTCTTCTTACAGTCGGTGCTGTGAGCATTCCCTGTGAGACCAGTAATAGTATCCGATACACCACTGCAGTTTCTATCTATTCCTTGGACATACACATTGACGATGAAACACAGAAATTACATCGGAATTAAATACAAAAGGTACAATGCCGCCTTAAGTACAAGAATTGAGACTCTTCTTACCGTCGGTGCTTTGAGCATTCCCTGTGAGACCAGTATTAGTTTCCGATACACCACTGGAGGTTCAATGAATTCCTTGGACCTTCACATTGACGATGAAACACTGAAATTACGTCGGAATTAAATACAAAAGGCACAATGCTGCCTTAAGTACAAGAATAGAGACTCTTCTTACAGTCGGTGCTTTGAGCATTCCCTGTGAGACAAGTATTAGTTTCCGGTACACCACTGCAGGTTCAATGTATTCCTTGGACCTTCACATTGACGATGAAACACAGAAATGGCGTCGGAATTAAATCCAAAACGCACAATGCCGCCTTAAGTACAAGAATAGAGACTCTTCTTACCGTCAAAGATTTGAGCATTCCCTGTGAGACCAGAACTAGTTTCCGCTACACCTCTGCGGGTTCAGTTTATTCCTTGGACCTTCACATTGACGATGAAACACAGAAATCGCATCGGAATTAAATACAAAAAGCACAATGCCGCCTTATGTACAAGAATAGAGACTCTTCTTACAGTCGGTGGTTAGAGCATTCCCTGTGAGACCAGTAATAGTATCCGATACACCACTGCAGGGTCATTCTATTCCTTGGACATACACATTGACGATGAAACACAGAAATTACATCGGAATTAAATACAAAAGGAACATTGCCGCCTTAAGTACAAGAATAGAGACTCTTCTTACCGTTGGTGCTTTGAGCATTCCCTGTGAGACCAGTATTAGTTTCCGATACACCACTGGAGGTTCAATGAATTCCTTGGACATTCACATTGACGATGAAACACTGAAATTACATCGGAATTAAATACAAAAGGCACAATGCCGCCTTATGTACAAGAATACAGATTCTTCTTACCGTCGGTGCTTTGAGCATTCCCTGTGAGACCAGTATTAGTTTCCGCTACACCTCTGCAGGTTCAGTTTATTCCTTGGACCTTCACATTGACGATGAAACACAGAAATCGCTTCGGAATTAAATACAAAAGGCACAATGCCGCCTTAAGTACAAGAATAGAGACTCTTCTTACAGTCGGTGCTTTGAGCATTCCCTGTGAGACCAGTATTAGATTCCGATACACCACTGGAGGTTCAATGTATTCCCTGGACCTTCACATTGACGATGAAACACAGAAATGGCATCGGAAGTAAATACAAAAGGCACAATGCCCCCATAAGTACAAGAATTGAGACTCTTCTTACAGTCGGTGCTTTGAGCATTCCCTGTGAGACCAGTAATAGTTTCCGCTACACCTCTGCAGGTTTAATGTATTCCTTTGACCTTCACATTGACGTTGAAACATAGAAATCGCATCGGAATTAAATACAAAAGGCACAATGCCGCCTTAAGTACAAGAATAGAGACTCTTCTTACAGTCGGTGCTTTGAGCATTCCCTGTGAGACCAGTATTATTTTCCGATACACCACTGCAGGTTCAATGTATTCCTTGGACCTCCACATTGACGATGAAACACAGAAATCGCATCGGAATTGAATCCAAAACGCACAATGCCGGCATATGTACAAGAATACAGACTCTACTTACAGTCGGTGCTTTGAGCATTCCCTGTGAGACCAGTATTAGTTTCCGATACACCACTGCAGGTTCAATGTATTCCTTGGACCTTCACATTGACGATGAAATACAGAAATCGCATCGGAATCAAATACAAATGGCACAATGCCGCCTAAAGTACAAGAATAGAGACACTTCTTACAGTCGGTGCTTTGAGCATTCCCTGTGAGATCAGTAATAGTATCCGATACACCACTGCAGGTTCAATCTATTCCTTGGACATACACATTGACGATGAAACACTGAAATTACATGGGAATTAATTACAAAAGGAACAATGCCACCTTAAGTACAAGAATAGAGACTCTTCTTACCGTCGGTGCTTTGAGCATTCCCTGTAAGACCATTATTAGTTTCCGATACACCAATGGAGGTTCAATTAATTCCTTGGACATTCACAATGACGATGAAACACTGAAATTACATCGGAATTAAATACAAAAGGTACAATGCCGCCTTAAGTACAAGAATAGAGACTCTTCTTTTCGTCGGTGCTTTGAGCATTCCCTGTGAGACCAGTATTAGTTTCCGCTACACCTCTGCACGTTCGGTTTATTCCTTGGACCTTCACATTGACGATGAAACACAGAAATGGCATCGGAATTAAATACAAAAGGCACAATGCCGCCTTACGTACAAGAATAGAGACTCTTCTTACAGTCGGTGCTTTGAGCATTCCATGTGAGACCAGTATTAGTTTCCGCTACACCTCTGCAGGTTCAGTTTATTCCTTGGACCTTCACGTTGACGATGAAACACGGAAATCGCATCGCAATTAAATACAATAGGCACAATGCCGCCTTAAGTATAAGAATAGAGACTCTTCTTACAGTCGGTGCTTTGAGCATTCCCTGTGAGACCAGTATTAGTTTCCGCTACACCTCTGCAGTTTTAATTTTTTTCCTTGGACCTTCTCATTGACGATGAAACGCAGAAATCGCATCGGAATTAAATACAAAAGGCACAATGCGGCCTTAAGTACAGGAATAGAGACTCTTCTTACAGTCGGTGCTTTTAGCATTCCCTGTGAGACCAATATAAGTTTCCGATACACCACTGCATTTACAATGTATTCATTGGTCCTTCAAATTGACGATGATACACAGAAATCGCATCGGAATTAAGTACAAAAGGCACAATGCCGCCTTAAGTATGAGAATAGAGACTCTTCTTACAGTCGGCGCTTTGAGCATTCCCTGTGAGACCAGTAATAGTATCCGATACACCACTGCAGGTTCAATGTATTCCCTGGACCTTCGCATTGACGATGAAACACAGAAATGGCATCGGAATTAAATACAAAAGGCACAATGCCGCCTTCAGTACAAGAATAGAGCCTCTTTTTACAGTCGGTGCTTTGAGCACTCCCTGTGAGACCAGTAATAGTATCCGATACACCACTGCAGGTTCAATCTATTCCTTGGACATACACAATGACGACGAAACACAGAGATTGCATCGGAATTAAATACAAAAGGAATAATGCCGCCTTAAGTACAAGAATAAAAACCATTCTTACCGTCGGTGCTTTGAGAATTCCCTGTGAGACCAGTATTAGTTTCCGATACACCACTGGAGGTTCAATGAATTCCTTGGACCTTCACATTGACGATGAAACACTGAAATTACATCGGAATTAAATACAAAAGGCACAATGCCGCCTTAAGTACAAGAAAGAGACTCTTCTTACAGTCGGTGCTGTGAGCATTCCCTGGGAGACCAGTAATAGTATCCGATACACCACTGCAGGTTCAATCTATTCCTTGGACATACACATTGACGATGAAACACAGTAATTTCATCGGAATTAAATACAAAAGGAACAATGCCGCCTTAAGTACAAGAATAGAGACTCTTCTTACCGTCGGTGCTTTGAGCATTCCCTGTGCGACCAGTATTAGTTTCCGATACACCACTGGAGGTTCAATGAATTCCTTGGACCTTCCCATTGACGATGAAACACTGAAATTACATCGGAATTAAATACAAAAGGCACAATGCCGCCTTAAGTACAAGAATAGAGACTCTTCTTACCGTCGGTGCTTTGAGCATTCCCTGTGAGACCAGTATTAGTTTCCGCTACACCACCGCGGGTTCAGTTTATTCCTTGGACCTTCACATTGACGATGAAACACAGAAATCGCATCGGAATTAAATACAAAAGGCACAATGCCGCCTTAAGTACAAGAATAGAGACTCTTCTTACAGTCGGTGGTTAGAGCATTCCCTGTGAGACCAGTAATAGTATCCGATACACCACTGCAGGTTCATTCTATTCCTTGGACATACACATTGACGTGAAACACAGAAATTACATCGGAATTAAATACAAAAGGAACAATGCAGCCTTAAGTACAAGAATAGAGACTCTTCTTACCGTCGGTGCTTTGAGCATTCCCTGTGAGACCACTATTAGTTTCCGATACACCACTGGAGGTTCAATGAATTCCTTGGACATTCACATTGACGATGAAACACTGAAATTACATCGGAATTAAATACAAACGGCACAATGCCGCCTTAAGTACAAGAATAGAGACTCTTCTTACATTCGGTGCTTTGAGCATTCCCTGTGAGACCAGTAATAGTATTCGATACACCACTGCAGGTTCAATCTATTCCTTGGACATACACATTGACGATGAAACACAGAAATTACATCGGAATTAAATACAAAAGGAACAATGCCGCCTTTAGTAAAAGAATAGAGACTCTTCTTACCGTCGGTGCTTTGAGCATTCCCTGTGTGACTAGTAATACTATCCGATACACCACTGCAGGTTCAGTGTATTCCTTGGACCTTCACATTGACGATGAAACATAGAAATCGCATCGGAATTAAATACAAAAGGCACAATGCCGCCTTAAGTACAAGAATAGAGACTCTTCTTACAGTCGGAGCTTTGAGCATTCCCTGTGAGACCAGTAATAGTAACCGATACACCACTGCTGGATCAATGTATTCCTTGGACTTTCACATTGACGATGGAACACAGAAATGGCATCGGAATTAAATACAAAAGGCACAATGCCGCCTTAAGTACAAGAATAGTGACTCTTCTTACAGTCGGTGATTTGAGAATTCCCTGTGAGACCAGTATTAGTTTCCGCTAAACCCCTGCAGGTTCAGTTTATTCCTTGGACCTTCACATTGACGATGAAACACAAAAATGGCATCGGAATTAAATACAAAAGGCACAATGCCGCCTTAAGTACAAGAATAGAGACTCTTCTTACCGTCGGTGCTTTGAGCATTCCCTGTGAGACCAGTAATAGTATCCGATACACCACTGCAGATTCAATGTATTCCTTGGATCTACAAATTGACGATGATACACAGAAATGGGATAGGAATGAAATACAAAAGGCACAATGCGGCCTTAAGTACAAGAATAGAGACTCTTCTTACAGTCGGTGCTTTGAGCATTCCCTGTGAGACCAGTATTAGTTTCCGATACACCACCGCAGGTTCAATGTATTCCTTGGACCTTCACATTGACGATGAAACATAGAAATCGCATCGGAATTAAATACAAAAGGCACAATGCCGCCTTAAGTACAAGAATAGAGACTCTTCTTACAGTCGGTGCTTTGAGCATTCACTGTGAGACCAGTATTAGTTTCCGCTACACCTCTGCAGGTTCAGTTTATTCCTTGGACCTTCACATTGACGATGAAACACAGAAATGGCATCGGAATTAAATACAAAAGGCACAATGCCGCCTTAAGTACAAGAATAGAGACTCTTCTTACAGTCGGTGCTTTGAGCATTCCCTGTGAGACCAGTATTATTTTCCGATACGCCACTGTAGGTTCAATGTATTCCTTGGACCTCCACATTGACGATGAAACACAGAAATCGCATCGGAATTAAATCCAAAACGCACAATGCCGGCATATGTACAAGAATACAGACTCTACTTACAGTCGGTGCTTTGAGCATTCCCTGTGAGACCAGTATTAGTTTCCGATACACCACTGCAGGTTCAATGTATTCCTTGGACCTTCACATTGACGATGAAATACAGAAATCGCAACGGAATCAAATACAAATGGCACAATGCCGCCTAAAGTACAAGAATAGAGACTCTTCTTACAGTCGGTGCTTTGAGCATTCCCTGTGAGATCAGTAATAGTATCCGATACACCACTGCAGGTTCAATCTATTCCTTGGACATACACATTGACGATGAAACACTGAAATTACATGGGAATTAATTACAAAAGGAACAATGCCGCCTTAAGTACAAGAATAGAGACTCTTCTTACCGTCGGTGCTTTGAGCATTCCCTGTAAGACCATTATTAGTTTCCGATACACCAATGGAAGTTCACTTAATTCCTTGGACATTCACAATGATGATGAAACACTGAAATTACATCGGAATTAAATACAAAAGGTACAATGCCACCTTAAGTACAAGAATAGAGACTCTTCTTTCCGTCGGTGCTTTGAGCATTCCCTGTGAGACCAGTATTAGTTTCCGCTACACCTCTGCACGTTCAGTTTATTCCTTGGACCTTCACATTGACGATGAAACACAGAAATGGCATCGGAATTAAATACAAAAGGCACAATGCCGCCTTAAGTACAAGAATAGAGACTCTTCTTACAGTCGGTGCTTTGAGCATTCCCTGTGAGACCAGTATTAGTTTCCGCTACACCTCTGCAGGTTCAGTTTATTCCTTGGACCTTCACGTTGACGATGAAACACGGAAATCGCATCGCAATTAAATACAAAAGGCACAATGCCGCCTTAAGTATAAGAATAGAGACTCTTCTTACAGTCGGTGCTTTGAGCATTCCCTGTGAGACCAGTATTAGTTTCCGCTACACCTCTGCAGTTTTAATTTTTTTCCTTGGACCTTCACATTGACGATGAAACGCAGAAATCGCATCGGAATTAAATACAAAAGGCACAATGCGGCCTTAAGTACAAGAATAGAGACTCTTCTTACAGTCGGTGCTTTTAGCATTCCCTGTGAGACCAGTATAAGTTTCCGATACACCACTGCATTTACAATGTATTCATTGGTCCTTCAAATTGACGATGATACACAGAAATCGCATCGGAATTAAGTACAAAAGGCACAATGCCGCCTTAAGTATGAGAATAGAGACTCTTCTTACAGTCGGTGCTTTGAGCATTTCCTGTAAGACCAGTAATAGTATCCGATACACCACTGCAGGTTCAATGTATTCCCTGGACCTTCGCATTGACGATGAAACACAGAAATGGCATCGGAATTAAATACAAAAGGCACAATGCCGCCTTAAGTACAAGAAAGAGACTCTTCTTACAGTCGGTGCTGTGAGCATTCCCTGGGAGACCAGTAATAGTATCCGATACACCACTGCAGGTTCAATCTATTCCTTGGACATACACATTGACGATGAAACACAGTAATTTCATCGGAATTAAATACAAAAGGAACAATGCCGCCTTAAGTACAAGTATAGAGACTCTTCTTACCGTCGGTGCTTTGAGCATTCCCTGTGCGACCAGTATTAGTTTCCGATACACCACTGGAGGTTCAATGAATTCCTTGGACCTTCCCATTGACGATGAAACACTGAAATTACATCGGAATTAAATACAAAAGGCACAATGCCGCCTTAAGTACAAGAATAGAGACTCTTCTTATCGTCGGTGCTTTGAGCATTCCCTGTGAGACCAGTATTAGTTTCCGCTACACCACCGCGGGTTCAGTTTATTCCTTGGACCTTCACATTGACGATGAAACACAGAAATCGCATCGGAATTAAATACAAAAGGCACAATGCCGCCTTAAGTACAAGAATAGAGACTCTTCTTACAGTCGGTGGTTAGAGCATTCCCTGTGAGACCAGTAATAGTATCCGATACACCACTGCAGGTTCATTCTATTCCTTGGACATACACATTGACGTGAAACACAGAAATTACATCGGAATTAAATACAAAAGGAACAATCCAGCCTTAAGTACAAGAATAGAGACTCTTCTTACCGTCGGTGCTTTGAGCATTCCCTGTGAGACCAGTATTAGTTTCCGATACACCACTGGAGGTTCAATGAATTCCTTGGACATTCAAATTGACGATGAAACACTGAAATTACATCGGAATTAAATACAAACGGCACAATGCCGCCTTAAGTACAAGAATAGAGACTCTTCTTACATTCGGTGCTTTGAGCATTCCCTGTGAGACCAGTAATAGTATTCGATACACCACTGCAGGTTCAATCTATTCCTTGGACATACACATTGACGATGAAACACAGAAATTACATCGGAATTAAATACAAAAGGAACAATGCCGCCTTTAGTAAAAGAATAGAGACTCTTCTTACCGTCGGTGCTTTGAGCATTCCCTGTGTGACTAGTAATACTATCCGATACACCACTGCAGGTTCAATGTATTCCTTGGACCTTCACATTGACGATGAAACATAGAAATCGCATCGGAATTAAATACAAAAGGCACAATGCCGCCTTAAGTACAAGAATAGAGACTCTTCTTACAGTCGGAGCTTTGAGCATTCCCTGTGAGACCAGTAATAGTAACCGATACACCACTGCTGGATCAATGTAATCCTTGGACTTTCACATTGACGATGGAACACAGAAATGGCATCGGAATTAAATACAAGAGGCACAATGCCGCCTTAAGTACAAGAATAGTGACTCTTCTTACAGTCGGTGATTTGAGAATTCCCTGTGAGACCAGTATTAGTTTCCGCTAAACCCCTGCAGGTTCAGTTTATTCCTTGGACCTTCACATTGACGATGAAACACAAAAATGGCATCGGAATTAAATACAAAAGGCACAATGCCGCCTTAAGTACAAGAATAGAGACTCTTCTTACCGTCGGTGCTTTGAGCATTCCCTGTGAGACCAGTAATAGTATCCGATACACCACTGCAGGTTCAATGTATTCCTTGGATCTACAAATTGACGATGATACACAGAAATCGGATAGGAATGAAATACAAAAGGCACAATGCCGCCTTAAGTACAAGAATAGAGACACTTCTTACAGTCGGTGCTTTGAGCATTCCCTGTGAGACCAGTATTAGTTTCCGATACACCACCGCAGGTTCAATGTATTCCTTGGACCTTCACATTGACGATGAAACATAGAAATCGCATCGGAATTAAATACAAAAGGCACAATGCCGCCTTAAGTACAAGAATAGAGACTCTTCTTACAGTCGGTGCTTTGAGCATTCACTGTGAGACCAGTATTAGTTTCCGCTACACCTCTGCAGGTTCAGTTTATTCCTTGGACCTTCACATTGACGATGAAACACAAAAATTACATCGGAATTAAATACAAAAGGCACAATGCCGCCTTAAGTACAAGAATAGAGACTCTTCTTACCGTCGGTGCTTTGAGCATTCCCTGTGAGACCAGTATTAGTTTCCGCTACACCACCGCGGGTTCAGTTTATTCCTTGGACCTTCACATTGACGAAGAAACACAGAAATCGCATCGGAATTAAATACAAAAGGCACAATGCCGCCTTAAGTACAAGAATAGAGACTCTTCTTACAGTCGGTGGTTAGAGCATTCCCTGTGAGACCAGTAATAGTATCCGATACACCACTGCAGGTTCATTCTATTCCTTGGACATACACATTGACGTGAAACACAGAAATTACATCGGAATTAAATACAAAAGGAACAATGCAGCCTTAAGTACAAGAATAGAGACTCTTCTTACCGTCGGTGCTTTGAGCATTCCCTGTGAGACCAGTATTAGTTTCCGATACACCACTGGAGGTTCAATGAATTCCTTGGACATTCACATTGACGATGAAACACTGAAATTACATCGGAATTAAATACAAACGGCACAATGCCGCCTTAAGTACAAGAATAGAGACTCTTCTTACATTCGGTGCTTTGAGCATTCCCTGTGAGACCAGTAATAGTATTCGATACACCACTGCAGGTTCAATCTATTCCTTGGACATACACATTGACGATGAAACACAGAAATTACATCGGAATTAAATACAAAAGAACAATGCCGCCTTTAGTAAAAGAATAGAGACTCTTCTTACCGTCGGTGCTTTGAGCATTCCTTGTGTGACTAGTAATACTATCCGATACACCACTGCAGGTTCAATGTATTCCTTGGACCTTCACATTGACGATGAAACATAGAAATCGCATCGGAATTAAATACAAAAGGCACAATGCCGCCTTAAGTACAAGAATAGAGACTCTTCTTACAGTCGGAGCTTTGAGCATTCCCTGTGAGACCAGTAATAGTAACCGATACACCACTGCTGGATCAATGTATTCCTTGGACTTTCACATTGACGATGGAACACAGAAATGGCATCGGAATTAAATACAAAAGGCACAATGCCGCCTTAAGTACAAGAATAGTGACTCTTCTTACAGTCGGTGATTTGAGAATTCCCTGTGAGACCAGTATTAGTTTCCGCTAAACCCCTGCAGGTTCAGTTTATTCCTTGGACCTTCAGATTGACGATGAAACACAAAAATGGCATCGGAATTAAATACAAAAGGCACAATGCCGCCTTAAGTACAAGAATAGAGACTCTTCTTAACGTCGGTGCTTTGAGCATTCCCTGTGAGACCAGTAATAGTATCCGATACACCACTGCAGGTTCAATGTATTCCTTGGATCTACAAATTGACGATGATACACAGAAATCGGATAGGAATGAAATACAAAAGGCACAATGCCGCCTTAAGTACAAGAATAGAGACTCTTCTTACAGTCGGTGCTTTGAGCATTCCCTGTGAGACCAGTATTAGTTTCCGATACACCACCGCAGGTTCAATGTATTCCTTGGACCTTCACATTGACGATGAAACATAGAAATCGCATCGGAATTAAATACAAAAGGCACAATGCCGCCTTAAGTACAAGAATAGAGACTCTTCTTACAGTCGGTGCTTTGAGCATTCACTGTGAGACCAGTATTAGTTTCCGCTACACCTCTGCAGGTTCAGTTTATTCCTTGGACCTTCACATTGACGATGAAACACAGAAATGGCATCGGAATTAAATACAAAAGGCACAATGCCGCCTTAAGTACAAGAATAGAGACTCTTCTTACAGTCGGTGCTTTGAGCATTCCCTGTGAGACCAGTATTATTTTCCGATACGCCACTGTAGGTTCAATGTATTCCTTGGACCTCCACATTGACGATGAAACACAGAAATCGCATCGGAATTAAATCCAAAACGCACAATGCCGGAATATGTACAAGAATACAGACTCTACTTACAGTCGGTGCTTTGAGCATTCCCTGTGAGACCAGTATTAGTTTCCGATACACCACTGCAGGTTCAATGTATTCCTTGGACCTTCACATTGACGATGAAATACAGAAATCGCATCGGAATCAAATACAAATGGCACAATGCCGCCTAAAGTACAAGAATAGAGACTCTTCTTACAGTCGGTGCTTTGAGCATTCCCTGTGAGATCAGTAATAGTATCCGATACACCACTGCAGGTTCAATCTATTCCTTGGACATACACATTGACGATGAAACACTGAAATTACATGGGAATTAATTACAAAAGGAACAATGCCGCCTTAAGTACAAGAATAGAGACTCTTCTTACCGTCGGTGCTTTGAGCATTCCCTGTAAGACCATTATTAGTTTCCGATACACCAATGGAGGTTCAATTAATTCCTTGGACATTCACAATGATGATGAAACACTGAAATTACTTTGGAATTAAATACAAAAGGTACAATGCCACCTTAAGTACAAGAATAGAGACTCTTCTTTCCGTCGGTGCTTTGAGCATTCCCTGTGAGACCAGTATTAGTTTCCGCTACACCTCTGCACGTTCAGTTTATTCCTTGGACCTTCACATTGACGATGAAACACAGAAATGGCATCGGAATTAAATACAAAAGGCACAATGCCGCCTTAAGTACAAGAATAGAGACTCTTCTTACAGTCGGTGCTTTGAGCATTCCCTGTGAGACCAGTATTAGTTTCCGCTACACCTCTGCAGGTTCAGTTTATTCCTTGGACCTTCACGTTGACGATGAAACACGGAAATCGCATCGCAATTAAATACAAAAGGCACAATGCCGCCTTAAGTATAAGAATAGAGACTCTTCTTACAGTCGGTGCTTTGAGCATTCCCTGTGAGACCAGTATTAGTTTCCGCTACACCTCTGCAGTTTTAATTTTTTTCCTTGGACCTTCACATTGACGATGAAACGCAGAAATCGCATCGGAATTAAATACAAAAGGCACAATGCGGCCTTAAGTACAAGAATAGAGACTCTTCTTACAGTCGGTGCTTTTAGCATTCCCTGTGAGACCAGTATAAGTTTCCGATACACCACTGCATTTACAATGTATTCATTGGTCCTTCAAATTGACGATGATACACAGAAATCGCATCGGAATTAAGTACAAAAGGCACAATGCCGCCTTAAGTATGAGAATAGAGACTCTTCTTACAGTCGGTGCTTTGAGCATTCTCTGTGAGACCAGTAATAGTATCCGATACACCACTGCAGGTTCAATGTATTCCCTGGACTTTCGCATTGACGATGAAACACAGAAATGGCATCGGAATTAAATACCAAAGGCACAATGCCGCCTTAAGTACAAGAAAGAGACTCTTCTTACAGTCGGTGCTGTGAGCATTCCCTGGGAGACCAGTAATAGTATCCGATACACCACTGCAGGTTCAATCTATTCCTTGGACATACACATTGACGATGAAACACAGTAATTTCATCGGAATTAAATACAAAAGGAACAATGCCGCCTTAAGTACAAGTATAGAGACTCTTCTTACCGTCGGTGCTTTGAGCATTCCCTGTGCGACCAGTATTAGTTTCCGATACACCACTGGAGGTTCAATGAATTCCTTGGACCTTCCCATTGACGATGAAACACTGAAATTACATCGGAATTAAATACAAAAGGCACAATGCCGCCTTAAGTACAAGAATAGAGACTCTTCTTATCGTCGGTGCTTTGAGCATTCCCTGTGAGACCAGTATTAGTTTCCGCTACACCACCGCGGGTTCAGTTTATTCCTTGGACCTCCACATTGACGATGAAACACAGAAATCGCATCGGAATTAAATACAAAAGGCACAATGCCGCCTTAAGTACAAGAATAGAGACTCTTCTTACAGTCGGTGGTTAGAGCATTCCCTGTGAGACCAGTAATAGTATCCGATACACCACTGCAGGTTCATTCTATTCCTTGGACATACACATTGACGTGAAACACAGAAATTACATCGGAATTAAATACAAAAGGAACAATGCAGCCTTAAGTACAAGAATAGAGACTCTTCTTACCGTCGGTGCTTTGAGCATTCCCTGTGAGACCAGTATTAGTTTCCGATACACCACTGGAGGTTCAATGAATTCCTTGGACATTCACATTGACGATGAAACACTGAAATTACATCGGAATTAAATACAAACGGCACAATGCCGCCTTAAGTACAAGAATAGAGACTCTTCTTACATTCGGTGCTTTGAGCATTCCCTGTGAGACCAGTAATAGTATTCGATACACCACTGCAGGTTCAATCTATTCCTTGGACATACACATTGACGATGAAACACAGAAATTACATCGGAATTAAATACAAAAGGAACAATGCCGCCTTTAGTAAAAGAATAGAGACTCTTCTTACCGTCGGTGCTTTGAGCTTTCCCTGTGTGACTAGTAATACTATCCGATACACCACTGCAGGTTCAATGTATTCCTTGGACCTTCACATTGACGATGAAACATAGAAATCGCATCGGAATTAAATACAAAAGGCACAATGCCGCCTTAAGTACAAGAATAGAGACTCTTCTTACAGTCGGAGCTTTGAGCATACCCTGTGAGACCAGTAATAGTAACCGATACACCACTGCTGGATCAATGTATTCCTTGGACTTTCACATTGACGATGGAACACAGAAATGGCATCGGAATTAAATACAAGAGGCACAATGCCGCCTTAAGTACAAGAATAGTGACTCTTCTTACAGTCGTGATTTGAGAATTCCCTGTGAGACCAGTATTAGTTTCCGCTAAACCCCTGCAGGTTCAGTTTATTCCTTGGACCTTCACATTGACGATGAAACACAAAAATGGCATCGGAATTAAATACAAAAGGCACAATGCCGCCTTAAGTACAAGAATAGAGACACTTCTTACAGTCGGTGCTTTGAGCATTCCCTGTGAGACCAGTATTAGTTTCCGATACACCACCGCAGGTTCAATGTATTCCTTGGACCTTCACATTGACGATGAAACATAGAAATCGCATCGGAATTAAATACAAAAGGCACAATGCCGCCTTAAGTACAAGAATAGAGACTCTTCTTACAGTCGGTGCTTTGAGCATTCACTGTGAGACCAGTATTAGTTTCCGCTACACCTCTGCAGGTTCAGTTTATTCCTTGGACCTTCACATTGACGATGAAACACAGAAATGGCATCGGAATTAAATACAAAAGACACAATGCCGCCTTAAGTACAAGAATAGAGACTCTTCTTACAGTCGGTGCTTTGAGCATTCCCTGTGAGACCAGTATTATTTTCCGATACGCCACTGTAGGTTCAATGTATTCCTTGGACCTCCACATTGACGATGAAACACAGAAATCGCATCGGAATTAAATCCAAAACGCACAATGCCGGCATATGTACAAGAATACAGACTCTACTTACAGTCGGTGCTTTGAGCATTCCCTGTGAGACCAGTATTAGTTTCCGATACACCACTGGAGGTTCAATGTATTCCTTGGACCTTCACATTGACGATGAAATACAGAAATCGCATCGGAATCAAATACAAATGGCACAATGCCGCCTAAAGTACAAGAATAGAGACTCTTCTTACAGTCGGTGCTTTGAGCATTCCCTGTGAGATCAGTAATAGTATCCGATACACCACTGCAGGTTCAATCTATTCCTTGGACATACACATTGACGATGAAACACTGAAATTACATGGGAATTAATTACAAAAGGAACAATGCCGCCTTAAGTACAGGAATAGAGACTCTTCTTACCGTCGGTGCTTTGAGCATTCCCTGTAAGACCATTATTAGTTTCCGATACACCAATGGAGGTTCAATTAATTCCTTGGACATTCACAATGATGATGAAACACTGAAATTACATCGGAATTAAATACAAAAGGTACAATGCCACCTTAAGTACAAGAATAGAGACTCTTCTTTCCGTCGGTGCTTTGAGCATTCCCTGTGACACCAGTATTAGTTTCCGCTACACCTCTGCACGTTCAGTTTATTCCTTGGACGTTCACATTGACGATGAAACACAGAAATGGCATCGGAATTAAATACAAAAGGCACAATGCCGCCTTAAGTACAAGAATAGAGACTCTTCTTACAGTCGGTGCTTTGAGCATTCCCTGTGAGACCAGTATTAGTTTCCGCTACACCTCTGCAGGTTCAGTTTATTCCTTGGACCTTCACGTTGACGATGAAACACGGAAATCGCATCGCAATTAAATACAAAAGGCACAATGCCGCCTTAAGTATAAGAATAGAGACTCTTCTTACAGTCGGTGCTTTGAGCATTCCCTGTGAGACCAGTATTAGTTTCCGCTACACCTCTGCAGTTTTAATTTTTTTCCTTGGACCTTCACATTGACGATGAAACGCAGAAATCGCATCGGAATTAAATACAAAAGGCACAATGCGGCCTTAAGTACAAGAATAGAGACTCTTCTTACAGTCGGTGCTTTTAGCATTCCCTGTGAGATCAGTATAAGTTTCCGATACACCACTGCATTTACAATGTATTCATTGGTCCTTCAAATTGACGATGATACACAGAAATCGCATCGGAATTAAGTACAAAAGGCACAATGCCGCCTTAAGTATGAGAATAGAGACTCTTCTTACAGTCGGTGCTTTGAACATTCCCTGTGAGACCAGTAATAGTATCCGATACACCACTGCAGGTTCAATGTATTCCCTGGACCTTCGCATTGACGATGAAACACAGAAATGGCATCGGAATTAAATACAAAAGGCACAATGCCGCCTTAAGTACAAGAAAGAGTTTCTTCTTACAGTCGGTGCTTTGAGCATTCCCTGTGAGACCAGTTTTAGTTTCCGCTACACCTCTGCAGGTTCGGTTTATTCCTTGGCCCTTCACATTGACGATGAAACACAGAAATGGCATCGGAATTAAATCCAAAGGGCATAATGCCGCCTTAAGTACAAGAATAGAGCCTCTTTTTACAGTCGGTGCTTTGAGCACTCCCTGTGAGACCAGTAATAGTGTCCGATACACCACTGCAGGTTCAATCTATTCCTTGGACATACACATTGACGACGAAACACAGAGATTGCATCGGAATTAAATACAAAAGGAACAATGCCGCCTTAAGTACAAGAATAAAAACCATTCTTACCGTCGGTGCTTTGAGAATTCCCTGTGAGACCAGTATTAGTTTCCGATACACCACTGGAGGTTCAATGAATTCCTTGGACCTTCACATTGACGATGAAACACAGAAATGGCATCGGAATTAAATACAAAAGGCACAATGCCGCCTTAAGTACAAGAATAGTGACTCTTCTTACAGTCGGTGATTTGAGAATTCCCTGTGAGACCAGTATTAGTTTCCGCTAAACCCCTGCAGGTTCAGTTTTTTCCTTGGACCTTCACATTGACGATGAAACACAAAATTGGCATCGGGATTAAATACAAAAGGCACAATGCCGCCTTAAGTACAAGAATAGAGACTCTTCTTACAGTCGGAGCTTTGAGCATTCCCTGTGAGACCAGTAATAGTAACCGATACACCACTGCTGGATCAATGTATTCCTTGGACTTTCACATTGACGATGGAACACAGAAATGGCATCGGAATTAAATACAAAAGGCACAATGCCGCCTTAAGTACAAGAATAGTGACTCTTCTTACAGTCGGTGATTTGAGAATTCCCTGTGAGACCAGTATTAGTTTCCGCTAAACCCCTGCAGGTTCAGTTTTTTCCTTGGACCTTCACATTGACGATGAAACACAAAATTGGCATCGGAATTAAATACAAAAGGCACAATGCCGCCTTAAGTACAAGGATAGAGACTCTTCTTACCGTTGGTGCTTTGAGCATTCCCTGTGAGACCAGTAATAGTATCCGATACACCACTGCAGGTTCAATCTATTCCTTGGACATACACATTGACGATGAAACACAGAAATTACATCTGAATTAAATACCAAAGGAACAATGCCGCCTTAAGTACAAGAATAGAGACTCTTCTTACAGTCGGTGCTTTGAGCATTCCCTGTGAGACCAGTATTAGTTTCCGCTACACCTCTGCAGGTTCAGTTTTTTCCCTGGACCTTCACATTGACGATGAAACACAGAAATGACATCGGAATTAAATACAAAAGGCACAGTGCCGCCTTAAGTACAAGAATAGAGACTCTTCTTACAGTCGGTGCTTTGAGCATTCCCTGTGAGACCAGTAATAGTACCCGATACACCACTGCAGGTTCAATGTATTCCATGGACCTTCACGTTGACGATGAAACACAGAGATCGCATCGGAATCAAATACAAAAGGCACAATGCCGCCTTAAGTACAAGAATAGAGACTCTTCTTACAGTCGGTGCTTTGAGCATTCCCTGTGAGACCAGTAATAGTATCCGATACACCACTGCAGGTTCAATCTATTCCTTGGACATACACATTGACGATGAAACACAGAAATTACATCGGAATTAAATACCAAAGGAACAATGCCGCCTTAAGTACAAGAATAGAGACTCTTCTTACAGTCGGTGCTTTGAGCATTCCCTGTGAGACCAGTATTAGTTTCCGCTACACCTCTACAGGTTCAGTTTTTTCCCTGGACCTTCACATTGACGATGAAACACAGAAATGGCATCGGAATTAAATACAAAAGGCACAATGCCGCCTTAAGTACAAGAATAGAGACTCTTCTTACAGTCGGTGCTTTGAGCATTCCCTGTGAGACCAGTATTAGTTTCCGCTACACCCCTGCAGGTTCAGTTTATTCCTTGGACCTTCACGTTGACGATGAAACACGGAAATCGCATCGCAATTAAATACAAAAGGCACAATGCCGCCTTAAGTATAAGAATAGAGACTCTTCTTACAGTCGGTGCTTTTAGCATTCCCTGTGAGACCAGTATAAGTTTCCGATACACCACTGCATTTACAATGTATTCATTGGTCCTTCAAATTGACGATGATACACAGAAATCGCATCGGAATTAAGTACAAAAGGCACAATGCCGCCTTAAGTATGAGAATAGAGGCTCTTCTTACAGTCGGTGCTTTGAGCATTCCCTGTGAGACCAGTAATAGTATCCGATACACCTCTGCAGGTTCAATGTATTCCCTGGACCTTCGCATTGACGATGAAACACAGAAATGGCATCGGAATTAAATACAAAAGGCACAATGCCGCCTTAAGTACAAGAAAGAGACTCTTCTTACAGTCGGTGCTTTGAGCATTCCCTGTGAGACCAGTTTTAGTTTCCGCTACACCTCTGCAGGTTCGGTTTATTCCTTGGCCCTTCACATTGACGATGAAACACAGAAATGGCATCGGTATTAAATCCAAAGGGCATAATGCCGCCTTAAGTACAAGAATAGAGCCTCTTTTTACAGTCGGTGCTTTGAGCACTCCCTGTGAGACCAGTAATAGTATCCGATACACCACTGCAGGTTCAATCTATTCCTTGGACATACACATTGACGACGAAACAAAGAGATTGCATCGGAATTAAATACAAAAGGAACAATGCCGCCTTAAGTACAAGAATAAAAACCATTCTTACCGTCGGTGCTTTGAGAATTCCCTGTGAGACCAGTATTAGTTTCCGATACACCACTGGAGGTTCAATGAATTCCTTGGACCTTCACATTGACGATGAAACACTGAAATTACATCGGAATTAAATACAAAAGGCACAATGCCGCCTTAAGTACAAGAAAGAGACTCTTCTTACAGTCGGTGCTGTGAGCATTCCCTGTGAGACCAGTATTATTTTCCGATACGCCACTGTAGGTTCAATGTATTCCTTGGACCTCCACATTGACGATGAAACACAGAAATCGCATCTGAATTAAATCCAAAACGCACAATGCCGGCATATGTACAAGAATACAGACTCTTCTTACAGTCGGTGCTTTGAGCATTCCCTGTGAGACCAGTATTAGTTTCCGATACACCACTGCAGGTTCAATGTATTCCTTGGACCTTCACATTGACGATGAAATACAGAAATCGCATCGGAATCAAATACAAATGGCACAATGCCGCCTAAAGTACAAGAATAGAGACTCTTCTTACAGTCGGTGCTTTGAGCATTCCCTGTGAGATCAGTAATAGTATCCGATACACCACTGCAGGTTCAATCTATTCCTTGGACATACACATTGACGATGAAACACTGAAATTACATGGGAATTAATTACAAAAGGAACAATGCCGCCTTAAGTACAAGAATAGAGACTCTTCTTACCGTCGGTGCTTTGAGCATTCCCTGTAAGACCATTATTAGTTTCCGATACACCAATGGAGGTTCAATTAATTCCTTGGACATTCACAATGATGATGAAACACTGAAATTACATCGGAATTAAATACAAAAGGTATAATGCCACCTTAAGTACAAGAATAGAGACTCTTCTTTCCGTCGGTGCTTTGAGCATTCCCTGTGAGACCAGTATTAGTTTCCGCTACACCTCTGCACGTTCAGTTTATTCCTTGGACCTTCACATTGACGATGAAACACAGAAATGGCATCGGAATTAAATACAAAAGGCACAATGCCGCCTTAAGTACAAGAATAGAGACTCTTCTTACAGTCGGTGCTTTGAGCATTCCCTGTGAGACCAGTATTAGTTTCCGCTACACCTCTGCAGGTTCAGTTTATTCCTTGGACCTTCACGTTGACGATGAAACACGGAAATCGCATCGCAATTAAATACAAAAGGCACAATGCCGCCTTAAGTATAAGAATAGAGACTCTTCTTACAGTCGGTGCTTTGAGCATTCCCTGTGAGACCAGTATCAGTTTCCGCTACACCTCTGCAGTTTTAATTTTTTTCCTTGGACCTTCACATTGACGATGAAACGCAGAAATCGCATCGGAATTAAATACAAAAGGCACAATGCGGCCTTAAGTACAAGAATAGAGACTCTTCTTACAGTCGGTGCTTTTAGCATTCCCTGTGAGACCAGTATAAGTTTCCGATACACCACTGCATTTACAATGTATTCATTGGTCCTTCAAATTGACGATGATACACAGAAATCGCATCGGAATTAAGTACAAAAGGCACAATGCCGCCTTAAGTATGAGAATAGAGACTCTTCTTACAGTCGGTGCTTTGAGCATTCCCTGTGAGACCAGTAATAGTATCCGATACACCACTGCAGGTTCAATGTATTCCCTGGACCTTCGCATTGACGATGAAACACAGAAATGGCATCGGAATTAAATACAAAAGGCACAATGCCGCCTTAAGTACAAGAAAGAGACTCTTCTTACAGTCGGTGCTTTGAGCATTCCCTGTGAGACCAGTTTTAGTTTCCGCTACACCTCTGCAGGTTCGGTTTATTCCTTGGCCCTTCACATTGACGATGAAACACAGAAATGGCATCGGAATTAAATCCAAAGGGCATAATGCCGCCTTAAGTACAAGAATAGAGCCTCTTTTTACAGTCGGTGCTTTGAGCACTCCCTGTGAGACCAGTAATAGTATCCGATACACCACTGCAGATTCAATCTATTCCTTGGACATACACATTGACGACGAAGCACAGAGATTGCATCGGAATTAAATACAAAAGGAACAATGCCGCCTTAAGTACAAGAATAAAAACCATTCTTACCGTCGGTGCTTTGAGAATTTCCTGTGAGACCAGTATTAGTTTCCGATACACCACTGGAGGTTCAATGAATTCCTTGGACCTTCACATTGACGATGAAACACTGAAATTACATCGGAATTAAATACAAAAGGCACAATGCCGCCTTAAGTACAAGAAAGAGACTCTTCTTACAGTCGGTGCTGTGAGCATTCCCTGGGAGACCAGTAATAGTATACGATACTCCACTGCAGGTTCAATCTATTCCTTGGACATACACATTGTCGATGAAACACAGTAATTTCATCGGAATTAAATACAAAAGGAACAATGCCGCCTTAAGTACAAGTATAGAGACTCTTCTTACCGTCGGTGCTTTGAGCATTCCCTGTGAGACCAGTATTAGTTTCCGATACACCACTGGAGGTTCAATGAATTCCTTGGACCTTCCCATTGACGATGAAACACTGAAATTACATCGGAATTAAATACAAAAGGCACAATGCCGCCTTAAGTACAAGAATAGAGACTCTTCTTACCGTCGGTGCTTTGAGCATTCCCTGTGTGACTAGTAATAGTATCCGATACACCACTGCAGGTTCAATGTATTCCTTGGACCTTCACATTGACGATGAAACATAGAAATCGCATCGGAATTAAATACAAAAGGCACAATGCCGCCTTAAGTACAAGAATAGAGACTCTTCTTACAGTCGGAGCTTTGAGCATTCCCTGTGAGACCAGTAATAGTAACCGATACACCACTGCTGGATCAATGTATTCCTTGGACTTTCACATTGACGATGAAACACAGAAATGGCATCGGAATTAAATACAAAAGGCACAATGCCGCCTTAAGTACAAGAATAGTGACTCTTCTTACAGTCGGTGATTTGAGAATTCCCTGTGAGACCAGTATTAGTTTCCGCTAAACCCCTGCAGGTTCAGTTTTTTCCTTGGACCTTCACATTGACGATGAAACAAAAAAATGGCATCGGAATTAAATACAAAAGGCACAATGCCGCCTTAAGTACAAGGATAGAGACTCTTCTTACCGTCGGTGCTTTGAGCATTCCCTGTGAGACCAGTAATAGTATCCGATACACCACTGCAGGTTCAATCTATTCCTTGGACATACACATTGACGATGAAACACAGAAATTACATCGGAATTAAATACCAAAGGAACAATGCCGCCTTAAGTACAAGAATAGAGACTCTTCTTACAGTCGGTGCTTTGAGCATTCCCTGTGAGACCAGTATTAGTTTCCGCTACACCTCTGCAGGTTCAGTTTTTTCCCTGGACCTTCACATTGACGATGAAACACAGAAATGACATCGGAATTAAATACAAAAGGCACAATGCCGCCTTAAGTACAAGAATAGAGACTCTTCTTACAGTCGGTGCTTTGAGCATTCCCTGTGAGACCAGTAATAGTACCCGATACACCACTGCAGGTTCAATGTATTCCATGGACCTCCACGTTGACGATGAAACACAGAGATCGCATCGGAGTCAAATACAAAAGGCACAATGCCGCCTTAAGTACAAGAATAGAGACTCTTCTTACAGTCGGTGCTTTGAGCATTCCCTGTGAGACCAGTAATAGTATCCGATACACCACTGCAGGTTCAATCTATTCCTTGGACATACACATTGACGATGAAACACAGAAATTACATCGGAATTAAATACCAAAGGAACAATGCCGCCTTAAGTACAAGAATAGAGACTCTTCTTACAGTTGGTGCTTTGAGCATTCCCTGTGAGACCAGTATTAGTTTCCGCTACACCTCTACAGGTTCAGTTTTTTCCCTGGACCTTCACATTGACGATGAAACACAGAAATGGCATCGGAATTAAATACAAAAGGCACAATGCCGCCTTAAGTACAAGAATAGAGACTCTTCTTACAGTCGGTGCTTTGAGCATTCCCTGTGAGACCAGTAATAGTACCCGATACACCACTGCAGGTTCAATGTATTCCATGGACCTTCACGTTGACGATGAAACACAGAGATCGCATCGGAATCAAATACAAAAGGCACAATGCCGCCTTAAGTACAAGAATAGAGACTCTTCTTACTGTCGGTGCTTTGAGCATTCCCTGTGAGACCAGTATTAGTCTCCGCTACACCTCTGCAGTTTCAGTTTATTCCTTTGAGCTTCACATTGACGATGAAACACAGAAATGGCATCGGAATTAAATACAAAAGGCACAATGCCGCCTTAAGTACAAGAATAGAGACTCTTCTTACAGTCGGTGATTTGAGAATTCCCTGTGAGACTAGTATTAGTTCCCGCTACACCCCTGCAGGTTCCGTTTATTCCTTGGACCATCACATTGACAATGAAACACAAAAATGGCATCGGAATTAAATCCAAAACGCACAATGCCGCCTTAAGCAGAAGAACAGAGACTCTTCTTACAGTCGGTGCTTTGAGCATTCCCTGTGAGACCAGTAATAGTATCCGATACACCACTGCAGGTTCAATGTATTCCTTGGACACACACATTGACGATGAAACACAGAAATTACATCGGAATTAAATACAAAAGTAACAACGCCGCCTTAAGTACAAGAATAGAGACTCTTCTTACAGTCGGTGCTTTGAGCATTCCCTGTGAGACCAGCATTAGTTTCCGCTACACCTCTGCAGGTTCGGTTTATTCTTTGGACCTTCACATTGACGATGAAACACAGAAATGGCATCGGAATTAAATCCAAAGATCACAATGCCGCCTTAAGTACAAGAATAGAGACTCTTCTTACAGTCGGTGCTTTGAGCATTCCCTGTGAGACCAGTAATAGTATCCGATACACCACTGCAGTTTTAATCTATTCCTTGGACATACACATTGACGACGAAACACAGAGATTACATCGGAATTAAATACAAAAGGAACAATGCCGCCTTAAGTACAAGAATAAAAACCATTCTTACCGTCGGTGCTTTGAGAATTCCCTGTGAGACCAGTATTAGTTTCCGATACACCACTGGAGGTTCAATGAATTCCTTGGACGTTCACATTGACGATGAAACACTGAAATTACATCGGAATTAAATACAAAAGGCACAATGACGCCTTAAGTACAAGAAAGAGGCTCTTCTTACAGTCGGTGCTGTGAGCATTCCCTGTGAGACCAGTAATAGTATCCGATACACCACTGCAGGTTCAATCTATTCCTTGGACATACACATTGACGATGAAACACAGAAATTACATCGGAATTAAATACAAAACGAACAATGCCGCCTTAAGTACAAGAATAGAGACTCTTCCTACCGTCGGTGCTTTGAGCATTCCCTGTGAGACCAGTATTAGTTTCCGATACACCACTGGAGGTTCAATGAATTCCTTGGACCTTCACATTGACGATGAAACACTAAAATTACATCGGAATTAAATACAAAAGGCACAATGCCGCCTTAAGTACAAGAATAGAGACACTTCTTACAGTCGGTGCTTTAAGCATTCCCTGTGAGACCAGTAATAGTATCCGATACACCACTGCAGGTTCAATGTATTCCTTGGACCTTCACATTGACGATGAAACACAGAAATCGCATCGGAATTAAATACAAAAGGCACAATGCCGCCTTAAGTACAAGAATAGAGACACTTCTTACCGTCGGTGCTTTGAGCATTCCCTGTGAGACCAGTATTAGATTCCGATAGACCACTGCAGGTTCAATGTATTCCTTGGACCTTCACGTTGACGATGTAATACTGAAATTACATCGGAATTATATACAAAAGGAACAATGCCGCCTTAAGTACAAGAATAGAGACTCTTCTTACCGTCGGTGCTTTGAGCATTCCCTGTGAGACCAGTATTATTTTCCGATACACCACTGGAGGTTCAATGAATTCCTTGGACATTCACATTGACGATTAAACACTGAAATTACATCGGAATTAAATACAAACGGCACAATGCCGCCATAAGTACAAGAATAGAGACTCTTCTTACAGTCGGTGCTTTGAGCATTCCCTGTGAGACCAGTAATAGTATTCGATACACCACTGCAGGTTCAATCTATTCCTTGGACATACACATAGACGATGAAACACAGAAATTACATCGGAATTAAATACAAAAGGAACAATGCCGCCTTAAGTACAAGAATAGAGACTCTTCTTACCGTCGGTGCTTTGAGCATTCCCTGTGAGACCAGTATTAGTTTCCGATACACCACTGCAGGTTCAATGTATTCCTTGGACCTTCACATTGACGATGAAACACTGAAATTACATCGGAATTGTACAAAAGGCACAATGCCGCCTTAAGTACAAGAATAGAGACTCTTCTTACCGTCGGTGCTTTGATCATTCCCTGTGAGACCAGTATTAGTTTCCGATACACCTCTGCAGGTTCAGTTTATTCCTTGGACCTTCACATTGACGATGAAACACAGAAATCTCATCGGAATTAAATACAAAAGGCACAATGCCGCCTTAAGTACAAGAATAGAGACTCTTCTTACAGTCGGTGCTTTGAGCATTCCCTGTGAGACCAGTAGTAGTTTCCGCTACACCTCTGCAGGTTCAGTTTATTCCTTGGACCTTCACATTGACGATGAAACACAGAAATGGCATCGGAATTAAATACAAAAGGCACAATGCCGCCTTAAGTACAAGAATAGAGACACTTCTTACAGTCGGTGGTTAGAGCATTCCCTGTGAGACCAGTAATAGTATCCGATACACCACTGCAGGTTCATTCTATTCCTTGGACATACACATTGACGATGAAACACAGAAATTACATCGGAATTAAATACAAACGGCACAATGCCGCCTTAAGTACAAGAATAGAGACTCTTCTTACCGTCGGTGCTTTGAGCATTCCCTGTGAGACCAGTATTAGTTTCCGATACACCACTGCAGGTTCAACGTATTCCGTGGACCTTCACATTGACGATGAAACACTGAAATTACATCGGAATTAAATACAAACGGCACAATGCCGCCATAAGTACAAGAATAGAGACTCTTCTTACAGTCGGTGCTTTGAGCTTTCCCTGTGAGACCAGTAATAGTATTCGATACACCACTGCAGGTTCAATCTATTCCTTGGACATACACATTGACGATGAAACACAGAAATTACATCGGAATTAAATACAAAAGGAACAATGCCGCCTTAAGTACAAGAATAGAGACTCTTCTTACCGTCGGTGCTTTGAGCATTCCCTGTGAGACCCGTATTAGTTTCCGATACACCACTGCAGGTTCAAAGTATTCCTTGGACCTTCACATTGACGATGAAACACTGAAATTACATCGGAATTAAATACAAAAGGCACAATGCCGCCTGAAGTACAAGAATAGAGACTCTTCTTACCGTCGGTGCTTTGATCATTCCCTGTGAGACCAGTATTAGTTTCCGATACACCTCTGCAGCTTCAGTTTATTCCTTGGACCTACACATTGACGATGAAACACAGAAATCTCATCGGAATTAAATACAAAAGGCACAATGCCGCCTTAAGTACAAGAATAGAGACTCGTCTTACAGTCGGTGCTTTGAGCATTCCCTGTGAGACCAGTAGTAGTTTCCGCTAGACCTCTGCAGGTTCAATTTATTCCTTGGACCTTCACATTGACGATGAAACACAGAAATGGCATCGGAATTAAATACAAAAGGCACAATGCCGCCTTAAGTACAAGAATAGAGACTCTTCTTACAGTCGGTGCTTTGAGCACTCCCTGTGGGACCAGTATTAGTTTCCAATACACCACTGCAGGTTCAATGTATTCCGTGGACCTTCACATTGACGATGAAACACAGAAATGGCATCCGAAGTAAATACAAAAGGCACAATGCCCCCATAAGTACAAGAATAGAGTCTCCTTACAGTCTGTGCTTTGAGCATTCCCTGTGAGACCAGTAATAGTTTCCGCTACACCTCTGCAGGTTCAATGTATTCCTTGGACCTGCCAATTGACGATGAAACGCAGAAATCGCATCGGAATTAAATACAAAAGGCACAATGCCGCCCTAAGTACAAGAATAGAGACTCTTTTTACAGTCGGTGCTTTAAACATTCCCTGTGAGACCAGTATTAGTTTCCGATACACCACTGCAGGTTCAATGTAATCCTTGGATCTTCAAATTGACGTTGATACACAGAAATCGGATAGGAATGAAATACAAAAGGCACAATGCCGCCTTAAGTACAAGAATAGAGACTCTTCTTACCGTCGGTGGTTTGAGCATTCCCTGTGAGACCAGTATTATTTTCCGATACACCACTGGAGGTTCAATGAATTCCTTGGACATTCACATTGACGATGAAACACTGAAATTACATCGGAATTAAATACAAACGGCACAATGCCGCCATAAGTACAAGAATAGAGACTCTTCTTACAGTCGGTGCTTTGAGCTTTCCCTGTGAGACCAGTAATAGTATTCGATACACCACTGCAGGTTCAATCTATTCCTTGGACATACACATTGACGATGAAACACAGAAATTACATCGGAATTAAATACAAAAGGAACAATGCCGCCTTAAGTACAAGAATAGAGACTCTTCTTACCGTCGGTGCTTTGAGCATTCCCTGTGAGACCAGTATTAGTTTCCGATACACCACTGCAGGTTCAAAGTATTCCTTGGACCTTCACATTGACGATGAAACACTGAAATTACATCGGAATTAAATACAAAAGGCACAATGCCGCCTGAAGTACAAGAATAGAGACTCTTCTTACCGTCGGTGCTTTGATCATTCCCTGTGAGACCAGTATTAGTTTCCGATACACCTCTGCAGCTTCAGTTTATTCCTTGGACCTACACATTGACGATGAAACACAGAAATCTCATCGGAATTAAATACAAAAGGCACAATGCCGCCTTAAGTACAAGAATAGAGACTCTTCTTACAGTCGGTGCTTTGAGCATTCCCTGTGAGACCAGTAGTAGTTTCCGCTACACCTCTGCAGGTTCAGTTTATTCCTTGGACCTTCACATTGACGATGAAACACAGAAATGGCATCGGAATTAAATACAAAAGGCACAATGCCGCCTTAAGTACAAGAATAGAGACTCTTCTTACAGTCGGTGCTTTGAGCACTCCCTGTGGGACCAGTATTAGTTTCTAATACACCACTGCAGGTTCAATGTATTCCGTGGACCTTCACATTGACGATGAAACACAGAAATGGCATCCGAAGTAAATACAAAAGGCACAATGCCCCCATAAGTACAAGAATAGAGACTCTTCTTACAGTCTGTGCTTTGAGCATTCCCTGTGAGACCAGTAATAGTTTCCGCTACACCTGTGCAGGTTCAATGTATTCCTTGGACCTGCCCATTGACGATGAAACGCAGAAATCGCATCGGAATTAAATACAAAAGGCACAATGCCGCCCTAAGTACAGGAATAGAGACTCTTTTTACAGTCGGTGCTTTAAACATTCCCTGTGAGACCAGTATTAGTTTCCGATACACCACTGCAGGTTCAATGTAATCCTTGGATCTTCAAATTGACGATGATACACAGAAATCGGATAGGAATGAAATACAAAAGGCACAATGCCGCCTTAAGTACAAGAATAGAGACTCTTCTTACAGTCGGTGCTTTGAGCATTCCCTGTGAGACCAGTATTAGTTTCCGATACACCACCGCAGGTTCAATGTATTCCTTGGACCTTCACATTGACGATGAAACACAGAAATCGCATCGGAATTAAATACAAAAGGCACAATGCCGCCTTAAGTACAAGAATAGAGACTCTTCTTACAGTCGGTGCTTTGAGCATTCATTGTGAGACCGGTAGTAGTTTCCGCTACACCTCTGCAGGTTCAGTTTATTCCTTGGACCTTCACACTGACGATGAAACACAGAAATGGCATCGGAATTAAATACAAAAGGCACAATGCCGCCTTAAGTACAAGAATAGAGACTCTTCTTACAGTCGGTGCTTTGAGCATTCCCTGTGGGACCAGTATTAGTTTCCGATACACCACTGCAGGTTCAATGTATTCTGTGGACCTCCACATTGACGATGAAACACAGAAATGGCATCCGAAGTAAATACAAAAGGCACAATGCCCCCATAAGTACAAGAATAGAGACTCTTCTTACAGTCTGTGCTTTGAGCATTCCCTGTGAGACCAGTAATAGTTTCCGCTACACCTCTGCAGGTTCAATGTATTCCTTGGTCCAGCCCATTGACGATGAAACGCAGAAATCGCATCGGAATTAAATACAAAAGGCACAATGGCGCCCTAAGTACAAGAATAGAGACTCTTTTTACAGTCGGTGCTTTAAACATTCCCTGTGAGACCAGTGTTAGTTTCCGATACACCACTGCAGGTTCAATGTAATCCTTGGATCTTCAAATTGACGATGATACACAGAAATCGGATAGGAATGAAATACAAAAGGCACAATGCCGCCTTAAGTACATGAATAGAGACTCTTCTTACAGTCGGTGCTTTGAGCATTCCCTGTGAGACCAGTATTAGTTTCCGATACACAACTGCAGGTTCAATGTATTCCTTGGACCTTCACATTGACGATGAAACACAGAAATCGCATCGGAATTAAATACAAAAGGCACAATGCCGCCTTAAGTACAAGAATAGAGACTCTTCTTACAGTCGGTGCTTTGAGCATTCCCTGTGAGACCAGTAGTAGTTTCCGCTACACCTCTGCAGGTTCAGTTTATTCCTTGGACCTTCACATTGACGATGAAACACAGAAATCGCATCGGAATTAAATACAAAAGGCACAATGCCGCCTTAAGTACAAGAATAGAGACACTTCTTACAGTCGGTGGTTAGAGCATTCCCTGTGAGACCAGTAATAGTATCCGATACACCACTGCAGGTTCATTCTATTCCTTGGACATACACATTGACGATGAAACACAGAAATTACATCGGAATTAAATAAAACGGCACAATGCCGCCTTAAGTAAAAGAATAGAGACTCTTCTTACCGTCGGTGCTTTGAGCTTTCCCTGTGAGACCAGTATTAGTTTCCGATACACCACTGCAGGTTCAATGTATTCCTTGGACCTTCACATTGACGATGAAACACTGAAATTTCATCGGAATTAAATACAAAAGGCACAATGCCGCCTTAAGTACAAGAATAGAGACTCTTCTTACCGTCGGTGGTTTGAGCATTCCCTGTGAGACCAGTATTATTTTCCGATACACCACTGGAGGTTCAATGAATTCCTTGGACATTCACATTGACGATGAAACACTGAAATTACATCGGAATTGTACAAAAGGCACAATGCCGCCTTAAGTACAAGAATAGAGACTCTTCTTACCGTCGGTGCTTTGATCATTCCCTGTGAGACCAGTATTAGTTTCCGATACACCTCTGCAGGTTCAGTTTCTTCCTTGGACCTTCACATTGACGATGAAACACAGAAATCTCATCGGAATTAAATACAAAAGGCACAATGGCGCCTTAAGTACAAGAATAGAGACTCTTCTTACAGTCGGTGCTTTGAGCATTCCCTGTGAGACCAGTAGTAGTTTCCGCTACACCTCTGCAGGTTCAGTTTATTCCTTGGACCTTCACATTGACGATGAAACACAGAAATGGCATCGGAATTAAATACAAAAGGCACAATGCCACCTTAAGTACAAGAATAGAGACTCTTCTTACAGTCGGTGCTTTGAGCATTCCCTGTGGGACCAGTATTAGTTTCCGATACACCACTGCAGGTTCAATGTATTCCGTGGACCTTCACATTGACGATGAAACACAGAAATGGCATCCGAAGTAAATACAAAAGGCACAATGCCCCCATAAGTACAAGAATAGAGACTCTTCTTACAGTCTGTGCTTTGAGCATTCCCTGTGAGACCAGTAATACTTTCCGCTACACCTCTGCAGGTTCAATGTATTCCTTGGTCCTGCCCATTGACGATGAAACGCAGAAATCGCATCGGAATTAAATACAAAAGGCACAATGCCGCCCTAAGTACAAGAATAGAGACTCTTCTTACAGTTGGTGATTTGAGCATTCCCTGTGAGACGAGTATTAGTTTCCGATACACCACTGCCGGTTCAATGTATTCCTTGGACCTTCACATTGACGATGAAACACAGAAATGGCGTCGGAATTAAATCCAAAACGCACAATGCCGCCTTAAGTACAAGAATAGAGACTCTTCTTACCGTCGGTGCTTTGAGCATTCCCTGTGAGACCAGTATTAGTTTCCGCCACACCTCTGCGGGTTCAGTTTATTCCTTGGACCTTCACATTGACGATGAAACACAGAAATCGCATCGGAATTAAATACAAAAGGCACAATGCCGCCTTAAGTACAAGAATAGAGACACTTCTTACAGTCGGTGGTTAGAGCAATCCCTGTGAGACCAGTAATAGTATCCGATACACCACTGCAGGTTCATTCTATTCCTTGGACATACACATTGACGATGAAACACAGAAATTACATCGGAATTAAATACAAACGGCACAATGCCGCCTTAAGTACAAGAATAGAGACTCTTCTTACCGTCGGTGCTTTGAGCTTTCCCTGTGAGACCAGTATTAGTTTCCGATACACCACTGCAGGTTCAATGTATTCCTTGGACCTTCACATTGACGATGAAACACTGAAATTACATCGGAATTAAATACAAAAGGCACAATGCCGCCTTAAGTACAAGAATAGAGACTCTTCTTACCGTCGGTGGTTTGAGCATTCCCTGTGAGACCAGTATTATTTTCCGATACACCACTGGTGGTTCAATGAATTCCTTGGACATTCACATTGACGATGAAACACTGAAATTACATCGGAATTAAATACAAAAGGCACAATGCCGCCATAAGTACAAGAATAGAGACTCTTCTTACAGTCGGTGCTTTGAGCATTCCCTGTGAGATCAGTAATAGTATTCGATACACCACTGCAGGTTCAATCTATTCCTTGGACATACACATTGACGATGAAACACAGAAATTACATCGGAATTAAATACAAAAGGAACAATGCCGCCTTAAGTACAAGAATAGAGACTCTTCTTACCGTCGGTGCTTTGAGCATTCCCTGTGAGACCAGTATTAGTTTCCGATACACCACTGCAGGTTCAATGTATTCCTTGGACCTTCACATTGACGATGAAACACTGAAATTACATCGGAATTAAATACAAAAGGCACAATGCCGCCTTAAGTACAAGAATAGAGACTCTTCTTACCGTCGGTGTTTGATCATTCCCTGTGAGACCAGTATTAGTTTCCGATACACCACTGCCGGTTCAATGTATTCCGTGGACCATCACATTGACGATGAAACACAGAAATGGCATCCGAAGTAAATACAAAAGGCACAATGCCCCCATAAGTACAAGAATAGAGACTCTTCTTACAGTCTGTGCTTTGAGCATTCCCTGTGAGACCAGTAATAGTTTCCGCTACACCTCTGCAGGTTCAATGTATTCCTTGGACCTGCCCATTGACGATGAAACGCAGAAATCGCTTCGGAATTAAATACAAAAGGCACAATGCCGCCCTAAGTACAAGAATAGAGACTCTTTTTACAGTCGGTGCTTTAAACATTCCCTGTGAGACCAGTATTAGTTTCCGATACACCACTGCAGGTTCAATGTAATCCTTGGATCTTCAAATTGACGATGATACACAGAAATCGGATAGGAATGAAATACAAAAGGCACAATGCCGCCTTAAGTACAAGAATAGAGACTCTTCTTACAGTCGGTGCTTTGAGCATTCCCTGTGAGACCAGTATTAGTTTCCGATACACCACCGCAGGTTCAATGTATTCCTTGGACCTTCACATTGACGATGAAACACAGAAATCGCATCGGAAATAAATACAAAAGGCACATGCCGCCTTAAGTACAAGTATAGAGGCTCTTCTTACAGTCGGTGCTTTGAGCATTCCCTGTGAGACCAGTATTAGTTTCCGCAACACTTCTGCAGGTTCAGTTTATTCCTTGGACCTTCACATTGACGATGAAACACAGAAATGGCATCGGAATTAAATACAAAAGGCACAATGCCGCCTTAAGTACAAGAATAGAGACTCTTCTTACAGTCGGTGCTTTGAACATTCCCTGTGAGACCAGTATTATTTTCCGATACACCACTGCAGGTTCAATGTATTCCTTGGACCTTCACATTGACGATGAAACACAGAAATCGCATCGGAATTAAATCCAAAACGCACAATGCCGGCATAACTACAAGAATAGAGACTCTTCTTACAGTCGGTGCTTTGAGCATTCCCTGTGAAACGAGTATTAGTTTCCGATACACCACTGCCGGTTCAATGTATTCCTTGGACCTTCACATTGACGATGAAACACAGAAATGGCGTCGGAATTAAATCCAAAACGCACAATGCCGCCTTAAGTACAAGAATAGAGACTCTTCTTACCGCCGGTGCTTTGAGCATTCCCTGTGAGACCAGTATTAGTTTCCGTCACACCTCTGCGGGTTCAGTTTATTCCTTGGACCATCACACTGACGATGAAACACAGAAATCGCATCGGAATTAAATACAAAAGGCACAATGCCGCCTTAAGTACAAGAATAGCGACACTACTTACAGTCGGTGGTTAGAGCATTCCCTGTGAGACCAGTAATAGTATCCGATACACCACTGCAGGTTCATTCTCTTCCTTGGACATACACATTGACGATGAAACACAGAAATTACATCGGAATTAAATACAAACGGCACAATGCCGCCTTAAGTACACGAATAGAGCCTCTTCTTACCGTCGGTGCTTTGAGCATTCCCTGTGAGACCAGTATTAGTTTCCGATACACCACTGCAGGTTCAATGTATTCCTTGGACCTTCACATTGACGATGAAACACAGAAATTACATCGGAATTAAATACAAAAGGCACAATGCCGCCTTAAGTACAAGAATAGAGACTCTTCTTACCGTCGGTGCTTTGAGCATTCCCTGTGAGACCAGTATTAGATTCCGATACACCACTGGAGGTTCAATGAATTCCTTGGACATTCACATTGACGATGAAACATTGAAATTAAATCGGAATTAAATACAAACGGCACAATGCCGCCATAAGTACAAGAATAGAGACTCTTCTTACAGTCGGTGCTTTGAGCATTCCCTGTGAGACCAGTAATAGTATTCGATACACCACTGCAGGTTCAATCTATTCCTTGGACATACACATTGACGATGAAACACAGAAATGACATCGGAATTAAATACAAAAGGAACAATGCCGCCTTAAGTTCAAGAATAGAGACTCTTCTTACAGTCTGTGCTTTGAGCATTCCCTGTGAGACCAGTAATAGTTTCCGCTACACCTCTGCAGGTTCAATGTATTCCGTGGACCTGCCCATTGACGATGAAACGCAGAAATCGCATCGGAATTAAATACAAAACGCACAATGCCGCCCTAAGTACAAGAATAGAGACTCTTTTTACAGTCGGTGCTTTAAACATTCCCTGTGAGACCAGTATTAGTTTCCGATACACCACTGCAGGTTCAATGTAATCCTTGGATCTTCAAATTGACGATGATACACAGAAATCGGATAGGAATGAAATACAAAAGGCACAATGCCGCCTTAAGTACAAGAACAGAGACTCTTCTTACAGTCGGTGCTTTGAGCATTCCCTGTGAGACCAGTATTAGTTTCCGATACACCACCGCAGGTTCAATGTATTCCTTGGACCTTCACATTGACGATGAAACACAGAAATCGCATCGGATTTAAATACAAAAGTCACAATGCTGCCTTAAGTACAAGAATAGAGACTCTTCTTACAGTCGGTGCTTTGTGCATTCCCTGTGAGACCAGTATTAGTTTCCGCTACACTTCTGCAGGTTCAGTTTATTCCTTGGACGTTCACATTGACGATGAAACACAGAAATGGCATCGGAATTAAATACAAAAGGCACAATGCCGCCTTATTAAAAGAATAGAGACTCTTCTTACAGTCGGTGCTTTGAGCATTCCCTGTGAGACCAGTATTATTTTCCGATACACCACTGCAGGTTCAATGTATTCCTTGGACCTTCACATTGACGATGAAACACAGAAATCGCATCGGAATTAAATCCAAAACGCACAATGCCGGCATAAGTACAAGAATACAGACTCTACTTACAGTCGGTGCTTTGAGCATTCCCTGTGAGACCAGTATTAGTTTCCGATACACCACTGCAGGTTCAATGTATTCCTTGGACCTTCACATTGACGATGAAATACAGAAATCGCATCGGAATCAAATACAAAAGGCACAATGCCGCCTAAAGTACAAGAATAGAGACACTTCTTACAGTCGGTGCTTTGAGCATTCCCTGTGAGATCAGTAATAGTATCCGATACACCACTGTAGGTTCAATCTATTCCTTGGACATACACATTGACGATGAAACACTGAAATTACATAGGAAATAAATACAAAAGGAACAATGACGCCTTAAGTACAAGAATAGAGACTCTTCTTACCGTCGGTGCTTTGAGCATTCCCTGTAAGACCATTGTTAGTTTCCGATACACCACTGAAGGTTGAATTAATTCCTTGGACATTCACAATGACGATGAAACACTGAAATTACATCGGAATTAAATACAAAAGGTACAATGCCGCCTTAAGTACAAGAATAGAGGCTCTTCTTACCGTCGGTGCTTTGAGCATTCCCTGTGAGTCCAGTATTAGTTTCCGCTACACCTCTGCACGTTCAGTTTATTCCTTGGACCTACACATTGACGATGAAACACAGAAATGGCATCGGAATTAAATACAAAAGGCACAATGCGCCTTAAGTACAAGAATAGAGACTCTTCTTACAGTCGGTGCTTTGAGCATTCCCTGTGAAACCAGTATTAGTTTCCGCTACACCTCTGCAGGTTCATTTTATTCCTTGGACCTTCACGTTGACGATGAAACACGGAAATCGCATCGGAATTAAATACAAAAGGCACAATGCCGCCTTAAGTACAAGAATAGAGACTCTTCTTACAGTCGGTGCTTTGAGCATTCCCTGTGAGACCAGTATTAGTTTCCGCTACACCTCTGCAGTTTTAATTTATTCTTTGGATCTTCCCATTGACGATGAATCGCAGAAATCGCATCGGAATTAAATACAAAATGCACAATGCCGCCTTAAGTACAAGAATAGAGACTCTTATTACAGTCGGTGCTTTGAGCATTCCCTGTGAGACCAGTAATAGTATCCGATACGCCACTGCAGGTTCAATCTATTCCTTGGACATACACATTGAGGATGAAACACAGAAATTACATCGGAATTAAATACAAAAGGAACAATGCCGCCTTAAGTACAAGAATAGAGACTCTTCTTACCGTCGGTGCTTTGAGCATTCCCTGTGAGACCAGTATTAGTTTCCGATACACCACTGGACGTTCAATGAATTCCTTGGACCTTCACATTGACGATGAAACACTGAAATTACATAGGAATTAAATACAAAAGGCACAATGCCGCCTTAAGTACAAGAATAGAGACACTTCTTACAGTCGGTGCTTTAAGCATTCCCTGTGAGAAGAGTTACAGTATCCGATACACCATTGCTGGTTCAATGTATTCCTTGGACCTTCACATTGACGATGAAACACAGAAACGCATCGGAATTAATACAAAAGGCACAATGCCGCCTTAAGTACAAGAATAGAGACTCCTCTTACAGTCGGAGCTTTGAGCATTCCCTGTGAGACCAGTAATAGTAACCGATACACCACTGCAGGTTCAATGTATTCCTTGGACTTTCACATTGACGATGAAACACAGAAATGGCATCGGAATTAAATACAAAAGGCACAATGCCGCCTCAAGTACTAGAATAGAGACTCTTCATACAGTCGGTGCTTTGAGAATTCCCTGTGAGACCAGTATTAGTTTCCGCTACACCCCTGCAGGTTCAGTTTATTCCTTGGACCTTCACATTGACGATGAAACACAAAAATGGCATCGGAATTAAATACAAAGGCACAATGCCGCCTTAAGTACAAGAATAGAGACTCTTCTTACAGTCGGTGCTTTCAGCAATCCCTGTGAGACCAGTAATAGTATCCGATACACCACAGCAGGTTCAATCTATTCCTTGGACATACACATTGACGATGAAACACAGAAATTACATCGCAATTAAATACAAAAGGAACAACGCCGCCTTAAGTACAAGAATAGAGACTCTTCTTACAGTCGGTGCTTTGAGCATTCCCTGTGAGACCAGTATTAGTTTCCGCTACACCTCTGCAAGTTCAGATTTTTCCTTGGACCATCACATTGACGATGAAACACAGAAATGGCATCGGAATTAAATACAAAAGGCACAATGCCGCCTTAAGTACAAGAATAGAGACTCTTCTTACAGTCGGTGCTTTGAACATTCCCTGTGAGACCAGTAATAGTATCCGATACACCACTGCAGGTTCAATGTATTCCTTGGACTTTCACGTTGATGATGAAAGACAGAGATCGCATCGGAATCAAATACAAAAGGCACAATGCCGCCTTAAGTACAAGAATAGAGAGTCTTCTTACAGTCGGTGCTTTGAGCATTCCCTGTGAGACCAGTAATAGTATCCGATACACCACTGCAGGTTCATTCTATTCCTTGGACATACCCATTGACGATGAAACACAGAAATTACATCGCAATTAAATACAAAAGGAACAATGCCGCCCTTAGTACAAGAATAGAGACTCTTCTTACCGTCGGTGCTTTGAGCATTCCCTGTGAGACCAGTATTAGTTGCCGCTACACCTCTGCAGTTGCAGTTTATTCCTTTGACCTTCACATTGACGATGAAACACAGAAATGGCATCGGAATTAAATACAAAAGACACAATGCCGCCTTAAGTACAAGAATAGAGACTCTTCTTACAGTCGGTGCTTTGAGAATTCCCTGTGAGACTAGTATTAGTTTCCGCTACACCCCTGCAGGTTCACTTTATTCCTTGGACCTTCACATTGACGATGAAACACAAAAATGGCATCGGAATTAAATACAAAAGGCACAATGCCGCCTTAAGTACAAGAATAGAGACTCTTCTTACAGTCGGTGCTTTGAGCATTCCCTGTGAGACCAGTAATAGTATCCGATACACCACTGCAGGTTCAATCCATTCCTTGGACATACACATTGACGATGAAACACAGAAATTACATCGGAATTAAATACAAAAGGAACAATGCCGCCTTAAGTACAAGAATAGAGACTCTTCATACCGTCGGTGCTTTGAGCATTCCGTGTGAGACCAGTATTAGTTTCCGATACACCACTGCAGGTTCAATCTATTCCTTTGACATACACATTGACGATGAAATACAGAAATTACATCGGAATTAAATACGAAAGGAACAATGCAGCCTTAAGTACAAGAATAGAGACTCTTCTTACCGTCGGTGCTTTGAGCATTCCCTGTGAGACCACTATTAGTTCCCGCTACACCTCTGCAGGTTCAGTTTATTCCTTTGACCTTCACATTGACGATGAAACACAGAAATGGCATCGGAATTAAATACAAAAGGCACAATCCCGACTTAAGTACAAGAATAGAGACTCTTCTTACCGTCGGTGCTTTGAGCATTCCCTGTGTGACCAGTATTAGTTTCCGCTACACCTCTGCAGTTGCAGTTTATTCCTTTGACCTTCACATTGACGATGAAACACAGAAATGGCATCGGAATTAAATACAAAAGGCACAATCCCGACTTAAGTACAAGAATAGAGACTCTTCTTACCGTCGGTGCTTTGAGCATTCCCTGTGTGACCAGTATTAGTTTCCGCTACACCTCTGCAGTTGCAGTTTATTCCTTTGACCTTCACATTGACGATGAAACACAGAAATGGCATCGGAATTAAATACAAAAGACACAATGCCGCCTTAAGTACAAGAATAGAGACTCTTCTTACAGTCGGTGCTTTGACCATTCCCTGTGAGACCAGTATTAGTTTCCGATACACCACTGGACGTTCAATGAATTCCTTGGACCTTCACATTGACGATGAAACACTGAAATTACATAGGAATTAAATACAAAAGGCACAATGCCGCCTTAAGTACAAGAATAGAGACACTTCTTACAGTCGGTGCTTTAAGCATTCCCTGTGAGAAGAGTTATAGTATCCGATACACCATTGCAGGTTCAATGTATTCCTTGGACCTTCACATTGACGATGAAACACAGAAATCGCATCGGAATTAATACAAAAGGCACAATGCCGCCTTAAGTACAAGAATAGAGACTCCTCTTACAGTCGGAGCTTTGAGCATTCCCTATGAGACCAGTAATAGTAACCGATACACCACTGCAGGTTCAATGTATTCCTTGGACTTTCACATTGACGATGAAACACAGAAATGGCATCGGAATTAAATACAAAAGGCACAATGCCGCCTTAAGTACTAGAATAGAGACTCTTCATACAGTCGGTGCTTTGAGAATTCCCTGTGAGACCAGTATTAGTTTCCGCTACACCCCTGCAGGTTCAGTTTATTCCTTGGACCTTCACATTGACGATGAAACACAAAAATGGCATCGGAATTAAATACAAAGGCACAATGCCGCCTTAAGTACAAGAATAGAGACTCTTCTTACAGTCGGTGCTTTCAGCAATCCCTGTGAGACCAGTAATAGTATCCGATACACCACTGCAGGTTCAATCTATTCCTTGGACATACACATTGACGATGAAACACAGAAATTACATCGCAATTAAATACAAAAGGAACAACGCCGCCTTAAGTACAAGAATAGAGACTCTTCTTACAGTCGGTGCTTTGAGCATTCCCTGTGAGACCAGTATTAGTTTCCGCTACACCTCTGCAAGTTCAGATTTTTCCTTGGACCATCACATTGACGATGAAACACAGAAATGGCATCGGAATTAAATACAAAAGGCACAATGCCGCCTTAAGTACAAGAATAGAGACTCTTCTTACAGTCGGTGCTTTGAACATTCCCTGTGAGACCAGTAATAGTATCCGATACACCACTGCAGGTTCAATGTATTCCTTGGACTTTCACGTTGATGATGAAAGACAGAGATCGCATCGGAATCAAATACAAAAGGCACAATGCCGCCTTAAGTACAAGAATAGAGAGTCTTCTTACAGTCGGTGCTTTGAGCATTCCCTGTGAGACCAGTAATAGTATCCGATACACCACTGCAGGTTCATTCTATTCCTTGGACATACCCATTGACGATGAAACACAGAAATTACATCGCAATTAAATACAAAAGGAACAATGCCGCCCTTAGTATAAGAATAGAGACTCTTCTTACCGTCGGTGCTTTGAGCATTCCCTGTGAGACCAGTATTAGTTTCCGATACACCACTGGAGGTTTAATGAATTCCTTGGACATTCACATTGTCGATGAAACACTGAAATTACATCGGAATTAAATACAAAAGGCACAATCCCGACTTAAGTACAAGAATAGAGACTCTTCTTACCGTCGGTGCTTTGAGCATTCCCTGTGTGACCAGTATTAGTTTCCGCTACACCTCTGCAGTTGCAGTTTATTCCTTTGACCTTCACATTGACGATGAAACACAGAAATGGCATCGGAATTAAATACAAAAGACACAATGCCGCCTTAAGTACAAGAATAGAGACTCTTCTTACAGTCGGTGCTTTGAGAATTCCCTGTGAGACTAGTATTAGTTTCCGCTACACCCCTGCAGGTTCACTTTATTCCTTGGACCTTCACATTGACGATGAAACACAAAAATGGCATCGGAATTAAATACAAAAGGCACAATGCCGCCTTAAGTACAAGAATAGAGACTCTTCTTACAGTCGGTGCTTTGAGCATTCCCTGTGAGACCAGTAATAGTATCCGATACACCACTGCAGGTTCAATCCATTCCTTGGACATACACATTGACGATGAAACACAGAAATTACATCGGAATTAAATACAAAAGGAACAATGCCGCCTTAAGTACGAGAATAGAGACTCTTCATACCGTCGGTGCTTTGAGCATTCCGTGTGAGACCAGTATTAGTTTCCGATACACCACTGCAGGTTCAATCTATTCCTTTGACATACACATTGACGATGAAATACAGAAATTACATCGGAATTAAATACGAAAGGAACAATGCAGCCTTAAGTACAAGAATAGAGACTCTTCTTACCGTCGGTGCTTTGAGCATTCCCTGTGAGACCACTATTAGTTTCCGCTACACCTCTGCAGGTTCAGTTTATTCCTTTGACCTTCACATTGACGATGAAACACAGAAATGGCATCGGAATTAAATACAAAACGCACAATGCCGCCTTAAGCACAAGAATAGAGACTCTTATTACAGTCGGTGCTTTGAGCATTCCCTGTGAGACCAGTATTAGTTTCCGATACACCACTGCAGGTTCAATGTATTCCTTGGACCTTCAAATTGACGATGAAACACAGAAATGGCATCGGAATTAAATCCAAAACGCACAATGCCGCCTTAAGTACAAGAATGAGACTCTTCTTACAGTCGGTGCTTTGAGCATTCCCTGTGAGACCAGTAATAGTATCCGATACACCACTTATAAAATAAATAAAATAAAATAAAATAAAATAAAATATTAATTATTTTTATCTGTCTGATTGGCTCTCCTATGAGTCGTCAGGTTTTGATTATTCGGTATCAGACGCTTGACAATGGCTTTTTCGTAAAGGCAATGTTACTCGTAGTTGACCGTGAAATAAAACTGAAATAATCGGACTTCGTAATTAAACCGTTTCCAAAGACTGCTGCGGTAGGTGCGGACTCATAATCTAAATCTCAATATTACAATAATTTGCCAGCCATGCCAAAACGTCGTACAGAGGTGATTGTCTACTAAACAAAAAATTACACAGTTAGTTAAATCAGATATATTCAATGAATAAGCCTACAGTTCATAATCCTACTTACTTTTATAAATATAAATTCTTTACAGAATCGAGTGCCTAGTATGGTTGCAACTCGCAGTAATTTTCTATATCATGAAATATGGCGGTGTGCCAGACAATAAACTAAAATACGTGCTTCTCGCACCACATCAACGAGAGCTCTTCCTTTTTTTTTTTTTTTTTTTTTTAATCAAACATACGACTAACGAAAATGTACTTTTGTTTTATCAGCGACACAGCGCTGCAGTTGTGTGCCATAGGCTTTATTTATTTGTCACTGATTATTTATTTAATTAATATCTCGCGTTTCCGAGGAAACTCACGCTCGGCATGCAAATGTGCCTTTATATTACCCCCTGAATTGCGAGGCGAAAGGACACACCTGCAGGCGAGCAATTCACCTAAAGGCACAAGAAAATCTAAGTTATCTACAACTATTTACATGACTTACATTATACTGTATATTATACACAAAATTTGAATGACGCGCGTGCGCCGAAAAAGTTCTTATGTTGGCAAAACAGAGTGCGCGCATGCGCAGAAGCGTCTGTGTAACTACGGCACTGCCGTTATTTCGTAAATTTAGATCACGCGGCACAGTATTGCAGTTCATATTGTTCGTGTGCGCGCGCATTTCTTAGTCGTTGCACAAAGAAAATATTCCACCAAGATTACATATGAAGACTACATTCTATGACAGGTAACTTAGTTTTAAAATTACAATATTTGTTATAATACAATACAACTTTAGATTGTTGAATGTTCTTAGTTACATAGCATTGCAATGAAATGCTTCAAAGAAAAATGTCCGTATTTTTCAGGTGCGTTGACCTATACACATGGTGTCGTTATCACAGTTCATATTCATCTGCTGCACAATAATTTTTTACAGGTTAGTATCGTCGTGGTAAAGTTTTTTGATCACAGTAACATCGTTGTATAACAACGTGATTGATACATAAGCATGTCCATTTCCTATTTCCATTATAGTCGTTGTGATGCAGTTCGTTGTGACAAAAAGCATTGTTTATTACAGATCAGACGTGACCCGTCGAGTAATTAGTCCATATGCAGTTCGTTTTCGATATTCCGTGGAAGCTTGGTTGCAGAACCTCGGACGGCACATAGCTGGCGTCGATCCTTGGACAGTCCAGGTAAGCGTGTCCGTCACATTTCGAGAACATTTCATTCCCTGAAGTTCCAACCAAAATTCTTCCACCCGTCGTGTTGTTTTCTGGACAGGCACTTTGTGTCCATTTAATCCAGTTAACATCTTGAAGTTGGGTACTGTAGTAATGTCGCTAGACGATGCACGAATTATGCACTTCACATATTCAGTTTTTTTTTTTTAAATATAGCTCACCTAAATGTTCGTGGTTACTCATCGAAGAAATCGTTCATCGCGTTAACAAAGGTACGATGCATCATGAATGTCATTAACAGTTTCTTTCACATAGGTTTCTGCGTAGTTGCAGACTTAGTAATGTACGTTAATGTCCGTGAATAGTGGTTCACTACGCAATTTTTTTTTTTTTTTTTTTTTTAAAAAAAAGTTTTTCACATTTTGGCACTCGTTATCGTTCAAATTTTCACACAGTAACAGTTACATTATACATCAGTTTAAAAAAAACATAAGTAATAATACATACACACGTCACATATTTTCTTAGCATAAACATAATACAGTTGCACATAAACATGTTTACATCATCATTACATAGCTATAGGTTATTACATTGTGTCATATTTGATTACATGAATTGCAGATATTTACATCCTCTTTAGCGGTTTTGCTGGGATATTATCGATGTTTTTTTGTGATGTCATCTGAAATTAAGATAGGTTAGACACAACATTCATTACATCAGTAGGCAAGACCAGGCGTTTTCACTACTCAATAAATATTCAAAATAGTAAGAGAGAGAAAATGTTCGATTCCTCGCGTTTTGTGCGTGTGTGTAGTGTGTCTGTGTGGCCTTGACTACTGGTAGATGCTTTTCTTGCTGAGAGATGTGCGTCTAATCTATTTCTCGAAGTAAAAGATCGCTTCACAGATGACGTCTGTCGGTTCGTCAGGTGTCATAGCAAGTCAGTGGTACCTACAGTCACAAATGTTCCGTGAAAAATTTATATATCATTCACTGCTACGTAATCATAAATTTTACTTTAATATTCAGTCTTCTCGGTGGAACCGCGGCGTTGAAAGAAAAGTTCTTCTGTCTTCAACTGCGACTCTGGAACGCTGAAATGAAAATTTCTATACTACTTATTATCTGTGTTGTAGCAACAGAGTTTTTCGAGTTGCTTAGCAATATTTTGATGGGTATGACTTTTACATTATTCAGCATGAAATGCTCTAAGATCTCGGTGTGCGTATAGCCCAATAATTTTGTTAGTTCTACGATGTTGTAACAGATACGCACCAGGGTGCGGTATGTTAACAATTATATAAGGTCCTTCATATAGCAGACGCCACTTAGCGTTGCGTCGTTTGAGTGCAACAGATTTATGATGAGTACGAAGTAGTACAAGCATTCCTACCTCGAATTTTTGTTTTCTTTTTATTATGTTTCTGTGATGTTTGTTTCGTATCTGTGCGTGATGTGTCAGCGTAGTCAATACTTCTTTTATTTTCTGTTCAGGTGTGATTTCCTTGTCTGACAACTTAGGTAATGGTTCTATCCACTGATCGTTCTGTTTGCAATTGAACATGATCTCGTTAGGTGTGTAATTTGTATCGTAAATATTTAAGTTATTGTGTACGTCTTCGAAAAGACTTAGGTAGGACACCCAATTAGTATGTTTTGATGAAATATAGGTCCTCATGAATCGATTTAATTCTCGGAAAAGTCTCTCAGTCGCGTTACATTGTGGACTAAACCTCGAAATAAATATACTTTTAATGTTATTGTCCTTCAAGAAATTTCTCCATTTGTACCCAGAGTAGTATGCTGCATTATCTGACAGAATTGCTTTTGGTTTTCCCACGTGCGTCAGGTAATCACTTGAGAATCTTCGTATTATAGCATTTGCAGTGGCGGATTTTAAAGCATAAAGTTTTATGTGTTTAGAAAATATATCGTAAAAAGCTAAGATATATTTGACGCCTCCAGAGCTTGCTGGATGCGGTCCACTAATGTCAGTACACAGAATTTCCAGGGGTCTACCAGGTAAAATAGAATGTAAATCTGTTTTTGTGGATAAATTCTGAGGTTTTGATTTTTGACATATGACACATGTTTTTAGTTCCCTGTAAATTTTTCTTCTCATATTGCTAAAATAACAGTATGTACTGAGCTTTGCCAAACACTTTTTCGTCCCATAATGACCCCAAACTAAGTGTGTGTGCCAAATTAGATTACGTTCAGACTCTTTGGGAATGCATACACACCAGTTAGTAGCATTTGGATGTCGGCGGTAAAATAACACATCATTGTGTAACTTGTAATACTTAGTCAAAGGATGGTTGTGTTTTTCTACCAGTAATGTTATTATCTTATACCAGTGAGGATCAGATTTTTGTAATTCAGCCATGTTTCTGCACATATCAATATAATATTGGTGATACTGCTTGTCTTGCATTAAGAGAATCCTGTAGTCATTTATATTTTCTAAGTCACTGTTGGTATCATTCATACCTTGTGGAAGTCTAGACAAAGTGTCTGCAATGGTGTTGTCCTTACCTCTTATGTACTTAATTTCAAAAGAGTAGTTCTGAAGTGTAACTGCCCATCGTGATAGTCTAGGATGTACAAGTTTACAAGTTAACAAAAATGTCAGGGCCTGGTGATCGGTGTAAATTACCGTATGTTTTCCAAATAAATAATAATTGAATTTCTTGAATGCCCATACTATGGAAAGTGTTTCTAACTCAGTAGTGGAGTATGTACGCTCACATTCAGTTAGAGTGCGACTCGCAAACCCAATAATTCTTATCTGTTCCTCCTCTTTATTCTTTACAACTTGAAATAAGCAACAGCCCAAGCCAGTACGTAAAGCGTCACAAGTCATACAAAAATCTAAATTGAAATCTGGATGGCTCAAAATGTTAGCATTCACTAAAGCATGTTTAATTGTATTAAAGTCATTCTGGCACTGTTCCGACCAGATCCAAACTTGATTCCTTCTGAGTAGATTTAGCAGATGTTTACTGTTCAAAAGTGGTTGTGGCAAAAAACGTCTGAAAAATGAACATAGCCCAAGGAATGATTTTAACTGCTTTTTAGTTCGAGGGCTAGGAAAGTTTCTGATAGCATCTAATTTACTGGGATCCGGACGTATGCCCTGTGAATTAATGATATGTCCTAAATACTTTATCTCACTGCAACCAAATTTTGATTTTCTTAGGTTGGCTGTGACTCCAGCTTGTGCAAATTTTTCTAAAATTCTTTGAAGTGTGTCAACGTGTTCATTCCAGGATTGTGTAGCTATCAGTATATCATCTACATAGTGTGTGACTGTCTCAACTAAATCGTCGCCAAGCACGGTATCCAGGGCTGTAATGAATACCCCAGAGCTGACATTCAGTCCGAAGGGTAGAACACAAAACTGATAGGTTCGCCCCCCGAACATAAATGCAGTATATTTCCGAGAATCAGGAGTGATACCCACCTGCCAAAACGAATTAGCGAGATCTATTGTGGAAAAATATTTTGCATCTAGAAATTTCTGTAATTGCTCTTCTAAATTTTCAGGTTTTGTGTGAACCGGTAAAATTATTTCATTAATAGCTCGTGCGTCTAACACTAACCTAATGCCTCCATTTGATTTTTTGACAACAAGTAGAGGACTACAATAAGGTGAGGTGGATGGTTCAATGACCTTCCAGTCTAACATTTGTTTTAATTCTTGCCACACAGCAGGTCGTTGAGATAACGGTACGTTATATGTCTTATGGTAGAAGATCTTGTGAGGCTTAACTTCAATCTTGTACACATACGTGTTGATAACACCTAATCGTTTGGTAAAAACTTGTAAATATTTGGATAACACTTCCTGTAGTTTTATACGTTCATGTACACTGAGAGCTGTAGCTTCACTTATCTTATGATCAAGCAATGTTTTCAAGTCCATTAGCTCTCTGTCAGATGAGTGTGTTTGCATGTCTTGAATGTCTTTGTCAAGTACTAACTGTACCTTGTACCCTGTACAGTGTTTGTCATGCTTTAGAGTTCTCCTGTCCAAATCAATAATAATTACACTGCCTTTATCATTTAAAATACATTTACCTTTGGAGAAGTCTATAATGCAGTCCTTCTCGCTCATAATATCTATTCCTAATATGCAATTTGTCACAAGGTTTTGTACAACCAGGAATGGCCATTGTACGGTTCCATTACCTATTTTAACGTTTACAAAAACTTGCTTCGTAACCCTACATGACTTATTACCTAGTGCAGTAGTTATTTTACAGTTTTGGGCAGGAAACTCAGGCACAGGTTCCAATTCACACATCTTTTTATAAAAATTAAAAGATAAAACGCTCACAGCTGCACCTGTATCTAGGATAATAGTAGTTGGAATCCCACCTACTACACCAGTAGTGGATGCTAAAACAATTTCATTTGTGTTTAAACGACATTGTGTACTGTCTTGTAAAAGTTCATCTGATATATTGTTATTGTGGTTGTATCTTATAAATAAAACAGGTAGTTTTTGTTTAGAATTACTCGGCATATCATTATTCTGTTGTTCAAGTGTGGTGTCAAATAACTGATTAACATTGAAGCCGCCCCCCAAGGATTCTTCAGCCACGACCTGGGGCAAAGTAGTGACTGTTTCTAGTTTGTTGGATTATCATTTGTACTAGGTACTGACACAGATTGAGGTTGTGCATCAGGTGTCATTTCTATTATATTCACATTCGGATATTGCCTATTATGATCTCCAAACTTTTGCGGTTGTTGTTGCTGTTGCGCATTATAACTTACCTGTCGGTCGTAAGGTATGCTCCAATTTTGACCTGGTGGCTGCTGTGGTAAAGCAGAGTTTGAATGAAAGTACTGATCGTTACGAGTCCAACCTTGATGCTGTCTTGGCTCGTAGTTATTATTATTTCTATTTCTGTTTGTGTTTTTGTTATTACCTTTGTATCCGTTGTTACCGTTGCAGTTATTACCGCGGTGCCTTTTGTATGGATTGCCGCATGAAATGTTATTACTGTTGTAACTATTGTTCGTATTGGAATACGCGTGTTGATTTTGATTTCCGTACTGAGACGGCATGTGAGTTTGCTGTTTTTGTTGTACCGCGTATCCAACTGTGGGCGCGCCAGAATTGTGTTGGCAAGCCTGCATGTTTTGCATACCACTAGTGTAAACATTGTGGCTGCTGTTTTGCCGCGCGAAGCGCTGATCTTCAAGTAACATGTCAACCGAATCTAAAGCTGTTAAAAAATAATCTGAATCGTCATCCGGGATATGTAGAAGTTTTTCCTTAATGTTGAAAGGCAATTTGGCCTTCAACGCAAGGAGTATATCACGTGTTGCGACTGGTTCGTCTAAAAAATGTCCCACGTTCAAGTATTTTTCAAAATATCTGCGTAAGTTACCATTTTTACTGTTAAAAGTTTCAGGTTCTAAAATTTGTCTCCTGAGTCGCTCCTGGACGGATTGCGACCAGAATTTGTTCAGAAAGGCACGCTCAAACTCACTGTACGTGGTACATACGTCAGCTTGACTGTATGCCCAGACAGCTGCATCGCCTTGGATGTAACCGACAATATATGAAATCTTTTTCCGGTCACTCCAAGTGCGTGGAAATGCGTTACTAAAAGATTTAAGAAAAATCACCGGATGAATGGTTCGTTTCTCTGGGATAAAAGCCTGAAATTGCCTGTGTTTTATTAAGCTTTCTTCTTCCTTTGCATTATGATATGGATTTGTTCCACTGTAATTACTGCAATGCTCAGCTGGCGAGTAATTACGATAATGTTGCTGTGGTTTACCATGATAATAGCTTGTGTTTGTGGTTGCACGTCGTGGTATGTGTTGTAGTCGTGGTGTGTTTTGTTCTTGTGTGTTTGTGGTGTGCGGTATGTGTGCGTCATACTCGAATGTATATTGGTTTCTGAACTGTACATTTTGACTGATATTTTCGTTACATTCAGACTGTGGTTGATCGGTGAATTGTCTCATGGGTGCAGTGACGGATTGTACTGCGTCACTAATCAGCTGTTTGTTATTAGTGATGTATTCCGCTACGGAGTCGTGCACAATTGTTGGTAAATTTTCACGTATGCATCTATCAAAATGTTTGTCTTTGTTCTCTACCCAATCATGAAATTCTTTATTAATATTTTGAAAATGAGCTGTGGCATCAGATTGTAAGATGTCAGTCAGGTGTTGTTCAACATCGTCAAATTTATTCTGCACGTCAGTAATTCGTTTTTCAAGGTTGTCGTGTACTGAAGGATATGTTTGAATTTGTTCAGTAAGAGCTTCACACGTGTCATTAAGGTTTTTTAATTGTTTCTGTAAAAGTGCTACGTCATTTGTAGTCTTTTCTTGTCTCGTATTAAGCTTGGAAAATTTCGTACTGAGTTCAGTCATCTGTTCGGTCAGTGTGGCGTCTATAAGTTCCACACGTTTACACAAAGTGTCATTACATGCCTTGATTGCTATGAGATCAGATTTATTTTCGTCATTTTGTGTCTTTAACTGTTCATTTTGTGTCTTTAAGGTTGCCATGTTTTCCGCGTTCTGCATCCTTAAGGTTGCCATATTTTCTGCGTTTTGTTTCATTAGCATTTGTAACATGTTGGCAATGTTTACTGTTTGCAAGGTCTCTGCCCCCGCCGCGTCATTAGACGTGACGTCATGTATTAACATGGGCTCTGACTGAGACTTTGAAATTTTTGTGGTGGACGGCCTATTGTCAAAATTTCCGTTGACACTTGCGTCAATATTTGATGTATCGTCACTACCGGTTGCTGTCGTAAAGTCATTTTCTAACATTTGTCTCTCGTCCGAGTCGGATTGCGTCTGAATAGTACGTCTTTGCTGTTCCATTTTTGCGTATTGTTTTCTAGTTATTACCATGCCACACGTGCTATATATTTCAAGAAATTAATGTTTGACACTGGTTTTAAAATAAAATGCAGTTGAGCATGAATCGGTCGTAGCAACAATGGCTGTCTGTTAATTTAAAAATATAAACTGAATTTGAGATTATTGGTAATGGCTGCTGGCCATGTTACATGATATCGTACAGAAGTCGGCCATATTGTACACTCGTGTATTGGTATTGTTGCATACGTTATTGTTTAAGGAAAAATACTGAGAATGGAATTTATCACTGAAACTGTTATGCGGAAAAGAAACACTACATAATTTTACTGAAAAGCTAATACACTGAATTATACGTCTGGTCAAGCCTGCTAATGCAAAGATGCTGCGTCTTACCTTATTTTGCTGGAAGCTTCTTTGCGTCTTCCCGCAAAATTTTATAATTGGCAAATATCTTCTGATTTTTTTTATTTCTCATATAGTCAAGTCCAGGACCAGAAGGTTGATTTTTCACATGAAACAAAGAGAACAATGTAACAAATGACAAAATAACAAATCCGACACGCAGTCGCCAATATAAAATAAATAAAATAAAATAAAATAAAATAAAATATTAATTATTTTTATCTGTCTGATTGGCTCTCCTATGAGTCGTCAGGTTTTGATTATTCGGTATCAGACGCTTGACAATGGCTTTTTCGTAAAGGCAATGTTACTCGTAGTTGACCGTGAAATAAAACTGAAATAATCGGACTTCGTAATTAAACCGTTTCCAAAGACTGCTGCGGTAGGTGCGGACTCATAATCTAAATCTCAATATTACAATAATTTGCCAGCCATGCCAAAACGTCGTACAGAGGTGATTGTCTACTAAACAAAAAATTACACAGTTAGTTAAATCAGATATATTCAATGAATAAGCCTACAGTTCATAATCCTACTTACTTTTATAAATATAAATTCTTTACAGAATCGAGTGCCTAGTATGGTTGCAACTCGCAGTAATTTTCTATATCATGAAATATGGCGGTGTGCCAGACAATAAACTAAAATACGTGCTTCTCGCACCACATCAACGAGAGCTCTTCCTTTTTTTTTTTTTTTTTTTTTTTAATCAAACATACGACTAACGAAAATGTACTTTTGTTTTATCAGCGACACAGCGCTGCAGTTGTGTGCCATAGGCTTTATTTATTTGTCACTGATTATTTATTTAATTAATATCTCGCGTTTCCGAGGAAACTCACGCTCGGCATGCAAATGTGCCTTTATACACTGCAGGTTCAATGTATTCCTTGGACACACACATTGACGATGAAACACAGAAATTACATCGGAATTAAATACAAAAGGAACAACGCCGCCTTAAGTACAAGAATAGACTCTTCTTACAGTCGGTGGTTTGAGCATTCCCTGTGAGACCAGTATTAGTTTCCGCTACACCTCTGCAGGTTCGGTTTATACCTTGGACCTTCACATTGACGATGAAACACAGAAATGGCATCGGAATTAAATCCAAAGGGCACAATGCCGCCATAGGTACAAGAATAGAGACTCTTCTTACAGTCGGTGCTTTGAGCATTCCCTGTGAGACCAGTAATAGTATCCGATACATCACTGCAGGTTCAATCTATTCCTTGGACATACACATTGACGACGAAACACAGAGATTACATCGGAATTAAATACAAAAGGAACAATGCCGCCATAAGTACAAGAATAAAAACCATTCTTACCGTCGGTGCTTTGAGAATTCCCTGTGAGACCAGTATTAGTTTCCGATACACCACTGGAGGTTCAATGAATTCCTTGGACCTTCACATTGACGATGAAACACAGAAATGGCATCGGAATTAAATACAAAATGCACAATGCCGCCTTAAGTACAAGAAAGAGACTCTTCTTACAGTCGGTGCTGTGAGCATTCCCTGTGAGACCAGTAATAGTATCCGATTCACCACTGCAGGTTCAATCTATTCCTTGGACATGCACATTGTCGATGAAACACAGAAATTACATCGGAATTAAATACAAAAGGAACAATGCCGCCTTAAGTACAAGAATTGAGACTCTTCTTACCGTCGGTGCTTTGAGCATTCCCTGTGAGACCAGTATTAGTTTCCGATACACCACTGGAGGTTCAATGAATTCCTTGGACCTTCACATTGACGATGAAACACTGAAATTACATCGGAATTAAATACAAAAGACACAATGCCGACTTAAGTACAAGAATAGAGACACTTCTTACAGTCGGTGCTTTAAGCATTCCCTGTGAGACCAGTAATAGTATCCGATACACCACTGCAGGTTCAATGTATTCCTTGGACCTTCACATTGACGATGAAACACAGAAATCGCATCGGAATTATATACAAAAGGCACAATGCCGCCTTAAGTACAAGAATAGAGACTCTTCTTACAGTCGGTGGTTAGAGCTTTCCCTGTGAGACCAGTAATAGTATCCGATACACCACTGCAGGTTCATTCTATTCCTTTGACATACACATTGACGATGAAACACAGAAATTACATCGGAATTAAATACAAAAGGAACAATGCCGCCTTAAGTACAAGAATAGAGACTCTTCTTACCGTTGGTGCTTCGAGCATTCCCTGTGAGACCAGTATTAGTTTCCGATACACCACTGGAGGTTCAATGAATTCCTTGGACATTCACATTGACGATGAAACACTGAAATTACATCGGAATTAAATACAAACGGCACAATGCCGCCTTAAGTACAAGAATAGAGACTCTTCTTACAGTCGGTGCTTTGAGCATTCCCTGTGAGACCAGTAATAGTATCCGATACATCACTGCAGGTTCAATCTATTCCTTGGACATACACATTGACGACGAAACACAGAGATTACATCGGAATTAAATACAAAAGGAACAATGCCGCCATAAGTACAAGAATAAAAACCATTCTTACCGTCGGTGCTTTGAGAATTCCCTGTGAGACCAGTATTAGTTTCCGATACACCACTGGAGGTTCAATGAATTCCTTGGACCTTCACATTGACGATGAAACACAGAAATGGCATCGGAATTAAATACAAAATGCACAATGCCGCCTTAAGTACAAGAAAGAGACTCTTCTTACAGTCGGTGCTGTGAGCATTCCCTGTGAGACCAGTAATAGTATCCGATTCACCACTGCAGGTTCAATCTATTCCTTGGACATGCACATTGTCGATGAAACACAGAAATTACATCGGAATTAAATACAAAAGGAACAATGCCGCCTTAAGTACAAGAATTGAGACTCTTCTTACCGTCGGTGCTTTGAGCATTCCCTGTGAGACCAGTATTAGTTTCCGATACACCACTGGAGGTTCAATGAATTCCTTGGACCTTCACATTGACGATGAAACACTGAAATTACATCGGAATTAAATACAAAAGACACAATGCCGACTTAAGTACAAGAATAGAGACACTTCTTACAGTCGGTGCTTTAAGCATTCCCTGTGAGACCAGTAATAGTATCCGATACACCACTGCAGGTTCAATGTATTCCTTGGACCTTCACATTGACCATGAAACACAGAAATCGCATCGGAATTATATACAAAAGGCACAATGCCGCCTTAAGTACAAGAATAGAGACTCTTCTTACAGTCGGTGGTTAGAGCTTTCCCTGTGAGACCAGTAATAGTATCCGATACACCACTGCAGGTTCATTCTATTCCTTTGACATACACATTGACGATGAAACACAGAAATTACATCGGAATTAAATACAAAAGGAACAATGCCGCCTTAAGTACAAGAATAGTGACTCTTCTTACCGTTGGTGCTTCGAGCATTCCCTGTGAGACCAGTATTAGTTTCCGATACACCACTGGAGGTTCAATGAATTCCTTGGACATTCACATTGACGATGAAACACTGAAATTACATCGGAATTAAATACAAACGGCACAATGCCGCCTTAAGTACAAGAATAGAGACTCTTCTTACAGTCGGTGCTTTGAGCATTCCCTGTGAGACCAGTAATAGTATTCGATACACCACTGCAGGTTCAATCTATTCCTTCGACATACACATTGACGATGAAACACAGAAATTACATCGGAATTAAATACAAAAGGAACAATGCCGCCTTAAGTACAAGAATAGAGACTCTTCTTACCGTCGGTGCTTTGAGCATTCCCTGTGAGACCAGTATTAGTTTCCGATACACCACTGCAAATTCAATGTATTCCTTGGACCTTCACATTGACGATGAAACACTGAAATTACATCGGAATTAAATACAAAAGGCAGAATGCCACCTTAAGTACAAGAATAGAGACTCTTCCTACCGTCGGTGCTTTGAGCATTCCCTGTGAGACCAGTATTAGTTTCCGCTACACCTCTGCAGGTTCAGTTTATTCCATGGACCTTCACATTGACGATGAAACACAGAAATCGCATCGGAACTAAATACAAAAGGCACAATGCCGCCTTAAGTACAAGAATAGAGACTCTTCTTACAGTCGGTGCTTTGAGCATTCCCTGTGAGACCAGTATTAGTTTCCGATACACCACTGCAGGTTCAATGTATTCCCTGGACCTTCACATTGACGATGAAACACAGAAATGGCATCGGAGACAAATACAAAAGGCACAGTGCCCCCATAAGTACAAGAATAGAGACTCTTCTTATAGTCGGTGCTTTGAGCATTCCCTGTGAGACCAGTAATAGTTTCCGCTACACCTCTGCAGGTTCAATGTATTCCTTGGACCTGCCCATTGACGATGAAACGCAGAAATCGCATCGGAATTAAATACAAAAGGCACAATGCCGCCTTAAGTACAAGAGTAGAGACTCTGCTTACAGTCGGTGCTTTGAGCATTCCCTGTGAGACCACTATTAGTTTCCGCTACACCTCTGCAGGTTCAGTTTATTCCTTTGACCTTCACATTGACGATGAAACACAGAAATGGCATCGGAATTAAATACAAAACGCACAATGCCGCCTTAAGTACAACAATAGAGACTCTTATTTCAGTCGGTGCTTTGAGCATTCCCTGTGAGACCAGTATTAGTTTCCGATACACCACTGCAGGTTCAATGTATTCCTTGGACCTTCAAATTGACGATGAAACACAGAAATGGCATCGGAATTAAATCCAAAACGCACAATGCCGCCTTAAGTACAAGAATAGAGACTCTTCTTACAGTCGGTGCTTTGAGCATTCCCTGTGAGACCACTATTAGTTTCCGCTACACCTCTGCAGGTTCAGTTTTTTCCTTTGACCTTCACATTGACGATGAAACACAGAAATGGCATCGGAATTAAATACAAAACGCACAATGCCGCCTAAAGTACAAGAATAGAGACTCTTATTACAGTCGGTGCTTTGAGCATTCCCTGTGAGACCAGTATTAGTTTCCGATACACCACTGCAGGCTCAATGTATTCCTTGGACCTTCACATTGACGATGAAAAACCGAAATCGCATCGGAATCAAATACAAAAGGCACAATGCCGCCTAAAGTACAAGAATAGAGACTCTTCTTACAGTCGGTGCTTTGAGCATTCCCTGTGTGATCAGTAATAGTATCCGATACACCACTGCAGGTTCAATCTATTCCTTGGACATACACATTGACGATGAAACACTGAAATTACATAGGAATTAAATACAAATGGAACAATGCCGCCTTAAGTACAAGAATAGTGACTCTTCTTACCGTCGGTGCTTTGAGCATTCCCTGTAAGACCATTATTAGTTTCCGATACACCACTGAAGGTTCAATTAATTCCTTGGACATTCACAATGACGATGAAACACTGAAATTACATCGGAATTAAATACAAAAGGTACAAGGCCGCCTTAAGTACAAGAATAGAGACTCTTCTTACCGTCGGTGCTTTGAGCATTCCCTGTGAGACCAGTATTAGTTTCCGCTACACCTCTGCACGTTCAGTTTATTCCTTGGACCTACACATTGACGATGAAACACAGAAATGGCATCGGAATTAAATACAAAAGGCACAATGCCGCCTTAAGTACAAGATAGAGACTCTTCTTACAGTCGGTGCTTTGAGCATTCCCTGTGAGACCAGTATTAGTTTCCGCTACACCTCTGCAGTTTTAAATTATTCCTTGGACCTTCACATTGACGATGAAACGCAGAAATCGCATCGAAATTAAATACAAAAGGCACAATGCGGCCTTAAGTACAAGAATAGAGACTCTTCTTACTGTCGGTTCTTTAAACATTCCCTGTGAGACCAGTATTAGTTTCCGATACAACGTTGCAGGTTCAATGTATTCCTAGGACCGTCACATTGACGATGAAATAAAGAAATCGCATCGGAATCAAATACAAAATGCACAATGCCGCCTTAAGTACAAGAATAGAGACTCTTATTACAGTCGGTGCTTTGAGCATTCCCTGTGAGACCAGTAATAGTATCCGATACACCACTGCACGTTCAATCTATTCCTTGGACATACACATTGACGATGAAACACTGAAATTACATCGGAGTTAAATACAAAAGGAACAATGCCGCCTTAAGTACAAGAATAGAGACTCTTATTACAGTCGGTGCTTTGAGCATTCCCTGTGAGACGAGTATTAGTTTCCGATACACCACTGCCGGTTCAATGTATTCCTTGGACTATCACATTGACGATGAAACACAGAAATGGCGTCGGAATTAAATCCAAAACGCACAATGCCGCCTTAAGTACAAGAATGAGACTCTTCTTACCGTCGGTGCTTTGAGCATTCCCTGTGAGCCCAGTATTAGTTTCCGCTACACCTCTGCGGGTTCAGTTTATTCCTTGGACCTTCACGTTGACGATGAAACACAGAAATCGCATCGGAATTAAATACAAAAGGCACAATGCCGCCTTAAGTACAAGAATAGAGACACTTCTTACAGTCGGTGGTTAGAGCATTCCCTGTCAGACCAGTAATAGTATCCGATACACCACTGCAGGTTCATTCTATTCCTTGGACATACACATTGACGATGAAACACGGAAATTACATCGGAATTAAATACAAACGGCACAATGCCGCCTTAAGTACAAGAATAGAGACTCTTCTTACCGTCGGTGCTTTGAGCATTCATTGTGAGACCAGTATTAGTTTCCGATACACCACTGCAGGTTCAATGTATTCCTTGGACCTTCACATAGACGATGAAACACTGAAATTACATCGGAATTAAATACAAAAGGCACAATGCCGCCTTAAGTACAAGAATAGAGTCTCTTCTTACCGTCGGTGCTTTGAGCATTCCCTGTGAGACCAGTATTAGTTTCCGATAGACCACTGGAGGTTCAATGAATTCCTTGGACCTTCACCTTGACGATGAAACACTTAAATTACATCGGAATTAAATACAAAAGGCACAATGCCGCCTTAAGTACAAGATAGAGACTCTTTTTACAGTCGGTGCTGTGAGCATTCCCTGTGAGACCAGTAATAGTATCCGATACACCACTGCAGGTTCAATCTATTCCTTGGACATACACATAGACAATGAAACACAGAAATTACATCGGAATTAAATACAAAAGGAACAATGCCGCCTTAAGTACAAGAATAGAGACTCTTCTTACCGTCGGTGCTTTGAGCATTCCCTGTGAGCCCAGTATTAGTTTCCGCTACACCTCTGCGGGTTCAGTTTATTCCTTGGACCTTCACGTTGACGATGAAACCCAGAAATCGCATCGGAATTAAATACAAAAGGCACAATGGCGCCTTAAGTACAAGAATAGAGACACTTCTTACAGTCGGTGGTTAGAGCATTCCCTGTCAGACCAGTAATAGTATCCGATACACCACTGCAGGTTCATTCTATTCCTTGGACATACACATTGACGATGAAACACAGAAATTACATCGGAATTAAATTCAAACGGCACAATGCCGCCTTAAGTACAAGAATAGAGACTCTTCTTACCGTCGGTGCTTTGAGCATTCATTGTGAGACCAGTATTAGTTTCCGATACACCACTGCAGGTTCAATGTATTCCTTGGACCTTCACATTGACGATGAAACACTGAAATTACATCGGAATTAAATACAAAAGGCACAATGCCGCCTTAAGTACAAGAATAGAGTCTCTTCTTACCGTCGGTGCTTTGAGCATTCCCTGTGAGACCAGTATTAGTTTCCGATAGACCACTGGAGGTTCAATGAATTCCTTGGACCTTCACATTGACGATGAAACACTTAAATTACATCGGAAGTAAATACAAAAGGCACAATGCCGCCTTAAGTACAAGAAAGAGACTCTTCTTACAGTCGGTGCTGTGAGCATTCCCTGTGAGACCAGTAATAGTATCCGATACACCACTGCAGGTTCAATCTATTCCTTGGACATACACATAGACAATGAAACACAGAAATTACATCGGAATTAAATACAAAAGGAACAATGCCGCCTGAAGTACAAGAATAGAGACTCTTCTTACAGTCGGTGCTTTGAGCATACCCTGTGAGACCAGTATTAGTTTCCGATACACCACTGGAGGTTCAATGAATTCCTTGGACCTTCACATTGACGATGAAACACTGAAATTACATCGGAATTAAATACAAAAGGCACAATGCCGCCTTAAGTACAAGAATAGAGAAACTTCTTACAGTCGGTGCTTTAAGCATTCCCCGTGAGACCAGTAATAGTATCCGATACACCACTGCAGGTTCAATGTATTCCTTGGACCTTCACATTGACGATGAAACACAGAAATCTCATCGGAATTAAATACAAAAGGCACAATGCCGCCTTAACTACAAGAATAGAGACTCTTCTTACAGTCGGTGCTTTGAGCATTCCCTGTGAGACGAGTATTAGTTTCCGATACACCACTGCCGGTTCAATGTATTCCTTGGACCTTCACATTGACGATGAAACACAGAAATGGCGTCGGAATTAAATCCAAAACGCACAATGCCGCCTTAAGTACAAGAATAGAGACTCTTCTTACCGTCGGTGCTTTGAGCATTCCCTGTGAGACCAGTATTAGTTTCCGATACACCACTGCAGGTTCAATGTATTCCTTGGATCTTCACATTGACGATGAAACACTGAAATTACATCGGAATTAAATACAAAATGCACAATGCCGCCTTAAGTACAAGAATAGAGACTCTTCTTACCGTCGGTGCTTTGAGCATTCCCTGTGAGACCAGTATTAGTTTCCGATACACCACTGGAGGTTCAATGAATTCCTTGGACATTCACATTGACGATGAAACACTGAAATTACATCGGAATTAAATACAAACGGCACAATGCCGCCATAAGTACAAGAATAGAGACTCTTCTTACAGTCGGTGCTTTGAGCATTCCCTGTGAGACCAGTAATAGTATTCGATACACCACTGCAGGTTCAATCTATTCCTTGGACATACACATTGACGATGAAACACAGAAAATACATCGGAATTAAATACAAAAGGAACAATGCCGCCTTAAGTACAAGACTAGAGACTCTTCTTACCGTCGGTGCTTTGAGCATTCCCTGTGAGACCAGTATTAGTTTCCGATACACCACTGCAGGTTCAATGTATTCCTTGGACCTTCACATTGACGATGAAACACTGAAATTACATCGGAATTAAATACAAAAGTCACAATGCCGCCTTAAATACAAGAATAGAGACTCTTCTTACAGTCGGTGCTTTGAGCATTCCCTGTGTGACCAGTATTAGTTTCCGCTACACCTCTGCAGGTTCAGTTTATTCCTTGGACCTTCACATTGACGATGAAACACAGAAATGGCATCGGAATTAAATACAAAGAGCACAATGCCGCCTTAAGTACAAGAATAGAGACTCTTCTTACAGTCGGTGCTTTGAGCATTCCCTGTGAGACCAGTAGTAGTTTCCGCTGCACCTCTGCAGGTTACGTTTATTCCTTGGACCTTCACATTGACGATGAAACACAGAAATGGCATCGGAATTAAACGCAAAAGGCACAATGCCGCCTTAAGTACAAGAATAGAAACTCTTCTTACAGTCGGTGCTTTGAGCATTCCCTGTGAGACCAGTATTAGTTTCCGATACACCACTGCAGGATCAATGTATTCCCTGGACATTCACATTGACGATGAAACACAGAAATGGCATCGGAAGTAAATACAAAAGGCACAATGCCCCCATAAGTACAAGAATAGAGACTCTTCTTACAGTCGGTGCTTTGAGCATTCCCTGTGAGACCAGTAATAGTTTCCGCTACACCTCTGCTGGTTCAATGTATCCCTTGTTCCTGCCCATTGACTATGTAACGCAGAAATCGCATCGGAATTAAATACAAAAGGCACAATGCCGCCCTAAGTACAAGAATAGAGACTCTTCATACAGTCGGTACTTTAAACATTCCCTGCGAGACCAGTATTAGTTTCCGATACACCACCGCAGGTTCAATGTATTCCTTTGACCTTCACATTGACGATGAAACACAGAAATCGCATCGGAATTAAATACAAAAGGCACAATGCCGCCTTAAGTACAAGAATAGAGACTCTTCTTACAGTCGGTGCATTGAGCATTCCCTGTGAGACCAGTATTAGTTTCCGCTACACCTCTGCAGGTTCAGGTTATTAATTGGACCTTCACATTGACGATGAAACACAGAAATGGCATCGGAATTAAATACAAAAGGCACAATGGCGCCTTAAGTACAAGAATAGAGACTCTTCTTACAGTCGGTGCTTTGAGCATTCCCTGTGAGACCAGTATTATTTTCCGATACACCACTGCAGGTTCAATGTATTCCTTGGACCTTCACATTGACGATGAAACACAGAAATCGCATCGGAATTAAATCCAAGACGCACAATGCCGGCATAAGTACAAGAATACAGACTCTACTTACAGTCGGTGCTTTGAGCAATCCCTGTGAGACCAGTATTAGTTTCCGATACACCACTGCAGGTTAAATGTATTCCTTGGACCTTCACATTGACGATGAAATACAGAAATCGCATCGGAATCAAATACAAAAGGCACAATGCCGCCTAAAGTACAAGAATAGAGACTCTTCTTACAGTCGGTGCTTTGAGCATTCCCTGTGAGATCAGTAATAGTATCCGATACACCACTGCAGGTTCAATCTATTCCTTGGACATACACATTGACGATGAAACACTGAAATTACATAGGAATTAAATACAAATGGAACAATGCCGCCTTAAGTACAAGAATAGAGACTCTTCTTACAGTCGGTGCTTTGAGCATTCCCTGTGAGACCAGTAGTAGCTTCCGCTACACCTATGCAGGTTCAGTTTATTCCTTGGACCTTCACATTGGCGATGAAACACAGAAATGGCATCGGAATTAAATACAAAAGGCACAATGCCGCCTTAAGTACAAGAATAGAGACTCTTCTTACAGTCGGTGCTTTGAGCATTCCCTGTGAGACCAGTATTAGTTTCCGATACACCACTGCAGGTTCAATGTATTCCCTGGACCTTCACATTGGCGATGAAACACAGAAATGGCATCGGAAGTAAATACAAAAGGCACAATGCCCCCATAAATACAAGAATAGAGACTCTTCGTACAATCGGTGCTTTGAGCATTCCCTGTGAGACCAGTAATAGTTTCCGCTACACCTCTGCTGGTTCAATGTATTCCTTGGTCCTGCCCATTGACTATGTAACGCAGAAATCGCATCGGAATTAAATGCAAAAGGCACAATGCCGCCCTAAGTACAAGAATAGAGACTCTTCTTCAGTCGGTGCTTTAAACATTCCCTGTGAGACCAGTATTAGTTTCCGATACACCACTGCAGGTTCAATGTATTCCTTGGATCTTCAAATTGACGATCATACACAGAAATCGGATAGGAATGAAATACAAAAGGCACAACGCCGTCTTAAGTACAAGAATAGAGACTCTTCTTACAGTCGGTGCTTTGAGCATTCCCTGTGAGACCAGTATTAGTTTCCGATACACCACCGCAGGTTCAATGTATTCCTTGGACCTTCACATTGACGATGAAACGTAGAAATCGCAACGGAATTAAATACAAAAGGCACAATGCCGCCTTAAGTACAAGAATAGAGACTCTTCTTACAGTCGGTGTTTTGAGCATTCCCTGTAAGACCATTATTAGTTTCCGATGCACCACTGAAGGTTCAATTAATTCCTTGGACATTCACAATGACGATGAAACTCTGAAATTACATCGGAATTAAATACAAAAGATACAATGCCGCCTTAAGTACAAGAATAGAGACTCTTCTTACCGTCGGTGCTTTGAGCATTCCCTGTGAGACCAGTATTAGTTTCCGCTACACCTCTGCACGTTCAGTTAATTCCTTGGACCTACACATTGACGATGAAACACAGAAATGGCATCGGAATTAAATACAAAAGGCACAATGCGCCTTAAGTACAAGAATAGAGACTCTTCTTACAGTCGGTGCTTTGAGCATTACCTGTGAGACCAGCATTAGTTTCCGCTACACCTCTGCAGTTTTAATTTATTCCTTGGACTTTCACATTGACGATGAAACGCAGAAATCGCATCGGAATTAAATACAAAAGGCACAATGCCGCCTTAAGTACAAGAATAGAGACTCTTTCTACAGTCGGTGCTTTAAACATTCACTGTGAGACCAGTATTAGTTTCCGATACGCCACTGCAGGTTCAATGTATTCCTTGGACGTTCAAATTGACTATGATACACAGAAATCGCATAGGAATTAAATACAAAAGGCACAATGCCGCCTTAAGTACAAGAATAGAGACTCTTCTTACAGTCGGTGCTTTGAGCATTCCCTGTGAGACCAGTATTAGTGTCCGCTACACCTCTGCAGGTTTAGTTAATTCCTTGGACCTTCACATTGACGATGAAACATAGAAATGGCATCGCAATTAAATACAAATGGCACAATGCCACCTTAAGTACAAGAATAGAGACTCTTCTTACAGTCGATGCTTTGAGCATTCCCTGTGAGACCAGTATTAGTTTCCGATACACCACTGCAGGTTCAATGTATTCCTTGGACCTTCACATTGACGATGAAACACAGAAATCGCATCGGAATTAAATCCAAAACGCACAATGCCGCCTTAAGTACAAGAATACAGACTCTACTTACAGTCGGTGCTTTGAGCATTCCCTGTGAGACCAGTATTAGTTTCCGATACAACACTGCAGGTTCAATGTATTCCTTGGACCTTCACATTGACGATGAAATACAGAAATCGCATCGGAATCAAATACAAAAGGCACAATGCCGCCTTAAGTACAAGAATAGAGACTCTTCTTACAGTCGGTGCTTTGAGCATTCCCTGTGAGACCAGTAATAGTTTCCGCTACACCTCTGCAGGTTCAGTTTATTCTTTGGACCTTCATATTGACGGTGAAACACAGAAATGGCATCGGACTTAAATACAAAAGGCACAATGCGCCCTAAGTACAAGAATATAGACCCTTCTTACAGTCGGTGCTTTGAGCATTCCCTGTGAGACCAGTATTATTTTCCGATACACCACTGCAGGTTCAATGTATTCCTTGGACCTTCACATTGACGATGAAACACAGAAATCGCATCGGAATTAAATCCAAAACGCACAATGCCGGCATAAGTACAAGAATACAGACTCTACTTACAGTCGGTGCTTTGAGCATTCCCTGTGAGACCAGTATTAGTTTCCGATACACCACTGCAGGTTCAATGTATTCCTTGGACTTTCACATTGACGATGAAATACAGAAATCGCATCGGAATCAAATACAAAAGGCACAATGCCGCCTAAAGTACAAGAATAGAGACTCTTCTTACAGTCGGTGCTTTGAGCATTCCCTGTGAGATAAGTAATAGTATCCGATACACCACTGCAGGTTCAATCTATTCCTTGGACATACACATTGACGATGAAACACTGAAATTACATAGGAATTAAATACAAAAGGAACAATGCCGCCTTAAGTACAAGAATAGTGACTCTTCTTACCGTCGGTGCTTTGAGCATTCCCTGTAAGACCATTATTAGTTTCCGATACACCACTGAAGGTTCAATTAATTCCTTGGACATTCACAATGACGATGAAACACTGAAATTACATCGGAATTAAATACAAAAGGTACAATGCCGCCTTAAGTACAAGGATAGAGACTCTTCTTACCGTCGGTGCTTCGAGCATTCCCTGTGAGACCAGTATTAGTTTCCACTACACCTCTGCACGTTCAGTTTATTCCTTGGACCTACACATTGACGATGAAACACAGAAATGGCATCGGAATTAAATACAAAAGGCACAATGCGCCTTAAGTACAAGAATAAAGAGTCTTCTTACAGTCGGTGCTTTGAGCATTCCCTGTGAGACCAGTATTAGTTTCCGCTACACCTCTGCAGGTTCAGTTTATTCCTTGGACCTTCACGTTGACGATGAAACACGGAAATCGCATCGGAATCAAATACAAATGGCACAATGCCGCCTTAAGTACAAGATACAGACTCTTCTTACAGTCGGTGCTTTGAGCATTCCCTGTGAGACCAGTATTAGTTTCCGCTATACCCCTGCAGTTTTAAATTATTCCTTGGACCTTCACATTGACGATGAAACGCAGAAATCGCATCGAAATTAAATACAAAAGGCACAATGCGGCCTTAAGTACAAGAATAGAGACTCTTCTTACTGTCGGTGCTTTAAACATTCCCTGTGAGACCAGTATTAGTTTCCGATACAACGCTGCAGGTTCAATGTATTCCTTGGACCTTCACATTGACGATGAAATACAGAAATCGCATCGGAATCAAATACAATATGCACAATGCCGCCTTAAGTACAAGAATAGAGACTCTTATTACAGTCGGTGCTTTGAGCATTCCCTGTGAGACCAGTAATAGTATCCGATACACCACTGCAGGTTCAATCTATTCCTTGGACATACACATTGACGATGAAACACTGAAATTACATCGGAATTAAATACAAAAGGAACAATGCCGCCTTAAGTACAAGAATAGAGACTCTTCTTACCGTCGGTGCTTTGAGCATTCCCTGTGAGACCAGTATTAGTTTCCGATACACCACTGGAGCTTCAATGTATTCCTTGGACCTTCACATTGACGATGAAACACAGAAATCGCATCGGAATTAAATACAAAAGGCACAATGCCGCCTTAAGTACAAGAATACAGACTCTCCTTACAGTCGGTGCTTTGAGCATTCCCTGTGAGACCAGTATTAGTTTCCGATACACCACTGCAGGTTCAATGTATTCCTTGGACCTTCACATTGACGATGAAACGCAGAAATCGCAATGGAATTAAATACAAAAGGCACAATGCCGCCTTAAGTACAAGAATAGAGACTCTTTTTACAGTCGGTGCTTTGAGCATTCCCTGTGAGACCAGTATTAGTTTCCGATACGCCACTGCAGGTTCAATGTATTCCTTGGACCTTCAAATTGACGATGATACACAGAAATCGCATCGGAATTAAATACAAAAGGCACAATGCTGACTTAAGTACAAGAATAGAGACTCATCTTACAGTCGGTGCTTTGAGCATTCCCTGTGAGACCAGTATTAGTTTCCGATACACCACTGCAGGTTCAAGGTATTCCTTGGACCTTCACATTGACGATGAAACAAGAAGTCGCATCGGAATTAAATACAAAAGGCACAATGCCGCCTTAAGTACAAGAATAGAGACTCTTCTTACAGTCGGTGCTTTGAGCATTCCCTGTGAGACCAGTATAAGTTTCCGATACACCACTGCAGGTTCAATGTATTCCTTGGACCTTCACATTGACGATGAAACACAGAAATGGCATCGGAATTAAATACAAAAAGCACAATGCCGCCTTAAGTACAAGAATAGAGACTCTTCTTACAGTCGGTGCTTTGAGCATTCCCTGTGGGACCAGTAATAGTATCCGATACACCTCTGCAGGCTCAGTTTATTCCTTGGACCTTCACATTGACGATGAAACACAGAAATGGCATCGGAATTAAATACAAAAGGCACAATGCCGCCTTAAGTACAAGAATACAGACTCTTCTTTCAGTCGGTGCTTTGAGCATTCCCTGTGAGACCAGTATTAGTTTCCGCTATACCTCTGCAGGTTCAGTTTATTCCTTGGACCTTCACATTGAAGATGAAACACGGAGATCGCATCGGAATTAAATAAAAAAGGCACAATGCCGCCTTAAGTACAAGAATAGAGACTCTTCTTACAGTCGATGCTTTGAGCATTCCCTGTGAGACCAGTATTAGTTTCCGATACACCACTGCAGGTTCAATGTATTCCTTGGACCTTCACATTGACGATGAAACACAGAAATCGCATCGGAATTAAATCCAAAACGCACAATGCCGCCTTAAGTACAAGAATACAGACTCTACTTACAGTCGGTGCTTTGAGCATTCCCTGTGAGACCAGTATTAGTTTCCGATACAACACTGCAGGTTCAATGTTTTCCTTGGACCTTCACATTGACGATGAAATACAGAAATCGCATCGGAATCAAATACAAAAGGCACAATGCCGCCTTAAGTACAAGAATAGAGACTCTTCTTACAGTCGGTGCTTTGAGCATTCCCTGTGAGACCAGTAATAGTTTCCGCTACACCTCTGCAGGTTCAGTTTATTCTTTGGACCTTTACATTGACGGTGAATCACAGAAATGGCATCGGACTTAAATACAAAAGGCACAATGCGCCTTAAGTACAAGAATATAGACCCTTCTTACAGTCGGTGCTTTGAGCATTCCCTGTGAGACCAGTATTATTTTCCGATACACCACTGCAGGTTCAATGTATTCCTTGGACCTTCACATTGACGATGAAACACAGAAATCGCATCGGAATTAAATCCAAAACGCACAATGCCGGCATAAGTACAAGAATACAGACTCTACTTACAGTCGGTGCTTTGAGCATTCCCTGTGAGACCAGTATTAGTTTCCGATACACCACTGCAGGTTCAATGTATTCCTTGGACCTTCACATTGACGATGAAATACAGAAATCGCATCGGAATCAAATACAAAAGGCACAATGCCGCCTAAAGTACAAGAATAGAGACTCTTCTTACAGTCGGTGCTTTGAGCATTCCCTGTGAGATAAGTAATAGTATCCGATACACCACTGCAGGTTCAATCTATTCCTTGGACATACACATTGACGATGAAACACTGAAATTACATAGGAATTAAATACAAAAGGAACAATGCCGCCTTAAGTACAAGAATAGTGACTCTTCTTACCGTCGGTGCTTTGAGCATTCCCTGTAAGACCATTATTAGTTTCCGATACACCACTGAAGGTTCAATTAATTCCTTGGACATTCACAATGACGATGAAACACTGAAATTACATCGGAATTAAATACAAAAGGTACAATGCCGCCTTAAGTACAAGGATAGAGACTCTTCTTACCGTCGGTGCTTCGAGCATTCCCTGTGAGACCAGTATTAGTTTCCACTACACCTCTGCACGTTCAGTTTATTCCTTGGACCTACACATTGACGATGAAACACAGAAATGGCATCGGAATTAAATACAAAAGGCACAATGCGCCTTAAGTACAAGAATAAAGAGTCTTCTTACAGTCGGTGCTTTGAGCATTCCCTGTGAGACCAGTATTAGTTTCCGCTACACCTCTGCAGGTTCAGTTTATTCCTTGGACCTTCACGTTGACGATGAAACACGGAAATCGCATCGGAATCAAATACAAATGGCACAATGCCGCCTTAAGTACAAGATACAGACTCTTCTTACAGTCGGTGCTTTGAGCATTCCCTGTGAGACCAGTATTAGTTTCCGCTATACCCCTGCAGTTTTAAATTATTCCTTGTACCTTCACATTGACGATGAAACGCAGAAATCGCATCGAAATTAAATACAAAAGGCACAATGCGGCCTTAAGTACAAGAATAGAGACTCTTCATACTGTCGGTGCTTTAAACATTCCCTGTGAGACCAGTATTAGTTTCCGATACAACGCTGCAGGTTCAATGTATTCCTTGGACCTTCACATTGACGATGAAATACAGAAATCGCATCGGAATCAAATACAATATGCACAATGCCGCCTTAAGTACAAGAATAGAGACTCTTATTACAGTCGGTGCTTTGAGCATTCCCTGTGAGACCAGTAATAGTATCCGATACACCACTGCAGGTTCAATCTATTCCTTGGACATACACATTGACGATGAAACACTGAAATTACATCGGAATTAAATACAAAAGGAACAATGCCGCCTTAAGTACAAGAATAGAGACTCTTCTTACCGTCGGTGCTTTGAGCATTCCCTGTGAGACCAGTATTAGTTTCCGATACACCACTGGAGCTTCAATGTATTCCTTGGACCTTCACATTGACGATGAAACACAGAAATCGCATCGGAATTAAATACAAAAGGCACAATGCCGCCTTAAGTACAAGAATACAGACTCTCCTTACAGTCGGTGCTTTGAGCATTCCCTGTGAGACCAGTATTAGTTTCCGATACACCACTGCAGGTTCAATGTAATCCTTGGACCTTCACATTGACGATGAAACGCAGAAATCGCAATGGAATTAAATACAAAAGGCACAATGCCGCCTTAAGTACAAGAATAGAGACTCTTTTTACAGTCGGTGCTTTGAGCATTCCCTGTGAGACCAGTATTAGTTTCCGATACGCCACTGCAGGTTCAATGTATTCCTTGGACCTTCAAATTGACGATGATACACAGAAATCGCATCGGAATTAAATACAAAAGGCACAATGCTGACTTAAGTACAAGAATAGAGACTCATCTTACAGTCGGTGCTTTGAGCATTCCATGTGAGACCAGTATTAGTTTCCGATACACCACTGCAGGTTCAAGGTATTCCTTGGACCTTCACATTGACGATGAAACAAGAAGTCGCATCGGAATTAAATACAAAAGGCACAATGCCGCCTTAAGTACAAGAATAGAGACTCTTCTTACAGTCGGTGCTTTGAGCATTCCCTGTGAGACCAGTATAAGTTTCCGATACACCACTGCAGGTTCAATGTATTCCTTGGACCTTCACATTGACGATGAAACACAGAAATGGCATCGGAATTAAATACAAAAGGCACAACGCCGCCTTAAGTACAAGAATAGAGACTCTTCTTACAGTCGGTGCTTTGAGCATTCCCTGTGGGACCAGTAATAGTATCCGATACACCTCTGCAGGCTCAGTTTATTCCTTGGACCTTCACATTGACGATGAAACACAGAAATGGCATCGGAATTAAATACAAAAGGCACAATGCCGCGTTAAGTACAAGAATACAGACTCTTCTTTCAGTCGGTGCTTTGAGCATTCCCTGTGAGACCAGTATTAGTTTCCGCTATACCTCTGCAGGTTCAGTTTATTCCTTGGACCTTCACATTGAAGATGAAACACGGAGATCGCATCGGAATTAAATACAAAAGGCACAATGCCGCCTTAAGTACAAGAATAGAGACTCTTCTTACAGTCGGAGCTTTGAGCAATCCCTGTGAGACCAGTATTAGTTTCCGCTACACTTCTGCAGTTTTAATATATTCCTTGGACTTTCACATTGACGATGAAACGCAGAAATCGCATCGGAATTAAATACAAAAGGCACAATGCCGCCTTAAGTACAAGAATAGAGACTCTTTCTACAGTCGGTGCTTTAAACATTCCTTGTGAGACCAGTATTAGTTTCCGATACGCCACTGCAGGTTCAATGTATTCCTTGGACCTTTAAATTGACTATGATACACAGAAATCGCATAGGAATTAAATACAAAAGGCACAATGCCGCCTTAAGTACAAGAATAGAGACTCTTCTTACAGTCAGTGCTTTGAGCATTCCCTGTGAGTTCAGTATTGGTTTCCGATACACCACTGCAGGTTCAATGTATTCCTTGGACCTTCACATTGACGATGAAACACAGATTTCGCATCGGAATTAAATACAAAAGGCACAATTCCGCCATGAGTACAAGAATAGAGACTCTTCTTAGAGTCGGTGCTTTGAGCATTCCCTGTGAGACCAGTATTAGTGTCCGCTACACCTCTGCAGGTTCAGTTAATTCCTTGGACCTTCACATTGACGATGAAACATAGAAATGGCATCGCAATTAAATACAAATGGCACAATGCCACCTTAAGTACAAGAATAGAGACTCTTCTTACAGTCGATGCTTTGAGCATCCCCTGTGAGACCAGTATTAGTTTCCGATACACCACTGCAGGTTCAATGTATTCCTTGGACCTTCACATTGACGATGAAACACAGAAATTGCATCGGAATTAAATCCAAAACGCACAATGCCGCCTTAAGTACAAGAATACAGACTCTACTTACAGTCGGTGCTTTGAGCATTCCCTGTGAGACCAGTATTAGTTTCCGATACAACACTGCAGGTTCAATGTATTCCTTGGTCCTTCACATTACGATGAAACGCAGAAATCGCATCGGAATTAAATTCAAAAGGCACAATGCCGCCTTAAGTACAAGAATGGAGACTCTTTTTACAGTCGGTGTTTTGAGCATTCCCTGTGAGACCAGTATTAGTTTCCGATACGCCACTGCAGGTTCAATGTATTCCTTGGACCTTCAAATTGACGATGATACACAGAAATCGCATCGGAATTAAATACAAAAGGCACAATGCCGCCTTAAGTACAAGAATAGAGACTCATCTTACAGTCGGTGCTTTGAGCATTCCCTGTGAGACCAGTATTAGTTTCCGATACACCACTGCAGGTTCAATGTATTCCTTGGACCTTCACATTGACGATGAAACACAGAAATCGCATCGGAATTAAATACAAAAGGCACAATACCGCCTTAAGTACAAGAATAGAGACTCTTCTTACGGTCGGTGATTTTAGCATTTCCTGTGAGACCAGTATAAGTTTCCGATACACCACTGCAGTTACAATGTATTCCTTGGACCTTCAAATTGACGATGATACACAGAAATCGCATCGGAATGAAGTACAAAAGGCACAATGCCGCCTTAAGTATAAGAATAGAGACCCTTCTTACTGTCGGTGCTTTGAGCATTACCTGTGAGACCAGTAATAGTATCCGATACACCACTGCAGGTTCATTGTATTCCTTGGACCTTCACATTGACGATAAAACACAGAAATGGCATCGGAATTAAATACAAAAGGCACAATGCCGCCTTAAGTACGAGAATAGAGACTCTTCTTACAGTCGGTGCTTTGAGAATTCCCTGTGAGGCCAGTATTAGTTTCCGCTACACCTCTGCAAGTTCAGATTATTCCCTGGACCTTCACATTGACGATGAAACACAGAAATGGCATCGGAATTAAATACAAAAGGCACAATGCCGCCTTAAGTACAAGAATAGAGACTCTTCTTACAGTCGGTGCTTTGAGCATTCCCTGTGAGACCAGTAATAGTATCCGATACACCACTGCAGATTCAATCTATTCCTTGGACATACACATTGATGATGAAACACAGAAATCGCAAGTGAATTAAATACAAAAGGAAAAATGCCGCCTTATGTACAAGAATAGAGACTCTTCTTACAGTCGGTGCTTTGAGCATTCCCTGTGAGACCAGTATTAGTTTCCGAATCACCACTGCAGGTTCAATGTATTCCTTGGACCTTCAAATTGACGATGATACACAGAAATCGCATCGGAATTAAATACAAAAAGCACAATGCCGCCTTAAGTACAAAAATAGAGACTCTTCTTAGAGTCGGTGCTTTGAGCATTCCCTGTGAGACCAGTATTAGTTTCCGATACACCACTGCAGGTTCAAGGTATTCCTTGGACCTTCACATTGACGATGAAACAAGAAGTCGCATCGGAATTAAATACAATAGGCACAATGCCGCCTTAAGTACAAGAATAGAGACTCTTCTTACAGTCGGTGCTTTGAGCATTCCCTGTGAGACCAGTATAAGTTACCGATACACCACTGCAGGTTCAATGTATTCCTTGGACCTTCACATTGACGATGAAACACAGAAATGGCATCGGAATTAAATACAAAAGGCACAATGCCGCCTTAAGTACAAGAATAGAGACTCTTCTTACAGTCGGTGCTTTGAGCATTCCCTGTGGGACCAGTAATAGTATCCGATACACCTCTGCAGGCTCAGTTTATTCCTTGGACCTTCACATTGACGATGAAACACAGAAATGGCATCGGAATTAAATACAAAAGGCACAATGCCGCCTTAAGTACAAGAATACAGACTCTTCTTTCAGTCGGTGCTTTGAGCATTCCCTGTGAGACCAGTATTAGTTTCCGCTATACCTCTGCAGGTTCAGTTTATTCCTTGGACCTTCACATTGAAGATGAAACACGGAGATCGCATCGGAATTAAATACAAAAGGCACAATGCCGCCTTAAGTACAAGAATAGAGACTCTTCTTACAGTCGGAGCTTTGAGCAATCCCTGTGAGACCAGTATTAGTTTCCGCTACACTTCTGCAGTTTTAATATATTCCTTGGACTTTCACATTGACGATGAAACGCAGAAATCGCATCGGAATTAAATACAAAAGGCACAATGCCGCCTTAAGTACAAGAATAGAGACTCTTTCTACAGTCGGTGCTTTAAACATTCCTTGTGAGACCAGTATTAGTTTCCGATACGCCACTGCAGGTTCAATGTATTCCTTGGACCTTTAAATTGACTATGATACACAGAAATCGCATAGGAATTAAATACAAAAGGCACAATGCCGCCTTAAGTACAAGAATAGAGACTCTTCTTACAGTCAGTGCTTTGAGCATTCCCTGTGAGACCAGTAATAGTATCCGATACACCACTGCAGGTTCAATGTATTCTTTGGTCCTTCACATTGACGATGAAACACAGAAATGGCATCGGAATTAAATACAAAAGGCACAATGCCGCCTTAAGTAAAAGAATAGAGACCCTTCTTACAGTCGGTGCTTTGAGCATTCCCTGTGAGACCAGTAATAGTATCCGATACACCACTGCAGGTTCAATGTATACCTTGGACTTTCACATTGACGATGAAACACAGAAATGGCATCGGAATTAAATACAAAAGGCACAATGCCGCCTTAAGTACAAGAATAGAGACTCTTCTTACAGTCGGTGCTTTGAGCATTTCCTGTGAGACCAGTAATAGTATCCGATACACCACTGCAGGTTCAATGTATTCCTTGACCCTTCACATTGACGATGAAACACAGAAATCGCATCGGAATTAAATACAAAAGGCACAATGCCGCCTAAAGTACAGGAATAGAGACTCTTCTTACAGTCGGAGCTTTGAGCAATCCCTGTGAGACCAGTATTAGTTTCCGCTACACTTCTGCAGTTTTAATATATTCCTTGGACTTTCACATTGACGATGAAACGCAGAAATCGCATCGGAATTAAATACAAAAGGCACAATGCCGCCTTAAGTACAAGAATAGAGACTCTTTCTACAGTCGGTGCTTTAAACATTCCTTGTGAGACCAGTATTAGTTTCCGATACGCCACTGCAGGTTCAATGTATTCCTTGGACCTTTAAATTGACTATGATACACAGAAATCGAATAGGAATTAAATACAAAAGGCACAATGCCGCCTTAAGTACAAGAATAGAGACTCTTCTTACAGTCGGTGCTTTGAGCATTCCCTGTGAGTTCAGTATTGGTTTCCGATACACCACTGCAGGTTCAATGTATTCCTTGGACCTTCACATTGACGATGAAACACAGATTTCGCATCGGAATTAAATACAAAAGGCACAATTCCGCCATGAGTACAAGAATAGAGACTCTTCTTAGAGTCGGTGCTTTGAGCATTCCCTGTGAGACCAGTATTAGTGTCCGCTACACCTCTGCAGGTTCAGTTAATTCCTTGGACCTTCACATTGACGATGAAACATAGAAATGGCATCGCAATTAAATACAAATGGCACAATGCCACCTTAAGTACAAGAATAGAGACTCTTCTTACAGTCGATGCTTTGAGCATTCCCTGTGAGACCAGTATTAGTTTCCGATACACCACTGCAGGTTCAATGTATTCCTTGGACCTTCACATTGACGATGAAACACAGAAATTGCATCGGAATTAAATCCAAAACGCACAATGCCGCCTTAAGTACAAGAATACAGACTCTACTTACAGTCGGTGCTTTGAGCATTCCCTGTGAGACCAGTATTAGTTTCCGATACAACACTGCAGGTTCAATGTATTCCTTGGTCCTTCACATTACGATGAAACGCAGAAATCGCATCGGAATTAAATTCAAAAGGCACAATGCCGCCTTAAGTACAAGAATGGAGACTCTTTTTACAGTCGGTGCTTTGAGCATTCCCTGTGAGACCAGTATTAGTTTCCGATACGCCACTGCAGGTTCAATGTATTCCTTGGACCTTCAAATTGACGATGATACACAGAAATCGCATCGGAATTAAATACAAAAGGCACAATGCCGCCTTAAGTACAAGAATAGAGACTCATCTTACAGTCGGTGCTTTGAGCATTCCCTGTGAGACCAGTATTAGTTTCCGATACAACCCCGGCAGGTTCAATGTATTCCTTGGACCTTCACATTGACGATGAAACACAGAAATCGCATCGGAATTAAATACAAAAGGCACAATACCGCCTTAAGTACAAGAATAGAGACTCTTCTTACGGTCGGTGATTTTAGCATTTCCTGTGAGACCAGTATAAGTTTCCGATACACCACTGCAGTTACAATGTATTCCTTGGACCTTCAAATTGACGATGATACACAGAAATCGCATCGGAATGAAGTACAAAAGGCACAATGCCGCCTTAAGTATAAGAATAGAGACCCTTCTTACTGTCGGTGCTTTGAGCATTCCCTGTGAGACCAGTAATAGTATCCGATACACCACTGCAGGTTCATTGTATTCCTTGGACCTTCACATTGACGATAAAACACAGAAATGGCATCGGAATTAAATACAAAAGGCACAATGCCGCCTTAAGTACGAGAATAGAGACTCTTCTTACAGTCGGTGCTTTGAGAATTCCCTGTGAGGCCAGTATTAGTTTCCGCTACACCTCTGCAAGTTCAGATTATTCCCTGGACCTTCACATTGACGATGAAACACAGAAATGGCATCGGAATTAAATACAAAAGGCACAATGCCTCCTTAAGTACAAGAATAGAGACTCTTCTTACAGTCGGTGCTTTGAGCATTCCCTGTGAGACCAGTAATAGTATCCGATACACCACTGCAGATTCAATCTATTCCTTGGACATACACATTGATGATGAAACACAGAAATTACATCGGAATTAAATACAAAAGGAAAAATGCCGCCTTATGTACAAGAATAGAGACTCTTCTTACAGTCGGTGCTTTGAGCATTCCCTGTGAGACCAGTATTAGTTTCCGAATCACCACTGCAGGTTCAATGTATTCCTTGGACCTTCAAATTGACGATGATACACAGAAATCGCATCGGAATTAAATACAAAAAGCACAATGCCGCCTTAAGTCCAAAAATAGAGACTCTTCTTAGAGTCGGTGTTTTGAGCATTCCCTGTGAGACCAGTATTAGTTTCCGATACACCACTGCATATTCAATGTTTCCTTGAACCTTCACATTGACGATGAAACACAGAAATCGCATCGGAATTAAATTCAAAACGCACAATTTCGCCTTAAGTACAAGAATAATGACTTTACTTACAGTCGGTGCTTTGAGCATTCCCTGTGAGACCAGTATTAGTTTCCGATACACCACTGCAGGTTCAATGTATTCCTTGGACCTTCACATTGACGATGAAATACAGAAATCGCATCGGAATCAAATACAAAATGCACAATGCCGCCTTAAGTACAAGAATAGAGACTCTTATTACAGTCGGTGCTTTGAGCATTCCCTGTGAGACCAGTAATAGTATCCGATACACCACTGCAGGTTCAATCTATTCCTTGGACATACACATTGACGATGAAACACTGAAATTACATCGGAATTAAATACAAAAGGAACAATGCCGCCTTAAGTACAAGAATAGAGACTCTTCTTACCGTCGGTGCTTTGAGCATTCCCTGTGAGACCAGTATTAGTTTCCGATACACCACTGGAGCTTCAATGTATTCCTTGGACCTTCACATTGACGATGAAACACAGAAATCGCATCGGAATTAAATACAAAAGGCACAATGCCGCCTTAAGTACAAGAATACAGACTCTCCTTACAGTCGGTGCTTTGAGCATTCCCTGTGAGACCAGTATTAGTTTCCGATACACCACTGCAGGTTCAATGTATTCCTTGGACCTTCACATTGACGATGAAACGCAGAAATCGCAATGGAATTAAATACAAAAGGCACAATGCCGCCTTAAGTACAAGAATAGAGACTCTTTTTACAGTCGGTGCTTTGAGCATTCCCTGTGAGACCAGTATTAGTTTCCGATACGCCACTGCAGGTTCAATGTATTCCTTGGACCTTCAAATTGACGATGATACACAGAAATCGCATCGGAATTAAATACAAAAGGCACAATGCTGACATAAGTACAAGAATAGAGACTCATCTTACAGTCGGTGCTTTGAGCATTCCCTGTGAGACCAGTATTAGTTTCCGATACACCACTGCAGGTTCAAGGTATTCCTTGGACCTTCACATTGACGATGAAACAAGAAGTCGCATCGGAATTAAATACAAAAGGCACAATGCCGCCTTAAGTACAAGAATAGAGACTCTTCTTACAGTCGGTGCTTTGAGCATTCCCTGTGAGACCAGTATAAGTTTCCGATACACCACTGCAGGTTCAATGTATTCCTTGGACCTTCACATTGACGATGAAACACAGAAATGGCATCGGAATTAAATACAAAAGGCACAATGCCGCCTTAAGTACAAGAATAGAGACTCTTCTTACAGTCGGTGCTTTGAGCATTCCCTGTGGGACCAGTAATAGTATCCGATACACCTCTGCAGGCTCAGTTTATTCCTTGGACCTTCACATTGACGATGAAACACAGAAATGGCATCGGAATTAAATACAAAGGGCACAATGCCGCCTTAAGTACAAGAATACAGACTCTTCTTTCAGTCGGTGCTTTGAGCATTCCCTGTGAGACCAGTATTAGTTTCCGCTATACCTCTGCAGGTTCAGTTTATTCCTTGGACCTTCACATTGAAGATGAAACACGGAGATCGCATCGGAATTAAATACAAAAGGCACAATGCTGCCTTAAGTACAAGAATAGAGACTCTTCTTACAGTCGGAGCTTTGAGCAATCCCTGTGAGACCAGTATTAGTTTCCGCTACACTTCTGCAGTTTTAATATATTCCTTGGACTTTCACATAGACGATGAAACGCAGAAATCGCATCGGAATTAAATACAAAAGGCACAATGCCGCCTTAAGTACAAGAATAGAGACTCTTTCTACAGTCGGTGCTTTAAACATTCCTTGTGAGACCAGTATTAGTTTCCGATACGCCACTGCAGGTTCAATGTATTCCTTGGACCTTTAAATTGACTATGATACACAGAAATCGCATAGGAATTAAATACAAAAGGCACAATGCCGCCTTAAGTACAAGAATAGAGACTCTTCTTACAGTCGGTGCTTTGAGCATTCCCTGTGAGTTCAGTATTGGTTTCCGATACACCACTGCAGGTTCAATGTATTCCTTGGACCTTCACATTGACGATGAAACACAGATTTCGCATCGGAATTAAATACAAAAGGCACAATTCCGCCATGAGTACAAGAATAGAGACTCTTCTTAGAGTCGGTGCTTTGAGCATTCCCTGTGAGACCAGTATTAGTGTCCGCTACACCTCTGCAGGTTCAGTTAATTCCTTGGACCTTCACATTGACGATGAAACATAGAAATGGCATCGCAATTAAATACAAATGGCACAATGCCACCTTAAGTACAAGAATAGAGACTCTTCTTACAGTCGATGCTTTGAGCATTCCCTGTGAGACCAGTATTAGTTTCCGATACACCACTGCAGGTTCAATGTATTCCTTGGACATTCACATTGACGATGAAACACAGAAATTGCATCGGAATTAAATCCAAAACGCACAATGCCGCCTTAAGTACAAGAATACAGACTCTACTTACAGTCGGTGCTTTGAGCATTCCCTGTGAGACCAGTATTAGTTTCCGATACAACACTGCAGGTTCAATGTATTCCTTGGTCCTTCACATTACGATGAAACGCAGAAATCGCATCGGAATTAAATTCAAAAGGCACAATGCCGCCTTAAGTACAAGAATGGAGACTCTTTTTACTTTCGGTGCTTTGAGCATTCCCTGTGAGACCAGTATTAGTTTCCGATACGCCACTGCAGGTTCAATGTATTCCTTGGACCTTCAAATTGACGATGATACACAGAAATCGCATCGGAATTAAATACAAAAGGCACAATGCCGCCTTAAGTACAAGAATAGAGACTCATCTTACAGTCGGTGCTTTGAGCATTCCCTGTGAGACCAGTATTAGTTTCCGATACACCACTGCAGGTTCAATGTATTCCTTGGACCTTCACATTGACGATGAAACACAGAAATCGCATCGGAATTAAATACAAAAGGCACAATACCGCCTTAAGTACGAGAATAGAGACTCTTCTTACAGTCGGTGCTTTGAGAATTCCCTGTGAGGCCAGTATTAGTTTCCGCTACACCTCTGCAAGTTCAGATTATTCCCTGGACCTTCACATTGACGATGAAACACAGAAATGGCATCGGAATTAAATACAAAAGGCACAATGCCTCCTTAAGTACAAGAATAGAGACTCTTCTTACAGTCGGTGCTTTGAGCATTCCCAGTGTGACCAGTAATAGTATCCGATACACCACTGCAGGTTCAATGTATTCCTTGGGCCTTTACATTGACGATGAAACACAGAAATCGCATCGGAATTAAATACAAAAGGCACAATGCCGCCTTAAGTACAAGAATAGAGACTCTTCTTACAGTCGGTGCTTTGAGCATTCCCTGTGAGACCAGTAATAGTATCCGATACACCACTGCAGATTCAATCTATTCCTTGGACATACACATTGATGATGAAACACAGAAATTACATCGGAATTAAATACAAAAGGAAAAATGCCGCCTTATGTACAAGAATAGAGGCTCTTCTTACAGTCGGTGCTTTGAGCATTCCCTGTGAGACCAGTATTAGTTTCCGAATCACCACTGCAGGTTCAATGTATTCCTTGGACCTTCAAATTGACGATGATACACAGAAATCGCATCGGAATTAAATACAAAAAGCACAATGCCGCCTTAAGTACAAAAATAGAGACTCTTCTTAGAGTCGGTGCTTTGAGCATTCCCTGTGAGACCAGTATTAGTTTCCGATACACCACTGCAAGTTCAATGTTTCCTTGAACCTTCACATTGACGATGAAACACAGAAATCGCATCGGAATTAAATTCAAAACGCACAATTTCGCCTTAAGTACAAGAATAATGACTTTACTTACAGTCGGTGCTTTGAGCATTCCCTGTGAGACCAGTATTAGTTTCCGATACACCACTGCAGGTTCAATGTATTCCTTGGACCTTCACATTGACGATGAAACACAGAAATCGAATCGGAATTAAATACAAAATGCACAATGCCGCCTTAAGTACAAGAATTGAGACTCTTCTTACAGTCAGTGCTTTGAGCATTCCCTGTGAGACCAGTAATAGTATCCGATACACCACTGCAGGTTCAATGTATTCTTTGGTCCTTCACATTGACGATGAAACACAGAAATGGCATCGGAATTAAATACAAAAGGCATAATGCCGCCTTAAGTAAAAGAATAGAGACTCTTCTTACCGTCGGTGCTTTGAGCATTCCCTGTGAGACCAGTATTAGTTTCCGATACACCACTGGAGGTTCAATGAATTCCTTGGACATTCACATTGACGATGAAGCACTGAAATTACATCGGAATTAAATACAAAAGGCACAATGCCGCCTTAAGTACTAGAATGGGGACTCTTCTTACCGTCAGTGCTTTGTGCATTCCCTGTGAGACCAGTATTAGTTTCCGCTACACCTCTGCAGGTTAAGTTTATTCCTTGGACCATCACATTGACGATGAAACACAGAAATGGCATCGGAATTAAATAGAAAAGGCACAATGCCGCCTTAAGTACAAGAATAGAGACTCTTCTTACAGTCGGTGCTTTGAGCATTCCCTGTGAGACCAATAATAGTATCCGATACACCACTGCAGGTTCAATGTATTCCTTGGACATACACATTGACGATGAAACACAGAAATCGAATCGGAATTAAATACAAAATGCACAATGCCGCCTTAAGTACAAGAATTGAGACTCTTCTTACAGTCAGTGCTTTGAGCATTCCCTGTGAGACCAGTAATAGTATCCGATACACCACTGCAGGTTCAATGTATTCTTTGGTCCTTCACATTGACGATGAAACACAGAAATGGCATCGGAATTAAATACAAAAGGCACAATGCCGCCTTAAGTAAAAGAATAGAGACCCTTCTTACAGTCGGTGCTTTGAGCATTCCCTGTGAGACCAGTAATAGTATCCGATACACTACTGCAGGTTCAATGTATACCTTGGACTTTCACATTGACGATGAAACACAGAAATGGCATCGGAATTAAATACAAACGGCACAATGCCGCCTTAAGTACAAGAATAGAGACTCTTCTTACTGTCGGTGCTTTGAGCATTCCCTGTGAGACCAGTAATAGTATCCGATACACCACTGCAGGTTCAATGTATTCCTTGACCCTTCACATTGACGATGAAACACAGAAATCGCATCGGAATTAAATACAAAAGGCACAATGCCGCCTAAAGTACAGGAATAGAGACTCTTCTTACAGTCGGAGCTTTGAGCAATCCCTGTGAGACCAGTATTAGTTTCCGCTACACTTCTGCAGTTTTAATATATTCCTTGGACTTTCACATTGACGATGAAACGCAGAAATCGCATCGGAATTAAATACAAAAGGCACAATGCCGCCTTAAGTACAAGAATAGAGACTCTTTCTACAGTCGGTGCTTTAAACATTCCTTGTGAGACCAGTATTAGTTTCCGATACGCCACTGCAGGTTCAATGTATTCCTTGGACCTTTAAATTGACTATGATACACAGAAATCGCATAGGAATTAAATACAAAAGGCACAATGCCGCCTTAAGTACAAGAATAGAGACTCTTCTTACAGTCGGTGCTTTGAGCATTCCCTGTGAGTTCAGTATTTTTTTCCGATACACCACTGCAGGTTCAATGTATTCCTTGGACCTTCACATTGACGATGAAACACAGATTTCGCATCGGAATTAAATACAAAAGGCACAATTCCGCCATGAGTACAAGAATAGAGACTCTTCTTAGAGTCGGTGCTTTGAGCATTCCCTGTGAGACCAGTATTAGTTTCCGATACGCCACTGCAGGTTCAATGTATTCCTTGGACCTTCAAATTGACGATGATACACAGAAATCGCATCGGAATTAAATACAAAAGGCACAATGCCGCCTTAAGTACAAGAATAGAGACTCATCTTACAGTCGGTGCTTTGAGCATTCCCTGTGAGACCAGTATTAGTTTCCGATACACCACTGCAGGTTCAATGTATTCCTTGGACCTTCACATTGACGATGAAACACAGAAATCGCATCGGAATTAAATACAAAAGGCACAATACCGCCTTAAGTACAAGAATAGAGACTCTTCTTACGGTCGGTGATTTTAGCATTTCCTGTGAGACCAGTATAAGTTTCCGATACACCACTGCAGTTACAATGTATTCCTTGGACCTTCAAATTGACGATGATACACAGAAATCGCATCGGAATGAAGTACAAAAGGCACAATGCCGCCTTAAGTATAAGAATAGAGACCCTTCTTACTGTCGGTGCTTTGAGCATTCCCTGTGAGACCAGTAATAGTATCCGATACACCACTGCAGGTTCATTGTATTCCTTGGACCTTCACATTGACGATAAAACACAGAAATGGCATCGGAATTAAATACAAAAGGCACAATGCCGCCTTAAGTACGAGAATAGAGACTCTTCTTACAGTCGGTGCTTTGAGAATTCCCTGTGAGGCCAGTATTAGTTTCCGCTACACCTCTGCAAGTTCAGATTATTCCCTGGACCTTCACATTGACGATGAAACACAGAAATGGCATCGGAATTAAATACAAAAGGCACAATGCCTCCTTAAGTACAAGAATAGAGACTCTTCTTACAGTCGGTGCTTTGAGCATTCCCAGTGTGACCAGTAATAGTATCCGATACACCACTGCAGGTTCAATGTATTCCTTGGGCCTTTACATTGACGATGAAACACAGAAATCGCATCGGAATTAAATACAAAAGGCACAATGCCGCCTTAAGTACAAGAATAGAGACTCTTCTTACAGTCGGTGCTTTGAGCATTCCCTGTGAGACCAGTAATAGTATCCGATACACCACTGCAGATTCAATCTATTCCTTGGACATACACATTGATGATGAAACACAGAAATTACATCGGAATTAAATACAAAAGGAAAAATGCCGCCTTATGTACAAGAATAGAGACTCTTCTTACAGTCGGTGCTTTGAGCAATCCCTGTGAGACCAGTATTAGTTTCCGAATCACCACTGCAGGTTCAATGTATTCCTTGGACCTTCAAATTGACGATGATACACAGAAATCGCATCGGAATTAAATACAAAAAGCACAATGCCGCCTTAAGTACAAAAATAGAGACTCTTCTTAGAGTCGGTGCTTTGAGCATTCCCTGTGAGACCAGTATTAGTTTCCGATACACCACTGCAAGTTCAATGTTTCCTTGAACCTTCACATTGACGATGAAACACAGAAATCGCATCGGAATTAAATTCAAAACGCACAATTTCGCCTTAAGTACAAGAATAATGACTTTACTTACAGTCGGTGCTTTGAGCATTCCCTGTGAGACCAGTATTAGTTTCCGATACACCACTGCAGGTTCAATGTATTCCTTGGACCTTCACATTGACGATGAAACACAGAAATCGCAACGGAATCAAGTACAAAAGGCACAATGCCGCCTTAAGTGCAATAATAGAGACTCTTCTTACAGTCGGTGCTTCGAGCATTCCCTGTGAGACCAGTAATAGTATCCGATACAGCACTGCAGGTTCAATATATTCCTTGGACATACACATTGACGATGAAACACTGAAATTACATCGGAATTAAATACAAAAGGAACAATGCCGCCTTAAGTACAAGAATAGAGACTCTTCTTACCGTCGGTGCTTTGAGCATTCCCTGTGAGACCAGTATTAGTTTCCGATACACCACTGGAGGTTCAATGAATTCCTTGGACATTCACATTGACGATGAAGCACTGAAATTACATCGGAATTAAATACAAAAGGCACAATGCCGCCTTAAGTACTAGAATGGGGACTCTTCTTACCGTCGGTGCTTTGAGCATTCCCTGTGAGACCAGTAATAGTATCCGATACACCACTGCAGGTTCAATGTATTCCTTGGACCTTCACATTGACGATGAAACACAGAAATCGCATCGGAATTAAATACAAAAGGCACAATGCCGCCTAAAGTACAGGAATAGAGACTCTTCTTACAGTCGGTGCTTTGAGCAATCCCTGTGAGACCAGTAATAGTATCCGATACACCACTGCAGGTTCAATGTATTCCTTGGACCTACACATTGACGATGAAACACAGAAATGGCATCGGAATTAAATACAAAACGCACAATGCCGCCTTAAGTACAACAATAGGGACTCTTCTTACCGTCGGTGCTTTGAGCATTCCCTGTGAGACCAGTAATAGTATCCGATACACCACTGCAGGTTCAATGTATTCCTTGGACCTTCACATTGACGATGAAACACAGAAATGGCATCGGAATTAAATACAAAAGGCACAATGCAGCCTTAAGTACAAGGATAGGGGCTCTTCTTACCAACGGTGCTTTGAGCATTCCCTGTGAGACCAGTAATAGTATCCGATACAGCACTGCAGGTTCAATATATTCCTTGGACATTCACATTGACGATGAAGCACTGAAATTACATCGGAATTAAATACAAAAGGCACAATGCCGCCTTAGGTACAAGAATAGGGACTCTTCTTACCGTCGGTGCTTTGAGCATTCCCTGTGAGACCAGTATTAGTCTCCGCTACACCTCTGCAGGTTCAGTTTATTCCTTGGACCTTCACATTGACGATGAAACACAGAAATGGCATCGGAATTAAATACAAAAGGCATAATGCCGCCATAAGTACATGAATAGAGACTCTTCTTACAGTCGGTGCTTTGAGCATTCCCTGTGAGACCAGTAATAGTATCCGATACACCACTGCAGGTTCAATGTATTCCTTGGACCTTCACATTGACGATGAAACACAGAAATGGCATCGGAATTAAATACAAAAGGCACAATGCAGCCTTAAGTACAAGGATAGGGGCTCTTCTTACCAACGGTGCTTTTAACATTCCCTGTGAGACCAGTAATAGTATCCGATACACTACTGCAGGTTCAATGTATTCCTTGGACCTTCACATTGATGATGAAACACAGAAATAGCATCGGAATTAAATTCAAAAGGCACAACGCCGCCTTAAGTACAAGAATAGAGACTCTTCTTACAGTCGGTGCTTTGAGCATTCCCTGTGAGACCAGTAATAGTATCCGATACACCACTGCAGGTTCAATGTATTCCTTGGACCTTAACATTGACGATGAAACACAGAAATCGCATCGGAATTAAATACAAAAGGCCCAATGCTGCCTTAAGTACAAGAATAGAGACTCTTCTTACAGTCGGTGCTTTGAGCATTCCCTGTGAGACCAGTAATAGTATCCGATACACCACTGCAGGTTCAATGTATTCCTTGGACCTTCACATTGACGATGAAACACAGAAATGGCATCGGAATTAAATACAAAAGGCACAATGCAGCCTTAAGTACAAGGATAGGGGCTCTTCTTACCAATGGTGCTTTGAGCATTCCCTGTGAGACCAGTAATAGTATCCGATACACCACTACAGGTTCAATGTATTCCTTGGACCTTCACATTGACGATGAAACACAGAAATAGCATCGGAATTACATACAAAAGGCACAACGCCGCCTTAAGTACAAGAATAGAGACTCTGCTTACAGTCGGTGCTTTGAGCATTCCCTGTGAGACCAGTAATAGTATCCGATACACCACTGCAGGTTCAATGTATTCCTTGGACCTTCACATTGACGATGAAACACAGAAATCGCATCGGAATTAAATACAAAAGGCCCAATGCGGCCTTAAGTACAAGAATAGAGACTCTTCTTACAGTCGGTGCTTTGAGCATTCCCTGTGAGACCAGGAATAGTATCCGATACACCGCTGCAGGTTCAATGTATGCCTTGGACCTTCACAATGACGATGAAACACAGAAATGGCATCCGAATTAAATACAAAAAGCACAATGCCGCCTTAAGTACAAGAATAGAGACTCTTCTTACAGTCGGTGCTTTGAGCATTCCCTGTTGGACCAATATTAGTTTCCGCTACACCTCTGCAGGTTCCGTTTATTCCTTGGACGTTCACATTGACGATGAAACACCAAAATGCATCAGAATTAAATACAAAAGGCACAATGCCGCCTTAAGTGCAAGAATAGAGACTCTTCTTACAGTCGGTGCTTTGAGCATTCCCTGTGAGACCAGTAATAGTATCCGATACACCACTGCAGGTTCAATGTATTCCTTGGACCTTCACATTGACGATGAAACACGGAAATCGCATCGGAATCAAATACAAAATGCACAATGCCGCCTTAAGTACAAGAATAGAGACTCTTCTTACAGTCGGTGCTTTGAGCATTCCCTGTGAGACCAGTAATAGTATCCGATACACCACTGTAGGTTCAATCTATTCCTTGGACATACACATTGACGATGAAACACAGAAATTACATCGGAATGAAATACAAAAGGAACAATGCCGCCTTAAGTACAAGAATAGAGACTCTTCTTACCGTCGGTGCTTTGAGCATTTCCTGTGAGATCAGTATTAGTTTCCGATACACCACTGGATGGGTAGATCACATAACTAATGACAAAGTGTTGAATAGGATTGGGGAGAAGGGAAGTTTGTGGCACAACTTGACCAGAAGAAGGGATCGGTTGGTAGAACATGTTCTGAGGCATCAAGGGATCATCAATTAAGTATTGGAGGGCAGCGTGGAGGGTAAAAATCGTAGAGGGAGACCAAGAAATGAATACACTAAGCAGATTCAGAAGGATGTAGGTTGCAGTAGGTACTGGGAGATGAAAAAGCTTGCACAGGATAGAGTAGCATGGAGAGCTGCATCAAACCAGTCTCAGGACTGAAGACCACAACAACAACAACACCACTGGATGTTCAATGAATTCCTTGGACATTCACATTGACGATGAAACACTGAAATTACATCGGAATTAAATACAAAGGCACAATGCCGCCTTAAGTACAAGAATAGAGACTCTTCTTACCGTCGGTGCTTTGAGCATTCCCTGTGAGACCAGTATTAGCTTCCGCTACACCTCTGCAAGTTCAGTTTATTCCTTGGACCTTCACATTAACGATGAAACACAGAAATGGCATCGGAATTAAATTCAAAACGCACAATGCCGCTTTAAGTACAAGAATAGAGACCCTTCTTACAGTCGGTGCATTGAGCATTCCCTGTGAGACCAGTATTAGTTTCCGATACACCACTGCAGGTTCAATGTATCCCTTGGACCTTCACATTGACGAAGAAACACAGAAATGGCATCGGAATTAAATACAAAAGGCACAATGCAGCCTTAAGTACAAGGATAGGGGCTCTTCTTACCAACGGTGCTTTGAGCATTCCCTGTGAGACCAGTAATAGTATCCGATACAGCACTGCAGGTTCAATATATTCCTTGGACATTCACATTGACGATGAAGCACTGAAATTACATCGGAATTAAATACAAAAGGCACAATGCCGCCTTAGGTACAAGAATAGGGACTCTTCTTACCGTCGGTGCTTTGAGCATTCCCTGTGAGACCAGTATTAGTTTCCGCTACACCTCTGCAGGTTCAGTTTATTCCTTGGACCTTCACATTGACGATGAAACACAGAAATGGCATCGGAATTAAATACAAAAGGCATAATGCCGCCTTAAGTACATGAATAGAGACTCTTCTTACAGTCGGTGCTTTGAGCATTCCCTGTGAGACCAATAATAGTATCCGATACACCACTGCAGGTTCAATGTATTCCTTGGACATACACATTGACGATGAAACACAGAAATAGCATCGGAATTAAATACAAAAGGCACAACGCCGCCTTAAGTACAAGAATAGAGACTCTTCTTACAGTCGGTGCTTTGAGCATTCCCTGTGAGACCAGTAATAGTATCCGATACACCACTGCAGGTTCAATGTATTCCTTGGACCTTCACATTGACGATGAAACACAGAAATGGCATCGGAATTAAATACAAAAGGCACAATGCAGCCTCAAGTACAAGGATAGGGGCTCTTCTTACCAACGGTGCTTTGAGCATTCCCTGTGAGACCAGTAATAATATCCGATACACTACTGCAGGTTCAATGTATTCCTTGGACCTTCACATTGACGATGAAACACAGAAATAGCATCAGAATTAAATTCAAAAGGCACAACGCCGCCTTAAGTACAAGAATAGAGACTCTTCTTACAGTCGGTGCTTTGAGCATTCCCTGTGAGACCAGTAATAGTATCCGATACACCACTGCAGGTTCAATGTATTCCTTGGACCTTCACATTGACGATGAAACACAGAAATCGCATCGGAATTAAAAACAAAAGGCCCAATGCTGCCTTAAGTACAAGAATAGAGACTCTTCTTACAGTCGGTGCTTTGAGCATTCCCTCTGAGACCAGTAATAGTATCCGATACACCACTGCAGGTTCAATGTATTCCTTGGACCTTCACATTGACGATGAAACACAGAAATGGCATCGGAATTAAATACAAAAGGCACAATGCAGCCTTAAGTACAAGGATAGGGGCTCTTCTTACCAATGGTGCTTTGAGCATTCCCTGTGAGACCAGTAATAGTATCCGATACACCACTACAGGTTCAATGTATTCCTTGGACCTTCACATTGACGATGAAACACAGAAATAGCATCGGAATTACATACAAAAGGCACAACGCCGCCTTAAGTACAAGAATAGAGACTCTTCTTACAGTCGGTGCTTTGAGCATTCCCTGTGAGACCAGTAATAGTATCCGATACACCACTGCAGGTTCAATGTATCCCTTGGACCTTCACATTGACGATGTAACACAGAAATCGCATCGGAATTAAATACAAAAGGCCCAATGCGGCCTTAAGTACAAGAATAGAGACTCTTCTTACAGTCGGTGCTTTGAGCATTCCCTGTGAGACCAGGAATAGTATCCGATACACCGCTGCAGGTTAAATGTATGCCTTGGACCTTCACAATGACGATGAAACACAGAAATGGCATCCGAATTAAATACAAAAAGGACAATGCCGCCTTAAGTACAAGAATAGAGACTCTTCTTACAGTCGGTGCTTTGAGCATTCCCTGTGAGACCAGTAATAGTATCCGATACACCACTGCAGGTTCAATGTATTCCTTGGACCTTCACATTGACGATGAAACACGGAAATCGCATCGGAATCAAATACAAAATGCACAATGCCGCCTTAAGTACAAGAATAGAGACTCTTCTTACAGTCGGTGCTTTGAGCATTCCCTGTGAGACCAGTAATAGTATCCGATACACCACTGTAGGTTCAATCTATTCCTTGGACATACACATTGACGATGAAACACAGAAATTACATCGGAATGAAATACAAAAGGAACAATGCCGCCTTAAGTACAAGAATAGAGACTCTTCTTACCGTCGGTGCTTTGAGCATTCCCTGTGAGATCAGTATTAGTTTCCGATACACCACTGGATGGGTAGATCACATAACTAGTGAGAAAGTATTGAATAGGATTGGGGAGAAGGGAAGTTTGTGGCACAACTTGACCAGAAGAAGGGATCGGTTGGTAGAACATGTTCTGAGGCATCAAGGGATCATCAATTTAGTATTGGAGGGCAGCGTGGAGGGTAAAAATCGTAGAGGGAGACCAAGAAATGAATACACTAAGCAGATTCAGAAGGATGTAGGTTGCAGTAGGTACTGGGAGATGAAAAAGCTTGCACAGGATAGAGTAGCATGGAGAGCTGCATCAAACAAGTCTCAGGACTGAAGACCACAATAACAACAACACCACTGGATGTTCAATGGATTCCTTGGACATTGACGATGAAACACTGAAATTACATCGGAATTAAATACAAAGGCACAATGCCGCCTTAAGTACAAGAATAGAGACTCTTCTTACCTTCGGTGCTTTGAGCATTCCCTGTGAGACCAGTATTAGCTTCCGCTACACCTCTGAAAGTTCAGTTTATTCCTTGGACCTTCACATTAACGATGAAACACAGAAATGGCATCGGAATTAAATACAAAACGCACAATGCCGCTTTAAGTACAAGAATAGAGACTCTTCTTACAGTCGGTGCATTGAGCATTCCCTGTGAGACCAGTATTAGTTTCCGATACACCACTGCAGGTTCAATGTATCCCTTGGACCTTCACATTGACGAAGAAACACAGAGATGGCATCGGAATTAAATCCAAAACGCACAATGCCGATTTAAGTACAAGAATAGGGACTCTTCTTACAGTCGGTGCTTTGAGCATTCCCTGTGAGACCAGTAATAGTATCCGATACACCACTGCAGGTTCAATCTATTCCTTGGACATACACATTGACGATGAATCACAGAAATTACATCGGAATTAAATATAAAAGGAACACTGCCGCCTTAAGTACAAGAATAGAAACTCTTCTTACAGTCGGTGCTTTGAGCATTCCCTGTGAGACCAGTATTAGTTTACGCTACACACCTGCAGGTTCAGTTTATTCCTTGGACCTTCACATTGACGATGAAACGCAGAAATGGCATCGGAATTAAATACAAAAGGCACAATGACGCCTTAAGTATAAGAATAGAGACTATTCTTACCGTCGGTGCTTTGAGCATATCCTGTGAGACCAGTAATAGTATCCGATACACCACTGGAGGTTCAATCTATTCCTTGGACATACACATGGACGATGAAACACAGAAATGACATCGGAATTAAATACAAAAGGAACAATGCCGCCTTAAGTACAAGAATAGAGACTCTTCTTACCGTCGGTGCTTTGAGCATTCCCTGTGAGACCAGCATTAGTTTCCGATACACCACTGGAGTTTCAATGAATTCCTTGGACCATCACATTGACGATGAAACACTGAAATTACATCGGAATTAAATACAAAAGGCACAATGCCGCCTTAAGTACAAGAAAGAGACACTTCTTACAGTCGGTGCTTTGAGCATTCCCTGTGAGACCAGTATACGTTTCCGATACACCTCTGAGGGTTCAATGAATTCCTTGGACCTTCACATTGACGATGAAACACTGAAATTACATCTTAATTAAATACAAAAAGCACAATGCCGCCTTAAGTACAAGAATAGAGACTCTTCTTACAGTCGGTGCTATGAGCATTCCCTGTGAGACCAGTAATAGTATCCGATACACCACTGCAGGTTCAAAGTATTCCTTGGACCTTCACATTGACGATGAAACACAGAAATCGCATCGGAATTAAATACAAAATTCACAATGCCGCGTTAAGTACAAGAATAGAGACTCTTCTTACAGTCGGTGCTTTGAGCATTCCCTGTGAGACCAGTAATAGTATCCGATACACCACCGCAGGTTCAATCTATTCCTTGGACATACACATTGACGATGAAACACAGAAATCGCATCGGAATTAAATACAAAAGGCACAGAGCCGCCTTAAGTACAAGAATAGAGACGCTTCTTAAAGTCGGTGTTTTGAGCATTCCCAGTGAGACCAGTAATAGTATCCGATACACCACCGCAGGTTCAATCTATTCCTTGGACATACACATTGACTATGAAATACAGAAATTACATCGGAATTAAATTCAAAAGGCACAACGCCGCCTTAAGTACAAGAATAGAGACTCTTCTTACAGTCGGTGCTTTGAGCATTCCCTGTGAGACCAGTAATAGTATCCGATACACCACTGCAGGTTCAATGTATTCCTTGGACCTTAACATTGACGATGAAACACAGAAATCGCATCGGAATTAAATACAAAAGGCCCAATGCTGCCTTAAGTACAAGAATAGAGACTCTTCTTACAGTCGGTGCTTTGAGCATTCCCTGTGAGACCAGTAATAGTATCCGATACACAACTGCAGGTTCAATGTATTCCTTGGACCTTCACATTGACGATGAAACACAGAAATGGCATCGGAATTAAATACAAAAGGCACAATGCAGTCTTAAGTACAAGGATAGGGGCTCTTCTTACCAATGGTGCTTTGAGCATTCCCTGTGAGACCAGTAATAGTATCCGATACACCACTACAGGTTCAATGTATTCCTTGGACGTTCACATTGACGGTGAAACACAGAAATAGCATCGGAATTACATACAAAAGGCACAACGCCGCCTCAAGTACAAGAATAGAGACTCTTCTTACAGTCGGTGCTTTGAGCATTCCCTGTGAGACCAGTAATAGTATCCGATACACCACTGCAGGTTCAATGTATTCCTTGGACCTTCACATTGACGATGAAACACAGAAATCGCATCGGAATTAAATACAAAAGGCCCAATGCGGCCTTAAGTACAAGAATAGAGACTCTTCTTACAGTCGGTGCTTTGAGCATTCCCTGTGAGACCAGGAATAGTATCCGATACACCGCTGCAGGTTCAATGTATGCCTTGGACCTTCACAATGACGATGAAACACAGAAATGGCATCCGAATTAAATACAAAAAGCACAATGCCGCCTTAAGTACAAGAATAGAGACTCTTCTTACAGTCGGTGCTTTGAGCATTCCCTGTTGGACCAATATTAGTTTCCGCTACACCTCTGCAGGTTCCGTTTATTCCTTGGACGTTCACATTGACGATGAAACACCGAAATGCATCAGAATTAAATACAAAAGGCACAATGCCGCCTTAAGTGCAAGAATAGAGACTCTTCTTACAGTCGGTGCTTTGAGCATTCCCTGTGAGACCAGTAATAGTATCCGATACACCACTGCAGGTTCAATGTATTCCTTGGACCTTCACATTGACGATGAAACACGGAAATCGCATCGGAATCAAATACAAAATGCACAATGCCGCCTTAAGTACAAGAATAGAGACTCTTCTTACAGTCGGTGCTTTGAGCATTCCCTGTGAGACCAGTAATAGTATCCGATACACCACTGTAGGTTCAATCTATTCCTTGGACATACACATTGACGATGAAACACAGAAATTACATCGGAATGAAATACAAAAGGAACAATGCCGCCTTAAGTACAAGAATAGAGACTCTTCTTACCGTCGGTGCTTTGAGCATTCCCTGTGAGATCAGTATTAGTTTCCGATACACCACTGGATGGGTAGATCACATAACTAATGACAAAGTGTTGAATAGGATTGGGGAGAAGGGAAGTTTGTGGCACAACTTGACCAGAAGAAGGGATCGGTTGGTAGAACATGTTCTGAGGCATCAAGGGATCATCAATTTAGTATTGGAGGGCAGCGTGGAGGGTAAAAATCGTAGAGGGAGACCAAGACATGAATACACTAAGCAGATTCAGAAGGATGTAGGTTGCAGTAGGTACTGGGAGATGAAAAAGCTTGCACAGGATAGAGTAGCATGGAGAGCTGCATCAAACCAGTCTCAGGACTGAAGACCACAACAACAACAACACCACTGGATGTTCAATGAATTCCTTGGACATTCACATTGACGATGAAACACTGAAATTACATCGGAATTAAATACAAAGGCACAATGCCGCCTTAAGTACAAGAATAGAGACTCTTCTTACCGTCGGTGCTTTGAGCATTCCCTGTGAGACCAGTATTAGCTTCCGCTACACCTCTGCAAGTTCAGTTTATTCCTTGGACCTTCACATTAACGATGAAACACAGAAATGGCATCGGAATTAAATACAAAACGCACAATGCCGCTTTAAGTACAAGAATAGAGACCCTTCTTACAGTCGGTGCATTGAGCATTCCCTGTGAGACCAGTATTAGTTTCCGATACACCACTGCAGGTTCAATGTATCCCTTGGACCTTCACATTGACGAAGAAACACAGAAATGGCATCGGAATTAAATACAAAAGGCACAATGCAGCCTTAAGTACAAGGATAGGGGCTCTTCTTACCAACGGTGCTTTGAGCATTCCCCGTGAGACCAGTAATACTATCCGATACAGCACTGCAGGTTCAATATATTCCTTGGACACTCACATTGACGATGAAGCACTGAAATTACATCGGAATTAAATACAAAAGGCACAATGCCGCCTTAGGTACAAGAATAGGGACTCTTCTTACCGTCGGTGCTTTGAGCATTCCCTGTGAGACCAGTATTAGTTTCCGTTACACCTCTGCAGGTTCAGTTTATTCCTTGGACCTTCACATTGACGATGAAACACAGAAATGGCATCGGAATTAAATACAAAAGGCATAATGCCGCCTTAAGTACATGAATAGAGACTCTTCTTACAGTCGGTGCTTTGAGCATTCCCTGTGAGACCAATAATAGTATCCGATACACCACTGCAGGTTCAATGTATTCCTTGGACATACACATTGACTATGAAACACAGAAATAGCATCGGAATTAAATACAAAAGGCACAACGCCGCCTTAAGTACAAGAATAGAGACTCTTCTTACAGTCGGTGCTTTGAGCATTCCCTGTGAGACCAGTAATAGTATCCGATACACCACTGCAGGTTCAATGTATTCCTTGGACCTTCACATTGACGATGAAACACAGAAATGGCATCGGAATTAAATACAAAAGGCACAATGCAGCCTTAAGTACAAGGATAGGGGCTCTTCTTACCAACGGTGCTTTGAGCATTCCCTGTGAGACCAGTAATAGTATCCGATACACTACTGCAGGTTCAATGTATTCCTTGGACCTTCACATTGACGATGAAACACAGAAATAGCATCGGAATTAAATTCAAAAGGCACAACGCCGCCTTAAGTACAAGAATAGAGACTCTTCCTACAGTCGGTGCTTTGAGCATTCCCTGTGAGACCAGTAATAGTATCCGATACACCACTGCAGGTTCAATGTATTCCTTGGACCTTCACATTGACGATGAAACACAGAAATCGCATCGGAATTAAATACAAAAGGCCCAATGCTGCCTTGGGTACAAGAATAGAGACTCTTCTTACAGTCGGTGCTTTGAGCATTCCCTGTGAGACCAGTAATAGTATCCGATACACCACTGCAGGTTCAATGTATTCCTTCGACCTTCACATTGACGATGAAACACAGAAATGGCATCGGAATTAAATACAAAAGGCACAATGCAGCCTTAAGTACAAGGATAGGGGCTCTTCTTACCAATGGTGCTTTGAGCATTCCCTGTGAGACCAGTAATAGTATCCGATACACCACTGCAGGTTCAATGTATTCCTTGGACCTTCACATTGACGATGAAACACAGAAATGGCATCGGAATTAAATACAAAAGGCACAATGCAGCCTTAAGTACAAGGATAGGGGCTCTTCTTACCAACGGTGCTTTGAGCATTCCCTGTGAGACCAGTAATAGTATCCGATACACTACTGCAGGTTCAATGTATTCCTTGGACCTTCACATTGACGATGAAACACAGAAATAGCATCGGAATTAAATTCAAAAGGCACAACGCCGCCTTAAGTACAAGAATAGAGACTCTTCCTACAGTCGGTGCTTTGAGCATTCCCTGTGAGACCAGTAATAGTATCCGATACACCACTGCAGGTTCAATGTATTCCTTGGACCTTCACATTGACGATGAAACACAGAAATCGCATCGGAATTAAATACAAAAGGCCCAATGCTGCCTTGGGTACAAGAATAGAGACTCTTCTTACAGTCGGTGCTTTGAGCATTCCCTGTGAGACCAGTAATAGTATCCGATACACCACTGCGGGTTCAATGTATTCCTTCGACCTTCACATTGACGATGAAACACAGAAATGGCATCGGAATTAAATACAAAAGGCACAATGCAGCCTTAAGTACAAGGATAGGGGCTCTTCTTACCAATGGTGCTTTGAGCATTCCCTGTGAGACCAGTAATAGTATCCGATACACCACTACAGGTTCAATGTATTCCTTGGACCTTCACATTGACGATGAAACACAGAAATAGCATCGGAATTACATACAAAAGGCACAACGCCGCCTTAAGTACAAGAATAGAGACTCTTCTTACAGTCGGTGCTTTGAGCATTCCCTGTGAGACCAGTAATAGTATCCGATACACCACTGCAGGTTCAATGTATTCCTTGGACCTTCACATTGACGATGAAACACAGAAATCGCATCGGAATTAAATACAAAAGGCCCAATGCGGCCTTAAGTACAAGAATAGAGACTCTTCTTACAGTCGGTGCTTTGAGCATTCCCTGTGAGACGAGGAATGGTATCCGATACACCGCTGCAGGTTAAATGTATGCCTTGGACCTTCACAATGACGATGAAACACAGAAATGGCATCCGAAATAAATACAAAAAGGACAATGCCGCCTTAAGTACAAGAATAGAGACTCTTCTTACAGTCGGTGCTTTGAGCATTCCCTGTTCGACCAATATTAGTTTCCGCTACACCTCTGCAGGTTCCGTTTATTCCTTGGACCTTCACATTGACGATGAAACACGGAAATCGCATCGGAATCAAATACAAAATGCATAATGCCGCCTTAAGTACAAGAATAGAGACTCTTCTTACAGTCGGTGCTTTGAGCATTCCCTGTGAGACCAGTAATAGTATCCGATACACCACTGTAGGTTCAATCTATTCCTTGGACATACACATTGACGATGAAACACAGAAATTACATCGGAATGAAATACAAAAGGAACAATGCCGCCTTAAGTACAAGAATAGAGACTCTTCTTACCGTCGGTGCTTTGAGCATTCCCTGTGAGATCAGTATTAGTTTCCGATACACCACTGGATGGGTAGATCACATAACTAATGAGAAAGTATTGAATAGGATTGGGGAGAAGGGAAGTTTGTGGCACAACTTGACCAGAAGAAGGGATCGGTTGGTAGAACATGTTCTGAGGCAACAAGGGATCATCAATTTAGTATTGGAGGGCAGCGTGGAGGGTAAAAATCGTAGAGGGAGACCAAGAAATGAATACACTAAGCAGATTCAGAAGGATGTAGGTTGCTGTAGGTACTGGGAGATGAAAAAGCTTGCACAGGATAGAGTAGCATGGAGAGCTGCATCAAACAAGTCTCAAGACTGAAGACCACAACAACAACAACACCACTGGATGTTCAATGAATTCCTTAGACATTCACATTGACGATGAAACACTGAAATTACATCGGAATTAAATACAAAGGCACAATGCCGCCTTAAGTACAAGAATAGAGACTCTTCTTACCTTCGGTGCATTGAGCATTCCCTGTGAGACCAGTATTAGTTTCCGATACACCACTGCAGGTTCAATGTATCCCTTGGACCTTCACATTGACGAAGAAACACAGAAATGGCATCGGAATTAAATCCAAAACGCACAATGCCGATTTAAGTACAAGAATAGGGACTCTTCTTACAGTCGGTGCTTTGAGCATTCCCTGTGAGACCAGTAATAGTATCCGATACACCACTGCAGGTTCAATCTATTCCTTGGACATACACATTGACGATGAAACACAGAAATTACATCGGAATTAAATATAAAAGGAACACTGCCGCCTTAAGTACAAGAATAGAAACTCTTCTTACAGTCGGTGCTTTGAGCATTCCCTGTGAGACCAGTATTAGTTTACGCTACACACCTGCAGGTTCAGTTTATTCCTTGGACCTTCACATTGACGATGAAACGCAGAAATGGCATCGGAATTAAATACAAAAGGCACAATGACGCCTTAAGTATAAGAATAGAGACTATTCTTACCGTCGGTGCTTTGAGCATATCCTGTGAGACCAGTAATAGTATCCGATACACCACTGGAGGTTCAATCTATTCCTTGGACATACACATGGACGATGAAACACAGAAATGACATCGGAATTAAATACAAAAGGAACAATGCCGCCTTAAGTACAAGAATAGAGACTCTTCTTACCGTCGGTGCTTTGAGCATTCCCTGTGAGACCAGCATTAGTTTCCGATACACCACTGGAGTTTCAATGAATTCCTTGGACCATCACATTGACGATGAAACACTGAAATTACATCGGAATTAAATACAAAAGGCACAATGCCGCCTTAAGTACAAGAAAGAGACACTTCTTACAGTCGGTGCTTTGAGCATTCCCTGTGAGACCAGTATACGTTTCCGATACACCTCTGAGGGTTCAATGAATTCCTTGGACCTTCACATTGACGATGAAACACTGAAATTACATCTTAATTAAATACAAAAAGCACAATGCCGCCTTAAGTACAAGAATAGAGACTCTTCTTACAGTCGGTGCTATGAGCATTCCCTGTGAGACCAGTAATAGTATCCGATACACCACTGCAGGTTCAAAGTATTCCTTGGACCTTCACATTGACGATGAAACACAGAAATCGCATCGGAATTAAATACAAAATTCACAATGCCGCCTTAAGTACAAGAATAGAGACTCTTCTTACAGTCGGTGCTTTGAGCATTCCCTGTGAGACCAGTAATAGTATCCGATACACCACCGCAGGTTCAATCTATTCCTTGGACATACACATTGACGATGAAACACAGAAATCGCATCGGAATTAAATACAAAAGGCACAGAGCCGCCTTAAGTACAAGAATAGAGACTCTTCTTAAAGTCGGTGTTTTGAGCATTCCCTGTGAGACCAGTAATAGTATCCGATACACCACCGCGGGTTCAATCTATTCCTTGGACATACACATTGACTATGAAATACAGAAATTACATCGGAATTAAATACAAAAGGAACAATGTCGCCTTAAGTACAAGAATAGAAACTCTTCTTACCGTCGGTGCTTTGAGCATTCCCTATGAGACCAGTAATAGCTTCCGATACACCACTGGAGGTTCAATGAATTCCTTGGACATTCACATTGACGATGAAACACTGAAATTTCGTCGGAATTAAAAACAAAAGGCACAATGCCGCCTTAAGTACAAGAATAGAGACTCTGCTTACAGTCGGTGCTTTGAGCATTCCCTGTGAGACCAGTAATAGTATCCGATACACCTCTTCAGGTTCAATCTATTCCTTGGACATACACGTTGCCGATGAAACACAGAAATTAAATCGGAATTAAATACAAAAGGAACAATGAAGCCTTAAGTACAAGAATAGAGACTCTTCTCACCGTCGGTGCTTTGAGCATTCCCTGTGAGACCAGTATTAGTTTCCGATACACCACTGCAGGTTCAATGTATTCCTTGGACCTTCACATTGACGATGAAACACTGAAATTACATCGGAAATAAATACAAAGGGCACAATGCCGCCTTAAGTACAAGAATAGAGGCTCTTCTTACAGTCGGTGCTATGAGCATTCCCTGTGAGACCAGTATTAGTTTCCGCTACACCTCTGCAAGTTCAGTTTATTTCTTGGACATTCACATTGACGATGAAACACAGAAATCGCATCGGAATTAAATACAAAAGGCACAACGCCGCCTTAAGTACAAGAATAGAGACTCTTCTTACAGTCGGTGCTTTGAGCATTCCCTGTGAGACCAGTAATAGTATCCGATACACCACTGCAGGTTCAATCTATTCCTTGGACATACACATTGACGATGAAACACAGAAATTACATCGGAATTAAATACAAAAGGAACAATGCCGTCTTAAGTACAAGAATAGAGACTCTTCTTACAGTCGGTGCTTTGAGCATTCCCTGTGAGACTAGTATTAGTTTCCGATACACCACTGGTGGTTCAATGAATTCCTTGGACATTCTCATTGACGATGAAACACTGAAATTACATCGGCATTAAATACAAAAGGCACAATGCCGCCTTAAGTACAAGAAGAGAGACTCTTCTTACAGTCGGTGCTTTGAGCAATCCCTGTGAGACCAGTAATAGTATCCGATACACAACTGCAGGTTCAATCTATTCCTTGGACATACACATTCACGATGAAACACAGAAATTACATAGGAATTAAATACAAAAGTAACAATGCCGCCTTAAGTACAAGAATAGAGACTCTTCTTACCGTCGGTGCTTTGAGCATTCCCTGTGAGACCACTATTAGTTTCCGATACACCACCGGAGGTTCAATGAATTCCTTGGACATTCACATTGACGATGAAACACTGAAAATACGTCAGAATTAAATACAAAAGGCACAATGCCGCCTTAAGTACAAGAATAGAGACTCTTCTTACAGTCTGTGCTTTGAGCATTCCCTGTGAGACCACTATTAGTTTCCGCTACACCTCTGCAGGTTCAGTTTATTCCTTGGACCTTCACATTGACGATGAAACGCAGAAATGGCATCGGAATTAAATACAAAAGGCACAATGACGCCTTAAGTATAAGAATAGAGACTATTCTTACCGTCGGTGCTTTGAGCATATCCTGTGAGACCAGTAATAGTATCCGATACACCACTGGAGGTTCAATCTATTCCTTGGACATACACATGGACGATGAAACACAGAAATGACATCGGAATTAAATACAAAAGGAACAATGCCGCCTTAAGTACAAGAATAGAGACTCTTCTTACCGTCGGTGCTTTGAGCATTCCCTGTGAGACCAGCATTAGTTTCCGATACACCACTGGAGTTTCAATGAATTCCTTGGACCATCACATTGACGATGAAACACTGAAATTACATCGGAATTAAATACAAAAGGCACAATGCCGCCTTAAGTACAAGAAAGAGACACTTCTTACAGTCGGTGCTTTGAGCATTCCCTGTGAGACCAGTATACGTTTCCGATACACCTCTGAGGGTTCAATGAATTCCTTGGACCTTCACATTGACGATGAAACACTGAAATTACATCTTAATTAAATACAAAAAGCACAATGCCGCCTTAAGTACAAGAATAGAGACTCTTCTTACAGTCGGTGCTATGAGCATTCCCTGTGAGACCAGTAATAGTATTCGATACACCACTGCAGGTTCAAAGTATTCCTTGGACCTTCACATTGACGATGAAACACAGAAATCGCATCGGAATTAAATACAAAATTCACAATGCCGCCTTAAGTACAAGAATAGAGACTCTTCTTACAGTCGGTGCTTTGAGCATTCCCTGTGAGACCAGTAATAGTATCCGATACACCACCGCAGGTTCAATCTATTCCTTGGACATACACATTGACGATGAAACACAGAAATCGCATCGGAATTAAATACAAAAGGCACAGAGCCGCCTTAAGTACAAGAATAGAGACTCTTCTTAAAGTCGGTGTTTTGAGCATTCCCTGTGAGACCAGTAATAGTATCCGATACACCACCGCGGGTTCAATCTATTCCTTGGACATACACATTGACTATGAAATACAGAAATTACATCGGAATTAAATACAAAAGGAACAATGTCGCCTTAAGTACAAGAATAGAAACTCTTCTTACCGTCGGTGCTTTGAGCATTCCCTATGAGACCAGTAATAGCTTCCGATACACCACTGGAGGTTCAATGAATTCCTTGGACATTCACATTGACGATGAAACACTGAAATTTCGTCGGAATTAAAAACAAAAGGCACAATGCCGCCTTAAGTACAAGAATAGAGACTCTGCTTACAGTCGGTGCTTTGAGCATTCCCTGTGAGACCAGTAATAGTATCCGATACACCTCTTCAGGTTCAATCTATTCCTTGGACATACACGTTGCCGATGAAACACAGAAATTAAATCGGAATTAAATACAAAAGGAACAATGAAGCCTTAAGTACAAGAATAGAGACTCTTCTCACCGTCGGTGCTTTGAGCATTCCCTGTGAGACCAGTATTAGTTTCCGATACACCACTGCAGGTTCAATGTATTCCTTGGACCTTCACATTGACGATGAAACACTGAAATTACATCGGAAATAAATACAAAGGGCACAATGCCGCCTTAAGTACAAGAATAGAGGCTCTTCTTACAGTCGGTGCTATGAGCATTCCCTGTGAGACCAGTATTAGTTTCCGCTACACCTCTGCAAGTTCAGTTTATTTCTTGGACATTCACATTGACGATGAAACACAGAAATCGCATCGGAATTAAATACAAAAGGCACAACGCCGCCTTAAGTACAAGAATAGAGACTCTTCTTACAGTCGGTGCTTTGAGCATTCCCTGTGAGACCAGTAATAGTATCCGATACACCACTGCAGGTTCAATCTATTCCTTGGACATACACATTGACGATGAAACACAGAAATTACATCGGAATTAAATACAAAAGGAACAATGCCGTCTTAAGTACAAGAATAGAGACTCTTCTTACAGTCGGTGCTTTGAGCATTCCCTGTGAGACTAGTATTAGTTTCCGATACACCACTGGTGGTTCAATGAATTCCTTGGACATTCTCATTGACGATGAAACACTGAAATTACATCGGCATTAAATACAAAAGGCACAATGCCGCCTTAAGTACAAGAAGAGAGACTCTTCTTACAGTCGGTGCTTTGAGCAATCCCTGTGAGACCAGTAATAGTATCCGATACACAACTGCAGGTTCAATCTATTCCTTGGACATACACATTCACGATGAAACACAGAAATTACATAGGAATTAAATACAAAAGTAACAATGCCGCCTTAAGTACAAGAATAGAGACTCTTCTTACCGTCGGTGCTTTGAGCATTCCCTGTGAGACCACTATTAGTTTCCGATACACCACCGGAGGTTCAATGAATTCCTTGGACATTCACATTGACGATGAAACACTGAAAATACGTCAGAATTAAATACAAAAGGCACAATGCCGCCTTAAGTACAAGAATAGAGACTCTTCTTACAGTCTGTGCTTTGAGCATTCCCTGTGAGACCACTATTAGTTTCCGCTACACCTCTGCCGGTTCAGTTTATTCCTTGGACCCTCACATTGACGATGAAACACAGAAATCGCATCGGAATTAAATACAAAAGGCACAATGCCGCCTTAAGTACAAGAATAGTGAGTCTTCTTACAGTCGGTGCTTTGAGCATTCCCTGTGAGACCAGTAATAGTATCCGATACACCACTGCAGGTTCAGTCTATTCCTTGGATATACACATTGACGATGAAACACAGAAATTACATCGGAATTAAATACAAAAGGAACAATGCCGCCTTAAGTACAAGAATAGAGACTCTTCTTACAGTCGGTGCTTTGAGCATTCCCTGTGAGACCAGTATTAGTTTCCGCTCCACCTCTGCAGGTTCAGTTTATTCCTTGGACCTTCACATTGACGATGAAACACAGAAATCGCATCGGAATTAAATACAAAAGGCACAATGACGCCTTAAGTACAAGAATAGAGACTCTTCTTACAGTCGGTGCTTTGAGCATTCCCTGTGAGACCAGTAAAAGTATCCGATACACCACTGTAGGTTCAATGTATTCCTTGGACCTTCACATTGACGATGAAACACAGAAATGGCATCGAAATTAAATCCAAAACGCACAATGCCGCCTTAAGTACAAGTATAGAGACTCTTCTTACCGTCGGTGCTTTGAGCATTCCCTGTGAGACCAGAATTAGTTTCCGATACACCACTGCAGGTTCAATGTATTCCTTGGCCCTTCACATTGACGATGAGACACAGAAATGGCAACGGAATTAAATCCAAAACGCACAATGCCGCCTTATGTACATGAATAGAGACTGTTCTTACCGTAGGTGCTTTGAGCATTCCCTGTGAGACCAGTATTAGTTTCCGCTACACCTCTGCAGGTTCAGTTTATTCCTTGGACCTTCACATTGACGATGAAACACAGAAATCGCATCGGAATTAAATACAAAAGGGACAGAGCCGCCTTAAGTACAAGAATAGAGACTCTTCTTACCGTCGGTGCTTTGAGCATTCCCTGTGAGACCACTATTAGTTTCCGATACACCACCGGAGGTTCAATGAATTCCTTGGACATTCACATTGACGATGAAACACTGAAAATACGTCAGAATTAAATACAAAAGGCACAATGCCGCCTTAAGTACAAGAATAGAGACTCTTCTTACAGTCTGTGCTTTGAGCATTCCCTGTGAGACCACTATTAGTTTCCGCTACACCTCTGCCGGTTCAGTTTATTCCTTGGACCTTCACATTGACGATGAAACACAGAAATCGCATCGGAATTAAATACAAAAGGCACAATGCCGCCTTAAGTACAAGAATAGTGAGTCTTCTTACATTCGGTGCTTTGAGCATTCCCTGTGAGACCAGTAATAGTATCCGATACACCACTGCAGGTTCAGTCTATTCCTTGGATATACACATTGACGATGAAACACAGAAATTACATCGGAATTAAATACAAAAGGAACAATGCCGCCTTAAGTACAAGAATAGAGACTCTTCTTACAGTCGATGCTTTGAGCATTCCCTGTGAGACCAGTATTAGTTTACGCTACACCTCTGCAGGTTCAGTTTATTCCTTGGACCTTCACATTGACGATGAAACACAGAAATCGCGTCGGAATTAAATACAAAAGGCACAATGACGCCTTAAGTACAAGAATAGAGACTCTTCTTACAGTCGGTGTTTTGAACATTCCCTGTGAGACCAGTATAAGTTTCCGATACACCACTGCAGGTTCAATGTATTCCTTGGACCTTCACATTGACGATGAAACACTGAAATTACATCGGAATTAAATACAAAAGGAACAATGTCGCCGTAAGTACAAGAATAGAAACTCTTCTTACCGTCGGTGCTTTGAGCATTCCCTATGAGACCAGTAACAGTTTCCGATACACCACTGGAGGTTCAATGAATTCCTTGGACATTCACATTGACGATGAAACACTGAAATTTCGTCGGAATTAAAAACAAAAGGCACAATGTCGCCTTAAGTACAAGAATAGAGACTCTTCTTACAGTCGGTGCTTTGAGCATTCCCTGTGAGACCAGTAATAGTATCCGATACACCACTTCAGGTTCAATCTATTCCTTGGACATACACATTGCCGATGAAACACAGAAATTACATCGGAATTAAATACAAAAGGAACAATGAAGCCTTAAGTACAAGAATAGAGACTCTTCTTACAGTCGGTGCTTTGAACATTCCCTGTGAGACCAGTATAAGTTTCCGATACACCACTGCAGGTTCAATGTATTCCTTGGACCTTCACATTGACGATGAAACACTGAAATTACATCGGAATTAAATACAAAGGGCACAATGCCACCTTATGTACAAGAATAGAGGCTCTTCTTACAGTCGGTGCTTTGAGCATTCCCTGTGAGACCAGTATTAGTTTCCGCTACACCTCTGCAGGTTCAGTTTATTTCTTGGACATTCACATTGACGATGAAACACAGAAATCGCATCGGAATTAAATACAAAAGGCACAATGCCGCCTTAAGTACAAGAATAGAGACTCTTCTTACAGTCGGTGCTTTGAGCATTCCCTGTGAGACCAGTATTAGTTTCCGATACACCACTGGAGGTTCAATGAATTCCTTGGACATTCACATTGACGATGAAACACTGAAATTACATCGGAATTAAATACAAAAGGCACAATGCCGCCTTAAGTACAAGAATAGAGACTCTTCTTACAGTCGGTGCTTTGAGCATTCCCTGTGAGACCAGTAATAGTACCCGATACACAACTGCAGGTTCAATCTATTCCTTGGACATACACATTCACGATGAAACACAGAAATTACATAGGAATTAAATACAAAAGGAACAATGCCGCCTTAAGTACAAGAATAGAGACTCTTCTTACCGTCGGTGCTTTGAGCATTCCCTGTGAGACCACTATTAGTTTCCGATACACCACCGGAGGTTCAATGAGTTCCTTGGACATTCACATTGACGATGAAACACTGAAAATACGTCAGAATTAAATACAAAAGGCACAATGCCGTCTTAAGTACAAGAATAGAGACTCTTCTTACAGTCTGTGCTTTGAGCATTCCCTGTGAGACCACTATTAGTTTCCGCTACACCTCTGCCGGTTCAGTTTATTCCTTGGACCTTCACATTGACGATGAAACACAGAAATCGCATCGGAATTAAATACAAAAGGCACAATGCCGCCTTAAGTACAAGAATAGTGAGTCTTCTTACAGTCGGTGCTTTGAGCATTCCCTGTGAGACCAGTAATAGTATCCGATACACCACTGCAGGTTCAGTCTATTCCTTGGATATACACATTGACGATGAAACACAGAAATTACATCGGAATTAAATACAAAAGGAACAATGCCGCCTTAAGTACAAGAATAGAGACTCTTCTTACAGTCGGTGCTTTGGGCATTCCCTGTGAGACCAGTATTAGTTTCCGCTACACCTCTGCAGGTTCAGTTTATTCCTTGGACCTTCACAATGACGATGAAACACAGAAATCGCATCGGAATTAAATACAAAAGGCACAATGACGCCTTAAGTACAAGATTAGAGACTCTTCTTACAGTCGGTGCTTTGAGCATTCCCTGTGAGACCAGTAATAGTATCCGATACACCACTGTAGGTTCAATCTATTCCTTGGACATACACATTGACGATGAAACACTGAAATTATATCGGAATTAAATACAAAAGAAATAATGCCGCCTTAAGTACAAGAATAGAGACTCTTCTTACCGTCGGTGCTTTGAGCATTCCCTGTGAGACCAGTATAAGTTTCCGATACTCCACTGGATGGGTAGACACATAACTAATGAGGAAGTATTGAATAGGATTGGGGAGAAGAGAAGTTTGTGGCACAACTTGATCAGAAGAAGGGATCGGTTGGTAGGACATGTTCTGAGGCATCACGGGATCACCAATTTAGTATTGGAGGGCACCGTGGAGGGTAAAAATCGTAGAGGAGACCAAGAAATGAATACACTAAGCAGATTCAGAACGATGTAGGTTGCAGTAGGTACTGGGAGATGAAAAAGCTTGCACAGGATAGAGTAGCATGGAGAGCTGCATCAAACCAGTCTCAGGACTGAAGACCACAACAACAACAACACCACTGGAGGTTCAATGAATTCCTTGGACATTCACATTGACGATGAAACACTGAAATTACATCGGAATTAAATACATAAGGTACAATGCCGCCTTAAGAACAAGAATAGAGACTCTTCTTACCGTCGGTGCTTTGAGCATTCCCTGTGAGACCAGTATTAGCTTCCGCTACACCTCTGCAGGTTCAGTTTATTCCTTGGACCTTCACATTGACGATGAAACACAGAAATGGTATCGGAATTAAATCCAAAACGCACAATGCCGCCTTAAGTACAAGAATAGAGACTCTTCTTACCGTCGGTGCTTTGAGCATTCCCTGTGAGACCAGTAATAGTATCCGATACACCACTGCAGGTTCAATCTATTCCTTGGACATACACATTGGCGATGAAGCATAGAAATGGCTTCGGAATTAAATACAAAAGGCACAATGCCGCCTTAAGAACAAGAATAGAGACTCTTCTTACAGTCGGTGTATTGAGCATTCCCTGTGAGACCAGTATTAGTTTCCCATACACCACTGCAGGTTCAATGTATTCCTTGGACCTTCACATTGACGATGAAACACAGAAATCGCATCGGAATTAAATACAAAAGGCACAATGCCGCCATGAGTACAAGAATAGAGACTCTTCTTACAGTCGGTGCTTTGAGCATTGCCTGTGAGACCAGTATTAGTTTCCGCTACACCTCTGCAGTTTCAGTTTATTCCTTGGACCTTCACATTGACGATGAAACATAGAAATGGCATCGGAATTAAATAGAAAAGGCACAATGCCGCCTTAAGTACAAGAATAGAGACTCTTCTTACAGTCGGTGCTTTGAGCGATCCCTATGAGACCAGTAACAGTTTCCGATACACCACTGGAGGTTCAATGAATTCCTTGGACATTCACATTGACGATGAAACACTAAATTTTCGTCGGAATTAAAAACAAAAGGCACAATGCCGCCTTAAGTACAAGAATAGAGACTCTTCTTACAGTCGGTGTTTTGAGCATTCCCTGTGAGACCAGTAATAGTATCCGATACACCACTTCAGGTTCAATCTATTCCTTGGACATTCACATTGACGATGAAACACTGAAATTTCATCGGAATTAAATACAAAAGGTACAATGCCGCCTTAAGTGCAAGAATAGGGACTCTTCTTACCGTCGGTGCTTTGAGCATTCCCTGTGAGACCAGTATTAGTTTCCGCTACACCTCTGCAGGTTCAGTTTATTCCTTGGTCCTTCACATTGACGATGAAACACCGAAATGGCATCGGAATTAAATACAAAAGGCTCAATGCCGCCTTAAGTACAAGAATAGAGACTCATCTTACAGTCGGTGCTTTGAGCCTTCCCTGTGAGACCAGTATTAGTTACCGTAACACCACTGCAGGTTCAATGTATTCCTTGGACCTTCACATTGACGATAAAACACAGAAATCGCATCGGAATTAAATACAAAAGGCACAATGCCGCCTTAAGTACAAGAATAGAGACTCTTCTGACAGTCGTTGCTTTGAGCATTCCCTGTGAGACCACTAATAGTATCCGATACACCACTGCAGATTCAATCTATTCCTTGGACATACACATTGATGATGAAACACAGAAATTACATCGGAATTAAATACAAAAGGAAAAATGCCGCCTTATGTTCAAGAATAGAGACTCATCTTACAGTCGGTGCTTTGAGCATTCCCTGTGAGACCAGTATTAGTTTCCGATACACCACTGCAGGTTCAATGTACTCCTTGGACCTTCACATTGACGATGAAACTCAGAAATGGCATAGGAATTAAATATAAAAGACACAATGCCGCCTTAAGTACAAGAATAGAGACTCTTCTTACAGTCGGTGCTTTGAGCATTCCCTGTGAGACCAGTATTAGTTTCCGATACGCCACTGCAGGTTCAATGTATTCCTTGGACCTTCACATTGACGATGAAACACAGAAATCGCATCGGAATCAAATACAAAAGGCACAATGCCGCCTTAAGTGCAATTATAGAGACTCTTCTTACAGTCGGTGCTTCGAGAATTCCCTGTGAGACCAGTAATAGTATCCGATACACCACTGCAGGTTCAATCTATTCCTTGGACATACACATTGACGTTGCAACACTGAAATTACATCGGAATTAAATACAAAAGGAACAATGCCGCCTTAAGTACAAGAATAGAGACTCTTCTTACAGTCGGTGCTTTGAGCATTCCCTGTGAGACCAGTAATAGTATCCGATACACCACTGTAGGTTCAATGTATTCCTTGGACCTTCACATTGACGATGAAACCCAGAAATGGCATCGGAATTAAATACAAAATGCACAATGCCGCCTTAAGTACAAGAATATAGAGACTCTTCTTACAGTCGGTGATTTGAGCATTCCCTGTGAGACCAGTAATAGTATCCGATACACCACTGCAGATTCAATCTATTCCTTGGACATACACATTGACGATGAAACACAGAAATTACATCGGAATTAAATACAAAAGGAAAAATTCCGCCTTAAGTACAAGAATAGAGACTCTTATTACAGTCGGTGCTTTGAGCATTCCCTGTGAGACCAGTATTAGTTTCCGATACACCACTGCTGGTTCAATGTATTCCTTGGACCTTCAAATTGACGATGAGACAAAGAAATCGCATCCGAATTAAATACAAAAGGAACAATGCCGCCTTAAGTACAAGAATAGAGACTCTTCTTACAGTCGGTGCTTTGAGCATTCCCTGTGAGACCAGTATTAGTTTCCGATACACCACTGCAGGTTCAATGTATTCCTTGGACCTTCAGATTGACGATGATACACAGAAATCGCATGGGAATTAAATGCAAAAGGCACAATGCCGCCTTAAGTACAAGAATAGAGACTCTTCTTACAGTCGGTGCTTTGAGCATTCCCTGTGAGACCAGTATTACTTTCCGATACACCACTGCAGGTTCAATGTATTCCTTGGACCTTCAAATTGACGAAGATACACAGAAATCGCATCGGAATTAAATACAAAAGGCACAATGCCGCCTTAAGTACAAGAATAGAGACTCTTTCTACAGTCGGTGCTTTGAGCATTCCCTGTGAGACCAGTAATAGTATCCGATACACCACTGGAGGTTCAATGAATTCCTTGGACATTCACATTGACGATGAAACACTGAAATTACATCGGAATTAAATACAAAATGCACAATGCCGCCATAAGTACAAGAATGGAGACTCTTCTTACCGTCGGTGCTTTGAGCATTCCCTGTGAGACCAGTATTAGCTTCCGCTACACCTCTGCAGGTTCAGTTTATTCCTTGGACCTTCACATTGACGATGAAACACAGAAATGGCATCGGAATTAAATACAAAACGCACAATGCCGCCTTAAGTACAAGAATAGAGACTCTTCTTACTGTCGGTGCTTTGAGCATTCCCTGTGAGACCAGTATTAGTTTCCGATACACCACTGCAGGTTCAATGTATTCCTTGGACCTTCACATTGACGATGAAAAACAGAAATGGCATCGGAAGTAAATCCAAAACGCACAATGCCGCCTTAAGTACAAGAATAGGGACTCTTCTTACAGTGGGTGCTTTGAGCAATCCCTGTGAGACCAGTAATAGTACCCGATACACCACCTCAGGTTCAATCTATTCCTTGGACATACACATGGACGATGAAACACAGAAATTACATCGGAATTAAATACAAAAGGAACAATGCCGCCTTAACTACAAGAATAGAGACTCTTCTTACCGTCGGTGCTTTGAGCATTCCCTGTGAGACCAGTATTAGTTTCCGATACACCACTGGACGTTCAATGAATTCCTTGGACCTTCACATTGACGATGAAACACTGAAATTGCATCTTAATTAAATACAAAAGGCACAATGCCGCCTTAAGTACAAGAATAGAGACTCTCCTTACAGCCGATGCGATGAGCATTCCCTGTGAGACCAGTAATAGTATCCGATACACCACTGCAGGTTCAATGTATTCCTTGGACCTTCACATTGACGATGAATCAATGAAATCGCATCGGAATTAAATACAAAAGGCACAATGCCGCCTTAAGTACAAGAATAGAGACTCTTCTTACAGTCGGTGCTTTGAGCATTCCCTGTGAGACCAGTATTAGTTTCCGATACACCACTGCAGGTCCAATGTATTCCTTGGAGCTTCACATTGACGATGAAACACAGAAATGGCATCGGAATTAAATCCAAAACGCACAATGCCGCCTTAAGTACAAGAAAAGAGACTCTTCTTACCGTCGGTGCTTTGAGCATTCCCTGTGAGACCAGTATTAGTTTCCCATACACCACTGCAGGTTCAATGCATTCCTTGGACCTTCACATTGACGATGAAACACAGAAATGGCATCGGAATTAAATCCAAAACGCACAATGCCGCCTTATGTACAAGAATAGAGACTCTTCTTACCTTCGGTGCTTTGAGCATTCCCTGTGAGACCAGTATTAGCTTCCGCTACACCTCTGCAAGTTCAGTTTATTCCTTGGACCTTCAAATTGACGATGATACACAGAAATCGCATCGTAATTAAATCCAAAACGCACAATGCCGCCTTATGTACAAGAATAGAGACTCTTCTTACCTTCGGTGCTTTGAGCATTCCCTGTGAGACCAGTATTAGCTTCCGCTACACCTCTGCAGGTTCAGTTTATTCCTTGGACCTTCAAATTGACAATGATAGACAGAAATCGCGTCGGAATTAAATACAAAGGCACAATGCCGCCTTAAGTACAAGAATAGGGACTCTTCTTACCGTCGGTGCTTTGAGCATTCCCTGTGAGACCAGTATTAGTTTCCGCTACACCTCTGCAGATTCAGATTATTCCTTGGACCCTCACATTGACGATGAAACACGGAAATGGCATCGGAATTAAATACAAAAGGCACAATGCCGCCTTAAGTACAAAAATAGAGACTCTTCTTACAGACGGTGCTTTGAGCTTTCCCTGTGAGACCAGTAATAGTATCCGATACACCACTGCAGGTTCAATGTATTCCTTGGACCTTCACATTGACGATGAAACACAGAAATGGCATCGGAATTAAATACAAAAGGCAAAATGCCGCCTTAAGTACAAGAATAGAGACTCTTCTTACAGTGGGTGCTTTGAGCATTCCCTGTGAGACCAGTAATAGTATCCGACACACCACTGAGGGTTCAATGTATTCCTTGGACCTTCACATTGACGATGAAACACAGAAATCGCATCGGAATGAAATACAAAAAGCACAATGCCGCCTTAAGAACAAGAATAGAGACTCTTCTTACAGTCGGTGATTTGAGCATTCCCTGTGAGACCAGTAATAGTATCCGATACACCACTGCAGGTTCAATGTATTCCTTGGACCTTCACATTGACGATGAATCACAGAAATGGCATCGGAATTAAATACAAAAGGCACAATGCCGCCTTAAGTACAAGAATAGGGACTCTTCTTACCGTCGGTGCTTTCAGCATTCCCTGTGAGACCAGTAATAGTATCCGATACACCACTGCAGGTTCAATGTATTCCTTGGACCTTCACATTGACGATGAAACACAGAAATGGCATCGGAATTAAATACAAAAGGAACAATGCCGCCTTAAGTACAAGAATATAGAGACTCTTCTTACAGTCGGTGATTTGAGCATTCCCTGTGAGACCAGTAATAGTATCCGATACACCACTGCAGATTCAATATATTCCTTGGACATACACATTGACGATGAAACACAGAAATTACATCGGAATTAAATACAAAAGGAAAAATTCCGCCTTAAGTACAAGAATAGAGACTCTTCTTACAGTCGGTGCTTTGAGCATTCCCTGTGAGACCAGTATTAGTTTCCGATACACCACTGCTGGTTCAATGTATTCCTTGGACCTTCAAATTGACGATGAGACACAGAAATCGCATCCGAATTAAATACAAAAGGAACAATGCCGCCTTAAGTACAAGAATAGAGACTCTTCTTACAGTCGGTGCTTTGAGCATTCCCTGTGAGACCAGTATTAGTTTCCGATACACCACTGCAGGTTCAATGTATTCCTTGGACCTTCAAATTGACGATGATACACAGAAATCGCATGGGAATTAAATGCAAAAGGCACAATGCCGCCTTAAGTACAAGAATAGAGATTCTTCTTACAGTCGGTGCTTTGAGCATTCCCTGTGAGACCAGTATTAGTTTCCGATACATCACTGCAGGTTCAATGTATTCCTTGGACCCTCAAATTGACGATGATACACAGAAATCGCATCGGAATTAAATACAAAAAGCACAATGCCGCCTTAAGTACAAGAGTAGAGACTCTTCTTACAGTCGGTGCTTTGGGCATTCCCTGTGAGATCAGTAATAGTTTCCGATACGCCGCTGCAGGTTCAATGTATTCCTTGGACCTTCAAATTGACAATGATACACAGAAATCGCATCGGAATTAAATACAAAAGGCACAATGCCGCCTTAAGTACAAGAATAGAGACTCTTTCTACAGTCGGTGCTTTGAGCATACCCTGTGAGACCAGTAATAGTATCTGATACACCACTGGAGGTTCAATGAATTCCTTGGACATTCACATTGACGATGAAACACTGAAATTACATCGGAATTAAATACAAAATGCACAATGCCGCCATAAGTACAAGAATGGAGACTCTTCTTACCGTCGGTGCTTTGAGCATTCCCTGTGAGACCAGTATTAGCTTCCGCTAGACCTCTGCAGGTTCAGTTTATTCCTTTGACCTTCACATTGACGATGAAACACAGAAATGGCATCGGAATTAAATACAAAACGCACAATGCCGCCTTAAGTACAAGAAAAGAGACTCTTCTTACCGTCGGTGCTTTGAGCATTCCCTGTGAGACCAGTATTAGTTTCCCATACACCACTGCAGGTTCAATGCATTCCTTGGACCTTCACATTGACGATGAAACACAGAAATGGCATCGGAATTAAATCCAAAACGCACAATGCCGCCTTATGTACAAGAATAGAGACTCTTCTTACCTTCGGTGCTTTGAGCATTCCCTGTGAGACCAGTATTAGCTTCCGCTACACCTCTGCAGGTTCAGTTTATTCCTTGGACCTTCAAATTGACGATGATACACAGAAATCGCATCGGAATTAAATGCAAAAGGCACAATGCCGCCTTAAGTACAAGAATAGAGACTCTTCTTACAGTCGGTGCTTTGAGCATTCCCTGTGAGACCAGTATTAGTTTCCGTTACACCACTGCAGGTTCAATGTATTCCTTGGACCTTCAAAATGACGATGATACACAGAAATCGCATCGGAATTAAATACAAAAGGCACAATGCCGCCTTAAGTACAAGAGTAGAGACTCTTCTTACAGTCGGTGCCTTGGGCATTCCCTCTGAGACCAGTAATAGTTTCCGATACGCCACTGCAGGTTCAATGTATTCCTTGGACCTTCAAATTGACAATGATACACAGAAATCGCGTCGGAATTAAATACAAAGGCACAATGCCGCCTTAAGTACAAGAATAGGGACTCTTCTTACCGTCGGTGCTTTGAGCATTCCCTGTGAGACCAGTATTAGTTTCCGCTACACCTCTGCAGATTCAGATTATTCCTTAGACCTTCACATTGACGATGAAACACAGAAATGGCATCGGAATTAAATACAAAAGGCACAATGCCGCCTTAAGTACAAGAATAGAGACTCTTCTTACAGTCGGTGCTTTGAGCTTTCCCTGTGAGACCAGTAATAGTATCCGATACACCACTGCAGGTTCAATGTATTCCTTGGACCTTCACATTGACGATGAAACACAGAAATGGCATCGGAATTAAATACAAAAGGCAAAATGCCGCCTTAAGTACAAGAATAGAGACTCTTCTTACAGTGGGTGCTTTGAGCATTCCCTGTGGGACCAGTAATAGTATCCGATACACCACTGCAGGTTCAATGTATTCCTTGGACCTTCACATTGACGATGAAACACAGAAATCGCGTCGGAATTAAATACAAAAAGCACAAAGCCGCCTTAAGTACAAGAATAGAGACTCTTCTTACAGTCGGTGATTTGAGCATTCCCTGTGAGACCAGCAATAGTATCCGATACACCACTGCAGGTTCATTGTATTCCTTGGACCTACACATTGACGATGAAACACAGAAATGGCATCGGAATTAAATACAAAAGGCACAATGCCGCCTTAAGTACAACAATATTGACTCTTCTTACAGTCGGTGCTTTGAGCATTAGCTGTGAGACCAATAATAGTATCCGATATACCACTGCAGGTTCAATGTATTCCTTGGACCTACACATTGACGATGAATCACCGAAATGGCATCGGAATTAAATACAAAAGGCACAATGCCGCCTTAAGTACAAGAATAGGGACTCTTCTTACAGTCGGTGCTTTCAGCATTCCCTGTGAGACCAGTAATAGTATCCGATACACCACTGCAGGTTCAATGTATTCCTTGGACCTTCACATTGACGATGAAACACAGAAATGGCATCGGAATTAAATACAAAAGGCACAATGCCGCCTTAAGTACAAGAATAGAGACTCTTTCTACAGTCGGTGCTTTGAGCATTCCCTGTGAGATCAGTAATAGTATCCGATACACCACTGCAGGTTCAATGTATTCCTTGGACCTTCACATTGACGATGAAACACAGAAATCGCATCGGAATTAAATACAAAAGGCCCAATGCCGCCTTAAGTACAAGAATTGAGACTCTTCTTACAGTCGGTGCTTTGAGCATTCCCTGTGAGACCAGTAATAGTAACCGATACACCACTGCAGGTTCAATGTATTCCTTGGACCTTCACAATGACGATGAAACACAGAAATGGCATCGGAATTAAATGCAAAAGGCACAATGCCGCCTTAAGTACAAGAATAGAGACTCTTCTTACAGTCGGTGCTTTGAGCATTCCCTGTGGGACCAATATTAGTTTCCGCTACACCTCTGCAGGTTCAGTTTATTCCTTGGACGTTCACATTGACGATGAAACACCGAAATGGCATCAGAATTAAATACAAATGGCACAATGCCGCTTTAAGTACAAGAATAGAGGCTCTTCTTACAGTCGGTGCTTTGAGCATTCCCTGTGAGACTAGTAATAGTATCCGATACACCACTGCAGGTTCAGTCTATTCCTTGGACATACACATTGACGATGAAACACAGAAATTACATCGGAATTAAATACAAAAGGAACAATGCCGCCTTAAGTACAAGAATTGAGACTCTTCTTACCGTCGGTGCTTTGAGCATTCCCTGTGAGACCAGTATTATTTTTCGATACACCACTGGATGGGTACATCACATAACTAATGAGGAAGTATTGAATAGGATTGGGGAGAAGAGAAGTTTGTGGCACAACTTGACCAGAAGAAGGGATCGGTTGGTAGGACATGTTCTGAGGCATCAAGGGATCACCAATTTAGTATTCGAGAGCAGCGTGGAGGGTAAAAATCGTAGAGGGAGACCAAGAAATGAATACACTAAGCAGATTCAGAAGGATGTAGGTTGCAGTAGGTACTGGGAGATGAAAAAGCTTGCATAGGATAGAGCAGCATGGAGAGCTGCATCAAACCAGTCTCAGGACTGAAGACCACAACAACAACAACACCACTGGAGGTTCAACGAATTCCTTGGACATTCACATTGACGATGAAACACTGAAATTACATCGGAATTAAATACAAAATGCACAATGCCGCCTTAAGTACAAGAATAGAGACTCTTCTTACCGTCGGTGCTTTGAGCATTCCCTGTGAGACCAGTATTAGCTTCCGCTACACCTCTGCAGGTTCAGTTTATTCCTTGGACCTTCACATTGACGATGAAACACAGAAATGGCATCGGAAGTAAATCCAAAACGCACAATGCCGCCTTAAGTACAAGAATAGGGACTCTTCTTACAGTGGGTGCTTTGAGCAATCCCTGTGAGACCAGTAATAGTATCCGATACACCACCTCAGGTTCAATCTATTCCTTGGACATACACATTGACGATGAAACACAGAAATTACATCGGAATTAAATACAAAGGGAACAATGCCGCCTTAAGTACAAGAATAGAGACTCTTCTTACAGTCGGTGCTTTGAGCATTCCCTGTGTGGACCAGTATTCGTTTCCGCTACACCTCTGCAGGTTCAGTTTATACCTTGGACCTTCACATTGACGATGAAACACAGAAATGGCATTGGAATTAAATACAAAAGGCACAATGCCGCCTTAAGTACAAGAATAGAGACTCTTCTTACAGTCGGTGCTTTGAGCATTCCCTGTGAGACCAGTATTAGTTTCCGTTACACCACTGCAGGTTCAATGTATTCCTTGGACCTTCAAAATGACGATGATACACAGAAATCGCATCGGATTTAAATACAAAAGGCACAATGCCGCCTTACGTACAAGAGTAGAGACTCTTCTTACAGTCGGTGCCTTGGGCATTCCCTGTGAGACCAGTAATAGTTTCCGATACGCCACTGCAGGTTCAATGTATTCCTTGGACCTTCAAATTGACAATGATACACAGAAATCGCGTCGGAATTAAATACAAAGGCACAATGCCGCCTTAAGTACAAGAATATGGACTCTTCTTACCGTCGGTGCTTTGAGCATTCCCTGTGAGACCAGTAATAGTATCCGATACACCACTGCAGGTTCAATGTATTCCTTGGACCTTCACATTGACGATGAAACACAGAAATGGCATCGGAATTAAATACAAAAGGCAAAATGCCGCCTTAAGTACAAGAATAGAGACTCTTCTTACAGTGGGTGCTTTGAGCATTCCCTGTGAGACCAGTAATATTATCCGATACACCACTGCAGGTTCAATGTATTCCTTGGACCTTCACATTGACGATGAAACACAGAACTCGCATCGGAATTAAATACAAAAAGCACAATGCCGCCTTAAGTACAAGAATAGAGACTCTTCTTACAGTCGGTGATTTGAGCATTCCCTGTGAGACCAGTAATAGTATCCGATACACCACTGCAGGTTCAATGTATTCCTTGGACCTACACATTGACGATGAAACACAGAAATGGCATAGGAATTAAATACAAAAGGCACAATGCCGCCTTAAGTACAACAATAGGGACTCTTCTTACCGTCGGTGCTTTGAGCATTAGCTGTGAGACCAATAATAGTATCCGATATACCATTGCAGGTTCAATGTATTCCTTGGACCTTCACATTGACGATGAATCACAGAAATGGCATCGGAATTAAATACAAAAGGCACAATGCCGCCTTAAGTACAAGAATAGGGACTCTTCTTACCGTCGGTGCTTTCAGCATTCCCTGTGAGACCAGTAATAGTATCCGATACACCACTGCAGGTTCAATGTATTCCTTGGACCTTCACATTGACGATGAAACACAGAAATGGCATCGGAATTAAATACAAAAGGCACAATGCCGCCTTAAGTACAAGAATAGAGACTCTTTCTACAGTCGGTGCTTTGAGCATTCCCTGTGAGATCAGTAATAGTATCCGATACACCACTGCAGGTTCAATGTGTTCCTTGGACCTTCACATTGACGATGAAACACAGAAATCGCATCGGAATTAAATACAAAAGGCCCAATGCCGCCTTAAGTACAAGAATAGAGACTCTTCTTAGAGTCGGTGTTTTGAGCATTCCCTGTGAGACCAGTAATAGTAACCGATACACCACTGCAGGTTCAATGTATTCCTTGGACCTTCACATTGACGATGAAACACAGAAATCGCATCGGAATCAAAAACAAAAAGCACAAAGCCGCCTTAAGTACAAGAATAGAGACTCTTCTTACAGTCGGTGATTTGAGCATTCCCTGTGAGACCAGCAATAGTATCCGATACACCACTGCAGGTTCAATGTATTCCTCGGACCTACACATTGACGATGAAACACAGAAATGGCATCGGAATTAAATACAAAAGGCACAATGCCGCCTTAAGTACAAGAATAGAGACTCTTCTTACCGTCGGTGCTTTGAGCATTCCCTGTGAGACCAGTATTAGCTTCCGCTACACCTCTGCAGGTTCAGTTTATTCCTTGGACCTTCACATTGACGATGAAACACAGAAATGGCATCGGAAGTAAATCCAAAACGCACAATGCCGCCTTAAGTACAAGAATAGGGACTCTTCTTACAGTGGGTGCTTTGAGCAATCCCTGTGAGACCAGTAATAGTATCCGATACACCACCTCAGGTTCAATCTATTCCTTGGACATACACATTGACGATGAAACACAGAAATTACATCGGAATTAAATACAAAGGGAACAATGCCGCCTTAAGTACAAGAATAGAGACTCTTCTTACAGTCGGTGCTTTGAGCATTCCCTGTGTGGACCAGTATTCGTTTCCGCTACACCTCTGCAGGTTCAGTTTATACCTTGGACCTTCACATTGACGATGAAACACAGAAATGGCATTGGAATTAAATACAAAAGGCACAATGCCGCCTTAAGTACAAGAATAGAGACTCTTCTTACAGTCGGTGCTTTGAGCATTCCCTGTGAGACCAGTATTAGTTTCCGTTACACCACTGCAGGTTCAATGTATTCCTTGGACCTTCAAAATGACGATGATACACAGAAATCGCATCGGATTTAAATACAAAAGGCACAATGCCGCCTTAAGTACAAGAGTAGAGACTCTTCTTACAGTCGGTGCCTTGGGCATTCCCTGTGAGACCAGTAATAGTTTCCGATACGCCACTGCAGGTTCAATGTATTCCTTGGACCTTCAAATTGACAATGATACACAGAAATCGCGTCGGAATTAAATACAAAGGCACAATGCCGCCTTAAGTACAAGAATAGGGACTCTTCTTACCGTCGGTGCTTTGAGCATTCCCTGTGAGACCAGTATTAGTTTCCGCTACACCTCTGCAGATTCAGATTTTTCCTTGGACCTTCACATTGACGATGAAACACAGAAATGGCATCGGAATTAAATACAAAAGGCACAATGCCGCCTTAAGTACAAGAATAGAGACTCTTCTTACAGTCGGTGCTTTGAGCTTTCCCTGTGAGACCAGTAATAGTATCCGATACACCACTGCAGGTTCAATGTATTCCTTGGACCTTCACATTGACGATGAAACACAGAAATGGCATCGGAATTAAATACAAAAGGCAAAATGCCGCCTTAAGTACAAGAATAGAGACTCTTTTTACAGTGGGTGCTTTGAGCATTCCCTGTGAGACCAGTAATAGTATCCGATAAACCACTGCAGGTTCAATGTATTCCTTGGACCTTCACATTGACGATGAAACACAGAACTCGCATCGGAATTAAATACAAAAAGCACAATGCCGCCTTAAGTACAAGAATAGAGACTCTTCTTACAGTCGGTGATTTGAGCATTCCCTGTGAGACCAGTAATAGTATCCGATACACCACTGCAGGTTCAATGTATTCCTTGGACCTACACATTGACGATGAAACACAGAAATGGCATCGGAATTAAATACAAAAGGCACAATGCCGCCTTAAGTACAACAATAGGGACTCTTCTTACCGTCGGTGCTTTGAGCATTAGCTGTGAGACCAATAATAGTATCCGATATACCATTGCAGGTTCAATGTATTCCTTGGACCTTCACATTGACGATGAATCACAGAAATGGCATCGGAATTAAATACAAAAGGCACAATGCCGCCTTAAGTACAAGAATAGGGACTCTTCTTACCGTCGGTGCTTTCAGCATTCCCTGTGAGACCAGTAATAGTATCCGATACACCACTGCAGGTTCAATGTATTCCTTGGACCTTCACATTGACGATGAAACACAGAAATGGCATCGGAATTAAATACAAAAGGCACAATGCCGCCTTAAGTACAAGAATAGAGACTCTTTCTACAGTCGGTGCTTTGAGCATTCCCTGTGAGATCAGTAATAGTATCCGATACACCACTGCAGGTTCAATGTGTTCCTTGGACCTTCACATTGACGATGAAACACAGAAATCGCATCGGAATTAAATACAAAAGGCCCAATGCCGCCTTAAGTACAAGAATAGAGACTCTTCTTACAGTCGGTGTTTTGAGCATTCCGTGTGAGACCAGTAATAGTAACCGATACACCACTGCAGGTTCAATGTATTCCTTGGACCTTCACATTGACGATGAAACACAGAAATCGCATCGGAAACAAAAACAAAAAGCACAAAGCCGCCTTAAGTACAAGAATAGAGACTCTTCTTACAGTCGGTGATTTGAGCATTCCCTGTGAGACCAGCAATAGTATCCGATACACCACTGCAGGTTCAATGTATTCCTTGGACCTACACATTGACGATGAAACACAGAAATGGCATCGGAATTAAATACAAAAGGCACAATGCCGCCTTAAGTACAAGAATAGAGTCTCTTCTTACCGTCGGTGCTTTGAGCACTCCCTGTGAGACCAGTATTAGCTTCCGCTACACCTCTGCAGGTTCAGTTTATTCCTTGGACCTTCACATTGACGATGAAACACAGAAATGGCATCGGAAGTAAATCCAAAACGCACAATGCCGCCTTAAGTACAAGCATAGGGACTCTTCTTACAGTGGGTGCTTTGAGCAATCCCTGTGAGACCAGTAATAGTATCCGATACACCACCTCAGGTTCAATCTATTCCTTGGACATACACATTGACGATGAAACACAGAAATTACATCGGAATTAAATACAAAGGGAACAATGCCGCTTTAAGTACAAGAATAGAGACTCTTCTTACAGTCGGTGCTTTGAGCATTCCCTGTGTGGACCAGTATTCGTTTCCGCTACACCTCTGCAGGTTCAGTTTATACCTTGGACCTTCACATTGACGATGAAACACAGAAATGGCATTGGAATTAAATACAAAAGGCACAATGCCGCCTTAAGTACAAGAATAGAGACTCTTCTTACAGTCGGTGCTTTGAGCATTCCCTGTGAGACCAGTATTAGTTTCCGTTACACCACTGCAGGTTCAATGTATTCCTTGGACCTTCAAAATGACGATGATACACAGAAATCGCATCGGATTTAAATACAAAAGGCACAATGCCGCCTTAAGTACAAGAGTAGAGACTCTTCTTACAGTCGGTGCCTTGGGCATTCCCTGTGAGACCAGTAATAGTTTCCGATACGCCACTGCAGGTTCAATGTATTCCTTGGACCTTCAAATTGACAATGATACACAGAAATCGCGTCGGAATTAAATACAAAGGCACAATGCCGCCTTAAGTACAAGAATAGGGACTCTTCTTACCGTCGGTGCTTTGAGCATTCCCTGTGAGACCAGTATTAGTTTCCGCTACACCTCTGCAGATTCAGATTATTCCTTGGACCTTCACATTGACGATGAAACACAGAAATGGCATCGGAATTAAATACAAAAGGCACAATGCCGCCTTAAGTACAAGAATAGAGACTCTTCTTACAGTCGGTGCTTTGAGCTTTCCCTGTGAGACCAGTAATAGTATCCGATACACCACTGCAGGTTCAATGTATTCCTTGGACCTTCACATTGACGATGAAACACAGAAATGGCATCGGAATTAAATACAAAAGGCAAAATGCCGCCTTAAGTACAAGAATAGAGACTCTTCTTACAGTGGGTGCTTTGAGCATTCCCTGTGAGACCAGTAATAGTATCCGATACACCACTGCAGGTTCAATGTATTCCTTGGACCTTCACATCGACTATGAAACACAGAACTCGCATCGGAATTAAATACAAAAAGCACAATGCCGCCTTAAGTACAAGAATAGAGACTCTTCTTACAGTCGGTGATTTGAGCATTCCCTGTGAGACCAGTAATAGTATCCGATACACCACTGCAGGTTCAATGTATTCCTTGGACCTACACATTGACGATGAAACACAGAAATGGCATCGGAATTAAATACAAAAGGCACAATGCCGCCTTAAGTACAACAATAGGGACTCTTCTTACCGTCGGTGCTTTGAGCATTAGCTGTGAGACCAATAATAGTATCCGATATACCATTGCAGGTTCAATGTATTCCTTGGACCTTCACATTGACGATGAATCACAGAAATGGCATCGGAATTAAATACAAAAGGCACAATGCCGCCTTAAGTACAAGAATAGGGACTCTTCTTACCGTCGGTGCTTTCAGCATTCCCTGTGAGACCAGTAATAGTATCCGATACACCACTGCAGGTTCAATGTATTCCTTGGACCTTCACATTGACGATGAAACACAGAAATGGCATCGGAATTAAATACAAAAGGCACAATGCCGCCTTAAGTACAAGAATAGAGACTCTTTCTACAGTCGGTGCTTTGAGCATTCCCCGTGAGATCAGTAATAGTATCCGATACACCACTGCAGGTTCAATGTGTTCCTTGGACCATCACATTGACGATGAAACACAGAAATCGCATCGGAATCAAATACAAAAGGCCCAATGCCGCCTTAAGTACAAGAATAGAGACTCTTCTTAGAGTCGGTGTTTTGAGCATTCCCTGTGAGACCAGTAATAGTAACCGATACACCACTGCAGGTTCAATGTATTCCTTGGACCTTCACATTGACGATGAAACACAGAAATCGCATCGGAATCAAAAACAAAAAGCACAAAGCCGCCTTAAGTACAAGAATAGAGACTCTTCTTACAGTCGGTGATTTGAGCATTCCCTGTGAGACCAGCAATAGTATCCGATACACCACTGCAGGTTCAATGTATTCCTTGGACCTACACATTGACGATGAAACACAGAAATGGCATCGGAATTAAATACAAAAGGCACAATGCCGCCTTAAGTACAGCAATATGGACTCTTCTTACCGTCGGTGCTTTGAGCATTAGCTGTGAGACCAATAATAGTATCCGATATACCACTGCAGGTTCAATGTATTCCTTGGACCTTCACATTGACGATGAATCACCGAAATGGCATCGGAATTAAATACAAAAGGCACAATGCCGCCTTAAGTACAAGAATAGGGACTCTTCTTACCGTCGGTGCTTTCAGCATTCCCTGTGAGACCAGTAATAGTATCCGATACACCACTGCAGGTTCAATGTATTCCTTGGACCTTCACATTGACGATGAAACACAGAAATGGCATCGGAATTAAATACAAAAGGCACAATGCCGCCTTAAGTACAAGAATAGAGACTCTTTCTACAGTCGGTGCTTTGAGCATTCCCTGTGCGATCAGTAATAGTATCCGATACACCACTGCAGGTTCAATGTATTCCTTGGACCTTCACATTGACGATGAAACACAGAAATCGCATCGGAATTAAATACAAAAGGCCCAATGCCGCCTTAAGTACAAGAATAGAGACTCTTCTTACAGTCGGTGCTTTGAGCATTCCCTGTGAGACCAGTAATAGTAACCGATACACCACTGCAGGTTCAATGTATTCCTTGGACCTTCACAATGACGATGAAACACAGAAATGGCATCGGAATTAAATGCAAAAGGCACAATGCCGCCTTAAGTACAAGAATAGAGACTCTTCTTACAGTCGGTGCTTTGAGCATTCCCTGTGGGACCAATATTAGTTTCCGCTACACCTCTGCAGGTTCAGTTTATTCCTTGGACGTTCACATTGACGATGAAACACCGAAATGGCATCAGAATTAAATACAAAAGGCACAATGCCGCTTTAAGTACAAGAATAGAGGCTCTTCTTACAGTCGGTGCTTTGAGCATTCCCTGTGAGACCAGTAATAGTATCCGATACACCACTGCAGGTTCAGTCTATTCCTTGGACATACACATTGACGATGAAACACAGAAATTACATCGGAATTAAATACAAAAGGAACAATGCCGCCTTAAGTACAAGAATAGAGACTCTTCTTACCGTCGGTGCTTTGAGCATTCCCTGTGAGACCAGTATTATTTTTCGATACACCACTGGATGGGTACATCACATAACTAATGAGGAAGTATTGAATAGGAGTGGGGAGAAGAGAAGTTTGTGGCACAACTTGACCAGAAGAAGGGATCGGTTGGTAGGACATGTTCTGAGGCATCAAGGGCTCACCAATTTAGTATTTGAGAGCAGCGTGGAGGGTAAAAATCGTAGAGGGAGACCAAGAAATGAATACACTAAGCAGATTCAGAAGGATGTAGGTTGCAGTAGGTACTGGGAGATGAAAAAGCTTGCATAGGATAGAGCAGCATGGAGAGCTGCATCAAACCAGTCTCAGGACTGAAGACCACAACAACAACAACACCACTGGAGGTTCAACGAATTCCTTGGACATTCACATTGACGATGAAACACAGAAATCGCATCGGAATTAAATACAAAAGGCCCAATGCCGCCTTAAGTACAAGAATAGAGACTCTTCTTAGAGTCGGTGTTTTGAGCATTCCCTGTGAGACCAGTAATAGTAACCGATACACCACTGCAGGTTCAATGTATTCCTTGGACCTTCACATTGACGATGAAACACAGAAATCGCATCGGAATCAAAAACAAAAGGCACAATGCCGCCTTAAGTACAAGAATAGAGACTCTTCTTACAGTCGGTGCTTTGAGCATTCCCTGTGAGACCAGTAATAGTATCCGATACACCACCGCAGTTTCAATGTATTCCTTGGACCTTCACATTGACGATGAAACACAGAAATCGCATCGGAATCAAAAACAAAAGGCACAATGCCGCCTTAAGTACAAGAATAGAGACTCTTCTTACAGTCGGTGCTTTGAGCATTCCCTGTGAGACCAGTAATAGTATCCGATACACCACTGCAGGTTCAGTCTATTCCATGGACATACACATTGACGATGAAACACAGAAATTACATCGGAATTAAATACAAAAGGAACAATGCCGCCTTAAGTACAAGAATAGGGACTCTTCTTACAGTGGGTGCTTTGAGCAATCCCTGTGAGACCAGTAATAGTATCCGATACACCACCTCAGGTTCAATCTATTCCTTGGACATACACATTGACGATGAAACACAGAAATTACATCGGAATTAAATACAAAGGGAACAATGCCGCCTTAAGTACAAGAATAGAGACTCTTCTTACAGTCGGTTCTTTGAGCATTCCCTGTGAGGCCAGTATTAGTTTCCGCTACACCTCTGCAGGTTCAGTTTATACCTTGGACCTTCACATTGACGATGAAACACAGAAATGGCATTGGAATTAAATACAAAAGGCACAATGCCGCCTTAAGTACAAGAATAGAGACTCTTCTTACCGTCGGTGCTTTGAGCATTCCCTGTGAGACCAGTAATAGTATCCGATACACCACTGCAGGATCAATCTATTCCTTGGACATACACATGGACGATGAAACACAGAAATTACATCGTAATTAAATACAAAAGGAACAATGCCGCCTTAACTACAAGAATAGAGACTCTTCTTACCGTCGGTGCTTTGAGCATTCCCTGTGAGACCAGTATTAGTTTCAGATACACCACTGGAGGTTCAATGAATTCCTTGGATCTTCACATTGACGATGAAAGGCTGAAATTACATCTTAATTAAATACAAAAGGCACAATGCCGCCTTAAATACAGGAATAGAGACTCTTCTTACAGTCGATGCGATGAGCATTCCCTGTGAGACCAGTAATAGTATCCGATACACCACTGCAGGTTCAATGTATTCCTTGGACCTTCACATTGACGATCAAACACTGAAATCGCATCGGAATTAAATACAAAAGGCACAATGCCGCCTTAAGTACAAGAATAGAGACTCTTCTTACAGTCGGTGCTTTGAGCATTCCCTGTGAGACCAGTATTAGTTTCCGATACACCACTGCAGGTTCAATGTATTCCTTGGAGCTTCACATTGACGATGAAACACAGAAATGGCATCGGAATTAAATCCAAAACGCACAATGCCGCATTAAGTACAAGAATAGAGACTCTTCTTACCGTCGGTGCTTTGAGCATTCCCTGTGAGACCAGTATTAGTTTCCCATACACCACTGCAGGTTCAATGCATTCCTTGGACCTTCACATTGACGATGAAACACAGAAATGGTATCGGAATTAAATCCAAAACGAACAATACCGCCTTATGTACAAGAATAGAGACTCTTCTTACCTTCGGTGCTTTGAGCATTACCTGTGAGACCAGTATTAGCTTCCGCTACACCTCTGCAGGTTCAGTTTATTTCTTGGACCTTCACATTGACGATGAAACACATAAATCGCATCGGAATTAAATACAAAAGGCACAATGCCGCCTTAAGTACAAGAATAGAGACTCTTCTTACAGTCGGTGCTTTGAGCATTCCCTGTGTGACCAGTAAGAGTATCCGATACACCACCGCAGGTTCAATCTATTCCTTGGACATACACATTGACGATGAAACACAGAAATTACATCGGAATTAAATACAAAAGGAACAATGCCGCGTTAAGTACAAGAATAGAGACTCTTCTTACCGTCGGTGCTTTGAGCATTCCCTGTGACACCAGTATTAGCTTCCGCTACACCTCTGCAGGTTCAGTTTATTCCTTGGTCCTTCACATTGACGATGAAACACAGAAATGGCATCGGAATTAAATCCAAAACGCACAATGCCGCCTTAAGTACCAGAATAGGGACTCTTCTTACAGTCGGTGCTTTGAGCATTCCCTGTGAGACCAGTAATAGTATCCGATACACGACTGCACGTTCAATCTATTCCTTCGACATACACATTGACGATGAAACACAGAAATTACATCGGAATTAAATACAAAAGGAACAGTGCCGCCTTAAGTACAAGAATAGAGACTCTTCTTACAGTCGGTGCTTTGAGCATTCCCTGTGAGACCAGTATTAGTATCCGCTACACCTCTGCAGGTTCAGTTTATTCCTTGGACCTTCACATTGCCTATGAAACACAGAAATGGCATCGGAATTAATTACAAAAGGCACAATGCCGCCTTAAGTACAAGAATAGAGACTCTTCTTACCGTCGGTGCTTTGAGCATTCCCTGTGAGACCAGTAATAGTATCCGATACACCACTGCAGGTTCAATCTATTCCTTGGACATACACATGGACAATGAAACACAGAAATTACATCGGAATTAAATACAAAAGGAACAATGCCGCCTTAAGTACAAGAATAGAGTCTCTTCTTACGGTCGGTGCTTTGAGCATTCCCTGTGAGACCAGTATTAGTTTCCGATACACCACTGGAGGTTCAATGAATTCCTTGGACCATCACAATGACGATGAAACACTGAAATTACATCGGAATTAAATACAAAAGGCACAATGCCGCCTTAAGTACAAGAAAGAGACTCTTCTTACAGTCGGTGCTTTGAGCATTCCCTGTGAGACCAGTAATAGTATCCGATACACCACTGCAGGTTCAATCTATTCCTTGGACATTCACATTGGCGATGAAACACAGAAATTACATCGGAATTAAATACAAAAGGAACAATGCCGCCTTAACTACAAGAATAGAGACTCTTCTTACAGTCGGTGCTTTGAGCATTCCCTGTGAGACCAGTATAAGTTTCCGATACACCTCTGAGAGTTCAATGAATTTCTTGGACCTTCACATTGACGATGAAACACTGAAATTATATCTTAATTAAATACAAAAGGCACAATGCCGCCTTAAGTACAAGAATAGAGACTCTTCTTACAGTCGGTGCTATGAGCATTCCCTGTGAGACCAGTAATAGTATCCGATACACAACTGCAGGTTCAATGTATTCCTTGGACCTTCACATTGACGATGAAACACAGAAATCGCATCGGAATTAAATACAAAAGTCACAATGCCGCCTTAAGTACAAGAATAGAGACTCTTCTTACAGTCGGTGCTTTGAGCATTCCCTGTGAGACCAGTATTAGTTTCCGCTACACCTCTGCAGGTTCAGTTTATTCCTTGGACCTTCACATTGACGATGAAACGCAGATATCGCATCGGAATTAAATACAAAAGGCACAATGCCGTCTTAAGTACAAGAATAGAGACTCTTTTTACAGTCGGTGCTTTGAGCATTCCCTGTGAGACCAGTAATAGTATCCGATACACCACCGCAGGTTCAATCTATTCCTTGGACCTTCACATTGACGATGAAACACAGAAATCGCATCGGAATTAAATACAAAAGGCCCAATGCCGCCTTAAGTACAAGAATAGAGACTCTTCTTACAGTCGGTGCTTTGAGCATTCCCTGTGAGACCAGTATTAGTTTCCGCTACACCTCTGCAGGTTCAGTTTATTCCTTGGACCTTCACATTGACGATGAAACGCAGATATCGCATCGGAATTAAATACAAAAGGCACAATGCCGTCTTAAGTACAAGAATAGAGACTCTTTTTACAGTCGGTGCTTTGAGCATTCCCTGTGAGACCAGTAATAGTATCCGATACACCACCGCAGGTTCAATCTATTCCTTGGACATACACATTGACAATGAAACACAGAAATTACATCGGAATTAAATACAAAAGGAACAATGAAGCCTCAAGTACAAGAATAGAGACTCTTCTTACCGTCGGTGCTTTGAGCATTCCCTGTGAGACCAGTATTAGTTTCCAATACACCACTGCAGGTTCAATGTATTCTTGGACATTCACATTGACGATGATACACTGAAATTACATCGGAATTAAATAAGAAAGGGCACAATGCCGCCTTAAGTACAAGAATAGAGGCTCTTCTTACAGTCGGTGCTTTGAGCATTCCCTGTGAGACCAGTATTGGTTTCCGCTACACCTCTGCAGGTTCAGTTTATTCCTTGGACATTCACATTGACGATGAAACACAGAAATCGCATCGGAATTAAATACAAAAGGCACAATGCCGCCTTAAGTACAAGATTAGAGACTCTTCTTACAGTCGGTGCTTTGAGCATTCCCTGTGAGACCAGTAATAGTATCCGATACACCACTGCAGGTTCAATCTATTCCTTGGACATACACATTGACGATGAAACACAGAAATTACATCGGAATTAAATACAAAAGGAACTATGCCGCCTTAAGTACAAGAATAGAGACTCTTCTTACCGTCGGTGCTTTGAGCATTCCCTGTGAGACCAGTATTAGTTTCAGATACACCACTGGAGGTTCAATGAATTCCTTGGACATTCACATTGACGATGAAACACTGAAATTACATCGGAATTAAATGCAAAAGGCACAATGCCGCCTTAAGTACAAGAATAGAGACTCTTCTTACCGTCGGTGCTTTCAGCATTCCCTGTGAGACCAGTAATAGTATCCGATACACCACTGCAGGTTCAATGTATTCCTTGGACCTTCACATTGACGATGAAACACAGAAATGGCATCGGAATTAAATACAAAAGGCACAATGCCGCCTTAAGTACAAGAATAGAGACTCTTTCTACAGTCGGTGCTTTGAGCATTCCCTGTGAGATCAGTAATAGTATCCGATACACCACTGCAGGTTCAATGTGTTCCTTGGACCATCACATTGACGATGAAACACAGAAATCGCATCGGAATTAAATACAAAAGGCCCAATGCCGCCTTAAGTACAAGAATAGAGACTCTTCTTAGAGTCGGTGTTTTGAGCATTCCCTGTGAGACCAGTAATAGTAACCGATACACCACTGCAGGTTCAATGTATTCCTTGGACCTTCACATTGACGATGAAACACAGAAATCGCATCGGAATCAAAAACAAAAAGCACAAAGCCGCCTTAAGTACAAGAATAGAGACTCTTCTTACAGTCGGTGATTTGAGCATTCCCTGTGAGACCAGCAATAGTATCCGATACACCACTGCAGGTTCAATGTATTCCTTGGACCTACACATTGACGATGAAACACAGAAATGGCATCGGAATTAAATACAAAAGGCACAATGCCGCCTTAAGTACAACAATATGGACTCTTCTTACCGTCGGTGCTTTGAGCATTAGCTGTGAGACCAATAATAGTATCCGATATACCACTGCAGGTTCAATGTATTCCTTGGACCTTCACATTGACGATGAATCACCGAAATGGCATCGGAATTAAATACAAAAGGCACAATGCCGCCTTAAGTACAAGAATAGGGACTCTTCTTACCGTCGGTGCTTTCAGCATTCCCTGTGAGACCAGTAATAGTATCCGATACACCACTGCAGGTTCAATGTATTCCTTGGACCTTCACATTGACGATGAAACACAGAAATGGCATCGGAATTAAATACAAAAGGCACAATGCCGCCTTAAGTACAAGAATAGAGACTCTTTCTACAGTCGGTGCTTTGAGCATTCCCTGTGCGATCAGTAATAGTATCCGATACACCACTGCAGGTTCAATGTATTCCTTGGACCTTCACATTGACGATGAAACACAGAAATCGCATCGGAATTAAATACAAAAGGCCCAATGCCGCCTTAAGTACAAGAATAGAGACTCTTCTTACAGTCGGTGCTTTGAGCATTCCCTGTGAGACCAGTAATAGTAACCGATACACCACTGCAGGTTCAATGTATTCCTTGGACCTTCACAATGACGATGAAACACAGAAATGGCATCGGAATTAAATGCAAAAGGCACAATGCCGCCTTAAGTACAAGAATAGAGACTCTTCTTACAGTCGGTGCTTTGAGCATTCCCTGTGGGACCAATATTAGTTTCCGCTACACCTCTGCAGGTTCAGTTTATTCCTTGGACGTTCACATTGACGATGAAACACCGAAATGGCATCAGAATTAAATACAAAAGGCACAATGCCGCTTTAAGTACAAGAATAGAGGCTCTTCTTACAGTCGGTGCTTTGAGCATTCCCTGTGAGACCAGTAATAGTATCCGATACACCACTGCAGGTTCAGTCTATTCCTTGGACATACACATTGACGATGAAACACAGAAATTACATCGGAATTAAATACAAAAGGAACAATGCCGCCTTAAGTACAAGAATAGAGACTCTTCTTACCGTCGGTGCTTTGAGCATTCCCTGTGAGACCAGTATTATTTTTCGATACACCACTGGATGGGTACATCACATAACTAATGAGGAAGTATTGAATAGGATTGGGGAGAAGAGAAGTTTGTGGCACAACTTGACCAGAAGAAGGGATCGGTTGGTAGGACATGTTCTGAGGCATCAAGGGCTCACCAATTTAGTATTCGAGAGCAGCGAGGAGGGTAAAAATCGTAGAGGGAGACCAAGAAATGAATACACTAAGCAGATTCAGAAGGATGTAGGTTGCAGTAGGTACTGGGAGATGAAAAAGCTTGCATAGGATAGAGCAGCATGGAGATCTGCATCAAACCAGTCTCAGGACTGAAGACCACAACAACAACAACACCACTGGAGGTTCAACGAATTCCTTGGACATTCACATTGACGATGAAACACAGAAATCGCATCGGAATTAAATACAAAAGGCCCAATGCCGCCTTAAGTACAAGAATAGAGACTCTTCTTAGAGTCGGTGTTTTGAGCATTCCCTGTGAGACCAGTAATAGTAACCGATACACCACTGCAGGTTCAATGTATTCCTTGGACCTTCACATTGACGATGAAACACAGAAATCGCATCGGAATCAAAAACAAAAGGCACAATGCCGCCTTAAGTACAAGAATAGAGACTCTTCTTACAGTCGGTGCTTTGAGCATTCCCTGTGAGACCAGTAATAGTATCCGATACACCACCGCAGTTTCAATGTATTCCTTGGACCTTCACATTGACGATGAAACACAGAAATCGCATCGGAATCAAAAACAAAAGGCACAATGCCGCCTTAAGTACAAGAATAGAGACTCTTCTTACAGTCGGTGCTTTGAGCATTCCCTGTGAGACCAGTAATAGTATCCGATACACCACCTCAGGTTCAATCTATTCCTTGGACATACACATTGACGATGAAACACAGAAATTACATCGGAATTAAATACAAAGGGAACAATGCCGCCTTAAGTACAAGAATAGAGACTCTTCTTACAGTCGGTTCTTTGAGCATTCCCTGTGAGGCCAGTATTAGTTTCCGCTACACCTCTGCAGGTTCAGTTTATACCTTGGACCTTCACATTGACGATGAAACACAGAAATGGCATTGGAATTAAATACAAAAGGCACAATGCCGCCTTAAGTACAAGAATAGAGACTCTTCTTACCGTCGGTGCTTTGAGCATTCCCTGTGAGACCAGTAATAGTATCCGATACACCACTGCAGGATCAATCTATTCCTTGGACATACACATGGACGATGAAACACAGAAATTACATCGTAATTAAATACAAAAGGAACAATGCCGCCTTAACTACAAGAATAGAGACTCTTCTTACCGTCGGTGCTTTGAGCATTCCCTGTGAGACCAGTATTAGTTTCAGATACACCACTGGAGGTTCAATGAATTCCTTGGATCTTCACATTGACGATGAAAGGCTGAAATTACATCTTAATTAAATACAAAAGGCACAATGCCGCCTTAAATACAGGAATAGAGACTCTTCTTACAGTCGATGCGATGAGCATTCCCTGTGAGACCAGTAATAGTATCCGATACACCACTGCAGGTTCAATGTATTCCTTGGACCTTCACATTGACGATGAAACACTGAAATCGCATCGGAATTAAATACAAAAGGCACAATGCCGCCTTAAGTACAAGAATAGAGACTCTTCTTACAGTCGGTGCTTTGAGCATTCCCTGTGAGACCAGTATTAGTTTCCGATACACCACTGCAGGTTCAATGTATTCCTTGGAGCTTCACATTGACGATGAAACACAGAAATGGCATCGGAATTAAATCCAAAACGCACAATGCCGCATTAAGTACAAGAATAGAGACTCTTCTTACCGTCGGTGCTTTGAGCATTCCCTGTGTGACCAGTAAGAGTATCCGATACACCACCGCAGGTTCAATCTATTCCTTGGACATACACATTGACGATGAAACACAGAAATTACATCGGAATTAAATACAAAAGGAACAATGCCGCCTTAAGTACAAGAATAGAGACTCTTCTTACCGTCGGTGCTTTGAGCATTCCCTGTGACACCAGTATTAGCTTCCGCTACACCTCTGCAGGTTCAGTTTATTCCTTGGTCCTTCACATTGACGATGAAACACAGAAATGGCATCGGAATTAAATCCAAAACGCACAATGCCGCCTTAAGTACCAGAATAGGGACTCTTCTTACAGTCGGTGCTTTGAGCATTCCCTGTGAGACCAGTAATAGTATCCGATACACGACTGCACGTTCAATCTATTCCTTCGACATACACATTGACGATGAAACACAGAAATTACATCGGAATTAAATACAAAAGGAACAGTGCCGCCTTAAGTACAAGAATAGAGACTCTTCTTACAGTCGGTGCTTTGAGCATTCCCTGTGAGACCAGTATTAGTATCCGCTACACCTCTGCAGGTTCAGTTTATTCCTTGGACCTTCACATTGACGATGAAACACAGAAATGGCATCGGAATTAATTACAAAAGGCACAATGCCGCCTTAAGTACAAGAATAGAGACTCTTCTTACCGTCGGTGCTTTGAGCATTCCCTGTGAGACCAGTAATAGTATTCGATACACCACTGCAGGTTCAATCTATTCCTTGGACATACACATGGACAATGAAACACAGAAATTACATCGGAATTAAATACAAAAGGAACAATGCCGCCTTAAGTACAAGAATAGAGTCTCTTCTTACGGTCGGTGCTTTGAGCATTCCCTGTGAGACCAGTATTAGTTTCCGATACACCACTGGAGGTTCAATGAATTCCTTGGACCATCACAATGACGATGAAACACTGAAATTACATCGGAATTAAATACAAAAGGCACAATGCCGCCTTAAGTACAAGAAAGAGACTCTTCTTACAGTCGGTGCTTTGAGCATTCCCTGTGAGACCAGTAATAGTATCCGATACACCACTGCAGGTTCAATCTATTCCTTGGACATTCACATTGGCGATGAAACACAGAAATTACATCGGAATTAAATACAAAAGGAACAATGCCGCCTTAACTACAAGAATAGAGACTCTTCTTACAGTCGGTGCTTTGAGCATTCCCTGTGAGACCAGTATAAGTTTCCGATACACCTCTGAGAGTTCAATGAATTTCTTGGACCTTCACATTGACGATGAAACACTGAAATTATATCTTAATTAAATACAAAAGGCACAATGCCGCCTTAAGTACAAGAATAGAGACTCTTCTTACAGTCGGTGCTATGAGCATTCCCTGTGAGACCAGTAATAGTATCCGATACACAACTGCAGGTTCAATGTATTCCTTGGACCTTCACATTGACGATGAAACACAGAAATCGCATCGGAATTAAATACAAAAGTCACAATGCCGCCTTAAGTACAAGAATAGAGACTCTTCTTACAGTCGGTGCTTTGAGCATTCCCTGTGAGACCAGTATTAGTTTCCGCTACACCTCTGCAGGTTCAGTTTATTCCTTGGACCTTCACATTGACGATGAAACGCAGATATCGCATCGGAATTAAATACAAAAGGCACAATGCCGTCTTAAGTACAAGAATAGAGACTCTTTTTACAGTCGGTGCTTTGAGCATTCCCTGTGAGACCAGTAATAGTATCCGATACACCACCGCAGGTTCAATCTATTCCTTGGACATACACATTGACGATGAAACACAGAAATTACATCGGAATTAAATACAAAAGGAACAATGAAGCCTCAAGTACAAGAATAGAGACTCTTCTTACCGTCGGTGCTTTGAGCATTCCCTGTGAGACCAGTATTAGTTTCCGATACACCACTGCAGGTTCAATGTATTCTTGGACATTCACATTGACGATGATACACTGAAATTACATCGGAATTAAATAAGAAAGGGCACAATGCCGCCTTAAGTACAAGAATAGAGGCTCTTCTTACAGTCAGTGCTTTGAGCATTCCCTGTGAGACCAGTATTGGTTTCCGCTACACCTCTGCAGGTTCAGTTTATTCCTTGGACATTCACATTGACGATGAAACACAGAAATCGCATCGGAATTAAATACAAAAGGCACAATGCCGCCTTAAGTACAAGATTAGAGACTCTTCTTACAGTCGGTGCTTTGAGCATTCCCTGTGAGACCAGTAATAGTATCCGATACACCACTGCAGGTTCAATCTATTCCTTGGACATACACATTGACGATGAAACACAGAAATTACATCGGAATTAAATACAAAAGGAACTATGCCGCCTTAAGTACAAGAATAGAGACTCTTCTTACCGTCGGTGCTTTGAGCATTCCCTGTGAGACCAGTATTAGTTTCCGATACACCACTGGAGGTTCAATGAATTCCTTGGACATTCACATTGACGATGAAACACTGAAATTACATCGGAATTAAATGCAAAAGGCACAATGCCGCCTTAAGTACAAGAATAGAGACTCTTCTTACCGTCGGTGCTTTGAGCATTCCCTGTGAGACCAGTATTAGTTTCCGATACACCACTGGATGGGTAGATCACATAACTAATGAGGAAGTATTGAATAGGATTGGGGAGAACAGAAGTTTGTGGCAAAACTTGACCAGAAGAGGGGATCGGTTGGTAGGACATGTTCTGAGGTATCAAGGGATCACCAATTTAGTATTTGAGGGCAGCGTGGAGGGGAAAAATCGTAGAGGGAGACCAAGAAATGAATACGCTAAGCAGATTCAGAAGGATGTAGGTTGCAGTAGGTACTGGGAGATGAAAAAGCTTGCACAGGATAGAGTAGCATGGAGAGCTGCATCAAACCAGTCTCAGGACTGAAGACCGCAACAACAACAACACCACTGGAGGTTCAATGAATTCCTTGGACATTCACATTGACGATGAAACACTGAATTTATATTGGAATTAAATACAAAAGGCACAATGCCGCCTTAAGTACAAGAATAGAGACTCTTCTTACCGTCGGTGCTTTGAGCATTCCCTGTGAGACCAGTAATAGTATCCGATACACCACTGCAGGTTCAATCTATTCCTTGGACATACACATGGACAATGAAACACAGAAATTACATCGGAATTAAATACAAAAGGAACAATGCCGCCTTAAGTACAAGAATAGAGACTCTTCTTACAGTCGGTTCTTTGAGCATTCCCTGTGAGGCCAGTATTAGTTTCCGCTACACCTCTGCAGGTTCAGTTTATACCTTGGACCTTCACATTGACGATGAAACACAGAAATGGCATTGGAATTAAATACAAAAGGCACAATGCCGCCTTAAGTACAAGAATAGAGACTCTTCTTACCGTCGGTGCTTTGAGCATTCCCTGTGAGACCAGTAATAGTATCCGATACACCACTGCAGGATCAATCTATTCCTTGGACATACACATGGACGATGAAACACAGAAATTACATCGTAATTAAATACAAAAGGAACAATGCCGCCTTAACTACAAGAATAGAGACTCTTCTTACCGTCGGTGCTTTGAGCATTCCCTGTGAGACCAGTATTAGTTTCAGATACACCACTGGAGGTTCAATGAATTCCTTGGATCTTCACATTGACGATGAAAGGCTGAAATTACATCTTAATTAAATACAAAAGGCACAATGCCGCCTTAAATACAGGAATAGAGACTCTTCTTACAGTCGATGCGATGAGCATTCCCTGTGAGACCAGTAATAGTATCCGATACACCACTGCAGGTTCAATGTATTCCTTGGACCTTCACATTGACGATGAAACACTGAAATCGCATCGGAATTAAATACAAAAGGCACAATGCCGCCTTAAGTACAAGAATAGAGACTCTTCTTACAGTCGGTGCTTTGAGCATTCCCTGTGAGACCAGTATTAGTTTCCGATACACCACTGCAGGTTCAATGTATTCCTTGGAGCTTCACATTGACGATGAAACACAGAAATGGCATCGGAATTAAATCCAAAACGCACAATGCCGCATTAAGTACAAGAATAGAGACTCTTCTTACCGTCGGTGCTTTGAGCATTCCCTGTGTGACCAGTAAGAGTATCCGATACACCACCGCAGGTTCAATCTATTCCTTGGACATACACATTGACGATGAAACACAGAAATTACATCGGAATTAAATACAAAAGGAACAATGCCGCCTTAAGTACAAGAATAGAGACTCTTCTTACCGTCGGTGCTTTGAGCATTCCCTGTGACACCAGTATTAGCTTCCGCTACACCTCTGCAGGTTCAGTTTATTCCTTGGTCCTTCACATTGACGATGAAACACAGAAATGGCATCGGAATTAAATCCAAAACGCACAATGCCGCCTTAAGTACCAGAATAGGGACTCTTCTTACAGTCGGTGCTTTGAGCATTCCCTGTGAGACCAGTAATAGTATCCGATACACGACTGCACGTTCAATCTATTCCTTCGACATACACATTGACGATGAAACACAGAAATTACATCGGAATTAAATACAAAAGGAACAGTGCCGCCTTAAGTACAAGAATAGAGACTCTTCTTACAGTCGGTGCTTTGAGCATTCCCTGTGAGACCAGTATTAGTATCCGCTACACCTCTGCAGGTTCAGTTTATTCCTTGGACCTTCACATTGACGATGAAACACAGAAATGGCATCGGAATTAATTACAAAAGGCACAATGCCGCCTTAAGTACAAGAATAGAGACTCTTCTTACCGTCGGTGCTTTGAGCATTCCCTGTGAGACCAGTAATAGTATTCGATACACCACTGCAGGTTCAATCTATTCCTTGGACATACACATGGACAATGAAACACAGAAATTACATCGGAATTAAATACAAAAGGAACAATGCCGCCTTAAGTACAAGAATAGAGTCTCTTCTTACGGTCGGTGCTTTGAGCATTCCCTGTGAGACCAGTATTAGTTTCCGATACACCACTGGAGGTTCAATGAATTCCTTGGACCATCACAATGACGATGAAACACTGAAATTACATCGGAATTAAATACAAAAGGCACAATGCCGCCTTAAGTACAAGAAAGAGACTCTTCTTACAGTCGGTGCTTTGAGCATTCCCTGTGAGACCAGTAATAGTATCCGATACACCACTGCAGGTTCAATCTATTCCTTGGACATTCACATTGGCGATGAAACACAGAAATTACATCGGAATTAAATACAAAAGGAACAATGCCGCCTTAACTACAAGAATAGAGACTCTTCTTACAGTCGGTGCTTTGAGCATTCCCTGTGAGACCAGTATAAGTTTCCGATACACCTCTGAGAGTTCAATGAATTTCTTGGACCTTCACATTGACGATGAAACACTGAAATTATATCTTAATTAAATACAAAAGGCACAATGCCGCCTTAAGTACAAGAATAGAGACTCTTCTTACAGTCGGTGCTATGAGCATTCCCTGTGAGACCAGTAATAGTATCCGATACACAACTGCAGGTTCAATGTATTCCTTGGACCTTCACATTGACGATGAAACACAGAAATCGCATCGGAATTAAATACAAAAGTCACAATGCCGCCTTAAGTACAAGAATAGAGACTCTTCTTACAGTCGGTGCTTTGAGCATTCCCTGTGAGACCAGTATTAGTTTCCGCTACACCTCTGCAGGTTCAGTTTATTCCTTGGACCTTCACATTGACGATGAAACGCAGATATCGCATCGGAATTAAATACAAAAGGCACAATGCCGTCTTAAGTACAAGAATAGAGACTCTTTTTACAGTCGGTGCTTTGAGCATTCCCTGTGAGACCAGTAATAGTATCCGATACACCACCGCAGGTTCAATCTATTCCTTGGACATACACATTGACGATGAAACACAGAAATTACATCGGAATTAAATACAAAAGGAACAATGAAGCCTCAAGTACAAGAATAGAGACTCTTCTTACCGTCGGTGCTTTGAGCATTCCCTGTGAGACCAGTATTAGTTTCCGATACACCACTGCAGGTTCAATGTATTCTTGGACATTCACATTGACGATGATACACTGAAATTACATCGGAATTAAATAAGAAAGGGCACAATGCCGCCTTAAGTACAAGAATAGAGGCTCTTCTTACAGTCAGTGCTTTGAGCATTCCCTGTGAGACCAGTATTGGTTTCCGCTACACCTCTGCAGGTTCAGTTTATTCCTTGGACATTCACATTGACGATGAAACACAGAAATCGCATCGGAATTAAATACAAAAGGCACAATGCCGCCTTAAGTACAAGATTAGAGACTCTTCTTACAGTCGGTGCTTTGAGCATTCCCTGTGAGACCAGTAATAGTATCCGATACACCACTGCAGGTTCAATCTATTCCTTGGACATACACATTGACGATGAAACACAGAAATTACATCGGAATTAAATACAAAAGGAACTATGCCGCCTTAAGTACAAGAATAGAGACTCTTCTTACCGTCGGTGCTTTGAGCATTCCCTGTGAGACCAGTATTAGTTTCCGATACACCACTGGAGGTTCAATGAATTCCTTGGACATTCACATTGACGATGAAACACTGAAATTACATCGGAATTAAATGCAAAAGGCACAATGCCGCCTTAAGTACAAGAATAGAGACTCTTCTTACCGTCGGTGCTTTGAGCATTCCCTGTGAGACCAGTATTAGTTTCCGATACACCACTGGATGGGTAGATCACATAACTAATGAGGAAGTATTGAATAGGATTGGGGAGAACAGAAGTTTGTGGCAAAACTTGACCAGAAGAGGGGATCGGTTGGTAGGACATGTTCTGAGGTATCAAGGGATCACCAATTTAGTATTTGAGGGCAGCGTGGAGGGGAAAAATCGTAGAGGGAGACCAAGAAATGAATACGCTAAGCAGATTCAGAAGGATGTAGGTTGCAGTAGGTACTGGGAGATGAAAAAGCTTGCACAGGATAGAGTAGCATGGAGAGCTGCATCAAACCAGTCTCAGGACTGAAGACCGCAACAACAACAACACCACTGGAGGTTCAATGAATTCCTTGGACATTCACATTGACGATGAAACACTGAATTTATATTGGAATTAAATACAAAAGGCACAATGCCGCCTTAAGTACAAGAATAGAGACTCTTCTTACCGTCGGTGCTTTGAGCATTCCCTGTGAGACCAGTAATAGTATCCGATACACCACTGCAGGTTCAATCTATTCCTTGGACATACACATGGACAATGAAACACAGAAATTACATCGGAATTAAATACAAAAGGAACAATGCCGCCTTAAGTACAAGAATAGAGTCTCTTCTTACGGTCGGTGCTTTGAGCATTCCCTGTGAGACCAGTATTAGTTTCCGATACACCACTGGAGGTTCAATGAATTCCTTGGACCATCACAATGACGATGAAACACTGAAATTACATCGGAATTAAATACAAAAGGCACAATGCCGCCTTAAGTACAAGAAAGAGACTCTTCTTACAGTCGGTGCTTTGAGCATTCCCTGTGAGACCAGTAATAGTATCCGATACACCACTGCAGGTTCAATCTATTCCTTGGACATTCACATTGGCGATGAAACACAGAAATTACATCGGAATTAAATACAAAAGGAACAATGCCGCCTTAACTACAAGAATAGAGACTCTTCTTACAGTCGGTGCTTTGAGCATTCCCTGTGAGACCAGTATAAGTTTCCGATACACCTCTGAGAGTTCAATGAATTTCTTGGACCTTCACATTGACGATGAAACACTGAAATTATATCTTAATTAAATACAAAAGGCACAATGCCGCCTTAAGTACAAGAATAGAGACTCTTCTTACAGTCGGTGCTATGAGCATTCCCTGTGAGACCAGTAATAGTATCCGATACACAACTGCAGGTTCAATGTATTCCTTGGACCTTCACATTGACGATGAAACACAGAAATCGCATCGGAATTAAATACAAAAGTCACAATGCCGCCTTAAGTACAAGAATAGAGACTCTTCTTACAGTCGGTGCTTTGAGCATTCCCTGTGAGACCAGTATTAGTTTCCGCTACACCTCTGCAGGTTCAGTTTATTCCTTGGACCTTCACATTGACGATGAAACGCAGATATCGCATCGGAATTAAATACAAAAGGCACAATGCCGTCTTAAGTACAAGAATAGAGACTCTTTTTACAGTCGGTGCTTTGAGCATTCCCTGTGAGACCAGTAATAGTATCCGATACACCACCGCAGGTTCAATCTATTCCTTGGACATACACATTGACGATGAAACACAGAAATTACATCGGAATTAAATACAAAAGGAACAATGAAGCCTCAAGTACAAGAATAGAGACTCTTCTTACCGTCGGTGCTTTGAGCATTCCCTGTGAGACCAGTATTAGTTTCCGATACACCACTGCAGGTTCAATGTATTCTTGGACATTCACATTGACGATGAAACACTGAAATTACATCGGAATTAAATAAGAAAGGGCACAATGCCGCCTTAAGTACAAGAATAGAGGCTCTTCTTACAGTCGGTGCTTTGAGCATTCCCTGTGAGACCAGTATTGGTTTCCGCTACACCTCTGCAGGTTCAGTTTATTCCTTGGACATTCACATTGACGATGAAACACAGAAATCGCATCGGAATTAAATACAAAAGGCACAATGCCGCCTTAAGTACAAGATTAGAGACTCTTCTTACAGTCGGTGCTTTGAGCATTCCCTGTGAGACCAGTAATAGTATCCGATACACCACTGCAGGTTCAATCTATTCCTTGGACATACACATTGACGATGAAACACAGAAATTACATCGGAATTAAATACAAAAGGAACTATGCCGCCTTAAGTACAAGAATAGAGACTCTTCTTACCGTCGGTGCTTTGAGCATTCCCTGTGAGACCAGTATTAGTTTCCGATACACCACTGGAGGTTCAATGAATTCCTTGGACATTCACATTGACGATGAAACACTGAAATTACATCGGAATTAAATACAAAAGGCACAATGCCGCCTTAAGTACAAGAATAGAGACTCTTCTTACCGTCGGTGCTTTGAGCATTCCCTGTGAGACCAGTATTAGTTTCCGATACACCACTGGATGGGTAGATCACATAACTAATGAGGAAGTATTGAATAGGATTGGGGAGAACAGAAGTTTGTGGCAAAACTTGACCAGAAGAGGGGATCGGTTGGTAGGACATGTTCTGAGGTATCAAGGGATCACCAATTTAGTATTTGAGGGCAGCGTGGAGGGGAAAAATCGTAGAGGGAGACCAAGAAATGAATACGCTAAGCAGATTCAGAAGGATGTAGGTTGCAGTAGGTACTGGGAGATGAAAAAGCTTGCACAGGATAGAGTAGCATGGAGAGTTGCATCAAACCAGTCTCAGGACTGAAGACCGCAACAACAACAACACCACTGGAGGTTCAATGAATTCCTTGGACATTCACATTGACGATGAAACACTGAATTTATATTGGAATTAAATACAGAAGGCACAATGCCGCCTTAAGTACAAGAATAGAGACTCTTCTTACCGTCGGTGCTTTGAGCATTCCCTGTGAGACCAGTATGAGCTTCCGCTACACCTCTGCAGGTTCAGTTTTTTCCTTGGACCTTCACATTGACGATGAAACACAGAAACGGCATCGGAATTAAATACAAAACGCACAATGCCGCCTTAAGTACAAGAATGGAGACTCTTCTTACAGTCGGTGCTTTGAGCATTCCCTGTGAGACCAGTATTAGTTTCCGATACCCCACTGCAGGTTCAATGTATTCCTTGGACCTTCACATTGACGATGAAACACAGAAATGGCATCGGAATTAAATCCAAAACGCACAATGCCGCCTTAAGTACAAGAATAGAGACTCTTCTTACAGTCGGTGCTTTGAGCATTCCCTGTGAGACCAGTAATAGTATCCGATACACCACTGCAGGTTCAATCTATTCCTTGGACATAAACATTGACGATGAAACACAGAAATTACATCGGAATTAAATACAAAAGGACAATGCCGCCTTAAGTACGAGAATAGATACTCTTCTTACCGTCGGTGCTTTGAGCATTCCCTGTGAGACCAGTAATAGTATCCGATACACCACTGCAGGTTAGATCTATTCCTTGGACATACACATGGACGATGAAACACAGAAATTACATCGGAATTAAATACAAAAGGAACAATGCCGCCTTAAGTACAAGAATAGAGACTCTTCTTACCGTCGGTGCTTTGAGCATTCCCTGTGAGACCAGTATTAGCTTCCGCTACACCTCTGCAGCTTCAGTTTATTCCTTGGACCTTCCCATTGACGATGAAACACACAAATGGCATCGGAATTAAATACAAAAGGCACAATGCCGCCTTAAGTACGAGAATAGAAACTCTTCTTACCGTCGGTGCTTTGAGCATTCCCTGTGAGACCAGTAATAGTATCCGTTACACCACTGCAGGTTAGATCTATTCCTTGGACATACACAAGGACGATGAAACACAGAAATTACATCGGAATTAAATACAAAAGGAACAATGCCGCCTTAAGTACAAGAATAGAGACTCTTCTTACCGTCGGTGCTTTGAGCATTCCCTGTGAGACCAGTATAAGTTTCCGATACACCTCTGAGGGTTCAATGAATTCCTTGGACCTTCACATTGACGATGAAACACTGAAATTACATATTAATTAAATACAAAAGGCTCAATTCCGCCTTAAGTACAAGAATAGAGACTCTTCTTACAGTCGGTGCTTTGAGCATTCCCTATGAGACCAGTAATAGTATCCGATACACCACTGCAGGTTCAATGTATTCCTTGGACCTTCACATTGACGATGAAACACAGAAATCGCATCGGAATTAAATACAAAATGCACAATGCCGCCTTAAGTACAAGAATAGAGACTCTTCTTACAGTCGGTGCCTTGAGCATTCCCTGTGAGACCAGTATTACTTTCCGATACACCACTGCAGGTTCAGTGTATTCGTTGGACCTTCACATTGACGATGAAACACTGAAATTACATTGGAATTAAATACAAAGGGCACAATGCCGCCTTAGGTACAAGAATAGAGGCTCTTCTTACAGTCGGTGCTTTGAACATTCCCTGTGAGACCAGTATTAGTTTCCGCTACACCTCAGCAGGATCAGTTTATTCCTTGGACCTTCACATTGACGATGAAACACAGAAATCGCATCGGAATTAAATACGAAACGCACAATGGCGCCTTAAATACAAGAATAGTGACTCTTCTTACAGTCGGTGGTTTGAGCATTGCCTGTGAGACCAGTAATAGTATCCGATACACCACTGCAGGTTCAATCTATTCCTTGGACATACACATTGACGATGAAACACAGAAATTACATCGGAATTAAATACAAAAAGAACAATGGCGCCTTAAGTACAAGAATAGAGGCTCTTCTTACAGTCTGTGCTTTGAGCATTCCCTGTGAGACCAGTATTAGTTTCCGCTACACCTCTGCAGGTTCAGTTTATTCCTTGGACCTTCACATTGACGATGAAACACAGAAATCGCATTGGAATTAAATACAAAAGGCACAATGACGCCTTAAGTACAAGAATAGAGACTCTTCTTACAGTCGGTGCTTTGAGCATTCTCTGTGAGACCAGTATTAGTTTCCGATACACCACTGGAGGTTCAATGAATTCCTAGGACCATCACAATGACGATGAAACACTGAAATTACATCGGAATTAAATACAAAAGGCACAATGCCGCCTTAAGTACAAGAAAGAGACTCTTCTTACAGTCGGTGCTTTGAGCATTCCCTGTGAGACCAGTAATAGTATCCGATACACCACTGCAGGTTCAATCTATTCCTTGGATATACACATTGGCGATGAAACACAGAAATTACATCGGAATTAAATACAAAAGGAACAATGCCGCCTTAAGTACAAGAATAGAGACTCTTCCTACCGTCGGTGCTTTGAGAATTCCCTGTGAGACCAGTATTAGTTTCCGATACACCACTGGAGGTTCAATGAATTCCTTGGACAATCACAATGACGATGAAACACTGAAATTACATCGGAATGAAATACAAAAGGCACAATGCCGCCTTAAGTACAAGAAAGAGACTCTTCTTACAGTCGGTGCTTTGAGCATTCCCTGTGAGACCAGTAATAGTATCCGATACACAACTGCAGGTTCAATCTATGCCCTGGACATACACATTGGCGATGAAACACAGAAATTACATCGGAATTAAATACAAAAGGAACAATGCCGCCTTAACTACAAGAATAGAGACTCTTCTTACCGTCGGTGCTTTGAGCATTCCCTGTGAGACCAGTATAAGTTTCCGATACACCTCTGAGAGTTCAATGAATTCCTTGGACCTTCACATTGACGATGAAACACTGAAATTATATCTTAATTAAATACAAAAGGCACAATGCCGCCTTAAGTACAAGAATAGAGACTCTTCTTACAGTCGGTGCTATGAGCATTCCCTGTGAGACCAGTAATAGTATCCGATACACCACTGCAGGTTCAATGTATTCCTTGGACCTTCACATTGATGATGAAACACAGAAATCGCATCGAAATTAAATACAAAAGGCACAATGCCGCCTTAAGTACAAGAATAGAGACTCTTCTTACAGTCGGTGCTTTGAGCATTCCCTGTGAGACCAGTATTAGTTTCCGCTACACCTCTGCAGGTTCAGTTTATTCCTTGGACCTTCACATTGACGATGAAACACAGATATCGCATCGGAATTTAATACAAAAGGCACAATGCCGTCTTATGTACAAGAATAGAGACTCTTTTTACAGTCGATGCTTTGAGCATTCCCTGTGAGACCAGTAATAGTATCCGATACACCACCGCAGGTTCAATCTATTCCTTGGACATACACATTGACGATGAAACACAGAAATTACATCGGAATTAAATACAAAAGGAACAATGAAGCCTTAAGTACAAGAATAGAGACCCTTCTTACCGTCGGTGCTTTGACCATTCCCTGTGAGACCAGTATTAGTTTCCGATACACCACTGCAGGTTCAATGTATTCCTTGGACATTCACATTGACGATGAAACACTGAAATTACATCGGAATTAAATAAGAAAGGGCACAATGCCGCCTTAAGTACAAGAATAGAGGCTCTTCTTACAGTCGGTGCTTTGAGCATTCCCTGTGAGACCAGTATTAGTTTCCGCTACACCTCTGCAGGTTCAGTTTATTCCTTGGACATTCACATTGACGATGAAACACAGAAATCGCATCGGAATTAAATACAAAAGGTACAATGCCGCCTTAAGTACAAGAATAGAGACTCTTCTTACAGTCGGTGCTATGAGCATTCCCTGTGAGACCAGTAATAGTATCCGATACACCACTGCAGGTTCAATCTATTCCTTGGACATACACATTGACGATGAAACACAGAAATTGCATCTGAATTAAATACAAAAGGAACTATGCCGCCTTAAGTACAAGAATAGAGACTCTTCTTACCGTCGGTGCTTTGAGCATTCCCTGTGAGACCAGTATTAGTTTCCGATACACCACTGGAGGTTCAATGAATTCCTTGGACATTCACATTGACGATGAAACACTGAAATTACATCGGAATTAAATACAAAAGGAACAATGCCGCCTTAAGTACAAGAATAGAGACTCTTCTTACCGTCGGTGCTTTGAGCATTCCCTGTGAGACCAGTATTAGTTTCCGATACACCACTGGATGGGTAGATCACACAACTAATGGGGAAGTATTAAATAGGATTGGGGAAAAGAGTAGTTTGTGGCACAACTTGACCAGAAGAGGGGATCGGTTGGTAGGACATGTTCTGAGGCATCAAGGGATCACCAATTTAGTATTTGAGGGCAGCGTGGAGGGGAAAAATCGTAGAGGGAGACCAAGAAATGAATACACTAAGCAGATTCAGAAGGATGTAGGTTGCAGTAGGTACTGGGAGATGAAAAAGGTTGCACAGGATAGAGTAGCATGGAGAGCTGCATCAAACCAGTCTCAGGACTGAAGACCACAACAACAACAACACCACTGGAGGTTCAATGAATTCCTTGGACATTCACATTCACGATGAAACACTGAATTTATATCGGAATTAAATACAAAAGGCACAATGCCGCCTTAAGTACAAGAATAGAGACTCTTCTTACCGTCGGTGCTTTGAGCATTCCCTGTGAGACCAGTATGAGCTTCCGCTACACCTCTGCAGGTTCAGTTTTTTCCTTGAACCTTCACATTGACGATGAAACACAGAAACGGTATCGGAATTAAATACAAAACGCACAATGCCGCCTTAAGTACAAGAATAGAGACTCTTCTTACAGTCGGTGCTTTGAGCATTCCCTGTGAGACCAGTATTAGTTTCCGATACACCACTGCAGGTTCAATGTATTCCTTGGACCTTCACATTGACGATGAAACACAGAAATGGCATCGGAATTAAATCCAAAACGCACAATGCCGCCTTAAGTACAAGAATAGAGACTCTTCTTACAGTCGGTGCTTTGAGCATTCCCTGTGAGACCAGTAATAGTATCCGATACACCACTGCAGGTTCAATCTATTCCTTGGACATAAACATTGACGATGAAACACAGAAATTACATCGGAATTAAATACAAAAGGGACAATGCCGCCTTAAGTACGAGAATAGAGACTCTTCTTACCGTCGGTGCTTTGAGCATTCCCTGTGAGACCAGTAATAGTATCCGATACACCACTGCAGGTTAGATCTATTCCTTGGACATACACATGGACGATGAAACACAGAAATTACATCGGAATTAAATACAAAAGGAACAATGCCGCCTTAAGTACAAGAATAGAGACTCTTCTTACCGTCGGTGCTTTCAGCATTCCCTGTGAGACCAGTATTAGTTTCCGATACACCACTGGAGGTTCAATGAATTCCTTGGACCATCACATTGACGATGAATCACTGAAATTACATCGGAATTAAATACAAAAGGCACAATTCCGCCTTAAGTACAAGAATAGAGACTCTTCTTAGTCGGTGCTTTGAGCATTCCCTGTGAGACCAGTATTAGTATCCGATACACCACTGCAGGTTCAATGTATTCCTTGGACCTTCACATTGACGATGAAACACAGAAATCGCATCGGAATTAAATACAAAATGCACAATGCCGCCTTAAGTACAAGAATAGAGACTCTTCTTACAGTCGGTGCCTTGAGCATTCCCTGTGAGACCAGTATTAGTTTCCGATACACCACTGCAGGTTCAGTGTATTCGTTGGACCTTCACATTGACGATGAAACACAGAAATGGCATCGGAATTAAATCCAAAACGCACAATGCCGCCTTATGTACAAGAATAGACACTCTTCTTACCGTCGGTGCTTTGAGCATTCCCTCTGAGACCAGTATTAGTTTCCGATACACCACTGCAGGTTCAATGTATTCCTTGGACCTTCACATTGACGATGAAACACAGAAATGGCATCGGAATTAAATCCAAAACGCACAATGCCGCCTTATGTACAAGAATAGAGACTATTCTTACCGTCGGTGCTTTGAGCATTCCCTGTGAGACCAGTATTAGTTTCCGCTACACCTCTGCAGGTTCAGTTTATTCCTTGGACCTTCACATTGACGATGAAACACAGAAATCGCATCGGAATTAAATACAAAAGGCACAATGCCGCCTTAAGTACGAGAATAGAGACTCTTCTTACAGTCGGTGCTTTGAGCGTTCCCTGTGAGACAAGTAATAATATCCGATACACCACTGCAGGTTCAATCTAATCCTTTGACATACACATTGACGATGAAACACAGAAATTACATCGGAATTAAATGCAAAAGGAACAATGAAGCCTTAAGTACAAGAATAGAGTCTCTTCTTACCGTCGGTGCTTTAAGCATTCCCTGTGAGACCAGTCTAAGTTTCCGATACACCACTGCAGGTTCAATGTATTCCTTGGACCTTCACATTGACGATGAAATACTGAAATTACATTGGAATTAAATACAAAGGGCACAATGCCGCCTTAGGTACAAGAATAGAGGCTCTTCTTACAGTCGGTGCTTTGAACATTCCCTGTGAGACCAGTATTAGTTTCCGCTACACCTCAGCAGGTTCAGTTTATTCCTTGGACATTCACATTGACGACGAATTACAGAAATCGCATCGGAATTAAATACAAAAGGCACAATGCCGCCTTAAGTACAAGAATAGAGACTCTTCTTACAGTCGGTGCTTTGAGCATTCCCTGTGAGACCAGTAATAGTATCCGATACACCACAGCAGGTTCAATCTATTCCTTGGACATACACATTGACGATGAAGCACAGAAATTACATCGGAATTAAATACAAAAGGAACAATGCCGCCTTAAGTACAAGAATAGAGACTCTTCTTACCGTCGGTGCTTTGAGCATTCCCTGTGAGACCAGTATTAGTTTCCGATACACCACTGCAGGTTCAATGTATTCCTTGGACCTTCACATTGACGATGAAACACAGAAATGGCATCGGAATTAAATCCAAAACGCACAATGCCGCCTTAAGTACAAGAATAGAGACTCTTCTTACAGTCGGTGCTTTGAGCATTCCCTGTGAGACCAGTAATAGTATCCGATACACCACTGCAGGTTCAATCTATTCCTTTGACATAAACATTGACGATGAAACACAGAAATTACATCGGAATTAAATACAAAAGGGACAATGCCGCCTTAAGTACGAGAATAGAGACTCTTCTTACCGTCGGTGCTTTGAGCATTCCCTGTGAGACCAGTAATAGTATCCGATACACCACTGCAGGTTAGATCTATTCCTTGGACATACACATGGACGATGAAACACAGAAATTACATCGGAATTAAATACAAAAGGAACAATGCCGCCTTAAGTACAAGAATAGTGACTCTTCTTACCGTCGGTGCTTTCAGCATTCCCTGTGAGACCAGTATTAGTTTCCGATACACCACTGGACGTTCAATGAATTCCTTGGACCATCACATTGACGATGAATCACTGAAATTACATCGGACTTAAATACAAAAGGCACAATTCCGCCTTAAGTACAAGAATAGAGACTCTTCTTAGTCGGTGCTTTGAGCATTCCCTGTGAGACCAGTATTAGTATCCGATACACCACTGCAGGTTCAATGTATTCCTTGGACCTTCACATTGACGATGAAACACAGAAATCGCTTCGGAATTAAATACAAAATGCACAATGCCGCCTTAAGTACAAGAATAGAGACTCTTCTTACAGTCGGTGCCTTAAGCATTCCCTGTGAGACCAGTATTAGTTTCCGATACACCACTGCAGGTTCAGTGTATTCGTTGGACCTTCACATTGACGATGAAACACAGAAATGGCATCGGAATTAAATCCAAAACGCACAATGCCGCCTTATGTACAAGAATAGACACTCTTCTTACCGTCGGTGCTTTGAGCATTCCCTCTGAGACCAGTATTAGTTTCCGATACACCACTGCAGGTTCAATGTATTCCTTGGACCTTCACATTGACGATGAAACACAGAAATGGCATCGGAATTAAATCCAAAACGCACAATGCCGCCTTATGTACAAGAATAGAGACTATTCTTACCGTCGGTGCTTTGAGCATTCCCTGTGAGACCAGTATTAGTTTCCGCTACACCTCTGCAGGTTCAGTTTATTCCTTGGACCTTCACATTGACGATGAAACACAGAAATCGCATCGGAATTAAATACAAAAGGCACAATGCCGCCTTAAGTACGAGAATAGAGACTCTTCTTACAGTCGGTGCTTTGAGCATTCCCTATGAGACCAGTATTAGTTTCCGATACACCACTGGAGGTTCAATGAATTCGTTGGACATTCACATTGACGATGAAACACTGAAATTACATCGGAATTAAATACAAAAGGCACAATGCCGCCTTAAGTACAAGAATAGAGACTCTTCTTACAGTCGGTGCTTTGAGCGTTCCCTGTGAGACAAGTAATAATATCCGATACACCACTGCAGGTTCAATCTAATCCTTTGACATACACATTGACGATGAAACACAGAAATTACATCGAAATTAAATACAAAAGGAACAATGAAGCCTTAAGTACAAGAATAGAGTCTCTTCTTACCGTCGGTGCTTTAAGCATTCCCTGTGAGACCAGTCTAAGTTTCCGATACACCACTGCAGGTTCAATGTATTCCTTGGACCTTCACATTGACGATGAAATACTGAAATTACATTGGAATTAAATACAAAGGGCACAATGCCGCCTTAGGTACAAGAATAGAGGCTCTTCTTACAGTCGGTGCTTTGAACATTCCCTGTGAGACCAGTATTAGTTTCCGCTACACCTCAGCAGGTTCAGTTTATTCCTTGGACATTCACATTGACGATGAATTACAGAAATCGCATCGGAATTAAATACAAAAGGCACAATGCCGCCTTAAGTACAAGAATAGAGACTCTTCTTACAGTCGGTGCTATGAGCATTCCCTGTGAGACCAGTAATAGTATCCGATACACCACTGCAGGTTCAATCTATTCCTTGGACATACACATTGACGATGAAGCACAGAAATTACATCGGAATTAAATACAAAAGGAACAATGCCGCCTTAAGTACAAGAATAGAGACTCTTCTTACCGTCGGTGCTTTGAGCATTCCCTGTGAGACCAGTATTAGTTTCCGATACACCACTGGAGGTTCAATGAATTCCTTGGACTTTCACATTGACGATGAAACACTGAAATTACATCGGAATTAAATACAAAAGGCACAATGCCGCCTTAAGTACAAGAATAGAGACTCTTCTTACAGTCGGTGCTTTGAGCATTCCCTGTGAGACCAATAATAGTATCCGATACATCACCGCAGGTTCAATCTATTCCTGGGACATACACATTCACGATGAAACACAGAAATTACATAGGAATTAAATGCAAAAGGAACAATGCCGCCTTAAATACAAGAATAGAGACTCTTCTTACCGTCGGTGCTTTGAGCATTCCCTGTGAGACCAGTATTAGTCTCCGATACACCACTGGAGGTTCAATGAATTCCTTGGACATTCACATTGACGATGAAACACTGAAATTACATCGGTATTAAATACGAAAGGCACAATGCCGCCTTAAGTACAATTATAGAGACTCTTCTTACAGTCTGTGCTTTGAGCAATCCCTGTGAGCCCAGCATTAGTTTTCGCTACACCTCTGCAGGTTCAGTTTATTTCTTGGACCTTCACATTGACGATGAAACACAGAAATCGCATCGGAATTAAATACAAAACGCACAATGTCGCCTTAAATACAAGAATAGTGACACTTCTTACAGTCGGTGCTTTGAGCATTGCCTGTGAGACCAGTAATAGTATCCGATACACCACTGCAGGTTCAATCTATTCCTTGGACATACACATTGACGATGAAACACAGAAATTACATCGGAATTAAATACAAAAGGAACAATGGCGCCTTAAGTACAAGAATAGAGACTCTTCTTACAGTCTGTGCTTTGAGCATTCCCTGTGAGACCAGTATTAGTTTCCGCTACACCTCTGCAGGTTCAGTTTATTCCTTGGACCTTCACATTGACGATGAAACACAGAAATCGCATTGGAGTTAAATACAAAAGGCACAATGACGCCTTAAGTACAAGAATAGAGACCCTTCTTACAGTCGGTGCTTTGAGCAATCTCTGTGAGACCAGTAATAGTATCCGATACACCACTGTAGGTTCAATCTATTCCTTGGACATACACATTGACGATGAAACACATAAATTACATCGGAATTAAATACAAAAGGAACAATGCCACCTTAAGTACAAGAATAGAGACTCTTCTTACCGTCGGTGCTTTGAGCATTCCCTGTGAGACCAGTATTAGTTTCCGATACACCACTGGAAGTTCAATGAATTCCTTGGACATTCACATTGACGTTGAAACACTGAAATTACATCGGAATTATATACAAAAGTCACAATGCCGCCTTAAGTACAAGAATAGAGACTCTGCTTACAGTCTGTGCTTTGAGCATTCCCTGTGAGACCAGTATTAGTTTCCGCTACACCTCTGCAGGTTCAGTTTATTCCTTGGGCCTTCACATTCACGATGAAACACAGAAATGGCATCGGAATTAAATACAAAAGGCACAATGCTGCCTTAAGTACAAGAATAGAGACTCTTCTTACAGTCGGTGCTTTGAGCATTCCCTGTAAGACAAGTATTAGTTTCCGATACACCACTACAGGTTCAGTTTATTCCTTGGACCTTCACATTGACGATGAAACACAGATATCGCATCGGAATTAAATACAAAAGGCACAATGCCGTCTTATGTACAAGAATAGAGACTCTTTTTACAGTCGGTGCTTTGAGCATTCCCTGTGAGACCAGTAATAGTATCCGATACACCACCGCAGGTTCAATCTATTCCTTGGACATACACATTGACGATGAAACACAGAAATTACATCGGAATTAAATACAAAAGGAACAATGAAGCCTTAAGTACAAGAATAGAGACTCTTCTTACCGTCGGTGCTTTGAGCATTCCCTCTGAGACCAGTATTAGTTTCCGATACACCACTGCAGGTTCAATGTATTCCTTGGACATTCACATTGACGATGAAACACTGAAATTACATCGGAATTAAATAAGAAAGGGCACAATGCCGCCTTAAGTACAAGAATAGAGGCTCTTCTTACAGTCGGTGCTTTGAGCATTCCCTGTGAGACCAGTATTAGTTTCCGCTACACCTCTGCAGGTTCAGTTTATTCCTTGGACATTCACATTGACGATGAAACACAGAAATGGCATCGGAATTAAATCCAAAACGCACAATGCCGCCTTAAGTACAAGAATAGAGACTCTTCTTACAGTCGGTGCTTTGAGCATTCCCTGTGAGACCAGTAATAGTATCCGATACACCACTGCAGGTTCAATCTATTCCTTGGACATAAACATTGACGATGAAACACAGAAATTACATCGGAATTAAATACAAAAGGGACAATGCCGCCTTAAGTACGAGAATAGAGACTCTTCTTACCGTCGGTGCTTTGAGCATTCCCTGTGAGACCAGTAATAGTATCCGATACACCACTGCAGGTTAGATCTATTCCTTGGACATACACATGGACGATGAAACACAGAAATTACATCGGAATTAAATACAAAAGGAACAATGCCGCCTTAAGTACAAGAATAGAGACTATTCTTACCGTCGGTGCTTTGAGCATTCCCTGTGAGACCAGTATTAGTTTCCGCTACACCTCTGCAGGTTCAGTTTATTCCTTGACCTTCACATTGACGATGAAACACAGAAATCGCATCGGAATTAAATACAAAAGGCACAATGCCGCCTTAAGTACGAGAATAGAGACTCTTCTTACTGTCGGTGCTTTGAGCATTCCCTATGAGACCAGTATTAGTTTCCGATACACCACTGGAGGTTCAATGAATTCGTTGGACATTCACATTGACGATGAAACACTGAAATTACATCGGAATTAAATACAAAAGGCACAATGCCGCCTTAAGTACAAGAATAGAGACTCTTCTTACAGTCGGTGCTTTGAGCGTTCCCTGTGAGACCAGTAATAGTATCCGATACACCACTGCAGGTTCAATCTAATCCTTTGACATACACATTGACGATGAAACACAGAAATTACATCGGAATTAAATACAAAAGGAACAATGAAGCCTTAAGTACAAGAATAGAGTCTCTTCTTACCGTCGGTGCTTTAAGCATTCCCTGTGAGACCAGTCTAAGTTTCCGATACACCACTGCAGGTTCAATGTATTCCTTGGACCTTCACATTGACGATGAAATACTGAAATTACATTGGAATTAAATACAAAGGGCACAATGCCGCCTTAGGTACAAGAATAGAGGCTCTTCTTACAGTCGGTGCTTTGAACATTCCCTGTGAGACCAGTATTAGTTTCCGCTACACCTCAGCAGGTTCAGTTTATTCCTTGGACATTCACATTGACGATGAAACACAGAAATCGCATCGGAATTAAATACAAAAGGCACAATGCCGCCTTAAGTACAAGAATAGAGACTCTTCTTACAGTCGGTGCTTTGAGCATTCCCTGTGAGACCAGTAATAGTATCCGATACACCACTGCAGGTTCAATCTATTCCTTGGACATACACATTGACGATGAAGCACAGAAATTACATCGGAATTAAATACAAAAGGAACAATGCCGCCTTAAGTACAAGAATAGAGACTCTTCTTACCGTCGGTGCTTTGAGCATTCCCTGTGAGACCAGTAATAGTTTCCGATACACCACTGGAGGTTCAATGAATTCGTTGGACTTTCACATTGACGATGAAACACTGAAATTACATCGGAATTAAATACAAAAGGCACAATGCCGCCTTAAGTACAAGAATGGAGACTCTTCTTACAGTCGGTGCTTTGAGCATTCCCTGTGAGACCAATAATAGTATCCGATACATCACCGCAGGTTCAATCTATTCCTTGGACATACACATTCACGATGAAACACAGATATTACATAGGAATTAAATGCAAAAGGAACAATGCCGCCTTAAATACAAGAATAGAGACTCTTCTTAACGTCGGTGCTTTGAGCATTCCCTGTGAGACCAGTATTAGTCTCCGATACACCACTGGAGGTTCAATGAATTCCTTGGACATTCACATTGACGATGAAACACTGAAATTACATCGGTATTAAATACAAAAGGCACAATGCCGCCTTAAGTACAATTATAGAGACTCTTCTTACAGTCTGTGCTTTGAGCAATCCCTGTGAGACCAGCATTAGTTTTCGCTACACCTCTGCAGGTTCAGTTTATTCCTTGGACCTTCACATTGACGATGAAACACAGAAATCGCATCGGAATTAAATACAAAACGCACAATGTCGCCTTAAATACAAGAATAGTGACTCTTCTTACAGTCGGTGCTTTGAGCATTGCCTGTGAGACCAGTAATAGTATCCGATACACCACTGCAGGTTCAATCTATTCCTTGGACATACACATTGACGATGAAACACAGAAATTACATCGGAATTAAATACAAAAGGAACAATGGCGCCTTAAGTACAAGAATAGAGACTCTTCTTACAGTCTGTGCTTTGAGCATTCCCTGTGAGACCAGTATTAGTTTCCGCTACACCTCTGCAGGTTCAGTTTATTCCTTGGACCTTCACATTGACGATGAAACACAGAAATCGCATTGGAGTTAAATACAAAAGGCACAATGACGCCTTAAGTACAAGAATAGAGACCCTTCTTACAGTCGGTTCTTTGAGCAATCTCTGTGAGACCAGTAATAGTATCCGATACACCACTGTAGGTTCAATCTATTCCTTGGACATACACATTGACGATGAAACACAGAAATTACATCGGAATTAAATACAAAAGGAACAATGCCACCTTAAGTACAAGAATAGAGACTCTTCTTACCGTCGGTGCTTTGAGCATTCCCTGTGAGACCAGTATTAGTTTCCGATGCACCACTGGAGGTTCAATGAATTCCTTGGACATTCACATTGACGATGAAACACTGAAATTACATCGGAATTACATACAAAAGGCACAATGCCGCCTTAAGTACAAGAATAGAGACTCTTCTTACCGTCGGTGCTTTGAGCATTCCCTGTGAGACCAGTAATAGTATCCGATACACCACTGCAGGTTCAATCTATTCCTTGGACATACACATTGACGATGAAAAACACAAATTACATCGGAATTAAATACAAAAGGAACAATGCCGCCTTAAGTACAAGATTAGAGACTCTTCTTACCGTCGGTGCTTTGAGCATTCCATGTGAGACCAGTATTAGTTTCCGATACACCACTGGAAGTTCAATGAATTCCTTGGACATTCACATTGACGTTGAAACACTGAAATTACATCGGAATTATATACAAAAGTCACAATGCCGCCTTAAGTACAAGAATAGAGACTCTGCTTACAGTCTGTGCTTTGAGCATTCCCTGTGAGACCAGTATTAGTTTCTGCTACACCTCTGCAGGTTCAGTTTATTCCTTGGACCATCACATTGACAATGACACACAGAATTCGCATTGGAGTTAAATACAAAAGGCACAATGACGCCTTAAGTACAAGAATAGAGACCCTTCTTACAGTCGGTGCTTTGAGCAATCTCTGTGAGACCAGTAATAGTATCCGATACACCACTGTAGGTTCAATCTATTCCTTGGACATACACATTGACGATGAAACACATAAATTACATCGGAATTAAATACAAAAGGAACAATGCCACCTTAAGTACAAGAATAGAGACTCTTCTTACCGTCGGTGCTTTGAGCATTCCCTGTGAGACCAGTATTAGTTTCCGATACACCACTGGAAGTTCAATGAATTCCTTGGACATTCACATTGACGTTGAAACACTGAAATTACATCGGAATTATATACAAAAGTCACAATGCCGCCTTAAGTACAAGAATAGAGACTCTGCTTACAGTCTGTGCTTTGAGCATTCCCTGTGAGACCAGTATTAGTTTCCGCTACACCTCTGCAGGTTCAGTTTATTCCTTGGGCCTTCACATTCACGATGAAACACAGAAATGGCATCGGAATTAAATACAAAAGGCACAATGCTGCCTTAAGTACAAGAATAGAGACTCTTCTTACAGTCGGTGCTTTGAGCATTCCCTGTAAGACAAGTATTAGTTTCCGATACACCACTACAGGTTCAGTTTATTCCTTGGACCTTCACATTGACGATGAAACACAGATATCGCATCGGAATTAAATACAAAAGGCACAATGCCGTCTTATGTACAAGAATAGAGACTCTTTTTACAGTCGGTGCTTTGAGCATTCCCTGTGAGACCAGTAATAGTATCCGATACACCACCGCAGGTTCAATCTATTCCTTGGACATACACATTGACGATGAAACACAGAAATTACATCGGAATTAAATACAAAAGGAACAATGAAGCCTTAAGTACAAGAATAGAGACTCTTCTTACCGTCGGTGCTTTGAGCATTCCCTCTGAGACCAGTATTAGTTTCCGATACACCACTGCAGGTTCAATGTATTCCTTGGACATTCACATTGACGATGAAACACTGAAATTACATCGGAATTAAATAAGAAAGGGCACAATGCCGCCTTAAGTACAAGAATAGAGGCTCTTCTTACAGTCGGTGCTTTGAGCATTCCCTGTGAGACCAGTATTAGTTTCCGCTACACCTCTGCAGGTTCAGTTTATTCCTTGGACATTCACATTGACGATGAAACACAGAAATGGCATCGGAATTAAATCCAAAACGCACAATGCCGCCTTAAGTACAAGAATAGAGACTCTTCTTACAGTCGGTGCTTTGAGCATTCCCTGTGAGACCAGTAATAGTATCCGATACACCACTGCAGGTTCAATCTATTCCTTGGACATAAATATTGACGATGAAACACAGAAATTACATCGGAATTAAATACAAAAGGGACAATGCCGCCTTAAGTACGAGAATAGAGACTCTTCTTACCGTCGGTGCTTTGAGCATTCCCTGTGAGACCAGTAATAGTATCCGATACACCACTGCAGGTTAGATCTATTCCTTGGACATACACATGGACGATGAAACACAGAAATTACATCGGAATTAAATACAAAAGGAACAATGCCGCCTTAAGTACAAGAATAGAGACTATTCTTACCGTCGGTGCTTTGAGCATTCCCTGTGAGACCAGTATTAGTTTCCGCTACACCTCTGCAGGTTCAGTTTATTCCTTGACCTTCACATTGACGATGAAACACAGAAATCGCATCGGAATTAAATACAAAAGGCACAATGCCGCCTTAAGTACGAGAATAGAGACTCTTCTTACAGTCGGTGCTTTGAGCATTCCCTATGAGACCAGTATTAGTTTCCGATACACCACTGGAGGTTCAATGAATTCGTTGGACATTCACATTGACGATGAAACACTGAAATTACATCGGAATTAAATACAAAAGGCACAATGCCGCCTTAAGTACAAGAATAGAGACTCTTCTTACAGTCGGTGCTTTGAGCGTTCCCTGTGAGACCAGTAATAGTATCCGATACACCACTGCAGGTTCAATCTAATCCTTTGACATACACATTGACGATGAAACACAGAAATTACATCGGAATTAAATACAAAAGGAACAATGAAGCCTTAAGTACAAGAATAGAGTCTCTTCTTACCGTCGGTGCTTTAAGCATTCCCTGTGAGACCAGTCTAAGTTTCCGATACACCACTGCAGGTTCAATGTATTCCTTGGACCTTCACATTGACGATGAAATACTGAAATTACATTGGAATTAAATACAAAGGGCACAATGCCGCCTTAGGTACAAGAATAGAGGCTCTTCTTACAGTCGGTGCTTTGAACATTCCCTGTGAGACCAGTATTAGTTTCCGCTACACCTCAGCAGGTTCAGTTTATTCCTTGGACATTCACATTGACGATGAAACACAGAAATCGCATCGGAATTAAATACAAAAGGCACAATGCCGCCTTAAGTACAAGAATAGAGACTCTTCTTACAGTCGGTGCTTTGAGCATTCCCTGTGAGACCAGTAATAGTATCCGATACACCACTGCAGGTTCAATCTATTCCTTGGACATACACATTGACGATGAAGCACAGAAATTACATCGGAATTAAATACAAAAGGAACAATGCCGCCTTAAGTACAAGAATAGAGACTCTTCTTACCGTCGGTGCTTTGAGCATTCCCTGTGAGACCAGTAATAGTTTCCGATACACCACTGGAGGTTCAATGAATTCGTTGGACTTTCACATTGACGATGAAACACTGAAATTACATCGGAATTAAATACAAAAGGCACAATGCCGCCTTAAGTACAAGAATGGAGACTCTTCTTACAGTCGGTGCTTTGAGCATTCCCTGTGAGACCAATAATAGTATCCGATACATCACCGCAGGTTCAATCTATTCCTTGGACATACACATTCACGATGAAACACAGATATTACATAGGAATTAAATGCAAAAGGAACAATGCCGCCTTAAATACAAGAATAGAGACTCTTCTTAACGTCGGTGCTTTGAGCATTCCCTGTGAGACCAGTATTAGTCTCCGATACACCACTGGAGGTTCAATGAATTCCTTGGACATTCACATTGACGATGAAACACTGAAATTACATCGGTATTAAATACAAAAGGCACAATGCCGCCTTAAGTACAATTATAGAGACTCTTCTTACAGTCTGTGCTTTGGGCAATCCCTGTGAGACCAGCATTAGTTTTCGCTACACCTCTGCAGGTTCAGTTTATTCCTTGGACCTTCACATTGACGATGAAACACAGAAATCGCATCGGAATTAAATACAAAACGCACAATGTCGCCTTAAATACAAGAATAGTGACTCTTCTTACAGTCGGTGCTTTGAGCATTGCCTGTGAGACCAGTAATAGTATCCGATACACCACTGCAGGTTCAATCTATTCCTTGGACATACACATTGACGATGAAACACAGAAATTACATCGGAATTAAATACAAAAGGAACAATGGCGCCTTAAGTACAAGAATAGAGACTCTTCTTACAGTCTGTGCTTTGAGCATTCCCTGTGAGACCAGTATTAGTTTCCGCTACACCTCTGCAGGTTCAGTTTATTCCTTGGACCTTCACATTGACGATGAAACACAGAAATCGCATTGGAGTTAAATACAAAAGGCACAATGACGCCTTAAGTACAAGAATAGAGACCCTTCTTACAGTCGGTTCTTTGAGCAATCTCTGTGAGACCAGTAATAGTATCCGATACACCACTGTAGGTTCAATCTATTCCTTGGACATACACATTGACGATGAAACACAGAAATTACATCGGAATTAAATACAAAAGGAACAATGCCACCTTAAGTACAAGAATAGAGACTCTTCTTACCGTCGGTGCTTTGAGCATTCCCTGTGAGACCAGTATTAGTTTCCGATGCACCACTGGAGGTTCAATGAATTCCTTGGACATTCACATTGACGATGAAACACTGAAATTACATCGGAATTACATACAAAAGGCACAATGCCGCCTTAAGTACAAGAATAGAGACTCTTCTTACCGTCGGTGCTTTGAGCATTCCCTGTGAGACCAGTAATAGTATCCGATACACCACTGCAGGTTCAATCTATTCCTTGGACATACACATTGACGATGAAAAACACAAATTACATCGGAATTAAATACAAAAGGAACAATGCCGCCTTAAGTACAAGATTAGAGACTCTTCTTACCGTCGGTGCTTTGAGCATTCCATGTGAGACCAGTATTAGTTTCCGATACACCACTGGAAGTTCAATGAATTCCTTGGACATTCACATTGACGTTGAAACACTGAAATTACATCGGAATTATATACAAAAGTCACAATGCCGCCTTAAGTACAAGAATAGAGACTCTGCTTACAGTCTGTGCTTTGAGCATTCCCTGTGAGACCAGTATTAGTTTCTGCTACACCTCTGCAGGTTCAGTTTATTCCTTGGACCATCACATTGACAATGACACACAGAATTCGCATCGGAATTAAATACAAAAGGCACAATGCCGCGTTAAGTACAAGAATAGTGACTCTTCTTACAGTCGGTGCTTTGAGCATTCCCTGTGAGACCAGTATTAGTTTCCGCTACACCTCTGCAGGTTCAGTTTATTCCTTGGACCTTCACATTGACGATGAAACACAGAAATGGCATCGGAATTAAATACAAAAGGCACAATGCTGCCTTAAGTACAAGAATAGAGACTCTTCTTACAGTCGGTGCTTTGAGTATTCCCTGTGAGACAAGTATTAGTTTCCGATACACCACTACAGGTTCAGTTTATTCCTTGGACCTTCACATTGACGATGAAACACAGATATCGCATCGGAATTAAATACAAAAGGCACAATGCCGTCTTATGTACAAGAATAGAGACTCTTTTTACAGTCGGTGCTTTGAGCATTCCCTGTGAGACCCGTAATAGTATCCGATACACCACCGCAGGTTCGATCTATTCCTTGGACATACACATATACGATGAAACACAGAAATTACATCGGAATTAAATACAAAAGGAACAATGAAGCCTTAAGTACAAGAATAGAGACTCTTCTTACCGTCGGTGCTTTGAGCATTCCCTGTGAGACCAGTATTAGTTTCCGATACACCACTGGATGGGTAGATCACACAACTAATGAGGAAGTATTAAATAGGATTGGGGAGAAGAGAAGTTTGTGGCACAACTTGACCAGAAGAGGGGATCGGTTGGTAGGACATGTTCTGAGGCATCAAGGGATCACCAATTTAGTATTTGAGGGCAGCGTGGAGGGGAAAAATCGTAGAGGGAGACCAAGAAATGAATACACTAAGCAGATTCAGAAGGATGTAGGTTGCAGTAGGTACTGGGAGATGAAAAAGCTTGCACAGGATAGAGTAGCATGGAGAGCTGCATCAAACCAGTCTCAGGACTGAAGACCACAACAACAACAACACCACTGGAGGTTCAATGAATTCCTTGGACATTCACATTGACGATGAAACACTGAATTTATATCGGAATTAAATACAAAAGGCACAATGCCGCCTTAAGTACAAGAATAGAGACTCTTCTTACCGTCGGTGCTTTGAGCATTCCCTGTGAGACCAGTATGAGCTTCCGCTACACCTCTGCAGGTTCAGTTTTTTCCATGGACCTTCACATTGACGATGAAACACAGAAACGGCATCGGAATTAAATACAAAACGCACAATGCCGCCTTAAGTACAAGAATAGAGACTCTTCTTACAGTCGGTGCTTTGAGCATTCCCTGTGAGACCAGTATTAGTTTCCGATACACCACTGCAGGTTCAATGTATTCCTTGGACCTTCACATTGACGATGAAACACAGAAATGGCATCGGAATTAAATCCAAAACGCACAATGCCGCCTTAAGTACAAGAATAGAGACTCTTCTTACAGTCGGTGCTTTGAGCATTCCCTGTGAGACCAGTAATAGTATCCGATACACCACTGCAGGTTCAATCTATTCCTTGGACATAAACATTGACGATGAAACACAGAAATTACATCGGAATTAAATACAAAAGGGACAATGCCGCCTTAAGTACGAGAGTAGAGACTCTTCTTACCGTCGGTGCTTTGAGCATTCCCTGTGAGACCAGTAATAGTATCCGATACACCACTGCAGGTTAGATCTATTCCTTGGACATACACATGGACGATGAAACACAGAAATTACATCGGAATTAAATACAAAAGGAACAATGCCGCCTTGAGTACAAGAATAGAGACTCTTCTTACCGTCGGTGCTTTCAGCATTCCCTGTGAGACCAGTATTAGTTTCCGATACACCACTGGAGGTTCAATGAATTCCTTGGACCATCACATTGACGATGAATCACTGAAATTACATCGGAATTAAATACAAAAGTCACAATGCCCCCTTAAGTACAAGAAGGTGACTCTTCTTACAGTCGGTGCTTTGAGCATTCCCTGTGAGACCAGTAATAGTATCCGATACACCACTGCAGGTTCAGTCTATTCCTTGGACATACACATTGACGATGAAACACAGAAATTACATCGGAATTAAATACAAAAGGAACAATGCCGCCTTAAGTACAAGAATAGAGACTCTTCTTACCGTCGGTGCTTTGAGCAGTCCCTGTGAGACCAGTATAAGTTTCCGATACACCTCTGAGGGTTCAATGAATTCCTTGGACCTTCACATTGACGATGAAACACTGAAATTACATATTAATTAAATACAAAAGGCACAATTCCGCCTTAAGTACAAGAATAGAGACTCTTCTTAGTCGGTGCTTTGAGCATTCCCTGTGAGACCAGTAATAGTATCCGATACACCACTGCAGGTTCAATGTATTCCTTGGACCTTCACATTGACGATGAAACACAGAAATAGCATCGGAATTAAATACAAAATGCACAATGCCGCCTTAAGTACAAGAATAGAGACTCTTCTTACAGTCGGTGCCTTGAGCATTCCCTGTGAGACCAGTATTAGTTTCCGATACACCACTGAAGGTTCAGTGTATTCGTTGGACCTTCACATTGACGATGAAACACAGAAATGGCATCGGAATTAAATCCAAAACGCACAATGCCGCCTTAAGTACGAGAATAGACACTCTTCTTACCGTCGGTGCTTTGAGCATTCCCTGTGAGACCAGTAATAGTATCCGATACACCACTGCAAGTTAGATCTATTCCTTGGACATACACATGGACGATGAAACACAGAAATTACATCGGAATTAAATACAAAAGGAACAATGCCGCCTTAAGTACAAGAATAGAGACTCTTCTTACCGTCGGTGCTTTCAGCATTCCCTGTGAGACCAGTATTAGTTTCCGATACACCACTGGAGGTTCAATGAATTCCTTGGACAATCACATTGACGATGAATCACTGAAATTACATCGGAATTAAATACAAAAGTCACAATGCCCCCTTAAGTACAAGAAGGTGACTCCTCTTACAGTCGGTGCTTTGAGCATTCCCTGTGAGACCAGTAATAGTATCCGATACACCACTGCAGGTTCAGTCTATTCCTTGGACATACACATTGACGATGAAACACAGAAATTACATCGGAATTAAATACAAAAGGAACAATGCCGCCTTAAGTACAAGAATAGAGACTCTTCTTACCGTCGGTGCTTTGAGAATTCCCTGTGAGACCAGTATAAGTTTCCGATACACCTCTGAGGGATCAATGAATTCCTTGGACCTTCACATTGACGATGAAACACTGAAATTACATATTAATTAAATACAAAAGGCACAATTCCGCCTTAAGTACAAGAATAGAGACTCTTCTTAGTCGGTGCTTTGAGCATTCCCTGTGAGACCAGTAATAGTATCCGATACACCACTGCAGGTTCAATGTATTCCTTGGACCTTCACATTGACGATGAAACACAGAAATCGCATCGGAATTAAATACAAAATGCACAATGCCGCCTTAAGTACAAGAATAGAGACTCTTCTTACAGTCGGTGCCTTGAGCATTCCCTGTTGGACCAGTATTAGTTTCCGATACACCACTGCAGGTTCAGTGTATTCGTTGGACCTTCACATTGACGATGAAACACAGAAATGGCATCGGAATTAAATCCAAAACGCACAATGCCGCCTTAAGTACAAGAATAGACACTCTTCTTACCGTCGGTGATTTGAGCATTCCCTGTGAGACCAGTATTAGTTTCCGATACACCACTGCAGGTTCAATGTATTCCTTGGACCTTCACATTGACGATGAAACACAGAAATGGCATCGGAATTAAATCCAAAACGCACAATGCCGCCTTATGTACAAGAATAGAGACTATTCTTACCGTCGGTGCTATGAGCATTCCCTGTGAGACCAGTATTAGTTTCCGCTACACCTCTGCAGGTTCAGTTTATTCCTTGGACCTTCACATTGACGATGAAACACAGAAATCGCATCGGAATTAAATACAAAAGGCACAATGCCGCCTTAAGTACGAGAATAGAGACTCTTCTTACAGTCGGTGCTTTGAGCATTCCCTATGAGACCAGTATTAGTTTCCGATACACCACTGGAGGTTCAATGAATTCGTTGGACATTCACATTGACGATGAAACACTGAAATTACATCGGAAATAAATACAAAAGGCACAATGCCGCCTTAAGTACAAGAATAGAGACTCTTCTTACAGTCGGTGCTTTGAGCGTTCCCTGTGAGACCAGTAATAGTATCCGATACACCACTGCAGGTTCAATCTAATCCTTTGACATACACATTGACGATGAAACACAGAAATTACATCGGAATTAAATAGAAAAGGAACAATGAAGCCTTAAGTACAAGAATAGTGACTCTTCTTACCGTCGGTGCTTTAAGCATTCCCTGTGAGACCAGTCTAAGTTTCCGATACACCACTGCAGGTTCAATGTATTCCTTGGACCTTCACATTGACGATGAAATACTGAAATTACATTGGAATTAAATACAAAGGGCACAATGCCGCCTTAGGTACAAGAATAGAGGCTCTTCTTACAGTTGGTGTTTTGAACATTCCCTGTGAGACCAGTATTAGTTTCCGCTACACCTCAGCAGGTTCAGTTTATTCCTTGGACATTCACATTGACGATGAAACACAGAAATCGCATCGGAATTAAATACAAAAGGCACAATGCCGCCTTAAGTACAAGAATAGAGACTCTTCTTACAGTCGGTGCTTTGAGCATTCCCTGTGAGACCAGTAATAGTATCCGATACTCCACTGCAGGTTCAATCTATTCCTTGGACATACACATTGACGATGAAGCACAGAAATTACATCGGAATTAAATACAAAAGGAACAATGCCGCCTTAAGTACAAGAATAGAGACTCTTCTTACCGTCGGTGCTTTGAGCATTCCCTGTGAGACCAGTATTAGTTTCCGATACACCACTGGAGGTTCAATGAATTCCTTGGACTTTCACATTGACGATGAAACACTGAAATTACATCGGAATTAAATACAAAAGGCACAATGCCGCCTTAAGTACAAGAATAGAGACTCTTCTTACAGTCGGTGCTTTGAGCATTCCCTGTGAGACCAATAATAGTATCCGATACATCACCGCAGGTTCAATCTATTCCTTGGACATACACATTCACGATGAAACACAGAAATTACATAGGAATTAAATGCAAAAGGAACAATGCCGCCTTAAATACAAGAATAGTGACTCTTCTTACCGTCGGTGCTTTGAGCATTCCCTGTGAGACCAGTATTAGTCTCCGATACACCACTGGAGGTTCAATGAATTCCTTGGACATTCACATTGACGATGAAACACTGAAATTACATCGGTATTAAATACAAAAGGCACAATGCCGCCTTAGGTACAATTATAGAGACTCTTCTTACAGTCTGTGCTTTGAGCAATCCCTGTGAGACCAGCATTAGTTTTCGCTACACCTCTGCAGGTTCAGTTTATTCCTTGGACCTTCACATTGACGATGAAACACAGAAATCGCATCGGAATTAAATACAAAACGCACAATGTCGCCTTAAATACAAGAATAGTGACTCTTCTTACAGTCGGTGCTTTGAGCATTGCCTGTGAGACCAGTAATAGTATCCGATACACCACTGCAGGTTCAATCTATTCCTTGGACATACCCATTGACGATGAAACACGGAAATTACATCGGAATTAAATACAAAAGGAACAATGGCGCCTTAAGTACAAGAATAGAGACTCTTCTTACAGTCTGTGCTTTGAGCATTCCCTGTGAGACCAGTATTAGTTTCCGCTACACCTCTGCAGGTTCAGTTTATTCCTTGGACCTTCACATTGACGATGAAACACAGAAATCGCATTGGAGTTAAATACAAAAGGCACAATGACGCCTTAAGTACAAGAATAGAGACCCTTCTTACAGTCGGTGCTTTGAGCAATCTCTGTGAGACCAGTAATAGTATCCGATACACCACTGTAGGTTCAATCTATTCCTTGGACATACACATTGACGATGAAACACAGAAATTACATCGGAATTAAATACAAAAGGAACAATGCCACCTTAAGTACAAGAATAGAGACTCTTCTTACCGTCGGTGCTTTGAGCATTCCCTGTGAGACCAGTATTAGTTTCCGATACACCACTGGAGGTTCAATGAATTCCTTGGACATTCACATTGACGATGAAACACTGAAATTACATCGGAATTACATACAAAAGGCACAATGCCGCCTTAAGTACAAGAATAGAGACTCTTCTTACAGTCGGTGCTTTGATCATTTGCTGTGAGACCAGTAATAGTATCCGATACACCACTGCAGGTTCAATCTATTCCTTGGACATACACATTGACGATGAAAAACACAAATTACATCGGAATTAAATACAAAAGGAACAATGCCGCCTTAAGTACAAGATTAGAGACTCTTCTTACCGTCGGTGCTTTGAGCATTCCATGTGAGACCAGTATTAGTTTCCGATACACCACTGGAAGTTCAATGAATTCCTTGGACATTCACATTGACGTTGAAACACTGAAATTACATCGGAATTATATACAAAAGTCACAATGCCGCTTTAAGTACAAGAATAGAGACTCTGCTTACAGTCTGTGCTTTGAGCATTCCCTGTGAGACCAGTATTAGTTTCTGCTAACCCTCTGCAGGTTCAGTTTATTCCTTGGACCTTCACATTGACGATGAAACACAGAAATGGCATCGGAATTAAATACAAAAGGCACAATGCTGCCTTAAGTACAAGAATAGAGACTCTTCTTACAGTCGGTGCTTTGAGCATTCCCTGTGAGACAAGTATTAGTTTCCGATACACCACAACAGGTTCAATGTATTCCTTGGTCCTTCACATTGACGATGAAACACAGAAATCGCATCGGAATCAAATACAAAAGGCACAATGCCGCCTTAAGTACAAGAATAGAGACTCTTCTTACGGTCGGTGCTTTGAGCATTCCCTGTGAGACCAGTCATAGTATCCGATACACCACTGCAGGTTCAATCTATTCCTTGGACATACACATTGACGATGAAACACAGAAATGGCATTGGAATGAAATACAAAAGGCACAATGCCGCCTTAAGTACAAGAATACAGACTCTTCTTACAGTCTGTGCTTTGAGCATTCCCTGTGAGACCAGTATTAGTTTCCGCTACACCTCTGCAGGTTCAGTTTATTCCTTGGACCTTCACATTGACGATGAAACACAGAAATCGCATCGGAATTAAATACAAAAGGCACATTGCCGTCTTAAGTACAAGAATAGTGACTCTTCTTACAGTCGGTGCTTTGAGCAATCCCTGTGAGACCAGTATTAGTTTCCGCTACAACTCTGCAGGTGCAGTTTATTCCTTGGACCTTCACATTGACGATGAAACATAGAAATGGGATCGGAAGTAAATACAAAAGGCACAATGCTGCCTTAAGTACAAGAATAGAGACTCTTCTCACAGTCGGTGCTTTGAGCATCCCCTGTGAGCCAAGTATTAGTTTCCGATACACCACTGCAGGTTCAATGTATTCCTTGGACCTTCACATTGACGATGAAACAAAGAAATCGCATCGGAATCAAATACAAAAGGCACAATGCCGCCTTAAGTACAAGAATAGTGACTCTTCTTACAGTCGGTGCTTTGAGCATTCCCTGTGAGACCAGTAATAGTATCCGAAACACCACTGCAGGTTCAATATATTCCTTGGACATACACATTGACGATGAAACACAGAAATGGCATCGGAATTAAATACAAAAGGCACAATTCAGCCTTAAGTACAAGAATAGAGTCTCTTCTTACAGTCGGTGCTTTGAGCATTCCCTGTGAGACCAGTATTAGTTTCCGATACACCACTACAGGTTCAATGTATTCCTTGGACCCTCACATTGACGATGAAACACAGAAATCGCATCGGAATCAAATACAAAAGGCACAATGCCGCCTTAAGTACATGAATAGAGACTCTTCTTACAGTCGGTGCTTCGAGCATTCCCTGTGAGACCAGTGATAGCATCCGATACACCACTGCAGGTTCAATCTATTCCTTGGACATACACATTGACGATGAAATACAGAAATGGAATCGGAATTAAATACAAAAGGCACAATGCCGCCTTAAGTACAAGAATAGAGACTCTTCTTACAGTCGGTGCTTTGGGCATTCCCTGTGAGACCAGTATTAGTTTCCGATACACCACGGCAGGTTCAATGTATTATTTGGACCATCACATTGACGATGAATCACAGAAATGGCATCGGAATTAAATAAAAATCGCACAATGCCGCCTTAAGTACAAGAATAGAGAATCTTCTTCCAGTCGGTGCTTTGAGCATTCCCTGTGAGACCAGTAATAGTATCCGATACACCACTGCAGGTTCAATCTATTCCTTGGACATACACATTGACGATGTAACACAGAAATTATATCGGAATTAAATACAAAAGGAACAATGCCGCCTTAAGTACAAGAATAGAGACTCTTCTTACCGTCGGTGCTTTGAGCATTCCCTGTGAGACCAGTATTAGTTTCCGCTACACCTCTGCAGTTTCAGTTTATTCCTTGGACCTTCACATTGACGATGAAACACAATAATGGCATCGGAATTAAATACAAAAGGCACAATGCCGCCATAATTACAAGAATAGAGACTCTTTTTACAGTCTGTGCTTTGAGCATTCCCTGTGCGACCAGTATTAGTTTCCGATACACCACTGCAGGTTCAATGAATTCCTTGGACATTCACATTGACGACGAAACACTGAAATTACATCGGAATTAAATACAAAAGGCACAATGCCGCCTTAAGTACAAGAATAGAGACTCTTCTTACAGTCGGCGCTTTGAGCATTCCCTGTGAGACCAGTAATAGTATCTGATACACCACTGCGGGTCCAATCTATTCCTTGGACATACACATTGACGATGAAACACAGAAATTACATCGGAATTAAATACAAAAGGAACAATGCCACCTTAAGTACAAGAATAGAGACTCTTCTTACCGCCGGTGCTTTTGAGCATTCCCTGTGAGACCAGTATTAGTTTCCGATACACCACTGGAGGTTCAATGAATTCCTTGGACATTCACATTGACGATGAAACACTGAAATTACATCGGAATCAAATACAAAAGGCACAATGCCGCCTTAAGTACAAGAATAGAGACTCTTCACACAGTCGGTGCGTTGAGCATTCCCTGTGAGACCAGTAATAGTATCCGATACACCACTGCAGGTTCAATCTATTCCTTGGACATACACATTGACGATGAAACACAGAAATGGCATCGGAATTAAATACAAAAGGCACAATGCCGCCTTAAGTATAAGAATAGAGACCCTTCTTAAAGTCGGTGCTTTGAGCATTCCCTGTGAGACCAGTACAGGTTTCCGATACACCACTGCAGGTTCAATGTATTCCTTGGACCTTCACATTGACGATGAAACACAGAAATGGCATCGGAATAAAATCCAAAACGCACAATTCCGCCTTAAGTACAAGTATAGAGACTCTTCTTACAGTCGGTGCTTTGAGCATTTCCTGTGAGACCAGTAATAGTATCCGATAAACCACTGCAGGTTCAATCTATTCCTTGGACATACACATTGACGACGAAACACAGAAATACATCGGAATTAAATAGAAAAGGAACAAGGCCGCCTTAAGTACAAGAATAGAGACTCTTCTTACCGTCGGTGCTTTGAGCATTGCCTGTGAGACCATTATTAGTTTCCGATACACCACTGGAGGTTAAATGAATTCCTTGGACATTCTCATTGACGATGAAACACTGAAATTACATCGGATTTAAATACAAAAGGCACAATGCTGCCTTAAGTAGAAGAATAGAGGCTCTTCTTACAGTCTGTGCTTTGAGCATTCCCTGTGAGACCAGTATTAGTTTCCGCTACACCTCTGCAGGTTCAGTTTATTCCTAGGACCTTCACATTGACGATGAAACACAGAAATCGCATCGGAATTAAATACAAAAGGCACAATGCCGCCTTAAGTACAAGAATAGTGCCTCTTCTTACTGTCGGTGCTTTGAGCACTCCCTGTGAGACCAGTATTAGTTTCCGATACACCACTGCAGGTTCAATGTATTCCTTGGACCTTCACATTGACGATGAAACACAGAAATCGCATCGGAATCAAATTCAAAAGGCACATGCCGCCTTAAGTACAAGAATAGAGACTCTTCTTACAGTCGGTGCTTTGAGCATTCCCTGTGAGACCAGTAGTAGTATCCGATACACCACTGCAGGTTCAATCTATTCCTTGGACATACACATTGACGATAAAACACAGAAATGGCATCGGAATTAAATACAAAAGGCACAATGCCGCCTTAAGTACAAGAATAGAGACTCTTCCTACAGTCGGTGCTTTGAGCATTATCTGTGAGACCACTATTAGTTTCCGATACACCACTACAGGTTCAATGTATTCATTGGACCTTCACATTGACGATGAAACACAGAAATCGCATCGGAATCAAATACAAAAGGCACAATGCCGCCTTAAGTACAAGAATAGAGACTCTTCTTACAGTCGGTGCTTTGAGCATTCCCTGTGAGACCAGTAATAGTATCCGATACACCACTGCCGGTTCAATCTATTCCTTGGACATACACATTGACGATGAAACACAGAAATGGCATCGGAATTAAATACAAAATGCACAATGCCGCCTTAAGTACAAGAATAGAGACTCTTCCTAGAGTCGGTGCTTTGAGCATTCCCTGTGAGACCACTATTAGTTTCCCATACACCACTACAGGTTCAATGTATTCCTTGGACCTTCACATTGACGATGAAACACAGAAATCGCATCGGAATCAAATAGAAAAGGCACAATGCCGCCTTAAGTACAAGAATAGAGACTCTTCTTACAGTCGGTGCTTTGAGCATTCCCTGTGAGACCAGTAATAGTATCCGATACACCACTGCAGGTTCAATGTATTCCCTGGACCTTCACATTGACGATGAAACACAGAAATGGCATCGGAATTAAATACAAAAGGCACAATGCCGCCTTAAGTACAAGAATAGGGACTCTTCTTACAGTCGGTGCTTTGAGCATTCCCTCTGACACCAGTATTAGTTTCCGATATACCACTGCAGGTTCAGTGTATTCTTTGGACTTCACATTGACGATGAAACACTGAAATTACATCGGACTTAAATACTAAGGGAACAATGTCGCCTTAAGTACAAGAGTAGAGACTCTTCTTACCGTCGGTGCTTTGAGTATTACCTGTGAGACCAGTATTAGTTTCCGATACACCACTGTAGCTTCAATGTATTCCTTGGACATACACATTGACGATGAAACACTGAAATTACATCGGAATTAAATACAAAGGGCACAATGACGCCTTAACTACAAGAAGAATGAGACTTCTTAGAGTCTGTGCTTTGATCCTTTCCTGTGAGACCAGTATTAGTCTCCGATATACCACTGCAGGTTAAATGTATTCCATGGTCCTTCACATTGACGATGAAACACAGAAATCGCATCGGAATTACATACAAAAGGCACAATGGCGCCCTAAGTACAAAAATGGAGACTCATCTTACAATCGGTACTTCGAGCATTCCCTGAGAGACCAATATTAATTTCCGCTACACCACTGCCGGTTCAATGTATTCCTTGGACCTTCACATTGACGATGAAACACAGAAATCGCAACGGAATTAAACACCAAAGGCACAATGCCTCCTTAAGTACAAGAATAGAGACTCTTCTTACCGTCGGTGCTTAGAGCATTCCCTGTAAGACCAGTATTAGTTTCCGATAAACCACTGGAGGTTCAATGAATTCCTTGGACATACATATTGACGATGATACACTAAAATTACATCGGAATTAAATACAAAAGGCACAATGAGGCCTTATGTACAAGGATAGAGACTCTTCTTACAGTCGGTGCTTTGAGCATTCCCTGTGAGACCAGTATTAGTTTCCGATACACCACTGCAGGTTCAATGTATTCCTTGGACATACATATTGACGATGAAACACTGAAATTACATCGGAATTATATACAAAAGGCACAATGCCGCCATAAGTGCAAGAAGAGTGAGACTTCTTAGAGTCTGTGTTTTGATCCTTTCCTGTGCGACCCGTATTAGTTTTCGATACGCCACTGCAGGTTCAATGTATTCCTTGAACCTTCAAATTGACGATGATACACAGAATTCGCAACGGAATTAAATACAAAAGGCATGATGCCGCCTTAAGTACAAGAATACAGACTCTACTTACAGTCGGTGCTTTGAGCATTCCCTGTGAGACCAGTATTAGTTTCCGATACACCACTGCAGGTTCAATGTATTCCTTGGACCTTCACATTGACGATGAAACACAGAAATCGCATCGGAATCAGATACAAAAGGCACAATGCCGGCTTAAGTACAAGAATAGAGACTCTTCTTACAGTCGGTGCTTTGAGCATTCACTGTGAGACCAGTAATAGTATCCGATACACGATTGCAGGTTCAATCTATTCCTTGGACATACACATTGACAACGAAACACTGAAATTACATGGGAATTAAATACAAAAGGAACAATGCCGCCTTAAGTACAAGAAAAGAGACTCTTCTTACAGTCGGTGCTTTGAGCATTCCCTGTGAGACCAGTATTAGTTTCCGATACACCACTGCAGGTTCAATGTATTCCTTGGACCTTCACATTGACGATGAAACACAGAAATGGCATCAGAATCAAATACAAAAGGCACAATACCGCCTTAAGTACAAGAATAGAGACTCTTCTTACAGTCGGTGTTTTAAGCATTCCCTGTGAGACCAGTAATAGTATCCGATACACCACTGCAGGTTCAATCTATTCCTTGGACATACACATTGACGATGAAACACTGAAATACATCGGAATTAAATACAAAAGAAACAATGCCGCCATAAGTACAAGAATACAGACTCTTCTTATAGTCGGTGCTTTAAGCATTCCATGTGAGACCAGTATTAGTTTTGATACACCACTACAGGTTCAATGTATTCCTTGGACCTTCACATTGACGATGAAACACAGAAATCGCATCGGAATTAAGTCCAAAACGCACAATGCCGCATTAAGTACAAGAATACAGACTCTACTTACAGTCGGTGCATTGAGCATTCCCTGTGAGACCAGTATTAGTTTCCTATACACATTTACAGGTTCAATGTATTCCTTGGACCTTCACATTGACAATGAAACACAGAAATCGCAACGGAATTAAATCCAAAACGCACAATGCCGCCTTAAGTACAAGAATACAGACTCTACTTACAGTCGGTGCTTTGAGCATTCCCTGTGAGACTAGTATTAGTTTCCGATACACCACTACAGGTTCAATGTATTCCTTGGACCTTCACATTGACGATGAAACACAGAAATCACATCGGAATTAAATACCAAAGGCACAATGCCCCCTTATGTACAAGAATAGAGGCTCTTCTTACCGTCGGTGCTTTGAGCATTCCTGTGGGACCAGTATTAGTTTCCGATACACCACTGCAGGTTCAATGTATTCCTTGGACATACACATTGACGATGAAACACTGAAATTACATCGGAATTATATACAAAAGGCACAATGCCGCCATAAGTGCAAGAAGAGTGAGACTTCTAAGAGTCTGTGTTTTGATCCTTTCCTGTGCGACCCGTATTAGTTTTCGATACGCCACTGCAGGTTCAATGTATTCCTTGGACCTTCACATTGACGATGATACACAGAATTCGCAACGGAACTAAATACAAAAGGCACAATGCCACCTTAAGTACAAGAATAGAGACTCTTCTTATAGTCGGTGTTTTGAGGTTTCCCTGTGAGACTAGTATTAGTTTCCGATACACCTCTGCAGGTTCAATGTATTTCTTGGACCTTCACATTGACGATTAAACACAGAAATCGCATCGGAATTAAATACAAAAGGCACAATGCCGCCTTAAGTAGAAGAATAGAGACTCTTCTTACTGTCGGTGCTTTGAGCATTCCCTGTGGGACCAGTATTAGTTTCCGAAACATCACTGCAGGTTCAGTGTATTCCTTGGACTGTCACATTGACGATGAAACACAGTAATGGCATCGGAATTAAATACAAAAGGCACAATGCCGCCTTAAGTACAAGAATAGAGACTCTTCTTACAGTCTGTGCTTTGAGCATTCCCTGTGCGACCAGTATTAGTTTCCGATACACCACTGGAGGTTCAATGAATTCCTAGGACATTCACATTGACGATGAAACACTGAAATTACATCGGAATTAAATACAAAAGGCACAATGCCGCCTTAAGTACAAGAATAGAGACTCTTCTTACAGTCGGCGCTTTGAGGATTCCCTGTGAGACCAGTAATAGTATCCGATACACCACTGCAGGTCCAATCTATTCCTTGACATACACATTGACGATGAAACACAGAAATTACATCGGAATTAAATACAAAAGGAACAATGCCGCCTTAAGTACAAGAATAGAGACTCTTCTTACAGTCGGTGCTTTGAGCATTCCCTGTGAGGCCAGTATTAGTTTCCGACACACCACTGGAGTTTCAATGAATTCCTTGGACATTCACATTGACGACGAAACACTGAAATAACATCGGAATGAAATAAGAAAGGCACAATACCGCCTTAAGTACAAGAATAGAGACTCTTCTTACAGTCGGTGATTTCAGCATTCCCTGTGAGACCAGTAATAGTATCCGATACACCACTGCAGGTTCAATCTATTCCTTGGACATACACATTGACGATGATACACAGAAATTACATCGGAATTAAATACAAAAGGAACAATGCCGCCTTAAGTACAAGAACAGAGACTCTTCTTACCGTCGGTGCTTTGAGCATTCCCTGTGAGACCAGTATTAGTTTCCGCTACACCTCTGCAGGTTCAGTTTATTCCTAGGACCTTCACATTGACAATGAAACACAGAAATCGCATCGGAATTAAATACAAAAGGCACAATGCCGTCTTAAGTACAAGAATAGTGACTCTTCTTACAGTCGGTGCTTTGAGCATTCCCTGTGAGACCAGTAATAGTATCCGATAAACCACTGCTGGTTCAATCTATTCCTTGACATTGACGATGAAACACAGAAATTACATCGGAATTAAATACAAAAGGATAAATGCCGCCTTAAGTACAAGAATAGAGACTCTTCTTACAGTCTGTGCATTGAGCATTCCCTGTGAGACCAGTATTAGTTTCCGCTACACCTCTGCAGGTTCAGTTTATTCCTTGGACCTTCACATTGCCGGTGAAACGCAGAAATGGCATCGGAATTAAATATTAAAGGCACAATGCAGCCTTAAGTACAAGAATAGAGACTCTTCTTACAGTCGGTGCTTTGAGAATTCCCTGCGAGACCAGTATTAGTTTCCGATACACCACTGCAAGTTCAATGTATTCCTTGGACCTTCACATTGACGATGAAACACAGAAATCGCATCGGAATCTAATTGAAAAGGCACAATGCCGCCTTAAGTACAAGAATAGAGACTCTTCTTACAGTCGGTGCTTTGAGCATTCCCTGTGAGACCAGTAATAGTATCCGATACACCACTGCAGGTTCAATCTATTCCTTGGACATACACATTGACGATAAAACACAGAAATGGCATCGGAATAAAATTCAAAAGGCTCAATGCCGCCTTAAGGACAAGAATAGAGACTGTTCTTACAGTCGGTGCTTTGAGCATTCCCTGTGAGACCAGTATTAGTTTCCGCTACACCTCTGCAGGTTCAGTTTATTCCTAGGACCTTCACATTGACGATGAAACACAGAAATCGCATCGGAATTAAATACAAAAGGCACAATGCCGCCTTAAGTACAAGAATAGTGCCTCTTCTTACTGTCGGTGCTTTGAGCATTCCCTGTGAGACCAGTAATAGCATCCGATACACCACTGCAGGCTCAATCTATTCCTTGGACATACACATTGACGATGAAACACAGAAATTAGATCGGAATTAAATTCAAAAGGAACAATGCCGCCTTAAGTACAAGAATGGAGACTTTTCCTACAGTCTGTGCTTTGAGCATTCCCTATGAGACCAGTATTAGTTTCCGCAACACCTCTGCAGGTTCAGTTTATTCCTTGGACCTTCACATTGCCGACGAAACACAGAAATGGCATCGGAATTAAATACGAAAGGCACAATACAGCCTTAAGTACAAGAATAGAGACTCTTCTTGCAGTCGGTGCTTTGAGCATTCCCTGTGAGACCAGTATTAGTTTCCGATACACCACTGCAGGTTCAATGTATTCCTTGGACCTTCACATTGACGATGAAACACAGAAATCGCATCGGAATCAAATTCAAAAGGCACATGCCGCCTTAAGTACAAGAATAGAGACTCTTCGTACAGTCGGTGCTTTGAGCATTCCCTGTGAGACCAGTAATAGTATCCGATACACCACTGCAGGTTCAATCTATTCCTTGGACATACACATTGACGATAAAACACAGAAATGGCATCGGAATTAAATACAAAAGGCACAATGCCGCCTTAAGTACAAGAATAGAGACTCTTCCTACAGTCGGTGCTTTGAGCATTATCTGTGAGACCACTATTAGTTTCCGATACACCACTACAGGTTCAATGTATTCCTTGGACCTTCATATTGACGATGAAACACAGAAATCGCATCGGAATCAAATACAAAAGGCACAATGCCGCCTTAAGTACAAGAATAGAGACTCTTCTTACAGTCGGTGCTTTGAGCATTCCCTGTGAGACCAGTAATAGTATCCGATACACCACTGCCGGTTCAATCTATTCCTTGGACATACACATTGACGATGAAACACAGAAATGGCATCGGAATTAAATACAAAATGCACAATGCCGCCTTAAGTACAAGAATAGAGACTCTTCCTACAGTCGGTGCTTTGAGCATTCCCTGTGAGACCACTATTAGTTTCCGATACACCACTACAGGTTCAATGTATTCCTTGGACCTTCACATTGACGATGAAACACAGAAATCGCATCGGAATCAAATAGAAAAGGCACAATGCCGCCTTAAGTACAAGAATAGAGACTCTTCTTGCAGTCGGTGCTTTGAGCATTCCCTGTGAGACCAGTAATAGTATCCGATACACCACTGCAGGTTCAATGTATTCCCTGGACCTTCACATTGACGATGAAACACAGAAATGGCATCGGAATTAAATACAAAACGCACAATGCCGCCTTAAGTACAAGAATAGGGACTCTTCTTACAGTCGGTGCTTTGAGCATTCCCTCTGACACCAGTATTAGTTTCCGATACACCACTGCAGGTTCAGTGTATTCTTGGAACTTCACATTGACGATGAAACACTGAAATTAAATCGGACTTAAATACTAAGGGAACAATGTCGCCTTAAGTACAAGAGTAGAGACTCTTCTTACCGTCGGTGCTTTGAGTATTACCTGTGAGACCAGTATTAGTTTCCGATACACCACTGTAGCTTCAATGTATTCCTTGGACATACACATTGACGATGAAACACTGAAATTACATCGGAATTAAATACAAAGGGCACAATGACGCCTTAACTACAAGAAGAATGAGACTTCTTAGAGTCTGTGCTTTGATCCTTTCCTGTGAGACCAGTATTAGTCTCCGATATACCACTGCAGGTTAAATGTATTCCATGGTCCTTCACATTGACGATGAAACACAGAAATCGCATCGGAATTACATACAAAAGGCACAATGGCGCCCTAAGTACAAAAATGGAGACTCATCCTACAATCGGTACTTCGAGCATTCCCTGAGAGACCAATATTAATTTCCGCTACACCACTGCCGGTTCAATGTATTCCTTGGACCTTCACATTGACGATGAAACACAGAAATCGCAACGGAATTAAACACCAAAGGCACAATGCCTCCTTAAGTACAAGAATAGAGACTCTTCTTACCGTCGGTGCTTAGAGCATTCCCTGTAAGACCAGTATTAGTTTCCGATAAACCACTGGAGGTTCAATGAATTCCTTGGACATACATATTGACGATGATACACTAAAATTACATCGGAATTAAATACAAAAGGCACAATGAGGCCTTATGTACAAGGATAGAGACTCTTCTTACAGTCGGTGCTTTGAGCATTCCCTGTGAGACCAGTATTAGTTTCCGATACACCACTGCAGGTTCAATGTATTCCTTGGACATACATATTGACGATGAAACACTGAAATTACATCGGAATTATATACAAAAGGCACAATGCCGCCATAAGTGCAAGAAGAGTGAGACTTCTTAGAGTCTGTGTTTTGATCCTTTCCTGTGCAACCCGTATTAGTTTTCGATACGCCACTGCAGGTTCAATGTATTCCTTGAACCTTCAAATTGACGATGATACACAGAATTCGCAACGGAATTAAATACAAAAGGCATGATGCCGCCTTAAGTACAAGAATACAGACTCTACTTACAGTCGGTGCTTTGAGCATTCCCTGTGAGACCAGTATTAGTTTCCGATACACCACTGCAGGTTCAATGTATTCCTTGGACCTTCACATTGACGATGAAACACAGAAATCGCATCGGAATCAGATACAAAAGGCACAATGCCGCCTTAAGTACAAGAATAGAGACTCTTCTTACAGTCGGTGCTTTGAGCATTCACTGTGAGACCAGTAATAGTATCCGATACACGATTGCAGGTTCAATCTATTCCTTGGACATACACATTGACAACGAAACACTGAAATTACATGGGAATTAAATACAAAAGGAACAATGCCGCCTTAAGTACAAGAAAAGAGACTCTTCTTACAGTCGGTGCTTTGAGCATTCCCTGTGAGACCAGTATTAGTTTCCGATACACCACTGCAGGTTCAATGTATTCCATGGACCTTCACATTGACGATGAAACACAGAAATGGCATCAGAATCAAATACAAAAGGCACAATACCGCCTTAAGTACAAGAATAGAGACTCTTCTTACAGTCGGTGTTTTGAGCATTCCCTGTGAGACCAGTAATAGTATCCGATACACCACTGCAGGTTCAATCTATTCCTTGGACATACACATTGACGATGAAACACTGAAATATATCGGAATTAAATACAAAAGAAACAATGCCGCCATAAGTACAAGAATACAGACTCTTCTTATAGTCGGTGCTTTAAGCATTCCATGTGAGACCAGTATTAGTTTTGATACACCACTACAGGTTCAATGTATTCCTAGGACCTTCACATTGACGATGAAACACAGAAATCGCATCGGAATTAAGTCCAAAACGCACAATGCCGCATTAAGTACAAGAATACAGACTCTACTTACTGTCGGTGCATTGAGCATTCCCTGTGAGACCAGTATTAGTTTCCTATACACATTTACAGGTTCAATGTATTCCTTGGACCTTCACATTGACAATGAAACACAGAAATCGCAACGGAATTAAATCCAAAACGCACAATGCCGCCTTAAGTACAAGAATACAGACTCTACTTACAGTCGGTGCTTTGAGCATTCCCTGTGAGACCAGTATTAGTTTCCGATACACCACTACAGGTTCAATGTATTCCTTGGACCTTCACATTGACGATGAAACACAGAAATCACATCGGAATTAAATACCAAAGGCACAATGCCCCCTTATGTACAAGAATAGAGGCTCTTCTTACCGTCGGTGCTTTGAGCATTCCTGTGAGACCAGTATTAGTTTCCGATACACCACTGCAGGTTCAATGTATTCCTTGGACATACACATTGACGATGAAAGACTGAAATTACATCGGAATTATATACAAAAGGCACAATGCCGCCATAAGTGCAAGAAGAGTGAGACTTCTAAGAGTCTGTGTTTTGATCCTTTCCTGTGCGACCCGTATTAGTTTTCGATACGCCACTGCAGGTTCAATGTATTCCTTGGACCTTCACATTGACGATGATACACAGAATTCGCAACGGAACTAAATACAAAAGGCACAATGCCACCTTAAGTACAAGAATAGAGACTCTTCTTATAGTCGGTGCTTTGAGGTTTCCCTGTGAGACTAGTATTAGTTTCCGATACACCTCTGCAGGTTCAATGTATTTCTTGGACCTTCACATTGACGATTAAACACAGAAATCGCATCGGAATTAAATACAAAAGGCACAATGCCGCCTTAAGTAGAAGAATAGAGACTCTTCTTACTGTCGGTGCTTTGAGCATTCCCTGTGGGACTAGTATTAGTTTCCGAAACATCACTGCAGGTTCAGTGTATTCCTTGGACTGTCACATTGACGATGAAACACAGTAATGGCATCGGAATTAAATACAAAAGGCACAATGCCGCCTTAAGTACAAGAATAGAGACTCTTCTTACAGTCTGTGCTTTGAGCATTCCCTGTGCGACCAGTATTAGTTTCCGATACACCACTGGAGGTTCAATGAATTCCTAGGACATTCACATTGACGATGAAACACTGAAATTACATCGGAATTAAATACAAAAGGCACAATGCCGCCTTAAGTACAAGAATAGAGACTCTTCTTACAGTCGGCGATTTGAGCATTCCCTGTGAGACCAGTAATAGTATCCGATACACCACTGCAGATCCAATCTATTCCTTGGACATACACAATGACGATGAAACACAGAAATTACATCGGAATTAAATACAAAAGGAACAATGCCGCCTTAAGTACAAGAATAGAGACTCTTCTTACAGTCGGTGCTTTGAGCATTCCCTGTGAGGCCAGTATTAGTTTCCGACACACCACTGGAGTTTCAATGTATTCCTTGGACATTCACATTGACGACGAAACACTGAAATAACATCGGAATGAAATAAAAAAGGCACAATACCGCCTTAAGTACAAGAATAGAGACTCTTCTTACAGTCGGTGATTTCAGCATTCCCTGTGAGACCAGTAATAGTATCCGATACACCACTGCAGGTTCAATCTATTCCTTGGACATACACATTGACGATGAAACACAGAAATTACATCGGAATTAAATACAAAAGGAACAATGCCGCCTTAAGTACAAGAACAGAGACTCTTCTTACCGTCGGTGCTTTGAGCATTCCCTGTGAGACCAGTATTAGTTTCCGCTACACCTCTGCAGGTTCAGTTTATTCCTAGGACCTTCACATTGACAATGAAACACAGAAATCGCATCGGAATTAAATACAAAAGGCACAATGCCGCCTTAAGTACAAGAATAGTGACTCTTCTTACAGTCGGTGCTTTGAGCATTCCCTGTGAGACCAGTAATAGTATCCGATAAACCACTGCTGGTTCAATCTATTGCTTGACATTGACGATGAAACACAGAAATTACATCGGAATTAAATACAAAAGGATAAATGCCGCCTTAAGTACAAGAATAGAGACTCTTCTTACAGTCTGTGCATTGAGCATTCCCTGTGAGACCAGTATTAGTTTCCGCTACACCTCTGCAGGTTCAGTTTATTCCTTGGACCTTCACATTGCCGATGAAACGCAGAAATGGCATCGGAATTAAATATTAAAGGCACAATGCAGCCTTAAGTACAAGAATAGAGACTCTTCTTACAGTCGGTGCTTTGAGAATTCCCTGCGAGACCAGTATTAGTTTCCGATACACCACTGCAAGTTCAATGTATTCCTTGGACCTTCACATTGACGATGAAACACAGAAATCGCATCGGAATCAAATTGAAAAGGCACAATGCCGCCTTAAGTACAAGAATAGAGACTCTTCTTACAGTCGGTGCTTTGAGCATTCCCTGTGAGACCAGTAATAGTATCCGATACACCACTGCAGGTTCAATCTATTCCTTGGACATACACATTGACGATAAAACACACAAATGGCATCGGAATAAAATTCAAAAGGCTCAATGCCGCCTTAAGTACAAGAATAGAGACTGTTCTTACAGTCGGTGCTTTGAGCATTCCCTGTGAGACCAGTATTAGTTTCCGCTACACCTCTGCAGGTTCAGTTTATTCCTTGGACCTTCACATTGACGATGAAACACAGAAATGGCATCGGAATTAAATTCAAAAGGCACAATGTCGCCTTAAGTACAAGAATAGAGACTCTTCTTACAGTCGGTGCTTAGAGCATTCCCTGTGAGACCAGTATTAGTTTCCGATACACCACTGCAGGTTCAATGTATTCCTTGGACCTTCACATTGACGATGAAACACAGAAATCACATCGGAATTAAATCCAAAACGCACAATACCGCCTAAAGTACAAGAATACAGACTTTACTTACAGTCGGTGCTTTGAGCATTCCCTGTGAGACCAGTATTAGTTTCCGATACACCACTGCAGGTTCAATGAATTCCTTGGACCTTCACATTGACGATGAAACACAGAAATCGCATCGGAATCAAATACAAAAGGCACAATGCCGCCTTAAGTACAAGAATAGAGACTCTTCTTACAGTCGGTGCTTTGAGCATTCCCCGTGAGACCAGTAATAGTATCCGATACAGCACTGCAGGTTCAAATTATTCCTTGGACATACACATTGACGATGAAACACTGAAATTACATCGGACTTAAATACAAAAGGAAGAATGTCGCCTTAAGTACAAGAGTACAGACTCTTCTTACCGTCGGTGCTTTGAGCATTCCCTGTGAGACCAGTATTAGTTTCCGATACACCACTGTAGGTTCAATGTATTCCTTGGACATACACATTGACGATGAAACACTGAAATTACATCGGAATTAAATACAAAGGGCACAATGACGCTTTAATTACAAGAAGAATGAGACTTCTTAGAGTCTGTGCTTTGATCCTTTCCTGTGAGACCAGTATTAGTATCCGATATACCACTGCAGGTTAAATGTATTCCATGACGATGAAACACAGAAATCGCATCGGAATTAAACACCAAAGGCACAATGCCTCCTTAAGTAATAGAATAGAGACTCTTCTTACAGTCGGTGCTTTGAGCATTCCCTGTGAGACCAGTATTAGTTTCCGATACACCACTGCAAGTTCAATATATTCCTTGGACCTTCACATTGACGATGAAACACAGAAATCGCATCGGAATCAAATTGAAAAGGCACAATGCCGCCATAAGTACAAGAATAGAGACTCTTCTTACAGTCGGTGCTTTGAGCATTCCCTGTGAGACCAGTATTAGTTTCCGCTACACCTCTGCAGGTTCAGTTTATTCCTTGGACCTTCACATTGACGATGAAACACAGAAATGGCAGCGGAATTAAATTCAAAAGGCACAATGTCGCCTTAAGTACAAGAATAGAGACTCTTCTTACAGTCGGTGCTTTGAGCATTCCCTGTGAGACCAGTATTAGTTTCCGATACACCACTGCAGGTTCAATGTATTCCTTGGACCTTCACATTGACGATGAAACACAGAAATCGCATGGGAATTAAATCCAAAACGCACAATGCCGCCTTAAGTACAAGAATACAGACTCTACTTACAGTCGGGGCTTTGAGCATTCCCTGTGAGACCAGTATTAGTTTCCGATACACCACTGCAGGTTCAATGTATTCCTTGGACCTTCACATTGACGATGAAACACAGAAATCGCATCGGAATCAAATACAAAAGGCACAATGCTGCCTTAAGTACAAGAATAGAGACTCTTCTTACAGTCGATGCTTTGAGCATTCCCTGTGAGAGCAGTATTAGTTTCCGATACACCACTGCAGGTTCAGTGTATTCCTTGGACCTTCACATTGACGATGAAACACAGAAATCACATCGGAATGAAATACAAAAGGCACAATGCCGCCTTAAGTACAAGAATAGAGACTGTTCTTACAGTCGGTGCTTTGGGCATTACCTGTGAGACCAGTAATAGTATCCGATACACCACTCCAGGTTCTATCTATTCCTTGGACATACACATTGACGATGAAACACTGAAATTACATCGGAATTATATACAAAAGGCACAATGCCGCCATAAGTGCAAGAAGAGTGAGACTTCAGAGAGTCTGTGTTTTGATCCTTTCCTGTGCGCCCCGTATTAGTTTTCGATACGCCACTGCAGGTTCAATGTATTCCTTGGACCTTCAAATTGACGATGATACACAGAATTCGCAACGGAATTAAATACAAAAGTCACAATGCCACCTTAAGTACAGGAATAGAGACTCTTCTTATAGTCGGTGCTTTGAGGTTTCCCTGTGAGACCAGTATTAGTTTCTGATACACCTCTGCAGGTTCAATGTATTCCTTGGACCTTCACATTGACGATTAAACACAGAAATCGCATCGGAATTAAATATAAAAGGCACAATGCCGCCTTAAGTAGAAGAATAGAGACTCTTCTTACTGTATGTGCTTTGAGCATTCCCTGTGGGACCAGTATTAGTTTCCGAAACATCACTGCAGGTTCAGTGTAATCCTTGGACTTTCACATAGACGAAGAAACACAGAAATGGCATCGGAATTAAATACAAAGGTCGCAAAGCCACCTTAAGTACAAGAATAAACACTCGGTGCTTTGAGCATTCCCTGTGTGACCAGTATTAGTTTCCGATACACCACTGCAGGTTCAATGTATTCCTTGGTCATACACATTGACGAAGAAACACTGAAATTACATCGGAATTAAATACAAAAGGCACAATGCCACCATAAGTGCAAGAAGAGTGAGACTTCTTAGAGACTGTGTTTTGATATTTTCCAGTGCGACCCGTACTAGTTTCCGATACGCCACTGCAGGATAAATGTATTCCTTGACCCTTCACATTGACGATTAAACACAGAAATCGCATCGGAATTAAATACAAAAGGCACAACGCCGCCTTAAGTACAAGAATAGAGTCTCTTCTTACGGTCGGTGTTTGAGCATTCCCTGTAAGACCAGTATTAGTTTCCGATACGCCACTGGAGGTTCAATGTATTCCTTGGACATTCACATTGACGATGAAACACTGAAATTACGTCGGAATTAAATACAAAAGGCACAATGCCGCCATAAGTGCAAGAAGAGAGAGACTTCTTAGAGTCTGTGTTTTGATCCTCTCCTGTGCGACCCGTATTAGTTTCCGATACGCCACTGCAGGTTCAATGCATTCCTTGGACCTTCACATTGACGTTGAAACACAGAAATCACATCGGAATTAAATACAAAAGGCACAATGCCGCCCTAAGTACAAAAATATAGTCTCTTCTCACAGTCGGTGCTTCGAGTATTCCCTGTGAGACCAGTATTAGTTTCCGATTCACCACTGGAGGTTCAATGTATTCCTTGGACATTCACATTGACGATGAAACACTGACATTACATCGGAATTAAATACAAAAGGCACAATGATGCCTTAAGTATAAGAATAGAGACTCTTCTAACAGTCGGTGCTTTGAGCATTCCCAGTAAGACCAGTATTAGTTTCCGATACACCACAGCAGGTACAATGTATTCCTTCGACCTTCACATTGACGATGAAACACAGAAATTGCATCGGAATTAAATACAAAAGCCACAATGCCGCCTTAAGTACATGAATAGAGACTCTTCTTACTGTCGGTGCTTTGAGCATTCCCTGTGAGACCAGTATTAGTTTCCGATACACCACTGCAGGTTCAATGTATTCCTTGGACCTTCACATTGACGATGAAACACAGAAATCACATCGGAATTAAATACCAATGGCACAATGCCGCCTTACGTACAAGAATAGAGGCTCTTCTTACCGTCGGTGCTTTGAGCATTCCCTGTGAGACAAGTATTAGTTTCCGATACACCACTGCAGGTTCAATGTATTCCTTGGACATACACATTGACGATGAAACACTGAAATTACATCGGAATTATATACAAAATGCACAATGCCGCCATAAGTGCAAGAAGAGTGAGACTTTTTAGAGTCTGTGATTTGATCCTTTCCTGTGCGACCAGTATTAGTTTTCGATACGCCACTGCATGTTCAATGTATTCCTTGGACCTTCAAATTGACGATGATACACAGAATTCGCAACAGAATTAAATACAAAAGGCACAATGCCACCTTAAGTACCAGAATAGAGACTCTTCTTATAGTCGGTGGTTTGAGGTTTCCCTGTGAGACCAGTATTAGTTTCCGATACACCTCTGCAGGTTCAATGTATTCCTTGGACCTTCACATTGACGATTAAACACGGAAATCGCATCGGAATTAAATACAAAAGGCACAATGCCGCCTTAAGTAGAAGAATAGAGACTCTTCTTACTGTCGGTGCTTTGAGCATTATCAGTGGGACCAGTATTAGTTTCCGAAACATCACTGCAGGTTCAGCGTATTCCTTGGACTTTCATATTGACGATGAAACACAGAAATGGCATTGGAATTAAATACAAAGGTCACAATGCCGCCTTAAGTACAAGAATAAACACTCGGTGCTTTGCGCATTCCCTGTGTGGCCAGTATTAGTTTCCGATACACCACTGCAGGTTCAATGTATTCCTTGGACATACACATTGACGAAGAAACACTGAAATTACATCGGAATTAAATACAAAAGGCACAATGCCACCATAAGTGCAAGAAGAGTGAGACATCTTAGAGACTGTGTTTTGATATTTTCCTGTGCGACCCGTACTAGTTTCCGATACGCCACTGCAGGATCAATGTATTCCTTTGTCCTTCACATTGACAATTAAACACAGAAATCGCATCGGAATTAATTACAAAAGGCACAATGCCGCCCTAAGTACAAGATTATAGTATCTTCTCACAGTCGGTGCTTCGAGTATTCCCTGTGAGACCAGTATTAGTTTCCGATACACCACTGCAGGGTCAATGTATTCCTTGGACATTCACATTGACTATGAAACACTAAAATTACATCGGAATTAAATACAAAAGGCACAATGCCGCCATAAGTGCAAGAAGAGTGAGATTTCTTACAGTCTGTGATTTGACCCTTTCCTGTGCGACCCGTATTAGTTTCCGATACGCCACTGCAGGTTCTATGTATTCCTTGGACCATCACATTGACGATTAAACACAGAAATCGCATCGGAATTAAATACAAAAGGCACAATGCCGCCTTAAGTACAAGAATAGAGACTCTTCTTACTGTCGGTGCTTTGAGCATTCCCTGTGAGACCAGTATTAGTTTCCGATATACCACTGCAGGTTCAATGTATTCCTTGGACATACACATTGACGATGAAACACTGGACCTACATCGGAATTAAATACAAAAGGCAAATTGCCGCCATAAGTGCAAGAAGAGTGAGACTTCTTAGAGTCTGTGTTTTGATCCTTTCCTTTGCGACCCGTATTAGTTTTCGATACGCCACTGCAGCTTCAATGTATTCCTTGGACCTTCAAATTGACGATGAAACACAGAAATCGCATCGGAATTAAATACAAAAGGCACAATACCTCCTTAAATTCAAGAATAGAGACTCTTCTTACAGTCGGTGCTTTGAGCATTCCCTGTGAGAGCAGTATTAGTTTTCAATACGCCACTGCAAGTTCAATGTATTGCTTGAACCTTCAAATTGACGATGATACACAGAATTCGCAACGGAATTAAATACAAAAGGCACAATGCCGCCTTAAGTACAAGAATACAGACTCTACTTTCAGTCGGTGCTTTGAGCATTCCCTGTGAGACAAGTATTAGTTTCCGATACACCACTGCAGGTTCAATGTATACCTTGGACCTTCACATTGACGACGAAACACAGAAATCGCATCGGAATCAAATACAAAAGGCACAATGCCGCCTTAAGTACAAGAATAGAGACTCTTCTTACAGTCGGTGCTTTGAGTATTCCCTGTGAGACCAGTAATAGTATCCGATACACCATTGCAGGTTCAATCTATTCCTTGGACATACACATTGACGACGAAACACTGAAATTACATCGGAATTAAATACAAAAGGGACAATGCCGCCTTAAGTACAAGAAAAGAGACTCTTCTTACAGTCAGTGCTTTGAGCATTCCCTGTGAGACCAGTATTAATTTCCGATACACCACTGCAGGTTCAATGTATACCTTGGACCTTCACATTGACGATGAAACACAGAAATCGAATCGGAATTAAATACAAAAGGCACAATGCCGCCTTAAGTACAAGAATAGAGACTATTCTTACAGTCGGTGCTTTGAGCATTCCCTGTGAGACCAGTAATAGTATCCGATACACCACTGCAGGTTCAATCTATCCCTTGGACATACACATTGACGATAAAACACAGAAATGGCATCGGAATTAAATACTAAAGGCACCATGCCGCCTTAAGTACAAGAATAGAGACTCTTCTTACAGTCGGTGCTTTGAGCATTCCCTGTGAGACCAGTATTAGTTTCCGCTACACCTCTGCAGGTTCAGTTTATTCCTTGGACCTTCACATTGACGATGAAACACAGAAATGGCAGCGGAATTAAATTCAAATAGCACAATGTCGCCTTAAGTACAAGAATAGAGACTCTTCTTACAGTCGGTGCTTTGAGCATTCCCTGTGAGACCAGTATTAGTTTCCGATACACCACTGCAGGTTCAATGTATTCCTTGGACCTTCACATTGACGATGAAACACAGAAATCGCATGGGAATTAAATCCAAAACGCACAATGCCGCCTTGAGTACAAGAATACAGACTCTACTTACAGTCGGTGCTTTGAGCATTCCCTGTGAGACCAGTATTAGTTTCCGATACACCACTGCAGGTTCAATGTATTCCTTGAACCTACACATTGACGATGAAACACAGAAATCGCATCGGAATCAAATACAAAAGGCACAATGCTGCCTTAAGTACAAGAATGGAGACTCTTCTTACAGTCGGTGCTTTGAGCATTCCCTGTGAGACCAGTATTAGTTTCCGATACACCACTGCAGGTTCAATGTATTCCTTGAACCTTCACATTGACGATGAAACACAGAAATCGCATCGGAATCAAATACAAAAGGCACAATGCTGCCTTAAGTACAAGAATGGAGACTCTTCTTACAGTCGGTGCTTTGAGCATTCCCTGTGAGACCAGTATTAGTTTCCGATACACCACTGCAGGTTCAGTGTATTCCTTGGACCTTCACATTGACGAAGAAACACTGAAATTACATCGGAATTAAATACAAAAGGCACAATGCCACCATAAGTGCAAGAAGAGTGAGACTTCTTAGAGACTGTGTTTTGATATTTTCCTGTGCGACCCGTACTAGTTTCCGATACGCCACTGCAGGATAAATGTATTCCTTCACCCTTCACATTGACGATTAAACACAGAAATCGCATCGGAATTAAATACAAAAGGCACAACGCCGCCTTAAGTACAAGAATAGAGTCTCTTCTTACGGTCGGTGTTTGTGCATTCCCTGTAAGACCAGTATTAGTTTCCGATACGCCACTGGAGGTTCAATGTATTCCTTGGACATTCACATTGACGATGAAACACTGAAATTACGTCGGAATTAAATACAAAAGGCACAATGCCGCCATAAGTGCAAGAAGAGAGAGACTTCTTAGAGTCTGTGTTTTGATCCTCTCCTGTGCGACCCGTATTAGTTTCCGATACGCCACTGCAGATTCAATGCATTCCTTGGACCTTCACATTGACGTTGAAACACAGAAATCACATCGGAATTAAATACAAAAGGCACAATTTCACCATAAGTGCAAGAAGAGTGAGACATCTTAGAGACTGTGTTTTGATATTTTCCTGTGCGACCCGTACTAGTTTCCGATACGCCACTGCAGGATCAATGTATTCCTTTGTCCTTCACATTGACGATTAAACACAGAAATCGCATCGGAATTAAATACAAAAGGCACAATGCCGCCCTAAGTACAAGAATATAGTTTCTTCTCACAGTCGGTGCTTCGAGTATTCCCTGTGAGACCAGTATTAGTTTCCGATACACCACTGCAGGATCAATGTATTCCGTGGACATTCACATTGACTATGAAACACTAAAATTACATCGGAATTAAATACAAAGGGCACAATGCCGCCATAAGTGCAAGAAGAGTGAGATTTCTTACAGTCTGTGATTTGACCCCTTCCTGTGCGACCCGTATTAGTTTCCGATACGCCACTGCAGGTTCTATGTATTCCTTGGACCATCACATTGACGATTAAACACAGAAATCGCATCGGAATTAAATACAAAAGGCACAATGCCTCCTTAAGTACAAGAATAGAGACTCTTCTTACTGTCGGTGCTTTGAGCATTCCCTGTGAGACCAGTATTAGTTTCCGATACACCACTGCAGGTTCAATGTATTCCTTGGGCATACACATTGACGATGAAACACTGGACCTACATCGGAATTAAATACAAAAGGCAAATTGCCGCCATAAGTGCAAGAAGAGTGAGACTTCTTAGAGTCTGTGTTTTGATCCTTTCCTGTGCGACCCGTATTAGTTTTCGATACGCCACTGCAGGTTCAATTTATTCCTTGGACCTTCAAATTGACGATGATACACAGAATTCGCAACGGAATTGAATACAAAAGGCACAATGCCACCTTAAGTACAAGAATAGAGACTCTTCTTATAGTCGGTGCTTTGAGGTTTCCCTGTGAGACCAGTATTAGTTTCCGATACACCTCTGCAGGATCAATGTATTCCTTGGACCTTCACATTGACGATTAAACACAGAAATCGCATCGGAATTAAATACAAAAGGAACAATGTCGCCTTAAGTAGAAGAATAGAGACTCTTCTTACTGTCGGTGCCTTTGAGCATTCCCTGTGGGACCAGTATTAGTTTCCGGAACATCACTGCAGGTTCAGTGTATTCCTTGGACATTCACATTGACGATGAAACACAGAAATGGCATCGGAAATAAATACAAAGTTCACAATGCCGTTTTAAGTACAAGAATAAACACTCGGTGCTTTGAGCAATCCCTGTGTGACCAGTATTAGTTTTCGATACACCACTGCAGGTTCAATGCATTCCTAGGACCTTCAAATTGACGATGAAACACAGAAATCGCATCGGAATTAAATACAAAAGGCACAATACCTCCTTAAATTCAAGAATAGAGACTCTTCTTACAGTCGGTGCTTTGAGCATTCCCTGTGAGAGCTGTACTAGTTTTCGATACGCCACTGCAGGTTCAATGTATTCCTTGAACATTCAAATTGACGATGATACACAGAATTCGTAACGGAATTAAATACAAAAGGCACAATGCCGCCTTAAGTACAAGAATACAGACTCTACTTACAGTCGGTGCTTTGAGCATTCCCTGTGAGACAAGTATTAGTTTCCGATACACCACTGCAGGTTCAATGTATTCCTTGGACCTTCACATTGACGATGAAACACAGAAATCGCATCGGAATCAAATATAAAAGGCACAATGCCGCCTTAAGTACAAGAATAGAGACTCTTCTTACAGTCGGTGCTTTGAGTATTCCCTGTGAGACCAGTAATAGTATCCGATACACCATTGCAGGTTCAATCTATTCCTTGGACATACACATTGACGACGAAACACTGAAATTACATCGGAATTAAATACAAACGGAACAATGCCGCCTTAAGTACAAGAAAAGAGACTCTTCTTACAGTCAGTGCTTTGAGCATTCCCTGTGAGACCAGTATTAGTTTCCGATACACCACTGCAGGTTCAATGTATCCCTTGGACCTTCACATTGACGATGAAACACAGAAATCGCATCGGAATTAAATACAAAAGGCAAAATGCCGCCTTAAGTACAAGAATAGAGACTATTCTTACAGTCGGTGCTTTGAGCATTCCCTGTGAGACCAGTAATAGTATCCGATACACCACTGCAGGTTCAATCTATTCCTTGGACATACACATTGACGATGAAACACTGAAATACATCGGAATTAAATACAAATGAAACAATGCCGCCTTAAGTACAAGAATACAGACTCTTCTTACAGTCGGTGCTTTAAGCATTCCATGTGAGACCAGTATTAGTTTTCGATACACCACTACAGGTTCAATGTATTCCTTGGACCTTGACATTGACGATGTAACACAGAAATCGCATCGGAATTAAATCCAAAACGCACAATGCCACCTTAAGTACAAGAATACAGACTATACTTACAGTCGGTGCATTGAGCATTCCCTGTGAGACCAGTATTAGATTCCTATACACCACAACAGGTTCAATGTATTCCTTGGACCTTCACATTGACAATTAGACACAGAAATCGCAACGGAATTAAATCCAAAACGCACAATGCCGCCTTAACTACAAGATTACAGACTCTACTTACAGTCGGTGCTTTGAGCATTCCCTGTGAGACCAGTATTTGTTTCCGATACACAACTGCAGGTTCAATGTATTCCTTGGACCTTCACATTGACGATGAAACACAGAAATCACATCGGAATGAAATACTAAAGGCACAATGCCGCCTTATGTACAAGAATAGAGGCTCTTCTTACCGTCGGTGCTTTGAGCATTCCCTGTGAGACCAGTATTAGATTCCGATACACCACTGCCGGTTCAATGTATTCCTTGTACATACACATTGACGATGAAACACTGAAATTACATCGGAATTATATACAAAAGGCACAATGCCGCCATAAGTGCAAGAAGAGTGAGACTTCTTAGAGTCTGTGTTTTGATCCTTTCCTGTGCGACCCGTATTAGTTTTCGATACGCCACTGCAGGTTCAATTTATTCCTTGGACCTTCAAATTGACGATGATACACAGAATTCGCAACGGAATTAAATACAAAAGGCACAATGCCACCTTAAGTACAAGAATAGAGACTCTTCTTATAGTCGGTGCTTTGAGGTTTCCCTGTGAGACCAGTATTAGTTTCCGATACACCTCTGCAGGATCAATGTATTCCTTGGACCTTCACATTGACGATTAAACACAGAAATCGCATCGGAATTAAATACAAAAGGAACAATGTCGCCTTAAGTAGAAGAATAGAGACTCTTCTTACTGTCGGTGCTTTGAGCATTCCCTGTGGGACCAGTATTAGTTTCCGGAACATCACTGCAGGTTCAGTGTATTCCTTGGACATTCACATTGACGATGAAACACAGAAATGGCATCGGAATTGAATACAAAGGTCACAATGCCGTTTTAAGTACAAGAATAAACACTCGGTGCTTTGAGCAATCCCTGTGTGACCAGTATTAGTTTCCGATACACCACTGCAGGTTCAATGCATTCCTAGGACCTTCACATTGACGATGAAACACAGAAATCGCATCGGAATTACATACAAAAGGCACAATGCCGAACTAAGTACAAGAATATAGTCTCTTCTCACAGTCGGTGCTTCGAGTATTCCCTGTGAGACCAGTATTAGTTTCCGATACACCACTGCAGGTTCAATGTATTCCTTGGACATACACATTGACTATGAAACACTAAAATTACATCGGAATTAAATACAAATGGCACAATGCCGTCATAGGTGCAAGAAGAGTGAGATTGCTTAGAGTCTGTGATTTGACCCTTTCCTGTGCGACCCGTTTTAATTTCCGATACGCCACTGCAGGTTCTATGTATTGCTTGGACCATCACATTGACGATTAAACACAGAAATCGTATCGGAATTAAATACAAAAGGCACAATGCCGCCTTAAGTACAAGAATAGACACTCTTCTTACAGTCGGTGCTTTGAGCATTCCCTGTGAGACCAGTATTAGTTTCCGATTCACCACTGGAGGTTCAATGTATTCCTTGGACATTCACATTGACGATGAAACACTGAAATTACATCGGAATTAAATAAAAAAGGCACAATGATGCCATAAGTATAAGAATAGAGACTCTTCTAACAGTCGGTGCTTTGAGCATACCCAGGAAGACCAGTATTAGTTTCCGATACACCACAGCAGGTTCTATGTATTCCTTCGACCTTCACATTGACGATGAAACACAGAAATTGCATCGGAATTAAATACAAAAGCCACAATGCCGCCTTAAGTACAAGAATAGAGACTCTTCTTACTGTCGGTGCTTTGAGCATTCCCTGTGAGACCAGTATTAGTTTCCTATACACCACTGCAGGTTCAATGTATTCCTTAGACATACACATTGACGATGAAACACTGGACCTACATCGGAATTAAATACAAAAGGGAAAATGCCGCCATAAGTGCAAGTAGAGTGAGACTTCTTAGAGTCTGTGTTTTGATCCTTTCCTGTGCGACCCGTATCAGATTTCGATACGCCACTGCAGCTTCAATGTATACCTTGGACCTTCAAATTGGCGCTGAAACACAGAAATCGCATCGGAATTAAATACAAAAGACACAATACCGCCTTAAATTCAAGAATAGAGACTCTTCTTGCAGTCGGTGCTTTGAGCATTCCCTGTGAGAGCAGTATTAGTTTCCGATACACCACTGCAGGTTCAATGTACTCCTTGGACCTTCACATTGACGATTAAACACAGAAATCACATCGGAATTAAATAGAAAAGGCACAATGCCGCCTTAAGTACAAAAATAGAGACTCTTCTTACCGTCGGTGTTTTGAGCATTCCCTGCGAGACCAGTATTAGTTTCCGATACACCACTGTAGGTTCTGTGTATTCCTTGGACCTTCACATTGACGATGAAACACAGAAATGGCATCGGAATTAAATACAAAAGGCACAATGCCGCATTAAGTACAGGAATAGACACTTTTCTTACAGTCAGTGCTTTGAGCATTCCCTGTGAGACCAGTATTAGTTTCCGATACACCACTGCAGGTTCAATGTATTCCTTGGACCTTCACATTGACGATGAAACACAGAAATCGCATCGGAATAAAATTCAAAAGGAACAATGCCGCCTTAAGTACAAGAATAGAGACTCTTCTTACAGTCGGTGCTTTGAGCAATCCCTGTGAGACCAGTATTAGTTTCCGATACACCACTGCAGGTTCAATGTATTCCTTGGACATACACATTGACGATGAAACACTGAAATTACATCGGAATTAAATACAAAAGGCACAATGCCGCCATAAGTGCAAGAACAGTGAGACTTCTTAGTGTCGGTGTTTGATCCTTTCCTTTGCGACCCGTATTAGTTTTCGATACGCTACTGCAGGTTAAATGTATTCCTTGGACTTTCAAATTGACGATGAAACACAGAAATCGCATCGGAATTAAATACAAAAGCACAATGCCACCTTAAGTACAAGAACCGAGACTCTTCTTTCAGTCGGTGCTTTGAGCATTCCCTGTGAGACCAGTATAAGTTTCCGATACACCGCTGCAGGTTCAATGTATTCCTTGGACCTTCACATTGACGATTAAACACAGAAATCACATCGGAATGAAATACAAAAAGAACAATGCCGCCTTAAGTACAAGAATAGAGACTCTTCTTACAGTCGGAGCTTTGAGCATTCCCTGTGAGACCAGTATTAGTTTCCGCTACACCACTGCTGGTTCAATATATTCGTTGGACCTTCACATTGACGATAAAGCACAGAAATCGCATCGGAATTAAATACAAAAGGAACAATGCCGCCTTAAGTACAAGAATAGAGACTCTTCTTACGGTCGGTGCTTTGAGCATTCCGTGTGAGACCAGTATTAGTTTCCGATATACCACTGGAGGTTCAATGTATTCCTTGGACATTCACATTGACGATGAAACACTGAAATTACATCGGAATTAAATACAAAAGGCACAATGATGCCTTAAGTACAAGAATAGAGACTCTTCTAACAGTCGGTGTATTCAGCATTCCCTGTAAGACCAGTATTAGTTTCCGATACACCACTGCAGGTTCAATGTATTCCTTCGACATACACATTGACGATGAAACACTGAAATTACATCGGAATTAAATACAAAAGGCACAATGCCGCCATAAGTGCAAGAAGAGTGAGACTTCTTAAAGTCTGTGTTTTGATCCTTACCTGTGCGACTCGTATTAGTTTCCGATACGCCACTGCAGGTTCAATGTATTCCTTGGACCTTCACATTGTCGATGAAATACAGGAATCGCATCGGAATAAAATACAAAAGGCACAATTCCGCCTTAAGTACAAGAATAGAGACTCTTCTTACAGTCGGTGCTTTGAGCATTCCCTGTGAGAGCAGTATTAGTTTTCGATACGCCACTGCAAGTTCAATGTATTGCTTGAACCTTCAAATTGACGATGATACACAGAATTCGCAACGGAATTAAATACAAAAGGCACAATGCCGCCTTAAGTACAAGAATACAGACTCTACTTTCAGTCGGTGCTTTGAGCATTCCCTGTGAGACAAGTATTAGTTTCCGATACACCACTGCAGGTTCAATGTATTCCTTGGACCTTCACATTGACGATGAAACACAGAAATCCCATCGGAATCAAATACAAAAGGCACAATGCCGCCTTAAGTACAAGAATAGAGACTCTTCTTACAGTCGGTGCTTTGAGTATTCCCAGTGAGACCAGTAATAGTATCCGATACACCATTGCAGGTTCAATCTATTCCTCGGACATACACATTGACGACGAAACACTGAAATTACATCGGAATTAAATACAAAAGGAACAATGCCGCCTTAAGTACAAGAAAAGAGACTCTTCTTACAGTCAGTGCTTTGAGCATTCCCTGTGAGACCAGTATTAATTTCCGATACACCACTGCAGGTTCAATGTATCCCTTGGACCTTCACATTGACGATGAAACACAGAATTCGCATCGGAATTAAATACAAAAGGCACAATGCCGCCTTAAGTACAAGAATAGAGACTATTCTTACAGTCGGTGCTTTGAGCATTCCCTGTGAGACCAGTAATAGTATCCGATACACCACTGCAGGTTCAATCTATCCCTTGGACATACACATTGACGATAAAACACAGAAATGGCATCGGAATTAAATACAAAAGGCACAATGCCGCCTTAAGTACAAGAATAGAGACTCTTCTTACAGTCGGTGCTTTGAGCATTCCCTGTGAGACCAGTATTAGTTTCCGCTACACCTCTGCAGGTTCAGTTTATTCCTTGGACCTTCACATTGACGATGAAACACAGAAATGGCAGCGGAATTAAATTCAAAAGGCACAATGTCGCCTTAAGTACAAGAATAGAGACTCTTCTTACAGTCGGTGCTTTGAGCATTCCCTGTGAGACCAGTATTAGTTTCCGATACACCACTGCAGGTTCAATGTATTCCTTGGACCTTCACATTGACGATGAAACACAGAAATCGCATGGGAATTAAATCCAAAACGCACAATGCCGCCTTAAGTACAAGAATACAGACTCTACTTACAGTCGGTGCTTTGAGCATTCCCTGTGAGACCAGTATTAGTTTCCGATACACCACTGCAGGTTCAATGTATTCCTTGGACCTTCACATTGACGATGAAACACAGAAATCGCATCGGAATCAAATACAAAAGGCACAATGCTGCCTTAAGTACAAGAATAGAGACTCTTCTTACAGTCGGTGCTTTGAGCATTCCCTGTGAGACCAGTATTAGTTTCCGATACACCACTGCAGGTTCAGTGTATTTCTTGGACCTTCACAATGACGATGAAACACAGACATCACATCAGAATCAAATACAAAAGGCAAAATGCCGCCTTAAGTACAAGAATAGGGACTATTCTTACAGTCGGTGCTTTGGGCATTCCCTGTGGGACCAGTATTAGTTTCCGAAACATCACTGGAGGTTCAGTGTATTCCTTGGACTTTCACATAGACGAAGAAACACAGAAATGGCATCGGAATTAAATACAAAGGTCGCAATGCCACCTTAGGTACAAGAATAAACACTCGGTGCTTTGAGCATTCCCTGTGTGACCAGTATTAGTTTCCGATACACCACTGCAGGTTCAATGTATTCCTTGGACATACACATTGACGAAGAAACACTGAAATTACATCGGAATTAAGTACAAAACACACAATGCCATCATAAGTGCAAGAAGAGTGAGACTTCTTAGAGACTGTGTTTTGATATTTTCCTGTGCGACCCGTACTAGTTTCCGATACGCCACTGCAGGATCAATGTATTCCTTTGTCCTTCACATTGACGATGAAACACAGAAATCGCATCGGAATTAAATACAAAAGGAACAATGTCGCCTTAAGTAGAAGAATGGAGACTCTTCTTACTGTCGGTGCTTTGAGCATTCCCTGTGGGACCAGTATTAGTTTCCGGAACATCACTGCAGGTTCAGTGTATTCCTTGGACATTCACATTGACGATGAAACACAGAAATGACATCGGAATTAAATACAAAGGTCACAATGCCGTTTTAAGTACAAGAATAAACACTCGGTGCTTTGAGCAATCCCTGTGTGACCAGTATTAGTTTTCGATACACCACTGCAGGTTCAATGCATTCCTAGGACCTTCAAATTGACGATGAAACACAGAAATCGCATCGGAATTAAATATAAAAGGCACAATACCTCCTTAAATTCAAGAATAGAGACTCTTCTTACAGTCGGTGCTTTGAGCATTCCCTGTGAGAGCAGTATTAGTTTTCGATACGCCACTGCAGGTTCAACGTATTCCTTGAACCTTCAAATTGACGATGATACACAGAATTCGTAACGGAATTAAATACAAAAGGCACAATGCCGCCTTAAGTACAAGAATACAGACTCTACTTACAGTCGGTGCTTTGAGCATTCCCTGTGAGACAAGTATTAGTTTCCGATACACCACTGCAGGTTCATTGTATTCCTTGGACCTTCACATTGACGATGAAACACAGAAATCGCATCGGAATTAAATACAAAAGGCACAATGCCGCCTTAAGTACAAGAATAGAGACGATTCTTACAGTCGGTGCTTTGAGCATTCCCTGTGAGACCAGTAATAGTATCCGATACACCACTGCAGGTTCAATCTATTCCTTGGACATACACATTGACGATGAAACACTGAAATACATCGGAATTAAATACCAATGAAACAATGCCGCCTTAAGTACAAGAATACAGACTCTTCTTACAGTCGGTGCTTTAAGCATTCCATGTGAGACCAGTATTAGTTCTCGATACACCACTACAGGTTCAATGTATTCCTTGGACCTTGACATTGACGATGTAACACAGAAATCGCATCGGAAATAAATCCAAAACGCACAATGCCACCTTACGTACAAGAATACAGACTATACTTACAGTCGGTGCATTGAGCTTTCCCTGTGAGACCAGTATTAGATTCCTATACACCACTACAGGTTCAATGTATTCCTTGGACCTTCACATTGACAATGAAACACAGAAATCGCAACGGAATTAAATCCAAAACGCACAATGCCGCCTTATCTACAAGATTACAGACTCTACTTACAGTCGGTGCTTTGAGCATTCCCTGTGAGACCAGTATTAGTTTCCGATACACCACTGCAGGTTCAGTGTATTCCTTGGACCTTCACATTGACGATGAAACACAGAAATCACATCGGAATGAAATACTAAAGGCACAATGCCGCCTTATGTACAAGAATAGAGGCTCTTCTTACAGTCAGTGCTTTGAGCATTCCCTGTGAGACCAGTATTAATTTCCGATACACCACTGCAGGTTCAATGTGTCCCTTGGACCTTCACATTGACGATGAAACACAGAAATCGCATCGGAATTAAATACAAAAGGCACAATGCCGCCTTAAGTACAAGAATAGAGACTATTCTTACAGTCGGTGCTTTGAGCATTCCCTGTGAGACCAGTAATAGTATCCGATACACCACTGCAGGTTCAATCTATCCCTTGGACATACACATTGACGATAAAACACAGAAATGGCATCGGAATTAAATACAAAAGGCACAATGCCGCCTTAAGTACAAGAATAGAGACTCTTCTTACAGTCGGTGCTTTGAGCATTCCCTGTGAGACCAGTATTAGTTTCCGCTACACCTCTGCAGGTTCAGTTTATTCCTTGGACCTTCACATTGACGATGAAACACAGAAATGGCAGCGGAATTAAATTCAAAAGGCACAATGTCGCCTTAAGTACAAGAATAGAGACTCTTCTTACAGTCGGTGCTTTGAGCATTCCCTGTGAGACCAGTATTAGTTTCAAATACACCACTGCAGGTTCAATGTATTCCTTGGACCTTCACATTGACGATGAAACACAGAAATCGCATGGGAATTAAATCCAAAACGCACAATGCCGCCTTAAGTACAAGAATACAGACTCTACTTACAGTCGGTGCTTTGAGCATTCCCTGTGAGACCAGTATTAGTTTCCGATACACCACTGCAGGTTCAATGTATTCCTTGGACCTTCACATTGACGATGAAACACAGAAATCGCATCGGAATCAAATACAAAAGGCACAATGCTGCCTTAAGTACAAGAATAGAGACTCTTCTTACAGTCGGTGCTTTGAGCATTCCCTGTGAGACCAGTATTAGTTTCCGATACACCACTGCAGGTTCAGTGTATTTCTTGGACCTTCACATTGACGATGAAACACAGACATCACATCGGAATCAAATACAAAAGGCACAATGCCGCCTTAAGTACAAGAATAGAGACTATTCTTACAGTCGGTGCTTTGGGCATTCCCTGTGGGACCAGTATTAGTTTCCGAAACATCACTGGAGGTTCAGTGTATTCCTTGGACTTTCACATAGACGAAGAAACACAGAAATGGCATCGGAATTAAATACAAAGGTCGCAATGCCACCTTAAGTACAAGAATAAACACTCGGTGCTTTGAGCATTCCCTGTGTGACCAGTATTAGTTTCCGATACACCACTGCAGGTTCAATGTATTCCTTGGACATACACATTGACGAAGAAACACTGAAATTACATCGGAATTAAGTACAAAAGGCACAATGCCATCATAAGTGCAAGAAGAGTGAGACTTCTTAGAGACTGTGTTTTGATATTTTCCTGTGCGACCCGTACTAGTTTCCGATACGCCACTGCAGGATAAATGTATTCCTTCACCCTTCACATTGACGATTAAACACAGAAATCGCATCGGAATTAAATACAAAAGGCACAACGCCGCCTTAAGTACAAGAATAGAGTCTCTTCTTACGGTCGGTGTTTGAGCATTCCCTGTAAGACCAGTATTAGTTTCCGATACGCCACTGGAGGTTCAATGTATTCCTTGGACATTCACATTGACGATGAAACACTGAAATTACGTCGGAATTAAGTACAAAAGGCACAATGCCACCATAAGTGCAAGAAGAGTGAGACTTCTTAGAGTCTGTGTTTTGATCCTCTCCTGTGCGACCCGTATTAGTTTTCGATACGCCACTGCAGGATCAATGTATTCCTTTGTCCTTCACATTGACGATGAAACACAGAAATCGCATCGGAATTAAATACAAAAGGAACAATGTCGCCTTAAGTAGAAGAATAGAGACTCTTCTTACTGTCGGTGCTTTGAGCATTCCCTGTGGGACCAGTATTAGTTTCCGGAACATCACTGCAGGTTCAGTGTATTCCTTGGACATTCACATTGACGATGAAACACAGAAATGGCATCGGAATTAAATACAAAGGTCACAATGCCGTTTTAAGTACAAGAATAAACACTCGGTGCTTTGAGCAATCCCTGTGTGACCAGTATTAGTTTTCGATACACCACTGCAGGTTCAATGCATTCCTAGGACCTTCAAATTGACGATGAAACACAGAAATCGCATCGGAATTAAATACAAAAGGCACAATACCTCCTTAAATTCAAGAATAGAGACTCTTCTTACAGTCGGTGCTTTGAGCATTCCCTGTGAGAGCAGTATTAGTTTTCGATACGCCACTGCAGGTTCAATGTATTCCTTGAACCGTCAAATTGACGATGATACACAGAATTCGTAACGGAATTAAATACAAAAGGCACAATGCCGCCTTAAGTACAAGAATACAGACTCTACTTACAGTCGGTGCTTTGAGCATTCCCTGTGAGACAAGTATTAGTTTCCGATACACCACTGCAGGTTCAATGTATTCCTAGGACCTTCACATTGACGATGAAACACAGAAATCGCATCGGAATCAAATACAAAAGGCACAATGCCGCCTTAAGTACAAGAATAGAGACTCTTCTTACAGTCGGTGCTTTGAGTATTCCCTGTGAGACCAGTATTAGTTTTCGATACACCACTACAGGTTCAATGTATTCCTTGGACCTTGACATTGACGATGTAACACAGAAATCGCATCGGAATTAAATACAAAAGGCACAATGCCGCCTTAAGTACAAGAATAGAGACGATTCTTACAGTCGGTGCTTTGAGCATTCCCTGTGAGACCAGTAATAGTATCCGATACACCACTGCAGGTTCAATCTATTCCTTGGACATACACATTGACGATGAAACACTGAAATACATCGGAATTAAATACAAATGAAACAATGCCGCCTTAAGTACAAGAATACAGACTCTTCTTACAGTCGGTGCCTTAAGCATTCCATGTGAGACCAGTATTAGTTTTCGATACACCACTACAGGTTCAATGTATTCCTTGGACCTTGACATTGACGATGTAACACAGAAATCGCATCGGAATTAAATCCAAAACGCACAATACCACCTTACGTACAAGAATACAGACTATACTTACAGTCGGTGCATAGAGCATTCCCTGTGAGACCAGTATTAGATTCCGATACACCACTACAGGTTCAATGTATTCCTTGGACCTTCACATTGACAATGAAACACAGAAATCGCAACGGAATTAAATCCAAAACGCACAATGCCGCCTTAACTACAAGATTACAGACTCTACTTACAGTCGGTGCTTTGAGCATTCCCTGTGAGACCAGTATTAGTTTCCGATACACCACTGCAGGTTCAGTGTATTCCTTGGACCTTCACATTGACGATGAAACACAGAAATCACATCGGAATGAAATACTAAAGGCACAATGCCGCCTTATGTACAAGAATAGAGGCTCTTCTTACCGTCGGTGCTTTGAGCATTCCCTGTGAGACCAGTATTAGATTCCGATACACCACTGCAGGTTCAATGTATTCCTTGGACATACACATTGACGATGAAACACTGAAATTACATCGGAATTATATACAAAAGGCACAATGCCGCCATAAGTGCAAGAAGAGTGAGACTTCTTAGAGGCTGTGTTTTGATCCTTTCCTGTGCGACCCGTGTTAGGTTTCGATACGCCACTGCAGGTTCAATTTATTCCTTGGACCTTCAAATTGACGATGATACACAGAATTCGCAACGGAATTAAATACAAAAGGCACAATGCCACCGTAAGTACAAGAATAGAGAATCCTCTTATAGTCGGTGCTTTGAGGTTTCCCTGTGAGACCAGTATTAGTTTCCGATACACCTCTGCAGGATCAATGTATTCCTTGGACCTTCACATTGACGATGATACACAGAAATCGCATCGGAATTAAATACAAAAGGAACAATGTCGCCTTAAGTAGAAGAATAGAGACTCTTCTTACTGTCGGTGCTTTGAGCATTCCCTGTGGGACCAGTATTAGTTTCCGGAACATCACTGCAGGTTCAGTGTATCCCTTGGACATTCACATTGACGATGAAACACAGAAATGGCATCGGAATTAAATACAAAGGTCACAATGCCGTTTTAAGTACAAGAATAAACACTCGGTGCTTTGAGCAATCCCTGTGTGACCAGTATTAGTTTCCGATACACCACTGCAGGTTCAATGCATTCCTAGGACCTTCACATTGGCGATGAAACACAGAAATCGCATCGGAATTACATACAAAAGGCACAATGCCGAACTAAGTACAAGAATATAGTCTCTTCTCACAGTCGGTGCTTCGAGTATTCCCTGTGAGACCAGTATTAGTTTCCGATACACCACTGCAGGTTCAATGTATTCCTTGGACATACACATTGACTATGAAACACTAAAATTACATCGGAATTAAATACAAATGGCACAATGCCGTCATAAGTGCAAGAAGAGTGAGATTGCTTAGAGTCTGTGATTTGACCCTTTCCTGTGCGACCCGTATTAATTTCCGATACGCCACTGCAGGTTCTATGTATTGCTTGGACCATCACATTGACGATTAAACACAGAAATCGCATCGGAATTAAATACAAAAGGCACAATGCCGCCTTAAGTACAAGAATAGACACTCTTCTTACAGTCGGTGCTTTGAGCATTCCCTGTGAAACCAGTATTAGTTTCCGATTCACCACTGGAGGTTCAATGTATTCCTTGGACATTCACATTGACGATGAAACACTGAAATTACATCGGAATTAAATAAAAAAGGCACAATGATGCCATAAGTATAAGAATAGAGACTCTTCTAACAGTCGGTGCTTTGAGCATACCCAGGAAGACCAGTATTAGTTTCCGATACACCACAGCAGGTTCTATGTATTCCTTCGACCTTCACATTGACGATGAAACACAGAAATTGCATCGGAATTAAATACAAAAGCCACAATGCCGCCTTAAGTACAAGAATAGAGACTCTTCTTACTGTCGGTGCTTTGAGCATTCCCTGTGAGACCAGTATTAGTTTCCTATACACCACTGCAGGTTCAATGTATTCCTTAGACATACACATTGACGATGAAACACTGGACCTACATCGGAATTAAATACAAAAGGCAAAATGCCGCCATAAGTGCAAGAAGAGTGGGACTTCTTAGGGTCTGTGTTTTGATCCTTTCCTGTGCGACCCGTATCAGATTTCGATACGCCACTGCAGCTTCAATGTATACCTTGGACCTTCAAATTGGCGCTGAAACACAGAAATCGCATCGGAATTAAATACAAAAGACACAATACCGCCTTAAATTCAAGAATAGAGACTCTTCTTGCAGTCGGTGCTTTGAGCATTCCCTGTGAGAGCAGTATTAGTTTCCGATACACCACTGCAGGTTCAATGTACTATTTGGACCTTCACATTGACGATTAAACACAGAAATCACATCGGAATTAAATAGAAAAGGCACAATGCCGCCTTAAGTACAAAAATAGAGACTCTTCTTACAGTCGGTGCTTTGAGCATTCCCTGCGAGACCAGTATTAGTTTCCGATACACCACTGCAGGTTCTGTGTATTCCTTGGACCTTCACATTGACGATGAAACGCAGAAATGGCATCGGAATTAAATACAAAAGGCACAATGCCGCATTAAGTACAGGAATAGACACTCTTCTTACAGTCAGTGCTTTGAGCATTCCCTGTGAGACCAGTATTAGTTTCCGATACACCACTGCAGGTTCAATGTATTCCTTGGACCTTCACATTGACGATGAAACACAGAAATCGCATCGAAATAAAATTCAAAAGGAACAATGCCGCCTTAAGTACAAGAATAGAGACTCTTCTTACAGTCGGTGATTTGAGCAATCCCTGTGAGACCAGTATTAGTTTCCGATACACCACTGCAGGTTCAATGTATTCCTTGGACATACACATTGACGATGAAACACTGAAATTACATCGGAATTAAATACAAAAGGCACAATGCCGCCATAAGTGCAAGAACAGTGAGACTTCTTAGTGTCGGTGTTTGATCCTTTCCTTTGCGACCCGTATTAGTTTTCGATACGCTACTGCAGGTTAAATGTATTCCTTGGACTTTCAAATTGACGATGAAACACAGAAATCGCATCGGAATTAAATACAAAAGGCACAATGCCACCTTAAGTACAAGAACCGAGACTCTTCTTTCAGTCGGTGCTTTGAGCATTCCCTGTGAGACCAGTATAAGTTTCCGATACACCGCTGCAGGTTCAATGTATTCTTTGGACCTTCACATTGACGATTAAACACAGAAATCACATCGGAATGAAATACAAAAAGAACAATGCCGCCTTAAGTACAAGAATAGAGACTCTTCTTACAGTCGGTGCTTTGAGCATTCCCTGTGAGACCAGTATTAGTTTCCGCTACACCACTGCTGGTTCAATATATTCGTTGGACCTTCACATTGACGATGAAGCACAGAAATCGCATCGGAATTAAATACAAAAGGAACAATGCCGCCTTAAGTACAAGAATAGAGACTCTTCTTACGGTCGGTGCTTTGAGCATTCCGTGTGAGACCAGTATTAGTTTCCGATATACCACTGGAGGTTCAATGTATTCCTTGGACATTCACATTGACGATGAAACACTGAAATTACATCGGAATTAAATACAAAAGGCACAATGATGCCTTAAGTACAAGAATAGAGACTCTTCTAACAGTCGGTGTATTCAGCATTCCCTGTAAGACCAGTATTAGTTTCCGATACACCACTGCAGGTTCAATGTATTCCTTCGACATACACATTGACGATGAAACACTGAAATTACATCGGAATTAAATACAAAAGGCACAATGCCGCCATAAGTGCAAGAAGAGTGAGACTTCTTAAAGTCTGTGTTTTGATCCTTACCTGTGCGACTCGTATTAGTTTCCGATACGCCACTGCAGGTTCAATGTATTCCTTGGACCTTCACATTGTCGATGAAATACAGGAATCGCATCGGAATTAAATACAAAAGGCACAATTCCGCCTTAAGTACAAGAATAGAGACTCTTCTTACTGTCGGTGTTTTGAGCATTCCCTGTGAGACCAATATTAGTATCCGATACAATACTGCAGGATAATTGTATTCCTTGGACATACACATTGACGATGAAAAACTGAAATTACATCGGAATTAAACACATAGGGCACAATGACACCTTAAGTACAAGAACAGAGACTCTTCTTTCAGTCGGAGCTTTGAGCATTCCCTGTGAGACCAGTATTAGTTTCCGATACACCACTGCAGGGTCAATGTATTCCTTGGACCATCACATCGACGATTAAACACAGAAATCACATCGGTATTAAATACAAAAAGAACAATGCCGCCTTAAGTACAAGAATAGAGACTCTTCTTACAGTCGGTGCTTTGAGCATTCCCTGTGAGACCAGTATTAGTTTCCGATACACCACTGCAGGTTCTGTGTATTCCTTGGACCTTCACATTGACGATGAAACACAGAAATGGCATCGGAATTAAATACAAAAGGCACAATGCCGCATTAAGTACAGGAATAGACACTCTTCTTACAGTCAGTGCTTTGAGCGTTCCCTGTGAGACCAGTATTAGTTTCCGATACGCCACTGGAGGTTCAATGTATTCCTTGGACCTTCACATTGACGATGACACACAGAAATTGCATCGCAATTATATACAAAAGCCACAATGCCGCCTTTAGTAGAAGAATAGAGACTCATCTTACAATCGGTGCTTTGAGCATTCCCTGCGAGACCAGTATTAGTTTCCGATACACCACTGCAGGTTCAATGCATTCCTTGGACATACCCATTGACGATGAAACACTGAAATTACACCGGAATTAAATACAAAAGGCACAATGCCGCCATAAGTGCAAGTACAGTGAGACTTCTTAGAGTCTGTGTTTTGATCCTTTCCTGTGCGACCCGTATTAGTTTTCGATACGCCACTGCAGGTTAAATGTATTCCTTGGACCTTCAAATTGACGATGAAACACAGAAATCGCATCGGAAATAAATACAAAAGACACAATGCCGCCTTAGGTACATGAACAGATGCTCTTCTTTCAGTCGGTGCTTTGAGCGTTCCCTGTGAGACCAGTATTAGTTTCCGATACACCACTGCAGGTTCAATGTATTCCTTGGACCTTCACATTAAACGATTACACACAGAAATCACATCGGAATTAAATCCAAAAAGAACAATGCCGCCTTAAGTACAAGAATAGACACTCTTCATACAGACGTTGTTTGAGCATTCCCTGTGAGACTAGTATTAGTTTCCGATACACCACTGCAGGTTCAATGTATTCCTTGGACCTTCACATTGACGATGAAACACAGAAATCGCATTGGAATTAAATACAAAAGGCACAATGCCGCTTTAAGTACAAGAATAGAGACAATTCTTACAGTCTGTGCTTTGAGCGTTCCCTGTGAGACCAGTATTAGTTTCCGATACGCCACTGCAGGTTCAATGTATTCCTTGGACCTTCACATTGACGATGAAACACAGGAATCGCATCGGAATTAAATACAAAATGCACAATTCCGCCTTAAGTACAAGAATAGAGACTCTTCTTACTGTCGGTGTTTTGAGCATTCCCAGTGAGACCAATATTAGTATCCGATACAATACTGCAGGTTAATTGTATTCCTTGGACATACACATTGACGATGAAACACTGAAATTACATCGGAATTAAATACAAAAGGAACGATATCGCCTTAAGTACAAGAATAGAGACTCTTCTTACTGTCGGTGTTTTGAGCATTCCCTGTGAGACCAGTATTATTTCCGATACAATACTGCAGGTTCAATGTATTCCTTGGACATGCACCTTGACGATGAAAAACTGAAATTACATCGAAATTAAATACATAGGGCACAATGACACCTTAAGTACAAGAACAGAGACTCTTCTTTCAGTCGGAGCTTTGAGCATTCCCTGTGAGACCAGTATTAGTTTCCGATACACCACTGCAGGTTCAATGTATTCCTTGGACCATCACATCGACGATTAAACACAGAAATCACATCGGTATTAAATACAAAAAGAACAATGCCGCCTTAAGTTCAAGAATAGAGACACTTCTTACAGTCGGTGCTTTGAGCATTCCCTGTGAGACCAGTATTAGTTTCCGATACACCACTGCAGGTTCAGTGTATTCCTTGGACCTTCACATTGACGATGAAACACAGAAATGGCATCGGAATTAAATACAAAAGGCACAATGCCGCATTAAGTACAGGAATAGACACTCTTCTTACAGTCAGTGCTTTGAGCATTCCCTGTGAGACCAGTATTAGTTTCCGATACACCACTGCAGATTCAATGTATTCCTTGGACATACACATTGACGATGAAACACTGAAATTAAATCGGAATTAAATACAAAAGGAAAAATGCCGCCTTAAGTACAAGAGTAGAGACTCTTCTTACTGTCGGTGCTTTGAGCATTCCCTGTGAGACCAGTATTAGTTTCCGATACACCACTGCAAGTTCAATGTATTCCTTGGAAATACACATTGACGATGAAACACTGAAATTACGTAGGAATTAAATACAAAGGGCACAATGACGCCTTAAGTACATGCAGAGTGAGACTTCTTAGAGTCTGTGCTTTGATCCTTTCCTGTGCGACCCGTATTAGTTTTCGATACGGCACTGCAGGTTAAATGTATTCCTTGGACTTTCAAATTGACGATGAAACACAGAAATCGCATCGGAATTAAATACAAAAGGCACAATGCCACCTTAAGTACAAGAACAGAGACTCTTCTTTCAGTCGGTGCTTTGAGCATTCCCTGTGAGACCAGTATTAGTTTCCGATACACCACTGCAGGTTCATTGAATTCGTTGGGCCTTCACATTGACGATGAAACACAGAAATGGCAACGGAATTAAATACAAAAGACACAATGCCGCCTTAAGTACAAGAATAGAGACTCTTCTTAGAGTCGGTACTTTGAGCATTCCCTGTGAGACCAATATTAGTATCCGATACACCACTGCAGATTCAATGTATTCCCTGGACCTTCACATTGACGATTAAAGACAGAAATCACATCGGAATTAAATACAAGAAGAACAATGCCGCCTTAAGTACAAGAATAGGGACTCTTCTTACAGACGGTGTTTGAGCATTCCCTGTGAGACTAGTATTAGTTTCCGATACACCACTGCAGGTTCAATGTATTCCTTGGACCTTCACATTGACGATGAAACACAGAAATCGTATCGGAATTAAATACAAGAGGCACAATGCCGCCTTAAGTACAAGAATACACACTCTACTTACAGTCGGTGTTTTGAGCATTCCCTGTGAGACCAGTATTAGTTTCCGATACACCACTGCCGGGAATTAAATACATAAGACACAATGCCGCTTTAAGTACAAGAATAGAGACTATTCTTACAGTCTGTGCTTTGAGCGTTCCCTGTGAGACCAGTATTAGTATCCGATACACCACTGCAGATTCAATGTATACTTTGGACATACACATTGACGATGAATCACTGCAATTACATCGGAATTAAATACAAAAGGAACAATGCCACCTTAAGTAGAAGAATAGAGACTCCTCTTACTGTCGGTGCTTTGAGCATTCCCTGTGAGACCAGTATTAGATTCCGATACACCACTGCATGTTCAATGTATTCCTTGGACTTTCACATTGTCGATGAAACACAGAAATCGCATTGGAATTAAATACAAAAGGCTCAATGCCGCCTTAAGTACAAGAATAGAGACTCTTCTTACAGTTGTGCTTTGAGCATTCCCTATGAGACCACTATTAGTATCCGCTTCACCACTGCAAATTCAATGTATTCCTTGGACCTACACATTGACGATTAAACACAGAAATCACTTCGGAATTAAATTCAAGAAGAACAATGCCGCCTTAAGTACAAGAATAGGGATTCTTCTTACAGACGGTTTTTGAGCATTCCCTGTGAGACTAGTATTAGTTTCCGATACGCCACTGCAGGTTCAATGTATTCCATGGACCTTCACATTGACGGTGAAACACAGAAATCGCATCGGAATTAAATACAAAAGGCACAATGCCGCCTTAAGTACAAGAATAGATACTCTTCTTAGAGTCGGTGCATTGAGCATTCCCTGTGAGACCAATATTAGTATGCGATACACCACTGCAGGTTCAATGTATTCCTTGGACATACACATTGACGATGAAACACTGAAATTACATCGGAATTAAATACAAAAGGAACAATATCGCCTTAAGTACAAGAATAGAGACTCTTCTTACTGTCGGTGTTTTGATCATTCCCTGAGGGACCAGTATTATATTCCGATACAATACTGCAGGTTCAGTGTATTCCATGGACATACACATTGACAATGAAACACTGAAATTACATCGGAATTAAATACAAAGGGCACAATGACGCCTTAAGTACAAGCAGAGTGGGACTTCTTAGAGTCTGTGCTTTGATCCTTTCCTGTGAGACCAGTATTGGTTTTCGATATACCACTGCAGGTTCAATGTATGCCTTGGACCTTCACATAGACGAAGAAACACATACATCACATCGGAATTAAATACCAAAGGCACAATGCCGCCTTAAGTTCAAGAATAGAGACTCTTCTTACAGTCGGTGCTTTGAGCATTCCCTGTAAGACAAGTATTAGCTTCCGATACACCACTGCAGGTTCAATGTATTCTTTGGACCTTCACATTGATGATTATACACAGAAATCGCATCGGAATTAAATACAAAAGGCACAATGCCGCCTTAAGTACAAGAATAGAGACTCTTCTTACAGTCGGTGCTTTGAGCATTCCCTGTGAGACCAGTATTAGTTTCCGATACGCCACTGCAAGTTCAGTGTATTCCTTGGACTTTCACATCGACGATGAACCACAGAAATGGCATCGGAATTAAATACAAAGGGCACAATGCCGCCTTAAGCACATGAATAGACACTCTTCTTACAGTCGGTGCTTTGAGCATTCCCTGTGAGACCAGTATTAGTTTCCGCTACACCACTGCTGGTTCAATATATTCCTTGGACCTTCACAATGACGATGAAGCACAGAAATCGCATCGGAATTAGATACAAAAGGCACAATGCCGCCTTAAGTACAAGTATAGAGACTCTTCTTACGGTCGGTGCTTTGAGCATTCCCTGTGAGACCAGTATTAGTTTCCGATACACCATTGGAGGCTCAATGTATTCCTTGGACATTCACATTGACGATGAAACACTGAAATTACATCGGAATTAAATACAAAAGGCACAATGATGCCTTAAGTACAAAAATAGAGACTCTTCTAACAGTCGGTGCTTTGAGCATTCCCTGTTAGAACAGTATTAGTTTCCGATACACCACTGCAGGTTCAATGTATTCCTTGGACCTTCACATTGACGATGAAACACAGAAATTGCATCGGAATTAAATACAAAAGACACAATGCCGCCATAAGTGCAAGAACAGTGAGACTTCTTAGAGTCTGTGTTTTGATCCTTTCCTGTGTGACCCGGATTAGTTTTCGATACGCCACTGCAGGTTAAATGTATTCCTTGGACCTTCAAATTGACGATGAATCACAGAAATCGCATCGGAATTAAATACGAAAGGCACAATTCCGCCTTAAGTACAAGAACAGAGACTCTTCTTTCAGTCGGTGCTTTGAGCATTCCCTGTGAGACCAGTATTAGTTTCCGATACACCAATGCAGGAACAATGTATTCCTTGGACCTTTCATATTGACTATTAAACACAGAAATTACATCGGAATTAAATAGAAAAAGAACAATGCCGCCTTAAGTACAAGAATAGGGACTCTTCTTACCGTCGGTGCTTTGAGCATTCCCTGTGAGACCAGTATTAGTTTCCCATACACCAATGCTGGTTCAGTGTATTCCTAGGACCTTCACATTGACGATGAAACACAGAAATGGCATCGGAATTAAATACAAAAGGCACAATGCCGCCTTAAACACATGAATAGACACTCTTCTTACAGTCGGTGCTTTGAGCATTCCCTGTGAGACCAGTATTAGTTTCCGCTACACCACTGCTGGTTCAATATATTCCTTGGACCTTCACATTGACGATGAAGCAGAGAAATCGCATCGGAATTAAATACAAAAGGCACAATGCCGCCTTAAGTACAAGTATAGAGACTCTTCTTACGGTCGGTGCTTTGAGCATTCCCTGTGAGACCAGTATTAGTTTCCGATACACCATTGGAGGCTCAATGTATTCCTTGGACATTCACATTGACGATGAAACACTGAAATTACATCGGAATTAAATACAAAAGGCACAATGATGCCTTAAGTACAAAAATAGAGACTCTTCTAACAGTCGGTGCTTTGAGCATTCCCTGTAAGACCAGTATTAGTTTCCGATACACCACTGCAGGTTCAATGTATTCCTTGGACCTTCACATTGACGATGAAACACAGAAATTGCATCGGAATTAAATACAAAAGCCACAATGCCGCCTTAAGCACAAGAATAGAGACTCTTCTTACTGTCGGTGCTTTGAGCATTCTCTGTGAGACCAGTATTAGTTTCCGATACACCTCAGCAGGTTCAATGTATTCCTTCGACATACACATTGACGATGAAACACTAAAATTACATCGGAATTAAATACAAATGACACAATGCCGCCATAAGTGCAAGAACAGTGAGACTTCTTAGAGTCTGGGTTTTGATCCTTTCCTGTGCGACCCGTATTAGTTTTCGATACGCCACTGCTGGTTAAATGTATTCCTTGGACCTTAAAATTGACGATGAAACACATAAATCGCATCTGAATTAAATACGAAAGGCACAATGCCGCCTTAAGTACAAGAACAGAGACTCTTCTTTCAGTCGGTGCTTTGAGCATTCCCTGTGAGACCAGTATTAGTTTCCGATACACCACTGCAGGTTCATTGAATTCGTTGGGCCTTCACATTGACGATGAAACACAGAAATGGCAACGGAATTAAATACAAAAGACACAATGCCGCCTTAAGTACAAGAATAGAGACTCTTCTTAGAGTCGGTACTTTGAGCATTCCCTGTGAGACCAATATTAGTATCCGATACACCACTGCAGATTCAATGTATTCCCTGGACCTTCACATTGACGATTAAAGACAGAAATCACATCGGAATTAAATACAAGAAGAACAATGCCGCCTTAAGTACAAGAATAGGGACTCTTCTTACAGACGGTGTTTGAGCATTCCCTGTGAGACTAGTATTAGTTTCCGATACACCACTGCAGGTTCAATGTATTCCTTGGACCTTCACATTGACGATGAAACACAGAAATCGTATCGGAATTAAATACAAGAGGCACAATGCCGCCTTAAGTACAAGAATACACACTCTACTTACAGTCGGTGTTTTGAGCATTCCCTGTGAGACCAGTATTAGTTTCCGATACACCACTGCCGGGAATTAAATACATAAGACACAATGCCGCTTTAAGTACAAGAATAGAGACTATTCTTACAGTCTGTGCTTTGAGCGTTCCCTGTGAGACCAGTATTAGTATCCGATACACCACTGCAGATTCAATGTATACTTTGGACATACACATTGACGATGAATCACTGCAATTACATCGGAATTAAATACAAAAGGAACAATGCCACCTTAAGTAGAAGAATAGAGACTCCTCTTACTGTCGGTGCTTTGAGCATTCCCTGTGAGACCAGTATTAGATTCCGATACACCACTGCATGTTCAATGTATTCCTTGGACTTTCACATTGTCGATGAAACACAGAAATCGCATTGGAATTAAATACAAAAGGCTCAATGCCGCCTTAAGTACAAGAATAGAGACTCTTCTTACAGTTGTGCTTTGAGCATTCCCTATGAGACCACTATTAGTATCCGCTTCACCACTGCAAATTCAATGTATTCCTTGGACCTACACATTGACGATTAAACACAGAAATCACTTCGGAATTAAATTCAAGAAGAACAATGCCGCCTTAAGTACAAGAATAGGGATTCTTCTTACAGACGGTTTTTGAGCATTCCCTGTGAGACTAGTATTAGTTTCCGATACGCCACTGCAGGTTCAATGTATTCCATGGACCTTCACATTGACGGTGAAACACAGAAATCGCATCGGAATTAAATACAAAAGGCACAATGCCGCCTTAAGTACAAGAATAGATACTCTTCTTAGAGTCGGTGCATTGAGCATTCCCTGTGAGACCAATATTAGTATGCGATACACCACTGCAGGTTCAATGTATTCCTTGGACATACACATTGACGATGAAACACTGAAATTACATCGGAATTAAATACAAAAGGAACAATATCGCCTTAAGTACAAGAATAGAGACTCTTCTTACTGTCGGTGTTTTGATCATTCCCTGAGGGACCAGTATTATATTCCGATACAATACTGCAGGTTCAGTGTATTCCATGGACATACACATTGACAATGAAACACTGAAATTACATCGGAATTAAATACAAAGGGCACAATGACGCCTTAAGTACAAGCAGAGTGGGACTTCTTAGAGTCTGTGCTTTGATCCTTTCCTGTGAGACCAGTATTGGTTTTCGATATACCACTGCAGGTTCAATGTATGCCTTGGACCTTCACATAGACGAAGAAACACATACATCACATCGGAATTAAATACCAAAGGCACAATGCCGCCTTAAGTTCAAGAATAGAGACTCTTCTTACAGTCGGTGCTTTGAGCATTCCCTGTAAGACAAGTATTAGCTTCCGATACACCACTGCAGGTTCAATGTATTCTTTGGACCTTCACATTGATGATTATACACAGAAATCGCATCGGAATTAAATACAAAAGGCACAATGCCGCCTTAAGTACAAGAATAGAGACTCTTCTTACAGTCGGTGCTTTGAGCATTCCCTGTGAGACCAGTATTAGTTTCCGATACGCCACTGCAAGTTCAGTGTATTCCTTGGACTTTCACATCGACGATGAACCACAGAAATGGCATCGGAATTAAATACAAAGGGCACAATGCCGCCTTAAGCACATGAATAGACACTCTTCTTACAGTCGGTGCTTTGAGCATTCCCTGTGAGACCAGTATTAGTTTCCGCTACACCACTGCTGGTTCAATATATTCCTTGGACCTTCACAATGACGATGAAGCACAGAAATCGCATCGGAATTAGATACAAAAGGCACAATGCCGCCTTAAGTACAAGTATAGAGACTCTTCTTACGGTCGGTGCTTTGAGCATTCCCTGTGAGACCAGTATTAGTTTCCGATACACCATTGGAGGCTCAATGTATTCCTTGGACATTCACATTGACGATGAAACACTGAAATTACATCGGAATTAAATACAAAAGGCACAATGATGCCTTAAGTACAAAAATAGAGACTCTTCTAACAGTCGGTGCTTTGAGCATTCCCTGTTAGAACAGTATTAGTTTCCGATACACCACTGCAGGTTCAATGTATTCCTTGGACCTTCACATTGACGATGAAACACAGAAATTGCATCGGAATTAAATACAAAAGACACAATGCCGCCATAAGTGCAAGAACAGTGAGACTTCTTAGAGTCTGTGTTTTGATCCTTTCCTGTGTGACCCGGATTAGTTTTCGATACGCCACTGCAGGTTAAATGTATTCCTTGGACCTTCAAATTGACGATGAATCACAGAAATCGCATCGGAATTAAATACGAAAGGCACAATTCCGCCTTAAGTACAAGAACAGAGACTCTTCTTTCAGTCGGTGCTTTGAGCATTCCCTGTGAGACCAGTATTAGTTTCCGATACACCAATGCAGGAACAATGTATTCCTTGGACCTTTCATATTGACTATTAAACACAGAAATTACATCGGAATTAAATAAAAAAAGAACAATGCCGCCTTAAGTACAAGAATAGGGACTCTTCTTACCGTCGGTGCTTTGAGCATTCCCTGTGAGACCAGTATTAGTTTCCCATACACCAATGCTGGTTCAGTGTATTCCTAGGACCTTCACATTGACGATGAAACACAGAAATGGCATCGGAATTAAATACAAAAGGCACAATGCCGATTTAAACACATGAATAGACACTCTTCTTACAGTCGGTGCTTTGAGCATTCCCTGTGAGACCAGTATTAGTTTCCGCTACACCACTGCTGGTTCAATATATTCCTTGGACCTTCACATTGACGATGAAGCAGAGAAATCGCATCGGAATTAAATACAAAAGGCACAATGCCGCCTTAAGTACAAGTATAGAGACTCTTCTTACGGTCGGTGCTTTGAGCATTCCCTGTGAGACCAGTATTAGTTTCCGATACACCATTGGAGGCTCAATGTATTCCTTGGACATTCACATTGACGATGAAACACTGAAATTACATCGGAATTAAATACAAAAGGCACAATGATGCCTTAAGTACAAAAATAGAGACTCTTCTAACAGTCGGTGCTTTGAGCATTCCCTGTAAGACCAGTATTAGTTTCCGATACACCACTGCAGGTTCAATGTATTCCTTGGACCTTCACATTGACGATGAAACACAGAAATTGCATCGGAATTAAATACAAAAGCCACAATGCCGCCTTAAGCACAAGAATAGAGACTCTTCTTACTGTCGGTGCTTTGAGCATTCTCTGTGAGACCAGTATTAGTTTCCGATACACCTCAGCAGGTTCAATGTATTCCTTCGACATACACATTGACGATGAAACACTAAAATTACATCGGAATTAAATACAAATGACACAATGCCGCCATAAGTGCAAGAACAGTGAGACTTCTTAGAGTCTGGGTTTTGATCCTTTCCTGTGCGACCCGTATTAGTTTTCGATACGCCACTGCTGGTTAAATGTATTCCTTGGACCTTAAAATTGACGATGAAACACATAAATCGCATCTGAATTAAATACGAAAGGCACAATGCCGCCTTAAGTACAAGAACAGAGACTCTTCTTTCAGTCGGTGCTTTGAGCATTCCCTGTGAGACCAGTATTAGTTTCCGATACACCACTGCAGGTACAATGTATTCCTTGGACCTTCACATTGACGATTAAAAACAGAAATCACATCGGAATTAAATACAAAAAGAACAATGCCGCCTTAAGTAAAAGAATATAGACTATTCTTACAGTCGGTGCTTTGAGCATTCCCTGTGAGACCAGTATTAGTTTCCCATACACCACTGCAGGTTCAGTGTATTCCTAGGACCTTCACATTGACGATGAAACACAGAAATGGCATCGGAATTAAATACAAAAGGCACAATGCCGCAATAAGTACAGGAATAGACATTCTTCTTACAGACAGTGCTTTGAGCATTCCCTGTGAGACCAGTATTAGTTTCCGATACACCACTGCAAATTCAATGTATTCCTTGGACTTTCACATTGACGATGAAACACAGAAATCGGATCGGAATTAAACACAAAAGGCACAATGCCGCTTAAGTACAAGAATACAGACTCTACTTACAGTGGGTGCTTTGAGCAATCCCTGTGAGACCAGTAATAGTATCCGATACACCACCTCAGGTTCAATCTATTCCTTGGACATACACATTGACGATGAAACACAGAAATTACATCGGAATTAAATACAAAGGGAACAATGCCGCCTTAAGACAAGAATAGAGACTCTTCCTACAGTCGGTGCTTTGAGCATTCCCTGTGAGACCAGTATTAGTTCCCGATACACCACTGCAGGTTCAATGTATTCCTTGGACTTTCACATTGACGATTAAACACAGGAATCACATCGGAATTAAATACAAAAGGCACAATGCCGCCTTAAGTACAAGAATACAGACTCTTCTTACAGTCGGTGCCTTGAGCATTCCCTGTGAGACCAATATTAGTGTCCGATACACCACTGGAGGTTCAATGTATTCCTTGGACCTTCACATTGACGATGACACACAGAAATTGCATCGTAAATATATACAATACCCGCAATGCCGCCTTAAGTACAAGAATAGAGACTCTTCTTAGAGTCGGTGCTTTGAGCATTCATTGTGAGTCCAGTATTAGTTTCTGATACACCACTGCAGGTTCAATGTATTCCTTGGACATACACATTGACGATGAAACACTGAAATTGCATCGGAATTAAATACAAAAGGCACAATGCCGCCGTATGTGCAAGAACAGTGAGACTACTTAGAGTCTGTGTTTTGATCCATTCCTGTGCGATCCGTATTAGTTTTCGTTACGCCACTGCAGGTTAAATGTATTCCTCGAACCTTCAAATTGACGATGAAACACAGAAATCGCATCGGAATAAAATACAAAAGGCACAATGCCGCCTTAAGTACAAGAATACAGACTCTCCTTACAGTCGGTGATTTGAGCATTTCCTGTGAGACCAGTATTAGTATCCGATACACCACAGCAGGTTCAATGTATTCCTTGGAGCTTCACATTGACGATATAACACAGAAATCGCATTGGAAATAAACTCAAAAGGCACAATGCCGCCTTAAGTACAAGGATAGAGACTCTTCTTACAGTCTGTGCTTTCAGCATTCCCTGTGAGACCAGTATTAGTATCCGATACACCACTGCAGATTCAATGTATTCCTTGGACATACACATTGACGATGAAACACTGAGATTACATCGGAATTAAATACAAAAGGAACAATGCCGCTTTAAGTACAAGAATAGAGACTCTTCTTACTGTCGGTGCTTTGAGCATTCCCTGTGAGACCAGTATTAGTTTCCGATACACCACTGCAAGTTCAATGTATTCCTTGGAAATACACATTGACGATGAAACACTGAAATTATATCGGAATTAAATACAAAGGGCACAATGACGCCTTAAGTACTGGCAGAGTGAGACTTCTTAGAGTCTGTGCTTTGATCCTTTCCTTTGAGACCAGTATTAGTTTCCGATACACCACTGCAGATTCAATGTATTCTTTGGACATACACATTGACGATGAAACACTGCAATTACATCGGAATTAAATACAAAGGGAACAATGCCACCTTAAGTACAAGAATAGAGACTCCTCTTACTGTCGGTGCTTTCAGCATTCCCTGTGAGACCAGTATTAGTTTCCGATACACCACTGCATGTTCAATGTATTCCTTGGAATTTCACATTGACGATGAAACACAGAAATCGCATTGGAATCAAATACAAAAGGCTCAATGCCGCCTTAAGTACAAGAATAGAGACTCTTCTTACAGTCTATGCTTTGAGCATTCCCTATGAGACCAGTATTAGTATCCGCTTCACCACTGCAAATTCAATGTATTCCTTGGACATACACATTGACGATGAAAGACTGAAATTACATCGGAATAAAATACAAAAGGCACAATGCCGCCATAAGTGCAAGAAGAGTGAGACTTCTTAAAATCTGTGTTTTGATCCTTTCCTGTGCGACCCGTATTAGTTTCCGATACGCCACGGCAGGTTCAATGTATTCCTTGGACCTTCACATTGACGATGAAACACAGAAATCGCATCGGAATTAAATACCAAAGGCACAATGCCGCCTTAATTACAAGAATAGAGACTCTTCTCACAGTCGGTGCTACGAGTATTCCCTGTCCGAGCAGTATTAGTTTCCGATACACCCCTGCAGGTTCAATGTATTCCTTGGACATACACATTGACGATGAAAATCTGAAATTACTTCGGAATTAAGTACAAAAGGCCCAATGCCGCCATTAGTGCAAGAAGAGTGAGACTTCTTAGAGTCTGTGTTTTGATCCTTTCCTGTGCGACCCGTATTAGTTTTCGATACCCCACTGCAGGTTAAATGTATTCCTTTGACTTTCAAATTGACGATGAAACACAGAAATCGCTTTGGAATTAAATGCAAAAGGCACAATGCCACCTTAAGTACAAGAACAGAGACTCTTCTTTCAGTTGGTGCTTTGAGCATTCCCTGTGAGACCAGAATTAGTTTCCGATACACCACTGCAGGTTCATTGCATTCCTTGGGCTTTCACATTGACGATGAAACACAGAAATGGCAACGGAATTAAATACAAAAGGCACAATGCCGCCTTAAGTACAAGAATAGAGACTCTTCTTAGAGTCGGTGCTTTGAGCATTCCCTGTGAGACCAATATTAGTATCCGATACACCACTGCAGGTTCAATGTATTCCTTGGACCTTCACATTGACGATTATAAACAGAAACCACATCGGAATTAAATACAAAAAGAACAATGCCGGCTTAAGTACAAGAATAGGGACTCTTCTTACAGACGGTGTTTGAGCATTCCCTGTGAGACTAGTATTAGTTTCCGATACACCACTGCAGGGTCAATGTATTCCTTGGACCTTCACATTGACGATGAAACACAGAAATCGCATCGGAATTAAATACAAAAGGCACAATGCCGCCTTAAGTACAAGAATACAGACTCTACTTACAGTCGGTGTTTTGAGCATTCCCTGTGAGAGCAGTATTAGTTTCCGATACACCACTGCAGGTTCAATGTATTCCTTGGACTTTCAAATTGACGATGAAACACAGGAGTCGCATTGGAATTAAATACATAAGACACAATGCCGCTTTAAGTACAAGAATAGAGACTATTCTTACAGTCTGTGTTTTGAACGTTCCCTGTGAGACCAGTACTAGTATCCGATAGACCACTGCAAATTCAATGTATTCTTTGGACATACACATTGACGATGAAACACTGCAATTACATCGGAATTAAATACAAAAGGAACAATGCCACCTTAAGTACAAGATTAGAGACTCCTCTGACTGTCGGTGCCTTGAGCGTTCCCTGTGAGACCAGTATTAGTTTCCGATACACCACTGCATGTTCAATGTATTCCTTGGACTTTCACATTGACGATGAAACACAGAAATCGCATTGGAATTAAATACAAAAGGCTCAATACCGATTTAAGTACAATAATAGAGACTCTTCTTACAGTCTGTGCTTTGAGCATTCCCTATGAGACCAGTATTAGTATCCGCTTCACCACTGCAAATTCAATGTATTCCTTGGACATACACATTGACGATGAAAGACTGAAATTACATCGGAATAAAATACAAAAGGCACAATGCCGCCATAAGTGCAAGAAGAGTGAGACTTCTTAAAATCTGTGTTTTGATCCTTTCCTGTGCGACCCGTATTAGTTTCCGATACGCCACTGCAGGTTCAATGTATTCCTTGGACCTTCACATTGACGATGAAACACAGAAATCGCATCGGAATTAAATACCAAAGGCACAATGCCGCCTTAATTACAAGAATAGAGACTCTTCTCACAGTCGGTGCTACGAGTATTCCCTGTCCGAGCAGTATTAGTTTCCGATACACCCCTGCAGGTTCAATGTATTCCTTGGACATACACATTGACGATGAAAAACTGAAATTAATTCGGAATTAAGTACAAAAGGCCCAATGCCGCCATTAGTGCAAGAAGAGTGAGACTTCTTAGAGTCTGTGATTTGATCCTTTCCTGTGCGACCCGTATTAGTTTTCGATACCCCACTGCAGGTTAAATGTATTCCTTTGAGTTTCAAATTGACGATGAAACACAGAAATCGCTTTGGAATTAAATGCAAAAGGCACAATGCCACCTTAAGTACAAGAACAGAGACTCTTCTTTCAGTTGGTGCTTTGAGCATTCCCTGTGAGACCAGAATTAGTTTCCGATACACCACTGCAGGTTCATTGCATTCCTTGGGCCTTCACATTGACGATGAAACACAGAAATGGCAACGGAATTAAATACAAAAGGCACAATGCCGCCTTAAGTACAAGAATAGAGACTCTTCTTAGAGTCGGTGCTTTGAGCATTCCCTGTGAGACCAATATTAGTATCCGATACACCACTGCAGGTTCAATGTATTCCTTGGACCTTCACATTGACGATTATAAACAGAAACCACATCGGAATTAAATACAAAAAGAACAATGCCGGCTTAAGTACAAGAATAGGTACTCTTCTTACAGACGGTGTTTGAGCATTCCCTGTGAGACTAGTATTAGTTTCCGATACACCACTGCAGGGTCAATGTATTCCTTGGACCTTCACATTGACGATGAAACACAGAAATCGCATCGGAATTAAATACAAAAGGCACAATGCCGCCTTAAGTACAAGAATACAGACTCTACTTACAGTCGGTGTTTTGAGCATTCCCTGTGAGAGCAGTATTAGTTTCCGATACACCACTGCAGGTTCAATATATTCCTTGGACTTTCAAATTGACGATGAAACACAGGAGTCGCATTGGAATTAAATACATAAGACACAATGCCGCTTTAAGTACAAGAATAGAGACTATTCTTACAGTCTGTGTTTTGAACGTTCCCTGTGAGACCAGTATTAGTATCCGATAGACCACTGCAAATTCAATGTATTCTTTGGACATACACATTGACGATGAAACACTGCAATTACATCGGAATTAAATACAAAAGGAACAATGCCACCTTAAGTACAAGATTAGAGACTCCTCTGACTGTCGGCGCCTTGAGCGTTCCCTGTGAGACCAGTATTAGTTTCCGATACACCACTGCATGTTCAATGTATTCCTTGGACTTTCACATTGACGATGAAACACAGAAATCGCATTGGAATTAAATACAAAAGGCTCAATACCGCCTTAAGTACAAGAATAGAGACTCCTCTTACAGTCTGTGCTTTGAGCATTCCCTATGAGACAAGTATTAGTATCCGCTTCACCACTGCAAATTCAATGTAATCCTTGGACATACACATTGACGATGAAACACTGAAATTACATCGGAATTAAATACAAAAGGAACAATATCGCCTTAAGTACAAGAATAGAGACTCTTCTTACTGTCGGTGTTTTGAGCATTCCCTTTGAGACCAGTATTATTTTCCGATACAATACTGCAGGTTCAGTGTATTCCGTGGACATACACATTGACGATGAAACACTGAAATTACATCGGAATTAAATACAAAGGGCACAATGACGCCTTAAGTACAAGCAGAGTGAGACTTCTTAGAGTCTGTGCTTTGATCCTTTCCTGTGAGACCAGTATTTGTTTCCGATATACCACTGCAGGTTCAATGTATTCCTTGGACTTTCACATTGACGAAGAAACACATAAATCACATCGGAATTAAATACCAAAGGCACAATGCCGCCTTAAGTTCAATAATAGAGACACTTCTTACAGTCGGTGCTTTGAGCATTCCCTGTGAGACCAGTATTAGTTTCCGATACGCCACTGCAGGTTCAGTGTATTCCTTGGACTTTCACATCGACGATGAACCACAGAAATGGCATCGGAATTAAATACAAAGGGCACAATGCCGCCTTAAGCACATGAATAGACACTCTTCTTACAGTCGGTGCTTTGAGCATTCCTTGTGAGACCAGTATTAGTTTCCGCTACACCACTGCTGGTTCAATATATTCCTTGGACCTTCACATTGACGATGAAGCACAGAAATCGCATCGGAATTAAATACAAAAGGCACAATGCCGCCTTAAGTACAAGTATAGAGACTCTTCTTACGGTCGGTGCTTTGAGCATTCCCTGTGAGACCAGTATTAGTTTCCGATACACCATTGGAGGCTCAATGTATTCCTTGGACATTCACATTGACGATGAAACACTGAAATTACATCGGAATTAAATACAAAAGGCACAATGATGCCTTAAGTACAAAAATAGAGACTCTTCTAACAGTCGGTGCTTTGAGCATTCCCTGTAAGACCAGTATTAGTTTCCGATACACCACTGCAGGTTCAATGTATTCCTTGGACCTTCACATTGACGAAGAAACACAGAAATTGCATCGGAATTAAATACAAAAGCCACAATGCCGCCTTAAGCACAAGAATAGAGACTCTTCTTACTGTCGGTGCTTTGAGCATTCTCTGTGAGACCAGTATTAGTTTCCGATACACCTCAGCAGGTTCAATGTATTCCTTCGACATACACATTGACGATGAAACACTAAAATTACATCGGAATTAAATACAAAAGACACAATGCCGCCATAAGTGCAAGAACAGTGAGACTTCTTAGAGTCTGGGTTTTGATCCTTTCCTGTGCGACCCCTATTAGTTTTCGATACGCCACTGCAGGTTAAATGTATTCCTCGAACCATCAAATTGACGACGAAACACAGAAATCTCATCGGAATAAAATACAAAAGGCACAATGCCGCCTTAAGTATAAGAATACAGACTCTCCTTACAGTCGGTGATTTGAGCATTCCCTTTGAGACCAGTATTATTTTCCGATACAATACTGCAGGTTCAGTGTATTCCGTGGACATACACATTGACGATGAAACACTAAAATTACATCGGAATTAAATACAAAAGACACAATGCCGCCATAAGTGCAAGAACAGTGAGACTTCTTAGAGTCTGGGTATTGATCCTTTCCTGTGCGACCCGTATTAGTTTCCGATACACCACTGCAGGTACAATGTATTCCTTTGACCTTCACATTGACGATTAAACACAGAAATCACATCGGAATTAAATACAAAAAGAACAATGCCGCCTTAAGTAAAAGAATATAGACTCTTCTTACAGTCGGTGCTTTGAGCAATCCCTGTGAGACCAGTAATAGTATCCGATACACCACCTCAGGTTCAATCTATTCCTTGGACATACACATTGACGATGAAACACAGAAATTACATCGGAATTAAATACAAAGGGAACAATGCCGCCTTAAGTACAAGAATAGAGACTCTTCTTACAGTCGGTGCTTTGAGCATTCCCTGTGAGACCAGTATTAGTTCCCGATACACCACTGCAGGTTCAATGTATTCCTTGGACCTTCACATTGACGATTAAATACAGAAATCACATCGGAATTAAATACAAAAGGCACAATGCCGTATTAAGTACAAGAATACAGACTCTTCTTACAGTCGGTGCTTTGAGCAGTCCCTGTGAGACCAATATTAGTGTCCGATACACCACTGGAGGTTCAATGTATTCCTTGGACCTTCACATTGACGATGACACACAGAAATTGCATCGTAATTATATACAAATCCCGCAATGCCGCCTTAAGTACAAGAATAGAGACTCTTCTTAGAGTCGGTGCTTTGAGCATTCATTGTGAGACCAGTATTAGTTTCCGATACACCACTGCCGGTTCAATGTATTCCTTGGACATACACATTGACGATGAAACACTGAAATTACATCGGAATTAAATACAAAAGGCACAATGCCGCCGTATGTGCAAGAACAGTGAGACTTCTTAGAGTCTGTGTTTTGATCCATTCCTGTGCGATCCGTATTAGTTTTCGTTACGCCACTGCAGGTTAAATGTATTCCTCGAACCTTCAAATTGACGATGAAACACAGAAATCGCATCGGAATAAAATACAAAAGGCACAATGCCGCCTTAAGTACAAGAATACAGACTCTCCTTACAGTCGGTGATTTGAGCATTTCCTGTGAGACCAGTGTTAGTTTCCGATACACCACTGCAGATTCAATGTATTCCTTGGACATACACATTGACGATGAAACACTGAAGTTACATCGGAATTAAATACAAAAGGAACAATGCCGCCTTAAGTACAAGAATAGAGACTCTTCTTACTGTCGGTGCTTTGAGCATTCCCTGTGAGACCAGTATTAGTTTCCGATACACCACTGCAGGTTCAATGTATTCCTTCGACATACACATTGACGATGAAACACTAAAATTACATCGGAATTAAATACAAAAGGCACAATGCCGCCATAAGTGCAAGAACAGTGAGACTTCTTAGAGTCTGTGTTTTGATCCTTTCCTGTGCGACCCGTATTAGTTTTCGATACGCTACTGCAGGTTAAATGTATTCCTTGGATCTTCAAATTGACGATGAAACACAGAAATCGCATCGGAAATAAATACGAAAGGCACAATACCGCCTTAAGTACAAGAACAGAGACTCTTCTTTCAGTCGGTGCTTGGATCATTCCCTGTGAGACCATTATTAGTTTCCGATACACCACTGCAGGTACAATGTATTCCTTGGACCTTCGCATTGACGATTAAACACAGAAATCACATCGGAATTAAATACAAAAAGAACAATGCCGCCCTAAGTACAAGAATAGAGACTCTTCCTACAGTCGGTGCTTTGAGCATTCCCTGTGAGACCAGTATTAGTTTCCCATACACCACTGCAGGCTCAATGTATTCCTTGGATCTTCAAATTGACGATGAAACACAGATATCGCATCGGAAATAAATACGAAAGGCACAATGCCGCCTTAAGTACAAGAACAGAGACTCTTCTTTCAGTCGGTGCTTGGATCACTCCCTGTGAGACCAGTATTAGTTTCCGATACACCACTGCAGGTACAATGTATTCCTTGGACCTTCGCATTGACGATTAAACACAGAAATCACATCGGAATTAAATACAAAAAGAACAATGCCGCCCTAAGTACAAGAATCTAGACTCTTCCTACAGTCGGTGCTTTGAGCATTCCCTGTGAGACCAGTATTAGTTTCCCATACACCACCCCAGGTTCAATGTATTCCTTGGACCTTCACATTGACGATGAAACACAGAAATCGCATCGGAATTAAATACAAATCGCACAATGCCGCCTTAAGTACAAGAATTGTGACTTATCTTACAGTCGGTGCTTTGAGCATTCCCTGTGAGACCAGTATTAGTTTCCGATACACCACTGCCGGTTCAATGTATTCCTTCGACCTTCACATTGACGATGAAACACAGAAATCGCATCTGAATTAAATACAAAAGGAACAATGCCACCTAAAGTACAAGAATAGAAACTCTTCTTACAGTCGGTGCTTTGAGCATTCCCTGTGAGACCAGTATTAGTTTCCGACACACCACTGCCGGTTCAATGTATTCCTAGGTCCTTTACATTGACGAAGAAACACAGAAATCGCATCGGAGTTAAATACAAAAGGCACAATGCCGTCTTAAGTACAAGAATAGAGTCTCTTCTTACAGTCGGTGCTATGAGCATTCCCTGTGAGACAAGTATTAGTTTCCGATACACCACTGCAGGTTCAATGTATTCCTTGGACCTTCACATTGACGATGAAACACAGAAAACGCATCGGAATTAAATACAAAAGGCCCAATGCCGCCTTAAGTACAAGAATAGAGACTCTTCTTACAGTCGGTGTTTTGAGCATTCCCTGTGAGACCAGTGTTAGTTTCCGATACACCACTGCAGGTTCAATGTATCCCTTGGACCTACACATTGACGATGAAACACTGAGTTCGCATCGAAATTATATTCAAAAGGCACTATGCCATCTTAAGTACAAGAATAGAGACTCTTCTTACAGTCGGTGCTTTCAGCATTCCCTGTGAGTCCAGTATTAGTTTCCGATACACCTCAGCAGGTTCAATGTATTCCTAGGACCTTCACATTGACGATGAAACACAGAAATCGCATCGGAATTAAATACAAAAGGCACAATGTCGCCTTAAGTACAAGAATAGAGACTCTTCTTATACTCGGTGCTTTGAGCATTCCCTGTGAGACCAGTATTAGTCTCCGATCCACCACTGCAGGTTCAATGTATTCCTTGGACCTTCACATTGACGATGAAACACAGAAATCGTATCGCAATGAAAGACAAAAGGCAAACTGCCGCGTAAGTACAAGAATAGAGACTCTTTTTACAGTCGTTGCTTTCAGCAATCCCTGTGAGACCAGTATTAGTTTCCGATACACCTCAGCAGGTTCAATGTATTCATAGGACCTTCACATTGTCGATGAAACACAGAAATCGCATCGGAATTAAATACAAATCGCACAATGCCGCCTTAAGTACAAGAATTGTGACTTATCTTACAGTCGGTGCTTTGAGCATTCCCTGTGAGACCAGTATTAGTTTCCGATACACCACTGCAGGTTCAATGTATTCCTTGGACCTTCACATTGACGATTAAACACAGACATCGTAACGAAATGAAATACAAAAGGCAAACTGCCGCGTAAGTACAAGAATAGAGACTCATTTTACAGTCGGTGCTTTCAGCAATCCCTGTGAGACCAGTATTAGTTTCCGATACACCACTCCAGGTTCAATGTATTCCTTGGACATTCACATTGACGATGAAACACAGAAATCGCATCGGAATGAAATACAAAAGGCAAACTGCCGCGTAAGTACAAGAATAGAGACTCTTCTTACAGTCGGTGCTTTCAGCATTCCCTGTGAGACCAGTATTAGTTTCCGATACACCTCAGCAGGTTCAATGTATTCCTAGGACCTTTACATTGACGATGAAACACAGAAATCGCATCGGAATTAAATACAAAAGGCACAATGACACCTTAAGTACAAGAATAGAGACTCTTCTTACAGTCGGTGCTTTGAGCATTCCCTGTGAGACCAGTATTAGTTTCCGATACACCACTCCAGGTTCAATGTAATCCTTGGACATTCACATTGACGATGAAACACAGAAATCGCATCGGAATGAAATACAAAAGGCGAACTGCCGCGTAAGTACAAGAAAAGAGACTCTTCTTACAGTCGGTGCTTTCAGCATTCCCTGTGAGACCAGTATTAGTTTCCGATACACCTCAGCAGGTTCAATGTATTCCTAGGACCTTCACATTGACGATGAAACACAGAAATCGCATGGGAATTAAATACAAAAGGCACAATGTCGCCTTAAGTACAAGAATAGAGACTCTTCTTACACTTGGTGCATTGAGCATTCCCTGTGAGACCAGTATTAGTTTCCGATACACCTCAGCAGGTTAAATGTAATCCTAGGACTTTCACATTGACGATGAAACACTGAAATCGCATCGGATTTAAATACAAAAAACACAATGTCGCCTTAAGTACAAGAATAGAGACTCTTCTTACAGTCGGTGCTTTGAGCATTCCCTGTGAGACCAGTATTAGTTTCCGATACACCACTCAAGGTTCAGTGTAATCCTTGGACATTCACATTGACGATGAAACACAGAAATCGCATCGGAATTAAATTCAAAAGGCACTATGCCATCTTAAGTACAAGAATAGAGACTCTTCTTACTGTCGGTGCTCTGAGCATTCCCTGTGAGACCAGTATTAGTTTCCGATACACCACTCAAGGTTCAATGTATTCCTTTTACCTTGACATTGACGATAAAACACAGAAATCCCATCGGAGTTAAATACAGAAGGCACAATGCCGGCTTAAGTACAAGAACAGAGACTCTTCTTACTGTCGGTGCCTTGAGCATTCCCTATGAGACCAGTATTAGTTTCCGATACACCACTGCAGGTTCAATGTATTCCTTGGACCTTCACATTGACGATGAAACACAGAAATCGCATCGGAATTAAATACAAAACGCGCAATGCCGCCTTAAGTACAAGAATAGAGACTCTTCTTACAGTCGGTGCTTTGAGCATTCCCTGTGAGACCAGTATTACTTTCTTGTACACCACTGCAGGTTCAATGAATTACTTGGACCTCCACATTGACGATGAAACACAGAAATCGCATCGGAATTAAGAACAAAAGGCACAATGCCGTCATCAGTACTAGAATATAGACTCTTCTTACAGTCGGTGCTTTGAGCATTCCCTGTGAGACCAGTATTGGTTTCCGATACACCACTGCAGGTTCAATGTATTCCTTGGACATTCACATGGACGATGAAATCCAGAAATCGCATCGGAAGTAAACACAAAAGGCGCAATGCCACCTTAAGTACAAGAATAGAAACTCTTCTTACAGTCGGTGCTTTGAGCATTCCCTGTGAGACCAGTATTACTTTCTGATACACCACTGCATGTTGAATGTATTCCTTGGACCTTCACATTGACGATGAAACACAGAAAACGCATCGGAATTAAATACAATAGGCACAATGCCGTCTTAAGTACAAGAATAGAGACTCTTCTTACAGTCGGTGCTTTCAGCATTCCCTGTGAGACCAGTATTAGTTTCCGATACACCTCAGCAGGTTCAATATATTCCTAGGACCTTCACATTGACGATGAAACACAGAAATCGAATCGGAATTAAATACAAAAGGCACAATGTGGCCTTAAGTACAAGAATAGACACTCTTCTTACAGTCGGTGACTTGAGCATTCCCTGTGAGACCATTATTAGTTTCCGATACACCACTGCAGGTTCAATATATTCCTTGGACCTTCACAATGACAATGAAACACATAAATCGCATCGGAATTAAATACAAAAGGCACAATGCCGCATTAAGTACAAGAATAGAGACTCTTCTTACAGTCGGTGCTTTGAGCATTCCCTGTGAGACCAGAATTAGTTTCCGATACACCACTCCAGGTTCAATGTATTCCTTGGCCCTTCACATTGACGATGAAACACTGAAATCGCATCGGAATGAAATACAAAAGGCAAACTGCCGCGTAAGTACAAGAATAGAGACTCTTCTTACAGTCGGTGCTTTGAGCATTCCCTGTGAGACCAGTATTAGTTTCCGATACACCTCAGCAGGTTCAATGTATTCCTAGGACCTTCACATTGACGATGAAACACAGAAATCGCATCGGAATTAAATACAAAAGGCACAATGTCGCCTTAAGTACAAGAATAGAGACTCCTCTCACAGTCGGTGCTTTGAGCATTCCCTGTGAGACCAGAATTAGCTTCCGATACACCTCAGCAGGTTCAATGTATTCCTAGGACCTTCACGTTGACGATGAAACACAGAAATCGCATCGGAATTAAATACAAAAGGCACAATGTGGCCTTAAGTGCAAGAATAGACACTCTTCTTACAGTCGGAGCTTTGAGCATTCCCTGTGAGACCAGTATTAGTTTCCGATACACCACTGCAGGTTCAATATATTTCTTGGACCTTCACATTGACGATGAAACACATAAATCGCAACGGAATTAAATACAATAGGCACAATGCCGCATTAAGTACAAGAATAGAGACTCTTATTACAGTCGGTTCTTTGAGCATTCCCTGTGAGACCAGAATTAGTTTCCGATACACCACTCCAGGTTCAATGTATTCCTTGGACCTTCACATTGACGATGAAACACAGAAATCGCATCGGAATGAAATACAAAAGGCAAACTGCCGAGTAAGTACAAGAATAGAGACTCTTCTTACAGTCGGTGCTTTCAGCATTCCCTGTGAGACCAGTATTAGTTTCCGATACACCTCAGCAGGTTCAATGAATTCCTAGGAGCTTCACATTGACGATGAAACGCAGAAATCGCATTGGAATTAATTGCAAAAGGCGCAATGCCGCCTTAAGTACAAGAATAGAGACTCTACTTACAGTCGGTGCTTTGAGCATTCCCAGTGAGACCAGTATTAGATTCCGACACACCACTGCAGGTTCAATGTATTCCTTGGACCATCACATTGACGATGAAACACAGAAATCGCATCGGAATTAAATACAAAAGGCACAATGACGTCTTAAGTACAAGAATAGAGACTCTTCTTACAGTCGGTGCTTTCAGCATTCCCTGTGAGACCAGTATTAGTTTCCGATACACCTCAGCAGGATCAATGTATTCCTAGGACCTTCACATTGACGATGAAACACAGAAATCGCATCGGAATTAAATACAAAAGGCACAATGTGGCCTTAAGTACAAGAATAGACACTCTTCTTACAGTCGGTGCTTTGAGCATTCCTTGTGAGACCAGTATTAGTTTCCGATACACCACTGCAGGTTCAATATATTCCTTGCAGCCTCACATTGACGATGAAACACATAAATCGCATCGGAATTAAATACAAAAGGCACAATGACGTCTTAAGTACAAGAATAGAGACTCTTCTTACAGTCGGTGCTTTCAGCATTCCCTGTGAGACCAGTATTAGTTTCCGATACACCTCAGCAGGATCAATGTATTCCTAGGACCTTCACATTGACGATGAAACACAGAAATCGCATCGGAATTAAATACAGAAGGCACAATGTGGCCTTAAGTACAAGAATAGACACTCTTCTTACAGTCGGTGCTTTGAGCATTCCTTGTGAGACCAGTATTAGTTTACGATACACCACTGCAGGTTCAATATATTCCTTGCACCGTCACATTGACGATGAAACACATAAATCGCATCGGAATTAAATACGAAAGGCACAATGCCGCATTAAGTACAAGAATAGAGACTCTTCTTACAGTCGGTGCTTTGAGCATTCCCTGTGAGACCAGAATTAGTATCCGATACACCACTCCAGGTTCAATGTATTCCTTGGACCTTCACATTGACGATGAAACACAGAAATCGCATCGGGATGAAATACAAAATGCAAACTGCCGCGTAAGTAGAAGAATAGAGACTCTTCTTACAGTCGGTGCTTCGAGCATTCGCGGTGAGACCAGTATTAGTTTCCGATACACCTCAGCAGGTTCAATGTATTCCTAGGACCTTCACATTGACGATGAAACACAGAAATCGCATCGGAATTAAATACAAAAGGCACAATGTCGCCTTAAGTACAAGAATAGAGACTCTTCTTACACTCGGTGCTTTGAGCATTCCCTGTGAGACCAGTATTAGTTTCTGATACACCACTGCAGGTTCAATGTATTCCTTGGACCTTCACATTGACGATGAAACACAGATATCGCATCGGAATTAAATACAAAAGGCGCAATGCCGCCTTAAGTGCAAGTATAGAGACTCTTCTTACAGTCGGTGATTTGAGCATTCCCTGTGAGACCAGTATTAGTTTCTGATACACCACTGCAAGTTCAATGTATTGCTTGGACCTTCACATTGACGATGAAACACAGAAATCGCATCCGAGTTAAATACAAAAGGCACAATGCCACCTTAAGTGCAAGAATAGAGGCTCTTCTTACTGTCGGTGCTTTAAGAATTCCCTGTGAGACCAGTAATAGTTTCCGATACACCACTGCAAGTTCAATGTATTCCTTGGACCTTCACATTGACGTTGAAACACAGAAATCGCATCGGAATTAAATACAAAAGGCGCAATGCCGCCTTAAGTAAAAGAATAGAGACTCTTCTTACGGTCGGTGCTTTGAGCATTCCCTGTGAGACCAGTATTAGTTTCTGATACACCACTGCAGGTTCAATGTATTCCTTGGACCTTCACATTAAGGATGAAACACAGAAATCGCATCGGAATTAATAACAAAAGGCACAATGCCATCATAAGTACAAGAATAGAGACTCGTCTTACAGTCTGTGCTTTGAGCATTTCCTGTGAGACCAGTATTAGTTTCCGATACACCACTGCAGGTTCAATGTATTCCTTGGACCATCACATTGACGATGAAACACAGAAATCGCATCGGAATTAAGTACAAAAGGTGCAATGCCGCATTAAGTACAAGAATAGAGACTCTTCTTACAGTCGGTGCTTTGAGCATTCCCTGTGAGACCAGTATTAGTTTCCGATACAGCACTGCACGTTCAATGTATTCCTAGGACCTTCACATTGACGATGAAACACAGAAATCGCATCGGAATTAAATACAAAAGGCACAATGTCGCCATAAGTACAAGAATAGACACTCTTCTTACAGCCCGTGCTTCGAGCATTCCCTGTGACACCAGTATTAGTTTCCGATACATCACTGCAGGTTCAATGTATTCCTTGGACCTTCACATTGACGATGAAACACAGAACTCGCATCGGAATTAAATACAAAAGGCACAATGCCGCATTAAGTTCAAGAATAGAGACTCTTCTTACAGTCGGTGCTTTGATCATTTCCTGTGAGACCAGAATTAGTTTCCGATACACCACTGCAGGTTCAATGTAATCCTTGGACCTTCACATTGACGATGAAACACAGAAATCGCATCGGAATGAAAAACAAAAGGCAAACTGCCGCGTACGTGCAAGAATAGGGACTCTTCTTACAGTCGGTGCTTTCAGCATTCCCTGTGAGACCAGTATTAGTTTCCGATACACCTTAGCAGGTTCAATGTTTTCCTAGGACCTTCACATTGACGATGAAACACAGAAACCGCATCGGAATTAAATACAAAAGGCACAATGTCGCCTTAAGTACAAGAATAGAGACTCTTCTTACACTCGGTGATTTGAGCACTCCCCGTGAGACCAGTATTAGTTTCTGATACACCACTGCAGGTTCAATGTATTCCTTGGACCTTCACATTGACGATGAAACACAGATATCGCATCGGAATTAAATACAAAAGGCGCAATGCAGCCTTAAGTACAAGTATAGAGACTCTTCTTACAGTCGGTGATTTGAGCATTCCCTGTGAGACCAGTATTAGTTTCTGATACACCACTGCAAGTTCAATGTATTGCTTGGACCTTCACATTGACGATGAAACACAGAAATCGCATCGGTGTTAAATACAAAAGGCACAATGCCACCTTAAGTGCAAGAATAGAGACTCTTCTTACTGTCGGTGCTTTAAGAACTCCCTGTGAGACCAGTAATAGTTTCCGATACACCACTGCAGGTTCAATGTATTCCTTGGACCTTCACATTGACGTTGAAACACAGAAATCGCATCCTAATTAAATACAAAAGGCGCAATGCCGACTTAAGTAAAAGAATAGAGACTCTTCTTACGGTCGGTGCTTTGAGCATTCCCTGTGAGACCAGTATTAGTTTCTGATACACCACTGCAGGTTCAATGTATTCCTTGGACCTTCACATTGACGATTAAACACAGAAATCGCATCGGAATTAATTACAAAAGGCACAATGCCATCATAAGTACAAGAATAGAGACTCTTCTTACAGTCTGTGCTTTGAGCATTCCCTGTGAGACCAGTATTAGTTTCCGATACACCACTGCAGGTTCAATGTATTCCTTGGACCATCACATTGACGATGAAACACAGAAATCGCATCGGAATTAAGTACAAAAGGTGCAATGCCGCCTTAAGTACAAGAATACAGACTCTTCTTACAGTCGGTGCTTTGAGCATTCCCTGTGAGACCAGTATTAGTTTCCGATACACCACTGCAGGTTCAATGTATTCCTTGGACCCTCACAATGACGATGAAACACAGAAATCGCATCGGAATTAAATACAAAAGGCACAATGCCGCATTAAGTACAAGAATAGAGACTCTTCTTACAGTTGGTGCTTTGATCATTTCCTGTGAGACCAGAATTAGTTTCCGATACACCACTGCAGGTTCAATGTATTCCTTGGACCTTCACATTGACGATGAAAGACAGAAATCGCATCGGAATGAAATACAAAAGGCAGACTGCCGCGTACGTACAAGAATAGAGACTCTTCTTACAGTCGCTGCTTTCAGCATTCACTGTGAGACCAGTATTAGTTTCCGATACACCTCAGCAGGTTCAATGTATTCCTAGGACCTGCACATTGACGATGAAACACAGAAATCGCATCGGAATTAAATACAAAAGGCACAATGTCGCCTTAAGTACAAGAATAGACACTCTTGTTACAGTCGGTGCATTGAGCATTCCCTGTGAGACCAGTATTAGTTTCTGATACACCACTGAATGTTCAATGTATTCCTTGGACCTTGACATTGACGATGAAACACAGAAATCGCATCGGAATTAAATACAAAAGGCACAATGTGGCCTTAAGTACAAGAATAGACACTCTTCTTACAGTCGGTGCTTTGAGCATTCCCTGTGAGACCAGTATTAGTTTCCGATACAACACTGCAGGTTCAATATATTCCTTGGACCTCCACATTGACGATGAAACACATAAATCGCATCGGAATTAAATACAAAAGGCACAATGCCGCATTAAGTACAAGAATAGAGACTCTTATTACTGTCGGTGCTTTGAGAATTCCCTGTGAGACCAGTATTAGTTTCCGATACACCACTGCAGGTTCAATGTATTCCGTGGACCTTCACATTGACGATGAAACACAGAAATCGCATTGGAATTAAATACAAAAGGCGCAATGCCGCCTTAAGTACAAGAATAGAGACTCTTCTTATAGTCGGTGCTTTGAGCATTCCCTGTGAGACCAGTATTATATTCCGATACACCTCAGCAGGTTCAATGTATTCCTAGGACCTTCACATTGACGATGAAACGCAGAAATCACATCGGAATTAAATACAAAAGGCACAATGTCGCCTTAAGTACAAGAATAGACACTCTTCTTACAGCCGGTGCTTTGAGCATTCCCTGTGAGACCAGTATTAGTTTCCGATTCACCACTGCAGGTTCAATGTATTCCTTGGACCTTCACATTGACGATGAAACATAGAAATCGCATCGGAATTAAATACAAAAGGCACAATGCCGCATTAAGTACAAGAATAGAGACTCTTCTTACAGTCTGTGCTTTGATCATTTCCTGTGAGACCAGAATTAGTTTCCGATACACCACTGCAGGTTCAATGTATTCCTTGGACCTTCACATTGACGATGAAACACAGAAATCGCATCGGAATGAAATACAAAAGGCAAACTGCCGCGTACGTACAAGAATAGAGACTCTTCTTACAGTCGGTGCTTTCAGCATTTCCTTTGAGTCCAGTATTAGTTTCCGATACACCTCAGCAGGTTCAATGTATTCCTAGGACCTTCACATTGACGATGAAACACAGAAATCGCATCGGAATTAAATACAAAAGGCACAATGTCGCCTTAAGTACAAGAATAGAGGCTCTTCTTACACTCGGTGCTTTGAGCATTCCCTGTGAGACCAGTATTAGTTTCTGATACACCACTGCAGGTTCAATGTATTCCTTGGACCTTCACATTGACGATGAAACACAGATATCGCATCGGAATTAAATACAAAAGGCGCAATGCCGCCTTAAGTACAAGTATAGAGACTCTTCTTACAGTCGGTGATTTGAGCATTCCCTGTGAGACCAGTATTAGTTTCTGATACACCACTGCAGGTTCAATGTATTGCTTGGACCTTCACATTGACGATGAAACACAGAAATCGCATCCGAGTTAAATACAAAAGGCACAATGCCACCTTAAGTGCAAGAATAGAGACTCTTCTTACTGTCGGTGCTTTAAGAATTCCCTGTGAGACCAGTAATAGTTTCCGATACACCACTGCAAGTTCAATGTATTCCTTGGAGCTTCACATTGACGTTGAAACACAGAAATCGCATCGGAATTAAATACAAAAGGCGCAATGCCGCCTTAAGTAAAAGAATAGAGACTCTTCTTACGGTCGGTGCTTTGAGCATTCCCTGTGAGACCAGTATTAGTTTCTGATACACCACTGCAGGTTCAATGTATTCCTTGGACCTTCACATTGACGATGAAACACAGAAATCGCATCGGAATTGATTACAAAAGGCACAATGCCATCATAAGTACAAGAATAGAGACTCTTCTTACAGTCTGTGCTTTGAGCATTTCCTGTGAGACCAGTATTAGTTTCCGATACACCACTGCAGGTTCAATGTATTCCTTGGACCATCACATTGACGATGAAACACAGAAATCGCATCGGAATTAAGTACAAAAGGTGCAATGCCGCCTTAAGTACAAGAATAGAGACTCTTCTTACAGTCGGTGCTTTGAGCATTCCCTGTGAGACCAGTAATAGTTTCCGATACACCACTGCAAGTTCAATGTATTCCTAGGACCTTCACATTGACGATGAAACACAGAAATCGCATCGGAATTAAATACAAAAGGCACAATGTCGCCTTAAGTACAAGAATAGACACTCTTCTTACAGCCGGTGCCTTGAGCATTCCCTGTGAGACCAGTATTACTTTCCGATACACCACTGCAGGTTCAATGTATTCCTTGGACCTTCACATTGACGATGAAACACAGAAATCGCATCGGAATTAAGTACAAAAGGTGCAATGCCGCCTTAAGTACAAGAATAGAGACTCTTCTTACAGTCGGTGCTTTGAGCATTCCCTGTGAGACCAGTAATAGTTTCCGATACACCACTGCAGGTTCAATGTATTCCTTGGTCCTTCACATTGACGATGAAACACAGAAATCGCATCGGAATGAAATACAAAAGGCAAACTGCCGCTTACGTACAAGAATAGAGACTCTTCTTACAGTCGGTACTTTCAGCATTTCCTTTGAGTCCAGTATTAGTTTCCCATACACCTCAGCAGGTTCAATGTTTTCCTAGGACCTTCACATTGACGATGAAACACAGAAACCGCATCGGAATTAAATACAAAAGGCACAATGTCGCCTTAAGTACAAGAATAGAGACTCTTCTTACACTCGGTGCTATGAGCACTCCCTGTGAGACCAGTATTAGTTTCTGATACACCACTGCAGGTTCAATGTATTCCTTGGACCTTCACATTGACGATGAAACACAGATATCGCATCGGAATTAAATACAAAATTCGCAATGCCGCCTTAAGTACAAGTATAGAGACTCTTCTTACAGTCGGTGATTTGAGCATTCCCTGTGAGACCAGTATTAGTTTCTGATACACCACTGCAGGTTCAATGTATTGCTTGGACCTTCACATTGACGATGAAACACAGAAATCGCATCGGAGTTAAATACAAAAGGCACAATGACTCCTTAAGTGCAAGAATAGAGACTCTTCTTACTGTCGGTGCTTTAAGAATTCCCTGTGAGACCAGTAATAGTTTCCGATACACCACTGCAGGTTCAATGTATTCCTTGGACCTTCACATTGACGTTGAAACACAGAAATCGCATCGCAATTAAATACAAAAGGCGCAATGCCGACTTAAGTAAAAGAATAGAGACTCTTCTTACGGTCGGTGCTTTGAGCATTCCCTGTGAGACCAGTATTAGTTTCTGATACACCACTGCAGGTTCAATGTATTCCTTGGACCTTCACATTGACGATTAAACACAGAAATCGCATCGGAATTAATTACAAAATGCACAATGCCATCATAAGTACAAGAATAGAGACTCTTCTTACAGTCTGTGCTTTGAGCATTCCCTGTGAGACCAGTATTAGTTTCCGATACACCACTGCAGGTTCAATGTATTCCTTGGACCATCACATTGACGAAGAAACACAGAAATCGCATCGGAATTAAGTACAAAAGGTGCAATGCCGCCTTAAGTACAAGAATAGAGACTCTTCTTGCAGTCGGTGCTTTGAGCATTCCCTGTGAGACCAGTATTAGTTTCCGATACACCACTGCAGGTTCAATGTATTCCTTGGACCTTCACATTGACGATGAAACACAGAAATCGCGTCGGAATTAAATACAAAATGCACAATGCCGCATTAAGTACAAGAATAGAGACTCTTCTTACAGTCGGTGCTTTGATCATTTCCTGTGAGACCAGAATTAGTTTCCGATACACCACTGCAGGTTCAATGTATTCCTTGGACCTTCACATTGACAATGAAACACAGAAATCGCATCGGAATGAAATCCAAAAGGCAAAATGCCGCGTACGTACAAGAATAGAGACTCTTCTTACAGTCGGTGCTTTCAGCATTCCCTGTGAGACCAGTATTAGTTTCCGATACACCTCAGCAGGTTCAATGTATTCCTAGGACCTTCACATTCACGATGAAACACAGAAATCGCATCGGAATTAAATACAAAAGGCACAATGTCGCCTTAAGTACAAGAATAGAGACTCTTCTTACACTCGGTGCTTTGAGCACTCCCTGTGAGACCAGTATTAGTTTCTGATACACCACTGCAGGTTCAATGTATTTCTTGGACCTTCACATTGACGATGAAACACAGATATCGCATCGGAATTAAATATAAAAGGCGCAATGCCGCCTTAAGTACAAGTATAGAGACTCTTCTTACAGTCGGTGATTTGAGCATTCCCTGTGAGACCAGTATTAGCTTCTGATACACCACTGCAGGTTCAATGTATTGCTTGGACCTTCACATTGACGATGAAACACAGAAATCGCATAGGAGTTAAATACAAAAGGCACAATGCCACCTTAAGTGCAAGAATAGAGACTCTTCTTACTGTCGGTGCTTTAAGAATTCCCTGTGAGACCAGTAATAGTTTCCGATACACCACTGCAGGTTCAATGTATTCCTTGGACCTTCACATTGACGTTGAAACACAGAAATCGCATCGGAATTAAATACAAAAGGCGCAATGAAGCCTTAAGTAAAAGAATAGAGACTCTTCTTACGGTCGGTGCTTTGAGCATTCCCTGTGAGACCAGTATTAGTTTCTGATACACCACTGCAGGTTCAATGTATTCCTTGGACCTTCACATTGACGATGAAACACAGAAATTGCATCGGAATTAATTACAAAAGGCACAATGACATCATAAGTTCAAGAATAGAGACTCTTCTTACTGTCTGTGCTTTGAGCATTCCCTGTGAGACCAGTATTAGTTTCCGATACACCACTGCAGGTTCAATGTATTCCTTGGATCTTCACATTGACGATGAAACACAGAAATCGCGTCGGAATTAAATACAAAAGGCACAATGCCGCATTAAGTACAAGAATAGAGACTCTTCTTACAGTCGGTGCTTTGATCATTTCCTGTGAGACCAGAATTAGTTTCCGATACACCACTGCAGGTTCAATGTATTCCTTGGACCTTCACATTGACGATGAAACACAGAAATCGCATCGGAATGAAATCCAAAAGGCAAACTGCCGCGTACGTACAAGAATAGAGACTCTTCTTACAGTCGGTGCTTTCAGCATTCCCTGTGAGACCAGTATTAGTTTCCGATACACCTCAGCAGGTTCAATGTATTCCTAGGACCTTCACATTCACGATGAAACACAGAAATCGCATCGGAATTAAATACAAAAGGCACAATGTCGCCTTAAGTACAAGAATAGAGACTCTTCTTACACTCGGTGCTTTGAGCACTCCCTGTGAGACCAGTATTAGTTTCTGATACACCACTGCAGGTTCAATGTATTTCTTGGACCTTCACATTGACGATGAAACACAGATATCGCATCGGAATTAAATATAAAAGGCGCAATGCCGCCTTAAGTACAAGTATAGAGACTCTTCTTACAGTCGGTGATTTGAGCATTCCCTGTGAGACCAGTATTAGCTTCTGATACACCACTGCAGGTTCAATGTATTGCTTGGACCTTCACATTGACGATGAAACACAGAAATCGCATAGGAGTTAAATACAAAAGGCACAATGCCACCTTAAGTGCAAGAATAGAGACTCTTCTTACTGTCGGTGCTTTAAGAATTCCCTGTGAGACCAGTAATAGTTTCCGATACACCACTGCAGGTTCAATGTATGCCTTGGACCATCACATTGACGATGAAACACAGAAATCGCATCGGAATTAAGTACAAAAGGTGCAATGCCGCCTTAAGTACAAGAATAGAGACTCTTCTTACAGTCGGTGCTTTGAGCATTCCCTGTGAGACCAGTATTAGTTTCCGATACACCACTCCAGGTTCAATGTATTCCTAGGACCTTCACATTGACGATGAAACACAGAAATCACATCGGAATTAAATACAAAAGGCACAATGTCGCCTTAAGTACAAGAATAGACACTCTTCTTACAGCCGGTGCTTTGAGCATTCCCTGTGAGACCAGTATTAGTTTCCGATACACCACTGCAGGTTCAATGTATTCCTTGGACCTTCACATTGACGATGAAACACAGAAATCGCATCGGAATTAAATACAAAAGGCACAATGCCGCATTAAGTACAAGAATAGAGACTCTTCTTACAGTCGGTGCTTTGATCATTTCCTGTGAGACCAGAATTAGTTTCCGATACACCACTGCAGGTTCAATGTATTCCTTGGACCTTCACATTGACGATGAAACACAGAAATCGCATCGGCATGAAATACAAAAGGCAAACTGCCGCGTACGTACAAGAATTGGGACTCTTCTTACAGTCGGTGATTTCAGCATTCCCTGTGAGACCAGTATTAGCTTCCGATCCACCTCAGCAGGTTCAATGTATTCCTAGGACCTTCACATTGACGATGAAACACAGAAATTGCCTCGGAATTAAATACAAAAGGCACAATGTCGCCTTAAGTGCAAGAATAGAGACTCTTCTTACACTCGGTGCTTTGAGCACTCCCTGTGAGACCAGTATTAGTTTCTGATACACCACTGCAGGTTCAATGTGTTCCTTGGACCTTCACATTGACGATGAAACACAGATATCGCATCGGAATTAAATACAAAAGGCGCAATGCCGCCTTAAGTACAAGTATAGAGACTCTTCTTACAGTCGGTGATTTGAGCATTCCCTGTGAGACCAGTATTAGTTTCTGATACACCAGTGCAGGTTCAATGTATTGCTTGGACCTTCACATTGACGATGAAACACAGAAATCGCATCGGAGTTAAATACAAAAGGCACAATGCCACCTTAAGTGCAAGAATAGAGACTCTTCTTACAGTCGGTGCTTTGCGCACTCCCTGTGAGACCAGTATTACTTTCTGATACACAACTGCAGGTTCAATGTGATCTTTGGACCTTCACATTGACGATGAAACACAGAAATCGCATCGCAATTAAGTACAAAAGGCACAATGCCGTCATCAGTACAAGAATAGAGACTCTTCTTACAGTCGGTGCTTTGAGCATTCCCTGTGAGACTAGAATTAGTTTCCGATACACCACTGCAGGTTCTATGTATTCCTTGGACATTCACATTGACGATGAAACCCAGAAATCGCATCGGAATTAAATACAAAAGGCGCAATGCCACCTTAAGTACAAGCATAGAGACTCTTCTTACAGTCGGTGATTTGAGGATTCCCTGTGAGACCAGTATTAGTTTCTGATACACCACTGCAGGTTCAATGTATTGCTTGGACCTTCACATTGACGATGAAACACAGAAATGGCATCGGAATTAAATTCAAAAGGCACTATGCCATCTTAAGTACAAGAATAGAAACTCTTCTTACAGTCGGTGCTTTGAGCATTCCCTGTGAGACCAGTAATAGTTTCTGATACACCACTGCAGGTTCAATGTATTCCTTGCACCTTTAGATTGACGATGAAACACAGAAATCGCATCGGAGTTAAATACAGAAGGCACAATGCCGCCATAAGTACAAGAACAGAGACTCTTCTTACAGTCGGTGCCTTGAGCATTCCCTATGAGACCAGTATTAGTTTCCGATACACCACTGCCGGTTCAATGTGTTCCTTGGACCTTCACATTGACGATGAAACACAGAAATCGCATTGGAATTAAATACAAAAGGCGCAATGCCGCCTTAACTACAAGAATAGAGACTCTTCTTACAATCGGTGCTTTGAGCATTCCCTGTGAGAAAAGTATTAATTTCCGATACACCACTGCAGGTTCAATGTATTCCTTGGACCTTCATTTTGACAATGAAACACAGAAATCGCATCGGAATTAAATTGAAAAGGCGCAATGCCGCCTTAAGAACAAGAATAGAGACTCTTCTTACAGTCGGTGCTTTGCGCACTCCCTGTGAGACCAGTATTACTTTCTGATACACAACTGCAGGTTCAATGTGATCTTTGGACCTTCACATTGACGATGAAACACAGAAATCGCATCGGAATTAAGTACAAAAGGCACAATGCCGTCATCAGTACAAGAATAGAGACTCTTCTTACAGTCGGTGCTTTGAGCATTCCCTGTGAGACCAGAATTAGTTTCCGATACACCACTGCAGGTTCTATGTATTCCTTGGATATTCACATTGACGATGAAACCCAGAAATCGCATCGGAATTAAATACAAAAGGCGCAATGCCACCTTAAGTACAAGCATAGAGACTCTTCTTACAGTCGATGCTTTGAGCATTCCCTGTGAGACCAGTATTAGTTTCCGATACACCACTGCAGGTTCAATGTATTCCTTGGACCTTCACATTGACGATGAAACACAGAAATCGCATCCGAATTAAATACAATTGGCACAATGCCGTCTTAAGTACAAGAATAGAGACTCTTCTTACAGTCGGTGCTATGAGCTTTCCCTGTGAGACCTGTATTAGTTTCCGATACACCTCTGCAGGTTCAATGTATTCCTTGGACCTTCACATTGACGATGAAACACAGAAATCGCATCGGAATTAAATACAAATCGCACAATGCCGCCTTAAGTACAAGAATTGTGACTCTTCTTACAGTCGGTGCTTTGAGCATTCCCTGTGAGACCAGTATTAGTTTCCGATACACCACTGCAGGTTCAATGTATTCCTTCGACCTTCACATTGACGATGAAACACAGAAAACGCATCTGCATTAAATACAAAAGGCACAATACCGCCTTAAGTATAAGAATAGAAACTCTTCTTAAAGTCGGTGCTTTGAGCATTCCCTGTGAGACCAGTATTAGTTACCGATACACCACTGCAGGTTCAATGTATTCCTAGGACCTTCACATTGACGAAGAAACACAGAAATCACATCGGAGTTAAATACAAAAGGCACAATGCCGTCTTAAGTACAAGAATAGAGGCTCTTCTTACAGTCGGTGCAATGAGCATTCACTGTGAGACCAGTATTAGTTTCCGATACACCACTGCAGGTTCAATGTATACCTTGGACCTTCACATTGACGATGAAACACAGAAAACGCATCGGAGTTAAATACAAAAGGCCCAATGCCGCCTTAAGTACAAGAATAGGGACTCTTCTTACAGTCGGTGTTTTGAGGATTCCCTGTGAGACCAGTGTTAGTTTCCGATACACCACTGCAGGTTCAATGTATTCCTTTGACCTTCACATTGACGATGAAACACAGAATTCGCATCGGAATTAAATTCAAAAGGTACTATGCCTTCTTAAGTACTAGAATAGAGTCTCTTCTTACAGTCGGTGCTTTGAGCATTCCCTGTGAGACCAGTATTAGTTTCGGATACACCTTTGAAGGTTCAATGTATTCCTTGGACTTGACATTGACGATGAAACACAGAAATCGCATCCGAGTTAAATAGAAAAGGCACAATGGCACCTTAAGTGCAAGAATAGAGACTCTTCTTACTGTCGGTGCTTTAAGAATTCCCTGTGAGACCAGTAATAGTTTCCGATACACCACTGCAAGTTCAATGTATTCCTTGGACCTTCACATTGACGTTGAAACACAGAAATCGCATCGGAATTAAATACAAAAGGCGCAATGCCGCCTTAAGTAAAGGAATAGAGACTCTTCTTACGGTCGGTGCTTTGAGCATTCCCTGTGAGACCAGTATTAGTTTCTGATACACCACTGCAGGTTCAATGTATTCCTTGGACCTTCACATTGACGATGAAACACAGAAATCGCATCGGAATTAATTACAAAAGGCACAATGCCATCATAAGTACAAGAATAGAGACTCTTCTTACAGTCTGTGCTTTGAGCATTGCCTGTGAGACCAGTATTAGTTTCCGATACACCACTGCAGGTTCAATGTATTCCTTGGACCATCACATTGACGATGAAACACAGAATTCGCATCGGAATTAAGTACAAAAGGTGCAATGCCGCCTTAAGTACAAGAATAGAGACTCTTCTTACAGTCGGTGCTTTGAGCATTCCCTGTGAGACCAGTATTAGTTTCCGATACAGCACTGCACGTTCAATGTATTTCTAGGACCTTTACAGTGACGATAAAACACAGAAATCGCATCGGAATTAAATACAAAAGGCACAATGCCGCATTAAGTACAAGAATAGAGACTCTCCTTACAGTCGGTGCTTTGATCATTTCCTGTAAGACCAGAATTAGTTTCCGATACACCACTGCAGGTTCAATGTAATCCTTGGACCTTCACATTGACGATGAAACACAGAAATCGTATCGGAATGAAATTCAAAAGGCAAACTGCCGCGTACGTGCAAGAATAGGGACTCTTCTTACAGTCGGTGCTTTCAGCATTCCCTGTGAGACCAGTATTAGTTTCCGATACACCTCAGCAGGTTCAATGTTTTCCTAGGACCTTCACATTGACGATGAAACACAGAAACCGCATCGGAATTAAATACAAAAGGCACAATGTCGCCTTACGTACAAGAATAGAGACTCTTCTTACACTCGGTGCTTTGAGCACTCCCTGTGAGACCAGTATTTGTTTCTGATACACCACTGCAGGTTCAATGTATTCCTTGGACCTTCACATTGACGATGAAACACAGATATCGCATCGGAATTAAATACAAAAGGCGCAATGCCGCCTTAAGTACAAGTATAGAGACTCTTCTTACAGTCGGTGATTTGAGCATTCCCTGTGAGACCAGTATTACTTTCTGATACACCACTGCAGGTTCAATGTATTGCTTGAACCTTCACATTGACGATGAAACACAGAAATCGCATCGGAGTTAAATACAAAAGGCACAATGCCACCTTAAGTGCAAGAAGAGAGACTCTTCTTACTGTCGGTGCTTTAAGAATTCCCTGTGAGACCAGTAATAGTTTCCGATACACCACTGCAGGTTCAATGTATTCCTTGGACCTTCACATTGACGTTGAAACACAGAAATCGCATCGGAATTAAATACAAAAGGCGCAATGCCGACTTAAGTAAAAGAATAGAGACTCTTCTTACGGTCGGTGCTTTGAGCATTCCCTGTGAGACCAGTATTAGTTTCTGATACACCACTGCACTTTCAATGTATTCCTTGGACCTTCACATTGACGATTAAACACAGAAATCGCATCGGAATTAATTACAAAAGGCACAATGCCATCATAAGTACAAGAATAGAGACTCTTCTTACAGTCTGTGCTTTGAGCATTCCCTGTGAGACCAGTATTAGTTTCCGATACACCACTGCAGGTTCAATGTATTCCTTGGACCACCACATTGACGATGAAACACAGAAATCGCATCGGAATTAAGTACAAAAGGTGCAATGCCGCCTTAAGTACAAGAATAGAGACTCTTCTTACAGTCGGTGCTTTAAGCATTCCCTGTGAGACCAGTATTAGTTTCCGATACACCACTGCAGGTTCAATGTATTCCTTGGACCTTCACATTGACGATGAAACACAGAAATGGCATCGGAATTAAATACAAAAGGCACAATGCCGCATTAAGTACAAGCATAGAGACTCTTCTTACAGTCGGTGCTTTGATCATTTCCTGTGAGACCAGAATTAGTTTCCGATACACCACTGCAGGTTCAATGTATTCCTTGGACCTTCACATTGACGATGAAACACAGAAATCGCATCGGAATGAAATACTAAAGGCAAACTGCCGCGTACGTACAAGAATAGAGACTCTTCTTACAGTCGGTGCTTTCAGCATTCCCTTTGAGACCAGTATTAGTTTCCGATACACCTCAGCAGGTTCAATGTATTCCTAGGACCTTCACATTCACGATGAAACACAGATATCGCATCGGAATTAAATACAAAAGGCACAATGTCGCCTTAAGTACAAGAATAGAGACTCTTCTTACACTCGGTGCTTTGAGCATTCCCTGTGAGACCAGTATTAGTTTCTGATACACCACTGCAGGTTCAATGTATTCCTTGGACCTACACATTGACGATGAAACACAGAAATCGCATCGGAGTTAAATACAAAAGGCACAATGCCACCTTAAGTGCAAGAATAGAGACTCCTCTTACTGTCGGTGCTTTAAGAATTCCCTGTGAGACCAGTAATAGTTTCGGATACACCACTGCAGGTTCAATGTATTCCTTGGACCTTCACATTGACGTTTAAACACAGAAATCGCATCGGAATTAAATACAAAAGGCGCAATGCCGCCTTAAGCAAAAGAATAGAGACTCTTCTTACGGTCGGTGCTTTGAGCATTCCCTGTGAGACCAGTATTAGTTTCTGATACACCACTGCAGGTTCAATGTATTCCTTGGACCTTCACATTGACGATGCAACACAGAAATTGCATCGGAATTAATTACAAAAGGCACAATGACATCATAAGTACAAGAATAGAGACTCTTCTTACAGTCTGTGCTTTGAGCATTCCCTGTGAGACCAGTATTAGTTTCCGATACACCACTGCAGGTTCAATGTATTCCTTGGACCATCACACTGACGATGAAACACAGAAATCGCATCGGAATTAAGTACAAAAGGTGCAATGCCGCCTTAAGTACAAGAATAGAGACTCTTCTTACAGTCGGTGCTTTGAGCATTCCCTGTGAGACCAGTATTAGTTTCCGATACACCACTGCAGGTTCAATGTATTCCTAGGACCTTCACATTGACGATGAAACACAGAAATCACATCGGAATTAAATACAAAAGGCACAATGTCGCCTTAAGTACAAGAATAGACACTCTTCTTACAGCCGGTGTTTTGAGCATTCCCTGTGAGACCAGTATAAGTTTCCGATACACCTTTGCAGGTTCAATGTATTCCTTGGACCTTCACATTGACGATGAAACACAGAAATCGCATCGGCATGAAATACAAAAGACAAACTGCCGCGTACGTACAAGAATTGGGACTCTTCTTACAGTCGGTGCTTTCAGCATTCCCTGTGAGACCAGTATTAGTTTCCGATACACCTCAGCAGGTTCAATGTATTCCTAGGACCTTCACATTGACGATGAAACACAGAAATCGCCTCGGAATTAAATACAAAAGGCACAATGTCGCCTTAAGTACAACAATAGAGACTCTTCTTACACTCGGTGCTTTGAGCAATTCCTGTGAGACCAGTAATAGTTTCTGATACACCACTGCAGGTTCAATGTATTCCTTGGACCTTCACATTGACGATGAAACACAGATATCGCATCGGAATTAAATACAAAAGGCGCAATGCCGCCTTAAGTACAAGTATAGAGACTCTTCTTACAGTCGGTGATTTGAGCATTCCCTGTGAGACCAGTATTAGTTTCTGAAACACCACTGCAGGTTCAATGTATTGCTTGGACCTTCACATTGACGATGAAACACAGAAATCGCATCGGAGTTAAATACAAAAGGCACAATGCCACCTTAAGTGCAAGAATAGAGACTCTTCTTACTGTCGGTGCTTTAAGAAATCCCTGTGAGACCAGTAATAGTTTCCGATACACCACCGCAGGTTCAATGTATTCCTTGGACCATCACATTGACGTTGAAACACAGAAATCGCATCGGAATTAAATACAAAAGGCGCAATGCCGCCTTAAGTAAAAAAATAGAGACTCTTCTTACGGTCGGTGCTTTGAGCATTCCCTGTGAGACCAGTATTAGTTTCTGATACACCACTGCAGGTTCAATGTATTCCTTGGACCTTCACATTGACGATGAAACACAGAAATCGCATCGGAATTAATTACAAAAGGCACAATGCCATCATAAGTACAAGAATAGAGACTCTTCTTACAGTCTGTGCTTTGAGCATTCCCTGTGCGACCAGTATTAGTTTCCAATACACCACTGCAGGTTCAATGTATTCCTTGGACCTTCACATTGACGATGAAACACAGAAATCGCATCGGAATGAAATACAAAAGGCAAACTGCCGCTTACGTACAAGAATAGAGACTCTTCTTACAGTCGGTACTTTCAGCATTTCCTTTGAGTCCAGTATTAGTTTCCCATACACCTCAGCAGGTTCAATGTTTTCCTAGGACCTTCACATTGACGATGAAACACAGAAACCGCATCGGAATTAAATACAAAAGGCACAATGTCGCCTTAAGTACAAGAATAGAGACTCTTCTTACACTCGGTGCTTTGAGCACTCCCTGTGAGACCAGTATTAGTTTCTGATACACCACTGCAGGTTCAATGTATTCCTTGGACCTTCACATTGACGATGAAACACAGATATCGCATCGGAATTAAATACAAAAGGCGCAATGCCGCCTTAAGTACAAGTATAGAGACTCTTCTTACAGTCGGTGATTTGAGCATTCCCTGTGAGACCAGTATTAGTTTCCGATACACCACTGCAGGTTCAATGTATTCCTTGGACCTTCACATTGACGTTTAAACACAGAAATCGCATCGGAATTAAATACAAAATTCGCAATGCCGCCTTAAGCAAAAGAATAGAGACTCTTCTTACGGTCGGTGCTTTGAGCATTCCCTGTGAGACCAGTATTAGTTTCTGATACACCACTGCAGGTTCAATGTATTCCTTGGACCTTCACATTGACGATGAAACACAGAAATTGCATCGGAATTAATTACAAAAGGCACAATGACATCATAAGTACAAGAATAGAGACTCTTCTTACAGTCTGTGCTTTGAGCATTCCCTGTGAGACCAGTATTAGTTTCCGATACACCACTGCAGGTTCAATGTATTCCTTGGACCATCACACTGACGATGAAACACAGAAATCGCATCGGAATTAAGTACAAACGGTGCAATGCCGCCTTAAGTACAAGAATAGAGACTCTTCTTACAGTCGGTGCTTTGAGCATTCCCTGTGAGACCAGTATTAGTTTCCGATACACCACTGCAGTTTCAATGTATTCCTAGGACCTTCACATTGACGATGAAACACAGAAATCACATCGGAATTAAATACAAAAGGCACAATGTCGCCTTAAGTACAAGAATAGACACTCTTCTTACAGCCGGTGCTTTGAGCATTCCCTGTGAGACCAGTATAAGTTTCCGATACACCTTTGCAGGTTCAATGTATTCCTTGGACCTTCACATTGACGATGAAACACAGAAATCGCATCGGAATTAAATACAAAAGGCACAATGCCGCATTAAGTACAAGAATAGAGACTCTTCTTACAGTCGGTGCTTTGATCATTTCCTGTGAGACCAGAATTAGTTTCCGATACACCACTGCAGGTTCAATGTATTCCTTGGACCTTCACATTGACGATGAAACACAGAAATCGCATCGGCATGAAATACAAAAGGCAAACTGCCGCGTACGTACGAGAATTGGGACTCTTCTTACAGTCGGTGCTTTCAGCATTCCCTGTGAGACCAGTATTAGTTTCCGATACACCTCAGCAGGTTCAATGTATTCCTAGGACCTTCACATTGACGATGAAACACAGAAATCGCCTCGGAATTAAATACAAAAGGCACAATGTCGCCTTAAGTACAACAATAGAGACTCTTCTTACACTCGGTGCTTTGAGCACTTCCTGTGAGACCAGTACTAGTTTCTGATACACCACTGCAGGTTCAATGTATTCCTTGGACCTTCACATTGACGATGAAACACAGATATCGCATCGGAATTAAATACAAAAGGCGCAATGCCGCCTTAAGTACAAGTATAGAGACTCTTCTTACAGTCGGTGATTTGAGCATTCCCTGTGAGACCAGTATTAGTTTCTGATACACCACTGCAGGTTCAATGTATTGCTTGGACCTTCACATTGACGATGAAACACAGAAATCGCATCGGAGTTAAATACAAAAGGCACAATGCCACCTTAAGTGCAAGAATAGAGACTCTTCTTACTGTCGGTGCTTTAAGAATTCCCTGTGAGACCAGTAATAGTTTCCGATACACCACTGCAGGTTCAATGTATTCCTTGGACCATCACATTGACGTTGAAACACAGAAATCGCATCGGAATTAAATACAAAAGGCGCAATGCCGCCTTAAGTAAAAAAATAGAGACTCTTCTTATGGTCGGTGCTTTGGGCATTCCCTGTGAGACCAGTATTAGTTTCTGATACACCACTGCAGGTTCAATGTATTCCTTGGACCTTCACATTGACGATGAAACACAGAAATCGCATCGGAATTAATTACAAAAGGCACAATGCCATCATAAGTACAAGAATAGAGACTCTTCTTACAGTCTGTGCTTTGAGCATTCCCTGTGCGACCAGTATTAGTTTCCAATACACCACTGCAAGTTCAATGTATTCCTTGGACCTTCACATTGACGATGAAACACAGAAATCGCATCGGAATGAAGTACAAAAGGTGCAATGCCGCCTTAAGTACAAGAATAGAGACTCTTCTTACAGTCGGTGCTTTGAGCATTCCCTGTGAGACCAGTATTAGTTTCCGATACACCACTGCAGGTTCAATGTATTCCTTGGACCTTCACATTGACGATGAAACACAGAAATCGCATCGGAATTAAATACAAAAGGCACAATGCCGCATTAAGTACAATAACAGAGACTCTTCTTACAGTCGGTGCTTTCAGCATTCCCTTTGAGACCAGTATTAGTTTCTGATACACCACTGCAGGTTCAATGTATTCCTTGGAACTTCACATTGACGATGAAATACAGAAATCGCATCGGAATTAAATACAAAAGGCACAATGCCGTCTTAAGTACAAGAATGGAGACACTTCTTACAGTCGGTGCTATGAGCATTCCCTGTGAGACCAGTATTAGTTTCCGATACACCACTGCAGGTACAATGTGTTCCTTGGACCTTCACATTGACGATGAAACACAGAAATGGCATCGGAATTAAATTCAAAAGGCACTATGCCATCTTAACTACAAGAATAGAAACTCTTCTTACAGTCGGTGCTTTGAGCATTCCCTGTGAGACCAGTATTAGTTTCCGATACACCACTGAAGGTTCAATGTATTCCTTGGACCTTGACATTGAGGATGAAACACAGAAATCGCATCGGAATTGAATACAAAAGGCACAATGCCGCCTTAAGTACAAGAATGGAGACTCTTCTTACAGTCGGTGCTTTGAGCATTCCCTGTGAGACCAGTATCAGTTTCCGATACACCACTGCAGGTTCAATGTATTCCTTGGACCTTCACATTGACGATGAAACGCAGAAATCGCATTGGAATTAATTACAAAAGGCGCAATGCCGCCTTAAGTACAAGAATAGAGACTCTTCTTACAGTCGGTGCTTTGAACATTCCCTGTGAGACCAGTAATAGTTTCTGATACACCATTGCAGGTTCAATGTATTCCTTGCACCTTTAGATTGACGATGAAACACAGAAATCGCATCGGAGTTAAATACAGAAGGCACAATGCCGCCTTAAGTACAAGAACAGAGACTCTTCTTACAGTCGGTGCCTTGAGCATTCCCTATGAGACCAGTATTAGTTTCCGATACACCACTGCCGGTTCAATGTGTTCCTTGGACCTTCACATTGACGATGAAACACAGAAATCGCATTGGAATTAAATACAAAAGGCGCAATGCCGCCTTAACTACGAGAATAGAGACTCTTCTTACAGTCGGTGTTTTGAGCATTCCCTGTGAGAAAAGTATTACTTTCCGATACACCACTGCAGATTCAATGTAATCCTTGGACCTTCATATTGACAATGAAACACAGAAATCGCATCGGAATTAAATTGAAAAGGCGCAATGCCGCCTTAAGAACAAGAATAGAGACTCTTCTTACAGTCGGTGCTTTGCGCACTCCCTGTGAGACCAGTATTACTTTCTGATACACAACTGCAGGTTCAATGTGATCTTTGGAGCTTCACATTGACGATGAAACACAGAAATCGCATCGGAATTAAGTACAAAAGGCACAATGCCGTCATCAGTACAAGAATAGAGACTCTTCATACAGTCGGTGCTTTGAGCATTCCCTGTGAGACAAGAATTAGTTTCCGATACACCAGTGCAGGTTCTATATATTCGTTGGACATTCACATTGACGATGAAACCCAGAAATCGCATCGGAATTAAATACAAAAGGCGCAATGCCACCTTAAGTACAAGCATAGAGACTCTTCTTACAGTCGATGCTTTGAGCATTCCCTGTGAGACCAGTATTAGTTTCCGATACACCACTGCAGGTTCAATGTATTCCTTGGACCTTCACATTGACGATGAAACACAGAAATCGCATCCGAATTAAATACAATTGGCACAATGCCGTCTTAAGTACAAGAATAGAGACTCTTCTTACAGTCGGTGCTATGAGCATTCCCTGTGAGACCTGTATTAGTTTCCGATACACCACTGCAGGTTCAATGTATTCCTTGCACCTTCACATTGACGATGAAACACAGAAATCGCATCGGAATTAAATAAAAATCGCACAATGCCGCCTTAAGTACAAGAATTGTGACTCTTCTTACAGTCGGTGCTTTGAGCATTCCCTGTGAGACCAGTATTAGTTTCCGATACACCACTGCAGGTTCAATGTATTCCTTCGACCTTCACATTGACGATGAAACACAGAAAACGCATCTGAATTAAATACAAAAGGCACAATACCGCCTTAAGTACAAGAATAGAAACTCTTCTTACAGTCGGTGCTTTGAGCATTCACTGTGAGACCAGTATTAGTTTCCGATACACCACTGAAGTTTCAATGTATTCCTTGGACTTGACATTGACGATGAAATACAGAAATCGCATCGGAATTAAATACAAAAGGCACAATGCCGCCTTAAGTACAGGAATAGAGACTCTTCTTACAGTCGGTGCTTTGAGCATTCCCTGTGAGACCAGTTTTAGTTTCCGATACACCACTGCAGGTTCAATGTATTCCTTGGACCTCCACATTGACGACGAAACGCAGAAATCGCATTGGAATTAATTACAAAAGGCGCAATGCCGCCTTAAGTACAAGAATAGAGACTCTTCTTACAGTCGGTGCTATGAGCATTCCCTGTGAGACCTGTATTAGTTTCCGATACACCACTGCAGGTTCAATGTATTCCTTGCACCTTCACATTGACGATGAAACACAGAAATCGCATCGGAATTAAATAAAAATCGCACAATGCCGCCTTAAGTACAAGAATTGTGACTCTTCTTACAGTCGGTGCTTTGAGCATTCCCTGTGAGACCAGTATTAGTTTCCGATACACAACTGCAGGTTAAATGTATTCCTTGGACCTTCACATTGACGATGAAACACAGAAATCGCATCAGAATGAAATTCAAAAGGCACTATGCCATCTTAAGTACAAGAATAGAGACTCTTCTTACAGTCGGTGCTTGAGCATTCCCTGTGAGACGAGAATTAGTTTCCGATACACCACTGCAGGTTCTATGTATTCCTTGGACATTCACATTGACGATGAAACCCAGAAATCGCATCGGAATTAAATACAAAAGGCGCAATGCCACCTTAAGTACAAGCATAGAGACTCTTCTTACAGTCGATGCTTTGAGCATTCCGTGTGAGACCAGTCTTAGTTTCCGATACACCACTGCAGGTTCAATGTATTCCTTTGACCTTCACATTGACGATGAAACACAGAATTCGCATCGGAATTAAATTCAAAAGGCACTATGCCTTCTTAAGGACAAGAATAGAGACTCTTCTTACAGTCGGTGCTTTGAGCATTCCCTGTGAGACTAGTATTAGTTTCGGATACACCACTGAAAGTTCAATGTATTCCTTGGACTTGACATCGACGATGAAACACAGAAATCGCATTGGAGTTAAATACAAAAGGCACAATGCCGCCTTAAGTACAGGAATAGAGACTCTTCTTACAGTCGGTGCTTTGAGCATTCCCTGTGAGACCAGTATTAGTTTCCGTTACACGACTGCAGGTTCAATGTATTCCTTGGACCTGCACATTGACGATGAAACCCAGATATCGCTTCGGAATTAAATACAAAAGCCGTATTGCCACCTTAAGTACAAGAATAGAGAGTCTTCTTACAGTCGATGCTTTGAGCATTCAATGTGAGACCAGTATTAGTTTCCGATACACCACTGCAGGTTCAATGTATTTCTTGGACCTTCACATTGACGATGAAACACAGAAATCGCATCGCAATGAAATACAAAATGAGCAATGCCGCCTTAAGTACAAGAATAGAGACTCTTCTTACAGTCGGTGCTTTGAGCATTCCCTGTGAGACCAGTATTAGTTGCTGATACACCACTGCCGGTTCAATGTATTCCTTGGACCTTCACATTGACAATAAAACACAGAAATCGCATCCGAATTAAATACAATTGGCACAATGCCGTCTTAAGTACAAGAATAGAGACTCTTCTTACAGTCGGTGCTATAGGCCTTCCGTGTGAGACCTGTATTAGTTTCCGATACACCACTGCAGGTTCAATGTATTCCTTGCACCTTCACATTGACGATGAAACACAGAAATCGCATCGGAATTAAATAAAAATCGCACAATGCCGCCTCAAGTACAAGAATTGTGACTCTTCTTACAGTCGGTGCTTTGAGCATTCCCTGTGAGACCAGTATTAGTTTCCGATACGCAACTGCAGGTTAAATGTATTCCTTGGACCTTCACATTGACGATGTAACACAGAAATCGCATCGGAATTAAATTCAAAAGGCACTATGCCATCTTAAGTACAAGAATAGAGACTCTTCTTACAGTCGGTGCTTTGAACATTCCCTGTGAGACCAGTATTAGTTTCCGATACACCACTGAAGGTTCAATGTATTCCTTGGACTTGACATTGACGATGAAACACAGAAATCGCATCGGAATTAAATACAAAAGGCACAATGCCGCCTTAAGTACAGGAATAGAGACTCTTCTTACAGTCGGTGCTTTGAGCATTCCCTGTGAGACCAGTTTTAGTTTCCGATACACCACTGCAGGTTCAATGTATTCCTTGGACCTTCACATTGACGACGAAACGCAGAAATCGCATTGGAATTAATTACAAAAGGCGCAATGCCGCCTTAAGTACAAGAATAGAGACTCTTCTTACAGTCGGTGTTATGAGCATTCCCTGTGAGACCTGTATTAGTTTCCGATACACCACTGCAGGTTCAATGTATTCCTTGCACCTTCACATTGACGATGAAACACAGAAATCGCATCGGAATTAAATAAAAATCGCACAATGCCGCCTTAAGTACAAGAATTGTGACTCTTCTTACAGTCGGTGCTTTGAGCATTCCCTGTGAGACCAGTATTAGTTTCCGATACACAACTGCAGGTTAAATGTATTCCTTGGACCTTCACATTGACGATGAAACACAGAAATCGCATCGGAATTAAATTCAAAAGGCACTATGCCATCTTAAGTACAAGAATAGAGACTCTTCTTACAGTCGGTGCTTGAGCATACCCTGTGAGACGAGAATTAGTTTCCGATACACCACTGCAGGTTCTATGTATTCCTTGGACATTCACATTGACGATGAAACCCAGAAATCGCATCGGAATTAAATACAAAAGTCGCAATGCCACCTTAAGTACAAGCATAGAGACTCTTCTTACAGTCGATGCTTTGAGCATTCCGTGTGAGACCAGTATTAGTTTCCGATACACCACTGCAGGTTCAATGTATTCCTTCGACCTTCACATTGACGATGAAACACAGAAAACGCATCTGAATTAAATACAAAAGGCACAATACCGCCTTAAGTACAAGAATAGAAACTCTTCTTACAGTCGGTGCTTTGAGCATTCACTGTGAGACCAGTATTAGTTACCGATACACCACTGCAGGTTCAATGTATTCCTTGGACCTTCACATTGACGATGAAACACAGAAATCGCATCCGAATTAAATACAATTGGCACAATGCCGTCTTAAGTACAAGAAAAGAGACTCTTCTTACAGTCGGTGCTATGAGCTTTCCCTGTGAGACCTGTATTAGTTTCCGATACACCTCTGCAGGTTCAATGTATTCCTTGGACCTTCACATTGACGATGAAACACAGAAATCGCATCGGAATTAAATACAAATCGCACAATGCCGCCTTAAGTACAAGAATTGTGACTCTTCTTACAGTCGGTGCTTTGAGCATTCCCTGTGAGACCAGTATTAGTTTCCGATACACCACTGCAGGTTCAATGTATTCCTTCGACCTTCACATTGACGATGAAACACAGAAAACGCATCTGAATTAAATACAAAAGGCACAATACCGCCTTAAGTACAAGAATAGAAACTCTTCTTACAGTCGGTGCTTTGAGCATTCACTGTGAGACCAGTATTAGTTACCGATACACCACTGCAGGTTCAATGTATTCCTAGGACCTTCACATTGACGAAGAAACACAGAAATCACATCGGAATTAAATACAAAAGGCACAATGCCGTCTTAAGTACAATAATAGAGGCTCTTCTTACAGTCGGTGCAATGAGCATTCCCTGTGAGACCAGTATTAGTTTCCGATACACCACTGCAGGTTCAATGTATACCTTGGACCTTCACATTGACGATGAAACACAGAAAACGCATCGGAGTTAAATACAAAAGGCCCAATGTAGCCTTAAGTACAAGAATAGAGACTCTTCTTACAGTCGGTGCTTTGAGCATTCCCTGTGAGACTAGTATTAGTTTCGGATACACCACTGCAGGTACAATGTGTTCCTTGGACCTTCACATTGACGATGAAACACAGAAATGGCATCGGAATTAAATTCAAAAGGCACTATGCCATCTTAACTACAAGAATAGAAACTCTTCTGACAGTCGGTGCTTTGAGCATTCCCTGTGAGACCAGTATTAGTTTCCGATACACCACTGAAGGTTCAATGTATTCCTTGGACCTTGACATTGAGGATGAAACACAGAAATCGCATCGGAATTAAATATAAAAGGCACAATGCCGCCTTAAGTACAAGAATGGAGACTCTTCTTACAGTCGGTGCTTTGAGCATTCCCTGTGAGACCAGTATCAGTTTCCGATACACCACTGCAGGTTCAATGTATTCCTTGGACCTTCACATTGACGATGAAACGCAGAAATCGCATTGGAATTAAATACAAAAGGCACAATGTCGCCTTTGGTACAAGAACAGGCACTCTTCTTACAGTCGGTGCTTTGAGCATTCCCTGTGAGACCAGTATTAGTTTCCGATACACCACTGCAGGTTCAATGTATTCCTTGGACCTTCACATTGACGATAAAACTCAGAAATCGCATCGGAATTAAATACAAAAGGCACAATGCCGTCTTAAACACAAGAATAGAGACTCTTCTTACAGTCGGTGCTTTCAGCATTCCCTGTGAGACCAGTATTAGTTTCCGATACACCTCAGCAGGTTCAATCTATTCCTAGGACCTTCACGTTGACGATGAAACACAGAAATCGTATCGGAATTAAATACAAAAGGCACAATGTCGCTTTAAGTACAAGAATAGACACTCTTCTTACAGTCGGTGCTTTGAGCATTCCCTGTGAGACCAGTATTAGTTTCCGATACACCACTGAAGGTTCAATGTATTCCTTGGCCCTTCACATTGACGATGAAACAAAGAAATCGCATCGGAATTAAATACAAAAGGCACAATGCCGTCTTAAGTACAAGAATAGAGACTCTTCTTACAGGCGGTGCTACGAGCATTCCCTGTGAGACCAGTATTAGTTTCCGATACACCACTGCAGGTTCAATGTATTCCTTGGACCTTCCCATTGACGATGAAACACAGAAATCGCATCGGAATTAAATACAAAAGGCGCAATGCCGTCTTAAGTACAAGAATAGAGACTCTTCATACAGTCGGTGCTTTCAGCATTCCCTGTGAGACCAGTATTAGTACCCGATACACCTCAGCAGGTTCAATGTATTCCTAGGACCTTCACATTGACGATGAAACACAGAAATCGCATCGGAATTAAATACAAAAGGCACAATGTCGCCTTAAGTACTAGAATAGGCACTCTTCTTACAGTCGGTGCTTTGAGCATTCTCTGTGAGACCAGTATTAGTTTCCGATACACCACTGCAGGTTCAATGTATTCCTAGGACCTTCACATTGACGATGAAACCCAGAAATCGCATCGGAATTAAATACAAAAGGCACAATACCGCATTATGTACAAGAATAGAGACTCTTTTTACAGTCGGTGCTTTGAGCATTCCCTGTGAGACCAGAATTAGTTTCCGATACACCACTCCAGGTTCAATGTATTCCTTGGACCTTCACATTGACGATGAAACACAGAAATCGCATCGGAATGAAATACAAAAGGCAAACTGCCACGTAAGTAGAAGAATAGAGACTCTTCTCACAATCGGTGCTTTCAGAATTCCCTGTGAGACCAGAATTAGTTGCCGATACACCACTGCAGGTTCAATGTATTCCTTGGACCTTCACATTGACGATAAAACTCCGAAATCGCATCGGTATTAAATACAAAAGGCGCAATGCCGCCTTAAGTACAAGAATAGAGACTCTTCTTACAGTCGGTGCCTGGAGCATTCCCTTTGAGAACAGTTTTAGTTTCTGATACACCACTGCAGGTTGAATGTATTCCTTGGTCCTTCACATTGACGATGAAACACAGACATCGCATCGGAATTAAATACAAAAAGCACAATGCCGTCTTAAACACAAGAATAGAGACTCTTCTTACAGTCGGTGCTTTCAGCATTCCCTGTGAGACCAGTATTAGTTTCCGATACACCTCAGCAGGTTCAATGTATTCCTAGGACCCTCACATTGACGATGAAACACAGAAATCGCATCGGAATTAAATACAGAAGGCACAATGCCGTCTTAAGTACAAGAATAGAGACTCTTCTTACAGTCGGTGCTTTGAGCATTCCCTGTGAGACCAGTATTAGTTTCCGATACACCACTGAAGGTTCAATGTTTTCCTTGGACCTTGACATTGACTATGAAACACAGAAATCGCATCGGAATTAAATACAAAAGGCACAGTGCCACCTTAAGTACAAGAATAGAAACTCTTCTTACAGTCGGTGCTTTGAGCATTCCCTGTGAGACCACTATTAGTTTCCGATACACCACTGCAGGTTCAATGTATTCCTTCGACCTTCACATTGACGATGAAACACAGAAATCGCATCGGAGTTAAATACAAAAGGCACAATTCCGTCTTAAGTACAAGAATAGATACTGTTCTTACAGTCGGTGCTATGAGCATTCCCTGTGAGACCAGTATTAGTTTCCGATACACCACTCCAGGTTCAATGTATTCCTCGGACCTTCACATTGACGATGAAACACAGAAATCGCATCGGAATTAAATACAAAAGGCACAAAGTCGCCTTAAGTACAAGAATGGAGACTCCTCTTATTGTCGGTGCTTTGAGCATTCCCTGTGAGACCAGTATTAGTTTCCAATACACCACTGCAGGTTCAATGTAACCCTAGGACCTTCACATTGACGATGAAACACAGAAATCGCATCGGAATTAAATACAAAAGGCGCAATGCCGCCTTAAGTACAAGAATAGAGACTCTTCTTACAGTCGGTGCTTGGAGCATTCCCTTTGAGACCAGTTTGAGTTTCTGATACACCACTGCAGGTTGAATGTATTCCTTGGACCTTCACATTGACGATGCAACACAGAAATCGCATCGGAATTAAATACAAAAGGCACAATGCCGTCTTAAGTACAGGAATAGTGACTCTTCTTACAGTCGGTGCTTTCAGCATTCCCTGTGAGACCAGTATTAGTTTCTGATACACCACTGCATGTTCAATGTATTCCTTGGACCTTCACATAGACGTTGAAACACAGAAATCGCATCGGAATTAATTACAAAAGGCACAATGCCGTTATAAGTACAAGAATAGAGACTCTTCTTACAGTCGATGCTTTGATCATTCCCTGTGAGACCAGTATTAGTTTCCGATACACCACTGCAAGTTCAATGTATTCCTTGGACCATCACATTGACGATGAAACACAGAAATCGCATCGGAATTAAATACAAAAGGTGCAATGCCGCCTTAAGTACAAGAATAGAGACTTTTCTTACAGTCGGTGCTTTCAGCATTTCCTGTGAGACCAGTATTAGTTTCCGATACACCACTGCAGGTTCAATGTATTCCTTGGACCTTCACATTGACGATAAAACTCAGAAATCGCATCGGAATCAAATACAAAAGGCGCAATGCCGCCTTAAGTACAAGAATAGAGACTCTTCTTACAGTCGGTGCTTGGAGCATTCCCTTTGAGACCAGTTTTAGTTTCTGATACACCACTGCAGGTTGAATGTATTCCTTGGACCTTCACATTGACGATGAAACACAGATATCACATCGGAATTAATTACAAAAGGCACAATGCCGTCTTAAGTACAAGAATAGAGACTCTTCTTACAGTCGGTGCTATGAGCAATCCCTGTGAGACCAGTATTAATTTCCGATTCACCACTGTATGTTCAATGTATTCCATGGACCTTCACATTGACGATGAAACACAGAAATCGCATCGGAATTAAATACAAAAGGCGCAATGCCGCCTTAAGTACAAGAATAGAGACTCTTCTTACAGTCGGTGGTTTGAGCATTCCCTGTGAGGCCAGTATTAGATTCCGATACACCACTGCAGGTTCAATGTATTCCATGGACCTTCACATTGACGATGAAACACAGAAATCGCATCGGAATTAAATACAAAAGGCACAATGCCGTCTTAAGTACAAGAATAAAGACTCTTCTTACAGTCGGTGCTTTCAGCATTCCCTGTGAGACCAGTATTAGTTTCCGATACACCTCAGCAGGTTCAATGTATTCCTACGACCTTCACATTGACGATGAAACACAGAAATCGCATCGGAATTAAATACAAAAGGCACAATGTCGCCTTAAGTACAAGTATAGACACTCTTCATACAGTCGGTGCTTTGAGCATTCCCTGTGAGACCAGTATTAGTTTCCGATACACCACTGCATGTTCAATGTATTCCTTGGGCCTTCACATTGACGATGAAGCACAGAAATCGCATCGGAATTAAATACAAAAGGCACAATGCCGTCTTAAGTACAAGAATAGAGACTCCTCTTACAGACGGTGCTACGAGCATTCCCTGTGAGACCAGTATTAGGTTCCGATACACCACTGCAGGTTCAATGTATTCCTTGGACATACACATTGACGATGAAACACAGAAATCGCATCGGAATTAAATACAAAAGGCACAATGCCGTCTTATGTACAAGAATAGAGACTCTTCTTACAGTCGGTGCCATAAGCATTCCCTGTGAGACCTGTATTAGTTTCCGATACACCACTGCATGTTCAATGTATTTCTTGGACCTTCACATTGACGATGAAACACAGATATCGCATCGGAATTAAATACAAAATGCGCAATACCACCCTAAGTACAAGTATAGAGACCCTTCTTACAGTCGGTGATTTGAGCATTCCCTGTGAGACCAGTATTAGTTTCTAATACACCACAGCAGGGTCAATGTATTGCTTGGACCTTCACATTGACGATGAAACACCGAAATCGCATCGGAGTTAAATACAAAAGGCACAATGCCGCCTTAAGTACAAGATTAGAGACTCTTCTTACAGTCGGTGCTTTGAGCATTCCCTGTGAGACCAGTATTAGTTTCTGATACACCACTGCATGTTCAACGTATTCCTTGGACCTTCACATTGACGAAGAAACACAGAAATCGCATCGGAATAAATTACAAAAGGAACAATGCCGTCATAAGTACAAGAATAGAGACTCTTGTTACAGTCGGTGCTTTGAGCATTCCCTGTGAGACCAGTATTAGTTTCCGATACACCACTGCAGGTTGAATGTATTCCTTGGACCTTCACATTGACGATGAAACAAAGAAAACGCATCGGAATTAAATACAAAAGGCACAATGCCGTCTTAAACACAAGAATAGAGACTCTTCTTACAGTCGGTGCTTTCAGCATTCCCTGTGAGACCAGTATTAGTTTCCGATACACCTCAGCAGCTTCAATGTATTCCTAGGACCTCCACACTGACGATGAAACACAGAAATCGCATCGGAATTAAATACAAAAGGCACAATGTCGCCTTAAGTACGAGAATAGACACTCTTCTTACAGTCGGTGCTTTGAGCATTCCCTGTGAGACCAGTATTAGTTTCCGATACACCACTGCAGGTTCAATGTATTCCTTGGACCTTCCCATTGACGATGAAACACAGAAATCGCATCGGAATTAAATACAAAAGGAGCAATGCCGCCTTAAGTACAAGAATAGAGACTCTTCTTACAGTCGGTGCTTTGAGCATTCCCTGTGAGACTAGTATTAGATTCCGATACACCATTGCAGGTTCAATGTATTCATTGGACCTTCACATTGACGATGAAACACAGAAATCGCATCGGAATTAAATACAAAAGGCACAATGCCGTCTTAAGTACAAGAATAGAGACTCTTCTTACAGTTGGTGCTTTCAGCATTCCCTGTGAGACCAGTATTAGTATCCGATACACCTCAGCAGGTTCAATGTATTCCTAGGACCTTCACATTGACGATGAAACACAGAAATCGCATCGGAATTAAATACAAAAGGCACAATGTCGCCTTTGGTACAAGAATAGGCACTCTTCTTACAGTCGGTGCTTTGAGCATTCCCTGTGAGACCAGTATTAGTTTCCGATACACCACTCCAGGTTCAATGTATTCCTTGGACCTTCACATTGGCGATGAAACACAGAAATCGCATCGGAATGAAATACAAAAGGCAAACTGCCGCGTAAGTACAAGAATAGAGACTCTTCTCACAGTCGGTGCTCTCAGAATTCCCTGTGAGACCAGTATAAGTTGCCGATACACCTCAGCAGGTTCAATGTATTCCTAGGACCTTCACGTTGACGATGAAACACAGAAATCGCATCGGAATTAAATACAAAAGGCACAATGTCGCCTTTGGTACAAGAATAGGCACTCTTCTTACAGTCGGTGCTTTGAGCATTCCCTGTGAGACCAGTATTAGTTTCCGATACACCACTGCAGGTTCAATGTATTCCTTGGACCTTCACATTGACGATAAAACTCAGAAATCGCATCGGAATTAAATACAAAAGGCACAATGCCGTCTTAAACACAAGAATAGAGACTCTTCTTACAGTCGGTGCTTTCAGCATTCCCTGTGAGACCAGTATTAGTTTCCGATACACCTCAGCAGGTTCAATCTATTCCTAGGACCTTCACGTTGACGATGAAACACAGAAATCGTATCGGAATTAAATACAAAAGGCACAATGTCGCTTTAAGTACAAGAATAGACACTCTTCTTACAGTCGGTGCTTTGAGCATTCCCTGTGAGACCAGTATTAGTTTCCGATACACCACTGAAGGTTCAATGTATTCCTTGGACCTTCACATTGACGATGAAACAAAGAAATCGCATCGGAATTAAATACAAAAGGCACAATGCCGTTTTAAGTACAAGAATAGAGACTCTTCTTACAGACGTTGCTACGAGCATTCCCTGCGAGACCAGTATTAGTTTCCGATACACCACTGCAGGTTCAATGTATTCCTTGGACCTTCCCATTGACGATGAAACACAGAAATCGCATCGGAATTAAATACAAAAGGCGCAATGCCGTCTTAAGTACAAGAATAGAGACTCTTCTTACAGTCAGTGCTTTCAGCTATCCCTGTGAGACCAGTATTAGGTTCCGATACACCTCAGCAGGTTCAATGTATTCCTAGGACCTTCACATAGACGATAAAACACAGAAATCACATCGGAATTAAATACAAAAGGCACAATGTCGCCTTAAGTACAAGAATAGACACTCTTCTTACAGTCGGTGCTTTGAGCATTCCCTGTGATACCAGTATTAGTTTCCGATACACCACTGCAGGTTCAATGAATTCCTTGGACCTTCACATTGACGATGAAACACAGAAATCGCATCGTAATTAAATACAAAAGGCACAATGCCGTCTTAAGTACAAGAATAGAGACTCTTCATACAGTCGGTGCTTTCAGCATTCCCTGTGAGACCAGTATTAGTATCCGATACACCTCAGCAGGTTCAATGTATTCCTAGGACCTTCACATTGACGATGAAACACAGAAATCGCATCGGAATTAAATACAAAAGGCACAATGTCGCCTTAAGTACTAGAATAGGCACTCTTCTTACAGTCGGTGCTTTGAGCATTCTCTGTGAGACCAGTATTAGTTTCCGATACACCACTGCAGGTTCAATGTATTCCTTGGACCTTCACATTGACGATGAAACCCAGAAATCGCATCGGAATTAAATACAAAAGGCACAATACCGCATTATGTACAAGAATAGAGACTCTTTTTACAGTCGGTGCTTTGAGCATTCCCTGTGAGACCAGAATTAGTTTCCGATACACCACTCCAGGTTCAATGTATTCCTTGGACCTTCACATTGACGATGAAACACAGAAATCGCATCGGAATGAAATACAAAAGGCAAACTGCCACGTAAGTAGAAGAATAGAGACTCTTCTCACAATCGGTGCTTTCAGAATTCCCTGTGAGACCAGTATTAGTTGCCGATACACCACTGCAGGTTCAATGTATTCCTTGGACCTTCACATTGACGATAAAACTCCGAAATCGCATCGGTATTAAATACAAAAGGCGCAATGCCGCCTTAAGTACAAGAATAGAGACTCTTCTTACAGTCGGTGCCTGGAGCATTCCCTTTGAGAACAGTTTTAGTTTCTGATACACCACTGCAGGTTGAATGTATTCCTTGGTCCTTCACATTGACGATGAAACACAGACATCGCATCGGAATTAAATACAAAAAGCACAATGCCGTCTTAAACACAAGAATAGAGACTCTTCTTACAGTCGGTGCTTTCAGCATTCCCTGTGAGACCAGTATCAGTTTCCGATACACCTCAGCAGGTTCAATGTATTCCTAGGACCCACACATTGACGATGAAACACAGAAATCGCATCGGAATTAAATACAGAAGGCACAATGCCGTCTTAAGTACAAGAATAGAGACTCTTCTTACAGTCGGTGCTTTGAGCATTCCCTGTGAGACCAGTATTATTTTCCGATACACCACTGAAGGTTCAATGTTTTCCTTGGACCTTGACATTGACTATGAAACACAGAAATCGCATCGGAATTAAATGCAAAAGGCACAATGCCACCTTAAGTACAAGAATAGAAACTCTTCTTACAGTCGGTGCTTTGAGCATTCCCTGTGAGACCACTATTAGTTTCCGATACACCACTGCAGGTTCAATGTATTCCTTCGACCTTCACATTGACGATGAAACACAGAAATCGCATCGGAGTTAAATACAAAAGGCACAATTCCGTCTTAAGTACAAGAATAGATACTCTTCTTACAGTCGGTGCTATGAGCATTCCCTGTGAGACCAGTATTAGTTTCCGATACACCACTCCAGGTTCAATGTATTCCTTGGACCTTCACATTGACGATGAAACACAGAAATCGCATCGGAATTAAATACAAAAGGCACAATGTCGCCTTAAGTACAAGAATGGAGACTCCTCTTATTGTCGGTGCTTTGAGCATTCCCTGTGAGACCAGTATTAGTTTCCGATACACCACTGCAGGTTCAATGTAACCCTAGGACCTTCACATTGACGATGAAACACAGAAAACGCATCGGAATTAAATAGAAAAGGCACAATGTCGCCTTAAGTACAAGAATAGAGACTCTTATTACAGTCGGTGCTTTGAGCATTCCCTGTGAGACCAGTATTAGTTTCCGATACACCACTCCAGGTTCAATGTATTCCTTGGACATTCACGTTGACGATGAAACACAGAAATCGCATCGGAATGAAATACAAAAGGCAAACTGCCGCGTAAGTACAAGAATAGAGACTCTTCTTACAGTCGGTGCTTTCAGAAATACCTGTGAGACCAGTGTTAGTTTCCGACACACCTCAGCAGGTTCAATGTAATCCTAGGACCTTCAAATTGACGATGAAACACATAAATCGCATCGGAATTATATACAAAAGGCACAATGTCGCCTTAAGTACAAGAATAGAGACACTATTTACACTCGGTGCTTTGAGCATTCCCTGTGAGACCAGTATTTGTTTCCGATACACCACTCCAGGTTCGATGTATTCCTTGGACCTTCACATTGACGATGAAACACAGAAATCGTATCGGAATGAAATACAAAAGGCAAACAGACGCGTAAGTACAAGAATAGAGACTCTTTTTACAGTCGGTGCTTTCAGCATTCCCTGTGAGACCAGTATTAGTTTCCGATACACCTCAGCAGGTTCAATGTATTCCTAGGACCTTCACATTGACGATGAAACACAGAAATCGAATTGGAATTAAATACAAAAGGCACAATGTCGCCTTAAGTACAAGAATAGAGACTCTTCTTACAGTCGGTGCTTTGAGCATTCCCTGTGAGACCAGTATTAGTTCCCGATACACCACTTCAGGTTCAAGGTATTCCTTGGACATTCGCATTGACGATGAAACACAGAAATCGCATCGGAATGAAAAACAAAAGGCAAACTGCCGCGTAAGTACAAGAATAGAGACTCTTCTTACAGTCGGTGCTCTCAGCATTCCCTGTGAGACCAGTATTAGTTTCCGATACACCTCAGCAGGTTCAATGTATTCCTAGGACCTTCACATTGACGAAGAAACACAGAAATCGCATCGGAATTAAATACAAAAGGCACAATGTCGAATTAAGTACAAGAATGGAGACTCTTCTTACAGTCGGTGCTTTGAGCATTCCCTGTGAGACCAGTATTAGTTTCCGATACACCACTCCAGGTTCAATGTATTCCTTGGACATTCACATTGACGATGAAACACAGAAATAGCATCGGAATGAAATACAAAATGCACACTGCCGCGTAAGTACAAGAATAGAGACTCTTCTTACAGTCGGTGCTTTAAGCATTCCCTGTGAGATCAGTATTGGTTTCCGATACACCTCAGCAGGTTCAATGTAATCCTAAGACCTTCACATTGACGATGAAACACATAAATCGCATCGGAATTAAATACAAAGGGTACAATGTCGCCTTAAGTGCAAGAATAGAGACTCTTCTTACAGGCGGTGCTTTGAGCATTCCCTGTGAGACCAGTATTAGTTTCCGATACACCACTGCAGGTTCAATGTATTCCTAGGACCTTCACACTGACGATGAAACACAGAAATCGCATCGGAATTAAATACAAAAGGCACAATGTCGCCTTAAGTACAAGAATAGAGACTCTTCTTGCAGTCGGTGCTTTGAGCATTCCCTGTGAGACCAGTATTAGTTTCCGATACACCACTCCAGGTTCAATGTATTCCTTGGACATTCACATTGACGATGAAACACAGCAATCGCATCGGAATGAAAAACAAAAGGCAAACTGCCGCGTATGTACAAGAATAGAGACTCTTCTTACAGTAGGTGCTTTCAGCATTCCCTGTGAGACCAGTATTAGTTTCCGATACACCTCAGCAGGTTCAATGTATTCCTAGGACCTTCACATTGACGATGAAACACAGAAATCGCATCGGAATTTAATACAAAAGGCACAATGTCGAATTAAGTACAAGAATAGAGACTCTTCTTACAGTCGGTGCTTTGAGCATTCCCTGTGAGACCAGTTTTAGTTTCCGATACACCACTCCAGGTTCAATGAATTCCTTGGACATTCACATTGACGATGAAACACAGAAATCGCATCGGAATGAAATTCAAAAGCAAACTGCCGCGTAAGTACAAGAATAGAGACTCTTCTTACAGTCGGTGCTTTCAGCATTCCCTGTGAGACCAGTATTAGTTTCCGATACACCTCAACAGGTTCAATGTATTCCTAGGACCTTCACATTGACGATGAAACACAGAAATCGCATTGGAATTAAATACAAAAGGCACAATGTCGCCTTAAGTACAAGAATAGAGACTCTTCTTACAGTCGGTGCTTTGAGCATTCCCTGTGAGACCAGTATTAGTTTCCGATACACCACTCCAGGTTCAATGAATTCCTTGGACATTCACATTGACGATGAAACACAGAAATCGCATCGGAATGAAATACAAAAGGCAAACTGCCGCGTAAGTACAAGAATAGAGACTCTTCTTACAGTCGGTGCTTTCACCATTCCCTGTGAGACCAGTAATAGTTTCCGATACACCTCAGCAGGTTCAATGTATTCATAGGACCTTCACATTGACGATGAAAAACAGAAATCGCATCGGAATTAAATACAAAAGGCGGAATGCCGCCTTAAGTACAAGAATGGAGACTCTTCTTACAGTCGGTGCTTTGAGCATTCCCTGTGAGACCAGAATTAGTTTCCGATACACCACTCCAGGTTCAATGTATTCCTTGGACATTCACATTGACGATGAAACACAGAAATCGCATCGGAATGAAATACAAAAGGCAAACTGCCGCGTAAGTACAAGAATAGAGACTCTTCTTACAGTCGGTGCATTCAGCGTTCCCTGTGAGACCAGTATTAGTTTCCGATACACCTCAGCAGGTTCAATGTAATCCTAGGACCTTCACATTGACGATGAAACACATAAATCGCATCGGAATTAAATACAAAAGGCACAATGTCGCCTTAAGTACAAGAATAGAGACTCTTCTTACAGTCGATGCTTTGAGCATTCCCTGTGAGACCAGTATTAGTTTCCGATACACCACTGCAGGTTCAATGTAATCCTAGGACCTTCACATTGACGATGAAACACATAAATCGCATCGGAATTAAATACAAAAGGCAAAATGTCGCCTTAAGTACAAGAATAGAGACTCTTCTTACAGTCGGTGCTTTGAGCATTCCCTGTGAGACCAGTATTAGTTTCCGATACACCACTGCAGGTTCAATGTAATCCTAGGACCTTCACACTGACGATGAAACACAGAAATCGCATCGGAATTAAATACAAAAGGCACAATGTCGCCTTAAGTACAAGAATAGAGACTCTTCTTACTGTCGGTGCTTTGAGCATTCCCTGTGAGACCAGTATTAGTTTCCGATACACCACTCCAGGTTCAATGTATTCCTTGGACATTCACATTGACGATGAAACACAGAAATCGCATCGGAATGAAAAACAAAAGGCAAACTGCCGCGTAAGTACAAGAATAGAGACTCTTCTTACAGTCGGTGCTTTCTGCATTCCCTGTGAGACCAGTATTAGTTTCCGATACACCTCAGCAGGTTCAATGTCATCCTAGGACCTTCACATTGACGATGAAACACATAAATCGCATCGGAATTAAATACAAAAGGCACAATGTCGCCTTAAGTACAAGAATAGAGACTCTTCTTATAGTCGGTGCTTTGAGCATTCCCTGTGAGACCACTATTAGTTTCCGATACACCACTGCAGGTTCAATGTATTCCTAGGACCTTCACACTGACGAATAAACACAGACATCGCATCGGAATTAAATACAAAAGGCACAATGTCGCCTTAAGTACAAGAATAGAGACTCTTCTTACAGTCGGTGCTTTGAGCATTCCCTGTGAGACCGGTATTAGTTTCCGATACACCACTCCAGGTTCAATGTATTCCTTGGACATTCACATTGACGATGAAACACAGAAATCGCATCGGAATGAAAAACAAAAGGCAAACTGCCGCGTAAGTACAAGAATAGAGACTCTTCTTACAGTCGGTGCTTTCAGCATTCCCTGTGAGACCAGTATTAGTTTCCGATACACCACTGCAGGTTCAATGTAATCCTAGGACCTTCACATTGACGATGAAACACATAAATCGCATCGGAATTAAATACAAAAGGCAAAATGTCGCCTTAAGTACAAGAATAGAGACTCTTCTTACAGTCGGTGCTTTGAGCATTCCCTGTGAGACCAGTATTAGTTTCCGATACACCACTGCAGGTTCAATGTAATCCTAGGACCTTCACACTGACGATGAAACACAGAAATCGCATCGGAATTAAATACAAAAGGCACAATGTCGCCTTAAGTACAAGAATAGAGACTCTTCTTACTGTCGGTGCTTTGAGCATTCCCTGTGAGACCAGTATTAGTTTCCGATACACCACTCCAGGTTCAATGTATTCCTTGGACATTCACATTGACGATGAAACACAGAAATCGCATCGGAATGAAAAACAAAAGGCAAACTGCCGCGTAAGTACAAGAATAGAGACTCTTCTTACAGTCGGTACTTTCAGCATTCCCTGTGAGACCAGTATTAGTTTCCGATACACCTCAGCAGGTTCAATGTATTCCTAGGACCTTCACATTGACGATGAAACACAGAAATCGCATCGCAATTAAATACAAAAGGCAAAATGTCGCCTTAAGTACAAGAATAGAGACTCTTCTTACAGTCGGTGCTTTGAGCATTCCCTGTGAGACCAGTATTAGTTTCCGATACCACTCCAGGTTCAATGTATTCCTTGGACATTCGCATTGACGATGAGACACAGAAATCGCAACGGAATGAAATACAAAAGGCAAACTGCCGCGTAAGTACAAGAATAGAGACTCTTCTTACAGTCGGTGCTTTCAGCATTCCCTGTGAGACCAGTATTAGTTTCCGATACACCTCAGCAGGTTCAATGTAATCCTAGGACCTTCACATTGACGATGAAACACATAAATCGCATCGGAATTAAATACAAAAGGCACAATGTCGCCTTAAGTACAAGAATAGAGACTCTTTTTATAGTCGGTGCTTTGAGCATTCCCTGTGAGACCACTATTAGTTTCCGATACACCACTGCAGGTTCAATGTATTCCTTGGACCTTCACATTGACGATGAAACAAAGAAATCGCATCGGAATTAAATACAAAAGGCACAATGCCGTCTTAAGTACAAGAATAGAGACTCTTCTTACAGACGGTGCTACGAGCATTCCCTGTGAGACCAGTATTAGTTTCCGATACACCACTGCAGGTTCAATGTATTCCTTGGACCTTCCTATTGACGATGAAACACAGAAATCGCATCGGAATTAAATACAAAAGTCACAATGCCGTCTTAAGTACAAGAATAGAGACTCTTCATACAGTCGGTGCTTTCAGCATTCCCTGTGAGACCAGTATTAGTATCCGATACACCTCAGCAGGTTCAATGTATTCCTAGGACCTTCACATTGACGATGAAACACAGAAATCGCATCGGAATTAAATACAAAAGGCACAATGTCGCCTTAAGTACTAGAATAGGCACTCTTATTACAGTCGGTGCTTTGAGCATTCTCTGTGAGACCAGTATTAGTTTCCGATACACCACTGCAGGTTCAATGTATTCCTTGGACCTTCACATTGACGATGAAACCCAGAAATCGCATCGGAATTAAATACAAAAGGCACAATACCGCATTATGTACAAGAATAGAGACTCTTTTTACAGTCGGTGCTTTGAGCATTCCCTGTGAGACCAGAATTAGTTTCCGATACACCACTCCAGGTTCAATGTATTCCTTGGACCTTCACATTGACGATGATACACAGAAATCGCATCGGAATGAAATACAAAAGGCAAACTGCCACGTAAGTAGAAGAATAGAGACTCTTCTCACAATCGGTGCTTTCAGAATTCCCTGTGAGACCAGTATTAGTTGCCGATACACCACTGCAGGTTCAATGTATTCCTTGGACCTTCACATTGACGATAAAACTCCGAAATCGCATCGGTATTAAATACAAAAGGCGCAATGCCGCCTTAAGTACAAGAATAGAGACTCTTCTTACAGTCGGTGCCTGGAGCATTCCCTTTGAGAACAGTTTTAGTTTCTGGTACACCACTGCAGGTTGAATGTATTCCTTGGTCCTTCACATTGACGATGAAACACAGACATCGCATCGGAATTAAATACAAAAAGCACAATGCCGTCTTAAACACAAGAATAGAGACTCTTCTTACAGTCGGTGCTTTCAGCATTCCCTGTGAGACCAGTATTAGTTTCCGATACACCTCAGCGGGTTCAATGTATTCCTAGGACCCTCACATTGACGATGAAACACAGAAATCGCATCGGAATTAAATACAGAAGGCACAATGCCGTCTTAAGTACAAGAATAGAGACTCTTCTTACAGTCGGTGCTTTGAGCATTCCCTGTGAGACCAGTATTATTTTCCGATACACCACTGAAGGTTCAATGTTTTCCTTGGACCTTGACATTGACTATGAAACACAGAAATCGCATCGGAATTAAATACAAAAGGCACAATGCCACCTTAAGTACAAGAATAAAAACTCTTCTTACAGTCGGTGCTTTGAGCAATCCCTGTGAGACCAGTATTAGTTTCCGATACACCACTGCAGGTTCAATGTATTCCTTCGACCTTCACATTGACGATGAAACACAGAAATCGCATCGGAGTTAAATACAAAAGGCACAATTCCGTCATAAGTACAAGAATAGATACTCTTCTTACAGTCGGTGCTATGAGCATTCCCTGTGAGACCAGTATTAGTTTCCGATACACCACTCCAGGTTCAATGTATTCCTTGGACCTTCACATTGACGATGAAACACAGAAATCGCATCGGAATTAAATACAAAAGGCACAATGTCGCCTTAAGTACAAGAATGGAGACTCTTCTTATTGTCGGTGCTTTGAGCATTCCCTGTGAGACCAGTATTAGTTTCCGATACACCACTGCAGGTTCAATGTAACCCTAGGACCTTCACATTGACGATGAAACACAGAAATCGCATCGGAATTAAATAGAAAAGGCACAATGTCGCCTTAAGTACAAGAATAGAGACTCTTATTACAGTCGGTGCTTTGAGCATTCCCTGTGAGACCAGTATTAGTTTCCGATACACCACTCCAGGTTCAATGTATTCCTTGGACATTCACGTTGACGATGAAACACAGAAATCGCATCGGAATGAAATACAAAAGGCAAACTGCCGTGTAAGTACAAGAATAGAGACTCTTCTTACAGTCGGTGCTTTCAGAAATCCCTGTGAGACCAGTATTAGTTTCCGACACACCTCAGCAGGTTCAATGTAATCCTAGGACCTTCAAATTGACGATGAAACACATAAATCGCATCGGAATTATATACCAAAGGCACAATGTCGCCTTAAGTACAAGAATAGAGACACTATTTACACTCGGTGCTTTGAGCATTCCCTGTGAGACCAGTATTTGTTTCCGATACACCACTCCAGGTTCGATGTATTCCTTGGACCTTCACATTGACGATGAAACACAGAAATCGTATCGGAATGAAATACAAAAGGCAAACAGCCGCGTAAGTACAAGAATAGAGACTCTTTTTACAGTCGGTGCTTTCAGCAATCCCTGTGAGACCAGTATTAGTTTCCGATACACCTCAACAGGTTCAATGTATTCATAGGACCTTCACATTGACGATGAAACACAGAAATCGCATCGGAATTAAATACAAAAGGCGCAAAGCCGCCTTTAGTACAAGAATAGAGACTCTTCTTACAGTCGGTGCTTTGAGCATTCCCTGTGAGACCAGAATTAGTTTCCGATACACCACTCCAGGTTCAATGTATTCCTTGGACATTCACATTGACGATGAAGCACAGAAATCGCATCGGAATGAAATACAAAAGGCAAACTGCCGCGTAAGTACAAGAATAGAGACTCTTCTTACAGTCGGTGCTTTCAGCATTCCCTGTGAGACCAGTATTAGTTTCCGATACACCTCAGCAGGTTCAATGTATTCCTAGGACCTTCACATTGACGATGAAACACAGAAATCGAATTGGAATTAAATACAAAAGGCACAATGTCGCCTTAAGTACAAGAATAGAGACTCTTCTTACAGTCGGTGCTTTGAGCATTCCCTGTGAGACCAGTATTAGTTCCCGATACACCACTTCAGGTTCAAGGTATTCCTTGGACATTCGCATTGACGATGAAACACAGAAATCGCATCGGAATGAAAAACAAAAGGCAAACTGCCGCGTAAGTACAAGAATAGAGACTCTTCTTACAGTCGGTGCTTTCAGCATTCCCTGTGAGACCAGTATTAGTTTCCGATACACCTCAGCAGGTTCAATGTATTCCTAGGACCTTCACATTGACGAAGAAACACAGAAATCGCATCGGAATTAAATACAAAAGGCACAATGTCGAATTAAGTACAAGAATGGAGACTCTTCTTACAGTCGGTGCTTTGAGCATTCCCTGTGAGACCAGAATTAGTTTCCGATACACCACTCCAGGTTCAATGTATTCCTTGGACATTCACATTGACGATGAAACACAGAAATAGCATCGGAATGAAATACAAAAGGCACACTGCCGCGTAAGTACAAGAATAGAGACTCTTCTTACAGTCGGTGCTTTCAGCATTCCCTGTGAGATCAGTATTGGTTTCCGATACACCTCAGCAGGTTCAATGTAATCCTAAGACCTTCACATTGACGATGAAACACATAAATCGCATCGGAATTAAATACAAAGGGTACAATGTCGCCTTAAGTGCAAGAATAGAGACTCTTCTTACAGGCGGTGCTTTGAGCATTCCCTGTGAGACCAGTATTAGTTTCCGATACACCACTGCAGGTTCAATGTATTCCTAGGACCTTCACACTGACGATGAAACACAGAAATCGCATCGGAATTTAATACAAAAGGCACAATGTCGAATTAAGTACAAGAATAGAGACTCTTCTTACAGTCGGTGCTTTGAGCATTCCCTGTGAGACCAGTTTTAGTTTCCGATACACCACTCCAGGTTCAATGAATTCCTTGGACATTCACATTGACGATGAAACACAGAAATCGCATCGGAATGAAATTCAAAAGCAAACTGCCGCGTAAGTACAAGAATAGAGACTCTTCTTACAGTCGGTGCTTTCAGCATTCCCTGTGAGACCAGTATTAGTTTCCGATACACCTCAACAGGTTCAATGTATTCCTAGGACCTTCACATTGACGATGAAACACAGAAATCGCATTGGAATTAAATACAAAAGGCACAATGTCGCCTTAAGTACAAGAATAGAGACTCTTCTTACAGTCGGTGCTTTGAGCATTCCCTGTGAGACCAGTATTAGTTTCCGATACACCACTCCAGGTTCAATGAATTCCTTGGACATTCACATTGACGATGAAACACAGAAATCGCATCGGAATGAAATACAAAAGGCAAACTGCCGCGTAAGTACAAGAATAGAGACTCTTCTTACAGTCGGTGCTTTCAGCATTCCCTGTGAGACCAGTAATAGTTTCCGATACACCTCAGCAGGTTCAATGTATTCATAGGACCTTCACATTGACGATGAAAAACAGAAATCGCATCGGAATTAAATACAAAAGGCGCAATGCCGCCTTAAGTACAAGAATAGTGACTCTTCTTACAGTCGGTGTTTTGAGCATTCCCTGTGAGACCAGAATTAGTTTCCGATACACCACTCCAGGTTCAATGTATTCCTTGGACATTCACATTGACGATGAAACACAGAAATCGCATCGGAATGAAATACAAAAGGCAAACTGCCGCGTAAGTACAAGAATAGAGACTCTTCTTACAGTCGGTGCATTCAGCATTCCCTGTGAGACCAGTATTAGTTTCCGATACACCTCAGCAGGTTCAATGTAATCCTAGGACCTTCACATTGACGATGAAACACATAAATCGCATCGGAATTAAATACAAAAGGCACAATGTCGCCTTAAGTACAAGAATAGAGACTCTTCTTACAGTCGATGCTTTGAGCATTCCCTGTGAGACCAGTATTAGTTTCCGATACACCACTGCAGGTTCAATGTAATCCTAGGACCTTCACATTGACGATGAAACACATAAATCGCATCGGAATTAAATACAAAAGGCAAAATGTCGCCTTAAGTACAAGAATAGAGACTCTTCTTACGGTCGGTGCTTTGAGCATTCCCTGTGAGACCAGTATTAGTTTCCGATACACCACTGCAGGTTCAATGTAATCCTAGGACCTTCACACTGACGATGAAACACAGAAATCGCATCGGAATTAAATACAAAAGGCACAATGTCGCCTTATGTACAAGAATAGAGACTCTTCTTACTGTCGGTGCTTTGAGCATTCCCTGTGAGACCAGTATTAGTTTCCGATACACCACTCCAGGTTCAATGTATTCCTTGGACATTCACATTGACGATGAAACACAGAAATCGCATCGGAATGAAAAACAAAAGGCAAACTGCCGCGTAAGTACAAGAATAGAGACTCTTCTTACAGTCGGTGCTTTCAGCATTCCCTGTGAGACCAGTATTAGTTTCCGATACACCTCAGCAGGTTCAATGTATTCCTAGGACCTTCACATTGACGATGAAACACAGAAATCGCATCGCAATTAAATACAAAAGGCAAAATGTCGATATGAGTACAAGAATAGAGACTCTTCTTACAGTCGGTGCTTTGAGCATTCCCTGTGAGACCAGTATTAGTTTCCGATACCACTCCAGGTTCAATGTATTCCTTGGACATTCGCATTGACGATGAGACACAGAAATCGCATCGGAATGAAATACAAAAAGCAAACTGCCGCGTAAGTACAAGAATAGAGACTCTTCTTACAGTCGGTGCTTTCAGCATTCCCTGTGAGACCAGTATTAGTTTCCGATACACCTCAGCAGGTTCAATGTAATCCTAGGACCTTCACATTGACGATGAAACACATAAATCGCATCGGAATTAAATACAAAAGGCACAATGTCGCCTTAAGTACAAGAATAGAGACTCTTCTTATAGTCGGTGCTTTGAGCATTCCCTGTGAGACCACTATTAGTTTCCGATATACCACTGCAGGTTCAATGTATTCCTAGGACCTTCACACTGACGAATAAACACAGACATCGCATCGGAATTAAATACAAAAGGCACAATGTCGCCTTAAGTACAAGAATAGAGACTCTTCTTACAGTCGGTGCTTTGAGCATTCCCTGTGAGACCGGTATTAGTTTCCGATACACCACTCCAGGTTCAATGTATTCCTTGGACATTCACATTGACGATGAAACACAGAAATCGCATCGGAATGAAAAACAAAAGGCAAACTGCCGCGTAAGTACAAGAATAGAGACTCTTCTTACAGTCGGTGCTTTCAGCATTCCCTGTGAGACCAGTATTAGTTTCCGATACACCTCAGCAGGTTCGTTGTATTCCTAGGACCTTCACATTGACGATGAAACACAGAAATCACATCGGAATTAAATACAAAAGGCATAATGTCGTCTTAAGTACAAGAATAGAGACTCTTCTTACAGTCGGTGCTTTGAGCATTCCCTGTGAGACCAGTATTAGTTTCCGATACACCACTCCAGGTTCAATGAATTCCTTGGACATTCACATTGACGATGAAACACAGAAATCGCATCGGAATGAAATACAAAAGCAAACTGCCGCGTAAGTACAAGAATAGGGTCTCTTCTTACAGTCGGTGCCATAAGCATTCCCTGTGAGACCAGTATTAGTTTCCGATACACCTCAGCATGTTCAATGTATTCCTTGGACCTTCACATTGACGATGAAACACAGAAATCGCATCGGAATTAAATACAAAAGGCGCAATGCCGCCTTAAGTACAAGAATAGAGACTCTTCTTACAGTCGGTGCTTTGACCTTCCCTGTGAGACCAGAATTAGTTTCCGATACACCACTCCAGGTTCAATGTATTCCTTGGACATTCACATCGACGATGAAACACAGAAATCGCATCGGAATGAAATACAAAAGGCAAACTGCCGCGTAAGTACAAGAATAGAGACTCTTCTTACAGTCGGTGCTTTCAGCATTCCCTGTGAGACCACTATTAGTTTCCGATACACCTCAGCAGGTTCAATGTAATCCTAGGACCTTCACATTGATGATGAAACACATAAATCGCATCGGAATTAAATACAAAAGGCACAATGTCGCCTTAAGTACAAGAATAGAGACTCTTCTTACAGTCGGTGCTTTGAGCATTCCCTGTGAGACCAGTATTAGTTTCCGATACACCACTGCAGGTTCAATGTAATCCTAGGACCTTCACATTGACGATGAAACACATAAAGCACATCGTAATTAAATACAAAAGGCACAATGTCGCCTTAAGTACAAGAATAGAGACTCTTCTTACAGACGGTGCTTTGAGCATTCCCTGTGAGACCAGTATTAGTTTCCGATACACCACTGCAGGTTCAATGTATTCCTAGGACCTTCACACTGACGATGAAACACAAAAATCGCATCGGAATTAAATACAAAAGGCACAATGTCGCCTTAAGTACAAGAATAGAGACTCTTCTTACAGTCGGTGCTTTGAGCATTCCCTGTGAGACCAGTATTAGTTTCCGATACACCACTGCAGGTTCAATGTATTCCTAGGACCTTCACACTGACGATGAAACACAGAAATCGCATCGGAATTAAATACAAAAGGCACAATGTCGCCTTAAGTACAAGAATAGAGACTCTTCTTACAGTCGGTGCTTTGAGCATTCCCTGTGAGACCAGTAATAGTTTCCGATACACCACTCCAGGTTCAATGTATTCCTTGGACATTCACATTGACGATGAAACACAGAAATCGCATCGGAATGAAATACAAAATGCAAACTGCCGCGTAAGTACAAGAATAGAGACTCTTCTTACAGTCGGTGCTTTCAGCATTCCCTGTGAGACCAGTATTAGTTTCCGATACACTTCAGCAGGTTCAATGTAATCCTAGGACATTCACATTGACGATGGAACACATGAATCGCATCGGAATTAAATACAAAAGGCACAATGTCGCCTTAAGTGCAAGAATAGAGACTCTTCTTACAGTCGGTGCTTTGAGCATTCCCTGTGAGACCAGTATTAGTTTCCGATACACCACTGCAGGTTCAATGTATTCCTAGGACATTCACATTGACGATGAAACACAGAAATCGCATCGGAATTGAATACAAAAGGCACAATGTCGCCTTAAGTACAAGAATAGAGACTCTTCTTACAGTCGGTGCTTTGAGCATTCCCTGTGAGACCAGTATTAGTTTCCGACACACCACTCCAGGTTCAGTGTATTCCTTCGACATTCACATTGACGATGAAACACCGAAATCGCATCGGAATGAAATACAAAAGGCAAACTGCCGCGTAAGTAAAAGAATAGAGACTCTTCTTACAGTCGGTGCTATCAGCATTCCCTGTGAGACCAGTATTAGTTTCCGATACACCTCAGCTGGTTCAATGTATTCCTAGGACCTTTACATTGACGATGAAACAAAGAAATCGCATCGGAATTAAATACAAAAGGCACAATGTCGCCTTAAGTACAAGAATAGAGACTCTTCTTACAGTCTGTGCTTTGAGCATTCCCTGTGAGACCAGTATTAGTTTCCGATACACCACTCCAGGTTCAATGTATTCCTTGGACATTCACATTGACGATGAAACACAGAAATCGCATCGGAATGGAAAACAAAAGGCAAACTGCCGCGTAAGTACAAGAATAGAGACTCTTCTTACAGCCGGTGCTTTCATCATTCCCTGTGAGACCAGTATCAGTTTCCGATACACCTCAGCAGGTTCAATGTATTCCTAGGACCTTCACATTGACTATGAAACACAGAAATCGCATCGGAATTAAATACAAAAGGCACAATGTCGCCTTAAGTACAAGAATAGAGACTCTTCTTACAGTCGGTGCTTTGAGCATTCCCTGTGAGACCAGTATTAGTTTCCGATACACCACTCCAGGTTCAATGTATTCCTTGGACATTCACATTGACGATGAAACACAGAAATCGCATCGGAATGGAAAACAAAAGGCAAACTGCCGCGTAAGTACAAGAATAGAGACTCTTCTTACAGTCGGTGCTTTCATCATTCCCTGTGAGACCAGTATTAGTTTCCGATACACCTCAGCAGGTTCAATGTATTCCTAGGACCTTCACATTGACGATGAAACACAGAAATCGCATCGGAATTAAATACAAAAGGCACAATGTCGCCTTAAGTACAAGAATAGAGACTCTTCTTACAGTCGGTGCTTTGAGCATTCCCTGTGAGACCAGTATTAGTTTCCGATACACCACTTCAGGTTCAATGTATTCCTTGGACATTCACGTTGACGATGAAACACAGAAATCGCATCGGAATGAAATTCAAAAGGCAAACTGCCGCGTAAGTACAAGAATAGAGACTCTTCTTACAGTCGGTGGTTTCAGCATTCCCTGTGAGACCAGTATTAGTTTCCGATACACCTCAGCAGGTTCAATGTAATCCTAGGACCTTCACATTGACGATGATACACATAAATCACATCGGAATTAAATACAAAAGGCACAATGTCGCCTTAAGTACAAGAATAGAAACTCTTCTTACAGTCGGTGCTTTGAGCATTCCCTGTGAGACCAGTATTAGTTTCCGATACACCACTGCAGGTTCAATGTATTCCTAGGACCTTCACACTGACGATGAAACACAGAAATCGCATCGGAATTAAATACAAAAGGCACAATGTCGCCTTAAGTACAAGAATAGAGACTCTTCTTACAGTCGGTGCTTTGAGCATTCCCTGTGAGACCAGTAATAGTTTCCGATACACCACTCCAGGTTCAATGTATTCCTAGGACATTCACATTGACGATGAAACACAGAAATCGCATCGGAATGAAATACAAAAGGCAAACTGCCGCGTAAGTACAAGAATAGAGACTCTTCTTACAGTCGGTGCTTTCAGCATTCCCTGTGAGACCAGTATTAGTTTCCGATACACCTCAGCAGGTTCAATGTAATCCTAGGACCTTCACATTGACGATGGAACACATAAATCGCATCGGAATTAAATACAAAAGGCACAATGTCGCCTTAAGTACAAGAATAGAGACTCTTCTTACAGTCGGTGCTTTGAGCATTCCCTGTGAGACCAGTATTAGTTTCCGATACACCACTGCAGGTTCAATGTATTCCTAGGACATTCACATTGACGATGAAACACAGAAATCGCATCGGAATTGAATACAAAAGGCACAATGTCGCCTTAAGTACAAGAATAGAAACTCTTCTTACAGTCGGTGCTTTGAGCATTCCCTGTGAGACCAGTATTAGTTTCCGACACATCACTCCAGGTTCAATGTATTCCTTCGACATTCACATTGACGATGAAACACAGAAATCGCATCGGAATGAAATACAAAAGGCAAACTGCCGCGTAAGTAAAAGAATAGAGACTCTTCTTACAGTCGGTGCTTTCAGCATTCCCTGTGAGACCAGTATTAGTTTCCGATACACCTCAGCTGGTTCAATGTATTCCTAGGACCTTTACATTGACGATGAAACAAAGAAATCGCATCGGAATTAAATACAAAAGGCACAATGTCGCCTTAAGTACAAGAATAGAGACTCTTCTTACAGTCTGTGCTTTGAGCATTCCCTGTGAGACCAGTATTAGTTTCCGATACACCACTCCAGGTTCAATGTATTCCTTGGACATTCACATTGACGATGAAACACAGAAATCGCATCGGAATGGAAAACAAAAGGCAAACTGCCGCGTAAGTACAAGAATAGAGACTCTTCTTACAGTCGGTGCTTTCATCATTCCCTGTGAGACCAGTATTAGTTTCCGATACACCTCAGCAGGTTCAATGTACTCCTAGGACTTTCACATTGACGATGAAACACAGAAATCGCATCGGAATTAAATACAAAAGGCACAATGTCGCCTTAAGTACAAGAATAGAGACTCTTCTTACAGTCGGTGCTTTGAGCATTCCCTGTGAGACCAGTATTAGTTTCCGATACACCACTTCAGGTTCAATGTATTCCTTGGACATTCACATTGACGATGAAACACAGAAATCGCATCGGAATGAAATTCAAAAGGCAAACTGCCGCGTAAGTACAAGAATAGAGACTCTTCTTACAGTCGGTGCTTTCAGCATTCCCTGTGAGACCAGTATTAGTTTCCGATACACCTCAGCAGGTTCAATGTAATCCTAGGACCTTCACATTGACGATGAAACACATAAATCGCATCGGAATTAAATACAAAAGGCACAATGTCGCCTTAAGTACAAGAATAGAGACTCTTCTTACAGTCGGTGCTTTGAGCATTCCCTGTGAGACCAGTATTAGTTTCCGATACACCACTGCAGGTTCAATGTATTCCTAGGACCTTCACACTGACGATGCAACACAGAAATCGCATCGGAATTAAATGCAAAAGGCACAATGTCGCCTTAAGTACAAGAAAAGAGACTCTTCTTACAGTCGGTGCTTTGAGCATTCCCTGTGAGACCAGTATTAGTTTCCGATACACCACTCCAGGTTCAATGTATTCCTTGGACATTAACATTGACGATGAAACACAGAAATCGTATCGGAATGAAAAGCAAAAGGCAAACTGCCGCGTAAGTACAAGAATAGAGACTCTTCTTACAGTCGGTGCTTTCAGCATTCCCTGTGAGACCAGTATTAGTATCCGATACACCTCAGCAGGTTCAATGTATTCCTAGGACCTTCACATTGACGATGAAACACAGAAATCGCATCGGAATTAAATACAAAAGGCACAATGTCGCCTTAAGTACAAGAACAGAGACTCTTCTTACAGTCGGTGCTTTGAGCATTCCCTGTGAGACCAGTATTAGTTTCCGATACACCACTCCAGGTTCAATGTATTCCTTGGACATTCACATTGACGATGAAACACAGAAATCGCATCGGAATGAAATACAAAAGGCAAACTGCCGCGTAAGTACAAGAATAGAGACTCTTCTTACAGTCGGTGCTTTCAGCATTCCCTGTGAGACCAGTATTAGTTTCCGATACACCTCAGCAGGTTCAATGTAATCCTAGGACCTTCACATTGACGATGGAACACATAAATCGCATCGGAATTAAATACAAAAGGCACAATGTCGCCTTAAGTACAAGAATAGAGACTCTTCTTACAGTCGGTGCTTTGAGCATTCCCTGTGAGACCAGTATTAGTTTCCGATACACCACTGCAGGTTCAATGTATTCCTAGGACCTTCACATTGACGATGAAACACAGAAATCGCATCGGAATTGAATACAAAAGGCACAATGTCGCCTTAAGTACAAGAATAGAGACTCTTCTTCCAGTCGGTGCTTTGAGCATTCCCTGTGAGACCAGTATTAGTTTCCGATACAACACTCCAGTTTCAATGTATTCCTTGGACATTCACATTGACGATGAAACACAGAAATCGCATCGGAATTAAATACAAAAGGCACAATGTCGCCTTAAGTACATGAATAGAAACTCTTCTTACTGTCGGTGATTTGAGCATTCCCTGTGAGACCGGTATTAGTTTCCGATACACCACTCCAGGTTCAATGTATTCCTTGGACATTCACATTGACGATGGAACACAGAAATCGCATCGGAATGAAATAAAAAAGCTAAACTGCCGCGTAAGTACAAGAATAGAGACTCTTCTTACAGTCGGTGCTTTCAGCATTCCCTGTGAGACCAGTATAAGTTTCCGATACACCTCAGCAGGTTCAATGTATTCCTAGGACCTTCACATTGACGATGAAACACAGAAATCGCATCGGAATTAAATACAAAAGGCGTAATGCCGCCTTAAGTACAAGAATAGAGACTCTTCTTACAGTCGGTGCTTTGAGCATTCCCTGTGAGACCAGAATTAGTTTCCGATACACCACTCCATGTTCAATGTATTCCTTGGACATTCACATTGACGATGAAACACAGAATTCGCATCGGAATGAAATACAAAAGGCAAACTGCCACGTAAGTACAAGAATAGAGACTCTTCTTACAGTCGGTGCTTTCAGCATTCCCTGTGAGACCAGTATTAGTTTCCGATACACCTCAGCAGGTTCAATGTATTCCTAGGACCTTCACATTGATTTTGAAACACAGAAATCGCATCGGAATTAAATACAAAAGGCACAATGTCGCCTTAAGTACAAGAATAGAGACTCTTCTTACAGTCGGTGCTTTGAGCAATCCCTGTGAGACCAGTATTAGTTTCCGATACACCACTGCAGGTTCAATGTAATCCTAGGACCTTCACATTGACGATGAAACACAGAAATCGCATCGGAATTAAATACAAAAGGCACAATGTCGCCTTAAGTACAAGAATAGAGACTCTTCTTACAGTCGGTAATTTGAGCATTCCCTGTGAGACCGGTATTAGTTTCCGATACACCACTGCAGGTTCAATGTATTCCTAGGACGTTCACATTGACGATGAAACACAGAAATCGCATCGGAATTAAATACAAAAGGCACAATGCCGTCTTAAGTACAAGAATAGAGACTCTTCTTACAGTCGGTGCTTTCAGCATTCCCTGTGAGACCTGTATTAGTTTCCGATCACCTCAGCAGGTTCAATGTATTCCTAGGAACTTCACATTGACGATGAAACACAGAAATCGCATCGGAATTTAATACAAAAGGCACAATGCCGTCTTAAGTACAAGAATGGAGACTCTTCTTACAGTGGGTGCTTTCAGCATTCCCTGTGAGACCAGTATTAGTTTCCGATACACCACTGCAGGTTCAATGTATTCCTTGGACCTTCACATGGACGATGAAACACAGAAATCGCATCGGAATTAATTACAAAAGGCACAATGCCACATTAAGTACAAGAATAGAGACTCTTCTTACAGTTGTTGCTTTCAGCATTCCCTGTGAGACCAGTATAAGTATCCGATACACCTCAGCAGGTTCAATGTATTCCTAGGACCTTCACATTGACGATGAAACACAGAAATCGCATCGGAATTAAATACAAAAGGCGCAATGCCGCCTTAAGTACAAGAATAGAGACTCTTCTTACAGTCGGTGCTTTGAGCATTAACTGTGAGACCAGAATTAGTTTCCGATACACCACTCCAGGTTCAATGTATTCCTTGGACATTCACATTGGCGATGAAACACAGAATTCGCATCGGAATGAAATACAAAAGGCAAACTGCCACGTAAGTACAAGAATAGAGACTCTTCTTACAGTCGGTGCTTTCAGCATTCCCTGTGAGACCAGTATTAGTTTCCGATACACCTCAGCAGGTTCAATGTATTCCTAGGACCTTCACACTGACGTTGAAACACAGAAATCGCATCGGAATTAAATACAAAATGCACAATGCCGCATTAATTACAAGAATAGAGACTCCTCTTACAGTTGGTGCTTTGAGCAATGCCTGTTAGACCAGGATTAGTTTCCGATACACCACTTCAGGTTCAATGTATTCCTTGGACCTTCACATTGACGTTGAAACACAGAGATCGCATCGGAATTAAAAACAAAAGGCGCAATGCCGCCTTAAGTACTAGAATTGGGACTCTTGTTACAGTCGGTGCTTTGGGCATTCCCTTTGAGACCAGTATTAGTTTCTGATACACCACTACAGGTTCTATGTATTATTTGGACCTTCACATTGACGATGAAACACAGAAATCGCATCGGAATTAATTACAAAAGGCACAATGCCGTCATAAGTAAAAGAATAGAGAATCTTCTTACAGTCGGTGCTTTGAGCATTCCCTGTGAGACTACTATTAGTTTCCGTACACCACTGCAGGTTCAATGTATTCCTTGCACCTTCACATTTACGATGAAGCACAGAAATCGCATCGGAATTAAATACAAAAGACGCAATGCCGCCTTAAGTACAAGAATAGAGAATCTTCTTACAGTCGGTGTTTTGAGCATTCCCTTTGAGACCAGTATTAGTTTCTGATACACCACTGCAGGTTCAATGTATTCCTTGGACCTTCACATTGACGATGAAACACAGAAATCGCATCGGAATTAATTACAAAAGGCGCAATGCCGCCTTAAGTACAAGAATAGAGACTCTTCTTACAGTCGGTGCTTTGAGCATTAACTGTGAGACCAGAATTAGTTTCCGATACACCACTCCAGGTTCGATGTATTCCTTGGACATTCACATTGGCGATGAAACACAGAATTCGCATCGGAATGAAATACAAAAAGCAAACTGCCACGTAAGTACAAGAATAGAGACTCTTCTTACAGTCGGTGCTTTCAGCATTCCCTGTGAGACCAGTATTAGTTTCCGATACACCTCAGCAGGTTCAATGTATTCCTAGGACCTTCACATTGACGTTGAAACACAAAAATCGCATCGGAATTAAATACAAAAGGCACAATGTCGCCTTAAGTACAAGAATAGAGACTCTTCTCACAGTCGGTGCTTTGAGCATTCCCTGTGAGACCAGTATTAGTTTCCGATACACCACTGCAGGTTCAATGTAATCCTAGGACCTTCACATTGACGATGAAACACAGAAATCGCATCGGAATTAAATACAAAAGGCACAATACCGCCTTAAGTACAAGAATAGAGACTCTTCTTACAGTCGGTGATTTGAGCATTCCCTGTGAGACCGGTATTAGTTTCCGATACACCACTCCAGTATCAATGTATTCCTTGGACATTCGCATTGACGATGAAACACAGAAATCGCATCGGAATGAAATAAAAAAGGCAAACTGCCACGTAAGTACAAGAATAGAGACTCTTCTTACAGACGGTGCTTTCAGCACTCCCTGTGAGACCAGTATTAGTTTCCGATACACCTCAGCAGGTTCAATGTATTCCTAGCACCTTCACATTGACGATGAAACACAGAAATCGCATCGGAATTAAATACAAAAGGCACAATGTCGCCTTAAGTACAAGAATAGAGACTCTTCTTACACTCGGTGCTTTGAGCAATCCCTGTGAGACCAGTATTAGTTTCCGATACACCTCAGCAGGTTTAATGTATTCCTTGGACCTTCACATTGACGATGAGACACAGAAATCGCATTGGAATGAAATACAAAAGGCAAACTGCCGCGCAAGTACAAGAATAGAGACTCTTCTTGCAGTCGGTGCTTTCAGCATTCCCTGTGAGACCAGTATTAGTTTCCGATACACCTCAGGAGGTTCAATGTATTCCTAGGACTTTCACATTGACGATGAAACACAGATATCGCATCGGAATTAAATACAAAAGGCGCAATGCCGCCTTAAGTACAAGAATAGAGACTCTTCTTACAGTCGGTGCTTTGAGCATTCCCAGTGAGACCAGAATTAGTTTCCGATACACCACTCCAGGTTCAATGTATTCCATGGATATTCACATTGACGATGAAACACAGAAATCGCATCGGAATGAAATACAAAAGACAAACTGCCACGTAAGTTCAAGAATAGAGACTCTTATTACAGTCGGTGCTTTCAGCATTCCTGTGAGACCAGTATTAGTTTCCGATACACCTCAGCAGGTTCAAGGTATTCCTAGGACTTTTACATTGACGGTGAAATACAGAAATCGCATCGGAATTAAATACAAAAGGCACAATGCCGTCTTAACTACAAGAATAGAGACTCTTCTTACAGTCGGTGCTTTCAGCATTCCCTGTGAGACCAGTATTAGTTTCCGATACCCCACAGCAGGTTCAATGTATTCCTAGGACCTTCACATTGACGATGAAACACAGAAATCGCATCGGAATTAAATACAAAATGCACAATGCCGCATTAATTACAAGAATAGAGACTCCTCTTACAGTTGATGCTTTGAGCAATGCCTGTTAGACCAGGATTAGTTTCCGATACACCACTTCAGGTTCAATCTATTCCTTGGACCTTCACATTGACGTTGAAACACAGAAATCGCATCGGAATTAAAAACAAAAGGCGCAATGCCGCCTTAAGTACTAGAATTGGGACTCTTGTTACAGTCGGTGCTTTGGGCATTCCCTTTGAGACCAGTATTAGTTTCTGATACACCACTACAGGTTCAATGTATTCCTTGGACCTCCACATTGACGATGAAACACAGAAATCGCATCGGAATTAATTACAAAAGGCACAATGCCGCCATAAGTAAAAGAATAGAGACTCTTCTTACAGTCGGTGCTTTGAGCATTCCCTGTGAGACTAGTATTAGTTTCCTATACACCACTGCAGGTTCAATGTATTCCTTGCACCTTCACATTTACGATGAAACACAGAAATCGCATCGGAATTAAATACAAAAGACGCAATGCCGCCTTATGTACAAGAATAGAGAATCTCCTTACAGTCGGTGTTTTGAGCATTCCCTTTGAGACCAGTATTAGTTTCTGATACACCACTGCAGGTTCAATGTATTCCTCGGACCTTCACATTGACGATGAAACACAGAAATCGCATCGGAATTAATTACAAAAGGCGCAATGCCGCCTTAAGTACAAGAATAAAGACTCTTCTTATAGTCGGTGCTTTGAGCATTCCTTGTGAGACCAGTATTAGTTTCCGATACACCACTGCAGGTTCAATGTATTCCTTGGAGCTTCACAATGACAATGAAACACAGAAATCGCATCGGAATTAAATACAAAAGGCACAATCCCGTCTCAAGTACAAGAATAGACACTCTTCCTACAGTCGGTGCTTTCAGCATTCCCTGTGAGACCAGTATTAGTTTCCGATACACCTCAGCAGGTTCAATGTATTCCTAGGACCTTCACATTGACGATGAAACACAGAAATCGCATCGGAATTAAATACAAAAGGCACAATGTCGCCTTTAGTACAAGAATAGAGACCCTTCTTACAGTCGGTGATTTGAGCATTCCCTGTGAGACCGGTATTAGTTTCCGATACACCACTCCAGGTTCAATGTATTCCTTGGACCTTCACATTGACGATGAAACACAGAAATCGCATCGGAATTAAATACAAAAGGCACAATGTCGCCTTAAGTACAAGAATAGAGACTCTTCTTACACTCGGTGCTTTGAGCAATCCCTGTGAGACCAGTATTAGTTTCCCATACACCTCAGCAGGTTTAATGTATTCCTTGGACCTTCACATTGACGATGAAACACAGAAATCGCATTGGAATGAAATTCAAAAGGCAAACTGCCGCGTAAGTTCAAGAATAGAGACTCTTATTAATGTCGGTGCTTTCAGCATTCCTGTGAGACCAGTATTAGTTTCCGATACACGTCAGCAGGTTCAAGGTATTCCTAGGACTTACAGATTGACGGTGAAATACAGAAATCGCATCTGAATTAAATACCAAAGGCACAATGCCGTCTTAACTACAAGAATAGAGACTCTTCTTACAGTCGGTGCTTTCAGCATTCCCTGTGAGACCAGTATTAGTTTCCGATACCCCACAGCAGGTTCAATGTATTCCTAGAATCTTCACATTGACGATGAAACACAGAAATCGCATCGGAATTAAACACAAAAGGCACAATGCCGCAGTAAGTACAAGAATAGAGACTCTTCTTACAGTTGGTGCTTTGAGCATTGCCTGTGAGACCAGGATTAGTTTCCGATACACCATTGCAGGTTCAATGAATTCCTTGGACCTTCACATTGACGTTGAAACACAGAAATCGCATCGGAATTAAAAACAAAAGGCGCAATGCTGCCCTAAGTACTAGAATTGGGACTCTTGTTACAGTCGGTGCTTTGGGCATTCCCTGTGAGATCAGTATTAGTTTCTGATACACAACTACAGGTTCAATGTATTCCTTGGACCTTCACGTTGACGATGAAACACAGAAATCGCATCGGAATTAATTGCAAAAGGCACAATGCCGTTATAAGTACAAGAATAGAGACTCTTCTTACAGTCGGTGCTTTGAACATTCCCTGTGAGACTAGTATTAGTTTCCGATACACCACTTCAGGTTCAATGTATTCCTTGGACCTTCACATTGACGTTGAAACACAGAGATCGCATCGGAATTAAAAACAAAAGGCGCAATGCCGCCTTAAGTACTAGAATTGGGACTCTTGTTACAGTCGGTGCTTTGGGCATTCCCTTTGAGACCAGTATTAGTTTCTGATACACCACTACAGGTTCAATGTATTCCTTGGACCTTCACATTGACGATGAAACACAGAAATCGCATCGGAATTAATTACAAAAGGCACAATGCCGTCATAAGTAAAAGAATAGAGACTCTTCTTACAGTCGGTGCTTTGAGCATTCCCTGTGAGACTAGTGTTAGTTTCCGATACACCACTGCAGGTTCAATGTATTCCTTGCACCTTCACATTTACGATGAAACACAGAAATCGCATCGGAATTAAATACAAAAGACGCAATGCCGCCTTAAATACAAGAATAGAGAATCTTCTTACAGTCGGTGTTTTGAGCATTCCCTTTGAGACCAGTATTAGTTTCTGATACACCACTGCAGGTTCAATGTATTCCTTGGACCTTCACATTGACGATGAAACACAGAAATCGCATCGGAATTAATTACAAAAGGCGCAATGCCGCCTTAAGTACAAAAATAGAGACTCTTCTTACAGTCGGTGCTTTGAGCATTAACTGTGAGACCAGAATTAGTTTCCGATACACCACTCCAGGTTCAATGTATTCCTTGGACATTCACATTGGCGATGAAACACAGAATTCGCATCGGAATGAAATACAAAAGGCAAACTGACACGTAAGTACAAGAATAGAGACTCTTCTTACAGTCGGTGCTTTCAGCTTTCCCTGTGAGACCAGTATTAGTTTCCGATACACCTCAGCAGGTTCAATGTATTCCTAGGACCTTCACATTGACGTTGAAACACAGAAATCGCATCGGAATTAAATACAAAAGGCACAATGTCGCCTTAAGTACAAGAATAGAGACTCTTCTCACAGTCGGTGCTTTGAGCATTCCCTGTGAGACCAGTATTAGTTTCCGATACACCACTGCAGGTTCAATGTAATCCTAGGACCTTCACATTGACGATGAAACACAGAAATCGCATCGGAATTAAATACAAAAGGCACAATACCGCCTTAAGTACAAGAATAGAGACTCTTCTTACAGTCGGTGATTTGAGCATTCCCTGTGAGACCGGTATTAGTTTCCGATACACCACTCCAGTATCAATGTATTCCTTGGACATTCGCATTGACGATGAAACACAGAAATCGCATCGGAATGAAATAAAAAAGGCAAACTGCCACGTAAGTACAAGAATAGAGACTCTTCTTACAGTCGGTGCTTTCAGCATTCCCTGTGAGACCAGTATTAGTTTCCGATACACCACTGCAGGTTCAATGTAATCCTAGGACCTTCACATTGACGATGAAACACAGAAATCGCATCGGAATTAAATACAAAAGGCACAATACCGCCTTAAGTACAAGAATAGAGACTCTTCTTACAGACGGTGCTTTCAGCATTCCCTGTGAGACCAGTATTAGTTTCCGATACACCTCAGCAGGTTCAATGTATTCCTAGGACCTTCACATTGACGATGAAACACAGAAATAGCATCGGAATTAAATACAAAATTCACAATGTCGCCTTAAGTATAAGAATAGAGACTCTTCTTACACTCGGTGCTTTGAGCAATCCCTGTGAGACCAGTATTAGTTTCCGATACACCTCAGCAGGTTTAATGTATTCCTTGGACCTTCACATTGACGATGAGACACAGAAATCGCATTGGAATGAAATACAAAAGGCAAACTGCCGCGTAAGTACAAGAATAGAGACTCTTCTTACAGTCGGTGCTTTCAGCATTCCCTGTGAGACCAGTATTAGTTTCCGATACACCTCAGGAGGTTCAATGTATTCCTAGGACCTTCACATTGACGATGAAACACAGATATCGCATCGGAATTAAATACAAAAGGCGCAATGCCGCCTTAAGTACAAGAATAGAGACTCTTCTTACAGTCGGTGCTTTGAGCATTCCCAGTGAGACCAGAATTAGTTTCCGATACACCACTCCAGGTTCAATGTATTCCATGGATATTCACATTGACGATGAAACACAGAAATCGCATCGGAATGAAATACAAAAGACAAACTGCCACGTAAGTTCAAGAATAGAGACTCTTATTACAGTCGGTGCTTTCAGCATTCCTGTGAGACCAGTATTAGTTTCCGATACACCTCAGCAGGTTCAAGGTATTCCTAGGACTTTTACATTGACGGTGAAATACAGAAATCGCATCGGAATTAAATACAAAAGGCACAATGCCGTCTTAACTACAAGAATAGAGACTCTTCTTACAGTCGGTGCTTTCAGCATTCCCTGTGAGACCAGTATTAGTTTTCGATACCCCACAGCAGGTTCAATGTATTCCTAGGACCTTCACATTGACGATGAAACACAGAAATCGCATCGGAATTAAATACAAAATGCACAATGCCGCATTAATTACAAGAATAGAGACTCCTCTTACAGTTGATGCTTTGAGCAATGCCTGTTAGACCAGGATTAGTTTCTGATACACAACTGCAGGTTCAATGTATTCCTTGGACCTTCACATTGACGATGAAACACAGAAATCGCATCGGAATTAATTACAAAAGGCACAACGCCGTCATAAGTAAAAGAATAGAGACTCTTCTTACAGTCGGTGCTTTGAGCATTCCCTGTGAGACTAGTATTAGTTTCCGATACACCACTGCAGGTTCAATGTATTCCTTGCACCTTCACATTTACGATGAAACACAGAAATCGCATCGGAATTAAATACAAAAGACGCAATGCCGCCTTATGTACAAGAATAGAGAATCTTCTTACAGTCGGTGTTTTGAGCATTCCCTTTGAGACCAGTATTAGTTTCTGATACACCACTGCAGGTTCAATGTATTCCTTGGACCTTCACATTGACGATGAAACACAGAAATCGCATCGGAATTAATTACAAAAGGCGCAATGCCGCCTTAAGTACAAGAATAAAGACTCTTCTTATAGTCGGTGCTTTGAGCATTCCTTGTGAGACCAGTATTAGTTTCCGATACACCACTGCAGGTTCAATGTATTCCTTGGAGCTTCACAATGACAATGAAACACAGAAATCGCATCGGAATTAAATACAAAAGGCACAATCCCGTCTCAAGTACAAGAATAGACACTCTTCCTACAGTCGGTGCTTTCAGCATTCCCTGTGAGACCAGTATTAGTTTCCGATACACCTCAGCAGGTTCAATGTATTCCTAGGACCTTCACATTGACGATGAAACACAGAAATCGCATCGGAATTAAATACAAAAGGCACAATGCCGTCTTAAGTACAAGAATGGAGACTATTCTTATAGTCGGTGCTTTCAGCATTCCCTGTGAGACCAGTATTAGTTTCCGATTCACCACTGCAGGTTCAATGTATTCCTTGGACCTTCACATTGACGATGAAACACAGAAATCGCATCGGAATTAAATACAAAAGGCACAATGCCGCATTAAGTACAAGAATAGAGACTCTTCTTACAGTTGTTGCTTTCAGCATTCCCTGTGAGACCAGTATAAGATTCCGATACACCTCAGCAGGTTCAATGTATTCCTAGGACCTTCACATTGACGATGAAACACAGAAATCGCATCGGAAGTAAATACAAAAGGCGCAATGCCGCCTTAAGTACAAGAATAGAGACTCTTCTTACATTCGGTGCTTTGAGCATTCCCTGTGAGACCAGAATTAGTTTCCGATACACCACTCCAGGTTCAATGTATTCCTTGGACATTCACATTGACGATGAAACACAGAATTCGCATCGGAATGAAATACAAATGGCAAACTGCCACGTAAGTACAAGAATAGAGACTCTTCTTACAGTCGGTGCTTTCAGCATTCCCTGTGAGACCAGTATTAGTTTCCGATACACCGCAGCAGGTTCAATGTATTCCTATGACCTTCACATTGACGTTGAAACACAGAAATCGCATCGGAATTAAATACAAAAGGCACAATGTCGCCTTTAGTACAAGAATAGAGACTCTTCTTACAGTCGGTGATTTGAGCATTCCCTGTGAGACCGGTATTAGTTTCCGATACACCACTCCAGGTTCAATGTATTCCTTGGACCTTCACATTGACGATGAAACACAGAAATCGCATCGGAATTAAATACAAAAGGCACAATGTCGCCTTAAGTACAAGAATAGAGACTCTTCTTACACTCGGTGCTTTGAGCAATCCCTGTGAGACCAGTATTAGTTTCCCATACACCTCAGCAGGTTTAATGTATTCCTTGGACCTCCACATTGACGATGAAACACAGAAATCGCATTGGAATGAAATTCAAAAGGCAAACTGCCGCGTAACTTCAAGAATAGAGACTCTTATTAATGTCGGTGCTTTCAGCATTCCTGTGAGACCAGTATTAGTTTCCGATACACGTCAGCAGGTTCAAGGTATTCCTAGGACTTACAGATTGACGGTGAAATACAGAAATCGTATCTGAATTAAATACCAAAGGCACAATGCCGTCTTAACTACAAGAATAGAGACTCCTCTTACAGTCGGTGCTTTCAGCATTCCCTGTGAGACCAGTATTAGTTTCCGATACCCCACAGCAGGTTCAATGTATTCCTAGAATCTTCACATTGACGATGAAACACAGAAATCGCATCGGAATTAAACACAAAAGGCACAATGCCGCAGTAAGTACAAGAATAGAGACTCTTCTTACAGTTGGTGCTTTGAGCATTGCCTGTGAGACCAGGATTAGTTTCCGATACACCATTGCAGGTTCAATGAATTCCTTGGACCTTCACATTGACGTTGAAACACAGAAATCGCATCGGAATTAAAAACAAAAGGCGCAATGCCGCCCTAAGTACTAGAATTGGGACTCTCGTTACAGTCGGTGCTTTGGGCATTCCCTGTGAGATCAGTATTAGTTTCTGATACACAACTACAGGTTCAATGTATTCCTTGGACCTTCACGTTGACGATGAAACACAGAAATCGCATCGGAATTAATTGCAAAAGGCACAATGCCGTTATAGGTACAAGAATAGAGACTCTTCTTACAGTCGGTGCTTTGAACATTCCCTGTGAGACTAGTATTAGTTTCCGATACACCACTGCAGGTTCAATGTATTCCTTGCACCTTCATATTGACGATGAAACACAGAAATCGCATCGGAATTATATACCAAAGGCGCAATGCCGCCTTAAGTACAAGAATAGAGACTATTCTTACAGTCGGTGTTTTGAGCATTCCCTTTGAGACCAGTATTAGTTTCTGATACACCACTGCAGGTTCAATGTATTCCTTCTACCTTCACATTGACGATGAAACACAGAAATCGTATCGGAATTAATTACAAAAGGCGCAATGCCGCCTTAAGTACAAGAATAGATACTCTTGTTATAGTCGGTGCTTTGAGCATTCCCTGTGAGACCAGTATTAGTTTCCGATACACCACTGCAGGTTCAATGTATTCCTTGGACCCTCACAATGACAATGAAACACAGAAATCGCATCGGACTTAAATACAAAAGGTACAATCCCGTCTTAAGTACAAGAATAGAGACTCTTCTTACAGTCGGTGCTTTGAGCAGTCCCTGAGAGACCAGAATTAGTTTCCGTTACACCACTCCAGGTCCAATGTATTTCTTGGACATTGACATTGACGATGAAACACAGATATCGCATCGGATTGAAATACAAAAGGCAAACTGCCGCGTAAGTACAAGAATAGAGACTCCTCTTACAGTCGGTGCTTTCAGCATTCCCTGTGAGACCAGCATTAGCTTCCGATACACCTCTGCAGGTTCAATGTATTCCTAGGACCTTCACATTGACGATGAAACACAGAAATCGCATCGGAATGAAATACAAAATGCACAATGTCGCCTTAAGTACAAGAATAGAGACTCTTCTTACAGTCGGTGATTTGAGCATTCCCTGTGAGACCGGTATTAGTTTCCGATACACCACTCCAGGTTCAATGTATTCCTTGGACATTCACATTGACGATGAAACACAGAAATCGCATCGGAATGAAATAAAAAAGGCAAACTGCCGCGTAAGTACAAGATTAGAGACTAGTCTTACAGACGGTGCTTTCAGCATTCCCTGTGAGGCCAGTATTAGTTTCCGACACACCTCAGCAGGTTCAATGTATTCCTAGGACCTTCACATTGACGATGAAACACAGAAATCGCATCGGAATTAAATACAAAAGGCACAATGTCGCCCTAAGTACAAGAATAGAGACTCTTCTTACACTCGGTGCTTTGAGCAATCCCTGTGAGACCAGTATTCGTTTCCCATACACCTCAGCAGGTTTAATGTATTCCTTGGACCTTCACATTGACGATGAAACACAGAAATCGCATTGGAATGAAATACAAAAGGCAAACTGCCGCGTAAGTACAAGAATAGAGACTCTTGTTACAGTCGGTGTTTTCAGCATTCCCTGTGAGACCAGTATTAGTTTCCGATACACCTCAGGAGGTTCAATGTATTCCTAGGACCTTCACATTGACGATGAAACACAGATATCGCATCGGAATTAAATACAAAAGGCGCAATGCCGCCTTAAGTACAAGAATAGAGACTCTTCTTACAGTCGGTGCTTTGAGCATTCCCTGTGAGACCAGAATTAGTTTCCGATACACCACTCCAGGTTCAATGTATTCCTTGGATATTCACATTGACGATGAAACACAGAAATCGCAACGGAATGAAATACAAAAGACAAACTGCCGCGTAAGTTCAAGAATAGAGACTCTTATTATTGTCGGTGCTTTCAGCATTCCTGTGAGACCAGTATTAGTTTCCGATACAACTCAGCAGGTTCAAGGTATTCCTAGGACTTACACATTGACGGTGAAATACAGAAATCACATCGGAATTAAATACAAAAGGCACAATGCCGTCTTAACTACAAGAATAGAGACTCTTCTTACAGTCGGTGCTTTCTGCATTCCCTGTGAGACCAGTATTAGTTTCCGATACCCCACAGCAGGTTCAATGTATTCCTAGAATCTTCACATTGACGATGAAACACAGAAATCGCATCGGAATTAAACAGAAAAGGCACAATGCCGCATTATATACAAGAATAGAGACTCTTCTTACAGTCGGTGTTTTGAGCATTCCCTTTGAGACCAGTATTAGTTTCTGATACACCACTGCAGGTTCAATGTATTCCTTGGACCTTCACATTGGCGATGAAACACAGAAATCGCATCGGAATGAAATAAAAAAGGCAAACTGCCGCGTAAGTACAAGAATAGAGACTAGTCTTACAGACGGTGCTTTCAGCATTCCCTGTGAGGCCAGTATTAGTTTCCGACACACCTCAGCAGGTTCAATGTATTCCTAGGACCTTCACATTGACGATGAAACACAGAAATCGCATCGGAATTAAATACAAAAGGCACAATGTCGCCCTAAGTACAAGAATAGAGACTCTTCTTACACTCGGTGCTTTGAGCAATCCCTGTGAGACCAGAATTAGTTTCCATTACACCACTCCAGGTCCAATGTATTTCTTGGACATTGACATTGACGATGAAACACAGATATCGCATCGGATTGAAATACAAAAGGCAAACTGCCGCGTAAGTACAAGAATAGAGACTCCTCTTACAGTCGGTGCTTTCAGCATTCCCTGTGAGACCAGCATTAGCTTCCGATACACCTCTGCAGGTTCAATGTATTCCTAGGACCTTCACATTGACGATGAAACACAGAAATCGCATCGGAATGAAATACAAAATGCACAATGTCGCCTTAAGTACAAGAATAGAGACTCTTCTTACAGTCGGTGCTTTGAGCATTCCCTGTGAGACCAGTATTAGTTTCCGATACACCACTGCAATTTCAATGTATTCCTCGGACCTTCACATTGACGATGAAACACAGAAATCGCATCGGAATTAAATACAAAAGGCACAATGCCGTCTTAAGTACAAGAATAGAGACTCTTCTTACAGTCGGTGATTTGAGCATTCCCTGTGAGACCGGTATTAGTTTCCGATACACCACTCCAGGTTCAATGTATTCCTTGGACATTCACATTGACGATGAAACACAGAAATCGCATCGGAATGAAATAAAAAAGGCAAACTGCCGCGTAAGTACAAGAATAGAGACTAGTCTTACAGACGGTGCTTTCAGCATTCCCTGTGAGGCCAGTATTAGTTTCCGACACACCTCAGGAGGTTCAATGTATTCCTAGGACCTTCACATTGACGATGAAACACAGATATCGCATCGGAATTAAATACAAAAGGCGCAATGCCGCCTTAAGTACAAGAATAGAGACTCTTCTTACAGTCGGTGCTTTGAGCATTCCCTGTGAGACCAGAATTAGTTTCCGATACACCACTCCAGGTTCAATGTATTCCTTGGATATTCACATTGACGATGAAACACAGAAATCGCAACGGAATGAAATACAAAAGACAAACTGCCGCGTAAGTTCAAGAATAGAGACTCTTATTAATGTCGGTGCTTTCAGCATTCCTGTGAGACCAGTATTAGTTTCCGATACATCTCAGCAGGTTCAAGGTATTCCTAGGACTTACACATTGACGGTGAAATACAGAAATCGCATCGGAATTAAATACAAAAGGCACAATGCCGTCTTAACTACAAGAATAGAGACTCTTCTTACAGTCGGTGCTTTCAGCATTCCCTGTGAGACCAGTATTAGTTTCCGATACCCCACAGCAGGTTCAATGTATTCCTAGAATCTTCACATTGACGATGAAACACAGAAATCGCATCGGAATTAAACACAAAAGGCACAATGCCGCATTAAGTACAAGAATAGAGACTCTTCTTACAGTCGGTGCTTTGAGCATTCCCTTTGAGACCAGTATTAGTTTCTGATACACCACTGCAGGTTCAATGTATTCCTTGGACCTTCACATTGACGATGAAACACAGAAATCGCATCGGAATTAATTACAAAAGGCGCAATGCCGCCTTAAGTACAAGAATAGAGACTCTTCTTATAGTCGGTGCTTTGAGCATTCCCTGTGAGACCAGTATTAGTTTCCGATACACCACTGCAGGTTCAATGTATTCCTTGGACCTTCACAATGACAATGAAACACAGAAATCACATCGGAATTAAATACAAAAGGTACAATCCCGTCATAAGTACAAGAATAGAGACTCTTCTTGCAGTCGGTGCTTTGAGCAGTCCCTGTGAGACCAGAATTAGTTTCCGTTACACCACTCCAGGTCCAATGTATTTCTTGGACATTGACATTGACGATGAAACACAGATATCGCATCGGATTGAAATACAAAAGGCAAACTGCCGCGTAAGTACAAGAATAGAGACTCCTCTTACAGTCGGTGCTTTGAGCATTCCCTGTGAGACCAGCATTAGCTTCCGATACACCTCTGCAGGTTCAATGTATTCCTAGGACCTTCACATTGACGATGAAACACAGAAATCGCATCGGAATGAAATACAAAATGCACAACGTCGCCTTAAGTACAAGAATAGAGACTCTTCTTACAGTCGGTGCTTTGAGCATTCCCTGTGAGACCAGTATTAGTTTCCGATACACCACTGCAATTTCAATGTATTCCATGGACCTTCACATTGACGATGAAATACAGAAATCGCATCGGAAATAAATACAAAAGGCACAATGCCGCCTTACGTACAAGAATAGACACTCTTCTTACAGTCGGTGCTTTGAGCATTCCCTGTGAGACCAGTATTAGTTTCCGATACACCACTGCAGGCACAATGTATTCCTTGAACCTTCACATTGACGATGAAACACAGAAATCGCATCGGAACTAAATTCTAAAGGCACAATGCCGCCTTAAGTACAAGAATAGAGACCCTTCTTACAGTCGGTGCTATGAGCATTCCCTGTGAGACCAGTATTAGTTTCTGATACACCACTGCAGGTTCAATGTATTCCTTGGACCTTCACATTGACCATGAAACATAGAAATCGCATCGGAATTAAATACAAATGGTGCAATGCCGCCTTAAGTACAAGAATAGAGACTTTCCTTACAGTCGGTGCTTTGAGCATTCCCTGTGAGACCAGTATTAGTTTCCGATACACCACTGCAGGTTTAATGTATTCCTTGGACCATCACATTGACGATGAAACACAGAAATCGCATCGGAATTAAATACAAAAGGCAAACTGCCACGTAAGTACAAGAATAGAGACTCTTATTACAGTCGGTGCTTTCAGCATTCCCTGTGAGACCAGTATTAGTTTCCGATACACCTCAGCAGGTTCAATGTATTCCTTAGACCTTCACATTGACGATGAAACACAGATATCGCATCGGAATTAAATACAAAAGGCTCAATGCCGTCTTAAGTCCAAGAATAGACACTCTTATTACAGTCGGTGCTATGAACATTCCCTGTGAGACCAGTATTAGTTTCCGATACACCACTGCAGGTTCAATGTATTCCTTGGACCTTCACATTGACGATGAGACACAGAAATCGCATCGGAATTAAATACAAAAGGCAAACTGCCACGTAAGTACAAGAATAGAGACTCTTCTTACAGTCGGTGCTTTCAGCATTCCCTGTGAGACCAGTATTAGTTTCCGAGACACCTCAGCAGGTTCAATGTACTCCTAGGACCTTCACATTGACGATGAAATACAGAAATCGCATCGGAAATAAATACAAAAGGCACAATGCCGCCTTACGTACAAGTATAGACACTCTTCTTACAGTCGGTGCTATGAGCATTCCCTGTGAGACCAGTATTAGTTTCCGATACACCACTGCAGGCACAATGTATTCCTTGGACCTTCACATTGACGATGAAACACAGAAATCGCATCGGAATTAAATTCTAAAGGCACAATGCCGCCTTAAGTACAAGAACAGAGACCCTTCTTACAGTCGGTGCTATGAGCATTCCCTGTGAGACCAGTATTAGTTTCTGATACACCACTGTTGGTTCAATGTATTCCTTGGACCTTCACATTGACGATGAAACACAGTAATCGCATCGGAATTAATTACAAAAGGCACAATGCCGTCATAAGTACACGAATAGAGACTCTTCTTACAGTCGGTGCTTTGAGCACTCCCTGTGAGACCAGTATTAATTTCCGATACACCACTTCAGGTTCAATGTATTCCTTGGACCTTCACATTGACCATGAAACATAGAAATCGCATCGGAATTAAATACAAATGGTGCAGTGCCGCCTTAAGTACAAGAATAGAGACTCTCCTTACAGTCGGTGCTTTGAGCATTCCCTGTGAGACCAGTATTAGTTTCCGATACACCACTGCAGGTTCAATGTATTCCTTGGACCATCACATTGACGATGAAACACAGAAATCGCATCGGAATTAAATACAAAAGGCAAACTGCCACGTAAGTACAAGAATAGAGACTCTTCTTACAGTCGGTGCTTTCAGCATTCCCTGTGAGTCCAGTATTAGTTTCCGATACACCTCAGCATGTTCAATGTATTCCTTAGACCTTCACATTGACGATGAAACACAGATATCGCATCGGAATTAAATACAAAAGGCTCAATGCCGTCTTAAGTCCAAGAATAGAGACTCTTATTACAGTCGGTGCTATGAACATTCCCTGTGAGACCAGTATTAGTTTCCGATACACCACTGCAGGTTCAATGTATTCCTTGGACCTTCACATTGACGATGAAACACAGAAATCGCATCGGAATTAAATACAAAAGGCAAACTGCCACGTAAGTACAAGAATAGAGACTCTTCTTACAGTCGGTGCTTTCAGCATTCCCTGTGAGACCAGTATTAGTTTCCGATACACCTCTGCAGGTTCAATGTATTCCTAGGACCTTCACATTGACGTTGAAACACAGAAATCGCATCGGAATTAAATACAAAAGGCACAATGTCGCCTTAAGTACTAGAATAGAGGCTCTTCTTACAGTCGGTGCTTTGAGCATTCCCTGTGAGACCAGTATTAGTTTCCGATACACCACTGCAGGTTCAATGTAATCCTAGGACCTTCACATTGACGATGAAACACAGAAATCGCATCGGAATAAAATACAAAAGGCACAATGTCGCCTTTAGTACAAGAATAGAGACTCTTCTTACAGTCGGTGATTTGAGCATTCCCTGTGAGACCGGTATTAGTTTCCGATACACCACAGCAGGTTCAATGTATTCCTTGGACCTTCACATTGACCATGAAACGTAGAAATCGCATCGGAATTAAATACAAACGGTGCAATGCCGCCTTAAGTACAAGAATTGAGACTCTCCTTACAGACGGTGCTTTGAGCATTCCCTGTGAGACCAGTATTAGTTTCCGATACACCACTGCAGGTTCAATGTTTTCCTTGCACCTTCACATTGACGATGAAACACAGAAATCGCATCGGAATTAAATACAAAAGGCGCAATGCCGCCTTAAGTACAAGAATAGAGACTCTTCTTACAGTCGGTGCTTTGAGCATTTCCTTTGAGACCAGTATTAGCGTCTGATACACCACTACACGTTCAATGTATTCCTTAGACCTTCACATTGACGATGAAATACAGATATCGCATCGGAATTAAATACAATAGGCTCAATGCCGTCTTAAGTCCAAGAATAGAGACTCTTATTACAGTCGGTGCTATGAACAATCCCTGTGAGACCAGTATTAGTTTCCGATACACCACTGCAGGTTCAATGTATTCCTTGGACTTTCACATTGACGATGAAACACAGAAATCGCATCGGAATTAGATACAAAAGGCGCAATGCCGCCTTAAGTACAAGAATAGAGACTCTTCTTACAGTCGGTGCTTTGAGCATTCCCTGTGAGACCAGTATTAGTTTCCGATACACCACTGCATGTTCAATGTATTCCTTGGACCTTCACATTGACGATGAAACACAGAAATCGCATCGGAATAATATACTTAAGGCACAATGCCGTCTTAAGTACAAGAATAGATACACTTCCTACAGTCGGTGTTTTCAGCATTCCCTGTGAGACCAGTATTAGTTTCCGATACACCTCAGCAGGTTCAATGTATTCCTAGGACCTTCACATTGACGATGAAACACAGAAATCGCATCGGATTTAAATACAAAAGGCACAATGTCGCCTTAAGTACAAGAATAGAGACTCTTCTTACAGTCGGTGCTTTGAGCATTCCCTGTGAGACCAGAATTAGTTTCCGATACACCACTCCAGGTCCAATGCATTCCTTGGACATTCACATTGACGATGAGACACAGAAATCTCATCGGAATGAAATCCACAAGGCAAACTGCCGCGTAAGTACAAGAATAGAGACTCCTCTTACAGTCGGTGCCTTCAGCATTCCCTGTGAGACCAGTATTAGTTTCCGATACTCCTCAGCAGGTTCAATGTAATCCTAGGACTTTCATATTGACGATGAAACACAGAAATCGCATCGGAATTAAATACAAAAGGCACGATGTTGCCTTAAGTACAAGAATAGTGACTCTTCTTACAGTCGGTGCTTTGAGCATTCATTGTTGAGACCAGTATTAGTTTCCGATACACCACTCCAGGTTCAATGTATTCCTTGGACATTCACAATGACGATGAAACACAGAAATCGCATCGGAATGAAATACAAAAGCCAAACTGCCGCGTAAGTACAAGAATAGGGACTCTTCTTACAGTCGGTGCTTTCAGCTTCCCTGTGAGACCAGTATTAGTTTCCGATACACCTCAGCAGGTTCAATGTATTCCTAGGACCATCACATTGACGATGAAACACATAAATCGCATCAGAATTAAATACAAAAGGAGCAATGCCGCCTTAAGTACAAGAATAGAGACTCTTCTTACAGTCGGTGCTTTGAGCATTCCCTGAGAGACCAGAATTAGTTTCCGATACACCACTCCAGGTTCAATGTATTCCTTGGACATTCACATTGACGATGAAACACAGATATCGCATTGGAATTAAATTCAAAAGCCACAATTCCGCCTTAAGTACAAGAATAGAGACCATTCATACAGTCGGTGCTTTGAGCATTCCCTGTGAGACCAGTTCTACTTTCCGATACACCACTGCAGGTTCAATGTATTCCTTGGACCTTCTCATTGACGATGAAACACAGAAATCGCATCGGAAGTAAGTACAAAAGGCACAATGCCGCCTTTTGTACAAGAATAGAGACTCTTCTTACGGTCGGTGCTTTGAGCATTCCCTGTGAGGCCAGTATTAGTTTCCGATACACCACTGCAGGTACATTATATTCCTTGGACCTTCACATTGATGATGAAACACAGAAATCGCATCGGAATGAAATACAAACGGCAAACTGCCGCGTAAGTACAAGAATAAAGACTCGTCTTACAGTCTGTGTTTTGAGCATTCCCTCTGAGACCAGTATTAGTTCCCGATACACCACTGCAGGTTCAATGTATTCCTTGGACCTTCACATTGACGATGAAACACAGATATCGCATCGGAATTAAATGCAAAAGGCACAATGTCACCAAGAACAAGAATAGAGGCTCTCTTTACAGTCGGTGCTTTGAGCATTCCCTGTGAGACCAGTATTAGTTTCCGATACACCACTGCCGGTTCAATGTATTCCTTGGACCTTCACATTGACGATGAAACACATAAACCGCATCGGAATTAAATACAAAAGGCACAATGCCGCCTGAAGTACAAGAATAGAGACTCTTCTTACGGTCGGTGCTTTGAGCATTCCCTGTGAGACCGGTATTACTTTCCGATACACCACTGCAGGTTCAATGTATTCCTCGGACCTTCACATTGACGCTGAAACACAGATATTACATCGGAATTAAATACAAAAGGCACAATGCCGCCTTAAGTACAAGAATAGAGACTCTTCTTACAGACGGTGTTTTGAGCATTCCCTGTGGGACCAGTATTAGTTTCCAATACACCACTGCAGGTTCAATGTATTCCTTGGACAAACACATTGCCGATGAAAAACAGAAATTATATCGGAATTAAATACAAAAGACACAATGCCGTCTTATGAGCAAGAATAGGGACTCTTCTTACAGTCGGTGCTTTGAGCATTCCCTGTGAGACCAAAATTAGTTTCCGATACACCACTGCAAGTTCAATGTAATCCTTGGACATACACATTGACGATGATACACTGAAATTACATCGGAATTAAATACAAAAGACTCAATGCCGCCTTAAGTACAAGAGGAGTGAGGCTTCTTAGAGTCTGTGTTTTATCCATTCCTGTGAGACCAGTATTAGTTTCCGATACACCACTGCAGGCACAATGTATCCCTTGGACCTTCACATTGACGATGAAACACAGAAATCGCATCGGAAATAAATTCAAAAGGCACAATGCCGCCTTAAGTACAAGAATAGAGACCCTTCTAACAGTCGGTGCTATGAGCATTCCCTGTGAGACCAGTATTAGTTTCCGATACACCACTGCAGGTTCAATGTATTCCTTGGACCTTCACATTGACGATGAAACACAGAAATCGCATCGGAATTAAATACAAAAGGCACAATGCCGCATTAAGTACAAGAATAGAGGCCCTCCTTACAGTCGGTGCTTTTGAGCATTCCCTGTGAGACCAGTATTAGTTTAAGATACACCACTGCAGGTTCAATGTATTCCTTGGACCTTCACATTGACGATGAAACACAGAAATCGCATCGGAATTAAATACAAAAGGTGCAATGCCGCCTTAAGTACAAGAATAGAGACTCTTCTTACAGTCGGTGCTTTGAGCGTTCCCTTTGAGACCAGTATTAGTTTCTGATACAACACTACAGGTTCAAAGTATTCCTTGGACCTTCACATTGAGGATGAAACAAAGAAATCGCATCGGAATTAAATACAAAAGGCTCAATGCCGTCTTAAGTACAAGAATAGAGACTCTTTTTACAGTCGGTGCTATGAGCTTTCCCTGTGAGACCAGTATTAGTTTCCGATACACCACTGCAGGTTCAATGTAATCCTTGGACCTTCACATTGACGATGAAACACAGAAATCGCATCGGAATTAAATACAAAAGGCGCAATGCCGCCTTAAGTACAAGAATCGAGACTCTTCTTACAGTCGGTGCTTTGAGCATTCCCTGTGAGACCAGTATTAGTTTCCGATACACCACTGCAGGTTCAATGTATTCATTGGACCTTTACATTGACGATGAAACACAGAAATCGCATCGGAATTAAATACAAAAGGCACAATGCCGTCTTAAGTACAAGAGTAGAGACTCTTACTACAGTCGGTGCTTTCAGCATTATCTGTGAGACCAGTATTAGTTTCCGATACACCTCAGCAGGTTCTATGTATTCCTAGGACCTTCACATTGACGATGAAACACAGAAATCGCATCGGAATTAAATACAAAAGGCACAATGTCGCCTTAAGTACTAGAATAGAGACTCTTCTTACAGTCGGTGCTTTGAGCATTCCCTGTGAGACCAGTATTAGTTTCCGATACACCACTGCAGGTTCAATGTATTCCTTGGACCTTCACATTGTCGATGAAACACAGAAATCGCATCGGAATGAAATACAAAAGGCAAACTGCCGCGTAAGTACAAGAATAGAAACTCTTCTTACAGTCCGTGCTTTCAGCATTACCTGTGAGACCAGTATTAGTTTCCGATACACCTCAGCAGGTTCAATGTATTCCTAGGACCCTCACATTGACGATGAAACACAGAAATCGCATCGGAATTAAATACCATAGGAGCAATGCCGCCTTAAGTACAAGAATAGAGACTCTTCTTACAGTCGGTGCTTTGTGCATTCCCTGTGAGACCAGAATTAGTTTCCGATACACCACTCCAGGTTCAATGTATTCCTTGGACATTCACATTGACGATGAAACACAGAAATCGCATCGGAATGAAATACAAAAGGCAAACTGCCGCGTAAGTACAAGAATAGAGGCTCTTCTTACAGTCGGTGCTTTCAGCATTCCCTGAGAGACCAGTATTAGTTTCCGATACTCCTCAGCAGGTTCAATGTATTCCTACGACCTTCATATTGACGATGAAACACAGAAATCGCATCGGAATTAAATACAAAAGGCACAATGTCGCCTTAAGTACAAGAATAGAGACTCTTCTTACTGTCGGTGCTTTGAGCATTCCCTGAGAGACCAGTATTAGTTTGCGATACACCACTGCAGGTTCAATGTATTCCTAGGACCTTCACATTGACGATGAAACACAGAAATCGCATCGGAATTAAATACAAAAGGCGCAATGCCGCCTTAAGTACAAGAATCGAGACTCTTCTTACAGTCGGTGCTTTGAGCATTCCCTGTGAGACCAGTATTAGTTTCCGATACACCACTGCAGGTTCAATGTATTCATTGGACCTTTACATTGACGATGAAACACAGAAATCGCATCGGAATTAAATACAAAAGGCACAATGCAGTCTTAAGTACAAGAGTAGAGACTCTTACTACAGTCGGTGCTTTCAGCATTCCCTGTGAGACCAGTATTAGTTTCCGATGCACCTCAGCAGGTTCTATGTATTCCTAGGACCTTCACATTGACGATGAAACACAGAAATCGCATCGGAATTAAATACAAAAGGCACAATGTCGCCTTAAGTACTAGAATAGAGACTCTTCTTACAGTCGGTGATTTGAGCATTCCCTGTGAGACCAGTATTAGTTTCCGATACACCACTGCAGGTTCAATGTATTCCTTGGACCTTCACATTGTCGATGAAACACAGAAATCGCATCGGAATGAAATACAAAAGGCAAACTGCCGCGTAAGTACAAGAATAGAAACTCTTCTTACAGTCCGTGCTTTCAGCATTACCTGTGAGGCCAGTATTAGTTTCCGATACACCTCAGCAGGTTCAATGTATTCCTGGGACCCTCACATTGACGATGAAACACAGAAATCGCATCGGAATTAAATACCATAGGAGCAATGCCGCCTTAAGTACAAGAATAGAGACTCTTCTTACAGTCGGTGCTTTGAGCATTCCCTGTGAGACCAGAATTAGTTTCCGATACACCACTCCAGGTTCAATGTATTCCTTGGACATTCACATTGACGATGAAACACAGAAATCGCATCGGAATGAAATACAAAAGGCAAACTGCCGCGTAAGTACAAGAATAGAGGCTCTTCTTACAGTCGGTGCTTTCAGCATTCCCTGAGAGACCAGTATTAGTTTCCGATACTCCTCAGCAGGTTCAATGTATTCCTACGACCTTCACATTGACGATGAAACACAGAAATCGCATCAGAATTAAATACAAAAGGCACAATGTCGCCTTAAGTACAAGAATAGAGACTCTTCTTACTGTCGGTGCTTTGAGCATTCCCTGAGAGACCAGTATTAGTTTGCGATACACCACTGCAGGTTCAATGTATTCCTAGGACCTTCACATTGACGATGAAACACAGAAATCGCATCGGAATTAAATACAAAAGGCACAATGTTGCCTTAAGTACAAGAATAGAGACTCTTCTTACAGTCGGTGCTTTGAGCATTCCCTGTGAGACCAGTATTAGGTTCCGATACACCACTCCAGGTTCAATGTCTTCCGTGGACCTTCACATTGTCGATGAAACACAGAAATCGCTTCGGAATGAAATAAAAAAGCCAAACTGCCGCGTAAGTACAAGAATAGAGACTCTTCTTACAGTCGTTGTTTTCAGCATTCCCTGTGAGACCAGTATTAGTTTCCGATACACCTCAGCAGGTTCAATGTATTCCTAGGACCTTCACATTGACGATGAAACACAGAAATCGCATCGGAATTTAATACAAAGGGCCCAATGTCGCCTTAAGTACACTAATAGAGACTCTTCTTACAGTCGGTGCTTTGAGCATTGCCTGTGAGACCAGTATTAGTTTCCGATACACCACTCCATGTTCAATGTATTCCTTGGACATTCACATTGACGATGAAACACAGAAATCGCATCGGAAAAAAATACAAAAGGCAAACTGCCGCGTAAGTACAAGAATAGAGACTCTTCTTACAGTCGGTGCTTTCAGCTTTCCCTGTGAGACCAGTATTAGTTTCCGATACACCTCAGCCGGTTCAATGTATTCCTAAGACCTTCACATTGACGATGAAACACAGAAATCGCATCGGAATTAAATACAAAAAGCACAATGTCGCATTAAGTACAAGAATAGAGACTCTTCTTACAGTCGGTGCTTTGAGCATTCCCTGTGAGACCGGTATTAGTTTCCGATACACCACTGCAGGTTCAATGTATTCCTCGGACCTTCACATTGACGCTGAAACACAGATATTACATCGGAATTAAATACAAAAGGCACAATGCTCCCTTAAGTACAAGAATAGAGACTCTTCTTACAGTCGGTGTTTTGAGCATTCCCTGTGAGACCAGTATATAGTTTCCAACACACCACTGCAGGTTCAATGTATTCCTTGGACGTACACATTGCCGATGAAAAACAGAAATTATATCGGAATTAAATACAAAAGACACAATGCCGTCTTAAGAGCAAGAATAGAGACACTTCTTACAGTCGGTGCTTTGAGCATTCCCTGTGAGACCAAAATTCGTTTCCGATACACCACTGCAGGTTCAATGTATTCCTTGGACATACACATTGACGATGAAACACTGAAATTACATCGGAATTAAATACAAAAGGCGCAATGCCGCCTTAAGTACAAGAATAGAGACTCTTCTTACAGTCGGTGCTTTGAGCATTCCCTTTGAGACCAGTATTAGTTTCTGATACACCACTAAAGGTACAATGTATTCCTTGGACATTCACATTGACGATGAAACACAGAAATCGCATCGGAATGAAATACAAAAGGCAAACTGCCGCGTAAGTACAAGAATAGAGGCTCTTCTTACAGTCGGTGCTTTCAGCATTCCCTGTGAGACCAGTATTAGTTTCCGATACACTTCAGCAGGTTCAATGTATTCCTAGGACCTTCACATTGAGGATGAAACACAGAAATCGCATATGAATTAAATACAAAAGGCTCAATGCCGCCTTAAGTACAAGAATAGAGACTCTTCTTACAGTCGGTGCTTTGAGCATTCCCTGTGAGACCAGAATTAGTTTCCGATACACCACTCCAAGTTCAATGTATTCCTTGGACATTCACATTCACGATGAAACACAGAAATCGCATCGGAATGAAATAAAAAAGGCAAACTGCCGCGTAAGTACAAGGATAGAGGCTCTTCTTACAGTCGGTGCTTTCAGCATTCCCTGTGAGAATAGTATTAGTTTCCGATACACTTCAGCAGGTTCAATGTATTCCTAGGACCTTCACATTGAGGATGAAACACAGAAATCGCATCGGAATTAAATACAAAAGGCTCAATGCCGTCTTAAGTACAAGAATAGAGACTCTTCTTACAGTCGGTGCTATGAGCATTCCCTGTGAGACCAGTATTAGTTTCCGATACACCTCAGCTGGTTCTATGTATTCCTAGGACCTTCACATTGACGATGAAACACAGAAATCGCATCGGAATTAAATACAAAAGGCAAACTGCCGCGTAAGTACAAGAATAGAGGCTCTTCTTACAGTCGTTGCTTTCAGCATTCCCTGTGAGACCAGTATTAGTTTCCGATACACCTCAGCAGGTTCAATGTATTCCTAGGACCTTCACATTGACGATGAAACACAGAAATCGCATCGGAATTAAATACAAAGGGCCCAATGTCACCTTAAGTACACGAATAGAGACTCTTCTTAGAGCCGGTGCTTTGAGCATTCCCTGTGAGACCAGTGTTAGTTTCCGATACACCACTCGAGGTTCAATGTATTCCTTGGACCTTCACATTGACGATGAAACACAGAAATCGCATCGGAATGAAATACAAAAGGCATACTGCCGCGTAAGTACAAGAATAGAGACTCTTCTTACAGTCGGTGCTTTCAGCTTTCGCGGAGAGACAAGTATTAGTTTCCGATACACCTCAGCCTGTTCAATGTATTCCTAAGACCTTCACATTGACGATGAAACACAGAAATCGCATCGGAATTAAATACAAAAGGCACAATGTCGCCTTAAGCACAAGAATAGTGACTCTTCTTACAGTCGGTGCTTTGAGCATTCCCTGTGAGACCAGTTTTAGTTTCCGATACACCACTGCAGGTTCAATGTATTCCTTGGACCTTCACATTGACGATGAAACACAGAAATCGCATCGGAATAAAATACAAAAGGCAAACTGCCGCATAAGTACAAGAATAGAGACTCTTCTTACAGTCGGTGCTTTCAGCATTCCCTTTGAAACCAGTATTAGTTTCCGATACACCTCAGCAGGTTCAATGTATTCCTAGGACCTTCACATTGACGATGAAACTCAGAAATCGCATCGGAATTAAATACAAAAGGTGCAACGCCGCCTTAAGTACAAGAATAGAGACTCTTCTTACAGTCGGTGCTTTGAGCATTCCCTGTGAGACCAGAATTAGTTTCCGATACGCCACTCCAGGTTCAATGTATTCCTTGGACATTCACGTTGACGATGAAACACAGATATCGCATCTGAATGAAATACAAAAGGCAAACCGGCGCGTAGGTACAATAATAGAGACTCTTCATACAGTCGGTGCTTTTATCATTCCCTGTGAGACCAGTATTAGCTTCCGATACATCTCAGCAGGTTCAATGTATTCCTAGGACCTTCACATTGACGATGAAATACAGATATCGCAACGGAATTAAATACAAAAGGCACAATGCCGCTTATGTACAAGAATAGAGACACGTCTTACAGTCAGTGTTTTCAGCATTCCCTGTGAGGCCAGTATTAGTTTCTGACACACCACTGCAGGTTCAATGTATTCCTTGGACATACACATTGACGATGAAACACTGAAATGAAATCGGAATTGAATACAAAACACGCAATGCCGCCTTAAGTGCAAGAAGAGTGAGACTTCTTAGACTCTGTGCTTTGATCCTTTCCTGTGAGACCAGTACTAGTTTCCGATACACCACTGCAGGTTCAATGTATTCCTTGGTCCTTCACATTGACGATGAAACACAGAAATCGCATCGGAATTAAATACAAAAGGCACAATGTCGCCTTAAGTACAGGAATAGATACTCTCCTTACAGTCGGTGCATTAAGCATTCCCTGTGGGACCAGTATTAGTTTCCGATACACCGCTGCCGGTTCAATGTATTCCTTGGACCTTCACATTGACGATGAAACACAGAAATCGCATCGGAATTAATTACAAAATGCACAATGCCGCCTTAAGTAAAAGTATAGAGATTCTTCTTACGGTCGGTGCTTTGAGCATTCCCTGTGAGACCAGTATTAGTTTCCGATACACCACTGCAGGTTCAATGTATTCCTCGGACCTTCACATTGACGCTGAAACACAGAAATTACATCGGAATTAAATAGAAAAGGCTCAATGCCGCCTTAAGTACAAATATAGAGACTCTTCTTACAGTCGGTGCTTTGAGCATTCCCCGTGAGACCAGTATTAGTTACCAATACACCACTGCAGGTTCAATGTATTCCTTGGACATACACATTTCCGATGAAAAACAGAAATTATATCGGAATTAAATATAAAAGACACAATGCCGCCTTAAGTGCAAGAATAGAGACTCTTCTTATAGTCGGTGCTTTGAGCATTCCCTGTGAGACCATAATTAGTTTCCGATACACCACTGCAGGTTCAGTGCATTCCTTGGACCATTACTTTGACGATGAAACACAGAAATCGCATCTTAATTACATACAAAAGGCACAATGCCGCCTTATGTACAAGAATAGAGACTCTCCTTACGGTCGGTGCTTTGAGCATTCCCTGTGAGACCAGTATTAGTTTCCGATACACCGCTGCCGACTCAATGTATTCCTTGGACCTTCACATTGACGATGAAACACAGAAATCGCATCGGAATTAATTACAAAATGCACAATGCCGCCTTAAGTAAAAGTATAGAGATTCTTCTTACGGTCGGTGCTTTGAGCATTCCCTGTGAGACCAGTATTAGTTTCCGATACACCACTGCAGGTTCAATGTATTCACTGAAACACTGAAATTAAATCGGAATTAAATACACAACGAACAATTCCGCCATAGGTGCAAGTAGAGTGAGACTTCTTAGAGTCTGTGCTTTGATCCTTTCCTGTGAGACCGGTATTAGTTTCCGATACACCACTGCAGGTTCAATGTATTCCTTGGTCCTTCACATTGACGATGAAACACTGAAATCGCATCGGAATTAAATACAAAAGGCACAATGCCGCCTTAAGTACAAGAAAAGAGACTCTTCTTACAGTCGGTGCTTTGAGCATTCCCTGTGAGACCAGTATTAGTTTCCGATACACCACTGCAGGTTCAATGTATTCCTTGGACATACACATTGACGATGGAACACAGAAATCGCATCGGAATTAAATACAAAAGGCACAAACCCGCCTTAAGTAGAAGATTAGAAACTTTTCTTACAGTGCGTGCTTTGAGCATTGCCTGTGAGACCAGTATTAGTTTCCGATACACCACTGCAGGTTCAGTGTATTCCTCGGACCTTCACATTGACGATGTAACACAGAAATCGCATCGGAATTAAATTCAAAAGGCACAATGCCACCATAGGTAAAAGAATAGAGACTGTTCTTACAATCGATGCTTTGAGCATTCCCTGTGAGAGCAGTATTAGTTTCCGATACAGCATTGCAGGTTCAATGTATTCCTTGGACATACACATTGACGATGAAACACTGAAATTACAACGGAATTAAATACAAAAGGCACAATGCCGCCTTAAGTACAGGAATATAGACTCATCTTACAGTCGGTGATTTGTGCATTCCCTGTGAGACCAGTATTAGTTTCTGATACACCACTGCTGGTTCAATGTATTCCTTGGATCTTTACATTGACGATGAAACAGGGAAATCGCATTGGAATTAAATACAAAAGGCACAATGCCGCCACAAGTACAAGAATAGTGACTCTTCGTACAGTCGGTGCTTAGAGCATTCCCTTTCAGACCAGTATTAGTTTCCGATACACCACTCCAGGTTCAACGTATTAACTGGACATACACATTGACGATGAAACACAGAAATCGCATCGGAATTAAATACAAATGGCACAATGCCACCATAAGTAAAAGAATAGAGACTGTTCTTACAGTCGATGCTTTGAGCATTCCCTGTGAGACCAGTATTAGTTTCCGATACACCACTGCAGGTTCAATGTATTCCTTGGACATACACATTGACGATGAAACACTGAAATTACATCGGAATTGAATACAAAAGACTTAATGCCGCCTTAAGTGCAAGAAGAGTGAGACTTCTTAGAGTCTGTGCTTTGATCCTTTCCTGTGAGACCAGTATTAGTTTCCGATACAGCACTGCAGGTTCAATGTATTCCTCGGACTTATCCATTGACGATGAAACACTGAAATCAGGTACAATGTATTCCTTGTACCTTCACATTGACGATGAAACACAGAAATCGCATCGGAATTAAATGCAAAAGGCACAATGCCGCCTTAAGTACAAGAATAGAGACTCTTCTTACTGTCGGTGCTTTGAGCATTCCCTGTGAGACCAGTATTAGCTTCCGATAGACCACTGCCGATTCCATGTATTCCTAGGACATACACATTGACGATGAAACACTGAAATTACATCGGAATTAAATACAAAAGGAACAATGCCGCCTTAAGTGCAAGAAGAATGAGACTTCTTAGAGTCTGTGCTTTGATCATTTCCTGTGAGACCAGTATTAGTTTCCGATACACCACTGCAGGTGCAATGTATTCCTTGAACCTTCACATTGACGATGAAACACAGAAATCGCATAGGAATTAAATACAAAAGCACAATGCCGCCTTAAGTACAAGAATAGAGACTCTTCTTACAGTCGGTGCTTTGAGCTTTCCCTGTGAGACCAGTATTAGTTTCCGATACACCACTGCAGGTTCTGTTGTGTCGGTAGCTGGGCCGACACCGTGAAGTTGAGATGGCTGAAAAGGCAAGCTAGACTAACGCAGACGGGCGTGAAGTACTGGAACAGGATACGTAATTAATGTTAGGAAGAAAAGTACGGAGCAGGTTTAATACTTAACTTTACTCAGTCATTGTGGTACATCGATCTTGACGATACACAGGAGACTTTAAGTACAATCACTGTATGGCTAATGGCGCCTTGCTAGTTCGTAGCCATTAACTTAGCTGATGGCTATTCTGTCTCTCGGCTAATGAGAGAGAAAGGCTTCGTACATCTGGTCGGTAGCTAGGTTCTCGTACAACTGGGGCGAGTGCTCTCTCGTATCACGAGACCTGCCTTGGTGGTGGCGCTAGGTCTGCGATTACACAGTGGCGACACGCGGGTCCGACATGTACTAAATGGACCGCGGCCGATTTAAGCTACCACCTAGCAAGTGTGGTGTCTGGCGGTGACACCACATTCCTCCGCAAATCGGCGAACGGTCGTGTGATAAGGCTTCCGCCCGCCGTGGGGAGGACCACATGTTGACGTATGCGATGAGGTGGGGAGGCCGTGCCACCCGCACCCGGCCATTCGGTCCGAGGGGAGCTAGGAAACGCCTGAAAAACTAGTCCAGGGTGCACGTCAACATGCGGTGTATGCGCCCGTAAAGAGACAGGAGGGACCGAAGGATCAACCTCCATTGCGTCGGGGTAGCCGACGCGCGATGACGTCATGTGGTCCGGAGCGGGCGGGAGTTCCATGGCGGAGGACAGCTGGTCACGGGAAGCGATCGGCGGCCCGTGACCCTGGGAGGCGCTTGGCGGCTGCAACGAAGCGTCGAATGCGGGCGGCGCCGGCGGGAGAACAAGCGGCGGCGGCGGCGGCTGCTGCTGCTGCGGCGGCGGCGGCGGCGCGTCGCCATGGGGCAAAATGGAAGGCATCGTCGGTAACACCTGGGGATGAGGCGAGCCAGTAGATGGGTCCCCAGGGCGCTGACCGGACGGCACCGTCGCTGAAAGCAGACGGGGAGCGGCAGAACCCGAGCGACGACAGAGGCGCAGCTGATTGAGATGCCGACGCACCTCACCAGAGGCCCCCAAAACCAAATACATCGCGCGGCCGAGGCAGCGAAGAATGCGCCCTGCGAGCCAACGCCGTGAACCTCGATAGTTGCGATAAAATACAACGTCGCCTGGAGCAAAAGCAGGAGTCTGCCGCTGCACAGGAACCTGATGCGGCGGATGCAGCAAAGACATCAAGGTGCGATGAGGACGACCGTGGAGCAACTCAGCCGGCGAGCGACCATCTCGGGGCTGAGAGCGATACGAAGACAAAAAGAGCAACAATGCGTCCTCCCGAGAATGCGACTCTTTCAATTTCAACATCTGTGACTTGAAAGTCCGGACCAATCGTTCAGCGGCACCGTTGGACTGAGGCGAAAACGGCGCGGATGTCAGATGTTGAATACCATTGGCCTGGCAGAATGACTGAAATTCTGCGGACATGAATTGTGGGCCATTGTCGGAAACAATAGTCTGCGGAAGACCTTCAATGCAAAAGATAGCAGACAACGCTTGGATGGTGGCGGAGGACGTCGTGGAAGACATCCGGACAACAAAAGGAAAATTACTGAAGGCGTCGACCAGAACCAACCATCGAGCATTCCAGAATGGACCAGCAAAATCAATGTGCAAGCGTTGCCAAGGGGAAGTGGCTTTTGGCCACGCAAAGACTTTCCGCGGCGGTGCGGACTGTTGTTCGGCACACGCCGGGCACGAAGAACACATATTCGTAATCGCAGCATCGATTCCGAACCAAGTACAGTGCTGACGAGCAAGTTGTTTCGTTCGCACTATACCCCAATGTCTGTGGTGAAGAAGCCGTAAAACAGAGGACTGTAACGAACGTGGGACCACGACTCCGGACTGATCATTATCAGAACGCAACAACAAAACACCACGTCGAACAAAAAGTCTCTCCTTGTGAGCAAAAAATCGGCGAACCAATGGATCCTCGATCCGAGACTTTGACAAAGGCCATTGCGTAGCAACAAAACGTAAAACAGTAGCAAGGACAGGGTCAGCAGCTGTGGCTGTAGCGACACGACGAAAATCAATCGGAAACGATTCGACCACTTCATCGGTTTCCGAATCAATGAACATGCAAGCAAGTTCGGAAGAATCGAATGCTTTATCCTCAGCAACAGGCAAACGGGACAACGCATCGGCGTTTCCGTGCTTAGCAGTGGACCGATACAAGATATCGTAGCGGTACTGCGAGAGGAAAATAGACCAGCGAATGAATTTCTGCGCTGTACGTGGAGGTACAGGCTTGGTCGGATGAAAAAGCGATGTCAAAGGTTTGTGGTCTGTGATGATGGTAAAGTGACGACCATACAAGAAATCATGGAACTTAGTAACACCAAACACGAGAGCCAAAGCTTCTTTCTCTATCTGTGAATAATTTCTTTGCGCAGACGAGAGTAATTTGGACGCAAAGGCAATAGGGCGATCATGGGAGCCAACTTTGTGCGCAAGCACAGCACCGATCCCGAAATCCGATGCATCTACCATCAACAAAAGGGGTTTCTGGGGATCGAATGGCGTAAGGCAAGTATTAGAAAGCAACGCCGATTTCAACTGGCGAAAGGCGCGTTCGCATTCCGTCGTCCAGAGAAACGGAACACCTGTACGGCGTAAGCGAGGAAGCGGATCTGAAATGAAAGAGGCATTGCGCACATTCACTCACACCTTGTGATTCTACATTGTTCAATGTTCTTGCGACCTCCTGACGCAATGCGTGGGGAACATTGCGCGCTCTGAAAAATTTCGGTTGCGCGTTTCCTTCCAGTTCCAAATGTGCTTCATAGTTTTTAGCGCAACCTAAGCCCGGTGCAAAAATGTCTGCAAATTCGTCACACAGCCGAGAAACACTGTCTGTAGGCACAGTCTGATTCACTGATAGGACCTGATTTACAATAGACATGTAAAACAACTGAAACAAATCTAGACCAAACAAGTTCACTGCAGAAGAAGAACGAAGAACGTAAAATGACACAAGTTTTGTTTGTCCCTTGTATGTTGCAAGAAGGCTGCACTGTCCTAACATAGGAATTTTCTGTCCGGAATATGTAGTTAGCTTAACATTGGCGGAACGCAACGGAGGTTTGCCCAGTTGTTTGTACGTGTCGTGATTGAGCAATGAAACTGCAGCTCCGGTATCGAGCTGGAATGGTATCACTTTGCCTTCAAAGTCTAAGTCCACAAAAAGTTTATTGTCCTGCTGACGACAAAAGCGACTGTTTTGTGCAATTTGAATAGACACTGGTACAGAATCACTTGCTAATTGACGTGATTTCCGGCGACGTCGACGCACAGTTTCTGTGGGACGATCACAGTCACTGTTAGAGAAAGTGTCACTGGACGAAGCGGAATTAACGACATGAATGTCCATAGGCGAAGGTCCACGAGCCTGAGTGTCCTTGGTTCGATTCCGGCGCGAAGCAAAGGGCCTGGAATGATTGTGATTGTCTGATCTGAGCTTTTTCTGGCAAACACTTTGAACATGTCCTTTCTTATTGCAGAAAAAGCAAATAGCTTGGCGTGACGGGCAATGTTCACGCGAATGTCTAGTAGCACACCGCGGGCACGATTTCACTACATTTGTGGGCTGGCGCGGCCCACGTGGCTTAGCGCGCGGCGGCAGCTGTGCGGACGTGCGCGAGGCCCGGTTACCGGGCCGCGCAGCGCGTCCAGCGGGCCGGTTAATGTTACACACGGCTGGCGAAGTTTCAAAAGATTCCTGAGCACAGTCAAGTGTGTCCTGTCTATCCAATATGTCTATCACTTGTTGAAGGGAGGGATTAACTAGTTTCAAAATTTGCTCCCGTATGCGAACATCAGAAACGTTCTGTGCAATTGCATCACGCACCATTGTATCTGAATAAGAAAGACCACAGTCACATTCAAAGGCACAGTCCCTAGTAAGTCCTTGCAATGTTGCTACCCACTCCCTATTAGTTTGACCGGCCGTACGTTTTGTACGAAAGAACGTATACCGTTTTGCAACCACATTAACTGTTTCTTTGAAATAGGCGTCTAATGCAGGCAAAATTTCCTCGTAGGACAGAGTTGCTACGTCGCGTCGGGGAAACAATTTCACTATCACATGGTATGTGGACACACCGACACATGAAAGCAAAAACGGCTGCCGCTCATTACCTTGAATTCTGTAGGCAGCGAGGTGGAACGCAAACTGGCGGGACCACTCGTGCCAGGTTTCCTGGTTCGGGTCGTAGGGCCTAAAAGCCGGTGTAACGGCAGGTTGTGGCTGCGGTAGCGGTGAAGCGGCGGCGGCCGCATCGGTGTGCAGCGCACGTTGACCCTGGACGAGCTGTCCAAGGGCATCCAATAACGCCTGCGTCTGCTGATTCTGCAAGCGATAAAATTCGGACAGTACATCTGGAGAATGTGGCGAAGCCATGACACAATTAAATGTAAGCAATCAGAAAGAACTCTTTTCCCTCGTCGCCAATGTTGTGTCGGTAGCTGGGCCGACACCGTGAAGTTGAGATGGCTGAAAAGGCAAGCTAGACTAACGCAGACGGGCGTGAAGTACTGGAACAGGATACGTAATTAATGTTAGGAAGAAAAGTACGGAGCAGGTTTAATACTTAACTTTACTCAATCATTGTGGTACATCGATCTTGACGATACACAGGAGACTTTAAGTACAATCACTGTATGGCTAATGGCGCCTTGCTAGTTCGTAGCCATTAACTTAGCTGATGGCTATTCTGTCTCTCGGCTAATGAGAGAGAAAGGCTTCGTACATCTGGTCGGTAGCTAGGTTCTCGTACAACTGGGGCGAGTGCTCTCTCGTATCACGAGACCTGCCTTGGTGGTGGCGCTAGGTCTGCGATTACACAGTGGCGACACGCGGGTCCGACATGTACTAAATGGACCGCGGCCGATTTAAGCTACCACCTAGCAAGTGTGGTGTCTGGCGGTGACACCACAGGTTCAATGTATTCCTTGGACATACACATTGACGATGAAACACAGATATTGCATCGGAAATTTATAAAAAAGGCACAATGCCGCCATAAGTACATGATTAGAGACCCTTCTCACAGTCGGTGCTTTGAGCATTCCCTGTGACACCAGTATTAGTTTCCGATACACCACTGCAGGTTCAATGTATTGCATGGACATACACATTGACGATGAAACACAGAAATCGCATCGAAATTAAATACAAATGGCACAATGCTTCCATAAGTGCAAGAATAGAGACTCCTCTTACAGTCGGTGCTTTGAGCATTCCCTGAGAGACCAGTATTAGTTTCCGATACACCACTGCAGGTACAATGTATTCCTTAGACATACACATTGACGATGAAACCATGAAATTACATCGGAATTAAATACAAATGGCACAATGCTGCCATAAGTGCAAGAATAGAGACTCCTCTTACAGTCGGTGCTTTGAGCATTCCCTGTGAGACCAGTATTAGTTTCTGATACACCACTGCAGGTTCAATGTATTCCTTGGACATACGCATTGACGATGAAACACAGAAATCGCATCGGAATTAAATACAAAAGGCACAACGCCGCTATACGTACAAGAATAGAGACTCTTCTTACAGTCGGTGCTTTGAGCATTCCCTGTGAAACCAGTATTAGTTTCCGATACACCACTCCAGGTTCAATGTATTCCTTGGACATACACATTGACGATGAAACACTGAAATTACAACGGAATTAAATACAAAAGGCACAATGCCGCCTTAAGTACAGGAATATAGACTCATCTTACAGTCGGTGATTTGTGCATTCCCTGTGAGACCAGTATTAGTTTCTGATACACCACTGCTGGTTCAATGTATTCCTTGGATCTTTACATTGACGATGAAACAGGGAAATCGCATTGGAATTAAATACAAAAGGCACAATGCCGCCACAAGTACAAGAATAGTGACTCTTCGTACAGTCGGTGCTTAGAGCATTCCCTTTCAGACCAGTATTAGTTTCCGATACACCACTCCAGGTTCAACGTATTAACTGGACATACACATTGACGATGAAACACAGAAATCGCATCGGAATTAAATACAAATGGCACAATGCCACCATAAGTAAAAGAATAGAGACTGTTCTTACAGTCGATGCTTTGAGCATTCCCTGTGAGACCAGTATTAGTTTCCGATACACCACTGCAGGTTCAATGTATTCCTTGGACATACACATTGACGATGAAACACTGAAATTACATCGGAATTGAATACAAAAGACTTAATGCCGCCTTAAGTGCAAGAAGAGTGAGACTTCTTAGAGTCTGTGCTTTGATCCTTTCCTGTGAGACCAGTATTAGTTTCCGATACAGCACTGCAGGTTCAATGTATTCCTCGGACTTATCCATTGACGATGAAACACTGAAATCAGGTACAATGTATTCCTTGTACCTTCACATTGACGATGAAACACAGAAATCGCATCGGAATTAAATGCAAAAGGCACAATGCCGCCTTAAGTACAAGAATAGAGACTCTTCTTACTGTCGGTGCTTTGAGCATTCCCTGTGAGACCAGTATTAGCTTCCGATAGACCACTGCCGATTCCATGTATTCCTAGGACATACACATTGACGATGAAACACTGAAATTACATCGGAATTAAATACAAAAGGAACAATGCCGCCTTAAGTGCAAGAAGAATGAGACTTCTTAGAGTCTGTGCTTTGATCATTTCCTGTGAGACCAGTATTAGTTTCCGATACACCACTGCAGGTGCAATGTATTCCTTGAACCTTCACATTGACGATGAAACACAGAAATCGCATAGGAATTAAATACAAAAGCACAATGCCGCCTTAAGTACAAGAATAGAGACTCTTCTTACAGTCGGTGCTTTGAGCTTTCCCTGTGAGACCAGTATTAGTTTCCGATACACCACTGCAGGTTCTGTTGTGTCGGTAGCTGGGCCGACACCGTGAAGTTGAGATGGCTGAAAAGGCAAGCTAGACTAACGCAGACGGGCGTGAAGTACTGGAACAGGATACGTAATTAATGTTAGGAAGAAAAGTACGGAGCAGGTTTAATACTTAACTTTACTCAGTCATTGTGGTACATCGATCTTGACGATACACAGGAGACTTTAAGTACAATCACTGTATGGCTAATGGCGCCTTGCTAGTTCGTAGCCATTAACTTAGCTGATGGCTATTCTGTCTCTCGGCTAATGAGAGAGAAAGGCTTCGTACATCTGGTCGGTAGCTAGGTTCTCGTACAACTGGGGCGAGTGCTCTCTCGTATCACGAGACCTGCCTTGGTGGTGGCGCTAGGTCTGCGATTACACAGTGGCGACACGCGGGTCCGACATGTACTAAATGGACCGCGGCCGATTTAAGCTACCACCTAGCAAGTGTGGTGTCTGGCGGTGACACCACAGGTTCAATGTATTCCTTGGACATACACATTGACGATGAAACACAGATATTGCATCGGAAATTTATAAAAAAGGCACAATGCCGCCATAAGTACATGATTAGAGACCCTTCTCACAGTCGGTGCTTTGAGCATTCCCTGTGACACCAGTATTAGTTTCCGATACACCACTGCAGGTTCAATGTATTGCATGGACATACACATTGACGATGAAACACAGAAATCGCATCGAAATTAAATACAAATGGCACAATGCTTCCATAAGTGCAAGAATAGAGACTCCTCTTACAGTCGGTGCTTTGAGCATTCCCTGAGAGACCAGTATTAGTTTCCGATACACCACTGCAGGTACAATGTATTCCTTAGACATACACATTGACGATGAAACCATGAAATTACATCGGAATTAAATACAAATGGCACAATGCTGCCATAAGTGCAAGAATAGAGACTCCTCTTACAGTCGGTGCTTTGAGCATTCCCTGTGAGACCAGTATTAGTTTCTGATACACCACTGCAGGTTCAATGTATTCCTTGGACATACGCATTGACGATGAAACACAGAAATCGCATCGGAATTAAATACAAAAGGCACAACGCCGCTATACGTACAAGAATAGAGACTCTTCTTACAGTCGGTGCTTTGAGCATTCCCTGTGAAACCAGTATTAGTTTCCGATACACCACTCCAGGTTCAATGTATTCCTTGGACATACTCAATGACCATGAGACACTGAAATTACATCGGAATTAAATTCAAAAGGCACAATGCCGCCATAAGTGCAAGTTGAGTGAGACTTCTTAGAGTCGGTGCTTTGATCCTTTCCTTTGAGCCCGATATTAGTTTCCGATACACCACTGCAGGTTCAATGTATTCCTTGTACCTTCACATTGACGATGAAACACAGAAATCGCATCGGAATTAAATGCAAAAGGCACAATGCCGCCTTAAGTACAAGAATAGAGACTCTTCTTACTGTCGGTGCTTTGAGCATTCCCTGTGAGACCAGTATTAGCTTCCGATAGAGCACTGCCGATTCCATGTATTCCTTGGACATACACATTGACGATGAAACACAGAAATCGCATCGGAATTAAATACAAAATGCACAATGCCGCCTTAAATACAAGAATTGAAACTCTTCCTACAGTCGATGTTTCGAGCATTCCCTGTGAGACCAGTATTAGTTTCCGATACACCACTGCAGGTTCATTGTATTCCTTAGACATACACATTGACGATGAAACACTGAAATTACATTGGAATTAAATACAAAAGGCACAATGCCACCATAAGTGTAAGAATAGAGACTCTTCTTACAGTCGGTGCTTTGAGCATTCCCTGTGAGACCAGTATTAGTTTCCGATACACCAATGTAGGTTCAGTGTATTCCTTGGACATACACATTGACGATGAAACACAGAAATCGCATCGGAATTAAATACAAAATGCACAATGCCGCCTTACGTACAAGAATAGAGACTTTTCTTATAGTAGGTGCTCTGAGCATTCCCTGTGAGACCAGTATTAGTTTCTGATACACCACTGCAGGTTCAATGTATTCCTTAGACATACACATTGACAATGAAACACTGAAATTATATCGGAATTAAGTACAAAAGTCACAATGCCGCCATAAGTGCAAGAACATAGACTCTTCTTACAGTCGGTGCGTTGTGCATTCCCTGCGAGACGAGTACTAGTTTCCGATACACCACTGCTGGTACAATGTATTCCTTGTACCTTCACATTGACGATGAAACACAGATATTGCATCGGAATTTTATAAAAAAGGCACAATACCGCCATAAGTACAAGAATAGAGACCCTTCTTACAGTCGGTGCTTTGAGCATTCCCTGTGAGACCAGTATTAGTTTCCGATACACCACTGCAGGTTCAATGTATTCCTTGGACCTTCACATTGACGATGAAACACAGAATTCGCTTCCGAATTAAATACAAAAGGCCCAATGCCGCCTTCAGTACAAGATTAGAGACTCTTCTTACAGTCGGTGCTTTGAGCATTCCCCGTGAGACCAGTATTAGTTTCTGATACACCACTGCAGGTTCAATGTATTCCTTGGACATACACATTGACGATGAAACACAGAAATTACATCGGAATTAAATACAAAAGGAACAATGCCGCCTTAACGACAAGATGAGTGAGAGTTCTTAGAGTCTGTGCGTTGATCCATTCCTATGAGACCAGTATTAGTTTCCGATACACCACTGCAGGTTCAATGTATTCCTTAGACATACACATTGACGATGAAACCATGAAATTACATCGGAATTAAATACAAATGGCACAATGCTGCCATAAGTGCAAGAATAGGGACTCCTCTTACAGTCGGTGCTTTGAGCATTCCCTGTGAGACCAGTATTAGTTTCCGATACACCACTGCATTTACAATGTATTCCTTGTACCTTCACATTGACCATGAAACACAGAAATCGCATCGGAATTAAATGCAAAAGGCACAATGCCGCCTTAAGTACAAGAATAGAGACTCTTCTTACAGTCGGTGCTTTGAGCTTTCCCTGTGAGACCAGTATTAATTTTCGATACACCACTCCAGGTTCAATGTATTCCTTGGACATACACATTGACGATGAAACACTGAAATTACATCGGAATTAAGTACAAAAGGAACAATGCCGCCTTAACGGCAAGATGAGTAAGACTTCTTAGAGTCTGTGCTTTGATCCTTTCCTGTGAGACCAGTATTAGTTTCCGATACACCACTGCAGGTGCAATGTATTCCTTGAACCTTCACATTGACGATGAAACACAGAAATCGCATCGGAATTTAATGCAAAAGGCACAATGCCGCCTTAAGTACAAGAATAGAGACTCTTCTTACAGTCGGTGATTTGAGCATTCCCTGTGAGACCAGTATTAGTTTCTGACACACCACTGCAGGTTCAATGTATTCCTTGGACATATGCATTGACGATGAAACACAGAAATCGCATCGGAATTAAATACAAAAGGCACAATGCCGCTATACGTACAAGAATAGAGACTCTTCTTACAGTCGGTGCTTTGAGCATTCCCTGTGAGATAAGTATTAATTTCCGATATACCACTCCAGGTTCAATGTATTCCTTGGACATACTCAATGACGATGAGACACTGAAATTACATCGGAATTAAATACAAAAGGCACAATGCCGCAATAAGTGCAAGATGAGTGAGACTACTTAGAGTCGGTGTTTCATCCTTTCCTGTGAGCCCGATATTAGTTTCCGATACACCACTGCAGGTTCAATGTATTCCTTGTACCTTCACATTGACGATGAAACACAGAAATCGCATCGGAATTAAATGCACAAGGCACAATGCCGCCTTAAGTACAAGAATAGAGACTCTTCTTACTGTCGGTGCTTTGAGCATTCCCTGTGAGACCAGTATTAGCTTCCGATAGACCACTGCCGATTCCATGTATTCCTAGGACATACACATTGACGATGAAACACTGAAATTACATCGGAATTAAATACAAAAGGAACAATGCCGCCTTAAGTGCAAGAAGAATGAGACTTCTTAGAGTCTGTGCTTTGATCCTTTCCTGTGAGACCAGTATTAGTTTCCGATACACCACTGCAGGTGCAATGTATTCCTTGAACCTTCACATTGACGATGAAACACAGAATTCGCATAGGAATTAAATACAAAAGCACAATGCCGCCTTAAGTACAAGAATAGAGACTCTTCTTACAGTCGGTGCTTTGAGCTTTCCCTGTGAGACCAGTATTAGTTTCCGATACACCACTGCAGGTTCAATGTATTCCTTGGACATACACATTGACGATGAAACACAGATATTGCATCGGAATCTTATAAAAAAGGCACAATGCCGCCATAAGTACAAGAATAGAGACCCTTGTTACAGTCGGTGCTTTGAGCATTCCCTGTGAGACCAGTATTAGTTTCCGATACGCCACTGCAGGTTCAATGTATTCCTTGGACCTTCACATTGACGATGAAACACAGAATTCGCTTCCGAATTAAATACTAAAGGCATAATGCCGCCTTCAGTACAAGAATAGAGACACTTCTTACAGTCGGTGTTTTGAGCATTTCCTGTGAGACCAGTATTAGTTTCCGATACACCACTGCAGGTTCAATGTATTGCTTGGACATACACATTGACGATGAAACACAGAAATCGCATCGGAATTAAATACAAATGGCACAATGCTTCCATAAGTGCAAGAATAGAGACTCCTCTTACAGTCGGTGCTTTGAGCATTTCCTGTGAGACCAGTATTAGTTTCCGATACACCACTGCAGGTACAATGAATTCCTTGTACCTTCACATTGACGATGAAACACAGAAATCGCATCGGAATTAAATACAAAAGGCCCAATGCCGCCTTCAGTACAAGAATAGAGACTCTTCTTACAGTCGGTGCTTTGAGCATTCCCTGTGAGACCAGTATTAGTTTCTGATACACCACTGCAGGTTCAATGTATTCCTTGGACATACACATTGACGATGAAACACAGAAATTACATCGGAATTAAATACAAAAGGAACAATGCCGCCTTAACGGCAAGATAAGTGAGACTTCTTAGAGTCTGTGCTTTGATCCTTTCCTATGAGACCAGTATTAGTTTCCGATACACCACTGCAGGTTCAATGTATTCCTTAGACATACACATTGACGATGAAACCATGAAATTACATCGGAATTAAATACAAATGGCACAATGCTGCCATAAGTGCAAGAATAGAGACTCCTCTTACAGTCGGTGCTTTGAGCATTCCCTGTGAGACCAGTATTAGTTTCCGATACACCACTGCATTTACAATGTATTCCTTGTACCTTCACATTGACCATGAAACACAGAAATCGCATCGGAATTAAATGCAAAAGGCACAATGCCGCCTTAAGTACAAGAATAGAGACTCTTCTTACAGTCGGTGCTTTGAGCTTTCCCTGTGAGACCAGTATTAATTTCCGATACACCACTCCAGGTTCAATGTATTCCTTGGACATACTCATTGACGATGAAACACTGAAATTACATCGGAATTAAGTACAAAAGGAACAATGCCGCCTTAACGGCAAGATGAGTAAGACTTCTTAGAGTCTGTGCTTTGATCCATTCCTGTGAGACCAGTATTAGTTTTCGATACACCACTGCAGGTGCAATGTATTCCTTGAACCTTCACATTGACGATGAAACACAGAAATCGCATCGGAATTAAATGCAAAAGGCACAATGCCGCCTTAAGTACAAGAATAGAGACTCTTCTTACAGTCGGTGTATTGAGCATTCGCTGTGAGACCAGTATTAGTTTCCGATACACCACTCCAGGTTCAATGTATTCCTTGGACATACTCATTGACGATGAAACACTGAAATTAGATCGGAATTAAATACAAAAGGAACAATGCCGCCTTAACTGCAAGATGAGTGAGACTTCTTTGAGTCTGTGCTTTGATCCTTTCCTGTGAGACCAGTATTAGTTTCCGATACACCACTGCAGGTTCAATGTATTCCATGGACCTTCGCATTGACGAAGAAACACAGAAATCGCATCGGAACTAAGTACAAAATGAACAATGCCTTAATAAGTACAAGAATAGAGACTCTTCTTACAGTCGGTGCTTTGAGCATTCCCTGTGGGACCAGTATTAGTTTCCGATACTCCACTGCAGGTTCAATGAATTCCTTAGACATACACATTGACGATGAAACACTGAAATTACATCGGAATTAAATACAAAAGGCTCAATGCCGCCATAAGTGCATGAATAGGGACTCTTCTCACAGTCGGTGCTTTGAGCATTCCCTGTGAGACCAGTATTAGTTTCCGATACACCACAGCAGGTTCAATGTATTCCTTAGACATACACATTGACGATGAAACACTGAAATTACATCGGATTTAAATACAAAAGGCACAATGGCGCCATAAGTGCATGAATAGTGACTCTTCTTACAGTCGATGCTTTGAGCATTCCCTGTGAGGCCATTATTAGTTTCCGATACACCACTGCAGGTACAATGTATTCCTTGGACCTTCAAATTGACTATGAAACACAGAGATCGCATCGGAATTATATACAAAATGCACAATGCCGCCTTAAGTACAAGAATAGAGACTCTTCTTACAGTCGGTGCTTTGAGCATTCTCTTTGAGAAGAGTATTAGTTTCCGATACACCACTGCAGGTTCAATGTATTCCTTAGACATACACATTGACGATGAAACACTGAAATTACATCGGAATTAAATACAAAAGGCACAATGCCGCCATAAGTGCATGAATAGGGACTCTTCTCACAGTCGGTGCTTTGAGCATTCCCTGTGAGACCAGTATTAGTTTCCGATACACCACAGCAGGTACAATGTATTCCTTGGAACTTCCCATTGACGATGAAACACAGAAATCGCATCGGAATTAAATACAAAAGGCACAATGCCGCCTTAAATACAAGAATTGAAACTCTTCCTACAGTCGATGTTTCGAGCATTCCCTGTGAGACCAGTATTAGTTTCCGATACACCACTCCAGGTTCAATGTTTTCCTTGGACATACTCTTTGTCGATGAAACACTGAAATTACATCGGTATTAAATACAAAAGGAACAATGCCGCCTTAACTGCAAGATGAGTGAGACTTCTTAGAGTCTGTGCTTTAATCCTTTCCTGTGAGACCAGTATTAGTTACCGATACACCACTGCAGGTTCAATGTATTCCTTGGACCTTCGCATTGACGAAGAAACACAGAAATCGCATCGGAACTAAATACAAAAGGCACAATGCCGCCTTAAGTACAAAAATATAGACTTTTCTTACAGTCGGTGCTTTGAGCATTCCCTGTGAGACCAGTATTAGCTTCCGATTCACCACTGCAGATTCCATGTATTCCTAGGACATACACATTGACGATGAAACACTGAAATTACATCGGAATTAAATACAAAAGGAACAATGCCGCCTTAAGTGCAAGAAGAAAGAGACTTCTTAAAGTCTGTGCTTTGATCCTTTCCTGTGAGACCAGTATTAGTTTCCGATACACCACTGCAGATGCAATGTATTCCTTGGACCTTAACATTGACGATGAAGTACAGAAATCGCATAGGAATTAAATACAAAAGCACAATGCCGCCTTAAGTACAAGAATACAGACTCTTCTTACAGTCGGTGCTTTGAGCTTTCCCTGTGAGACCAGTATTTGTTACCGATACACCACTGCAGGTTCAATGTATTCCTTGGAGATACACATTGACGACGAAACACAGATATTGCATCGGAATTTTATAAAAAAGGCACAATGCCGCCATAAGTACAAGAATAGAGACTCTTCTTACAGTCGGTGCTTTGAGCATTCCCTGTGAGACCAGTAATAGTTTCCGATACACCACTGCAGGTTCAATGTATTCCTAGGACCTTCACATTGACGATGAAACACAGAATTCGCATCGGAATTAAATACTAAAGGCATAATGCCGCCTTCAGTGCAAGAATAGAGACTCTTCTTACAGTCGGTGCTTTGAGCATTTCCTGTGAGACCAGTATTAGTTTCCGTTACACCACTGCAGGTTCAATGTATTGCTTGGACATACACATTGACGATGAAACACAGAAACCGCATCGGAATTAAATACAAAAGGCACAATGCCGCCTTACGTACAAGAATAGAGACTCATCTTACAGTCGGTGCTTTGAGCATTCCCTGTGAGACCACTATTAGTTTCCGATACACCACTCGAGGTTCAATGTATTGCTTGGACATACTCATTGACGATGAAACACTGAAATTACATCGGAATTAAATACGAAAGGAACAATTCCGCCTTAACGGCAAGATGAGTGAGACTTCTTAAAGTCTGTGCTTTGATCCTTTCCTGTGAGACCAGTATTATTTTCCGATACACCACTGCAGGTTTAATGTATTCCTTGGACCTTCGCATTGACGATGAAACACAGAGATCGAATCGGAACTAAATACAAAAGGCACAATGCCGCAATAAGTACAAGAATAGAGACTCTTCTTACAGTCGGTGCTTTGAGCATTCCCTGTGAGACCAGTATTAGTTTCCGATACACCACTCCAGGTTCAATGTATTCCTTAGACATACACATTGACGATGAAACACTGAACTTACATCGGAATTAAATACAAATGCCACACTGCCGCCAGAAGTGCATGAGTAGAGACTCCTCTTACAGTCGGTGCTTTGAGCATTCCCTGTGAGACCAGTATTAGTTTCCGATACACCACTGCAGGTACAATGTATTCCTTGTACCTTCACATTGACGATGAAACTCAGAAATCGCATCGGAATTAAATACAAAAGGCACAATGCCGCCTTAAGTACAAGAATAGAGACTCTTCTTACTGTCGGTGCTTTGAGCATTCCCTGTGAGACCAGTATTAGTTTCTGATACACCACTGAAAGTTCAATGTATTCCTTGGACATATGCATTGACGATGAAACACAGAAATCGCATCGGAATTAAATACAGAAGGCACAATGCCGCCTTACGTACAAGAATAGAGACTCATCTTACAGTCGGTGCTTTGAGCATTCCCTGTGAGACCAGTATTAGTTTCCGATACACCTCTCCAGTTTCAATGTATTCCTTGGACATACTCAATGACGATGAAACACTGAAATTACATCGGAATTAAATACAAAAGGAACAATGCTGCCTTAACTGCAAGATGAGTGAGACTTCTTAGAGTCTGTGCTTTGATCCTTTCCTGTGAGCCCGATATTACTTTCCGATACACCACTGCAGGTTCAATGTATTCCTTGGACCTTCGCATTGACGATGAACCACAGAAATCGCATCGGAACTAAATGCAAAATGCACAATGCCGCAATAGGTACAAGAATAGAGACTCTTCTTACAGTCGGTGCTTTGAGCATTCCCTGTGAGACCAGTCTTAGTTTCCGATACACCACTGCAGGTTCAATAAATTCCTTAGACATACACATTGACGATGAAACACTGCAATTACATTGGAATTAAATACAAAAGGCACAATGCCGCCATAAGTGCAAGAATAGAGACTCTTCTTACTGTCGGTGATTTGAGCTTTCCCTGTGAGACCAGTATTAGTTTCCGATACACCACTGCAGGTACAATGTATTCCTTGTACCTTCACATTGACGATGAAACACAGAAATCGCATCGGAATTAAATACAAAAGGCACAATGCCGCCTTAAGTACAAGAATAGAGACTCTTCGCCATAAGAGCAAGAATAGAGACTCTTCTTGCAGTCGGTGCTTTGAGCTTTCCCTGTGAGACCAGTATTAGTTTCCGATACACCACTGCAGGTTCAATGTATTCCTTGGACCTGCACATTGACGAAGAAACACAGAAATCGCATCGGAATTAAATACAAAAGGCACAATGCCGCCTTACGTACAAGAATAGAGACTCTTCTTACAGTCGGTGCTTTGAGCATTCCCAGTGAGACCAGTATTAGTTTCCGATACACCACTGCAGGTTCAATGTATTCCCTAGACATACACATTGACGTAGAAACACTGAAATTACACTGGAATTAAATACAAAAGGCACAATGCCATCATAAGTGCAAGAATAGAGACTCCTCTTACAGTCGGTGCTTTGAGCATTCCCTGTGAGACCAGTATTAGTTTCCGATACACCACTGCAGGTACAATGTATTCCTTGTACCTTCACATTGACGATGAAACACAGAAATTGCATCGGAATTAAATACAAAAGGCACAATGCCGCATCAGTACAAGAATAGAGACTCTTCTTACAGACGGTGCTTTGAGCATTTCCTGTGAGACCAGTATTAGTTTCCGCTACACCACTGCAGGTTCAATGCATTGCTTGGACATACACATTAACGATGAAACACAGAAATCGCATCCGAATTAAATACAAAAGGCACAATGCCGCCTTACCTACAAGAATAGAGACTTTTCTTACAGTCGGTGCTTTGAGCATTCCCTGTGAGACCAGTATTGGTTTCCGATACACCACTCCAGGTTCAATGTATTCCTTGGACATACTCACTGACGATGAAACACTGATATTACATCGGAATTAAATGCAAAAGGAACAATGAAGCCTTAACTGCAAAATGAGGGAGACTTCTTAGAGTCTGTGCTTTGATCCTTTCCTGTGTGACCAGTATTAGTTTCCGATACACCACTGCAGGTTCAATGTTTTCCTTGGACCTTCGCATTGACGATGAAACACAGTAATCGCATCGGAACTAAATACAAAAGGCGCAATGCCGCAATAAGTACAAGAATAGAGACTCTTCTTACAGTCGGTGCTTTAAGCATTCCCTGTGAGAGCAGTATTAGTTTCCGATACACCACTGCAGGTTCAATGTATTCCTTAGACATACACATTGACGAACAAACACTGAAATTACACTGGAATTAAATACAAAAGGCACAATGCCATCATAAGTGCAAGAATAGAGACTCCTCTTACAGTCGGTGCTTTGAGCATTCCCAGTGAGACCAGTATTAGTTTCCGATACACCACTGCAGGTACATTGTATTCCTTGTACCTTCACATTGACGATGAAACACAGAAATCGCATCGGAACTAAATACAAAAGGCACAATGCCGCTTCAGTACAAGAATAGAGACTCTTGTTACAGACGGTGCTTTAAGCATTTCCTGTGAGACCAGTATTAGTTTCCGATACACCACTGCAGGTTCAATGTATTTCTTGGACATACACATTGACGATGAAACACAGAAATCGCATCCGAATTAAATACAAAAGGCACAATACCGCCTTACGTACAAGAATAGAGACTTTTCTTACAGTCGGTGCTTTGAGCATTCCCTGTGAGACCAGTATTGGTTTCCGATACACCACTAAAGGCTCAATGTATTCCTTGGACATACTCATTGACGATGAAACACTGAAATTACATCGGAATTAAATCCAAAAGGAACATTGAAGCCTTAACTGCAAAATGAGGGAGACTTCTTAGAGTCTGTGCTTTGATCCTTTCCTGTGAGACCAGTATTAGTTTCCGATACACCACTGCAGGTACAATGTATTCCTTGGACATACACATCGACGATGAAACGCAGAAATGGCATCGGAATTAAATACAAATGGCACAATGCCGCCTTAAGTACAAGAATAGAGAGTCTTCTTACAGTCGGTGCTTTGAGCATTCCCTGTGAGACCAGTATTAGTTTCCGTTACACCACTGCAGGTTCAATGTATTCCTTGGACCCTCACATTGACGATGAAAAACAGAAGTCGCATTGGAATTAAATACAACAGGCACATTGCCGACTTATGTACAAGAGTAGAGACTCTTCTTACAGTCGGCGCTTTGAGCATTTCCTGTGAGGCAAGTATTAGTTTCCGATACACCACTGGAGGTTCAATGTATTGCTTGGACATACACATTGACGATGAAACACTGAAATCACATCGGAATTAAGTACAAAAGGAACAATGCCGCCTTAAGTACAAGAATAGAGACTCTTCTTACACTCGGTGCTTTGAGCAATCCCTGTGAGACCAGTATTAGTTTCCGATACACCTCAGCAGGTTTAATGTATTCCTTGGACCTTCACATTGACGATGAAACACAGAAATCGCATCGGAATTAAATACAAAAGGCACAATGCCGATTTAAGTACAAGAATAGAGACTCTTCTTACAGTCAATGCTTTGAGCATTCCGTGTGAGACCAGTATTAGTTTCCGATACACGACTGCAGGTTCAATGTATTCCTTGGACGTTCACATTGACGATGAAATACAGAAATCGCATAGGAATTAAATACAAAAGCACAATGCCGCCTTAAGTACAAGAATACAGACTCTTCTTACAGTCGGTGCTTTGAGCTTTCCCTGTGAGACCAGTATTTGTTTCCGATACACCACTGCAGGTTCAGTGTATTCCTTGGAGATACACATTGACGATGAAACACAGATATTGCATCGGAATTTTATAAAAAAGGCACAATGCCGCCATAATTACAAGAATAGAGACTCTTCTTACACTCGGTGCTTTGAGCAATCCCTGTGAGACCAGTATTAGTTTCCGATACACCTCAGCAGGTTTAATGTATTCCTTGGACCTTCACATTGACGATGAAACACTGAAATTACATCGGAATTAAGTACAAAAGGAACAATGCCGCCTTAAGTACAAATATACAGACTCTTCTTAGAGTCGATGCTTTGAGCATTCCCTGTGAGACCAGCATTAGTTTCCTATACATTAGTGCAGGTGCAGTGTATTCCTTGGACCTTCGCATTGACGATGAAACACAGAAATCGCATCGGAATTAAATACAAAAGGCACAATGCCGCCATAAGTACAAGAATAGAGACCCTTCTTACAGTCGGGTCTATGAGCATTCCCTGTGAGTCCAGTATTAGTTTCCGATACACCACTGCAATTTCAGTGTATTCCTTGGACCTTCAGATTGAGGATGAAGCACATAAATCTCATCGGAATGAAATACAAAAGGAACAATGCCGCCTTAAGTACAAGAATAGAGACTCTTCTTACAGTCGGTGCTTCGAGCATTCCCTGTGAGACCAGTATTAGTTTCCGATACACAATTGCAGGTTCAATGTATTCCTTGGATTTCACATTGACGATGAAACACAGAAATCGCATCGGAATTAAATACAAAAGGCACAATGCCGCCTTATGTACAAGAATAGAGACTCTTCTTAAGTCGGTGCTTTGAGCATTCCCTGTGAGACCAGTATTAGTTTCCGATAAACCATTGCAGGTTCAATGTATTCCTTGGATTTCACATTGACGATGAAACTCAGAAATCGCATCGGAATTAAATACAAAAGGCACAATTCCGCCTTATGAACAAGAATAGAGACTCTTCTTAGGTCGGTGCTTTGAGCATTCCCTTTGAGACCAGTATTAGCTTCCGATACACCACTGCAGGTTCAATGCATTGCTTGGACATACACATTAACGATGAAACACAGAAATCGCATCCGAATTAAATACAAAAGGCACAATGCCGCCTTACCTACAAGAATAGAGACTTTTCTTACAGTCGGTGCTTTGAGCATTCCCTGTGAGACCAGTATTGGTTTCCGATACACCACTCCAGGTTCAATGTATTCCTTGGACATACTCACTGACGATGAAACACTGATATTACATCGGAATTAAATGCAAAAGGAACAATGAAGCCTTAACTGCAAAATGAGGGAGACTTCTTAGAGTCTGTGCTTTGATCCTTTCCTGTGTGACCAGTATTAGTTTCCGATACACCACTGCAGGTTCAATGTTTTCCTTGGACCTTCGCATTGACGATGAAACACAGTAATCGCATCGGAACTAAATACAAAAGGCGCAATGCCGCAATAAGTACAAGAATAGAGACTCTTCTTACAGTCGGTGCTTTAAGCATTCCCTGTGAGAGCAGTATTAGTTTCCGATACACCACTGCAGGTTCAATGTATTCCTTAGACATACACATTGACGAACAAACACTGAAATTACACTGGAATTAAATACAAAAGGCACAATGCCATCATAAGTGCAAGAATAGAGACTCTACTTACAGTCGGTGCTTTGAGCATTCCCAGTGAGACCAGTATTAGTTTCCGATACACCACTGCAGGTACATTGTATTCCTTGTACCTTCACATTGACGATGAAACACAGAAATCGCATCGGAACTAAATACAAAAGGCACAATGCCGCTTCAGTACAAGAATAGAGACTCTTGTTACAGACGGTGCTTTAAGCATTTCCTGTGAGACCAGTATTAGTTTCCGATACACCACTGCAGGTTCAATGTATTTCTTGGACATACACATTGACGATGAAACACAGAAATCGCATCCGAATTAAATACAAAAGGCACAATACCGCCTTACGTACAAGAATAGAGACTTTTCTTACAGTCGGTGCTTTGAGCATTCCCTGTGAGACCAGTATTGGTTTCCGATACACCACTAAAGGCTCAATGTATTCCTTGGACATACTCATTGACGATGAAACACTGAAATTACATCGGAATTAAATCCAAAAGGAACATTGAAGCCTTAACTGCAAAATGAGGGAGACTTCTTAGAGTCTGTGCTTTGATCCTTTCCTGTGAGACCAGTATTAGTTTCCGATACACCACTGCAGGTACAATGTATTCCTTGGACATACACATCGACGATGAAACGCAGAAATGGCATCGGAATTAAATACAAATGGCACAATGCCGCCTTAAGTACAAGAATAGAGAGTCTTCTTACAGTCGGTGCTTTGAGCATTCCCTGTGAGACCAGTATTAGTTTCCGTTACACCACTGCAGGTTCAATGTATTCCTTGGACCCTCACATTGACGATGAAAAACAGAAGTCGCATTGGAATTAAATACAACAGGCACATTGCCGACTTATGTACAAGAGTAGAGACTCTTCTTACAGTCGGCGCTTTGAGCATTTCCTGTGAGGCAAGTATTAGTTTCCGATACACCACTGGAGGTTCAATGTATTGCTTGGACATACACATTGACGATGAAACACTGAAATCACATCGGAATTAAGTACAAAAGGAACAATGCCGCCTTAAGTACAAGAATAGAGACTCTTCTTACACTCGGTGCTTTGAGCAATCCCTGTGAGACCAGTATTAGTTTCCGATACACCTCAGCAGGTTTAATGTATTCCTTGGACCTTCACATTGACGATGAAACACAGAAATCGCATCGGAATTAAATACAAAAGGCACAATGCCGATTTAAGTACAAGAATAGGGACTCTTCTTACAGTCAATGCTTGGAGCATTCCGTGTGAGACCAGTATTAGTTTCCGATACACGACTGCAGGTTCAATGTATTCCTTGGACGTTCACATTGACGATGAAATACAGAAATCGCATAGGAATTAAATACAAAAGCACAATGCCGCCTTAAGTACAAGAATACAGACTCTTCTTACAGTCGGTGCTTTGAGCTTTCCCTGTGAGACCAGTATTTGTTTCCGATACACCACTGCAGGTTCAGTGTATTCCTTGGAGATACACATTGACGATGAAACACAGATATTGCATCGGAATTTTATAAAAAAGGCACAATGCCGCCATAAGTACAAGAATAGAGACTCTTCTTACACTCGGTGCTTTGAGCAATCCCTGTGAGACCAGTATTAGTTTCCGATACACCTCAGCAGGTTTAATGTATTCCTTGGACCTTCACATTGACGATGAAACACTGAAATTACATCGGAATTAAGTACAAAAGGAACAATGCCGCCTTAAGTACAAATATACAGACTCTTCTTAGAGTCGATGCTTTGAGCATTCCCTGTGAGACCAGCATTAGTTTCCTATACATTAGTGCAGGTGCAGTGTATTCCTTGGACCTTCGCATTGACGATGAAACACAGAAATCGCATCGGAATTAAATACAAAAGGCACAATGCCGCCATAAGTACAAGAATAGAGACCCTTCTTACAGTCGGGTCTATGAGCATTCCCTGTGAGTCCAGTATTAGTTTCCGATACACCACTGCAATTTCAGTGTATTCCTTGGACCTTCAGATTGAGGATGAAGCACATAAATCTCATCGGAATGAAATACAAAAGGAACAATGCCGCCTTAAGTACAAGAATAGAGACTCTTCTTACAGTCGGTGCTTCGAGCATTCCCTGTGAGACCAGTATTAGTTTCCGATACACAATTGCAGGTTCAATGTATTCCTTGGATTTCACATTGACGATGAAACACAAAAATCGCATCGGAATTAAATACAAAAGGCACAATGCCGCCTTATGTACAAGAATAGAGACTCTTCTTAAGTCGGTGCTTTGAGCATTCCCTGTGAGACCAGTATTAGTTTCCGATAAACCATTGCAGGTTCAATGTATTCCTTGGATTTCACATTGACGATGAAACTCAGAAATCGCATCGGAATTAAATACAAAAGGCACAATTCCGCCTTATGAACAAGAATAGAGACTCTTCTTAGGTCGGTGCTTTGAGCATTCCCTTTGAGACCAGTATTAGCTTCCGATACACCACTGCAGGTGCAATGTATTCCTTGGTCATACACATTGACGATGAAACACTGAAATTACATCGGAATTAAATTCAAAAGGCACAATGCCGCCTTATGTACAAGAATAGAGACTCTTCTTAAGTCGGTGCTTTGAGCATTCCCTGTGAGACCAGTATTAGTTTCCGATACACCACTCCAGGTTCAAAGTATTCCTTGGACCTTCAAATTGACCATGAAACACAGAAATGGCATCGGATTTAAATACAAAAGCCATAATGCCGCCTGAAGTACAAGAATAGAGACTTTTCGTACAGTCGGTGCCTTGAGCATTCCCTGTGAGACTAGTCTTAGTTTCCGATACAGCACTGCAGGTTCAATGTATTCCTCGGACATACACATTGACGATGAAACACTGAAACCACATCGGAATTAAATACAAAAGGCACAATGCCGCCATAAGTGCAAGAAGAGTGAGACTTCTTAGAGTCTGAGCTTTGATCCTATCCTGTGCGACCTGTATTAGTTTTCGATACGCCACTGCAGGTTCAATGTATTCCTTGGACCTTCAAATTGACGATGATACACAGAAATCGCATCGGAATTAAATACAAAAGGCACAATGCCGCCTTAAGTACAAGAATAGAGACTCTTCTTACAGTCGGTGTTTTGAGCATTCCCTGTGAGACCGGTATTAGTTTCCGATTCACCACTGCAGGTTCAATGTATACCTTGGACCTTCACATTGACGATGAAACACAGAAATCGCATCGGAATCAAATACAAAAGGCACAATGCCGCCTTAAGTACAAGAATATAGACTCTTCTTACAGTCGGAGTTTTGAGCATTCCCTGTGAAACCAGTATTAGTTTCCGCTACACCTCTGCAGGTTCAGTTTGTTCCTTGGACCTTCACATTGACGGTGAAACACAGAAATCGCTTCGAAATTAAATACAAAACGCACAATGCCGCCTTAAGTACAAGAATAAAGACTCTTCTTACAGTCGGTGCTTTGAGCATTCCCTGTGAGACCAGTATTAGTTTCCGATACACCTCTGCAGGTTCAATGTATTCCTTGGACCTTCACATTGACGATGAAACGCAGAAATCGCATCGGAATTAAATACAAAAGGCACAATGCCGCCTTAAGTACAAGAATGGAGACTCTTCTTACAGTCGGTGCTTTGAGCGTTCCCTGTGAGACCAGGATTAGTTTCCGATACGCCACTGCAGGTTCAATGTATTCCTTGGACCTTCAAATTGACGATGATACACAGAAATCGCATCGGAATTAAATACAAAAGGCACAATGCCGCCTTAAGTACAAGAATAGAAACTCTTCTTACAGTCGGTGCTTTGAGCATTCCCTGTGAGACCAGTATAAGTTTCCGATACACCACTGTAAGTTCAATGTATTCCTTGGACCTTCACATTGACGATGAAACACAGAAATCGCATAGCAATTAAATACAAAAGGCACAATGCCGCCTTAAGTACCAGAATAGAGACTCTTCTTACAGTCGGTGCTTTGAGCATTCCCTGTGAGACCAGTATTAGTTTCCGCTACACCTCTGCATTTCAGTTTATTCCTTGGACCTTCACATTGACGATGAAACACAGAAATGGCATCGGAATTAAATACAAAAGGCACAATGCCGATTTAAGTACAAGAATAGAGACTTGTCTTACAGTCGGTGCTTTGAGCATTCCCTGTGAGACCAGTATTAGTTTCCGCTACACCTCTGCAGGTTCAATGTATTCCTTGGACCTTCACATTGACGATGAAACGCAGAAATCGCATCGGAATTAAATACAAAAGGCACAATGCCGCCATAAGTACAAGAATAGAGACTCTTCTTACAATCGGTGCTTTGAGCATTCCCTGTGAGACCAGTATTAGTTTCCGATACGCCACTGCAGGTTCAATGTATTCCTTGGACCTTCAAATTGACGATGATACACAGAAATCGCATCGGAATTAAATACAAAAGGCACAATGCCGCCTTAAGTACAAGAATAGAAACTCTTCTTACAGTCGGTGTTTTGAGTATTGCCTGTGAGACCAGTATTAATTTCCGATACACCACTGCAGTTTCAATGTATTCCTTGGACCTTCACATTGACGATGAAACACAGAACTCACATCGGAATTAAATACAAAAGGCACAATTCCGCCTTAAGTACAAGAATAGGGACCCTTCTTACAGTCGGTGCTTTGAGCATTCCCTGTGAGACCAGTATTAGTTTCCGCTACACCTCTGTAGGTTCAATCTATTCCTTGGACCTTCATATTGACGATGAAACGCAGAAATCGCATCGGAATTAAATACAAAAGGCACAATGCCGCCTTAAGTACAAGAATAGAGACCCTTCCTACAATCGATGCTCTGAGCATTCCCTGTGAGACCAGTATTAGTTTCCGATACACCACTGCAGGTTCAATGTATTCCTTGGAGCTTAGAATTGACGATGAAACACAAAAATCGCATCGGAACTAAATACAAAAGCACAATGCCGCAATAAGTACAGCAATAGAGACTCTTCTTACAGTTGGTGCTTTGAGCATTCGTTTTGGGACCAGTATTAGTTTCCGATACACCACTGCAGGTTCAAAGTATTCCTTACACATACACATTGACGATGAAACACTGAAATTACATCGGAATTAAATACAAAAGGCAAAATGCTGCCATAAGTGCAAGAATAGAGACTCTTCTTCCAGTCGGTGCTTTGAGCATTCCCTGTGAAACCAGTATTAGTTTCCGATACACCACAGCAGGTACAATGTATTCCTTGGACCTTCACATTGACGATGAAACACAGTAATCGCATCGGAATTAAATACAAAAGGCACAATGCCGCCTTAAGTACAGGAATATATTCCCTACCTACAGTCGATGCTTTGAGCATTCCCTGTGAGACCAGTATTAGTTTCTGATACACCACTGCAGATTCAATGTATTCCTAGGACATACACATTGACGATGAAACACAGAAATCGCATCGGAATTAAATACAAAAGGCACAATGCCGCCTTACGTACAAGAATAGAGACTCTTCTTACAGTCGGTGCTTTGAGCATTCCCTGTGACACCAGTATCAGTTTCCGATACACCACTCCAGGTTCAATGTATTCCTTGGACATACTCATTGACGATGAAACACTGAAATAACATCGCTATTAAATACAAACGAAACAATGCCGCCTTAACTGCAAGATGAGTGAGTCTTCTTAGAGTCTGTGCTTTGATTCTCTCCTGTGAGACCAGTATTAGATTCCGATACACCACTGCAGGTGCAATGTATTCCTTGGACTTTCGCATTGACGAAGAAACACAGAAATCGCATCGGAACTAAATACAAAAGGCACAATGCCGCAATAAGTACAAGAATAGAGCCTCTTCTTACAGTCGGTGTTCTGAGCATTCCCTGTAAGACCAGTATTAGTTTCCGATACACCACTGCAGGTTCAATGTATTCCTTAGACATACACATTGATGAAGAAACACTGAAATTACACTGGAATTAAATTCAAAAGGCACAATGCCATCATAAGTGCAAGAATAGAGACTCCTCTTACAGTCGGTGCTTTGAGCATTCCCTGTGAGACCAGTATTAGTTTCCGATACACCACTGCAGGTACAATGTATTCCTTGTACCTTCACATTGACGATGAAACACAGAAATCGCATCGGAATTAAATACAAAAGGCACAATACCGCTTCAGTACAAGAATAGAGACTCTTCTTACAGACGGTGCTTTGAGCATTTCCTGTGAGACCAGTATTAGTTTCCGATACACCACTGCAAGTTCAATGTATTGCTTGGACATACACATTGACCATGAAACACAAAAATCGCATCCGAATTAAATACAAAAGGCACAATGCCACCTTACGTACAAGAATAGAGACTGTTCTTACAGTCGGTGTATGAGCATTCCCTGTGAGACCAGTATTGGTTTCCGATACACCACTCCAGGTTCAATGTATTCCTTGGACATACTCATTGACGATGAAACACTGAAATGACATCGGAATTAAATACAAAAGGAACAATGAAACCTTAACTGCAAAATGAGGGAGACTTCTTAGAGGTTGTGCTTTGATCCTTTCCTGTGAGACCAGTATTAGTTTCCGATACACCACTGCAGGTTCAATGTTTTCCTTGGACCTTCGCATTGACGATGAAAAACAGTAATCGCATCGGAACTAAATTCAAAAGGCACAATGCCGCAATAAGTACAAGAATAGAGACTCTTCTTACAGTCGGTGCTTTGAGCATTCCCTGTGAGACCAGTATTAGTTTCCGATACACCACTGCAGGTTTAATGTATTCCTTAGACATACACATTGACGATGAAACACTGAAATTACATCGAAATTAAATACAAACGGCACAATGCCGCCATAAGTGGAAGAATGGAGACTCTTCTTACAGTCGGTGCTTTGAGCATTCCCTGCGAGACCAGTATTAGTTTACGATACACCACTGCAGGTACAATGTATTCCTTGTACCTTCAAATTGACGATGAAACACAGAAATGGCATCGGAATTAAATACAAATGGCACAATGCCGCCTTAAGTACATGAATAGAGAATTTTCTTACAGTCGGTGCTTTGAGCATTCCCTGTGAGACCAGTATTAGTTTCCGATACACCACTGCAGGTTCAATGTTTTCCTTGGACCTTCACATTGACGATGAAAAACAGAAATCGCATTGGAATTAAATACAAAAGGCACAATGCCGCTTTAAGTACAAGAATAGAGACTCTTCTTACAGTCGGTGCTTTAAGCATTCCCTGTGAGACCAGTATTAGTTTAGGATACACCACTGCAGGTTCAATGTATTGCTTGGACATACTCATTGACGATGAAACACAGAAATCGCATCGGAATTAAATACAAAAGGCACAATGCCGCCTTACGTATAAGAATAGAGACTCTTCTTACAGTCGGTGCTTTGAGTATTCCCTGTGAGACCGGTATTAGTTTCCGATACACCACTCCAGGTTCAATCTATTCCTTGGACATACTCATTGACGATGAAACACAGAAATTCCATCGCAGTTAAATACAAAAGGAACAATGCCGCATTAACTGCAAGATGAGTGAGACTTCTTAGAGTCTGTGCTTTGATCATCTCCTGTGAGACCAGTATTAGTTTCCGATACACCACTGCAGTTTCAATGTATTCCTTAGACATACACATTGACGATGCAACACTGAAATTATATCGGAATTAAATACAAAAGGCACAATGCCGCCTTAAGTACAAGAATAGGGTCAATTCTTACAGTCGGTGCTTTGAGCATACCCTGTGAGACCAGTATTAGCTTCCGGTCCACCATTGCAGATTGCATGTATTCCTTGGACATACACATTGACGATGAAATACTGAAATTACATCGGAATTAAATACAACAGGCACAATGCCGACTTAAGTACAAGAATAGAGACCCTTCTTACAGTCGGGGCTTTGAGCATTCCCTGTGAGACCAGTATTAGTTTCCGCTACACCTCTGCAGGTTCAGTTTGTTTCTTGGACCTTCACATTGACGGTGAAACACAGAAATGGCATCGGAATTAAATACAAAAGGCACAATGCCGCCTTAAGTACAAGAATAGAGACTCTTCATATAGTCGGTGCTTTGAGCATTCCCTGTGAGACCAGTATTAGTTTCCGATACACCACTGCAGGTTCAATGTATTCCTTGGACCTTCACATTGACGATGAAACACAGAAATGGCATCGGAATTAAATAGAAAAGGCACAATGCCGCCTTAAGTACAAGAATAGAGACTCTTCTTACGGTTGGTGCTTTGAGCACGCCCTGTGAGACCAGTATTAGTTTCCGCTACACCTGTGCAGGTTCAGATTATTCCTTGGACCTTCACATTGACGATGAAACACAGAAATGGCATCGGAATTAAATACAAAAGGCACAATGCCGCCTTAAGTACAAGAATAGAGACTCTTCTTACAGTCGGTTCTTTGAGCATTCCCTGTGAGACCAGTATTAGTTTCCGATACACCACTGCAGGTTCAATGTATTCCTTGGACCTTCACATTGACGATGAAACACAGAAATGGCATCGGAATTAAATACAAAAGGCACAATGCCGCCTTAAGTACAAGAATAGAGACTCTTCTTACAGTCGGTGCTTTGAGCATTCCCTGTGAGACCAGTATTAATTTCCGATACACCACTGCAGGTTCAATGTATTCCTTGGACCTTCACATTGACGATGAAACACAGAAATCGCATCGGAATTAAATCCAAAACGCACAATGCCGCCTTAAGTACAAGAATACAGACTCTACCTACAGTCGGTGCTTTGAGCATTCCCTGTGAGACCAGTATTAGTTTCCGATACACCACTGCAGGTTCAATGTATTCCCTGGACCTTCACATTGACGATGAAACACAGAAATGGCATCGGAATTAAATACAAAAGGCACAATGCCGCCTTAAGTACAAGAATAGCGACTCTTCTTACAGTCGGTGCTTTGAGCATTCCCTGTGAGACCAGTATTAGTTTCCGATATACCACTGCACGGTCAATGTATTCCTTGGACCTTCAAATTGACGATGATACACAGAAATCGCATCGGAATTAAATACAAAAGGCACAATGCCGCCTTAAGTACAAGAATAGAGACTCTTCTTACAGTCGGTGCTTTGAGCATTCCCTGTGAGACCAGTATTAGTTTCCGATCCACCACTGCAGGTTCAGTTTATTCCTTGGACATTCACAATGACGATGAAACACAGAAATCGCATCGGAATGAAATACAAAAGGCACAATGCCGCCTTAAGTTCAAGAATAGAGACTCTTCTTACAGTCGGTGCTTTGAGCATTCCCTGTGAGACCAGTATTAGATTCCGATACACCACTGCAGGTTCAATGTATTCCTTGGACCTTCACATTGACGATGAAACACAGAAATCGCATCGGAATTAAATCCAAAACGCACAATGCCGCCTTAAGTACAAGAATACAGACTCTACCTACAGTCGGTGCTTTGAGCATTCCCTGTGAGACCAGTATTAGTTTCCGATACACCACTGCAGGTTCAGTGTATTCCTTGGACCTTCAAATTGACGATGATACACAGATATCGCATCTGAATTAAATACAAAAGGCACATGCCGCCTTAAGTACAAGAATAAGGACTCTTCTTACAGTCGGTGCTTTGAGCATTCCCTGTGAGACTAGTATTAGTTTCCGATACGCCACGGCAGGTTCAGTGTATTCCTTGGACCTTCAAATTGACGATGAAACACAGAAATCGCATCGGAATTAAATACAAAAGGCACAATGCCGCCTTAAGTACAAGAATAGAGACTCTTCTTACAGTCGGTGCTTTGAGCATTCCCTGTGAGACCTGTAACAGTATCCGATACACCACTGCAGGTTCAATCTATTTCTTGGACATACAAATTGACGATGAAACACTGAAATTACATCGGAATTAAATACAAAAGGAACAATGCCGCCTTAAGTACAAGAATAGAGACTCTTCTTACCGTCGGTGCTTTGAGCATTTCTTGTGAGACCAGTATTAGTTTCCGATACACCACTGGAGGTTCAATGAATTCCTTGGACATTCACATTAACGATGAAACACTGAAATTACATCGGAATTAAATACTAAGACACAATGCCGCCTTAAGTACAAGAATAGAGACTCTTCTTACCGTCGGTGCTTTGAGCATTCCCTGTGAGATCAGTGTTAGTTTCCGCTACACCTCTGCAGGTTCAGTCTATTCCTTGGACCTTCGCATTGACGATGAAACACAGAAATGGCATCAGATTAAAATACAAAAGGCACAATGCCGCCTTAAGTACAAGAATAGAGACTCTTCTTACAGTCGGTGCTTTGAGCATTCCCTGTGAGACCAGTATTAGTTTCCGATACACCACTGCAGATTCAATGTATTCCTTGGACCTTCACATTGACTATGAAACACAGAAATCGCATCGGAATCAAATACAAAAGGCACAATGCCGCCTTAAGTACAAGAATAGAGACTCTTCTTACAGTCGGTGCTTTGAGCATTCCCTGTGAGACCAGTTATAGTATCCGATACACCACTGCAGGTTCAAACTATTCCTTGGACATACACATTGACGACGAAACACTCTAATTACATCGGAATTAAATACAAAAGGAACAATGCTGCCTTAAGTACAAGAATAGAGACTCTTCCTACCGTCGGTGCTTTGAGCATTCCCTATGAGACCAGTATTTGTTTCCGATACACCACTTGAGGTTCAATGAATTCCTAGGTCATTCACATTGACGATGAAACACTGAAATTACGTCGGAATTAAAAACAAAAGGCACAATGCCGCCTTAAGTACAAGAAAATAGTCTCTTCTTACCGTCGGTGCTTTGAGCATTCCCTGTGAGACCAGTATTAGTTTCCGCTACACCTCTTCAGGTTTAGTTTATTCCTTGGACCTTCACATTGACGATGAAACACAGAAATGGCATCGGAATTAAATACAAAAGACACAATGCCGCCTTAAGTACAAGAATTGAGACTCTTCTTACTGTCGGTGCTTTGAGCATTCCCTGTGAGACCAGTATTAGATTCCGATACACCACTGCAGGTTCAATGTATTCCTTGGACCTTCAAATTGACGATGATACACAGAAATCGCATCGGAATTAAATACAAAAGGCACAATGCCGCCTTAAGTACAAGAATAGAGACTCTTCTTACAGTCGGTGCTTTGAGCATTCCCTGTGAGACCAGTATTAGTTTCCGATACACCACTGCAGGTTCAATGTATTCCTTGGACCTTCACATTGACGATGAAAAACAGAATTCGCATCGGAATTAAATCCAAAACGCACAATGCCGCCTTGAGTACAAGAATACAGAGTCTACTTACAGTCGGTGCTTTGAGCATTCCCTGTGAGACCAGTATTAGTTTCCGATACACCACTGCAGGTTCAATGTATTCCTTGGACCTTCACATTGACGATGAAACACAGAAATCGCATCGGAATCAAATGCAAAAGGCACAATGCCGCCTTAAGTACAAGAATAGAGACTCTTCTTACAGTCGGTGCTTTGAGCATTCCCTGTGAGACCAGTTATAGTATCCGATACACCACTGCAGGTTCAAACTATTCCTTGGACATACACATTGACGATGAAACACTGTAATTACATCGGAAATAAATACAAAAGGAACAATGCCGCCTTATGTACAAGAATAGAGACTCTTCCTACCGTCGGTGCTTTGAGCATTCCCTATGAGACCAGTATTTGTTTCCGATACACCACTGGAGGTTCAATGAATTCCTAGGCCATTCACATTGACGATGAAACACTGAAATTACATCGGAATTAAATACAAAAGGCACAATGCCGCCTTAAGTACAAGAATAGAGACTCTTCTTACCGTCGGTGCTTTGAGCATTCCCTGTGAGACCAGTATTAGATTCCGATACACCACTGCAGGTTCAATGTATTCCTTGGACCTTCACATTGACGATGAAACACAGAAATCGCACCGATATTAAATCCAAAACGCACAATGCAACCTTAAGTACAAGAATAGAGACACTTCTTATAGTCGGTGCTTTGAGCATTCCCTGTGAGACCAGTAATAGTATCCGATACACCACTGCAGGTTCAATCAATTCCTTGGACATACACATTGACGATGAAACACAGAAATTACATCGAAATTAAATACAAAAGGCACAATGCAGCCTTAAGTACAAGAATAGAGACTCTTCTTATAGTCGGTGCTTTAAGCATTCCCTGTGAGACCAGTATTAGTTTCCGCTACACCTCTTCAGGTTTAGTTTATTCCTTGGACCTTCACATTGACGATGAAACACAGAAATGGCATCGGAATTAAATCCAAAACGCACAATGCAAACTTAAGTACAAGAATAGAGACTCTTCTTATAGTCGGTGCTTTGAGCATTCCCTGTGAGACCAGTATTAGTTTCCGATACACCACTGCAGGTTCAATGTATTCCATGGACCTTCACATTGACGATGAAACACAGATATCGCATCGGAATCAAATACAAAAGGCACAATGCCGCCTTAAGTACAAGTATAGAGACTCTTCTTACAGTCGGTGCTTTGAGCATTCCCAGTGAGACCAGTAATAGTATCCGATACACCACTGCAGGTTCAATCTATTCCTTGGACGTACACGATGATGATGAAACACAGAAATTACATCGGAATTAAATACAGAAGGAACAATGCCGCCTTAAGTACAAGAATAGAGACTCTTCTTACCGTCGGTGTTTTGAGCATTCCCTGTGAGACCAGTATTAGTTTCCGATACACCACTGGAGGTTCCATGAATTCCTTGGACATTCACATTGACGATGAAACACTGAAATTACATCGGAAATAAATACAAAAGGGACAAAGCCGCCTCAAGTACAAGAATAGAGTCTCTTCTTACCGTCGGTGCTTTGAGCATTCCCTGTGAGACCAGTATTAGATTCCAACACACCACTGCAGGTTCAATGTATTCCTTGGACCTTCACATTGACGATGAAACACAGAAATCGCACCGGAATTAAATCCAAAACGCACAATGCAACCTTAAGTACAAGAATAGAGACACTTCTTATAGTCGGTGCTTTGAGCATTCCCTGTGAGACCAGTAATAGTATCCGATACACCACTGCAGGTTCAATCAATTCCTTGGACATACACATTAACGATGAAACACAGAAATTACATCGGAATTAAATACAAAACGCACAATGCCGCCATAAGTACAAGAATAGAGTCTCTTCCCGATAGTCGGTGCTTTGAGCATTCCCTGTGAGACCAGTATTAGTTTCCGATACACCACTGCAGGTTCATTGTATTTCTTGGACCTTCACATTGACGAAGAAACACAGAAATGGCATCGGAATTAAATCCAAAACGCACAATGCCGCCTTAAGTACAAGAATAGAGACTCTTCTAACAGTCGGTGCTTTGAGCATTCCCTGTGAGACCAGTAATAGTATCCGATACACCACTGCAGGTTCAATCTATTCCTTGGACATACACATTGACGATGAAACACAGAAATTACATCGAAATTAAATACAAAACGCACAATGCCGCCTTAAATACAAGAATAGAGACTCTTCTTACAGTCGGTGCCTTGAGCATTTCCTGTGAGACCAGTATTATTTTACTTTACACCTCTGCAGGTTCAGGTTATTCCTTGGACCTTCACATTGACGATGAAACACAGAAATCGCATCGGAATTGAATACAAATAGCACAATGCCGCCTTAAGTACAAGAATAGAGACTCTTCTTACAGTCTGTGCTTTGAGCATTTCCTGTGAGACCAGTATTAATTTCCGATACACCACTGCAGGTTCAATGTATTCCTTGGACCTTCACATTGACGATGGAACACTGAAATTACATCGGAATTAAATACAAAAGGCACAATGCCGCCTTAAGTACAAGATCAGAGACTCTTCTTACAGTCGGTGCTTAGAGCATTCCCTGTGAGACCAGTAATAGTATCCGATACACCACTGCAGGTTCAATCTATTCCTTTGACATACACATTGACGATGAAACACAGAAATCGCATCGGAATCAAATACAAAAGGCACAATGCCGCCTTAAGTACAAGAATAGAGACTCTTCTTACAGTCGGTGCTTTGAGCATTTCCTGTGAGACCAGTTATAGTATCCGATACACCACTGCAGGTTCAAACTATTCCTTGGACATACACATTGACGATGAAACATTGTAATTACATCGGAATTAAATACAAAAGGAACATTGCCGCCTTATGTACAAGAATAGGGACTCTTCCTACCGTCGGTGCTTTGAGCATTCCCTGTGAGACCAGTATTAGTTTCCGATACACCACTGCAGGTTCAATCTATTCCTTTGACATACACATTGACGATGAAACACAGAAATCGCATCGGAATTAAATCCAAAACGCACAATGCAACCTTAAGTACAAGAATAGAGACTCTTCTTACCGTCGGTGCTTTGCGCATTCCCTGTGAGACCAGTATTAGTTTCCGATACACCACTGCAGGTTCAATCTATTCCTTTGACATACACATTGACGATGAAACACAGAAATCGCATCGGAATTAAATCCAAAACGCACAATGCAACCTTAAGTACAAGAATAGAGACTCTTCTTACGGTTGGTGCTTTGAGCACGCCCTGTGAGACCAGTATTAGTTTCCGCTACACCTGTGCAGGTTCAGTTTATTCCTTGGACCTTCACATTGACGATGAAACACAGAAATGGCATCGGAATTAAATACAAAAGGCACAATGCCGCCTTAAGTACAAGAATAGAGACTCTTCTTACAGTCGGTTCTTTGAGCATTCCCTGTGAGACCAGTATTAGTTTCCGATACACCACTGCAGGTTCAATGTATTCCTTGGACCTTCACATTGACGATGAAACACAGAAATGGCATCGGAATTAAATACAAAAGGCACAATGCCGCCTTAAGTACAAGAATAGAGACTCTTCTTACAGTCGGTGCTTTGAGCATTCCCTGTGAGACCAGTATTAATTTCCGATACACCACTGCAGGTTCAATGCATTCCTTGGACCTTCACATTGACGATGAAACACAGAAATCGCATCGGAATTAAATCCAAAACGCACAATGCCGCCTTAAGTACAAGAATACAGACTCTACTTACAGTCGGTGCTTTGAGCATTCCCTGTGAGACCAGTATTAGTTACCGATACACCACTGCAGGTTCAATGTATTCCTTGGACCTTCACATTGACTATGGAACACTGAAATTACATCGGAATTAAATACAAAAGGCACAATGCCGCCTTAAGTACAAGAATAGAGACTCTTCTTACAGTCGGTGCTTTGAGCATTTCCTGAGAGACCAGTATTAGCCTCCGATACACCACTGCAGGTTCAATGTATTCCTTTTACGTACACATTGACGATGGAACACTGAAATTACATCGGAATTAAATACATAAGCACAATGCCACCTTAAGTGCAAAAGGAGTCAGACTTCTTAGAGTCTGTGCTTTGATCCTTTCCTATGAGACCCGTATTAGTTTCCGATACACCTCTGCAGGTTCAATGTATTCCTTTTCCATACACATTGACGATGAAACACTGAAATTACATCGGAATTAAATACATAAGCACAATGCCACCTTAAGTGCAAAAGGAGTCAGACTTCTTAGAGTCTGTGCTTTGATCCTTTCCTATGAGACCCGTATTAGTTTCCGATACACCACAGCAGGTTCATTGCATTCCTTTTACATACACATTGAAGATGAAACACTGAAATTACAACGGAGTTAAATACAAAAGGCATTTGCCGCCTTAAGTGCAAGAAGAGTGAGACTTCTTCGAGTCTGTGATTTGATCCTATCTGTGAGACCAGTATTAGTTTCCGATACACCACTGTAGGTTCAATGTATTCCATGGACCTTCACATTAACGATGAAACACAGAAATCGCGTCGGAATTGAATATAAGAGGCACAAGGCCGCCTTAAATACAAGAATAAAGACTCTTATTAAAGTCGGTGATTTGATCCTTTCCTGTGGGACCAGTATTAGTTTCCGATACACCACTGTAGGCTCTATGTATTCCTTGCACATTCACATTGACGATGAAACACTGATATTAAATCGGAATTAAATACAATCGGCACAATGCCTCCTTAAGTGCAAAAGGAGTGAGACTTCTAAGAGTCTGTGATTTGATCCTTTCCTATGAGACCAGTATTAGTTTCCGATACACAACTGCGGGTTCATTGTATTCCTTTGACCTTCACATTGACGACAAAACACAGAAATCGCATCGGAATTAAATACAATTTTCACAATGCCGCCTTAATTACAAGGATATAGACTCTTCTTACAGTCGGTGATTAGATCCTTTCCTGTGAGACCAGTATTAGTTTCCGATACACCACTGTAGGCTCTATGTATTCCTGGGACATTCACATTGACGATGAAACACTGAAATTACATCGGAATTAAATAGAAAGGGCACAATACCACCTTATGTGCAAAAGGAGTGAGACTTCTTATAGTCTGTGCTTTGATCCTTTCCTATGAGACCAGTATTAGTTTACGATACACTACTGCAGGTTCAATGTATTCACATTACATACACATTGACGATGAAACACTGAAATTACATCGGAAATAAATCCAAAAGGCACAATGCCACCTTAAGTGCAAAAGGAGTGAGACTTCTTAGAGTATGTGTTTTGATCCTTTCCTATGAGACCAGTATTAGTTTCCGATACACCACTGCAGGTTCAATGTATTCCTTGGACCTTCACATTGACGACAAAACACAGTAATCGCATCGGAATTAAATACAAAAGGCACAATGCCGCCATAAGTACAAGAATAGAGACACTTGTTACAGTCGGTGCTTTGATCCTTTCCTATGAGACCAGTATTAGTTTCCGATACACCACCGCAGGTTCAATGTATTCCTTGGACATTGACATTGACGATGAAACACTGAAATTACATCGGAATTAAAAATAAATGCACAATGCCGCCTTAAATGCAAGTAGAGTGAGACTTCTTAGAGTCTGTGCTTCGATCCTATCCTATGAGACCAGTATTAGTTTCCGATACACCACTGCAGGATCAATGCATTCCTTTTACATACACATTGTAGATGAAACACTGAAATTACATCGGAATTAAATACAAAAGCCACAATGCCACTTTAAGTGCAAAAGGAGTGAGACTTCTTAGAGTCTGTGCTTTGATCCTTTCCTATGAGACCAGTATTAGTTTCCGATACACCACTGCAGGATCAATGTATTCCTTGGACATTCACATTGACGATGAAACACTGAAAATACATCGGAATTAAATACAAAAGGCACAATGCCACCTTAAGTGCAAAAGGAGTGAGACATCTTATAGACGGTGCTTTGATCCTTTCCTATGAGACCAGTATTAGTTTCCGATACACCACTGCAGGTTCAATGTATTCCCATTACATACACATTGGCGATGAAATATGAAATTACATCTGAAATAAAATTCAAAAGGCACAATGCCACATTAAGTGCAAAAGGAGTGAGACTTCTAAGAGTCTGTGCTTTGATCCTTTCCTATGAGACTAGTATTAGTTTCCGATGCACCACAGCAGGTTCAATGCATTCCTTTTTACATAAACATTGAACATGAAACACTGAAATTACAACGGAATTAAATACAAAAGGCATTATGCCGCTTTAAGTGCAAGAAGAGTGAGACTTCTTCGAGTCTGTGATTTGATCCTATCTGTGAGACCAGTATTAGTTTCCGATACACCACTGCAGGTTCAATGTATTCCATGGACCTTCACATTAACGATGAAACACAGAAATCGCGTCGGAATTAAATACAAAAGGCAGGATGCCGCCTTAAATACAAGAATAGAGACTCTTCTTACAGTCGGTGATTAGATCCTTTCCTGTGAGACCAGTATTAGTTTCCGATACACCACTGTAGGCTCTATGTATTCCTGGGACATTCACATTGACGATGAAACACTGAAATTACTTCGGAATTAAATACAATGGGCACAATACCACCTTATGTGCAAAAGGAGCGATACTTCTTATAGTCTGTGCTTTGATCCTTTCCCATGAGACCAGTATTAGTTTACGATACACTACTGCAGGTTCAATGTATTCCCATTACATACACATTGACGATGAAACACTGAAATTACATCAGAATTAAATCCAAAAGGCACAATGCCACATTAAGTGCAAAAGGAGTGAGACTTCCTAGAGTATGTGCTTTGATGCTTTCCTATGAGACTAGTATTAGTATCCGATACACCACTGCAGGTTCAATGTATTCCTTGGACCTTCACATTGACGACAAAACGCAGTAATCGCATCGGAATTACATACAAAAGGCACAATGCCGCCTTAAGTACAAGATTATAGACTCTTCTTACAGTCGGTGCTTTGATCCTTTCCTGTGAGACCAGTATTAGTTTCCGATACACCACAGCAGGCTTCATGTGTTCTTTTTACACACACATTGACGATGAAACACTGAAATTACATCGGAATTAAATACAAAAGGCACAATGCCGCCTTAAGTGCAAGAAGAGTAAGACTTCATAGAGTCTGTAGTTTGATCCTTTCGTGTGAGACCAGTATTAGTTTCCGATACACCACTGCACGTTCAATGTATTCCTAGGACCTTCACATTAACGATGAAACACAGAAATCACGTCGGAATTAAATACAAAAGGCACAATGCCGCCTTAAGTACAAGAATAGAGACTCTTCTTACTGTCGGCGCTTTGATCCTTTCCTGTGAGTCCAGTATTAGTTTCCGATACACCACTGCAGGTTCAATGTATTCCTTGGACAATCAAATTGACGATGAAACAATGAAATTACATCGGAATTAAATACAAAAGGCACAATGCCGCCTTAAGTGCAAGAAGAGTGAGACTGCTTAGAGTCTGTGCTTTCATCCATTCCTGTGAGACCAGTATTAGTTACCTATACATCACTGCAGGTTCAATGTATTCCTTTTACATACACATTGACGAAGAAACACTGAAATTGCATCGGAATTAAATTCAAAAGGCAAAATGCCGTCTTAAGTGCAAGAAGAGTGAGACTTCTTAGAGTCTGTGCTTTGATCCTTTCCTATGAGACCAGTATTAGTTTCCGATACGCCACTGCAGGTTCAATGTATTCCTTTTACATACACATTGACGATGAATCACTGAAATTACATCTGAATTAATACAAAAGGCACAATGCCACCGTAAGTGCAAAAGGTGAGAGACTTCTTCCAGTCTGTGCTTTGATCCTTTCCCATGAAACCAGTATTAGTTTCCGATATACCACTGCAGGTTCAATGTATTCCTTTTACATACACATTGACGATGAAACACTGAAATTACATCGGAATTAAGTAGAAAAAGCACAATGCCACCTGAAGTGCAAAAGGAGTGAGACTTCTTTGAGTCTGTACTTTGATCCTTTCCTATGAGACCAGTATTGGTTTCCGATACACCACTGCCGGTTCAATGTATTCCTTTTACATACACATTGACGATGAAACACTGAAATTACATCGGAAATAAATACAAAAGGCACAATGCCTTCTTAATTGCAAAAGGTGTGAGACTTCTTAGAGTCTGTGGTTTGATCATTTCCTATGAGACCAGTATTAGTTTCCGATACACCACTGCAGGTTCAATGTTTTCCTTTTACATACACATTGACGATGAATCACTGAAATTACATCTGAGTTAATACAAAAGGCACAATGCCACCGTAAGTGCAAAAGGTGAGAGACTTCTTCCAGTCTGTGCTTTATTCCTTTCCCATGAGACCAGTATTAGTTTCCGATACACCCCTGCAGGTTCAATGTATTCCTTGGACCTTAACGTTAATGATGAAACACAGAAATCGCGTCGGAATTAACTACAAAAGGCACAATGCCGGCTTAAGTGCAAGAAGAGTGAGACTTCTTAGTGTCTGTGCTTTCATCCATTCCTGTGAGACCAGTATTAGTTACCGATATCCCCTGCAGGTTCAATGTATTCCTTTTACATACACATTGACGAAGAAACACTGATATTACATCGGAATTAAGTACAAGAGGCACAATGCCACCTGAAGTGCAAAAGGAGTGAGACTTCTTTGAGTCTGTACTTTGATCCTTTCCTATAAGACCAGTATTGGTTTCCGATACACCACTGCCGGTTCAATGTATTCCTTTTACATACACATTGACGATGAAACACTTAAATTACATCGTAATTAAGTACAAAAGGAACAATGCCGCCATAAGTGCAAGAAGCGTGAGACTTCTTAGAGTCTGTAGTTTTATCCTTTCCTGTGAGTCCAGTATTAGCTTCCGATACACCACTGCAGGTTCAATGTATTCCTTGGACCTTCACATTAACGATGAAACACAGAAATCGCGTCGGAATTAACTACAAAAGGCACAATGCCGCCTTAAGTACAAGAATAGAGACTCTTCTTAAAGTCGGTGCCTTGATCCTATCCTGTGAGACCAGTATTAGTTTGCGATACACCGCTGCAGGTTCAATGAATTAATTTTACAGACACATTGACGATGAAACACTGAAATTACGTCGGAATTAAATACAAAATGCACAATACACCTTAATTGCAAAAGGTGTGAGACTTCTTAGAGTCTGTGCTTTGATCCTTTCCTATGAGACCAGTACTAGTTTCCGATACACAACTGCAGGTTCTATGTATTCCTTTTACATACACTTTGACGATGAAACACTGAAATTACATCGGAATTAAGTACAAAAGGCACAATGCCACCTTAAGTGCAAAAGGAGTGAGACTTCTTAGAGTCTGTACATTGATCCTTTCCTATGAGACCAGTATTGGTTTCCGATACACCACTGCAGCTTCAATGAATTCCCTTTACATACGTATTGACGATGGAACACTTAAAGTACATCGGAATTAAGTACAAAAGGAACAATGCCGCCCTAAGTGCAAGAAGAGTGAGACTTCTCAGAGTCTGTGATTTGATCTTTTCCTGTGAGACCAGTATTAGTTTCCGATACACCACAGCAGGCTTCATGTGTTCTTTTTACACACACATTGACGATGAAACACTGAAATTACATCGGAATTAAATACAAAAGGCACAATGCCGCCTTAAGTGCAAGAAGAGTAAGACTTCATAGAGTCTGTAGTTTGATCCTTTCGTGTGAGACCAGTATTAGTTTCCGATACACCACTGCACGTTCAATGTATTCCTAGGACCTTCACATTAACGATGAAACACAGAAATCACGTCGGAATTAAATACAAAAGGCACAATGCCGCCTTAAGTACAAGAATAGAGACTCTTCTTACTGTCGGCGCTTTGATCCTTTCCTGTGAGTCCAGTATTAGTTTCCGATACACCACTGCAGGTTCAATGTATTCCTTGGACAATCAAATTGACGATGAAACAATGAAATTACATCGGAATTAAATACAAAAGGCACAATGCCGCCTTAAGTGCAAGAAGAGTGAGACTGCTTAGAGTCTGTGCTTTCATCCATTCCTGTGAGACCAGTATTAGTTACCTATACATCACTGCAGGTTCAATGTATTCCTTTTACATACACATTGACGAAGAAACACTGAAATTGCATCGGAATTAAATTCAAAAGGCAAAATGCCGTCTTAAGTGCAAGAAGAGTGAGACTTCTTAGAGTCTGTGCTTTGATCCTTTCCTATGAGACCAGTATTAGTTTCCGATACACCACTGCAGGTTCAATGTATTCCTTTTACATACACATTGACGATGAATCACTGAAATTACATCTGAATTAATACAAAAGGCACAATGCCACCGTAAGTGCAAAAGGTGAGAGACTTCTTCCAGTCTGTGCTTTGATCCTTTCCCATGAAACCAGTATTAGTTTCCGATATACCACTGCAGGTTCAATGTATTCCTTTTACATACACATTGACGATGAAACACTGAAATTACATCGGAATTAAGTAGAAAAAGCACAATGCCACCTGAAGTGCAAAAGGAGTGAGACTTCTTTGAGTCTGTACTTTGATCCTTTCCTATGAGACCAGTATTGGTTTCCGATACACCACTGCCGGTTCAATGTATTCCTTTTACATACACATTGACGATGAAACACTGAAATTACATCGGAAATAAATACAAAAGGCACAATGCCTTCTTAATTGCAAAAGGTGTGAGACTTCTTAGAGTCTGTGGTTTGATCATTTCCTATGAGACCAGTATTAGTTTCCGATACACCACTGCAGGTTCAATGTTTTCCTTTTACTTACACATTGACGATGAATCACTGAAATTACATCTGAGTTAATACAAAAGGCACAATGCCACCGTAAGTGCAAAAGGTGAGAGACTTCTTCCAGTCTGTGCTTTATTCCTTTCCCATGAGACCAGTATTAGTTTCCGATACACCCCTGCAGGTTCAATGTATTCCTTGGACCTTAACGTTAATGATGAAACACAGAAATCGCGTCGGAATTAACTACAAAAGGCACAATGCCGGCTTAAGTGCAAGAAGAGTGAGACTTCTTAGTGTCTGTGCTTTCATCCATTCCTGTGAGACCAGTATTAGTTACCGATATCCCCTGCAGGTTCAATGTATTCCTTTTACATACACATTGACGATGAAACACTGATATTACATCGGAATTAAGTACAAGAGGCACAATGCCACCTGAAGTGCAAAAGGAGTGAGACTTCTTTGAGTCTGTACTTTGATCCTTTCCTATAAGACCAGTATTGGTTTCCGATACACCACTGCCGGTTCAATGTATTCCTTTTACATACACATTGACGATGAAACACTTAAATTACATCGTAATTAAGTACAAAAGGAACAATGCCGCCATAAGTGCAAGAAGCGTGAGACTTCTTAGAGTCTGTAGTTTTATCCTTTCCTGTGAGTCCAGTATTAGCTTCCGATACACCACTGCAGGTTCAATGTATTCCTTGGACCTTCACATTAACGATGAAACACAGAAATCGCGTCGGAATTAACTACAAAAGGCACAATGCCGCCTTAAGTACAAGAATAGAGACTCTTCTTAAAGTCGGTGCCTTGATCCTATCCTGTGAGACCAGTATTAGTTTGCGATACACCGCTGCAGGTTCAATGAATTAATTTTACAGACACATTGACGATGAAACACTGAAATTACGTCGGAATTAAATACAAAATGCACAATACACCTTAATTGCAAAAGGTGTGAGACTTCTTAGAGTCTGTGCTTTGATCCTTTCCTATGAGACCAGTATTAGTTTCCGATACACAACTGCAGGTTCTATGTATTCCTTTAACATACACTTTGACGATGAAACACTGAAATTACATCGGAATTAAGTACAAAAGGCACAATGCCACCTTAAGTGCAAAAGGAGTGAGACTTCTTAGAGTCTGTACATTGATCCTTTCCTATGAGACCAGTATTGGTTTCCGATACACCACTGCAGCTTCAATGAATTCCCTTTACATACGTATTGACGATGGAACACTTAAAGTACATCGGAATTAAGTACAAAAGGAACAATGCCGCCCTAAGTGCAAGAAGAGTGAGACTTCTCAGAGTCTGTGATTTGATCTTTTCCTGTGAGACCAGTATTAGTTTCCGATACACCACCGCAGGTTCAATGTATTCCTTGGACATTCACATTGACGATGAATTACTGAAATTACATCGGAATTAAATACAAGAGGCACAATGCCGCCTTAAGTGCAAGAAGAGTGAGACATCTTAGAGTCAGTGCTTTGGCCCTTTCCTGTGAGACCAGTGTTAGTTTCCGATACTCCAATGCAGTTTCAATGTATTCCTTGGACCTACACATTGGCGATGAAACACAGAAATTGCATCGGAATTAAATACAAAAGTCACAATGCCGCCTTAAGTACAAGAATAAAGGCTCTTCTTACAGTCGGTGCTATGGGCATTCCCTGTGAGACCAGTATTAGTTTGCGATACACCACTGCAGGTTCAATGTATTCCTTTTACAGACACATTGACGATGAAACACTGAAGTTACATCGGAATTAAGTACAAAAGGCACAATGCCACCTTAAGTGCAAAAGGAGTGAGACCTCTTAGAGTCTGTATTTTGATCCTTTCCTATGAGACCAGTATTGGTTTCCGATACACCACTGCTGGTTCTATGTATACCTTGGACACTCACATTGACGATGAAACACAGAAATTACATCGGAATTAAATACAAAAGTCACAATGCCGCCTTCAGTGCAAGAAGAGAGAGACTTCTTAGAGTCTGTGCTTTGTTCCTTTCCTGTGAGACCAGTGTTAGTTTCCTATACTCCACTGGAGGTTCAATGTATTTCTTGGACTTTCACATTGACGATGAAACACAGAAATCACATCGGAATTAAATACAAAAGTCACAATGCCGCCTTAAGTACAAGAATAAAGACTCTTCTTACAGTCGGTGCTTTGAGCATTCCCTGTGAGACAAGGAATAGTATCCGAAACACCACTGCAGGTTCAATGTATTCCTTGAACCTTCACATTGACGATGAAACTCAGAAATCGCACCTGAATTAAGTACAAAAGGCACAATGCTGCCATAAGTACAAGAATAGAGACTCTTCTTACAGTCGGTGCTTTGATCCTTTCCTGTGAGACCAGTATTAGGTTCCGATACACCACTGCAGGTACATTGTATTCCTTGGACATTCACATTGACGATGAAACACTGAAATTACATCGGAATTAAATACAAAAGGCACAATGCCGCCTTAAATGCAAGAAGAGTGAGACTTCGTAGAGTCTGTGTTTTGATCCTTTCCTATGAGACCAGTATTAGTTTCTGATACACCACTGCAGGTTCAATGTATTCCTTTTTCATACACATTGACGATGAAACACTGAAATTACATCGGAATTAAATACAAAAGGCATAATGCCTTCCTAAGTGCAAAAGGAGTGAGACTTCTTAGAGTCTGTGTTTTGATCCTTTCCTATGAGACCAGTATTAGTTTCCGATACACCACTGAGGGTTCGATGTATTCCTTGGACCTTCACATTGACGATGAAACACAGAAATCGCATCGGAATTAAATACAAAAGGCACAATGCCGCCATAAGTACAAGAATAAAGACTCTTCTGACAGTCGGTGCTTTGAGCATTCCCTGTGAGACCAGTATTAGTTTGCGATACACCACTGCAGGTTCAATGTATTTCTTGGACTTTCACATTGACGATGAAACACAGATATCGCATCGGAATTAAATGCAAAATGCACAATGCCGCCTAAAGTAAAAGAATAGAGACTCTTCTTACATTCGGTGCTTTGATCCTGTCCTGTGAGACCAGTATTAGTTTCCGATACACCACTGCAGGTTCAGTGTATTCCTTGGACATTGACATTGACGATGAAACACAGAAATCGCGTCGGAAATAAATACAAAAGGCAAAATGCCGTCTTAAGTGCAAGAAGAGTGAGACTTCTTAGAGTCTGTGCTTTGATCCCTTCCAGAGAGACCAGTATTAGTTTCCGATACACCACTGCAGGTTCAATGTATTCCGTGGACCTTCACATTGACGATGAAAAACAGAAATCGCGTCGGAATTACATACAAAAGGCACAATGCCGCCTTAAGTACAAGAATAGAGACACTTCTTAAAGTCGGTGCCTTGATCCTATCCTGTGAGACCAGTATTAGTTTGCGATACACCGCTGCAGGTTCAATGTATTAATTTTACAGACACATTGACGATGAAACACTGAAATTACGTCGGAATTAAATACAAAATGCACAATGCACCTTAATTGCAAAAGGTGTGAGACTTCTTAGAGTCTGTGCTTTGTTCCTTTCCTATGAGACCAGTATTTGTTTCCGATACACCACTGCAGGTTCAATGTATTTCTTTTACATACACATTGACGATGAAACACTTAAATTACATCGGAATTTAGTACAAAAGCTACAATGCCGCCTTAAGTGCAAGAAGAGTGAGACTTCTTAGAGTCTGTGATTTGATCCTTTCCTGTGAGACCAGTATTAGTTTTCGATACACCACTGCAGGTTCAACGTATTGCTTGGACCTTCACATTAACGGTGAAACACCGAAATCGCGTCGGAATTAACTACAAAAGGCACAATGCCGCCTTAAGTACAAGAATAGAGACTCTTCTTACAGTCGGTGCTTTGATCCTTTCCTGTGAGACCAGTATTGGTTTGTGATACACCACTGCAGGATCAATGTATTCCTTTTACAGACACATTGACGATTAAACACTGAAATTACATCGGAATTAAGTACAAAAGGCACAATGCCACCTTAAGTGCAAAAGGAGTGAGACTTCTTAGAGTCTGTACATTGATCCTTTCCTATGAGACCAGTATTGGTTTCCGATACACCACTGCAGCTTCAATGAATTCCCTTTACATACACATTGACGATGAAACACTTAAATTAGATCGGAATTAAGTACAAAAGGAACAATGCCGCCCTAAGTGCAAGAAGAGTGAGACTTCTTAGGGTCTGTGATTTGATCTTTTCCTGTGAGACCAGTATTAGTTTGCGATACACCACTGCAGGTTCAATGTATTCCTTGGACATTCACATTGACGATGAAACACTGAAATTACATCGGAATTAAATACAAAGGGCACAATGCCACCTTAAGTGCAAAAGGAGTGAGACTTCTTAGAGTCTGTGCTTTGATGCTTTCCTATGAAACCAGTATTAGTTTCCGATACACCACTGCAGGTTCAATGAATTCCTTTTACATACACATTGATGATGAAACACTGAAATTACATAGGAATTAAATAAAAAATGCAAAATGCCACCTTAAGAGCTAAAGCAGTGAGTCTTCTTAGAGTCTGTGCTTTGATCCTTTCCTATGTGACCAGTATTAGTTTCCGATACACCACTGCAGGTTCAATGTATTCCTTGGACCTTCACATTGACGATGAAACACAGAAATCGCATCGGAATTAAATACAAAAGGCATAACGCCGCTTTAAGTACAAGAACTGAGACTCTACTTACAGTCGGTGCGTTGATCCTTTCCTGTGAGACCAGTATTAGATTCAGATACACCACTGCTGGATCTATGTATTCCTTGGACATTCACATTGACGATGAAGTACAAAAATCGCATCGGCATTAAATGCAAAAGGCACAACGCCCTCTTAAGTAGAAGAATTGAGACTCTTCTTACAGGCGGTGCTTTGATCCTTTCCTGAGAGACCAGTATTAGTTACCGATACACCACTGGTGGTTCTATGTATTCCTAGGACATTCACATTGACGATGAAACACTGAAATTACATCGGAATTAAATACAAAATGCACAATGCCGCCTTAAGTGCAAGAAGAGTGAGACTTCTTAGAGTCTGTGCTTTGGCCCTTTCCTGTGAGACCAGTGTTAGTTTCCGATACTCCACTGCAGTTTCAATGTATTCCTTGGACCTACACATTGGCGATGAAACACAGAAATCGCATCGGAATTAAATACAAAAGTCACAATGCCGCCTTAAGTACAAGAATAAAGACTCTTCTTACAGTCGGTGCTTTGAGCATTCCCTGTGAAACCAGGATTAGTTTCCGAAACACCACTGCAGGTTCAATGTATTCCTTGGACCTTCACATTGACGATGAAACGCAGAAATCGCATCGGAATTAAATACAAAAGGCACAATGCCGCCTTAAGTACAAAAATAGAGACTCTTCTTACAGTCGGTTCTTTGATCCTTTCCTGTGAGACCAGTATTAGTTTCCGATACACCACTGCAAGTCCAATGCATTCCTTGGACATTCACATTGACGATGAAACACTGAAATTACATCGGAATTAAATACAAAAGGCACAATGCCGCCTTAAATGCAAGAAGAGTGTGACTTCGTAGAGTCTGTGTTTTGATCCTTTCCTTTGAGACCAGTATTAGTTTCCGATACACCACTGCAGGTTCAATGTATTCCTTTTACATACACATTGACGATGAAACACTGAAATTACATCGGAATTAAATACAAAAGGCATAATGCCGCACTAAGTGCAAAAGGAGTGAGACTTCTTAGAGGCTGTGCTTTGATCCTTTCCTATGAGACCAGTATTAGTTTCCGATACACCACTGCAGGTTCAATGTATTCCTTTTACATACACATTGACGATGAAACACTGAAATTACATCGGAATTAAGTTCAAAAGGCACAATGCCGCCATACGTGCAAGAAGAGTGAGACTTCTTAGGGTCTGTGATTTGATCCTTTCCTGTGAGACCAGTATTAGTTTCCGATACACCACTGCAGGTTCAATGTATTCCTTGGACATTCTCATTGACGATGAAACACAGAAATCGCATCGGAATTAAATACAAAAGGCACTATGCCGCCTAAGTACAAGAATAGAGACTCTTCTTACAATCTGTGTTTTGAGAATTCCCTGTGAGACCAGTATTAGTTTCCGATACACCACTGCAAGTTCAATGTATTCCTTGGACCTTCACATTGAGGATGAAACACAGAAATCGCATCGGAATTAAATACAAAAGGCACAATGCCGCATTAATGCAAGAAGAGTGAGACACCTTACAGTCTGTGCTTTGATCCTTTCCTATGAGACCTGTATTAGTTTCCGATACACCACTGCATGTTGAATGTATTCGTTTTACGTACTCTATTCCGATGAAAGACTGATATTACATCGGAATTAAATACAAAAGGCACAATGCCGCCTTAAATGCAAGAAGAGTGAGACTTCTTAGAGTCTGTACTTTGATCCTTTCCTATGAGAGCAGTATTAGTTTCCGATACACCACTGCAGGTTCAATGTATTCCTTTTACATACACATCGACGATGAAACACTGAAATTACATTGGAATTAAATACAATAGGCACAATGCCGCCTTAAGTGCCAGAAGAGTGGGACTTCTTAGGGTCAGTGCTTTGATCCTTTCCTGTGAGACCAGTATTAGTTTCCGATACACCACTGAAGGTTCAATGTATTCCATGGACCTTCACATTGACGATGAAACACAGAAATCGCATCGGAATTATATATATACAAAAGGAACAACGCCGCCTTAAGTACAAGAATTTAGACTCTTCTTACAGTCGGTGCTTTGATCCTTTCCTGTGAGACCAGTATTAGTTTCCGATACACCACTGCTGGTTCTATGTATTCATTTGACATTCACATTGACGATGAAACACTGAAATTACATCCGAAATAAATACAAAAGGCACAATGCCGCCTTAAGTGCAAGCAGAGTGAGACTTCTTAGAGTCTGTGCTTTGACCCTTTCCTGTGAGACCAGTGTTAGTTTCCGATACTCCACTACAGGGTCAATGTATTCCTTGGACCTTTACATTGACGACGAATCACAGAAATCGCAACGGAATTAAATACAAAAGGCACAATGCAGCCTTAAGTTCAAGAATAAAGAATCGTCTTAGAGTCGGTGCTTTGAGCATTTCCTGTGAGACCAGTATTAGTTTCCGATACACCACTGCAGGTTCAATGTATTCCTTGGACCTTCACATTGACGATGAAACACAGAAATCGCATCGGAATGAAATACAAAAGGCACAATGACGACTTAAGTACAAGAATTGAGACTCTTCTTACAGTCGGTGCTTTGATCCTTTCCTGTGAGACCAGTATTCGTTTCCATTACACTACTGCTAGTTCTATGTATTCCTTGGACATTCACAATGACGATGAAACACTGAAATTACATCGGAATTAAATACAAAAAGCACAATGCCGCCTTAAGTGCCAGAAGAGTGAGACATCTTAGAGTCTGTGCTTTGATCCTTTCCTGTGAGACCAGTGTTAGTTTCCGATACTCCACTGCAGGTTCAATGTATTCCTTTTAAATACACATTGACGATGAAACACTGAAATTACATCGGAATTAAATACAAAAGGCACAATGCCGCCTTAAGTGCAAGAAGATTGAGACTTCATTGAGTCTATGCTTTGATCCTTTCCTGTGAGAGCAGTTTTAGTTTCCGATACAAGACTGCAGGTTCAATGTATTGCTTGGACCTTCGCATTGAGGATGAAACACAGAAAACGCATCGGGATTAAATACAAAAGGCACAACGCCGCCTTAAGTACAAGAATAGAGACTCTTCTAACAGTCGGTGCTCTGATCCTTTCCAGTGAGACCAGTATTAGTTTCCGATACACCACTGCAGATTCAATGTAACCCTTTTACATACACATTGACGATGAAACACTGAAATTACATCGGAATTAAGTACAAAAGGCACAATGCCGCCTTAAATGCAAGAAGAGTGAGACTTCTTAGAGTCTGTGCTTTGATCCTTTCCTATGACACCAGTATTAGTTTCCGATACACCACTGCAGGTTCAATGTATTTCTTTTACATACACATTGACGATGAAACACTGAAATTACATTAGAATTTAATACAAAAGGCACAATTCCGCCTTAAATGCAAGAAGAGTGAGACTTCTTAGAGTCTGTGCTTTGATCCTTTCCTATGAGACCAGTATTAGTTTCCGATACACCACTGCAGGTTCAATGTATTCCTTTTACATACACATTGACGATGAAACACTGATTACATCAGAATTAAATACAAAAGGCACAATTCCGCCTTAAATGCAAGAAGAGTGAGACTTCTTAGAGTCTCTGCTTTGATCCTTTCCTATAAGACCAGTATTAGTTTCCGATACACCACTGCAGGGGCAATGTATTCCTTGGAAATTCACATTGACGATGAAACACAGAAATCGCATCGCAATTAAATACAAAAGGCACAATGCCGACCTTAAGTACTAGAATATAGACTCTTCTTTCAGTCGGTGTTTTGATCCTTTCCTGTGAGACTAGTATTAGTTTCCGATACACCGCTGCAGGTTCAATGTATTCCTTGGACATTCACATTGACGATAAAACACTGAAATTACATCGGAATTAAATACAAAAGGCACAATGCCGCCTTAAGAGCAAGAAGAGTGAGACTTCCTAGAGTCTGTGCTTTGATCCTTTCCTATGAGACCAGTATTAGTTTCCGATACACCACTTCAGGTTTAATGTATTCCGTTTACATACACATTGACGATGAAACACTGAAATTACATCGGAATTAAATACAAAGGCACAATGCCGCCTTAAGTGCAAGAAGAGTGAGACTTCTTAGAGTCTGTGCTTTGATCCTTTCCTATGAGACCAGTATTAGTTTCCGATACATCACTGCAGGTTCAATTTATTCCGTTTACATACGCATTGACGATGAAGTACTAATATCGCATCGGAATTAAATACAAAAGGCACAACGCCGCCTTAAGTAGAAGAATTGAGACTCTTCTTACAGTCGGTGCTTTGATCCTTTCCTGTGAGAACAGTATTAGTTACCGATACACCACTGGTGGTTCTATGTATTCCTTGGACATTCACATTGACGATGAAACACTGAAATTACATCGGAATTAAATACAAAAGGCACAATGCCGCCTTAAGTGCAAGAAGAGTGAGACTTCTTAGAGTCTGTGCTTTGACCCTTTCCTGTGAGACCAGTGTTAGTTTCCGATACTCTACTGCAGTTTCAATGTATTCCTTGGACCTACACATTGGCGATGAAACACAGAAATCGCATCGGAATTAAATACAAAGGTCACAATGCCGCCTTAAGTACAAGAATAAAGACTCTTCTTACAGTCGGTGCTTTGAGCATACCCTGTGAGACCAGGATTAGTTTCCGAAACACCACTGCAGGTTCAATGTATTCCTTGGACCTTCACATTGACGATTAAACGCAGAAATCGCATGGGAATTAAATACAAAAGGCACAATGCCGCCTTAAGTACAAGAATAGAGACTCTTCTTACAGTCGGTGCTTTGATCCTTTCCTGTGAGACCAGTATTAGTTTCCGATACACCACTGCAGGTTCAATGTATTCCTTGGACATTCACATTGACGATGAAACACTGATATTACATCGGAATTAAATAAAAAAGGCACAATGCCGCCTTAAATGCAAGAAGAGTGAGACTTCGTAGAGTCTGTGTTTTGATCCTTTCCTATGAGACCAGTAATAGTTTCCGATACACCACTGCAGGTACAATGTATTCCTTTTACATACACATTGACGATGAAACACTGAAATTACATCGGAATTAAATACAAAAGGCATAATGCCGCCCTAAGTGCAAAAGGAGTGAGACTTCTTAGAGTCTGTGCTTTGATCCTTTCCTATGAGACCAGTATTAGTTTCCGATACACCACTGCATGTTGAATATATTCGTTTTACGTAGTCATTGCCAATGAAACACTGATATTACATCGGAATTCAATAAAAAAGGCACAATGCCGCCTTAAATGCAAGAAGAGTGAGACTTCTTAGAGTGTACTTTGATCCTTTCCTATGAGAGCAGTATTAGTTTCCGATACACGACTGCAGGTTCTATGTATTCCTTTTACATACACATTGACGATGAAACACTGAAATTACATCGGAATTAAATACAAAGGCACAATGCCGCCTTAAGTGCAAGAAGAGTGAGACTTCTTAGAGTCTGTGCTTTGATCCTTTCCTATGAGACCAGTATTAGTTTCCGATACACCGCTGCAGGTTCAATTTATTCCGTTTACATACACATTGACGATGAAGTACAAAAATCGCATCGGAATTAAATACAAAAGGCACAACGCCGCCTTAAGTAGAAGAATTGAGACTCTTCTTACAGTCGGTGCTTTGATCCTTCCCTGTGAGACCAGTATTAGTTACCGATACACCACTGGTGGTTCTATGTATTCCTTGGACATTCACATTGACGATGAAACACTGAAATTACATCGGAATTGAGTACAAAAGGCACAATGCCGCCTTAAGTGCAAGAAGAGTGAGACTTCTTAGAGTCTGTGCTTTGACCCTTTTCTGTGAGACCAGTGTTAGTTTCCGATACTCCACTGCAGTTTCAATGTATTCCTTGGACCTACACATTGGCGATGAAACACAGAAATCGCATCGGAATTAAATACAAAAGTCACAATGCCGCCTTAAGTACAAGAATAAAGACTCTTCTTACAGTCGGTGCTTTGAGCATACCCTGTGAGAACAGGATTAGTTTCCGAAACACCACTGCAGGTTCAATGTATTCCTTGGACCTTCACATTGACGATGAAACACAGAGATCGCATCGGAATTAAATACAAAAGGCACAATGTCGCCTTAAGTACAAGAATAGAGACTCTTCTTACAGTCGGTGCTTTGATCCTTTCCTGTGAGACCAGTATTAGTTTCCGATACACCACTGCAGGTTCAATGTATTCCTTGGACATTCACATTGACGATGAAACACTGAAATTACATCAGAATTAAATACAAAAGGCACAATTCCGCCTTAAATGCAAGAAGAGTGAGACTTCTTAGAGTCTCTGCTTTGATCCTTTCCTATAAGACCAGTATTAGTTTCCTATACACCACTGCAGGGTCAATGTATTCCTTGGAAATTCACATTGACGATGAAACATAGAAATCGCATCGTAATTAAATACAAAAGGCACAATGCCGACCTTAAGTACTAGAATATAGACTCTTCTTACAGTCGGTGTATTGATCCTTTCCTGTGAGACCAGTATTAGTTTCCGATACATCACTGCAGGTTCAATGTATTCCTTGGACATTCACATTGACGACGAGACACTGATATTACATCGGAATTAAATACAAAAGGCACAATGCCGCCTTAAATGCAAGAAGAGTGAGACTTCGTAGAGTCTGTGTTTTGATCCTTTCCTATGAGACCAGTATTAGTTTCCGATACACCACTGCAGGTTCAATGTATTCCTTTTACATACACATTGACGATGAAACACTGAAATTACATCCGAATTAAATACAAAAGGCATAATGCCGCCCTAAGTGCAAAAGGAGTGAGACTTCTTAGAGTCTGTGCTTTGATCCTTTCCTATGAGACCAGTATTAGTTTCCGATACACCACTGCATGTTGAATATATTCGTTTTACGTACTCATTGCCAATGAAACACTGATATTACATCGGAATTAAATACAAAAGTCACAATGCCGCCTTAAATGCAAGAAGAGTGAGACTTCTTAGAGTCTGTACTTTGATCCTTTCCTATGAGAGCAGTATTAGTTTCCGATACACCACTGCAGGTTCTATGTATTCCTTTTACATACACATTGACGATGAAACACTGAAATTACATCGGAATTAAATACAATAGGCACAATGCCGCCTTAAGTGCCAGAAGAGTGGGACTTCTTAGAGTCAGTGCTTTGATCCATTCCTGTGAAACCAGTATTAGTTTCCGATACACCACTGCAGGTTCAATGTATTCCATGGACCTTCACATTGACGATGAAACACAGAAATCGCATCGGAATTATATACAAAAGGAACAACGCCGCCTTAAGTACAAGAATTTAGACTCTTCTTACAGTCGGTGCTTTGATCCTTTCCTGTAAGACCAGTATTAGTTTCCGATACACCACTGCTGGTTCTAAGTATTCATTGGACATTCACATTGACGATGAAACACTGAAATTACATCCGAAATAAATACAAAAGGCACAATGCCGCCTTAAGTGCAAGTAGAGTGAGACTTCTTAGAGTCTTTGCTTTGATCCTTTCCTGTGAGACCAGTGTTAGTTTCCGATACTCCACTGCAGGGTCAATGTATTCCTTGGCCCTTCACATTGACGATGAATCACAGATATCGCATCGGAATTAAATACAAAAGGCACAATGACGACTTACGTACAAGAATAGAGACTCATCTCACAGTCGGTGCTTTGATCCTTTCCTGTGAGACTAGTATTAGTTTCCGATACACCACGGCAGGTTCAATGTATTCCTTGGACATTCACATTGACGATGAAACACTGAAATTACATCGGAATTAAATACAAAAGGCACAATGCCGCCTTAAATGCAAGAAGAGTGAGACTTCGTAGAGTCAGTGCTTTGATCCTTTCCTATGAGACCAGTATTAGGTTCCGATACACCACTGCAGGTTCAATGTATTCCTTTTACATTCACATTGACGATGAAACACTGAAATTACATCGGAATTAAATACAAAAGGCACAATAAAGCCTTAAGTTCAAGAATAAAGACTCGTCTTACAGTAGGTGCTTTGAGCATTTCCTGTGAGACAAGTATTAATTTCCGATACACCACTGCAGGTTCAATGTATTCCTTGGACCTTCACATTGACGATGAAACACAGAGATCGCATCGGAATTAAATACAAAAGGCACAATGACGACTTAAGTACAAGAATAGAGACTCATCTCACAGTCGGTGTTTTGATCCTTTCCTGTGAGACTAGTATTAGTTTCCGATACACCACGGCAGGTTCAATGTATTCCTTGGACATTCACATTGACGATGAAACACTGAAATTACATCGGAATTAAATACAAAAGGCACTATGCCGCCTTAAATGCAAGAAGAGTGAGACTTCGTAGAGTCAGTGCTTTGATCCTTTCCTATGAGACCAGTATTAGGTTCCGATACACCACTGCAGGTTCAATGTATTCCTTTTACATACACATTGACGATGAAACACTGAAATTACATCGGAATTAAATACAAAAGGCATAATGCCGCCTTAAGTGCAAGAAGAGTGAGACTCCTTAGAGTCAGTGCTTTGATCCATTCCTTTGAGACCAGACTTAGTTTCCCATACACCACTGCAGGTTCAATGAATTCCTTGGACCTTCACATTGACGATGAAACACAGAAATCGCATCGAAATTAAATACAAAAGGCATAACGCCGCCTTAAGTACAAGAATTGAGACTCTTCTTACAGTCGGTGCTTTGATCCTTTCATTTGAGACCAGTTTTCGTTTCCGATACACTACTGCTAGTTCTATGTATTCCTTGGACATTCACAATGACGATGAAACACTGAAATTACATCGGAATTAAATACAAAAGGCACAATGCCGCCTTAAGTGCAAGAAGAGTGAGACTTCTTAGAGTCTGTGCATTGATCCATTCCTGTGAGACCAGTGTTAGTTTCCGATACTCCACTGCAGGTTCAATGTATTCCTTTTACATACACATTGACGATGAAACACAGACATTACATCGGAATTAAATACAAAAGGCACAACGCCGCCATAAGTACAAGAATAGAGACTCTTCTTACAATCGGTGCTCTGATCCTTTCCAGTGAGACCAGTATTAGTTTCCGATACACCACAGCAGGTTCAATGTATCCCTTTTACATACACATTGACGATGAAACACTGACATTACATTGGAATTAAATACAAAAGGCACAATTCCGCCTTAAATGCAAGAAGAGTGAGACTTCTTAGAGTCTGTGCTTTGATCCTTTCCTATGACACCATTATTAGTTTCCGATACACCACTGCAGGTTCAATGTATTTCTTTTACATACCCATTCACTATGAAACACTGAAATTACATTGGAATTAAATACAAAAGGCACAATTCCGCCTTAAATGCAAGAAGAGTGAGACTTCTTAGAGTCTCTGCTTTGATCCTTTCCTATAAGACCAGTGTTAGTTTCCGATACACCACTGCAGGGTCAATGTATTCCTTGGAAATTCACATTGACGATGATACATAGAAATCGCATCGGAATTAAATACAAAAGGCACAATGCCGACCTTAAGTACTAGAATATAGACTCTTCTCACAGTCGGTGTATTGATCCTTTCCTGTGAGACCAGTATTAGTTTCCGATACACCACTGCAGGTTCAATGTATTCCTTGGCCATTCACATTGACGATGAAACACTGAAATTACATCGGAATTAAATACAAAAGGCACAATGATGCCTTAAGAGCTAGAAGAGTGAGACTTCTTAGAGTCTGAGCTTTGATCCTTTCCTATGACACCAGTATTACTTTCCGATACACCACTGCAGGTTCAATGTATTCCTTGGACATTCACATTGACGATGAAACACTGAAATTACATCGGAATTAAATACAAAAGGCACAATGCCGCCTTACGAGCAAGAAGAGTGAGACTTCTTAGAGTCTGTGCTTTGATCCTTTCCTATGAGACCAGTATTAGTTTCCGATATACCACTGCAGGTTTAATGTATTCCGTTTACATACACATTGACGATGAAACACTGAAATTACATCGGAATTGAATACAAAGGCACAATGCCGCCTTAAGTGCAAGAAGAGTGAGACTTCTTAGAGTCTGTGCTTTGATCCTTTCCTATGAGACCAGTATTAGATTCCGATACAAAACAGCAGGTTCATTGTATTCCATTTACATACACATTGACGATGAAACACTGAAATTACATCGGAATTAAAGACAAAAGGCACAATGCCGCCTTAAGTACAAGAATAGAGACTCTTCTTACAGTCTGAGCTTTGATCCTTTCCTGTGACACCAGCATTAGTTTCCGATACACCACTGCACGTTCAATGTATTCCTTGGACATTCCCAATGACGATGAAACACTGAACTTGCTTCGGAATTAATTACAAAAGTCACAATGCCGCCTTAAGTGCAAGAAGAGTGAGACTTCTTAGAGTCTGTGCTTTGATCCTTTCCTATGAGACCAGTATTAGTTTCCGATACGCCACAGCAGGTTCAATGTATTCCTTTTACATACACATTGGCGATGAAACACAGAAATTACATCGGAATTACATAGAAAAGGCACAATGCCGACTTAAGTACAAGAATAGAGACTCTTCTTACAGTCTGAGCTTTGATCCATTCCTGTGCGACCAGTATTAGTTTCCGATACACCACTGCACGTTCAATGTATTCCTTGGACATTCCCAATGACGATGAAACACTGAAATTGCTTCGGAATTAATTACAAAAGTCACAATGCCGCCTTAAGTGCAAGAAGAGTGAGACTTCTTAGAGTCTGTGCTTTGATCCTTTCCTGTTAGACCAGTATTAGTTTCCGATACACCACAGCAGGTTCAATGTATTCCTTTAACATACACATTGTCGATGAAACACTGAAATTACATCAGAATTAAATACAAAAGGCACAATTCCGCCTTAAATGCAAGAAGAGTGAGACTTCTTAGAGTCTCTGGTTTGATCCTTTCCTATAAGACCAGCATCAGTTTCCGATACACCACTGCAGGGTCAATGTATTTCCTGGAAATTCACATTGACGATGAAACACAGAAATCGCATCGCAATTAAATACAAAAGGCACCATGCCGCCTTAAGTACCAGAATATAGACTATTCTTACAGTCGGTGTTTTGATCCTTTCCTGTGAGACCAGTATTAGTGTCCGATACACCACTGCAGGTTCAATGTATTCCTTGGACATTCACATTGACGATGAAACACTGAAATTACATCGGAATTAAATACAAAAGGCACAATGCCGCCTTAAGAGCAAGAAGAGTGAGACTACTTGGAGTCTGTGCTTTGATCTTTTCCTATGAGACAAGTATTAGTTTCCGATACACCACTGCAGGTTCAATGTATTCCGTTTATATACACATTGACGATGAAACACTGAAATTACATCGGAATTAAATACAAAGGCACAACGCCGCCTTAAGTGCAAGAAGAGTGAGACTTCTTAGAGTCTGTGCTTTGATCCTTTCCTATGAGACCAGTATTAGATTCCGATACAAAACAGCAGGTTCATTGTATTCCTTTTACATACACATTGACGATGAAACACTGAAATTACATCGGAATTAAAGACAAAAGGCCCAATGCCGCCTTAAGTACAAGAATAGAGACTCTTCTTACAGTCTGAGCTTTGATCCTTTCCTGTGAGACCAGTATTAGTTTCCGATACACCACTGCACGTTCAATGGATTCCTTGGACATTCCCAGTGACGATGAAACACTGAAATTACTTCGGTATTAAATACAATAGGCACAATGCCGCCTTAAGTGCAGGAAGAGTGAGACTTTTTAGAGTCTGTGCTTTGATCCTTTCCTATGAGACCAGTATTAGTTTCCGATACACCAATGCAGGTTCAATGTATTCCTTTTACATACACATTGACGATGAAACACTGAAATTACATCGGAATTAAATACAAAGGGCAGAATGATGCCTTAAGTGCAAGAAGAGTGAGACTTCTTAGAATCTGCGATTTGATCCTTTCTGTGAGACCAGTATTAGTTTCCGATACACCACTACTGGTTCAATGTATTCCATGGACCTTCACATTAACGATGAAACACAGAAATCGCGTCGGAATTAAATACAAAAGGCTCAATGCCGCCTTAAGTACAAGAATAGAGACTCTTCTTACAGTCGGTGCTTTGATCCTTTCCTGTGAGACCAGTATTAGTTTCCGATACACCACTGCAGGTTCAATGTATTCCCACTACATACACATTGACGATGAAACACTGAAATTACATTAGAATTAAATACAAAAGGCACAATGCCGCCTTAAATGCAAGAAGAGTGAGACTTCTTAGAGTCTGCGCTTTGATTCTTTCTTATGAGACAAGTATTAGTTTCCAATACACCACTGCAGGTTCAATGTATTCCTTTTACAAACACATTGACGATGAAACACTGAATTACATCGGAATTAAATACAAAATTCACAATGCCGCCTTAAGTGCAAGAAGAGTGAGACTTCTTAGAGTCTGTCCTTTGATCCTTTCCTGTGAGACCAGTATTATTTTCCGATACACCACTGCTGGATCAATGTATTCCTTGGACCTTCACATTGACGGCTGAACACAGAAATCGCATCGGAAATAAATACAAAAGGCAGAACGCCGCCTTAAGTACAAGAATAGAGACTCTTCTTACAATCGGTGCTTTGATCCTTTCCTGTGAGACCAGTGTTACTTTCCATACACAACTGAAGTTTCAATGTATTCCTTAGACATTCACAATGACGACGAAACACTGAAATTACATCGGAATTAAATACAAAAGCACAATGCCACCTTAAATGCATGAAGGGTGAGACCACTTAGAGTCTATGCTTTGATCCTTTCCTATGAGACCAGTATTAGTTTCCGATACACCACTGCAGTTTCAATGTATTCCTTTTACATACACATTGACGATGAACTACTGAAATTACATCGGAATTAAATACAATAGGCACAATGCCATTTTAAGTGCACAAGGAGTGAGACTTCATAGAGTCTGTGTTTTGATCCTTCCCTATGAGACCAATATTAGTTTCCGATACACCACTGCAGGTTCCATGTATTCCTTTTACATACACATTGACGATGAAACACTGAAATTGAATCGGATTTAAATACAGAAGGCAAAATGCCGTCTTAAGTGCAAGAAGGGTGAGACTACTTAGAGTCTGTGCTTTCATCCTTTCGTGTGAGGCCAGTATTAGTTTCCGATACACCACTGCAGGTTCAATGTATTCCTAGGACCTTCACATTAACTATGAAACACAGAAATCGAGTCGGAATTAAATACAAAAGGCACAATGCCGTCTTAAGTACAAGAATAGAGACTCTTCTTACAGTCGGTGATTTGATCCTTTCCTGTAAGACCAGCATTAGTTACCGATACACCACTGCAGGTTCAATGTATTCCATTTACATACACATTGACGATAAGGCACTGAAATTGAATCGGATTTAAATACAAAAGGCGCAATGCCGTCTTAAGTGCAAGAAGAGTGAGACTTCTTCGAGTCAGTACCTTGATCCCTTCCAAAGAGACGAGTATTAGATTCCGATACACCACTGCAGGTTCAATGTGTTCCTTGGACCTTCACATTGACGATGAAACACATAAAACGCGTCGGAATTAAAAACAAAAGGCAAAATGCCGCCTTAAGTACAAGAATTGGGACTCTTCTTACAGTCGGTCCTCTGATCCTTACCTGTGAGACCAGTATTAGCTTCCGATACGCCACTGAAGGTTCAATGTATTCCTTGGACATTCACATTGACGATGAAACACTGAAATTACATCGGAATTAAATACGAAAGGCAAAATGCCGCCTTAAATGCAAGAAGAGTGAGACTTCTTAGAGTCTGTGCTTTGATTCATTCCTATGAGACCAGTATTAGTTTCCGATACACCACTGCAGGTTCAATGTATTCCTTTTACATATACATTGACGATGAAACACTGAATTTACATCGGAAAAAAATACAAATGGCACAATGCCACCTTAAGTGCAAAAGTAGTGAGACTTCTTGGAGTCTGTGCTTTGATCCTTTCCTATGAGACCAGTATTAGTTTCCGATACACCACTGCTGGTTAAATGTATTCCTTTTACTTACACATTGACGATGAATCACTGAAATTACATCGGAATTTAATACAAAAGGCACAATGCCGCCTTAAGTGCAAGAAGAGTGTGACTTTTTAGAGTCTGTGCATTGATCCTTTCCTATGAAGCCAGTATTATTTTCCGATACACCACTGCAGGTTCAATGTATTCCATGGACCTTCACATTGACGGCAAATCACAGAAATCGCATCGGAATTAAATACAAACGGCAGAATGCCGCCTTAAGTACAAGAATATAGACTCTTCATACAGTCGGTGCTTTGATCCTTTCCTGTGAGACTAGTATTAGTTTCCGATACACCACGGCAGGTTCAATGTATTCCTTGGACATTCACATTGACGATCAAACACTGAAATTACATCGGAATTAAAAACAAAAGCACAATGCAGCATTAAATGCAAGAATAGTGAGACTTCTTGGAGTCTGTGCTTTGATCCTTTCCTATGAGACCAGTATTAGTTTCCGATACACCACTGCAGGTTCAATGCATTCCTTGGACCTTCACATTGACGGCAAATCACAGAAATCGCATCGGATTTAAATACAAAAGGCACAATGCCGCCTTAAGAGCAAGAAGAGTGAGACTTTTTAGAGTCTGCGCCTTGATTCTTTCTTATGAGACAAGTATTAGTTTCCGATACACCACTGCAGGTTCAATGTATTCCTTTTATTACACATTGACGATGAAACACTGAAATTACATCGGAATTAAATACAAAGGGCAGAATGATGCCTTAAGTGCAAGAAGAGTGAGACTTCTTAGAATCTGCGATTTGATCCTTTCTGTGAGACCAGTATTAGTTTCCGATACACCACTACTGGTTCAATGTATTCCATGGACCTTCACATTAACGATGAAACACAGAAATCGCGTCGGAATTAAATACAAAAGGCTCAATGCCGCTTTAAGTACAAGAATAGAGACTCTTCTTACAGTCGGTGCTTTGATCCTTTCCTGTGAGACCAGTATTAGTTTCCGATACACCACTGCAGGTTCAATGTATTCCCATTACATACACATTGACGATGAAACACTGAAGTTACATCGGAATTAAATACATAAGCACAATGCCAACTTAAGTGCAAAAGGAGTTATACTTCTTAGAGTCTGTGCTTTGATCCTTTCCTATGAGACCAGTATTAGTTTCCGATACACCACTGCAGGTTCAATGTATTCCTTGGACCTTCACGTTGACGACAAAACACAGAATTCGCATCGGAATTAAATACAAAGGGCTCAATGCCGCCTTAAGTACAAGAATGTAGACTCTTCTTACTGTCGATGATTTGATCCGTTCCTGTGAGACCAGTATTAGTTTCCGATACACCACTGCGGGCTCAATGTTTTCCTTGGACATTCAAATTGACGATGAAAGACTGAAATTACATCGGAATTAAATACAAAAGGCACAATGCCGCCTTAAATTCCAGAAGAGTGAGACTTCTTAGAGTCTGCGCTTTGATTCTTTCTTATGAGACAAGTATTAGTTTCCGATACACCAATGCAGGTTCAATGTATTCCTTTTACATACAAATTGACGATGAAACACTGAAATTACATCGGAATTAAATACAAAAGGCACAATGCCGCCTTAAGTGCAAGAAGAGTGAGACTTCTTAGAGTCTGTCTTTTGATCCTTTCCTGTGAGACCAGTATTATTTTCCGATACACCACTGCAAGATCAATGTATTCCTTGGACCTTCACATTGACGGCTAAACACAGAAATTGCATCGGAATTAAATACAAAAGGCAAAACGCCGCCTTAAGTACAAGAATAGAGACTCTTCTTCCAATCGGTGCTTTGATCCTTTCCTGTGAGACCAGTATTACTTTGCGATACACCACTGCAGGTTCAATGTATTCCTTGGACATTCACATTGACGACGAATCACTGAAATTACATCGGAATTAAATACAAAAGGCACAATGCCACCTTAAGTGCAAACGGAGTGAGCCTTCTTAGAGTCTGTGCTTTGTTCCTTTCCTATGGGACCAGTATTAGTTTCCGATACACCACTGCAGGTTCAATGTATTCCTTGCACCTACACATTGACGATGAAACACAGAAATCGCATCGGAATTAAATACAAAAGGCATAATGCCGCCATAAGTACAAGAATAAAGACTCTTCTTACAGTCGGTGCTTCGAGCATTGCCTGTGAGACCAGTATTAGTTTCCGATACACCACTGCAGGTTCAATGTATTCCTTTTACATACACATTGACTATGAATCACTGAAATTACATCGGAATTAAATACAAAGGGCTGAGTGATGCCTTAAGGGCAAGAAGAGTGGGACTTCTTAGAGTCTGCGATTTGATCCTTTCTGTGAGACCAGTATTAGTTTCCGATACACCACTATTTTTTCAATGTATTCCATGGACCTTCACATTAACGATGAAACACAGAAATCGCGTCGGAATTAAATACAAAAGGCACAATGCCGCCTTAAGTACAAGAATACAGACTCTTCTTACAGTCGGTGCTTTGATCCTTTCCTGTGAGACCAGTATTAGATTCCGATACACCACTGCAGGTTCAATGTATTTCCATTACATACACATTGACGATGAAACACTGAAATTACATCGGAATTAAATACATAAGCACAATGCCAACTTAAGTGCAAAAGGAGTGAGACTTCTTAGAGTCTGTGCTTTGAGCCTTTCCTATGAGACCAGTATTAGTTTCCGATACACCACTGCAGGTTCAATGTATTCTTTGGACCTTCACGTTGACGACAAAACACAGAAATCGCATCGGAATTAAATACAAAGGGCACAATGTCGCCTTAAGTACAAGAATAGAGGCTCTTCTTACAGTCGGTGATTTGATCCTTTCCTGTGAGACCAGCATTAGTTACCGATACACCACTGCAGGTTCAATGTATTCCTTTTACATACACATTGACGATGAAACACTGAAATTGAATCGGAATTAAATACAAAAGGCACAATGCCGCCTTAAGTACAAGAATAGAGACTCTTCTTACAGTCGGTGCTTTGATCCTTTCCTGTGAGACCAGTATTAGTTTCCGATACACCACTGCAGGTTCAATGTATTCCTTGGACATTCACATTGACGATAAGACACTGAAATTACATGGGAATAAAATACAAAAGGCACAATGCCTCCATAAATGCAAGAAGAGTGAGACTTCGTAGAGTCTGTGCTTTGATCCTTTCCTGTGAGACCGGTGTTAGTTTCTGATACTCAACTGCAGGTTCAATGAGTTCCTTTTACATTCACATTGACGATGAAACACTGAAATTACATCGGAATTAAATACAAAGGGCACAATGCCACCTTAAGTGCAAACGGAGTGAGACTTCTTAGAGTCTGTGCTTTGATCCTTTCCTATGGGACCAGTATTAGTTTCCGATACACCACTGCAGGTTCAATGTATTCCTTGTACCGTCACATTGACGATGAAACACAGAAATCGCATCGGAATTAAATACAAAAGGCACAATGCCGCCATAAGTACAAGAATAAAGACTCTTCTTACAGTCGGTGCTTTGAGAATTCCCTGTGAGACCAGTATTAGTTTCCGATACACCACAGCAGGTTCAATGTATTCCTTGCACCATCACATTGTCGATGAAACACGGAAATTGCATCGGAATTAAATACAAAATGCACAATGCCGCCTTAAGTACTAGAATAGAGACTCTTCTTACAGTCGGTGCTTTGATCCTTTCCTGTGAGACCAGTATTAGTTTCCGATACACCACTGCAGGTTCAATGCATTCCTTGGACATTCACATTGACGATGAAACACTGAAGTTTCATTGGAATTAAATTCAAAAGGCACAATGCCACCTTAAGTGCAGAAGGAGTGAGACTTCTTCGAGTCTGTGCTTTGCTCCTTTCCCATGAGACCAGTATTAATTTCTGTTACACCACTGCAGGTTCAATGTATTCCTTGGACATTCACATTGACGATGAAACACTGAAATTACAACGGAATTAAATACAAAAGGCATAATGCGGCTTTAAGTGCATGAAGAGCGAGACTTCTTAGAGTCAGTGATTTGATCCTTTCCTGTGAGACCAGTATTAGTTTCCGATTCACCACTGCAGGTTCAATGTCTTCCTTGGACCTTTACATTAACGATGAAACATAGAAATCGCATCGGAATTAAATACAAAAGGCACAATGCCGCCTTAGGTACAAGAATTGAGACTCTTCTTACAGTCGGTGCTTTATCCTTTCCTGTGAGACCAGTATTAGTTTCCGATACCTCTATGCTAGTTCTATGTACTCCTTGGACATTCACATTGACGATGAAACACTGAAATTACATCGGAATTAAGTACAAAAGGCACAATGCCGCCATACATGCATGAAGGGTGAGACTTCTTAAGGTCTGTGATTTGATCCTTTCCTATGAGACCAGTATTAGTTTCCGATACTCCACTGCAGGTTCAGTGTATTCCTTGTACCGTCACATTGACGATGAAACACAGAAATCGCATCGGAATTAAATACAAAAGGCACAATGCCGCCAAAAGTACAAGAATAAAGACTTTTCTTACAGTCGGTGCTTTGAGCATTCTCTGTGAGAGCAGTATTAGTTTCCGATACACCACTGCATTTTCAATGTATTTCTTGGACCTTCACATTGACGATGAAACACAGAAATCGCATCGGAATTAAATACAAAAGGCACAACGCCGCCTTAAGTACAAGAATAGAGACTCTTCTTACAGTCGGTGCTTTGAGAATTCCCTGTGAGACCAGTATTAGTTTCCGATACACCACAGCAAGTTCAATGTATTCCTTGCACCATCACATTGTCGATGAAACACAGAAATTGCATCGGAATTAAATACAAAATGCACAATGCCGCCTTAAGTACAAGAATGGACACTCATCTTACAGACGGTGCTTCGATCCTTTCCTGTGAGACCAGTATTAGTTTCAGATACACCACTGCAGGTTCAATGCATTCCTTGGACATTCACATTGAGGATGAAACACTGAAGTTACATCGGACTTAAATACAAAAGGCACAATGCCTCCTTAAGTGCAAAAGGAGTGAGACTTCTTCGAGTCTGTGCTTTGCTCCTTTCCTATGAGAGCAGTATTAATTTCTGATACACCACTGCAGGTTCAATGTATTCCTTTTACATACACATTGACGATGAAACACTGAAATTACATCGGAATTAAATACAAAAGGCACAATGCCACCTTAAGTGCAAAAGGAGTGAGACTTCTTAGAGTCTGTGCTTTGATCCTTTCCTATGAGACAAGTATTAATTTCCGATGCACCACTGCAGGTCAATGTATTCCTTTTACATACACATTGACGATGAAACACTGAAATTACATCGGAATTAAGTACAAAAGGCACAATGGCGCCTTACATGCATGAAGGGTGAGACTTCTTAAGGTCTGTGATTTGATCCTTTCCTATGAGACCAGTATTAGTTTCCGATACACCACTGCAGGTTCAATGTACTCCTTGGACATTGACATTGACGATGGAACACAGAAATCGCATCGAAATTAAATACAAAAGGCACAATGCCGCCTTAAGTACAAGAATAGAGACTCTTCTTACAGTCGGTGCTTTGAGCATTCCCTGTGTGACCAGTATTAGTTTCCGATACACCACTGCAAGTTCAATGTATTCCTTGGACCTTCACATTGAGGATGAAAGACAGAAATCGCATCGGAATTAAATACAGAAGGCACAATGCCGCCTTAATAAGAGAATGGAGACTCTTCATACAGTCGGTGCTTTGATCCTTTCCTGTGAGACCAGTATTAGATTCCGATACACCACTGCAGGTTCAATGTATTCCATGGACATTCACATTGACGATGAAACACTGATATTACATCGGAATTAATTACAAAGGGCACAATGCCGCCTTAAATGCAAGAAGAGTGAGACTTCTTAGAGTCTGTGCTTTGATCCTTTCCTGTGAGACCAGTTTTAGTTTCCGATACTCCACAGCAGGTTCAATGTATTCCTTTTACATACACTTTGATGATGAAACACTGAAATTACATCGGAATTAAATACAAAAGGCACAATGCCGCCTTAAGTCCAAGAAGATTGAGACTTTATTGATTCTGTGTTTTGATCCTTTCCTGTGAGACCAGTTTTAGTTTCCGATACACCACTGCAGGTTCAATGTATTGCTTGGACCTCCACATTGACGATGAAACACAGAAAACGCGTCGGGATTAAATACAAAAGGCACAACGCCGCCTTAAGTACAAGAATAGAGACTCTTCTTACAGTCGGTGCTCTGATCCTTTCCTGTGAGACCAGTATTAGTGTCCGATACACCACTGCAAGTTCAATGTATTCGTTTTACATACACATTGACGATGAAACACTGAAATTACATCGGAATTAAATTAAAAAGGCACAATGCCGCCTTAAATGCAAGAAGAGTGAGACAACTTAGAGTCTGTGCTTTGATCCTTTCCTATGAGACCAGTATTAGTTTCCGATACACCACTGCAGGTTCAATGTATTCCTTGGCCATTCACATTGACGATGAAACACTGAAATTACAACGGAATTAAATACAAAAGGCACAATGCCGCCTTAAATGCAAGAAGATTGAGACTTCGTAGAGTCTGTGCTTTGATCCTTTCCTATGAGACCAGTATTAGTTTCCGATACACCACTGCAGGTTCAATGTATTCCTTTTACATACACATTGACGATGAAACACTGAAATTACATCGGAATTAAATACAAAAGGCACAATGCCGCCTTAAGTGCAAGAAGAATGAGACTACTTAAAGTCAGTGCTTTGATCCTTTCCTGTGAGACCAGACTTAGTTTCCGATACACCACTGCAGGTTCAATGTATTCCTTGGACCTTCACATTGACGATGAAACACAGAAATCGCATCGGAATTAAATACAGAAGGCACAACGCCGCCTTAAGTACAAGAATTGAGACTCTTTTTACGGTCGGTGCTTAGATCCTTTCCTGTGAGACCAGTATTCGTTTCCGATACACCACTGCTGGTTCTATGTATTCTTTGGACACTCACATTGACGATGAAACACTGAAATTACATCGGAATTAAATTCAAAAGGCAAAATGCCGCCTTAAATGCAAGAAGAGTGAGACTTCTTAGAGTCTGTGTTTGATCCTTTCCTATGAGACCAGTATTAGTTTCCGACACACCACTGCAGGGTCAATGTATTCCTTGGACATTCATATTGATGATGAAACACAGATATCGCATCGCAATTAAATACACAAGGCACAATGCCGCCTTAAGTACCAGTATAGAGACTCATCTTACAGTCGGTGTTGTGATCCTTTCCTGAGAGACCAGTATTAGTTTCCGATACACCACTGCAGGTTCAATGTATTCCTTGAACATTCACATTGACGATGAAACACTGAAATTACATCGGAATTAAATACAAAAGGCACAATGCCGCCTTAAGTGCAATATGAGTGAGACTTCTTACAGTCTGTGCTTTGATCCTTTCCTATGAGACCAGTATTAGTTTCCGATACACCACTGCAGGTTCAATGTATTCCGTTTACATACATATTAACGATGAAACACTGAAATTACATTGGAATTAAATACAAAAGGCACAATGCCGCCTTAAGTGCAAGTAGAGTGAGACTTCATAGCGTATGTGTTTAGATCCTTTCCTGTGAGACCAGTATTAGTTTCCGATACACCACTGCACTTCAATGTATTCCCTGGACCTTCACATTGACGATGAAACACTGAAATTACATCGGAATTAAATACAAAAGGCACAATGCCGCCTTAAGTGCAAGAAGAGTGAGACTTCTTATAGTCTGTGCTTTGATACTTTCCTATGAGACCAATATTAGTTTCCGATACACCACTGCGGGTTCAATGTATTCCGTTTACATACACATTGACGATGAAACACTGAAATAACATCGGAATGAAATACCAAGGCACAATGCCGCCTTAAGTGCAAGAAGAGGGAGACTTCTCAGTGTCTGTGGTTTGATCCTTTCCTGTGAGACCAGTATTTTTTTCCAATACACCACTGCAGGTTCAATGTATTCCTTTTACATACACATTGACGATGAAACACTGAAATTACAATGGAATTAAATACAAAAGGCACAATGCCGCCATAAGTCCAAGAAGATTGAGACTTTATTGATTCTGTGTTTTGATCCTTTCCTGTGAGACCAGTTTTAGTTTCCGATACACCACTGCAGGTTCAATGTATTGCTTGGACCTTCACATTGACGATGAAACACAGAAAACGCATCGGGATTAAATACAAAAGGCACAACGCCGCCTCAAGTACAAGAATAGAGACTCTTCTTACAGTCGGTGATCTGATCCTTTCCTGTGAGACCAGTATTAGTGTCCGATACACCACTGCAAGTTCAATGTATTCGTTTTACATACACATTGACGATGAAACACTGAAATTACATCGGAATTAAATTAAAAAGGCACAATGCCGCCTTAAATACAAGAAGAGTGAGACAACTTAGAGTCTGTGCTTTGATCCTTTCCTATGAGACCAGTATTAGTTTCCGATACACCACTGCAGGTTCAATGTATTCCTTGGCCATTCACATTGACGATGAAACACTGAAATTACAACGGAATTAAATACAAAAGGCACAATGCCGCCTTAAATGCAAGAAGATTGAGACTTCGTAGAGTCTGTGCTTTGATCCTTTCCTATGAGACCAGTATTAGTTTCCGATACACCACTGCAGGTTCAATGTATTCCTTTTACATACACATTGACGATGAAACACTGAAATTACATCGGAATTAAATACAAAAGGCACAATGCCGCCTTAAGTGCAAGAAGAATGAGACTACTTAAAGTCAGTGCTTTGATCCTTTCCTGTGAGACCAGACTTAGTTTCCGATACACCACTGCAGGTTCAATGAATTCCTTGGACCTTCACATTGACGATGAAACACAGAAATCGCATCGGAATTAAATACAGAAGGCACAACGCCACCTTAAGTACAAGTATTGAGACTCTTTTTACGGTCGGTGCTTAGATCCTTTCATGTGAGACCAGTATTCGTTTCCGATACACCTCTGCTGGTTCTATGTATTCTTTGGACATTCACATTGACGATGAAACACTGAAATTACATCGGAATTAAATTCAAAAGGCACAATGCCGCCTTAAGTGCAAGAAGAGTGAGACTTCTTAGAGTCTTTGCTTTGATCCTTTCCTGTGAGACCAGTGTTAGTTTCCAATACTCCACTGCAGGTTCAATGTATTCCTTTTACATACACTTTGTCGATGAAACCTTGAAATTACATCGGAATTAAATACAAAAGGCACAATGCCGCCTTAAGTGCAAGAAGATTGAGACTTTATTGAGTCTGTGCTTTGATCCTTTCCTGTGAGACCAGTTTTAGTTTCCGATACACCAGTGCAGGTTCAATGTATTGCTTGAACCTTCACATTGACGATGAAACACAGAAAACGCATCGGGATTAACTACAAAAGGCACAACACCGCCTTAAGAACAAGAATAGAGACTCTTCTTACAGTCGGTGCTCCGATCCTTTCCTGTGAGACCAGTATTAATTTCCGATACACCACTGCAAGTTCAATGTATTCGTTTTACATACAGATTGACGATGAAACACTGAAATTACATCGGAATTAAATACAAAAGGCAAAATGCCGCCTTAAATGCAAGAAGAGTGAGACTTCTTAGTCTGTGCTTTGATCCTTTCCTATGACACCACTATTAGTTTCCGATACACCACTGCAGGTTCAATGTATTCCTTTTACATACAAATTGACGATGAAACACTGAAATTACATTGGAATTAAATACAAAAGGCACAATGCCGCCTTAAATGCAAGATGAGTGAGACTTCTTAGAGTCTGTGTTTGATCCTTTCCTATGAGACCAGTATTAGTTTCCGACACACCACTGCAGGGTCAATGTATTCCTTGGACCTTCATATTGGCGATGAAACACAGAAATCGCATCGCAATTAAATACAAAAGGCACAATGCCGCCTTAAGTACCAGAATTGAGACTCATCTTACAGTCGGTGTTGTGATCCTTTCCTGTGAGACAAGTATTAGTTTCCGATACACCACTGCAGGTTCAATGTATTCCTTGAACATTCACATTGACGATGAAACACTGAAATTACATCGGAATTAAATACAAAAGGCACAATGCCGCCTTAAGTGCAATATGAGTGAGACTTCTTACAGTCTGTGCTTTGATCCTTTCCTATGAGACCAGTATTAGTTTCCGATACACCACTGCAGGTTCAATGTATTCCGTTTACATACATATTAACGATGAAACACTGAAATTACATTGGAATTATATACAAAAGGCACAATGCCGCCTTAAGTGCATGTAGAGTGAGACTTCATAGCGTCTGTGTTTAGATCCTTTCCTGTGAGACCAGTATTAGTTTCCGATACACCACTGCACGTTCAATGTATTCCCTGGACCTTCACATTGACGATGAAACACTGAAATTACATCGGAATTAAATACAAAAGGCACAATGCCGCCTTAAGTGCAAGAAGAGTGAGACTTCTTATAGTCTGTGCTTTGATACTTTCCTATGAGACCAATATTAGTTTCCGATACACCACTGCATGTTCAATGTATTCCGTTTACATACACATTGACGATGAAACACTGAAATTACATCGGAATGAAATACCAAGGCACAATGCCGCCTTAAGTGCAAGAAGAGTGAGACTTCTCAGTGTCTGTGGTTTGATCCTTTCCTGTGAGACCAGTATTTTTTTCCAATACACCACTGCAGGTTCAATGTATTCCTTTTACATACACATAGACGATGAAACACTGAAATTACATCGGAATTAAATAAAAAAGGCACAATGCCACCCTAAGTGCAAGATGATTGAGACTTCATAGAGTCTGTGCTTTGATCCTTTCCTATGTGACCAGTATTAGTTTCCGATACACCATTGCAGGTTCAATGTATTCCTTGGACCTTCACATTGGCGATGAAACACAGAAATCGCATCGGAATTAAATACAAAAGCCACAATGCCGAATTAAGTATAAGAGTAGAAACTTTACTTACAGTCGGTGCTTTGATCCTTTTTCTGTGAGACCAGTATTAGTTTCCGATACACCACTGCAGGTTCAATGTATTCCTTGGACATTCACATTGACGATGAAACACTGAAACTATATCGGAATTAAATACAAAAAGCACAATGCCGCCTTTAGTGCAAGAAAAGTGAGACTTCTTAGAGTCTGAGCTTTGATCCTTTCTATGAGACCAGTATTAGTTTCCGATACACCACTGCAGGTTCAATGTATTCCTTGGCCATTCACATTGCCGATGAAACACTGAAATTACAACGGAATTAAATACAAAAGGCACAATGCCGCCTTAAATGCAAGAAGATTGAGACTTCGTAGAGTCTGTGCTTTGATCCTTTCCTATGAGACCAGTATTAGTTTCCGATACACCACTGCAGGTTCAATGTATTCCTTTTACATACACATTGACGATGAAACACTGAAATTACATCGGAATTAAATACAAAAGGCACAATGCCGCCTTAAGTGCAAGAAGAATGAGACTACTTAAAGTCAGTGCTTTGATCCTTTACTGTGAGACCAGACTTAGTTTCCGATACACCACTGCAGGTTCAATGTATTCCTTGGACCTTCACATTGACGATGAAACACAGAAATCGCATCGGAATTAAATACAGAAGGCACAACGCCGCCTTAAGTACAAGAATTGAGACTCTTCTTACGGTCGGTGCTTAGATCCTTTCCTGTGAGACCAGTATTCGTTTACGATACACCACTGCTGGTTCTATGTATTCTTTGGACATTCACATTGGCGATGAAACACTGAAATTACATCGGAATTAAATTCAAAAGGCACAATGCCGCCTTAAGTGCAAGAAGAGTGAGACTTCTTAGAGTCTGTGCTTTGATCCTTTCCTGTGAGACCAGTGTTAGTTTCCAATACTCCACTGCAGGTTCAATGTATTCCTTTTACATACACTTTGTCGATGAAACCTTGAAATTACATCGGAATTAAATACAAAAGGCACAATGCCGCGTTAAGTGCAAGAAGATTGAGACTTTATTGAGTCTGTGCTTTGATCCTTTCCTGTGAGACCAGTTTTAGTTTCCGATACACCAGTGCAGGTTTAACGTATTGCTTGAACCTTCACATTGACGATGAAACACAGAAAACGCATCGGGATTAAATACAAAAGGCACAACACCGCCTTAAGAACAAGAATAGAGACTCTTCTTACAGTCGGTGCTCCGATCCTTTCCTGTGAGACCAGTATTAATTTCCGATACACCACTGCAAGTTCAATGTATTCGTTTTACATACAGATTGACGATGAAACACTGAAATTACATCGGAATTAAATACAAAAGGCACAATGCCGCCTTAAATGCAAGAAGAGTGAGACTTCTTATAGTCTGTGCTTTGATCCTTTCCTATGAGACCAATATTAGTTTCCGATACACCACTGCAGGTTCAATGTATTCCGGTTACATACACATTGACGATGAAACACTGAAATTACATCGGAATGAAATACCAAGGCACAATGCCGCCTTAAGTGCAAGAAGAGTGAGACTTCTCAGAGTCTGTGGTTTGATCCTTTCCTCTGAGACCAGTATTTTTTTCCAATACACCACTGCAGGTTCAATGTATTCCTTTTACATACACATTAACGATGAAACACTGAAATTACATCGGAATTAAATAAAAAAGGCACAATGCCACCCTAAGTGCAAGATGATTGAGACTTCATAGAGTCTGTGCTTTGATCCTTTCCTATGAGACCAGTATTAGTTTCCGATACACCATTGCAGGTTCAATTTATTCCTCGGACCTTCTCATTGGCGATGAAACACAGAAATCGCATCGGAATTAAATACAAAAGCCACAATGCCGAATTAAGTATAAGAGTAGAAACTCTTCTTACAGTCGGTGCTTTGATCCTTTCCTGTGAGACCAGTATTAGTTTCCGATACACCACTGCAGGTTCAATGTATTCCTTGGACATTCACATTGACGATGAAACACTGAAACTATATCGGAATTAAATACAAAAGGCACAATGCCGCCTTTAGTGCAAGAAAAGTGAGACTTCTTAGAGTCTGAGCTTTGATCCTTTCCTATGAGACCAATATTAGTTTCCGATACACCACTGCAGTTTCAATGTATTCCGTTTACATACACATTGACGATGAAACACTGAAATTACATCGGAATGAAATACCAAGGCACAATGCCGCCTTAAGTGCAAGAAGAGTGAGACTTCTCAGAGTCTGTGGTTTGATCCTTTCCTGTGAGACCAGTATTTTTTTCCAATACACCACTGCAGGTTCAATGTATTCCTTTTACATACTCATTGACGATGAAACACTGAAATTACATCGGAATTAAATAAAAAAGGCACAATGCCACCCTAAGTGCAAGATGATTGAGACTTCATAGAGTCTGTGCTTTGATCCTTTCCTATGAGACCAGTATTAGTTTCCGATACACCATTGCAGGTTCAATGTATTCCTTGGACCTTCACATTGGCGATGAAACACAGAAATCGCATCGGAAATAAATACAAAAGCCACAATGCCGAATTAAGTATAAGAGTAGAAACTCTTCTTACAGTCGGTGCTTTGATCCTTTCCTGTGAGACTAGTATTAGTTTCCGATACACCACTGCAGGGTCAATGCATTCCTTGGACATTCACATTGACGATGAAACACTGAAACTATATCGGAATTAAATACAAAAGGCACAATGCCGCCTTTAGTGCAAGAAAAGTGAGACTTCTTAGAGTCTGAGCTTTGATCCTTTCCTATGAGACCAGTATTAGTTTCCGATACACCACTGCAGGTTCAATGTATTCCTTGGCCATTCACATTGACGATGAAACACTGAAATTACAACGGAATTAAATACAAAAGGCACAATGCCGCCTTAAATGCAAGAAGATTGAGACTTCGTAGAGTCTGTGCTTTGATCCTTTCATATGAGACCAGTATTAGTTTCCGATACACCACTGCAGGTTCAATGTATTCCTTTTACATACACATTGACGATGAAACACTGAAATTACATCGGAATTAAATACAAAAGGCACAATGCCGCCTTAAGTGCAAGAAGAATGAGACTACTTAAAGTCAGTGCTTTGATCCTTTCCTGTGAGACCAGACTTAGTTTCCGATACACCACTGCAGGTTCAATGTATTCCTTGGACCTTCACATTGACGATGAAACACAGAAATCGCATCGGAATTAAATTCAGAAGGCACAACGCCGCCTTAAGTACAAGAATTGAGACTCTTCTTACGGTCGGTGCTTAGATCCTTTCCTGTGAGACCAGTATTCGTTTCCGATACACCACTGCTGGTTCTATGTATTCTTTGGACATTCACATTGACGATGAAACACTGAAATTACATCGGAATTAAATTCAAAAGGCACAATGCCGCCTTAAGTGCAAGAAGAGTGAGACTTCTTAGAGTCTGTGCTTTGATCCTTTCCTGTGAGACCAGTTTTAGTTTCCGATACACCAGTGCAGGTTCAATGTATTGCTTGAACCTTCACATTGACGATGAAACACAGAAAACGCATCGGGATTAAATACAAAAGGCACAACACCGCCTTAAGAACAAGAATAGAGACTCTTCTTACAGTCGATGCTCTCATCCTTTCCTGTGAGTCCAGTATTAATTTCCGATACACCACTGCAAGTTCAATGTATTCGTTTTACATACAGATTGACGATGAAACACTGAAATTACATCGGGATTAAATACAAAAGGCACAATGCCGCCTTAAATGCAAGAAGAGTGAGACTTCTTAGTCTGTGCTTTGATCCTTTCCTATGACACCACTATTAGTTTCCGATACACCACTGCAGGTTCAATGTATTCCTTTTACATACAAATTGACGATGAAGCACTGAAATTACATTGGAATTAAATACAAAAGGCACAATGCCGCCTTAAATGCAAGATGAGTGAGACTTCTTAGAGTCTGAGTTTGAACCTTTCCTATGAGACCAGTATTAGTTTCCGACACACCACTGCAGGGTCAATGTATTCCTTGGACCTTCATATTGACGATGAAACACAGAAATCGCATCGCAATTAAATACAAAAGGCACAATGCCGGCTTAAGTACCAGAATAGAGACTCATCTTACAGTCGGTGTTTTGATCCTTTCCTGTGAGACCAGTATTAGTTTCCGATACACCACTGCAGGTTTAATGTATTCCTTGAACATTCACATTGACGATGAAACACTGAAATTACATCGGAATTAAATACAAAAGGCACAATGCCGCCTTAAGTGCAAGATGAGTGAGACTTCTTACAGTCTGTGCTTTGATCCTTTCCTATGAGACCAGTATTAGTTTCCGATACACCACTGCAGGTTCAATGTATTCCGTTTACATACATATTAACGATGAAACACTGAAATTACATTGGAATTAAATACAAAAGGCACAATGCCGCCTTAAGTGCAAGTAGAGTGAGACTTCATAGCGTCTGTGTTTCGATCCTTTCCTGTGAGACCAGTATTAGTTTCCGATACACCACTGCACGTTCAATGTATTCCCTGGACCTTCACATTGACGATGAAACACTGATATTACCTCGGAATTAAATACAAAAGGCATAATGCCGCCTTAAGTGCAAGACGAGTGAGACTTCTTAGAGCCTGTGCTTTGATCCTGTCCAATGAGACCAGTATTAGTTTCCGATACAACACAGCAGGTTCAATGTATTCCTTTTACATACACATTGACGATGTAACACTGAAATTACATCGGAATTAAATACAAAAGGCACAATGCCGCCTTAAGTACAAGAATAGAGACTCTTCTTACAGTCTCATCTTTGTTCCTTTCCTGTGAGACCAGTATTAGTTTCCGATACACCACTGCAGGGTCAATGTATTCCTTGGACCTTCACATTGACGATGAAACACAGAAATCGCATCGGAATTAAATACAAAAGGCACAATGCCGCCTTCAAGAATAGAGACTCTTCTGACAGTCAGTGCTTTGATCCTTTCCTGTGAGACCAGTATTAGTTTCCGTTACACCACTGCAGGTGCAATGTATTCCTTGGACATTCACATTGACGATGAAACACTGAAATTACATCGGAATTAAATACAAAAGACACAACGCCACCTTAAGTACAAGAATTGAGACTCTTCTTACAGTCGGTGCTTTGATCCTTTCCTGTGAGACCAGTATTACTTTCCGATACACCACTGCAGGTTCAAACTATTCCTTGGACATTCACATTGTCGATGATACACTGAAATTACATCGGAATTAAATACAAAATGCACCATGCCGCCTTAAATGCAAGAAGAGTGAGACTTCTTATAGTCTGTGCTTTCATCCTTTCCTATGAGACCAATATTAGTTTCCGATACACCACTGCAGGTTCAATGTATTCCGTTTACATACACATTGACGATGAAACACTGAAATTACATCGGAATGAAATACCAAGGCACAATGCCGCCTTAAGTGCAAGAAGAGTGAGACTTCTCAGAGTCTGTGGTTTGATCCTTTCCTGTGAGACCAGTATTTTTTCCCAATACACCACTGCAGGTTCAATGTATTCCTTTTACATACACATTGACGATGAAACACTGAAATTACATCGGAATGAAATACAATATGCACAATGCCAACTTATGTGCAAGAAGAGTGGGACCTCTTAGAGTCAGTGCTTTGATCCTATCCTGTGAGACCAGTATTAGTTTCCGATACACCACTGCAGGTTCAATGTATTCCTTGGACCTTCACATTGACGATGAAACACAGAAATCGCATTGGAATTATATACAAAAGGCACAACGCCACCTTAAGTACAAGAATTTAGACTCTTCTTACAGTCGGTGCTTTGATCCTTTCCTGTGAGACCAGTATTAGTTTCCGATACACCACTGCAGGTTCAATCTATTCCTTGGACATTCACATTGACGATGATACACTGAAATTACATCGGAATTAAATACAAAATGCACCATGCCGCCTTAAATGCAAGAAGAGTGAGACTTCGTATAGTCTGTGCTTTCATCCTTTCCTATGAGACCAGTATTAGTTTCCGATACACCACTGCAGGTTCAATGTATTCCTTTTACATACACATTGACGATGAAACACTGAAATTACATCGGAATTAAATACAAAAGGCATAATGCCGCCTTAAGTGCAAGAAGAATGAGACTCCTTAGAGTCAGTGCTTTGATCCTTTCCAGTGAGACCAGACTTAGTTTCCGATACACCACTGCAGGTTCAATGTATTCCTTGGACCTTCACATTGTCGATGAAACACAGAAATCGCATCGGAATTAAATACAGACGGCACAACGCCGCCTTAAGTACAAGAACTGAGACTCTTCTTACAGCCGGTGCTTTGATCCTTTCCTGTGGGACCAGTATTCGTTTCCGATACACCACTGCTGGTTCTATGTATTCCTTGGACATTTACATTGACGATGAAACACTGAAATTACATCGGAATTAAATTCAAAAGGCACAATGCCGCCTTAAGTGCAAGAAGAGTGAGACTTCTTAGTGTCTGTGCTTTGATCCTTCCCTGTGAGACCAGTGTTAGTTTCCTATACTCCACTGCAGGTTCAATGTATTCCTTTTACATACACTTTGACGATGAAACACTGAAATTACATCGGAATTAAATACAAAAGGCACAATGCTGCCTTAAGTGCAAGAAGATTGAGACTTTTTTGAGTCTATGCTTTGATCCTTTCCTGTGAGACCAGTTTTAGTTTCCGATACACCACTGCAGGTTCAATGTATTGCTTGGACCTTTACATTGACGATGAAACACAGAAAACGCATCAGGATTAAATACAAAAGGCACAACGTCCCCTTAAGTACAAGAATAGAGACTCGTCTTACAGTCGGTGCTCTGATCCTTTCCTGTGAGACCAGTATTAGTTTCCGATACACCACTGCAAGTTCAATGTATTCGTTTTACATACACATTGACGATGAAACACTGAAATTACATCGGAATTAAATACAAAAGGCACAATGCCGCCTTAAATGCAAGAAGAGTGAGACTACTTAGAGTCTGTGCTTTGATCCTTCGCTGTGACACCACTATTAGTTTCCGATACACCACTGCAGGTTCAATGTATTCCTTTTACATACAAATTGACGATGAAACACTGAAATTACATTGGAATTAAATGCAAAAGGCACAATGGAGCCTTAAACGCAAGAAGAGAGAGACTTCTTAGAGTCTGTGTTTGATCCTTTCCGATGAGACCAGTATTAGTTTACGACACACCACTGCAGGGTCAATGTATTCCTTGGACCTTCACATTGACGATGAAACACAGAAATCGCATCGCAATTAAATACAAAAGGCACAATGCCGCCTTAGGTACCAGAATAGAGACTCTTCTTACAGTCGGTGCTTTGATCCTTTCCTGTGAGACCAGTATTAGTTTCCGATACACCACTACAGGTTCAATGTATTCCTTGGACATTCACATTGACGATGAAACACTGAAATTACATCGGAATTAAATACAAAACGCACAATGGCGCCTTAAGAGCAAGATGAGTGAGACTTCTTACAGTCTGTGCTTTGATCCTTTCCTATGAGACCAGTATTAGTTCCCAATACACCACTGCAGGTTCAATGTATTCCGTTTACATACACATTGACGATGAAACACTGAAATTACATCGGAATTAAATACAAAAACACAATGCCGCCTTAAGTGCAAGAAGAGTGAGACTTCTTAGCGTCTGTGCTTTAATCCTTTCCTGTAAGAACAGTATTAGTTTCCGATACACCACTGCACGTTCAATGTATTCCTTGGACCTTCACATTGACGATGAAACACTGATATTACTTCGGAATTAAGTACAAAAGGCACAATGCCGCCATAAGTGCAAGAAGAGTGAGACTTCTAAGAGTCTGTGCTTTGATCCTTTCCTATGAGACCAGTATTAGTTACCGATACAACACAGCAGGTTCAATGTATTCCTTTTACATACACATTGACGATGAAACACTGAAATTACATCGGAATTAAAACAAAATCACAATGCCGCCTTAAGTGCAAGAAGAGTGAGACTTCTTAGAGTCTTTGCTTTTATCCTTTCCTATGAGACCAGTATTAGTTTCCGATACACCACTGCAGGTTCAATGTATTCCGTTTACGTACACATAGACGATGAAACACTGAAATTACATCAGAATTAAATACAAAGGCACAATGCCGCCGTAGGTGTAAGAAGAGTGAGACTTCTTAGAGTCTGTGCTTTGATCCTTTCCTATGAGACCAGTTTTAGTTTCCGATACACCACTGCAGGTTCAATGTATTCCTTGGTCATTCACATTGACGATGAAACACTGAAATTGCATCGGAATTAGATACAAAAGGCACAATGCCGCCTTAATTGCAAGAAGAGTGGACTTCTTAGAGTCTGTGCATTGATCCTTTCCTATGAGACCAGTATTAGTTTCCGATACACCACTGCAGGGTCATTGTATACCTTGGACCTTCACATTGGCGATGAAACACAGAAATCGCATCGTAATTAAATACAAAAGGCACAATGCCGCCGTAAATACAAGAATAGAGACTCTTCTTACAGTCGGTGCTTTGATCCTTTCCTGTGAGACCGGTATTAGTTTCCGATACACCACTGCAGGTTCAATGTATCCCTTGGACATTCACGTTGACGATGAAACACTGAAATTACATCGGAATTAAATACAAAAGGCACAATGCCGCCTTAAGTGCAAGAAGAGTGAGACTTCTTAGAGTCTTTGCTTTGATACTTTCCTATGAGACCAGTATTAGGTTCCGATACACCACTGCAGGTTCAATGTATTCCGTTTATATACACATTAACGATGAAACACTGAAATTACATCAGAATTAAATACAAAGGCACAATGCCGCCTTAGGTGCAAGAAGAGTGAGACTTCTTAGAGTCTGTGCATTGATCCTTTCCTGTGAGACCAGTATTAGTTTCCGATGCAGCACTGCACGTTCCATGTATTCCTTGGACCTTCACATTGACAATGAAACACTGATATTACTTCGGAATTAAATACAAAAGGCACAATGCCGCCTTAAGTTCCAGAAGAGTGAGACTTCTTAGAGTCTTTGCTTTGATCCTTTCCTATGAGACCAGTTTTAGTTTCCGATACACCACTGCCGGTTCAATGTATTCTTTGGACCTTCACATAGACGTTGAAACACAGAAATCGCATCGGAATTAAATACAAAAGCCACAATGCCGCCTAAAGTATAAGAATAGCGACTCTTCATACAGTCTGTGCTTTGATCCTTTCCCGTGAGACCAGTATTAGTTTCGGATACACCACTGCAGGTTCAATGTATTCCTTGGACATTCACATTGACGATGAAACACTGAAATTGCATCGGAATTAAATACAAAAGGCACAATGCCGCCTTAAGTGCAAGAAGAGTGAGACTTCTTAGTGTCTGTGCTTTGATCCTTTCCTATGAGACCAGTATTAGTTTCCGATACACCACTGCAGGTTCAATGCATTCCTTTTACATACACATTGACGATGAAACACTGAAATTACATCGGAATTAAAAACAAATGGCACAATGCCGCCTTAATTGCAAGATGAGTGAGACTTCTAACTGTCTGTTCTTTGATCCTTTCCTGTGAGACCAGTATTAGTTTCCGATACACCACTGCAGGTTCAATGTATTCCTTGGACATTCACAATTGCGATCTGACACTGAAATTACATCGGAATTAAATACAAAAGGCACAATGCAGCCTTTACTGCAAGGTGAGTGAGACTCCTTAGAGCATGTGCTTTGATCCTTTCCTATGAGGCCAGTATTAGTTTCCGATACACCACTGCAGGTTCAATGTATTCCTTTTACATACACATTGACGATGAAGCACTGAAATTACATCGGAATTAAATACAAAAGGCAAAATGCCGCCTTAAGTACAAGAATAGAGACTCTTCTTACAGTCTGAGCTTTGATCCTTTCCTGTAAGACCAGTATTAGTTTCCGATACACCACTGCACGTTCAATGTATTCCTTGGACATTCACATTGACGATGAAACACTGAAATTACTTCGGAATTAAATACAAAAAGCACAATGCCGCCTTAAGTGCAAGAAGAGTGTGACTTCTTAGAGTCTGTGCTTTGATCCTTTCCTATGAGACCAGTATTAGTTTCCGATAACCCACTGCAGGTTCAATGTATTCCGTATACATACACATTGACCATGAAACACTGAAATTACATCGGAATTAAATACAAAAGGCACAAAGCCGCCCTAAGTGCAAGAAGAGTGAGACTTCTTAGTGTCTGTGCTTTGATCCTTTCCTATGAGACCAGTATTAGTTTCCGATACACCACTGCAGGTTCAATGCATTCCTTTTACATACACATTGACGATGAAACACTGAAATTACATCGGAATTAAAAACAAATGGCACAATGCCGCCTTAATTGCAAGATGAGTGAGACTTCTAACTGTCTGTTCTTTGATCCTTTCCTGTGAGACCAGTATTAGTTTCCGATACACCACTGCAGGTTCAATGTATTCCTTGGACATTCACAATTGCGATCTGACACTGAAATTACATCGGAATTAAATACAAAAGGCACAATGCAGCCTTTACTGCAAGGTGAGTGAGACTCCTTAGAGCATGTGCTTTGATCCTTTCCTATGAGGCCAGTATTAGTTTCCGATACACCACTGCAGGTTCAATGTATTCCTTTTACATACACATTGACGATGAAGCACTGAAATTACATCGGAATTAAATACAAAAGGCAAAATGCCGCCTTAAGTACAAGAATAGAGACTCTTCTTACAGTCTGAGCTTTGATCCTTTCCTGTAAGACCAGTATTAGTTTCCGATACACCACTGCACGTTCAATGTATTCCTTGGACATTCACATTGACGATGAAACACTGAAATTACTTCGGAATTAAATACAAAAAGCACAATGCCGCCTTAAGTGCAAGAAGAGTGTGACTTCTTAGGGTCGGTGCTTTGATCCTTTCCTATGAGACCAGTATTAGTTTCCGATACACCACTGCAGGTTCGATGTATTCCTTTTACATACACATTGACGATGAAACACTGAAATTACATCGGAATAAAATACAAAAGGCACAATGTCGCATTAAGTGCAAGAAGAGTGAGACTTCTTAGAGTCTGTGCTTTGATCCCTTGCTATGAGACCAGTATTAGTTTCCGATACACCACTGCAGGTTCAATGTATTCCGTGGACATTCACATGGACGATGAAACACTGAAATAACATCGAAATTAAATACAAAAGGCACTATGCTGCCTTAAGTGCAAGAAGAGTGAGAATTCTTAGAGTCTGTGCTTTGATCCTTTCCTATGAGCCCAGTATTAGTTTCCTATACACCATTGCATGTTCAATGTATTCCTTGGACATTCACATTAACGATGAAACACTGAAATAACATCGGAATTAAACACAAAAGGCACAATGCCGCCTTAAGTGCAAGAAGAGTGAGACTTCATAGAGTCTGTGCTTTGATCCTTTCCTATGAGACCAGTATTAGTTTCCGATAACCCACTGCAGGTTCAATGTATTCCGTTTACATACACATTGACGATGAAACACTGAAATTACATCGGAATTAAATACAAAAGGCACAATGCCGCCCTAAGTGCAAGAAGATTGAGACTCCATAGTGTCTGTGCTTTGATCCTCTCGTATGAGACCAGTATTAGTTTCATATACACCACAGCAGGTCCAATGTATTCCTTTTACATACATATTGACGATGAAACACTGAAATTACATTGGAATTAAATACAAAAGGCACAATGCCGCCTTAAATGCAAGAAGAGTGAGACTTCTTACAGTCTGTGATTTGATCCTTTCCTATGAGACCAGTGTTAGTTTCCGATACACCACCGCAGGGTCAATGTATCCCTTGGATCTTCACATTGACGATGAATCACAGATATCGCATCGGAATTAAAAACAAAAGGCGCAATGCCGCCATAAGTACAAGAATAGAGACTCCTCTTACAGTCGGTGCTTTGATCCTTTCCTGTGAGACCAGTATTAGTTTCCGATACACCACTGCTGTTTCAAAGTATTCCTCAGACATTCACAATTACGATGAAACACTGAAATTACATCGGAATTAAATACAAAAGGCATAATGAAGACTTAAGTGCAAGGAGAGTGAGACTTCTTAGAGTCTGTGCTTCCCTATGAGACCAGTATTAGTTTCCAATACACCACTGCGGGTTCAATGTATTCCGTTTACATACACATTGACGATGAAACACTGAAATTATGTCGGAATTAAATACAAAGGGCACAATGCCGCCTTAAGTGCAAGAAGATTGAGACTTCATAGAGTCTGTGCTTTGATCCTTTCCTATGAGACCAGTTTTAGTTTCCGATACACCACTGCAGGTTCAATGTATTCCCTGGACCTTCACATTGACAATGAAACACTGAAATTACATCGGAATTAAATACAAAAGGCACAATGCCGCCTTACGTGCAAGAAGAGTGAGACTTCTTAGAGTCTGTGCTTTGATCCTTTCCTATGAGACCAGTATTAGTTTCCGATACACCACTGCAGGTTCAATGTATTCCTTGGACATTCTCATTGACGATGAAACACTGAAATTACATCGGAATTAAATACAAAGAAGCACAATGCCACCTTAAGTGCAAGAAGATTGAGACTTCTTACAGTCTGTGCTTTGATCCTTTCCTATGAGACCATTATTAGTTTCCGATAACCCACTGCAGGTCCAATGTATTCCGTTTACATACACATTGTCGATGAAACACTGAAATTGCATCGGAATTAAATACAAAAGGCACAATGCCACCTTAAGTGCAAGAAGAGTGAGACTTCTTTGAGTCTGTGCTTTGATCCATTCCTGTGAGACCAGTTTTAGTTTCCGATACACCACTGCAGGTTCAATGTATTCCTTGGTCCTTCACATTGACGATGAAACACTGAAATTACTTCGGAATTAAATACAAAAGCCACAGTGATGCCTTAAGAGCAAGAAGAGTGAGACTGTTTTGAGTCTGTGCTTTAATCCTTTCCTGCGAGACCACTATTAGTTTCCGATACACCACTGCAGGTTCATTGTATTCCTTGGACCTTCACATTGATGATGAAACACAGAAATCGCATCGGAATTAAATACAAATGGCACAGTGCCGCCTTAAGTACAAGAATAGAGACTCTTCTTACAGTCGGTGCTTTGAGCATTCCCTGTGAGACCAGTATTAGTTTCCGATACACCACTGCAGGTTCAATGTATTCCTTGCACCTTCACATTGACGATGAAACACAGAAATCGCATCGAAATTAAATACAAAACTCATAACGCCGCCTTAATTACAAGAATAGAGACTCTTCTTACAGTCGGTGCTTTGATCTTTTCCTGTGAGACCAGTATTGGTTTCCAACACACCACTGCAGGTTCAATGTATCCTTGGACATACACATTGACGATGAATCACTGAAATTCCATCGGAATTAAATACAAACGGCACATTGCCGCCTTAAGTGCAGGAAGAGTGAGACTTCTTAGAGTCTGTGCCTTGATCCTTTAGTGTGAGACCAGTATTAGTTTCCGATACACCACTGCATGTACAATGTATTCCTTGGACATACACATTGACGAGGAAACACTGAAATTACATCGGAATTAAATAGAAAAGGCACAATGCCGCCTTAAGTTCAAGAAGAGTGAGACTTCTTAGAGTCTTTGGTTTGATCCTTTCCTGTGAGACCAGTATTAGTTTCCGATACACCACTGCAGGTTCGATGTATTCCTTGCACCTACACATTGACGATGAAACAAAGAAATCGCATCGCAATTATACACAAAAGGCACATTGCCATCTTAAGTACAGGAATAGAGACTCTTCTTACAGTCTGTGCATTGAGCATTCCCTGTGAGACCAGTATTAGTTTCCGATACACCACTGCTGGTTCAATTTATTCCTTGGACATACACATTGACGACGAAACACTGAAATCGAATCGGAATGAAATACAAAAGGCACAATGCCGCCATAAGTACAAGAATGGGGACTCTTCTTACAGTCGGTGCTTTGAGCATTCCCTGTTAGGCCAGTATTAGTTTCCGCTACACCACTGCTGGTTCAATGTATTCATTGGACCTTCACATTGACGATGAAACACCGAAATCGCATCGGACGTAAATACAAAAGGCACAATGCCGCCATAAGTATAAGAATTGAGACTCTTCTTACAGTCGGTGTTTGATCCTTTCCTGTGAGACCAGTATTGGTTTCCGATACACCACTGCAGGTTCAATGGATTCCATGGACATTCACATTGACGATGAAACACTGAAATTACATCGGTATTAAATACAAAAGGCACAATGCCGCCTTAAGTGCAAGAAGAGTGAGACTTCTTAGAGCCCGTGATTTGATCCTTTCCTATGAGACCATTATTAGTTTCTGATACACCACTGCAGGTTCAATGTATTGCTTTTACATACACATTGACGATGAAGCACTGAAATTACATCGGAATTAAATGCAAAAGGCACAATGCCGCCTTAAGTGCAAGAAGAGTGAGACTTCTTAGAGTCTGTGCTTTGTTCATTTCCTATGAGACCATTATTAGTATCCGATACACCACTGCAAGTTCAATGTATTCCTTGCACATTCACATTGACGATGAAACACTGAAATTACATAGGAATTAAATACAAAAGGCACTATGCCGCCTAATGTGCAAGAAGAGTGAGACTTCTTAGAGTCTGTGCTTTTATCCTTTCCTATGAGACCAGTATTAGTTTCCGATAACCCACTGCAGGTTCAATGTATTCCGATTACATACACATTGACGATGAAACACTGAAATTACATCGGAAATAAATACAAAAGGCACAATGCCGCCATACGTGCAAGATGAGTTTGCCTTCTTAGAGTCTGTGCTTTGAACCTTTCCTATGAGACCAGTATTAGTCTCCGATACACCACTGCAGGTTCAATGTATTCCGTTTACATACACATTGACGATGAAACACTGAAATTACATCGGAATTAAATGCAAAAGGCACAATGCCGCCTTAAGTGCAAGAAGAGTGAGACTTCTTAGAGTCTGTGCTTTGATCCTTTCCTGTGAGACCAGACTTAGTTTCCGATACACCACTGCAGGTTCAATGTATTCCTTGGACCTTCACATTGACGATGAAACACAGAAATCGCATCGGAATTAAATTCAGAAGGCACAACGCCGCCTTAAGTACAAGAATTGAGACTCTTCTTACGGTCGGTGCTTAGATCCTTTCCTGTGAGACCAGTATTCGTTTCCGATACACCACTGCTGGTTCTATGTATTCTTTGGACATTCACATTGACGATGAAACACTGAAATTACATCGGAATTAAATTCAAAAGGCACAATGCCGCCTTAAGTGCAAGAAGAGTGAGACTTCTTAGAGTCGGTGCTTTGATCCTTTCCTGTGAGACCAGTTTTAGTTTCCGATACACCAGTGCTGGTTCAATGTATTGCTTGAACCTTCACATTGACGATGAAACACAGAAAACGCATCGGGATTAAATACAAAAGGCACAACACCGCCTTAAGAACAAGAATAGAGACTCTTCTTACAGTCGATGCTCTCATCCTTTCCTGTGAGTCCAGTATTAATTTCCGATACACCACTGCAAGTTCAATGTATTCGTTTTACATACAGATTGACGATGAAACACTGAAATTACATCGGGATTAAATACAATAGGCACAATGCCGCCTTAAATGCAAGAAGAGTGAGACTTCTTAGTCTGTGTTTGATCCTTTCCTATGACACCACTATTAGTTTCCGATACACCACTGCAGGTTCAATGTATTCCTTTTACATACAAATTGACGATGAAGCACTGAAATTACATTGGAATTAAATACAAAAGGCACAATGCCGCCTTAAATGCAAGATGAGTGAGACTTCTTAGAGTCTGAGTTTGAACCTTTCCTATGAGACCAGTATTAGTTTCCGACACACCACTGCAGGGTCAATGTATTCCTTGGACCTTCATATTGACGATGAAACACAGAAATCGCTTCGCAATTAAATACAAAGGGCACAATGCCGCCTTAAGTACCAGAATAGAGACTCATCTTACAGTCGGTGTTTTGATCCTTTCCTGTGAGACCAGTATTAGTTTCCGATACACCACTGCAGGTTTAATGTATTCCTTGAACATTCACATTGACGATGAAACACTGAAATTACATCGGAATTAAATACAAAAGGCACAATGCCGCCTTAAGTGCAAGATGAGTGAGACTTCTTACAGTCTGTGCTTTGATCCTTTCCTATGAGACCAGTATTAGTTTCCGATACACCACTGCAGGTTCAATGTATTCCGTTTACATACATATTAACGATGAAACACTGAAATTACATTGGAATTAAATACAAAAGGCACAATGCCGCCTTAAGTGCAAGTAGAGTGAGACTTCATATCGTCTGTGTTTCGATCCTTTCCTGTGAGACAAGTATTAGTTTCCGATACACCACTGCACGTTCAATGTATTCCCTGGACCTTCCCATTGACGATGAAACACTGATATTACCTCGGAATTAAATACAAAAGGCATAATGCCGCCTTAAGTGCAAGAAGAGTGAGACTTCTTAAAGCCTGTGCTTTGATCCTGTCCAATGAGACCAGTATTAGTTTCCGATACACCACTGCAAGTTCAATGTATTCCTTTTACATACACATTGACGATGTAACACTGAAATTACATCGGAATTAAATACAAAAGGCACAATGCCGCCTTAAGTACAAGAATAGAGACTCTTCTTACAGTCTCATTTTTGTTCCTTTCCTGTGAGACCAGTATTAGTTTCCGATACACCACTGCAGGGTCAATGTATTCCTTGGACCTTCACATTGACGATGAAACACAGAAATCGCATCGGAATTAAATACAAAAGGCACAATGCCGCCTTCAAGAATAGAGACTCTTCTGACAGTCAGTGCTTTGATCCTTTCCTGTGAGACCAGTATTAGTTTCCGATACACCACTGCAGGTGCAATGTATTCCTTGGACATTCACATTGACGATGAAACACCGAAATTACATCGGAATTAAATACAAAAGACACAACGCCACCTTAAGTACAAGAATTGAGACTCTTCTTACAGTCGGTGCTTTGATCCTTTCCTGTGAGACCAGTATTAGTTTCCGATACACCACTGCAGGTTCAATCTATTCCTTGGACATTCACATTGACGATGATACACTGAAATTAAATCGGAATTAAATACAAAATGCACCATGCCGCCTTAAATGCAAGAAGAGTGAGACTTCTTATAGTCTGTGCTTTCATCCTTTCCTATGAGACCAATATTAGTTTCCGATACACCACTGCAGGTTCAATGTATTCCGTTTACATACACATTGACGATGAAACACTGAAATTACATCGGAATGAAATACCAAGGCACAATGCCGCCTTAAGTGCAAGAAGAGTGAGACTTCTCAGAGTCTGTGGTTTGATCCTTTCCTGTGAGACCAGTATTTTTTCCCAATACACCACTGCAGGTTCAATGTATTCCTTTTACATACACATTGACGATGAAACACTGAAATTACATCGAAATGAAATACAATATGCACAATGCCAACTTATGTGCAAGAAGAGTGGGACCTCTTAGAGTCAGTGCTTTGATCCTATCCTGTGAGACCAGTATTAGTTTCCGATACACCACTGCAGGTTCAATGTATTCCTTGGACCTTCACATTGACGATGAAACACAGAAATCGCTTTGGAATTATATACAAAAGGCACAACGCCACCTTAAGTACAAGAATTTAGACTCTTCTTACAGTCGGTGCTTTGATCCTTTCCTGTGAGACCAGTATTAGTTTCGGATACACCACTGCAGGTTCAATCTATTCCTTGGACATTCACATTGACGATGATACACTGAAATTACATCGGAATTAAATACAAAATGCACCATGCCGCCTTAAATGCAAGAAGAGTGAGACATCGTATAGTCTGTGCTTTCATCCTTTCCTATGAGACCAGTATTAGTTTCCGATACACCACTGCAGGTTCAATGTATTCCTTTTACATACACATTGACGATGAAACACTGAAATTACATCGGAATTAAATTCAAAAGGCACAATGCCGCCTTAAGTGCAAGAAGAGTGAGACTTCTTGGTGTCTGTGCTTTGATCCTTCCCTGTGAGACCAGTGTTAGTTTCCTATACTCCACTGCAGGTTCAATGTATTCCTTTTACATAAACTTTGACGATGAAACACTGAAATTACATCGGAATTAAATACAAAAGGCACAATGCTGCCTTAAGTGCAAGAAGATTGAGACTTTTTTGAGTCTATGCTTTGATCCTTTCCTGTGAGACCAGTTTTAGTTTCCGATACACCACTGCAGGTTCAATGTATTGCTTGGACCTTTACATTGACGATGAAACACAGAAAACGCATCAGGATTAAATACAAAAGGCACAACGTCCCCATAAGTACAATAATAGAGACTCGTCTTACAGTCGGTGCTCTGATCCTTTCCTGTGAGACCAGTATTAGTTTCCGATACACCACTGCAAGTTCAATGTATTCGTTTTACATACACATTGACGATGAAACACTGAAATTACTTCGGAATTAAATACAAAAGGCACAATGCCGCCTTAAATGCAAGAAGAGTGAGACTACTTAGAGTCTGTGCTTTGATCCTTCGCTGTGACACCACTATTAGTTTCCGATACACCACTGCAGGTTCAATGTATTCCTTTTACATACAAATTGACGATGAAACACTGAAATTACATTGGAATTAAATGCAAAAGGCACAATGGAGCCTTAAACGCAAGAAGAGAGAGACTTCTTAGAGTCTGTGTTTGATCCTTTCCGATGAGACCAGTATTAGTTTACGACACACCACTGCAGGGTCAATGTATTCCTTGGACCTTTACATTGACGATGAAACACAGAAAACGCATCAGGATTAAATACAAAAGGCACAACGTCCCCTTAAGTACAAGAATAGAGACTCTTCTTACAGTCGGTGCTTTGATCCTTTCCTGTGAGACCAGTATTAGTTTCCGATACACCACTGCAGGTTCAATGTATTCCTTGGACATTCACATTGACGATGAAACACTGAAATTACATCGGAATTAAATACAAAACGCACAATGGCGCCTTAAGAGCAAGATGAGTGAGACTTCTTACAGTCTGTGCTTTGATCCTTTCCTATGAGACCAGTATTAGTTCCCAATACACCACTGCAGGTTCAATGTATTCCGTTTACATACACATTGACGATGAAACACTGAAATTACATCGGAATTAAATACAAAAACACAATGCCGCCTTAAGTGCAAGAAGAGTGAGACTTCTTAGCGTCTGTGCTTTGATCCTTTCCTGTAAGAACAGTATTAGTTTCCGATACACCACTGCACGTTCAATGTATTCCTTGGACCTTCACATTGACGATGAAACACTGATATTACTTCGGAATTAAGTACAAAAGGCACAATGCCGCCATAAGTGCAAGAAGAGTGAGACTTCTAAGAGTCTGTGCTTTGATCCTTTCCTATGAGACCAGTATTAGTTACCGATACAACACAGCAGGTTCAATGTATTCCTTTTACATACACATTGACGATGAAACACTGAAATTACATCGGAATGAAATACAATATACACAATGCCGCCTTAAGTGCAAGAAGAGTGGGACCTCTTAGAGTCAGTGCTTTGATCCTATCCTGTGAGACCAGTATTAGCTTCCGATACACCACTGCAGGTTCAATGTATTCCTTGGACCTTCACATTGACGATGAAACACAGAAATCGCATTGGAATTATATACAAAAGGCACAACGCCACCTTAAGTACATTAGTTGTGACTCTTCTTACAGTCGGTGATTTGATCCTTTCCTGTGAGACCAGTATTAGTTTCCGATAAACCACTGTAGGTTCAATCTATTCCTTGGACATTCACATTGACGATGAAACACTGAAATTACATCGGAATCAAATACAAAAGGCACACTGCCGCCTTAAATGCAACAAGAGTGAGACTTCGTAGAGTCTGTGCTTTGATCCTTTCCTATGAGACCAGTATCAGTTTCCGATACACCACTGCAGGTTCAATGTATTCCTTTTACATACACATTGACTATGAAACACTGAAATTACATCGGAATAAAATACAAAAGGCATAATGCCGCCTTAAGTGCAAGAAGAATGAGACATCTTAGAGTCAGTGATTTGATGCTTTCCTGTGAGACCAGTTTTAGTTTCCGATACACCACTGCAGGTTCAGTGTATTGCTTGGACCTTCACATTGACGATGAAACACAGAAATTGCATCGGAATTAAATACAAAAGGCACAATGCCGCCTTAAATGCAAGAAGAAAGAGACTTCTTAAAGTCTGTGCTTTGAACCTTTGCTATGACACCACTATTAGTTTCCGATACACCACTGCAGGTTCAATGTATTCCTTTTACATACAAATTGACGATGAAACACTGAAATTACATTGGAATTAAAAACAAAAGGCACAATGCCACCTTAAATGCAAGAAGAGTGAGACTTCTTAGAGTCTGTGTTTGATCCTTTCCTATGAGACCAGTATTAGTTTCCGACACACCATTGCAGGGTCAATGCATTCCTTGAACCTTCACATTGACGATGAAACACAGAAATCGCATTGCAATTAAATACAAAAGGCACAATGCCGCCTTAAGTACCAGAATAGAGACTCTTCTTACAGTCGGTGTTTTGATCCTTTCCTGTGAGACCAGTATTAGCTTCCGATACACCACTGCAGGTTCAATGTATTCCTTTTACATACAAATTGACGATGAAACACTGAAATTACATTGGAATTAAATACAAAAGGCACAATGCCGCCTTAAATGCAAGAAGAGTGAGACTTCTTAGAGTCTGTGTTTGATCCTTTGCTATGACACCACTATTAGTTTCCGATACACCACTGCAGGTTCAATGTATTCCTTTTACATACAAATTGACGAAGAAATACTGAAATTACATTGGAATTAAATACAAAAGGCACAATGCCGCCTTAAATGCAAGAAGAGTGAGACTTCTTAGAGTCTGTGTTTGATCCTTTCCTATGAGACCATTATTAGTTTCCGACACACCATTGCAGGGTCAATGTATTCCTTGAACCTTCACATTGACGATGAGACACAGAAATCGCATCGCAAATAAATACAAAAGGTACAATGCCGCCTTATGTACCAGAATAGAGACTCTTCTTACAGTCGGTGTTTTGATCCTTTCCTGTGAGACCAGTATTAGTTTCCGATACACCACTGCAGGTTCACTGTATTCCTTGGACATTCACATTGACGATGAAACACTGAAATTACAACGGAATTAAATACAAAAGGCACAATGGCGCCTTAAGAGCGAGATGAGTGAGACTTCTTACAGTCTGTGCTTTGATCCTTTCGTGTGAGAACAGTACTAGTTTCCGATACACCACTGCACGTTCAATGTATTCCTTGGACCTTCACATTGACGATGAAACACTGATATTACTTCGGAATTAAACACAAAAGGCACAATGCCGCCTTAAGTGCAAGAAGAGTGAGACTTCTTAGAGTCTGTGCTTTGATCCTTTCCTATGAGACCAGTATTAGTTTCCGATACACCACAGCAGGTTCAATGTATTCCTTTTGCATACACATTGACGATGAAACACTGAAATTACATCGGAATTAAAACAAAATCACAATGCCGCCTTAAGTGCAAGAAGAGTGAGACTTCTTAGAGTCTTTGCTTTTATCCTTTCCTATGAGACCAGTATTAGTTTCCGATACACCACTGCAGGTTCAATGTATTCCGTTTACGTACACATAGACGATGAAACACTGAAATTACATCAGAATTAAATACAAAGGCACAATGCCGCCGTAGGTGTAAGAAGAGTGAGACTTCTTAGAGTCTGTGCTTTGATCCTTTCCTATGAGACCAGTTTTAGTTTCCGATACACCACTGCAGGTTCAATGTATTCCTTGGTCATTCACATTGACGATGAAACACTGAAATTGCATCGGAATTAAATACAAAAGGCACAATGCCGCCTTAATTGCAAGAATAGTGGACTTCTTAGAGTCTGTGCATTGATCCTTTCCTATGAGACCAGTATTAGTTTCCGATACACCACTGCAGGGTCATTGTATACCTTGGACCTTCACATTGGCGATGAAACACAGAAATCGCATCGTAATTAAATACAAAAGGCACAATGCCGCCGTAAATACGAGAATAGAGACTCTTCTTACAGTCGGTGCTTTGATCCTTTCCTGTGAGACCGGTATTAGTTTCCGATACACCACTGCAGGTTCAATGTATCCCTTGGACATTCACGTTGACGATGAAACACTGAAATTACATCGGAATTAAATACAAAAGGCACAATGCCGCCTTAAGTGCAAGAAGAGTGAGACTTCTTAGAGTCTTTGCTTTGATAATTTCCTATGAGACCAGTATTAGGTTCCGATACACCACTGCAGGTTCAATGTATTCCGTTTATATACACATTAACGATGAAACACTGAAATTACATCAGAATTAAATACAAAGGCACAATGCCGCCTTAGGTGCAAGAAGAGTGAGACTTCTTAGAGTCTGTGCATTGATCCTTTCCTGTGAGACCAGTATTAGTTTCCGATGCAGCACTGCACGTTCCATGTATTCCTTGGACCTTCACATTGACAATGAAACACTGATATTACTTCGGAATTAAACACAAAAGGCACAATGCCGCCTTAAGTTCCAGAAGAGTGAGACTTCTTAGAGTCTTTGCTTTGATCCTTTCCTATGAGACCAGTTTTAGTTTCCGATACACCACTGCAGGTTCAATGTATTCTTTGGACCTTCACATAGACGTTGAAACACAGGAATCGCATCGGAATTAAATACAAAAGCCACAATGCCGCCTAAAGTATAAGAATAGCGACTCTTCATACAGTCGGTGCTTTGATCCTTTCCCGTGAGACCAGTATTAGTTTCGGATACACCACTGCAGGTTCAATGTATTCCTTGGACATTCACATTGACGATGAAACACTGAAATTGCATCGGAATTAAATACAAAAGGCACAATGCCGCCTTAAGTGCAAGAAGAGTGAGACTTCTTAGAGTCTGTGCTTTGATCCTTTCCTATGAGACCAGTATTAGTTTCCGATAACCCACTGCAGGTTCAATGTATTCCGTATACATACACATTGACCATGAAATACTGAAATTACATCGGAATTAAATACAAAAGGCACAAAGCCGCCCTAAGTGCAAGAAGAGTGAGACTTCTTGGTGTCTGTGCTTTGATCCTTTCCTATGAGACCAGTATTAGTTTCCGATACACCACTGCAGGTTCAATGCATTCCTTTTACATACACATTGACGATGAAACACTGAAATTACATCGGAATTAAAAACAAATGGCACAATGCCGCCTTAATTGCAAGATGAGTGAGACTTCTAACTGTCTGTTCTTTGATCCTTTCCTGTGAGACCAGTATTAGTTTCCGATACACCACTGCAGGTTCAATGTATTCCTTGGACATTCACAATTGCGATCTGACACTGAAATTACATCGGAATTAAATACAAAAGGCACAATGCCGCCTTTACTGCAAGGTGAGTGAGACTCCTTAGTGTCTGTGCTTTGATCCTTTCCTATGAGGCCAGTATTAGTTTCCGATACACCACTGCAGGTTCAATGTATTCCTTTTACATACACATTGACGATGAAGCACTGAAATTACATCGGAATTAAATACAAAAGGCAAAATGCCGCCTTAAGTACAAGAATAGAGACTCTTCTTACAGTCTGAGCTTTGATCCTTTCCTGTAAGACCAGTATTAGTTTCCGATACACCACTGCACGTTCAATGTATTCCTTGGACATTCACATTGACGATGAAACACTGAAATTACTTCGGAATTAAATACAAAAAGCACAATGCCGCCTTAAGTGCAAGAAGAGTGTGACTTCTTAGGGTCGGTGCTTTGATCCTTTCCTATGAGACCAGTATTAGTTTCCGATACACCACTGCAGGTTCGATGTATTCCTTTTACATACACATTGACGATGAAACACTGAAATTACATCGGAATTAAATACAAAAGGCACAATGCCGCATTAAGTGCAAGAAGAGTGAGACTTCTTAGAGTCTGTGCTTTGATCCCTTGCTATGAGACCAGTATTAGTTTCCGATACACCACTGCAGGTTCAATGTATTCCGTGGACATTCACATGGACGATGAAACACTGAAATAACATCGAAATTAAATACAAAAGGCACTATGCTGCCTTAAGTGCAAGAAGAGTGAGAATTCTTAGAGTCTGTGCTTTGATCCTTTCCTATGAGCCCAGTATTAGTTTCCTATACACCATTGCAGGTTCAATGTATTCCTTGGACATTCACATTAACGATGAAACACTGAAATAACATCGGAATTAAATACAAAAGGCACAATGCCGCCTTAAGTGCAAGAAGAGTGAGACTTCATAGAGTCTGTGCTTTGATCCTTTCCTATGAGACCAGTATTAGTTTCCGATAACCCACTGCAGGTTCAATGTATTCCGTTTACATACACATTGACGATGAAACACTGAAATTACATCGGAATTAAATACAAAAGGCACAATGCCGCCCTAAGTGCAAGAAGAGTGAGACTCCATAGTGTCTGTGCTTTGATCCTTTCGTATGAGACCAGTATTAGTTTCATATACACCACAGCAGGTCCAATGTATTCCTTTTACATACATATTGACGATGAAACACTGAAATTACATTGGAATTAAATACAAAAGGCACAATGCCGCCTTAATTGCAAGAAGAGTGAGACTTCTTACAGTCTGTGATTTGATCCTTTCCTATGAGACCAGTGTTAGTTTCCGATACACCACCGCAGGGTCAATGTATCCCTTGGATCTTCACATTGACGATGAATCACAGATATCGCATCGGAATTAAAAACAAAAGGCGCAATGCCGCCATAAGTACAAGAATAGAGACTCCTCTTACAGTCGGTGCTTTGATCCTTTCCTGTGAGACCAGTATTAGTTTCCGATACACCACTGCTGTTTCAAAGTATTCCTCAGACATTCACAATTACGATGAAACACTGAAATTACATCGGAATTAAATACAAAAGGCATAATGAAGACTTAAGTGCAAGGAGAGTGAGACTTCTTAGAGTCTGTGCTTCCCTATGAGACCAGTATTAGTTTCCAATACACCACTGCAGGTTCAATGTATTCCGTTTACATACACATTGACGATGAAACACTGAAATTACGTCGGAATTAAATACAAAGGGCACAATGCCGCCTTAAGTGCAAGAAGAGTGAGACTTCTTAGAGTCTGTGCTTTGATCCTTTCCTATGAGACCAGTATTAGTTTCCGATACACCACAGCAGGTTCAATGTATTCCTTTTGCATACACATTGACGATGAAACACTGAAATTACCTCGGAATTAAAACAAAATCACAATGCCGCCTTAAGTGCAAGAAGAGTGAGACTTCTTAGAGTCTTTGCTTTTATCCTTTCCTATGAGACCAGTATTAGTTTCCGATACACCACTGCAGGTTCAATGTATTCCGTTTACGTACACATAGACGATGAAACACTGAAATTACATCAGAATTAAATACAAAGGCACAATGCCGCCGTAGGTGTAAGAAGAGTGAGACTTCTTAGAGTCTGTGCTTTGATCCTTTCCTATGAGACCAGTTTTAGTTTCCGATACACCACTGCAGGTTCAATGTATTCCTTGGTCATTCACATTGACGATGAAACACTGAAATTGCATCGGAATTAAATACAAAAGGCACAATGCCGCCTTAATTGCAAGAATAGTGGACTTCTTAGAGTCTGTGCATTGATCCTCTCCTATGAGACCAGTATTAGTTTCCGATACACCACTGCAGGGTCATTGTATACCTTGGACCTTCACATTGGCGATGAAACACAGAAATCGCATCGTAATTAAATACAAAAGGCACAATGCCGCCGTAAATACAAGAATAGAGACTCTTCTTACAGTCGGTGCTTTGATCCTTTCCTGTGAGACCGGTATTAGTTTCCGATACACCACTGCAGGTTCAATGTATCCCTTGGACATTCACGTTGACGATGAAACACTGAAATTACATCGGAATTAAATACAAAAGGCACAATGCCGCCTTAAGTGCAAGAAGAGTGAGACTTCTTAGAGTCTTTGCTTTGATAATTTCCTATGAGACCAGTATTAGGTTCCGATACACCACTGCAGGTTCAATGTATTCCGTTTATATACACATTAACGATGAAACACTGAAATTACATCAGAATTAAATACAAAGGCACAATGCCGCCTTAGGTGCAAGAAGAGTGAGACTTCTTAGAGTCGGTGCATTGATCCTTTCCTGTGAGACCAGTATTAGTTTCCGATGCAGCACTGCACGTTCCATGTATTCCTTGGACCTTCACATTGACAATGAAACACTGATATTACTTCGGAATTAAACACAAAAGGCACAATGCCGCCTTAAGTTCCAGAAGAGTGAGACTTCTTACAGTCTTTGCTTTGATCCTTTCCTATGAGACCAGTTTTAGTTTCCGATACACCACTGCAGGTTCAATGTATTCTTTGGACCTTCACATAGACGTTGAAACACAGAAATCGCATCGGAATTAAATACAAAAGCCACAATGCCGCCTAAAGTATAAGAATAGCGACTCTTCATACAGTCGGTGCTTTGATCCTTTCCCGTGAGACCAGTATTAGTTTCGGATACACCACTGCAGGTTCAATGTATTCCTTGGACATTCACATTGACGATGAAACACTGAAATTGCATCGGAATTAAATACAAAAGGCACAATGCCGCCTTAAGTGCAAGAAGAGTGAGACTTCTTAGAGTCTGTGCTTTGATCCTTTCCTATGAGACCAGTATTAGTTTCCGATAACCCACTGCAGGTTCAATGTATTCCGTATACATACACATTGACCATGAAATACTGAAATTACATCGGAATTAAATACAAAAGGCACAAAGCCGCCCTAAGTGCAAGAAGAGTGAGACTTCTTAGTGTCTGTGCTTTGATCCTTTCCTATGAGACCAGTATTAGTTTCCGATACACCACTGCAGGTTCAATGCATTCCTTTTACATACACATTGACGATGAAACACTGAAATTACATCGGAATTAAAAACAAATGGCACAATGCCGCCTTAATTGCAAGATGAGTGAGACTTCTAACTGTCTGTTCTTTGATCCTTTCCTGTGAGACCAGTATTAGTTTCCGATACACCACTGCAGGTTCAATGTATTCCTTGGACATTCACAATTGCGATCTGACACTGAAATTACATCGGAATTAAATACAAAAGGCACAATGCCGCCTTTACTGCAAGGTGAGTGAGACTCCTTAGTGTCTGTGCTTTGATCCTTTCCTATGAGGCCAGTATTAGTTTCCGATACACCACTGCAGGTTCAATGTATTCCTTTTACATACACATTGACGATGAAGCACTGAAATTACATCGGAATTAAATACAAAAGGCAAAATGCCGCCTTAAGTACAAGAATAGAGACTCTTCTTACAGTCTGAGCTTTGATCCTTTCCTGTAAGACCAGTATTAGTTTCCGATACACCACTGCACGTTCAATGTATTCCTTGGACATTCACATTGACGATGAAACACTGAAATTACTTCGGAATTAAATACAAAAAGCACAATGCCGCCTTAAGTGCAAGAAGAGTGTGACTTCTTAGGGTCGGTGCTTTGATCCTTTCCTATGAGACCAGTATTAGTTTCCGATACACCACTGCAGGTTCGATGTATTCCTTTTACATACACATTGACGATGAAACACTGAAATTACATCGGAATTAAATACAAAAGGCACAATGCCGCATTAAGTGCAAGAAGAGTGAGACTTCTTAGAGTCTGTGCTTTGATCCCTTGCTATGAGACCAGTATTAGTTTCCGATACACCACTGCAGGTTCAATGTATTCCGTGGACATTCACATGGACGATGAAACACTGAAATAACATCGAAATTAAATACAAAAGGCACTATGCTGCCTTAAGTGCAAGAAGAGTGAGAATTCTTAGAGTCTGTGCTTTGATCCTTTCCTATGAGCCCAGTATTAGTTTCCTATACACCATTGCAGGTTCAATGTATTCCTTGGACATTCACATTAACGATGAAACACTGAAATAACATCGGAATTAAATACAAAAGGCACAATGCCGCCTTAAGTGCAAGAAGAGTGAGACTTCATAGAGTCTGTGCTTTGATCCTTTCCTATGAGACCAGTATTAGTTTCCGATAACCCACTGCAGGTTCAATGTATTCCGTTTACATACACATTGACGATGAAACACTGAAATTACATCGGAATTAAATACAAAAGGCACAATGCCGCCCTAAGTGCAAGAAGAGTGAGACTCCATAGTGTCTGTGCTTTGATCCTTTCGTATGAGACCAGTATTAGTTTCATATACACCACAGCAGGTCCAATGTATTCCTTTTACATACATATTGACGATGAAACACTGAAATTACATTGGAATTAAATACAAAAGGCACAATGCCGCCTTAATTGCAAGAAGAGTGAGACTTCTTACAGTCTGTGATTTGATCCTTTCCTATGAGACCAGTGTTAGTTTCCGATACACCACCGCAGGGTCAATGTATCCCTTGGATCTTCACATTGACGATGAATCACAGATATCGCATCGGAATTAAAAACAAAAGGCGCAATGCCGCCATAAGTACAAGAATAGAGACTCCTCTTACAGTCGGTGCTTTGATCCTTTCCTGTGAGACCAGTATTAGTTTCCGATACACCACTGCTGTTTCAAAGTATTCCTCAGACATTCACAATTACGATGAAACACTGAAATTACATCGGAATTAAATACAAAAGGCATAATGAAGACTTAAGTGCAAGGAGAGTGAGACTTCTTAGAGTCTGTGCTTCCCTATGAGACCAGTATTAGTTTCCAATACACCACTGCAGGTTCAATGTATTCCGTTTACATACACATTGACGATGAAACACTGAAATTACGTCGGAATTAAATACAAAGGGCACAATGCCGCCTTAAGTGCAAGAAGAGTGAGACTTCTTAGAGTCTGTGCTTTGATCCTTTCCTATGAGACCAGTATTAGTTTCCGATACACCACAGCAGGTTCAATGTATTCCTTTTGCATACACATTGACGATGAAACACTGAAATTACATCGGAATTAAAACAAAATCACAATGCCGCCTTAAGTGCAAGAAGAGTGAGACTTCTTAGAGTCTTTGCTTTTATCCTTTCCTATGAGACCAGTATTAGTTTCCGATACACCACTGCAGGTTCAATGTATTCCGTTTACGTACACATAGACGATGAAACACTGAAATTACATCAGAATTAAATACAAAGGCACAATGCCGCCGTAGGTGTAAGAAGAGTGAGACTTCTTAGAGTCTGTGCTTTGATCCTTTCCTATGAGACCAGTTTTAGTTTCCGATACACCACTGCAGGTTCAATGTATTCCTTGGTCATTCACATTGACGATGAAACACTGAAATTGCATCGGAATTAAATACAAAAGGCACAATGCCGCCTTAATTGCAAGAAGAGTGGACTTCTTAGAGTCTGTGCATTGATCCTTTCCTATGAGACCAGTATTAGTTTCCGATACACCACTGCAGGGTCATTGTATACCTTGGACCTTCACATTGGCGATGAAACACAGAAATCGCATCGTAATTAAATACAAAAGGCACAATGCCGCCGTAAATACAAGAATAGAGACTCTTCTTACAGTCGGTGCTTTGATCCTTTCCTGTGAGACCGGTATTAGTTTCCGATACACCACTGCAGGTTCAATGTATCCCTTGGACATTCACGTTGACGAAGAAACACTGAAATTACATCGGAATTAAATACAAAAGGCACAATGCCGCCTTAAGTGCAAGAAGAGTGAGACTTCTTAGAGTCTTTGCTTTGATAATTTCCTATGAGACCAGTATTAGGTTCCGATACACCACTGCAGGTTCAATGTATTCCGTTTATATACACATTAACGATGAAACACTGAAATTACATCAGAATTAAATACAAAGGCACAATGCCGCCTTAGGTGCAAGAAGAGTGAGACTTCTTAGAGTCTGTGCATTGATCCTTTCCTGTGAGACCAGTATTAGTTTCCGATGCAGCACTGCACGTTCCATGTATTCCTTGGACCTTCACATTGACAATGAAACACTGATATTACTTCGGAATTAAAAACAAAAGGCACAATGCCGCCTTAAGTTCCAGAAGAGTGAGACTTCTTAGAGTCTTTGCTTTGATCCTTTCCTATGAGACCAGTTTTAGTTTCCGATACACCACTGCAGGTTCAATGTATTCTTTGGACCTTCACATAGACGTTGAAACACAGAAATCGCATCGGAATTAAATACAAAAGCCACAATGCCGCCTAAAGTATAAGAATAGCGACTCTTCATACAGTCGGTGCTTTGATCCTTTCCCGTGAGACCAGTATTAGTTTCGGATACACCACTGCAGGTTCAATGTATTCCTTGGACATTCACATTGACGATGAAACACTGAAATTGCATCGGAATTAAATACAAAAGGCACAATGCCGCCTTAAGTGCAAGAAGAGTGAGACTTCTTAGAGTCTGTGCTTTGATCCTTTCCTATGAGACCAGTATTAGTTTCCGATAACCCACTGCAGGTTCAATGTATTCCGTATACATACACATTGACCATGAAATACTGAAATTACATCGGAATTAAATACAGAAGGCACAAAGCCGCCCTAAGTGCAAGAAGAGTGAGACTTCTTAGTGTCTGTGCTTTGATCCTTTCCTATGAGACCAGTATTAGTTTCCGATACACCACTGCAGGTTCAATGCATTCCTTTTACATACACATTGACGATGAAACACTGAAATTACATCGGAATTAAAAACAAATGGCACAATGCCGCCTTAATTGCAAGATGAGTGAGACTTCTAACTGTCTGTTCTTTGATCCTTTCCTGTGAGACCAGTATTAGTTTCCGATACACCACTGCAGGTTCAATGTATTCCTTGGACATTCACAATTGCGATCTGACACTGAAATTACATCGGAATTAAATACAAAAGGCACAATGCCGCATTTACTGCAAGGTGAGTGAGACTCCTTAGTGTCTGTGCTTTGATCCTTTCCTATGAGGCCAGTATTAGTTTCCGATACACCACTGCAGTTTCAATGTATTCCTTTTACATACACATTGACGATGAAGCACTGAAATTACATCGGAATTAAATACAAAAGGCAAAATGCCGCCTTAAGTACAAGAATAGAGATTCTTCTTACAGTCTGAGCTTTGATCCTTTCCTGTAAGACCAGTATTAGTTTCCGATACACCACTGCACGTTCAATGTATTCCTTGGACATTCACATTGACGATGAAACACTGAAATTACTTCGGAATTAAATACAAAAAGCACAATGCCGCCTTAAGTGCAAGAAGAGTGTGACTTCTTAGGGTCGGTGCTTTGATCCTTTCCTATGAGACCAGTATTAGTTTCCGATACACCACTGCAGGTTCGATGTATTCCTTTTACATACACATTGACGATGAAACACTGAAATTACATCGGAATTAAATACAAAAGGCACAATGCCGCATTAAGTGCAAGAAGAGTGAGCCTTTTTAGAGTCTGTGCTTTGATCCCTTGCTATGAGACCAGTATTAGTTTCCGATACACCACTGCAGGTTCAATGTATTCCTTGGACATTCACATTAACGATGAAACACTGAAATAACATCGGAATTAAATACAAAAGGCACAATGCCGCCTTAAGTGCAAGAAGAGTGAGACTTCATAGAGTCTGTGCTTTGATCCTTTCCTATGAGACCAGTATTAGTTTCCGATAACCCACTGCAGGTTCAATGTATTCCGTTTACATACACATTGACGATGAAACACTGAAATTACATCGGAATTAAATACAAAAGGCACAATGCCGCCCTAAGTGCAAGAAGAGTGAGACTCCATAGTGTCTGTGCTTTGATCCTTTCGTATGAGACCAGTATTAGTTTCATATACACCACAGCAGGTCCAATGTATTCCTTTTACATACATATTGACGATGAAACACTGAAATTACATTGGAATTAAATACAAAAGGCACAATGCCGCCTTAATTGCAAGAAGAGTGAGACTTCTTACAGTCTGTGATTTGATCCTTTCCTATGAGACCAGTATTAGTTTCCGATACACCACAACAGGTTCAATGTATTCCTTTTGCATACACATTGACGATGAAACACTGAAATTACATCGGAATTAAAACAAAATCACAATGCCGCCTTAAGTGCAAGAAGAGTGAGACTTCTTAGAGTCTTTGCTTTTATCCTTTCCTATGAGACCAGTATTAGTTTCCGATACACCACTGCAGGTTCAATGTATTCCGTTTACGTACACATAGACGATGAAACACTGAAATTACATCAGAATTAAATACAAAGGCACAATGCCGCCGTAGGTGTAAGAAGAGTGAGACTTCTTAGAGTCTGTGCTTTGATCCTTTCCTATGAGACCAGTTTTAGTTTCCGATACACCACTGCAGGTTCAATGTATTCCTTGGTCATTCACATTGACGATGAAACACTGAAATTGCATCGGAATTAAATACAAAAGGCACAATGCCGCCTTAATTGCAAGAAGAGTGGACTTCTTAGAGTCTGTGCATTGATCCTTTCCTATGAGACCAGTATTAGTTTCCGATACACCACTGCAGGGTCATTGTATACCTTGGACCTTCACATTGGCGATGAAACACAGAAATCGCATCGTAATTAAATACAAAAGGCACAATGCCGCCGTAAATACAAGAATAGAGACTCTTCTTACAGTCGGTGCTTTGATCCTTTCCTGTGAGACCGGTATTAGTTTCCGATACACCACTGCAGGTTCAATGTATCCCTTGGACATTCACGTTGACGATGAAACACTGAAATTACATCGGAATTAAATACAAAAGGCACAATGCCGCCTTAAGTGCAAGAAGAGTGAGACTTCTTAGAGTCTTTGCTTTGATAATTTCCTATGAGACCAGTATTAGGTTCCGATACACCACTGCAGGTTCAATGTATTCCGTTTATATACACATTAACGATGAAACACTGAAATTACATCAGAATTAAATACAAAGGCACAATGCCGCCTTTGGTGCAAGAAGAGTGAGACTTCTTAGAGTCTGTGCATTGATCCTTTCCTGTGAGACCAGTATTAGTTTCCGATGCAGCACTGCACGTTCCATGTATTCCTTGGACCTTCACATTGACAATGAAACACTGATATTACTTCGGAATTAAATACAAAAGGCACAATGCCGCCTTAAGTTCCAGAAGAGTGAGACTTCTTAGAGTCTTTGCTTTGATCCTTTCCTATGAGACCAGTTTTAGTTTCCGATACACCACTGCAGGTTCAATGTATTCTTTGGACCTTCACATAGACGTTGAAACACAGAAATCGCATCGGAATTAAATACAAAAGCCACAATGCCGCCTAAAGTATAAGAATAGCGACTCTTCATACAGTCGGTGCTTTGATCCTTTCCCGTGAGACCAGTATTAGTTTCGGATACACCACTGCAGGTTCAATGTATTCCTTGGACATTCACATTGACGATGAAACACTGAAATTGCATCGGAATTAAATACAAAAGGCACAATGCCGCCTTAAGTGCAAGAAGAGTGAGACTTCTTAGAGTCTGTGCTTTGATCCTTTCCTATGAGACCAGTATTAGTTTCCGATAACCCACTGCAGGTTCAATGTATTCCGTATACATACACATTGACCATGAAATACTGAAATTACATCGGAATTAAATACAAAAGGCACAAAGCCGCCCTAAGTGCAAGAAGAGTGAGACTTCTTAGTGTCTGTGCTTTGATCCTTTCCTATGAGACCAGTATTAGTTTCCGATACAAAACTGCAGGTTCAATGCATTCCTTTTACATACACATTGACGATGAAACACTGAAATTACATCGGAATTAAAAACAAATGGCACAATGCCGCCTTAATTGCAAGATGAGTGAGACTTCTAACTGTCTGTTCTTTGATCCTTTCCTGTGAGACCAGTATTAGTTTCCGATACACCACTGCAGGTTCAATGTATTCCTTGGACATTCACATTAACGATGAAACACAGAAATCGCATCGGAATTAAATACAAATGGCACAGTGCCGCCTTAAGTACAAGAATAGAGACTCTTCTTACAGTCGGTGCTTTGAGCATTCCCTGTGAGACCAGTATTAGTTTCCGATACACCACTGCAGGTTCAATGTATTCCTTGCACCTTCACATTGACGATGAAACACAGAAATCGCATCGAAATTAAATACAAAACTCATAACGCCGCCTTAATTACAAGAATAGAGACTCTTCTTACAGTCGGTGCTTTGATCTTTTCCTGTGAGACCAGTATTGGTTTCCAACACACCACTGCAGGTTCAATGTATCCTTGGACATACACATTGACGATGAATCACTGAAATTCCATCGGAATTAAATACAAACGGCACATTGCCGCCTTAAGTGCAGGAAGAGTGAGACTTCTTAGAGTCTGTGCCTTGATCCTTTAGTGTGAGACCAGTATTAGTTTCCGATACTTCACTGCATGTACAATGTATTCCTTGGACATACACATTGACGAGGAAACACTGAAATTACATCGGAATTAAATAGAAAAGGCACAATGCCGCCTTAAGTTCAAGAAGAGTGAGACTTCTTAGAGTCTTTGGTTTGATCCTTTCCTGTGAGACCAGTATTAGTTTCCGATACACCACTGCAGGTTCGATGTATTCCTTGCACCTACACATTGACGATGAAACAAAGAAATCGCATCGCAATTATACACAAAAGGCACATTGCCACCTTAAGTACAGGAACAGAGACTCTTCTTACAGTCTGTGCATTGAGCATTCCCTGTGAGACCAGTATTAGTTTCCGATACACCACTGCTGGTTCAATTTATTCCTTGGACATACACATTGACGACGAAACACTGAAATCGCATCGGAATGAAATACAAAAGGCACAATGCCGCCATAAGTACAAGAATGGGGACTCTTCTTACAGTCGGTGCTTTGAGCATTCCCTGTTAGGCCAGTATTAGTTTCCGATACACCACTGCTGGTTCAATGTATTCATTGGACCTTCACATTGACGATGAAACACCGAAATCGCATCGGACGTAAATACAAAAGGCACAATGCCGCCATAAGTACAAGAATTGAGACTCTTCTTACAGTCGGTGTTTGATCATTTCCTGTGAGACCAGTATTGGTTTCCGATACACCACTGCAGGTTCAATGGATTCCTTGGACATTCACATTGACGATGTAACACTGAAATTACATCGGTATTAAATACAAAAGGCACAATGCCGCCTTAAGTGCAAGAAGAGTGAGACTTCTTAGAGCCCGTGATTTGATCCTTTCCTATGAGACCATTATTAGTTTCCGATACACCACTGCAGGTTCAATTTATTCCGTTTACATACACAATGACGATGAAACACTGAAATTACATGGGAATAAAGTACAAAGGCACAATGCCGCGTTAAGTGCAAGAAGAGTGAGACTGCTTAGAGTCTGTGCTTTGATCCTTTCCCATGAGACCATTATTAGTTTCTGATACACCACTGCAGGTTCAATGTATTGCTTTTACATACACATTGACGATGAAGCACTGAAATTACATCGGAATTAAATGCAAAAGGCACAATGCCGCCTTAAGTGCAAGAAGAGTGAGACTTCTTAGAGTCTGTGCTTTGTTCCTTTCCTATGAGACCATTATTAGTATCCGATACACCACTGCAAGTTCAATGTATTCCTTGCACATTCACATTGACGATGAAACACTGAAATTACATAGGAATTAAATACAAAAGGCACTATGCCGCCTAATGTGCAAGAAGAGTGAGACTTCTTAGAGTCTGTGCTTTTATCCTTTCCTATGAGACCAGTATTAGTTTCCGACAACCCACTGCAGGTTCAATGTATTCCGATTACATACACATTGACGATGAAACACTGAAATTACATCGGAAATAAATACAAAAGGCACAATGCCGCCATACGTGCAAGATGAGTTTGCCTTCTTAGAGTCTGTGCTTTGAACCTTTCCTATGAGACCAGTATTAGTCTCCGATACACCACTGCAGGTTCAATGTATTCCGTTTACATACACATTGACGATGAAACACTGAAATTACATCGGAATTAAATACAAAAGGCACAATGCTTCCATAAGTGCAAGAAGAGTGAGACTTCTTAGAGTCTGTGCTTTGATCCGTTCCTGTGAGACCAGGATTAGTTTCCGATACACCACTGCAGGTTCAATGTATTCCTTGGACATACACATTGACGAGAAAACACTGAAATTACATTGGAAATAAATACGAAAGGCACAATGCCGCCTTAAGTGCAAGAAGAGTGAGACTTCTTAGAGTCTGTGGTTTGATACTTTCCTGTGAGACCAGTATTAGTTTCCGATACACCACTGCACGTTCAATGTATTCCTTGGCCCTTCACGTTGACGATGAAACACAGAAATCGCATCGGAATTATATACAAAAGGCACAATGCCGCCTTAAGTACAAGAATAGAGACTCTACTTACAGTCGGTGTTCGATCCTTTCCTGTGAGACCAGTATTAGTTTCCGATACACCACTGCAGGTTCACTGTATTCCTTGAAAATTCACATTAATGATGAAACACTGAAAATACATAGGAATTAAATACAAAAGGAACAATGCCGCCCTAAGTGCAAGAAGAGTGAGACTTCTTAGAGTCTGTGTTTTGATCCTTTGCTATAAGACCATTATTAGTTTCCGATACACCACTGCAGGTTCAATGTATTCCGTTTACGTACACATAGACGATGAAACACAGAAATTACATCGGAAATAAATACAAAGGCACAATGCCGCGTTAAGTGCAAGAAGAGTGAGACTTCCTAGAGTCTGTGCTTTGATCCTTTCCTGTGAGACCAGTATTAGTTTCCGATACACCACTGCACGTTCAATGTATTCCTTGGACCTTCACATTGACGATGAAACACTGATATTATTTCGGAATTAAATACAAAAGGCACAATGCCGCCTCAAATGCAAGAAGAGTGAGACTTTTTAGAGTCTGTGCTTTCATCCTTTCCTATGACACCAGTATTAGTTTCGAATTCACCACTGCAGGTTCAATGTATTCCTTGGACCTTCACATTGACAATGAAACACAGAAATCGCATCGGAATTAATAACAAAAGGCACAATGCCGACTTAAGTACAAGAATAGAGTTTCTTCTTACAGTCGGTGCTTTGATCCTGTCCTGTGAGACCAGTATTAGTTTCCGATACACCACTGCAGATTCAATGTATTCCTTGGACCTTCACATTGACGATGAAACACAGAAATAGCATCGTAATTAAATACAAAAGGCACAATGCCGCCTTAAGTACGAGAATAGAGACTCTTCTTACAGTCGGTGTTTTGATCCTTTCCTGTGAGACCAGTATTAGTTTCCGATACACCACTGCAGGTTAAGTTTATTCCTTGGACCTTCACATTGCCGATGAAACACAGAAATCGCATCGGAATTAAATACAAAAGGCACAATGCCGCCTTAAGTGCAAGAATAGATACTTTTCTTATAGTCGGTGCTCTGATCCTTTCCTGTGAGACCAGTATTAATTACCGATACACCACTGCAGGTTCAATGTATTCCTTGGACATTCACATTGACGATGGAACACTGAAATTACATCGGAATTAAATACAAAAGGCACAATGCGGCCTTAAATGCAAGAAGGGTGAGACTTCTTAGAGTCTGTTCTTTGATCCTTTCCTATGACAACAGTATTAGTTTCAGATTCACCACTGGAGGTTCAATGAATACCTTTTACATTCACATTGACGATGAAACACTGAAATTACATCGGAATTAAATACAAAAGGCATAATGCCGCCTTAAGTGTAAGAAGAGTGAGACATCTTAGAGTCTGTGTTTTGATCCTTTCCTGTGAGACCAGCGTTAGTTTCCGATACACCACTGCAGGTTCAATGTATTCCTTGGACCTTCACATTGATGATGAAACACAGAAATCGCATCGGAATTAAATACAAAAGGCACAATGCCGCCTTAAGTACACGAATAGAGACTCTTCTTACAGTCGGTGCTTTGATCCTTTCCTATGAGGCCAGTATTAGTTACCGTTACACCACTGCAGGTTCAATGTATTCCTTGGATCTTCACACTGACGATGAGACACAGAAATCGCATCGGAATTAATTACAAAAGGAACAATGCCGCTCTAAGTACAAGAATAGAGACTCTTCGTACAGTCGGTGATTTAATAATTTTCCTATGAGACCAGTTTTAGTTGCCGATACACCACTGCAGGTTCAATGTATTCCTTGGACATTCACATTGACGATGAAACACAGAAATCGCATCGGAACTAAATACAAATGGCACAATGCCGTCTTAAGTACAAGAATGGAGACTCTTCTTACAGTCGTTGCTTTGCTCCTTTCCTATGAGACCAGTTTTAGTTTCCGATACAACACTGCAGGTTCAATGTTTTCCTTTTACACACACATTGACGATTAAACACTGAAATTACATCGGAATTAAATACAAAAGGCACAATACCGCCTTAAGTGCAAGAAGAGTGAGACTTCTTAGGTTCTGTGCTTTGATCCTTTCCTGAGAGACCAGTATTAGTTTCCGATACACCACTGAAGGTTCGATATATTCCTTGGACCTTCACATTGACGATGAAACACAGAAATCGCATCGGAATTAAAAACAAAATGCACATTGCGGCCTTAAGTACAAGAATAGAGACTCTGCTCTCAGACGGTGCATTGATACTTTCCTGTGAGACCAGTATTAGTTTCCGATACATCACTGCAGGTTCAATGTATTCCTTTTACATACAAATTGACGATGAAACACTGAATTTACATCGGAAATAAATACAAAACTCACAATGCCGCCTTAAGTGCAAGAAGAGTGAGACTTCTTAGAGTCTGTGCTTTGATTTTTTCCTGTGAGACCAGTATTAGTTTCCGATACACAACCGCCAGTCAATGTAGTCCTTGGACCTTCACATTGACGATGAAACACAGAAATCGCATCGGAATGAAATACAAAAGGCACAATGCCGCCTTAAGTGCAAGAAGGGTGAGAATTCTTAGAGTCTGTGCATTGATCCATTCCTGTGAGACCAGTATTAGTTTTCGATACACCACTGCAGGTTCAATGTATTCCTTGGACATTCACATTGACGATGAAACACAGAAATCGCATCGGAATGAAATACAAAAAGCACAATGCCGACTTAAGTGCAAGAAGTGTGAGACTTCTTATAGTCTGTGCTTTGATCCTTTATTGTGAGACCAGTATTAGTTTCCGATACACGACTGCAGGTTCAATGTATAACTTGGACCTTCACATTGACGATGAAACACAGAAATTACATCGGAGATAAATGCAACAGGCACAATGCCGCCTTAAGTGCAAGAAGATTAAGACTTCTTAGAGTCTGTGCTTTGATGCTTTCCTGTTAGACCAGTATTAGTTTCCGATACACCACTGCAGGTTCAATGTATTCCTTGGACATACACATTGACGATGAAACACTGAAATTAGATCGGAATGAAATACAAAACTCACAATGCCGCCTTAAGTGCAAGAAGAGTGAGACTTCTTAGAGTCTGTGCTTTGATTTATTCCTGTGAGACCAGTATTAGTTTCCGATACACAACCGCCAGTTCAATGTAGTCCTTGGACCTTCACATTGACGATGAAACACAGAAATCGCATCGGAATGAAATACAAAAGGCACAATGCCGCCTTAAGTGGAAGAAGGGTGAGAATTCTTAGAGTCTGTGCATTGATCCATTCCTGTGAGACCAGTATTAGTTTCCGATACACCACCGCAGGTTCAATGAATTCCTTGTACCGTCACATTGACGATGAAACACAGAAATCGCGTCGGAATTAAATACAAAAGGCACAATGCCGCCTTAAGTATAAGAATAGAGACTCTTCTTACAGTCGGTGTTTTGAGCATTCCCTGTGAGACCAGTATTAGTTTCCGTTACACTACTGCAGGTTCAATGTATAACTTGGACCTTCACATTGACGATGAAACACAGAAATTACATCCGAGATAAATGCAACAGGCACAATGCCGCCTTAAGTGCAAGAAGATTAAGACTTCTTAGAGTCTGTGCTTTGATCCTATCCTGTTAGACCAGTATTAGTTTCCGATACACAACTGCAGGTTCAATGTATTCCATGGACATGCACATTGACGATGAAACACAGATATCGCATCGGAATTAAATACAAAAGGCACAATGCAGCCTTAAGTAAAAGAATAGAGACTCTTCTTACAGTCGGTGCTTTGATCCATTCCTATGACACCAGTATTAGTTTACGATACACCACTGCAGGATCAATGAATTCCTTGGACCTTCACATTGTCGATGAAACACAGAAATCGCATCGGAATTAAATACAAAAAGCACAATGCTGCCTTAAGTACAAGATTAGAGACTCTTCTTACTGTCGGTGCTTTGATCCTTTCCTGTGAGACCAGTAGTTGTTTCCGATACACCACTGATGGTCTACTGTATTCCTTGGACATTCACATTGACGATGAAACACAGAAATCGCATCGGAACTAAATACAAATGGCACAATGCCGCTTTAAGTACAAGAATGGAGACTCTTCTTACAGTCGTTGCTTTGCTCCTTTCCTATGAGACCAGTTTTAGTTTCCGATACACCACAGCAGGTTCAATGTATTCCTTTTACACACACATTGACGATTAAACACTGAAATTACATCGGAATTAAATACAAAAGGCACAATACCGCCTTAAGTACATGAAGAGTGAGACTTCTAAGGGTCTGTGCTTTGATCCTTTCCTGTGAGACCAGTATTAGTTTCCGACACACCACTGCAGGTTCAATATGTTCCTTGGACCTTCACATTGACGATGAAACACAGAAATCGCATCGGAATTAAAAACAAAAGGCACATTGCAGCCTTAAGTACAAGAATAGAGACTCTTCTCTCAGACCGTGCATTGATACTTTCCTGTGAGCCCAGTATTAGTTTCTGATACATCACTGCAGGTTCAATGTATTCCTTTTACATACACATTGACGATCAAACACTGAATTTACATCGGAAATAAATACAAAAGGCACAATGCCGCCTTAAGTGCAAGAGGAGTTATACTTCTTAGAGTCTGTGCTTTGATCCTGAACTGTGAGACCAGTATTAGTTTCCGATACACCACTGCAGATTCAAAGTATTCCTTGGACCTTCACATTGACGATGAAACACAGAAATCACGTCGGAGATAAATGCAACAGGCACAATGCCGCCTTAAGTGCAAGAAGAGTAAGACTTCTAAGAGTCTGTACTTTGATCCTTTCCTGTTAGACCAGTATTAGTTTCCGATACACCACTGCAGGTTCAATGTATTCCTTGGACATTCACATTTTCTATGAAACACAGATATCGCATCGGAATTAAATACAAAAGGCACAATGCCGACTTAAGTGCAACAAGAGTGAGACTTCTTATAGTCTGTGCTTTGATACTTTCCTGTGAGACCAGTATTAGTTTCCGATACACCACTGCAGGTTCAATGTGTTCCTTAGACATACATATTGACGATGAAACACTGACATTACATCGGAATTAAATACAAAAGGCACAATGCCGCCTTAAGTGCAAGAAGAGTGAGACTTCTTAGAGTCTGTGCTTTGATCCTTTCCTGTCAGACCAGTGTTGGTTTCCGATACACCACTACAGGTTCAATGTATTCCTTGGTCCTTCACATTGACGATGAAACACTGAAATTACATCGGAATTAAATAAAAAAGGCACAACGCCGCCTTAAGTGCAAGAAGAGTGAGATTTCTTAGAGTCTGTGCTTTGATCCTTTCCTATGAGACCAGTATTAGTTTCCGATACACCACTGCAGGTTCAATGTATTTCTTGGACATTCACATTGACGATGAAACACTGAAATTACATCGTAATTAAATACAAAAGGCACAATGCCGCCTTAAGTGCAAGAAGAGCGAGACTACTTAGAGTCTGTGCTTTGATCCTTTCCTATGAGACCATTATTAGTTTCCGATAACCCACTGCAGGTTCAATGTATTCCGTTTACATACAAATTGACGATGAAACACTGAAATTACATCGGACTTAAATTCAAAAGGCACTATGCCGCCTTAAATGCAAGAAGAGAGTGACTTCTTAGACTCTGTGCTTTGATCCTTTCCTATGAGACCAGTATTAGCTTCTGATAACCCACTGCAGGTTCAATGTATTCCGTTTACATACACATTGACGATGAAACACTGAAATTACATCGGAATTAAATACAAAAGGCACAATGCCGCTGTAACTGCAAGAAGATTGAGACTTCATAGAGTCTGTGCTTTGATCCTTTCCTATGAGACCAGTTTTAGTTTCCGATACACCACTGCAGGTTCAATGTATTCCTTGGTCCTTCACATTGACGATGAAACACTGAAATCACTTCGGAATTAACTACAAAAGCCACAATGCCGCCTTAAGTGCAAGAAGATTGAGACTTCATAGAGACTGTGCTTTGATCCTTTCCTATGAGACCAGTTTTAGTTTCCGATACTGCAGGTTCGATGTATTCCTTGGACCTTCACATTGGCGATGAAACACAGAAATCGCATCGGAATTATACACAAAAGCCACAATGCCGCCTTAACTATAAGAATAGAGACTCGTCTTACAGTCGGTGCTTTGATCCTTTCCTGTGAGTCCAGTATTAGTTTCCGATACACCACTTCATGTTCAATGAATTCCTTGGACATTCACATTGACGATGAAACACTGAAATTGCATCGGAATTAAATACAAAAGGCACAATGCCGCCTTAAGTGCAAGAAGTGTGAGACTTCTTAGAGTCTGTGCTTTGATCCCTTCCAATAAGACCAGTAGTAGTTTCCGATACCCCCCGGCAGGTTCTATGTATTCCGTTTACATACTCATTGACGATGAAACACTGAAATTACATCGGAATTAAATACAAAAGGCACAATGCCGCCCTACGTGCAAGAAGAGTGAGACTCCTTAGTGTCTGTGCTTTGATACTTTCCTATGAGACTAGTATTAGTTTCCGATAACCCACTGCAGGTTCAATGTATTCCGTTTACATACACATTGACGATAAAACACTGAAATTACATCGGAATTAAATACAAAAGGCACAATGCCGCCCTAAGTGCAAGAAGAGTGATACTCCTTAGTGTCCGTGCTTTGATCCTTTCCTGTGAGACCAGTATTAGTTTCCGATACACAACTGCAGGGTCAATGTATTCCTTGGACCTTCACATTGACGATGAAACACAGAAATCGCATCGGAATTAAAAATAAAGGCACAATGCCGCCTGAAGTAAAAGAGTAGAGACTGTTCTTACAGTCAGTGCTTCGATCCTTTCCTTTGAGACCAGTATTAGTTTCCGATACACCACTGCTGGTTCAATGTATTCCTTGGACATTCATAATTACGATGAAATACTGAAATTACATCGGAATTAAATACAAAAGGCACAATGCCGCCTTAAGTGCAAGGAGAGTGAGACTTCTTAGAGTCTGTGCTTTCCTATGAGACCAGTATTAGATTCCGATACACCACTGCAGGTTCAATGTATTCCTTGGACCTTCACATTAACGATGAAACACAGAAATCGCATCGGAATTAAATAAAAATGCCACAATGCCGCCTTAACTATAAGAATAGAGACTCTTCTTACAGTCGGTGCTTTGATCCTTTCTTGTGAGTCCAGTATTAGTTTCTGTTACAACACTGAAGGTTCAATTTATTCCTTGGACATTCACATTGACGATGAAACACTGAAATTACATCGGAATTAAATACAAAAGGCACAATGCCGCCTTAAGTGCAAGAAGAGTGAGACCTCTTAGAGTCTGTGCTTTGATCCTTTCCTGTGAGATAAGTTTTAGTTTCCGATACACTACTGCAGGTTCAATGTATTCCTTGGTCCTTCACATTGACGATGAAACACTGAAATTACTTCGGAATTAAATACAAAAGCCACAATGCCGCCTTAAGTGCAAGAATAGAGACTCTTCTTACAGTCGGTGCTTTGAGCATTCCCTGTGAGACCAGTATTAGTTTCCGATACACCACTGCATGTTCAATGTATTCCTTGGACCTACACATTGACGATGAAATACCGAAATCGCATCGGAATTAAATACAAAATACACAATGCCGCCTTAAGTACAAGAATAGATACTCTTCTTACAGTCTGTGCTTTGATCTTTTCCTGTGAGACCAGTATTAGTTTCCGATACACCACTGCAGGTTCAATGTATTCCTTGGACATACACATTGACGATGAACAACTGAAATTACATCGGAATTAAATACAAAAGGCACAATGCCGCCATAAGTGCAAGCAGAGCGAGGCTTATTACAGTCCGTGCTTTGATCCTTTCCTGTGAGACCAGTATTAGTTTCCGATACACCACTGCATGTTCAATGTATTCCTTGGACATTCACATTGACGATGAAACACTGAAATTACATCGGAATTAAATACAAAAGGCACAATGCCGCCTTAAGTGCAAGAAGAGTGAGACTTCTTAGAGTCTGTGTTTTGATCCTTTCCTGTGAGATAAGTTTTAGTTTCCGATACACTACTGCAGGTTCAATGTATTCCTTGGTCCTTCACATTGACGATGAAACACTGAAATTACTTCGGAATTAAATACAAAAGCCACAATGCCGCCTTAAGTGCAAGAAGAGTGAGACTATTTTGAGTCTGTGCTTTAATACTTTCCTGCGAGACCAGTATTAGTTTCCGATACACCACTGCAGGTTCAATGCATTCCTTGGACCTTCACATTGATGATGAAACACAGAAATCGCATCGGAATTAAATACAAATGGCACAGTGTCGCCTTAAGTACATGAATAGAAGCTCTTCTTACAGTCGGAGTTTTGAGCATTCCCTGTGAGACCAGTATTAGTTTCCGATACACCACTGCAGGTTCAATGTATTCCTTGCACCTTCACATTGACGATGAAATACAGATATCGCATCGAAATTAAATACAAAACTCATAACGCCGCCTTAATTACAAGAATAGAGACTCTTCTTACAGTCGGTGCTTTGATCTTTTCCTGTGAGACCAGTATTAGTTTCCGACACACCACTGCAGGTTCAATGTATCCTTGGACATACACATTGATAATGAAACACTGAAATTCCATCAGAATGAAATACAAATGGCACATTGCCGCCTTAAGTGCAAGAAGAGTGGGACTTCTTAGAGTCTGTGCTTTGATCCTTTAGTGTGAGACCAGTATTAGTTTCCGATACACCACTGCATGTTCAATGTATTCCTTGGACCTACACATTGACGATGAAATACCGAAATCGCATCGGAATTAAATACAAAATACACAATGCCGCCTTAAGTACAAGAATAGATACTCTTCTTACAGTCTGTGCTTTGATCTTTTCCTGTGAGACCAGTATTAGTTTCCGATACACCACTGCAGGTTCAATGTATTCCTTGGACATACACATTGACGATGAACAACTGAAATTACATCGGAATTAAATACAAAAGGCACAATGCCGCCATAAGTGCAAGCAGAGCGAGACTTATTACAGTCCGTGTTTTGATCCTTTCCTGTGAGACCAGTATTAGTTTCCGATACACCACTGCAGGTTCAATGTATTCCATGGACCTACACATTGACGATGAAACACCGAAATCGCATCGGAATTAAATACAAAATACACAACGCCGCCATAATTACAAGAACAGAGACTCACCTTACAGTCGGTGCTTTGATCTTTTCCTGTGAGACCTGTATTAGATTCCGATACACCACTGCTGGTTCAATGTATTCATTGGACCTTCACATTGACGATGAAACACTGAAATTGCGTCGGACGTAAATACAAAAGGCACAATTCTCCTTAAGTACAAGAATAGAGACTCTTCTTACAATCGGTGTTTGATCCTATCCTGTGAGACCAGTATTAGTTTCCGATACACCACTGCAGGTTCAATGTATTCCTTGGACCTCCACATTGACGATGAAACACAGAAATCGCATCGGAATTATATAAAAAAGGCACAATGCCGCCTTAAGTACAAGAATAGAGACTGTTCTTACAGTCGGTGTTTGGCACACTGGACTCGCATTCGGGAGGACGACGGTTCAATCCCGTCTCTGGCCATCCTGATTTAGGTTTTCCGTGATTTCCCTAAATCGTTTCAGGCAAATGCCGGGATGGTGCCTTTGAAAGGGCACGGCCGATTTCCTTCCCAATCATTCCCTAGCCCGACCTTGCGCTCCGTCTCTAATGACCTCGTTGTCGACGGGACGTTAAACACTATCCACCACCACCACCATCGGTGTTTGATCCTTTCCTGTGAGACCAGTATTAGTTTCCGATACACCACTGCAGGTTCACTGTATTCCTTCGACATTCACATTAATGATGATACACTGAAAATACATAGGAGTTAAATACAAAAGGCACAATGCCGCCTTAAGTGCAAGAAGAGTGAGACTTCTTAGAGTCTGTGCTGTGATCCTTTCCTATGAGACCATTATTAGTTTCCGATACACCACTGCAGGTTCAATATATTCCGTTTACATACACATTGACGATGAAACACTGAAATTACATCGGAATTAAATACAAAGGCACAATGCCGCCTTAAGTGCAAGCAGAGTGAGACTTCTTAGAGTCTGTGTTTTGATCCTTTCCTGTGAGATAAGTTTTAGTTTCCGATACACTACTGCAGGTTCAATGTATTCCTTGGTCCTTCACATTGACGATGAAACACTGAAATTACTTCGGAATTAAATACAAAAGCCACAATGCCGCCTTAAGTGCAAGAAGAGTGAGACTATTTTGAGTCTGTGCTTTAATACTTTCCTGCGAGACCAGTATTAGTTTCCGATACACCACTGCAGGTTCAATGCATTCCTTGGACCTTCACATTGATGATGAAACACAGAAATCGCATCGGAATTAAATACAAATGGCACAGTGCCGCCTTAAGTACATGAATAGAAGCTCTTCTTACAGTCGGAGTTTTGAGCATTCCCTGTGAGACCAGTATTAGTTTCCGATACACCACTGCAGGTTCAATGTATTCCTTGCACCTTCACATTGACGATGAAATACAGATATCGCATCGAAATTAAATACAAAACTCATAACGCCGCCTTAATTACAAGAATAGAGACTCTTCTTACAGTCGGTGCTTTGATCTTTTCCTGTGAGACCAGTATTAGTTTCCGACACACCACTGCAGGTTCAATGTATCCTTGGACATACACATTGATAATGAAACACTGAAATTCCATCAGAATGAAATACAAATGGCACATTGCCGCCTTAAGTGCAAGAAGAGTGAGACTTCTTAGAGTCTGTGCTTTGATCCTTTAGTGTGAGACCAGTATTAGTTTCCGATACACCACTGCATGTTCAATGTATTCCTTGGACCTACACATTGACGATGAAATACCGAAATCGCATCGGAATTAAATACAAAATACACAATGCCGCCATAAGTACAAGAATAGATACTCTTCTTACAGTCTGTGCTTTGATCTTTTCCTGTGAGACCAGTATTAGTTTCCGATACACCACTGCAGGTTCAATGTATTCCTTGGACATACACATTGACGATGAACAACTGAAATTACATCGGAATTAAATACGAAAGGCACAATGCCGCCATAAGTGCAAGCAGAGCGAGACTTATTACAGTCCGTGTTTTGATCCTTTCCTGTGAGACCAGTATTAGTTTCCGATACACCACTGCAGGTTCAGTGTATTCCATGGACCTACACATTGACGATGAAACACCGAAATCGCATCGGAATTAAATACAAAATACACAACGCCGCCATAATTACAAGAACAGAGACTCACCTTACAGTCGGTGCTTTGATCTTTTCCTGTGAGACCTGTATTAGATTCCGATACACCACTGCTGGTTCAATGTATTCATTGGACCTTCACATTGACGATGAAACACTGAAATTGCATCGGACGTAAATACAAAAGGCACAATTCTCCTTAAGTACAAGAATAGAGACTCTTCTTACAATCGGTGTTTGATACTATCCTGTGAGACCAGTATTAGTTTCCGATACACCACTGCAGGTTCAATGTATTCCTTGGACCTTCACATTGACGATGAAACACAGAAATCGCATCGGAATTATATAAAAAAGGCACAATGCCGCCTTAAGTACAAGAATAGAGACTGTTCTTACAGTCGGTGTTTGGCACACTGGACTCGCATTCGGGAGGACGACGGTTCAATCCCGTCTCCGGCCATCCTCATTTAGGTTTTCCGTGATTTCCCTAAATCGTTTCAGGCAAATGCCGGGATGGTGCCTTTGAAAGGGCACGGCCGATTTCCTTCCCAATCATTCCCTAGCCCGACCTTCCGCTCCGTCTCTAATGACCTCGTTGTCGACGGGACGTTAAACACTAACCACCACCACCACCATCGGTGTTTGATCCTTTCCTGTGAGACCAGTATTAGTTTCCGATACACCACTGCATGTTCAATGTATTCCTTGGACATTCACATTGACGATGAAACACTGAAATTACATCGGAATTAAATACAAAAGGCACAATGCCGCCTTAAGTGCAAGAAGAGTGAGACTTCTTAGAGTCTGTGTTTTGATCCTTTCCTGTGAGATAAGTTTTAGTTTCCGATACACTACTGCAGGTTCAATGTATTCCTTGGTCCTTCACATTGACGATGAAACACTGAAATTACTTCGGAATTAAATACAAAAGCCACAATGCCGCCTTAAGTGCAAGAAGAGTGAGACTATTTTGAGTCTGTGCTTTAATACTTTCCTGCGAGACCAGTATTAGTTTCCGATACACCACTGCAGGTTCAATGCATTCCTTGGACCTTCACATTGATGATGAAACACAGAAATCGCATCGGAATTAAATACAAATGGCACAGTGTCGCCTTAAGTACATGAATAGAAGCTCTTCTTACAGTCGGAGTTTTGAGCATTCCCTGTGAGACCAGTATTAGTTTCGGATACAAAACTGCAGGTTCAATGTATTCCTAGGACAATCACATTGACGATGAAACACAGAAATCGCATCGGAATTAAATACAAAAAGCTCAATGCCGACTTAAGTGCAAGAAGTGTGAGACTTTTTATAGTCTGTGCTTTGATCCTTTCCTGTGAGACCAGTATTAGTTTCCGATACACGACTGCAGGTTCAATGTATTCCTTGGACATACGCATTGACAAGGAAACACTGAAATTATATCGGAATTAAATACAAAAGGCACAATGCCGCCTTAAGTACAAGAATAGGGACTCTTCTTACAGTCGGTGCTTTGATCCTTTCCTGTGAGACCAGTATTAGTTTCCGATACACCACTGAAGGTTCAATGTATTCCTTGGACCTTCACATTGACGATGAAACACAGATATCGCATCAGAATTAAATACAAAAGGCACAATGCCGAATTAAGTGCAAGAACAGTAAGACTTCTTAGAGTCTGTGCTTTGATCCTTTCCTGTGAGACCAGGATTAGTTTCCGATACACGACTGCAAGTTCAATGTATTCCTTGGACCTTCACATTGACGATGAAACACAGAAATCGCGTCGGAATTAAATACAACAGGCACAATGCTGCCTTAGGTATAACAATAGAGACTATTCTTAAGGTCGGTGTTTTAAGCATTCCCTGTGAGACCAGTATTAGTTTCCGATACACCACTGCAGGTTCAATGTATTCCTTGGACATACACATTGACGATGAAACACTGAAATTAGATCGGAATTAAATACAAAACTCACAATGCCGCCTTAAGTGCAAGAAGAATGAGACTCCTTAGAGTCTGTGCTTCGATTTTTTCCTGTGTGGCCAGTATTAGTTTCCGATACACAACCGCAGGTTCAATGTATTCCTTGGACCTTCACATTGACGATGAAACACAGAAATCGCATCGGAATTAAATACAGAAGGCACAATGCCGCCTTAAGTGCAAGAAGGGTGAGGCTTCTTATGGTCTGTGCATTGATCCAATCCTGTGAGACCAGTAATAGAATCCGAAACACCACTGCCGGTTCAATGTATTCCTTGTACCGTCACATTGACGATGAAACACAGAAATCACGTCGGAATTAAATACAAAAGGCACAATGCCGCCTTAAGTATAAGAATAGAGACTCTTCTTACAGTCGGTGTTTTGAGCATTCCCTGTGAGACCAGTATTAGTTTCCGATACACCACTGCAGGTTCAATGTATTCCTTGGACCTTCAAATTGACGATGAAACACAGAAATTACATCGGAGATAAATGCAACAGGCACAATGCCGTCTTAAGTGCAAGAAGATTAAGACTTCTTAGAGTCTGTGCTTTGATCCTTTCCTGTTAGACCACTATTAGTTTCCGATACACCACTGCAGGTTCAATGTATTCCATGGACATACACATTGACGATGAAACACAGATATCGCATCGGAATTAAATACAAAGGGCACAATGCCACCTTAAGTAAAAGAATAGAGACTCTTCTTACAGTCGGTGCTTTGATACTTTCCTGTGGGACCAGTATTAGTTTCCGAAACATCACTGCAGATTCAATGTATTCCTTGGACCTTCACATTGACGATGAAACACAGAAATCACATCGGAGGTAAATGCAACAGGCACAATGCCGCCTGAAGTGCAAGAGGAGTTAGACTTCTTAGAGTCTGTGCTTTGATCCTGAACTGTGAGACCAGTATTAGTTTCCGATACACCACTGCAGGTTCAATTTATTCCTTGCACATACACGTTGACGATGAAACACAGAAATCGCATAGGATTTAAATACGAAAGGCACAATGCCGCCTTAAGTGCAACAAGAGTGACACCTTTTAGAGTCTGTGCTTTGATCCTTTCCTGTGAGACCAGTATTAGTTTCCGATACACCACTGCAGGTCTAATGTATTCCTTGGACCTTCACATTGACGATGAAACACAGATATCGCAACGGAATTAAATACAAATGGCACAATGCCGCCTTAAGTACAAGAATAGACTCTTCTTACACTCGGTGCTTTGATCCTTTCCTATGAGACCAGTTTTTGTTTCCGATACACCACTGCAGGTTCAATGTATTCCTTTTACATACACATTGACGATGAAACACTGAAATTACATCAGAATTAAATACAAAAGGCACAATGCCGCCTTAAGTGCAAGAAGAGTGAGACTTCTTAGAGTCTGAGCTTTGATCCTTTCCTGCTAGACCAGTATTAGTTTCCGATACACCACTGCAGGTTCAATGAATTCCTTGGCCCTTCAATTTGAGGATGAAACACAGAAATCGCATCGGAATTAAATACAAAAGGCACAATGCCGCCTTAAGTACAAGAATAGAGACTCTTCTTTCAGTCGGTGCTTTGATCCTTTCCTGTGAGACCAGTATTAGTTTCCGATACACCACTGCAGGTTCAATGTATTCCTTTGACCTTCACATTGACGATGAAACGCAGAAATCGCATCGGAATTAAATACAAAAGGCACGATGCCGCCTTAAGTACAAGAATAGAGACTCTTCTTACAGTCGGTGCTTTGACCCTTTCCTATGACACCAGTATTAGTTTCCGACACACCACTGCAGGTTCAATGTATTCCTTGGACCTTCACGTTGACGATGAAACACAGAAATCGCATCGGAATTAAATACAAAAGGCACAATGCCGCCTAAAGTACAAGAATAGAGACTCTTCTTACAGTCGGTGCTTTGATCCTTTCCTATGAGACCAGTTTTAGTTTCCGATACACCACCGCAGGTTCAATGTATTCCTTTTACATACACTTAGAGGATGAAACACTGAATTTACATCGGAATTAAATACAAAAGGCACAATGCCGCCTTAAGTGCAAGAAGAGTGTGACTTCTTAGGGTCTGTGCTTTGATCCTTAACTGTGAGACCAGTATTAGTTTCCGATACACCACTGCAGGTTCAATGTATTCCTTGGACCTCCACATTGACGATGAAACAAAGAAATAACATCATAGATAAATACAACAGGCACAATGATTTCTTAAGTGCAAGAAGCGTAATGCTTCTTAGTGTCTCTGCTTTGATCCTTTCCTGTGAGACCAGTATTAGTTTCCGATACACCACTGCAGGTACAATGTATTCCTTTTACATACACATTGACGATGAAACACTGAATTTACAACGGAATTAAATACGAAAGGCACAATGCCGCCTTAAGTGCAAGAAGAGTGACACCTCTTAGAGTCTGTGCTGTGATCCTTTCCTGTGAGACCAGTATTAGTTTCCGATACACCACTGCAGGTTCAATGTATTCCTTGGACCTTCACATTGACGATGAAACACAGAAATCACATCGGAGATAAATACAACAGGCTCAATGAAGCCACAAGTGCAAGAGGAGTGAGAGTTCTAAGAGTCTGTCCTTTGATCCTTAACTGTGAGACCAGTATTAGTTTCCGATACACCACTGCTGGTTCAATGTATTCCTTGGACATACACGTTGACGATGAAACACAGAAATCGCATCGGAATTAAACACGAAAGGCACAATGCCGCCATAAGTGCAAGAAGAGTGACACCTCTTGGAGTCTGTGCTTTGATCCTTTCCTGTGAGACCAGTATTAGTTTCCGATACACCACTGCTGGTTCAATGTATTCCTTGGACCTTCACATTGGCGATGAAACATTGAAATCACATCGGAGATAAATACACAAGGCACAATGCCGCCTTAAGTTCAAGAAGAGTGAGACTTCTTAGAGTCTGTGCTTTGATCCTTTCCTGTGAGTCCAGTATTAGTTTCCGATACACCACTGCAGGTTCAATGTATTCCTTCGACCTTCACATTGACGATGAAACACAGAAATCACATCGGAATTAAATACAAAAAGCACAATGCCGCATTAAGTGCAAGAACAGTACGACTTCTTATAGTCTGTGCTTTGATCCTTTCCTGTTAGACCAGTATTAGTTTCCGATACACGACTGCAGGTTCAATGTATTCCTTGGACCTTCACATTGACGCTGAAACACAGAAATCGCGTCGGAATTAAATACAAAAGCCACAATGCTGCCTTAGGTATAAGATTAGAGACTATTCTTACAGTCGGTGATTTGAGCATTCCCTGTGAGACCAGTATTAGTTTCCGATACACCACTGCAGGTTCAATGTATTCCTTGGCCATACACATTGACGATGAAACACTGAAATTAGATCGGAATTAAATACAAAACTCACAATGCCGCCTTAGGTGCAAGAAGAGTGAGACTTCTTACGGTTTGTGCTTTGATCCTTTCCTGTGAGACTTGTATTAGTTTCCAATACTACACTGCAGGCTCAATGTATTCCTTGGACCTTCACATTGACAATGAAACACAGAAAGCGCATCGGAATTAAATACAAAACGCACAAGGCCGCCTTAAGTACAAGATTAGAGACTCTTCTTACACTCGGTGCTTTGAGCATTCCCTGTGAGACCAGTCTTAGTTTCCGATACACCACTGCTGGTTCAATGTATTCCTTGGACATACACATTGACGATGAAACACTGAAATTACATCGGAATTAAATACAAAAGGCACAATGCATTCTTAACAGCAAGAAGAGTGAGACTTCTTTGAGTCTGTGCTTTCATCTTTTCCTGTGAGACCATTATTAGTTTCCGATACACCACTGCATGTTCAATGTATTCCTTGGACCTTCACATTGACGATGAAACACAGTAATCGCATCGGAATTAAATACAAAAGGAACAATGTTGCTTTATGCACAAGAATAGAGACTCTTCTTACAGTCGGTGATTTAATCCTTTCCAATGAGACCAGTTTTAGTTTCTGATACACCAATGCAGGTTCAATGTATTCCTTGGACATTCACATTGACGATGAAACACAGAAATCGCATCGGAATTAAATTCAAAAGTCACAATGCCGCCTTAAGTAAAAGAATAGATACACTGCTTACAGTCGGTGGTTTGATCCTTTCCTATGACACCAGTATTAGATTCCGATACACCACTGCATGTTCAATGTATTCCTTATACCTTCACATTGACGACGAAACACAGAAATCGCTTCGGAATTCAATACAAAAGGCACAATGCCGCCTTAGGTACAAGAATAGAGACTCTTCTTACTCTCGGTACTTTGATCTTTCCTGTGAGACCAGTATTTGTTTCCGATACACCACTGCAGGTCTAATGTATTCCTTGGACCTTCACATAGACGATGAAACACAGAAATCGCATCGGAACTAAATACAAATTGCACAATGCCGCCTTAAGTACAAGAATAGAGACTCTTCTTACAGTCGGTGCTTTGATCCTTTCCTATGACACCAGTATTAGTTTCCGATACACAACTGCAGGTTCAATGTGTTCCTTGGACTTTCACATTGACGATGAAACACAGAAATCGCATCGGAATTAAACACAAGAGGAAGAATGCCGCTTTAAGTTCAAGAATAGAGACTTTTCATTCAGTCGGTGATTTAATCCTTTCCTATGAGACCAGTATTAGTTTCCGATACACCACTGCAGGTTCAATGTATTCCTTGGACCTTCACATTGACGATGAAACACAGAAATCGCATCGGAATTAAATACAAAAGGCACAATGCCGCCTTAAGTACAAGAATAGAGACTCTTCTTACTGTCGGTGCTTTTATCCTTTCCTGTGAGACCAGTATTTGTTGCCGATACACCACTGCAAGTCTAATATATTCCGTGGACCTTCACATTGACGTTGAAACACAGAAATCGCATCGAAACTAAATACAAATGGCTCAATGCCGCCTTAAGTGCAAGAAGAGAGAGACTTCTTAGAGTCTGTGCTTTGATCCTTTCCTGTGAGACCAGTATTAGTTTCCGATACACCACTGCAGGTTCAATGTGTTCCTTAGACATACATATTGACGATGAAACACTGACATTACATCGGAATTAAATACAAAAGCAACAATGCCGCCTTAAGTACAAGAAGAATGAGACTTCTTAGAGTCTGTGCTTTGATCCTTTCCTGTGAGGCCAGTATTAGTTTCCGATACACCACTGCAGGTTCAATGTATTCCTTGAACATACACATTGACGATGAAACACTGAAATTACATCGGAATTAAATACAAAGGGCACAATGCCGGCTTAGGTGCAAGAAGAGAGAGACTTCTTAGAGTCTGTGGTTTGATCCTTTCATGTGAGACCAGTATTAGTTTCCGATACACCACTGCAGGTTCAATGTATTCCTTGGACCTTCACATTGACGATGAGACACAGAAATCGCATCGGAATTAAATACAAAAGGCACAATGCAGCCTTAAGTACAAGAATTGAGACTCTCCTTACAGTCGGTGCTTTGATCCTTTCCTATGACACCAGTATTAGTTTCCGACACACCACTGCAGGTTAAATGTATTCCTTGGACCTTCACGTTGACGATGAAACACAGAAATCGCATCGGAATTAAATACAAAATGAACAATGCCGCTTTAAGTACAAGAATAGAGTCTTTTCTTACAGTCGGTGACTTAATAATTTTCCTATGAGACCAGTTTTAGTTGCCGATACACCACTGCAGGTTCAATGTATTCCTTGGACCTTCACATTGACGATGAAACACAGAAATCGCATCGGAATTAAATACAAAAGGCACAATGCCGCCTTAAGTACAAGAATAGAGACTCTTCTTACACTCGGTGCTTTGATCCTTTCCTATGCGGCCAGTATTAGTTTCCGATACACCACTGCAGGTTCAATGTATTCCTTTTACATACACATGACGATGAAACACAGAAATTACATCAGAATTAAATACAAAAGGCACAATGCCGCCTTAACTGCAAGAAGAGTGAGACTTCTTAGAGTCTGTGCTTTGATCCTTTCCTGTGAGACCAGTATTAGTTTCCGATACACCTCTGCAGGTTCAATGTATTCCTTCGCCCTTCAATTTGACGATGAAACTCAGAAATCGCATCGAAATTAAATACAAAAGGCACAATGCCGCCTTAAGTACAAGAATAGAGACTCCTCTTTCAGTCGGTGCTTTGATCCTTTCCTGTGAGACCAGTATTAGTTCCGATACACCACTGCAGGTTCAATGTATTCCTTCGACCTTCACATTGACGATGAAACATAGAAATCGCATCGGAATTAAATACAAAAGGCACAATGCCGCCTTAAGTACAAGAATAGAGACTCTTCTTACAGTCGGTGCTTTGATCCTTTCCTATGACACCAGTATTAGTTTCCGACACACCACTGCAGATTCAATGTATTCCTTGGACCTTCACGTTGACGATGAGACACAGAAATCGCATCGGAATTAAATACAAATTGCACAATGCCGCCTTAAGTACAAGAATAGAGACTCTTCTTACAGTCGGTGCTTTGATCCTTTCCTATGAGACCAGTTTTAGTTTCCGATACACCACCGCAGGTTCAATGTATTCCTTTTACATACACATAGACGCTGAAACACTGAATTTACATCGGAATTAAATACAAAAGGCACAATGCCGCCTTAAGTGCAAGAAGAGTGAGACTTCTTAGGATCTGTGCTTTGATCCTTAACCGTGAGACCAGTATTAGTTTCCGATACACCACTGCAGGTTCAATGTATTCCTTGGACCTTCACATTGACGATGAAACACAGAAATCACATCGGAGATAAATACAACAGGCACAATGCCGCCTTAAGTGCAAGAGGAGTGAGAGTTCTTAGAGTCTGTGTTTTGATCCTTAACTGTGAGACCAGTATTAGTTTCCGATACACCACTCCTGGTTCAATGTATTCCCTGGACATACACGTTGACGATGAAACACAGAAATCGCATCGGAATTAAATACGAAATGCACAATGCCGCCTTAAGTGCAAGAAGAGTGACACCTCTTAGAGTCTGTGCTTTGATCCTTTCCTGTGAGACCAGTATTAGTTTCTGATACACCACTGCAGGTTCAATGTAATCCTTGGACCTTCACATTGGCAAAGAAACATTGAAATCACATCGGAGATAAATACAACAGGCACAATGCCGCATTAAGTGCAAGAACAGTAAGATTTCTTATAGTCTGTGCTTTCATCTTTTCCTGTGAGACCATTATTAGTTTCCGATACACCACTGCAGGTTCAATGTATTCCTTGGACCTTCACATTGACGATGAAACACAGAAATCGCATCGGAATTATATACAAAATGAACAATGTTCCTTTAAGTACAAGAATAGAGACTCTTCTTACAGTCGGTAATTTAATCCTTTCCAATGAGACCAGTTTTAGTTTCCGATTAACCACCGCAGGTTCAATGTATTCCTTTTACATACACATAGACGCTGAAACACTGAATTTACATCGGAATTAAATTCAAAAGGCACAATGCCGCCTTAAGTAAAAGAATAGAGACTCTTCTTACAGTCGTTGGTTTGATCCTTTCCTATGACACCAGTATTAGATTCCGATACACCACTGCAGGTTCAATGTATTCCTTGGACCTTCACATTGACGATGAAACACAGAAATCGCTTCGGAATTAAATACAAAAGGCACAATGCCGCCTTAGGTACAAGAATAGAGACTCTTCTTACTCTCGGTGCTTTGATCCATTCCTGTGAGACCATTTGTTTCCGATACACCACTGCAGGTCTAATGTATTTCTTGGACTTTCACATAGACGATGAAACACAGAAATCGCATCGGAACTAAATACAAATGGCACAATGCCGCCTTAAGTACAAGAATAGAGACTCTTCTTACAGTCGGTGCCTTGATCCTTTCCTATGACACCAGTCTTAGTTTCCGATACACCACTGCAGGTTCAATGTATTCCTTGGACCTTCCCATTGACGATGAAACACAGAAATCGCATCGGAATTAAACACAAAAGGAACAATGCCGTTTTAAGTACAAGAATAGAGACTCTTCTTACAGTCGCTGATTAAATCCTTTCCCATGAGACCAGTGTTAGTTTCCGATACACCATTGCAGGTTCAATGTATTCCTTGGACATTCACATTGACGATGAAACACAGAAATCGCATCGGAATTAAATACAAAAGGCACAATGTCGCCTTAAGTAAAAGAATTGAGATTCTTCTTACAGTCGGTGCTTTGATCCTTTCCTATGACACCAGTATTAGTTTCCGATACACCACTGCAGGTTCAATGTATTCCTTGGACCTTCACATTGACGATGAAACACAGAAATCGCATCGGAATTAAATACAAAAGGCACAATGCCGCCTTAAGTACAAGAATAGAGGCTCTTCTTACTGTCGGTGCTTTGATCCTTTCCTGTGAGACCAGTACCTGTTTCCGATACACCACTGCAATTCTAATGTATTCCGTGGACCTTCACATTGACGATGAAACACAGATATCGCATCGGTATTAAATACAAAAGGCACAATGCCGACTTAAGTGCAAGAAGAGTGAGACTTCTTAGAGTCTGTGGTTTGAACCCCTCCTGTGCGACCAGTATTAGTTTCCGATACACCACTGCAGGTTCAATGTATTTCTTGGACTTTCACATTGACAATGTAACACAGAAATCGCATCGGAATTAAATACATAAAGCACAATGCCGCCTTAAGTACAGGAATATAGACTCTTCTTACAGTCGGTGCTTTGAGCATTCCCTGTGAGACCAGTATTTGTTTCCGATACACCATTGCAGGTTCAATGTGTTCCTTGGACATACCCATTGACGATGAAGCACTGACATTACATCGGAATTAAATACAAAAGGCACAATGCCGCCTTAAGTGCAAGAAGAGTGTGACTTCTTAGAGTCTGTGCTTTGATCCTTTCCTGTGAGACCAGTATTAGTTTCCGATACACCACTGCAGGTTCAATGTATTCCTTGAACGTACACATTGACGATGAAACAATGAAATTACATCGCAATTAAATACAAAGGGCACAATGCCGGCTTAGGTGCAAGAAGAGAGACACTTCTTAGAGTCTGTGCTTTGATCCTTTCCTGTGAGACCAGTATTAGTTTCCGATACACCACTGCTGGTTCAATGTATTCCTTGGACCTTCACATTGACGATGAAACACAGAAATCCCATCGCAAATAAATACAAAAGGCACAATGCCGCCTTAAGTACAAGAATAGGGACTCTTCTTACAGTCGGTGCTTTGATCCTTTCCTGTGAGACCAGTATTAGTTTCCGATACACCACTGCCGGTTCAATGTATTCCTTACACCTTCACATTGACGATGAAACACAGAAATCGCATCGGAATTAAATACAAAAGGCACAAAGCCGCATTAAGTGCAAGAAGAGTAAGACTTCTTAGAGTCTGTGCTGTGATCCTTTCCTGTGAGACCAGTCTTAGTTTCCGATACACCACTGCTGGTTCAATGTATTCCTTGGACATACACATTGACGATGAAACACTTAAATTACATCGGAATTAAATACAAAACTCACAATGCCGCCTTAAGTGCATGAAGAGTGAGGCTTCTTGGAGTCTGTGCTTCGACCCTTTTCTGCGAGACCAGTATTAGTTTCCGATACACCACTGCAGGTTCAATGTATTCCTTGGACATACACATTGACGATGAAACACTGAAATTACATCGGAATTAAATACAAAAGGCACAATGCATTCTTAACAGCAAGAGGAGTGAGACTACTTAGAGTCTGTGCTTTCATCTTTTCCTGTGAGACCATTATTAGTATCCGATACACCACTGCAGGTTCAATGTATTCCTTGGACCTTCACATTCACGATGAAACACAGAAATCGCATCGGAATTAAACACAAAAGGAACAATGCCGTTTTAAGTAAAAGAATAGAGACTCTTCTTACAGTCGGTGATTTAATCCTTTCCTATGAGACCAGTGTTAGTTTCCGATACACCATTGCAGGTTCAATGTATTCCTTGGACATTCACATTGACGATGAGACACAGAAATCGCATCGGAATTAAATACAAAAGGCACAATGTCGCCTTAAGTAAAAGAATTGAGACTCTTCTTACAGTCGGTGCTTTGATCCTTTCCTATGACACCAGTATTTGTTTCCGATACACCACTGCAGGTCTAATGTATTCCTTGGACTTTCACATAGACGATGAAACACAGAAATGGCATCGGAACTAAATACAAATGGCACAATGCCACCTTAAGTACAAGAATAGAGACTCTTCTTACAGTCGGTGCCTTGATCCTTTCCTATGACACCAGTATTAGTTTCCGAAACACCACTGCAGGTTCAGTGTATTTCTTGGACGTACACATTGACGATGAAACACAGATACCGCATCGGTATTAAATACAAAAGGCACAATGCCGACTTAAGTGCAAGAAGAGTGAGACTTCTTATAGTCTGTGCTTTGATCCTTTCCTGTGAGACCAGTATTAGTTTCCGATTCACCACTGCAGGTTCAATGAATTCCTTGGACATACACATTGACAAGGAAACACTGAAGTTACATCGGAATTAAAAACAAAAGGCACAATGCCGCCTTAAGTGTAAGAAGAGTGAGACTTCTTAGAGTCTGTGGTTTGATCCCCTCCTGTGCGACCAGTATTAGTTTCCGATACACCACTGCAGGTTCAATGTATTTCTTGGACCTTCACATCGACAATGTAACACAGAAATCGCATCGGAATTAAATACATAAAGCACAAAGCCGCCTTAAGTACAGGAATATAGACTCTTCTTACAGTCGGTGCTTTGAGCATTCCCTGTGAGACCAGTATTAGTTCCCGATACACCACTGCAGGTTCAATGTGTTCCTTGGACATCCACATTCACGATGAAACACAGAAATCGCATCGGAATTAAATACAAAAGGCACAAAGCCGCATTAAGTGCAAGAAGAGTAAGACTTCTTGTAGTCTGTGCTTTGATCCTTTCCTGTGAGACCAGTATTAGTTTCCAATACTCCACTGCAGGTTCAATGTATTACTTGGACCTTCACGTTGACGATGAAACACAGAAAGCGCATCGGAATTAAATACAAAAGGCACAAGGCCGCCTTAAGTACAAGAATAGAGACTCTTCTTACAGTCGGTGTTTTGAGCAATCCCTGTGAGACCAGTATTAGTTTCCGATACACCACTGCTGGTTCAATGTATTCCTTGGACCTTCACATTGACGATGAAACACAGAAATCGCGTCAGAATTAAATACAAAAGGCACAAAGCCGCATTAAGTGCAAGAAGAGTAAGACTTCTTGGAGGCTGTGCTTTGATCCTTTCCTGTGAGACCAGTATTAGTTTCCAATACTACACTGCAGGTTCAATGTATTCCTTGGACCTTCACATTGACGATGAAACACAGAAAGCGCATCGGAATTAAATACAAAAGGCACAATGCCGCCTTAGTACAAGAATAGAGACTCTTCTTATAGCCGGTGCTTTGAGCATTCCCTGTGAGACCAGTATTAGTTTCCGATACACCACTCCAGGATCAATGTATTCCTTGGACATACTCAATGACGATGAAACACTGACATTACATCGGAATTAAATACAAAAGGCACAATGCCGCCTTAAGTGCAAGAAGAGTGAGACTTCTTAGAGTCTGTGCTTTGATCCTTTCCTGTGAGACCAGTATTAGTTTCCGATACACCACTTCAGGTTCAATGTATTCCTTGAACGAACACATTGACGATGAAACACTGAAATTACATCGGAATTAAATGCAAAGTACACAATGCCGGCTTAGGTGCAAGAAGAGAGAGACGCCTTAGAGTCTGTGCTTTGATCCTTTCCTGTGAGACCAGTTTTAGTTTCCGATACACCACTGCATGTTCAATGTATTCCTTGGACCTTCACATTGACGATGAAACACAGAAATCCCATCGCAATTAAATACAAAAGGCACAATGCCGCCTTAAGTACAAGAATAGGGACTCTTCTTACAGTCGGTGCTTTGATCCTTTCCCGTGAGACCAGTATTAGTTTCCGATACACCACTGCCGTTTCAATGTATTCCTTAGACCTTCACATTGACGATGAAACACAGAAATAGCATCGGAATTAAATACAAAAGGCACAAAGCCGCATTAAGTGCAAGAAGAGTAAGACTTCTTGGAGTCTGTGCTTTGATCCTTTCCTGTGAGACCAGTATTAGTTTCCAATACTACACTGCAGGTTCAATGTACTCCTTGGACACTCACATTGACGATGAAACACATAAAGCGCATCGGAATTAAATACAAAAGGCACAAGGCCGCCTTAAGTACAAGAACAGAGACTCTTCCTACAGTCGGTGCTTTGAGCATTCCCTGTGAGACCAGTCTTAGTTTCCGATACACCACTGCTGGTTCAATGTATTCCTTGGACATACACATTGACGATGAAACACTGAAATTACATCGGAATTAAATACAAAACTCACAATGCCGCCTTAAGTGCATGAAGAGTGAGACTTCTTAGAGTCTGTGCTTTGACCCTTTTCTGCGAGACCAGTATTAGTTTCCGATACACCACTGCAGGTTCAATGTACTCCTTGGACCTTCACATTGACGAGGAAACACAGAAATCGCGTCGGAATTAAATACAAAAGCAGCAATGCTGCCGTAAGTATAAGAATAGAGACTCTTCTTACAGTCGGTGTTTTGAGCATTCCCTGTGAGACCAGTATTAGCTTCCGATACACCACTGCCTAAACAATGTAATCGTGGGACATACACATTGACGATGAAACACTGAAATTAGATCGGAATTAAATACAAAACTCACATCGCCGCCTTAAGTGCAAGAAGAGTGAGCCTTCTTAGAGTGTGTGCTTTGATCCTTTCCTGTGAGACCAGTATTAGTTTCCGATACACCACAGCAGGTTCAATGTATTCCTTGGACCTTCAAATTGACCATGATATACAGAAATCGCATCGGAATTAAATACAAAAGGGACAATTCTGCCTTAAGTGCAAGAAGAGTGAGACTTCTTAGAGTCTGTCCTTTGATCCTTTCCTGTGAGACCAGTATTATTTTCCAATGCTACACTGCAGGTTCAATGTATTCCTTGGACCTTCACATTGACGATGAAACACAGAAAGCGCATCGGAATTAAATACAAAATGCACAAGGCCGCCTTAAGTACAAGAATAGAGACTCTTCTTACAGTCGGTGCTTTGAGCAATCCCTGTGAGACCAGTATTAGTTTCCGATACACCACTGCTGGTTCAATGTATTCCTAGGACCTTCACATTTACGATGAAACACAGAAATCGCGTCGGATTAAATACAAAAGGCACAATGGCGCCTTAAGGATAAGAATAGAGACTCTTCTTACTGTCGGTGCTTTGAGCATTCCCTGTGAAACCAGTATTATATTCCGATACACCACTGCTGGTTCAATGTATTCCTAGGACCTTCACATTTACGATGAAACACAGAAATCGCATCGGAATTAAATACAAAAGGGACAATGCTGCCTTAAGTGCAAGAAGAGTGAGACTTCTTAGAGTCTGTGCATTGATCCTTTCCTGTGGGACCAGTATTAGTTTCCGATACTCCACTGCAGGTTCAATGTATTCCTTGGACATACACATTGACGATGAAACACTGAAATTACATCGGAATGAAATACAAAGGGCACAATGCCGGCTTAGGTGCAAGCAGAGAGAGACTTCTTAGAGTCTGTGCATTGATCCTTTCCTGTGAGACCAGTATTAGTTTCCGATACACCACGGCAGGTTCAATGTATTCCTTGGACCTTCACATTGACGATGAAACACAGAAATCGCGTCGGAATTAAATACAAAAGCAACAATGCTGCCTTAAGTATAAGAATAGAGACTCTTCTTACTGTCGGTGTTTTGTGCATTCCCTGTGAGACCAGTATTAGTTTCCGATACACCACTGCCGGTTTAATGTATTCGTTGGACATACACATCGACGATGAAACACTGAAATTAGATCGGAATTAAACACAAAACTCACAACGCCGCCTTAAGTGCAAGAAGAGTGAGACTTCTTAGAGTCTGTGCTTTGATTTTTTCCTGTGAGACCAGTATTAGTTTCCGATACTCCACTGCAGGTTCAATGTATTCCTTGGACCTTCACATTGACGATGTAACACAGAAATCGCATCGGAAATAAATACATAAAGCACAATGCCGCCTTAAGTACAAGAATAGAGACTCCTCTTAAGGTCGGTGCTTTGAGCATTCCCTGTGGGACCAGTATTAGTTTCCGATACACCACGGCAGGTTCAATGTATTCCTTGGACCTTCACATTGACGATGAAACACAGAAATCGCGTCGGAATTAAATACAAAAGCAACAATGCTGCCTTAAGTATAAGAATAGAGACTCTTCTTACAGTCGGTGTTTTGAGCATTTCCTGTGAGACCAGTATTAGTTTCCGATACACCACTGCTGGTTCAGTGTATTCCTTGGACATACACATTGACGATGAAACACAGAAATCGCATCGGAATTAAATACAAAAGGCACAATGCCGCCTTAAGTACAAGAAGAGTGAGACTTCATAGAGTCTGTGCATTGATCCTTTCCTGTGGGACCAGTATTAGTTTCCGATACTCCACTGCAGGTTCAATGTATTCCTTGGACCTTCACATTGACGATGTAACACAGAAATCGCATCGGAGTTAAATACATAAGGCACAATGCCGCCTTAAGTACAAGAATAGAGACTCCACTTAAAGTCGGTGCTTTGAGCATTCCCTGTGAGACCAGTATTAGTTTCCGATACACCACTGCATGTTCAGTGTGTTCCTTGGACATACACATTGACGATGAAACACTGACATTACATCGGAATTAAATACAAAAGGCACAATGCCGCCTTAAGTGAAAGAAGAGTGAGACTTCTTAGAGTCTGTGCTTTGATCCTTTCCTGTGAGACCAGTATTCGTAGTTTCCGATACACCACTGCAGGTTTAATGTATTCCTTGGACATACACATTGACGATGAAACACTGAAATTACATCGGAATGAAATACAAAGGGCACAATGCCAGCTTAGGTGCAAGAAGAGAGAGACTTCTTAGAGTCTGTGCATTGATCCTTTCCTGTGAGACCTGTATTAGTTTCCGATACACCACTGCAGGTTCAATGTATTCCTTGGACCTTCAAATTGACGATGAAACACAGAAATCGCATCGGAATGAAATACAAAAGGCACAGTGCCGCCTTAAGTTCAAGAAGAGAGACTCTTCTTAGGGTCTGTGCTTTGATCCTTTCCTGTGAGACCAGTATTAGTTTCCGATACACCACGGCAGGTTCAATGTCTTCCTTGGACCTTCACATTGACGATGAAACACAGAAATCGCGTCGGAATTAAATACAAAAGGCACAATGCTGCCTTAAGTATAAGAATAGAGACTCTTCTTATAGTCGGTATTTTAGCATTCCCTGTGAGACCAGTATTAGTTTCCGGTACACCACTGCCGGTTCAATGTATTCCTTGGACATACACATTGACGATGAAACACTGAAATTAGATCGGAATTAAATACAAAACTCACAACGCCGCCATAAGTGCAGATACTTCTTAGAGTCTGTGCTTTGATTTTTTCCTGTGAGACCAGTATTAGTTTCCGATACACAACTGCAGGTTCAATGTATTTCTTGGACCTTCACATTGACGATGAAACACAGAAATCGCATCGGAATTAAGTACAAAAGGCACAATGCTGCCTTAAGTATAAGATTAGAGACTCTTCTTACAGTCGGTGTTTTGAGCATTCCCTGTGAGACCAGTATTAGATTACAATACACCACTGCAGGTTCAATGTATTCCTTGGACATACACATTGACGATGAAACACTGAAATTAGATCGGAATTAAGTACAAAATTCACAATGCCGCCTTAAGTGCAAGAAGAGTGAGCCTTCTTATAGTCTGTGCTTTGATCCTTTTCTGTGAGACCAGTATTAGTTTCCGATACACCACTGCAGGTTCAATGTATTCCTTGGACATACACATTGACGATGAAACACTGAAATTAGATCGGAATTAAATACAAAAGGCACAATGCCACCTTAAGTACAAGAAGAGTGAGCCTTCTTAGAGTCTGTGCTTTGATTTTTTCCTGTGAGACCAGTATTAGTTTCCGATACACAACTGCAGGTTCAATGTATTCCTAGGACCTTTACATTGACGATGAAACACAGAAATCGCATCGGAATTAAATACAAAAGGCACAATGCTGCCTTAAGTATAAGATTAGAGACTCTTCTTACAGTCGGTGTTTTGAGCAATCCCTGTGAGACCAGTATTAGTTTCCGATACACCACTGCAGGTGCAATGTATTCCTTGGACCCTCACATTGACGATGAAACACAGAAATCGCGTCGGAATTAAATACGAAAGGCACAATGGCGCCTTAAGTATAAGAATAGAGACTCTTCTTACAGTCGGTGCTTTGAGCATTATCTGTGAGACCAGTATTAGATTCCGATACACCACTGCAGGTTCAATGTATTCCTTCGACATACACATTGACGAAGAAACACTGAAATTAGATCGGTATTAAATACAAAAGGCACAATGCCGCGTTAAGTGCAAGAAGAGTGAGACTTCTTAGAGAGTGTGCTTTGATCCTTTCCTGCGAGACCAGTATTAGCTTCCGATACACCACTGCAGGTTCAATGTATTCCTTGGACCTTCAAATTGACCATGATATACAGAAATCGCATCGGAATTAAATATAAAAGGGACAATGCTGCCTTAAGTGCAAGAAGAGTGAGACTTCTTAGAGTCTGTCCTTTGATCCTTTCCTGTGAGACCAGTATTAGTTTCCAATACTACACTGCAGGTTCAATGTATTCCTTGGACCTTCACATTGACGATGAAACACAGAAAGCGCATCGGAATTAAATACAAAAGGCACAAAGCCGCCTTAAGTACAAGAATAGAGACTCTTCTTACAGTCGGTGCTTTGTGCATTCAATATGAGACCAGTATTAGTTTCCGATACACCACTGCAGGTTCAATGTACTCCTATGACCTTCACATTGACGATGAAACACAGAAATCGCGTCGGAATTAAATACAAAAGGCACAATGCCGCCTTAAGTGCAAGAAGAGTGTGACTTCTTAGATTCTGTGCATTGATCCTTTCCTGTGGGACCAGAATTAGTTTCCGATACTCCACTGCAGGTTCAATGTATTCCTTGGACCTTCACGTTGACGATGAAACACAGAAATTGCATGGGAATTAAATACAAAAGGCACAATGCCGACTTAAGTGCAAGAAGAGTGACACTTCTTAGAGTGTCTGCTTTGATCCTTTCCTGTGAGACCAGTATTGGTTTCCGATACACCACTGCAGGTTTAATGTAATCCTTATACATACACATTGACGATGAAACACTGAAATTACATCGGAATTAAATACAAAAGGCGCAATGCCGCCTTAAGTGCAAGAAGAGTGGAACTTCTTAGTGTCTGTGCTTTGATCCTTTCCTGTGGGACCAGTATTAGTTTCCGAAACACCACTGCAGGTTCAATGTATTCCTTGGACATTCACATTTACGATAAAACACAGAAATCGCATCGGAATTAAATACAAAAGGCACAGTGCCGCCTTAAGTACAAGAATAAAGACTCTTCTTAAAGTCGGTGTTTTGAGCATTCCCTGTGAGACCAGTATTAGTTTCCGATACACCACTGCAGGTTCACTGTATTCCGTGGACCTTCACATTGACGATGAAATTCAGAATTCGCGTCAGAATTAAATACAAAAGGAACAATGCAGCTGTAAGTACAAGAATAGACACTCTTCTTACAGTTATTGTTTTGAGCATTCCCTGTAAGACCAGTATTAGTTTCCCATACACCACTGCAGGTTCAATGTATTCCTTGGACATACACATTGACGATGAAACACTGAAATTAGATCGGTATTAAATACAAAAAGCACAATGCCGCCTTAAGTGAAAGAAGAGTGAGACTTCATAGAGTCTGTGCTTTGATCCTTTCCTGTGAGACCAGTATCAGTTTCAGATACACCACTGCTGGTTCAATGTATTCCTTGGACATACACATTGACGATGAAACACAGAAATCACATAGGAATTAAATACAAAAGGCACAATGCCGACTTAAGTGCAAGAAGAGTGAGACTTCTTTTAGTCTGTGCTTTGATCCTTTCCTGTGAGACCAGTATTAGTTTCCGTTACACCACGGCAGGTTCAATGTATTCCTTGGACCTTCACATTGACGATGAAACACAGAAATCGCGTCGGAATTAAATACAAAAGCAACAATGCTGAGTTAAGTATAAGAATAGAGACTCTTCTTACAGTCGGTGTTTTGAGCGTTCCCTGTGAGACCAGTATTAGTTTCGGATACACCACTGCCGGTTTAATGTATTCGTTGGACATACACATCGACGATGAAACACTGAAATTAGATCGGAATTAAACACATAACTCACAACGCCACCTTAAATGCAAGAAGAGTGAGACTTCTTAGAGTCTGTGCTTTGATTTTTTCCTGTGAGACCAGTATTAGTTTCCGATACTCCACTGCAGGTTCAATGTATTCCTTGGACCTTCACATTGACGATGTAACACAGAAATCGCATCGGAAATAAATACATAAGGCACAATGCCGCCTTAAGTACAAGAATAGAGACTCCTCTTAAGGTCGGTGCTTTGAGCATTCCCTGTGAGACCAGTATTAGTTTCCGATACACCACGGCAGGTTCAATGTATTCCTTGGACCTTCACATTGACGATGAAACACAGAAATCGCGTCGGAATTAAATACAAAAGCAACAATGCTGCCTTAAGTATAAGAATAGAGACTCTTCTTACAGTCGGTGTTTTGAGCATTCCCTGTGAGACCAGTATTAGTTTCCGATACACCACTGCTGGTTCAGTGTATTCCTTGGACATACACATTGACGATGAAACACAGAAATCGCATCGGAATTAAATACAAAAGGCACAATGCCGCCTTAAGTACAAGAAGAGTGAGACTTCATAGTGTCTGTGCATTGATCCTTTCCTGTGGGACCAGTATTAGTTCCCGATACTCCACTGCAGGTTCAATGTATTCCTTGGACCTTCACATTGACGATGTAACACAGAAATCGCATCGGAATTAAATACATAAGGCACAATGCCGCCTTAAGTACAAGAATAGAGACTCCTCTTAAAGTCGGTGCTTTGAGCATTCCCTGTGAGACCAGTATTAGTTTCCGATACACCACTGCATGTTCAGTGTGTTCCTTGGACATACACATTGACGATGAAACACTGACATTACATCGGAATTAAATACAAAAGGCACAATGCCGCCTTAAGTGAAAGAAGAGTGAGACTTCTTAGAGTCTGTGCTTTGATCCTTTCCTGTGAGACCAGTATTCGTAGTTTCCGATACACCACTGCAGGTTTAATGTATTCCTTGGACATACACATTGACGATGAAACACTGAAATTACATCGGAATGAAATACAAAGGGCACAATGCCAGCTTAGGTGCAAGAAGAGAGAGACTTCTTAGAGTCTGTGCATTGATCCCTTCCTGTGAGACCTGTATTAGTTTCCGATACACCACGGCAGGTTCAATGTCTTCCTTGGACTTTCACATTGACGATGAAACACAGAAATCGCGTCGGAATTAAATACAAAAGGCACAATGCTGCCTTAAGTATAAGAATAGAGACTCTTCTTATAGTCGGTTTTTTAGCATTCCCTGTGAGACCAGTATTAGTTTTCGATACACCACTGCCGGTTCAATGTATTCCTTGGACATACACATTGACGATGAAACACTGAAATTAGATCGGAATTAAATACAAAACTCACAACGCCGTCTTAAGTGCAAGAAGAGTGATACTTCTTAGAGTCTGTGCTTTGATTTTTTCCTGTGAGACCAGTATTAGTTTCCGATACACAACTGCAGGTTCAATGTATTTCCTGGACCTTCACATTGACGATGAAACACAGAAATCGCATCGGAATTAAATACAAAAGGCACAATGCTGCCTTAAGTATAAGATTAGAGACTCTTCTTACAGTCGGTGTTTTGAGCAATCCCAGTGAGACCAGTATTAGTTTCCGATAAACCACTGCAGGTGTAATGTATTCCTTGGACCTTCACATTGACGATGAAACACAGAAATCGCGTCGGAATTAAATACAAAAGTCACAATGGCGCCTTAAGTATAAGCATAGAGTCTCTTCTTACAGTCGGTGCTTTGAGCATTCCCTGTGAGACCAGTATTAGATTCCGATACACCACTGCAGGTTCATTGTATTCCTTGGACATACACATTGACGATGAAACACTGAAATTAGATCGGAATTAAATACAAAAGGCACAATGCCGCCTTAAGTGCAAGAAGAGTGAGCCTTCTTAAAGTGTGTGCTTTGATCCTTTCCTATGAGACCAGTATTAGTTTCCGATACACCACTGCAGGCTCAATGTATTCCTTGGACCTTCAAATTGACCATGATATACAGAAATCACATCGGAATTAAATACAAATGCACAATGCCACCTTAAGTGCAAGAAGACTGGGACTTCTTAGTGTCTGTGCTTTGATCCTTTCCTGTGAGACCAGTATTAGTTTCCGATACACCTCTTCAGGATCTTTGTACACCTTGGACCTTCACGTTGACGATGAAACAAAGAAATTGCATCGGAATTAAATACAAAAGGCACAATGCCGCCTTAAGTGCAAGAAGAGTGACACTTCTTAGAGTGTCTGCTTTGATCCTTTCCTGTGAGACCAGTATTGGTTTCCGATACCCCACTGCTGGTTTAATGTAATCCTTGGACATACACATTGACGATGAAACATTGAAATTACATCGGAATTAAATACAAAAGGCGCAATGCCGCCTTAAGTGCAAGAAGAGTGGAACTTCTTAGTGTCCGTGCTTTGATCCTTTCCTGTGGGACCAGTATTAGTTTCCGATACACCACTGCAGGTTCACTGTATTCCGTGGACCATCACATTGACGATGAAATTCTGAATTCGCGTCAGAATTAAATACAAAAAGAACAATGCAGCTGTAAGTACAAGAATAGACACTCTTCTTACAGTTATTGTTTTGAGCATTCCCTGAAAGACCAGTATTAGTTTCCCATACACCACTGCAGGTTCAATGTATTCCTTGGACATACACATTGACGATGAAACACTGAAATTAGATCGGTATTAAATACAAAAATCACAATGCCGCCTTAAGTGAAAGAAGAGTGAGACTTCATAGAGTCTGTGCTTTGATCCTTTCCTGTGAGACCAGTATCAGTTTCAGATACACCACTACTGGTTCAATGTATTCCTTGGACATACACATTGACGATGAAACACAGAAATCACATAGGAATTAAATACAAAAGGCACAATGCCGCCTTAAGTGCAAGAAGAGAGAGCCTTCTTAGAGTGTGTGCTTTGATCCTTTCCTGTGAGACCAGTATTAGTTTCCGATACACCATTCCAGGTTCAATGTATTCCTTGGACCTTCAAATTGACCATGATATACAGAAATCGCATCGGAATTAAATACAAAAGGGACAATGCTGCCTTAAGTGCAAGAAGAGTGAGACTTCTTAGAGTCTGTGCATTGATCCTTTCCTGTGGGACCAGTATTAGTTTCCGATACTCCACTGCAGGTTCAATGTATTCCTTGGACATACACATTGACGATGAAACACTGAAATTACATCGGAATGAAATACAAAGGGCACAATGCCGGCTTAGGTGCAAGCAGAGAGAGACTTCTTAGAGTCTGTGCATTGATCCTTTCCTGTGGGACCAGTATTAGTTTTCGAGACACCACTGCAGGTTCAATGTATTCCTTGGACCTTCACATTGACGATGAAATACAGAAATCGCCTCCGAATTAAATACAAAAGGCACAATGCCGCCTTAAGTTCAAGAAGAGAGACACTTCTTAGAGTCTGTGCTTTGATCCTTTCCTGTGAGACCAGTATTAGTTTCCGATACACCACGGCAGGTTCAATGTATTCCTTGGACCTTCACATTGACGATGAAACACAGAAATCGCGTCGGAAATAAATACAAAAGCAACAATGCTGCCTTAAATATAATAATAGAGACTCTTCTTACAGTCGGTGTTTTGAGCATTCCCTGTGAGACCAGTATTAGTTTCCGATACACCACTGCCGGTTTAATGTATTCGTTGGACATACACATCGACGATGAAACACTGAAATTAGATCGGAATTAAACACAAAACTCACAACGCCGCCTTAAGTGCAAGAAGAGTGAGACTTCTTAGAGTCTGTGCTTTGATTTTTTCCTGTGAGACCAGTATTAGTTTCCGATACTCCACTGCAGGTTCAATGTATTCCTTGGACCTTCACATTGACGATGTAACACAGAAATCGCATCGGAAATAAATACATAAGGCACAATGCCGCCTTAAGTACAAGAATAGAGACTCCTCTTAAGGTCGGTGCTTTGAGCATTCCCTGTGAGACCAGTATTAGTTTCCGATACACTACGGCAGGTTCAATGTATTCCTTGGACCTTCACATTGACGATGAAACACAGAAATCGCGTCGGAATTAAATACAAAAGCAACAATGCTGCCTTAAGTACAGGAATAGAGACTCTTCTTACAGTCGGTGTTTTGAGCATTCCCTGTGAGACCAGTATTAGTATCCGATACACCACTGCAGGTTCAATGTATTCCTTGCACCTTCAAATTGACCATGATCTACAGAAATTGCATCGGAATTAAGTACAAAAGGGACAATGCTGCCTTAAGTGCAAGAAGAGTGAGACTTGTTAGAGAGTGTCCTTTGATCCTTTCCTGTGAGACCAGTATTAGTTTCCAATACTACACTGCAGGTTCAATGTATTCCTTGGATCTTCACATTGACGATGAAACACAGACAGCGCATCGGAATTAAATACAATAGGCACAGTGCCGCCTTAAGTTCAAGAAGAGAGACTCCTCTTAGAGTCTGTGCTTTGATCCTTTCCTGTGAGACCAGTATTAGTTTCCGATACACCACGGCAGGTTCAATGTCTTCCTTGGACCTTCACATTGACGATGAAACACAGAAATCGCGTCAGAATTAAATACAAAAGGCACAATGCTGCCTTAAATATAATAATAGAGACTCTTCTTACAGTCGGTGTTTTGAGCATTCCCTGTGAGACCAGTATTAGTTTCCGATACACCACTGCCAGTTTAATGTATTCGTTGGACATACACATCGACGATGAAACACTGAAATTAGATCGGAATTAAACACAAAACTCACAACGCCGCCTTAAGTGCAAGAAGAGTGAGACTTCTTAGAGTCTGTGCTTTGATTTTTTCCTGTGAGACCAGTATTAGTTTCCGATACTCCACTGCAGGTTCAATGTATTCCTTGGACCTTCACATTGACGATGTAACACAGAAATCGCATCGGAAATAAATACATAAGGCACAATGCCGCCTTAAGTACAAGAATAGAGACTCCTCTTAAGGTCGGTGCTTTGAGCATTAACTGTGAGACCAGTATTAGTTTCCGATACACCACGGCAGGTTCAATGTATTCCTTGGACCTTCACATTGACGATGAAACATAGAAATCGCGTCGGAATTAAATACAAAAGCAACAATGCTGCCTTAAGTATAAGAATAGAGACTCCTCTTAAAGTCGGTGCTTTGAGGATTCCCTGTGATACCAGTATTAGTTTCCGATACACCACTGCATGTTCAGTGTGTTCCTTGGACATACACATTGACGATGAATCACTAACATTACATCGGAATTAAATACAAAAGGCACAATGCCGCCTTAAGTGAAAGAAGAGTGAGACTTCTTAGAGTCTGTGCTTTGATCCTTTCCTGTGAGACCAGTATTCGTAGTTTCCGATACACCACTGCAGGTTTAATGTATTCCTTGGACATACACATTAACGATGAAACACTGAAATTACATCGGAATGATATACAAAGGGCACAATGCCAGCTTAGGTGCAAGAAGAGAGAGACTTCTTAGAGTCTGTGCATTGATCCTTTCCTGTGAGACCTGTATTAGTTCCGATACACCATTGCAGGTTCAATGTATTCCTTGGACCTTCAAATTGACGATGAAACACAGAAATCGCATCGGAATTAAATACAATAGGCACAGTGCCGCCTTAAGTTCAAGAAGAGAGACTCCTCTTAGAGTCTGTGCTTTGATCCTTTCCTGTGAGACCAGTATTAGTTTCCGATACACCACGGCAGGTTCAATGTCTTCCTTGGACCTTCACATTGACGATGAAACACAGAAATCGCATCGGAATTAAATACAAAAGGCACAATGCTGCCTTAAGTATAAGATTAGAGACTCTTCATATAGTCGGTTTTTTAGCATTCCCTGTGAGACCAGTATTAGTTTCCGATACACCACCGCCGGTTCAATGTATTCCTTGGACATACACATTGACGATGAAACACTGAAATTAGATCGGAATTAAATACAAAACTCACAACGCCGCCTTAAGTGCAAGAAGAGTGATACTTCTTAGAGTCTGTGCTTTGATTTTTTCCTGTGAGACCAGTATTAGTTTCCGATACACAACTGCAGGTTCAATGTATTTCTTGGACCTTCACATTGACGATGAAACACAGAAATCGCATCGGAATTAAATACAAAAGGCACAATGCTGCCTTAAGTATAAGATTAGAGACTCTTCTTACAGTCGGTGTTTTGAGCAATCCCAGTGAGACCAGTATTAGTTTCCGATAAACCACTGCAGGTGTAATGTATTCCTTGGACCTTCACATTGACGATGAAACACAGAAATCGCGTCGGAATTAAATACAAAAGTCACAATGGCGCCTTAAGTATAAGAATAGAGTCTCTTCTTACAGTCGGTGCTTTGAGCATTCCCTGTGAGACCAGTATTAGATTCCGATACACCACTGCAGGTTCATTGTATTCCTTGGACATACACATTGACGATGAAACACTGAAATTAGATCGGAATTAAATACAAAAGGCACAATGCCGCATTAAGTGCAAGAAGAGTGAGCCTTCTTAAAGTGTGTGCTTTGATCCTTTCCTATGAGACCAGTATTAGTTTCCGATACACCACTGCAAGCTCAATTTATTCCTTGGACCATCAAATTGACCATGATATACAGAAATCGCATCGGAATTAAATACAAAAGGGACAATGCTGCCTTAAGTGCAAGAAGAGTGAGACTTCTTAGAGTCTGTGCATTGATCCATTCCTGTGGGACCAGTATTAGTTTCCGATACCCCACTGCAGGTTCAATGTATTCCTTGGACCTTCACATAGACGATGAAACACAGAAATCGCCTCGGAATTAAATACAAAAGGCACAATGGCGCTTTAAGTATAAGAATAGAGACTCTTCTTAAAGTCGGTGCTTCGAGCATTCCCTGTGAGACCAGTATTAGATTACAATACACCACTGCAGGTTCAATGTATTCCTTGGACATACACATTGACGATGAAACACTGAAATTAGATCGGAATTAAATACAAAATTCACAATGCCGCCTTAAGTGCAAGAAGAGTGAGCCTTCTTATAGTCTGTGCTTTGATCCTTTCCTGTGAGACCAGTATTAGTTTCCGATACACCACTGCAGGTGCAATGTATTCTTTGGACCCTCACATTGACGATGAAACACAGAAATCGCGTCGGAATTACATACAAAAGGCACAATGGCGCCTTAAGTATAAGAATAGAGACTCTTCTTACAGTCGGTGCTTTGAGCATTATCTGTGAGACCAGTATTAGATTCCGATACACCACTGCAGGTTCAATGTATTTCTTCGACATACACATTGACGAAGAAACACTGAAATTAGATCGGAATTAAATACAAAAGGCACAATGCCGCGTTAAGTGCAAGAAGAGTGCGACTTCTTAGAGTGTGTGCTTTGATCCTTTCCTGCGAGACCAGTATTAGCTTCCGATACACCTCCGCAAGTTCAATGTATTCCTTGGACCTTCAAATTGACCATGATATACAGAAATCGCATCGGAATTAAATACAAAAGGGACAATGCTGCCTTAAGTGCAAGAAGAGTGAGACTTCTTAGAGTCTGTCCTTTGATCCTTTCCTGTGAGACCAGTATTAGTTTCCAATACTACACTGCAGGTTCAATGTATTCCTTGGACCTTCACATTGACGGTGAAACACAGAAATCGCGTCGGAATTACATACAAAAGGCACAATGCCGCCTTAAGTGCAAGAAGAGTGACACTTCTTAGAGTGTCTGCTTCGATCCTTTCCTGTGAGACCAGTATTGGATTCCGATACACAACTTCAGGTTTAATGTAATCCTTGGACATACACATTGACGATGAAACACTGAAATTACATCGGAATTAAATACTAAAGGCGCAATGCCGCCTTAAGTGCAAGAAGAGTGGAACTTCTTAGTGTCTGTGCTTTGATCCTTTCCTGTGGGACCAGTATTAGTTTCCGAAACACCACAGCAGGTTCAATGTATTCCTTGGACCTTCACATTTACGATAAAACACAGAAATCGCATCGGAATTAAATACAAAAGGCACAGTGCCGCCTTAAGTACAAGAATAAAGACTCTTCTTAAAGTCGGTGTTTTGAGCATTCCCTGTGAGACCAGTATTAGTTTCCGATACACCACTGCAGGTTCACTGTATTCCGTGGACCTTCACATTGACGATGAAACACAGAAATCGCGTCGGAATTAAATACAAAAGGCAGAATTGCGCCTTAAGTATAAGAATAGAGACTTTTCTTACAGTCGGTGCTTTGAGCATTCCCTGTGAGACCAGTATTAGATTCCGATACACCACTGCAGGTTCAATGTATTCCTTGGACATACACATTGACGATGAAACACTGAAATTAGATCGGAATTAAATACAAAAGGCACAATGCCGCCTTAAGTGCAAGAAGAGTGAGCCTTCTTAGAGTGGGTGCTTTCATCCTTTCCTGTGAGACCAGTATTAGTTTCCGATACACCACTGCAAGTTCAATGTATTCCTTGGACCTTCAAATTGACGATGAAACACAGAAGTCGCATCGGAATTAAATACAAAAGGCACAGTGCCGCCTTAAGTTCAAGAAGAGAGACTCTTCTTAGAGTCTGTGCTTTGATCCTTTCCTGTGAGACCAGTATTAGTTTCCGATACACCACGGCAGGTTCAATGTCTTCCTTGGACCTTCACATTGACGATGAAACACAGAAATCGCGTCGGAATTAAATACAAAAGGCACAATGCTGCCTTAAGTATAAGAATAGAGACTCTTCTTACAGTCGGTTTTTTAGCATTCCCTGTGAGACCAGTATTAGTTTCCGATACCCCACTGCCGGTTCAATGTATTCCTTGGACATACACATTGACGATGAAACACTGAAATTAGATCGGAATTAAATACAAAACTCACAACGCCGGCTTAAGTGCAAGAAGAGTAATACTTCTTAGAGTCTGTGCTTTGATTTTTTCCTGTGAGACCAGTATTAGTTTCCGATACACCACTGATGGTTCAATGTATTCCTTGGACCTTCAAATTGACCATGATATACAGAAATCGCATAGGAATTAAATTCAAAAGGGACAATGCTGCCTTAAGTGCAAGAAGAGTGAGACTTCTTAGAGTCTGTGCATTGATCCTTTCCTGTGGGACCAGTATTAGTTTCCGATACCCCACTCCAGGTTCAATGTATTCCTTGGACCTTCACATAGACGATGAAACACAGATATCGCCTCGGAATTAAATACAAAAGGCACAATGGCGCCTTAAGTATAAGAATAGAGACACTTCTTACAGTCGGTGTTTTGAGCATTCCCTGTGAGACCAGTATTAGATTACAATACACCACTGCAGGTTCAATGTATTCCTTGGACATACACATTGACGATGAAACACTGAAATTAGATCGGAATTAAATACAATATTCACAATGCCGCCCTAAGTGCAAGAGGAGTTAGCCTTCTTATAGTCTGTGTTTTGATCCTTTCCTGTGAGACCAGTATTAGTTTCCGATACACCAATGCAGGTTCAATGTATTCCTTGGACCTTCAAATTGACCATGATATACAGAAATCGCATCGGAATTAAATACAAAAGGGACAATGCTGCCTTAATTGCAAGAAGAGTGAGACTTGTTAGAGTCTGTCCTTTGATCCTTTCCTGTGAGACCAGTATTAGTTTCCAATACTACACTGCAGGTTCAATGTATTCCTTGGACCTTCACATTGACGATGAAACACAGACAGCGCATCGGACATAAATACAAAAGGCACAAGGCCGCCTTAAGTACAAGAATAGAGACTCCTCTTACAGTCGGTGTTTTGAGCATTCCCTGTGAGACCAGTATTAGTTTCCGATACACCACTGCAGGTTCAATGTATTCCTTGGACATACACATTGACGATGAAACACTGAAATTAGATCGGAATTAAGTACAAAAGGCACAATGCCGCCGTAAGTACAAGAAGAGTGAGCCTTCTTAGAGTCTGTGCTTTGATTTTTTCCTGTGAGACCAGCATTAGTTTCCGATACACAACTGCAGGTTCAATGTATTCCTAGGACCTTCACATTGACGATGAAACACAGAAATCGCATCGGAATTAAATACAAAAGGCACAATGCTGCCTTAAGTATAAGTTTAGAGACTCTTCTTACAGTCGGTGTTTTGAGCAATCCCTGTGAGACCAGTATTAGTTTCCGATACACCACTGCAGGTGCAATGTATTCCTTGGACCCTCACATTGACGATGAAACACAGAAATCGCGTCGGAATTAAATACAAAAGGCACAATGGCGCCTTAAGTATAAGAATAGAGACTCTTCTTACAGTCGAAGCTTTGAGCATTATCTGTGAGACCAGTATTAGATTCCGATACACCACTGCATGTTCAATGTATTCCTTCGACATTCACATTGACGAAGAAACACTGAAATTAGATCGGAATTAAATACAAAAGGCACAATGCCGCTTTAAGTGCAAGAAGAGTGAGCCTTCTTAGAGTGAGTGCTTTGATCCTTTCCTGCGAGACCAGTATTAGCATCCGATACACCACTGCAGGTTCAATGTATTCCTTGGACCTTCAAATTGGCCATGATATACAGAAATCGCATCGGAATTAAATACAAAAGGGACAATGCTGCCTTAAGTGCAAGAAGAGTGAGACTTCTTAGAGTCTGTCCTTTGATCCTTTCCTGTGAGACCAGTATTAGTTTCCAATACTACACTGCAGGTTCAATGTATTCCTTGGACCTTCACATTGACGATGAAACACAGAAAGCGCATCGGAATTAAATACAAAAGGCACAAAGCCGCCTTAAGTACAAGAATAGAGACTCTTCTTACAGTCGGTGCTTTGAGCATTCAATGTGAGACCAGTATTAGTTTTTGATACACCACTGCAGGTTCAATGTACTCCTATGACCTTCGCATTGACGATGAAACACAGAAATCGCGTCGGAATTAAATACAAAAGGCACAATGCCGCCTTAAGTGCAAGAAGAGTGAGACTTCTTAGAGTCTGTGCATTGATCCTTTCCTGTGGGACCAGAATTAGTTTCCGATACTACACTGCAGGTTCAATGTATTCCTTGGACCTTCACATTGACGATGAAACACAGAAATCGCATCGGAATTAAATACAAATGCACAATGCCACCTTAAGTGCAAGAAGACTGGCACTTCTTAGAGTCTGTGCTTTGATCCTTTCCTGTGAGCCCAGTATTAGTTTCCGATACACCTCTTCAGGATCTATGTATTCCTTGGACCTTCACGTTGACGATGAAACACAAAAATTGCATCGGAATTAAATACAAAAGGCACAATGCCGCCTTAAGTGCAAGAAGAGTGACACTTCTTAGAGTGTCTGCTTTGATCCTTTCCTGTGAGACCAGTATTGGTTTCCGATACACCACTGCAGGTTTAATGTAATCCTTGGACATACACATTGACGATGAAACACTGATATTACATCGGAATTAAATACAAATGGCGCAATGCCGCCTTAAGGGCAAGAAGAGTGGAACTTCTTAGTGTCTGTTCTTTGATCCTTTCCTGTGGGACCAGTATTAGTTTCCGAATCACCACTGCAGGTTCAATGTATTCCTTGGACTTTCACATTTACGATAAAAGACAGAAATCGCATCGGAATTAAATACAAAAGGCACAGTGCCGCCTTAAGTACAAGAATAAAGACTCTTCTTAAAGTCGGTGTTATGAGCATTCCCTGTGAGACCAGTATTAGTTTCCGATACACCACAGCTGTTTCAATGTATTCCTTGGACATACACATTGACGAAGAAACACTGAAATTACATCGGAATTAAATACAAAAGGCGCAATACCGCCTTAAGTGCAAGAAGAGTGAGCCTTCTTAGAGTCTGTGCTTTGTTCCTTTTCTGTGAGACCAGTATTTGTTTCCGATACACCACAGCAGGTTCAATGTATTCCTTGGACCGTCACATTGACGATGAAACACAGAAATCGCATCGGAATTAAATTCAAAAGGCACAATGCCACCTTAAGTACAAGAACAGGGACTCTTCTTACAGTCGGTGCTTTGAGCATTTCCTGTGAGACCAGTATTAGTTTCCAACACACCACTGCAGGTTCACTGTATTCCGTGGACCTTCACATTGACGATGAAATTCAGAATTCGCGTCAGAATTAAATACAAAAGGAACAATGCAGCTGTAAGTACAAGAATAGACTCTCTTCTTACTTTTATTGTTTTGAGCATTCCCTGTAAGACTAGTATTAGTTTCCGATACACCACTGCAGGTTCAATGTATTCCTTGGACATACACATTGACGATGAAACACTGAAATTAGGTCGGTATTAAATACAAAAGGCACAATGCCGCCTTAAGTGAAAGAAGAGTGAGACTTCATAGAGTCTGTGCTTTGATCCTTTCCTGTGAGACCAGTATCAGTTTCAGATACACCACTGCTGGTTCAATGTATTCCTTGGACGTACACATTGACGATGAAACACAGAAATCACATAGGAATTAAATACAAAAGGCAAAATGCTGACTTAAGTGCAAGAAGAGTGAGACTTCTTTTAGTCTGTGCTTTGATCCTTTCCTGTGAGACCAGTATTAGTTTCCGATACACCACTGCCGGTTCAATGTAATTCTTGGACCTTCACATTGACGATGAAACACAGAAATCGCATCGGAATTAAATACAAAAGGCACAATGCCTCCATAAGTACAAGAATAGAGACTCTTCTTACAGTAGGTGTTTTGAGCACTCCCTGTGAGACCAGTAATAGTTTGCGATACACCACTGCAGGTTCAATGTATTCCTTGGACCTTCAGATTGACGATGATACACAGAAATCGCGTCGGAATTAAATACAAAAGGCACAATGCCTCCATAAGTACAAGAATAGAGACTCTTCTTACAGTCGGTGTTTTGAGCACTCCCTGTGAGACCAGTAATAGTTTGCGATACACCACTGCAGGTTCAATGTATTCCTTGGTCCTTCAGATTGACGATGAAACACAGAAGTCACATTGGAATTAAATACAAAGGGCACAATGCCGCCTTAAGTGCAAGAAGAGTGAGACTTCTTAGAGTCTGTGCGTTGATCCTTTCCTGTGAGACCAGTATTAGTTTCCAATACTCGACTGCAGGTTTCATGTATTCCTTGGACCTTCACATTGGCGATGAAACACAGAAATCGCGTCAGAATTAAATACAAAAGGCACAATGCCTCCATAAGTACTAGAATAGAGACTCTTCTTACAGTCGGTGTTTTGAACACTCCCTGTGAGACCAGTATTAGTTTGCTATACACCACTGCAGGCTCAATGTATTCCTTGGACCTTCAGATTGACGATGAAACACAGAAATCACATCGGAATTAAATACAAAAGGTACAATGCCGCCTTAAGTGCAAGATGAGTGAGACTTCTTAGAGTCTGTGCGATGATCCTTTCCTGTGAGACCAGTATTATTTTCCGATACACCACTGCAGGTATAATGTATTCCTTGGACCTTCAGATTGACGATGAAACACAGAAATCGCATCGGAATTAAATACAAAAGGCACAATGCCGACTTAAGTGCAAGAAGAGTGAGTCTTCTTATAGTCTGTGCTTTGATCCTTTCCTGTGAGACCTGTATTAGTTTCCGATACACCACTGCAGGTTCAGTGTATTCCTTGGACCTTCAGATTGACGATGAAACACAGAAATCGCGTCGGAATTAAATACAAAAGGCACAATACATCCATAAGTAGAAGAATAGAGACTCTTCTTACAGTCGGTGTTTTGGGCACTCCCTGTGAGACCAGTATTAGTTTGCGATACACCACTGCAGGTTCAATGTATTCCTTGGACCTTCAGATTGACGATGAAACACAGAAATCACATCGGAATTAAATACAAAAGGCACAATGCCGCCTTAAGTGCAAGAAGAGTGAGACTTCTTAGAGTCTGTGCTTTGATCCTTTCCTGTGAGACCAGTATTAGTTTCCGATACTCCACTGCAGGTTTAATGTATTCCTTGGACCTTCAGATTGACGATGAAACACAGAAATCACATCGGAATTAAATACAAAAGGCACAATGCCGCCTTAAGTGCAAGAAGAGTGAGACTTCTTAGAGTCTGTGCGTTGATCCTTTCCTGTGAGACCATTATTAGTTTCCGATACACCACTGCAGGTTTAATGTATTCCTTGGACCTTCACATTGACGATGAAACACAGAAATCGCGTCGGAATTAAATACAAAAGGCACAATGCCTCCATAAGTACAAGAATAGAGACTCTTCTTACAGTCGGTGTTTTGAGCACTCCCTGTGAGACCAGTATTACTTTGCGATACACCACTGCAGGTTCAATGTAATCCTTGGACCTTCAGATTGACGATGAAACACAGAAATCGCGTCGGAATTAAATACAAAAGGCACAATGCCTCCATAAGTACAAGAATAGAGGCTCTTCTTACAGTCGGTGTTTTGAGCACTCCCTGTGAGACCAGTATTAGTTTGCGATACACCACTGCAGGTTCAATGTATTCCTTGGACCTTCAGATCGACGATGAAACACAGAAATTAGATCGGATTTAAATACAAAAGGCACAATGCTGCCTTAAGTGCAAGAAGAGTGAGACTTCTTAGAGTCTGTGCGTTGATCCTTTCCTGTGAGACCAGTATTAGTTTCCGATACTCCCCTGCAGGTTTAATGTATTCCTTGGACCTTCACATTTATGATGAAACACAGATATCGCATCGGAATTAAATACAAAAGGCACAATGCCTCCAAAAGTACAAGAATAGAGACTCTTCTTACAGTTAATGTTTTGAGCACTCCCTGTGAGACCAGTATTAGTTTGCGATACACCACTGCAGTTTCAATGTAATCCTTGGACCTTCAAATTGACGATGAAACACAGAAAACGCGTCGGAATTAAATACAAAAGGCACATTGCCTCCATATGTACAAGAATAGTGACTCTTCTTACAGTCGGTGATTTGAGCACTCCCTGTGAGGCCAGTATTAGTTTGCGATACACCACTGCAGGTTCAATGTAATCCTTGGACCTTCAGGTTGACGATGAAACACAGAAATCACATCGGAATTAAATACAAAAGGCACAATGCCGACTTAAGTGCAAGAACAAAGACTCTTCTTACAGTCGGTGTTTTGAGCATTCCGTGTGAGACCAGTATTAGTTACCGACACACCACTGCAGGTTCAATGTATTCCTTGGACCTTCATAGTGACGATGAAATTCAGAAATCGCGTCAGAATTAAATACAAAAGGCACAATGCAGCCTTTAGTACAAGAATGGACACTCTTCTTACAGTTATTGTTTTGAGCATTCCCTGTGAGACCAGTATTAGTTTCCGATACACCATTGCAGGTTCAATGTAATCCTTGGACCTTCACATAGACGATGAAACACAGAAATCGCGTCGGAATTAAATACAAAAGGCACAATGCCTCCTTAAGTGCAAGAAGGGGGAGACTTCTTAGAGTCTGTGCGTTGATCCTCTCCTGTGAGACCAATAATAATTTCCGATACTCCACTGCAGGCTCAATGTATTCCTTGGACCTTCACATTGACGATGAAACATAGATATCACATCGGAGATAAATACAACAGGCACAATGCCGCCTATAGTACAAGAATAGAGACTCTTCTTACAATCGGTGTTTTGAGCATTCCCTGTGAGACCAGTATTAGTTTCCGATACACCACTGCAGGTTCAATGTATTCCTTGGTCATACACATTGACGATGAAACACTTAAATAAGATCGGAATTAAATACAAAAGGAACAATGCCGCCTTAAGTGCAAGAAGAGTGAGACTTCTTAGAGTCGGTGCTTTGATCCGTCCCTGTGAGACCAGTATTAGTTTCCGATCCACCACTGCAGGTTCAATGCATTTCTTGGACCTTCACATTGACGATGAAACACAGAAATCGCATCGGAATTAAATATAAAAGCACAATGCCACCTTAAGTTCAAGAACAGAGACTCTTCTAACAGTCTGTGATTTGAGCATTCCCTGTGAGACCAGTATTAGTTTCCGACTCACCACTACAGGTTCAATGTATTCCTTGGACCTTCACATTGACGGTGAAACTCAGAAATCGCGTCGGAAATAAATACAAAAGGCACAATGGAGCCTTAAGTACAAGAATAGAGACTCTTCTTACAGTCGGTGTTTTGAGCATTCCCTGTGAGACCAGAATTAGTTTCCGATACACCACTGCTGGTTCAATGTGTTCGATGGACATACACTTTGACGATGAAACAGTGAAATTAGATCGGAATAAAATACAAAAGGCACAATGCCGCCTTAAGTGCAACAAGGGTGAGACATCTTAGAGTCAGTGCTTTGATCCTTTCCTGTGAACCAGTATTAGTTTCCGATGCACCACTGCAGGTTCAATGTATTCCTTGGACATGCACGTTGACGATGAAACACTGAAATTAGATCGGAATTAAATACAAAAGGCACAACACGACTTAAGTGCAAAAAGAGTGAGACTTCTTAGAGTCTGTGCTTTGATCTTTTCCTGTGAGACCAGTATTAGTTTCCGATTCCCCACTGCAGATTCAATGTATTCCTCGGATATACACGTTGACGGTGAAACACTGAAATTAGATCGGAATTAAATACAAAAGGCACAATGCGACTTAAGTGCAACAATTGTGAGACTTCTTAGAGTCAGTGCTTTGATCCTTTCCTGTGAGAGCAGTATTAGCTTCAGTTTCACCACTGCCGGTTCAATGTATTCCTTGGACCTTCACATTGACGATGAAACACAGAAATCGCATCGGAATTAAATTCAAAAGGCACAATGCCGCCTTAAGTGGAAGAAGAGTGAGACTTCTAAGAGTCTGTGCATTGATCCTCTCCTGTGAGACCAGTATTAGTTTCCGATACTCCACTGCAGGTTCAATGTATTCCTTGGGCCTTCACATTGAGGATGAAACAAAGTAATCGCATCGGAATTAAATGCAAAAGGCACAATGCCGCCTTAAGTGCAACAAGAGTGAGACTTCTTAGAGTCTGTGCTTTGATCCTTTCCTGCGAGACCAGTATTAGTTTCCGATACACCACTGCAGGTTCATTGTATTCCTTGGACATTCACATTGACGATGAAACATAGAAATCGCATCGAAATTTAATACAAAAGGCAGAATGCCGCCTTAAGTGCAAGAAGAGTGTGACTTCTTAGTGTCTGTGCTTTGATCCTTTTCTGTGAGACCAGTATTAGTTTCCGATACACCACTGCGGGTTCAATGTGTTCCTTGGGCCTTCACATTGACGATGAAACACAGAAATCGCATCGGTATTAAATACAAGGGGCACAATGCCGCCTTAAGTGCGAGAAGAGTGAGACTTCTTAGAGTCTGTGCATTGATCCTTTCCTGTGAGCCTGTGAGACCAGTATTAGTTTCAGATACTCCACTGCAGGTTCAATGTGTTCCTTGGGCCTTCACATTGACGATGAAACACAGAAATCGTAACGGAATTAAATACAAAAGGCACAATGCCGCCTTAAGTGCAAGAAGAGTGAGACTTCTCAGAGTCTGTGTATTGATCCTATCCTGTGCGACCAGTATTAGTTTCCAATACTCCACTGAAAGTTCAATGTATTCCTTGGACCTTCACATTGACGATGAAACTCAGAAATCGCGTCGGAATTTAATACAAAAGGCACAATGCAGCCTTAAGTACAAGAATAGAGACTCTTCTTACAGTCGGTGTTTTGAGCATTCCCTGTGAGACCAGTATTAGTGTCCGATACACCACTGCTGGTTCAATGTATTGAATGGACATACACTTTGACAATGAAACACTGAAATTAGATCGGATTGAAATACAAAAGGCACAATGCCGCCTTAAGTGCAACAAGAGTGAGACTTCTTAGAGTCAGTGCTCTAATCCTTTGCTGTGAGAGCAGTATTAGTTTCCGATACACCACTGCAGGTTCATTGTATTCCTTTACAATCACATTGACGATGAAACACAGAAATCGCATCGGAATTTAATACAAAAGGCAGAATATTGCCTTAAGTGCAAGAAGAGTGTGACTTCTTCGAGTCTGTGGATTGATCCTTTCCTGTGAGACCAGTATTACTTTCCGATATACCACTGCAAGCTCAATGTATTCCTTGAACCTTCACATTGACGATGAAACACAGAAGTCGCATCGGAATTAAATACAAATGGCACAATGCCGCCTTAAGTGAAAGAAGAGTGAGACTTCTTAGAGTCTGTGATTTGTTCCTTTCGTGTGAGACCAGTATTAGTTTCCGATACACCACTGCAGGTTCAATGTATTCCTTGGAACTTCACATTGACGATGAAACACAGAATTCGCATTGGAATTAAATACAAAAGGCACAATGACGTTTTAAGTACAAGAATACAGACTCTTCTTTCAGTCGGTGCTTTGGGCTTTCCCTGTGAGACCAGTATTAGTTTCCGATACTCCACTGCAGGTTCAATGTATTCCTTGGACATACACACTGACGATGAACTACTGAAATTAGATCGGAATTAAATACAAAAGGCACAATGCCGCCTTAAGTGCAAGATGAGTGGGACTTCTTATAGTCTGTGCTTTCATCCTTTCCTGTGAGACCAGTATTTGTTTCCGATTCCCCACTGCAGGTTCAATGTATTCCTCGGACATACACGGTGACGATGAAACAATGAAATTAGATCTGAATTAAATACAAAAGCCACAATGCGACTTAAGAGCAAGAAGAGTGAGACTTCTTAGAGTCTGTGCTTTGATCCATTCCTGTGAGACCAGTACTAGTTTCCAATACTCCACTGCAGGGTCAATGTATTCCTTAGACCTTCACATTGACGATGAAACACAGAAATCGCATCGGAATTAAATACAAAAGGCACAATGCCGCATTAAGTGCAAGATGAGTGACACTTCTTAGAGTCTGTGCTTTGATCCTTTACTGTGAGACCAGTATTAGTTTCCGATAAACCACTGCAGGTTCAATGTATTCCTTGGACCTTCATATTGACGATGAAACACAGAAATCACATCGCAGATAAATCAAAAGGCACAATGCCGCCTTAGGTGCAATAAGAGTGAGACTTCTTAGAGTCTGTGCTTTGATCCATTCCTGTGAGACCAGTATTAGTTTCCGATACACCACTGCAGGTTCAATGTATTCCTTGGACCATCACATTGACGATAAAACACAGAAATCGCATCGGAATTAAATACAAAAGGCACAATGCCGACTTAAGTATAAGAGTAGAGACTCTTCTTACAGTCGGTGTTTTGAGCATTCCCTGTGAGACCAGTATTGGTTTCTGACACACCACTGCAGGTTCAATGTATTCCTTGGACATACACATTGTCGATGAAACACTGAAATTAAATCGGAATTGAATACAAAACACACAATGCCGCCTTAAGTGCAAGAAGAGTGAGACTTCTTAGAGTCTGTGCTTTGATCCTTTCCTGTGAGACCAGTATTAGTTTCCGATACACAACTGCAGGTTCAATGTATTCCTTGGACCTTCACGTTGTCGATGAAACACAGAAATCTTATCGGAATTAAATACAAAAGCCACATTACCGCCTTAAGTGCAAGAAGAATGAGACTTCTTAGAGTCTGTGCTTTGATCCTCTCCTGTGAGACCAGTATTAGTTTCCGATACACCACTACAGGTTCAATGTATTCCTTGGACCTTCACATTGACGATAAAACACAGAAATCGCATCGGAAATAAATACAAAAGGCACAATGTCGCCTTAAGTATAAGAATAGAGACTTCTCTGACAGTCGGATTTTTGAGCATTCCCTGTGAGACCAGTACCAGTTTCTGACACACCACTGCAGGTACAATGTATTCCTTGGACATACACATTGACGATGAAACACTGAAATCGCATCGGAATTAAACACAAAAGGCACATTGCCGCCTTAAGTGCAACAAGACTGAGACTTCTTGGAGTCTGTGCTTTGATCCTTTCCTGCGAGACCAGTATCAGTTTCCGATTTACCACTGCAGATTCAATGTATTCCTTGGACCTTCACATTGTCGATGAAACACAGAAATTGCATCGGAATTAAATACAAAAGGCACAATGCCGCCTTAAGTGCAAAAAGAGTGAGATTTCTTAGAGTCTGTGCTTTGTGCCTTTCCTGTGAGGCCCGTATTAGTTTCCGATACACCACTGCAGGATCAATGTATTCCTTGGACATACACGTTTACGACGAAGCACTGATATTAGATCGGAATTAAATACAAAAGGCACAATGCGACTTAAGTGCAAGAAGAGGGAGACTTCTTAGAGTCTGTGCTTTATTCCTTTCCTGCGAGACCAGTATTAGTTTCCGATACACCACTGCAGGTTCAATGTATTCCTTGGCCCTTCACTTTGACGATGAAACACAGAAATCGCATCGGAATTAAATGCAAAAGGCACAATGCAGCCTTAAGTACAAGAATAGACACTCTTCTTACAGTCGGTGCTTTGAGCTTTCCCTGTGAGACCAGAATTAGTTTCCGATACACCACTGCAGGTTCAATGTATTCCTTGGACATACACACTGACGATGAACTACTGAAATTAGATCGGAATTAAATACAAAAGGCACAACGCCGCCTTAAGTGCAAGAAGAGTGAGACTTCTAAGAGTCTGTGCTTTGATCCTTTCCTGTGAGACCAGTATTAGTTTCTGACATACCACTGCAGGTTCAATGTATTCCTTGGAAATACACATTGACGATGAAACACTGAAATTAAAAACGGAATATAATACAAAACTCACAATGCCGCCTTAAGTGCAAGAAGAGTGAGACTTCTTAGAGTCTGTGCTTTGATCCTTTCCTGTGAACCAGTATTAGCTTCCGATGCACCACTGCAGGTTCAATGTATTCCTTGGACATACACGTTGGCGATGAAACACTGAAATTAGATCAGAATTATATACAAATAGACAATACGACTTAAGTGCAAGAAAAGTGAGACTTCTAAGAGTCTGAGTTTGATCCTTTCCTGTGTGACCAGTATTAGTTTGCGATACACCACTGCAGGTTCAATGTATTCCTTGGACATACACGTTGAGGATGAAACACTGAAATTAGATCGGAATTAAATACAAAAGGCACAATGCCGCCTTAAGTGCAAGATGAGTGGGACTTCTTATAGTCTGTGCTTTCATCCTTTCCTGTGAGACCAGTATTTGTTTCCGATTCCCCACTGCAGGTTCAATGTATTCCTCGGACATACACGGTGACGATGAAACAATGAAATTAGATCTGAATTAAATACAAAAGCCACAATGCGACTTAAGTGCAAGAAGAGTGAGACTTCTAAGAGTCTGTGCTTTGATCCTTTCCTGTGAGACCAGTATTAGTTTCCGATACACCACTGCAGGTTCAATGAATTCCTTAGACATTAACATTGACGATGAAACACAGATATCTCATCAATATTAAACACAAAAGGCACAATGCCGCTTTAAGTGCAAGAAGAGTGTGACTTCTTAGAGTCTGTGCTTTGGTCCTTTCCTGTGAGACCAGTATTAGTTTCCCACACACCACTGCCGGTTCAATGTACTCCTCGGACTTTCACATTGACGATGAAACACAGAAATCGCGTCGGAATTAAACACAAAAGCCACAAAGCTGCCTTAAATATAAGAATAGAGACTCCTCTCACAGTCGGTGATTTGAGCATTCCCTGTGAGACCAGTATTAGTTTCTGACACACCACTGCAGGTTTAATGTATTCCTTGGACATACACATTGACGATGAAACACTGAACTTAAATCGGAATTGAATACAAAACTCACAATGCCACCTTAAGTGCAAGAAGAGTGATACTTCTTAGAGTCAGTGCTTTGATCCTTTCCTGTGGGACCAGTATTAGTGTCCGATACACCACTGCAGGTTCAATCTATTCCTAGGACATACACATTGACGATAAACCACTGAAATTACATCGGAATTAAATACAATAGGCGCAGTGCCACCTTAAGTGCAAGAAGAGTGAGACTTCTTAGAGTCTGTGCTTTGATCCTTTCTGTGAGACCAGTATTAGTTTCCGATACTCCACTGCAGGGTCAATGTATTCCTTGGTCCTTCACATTGACGATGAAACACAGAAATCGCATCGGAATTAAATACAAAAGGCACAATGCCGCATTAAGTGCAAGAAGAATGACACTTCTTAGAGTCTGTGCTTTGATCCTTTCCTGTGAGACCAGTAGAAGTTTCCGATAAACCAATGCAGGTTCAATGTATTCCTTGGACCTTCACATTGACGATGAAACACAGAAATCGCATTGGAATTAAATACGAAAGGCACAATGCTACCTTAAGTACAAGAACAGAGACTCTTCTAACAGTCGGTGCTTTAAGCATCCCCTGTGAGACCAGTATTAGTTTCCGACACACCACTGCAGGTTCAATGTATTCCTTGGACCTTCACATTGACGATGAAACTAAGAAATCGCATCGGAATTAAATACAAAAGGCACAATGCCGCCTCAAGTGCAAGATTTGAGCCTCTTCTCACAGTCGGTGATTCGAGCATTCCCTGTGAGACCAGTATTAGTTTCCGATACACCACTGCAGGTTCAATGTATTCCATGCACATACACATTGACGAAGCAACACTGAAATTAGATCGGAACTAAATACAAAAGGCACAATGCCGCCTTAAGTGCAAGAAGAATGAGACTTCTTAGAGTCAGTGCTTTGATCCTTTAATGTGAGAGCAGTATTAGTTTCCGATACACCACTGCAGGTTCAATGTATTCCATGGACCTTCACATTGACGATGAAATTAAGAAATCGTATCGGAATTAAATACAAAAGGCACAATGCCGCCTTAAGTGCAAGAAGAGTGAGACTTCTTAGAGTCTGTGCAATGATCCTTTCCTGTGAGATCAGTATTAGTTTCCGATAGACCACAGCAGGTTCATTGTATTCCTTGGACAATCGCATTGACGATGAAACACAGAAATCGCATCGGAATTTAATACGAAAGGCAGAATATCGCCTTAAGTGCAAGAAGAGTGTGACTTCTTCGAGTCTGTGCATTGATCCTTTCCTGTGAGACCAGTATTAGTTTCCGATATACCACTGCAGGTTCAATGTATTTCTTGAACCTTTACATTGACGATGAAACACAGAAATCCCATCGGAATTAAGTACAAATAGCAAAATGCTGCCTTAAGTGTAAGAAGAGTGAGACTTCTTAGAGTCTGTGATTTGTTCCTTTCCTGTGAGACCATTATTTGTTTCCGAAACACCACTGCATGTTCAATGTATTCCTTGGACCTTCACATTGTCGATGAAACACAGAAATCGCATCGGAATTAAATACAAAAGGCACAATGCCGCCTTAAGTGCAAAAAGAGTGAAATTTCTTAGAGTCTGTGCTTTGATCCTTTCCTGTGAGGATAGTATTAGTTTCCGATACACCACTGCAGTTTCAATGTATTCCTTGGACATACACGTTGACGATGAAACACTGAAATTAGATCGGAATTAAATACAAAAGGCACAATGCGACTTAAGTGCAAGAAGAGTGAGACTTCTTAGAGTCTGTGCTTTGTTCCTTTCCTGCGAGACCAGTATTAGTTTCCGATACACCACTGCAGGTTCAATGTATTCCTTGGACCTTCACTTTGACGATGAAACACATAAATCGCATCGGAATTAAATGCAAAAGGCACAATGCAGCCTTATGTACAAGAATAGAGACTCTTCTTACAGTCGGAGCTTTGAGCTTTCCCTGTGAGACCAGTATTAGTTTCCGATACACCACTGCAGGTTCAATGTATTCCTTGGACATACACGTTGACGATGAAACACTGAAATTAGATCGGAATTAAATACAAAAGGCACAATGCGACTTAAGTGCAAGAAGAGTGAGTCTTCTAAGAGTCTGTGCTTTGATGCTTTCCTGTGAGACCAGTATTAGTTTCCGATACACCACTGCAGGTTCAATGTATTCCTTGGACATTAACATTGACGATGAAACACAGATATCTCATCGGTATTAAATACAAAAGGCACAATGCCGCTTTAAGTGCAAGAAGAGTGTTACTTCTTAGAGTCTGAGTTTTGGTCCTTCCTGTGAGACCAGTATTAGTTTCCGACACACCACTGCAGGTTCAATGTACTCCTTGGACCTTCACATTGACGATGAAACACAGAAATCGCATCACAATTAAATACAAAAGGCACAATGCCGTGTTAAGTACAGTAATTGAGACTCTTCTTACAGTCGGTGCTTTGAGCATTCCCTGTGAGACTAGTATTAGCTTCCGAAACAACACTGCAGGTTCAATGTATTCCTTGTACATACACGTTGACGATGAAACACTGAAATTAGATCAGAATTAAATAAAAAAGGACAATACGAATTAAGTGCAAGGAAAGAGAGACTTCTAAGAGTCTGAGTTTTGATCCTTTCCTGTGTGACCAGTATTAGTTTCCTATACCCCACTGCAGGTTCAATGTATTCCTTGGACCTTCACATTGACGATGAAACACAGAAATCACAACGGAGATAAATCCAAAGGCACGATGCCGCCTTAAGTGCAAGAAGAGTGAGACTTCCTAGAGTCTGTGCTTTGATCCTTTCCTGTGAGTGCAGTATTAGTTTCCGATACACCACTGCAGGTTCAATGTATTCCTTGGACATACACATTGACGATGAAACACAGAAATCGCATCGGAATTAAATACAAAATTACAATGCTACCTTAAGTACAAGAACAGAGACTCTTCTTACAGTCGGTGCTTTCAGCATTCCCTGTGAGACCAGTATTAGTTTCCGACACACCACTGCAGGTTCAATGTATTCCTTGGAGCTTCACATTGACGATGAAACTCAGAAATCGCGTCGGAATTAAGTACAAAAGGCACAATGCAGCCTTAAGTACAAGATTTGAGACTCTTCTCATAGTCGGTGTTTTGAGCATTCCCTGTGAGACCAGTATTAGTTTCCGATACACCACTGCAGGTTCAATGTATTCCATGCACATACACATTGACGATGCAACACTGAAATAAGATCGGAATTAAATACAAAAGGCACAATACCGCCTTAAGTGCAAGAAGAGTGAGACTTCTTAGAGTCAGTGCTTTGATCCTTTCCTGTGAGAGCAGTATTAGTTTCCGATACACCACTGCAGGTTCAATGTATTCCATGGACCTTCACATTGACGATGAAACACAGAAATCGCTTCGGAATTAAATACAAAAGGCAAAATGCCGCCTTAAGTGCAAAAAGAGTGTAATTTCTTAGAGTCTGTGCTTTGATCCTCTCCTGTGAGGCCAGTATCAGTTTCCGATACACCACTGCAGTTTCAATGTATTCCTTGGACATACACGTTGACGATGAAACACTGAAATTAGATCGGAATTAAATACAAAAGGCACAATGCGACTTAAGTACAAGAAGAGTGAGACTTCTTAGAGTCTGTGCTTTGTTCCTTTCCTGTGAGACCAGTATTAGTTTCCGATACACCACTGCAGGTTCAATGTATTCCTTGGACCTTCACTTTGACGATGAAACACATAAATCGCATCGGAATTAAATGCAAAAGGCACAATGCAGCCTTAAGTACAAGAATAGAGTCTCTTTTTACAGTCGGTGCTTTGAGCTTTCCCTGTGAGACCAGTATTAGTTTCCGATACACCACTGCAGGTTCAATGTATTCCTTGGACATACACGTTGACGATGAAACACTGAAATTAGATCGTAATTAAATACAAAAGGCACAATGCGACTTAAGTGCAAGAAGAGTGAGACTTCTTAGAGTCTGTGCTTTGATCCTTTCCTGTGAGAGCAGTATTAGTTTCCGATACACCACTGCAGGTTCAATGTATTCCTTGGACATACACATTGACGATGAAACACAGAAATCGCATCGGAATTAAATACAAAAGGCACAATGCTAACTAAAGTACAAGAACAGAGACTCTTCTAACAGTCGGTGCTTTCAGCATTCCCTGTGAGACCAGTATTAGTTTCCGACACACCACTGCAGGTTCAATGTAATCCTTGGACCTTCACATTGACGATGAAACTAAGAAATCGTATCGGAATTAAATACAAAAGGCACAATGCCGCCTCAAGTGCAAGATTTGTGCCTCCTCTCACAGTCGGTGATTTGAGCATTCCCTGTGAGACCAGTATTAGTTTCCGATACACCACTGCAGGTTCAATGTATTCCATGCACATACACATTGACGATGCAACACTGAAATAAGACCGGAATTAAATACAAAAGGCACAATGCCGCCTTAAGTGCAAGAAGAGTGAGACTTCTTAGAGTCAGTGCTTTGATCCTTTCCTGTGAGAGCAGTATTAGTTTCCGATACACCACTGCAGGTTCAATGAATTCCATGGACCTTCACATTGACGATGAAATTAAGAAATCGCATCGGAATTAAATACAAAAGGCACAATGCCGCCTTAAGTGCAAGAAGAGTGAGACTTCTTAGAGTCTGTGCAATGATCCTTTCCTGTGAGACCAGTATTAGTTTCCGATAGACCTCAGCAGGTTCATTGTATTCCTTGGACAATCACATTGACGATGAAACACAGAAATCGCATCGGAATTTAATACAAAAGGTAGAATATCGCCTTAAGTGCTAGAAGAGTGTGACTTCTTCGAGTCTGTGCATTGATCCTTTCCTGTGAGACCAGTATTAGTTTCCGATATACCACTGCAGGTTCAATGTATTCCTTGAACCTTCACATTGACGATGAAACACAGAAATCGCATCGGAATTAAATACAAATGGCACAATGCTGCCTAAAGTGTAAGAAGAGTGAGACTTCTTAGAGTCTGTGATTTGTTCCTTTCCTGTGAGACCATTATTAGTTTCCGATACACCACTGCAGGTTCAATGTATTCCTTGGACATACACATTGACGATGAAACACAGAAATCGCATCGGAATTAAATACAAAAGGCACAATGCTAACTAAAGTACAAGAACAGAGACTCTTCTAACAGTCGGTGCTTTCAGCATTCCCTGTGAGACCAGTATTAGTTTCCGACACACCACTGCAGGTTCAATGTAATCCTTGGACCTTCACATTGACGATGAAACTAAGAAATCGTATCGGAATTAAATACAAAAGGCACAATGCCGCCTCAAGTGCAAGATTTGTGCCTCTTCTCACAGTCGGTGATTTGAGCATTCGCTGTGAGACCAGTATTAGTTTCCGATACACCACTGCAGGTTCAATGTATTACATGCACATACACATTGACGATGCAACACTGAAATAAGACCGGAATTAAATACAAAAGGCACAATGCCGCCTTAAGTGCAAGAAGAGTGAGACTTCTTAGAGTCAGTGCTTTGATCCTTTCCTGTGAGAGCAGTATTAGTTTCCGATACACCACTGCAGGTTCAATGAATTCCATGGACCTTCACATTGACGATGAAATTAAGAAATCGCATCGGAATTAAATACAAAAGGCACAATGCCGCCTTAAGTGCAAGAAGAGTGAGACTTCTTAGAGTCTGTGCAATGATCCTTTCCTGTGAGACCAGTATTAGTTTCCGATAGACCTCAGCAGGTTCATTGTATTCCTTGGACAATCACATTGACGATGAAACACAGAAATCGCATCGGAATTTAATACAAAAGGTAGAATATCGCCTTAAGTGCTAGAAGAGTGTGACCTCTTCGAGTCTGTGCATTGATCCTTTCCTGTGAGACCAGTATTAGTTTCCGATATACCACTGCAGGTTCAATGTATTCCTTGAACCTTCACATTGACGATGAAACACAGAAATCGCATCGGAATTAAATACAAATGGCACAATGCTGCCTAAAGTGTAAGAAGAGTGAGACTTCTTAGAGTCTGTGATTTGTTCCTTTCCTGTGAGACCATTATTAGTTTCCGATACACCACTGCAGGTTCAATGTATTCCTTGGAACTTCACATTGTCGATGAAACACAGAAATCGCATCGGAATTAAATACAAATGGCACAATGCCGCCTTAAGTGCAAAAAGAGTGAAATTTCTTAGAGTCTGTGCTTTGATCCTTTCCTGTGAGGCCAGTATTAGTTTCCGATACACCACTGCAGTTTCAATGTAATCCTTGGACATACACGTTGACGATGAAACACTGAAATTAGATCGGAATTAAATACAAAAGGCACAATGCGACTTAAGTGCAAGAAGAGTGAGACTTCTGAGAGTCTGTGCTTTGTTGCTTTCCTGCGAGACCATTATTAGTTTCCGATACACCACTGCAGGTTCAATGTATTCCTTGGACCTTCACTTTGACGATGAAACACATAAATCGCATCGGAATTAAATGCAAAAGGCACAATGCAGCCTTAAGTACAAGAATAGGGACTCTTCTTACAGTCGGTGCTTTGAGCTTTCCCTGTGAGACCAGTATTAGTTTCCGATACACCACTGCAGGTTCAATGTATTCCTTGGACATACACGTTGACGATGAAACACTGAAATTAGATCGGAATAAAATACAAAAGGCACAATGCGACTTAAGTGCAAGAAGAGTGAGTCTTCTAAGAGTCTGTGCTTTGATACCTTCCTGTGAGACCAGTATTAGTTTCCGATACACCACTGCAGGTTCAATGTATTCCTTGGACATTAACATTGACGATGAAACACAGATATCTCATCGGTATTAAATACAAAAGGCACAATGCCTCTTTAAGTGCAAGAAGAGTGTGACTTCTTAGAGTCTGAGTTTTGGTCCTTCCTGTGAGACCAGTATTAGTTTCCGACACACCACTGCAGGTTCAATGTACTCCTTGGACCTTCACATTGACGATGAAACACTGATATAAGATCGGAATTAAATACAAAAGGCACAATGTCGCCTTAAGTGCAAGAAGAGTGAGACTTCTTAGAGTCAGTGCTTTGATCCTTTCCTGTGAGAGCAGTATTAGTTTCCGATACACCACTGCAGGTTCAATGTATTCAATGGACCTTCACATTGACGATGAAACTAAGAAATCGCATCGGAATTAAATACAAAAGGCACAATGCTGCCTTAAGTGCAAGAAGAGTGAGACTTCTTAGAGTCTGTGATATGTTCCTTTCCTGTGAGACCAGTATTAGTTTCCGACACACCACTGCAGGTTCATTGTATTCCTTGCACAATCACATTGACGATGAAACACAGAAATCGCATCTGAATTTAATACAAAAGGCAGAATATCGCCTTAAGTGCAAGAAGAGTGTGACTTCTTCGAGTCTGTGCATTGATCCTTTCCTGTGAGACCAGTATTAGTTTCCGATATACCACTGCAGGTTCAATTAATTCCTTGAAACTTCACATTGACGTTGAAACACAGAAATCGCATCGGAATTAAATACAAATGGCACAATGCCGCCTTAAGTGCAAGAAGAGTGAGACTTCTTAGAGTCTGTTATTTGTTCCTTTCCTGTGAGACCAGTATTAGTTTCCGACACACCACTGCAGCTTCAATGTATTCCTTGGACCATCAAATTGACGATGAAACACAGAAATCGCTTCGGAATTAAATACAAAACGCACAATGCCGCCTTAAGTGCAAGAGGAGTGTGACTTCTTAGAGCCTTTGCTTTGATCCTTTCGTGTAAGACCAGTATCAGTTTCCGATATACCACTGCTGATTCAATGTATTCCTTGGACCTTCACATTGTCGATGAAGCACAGAAATCGCATCGGAATTAAATGCAATAGGCACAATGCAGCCTTAAGTACAAGATTAGAGTCTCTTCTTACAGTCGGTGCTTTGAGCTTTCCCTGTGAGACCAGTATTAGTTTCCGATACAACACTGCATGTTCAATGTATTCCTTGGACTTACACACTGAAAATGAACTACTGAAATTAGATCGTAATTAAATACAAAAGGCACAATGCCGCCTTAAGTGCAAGAAGAGTTGGACTTCTTATAGTCTGTGCTTTGATCCTTTCCTGTGAACCAGTATTAGTTTCCGATGCACCACTGCTGGTTCAACGAATTCCTTGTACCTTGAAATTGATGATGAAACACAGAAATCGCATCACAATTAAATACAAAAGGCACAATGCAGCCTTAAGTACAAGAATAGAGACTCTTCTTACGGTCGGTGCTTTGAGCATTCCCTGTGAGACCAGTATTAGTTTCCGATACACCACTGCAGGTTCAATGTATTCCTTGGACATACACGTTGACGATGAAACACTGAAATTAGATCAGAATTAAATACAAAAGGACAATACGACTTAAGTGCAAGAAAAGAGAAACTTCTAAGGGTCTGAGCTTTGATCCTTTCCTGTGTGACCAGTATTAGTTTCCGATACACCACTGCAGGTTCAATGTATTCCTTGGACATACAAGTTGACGATGAAACACTGAAATTAGATCGGAATTAAATACAAAAGGCACAATGCCGCCTTAAGTGCAAGAAGAGTGAGACTTCTTAGAGTCAGTGCTTTGATATTGTCCTGTGAGAGCAGTATTAGTTTCCGATACACCACTGCAGGTTCAATGTATTCCAAGGACCTTCACATTGACGATGAAACTAAGAAATCGCATCGGAATTAAATACAAAAGGCACAATGCCGCCTTAAGTGCAAGAAGAGTGAGACTTCTTAGAGTCTGTGCAATTATCCTTTCCTGTGAGACCAGTATTAGTTTCCGATACTCCACTGCAGGTTCAATGTATTCCTTGGACCTTCTCATTGACGATGAAACACAGAAATCGCATCGGAACTAAATACAAAAGGCACAATGCCGCCTTAAGTGCAACAAGAGTGAGACTTCTTAGAGTCTGTGCTTTGATTCTTTCCTGCGAGACCAGTATTTGTTTCCGATACACCACTGCAGGTTCATTGTATTCCTTGGATAATCACATTGACGATGAAACACAGAAATCGCATCGGAATTTAATACAAAAGGCAGATTATCGCCTTAAGTGCAAGAAGAGTGTGACTTCTTCGAGTCTGTGCATTGATCCTTTCCTGTGAGACCAGTATTAGTTTCCGATACACCACTGCAGGTTCAATGTATTCCTTGGACCTTGACATAGACGATGAAACACAGAAATCGCATCGGAATTAAATACAAAATCCACAATGCCGCCCTAAGTGCAAGAAGAGTGAGACTTCTTAGAGTCTGTGCTTTGTTCCTTTCCTGCGAGACCAGTATTAGTTTCCGATACACCACTGCAGGTTCAATGTGTTCCTTGGACCTTCACTTTGACGATGAAACACGTAAATCGCATCGGAATTAAATGCAAAAGGCACAATGCAGCCTTAAGTACAAGAATAGAGACTCTTCTTACAGTTGGTGCTTTGAGCTTTCCCTGTGAGACCAGTATTAGTTTCCGATACACCACTGCAGGTTCAATGTATTCCTTGGACATACACGTTGACGATGAAACACTGAAATTAGATCGGAATAAAATACAAAAGGCACAACGCGACTTAAGTGCAAGAAGAGTGAGTCTTCTAAGAGTCTGTGCTTTGATCCTTGCCTGTGAGACCAGTATTAGTTTCCGATACACCACTGCAGGTTCAATGTATTCCTTGGACATTAACATTGACGATGAAACACAGATATCTCATCGGTATAAATACAAAAGACACAATGCCGCTTTAAGTGCAAGAAGAGTGTGACTTCTTAGAGTCTGAGTTTTGGTCCTTCCTGTGAGACCAGTATTAGTTTCCGCCACACCACTGCAGGTTCAATGTACTCCTTGGACCTTCACATTGACGATGAAACACAGAAATCGCATCACAATTAAATACAAAAGGCACAATGCCGCGTTAAGTACAGTAATTGAGACTCTTCTTACAGTCGGTGCTTTGTGCATTCCCTGTGATACCAGTATTAGCTTCCGATACAACACTGCAGGTTCAATGTATTCCTTGTACATACACGTTGACGATGAAACACTGAAATTAGATCAGAATTAAATACTAAAGGACAATACGACTTAAGTGCAAGAAAAGAGAGACTTCTAAGAGTCTGAGTTTTGATCCTTTCCTGTGTGACCAGTATTAGTTTCCTATACACCACTGCAGGTTCAATGTATTCCGTGGACCTTCACATTGACGATGAAACACAGAAATCACAACGGAGATGAATCCAAAGGCACGATGCCGCCTTAAGTGCAAGAAGAGTGAGACTTCTTAGAGTCTGTGCTTTGATCCTTTCCTGTGAGAGCAGTATTAGTTTCCGATACACCACTGCAGGTTCAATGTATTCCTTGGACATACACATTGACGATGAAACACAGAAATCGCATCGGAATTAAATACAAAAGGCACAATGCTACCTTAAGTACAAGAACAGAGACTCTCCTTACAGTCGGTGCTTTCAGCATTCCCTGTGAGACCAGTATTAGTTTCCGACACACCACTGCAGGTTCAATGTATTCCTTGGACCTTCACATTGACGATGAAACTCAGAAATCGCGTCGGAATTAAGTACAAAAGGCACAATGCAGCCTTAAGTACAAGATTTGAGACTCTTCTCACAGTCGGTGTTTTGAGCATTCCCTGTGAGACCAGTATTAGTTTCCGATACACCACTGCAGGTTCAATGTATTCCATTGACATACACATTGACGATGAAACACTGAAATAAGATCGGAATTAAATACAAAAGGCACAATGCCGCCTTAAGTGCAAGAAGAGTGAGACTTCTTAGAGTCAGTGCTTTGATCCTTTCCTGTGAGAGCAGTATTAGTTTCCGATACACCACTGCAGGTTCAATGTATTCCATGGACCTTCTCATTGACGATGAAACTAAGAAATCGCATCGGAATTAAATACAAAAAGCACAATGCTGCCTTAAGTGCAAGAAGAGTGAGACTTCTTAGAGTCTGTGATATGTTCCTTTCCTGTGAGACCAGTATTAGTTTCCGACACACCACTGCAGGTTCATTGTATTCCTTGCACAATCACATTGACGATGAAACACAGAAATCGCATCTGAATTTAATACAAAAGGCAGAATATCGCCCTAAGTGCAAGAAGAGTGTGACTTCTTCGAGTCTGTGCATTGATCCTTTCCTGTGAGACCAGTATTAGTTTCCGATATACCACTGCAGGTTCAATGTATTCCTTGAAACTTCACATTGACGATGAAACACAGAAATCGCATCGGAATTAAATACAAATGGCACAATGCCGCCTTAAGTGCAAGAAGAGTGAGACTTCCTAGAGTCTGTGATTTGTTCCTTTCCTGTGAACCCAGTATTAGTTTCCGACACACCACTGCAGGTTCATTGTATTTCTTGGACCTTCAAATTGACGATGAAACACAGAAATCGCTTCGGAATTAAATACAAAAGCACAATGCCGCCTTAAGTGCAAGAGGAGTATGACTTCTTAGAGTCTGTGCTTTGATCCTTTCGTGTGAGACCAGTATCAGTTTCCGATATACCACTGCTGATTCAATGTATTCCTTGGACCTTCACATTGTCGATGAAACACAGAAATCGCATCGGAATTAAATACAAATGGCACAATGCCGCCTTAAGTGCAAGAAGAGTGAGACTTCTTAGAGTCTGTGCTTTGATCCTTTCCTGTGAGGCCAGTATTAGTTTCCGATGCACCACTGCAGGTTCAACGAATTCCTTGTACCTTGAAATTGATGATGATACACAGAAATCGCATCACAATCAAATACAAAAGACACAATGCAGCTTTAAGTACAAGAATAGAGACTCTTCTTACGGTCGGTGCTTTGAGCATTCCCTGTGAGACCAGTATTAGTTTCCGATACACCACTGCAGTTTCAATTATTCCTTGGACATACACGTTGACGATGAAACACTGAAATTAGATCGGAATTAAATACAAAAGGCACAATGCGACTTAAGTACAAGAAGAGTGAGACTTCTTAGAGTCTGTGCTTTGTTCCTTTCCTGTGAGACCAGTATTTGTTTCCGATACACCACTGCAGGTTCAATGTATTCCTTGGACCTTCACTTTGACGATGAAACACATAAATCGCATCGGAATTAAATGCAAAAGGCACAATGCAGCCTTAAGTACAAGAAGAGTGAGACTTCTTAGAGTCTGTGCTTTGATCCTTTCCTGTGAGGCCAGTATTAGTTTCCGATGCACCACTGCAGGTTCAACGAATTCCTTGTACCTTGAAATTGATGATGATACACAGAAATCGCATCACAATCAAATACAAAAGACACAATGCAGCTTTAAGTACAAGAATAGAGTCTCTTCTTACAGTCGGTGCTTTGAGCTTTCCCTGTGAGACCAGTATTAGTTTCCGATACAACACTGCAGGTACAATGTATTCCTTGGACTTACACACTGACAATGAACTACTGAAATTAGATCGTAATTAAATACAAAAGGCACAATGCCGCCTTAAGTGCAAGAAGAGTGGGACTTCTTATAGTCTGTGCTTTGATCCTTTCCTGTGAACCAGTATTAGTTTCCGATTCACCACTGCAGGTTTAACGAATTCCTTGTACCTTGAAATTGATGATGAAACACAGAAATCGCATCACAATCAAATACAAAAGGCACAATGCAGCTTTAAGTACAAGAATAGAGACTCTTCTTACGGTCGGTGCTTTGAGCATTCCCTGTGAGACCAGTATTAGTTTCCGATTCACCACTGCAGGTTCAATGTATTCCTTGGACGTACACGTTGACGATGAAACACTGAAATTAGATCAGAATTAAATACAAAAGGACAATACGACTTAAGTGCAAGAAAAGAGAGACTTCTAAGGGTCTGAGCTTTGATCCTTTCCTGTGTGAAAAGTATTAGTTTCCGATACACCACTGCAGGTTCAATGTATTCCTTGGACATACTAGTTGACGATGAAACACTGAAATTAGATCGTAATTAAATACAAAAGGCACAATGCCGCCTTAAGTGCAAGAAGAGTGAGACTTCTTAGAGTCTGTGATTTGTTCCTCTCCTGTGAGACCAGTATTAGTTTCCGATACACCGCTGCAGGTTCAATGTTTTCCTTGGACCTCACATAGACGATGAAACACAGAAATCGCATCGTAATTAAATACAAAAGCCACAATGCCGCCCCAAGTGCAAGAGGAGTGTGACTTCTCAGAGTCTGTGCTTTGATCCTTTCCTGTGAGACCAGTATCAGTTTCCGATTTACCACTGCAGATTCAATGTATTCCTTGGACCTTCACATTGTCGATGAAACACAGAAAACGCATCGGAATTAAATACAAAACGCACAATGCCGCCTTAAGTGCAAAAAGAGTGAAATTTCTTAGAGTCTGTGCATTGATCCTTTCCTGTGAGGCCAGGATTAGTTTCCGATACACCACTGCAGGTTCAATGTATTCCTTGGACATACACGTTGACGATGAAACACTGAAATTAGATCGGAATTAAATACAAAAGGCACAATGCGACTTAAGTGCAAGAAGAGTGAGACCTCTTAGAGTCTGTGCTTTGTTCCTTTCCTGCGAGACCAGTATTAGTTTCCTATACACCACTGCAGGTTCAATGTATTCCTTGGACCTTCACTTTGACAATGAAACACAGAAATCGCATCGGAATTAAATGCAAAAGGCACAATGCAGCCTTAAGTACAAGAATAGAGATTCTTCTTACAGTCGGTGCTTTGAGCTTTCCCTGTGAGACCGGTATTAGTTTCCGATACACCACTGCAGGTTCAATGTATTCCTTGGACATACACACTGACAATGAACTACTGAAATTAGATCGGTATTAAATACAAAAGGCACAATGCCGCCTTAAGTGCAAGAAGAGTGGGACTTCTTATAGTCTGTGCTTTGATCCTTTCCTGTGAACCAGTATTAGTTTCCGATGCACCACTGCAGGTTCAATGTATTCCTTGGACCTTCATATTGATGATGAAACACAGAAATCGCATCGGAATTAAATACAAAACGCACAATGCCGCCTTAAGTGCAAGAAGAGAGAGACTTCTTAGAGTCTGTGCGTTGATCCTTTCCTGTGAGACCAGTATTAGTTTCCGATACTCCTCTGCAGGTTCAATGTATTCATAGGACCTTGACATTGACGATGAAACACAGTAATCGCATCACAATTAAATACAAAAGGCACAATGCCGCGTTAAGTACAGGAATAGAGACTCTTCTTAGGGTCGGTGCTTTGAGCATTCCCTGTGAGAGCAGTATTAGTTTCCGATACACCACTGCAGGTTCAATGTATTCCTTGGACATACACGTTGACGATGAAACACTGAAATTAGATCAGAATTAAATACAAAAGGACAATATGACTTAAGTGCAAGGAAAGAGAGACTTCTAAGAGTCTGAGTTTTGATCCTTTCCTGTGTGACCAGTATTAGTTTCCGATACACCACTGCAGGTTCAATGTATTCCTTGGACATACACGTTGATGATGAAACACTGAAATAAGATCGGAATTAAATACAAAACGCACAATGCGACTTAAGTGCAAGAAGAGTGAGACTTCTAAGTGTCTGTGCTTTGATCCTTTCCTGTGAGACCAGTATTAGATTCCGATACACCACTGCAGGTTCAATGTATTCCTTGGACATTAACATTGACGATGAAACACAGATATCTCATCGGTATTATATACAAAAGGCACATTGTCGCCTTAAGTGCAACAAGAGTGAGACTTCTTGGAGTCTGTGTTTTGATCCTTTCCTGCGAGACCAGTATTAGTTTCCGATACACCACTGCAGGTTCAATGCATTTCTGGGACATTCACATTGATGATGAAAAACAGAAATTGCATCGGAATTAAATACAAAACGCACAGTGCCGCCTTAAGTGCAAGAGGATTGTGACTTTCTAGAGACTGTGCTATGATCCTTTCTTGTTAGACTAGTATCAGTTTCCGATTTACCACTGCAGATTCAATGTATTCCTTGGAACTTCACATTGTCGATGAAACACAGAAATTGCATCGGAATTAAATACAAAAGGCACAATGCCGCCTTAAGTGCAAAAAGAGTGAGATTTTTTAGAGTCTGTGCTTTGATCCTTTCCTGTGAGGCCAGTATTAGTTTCCGATACACTACTGCAGGTTCAATGTATTCCTTGGACATACACGTTGACGATGAAACACTGAAATTAGATCGGAATTAAATACAAAAGCACAATGTGACTTAAGTGCAAGAAGAGTGAGACTTCTAAGAGTCTGTGCTTTGATCCTTTCCTGTGAGACCAGTATTAGTTTCCGATACACCTCTGCAGGTTCAATGTATTCCTTGGACATTAACATTGACGATGAGACACAGATATCTCATCGGTATTAAATACAAAAGGCACAATGACGCATTAAGTGCAAGAAGAGTGTGACTTCTTAGAGTCTGTGCTTTGGTCCTTTCCTGTGAGACCAGTATTAGTTTCCGACACACCACTGCAGGTTCAATGTACTCCTTGGACCTTCACATTGACGATGAAACACAGAAATCGCATCACAATTAAATACAAAAGGCACAATGCCGCGTTAAGTACAGGAATAGAGACTCTTCTTGGGGTCGGTGCTTTGAGCATTCCCTGTGAGAGCAGTATTAGTTACCGATACACCACTGCAGGTTCAATATATTCCTTGGACATACACGTTGACGATGAAACACTGAAATTAGACCAGAATTAAATACAAAAGGACAATATGACTTAAGTGCAAGAAAAGAGAGACTTCTAAGAGTCTGAGTTTTGATCCTTTCCTGTGTGACCAGTATTAGTTTCCGATACACCACTGCAGGTTCATTGTATTCCTTGTACATACACGTTAAGGATGAAATACTGAAATTAGATCGGAATTAAATACAAAAGCCACAATGCCGCCTTAAATATAAGAATAGAGACTCCTCTTACAGTCGGTGTTTTGAGCATTCCCTGTGAGACCAGTATTAGTTTCTGACACACCACTGCGGGTTCAATGTATTCCTTGGACATACACATTGACGATGAAACACTGAAATTAAATCGGAATTGAATACAAAACTCACAATGCCACCTTAAGTGCAAGAAGAGTGAGACTTCTTTGAGTCTGTACTTTGATCCTTTCCTGTGAGACCAGTATTAGTGTCCGATACACCACTGCAGGTTCAATGTATTCCTTGGACATTCACATTGACGATGAAACACAGAAATCGCATCGGAATTAAATACAAAAGGCACAATGCTACCTTAAGTACAAGAACAGAGACTCTTCTTACAGTCGGTGCTTTCAGCATTCCCTGTGAGACCAGTATTAGTTTCCGACACACCACTGCAGGTTCAATGTCTTCCTTGGACCTTCACATTGACGATGAAACTCAGAAATCGCGTCGGAATTAAGTACAAAAGGCACAATGCAGCCTTAAGTACAAGATTTGAGACTCATCTCACAGTCTGTGTTTTGAGCATTCCCTGTGAGACCAGTATTAGTTTCCGATACACCACTGCAGGTTCAATGTATTCCATGGACATACACATTGACGATGAAACACTGAAATAAGGTCGGAATTAAATACAAAAGGCATAATGCCGCCTAAAGTGCAAGAACAGTGAGACTTCTTAGAGTCAGTGCTTTGATCCTTTCCTGTGAGAGCAGTATTAGTTTCTGATACACCGCTGTAGGTTCAATGTATTCCATGGACCTTCACATTGACGATGAAACTAAGAAATCGCATCGGAATTAAATACAAAAGGCACAATGCCGCCTTAAGTGCAAGAAGAGTGAGACTTCTTAGAGTCTGTGCAATGATCCTTTCCTGTGAGACCAGTATTAGTTTCCGATACACCACTGCAGGTTCAATGTATTTCTGGGACATTCACATTGATGATGAAAAACAGAAATTCCATCGGAATTAAATACAAAACGCACAATGCCGCCTTAAGTGCAAGAGGATTGTGACTTTCTAGAGACTGTGCTATGATCCTTTCTTGTTAGACTAGTATCAGTTTCCGATTTACCACTGCAGATTCAATGTATTCCTTGAACCTTCACATTGACGATGAAACACACAAATCGCATAGGAATTAAATTAAAATGGCACAATGCCGCCTTAAGTGCAAGAAGAGTGAGACTTCTTAGAGTCTGTGATTTGTTCCTCTCCTGTGAGACCAGTATTAGTTTCCGATACACCACTGCAGGTTCAATGTATTCCTTGGACCTTCAAATTGACGATGAAACACAGATATCTCATCGGAATTAAATACAAAAGGCACAATGCCGCCTTAAGTGCAAGAGGAGTGTGACTTCTTAGAGTCTGTGCTTTGATCCTTTCCTGTGAGACTAGTATCAGTTTCCGATTTACCACTGCAGATTCAATGTATTCCTTGGACCTTCACATTGTCGATGAATCACAGAAATCGCATCGGAATTAAATACAAAAGGCACAATGCCGCCTTAAGCGCAAAAAGAGTGTAATTTCTTAGAGTCTGTGCTTTGAACCTTTCCTGTGAGACCAGTATTAGTTTCCGATACACCACTGCAGTTTCAATGTATTCCTTGGACATACACGTTGACAATGAAACACTGAAATTAGATCGGAATTAAATACAAAAGGCACAATGCGATTAAAGTGCAAGAAGAGTGAGACTTCTTAGAGTCTGTGCTTTGTTCCTTTCCTGCGAGACCAGTATTCGTTTCCGATACACCACTGCAGGTTCAATGTATTCCTTGGACCTTCACTTTGACGATGAAACACAGATATCGCATCGGAAATAAATGCAAAAGGCACAATGCAGCCTGAAGTACAAGAATAGAGATTCTTCTTACAGTCGGTGCTTTGAGCTTTCCCTGTGAGACCAGTATTAGTTTCCGACACACCACTGCAGGTTCAATGTATTCCTTGGACATACATTCTGACGATGAACTACTGAAAATAGATCGCAATTAAATACAAAAGGCACAATGCCGCCGTAAGTGCAAGAAGAGTGGGACTTCTTATAGTCTGTGCTTTGATCCTTTCCTGTGATCCAGTATTAGTTTCCGATGCACCACTGCATGTTCAACGAATTCCTTGGACCTTGACATTGATGATGAAACACAGAAATCGCATCACAATCAAATACAAAAGGCACAATGCAGCCTTAAGTACAAGAATAGAGACTCTTCTTACGGTCGGTGCTTTGAGCATTCCCTGTAAGACCAGTATTAGTTTCCGATACACCACTGCAGGTTCAATGTATTCCTTGGACATACACATTGACCATGAAAAACTGAAATTAGATCAGAATTAAATACAAAAGGACGATACGACTTAAGTGCAAGAAAAGAGAGACTTCTGAGAGTCTGAGCTTTGATCCTTTCCTGTGTGACCAGTATTAGTTTCCGATACACCACTGCAGATTCAATGTATTCCCTGGACATACAAGTTGACGATGAAACACTGAATTAGATCGGAATTAAATACAAAAGGCACAATGCCGCCTTAAGTGCAAGAAGAGTGAGACTTCTTAGAGTCAGTGCTTTGATCCTGTCCTGTGAGAGCAGTATTAGTTTCCGATACACCACTGCAGGTTCAATGTATTCAATGGACCTTCACATTGACGATGAAACTAAGAAATCGCATCGGAATTAAATACAAAAGGCACAATGCCGCCTTAAGTGAACAAGAGTGAGACTTCTTAGAGTCTGTGCTTTGTTTCTTTCCTGCGAGACCAGTATTTGTTTCCGATACACCACTGCAGGTTCAATATATTCCTTGGACTTACACACTGACAATGAACTACTGAAATTAGATCGCTTTTAAATACAAAAGGCACAATGCCGCCTTAAGTGCAAGGAGAGTGGGACTTCTTATAGTCTGTGCTTTGATCCTTTCCTGTGTACCAGTATTAGTTTCCGATGCACCACTGCAGGTTCAATGTATTCCTTGGACCTTCACATTGAAGATGAAATTCAGAAATCGCATCACAATTAATTACAAAAGGCACAATGCCGCGTTAAGTACAGGAATAGAGACTCTTCTTACGGTCGGTGCCTTGAGCATTCCCTGTGAGACCAGTATTAGTTTCCGATACACCACTGCTGGTTCAATGTATTCTTTGTACATTAACATTGACGATGAAACAAAGATATCTCATCGGTATTAAATACAAATGGCACAATGCCGCTTTAAGTGCAAGCAGAGTGAGACTTCTTAGAGTCTGTGCTTTGGTCCTTTCCTGTGAGACCAGTATTAGTTTCCGACACACCACTGCTGGTTCAATGTACTCCTTGGACCTTCACATTGACGATGAAACACAGAATTCGCGTCGGAATTAAATACAAAAGCCACAATGCTGCCTTAAATATAAGAATAGAGACTCCTCTTACAGTCGGTGTTTAGAGCATTCCCTGTGAGACCAGAATTAGTTTCTGACACACCACTGCAGGTTCAATGTATTCCTTGGACATACACATTGACGATGAAACACTGAAATTAAATCGGAATTGAACACAAAACTCACAATGCCACCTTAAGTGCAAGAAGAGTGAGACTTCTTACAGTCTGTGCTTTGATCCTTTCCTATGAGACCAGTATTAGTGTCCGATACACCACTGCAGGTTCAATGTATTCCTAGGACTTACACATTGACGATAAAACACTGAAATTACTTCGGAATTAAATACAAAAGGCGCAGTGCCACCTTAAGTGCAAGAAGAGTGAGACTGCTTAGAGTCTGTGCTTTGATCCTTTCTGTGAGACCAGTATTAGTTTCCGATACTCCACTGCAGGGTCAATGTATTCCTTGGACCTTCACATTGACGATGAAACACAGAAATCGCATCGGAATTAAATACAAAAGGCACAATGCCGCATTAAGTGCAAGAAGAATGACACTTCTTAGAGTCTGTGCTTTGATCGTATCCTGTGAGAGCAGTATTAGTTTCCGATAAACCACTGCAGGTTCAATGTATTCCTTGGACCTTCACATTAACGATGAAACACAGAAATCACATCGGAGATAAATCCAAAGGCACAATGCCGCCTTAAGTGTAAGAAGAGTGAGACTTCTTAGAGTCTGTGCTTTGATCCTATCCTGTGAGACCAGTATTAGTTTCCGATACACCACTGCAGGTTCAATGTATTCCTTCAACATACACATTGACGATGCAACACAGAAATCGCATCGGAATTAAATACAAAAGGCACAATACTACCTTAATTACAAGAACAGAGACTCTTCTTACAGTCGGTACTTTCAGCATTCCCTGTGAGACCAGTATTAGTTTCCGACACACCACTGCAGGTTCAATGTATTCCTTGGACCTTCACATTGACAATGAAACTCAGAAATCGCGGCGGAATTAAGAACAAAAGGCACAATGCAGCCTTAAGTACAAGATTTGAGACTCTTCTTACAGTCGGTGCTTTGAGCTTTCCCTGTGAGACCAGTGTTAGTTTCCGATACACCACTGCATGTTCAATGTATTCCTTGGACATACACACTGACAATGAACTACTGAAATTAGATCGGAATTAAATACAAAAGGCACAATGCCGCCTTATGTGCAAGGAGAGTGGGACTTCTTATAGTCTGTGCTTTGATCCTTTCCTGTGAACCAGTATTAGTTTCCGATGCACCACTGCAGGTTCAATGTATTCCTTGGACCTTCACATTGATGATGAAACACAGAAATCGCATCACAATTAAATACAAAAGGCACAATGCCGCGTTAAGTACAGGAATAGAGACTCTTCTTACTGTCGGTGCCTTGAGCATTCTCTGTGAGACCAGTATTAGTTTCCGATACACCACTGCAGGTTCAATGTATTCTTTGGACATTAACATTGACTATGAAACACAGATATCTGATCGGTATTAAATACAAATGGCACAACGCCGCTTTAAGTGCAAGCAGAGTGAGACTTCTTAGAGTCTGTACTTTGGTCCTTTCCTGTGAGACCAGTATTAGTTTCCGACACACCACTGCAGGTTCAATGTACTCCTTGGACCTTCACATTGAAGATGAAACACAGAAATCGCGTCGGAATTAAATACAAATGCCACAATGCTGCCTTAAATATAAGAATAGAGACTCCTCTTACAGTCGGTGTTTAGAGCATTCCCTGTGAGACCAGAATTAATTTCTGACACACCACTGCAGGTTCAATGTATTCCTTAGCCATACACATTGACGATGAAACACTGAAATTAAATCGGAATTGAATACAAAACTCACAATGCCACCTTAAGTGCAAAAAGACTGAAAATTTTTAGAGTCTGTGCTTTGATCCTTTCCTGTGAGGCCAGGATTATTTTCCGATACTCCACTGCAGGTTCAATGTATTCCTTGGACATACACGTTGACGATGAAACACTGAAATTAAATCGGAATTAAATACAAAAGGCACATTGCGACTTAAGTGCAAGAAGAGTGAGACCTCTTAGAGTCTGTGCTTTGTTCCTTTCCTGCGAGACCAGTATTAGTTTCCGATACACCACTGCAGGGTCAATGTATTCCTTGGACCTTCACATTGACGATGAAACACAGAAATCGCATCGGAATTAAATACAAAAGGCACAATGACGCATTAAATGCAAGAGGAATGACACTTCTTAGAGTCTGTGATTTGATCCTTTCCTGTGAGAGCAGTATTAGTTTCCGATAAACCACTGCAGGTTCAATGTATTCCTTGGACCTTCACATAGACGATAAAACACAGAAATCACATCGGAGATAAATCCAAAGGCACAATGCCGCCTTAAGTGCAAGAAGAGTGAGACTTCTTAGAGTCTGTGCTTTGATGCTTTCCTGTGAGGCCAGTATTAGTTTCCGATAGACCACTGCAGGTTCAATGTATTCCATGGACATAAACATTGACGATGAAACACTGAAATTAGAACGGAATTAAATACAAACGGCACAATGCTGCCTTAAGTGCAAGAAGAGTGAGACTTCTCAGAGTCAGTGCTTTGATCCTTTCCTGTGAGAGCAGTATTAGTTTCCGATACACCACTGCAGGTTCAATGTATTCCTTGGACCTTCACATTGACGATGAAACACAGAAATCACATCGGAATTAAATACAAAAGGCACAATGCCGCCTTAAGTACAAGAATAAAGACACTTCTTTCAGTCGGTGCTTTGATCCTTTCCTGTGAGACCAGTATTAGTTTCCGATACTCCACTGCAGGTTCAATGTATTCCTTGGACCTTCACGTTGACGATGAAACACAGAAATCGCATCGAAATTAAATACAAAGGCACAATGCAGCCTTAAGTAAATGAATAGAGACTCTTCTTACAGTCGGTGCTTTGATCCATTCCTATGACACCAGAATTAGTTTCCGATACACCACTGCAGGTTCAATGAATTCCTTGGACCTTCACATTGACGATGAAACACAGAAATCGCATCGGAATTAAATACAAAAGGCACAATGCTGCCTTAAGTACAAGAATAGAGCCTCTTCTTACTGTCGGTGCTTAGATCCTTTCCTGTGAGACCAGTATTTGTTTCCGATACACCACTGCAGGTCTGGTGTATTCCTTGGACATTCACATTGACGATTAAACACAGAAATCGCATCGGAACTAAATACAAATGGCACAATGCCGCCTTAAGTACAAGATTGGAGACTCTTCTTACAGTCGTTGCTTTGCTCCTTTCCTATGAGACCAGTTTTAGTTTCCGATACACCACTGAAGGTTCAATGTATTCCTTGGACCTTCACATTGAAGATGAAACACAGAAATCGCGTCGGAATTAAATACAAATGCCACAATGCTGCCTTAAATATAAGAATAGAGACTCCTCTTACAGTCGGTGTTTAGAGCATTCCCTGTGAGACCAGAATTAATTTCTGACACACCACTGCAGGTTCAATGTATTCCTTAGCCATACACATTGACGATGAAACACTGAAATTAAATCGGAATTGAATACAAAACTCACAATGCCACCTTAAGTGCAAAAAGACTGAAAATTTTTAGAGTCTGTGCTTTGATCCTTTCCTGTGAGGCCAGGATTATTTTCCGATACACCACTGCAGGTTCAATGTATTCCTTGGACATACACGTTGACGATGAAACACTGAAATTAAATCGGAATTAAATACAAAAGGCACATTGCGACTTAAGTGCAAGAAGAGTGAGACCTCTTAGAGTCTGTGCTTTGTTCCTTTCCTGCGAGACCAGTATTAGTTTCCGATACACCACTGCAGGGTCAATGTATTCCTTGGACCTTCACATTGACGATGAAACACAGAAATCGCATCGGAATTAAATACAAAAGGCACAATGACGCATTAAATGCAAGAGGAATGACACTTCTTAGAGTCTGTGATTTGATCCTTTCCTGTGAGAGCAGTATTAGTTTCCGATAAACCACTGCAGGTTCAATGTATTCCTTGGACCTTCACATAGACGATAAAACACAGAAATCACATCGGAGATAAATCCAAAGGCACAATGCCGCCTTAAGTGCAAGAAGAGTGAGACTTCTTAGAGTCTGTGCTTTGATGCTTTCCTGTGAGGCCAGTATTAGTTTCCGATAGACCACTGCAGGTTCAATGTATTCCATGGACATAAACATTGACGATGAAACACTGAAATTAGAACGGAATTAAATACAAACGGCACAATGCTGCCTTAAGTGCAAGAAGAGTGAGACTTCTCAGAGTCAGTGCTTTGATCCTTTCCTGTGAGAGCAGTATTAGTTTCCGATACACCACTGCAGGTTCAATGTATTCCTTGGACCTTCACATTGACGATGAAACACAGAAATCACATCGGAATTAAATACAAAAGGCACAATGCCGCCTTAAGTACAAGAATAAAGACACTTCTTTCAGTCGGTGCTTTGATCCTTTCCTGTGAGACCAGTATTAGTTTCCGATACTCCACTGCAGGTTCAATGTATTCCTTGGACCTTCACGTTGACGATGAAACACAGAAATCGCATCGAAATTAAATACAAAGGCACAATGCAGCCTTAAGTAAATGAATAGAGACTCTTCTTACAGTCGGTGCTTTGATCCATTCCTATGACACCAGAATTAGTTTCCGATACACCACTGCAGGTTCAATGAATTCCTTGGACCTTCACATTGACGATGAAACACAGAAATCGCATCGGAATTAAATACAAAAGGCACAATGCTGCCTTAAGTACAAGAATAGAGCCTCTTCTTACTGTCGGTGCTTAGATCCTTTCCTGTGAGACCAGTATTTGTTTCCGATACACCACTGCAGGTCTGGTGTATTCCTTGGACATTCACATTGACGATTAAACACAGAAATCGCATCGGAACTAAATACAAATGGCACAATGCCGCCTTAAGTACAAGATTGGAGACTCTTCTTACAGTCGTTGCTTTGCTCCTTTCCTATGAGACCAGTTTTAGTTTCCGATACACCACTGAAGGTTCAATGTATTCCTTGGACCTTCACATTGAAGATGAAACACAGAAATCGCATCACAATTAAATACAAAAGGCACAATGCCGCGTTAAGTACAGGAATAGAGACTCTTCTTACGGTCGGTGCCTTGAGCATTCCCTGTGAGACCAGTATTAGTTTCCGATACACCACTGCAGGTTCAAAGTATTCTTTGGACATTAACATTGACGATGAAACACAGATATCTCATCGGTATTAAATACAAATGGCACAATGCCGCTTTAAGTGCAAGCAGAGTGAGACTTCTTAGAGTCTGTGCTTTGGTCCTTTCCTGTGAGACCAGTATTAGTTTCCAACACACCACTGCTGGTTCAATGTACTCCTTGGACCTTCACATTGACGATGAAACACAGAAATCCCGTCGGAATTAAATACAAAAGCCACAATGCTGCCTTAAATATAAGAATAGAGACTCCTCTTACAGTCGGTGTTTAGAGCATTCCCTGTGAGACCAGAATTAGTTTCTGACACACCACTGCAGGTTCAATGTATTCCTTGGACATACACATTGACGATGAAACACTGAAATTAAATCGGAATTGAATACAAAACTCACAATGCCACCTTAAGTGCAAGAAGAGTGAGACTTCTTAGAGTCTGTGCTTTGATCCTTTCCTGTGAGACCAGTATTAGTGTCCGATACACCACTGCAGGTTCAATGTATTCCTAGGACTTACACATTGACGATAGAACCCTGAAATTACTTCGGAATTAAATACAAAAGGCGCAGTGCCACCTTAAGTGCAAGAAGAGTGAGACTGCTTAGAGTCTGTGCTTTGATCCTTTCTGTGAGACCAGTATTAGTTTCCGATACTCCACTGCAGGGTCAATGTATTCCTTGGACCTTCACATTGACGATGAAACACAGGAATCGCATCGGAATTAAATACAAAAGGAACAATGCCGCATTAAGTGCAAGAAGAATGACACTTCCTAGAGTCTGTGCTTTGATCCTTTCCTGTGAGACCAGTATTAGTTTCCGATACACCACTGCAGGTTCAATGTATTCCTTCAACATACACATTGACGATGCAACACAGAAATCGCATCGGAATTAAATACAAAAGGCACAATGCTACCTTAATTACAAGAACAGAGACTCTTCTTACAGTCGGTGCTTTCAGCATTCCCTGTGAGACCAGTATTAGTTTCCGACACACCACTGCAGGTTCAATGTATTCCTTGGACCTTCACATTGACAATGAAACTCAGAAATCGCGTCGGAATTAAGAACAAAAGGCACAATGCAGCCTTAAGTACAAGATTTGAGACTCTTCTTACAGTCGGTGCTTTGAGCTTTCCCTGTGAGACCAGTATTAGTTTCCGATACACCACTGCATGTTCAATGTATTCCTTGGACATACACACTGACAATGAACTACTGAAATTAGATCGGAATTAAGTACAAAAGGCACAATGCCGCCTTAAGTGCAAGGAGAGTGGGACTTCTTATAGTCTGTGCTTTGATCCTTTCCTGTGAACCAGTATTAGTTTCCGATGCACCACTGCAGGTTCAATGTATTCCTTGGACCTTCACATTGAAGATGAAACACAGAAATCGCATCACAATTAAATACAAAAGGCACAATGCCGCGTTAAGTACAGGAATAGAGACTCTTCTTACGGTCGGTGCCTTGAGCATTCCCTGTGAGACCAGTATTAGTTTCCGATACACCACTGCAGGTTCAATGTATTCTTTGGACATTAACATTGACGATGAAACACAGATATCTCATCGGTATTAAATACAAATGGCACAATGCCGCTTTAAGTGCAAGCAGAGTGAGACTTCTTAGAGTCTGTGCTTTGGTCCTTTCCTGTGAGACCAGTATTAGTTTCCGACACACCACTGCTGGTTCAATGTACTCCTTGGACCTTCACATTGACGATGAAACACAGAAATCGCGTCGGAATTAAATACAAAAGCCACAATGTTGCCTTAAATATAAGAATAGAGTCTCCTCTTACAGTCGGTGTTTAGAACATTCCCTGTGAGACCAGAATTAGTTTCTGACACACCACTGCAGGTTCAATGTATTCCTTGGACATACACATTGACGATGAAACACTGAAAGTAAATCGGAATTGAATACAAAACTCACAATGCCACCTTAAGTGCAAGAAGAGTGAGACTTCTTAGAGTCTGTGCTTTGATCCTTTCCTGTGAGACCAGTATTAGTGTCCGATACACCACTGCAGGTTCAATGTATTCCTAGGGCTTACACATTGACGATAAAACACTGACATTACTTCGGAATTAAATACAAAAGGCGCAGTGCCACCTTAAGTGCAAGAAGAGTGAGACTGCTTAGAGTCTGTGCTTTGATCCTTTCTGTGAGACCAGTATTGGTTTCCGATACTCCACTGCAGGGGCAATGTATTCCTTGGACCTTCACATTGACGATGAAACACAGAAATCGCATCGGAATTAAATACAAAAGGCACAATGCCGCATTAAGTGCAAGAAGAATGACACTTCTTAGAGTCTGTGCTTTGATCCTTTCCTGTGAGAGCAGTTTTAGTTTCCGATAAACCACTGCAGGTTCAATGTATTCCTTGGACCTTCACATTAACGATTAAACACAGAAATCACATCGGAGATAAATCCAAAGGCACAATGCCCCCTTAAGTGTAAGAAGAGTGAGACTTCTTAGAGTCTGTGCTTTGATCCTATCCTGTGAGACCTGTATTAGTTTCCGATACACCACTGCAGGTTCAATGTATTCCTTCAACATACACATTGACGATGCAACACAGAAATCGCATCGGAATTAAATACAAAAGGCACAATGCTACCTTAATTACAAGAACAGAGACTCTTCTTACAGTCGGTGCTTTCAGCATTCCCTGTGAGACCAGTATTAGTTTCCGACACACCACTGCAGGTTCAATGTATTTCTTGGACCTTCACATTGACAATGAAACTCAGAAATCCTGTCGGAATTAAGAACAAAAGGCACAATGCAGCATTAAGTACAAGATTTGAGACTCTTCTTACAGTCGGTGCTTTGAGCTTTCCCTGTGAGACCAGTATTAGTTTCCGATACACCACTGCATGTTCAATGTATTCCTTGGACATACACACTGACAATGAACTACTGAAATTAGATCGGAATTAAATACAAAAGGCACAATGCCGCCTTAAGTGCAAGGAGAGTGGGACTTCTTATAGTCTGTGCTTTGATCCTTTCCTGTGAACCAGTATTAGTTTCCGATGCACCACTGCAGGTTCAATGTATTCCTTGGACCTTCACATTGATGATGAAACACAGAAATCGCATCACAATTAAATACAAATGCACAATGCCGCGTTAAGTACAGGAATAGAGACTCTTCTTACTGTCGGTGCCTTGAGCATCTCTGTGAGACCAGTATTAGTTTCCGATACACCACTGCAGGTTCAATGTATTCTTTGGACATTAACATTGACGATGAAACACAGATATCTCATCGGTATTAAATACAAATGGCACAATGCCGCTTTAAGTGCAAGCAAAGTGAGACTTCTTAGAGTCTGTACTTTGGTCCTTTCCTGTGAGACCAGTATTAGTTTCCGACACACCACTGCAGGTTCAATGTACTCCTTGGACCTTCACATTGAAGATGAAACACAGAAATCGCGTCGGAATTAAATACAAAAGCCACAATGCTGCCTTAAATATAAGAATAGAGACTCCTCTTACAGTCGGTGTTTAGAGCATTCTCTGTGAGACCAGAATTAATTTCTGACACACCACTGCAGGTTCAATGTATTCCTTAGCCATACACATTGACGATGAAACACTGAAATTAAATCGGAATTGAATACAAAACTCACAATGCCACCTTAAGTGCAAAAAGACTGAAATTTCTTAGAGTCTGTGCTTTGATCCTTTCCTGTGAGGCCAGGATTAGTTTCCGATACACCACTGCAGGTTCAATGTATTCCTTGGACATACACGTTGACGATGAAACACTGAAATTAAATCGGAATTAAATACAAAAGGCACATTGCGACTTAAGTGCAAGAAGAGTGAGACCTCTTAGAGTCTGTGCTTTGTTCCTTTCCTGCGAGACCAGTATTAGTTTCCGATACACCACTGCAGGGTCAATGTATTCCTTGGACCTTCACATTGACGATGAAACACAGAAATCGCATCGGAATTAAATACAAAAGGCACAATGACGCATTAAGTGCAAGAGGAATGACACTTCTTAGAGTCTGGGATTTGATCCTTTCCTGTGAGAGCAGTATTAGTTTCCGATAAACCACTGCAGGTTCAATGTATTCCTTGGACCTTCACATTGACGATAAAACACAGAAATCACATCGGAGATAAATCCAAAGGCACAATGCCGCCTTAAGTGCAAGAAGAGTGAGACTTCTTAGAGTCTGTGCTTTGATGCTTTCCTGTGAGGCCAGTATTAGTTTCCGATAGACCACTGCAGGTTCAATGTATTCCATGGACATAAACATTGACGATGAAACACTGAAATTAGAACGGATTTAAATACAAACGGCACAATGCTGCCTTAAGTGCAAGAAGAGTGAGTCTTCTCAGAGTCAGTGCTTTGATCCTTTCCTGTGAGAGCAGTATTAGTTTCCGATACACCACTGCAGGTTCAATGTATTCCTTGGACCTTCCCATTGACGATGAAACACAGAAATCACATCGGAATTAAATACAAAAGGCACAATGCCGCCTAAAGTACAAGAATAAAGACTCTTCTTTCAGTCGGTGCTTAGATCCTTTCCTGTGAGACCAGTATTAGTTTCCGATACACCACTGCAGGTTCAATGTATTCCTTGGACCTTCACATTGAAGATGAAACACAGAAATCGCATCACAATTAAATACAAAAGGCACAATGCCGCGTTAAGTACAGGAATAGAGACTCTTCTTACGGTCGGTGCCTTGAGCATTCCCTGTGAGACCAGTATTAGTTTCCGATACACCACTGCAGGTTCAATGTATTCTTTGGACATTAACATTGACGATGAAACACAGATATCTCATCGGTATTAAATACAAATGGCACAATGCCGCTTTAAGTGCAAGCAGAGTGAGACTTCTTAGAGTCTGTGCTTTGGTCCTTTCCTGTGAGACCAGTATTAGTTTCCGACACACCACTGCTGGTTCAATGTACTCCTTGGACCTTCACATTGACGATGAAACACAGAAATCGCGTCGGAATTAAATACAAAAGCCACAATGTTGCCTTAAATATAAGAATAGAGTCTCCTCTTACAGTCGGTGTTTAGAACATTCCCTGTGAGACCAGAATTAGTTTCTGACACACCACTGCAGGTTCAATGTATTCCTTGGACATACACATTGACGATGAAACACTGAAAGTAAATCGGAATTGAATACAAAACTCACAATGCCACCTTAAGTGCAAGAAGAGTGAGACTTCTTAGAGTCTGTGCTTTGATCCTTTCCTGTGAGACCAGTATTAGTGTCCGATACACCACTGCAGGTTCAATGTATTCCTAGGACTTACACATTGACGATAAAACACTGACATTACTTCGGAATTAAATACAAAAGGCGCAGTGCCACCTTAAGTGCAAGAAGAGTGAGACTGCTTAGAGTCTGTGCTTTGATCCTTTCTGTGAGACCAGTATTAGTTTCCGATACTCCACTGCAGGGGCAATGTATTCCTTGGACCTTCACATTGACGATGAAACACAGAAATCCCATCGGAATTAAATACAAAAGGCACAATGCCGCATTAAGTGCAAGAAGAATGACACTTCTTAGAGTCTGTGCTTTGATCCTTTCCTGTGAGAGCAGTTTTAGTTTCCGATAAACCACTGCAGGTTCAATGTATTCCTTGGACCTTCACATTAACGATTAAACACAGAAATCACATCGGAGATAAATCCAAAGGCACAATGCCCCCTTAAGTGTAAGAAGAGTGAGACTTCTTAGAGTCTGTGCTTTGATCCTATCCTGTGAGACCTGTATTAGTTTCCGATACACCACTGCAGGTTCAATGTATTCCTTCAACATACACATTGACGATGCAACACAGAAATCGCATCGGAATTAAATACAAAAGGCACAATGCTACCTTAATTACAAGAACAGAGACTCTTCTTACAGTCGGTGCTTTCAGCATTCCCTGTGAGACCAGTATTAGTTTCCGACACACCACTGCAGGTTCAATGTATTTCTTGGACCTTCACATTGACAATGAAACTCAGAAATCGCGTCGGAATTAAGAACAAAAGGCACAATGCAGCATTAAGTACAAGATTTGAGACTCTTCTTACAGTCGGTGCTTTGAGCTTTCCCTGTGAGACCAGTATTAGTTTCCGATACACCACTGCATGTTCAATGTATTCCTTGGACATACACACTGACAATGAACTACTGAAATTAGATCGGAATTAAATACAAAAGGCACAATGCCGCCTTAAGTGCAAGGAGAGTGGGACTTCTTATAGTCTGTGCTTTGATCCTTTCCTGTGAACCAGTATTAGTTTCCGATGCACCACTGCAGGTTCAATGTATTCCTTGGACCTTCACATTGATGATGAAACACAGAAATCGCATCACAATTAAATACAAATGCACAATGCCGCGTTAAGTACAGGAATAGAGACTCTTCTTACTGTCGGTGCCTTGAGCATCTCTGTGAGACCAGTATTAGTTTCCGATACACCACTGCAGGTTCAATGTATTCTTTGGACATTAACATTGACGATGAAACACAGATATCTCATCGGTATTAAATACAAATGGCACAATGCCGCTTTAAGTGCAAGCAAAGTGAGACTTCTTAGAGTCTGTACTTTGGTCCTTTCCTGTGAGACCAGTATTAGTTTCCGACACACCACTGCAGGTTCAATGTACTCCTTGGACCTTCACATTGAAGATGAAACACAGAAATCGCGTCGGAATTAAATACAAAAGCCACAATGCTGCCTTAAATATAAGAATAGAGACTCCTCTTACAGTCGGTGTTTAGAGCATTCTCTGTGAGACCAGAATTAATTTCTGACACACCACTGCAGGTTCAATGTATTCCTTAGCCATACACATTGACGATGAAACACTGAAATTAAATCGGAATTGAATACAAAACTCACAATGCCACCTTAAGTGCAAAAAGACTGAAATTTCTTAGAGTCTGTGCTTTGATCCTTTCCTGTGAGGCCAGGATTAGTTTCCGATACACCACTGCAGGTTCAATGTATTCCTTGGACATACACGTTGACGATGAAACACTGAAATTAAATCGGAATTAAATACAAAAGGCACATTGCGACTTAAGTGCAAGAAGAGTGAGACCTCTTAGAGTCTGTGCTTTGTTCCTTTCCTGCGAGACCAGTATTAGTTTCCGATACACCACTGCAGGGTCAATGTATTCCTTGGACCTTCACATTGACGATGAAACACAGAAATCGCATCGGAATTAAATACAAAAGGCACAATGACGCATTAAGTGCAAGAGGAATGACACTTCTTAGAGTCTGTGATTTGATCCTTTCCTGTGAGAGCAGTATTAGTTTCCGATAAACCACTGCAGGTTCAATGTATTCCTTGGACCTTCACATTGACGATAAAACACAGAAATCACATCGGAGATAAATCCAAAGGCACAATGCCGCCTTAAGTGCAAGAAGAGTGAGACTTCTTAGAGTCTGTGCTTTGATGCTTTCCTGTGAGGCCAGTATTAGTTTCCGATAGACCACTGCAGGTTCAATGTATTCCATGGACATAAACATTGACGATGAAACACTGAAATTAGAACGGATTTAAATACAAACGGCACAATGCTGCCTTAAGTGCAAGAAGAGTGAGTCTTCTCAGAGTCAGTGCTTTGATCCTTTCCTGTGAGAGCAGTATTAGTTTCCGATACACCACTGCAGGTTCAATGTATTCCTTGGACCTTCCCATTGACGATGAAACACAGAAATCACATCGGAATTAAATACAAAAGGCACAATGCCGCCTAAAGTACAAGAATAAAGACTCTTCTTTCAGTCGGTGCTTAGATCCTTTCCTGTGAGACCAGTATTAGTTTCCGATACACCACTGCAGGTTCAATGTATTCCTTGGACCTTCACGTTGACGATGAAACACAGAAATTGCATCGAAATTAAATACAAAGGCACAATGCAGCCTTAAGTAAATGAATAGAGACTCATCTTACAGTCGGTGCTTTGATCCATTCCTATGACACCAGTATTAGTTTCCGATACACCACTGCAGGTCCAATGAATTCCTTGGACCTTCACATTGACGATGAAACACAGAAATCGCATCGGAATTAAATACAAAATTCACAATGCTGCCTTAAGTACAAGAATAGAGACTCTTCTTACTGTCGGTGCTTAGATCCTTTCCTGTGAGACCAGTATTTGTTTCCGATACACCACTGCAGGTCTGGTGTATTCCTTGGACATTCACATTGACGATTAAACACAGAAATCGCATCGGAACTAAATACAAATGGCACAATGCCGCCTTAAGTACAAGATTGGAGACTCTTCTTACAGTCGTTGCTTTGCTCCTTTCCTATGAGACCAGTTTTAGTTTCCGATACACCACTGAAGGTTCAATATATTCCTTGCACCTTCACATTGACGATGAAACACAGAAATCGCATCGGAATTAAAAACAAAAGGCACATTGCCGCCTTAAGTACAAGAATAGAGACTCTTCTCTCAGACGGTGCATTGATACTTTCCTGTGAGACCAGTATTAGTTTCCGATACATCACTGCGGGTTCAATGTATTCCTTTTACATACACATTGACGATGAAACACTGAATTTACATCAGAAATAAATACTAAAGGCACAATGCCGCTTAAGTGTAAGAAGAGTGAGACCTCTTAGAGTCTGTGGTTTGATCCTCTTCTGTGCGACCAGTATTAGTTTCCGATACACCACTGCAGGTTCAGTGTATTCCTTGAACATACACAATGACGATGAAACACAGAGATGCCATCGCAATTAAATACAAAAGGCACAATGCCGCCTTAAGTACAAGAATAGGGACTCTTCTTACAGTCGGTGCTTTGATCCTTTCCTGTGAGACGAGTATTAGTTTCCGATACACCACTGCAGGTTCAATGTATTCCTTGGACCTTCACATTGACGATGACACACAAAATCGCATCGGAATTAAATACAAAAGGCACAATGCCGAATTAAGTGCAAGAACAGTAAGACTTCTTAGAGTCTGTGCTTTGATCCTTTCCTGTGAGACCAGGATTAGTTTCCGATACACGACTGCAGGTTCAATGTATTCCTTGGACCTTCACATTGACGATGAAACACAGAAATCGCGTCGGAATTAAATACAAAAGGCAGAATGCAGCCTTAGGTATAACAATAGAGAATATTCTTACAGTCGGTGTTTTGAGCATTCCCTGTGAGACCAGTATTAGTTTCCGATACACCACTGCAGGTTCAATGAATTCCTTGGACCTTCACATTGACGATGAAACACAGAAATCGCATCGGAATTAAATACAAAAGGCACAATGCTGCCTTAAGTACAAGAATAGAGACTCTTCTTACTGTCGGTGCTTAGATCCTTTCCTGTGAGACCAGTATTTGTTTCCGATACACCACTGCAGGTCTGGTGTATTCCTTGGACATTCACATTGACGATTAAACACAGAAATCGCATCGGAACTAAATACAAATGGCACAATGCCGCCTTAAGTACAAGATTGGAGACTCTTCTTACAGTCGTTGCTTTGCTCCTTTCCTATGTGACCAGTTTTAGTTTCCGATACACCACTGAAGGTTCAATATATTCCTTGGACCTTCACATTGACGATGAAACACAGAAATCGCATCGGAATTAAAAACAAAAGGCACATTGCCGCCTTAAGTACAAGAATAGAGACTCTTCTCTCAGACGGTGCATTGATACTTTCCTGTGAGACCAGTATTAGTTTCCGATACATCACTGCGGGTTCAATGTATTCCTTTTACATACACATTGACGATGAAACACTGAATTTACATCAGAAATAAATACTAAAGGCACAATGCCGCTTAAGTGTAAGAAGAGTGAGACCTCTTAGAGTCTGTGGTTTGATCCTCTCCTGTGCGACCAGTATTAGTTTCCGATACACCACTGCAGGTTCAGTGTATTCCTTGAACATACACAATGACGATGAAACACAGAAATGCCATCGCAATTAAATACAAAAGGCACAATGCCGCCTTAAGTACAAGAATAGGGACTCTTCTTACAGTCGGTGCTTTGATCCTTTCCTGTGAGACGAGTATTAGTTTCCGATACACCACTGCAGGTTCAATGTATTCCTTGGACCTTCACATTGACGATGAAACACAGAAATCGCTTCGGAATTAAATACAAAAGGCACAATGCCGAATTAAGTGCAAGAACAGTAAGACTTCTTAGAGTCTGTGCTTTGATCCTTTCCTGTGAGACCAGGATTAGTTTCCGATACACGACTGCAGGTTCAATGTATTCCTTGGACCTTCACATTGACGATGAAACACAGAAATCGCGTAGGATTTAAATACAAAAGGCAGAATGCTGCCTTAGGTATAACAATACAGAATATTCTTACAGTCGGTGTTTTGAGCATTCCCTGTGAGACCAGTATTAGTTTCCGATACACCACTGCAGGTTCAATGTATTCCTTGGACATACACATTGACGATGAAACACTGAAATTAGATCGGAATTAAATACAAAACTCACAATGCCGCCTTAAGTGCAAGAAGAGTGAGACTTCTTAGAGTCTGTGCTTCGATTTTTTCCTGTGAGACCAGTATTAGTTTCCGATACACAAACGCAGGTTCAATGTATTCCTTGGACCATCACATTGACGATGAAACACAGAAATCGCATCGGTATTAAATACTAAAGGCACAATGCCGCCTTAAGAGCAAGAAGGGTGAGGCTTCTTAGAGTCTGTGCATTGATCCATTCCTGTGAGACCAGTATTAGTTTCCGATACACCACGGCAGGTTCAAAGTATTCCTTGTACCGTCACATTGACGATGAAACACAGAAATCGCGTCGGAATTAAATGCAAAAGGCACAATGCTGCCTTAAGTACAAGAATAGAGACTCTTCTTACAGTCGGTGTTTTGAGCAATCCCTGTGAGACCAGTATTAGTTTCCGATACACCACTGCAGGTTCAATGTATTCCTTTGTCCTTCACATTGACGATGAAACACAGAAATTACATCGGAGATAAATGCAACAGGTACAATGCCGCCTTAAGTGCAAGAAGATTAAGACTTCTTAGAGTCTGTGCTTTGATCCTTTCCTGTTAGACCAGTATTAGTCTCCGATACACCACTGCAGGTTCAATGTATTCCATGGACATACACATTGACGATGAAACACAAATATCGCATCGGAATTAAATACAAAAGGCACAATGCCGCCTTAAGTAAAAGAATAAAGACTCTTCTTACAGTCGGTGCTTTGATCCATTCCTATGACACCAGTATTAGTTTCCGACACACCACTGCAGGTTCAATAAATTCCTTGGACCTTCACATTGACGATGAAACACAGAAATCGCATCGGAATTAAATACAAAAGGCACAAAGCTGCCTTAAGTACAAGAATAGTGACTCTTCTTACTGTCGGTGTTTTGATCCTTTCCTGTGAGACCAGTATTTGTTTCCGATACACCACTGCAGGTCTAGTGTATTCCTTGGACATTCACATTGACGATGAAACACAGAAATCGCATCGGAACTAAATACAAATGGCACAATGCCGCCTTAAGTACAACAATGGAGACTCTTCTTACAGTCGTTGCTTTGCTCCTTTCCTATGAGACCAGTTTTAGTTATCGATACACCACTGCAGGTTCAATGTATTCCTTTTACACACACATTGACGATGAAACACTGAAATTACATCGGAATTAAGTACAAAAGGCACAATACCGGCTTAAGTGCAAGAAGAGTGAGACTTCTTAGGGTCTGTGCATTGATCCGTTCCTGTGAGACCAGTATTAGTTTCCGATACACCACTGCAGGTTCAATATATTCCTTGGACCTTCACATTGACGATGCAACACAGAAATCGCATCAGAATTAAAAACAAAAGGCACGTTGCACCCTTAAGTACAAGAATAGAGACTCTTCTCTCAGACGGTGTTTTCGTACTTTCCTGTGAGACCAGTATTAGTTTCCGAAACATCACTGCAGGTTCAATGCATTCCTTTTACATACACATTGACGATGAAACACTGAATTTACATCGGAAATAAATACAAAGGCGCAATGCCGCCTTAAGTGCAAGAGGAGTTAGACTTCTTAGAGTCTGTGCTTTGATCCTGAACTGTGAGACCAGTATTAGTTTCCGATACACCACTGCAGGTTCAATTTTTTCTTGGACATACACGTTGACGATGAAACATAGAAATCGCATAGGATTTAAATACGAAACGCACAATGCCGCCTTAAGTGCAAGTAGAGTGACACCTCTTAGAGTCTGTGCTTTGATCCTTTCCTGTGAGACCAGTATTAGTTCCCGATACACCACTTCAGATTCAATGTATTCCTTGGACCTTCACTTTGACGATGAAACACAGAAATCGCATCGGAATTAAATACAAAAGGCACAATGCGGCCTTAAGTACAAGATTAGATAGTCTTCTTACAGTCGGTGCTTTGATCCTTTCCTATGAGGCCACTATTATTTACCGATACACCACTGCAGGTTCAATGTGTTCCTTGGATCTTCACACTGACGATGAGACACAGAAATCGCATCGGAATTAATTACAAAAGGAACAACGCCGCTCTAAGTACAAGAATAGAGACTCTTCGTACAGTCGGTGATTTAATAATTTTCCTATGAGACCAGTTTTAGTTGCCGATACACCACTGCAGGTTCAATGTATTCCTTGGACATTCACGTTGACGATGAAACACAGAAATCGCATCGGAATTAAATACAAAAGGCACAATACCGCCTAAAGTAAAAGAGTAGAGACTCTTTTTACAGTCGGTGCTTTGATCCTTTCCTGTGTCACCAGTATTAGTTTCCGATACACCACTGCAGGTTCAATGTATTCCTTGGACATTCACTTTGACGATGAAACACAGAAATCGCATCGGAATTAAATACAAAAGGCACAATGCCGCCTTTAGTACAAGAATAGAGACTCTTCTTACAGTCGGTGCTTTGATCCATTCCTGTGAGACCAGTATTAGTTTCCGATACACCACTGCCGGTCTAATGTATTCCTTGTACCTTCACATTGACGATGAAACACAGAAATCGCAACGGAATTAAATACAATTGGCACAATGCCGCATTAAGTACAAGAATAGAGACTCTTCTCACACTCGGTGCTTTGATCCTTTCCTATGAGACCAGTTTTAGTTTCCGATACACCACTGCAGATTCAATGTATTCCTTTTACATACACATTGACGATGAAACACTGAGATTACATCAGAATTAAATACAAAAGGCACAATGCCGCCTTAAGTGCAAGAAGAGTGAGACTTCTTAGCGTCTGTGCTTTGATCCTTTCCTGTGAGTCGAGTATAAGTTTCCGATACACCACTGCAGGTTCAATGTATTCCTTGGACCTTCACATTGACGATGAAACACAGAATTCCCATCGGAATTAAATACAAAAGGCACAATGCCGCCTTAAGTACAAGATTTGAGACTCTTCTTTCAGTCGGTGCTTTGATCCTTTCCTGTGAGACCAGTATTAGTTTCCGATACACCACTGCAGGTTCAATGTATTCCTTCGACCTTCACATTGACGATGAAACACTGAAATAGCATCGGAATTAAATACAAAAGGCACAATGCCGCCTTAAGTACAAGAATAGAGACTCTTCTTACAGTCGGTGCTTTGATCCTTTCCTATGACACCAGTATTAGTTTCCGACACACCACTGCAGGTTCAATGTGTTCCTTGGACCTTCACGTTGACGATGAAACACAGAAATCGCATCGGAATTAAATACAAAAGGCACAATGCCGCCTTAAGTACAAGAATAGAGACTCTTCTTACAGTCGGTGCTTTGATCCTTTCCTATGCGACCAGTTGTAGTTTCCGATACACCACCGCAGGTTCAATGTATTCCTATTACAAACACATTGACGATGAAACACTGAATTTACATCGGAATTAAATACAAAAGGCACAATGCCGCCTTAAGTGCAAGAAGAGTGAGACTTTTTAGGGTCTTTGCTTTGATCCTTAACTGTGAGACCAGTATTAGTTTCCGATACACCACTGCAGGTTCAATGTATTCCTTGAACATACACATTGACGATGAAACACAGAAATGCCATCGCAATTAAATACAAAAGGCACAATGCCGCCCTAAGTACAAGAATAGGGACTCTTCTTACAGTCGGTGCTTTGATCCTTTCCTGTGAGACCAGTATTAGTTTCCGATACACCACTGCCGGTTCAATGTATTCCTTGGACGTTCACATTGACGATGAAACACAGAAATCGCATCGGAATTAAATACAAAAGGCACAATGCCGCATTAAGTGCAAGAACAGTAAGACTTCTTAGGGGCTGTGCTTTGATCCTTTCCTGTGAGACCAGGATTAGTTTCCGATACACGACTGCAGGTTCAATGTATTCCTTAGACCTTCACATTGACGATGAAACACAGAAATCGCGTCGGAATTAAATACAAAAGGCACAATGCTGCCTTAGGTATAACAATAGAGACTATTCTTACAGTCGGTGTTTTGAGCATTCCCTGTGAGACCAGTATTAGTTTCCGATACACCACTGCAGGTTCAATGTATTCCTTGGACATACACATTGACGATGAAACACTGAAATTAGATCGGAATGAAATACAAAACTCACAATGCCGCCTTAAGTGCAAGAAGAGTGAGACTTCTTAGAGTCTGTGCTTTGCTTTTTTCCAGTGAGACCAGTATTAGTTTCCGATACACAACCGCCGGTTCAATGTATTCCTTGGACCTTCACATTGACAATGAAACAGAGAAATCGCATCGGAATTAAATACAAAAGGCACAATGCCGCCTTAAGTGCAAGAAGGGTGAGAATTCTTAGAGTCTGTGCATTGATCCATTCCTGTGAGACCAGTATTAGTTTCCGATACACCACTGCAGGTTCAATGAATTCCTTGTACCGTCACATTGACGATGAAACACAGAAATCGCGTCGGAATTAAATACAAAAGGCACAATGCCGCCTTAAGTATAAGAATAGAGACTCTACTTACAGTCGGTGTTTTGAGCATTCCCTGTGAGATCAGTATTAGTCTCCGTTACACCACTGCAGGTTCAATGTATTCCTTGGACCTTCACATTGACGATGAAACACAGAAATTACATCCGAGATAAATGCAACAGACACAATGCCGCCTTAAGTGCAAGAAGATTAAGACTTCTTAGAGTCCGTGCTTTGATCCTTTCCTATGAGACCAGTTTTAGTTCCCGATACACCACTGCAGGTTCAATGTATTCCTTTTACACACTCATTGACGATTTAACACTGAAATTACATCGGAATTAAATACAAAAGGCACAATACCGCCTTAAGTGCAAGAACAGTGAGACTTCTTAGGGTCTGTGCTTTGATCCTTTCCTGTGAGACCAGTATTAGTTTCCGATACACCACTGCAGGTTCAATATATTCCTTGGACCTTCACATTGACGATGAAACACAGAAATCGCATCGGAATTAAATACAAAAAGCACAATGCCGAATTAAGTCCAAGAACAGTAAGACTTCTTAGAGTCTGTGCTTTGATCCTTTCCTGTGAGACCAGCATTAGTTTCCGATACACGACTGCAGATTCAATGTATTCCTTGGACCTTCACATTGACGATGAAACACAGAAATCGCGTCGGAATTAAATACAAAAGGCACAATGCTGCCTTAGGTAAACAATAGAGACTATTCTTACAGTCGGTGTTTTGAGCATTCCCTGTGACACCAGTATTAGTTTCCGATACACCACTGCAGGTTCAATTTATTCCTTGGACATACACGTTGACGATGAAACACAGAAATCGCATAGGATTTAAATACGAAAGGCACAATGCCGCCTTATGTGCAAGAAGAGTGGCACCTCTTAGAGTCTGTGCTTTGATCCTTTCCTTTGAGACCAGTATTAGTTTCCGATACACCACTGCAGATACAGTGTATTCCTTGGACCTTCACATTGACGATGAAACACAGAAATCACATCGGAGATAAATGCAACAGGCACAATGCCGCCTTAAGAGCAAGAAGAGTAAGACTTCTTAGAGTCTGTGCTTTGATCCGTTCCTGTTAGACCAGTATTAGTTTCCGATACACCACTGCAGGTTTAATGTATTCCTTGGACATTCACATTTACTATGAAACACAGATATCGCATCGGAATTAAATACAAAAGGCACAATGACGACTTAAGTGCAAGAAGAGTGAGACTTCTTATAGTCTGTGCTTTGATCCTTTCCTGTGAGACCAGTATTAGTTTCCGATACACCACTGCAGGTTCAATGGGTTCCTTAGACATACATATTGACGATGAAGCACTGACATTACATCGGAATTAAATAGAAAAGGCACAATGCCGCCTTAAGTGCAGGAAGAATGAGACTTCTTAGAGTCTGTGCTTTGATCCTTTCCTGTGAGACCAGTATTAGTTTCCGATTCACCACTGCAGGTTCAATGTATTCCTTGAGCAGAGACATTGACGATGAAACACTGAAATTACATCGGAATTAAATACATAGGGCACAATGCCGGCTTAGGTGCAAGAAGAGAGAGACTTCTTAGAGTCTGTGGTTTGATCCTTTCCTGTGAGACCAGTATTAGTTTCCGATACACCAATGCAGGTTCAATGTATTCCTTGGACCTTCACATTGACGATGAAACACAGAAATCGCATCGGAAGTAAATACAAAAGGCACAATGCCGCCTTAAGTACAAGAATAGAGACTCTTCTTACAGTCGGTGATTTAATAATTTTCCTATGAGACCAGTTTTAGTTGCCGATACACCACTGGTGGTTCAATGTATTCCTTGGACCTTCACATTGTCGATGAAACACAGAAATCGCATCGGAATTAAATACAAAAGGAACAATGCCGCTTTAAGTACAAGAATAGAGTCTCTTCTTACAGTCGGTGATTTAATAATTTTCCTATGAGACCAGTTTTAGTTGCCGATACCCCACTGGTGGTTCAATGTATTCCTTGGACCTTCACATTGACGATGAAACACAGAAATCGCATCGGAATTAAGTACAAAAGGCACAATGCCGCCTTTAGTACAAGAATACAGACTCTTCTTACAGTCGGTGCTTTGATCCTTTCCTGTGACACCAGTATTAGTTTCCGATACACCACTGCAGGTCTAATGTATTCCTTGGACCTTCACATTGACGATGAAACACAGAAATCGCAACGGAATTAAATACAAATGGCACAATACCGCCTTAAGTACAAGAATAGACTCTTCTTACACTCGGTGCTTTGATCCTTTCCTATGAGACCAGTTTTTGTTTCTGATACACCACTGCAGGTTCAATGTATTCCTTTTACATACACATTGACGATGAAACACTGAAATTACATCAGAATTAAATACAAAAGGCACAATGCCGCCTTAAGTGCAAGAAGAGTGAGACTTCTTAGAGTCTGTGCTTTGATCCTTTCCTATGAGACCAGTTTTAGTTTCCGATACACCACTACAGTTCTAATGAATTCCTTGGACCTTCACATTGACCATGAAACACAGAAATCGCATCGGAATTAAATACAAAAGGCACAATGCCACCTTAAGTACAAGAATAGAGACTCTTCTTACAGTCGGTGCTTTGATCCTTTGCTATGAGGCCAGTATTAGTTTCCGATACACCACTGCAGGTTCAATGTATTCCTCGGATCTTCACATTGACGATGAAACACAGAAATCGCATCGGAATTAAATACAAAAGGAACAATGCTGCTTTAAGTACAAGAATAGAGACTCTTCTTACAGTCGGTGACTTAATAATTTTCCTATGAGACCAGTTTTAGTTGCCAATACACCACTGCAGGTTCAATGTATTCCTTCTTCACATTGACGATGAAACACAGAAATCGCATCAGAATTAAATACAAAAGGCACAATGCCGCCTTAAGTACAAGAATAGAGACTCTTCTTACACTCGGTGCTTTGATCCTCTCCTATGAGACCAGTTTTAGTTTCCGATACCCAACTGCAGGTTCAATGTATTCCTTTTACATACACATTGACGATGAAACACTGAATTTACATCAGAATTAAATACAAAAGGCAGAATGCCGCCTTAGGTGCAAGAAGAGTGAGACTTCTCAGAGTCTGTGCTTTGATCCTTTCCTGTGAGACCAGTATTAGTTTCCGATACACCACTACATGTTCAATGTATTCCTTCGACCTTCACATTGACGATGAAACACAGAAATCGCATCGGAATTAAATACAAAAGGCACAATGAAGCCTTAAGTACAAGAATAGAGATTCTTCTTTCAGTCGTGCTTTGATCCTTTCCTGTGAGACCAGTATTGGTTTCCGATACACCACTGCAGGTTCAATGTATTCCCTCGACCTTCACATTGACGATGAAACGCAGAAATCGCATCGGAATTAAATACAAAAGGCACGATGCCGCCTTAAGTACAAGAATAGAGACACTTCTTACAGTCGGTGCTTTGATCCTTTCCTATGACACCAGTATTAGTTTCCGACACACCACTGCAGGTTCAATGTATTCCTTGGACCTTCACGTTGACGATGAAACACAGAAATCGCATCGGAATTAAATACAAAAGGCACAATGCCGCCTTAAGTACAATAATAGAGACTCTTCTTACAGTCGGTGCTTTGATTCTTTCCTATGAGACCAGTTTTAGTTTCCGATACACCACCGCAGGTTCAATGTATTCCTTTCACATACACATAGACGATGAAACACTGAATTTACATCGGAATTAAATACAAAAGGCACAATGCCGCCTTAAGTGCAAGAAGAGTGAGACTTCTTAGGGTCTGTGCTTTGATCCTTAACTGTGAGACCAGTATTAGTTTCCGATACACCACTGCAGGTTCAATGTATTCCTTGAACCTTCACATTGACGATGAAACACAGAAATAACATCATAGATAAATACAACAGGCACAATGATGCCTTAAGTGCAAGAAGCGTAAGACTTCTTAGTGTCTCTGCTTTGATCCTTTCCTGTGAGACCAGTATTAGTTTGCGATACACCACTGCAGGTACAATTTATTCCTTTTACATACACATTGACGATGAAACACTGAATTTACATCGGAATTAAATACGAAAGGCACAATGCCGCCTTAAGTGCAAGAAGAGTGACACCTCTTAGAGTCTGTGCTTTGATCCTTTCCTGTGAGACCAGTATTAGTTTCCGATACACCACTGCAGGTTCAATGTATTCCTTGGACCTTCACATTGGCGATGAAACATTGAAATCACATCGGAGATAAATACAAAAGGCACAACGCCGCCTTAAGTTCAAGAAGAGTAAGACTTCTTAGAGTCTGTGCTTTGATCCTTTCCTGTGAGTCCAGTATTAGTTTCCGATACACCACTGCCGGTTCAATGTATTCCTTGGACCTTCACATTGACGATGAAACACAGAAATCACATCGGAATTAAATACAAAAAGCACAATGCCGCATTATGTGCAAGAACAGTACGACTTCGTATAGTCTGTGCTTTGATCCTTTCCTGTGAGACCAGTATTAGTTTCCGATACACGACTGCAGGTTCAATGTATTCTTTGGACCTTCACATTGACGATGAAACACAGAAATCGCGTCGGAATTAAATATTAAAGCCACAATGCAGCCTTAGGTATAAGAATAGAGACTATTCTTACAGTCGGTGATTTGAGCATTCCCTGTGAGACCAGTATTAGTTTCCGATACACCACTGCAGGTTCAATGTATTCCTTGGCCATACACATTGACGATGAAACACTGAAATTAGATCGGAATTAAACACAAAACTCACAATGCCGCCTTAGGTGCAAGAAGAATGAGACTTCTTACAGTTTGTGCTTTGATCGTTTCCTGTGAGACTTGTATTAGTTTCCAATACTACACTGCAGGTTCAATGTATTCCTTGGACCTTCACATTGACGATGAAACACAGAAATCACATCGGAATTAAATACATAAAGCACAATGCCGCATTAAGTGCAAGAACAGTACGACTTCGTAAAGTCTGTGCTTTGATCCTTTCCTGTGAGACCAGTATTAGTTTCCGATACACGACTGCAGGTTCAATGTATTAATTGGACCTTCACATTGACGATGAAACACAGAAATCGCGTCGGAATTAAATACAAAAGCCACAATGCTGCCTTAGGTATAAGAATAGAGACTATTCTTACAGTCGGTGATTTGAGCATTCCCTGTGAGACCAGTATTAGTTTCCGATGCACCACTGCAGGTTCAATGTATTCCTTGGCCATACACATTGACGATGAAACACTGAAAATACATCGGAATTAAATACAAAAGGCACAATGCATTCTTAACAGCAAGAAGAGTGAGACTTCTTTGAGTCTGTGCTTTCATCTTTTCCTGTGAGACCATTATTAGTTTCCGATACACCACTGCAGGTTCAATGTATTCCTTGGACCTTCACATTGACGATGAAACACAGAAAACGCATCGGAATTAAATACAAAAGGAACAATGTTGCTTTAAGTACAAGAATAGAGACTGTTCTTACAGTCGGTGATTTAATCCTTTCCAATGAGACCAGTTTTAGTTTCTGATACACCAACGCAGGTTCAATGTATTCCTTGGACATTCACATTGACGATGAAACACAGAAATCGCATCGGAATTAAATTGAAAAGTCACAATGCCGCCTTAAGTAAAAGAATAGAGACTCTTCTTACAGTCGGTGGTTTAATCCTTTCCTGTGACACCAGTATTAGATTCCGATACACCACTGCAGGTTCAATGTATTCCTTGGACCTTCACATTGAAGATGAAACACAGAAATCGCTTCGGAATTAAATACAAAAGGCACAATGCCGCCTTAGGTACAAGAATAGAGACTCTTCTTACTCTCGGTACTTCTATCCTTTCCTGTGAGACCAGTATTTGTTTCCGATACACCACTGCAGGTCTAATGTATTCCTTGGACCGTCACATAGACGATGAAACACAGACATCGCATCGGAACTAAATACAAATTGCACAATGCTGCCTTAAGTACAAGAATAGAGACTCTTCTTACAGTCGGTGCTTTGATCCTTTCCTATGACCCCAGTATTAGTTTCCGATACACCACTGCAGGTTCAATGTATTCCTTGGACCTTCACATTGACGATGAAACACAGAAATCGCATCGGAATTAAACACAAAAGGAAGAATGCCGCTCTAAGTACAAGAATAGAGACTCTTCTTACAGTCGGTGATTTAATCCTTTCCTATGAGACCAGTGTTAGTTTCCGATACACCACTGCAGGTTTAATGTATTCCTTGGATCTTCACATTGACGATGAAACACAGATATCGCATCGGAATTAAATACAAAAGGAACAATGCCGCTTTAAGTACAAGAATAGAGTCTCTTCTTACAGTCGGTGATTTAATAATTTTCCTATGAGACCAGTTTTAGTTGCCGATACACCTTTGGTGGTTCAATGTATTCCTTGGACCTTCACATTGTCGATGAAACACAGAAATCGCATCGGAATTAAATACAAAAGGAACAATGCCGCTTTAAGTACAAGAATAGAGTCTCTTCTTACAGTCGGTGATTTAATAATTTTCCTATGAGACTAGTTTTAGTTGCCGATACCCCACTGGTGGCTCAATGTATTCCTTGGACCTTCACATTGACGATGAAACACAGAAATCGCATCGGAATTAAGTACAAAAGGCACAATGCCGCCTTTAGTACAAGAATACAGACTCTTCTTACAGTCGGTGCTTTGATCCTTTCCTGTGACACCAGTATTAGTTTCCGATACACCACTGCAGGTCTAATGTATTCCTTGGACCTTCACATTGACGATGAAACACAGAAATCGCAACGGAATTAAATACAAATGGCACAATACCGCCTTAAGTACAAGAATAGACTCTTCTTACAGTCGGTGCTTTGATCCTTTCCTGTGAGACCAGTATTTGTTTCCGATACACCACTACAGTTCTAATGAATTCCTTGGACCTTCACATTGACCATGAAACACAGAAATCGCATCGGAATTAAATACAAAAGGCACAATGCCACCTTAAGTACAAGAATAGAGACTCTTCTTACAGTCGGTGCTTTGATCCTTTGCCATGAGGCCAGTATTAGTTTCCGATACACCACTGCAGGTTCAATGTATTCCTCGGATCTTCACATTGACGATGAAACACAGAAATCGCATCGGAATTAAATACAAAAGGAACAATGCTGCTTTAAGTACAAGAATAGAGACTCTTCTTACAGTCGGTGACTTAATAATTTTCCTATGAGACCAGTTTTAGTTGCCAATACACCACTGCAGGTTCAATGTATTCCTTCTTCACATTGACGATGAAACACAGAAATCGCATCGGAATTGAATACAAAAGGCACAATGCCGCCTTAAGTACAAGAATAGAGACTCTTCTTACACTCGGTGCTTTGATCCTCTCCTATGAGACCAGTTTTAGTTTCCGATACCCAACTGCAGGTTCAATGTGTTCCTTTTACATACACATTGACGATGAAACACTGAATTTACATCAGAATTAAATACAAAAGGCAGAATGCCGCCTTAGGTGCAAGAAGAGTGAGACTTCTTAGAGTCTGTGCTTTGATCCTTTCCTGTGAGACCAGTATTAGTTTCCGATACACCACTACATGTTCAATGTATTCCTTCGACCTTCACATTGACGATGAAACACAGAAATCGCATCGGAATTAAATACAAAAGGCACAATGCCGCCTTAAGTACAAGAATAGAGATTCTTCTTTCAGTCGTGCTTTGATCCTTTCCTGTGAGACCAGTATTGGTTTCCGATACACCACTGCAGGTTCAATGTATTCCCTCGACCTTCACATTGACGATGAAACGCAGAAATCGCATCGGAATTAAATACAAAAGGCACGATGCCGCCTTAAGTACAAGAATAGAGACTCTTCTTACAGTCGGTGCTTTGATCCTTTCCTATGACACCAGTATTAGTTTCCGACACACCACTGCAGGTTCAATGTATTCCTTGGACCTTCACGTTGACGATGAAACACAGAAATCGCATCGGAATTAAATACAAAAGGCACAATGCCGCCTTAAGTACAATAATAGAGACTCTTCTTACAGTCGGTGCTTTGATTCTTTCCTATGAGACCAGTTTTAGTTTCCGATACACCACCGCAGGTTCAATGTATTCCTTTCACATACACATAGACGATGAAACACTGAATTTACATCGGAATTAAATACAAAAGGCACAATGCCGCCTTAAGTGCAAGAAGGGTGAGACTTCTTAGGGTCTGTGCTTTGATCCTTAACTGTGAGACCAGTATTAGTTTCCGATACACCACTGCAGGTTCAATGTATTCCTTGAACCTTCACATTGACGATGAAATACAGAAATAACATCATAGATAAATACAACAGGCACAATGATGCCTTAAGTGCAAGAAGCGTAAGACTTCTTAGTGTCTCTGCTTTGATCCTTTCCTGTGAGACCAGTATTAGTTTGCGATACACCACTGCAGGTACAATTTATTCCTTTTACATACACATTGACGATGAAACACTGAATTTACATCGGAATTAAATACGAAAGGCACAATGCCGCCTTAAGTGCAAGAAGAGTGACACCTCTTAGAGTCTGTGCTTTGATCCTTTCCTGTGAGACCAGTATTAGTTTCCGATACACCACTGCAGGTTCAATGTATTCCTTGGACCTTCACATTGGCGATGAAACACTGAAATCACATCGGAGATAAATACAAAAGGCACAACGCCGCCTTAAGTTCAAGAAGAGTAAGACTTCTTAGAGTCTGTGCTTTGATCCTTTCCTGTGAGTCCAGTATTAGTTTCCGATACACCACTGCCGGTTCAATGTATTCCTTGGACCTTCACATTGACGATGAAACACAGAAATCACATCGGAATTAAATACAAAAAGCACAATGCCGCATTATGTGCAAGAACAGTACGACTTCGTATAGTCTGTGCTTTGATCCTTTCCTGTGAGACCAGTATTAGTTTCCGATACACGACTGCAGGTTCAATGTATTCTTTGGACCTTCACATTGACGATGAAACACAGAAATCGCGTCGGAATTAAATACAAAAGCCACAATGCAGCCTTAGGTATAAGAATAGAGACTATTCTTACAGTCGGTGATTTGAGCATTCCCTGTGAGACCAGTATTAGTTTCCGATACACCACTGCAGGTTCAATGTATTCCTTGGCCATACACATTGACGATGAAACACTGAAATTAGATCGGAATTAAACACAAAACTCACAATGCCGCCTTAGGTGCAAGAAGAATGAGACTTCTTACAGTTTGTGCTTTGATCGTTTCCTGTGAGACTTGTATTAGTTTCCAATACTACACTGCAGGTTCAATGTATTCCTTGGACCTTCACATTGACGATGAAACACAGAAATCACATCGGAATTAAATACATAAAGCACAATGCCGCATTAAGTGCAAGAACAGTACGACTTCGTATAGTCTGTGCTTTGATCCTTTCCTGTGAGACCAGTATTAGTTTCCGATACACGACTGCAGGTTCAATGTATTAATTGGACCTTCACATTGACGATGAAACACAGAAATCGCGTCGGAATTAAATACAAAAGCCACAATGCTGCCTTAGGTATAAGAATAGAGACTATTCTTACAGTCGGTGATTTGAGCATTCCCTGTGAGACCAGTATTAGTTTCCGATGCACCACTGCAGGTTCAATGTATTCCTTGGCCATACACATTGACGATGAAACACTGAAATTACATCGGAATTAAATACAAAAGGCACAATGCATTCTTAACAGCAAGAAGAGTGAGACTTCTTTGAGTCTGTGCTTTCATCTTTTCCTGTGAGACCATTATTAGTTTCCGATACACCACTGCAGGTTCAATGTATTCCTTGGACCTTCACATTGACGATGAAACACAGAAAACGCATCGGAATTAAATACAAAAGGAACAATGTTGCTTTAAGTACAAGAATAGAGACTGTTCTTACAGTCGGTGATTTAATCCTTTCCAATGAGACCAGTTTTAGTTTCTGATACACCAACGCAGGTTCAATGTATTCCTTGGACATTCACATTGACGATGAAACACAGAAATCGCATCGGAATTAAATTGAAAAGTCACAATGCCGCCTTAAGTAAAAGAATAGAGACTCTTCTTACAGTCGGTGGTTTAATCCTTTCCTATGACACCAGTATTAGATTCCGATACACCACTGCAGGTTCAATGTATTCCTTGGACCTTCACATTGACGATGAAACACAGAAATCGCTTCGGAATTAAATACAAAAGGCACAATGCCGCCTTAGGTACAAGAATAGAGACTCTTCTTACTCTCGGTACTTTGATCCTTTCCTGTAAGACCAGTATTTGTTTCCGATACACCACTGCAGGTCTAATGTATTCCTTGGACCGTCACATAGACGATGAAACACAGACATCGCATCGGAACTAAATACAAATTGCACAATGCTGCCTTAAGTACAAGAATAGAGACTCTTCTTACAGTCGGTGCTTTGATCCTTTCCTATGACACCAGTATTAGTTTCCGATACACCACTGCAGGTTCAATGTATTCCTTGGACCTTCACATTGACGATGAAACACAGAAATCGCATCGGAATTAAACACAAAAGGAAGAATGCCGCTCTAAGTACAAGAATAGAGACTCTTCTTACAGTCGGTGATTTAATCCTTTCCTATGAGACCAGTGTTAGTTTCCGATACACCATTGCAGGTTCAATGTATTCCTTGGACATTCACATTGACGATGAAACACAGAAATCGCATCGGAATTAAATACAAAAGGCACAATTTCGCCTAAAGTAAAAGAATTGAGACTCTTCTTACAGTCGGTGCTTTGATCCTTTCCTATGACACCAGTATTACTTTCCGATGCACCACTGCAGGTTCAATGTATTCCTTGGACCTTCACATTGACGATGAAACACAGAAATCGCATCGGAATTAAATACAAAAGGCACAATGCCGCCTTAAGTGCAAGAAGAGTGAGACTTCTTTGAGTCTGTGCTTTGATCCTTTCCTGTGAGACAGGTATTAGTTTCCGATACACCACTGCAGGTTCAAAGTATTCCTTGAACATACACATTGACGATGAAACACTGAAATCACATCGGAATTAACTACAAAGGGCACAATGCCGGCTTAGGTGCAAGAAGAGAGAGACTTCTTAGAGTCTGTGGTTTGATCCTTTCATGTGAGACCAGTATTAGTTTCCGATACACCACCGCAGGTTCAATGTATTCCTTTTACATACACATAGACGATGAAACACTGAATTTACATAGGAATTAAATACAAAAGGCACAATGCCACCTTAAGTGCAAGAAGAGTGAGACTTCTTAGGATCTGTGCTTTGATCCTTAACTGTGAGACCAGTATTAGTTTCCGATACACCACTGCAGGTTCAATGTATTCCTTGGACCTTCACATTGACGATGAAACACAGAAATAAAATCGGAGATAAATACAACAGGCACAATGATGCCTTAAGTGCAAGAAGCGTAAGACTTCTTAGTGTCTCTCCTTTGATCCATTCCTGTGAGACCAGTATTAGTTTCCGATACACCACTGCAGGTACAATGTATTCCTTTTACATACACATTGACGATGAAACACTGAATTTACATCGGAATTAAATACGAAAGGCACAATGCCGCCTTAAGTGCAAGAAGAGTGACACCTCTTAGAGTCTGTGCTTTGATCCTTTCCTGTGAGACCCGTATTAGTTTCCGATACACCACTGCAGGTTCAATGTATTCCTTGGACCTTCACATTGGCGATGAAACATTGAAATCACATCGGAGATATATACAAAAGGCACAATGCCGCCTTAAGTTCAAGAAGAGTAAGACTTCTTAGAGTTTGTGCTTTGATCCTTTCCTGTGAGTCCAGTATTAGTTTCCGATACACCACTGCAGGTTCAATGTATTGTTTGGACCTTCACATTGACGATGAAACACAGAAATAACATCGGAAATAAATACAAAAAGCACAATGCCGCTTTAAGTGCAATAACAGTAAGACTTCTTATAGTCTGTGTTTTGATCCTTTCCTGTGAGACCAGTATTAGTTTCCGATACACGACTGCAGGTTCAATGTATTCCTTGGACCTTCACATTGACGATGAAACACAGAAATCGCGTCGGAATTAAATACAAAAGCCACAGTGCTGCCTTAGGTATAAGAATAGAGACTATTCTTACAGTCGGTGATTTGAGCATTCCCTGTGAGACCAGTATTAGTTTCCGATACACCACTGCAGGTTCAATGTATTCCTTGGACATTCACATTGACGATGAAACACTGAAATTAGATCGGAATTAAATACAAAACTCACAATGCCGCCTTAAGTGCAAGAAGAGTGAGACTACTTACAGTCTGTGCTTTGATCCTTTCCTGTGAGACTTGTATTAGTTTCAAATACTACACTGCAGGTTCAATGTATTCCTTGGACCTTCACATTGACGATGAAACACAGAAAGCGCGTCGGAATTAAATACAAAACGCACAAGGCCGCCTTAAGTACAAGATTAGTGACTCTTCTTACAGTCGGTGCTTTGAGCATTCCCTGTGAGACCAGTCTTAGTTTCCGATACACCACTGCTGGTTCAATGTATTCCTTGGACATACAATTTGACGATGAAACACTGAAAATACATCGGAATTAAATACAAAAGGCACAATGCATTCTTAACAGCAAGAAGAGTGAGACTTCTTAGAGTCTGTGCTTTCATCTTTTCCTGTGAGACCATTATTAGTTTCCGATACACCACTGCAGGTTCAATGTATTCCTTGGACCTTCACATTGACGATGATACATAGAAATCGCATCGGAATTATATACAAAAGGAACAATGTTCCTGTAAGTACAAGAATAGAGACTCTTCTTACAGTCGGTGATTTAATCCTTTCCAATGAGACAAGTTTTAGTTTCTGATACACCAATGCAGGTTCAATGTATTCCTTGGACATTCACGAGACCAGTTTTAGTTTCTGATACACCAATGCAGGTTCAATGTATTCCTTGGACATTCACATTGACGATGAAACACAGAAATCGCATCGGAATGTAATTCTAAAGGCATAATGCCGCCTTAAGTAAAAGAATAGAGACTCTTCTTACAGTCGGTGGTTTGATCCTTTCCTATGACACCAGTATTAGATTCCGATACACCACTGCAGGTTCAATGTATTCCTTGGACCTTCACATTGACGATGAAACACAGAAATCGCTTCGGAATTAAATACAAAATCCACAATGCCGCCATAGGTACAAGAATAGAGACTCTTCTTACTCTTGGTACTTTGATCCTTTCCTGTGAGACCAGTATTTGTTTCCGATACACCACTGCAGTTCTTATGTATTCCTTGGACTTCCACATAAACGATGAAACAGAAATCGCATCGGAACTAAATACAAATGGCACAATGCCGCCTTAAGTACAAGAATAGAGACTCTTCTTTCAGTCGGTGCCTTGATCCATTCCTATGACACCAGTATTAGTTTCCGATACACCACTGCAGGTTCAATGGATTCCTTGGACCTTCACATTGACGATGAAACACAGAAATCGCATCGGAATTAAACACAAAAGGAACAATGCCGCTTTAAGTACAAGAATAGAGACTCTTCTTACAGTCGGTGATTTAATCCTTTCCTATGAGACCAGTGTTAGGTTCCGATACACCATTGCAGGTTCAATGTATTCCTTGGACATTCACATTGACGATGAAACACAGATATCGCATCGGAATTAAATACAAAAGGCACAATGTCGCCTTAAGTACAAGAATAGAGACTCTTCTTACAGTCGGTGCTTTGATCCTTTCCTATGACGCCAGTATTAGATTCCGATACACCACTGCAGGTTCACTGTATTCCTTGGACCTTCACATTGACGATGAAACACAGAAATCGCTTCGGAATTAAATACAAAATCCACAATGCCGCCTTAGGTACAAGAATAGAGACTCTTCTTACTGTCGGTGCTTTGATCCTTTCCTGTGAGACCAGTATTAGTTTCCGATACACCACTGCAGGTTCAATGAATTCCTTGGACGCACACATTGACAAGGAAACACTAAAGTTACATCGGAATTAAATACAAAGGGCACAATGCCGCCTTAAGTGTAAGAAGAGTGAGACTTCTTAGAGTCTGTGGTTTGATCCCCTCCTGTGCGACCAGTATTAGTTTCCGATACACCACTGCAGGTTCAATGTATTCCTTGGACCTTCACATTGACGATGAAACACAGATATCGCATCGGTATTAAATACAAAAGGCACAATGCCGACTTAAGTGCAAGAAGAGTGAGACTTCTTATAATCTGTGCTTTGATCCTTTCCTGTGAGACCAGTATTAGTTTCCGATACACCACTGCAGGTTCAATGAATTCCTTGGACATACACATTGACAAGGAAACACTAAAGTTACATCGGAATTAAATACAAAAGGCACAATGCCGCCATAAGTGTAAGAAGGGTGAGACTTCTTAGAGTCTGTGGTTTGATCCCCTCCTGTGGGACCAGTATTAGTTTCCGATACACCACTGCAGGTTCAATGTATTCCTAGGACCTACACATTGACGATGTAACACAGAAATCGCATCGGAATTAAATACATAAAGCACAATGCCGCCTTAAGTACAGGAATAGAGACTCTTCTTACAGTCGGTGCTATGAGCATTCCCTGTGAGACCAGTATTAGTTTCCGATACACCACAGCAGGTTCAATGTGTTCCTTGGACATACACATTGACGATGAAACACTGACATTACATCGGAATTAAATACAAAAGGCACAATGCCGCCTTAAGTGCCAGAAGAGTGAGACTTCTTAGAGTCTGTGCTTTGATCCTTTCCTGTGAGACCAGTATTAGTTTCCGATACACCACTGCAGGTTCAATGTATTCCTTGAACGTACACATTGACGATGAAACACTGAAACTACATCGGAATTGAATACAAAGAGCACAATGCCGGCTTAGGTGCAAGAAGAGAGAGACTTCTTAGAGTCTGTGCTTTGATCCTTACCTGTGACACCAGTATTAGTTTCCGATACACCACTGCCGGTTCAATGTATTCCTTAGAACTTCACATTGACGATGAAACACAGAAATCGCATCGGATTTAAATACAAAAGGCACAAAGCCGCATTAAGTGCAAGAAGAGTAAGACTTCTTAGAGTCTGTGCTTTGATCCTTTCCTGTGAGACCAGTATTAGTTTCCGATACACCACTGCAGGTTCAATGTATTCCTTGGACATACACATTGACGATGAAACACTGAAATTACATCGGAATTAAATACGAAAGGCACAATGCATTCTTAACAGCAAGAAGAGTGAGACTTCTTAGAGTCTGTGTTTTCATCTTTTCCTGTGAGACCATTATTAGTTTCCGATACACCACTGCAGGTTCATTGTATTCCTTGGACCTTCACATTGACGATGAAACACAGAAATCGCATCGGAATTATATACAAAAGGAACAATGTTCCTTTAAGTACAAGTATAGAGACTCTTCTTACAGTCGGTGATTTAATCCTTTCGAATGAGACCAGTTTTAGTTTCTGATACACCAATGCAGGTTAAATGTATTCCTTGGACATTCACATTGACGATGAAACACAGAAATGGCATCGGAATTAAATTCAAAAGGCACAATGCCGCATTAAGTAAAAGAATAGAGACTCTTCTTACAGTCGGTGGTTTGATCCTTTCCTATGACACCAGTATTAGATTCCGATACACCACTGCAGGTTCAATGTATTCCTTGGACCTTCACATTGACGATGTAACATAGAAATCGCTTCGGAATTAAATACAAAAGGCTCAATGCCGCCTTAGGTACAAGAATAGAGACTCTTCTTACTCTCGGTGCTTTGATCCTTTCCTGTGAGACCAGTATTTGTTTCCGATACACCACTGCAGGTCTAATTTATTCCTTGGACTTTCACATAGACGATGAAACACAGAAATCGCATCGGAACTAAATACAAATGGCACAATGCCGCCTTAGGTACAAGAATGGAGACTCTTCTTACAGTCGGTGCCTTGATCCTTTCCTATGACACCAGTATTAGTTTCCGATACACCACTGCCGGTTCAATGTATTCCTTAGAACTTCACATTGACGATGAAACACAGAAATCGCATCGGAATTAAATACAAAAAGCACAAAGCCGCATTAAGTGCAAGAAGAGTAAGACTTCTTAGAGTCTGTGCTTTGATCCTTTCCTGTGAGACCAGTATTAGTTTCCAATACTACACTGCAGGTTCAATGTACTCCTTGGACATTCACATTGACGATGAAACACAGAAAGCGCATCGGAATTAAATACAAAAGGCACAAGGCCGCCTTATGTACAAGAACAGAGACTCTTCCTACAGTCGGTGCTTTGAGCATTCCCTGTGAGACCAGTCTTAGTTTCCGATACTCCACCGCTGGTTCAATGTATTCCTTGGACATACACATTGACGATGAAACACTGAAATTACATCGGAATTAAATACAAAACTCACAATGCCGCCTTAAGTGCATGAAGAGTGAGACTTCTTAGAGTCTGTGCTTTGACCCTTTTCTGCGAGACCAGTATTAGTTTCCGATACACCACTGCAGGTTCAATGTATTCCTTGGACATGCACATTGACGATGAAACACTGAAATTATATCGGAATTAAATACAAAAGGCACAATGCATTCTTAACAGCAAGAAGAGTGAGACTTCTTAGAGTCTGTGTTTTCATCTTTTCCTGTGAGACCATTATTAGTTTCCGATACACCACTGCAAGTCTAATGTATTCCGTGGACCTTCACATTGACGATGAAACACAGAAATCGCATCGAAACTAAATACAAATGGCACAATGCCGCCTTAAGTACAAGAGTAGAGACTCTTCTTACAGTCGGTGCTTTGCTCCTTTCCTATGACACCAGTATTAGTTTCCGATACACCACTGCAGGTTCAATGTATTCCTTGGACATACACATTGACGATGAAACACAGATATCGCATCGGTATTAAATACAAAAGGCACAAAGCCGCATTAAGTGCAAGAAGAGTAAGACTTCTTAGAGTCTGTGCTTTGATCCTTTCCTGTGAGACCAGTATTAGTTTCCAATACACCACTGCCGGTTCAATGTCTTCCTTAGACCTTCACATTGACTATGAAACACAGAAATAGCACCGGAATTATATACAAAAGGCACAAAGCCGCATTAAGTGCAAGAAGAGTAAGACTTCTTGGAGTCTGTGCTTTGATCCTTTCCTGTGAGACCCGTATTAGTTTCCGATACACCACGGCGGTTCAATGTATTCCTTGGACCTTCACATTGACGAGGAAACACAGAAATCGTGTCGGAATTAAATACATAAGCAGCAATGCTGCCTTAAGTATAAGAATAGAGACTCTTCTTACAGTCGGTGCTTTTGAGCATTCCCTGTGAGACCAGTATTAGTTTCCGATACACCACTGCCGGTACAATGTAATCGTGGGACATACACATTGACGATGAAACACTGAAATTAGATCCGAATTAAGTACAAAACTCACAACGCCGCCTTAAGTGCAAGAAGAGTTTGACTACTTAGAGTCTGTGCATTGATTTTTTCCTGTGAGACCAGTAATAGTTTCCGATACACCACTGCTGGTTCAATGTATTCCTTGGACATACACATTGACGATGAAACACAGACATCGCGTCGGAATTAAATACAAAAGGCTAAATGCCGCCTTAAGTGCAAGAAGAGTGAGACTTCTTAGAGTCTGTGCATTGATCCTTTCCTGTGGGACCAGTATTAGTTTCCGATACTCCACTGCAGGTTCAATGTATTCCTTGGACCTTCACATTGACGATGAAACACAGAAATCGTGTCGGAATTAAATACTAAAGGCACAATGGCGCCTTTAGTATAAGAATAGAGACTCTTCTTACAGTCGGTGCTTTGAGCATTCCCTGTGAGACCAGTATTAGATTCCGATACACCACTGCAGGTTCAATGTATTCCTTGGACATACACTTTGACGATGAAACACTGAAATTAGGTTGGAATTAATTACAAAAGGCACAATGCCGCCTTAAGTGCAAGAAGAGTGAGCCTTCTTAGAGTGTGTGCTTTGATCCTTTACTGTGAGACCAGTATTAGTTTCCGATACACCACAGCAGGTCCAATGTATTCCTTGGACCTTCAAATTGACCATGATATACAGAAATCGCATCGGAATTAAATTCAAAAGGGACAATGCTGCCTTAAGTGCAAAAAGAGTGAGACTTCTTAGAGTCTGTCCTTTGATCCTTTCTTGTGAGACCAGTATTAGTTTTCGATACACCACTGCAGGTTCAATGTATTCCTTGGACCTTCACATTGACGATGAAACACAGAAATCGCATCCGAATTAAATACGAAAGGCACAATGCCGCCCTAAATTCAAGACGAGAGACACTTCTTAGAGTCTGTGCTTTGATCCTTTCCTGTGAGACCAGTATTAGTTTCCGATAGACCACGGCAGGTTCAATGTATTCCTTGGACCTTCACATTGACGATGAAACACAGAAATCGCGTCGGAATTAAATACAAAAGCAACAATGCTGCCTGAAGTATAAGAATAGAGACTCTTCTTACAGTCGGTGTTTTGAGCATTCCCTGTGAGACCAGTACTAGTTTCCGATACACCACTGCCGGTTTAATGTATTCGTTAACATACAGATTGACGATGAAACACTGAAATTAGATCGGAATTAAACACAAAACTCACAACGCCGCCTTAAGTGCAAGAAGAGTGAGACTTCTTAGAGTCTGTGCTTTGATTTTTTCCTGTGAGACCAGTATTAGTTTCCGATACTCCACTGCAGTTTCAATGTATTCCTTGGACGATCGCATTGACGATGTAACACAGAAATCGCATCGGAAATAAATACATAAGGCACAATGCCGCCTTAAGTACAGGAATAGAGACCCCTGTTAAGGTCGGTGCTTTGAGCATTCCCTGTGAGACCAGTATTAGTTTCCGATACACCACGGCAGGTTCAATGTATTCCTTGGACCTTCACATTGACGATGAAACACAGAAATCGCATCCGAATTAAATATGAAAGGCACAATGCCGCCTTAAGTTCATGACGAGAGACACTTCTTAGAGTCTGTGCTTTGATCCTTTCCTGTGAGACCAGTATTAGTTTCCGATAGACCACGGCAGGTTCAATGTATTCCTTGGACCGTCACATTGACGATGAAACACAGAAATCGCGTCGGAATTAAATACAAAAGCAACAATGCTGCCTTAAGTATAAGAATAGAGACTCTTCTTACAGTCGGTGCTTTGAGCAATCCCTGTGAGACCAGTATTCGTTTCCGATTCACCACTGCTGGGTCAATGCATTCCTTGGACATACACATTGACGATGAAACACAGAAATCGCATCGGAATTAAATACAAAAGGCACAATGCCGCCTTAAGTGCAAGAAGAGTGAGACTTCTTAGAGTCTGTGCATTGATCCTTTCCTGTGAGACCAGTATTAGTTTCCGATACACCACTGCAGGTTCAATGTATTCCTTCGACCTTCACATTGACGATGAAACACAGAAATCGCATCAGAATTAAATACAAAAGGCACAATGCTGCCTTAAGTACAAGAATAGAAACTCTTCTTAATGTCGGTGCTTTGATCCTTTCCTATGAGACCAGTTTTGGTTTCCGATACACAACCGCAGGTTCAATGTATTCCTTTTACATACATACATTAGGTGCAAGCAGAGAGAGACTTCTTAGACTCTGTGCATTGATCCTTTCCTGTGAGACCAGTATTAGTTTTCGATACACCACTGCAGGTTCAATGTATTCCTTGGACCTTCACATTGACGATGAAACACAGAAATCGCATCCGAAATAAATACGAAAGGCACAATGCCGCCTTAAGTGCAAGAAGAGTGAGACTTCTTAGGGTCTGTGCTTTGATCCTTAACTCTGAGACCAGTATTAGTTTCCGATACACCACTGCAGGTTCAATGCATTCCTTGGATCTTCACATTGACGATGAACACACAGAAATCACATCGGAGATAAATACAACAGGCACAATGATGCCTTAAGTGCAAGAAGCGTAAGACTTCTTAGTGTCTCTGTTTTGATCCTTTCCTGTGAGACCAGTATTAGTTTTCGATACACCACTGCAGGTTCAATGTATTCCTTTTACATACTCATTGACGATGAAACACTGAAATTACATCAGAATTAAATACAAAAGGCACAATGCCGCCTTCAGTGCAAGAAGAGTGAGACTTCTTAGAGTCTGTGCTTTGATCCTTTCCTGTGAGACCAGTATTAGTTTCCGATACACCACTGCAGGTTCAATGTATTCCTTGGACCTTCACATTGACGATGAAACACAGAAATCCCAACGGAATTAAATACAAATGGCACAATGCCGCCTTAAGTACAAGAATAGAGACACTTCTTACACTCGGTGCTTTGATCCTTTCCTATGAGACCAGTATTAGTTTCCGACACACCACTGCAGGTTCAATGTATTCCTTGGACCTTCACGTTGACGATGAAACACAGAAATCGCATCAGAATTAAATACAAACGGCACAATGCCGCCTTAAGTACAAGAATAGAGACTCTTCTTCCAGTCGGTGCTTTGATCCTTTCCTGTGAGACCAGTATTAGTTTCTGATACACCACTGCAGGTTCAATGTATTCCTTCGACCTATACATTGACGATGAAACACAGATATCGCATCGGAATTAAATACAAAAGGCACAATGCCGCCTTAAGTACAAGCATAGAGACTCTTCTTACAGTCGGTGCTTTGATCCTTTCCTATGACCCCAGTATTAGTTTCCGACACACCACTGCAGGTTCAATGTATTCCTTGGACCTTCACGTTGACGATGAAACACAGAAATCGCATCGCAATTAAATACAAAAGGCACAATTCCGCCTTAAGTACAAGAATAGAGACACTTCTTACAGTCGGTTCATTGATCCTTTCCTATGAGACCAGTTTTAGTTTCCGATACACCACCGCAGGTTCAATGTATTCCTTTTACATACACATTGACGATGAAACACTGAATTTACATCGGAATTAAATCCAAAAGGCAGAATGCCGCCTTAAGTACAAGAATAGAGACTCTTCTTACAGTCGGTGCTTTGATCCTTTCCTATGACCCCAGTATTAGTTTCCGACACACCACTGCAGGTTCAATGTATTCCTTGGACCTTCACGTTGACGATGAAACACAGAAATCGCATCAGAATTAATTACAAAAGGCACAATGCCGCCTTAAGTACAAGAATAGAGACTCTTATTTCAGTCAGTGCTTTGATCCTTTCCTGTGAGACCAGTATTAGTTTCCGATACACCACTGCAGGTTCAATGTATTCCTTCGAAATTCACATTGACGATGAAACACTGAAATCGCATCGGAATTAAATACAAAAGGCACAATGCCGCCATAAGTACAAGAATAGAGACTCTTCTTACAGTCGGTGCTTTGATACTTTCGTATGAGACCAGTTTTAGATTCCGATACACCACCGCAGGTTCAATGTATTCCTTTTACATACACATTGACGATGAAACACTGAATTTACATCGGAATTAAATACAAAAGGCACAATGCCGCCTTAAGTGCAAGAAGAGTGAGAGTTCTTAGGGTCTGTGCTTTGATCCTTAACTGTGAGACCAGTATTAGTTTCCGATACACCACTGCAGGTTCAATGCATTCCTTGGACCTTCACATTGACGATGAAACACAGAAATCACATCGGAGATATATACAACAGGCACAATGATGCCTTAAGTGCAAGAAGCGTAAGACTTCTTAGTGTCTCTGCTTTGATCCTTTCCTGTGAGATCAGTATTAGTTTTCGATACACCACTGCAGGTTCAATGTATTCCTTGGACATTCACATTGACGATGATACACAGAAATCGCAACGGAATTAAATACAAATGGAACAACGCCGCCTTAAGTACAAGAATAGAGACTCTTCTTACTCTCGGTGCTTTGATCCTTTCCTATGACACCAGTATTAGTTTCCGATACACCACTGCAGGTTCAAAGTATTCCTTGGACCTTCACATTGACGATGAAACACAGAAATCGCAACGGAATTAAATACAAATGGCACAATGCCGCCTTAAGTACAAGAATAGAGACACTTCTTACACTCGGTGCTTTGATCCTTTCCTATGAGACCAGTATTAGTTTCCGACACACCACTGCAGGTTCAATGTATTCCTTGGACCTTCACGTTGACGATGAAACACAGAAATCGCATCAGAATTAAATACAAAAGGCACAATGCCGCCTTAAGTACAAGAATAGAGACTCTTCTTCCAGTCGGTGCTATGATCCTTTCCTGTGAGATCAGTATTAGTTTCTGATACACCACTGCAGGGTTAATGTATTCCCTCGACCTATACATTGACGATGAAACGCAGATATCGCATCGGAATTAAATACAAAAGGCACAATGCCGCCTTAAGTACAAGAATAGAGACTCTTCTTACAGTCGGTGCTTTGATCCTTTCCTATGACCCCAGTATTAGTATCCGACACACCACTGCAGGTTCAATGTATTCCTTGGACCTTCACGTTGACGATGAAACACAGAAATCGCATCGTAATTAAATACAAAAGGCACAATTCCGCCTTAAGTACAAGAATAGAGACACTTCTTACAGTCGGTTCCTTGATCCTTTCCTATGAGACCAGTTTTAGTTTCCGATACACCACCGCAGGTACAATGTATTCCTTTTACATACACATTGACGATGAAACACTGAATTTACATCGGAATTAAATACAAAAGGCACAATGCTGCCTTAAGTGTAAGTAGAGCGAGACTTCTTAGTGTCTGTGCTTTGATCCTTAACTGTGAGACCAGTATTAGTTTCCGATACACCACTGCAGGTTCAATGTATTCCTTGGACCTTCACATTGACGATGAAACACAGATATCACATTGGAGATAAATACAACAGGCACAATGATGCCTTAAGTGCAAGAAGCGTAAGACTTCTTAGTGTCTCTGCTTTGATCCTTTCCTGTGAGACCAGTATTAGTTTCCGATACACCACTGCAGGTTCAATGTATTCCTTCGACCTTCACATTGACGATGAAACACTGAAATCGCATCGGAATTAAGTACAAAAGGCACAATGCAGCCTTAAGTACAAGAATAGAGACTCTTCTTACATTCTTAGCTTTGATCCTTTCCTATGAGGCCAGTTTTAGATTCCGATACACCACCGCAGGTACAATGTATTCCTTTTACATACACATTGACGATGAAACACTGAATTTACATCGGAATTAAATACAAAAGGCACAATGCTGCCTTAAGTGTAAGTAGAGCGAGACTTCTTAGTGTCTGTGCTTTGATCCTTAACTGTGAGACCAGTATTAGTTTCCGATACACCACTGCAGGTTCAATGTATTCCTTGGACCTTCACATTGACGATGAAACACAGATATCACATTGGAGATAAATACAACAGGCACAATGATGCCTTAAGTGCAAGAAGCGTAAGACTTCTTAGTGTCTCTGCTTTGATCCTTTCCTGTGAGACCAGTATTAGTTTCCGATACACCACTGCAGGTTCAATGTATTCCTTGGACCTTCACGTTGACGATGAAACACAGAAATCGCATCGTAATTAAATACAAAAGGCACAATTCCGCCTTAAGTACAAGAATAGAGACACTTCTTACAGTCGGTTCCTTGATCCTTTCCTATGAGACCAGTTTTAGTTTCCGATACACCACCGCAGGTACAATGTATTCCTTTTACATACACATTGACGATGAAACACTGAATTTACATCGGAATTAAATACAAAAGGCACAATGCCGCCTTAAGTGCAAGAAGAGTGAGACTTCTTAGGGTCTGTGCTTTGATCCTGAACTGTGAGACCAGTATTAGTTTCCGATACACCACTGCAGGTTCAATGCATTCATTGGACCTTCACATTGACGATGAAACACTGAAATTACATTGGAATTAAATACAAAATGCTCAATACCGCCATAAGTGCAAGAAGAGTGCGGCTTCTTAGTGTCTGTGCTTTGATCCTTTCCTGTGTGACCAGTATTAGTTTCCGATACACCACTGCAGGTTCAATGTATTCCTTGGACCTTCACATTGACGATGAAACACAAAAATCGCATCGGAATTAAATACAAAAGGCACAATGCCGCCTTAAGTTTAAGAATAGAGATTCTTCTTTCAGTCGGTGGTTTAATCCTTTCCTGTGAGACCAGTATTAGTTAAAGATACACCACTGCAGGTTCAATGTATTCTTTTACATACACATTTACTATGAAAAACTGAATTTACATCGGAATTAAATACAAAAGGCACAATGCCGCCTTAAGTGCAAGAGTAGTGAGACTTCGTAGAGTCTGTGCTTTGATCCTTACCTGTGAGACCAGTATTAGTGTCCGATACAGCACTGCAGGTTCAATGCATTCCGTGGACATACACGTTGACGATGAAACAAAGAAATCGCATCGGAATTAAATACGAAAGGCACAATGCCGCCTTAAGTGCAAGACGAGTGACACCTCTTAGAGTCTGTGCTTTGATCCTTTCCTGTGAGACCAGTATTAGTTTCCGATACACCACTGCAGGTTCAATGTATTCCTTGGACCTTCACGTTGACGATGAAACACAGAAATCGCATCGGAATTAAATACAAAAGGCACAATGCCGATTTAAGTACAAGAATAGAGACTCTTCTTACTGTCGGTGCTTTGATCCATTCCTGTGAGACCAGTATTTGTTTCCGATACACCACTGCAGGTCTAATGTATTCCTTGTACCTTCACATTGTCGATGAAACACAGAAATCGCATCGGAACTAAATACAAATGGCACAATGCCGCCTTAAGTACAAGAATAGAGACTCTTTTTACAGTCGGTGCTTTACTCCTTTCCTATGAGACCAGTTTTAGATTCCGATACACCACTGCAGGTTCAATGTATTCCTTTTAAACACACATTGACGATGAAACACTGAAATTAAATCGGAATTAAATAGAAAAGGCACAATACCGCCTTAAGTGCAAGAAGAGTGAGATTTCTTAGAGTCTGTGCTTTGATCCTTTCCTGTGAGGCCAGTATTAGTTTCCAATACACCACTGCAGGTTCAATATATTCCTTGGACCTTCACATTGACGATGAAACACAGAAATCGCATCGGAATTAAAAACAAAAGGCACAATGCCTCCTTAAGTACAAGAATAGAGACTCTTCTCTCAGTCGGTGCTTTGATCCTTTCCTGTGAGACCAGTATTAGTGTCCGATACACCACCGCAGGTTCAATGTATTCCTTTTACATACACATTGACGATGAAACACTGAATTTACATCGGAATTAAATACAAAAGAAACAATGCCGATTTAAGTGCAAGAAGAGTGAGACTTCTTAGGGTCTGTGCTTTGATCCTTTCCTGTGAGTCCAGTATTAGTTTCTGATACACCACTGCAGGTTCAATGTATTCCTTCGACCTATACATTGACGATGAAACACAGAAATCACTCGGAGATAATTGCAACAGGCACAATGCCGCTTTAAGTGCAAGAAGAGTAAGCCTTCATAGAGTCTGTGCTTTGATCCTTTCCTGTTAGACCAGTATTAGTTTCCGATACACCACTGCAGGTTCAATGTATTCCTTGGACATACACATTGACGATGAAACACAGATATCGCATCGGAATTAAATACAAAAGGCACAATGCCGCCTTTAGTACAAGAATAGAGACTCTTCTTACAGTCGGTGCTTTGATCCTTTCCTATGAGACCAGTTTTAGTTTCCGAAACACCACCGCAGGTTCAATGTATTCCTTTTACATACACATTGACGATGGAACACTGAATTTACATCGGAATTAAATACAAAAGAAACAATGCCGATTTAAGTGCAAGAAGAGTGAGACTTCTTAGGGTCTGTGCTTTGATCCTTTCCTGTGAGTCCAGTATTAGTTTCTGATACACCACTGCAGGTTCAATGTATTCCTTCGACCTATACATTGACGATGAAACACAGATATCGCATCGGAATTAAATACAAAAGGCACAATGCCGCCTTAAGTACAAGAATAGAGACTCTTCTTACAGTCGGTGCTTTGATCCTTTCCTATGACCCCACTATTAGTGTCCGACACACCACTGCAGGTTCAATGTATTCCTTGGACCTTCACGTTGACGATGAAACACAGAAATCGCATCAGAATTAAATACAAAAGGCACAATGCCGCCTTAAGTACAAGAATAGAGACTCTTATTTCAGTCAGTGCTTTGATCCTTTCCTGTGAGACCAGTATTAGTTTCCGATACAACACTGCAGGTTCAATGTATTCCTTCGACCTTCACATTGACGATGAAACATTGAAATCGCATCGGAATTAAATACAAAAGGCACAAAGCCGCCACAAGTACAAGAATAGAGACTCTTCTTACAGTCGGTGCTTTGAGCATTCCCTGTGAGACCAGTATTAGTTTGCGATACACCACTGCAGGTTCAATGTATTCCTTGGACACACACGTGACGATGAAACACTGAAATTAGATCGGAATTTAATACAAAAGGAACAATGCAACTTAAGTGAAAGAAGAGTGAGACTTCTTAGAGTCTGTGCTTTGATCCTTTCCTGTGAAACAGTATTAGTTTCCGATACACCACTGCAGGTTCAATGTATTCATTGACCTTCACATTGATGATGAAACACAGAAATCGCATCGCAATTAAATACAAAAGGCACAATGCCGCCTTAATTACAAGAATAGAGACTCTTCTTACAGCCGGTGCTTTGATCCTTTCCTATGAGACCAGTATTAGTTTCCGATACATCACTGCAGGCTCAATGTATTCCTTCGACCTTCACATTAGCGATGAAACACAGAAATCGCATTGGAATTAAATACAAAAGCAAAATGCCGCCTTAAGTACAAGAATAGAGACTCTTCTTAAAGTCGGTGCTTTGAGCATTCCCTGTGAGACAAGTCTTAGTTTCCGATACACCACTGCAGGATCAATGTATTCCTAGGACATACACGTTGTCGATGAACCACTGAAATTACATCGGAATTAAATACAAAAGGCGCAATGCTGCCTTAAATGCAAGAAGAGTGAGACTTCTTAGAGTCTGTGCTATGATCCTTTCCTGTGAGACCAGTATCAGTTTCCGATACACCACTGCAGGGTCAATGTGTGTCTTGGACCTTCACATTGACGATGAAACACAGATATCGCATCGCAATTAAATACAAAAGGCACAATGCCGCCTTAAATATAAGAATAGAGACTCCTCTTACAGTCGCTGTTTTGAGCATTCCCTGTGAGACCAGTATTAGTTACTGACACACCACTGCAGGTTCAATGTATTCCTTGGACATACACATTGACGATGAAACACAGAAATCGCATCGGAATTAAATACAAAAGGCAAAATGCCGCCATAAGTACAAAAATAGAGACTCTTCTTAAGGTCGGTGCTTTGAGCATTCCGTGTGAGACCAGTATTAGTTTCCGATATACCACTGCAGGTTCAATGTTTTCCTTGGACATACACAATGACAATGAAACACTGAAATTACATCAGAATTAAATACAAATGGAACAATTCCGCCTTAAGAGCAAGAAGAGTGAAACTTCTTAAAATCTGTGCTTTGATCCTTTCCTGTGAGACCAGTATTAGTTTGAGATACACCACTGCAGTTTCAATGTGTTCCTTGAACCTTCGCATTGACGATGAAACACAGATATCTCATCGGTATTAAATTCAAAAGGCACAATGCCGCTTTAAGTGCAAGAACAGTGTGACTTCTTAGAGTCTGTGCTATGGTCCATTCCTGTAAGACCAGTATTAGTTTCCGACACACCACTGCAGGTCCAATGTACTCCTTGGACCTTCACATTGACGATGAAACACAGAAATCGCGTCGGAATTAAATACAAAAGGCACAATGCCGCCTAAAATATAAGAATAGAGACTCGTCTCTCAGTCGGTGTTTTGAGCATTCCCTGTAAGACCAGTATTAGTTTCTGACACACCTCTGCTGATTCAATGTATTCCCTGGACATACACATTGACGATAAACACCTGAAATTACGTCGGAATTAAATACAAAATGCGCAGTGCCACCTTAAGTGGAAGAAGAGTGAGACTTCTTAGAGTCTGTTCTTTGATCCTTTCCTGTGAGACCAGTATTAGTTTCCGATACTCCTCTGCAGGGTCAATGTATTCCTTCGACCTTCACATTGACGATGAAACACAGAAATCGCATCGAAATTAAATAGAAAAGGCGCAATGCCGCATTAAGTGCAAGAAGAGTGACACTTCTTAGAGTCTGTGCTTTGATCCTTTCCTGTGGGACCAGGATTAGTTTCCGATAGCCCACTGCAGGTTCAATGTATTCCTTGGATCTTCACATTGACGATGAAACACAGAAATCGCATCTGTGCTTTGATCCTTTCCTGCAGGTTCAATGTATTCCTTGGATACAAAAGGCACAATGCCGCCTTAAGTACAAGAATTGGGACTCTTCTTACTGTCGTGCTATGAGCATTCCCTGTGAGACCAGTATTAGTTTCCGATACACCACTGCAGGTTCAATGTATTCCTTGGACCTTCACATTGACGATGAAACATAGAAATCGCATCGGAATTAAATACAAAAGCAAAAATGCCGCCCTAAGTACAAGAAGCGAGACACTTCCTAAAGTCGGTGCTTTGAACATTCCCTGTGAGACCAGTCTTAGTTTCCCATACACCACTGCAGGTTCAATCTATTCCTAGGACATACACGTTGCCGATGAACCACTGAAATTACATCGGAATTAAATACAAAAGGCGCAATGCCGCCTTAAGTGCAAGAAGAGTGAGACTTCTTAGAGTCTGTGCTTTGATTCTTTCCTGTGAGACCAGTATTAGTCTCCGATACACCACTGCAGGTTCAATGTATTCCTTGGGCCTTCACATTGTCGATGAAACACAGATATCGCATCGGAATTAAATACAAAAGGCACAATGTCGCCTTAAGTGCAAGAAGGGTGAGACTTCTTAGAGTCTGTGTATTGATCCTTTCCTGTGAGACCAGTATTAGTTTCCGATACTCAGTTGCAATTTCAATGTATTCCTTGGACCTTCACATTGGCGATGAAACACAGAAATCGCATCGGAATTAAATACAAAAGGCACAATGCCGCCTTAAGTGCAAGAAGAGTGAGACTTCTTAATGTTGTGCTTTGATCCTTTCCTGTGAGACCAGTATTAGTTTCCGATACACCACTACAGGTTCAATGTATTCCTTGGACCTTCACATTGATGATGAAACACAGAAATCGCATCGCAATTAAATACAAAAGGCACAATGCCACCTTAAGAACAAGAATAGAGACTCTTCTTACAGTCGGTGCTTTGAGCATTCCCTGTGAGACCAGTATTAGTTTCCGATACACCACTGCAGGTTCAATGTATTCCTTGGACACACACGTTGACGATGGAACACTGAAATTAGATTAGAATTAAATACAAAAGGCACAATGCAACTTAAGTGCAAGAAGAGTGAGACTTCTTAGGGTTTGTGCTTTGATCCTTTCCTGTGAACCAGTATTAGTTTGGGATACACCACTGCAGGTTCAATGTATTCATTGGATATTAACATTGATGATGGAACACAGAAATCGCATCGCAATTAAATACAAAAGGCACAATGCCGCCTTACGTACAAGAATAGAGACTCTTCTTACAGTCGGTGGTTTGAACATTCCCTGTGAGACCAGTATTAGTTTCCGATACACCACTGCAGGTTCAATGTATTACTTGGACCTTCACATTGACGATGAAACACAGTAATCGCGTCGGAATTAAATACAAAAAGCACAATGCAGCCTTAAGTATAAAAATAGAGACACTTCTTACAGTCGGTGTTTTGAGCATTCCCTGTGAGACCAGTATTAGTTTCCGATACACCACTGCAGGTTCAATGTATTCCTTGGACACAAACGTTGACGATGAAACACTGAAATTAGATCAGAATTAAATACAAAAGGCACAATGTACCTTAAGTGCAAGAAGAGTGAGACTTCTTAGGGTCTGTGCTCTGATCTTTTCCTGTGAACCAGTATTAGTTTCGGATACACCACTGCAGGTTCAATGTATTCATTGGATATTAACATTGATGATGAAACACAGAAATCGCATCGCAATTAAATACAAAAGGCACAATGCCGCCTTAAGTACAAGAATAGAGACTCTTCTTACAGTCGGTGCTTTGAGCATTCCCTGTGAGACCAGTATTAGTTTCCGATACACCACTGCAGGTTCAATGTATTCCTTGGTCACAAACGTTGACGATGAAATACTGAAATTGGATCGGAATTAAATACAAAAGGCACAATGCAACTTAAGTGCAAGAAGAGTGAGACTTTTTAGAGTCTGTGCTTTGATCCTTTTCTGTGAACCAGTCTTAGTTTCCGATACACCACTGAAGGTTCAATGTGTTCCATGGACCTTCACATTGACGATGAAACACAGATATCACGTCGGAATTAAATACAAAAAGGCACAATGCCGCTTTAAGTACAAGAATAGGAACTCTTCTTACAGTCGGTGCTTTGACCGTTCCCTGTGAGACCAGTATTAGTTTGCGATACACCACTGCTGGTTCAATGTATTCCTCGGACATACACATTGACGATGAAACAGTGAAAATACATCGGAATTTAATACAAAAGCCACAATGCCGCCTTAAGTGCAAGAAGAGTGAGACTTCTTAGAGTCTGTCATTTGATCCTTTCCTGTGAGACCAATATTAGCTTCCGATACACCACTGCCGGTTCAATGTATTCCTTGGACATACACATTGACGATGAAACACTGAAATTACGTCGAAATTAAATACAAAAGCTACAATGCCGACTTAAGTGCAAGAAGAGTGAGACTTCTTAGAGTCTGTTCTCTGATCCATTCCTGTGAGACCAGTATTAGTCTCCGATACACCACTGCAGGTTCAATGTATTCCTTGGACCTTCACATTGACGATGAAACTCAGAAATCGCATCGGAATTAAATACAAAAGACACAATGCCGCCTTAAGTACAAAAATAGAGACTCTTCTTACAGTCGGTGCTTTGAGCATTCCCTGTGAGACCAGTATTAGATTCCGACAGCCCATTGCAGGTTCAATGTATTCCTTGGACATACACATTGACGATGAAACTCAGAAATCGCATCGGAATTAAATACAAAAGACACAATGCCGCCTTAAGTACAAAAATAGAGACTCTTCTTACAGTCGGTGCTTTGAACATTCCCTCTGAGATCAGTCTTAGTTTCCGATACAGCACTGCAGGTTCAATCTATTCCTAGGACATACACGTTGCCGATGAACCACTGAAATTACATCGGAATTAAATACAAAAGGCGCAATGCCGCCTTAAGTGCAAGAAGAGTGAGACTTCTTAGAGTCTGTGCTTTGATCCTTTCCTGTGAGACCAGTATTAGTTTCCGATACACCACTGCAGGTTCAATGTGTTCCTTGGACCTTCACATTGACGATGAAACACAGATATCGCATCGCAATAAAATACAAAAGGCACAATGCCGCCTTAAGTACTAGTATAGAGACTCTTCTTTCAGTCTGTGTTTTGATCCTTTCCTGTGAGACCAGTATTAGTTTCCGATACACCACTGCAGGTTCAATGTATTCCTTGGACCCACACGATGACGATGAAACACTGAAATTAGATCAGAATTAAATTTAAAAGGCACAATGCAACTTAAGTGCAAGAAGAGTGAGACTTCTTAGTTTCTGTGCTTTGATCCTTTCCTGTGAACCAGTATTAGTTTTGGATACACCACTGCAGGTTCAATGTATTCATTGGATATTAACATTGATGATGGAACACAGAAATCGCATCGCAATTAAATACAAAAGGCACAATGAAGCCTTAAGTACAAGAATAGAGACTCTTCTTACAGTCGGTGCTTTGAACATTCCCTGTGAGACCAGTATTAGTTTCCGATACACCACTGCAGGTTCAATGTATTCCTTTTACCTCCACCTTGACGATGAAACACAGTAATCGCGTCGGAATTAAATACAAAAAGCACAATGCAGCCTTAAGTACAAAAATTGAGACTCTTCTTACAGTCGGTGTTTTGAGCATTCCCTGTGAGACCACTATTAGTTTCCGATACACCACTGCAGGTTCAATGTATTCCTTGGACACAAACGTTGACGATGAAACACTGAAATTAGATCAGAATTAAATACAAAAGGCACAATGCAACTTAAGTGCAAGAAGAGTGAGACTTCTTAGGGTCTGTGCTTTGATCCTTTCCAGTGAACCAGTATTAGTTTCGGATACACTACTGCAGGTTCAATGTATTCATTGGATACTAACATTGATGATGGAACACAGAAATCGCATCGCAATTAAATACAAAAGGCACAATGCCGCCTTAAGTACAAGAATAGAGCCTCTTCTTACAGTCGGTGCTTTGAGCATTCCCTGTGAGACCAGTATTAGTTTCCTATACACCATTGCAGGTTCAATGTATTCCTTGGACACACACGTTGACGATGAAACACTGAAATTGGATCGGAATTTAATACAAAAGGCACAAGGCAACTTAAGTGCAAGAAGAGTGAGACTTTTTAGAGTCTGTGCTTTGATCCTTTCCTGTGAACCAGTATTAGTTTCCGATACACCACTGCAGGTTTAATATATTCGTTGGACCTTCACAATGACGATGAAACACAGAAATCGCATCGCAATTAAATACAAAAGGCACAATGCCGCCTTAAGTGCAAGATGAGAGAGACTTCTTAGAGTCTGTGCTCTGATCCTTTCCTGTGAGACCGGTATTAATTTCCGATACACCACTGAAGGTTCAATGTGTTCCATGGACCTTCACATTGACGATGAAACACAGATATCACGTCGGAATTTAATACAAAAAGGCACAATGCCTCTTTAAGTACAAGAATAGGAAATCTTCTTACAGTCGGTGCTTTGCCCGTTCCCTGTGAGACCAGTATTAGTTTCCGATACACCACTGCTGGTTCAATGTATTCCTCGGACATACACACTGACGATGAAACACTGAAATTACATCGAAATTTAATACAAAAGCCACAATGCCGCCTAAAGTGCAAGGAGAGTGAGACTGCTTAGAGTCTGTCATTTGATCCTTTCCTGTGAGACCAGTATTAGCTTCCGATACACCACTGCCGGTTCAATGTATTCCTTGGACATACACATTGACGATGAAACACTGAAATTACATCGAAATTAAATACAAAAGGTACAATGCGGACTTAAGTGCAAGAAGAGTGAGACTTCTTAGAGTCAGTGCTTTGATCCATTCCTGTGAGACCAGTATTAGTCTCCGATACACCACTGCAGGTTCAATGTATTCCTTTTACCTTCACATTGACGATGAAACTCAGAAATCGCATCGGAATTAAATACAAAAGACACAATGCCGACTTAAGTACAAAAATAGAGACTCTTCTTACAGTCGGTGCTTTGAGCATTCCCTGTGAGACCAGTATTAGTTTCCGACAGCCCATTGCAGGTTCAATGTATTCCTTGGACATACACATTGACGATGAAACACAGAAATCGCATCGGAATTAAATACAAAAGGCACAATGCCGCCTTAAGTGCAAGAAAAGTGAGACTTCTTAGAGTCTGTGCTTTGATCCTTTCCTGTGAGACCGGTATCAGTTTCCGATACACCACTGCAGGTTTAATGTATTCCTTGGACCATCACAATGACGATGAAACACAGATATCACGTCGGAATTAAATACAAAAAGGCACAATGCCGCTTTAAGTACAAGAATAGGAACTCTTCTTACAGTCGGTGCTTTGACCGTTCCCTGTGAGACCAGTATTAGTTTCCGATACACCACTGCTGGTTCAATGTATTCCTCGGACATACACATTGACGATGAAACACTGAAATTACATCGGAATTTAATACAAAAGCCACAATGCAACTTAAGTGCAAGAAGAGTAAGACTTCTTAGAGGCTGTGCTTTGATCCTTTCCTGTGAACCAGTATTAGTTTCCGACAGTCCAATGCAGGTTCAATGTATTCCTTGGACCTTCACATTGACGATGAAACACAGAAATCGCTTCGGAATTAAATATAAAAGGCACAATTCATCATTAAGTGCAAGAAGAGTGACACTTCACAGAGTCTGTGCTTTGATCCTTTCCCGTGAGACCAGTATTAGTTTCCGATAAACCACAGCAGGTTCAATGTTTTCCTTGGACATACACATTGACGATGAAACACAGAAATCACATCGGAGATAAACCCAAAGGCACAATGCCGCCTTAAGTGCAAGAAGAGTGAGACTTCTTAGAGTCTGTTCTTTGATCCTTTCCTATGAGGCCAGTATTAGTTTCCGATACATAACTGCACTTTCATTGTATTCCTTCGACCTTCACATTGACGATGAAACACAGAAATCGCACCGGAATGAAATACAAAAGGCAAAATGCCGGCTTAAGTACAAGAATAGAGACTCTTCTTAAGGTCGGTGCTTTGAGCATTCCGTGTGAGACCAGTATTAGTTTCCGATACACCACTGCAGGTTCAATGTATTCCTTGGACATACAAAATGACAATGAAACACTGAAATTACATCAGAATTAAATACAAATGGAACAATTCCGCCTTAAGTGCAAAAAGAGTGAAACTTCTTAAAATCTGTGCTTTGATCCTTTCCTGTGAGACGAGTATTAGTTTGAGATACACCACTGCAGTTTCAATCTGTTCCTTGGACCTTCGCATTGACGATGAAACACAGATATCGCATCGGAATTAAATACAAAAGGCACAATGCCGCCTTAAGTGCAAGAATGGAGACTCTTCTTTCAGACGGTGTTTTTTGCATTTTCTGTGAGACCAGTAATAGTTTCCGATACACCACTGCAGGTTCAATGTATTCTTTGGACGTACACGTTGATGATGAAACACTTCAATTAGATCGGAATTAAATACAAAAGGCACAATGCCGCCTTAAGTGCAAGAAGAAAGAGACTTCTTAGAGTCTGTGCTTTGATCCTTTCCTGTGAGACCAGTATTAGTTTCCGATTCATTACTGCCGGTTCAATGTATTCCTTGGACCTTCACATTGACGAAGAACCATAGAAATCGCATCGGAATTAAATACAAAAGGCACAATGCGACTTAAGTGCAAGAAGAGTGAGACTTCTTAAAGTCTGTGCTTTGATCCTTTCCTGTGAGACCAGTATTAGTTTCCGATACACCACTTCAGGTTTAATGCATTCCTTGGACATTAACATTGACGATAAAAGACAGATATCTCATCGGTATTAAATTCAAAAGGCACAGTGCCGCTTTAAGTGCAAGAAGAGTGTGACTTCTTAGAGTCTGTGCTTTGGTCCTTTCCTGTAAGACCAGTATTAGTTTCCGACACACCACTGCAGGTTCATTGTACTCCTTGGACCTTCACATTGACGATGAAACACAGAAATCGCGTTGGAATTAAATACATAAGGCACAATGCCGCCTTAAATATAAGAATAGAGACTCGTCTTACAGTCGGTGTTTTGAGCATGCCCTGTGAGACCAGTATTAGTTTCTGACACACCTCTGCAGATTCAATGTATTCCCTGGACATACACATTGACGATAAACACCTGAAATTTCTTCGGAATTAAATACAAAATGCGCAGTGCCACCTTAAGTGCAAGAAGAGTGAGACTTCTTAGAGTTTGTGCTTTGATCCTTTCCTGTGAGACCAGTATTAGTTTCCGATACTCCTCTGCAGGGTCAATGTATTCCTTGAACCTTCACATTGACGATGAAACACAGAAATCGCATCGGAATTAATAACAAAAGGCGCAATTCCGCATTAAGTGCAAGAAGAGTGACAATTCTTAGAGTATGTGCGTTGATCTTTTCCTGTGTGTCCAGAATTAGTTTCCGATAAACCAGTGCAGGTTCAATGTATTCTTTGGACCATCACACTGACGATGAAACACAGAAATCACATCGGAGGTAAATCCAAAGGCACAATGCCGCCTTAAGTGCAAGAAGAGTGAGACTTCTTAGAGTCTGTGCTTTGATCCTTTCCTGTGAGACCAGTATTAGTTTTCGATACACCACTGCAGGTTCAATGTATTCCTTGGACATACACATTGACGATGAAACACAGAAATCGCATCGGAATTAAATACAAAGGCACAATGCCGCCTTAAGTGCAAGAAGAGTGAGACTTCTGAAAGTTGTGCTTTGATCCTTTCCTGTGAGACCAGCATTAGTTTCCAATACACCACTGCAGGTTCAATGTATTCCTTGGACCTTCACGTTGATGATGAAACACAGAAATCGCATCGCAATTAAATACAAAAGGCACAATGCCACCTTAAGATCAAGAATAGGGACTCTTCTTACAGTCGGTGCTTTGAGCATTCCCTGTGAGACCAGTATTAGTTTCCGATACACCACTGCAGGTTCAATGTATTCCTTGGACCTTCACATTGACGATGAAACACAGAAATCGCGTTGGAATTAAATACATAAGGCACAATGCCGCCTTAAATATAAGAATAGAGACTCGTCTTACAGTCGGTGTTTTGAGCATGCCCTGTGAGACCAGTATTAGTTTCTGACACACCTCTGCAGATTCAATGTATTCCCTGGACATACACATTGACGATAAACACCTGAAATTTCTTCGGAATTAAATACAAAATGCGCAGTGCCACCTTAAGTGCAAGAAGAGTGAGACTTCTTAGAGTTTGTGCTTTGATCCTTTCCTGTGAGACCAGTATTAGTTTCCGATACTCCTCTGCAGGGTCAATGTATTCCTTGAACCTTCACATTGACGATGAAACACAGAAATCGCATCGGAATTAATAACAAAAGGCGCAATTCCGCATTAAGTGCAAGAAGAGTGACAATTCTTAGAGTATGTGCGTTGATCTTTTCCTGTGTGTCCAGAATTAGTTTCCGATAAACCAGTGCAGGTTCAATGTATTCTTTGGACCATCACACTGACGATGAAACACAGAAATCACATCGGAGGTAAATCCAAAGGCACAATGCCGCCTTAAGTGCAAGAAGAGTGAGCCTCCTTAGAGTCTGTGTTTTGGACCTATCCTGTGACACCAGTATTAGTTTCCGATACACCACTGCAAATTCAATGTATTCCATGGACATTCACATTGACGATGAAACACAGTTATCGCAACGGAATTAAATACAAAAGGCACAATGCCGCCTTAAGTGCAAGAAGAGTGTGACTTCTTAGAGTCTGTGCTTTGATCCTTCCTGTGGGACCAGTATTAGTTTCGGATACACCACTGCAGGTTTAATGTATTCCTTGGACCTTCCCATTGACGATGAAACACAGAAATCGCATCGGAATTAAATACAAAAGGCACAATGCCGCCTTAAGTGCAAGAAAAGTGAGACTTCTTAGAGTCTGTGCTTTGATCCTTTCCTGTGAGACCGGTATTAGTTTCCGATACACCACTGCAGGTTCAATGTATTCCTTGGACCTTCACAATGACGATGAAACACAGAAATCGCATCGGAATTAAATACAAAAGGCACAATGCCGCCATAAATATAAGAATAGAGACTCCTCTTACAGTCGCTGTTTTGAGCATTCCCTGTGAGACCAGTATTAGTTTCTGACACCCCACTGCAGGTTCAATGTATTCCTTGGACATACACATTGACGATGAAACACTGAAATTAAATCGGAATCGAATACAAAACTCACAATGCCGCCTTAAGTGCAAGAAGAGTGAGACTTCTTAGAGTCTGTGCTTTTATCCTTTCCTGTGAGACCAGTATTAGTTTCCGATACACCACTGCAGGGTCAATGTATTCCTAGGACATACACATTGACGATAAACCACTGAAATTACCTCGGAATTAAATACAAAAGGCGCAGTGCTACCTTAAGTGCAAGAAGAGTGAGACTTCTTAGAATCTGTGCTTTGATCCTTTCCTGTGAGACCAGTATTAGTTTCCGATACTCACTGCAGGGTCAATGTATTCCTTGGACCTTCACATTGACGATGAAACACAGAAATCGCTCCGGAATTAAATATAAAAGGCACAATGCCTCATTAAGTGCAAGAAGAGTGACACTTTATAGAGTCTGTGCTTTAATCCTTTCCTGTGAGACCAGTATTAGTTTCCGATAAACCACTGCAGGTTCAACGTATTCCTTGGACCTTCGCATTGACGATGAAACACAGAAATCACATCGGTGATAAATCCAAAGGCACAATGCCGCCTTAAGTGCAAGAAGAGTGAGACTTCCTAGAGTCTGTGCTTTGATCCTTTCCTTTGACATCAGTATTAGTTTACGATACACCACTGCTGGTTCAATCTATTCCTTTTACCTTCACATTGACGATGAAACACAGAAATCGCATAGGAATTAAATACAAACGGCACAATGCCGCCTTAAGTGCAAGAAGAGTGAGACTTCTTAGAGTCTGTGCATTGATCATTTCCTCTGAGACCAGTATTAGTTTCCGATACTCCACTGCAGGTCAATGTATTCCTTGGACCTTCACAATGACGATGAAACACAGAAATCGCATCGGAAGTAAATACAAAAGGCACAATGCCACCCTAAGTACAAGAATAGAGACACTTCTTACAGTCGGTGATTTGAGCTTTCCCTGTGAGACCAGTATTAGTTTCCGATACACCACTGCAGGTTCAATGTATTCCTTGGACATTCACATTGACGACGAAAAACACAGATATCGCAACGGAATTAAATACTAAAGGCACAATGCCGACTTAAGTGCAAGAAGAGTGTGACTTCTTAGAGTCTGTGCTTTGGTCCTTTCCTGTGAGACCAGTATTAGTTTCCGACACACCACTGCAGGTTCAAGGTCCTCCTTGGACCCTCACATTGACGATGAAACACAGAAATCGCGTCGGAATTAAATACAAAAGGCACAATGCCGCCTTAAATATAAGAATAGAGACTCCTCTTACAGTCGCTGTTTTGAGCATTCCCTGTGAGACCAGTATTAGTTTCTGACACCCCACTGCAGGTTCAATGTATTCCTTGGACATACACATTGACGATGAAACACTGAAATTAAATCGGAATCGAATACAAAACTCACAATGCCGCCTTAAGTGCAAGAAGAGTGAGACTTCTTAGAGTCTGTGCTTTTATCCTTTCCTGTGAGACCAGTATTAGTTTCCGATACACCACTGCAGGGTCAATGTATTCCTAGGACATACACATTGCCGATAAACCACTGAAATTACCTCGGAATTAAATACAAAAGGCGCAGTGCTACCTTAAGTGCAAGAAGAGTGAGACTTCTTAGAATCTGTGCTTTGATCCTTTCCTGTGAGACCAGTATTAGTTTCCGATACTCACTGCAGGGTCAATGTATTCCCTGGACCTTCACATTGACGATGAAAGACAGAAATCGCTCCGGAATTAAATATAAAAGGCACAATGCCTCATTAAGTGCAAGAAGAGTGACACTTCATAGAGTCTGTGCTTTAATCCTTTCCTGTGACACCAGTATTAGTTTCCGATAAACCACTGCAGGTTCAACGTATTCCTTGGACCTTCGCATTGACGATGAAACACAGAAATCACATCGGTGATAAATCCAAAGGCACAATGCCGCCTTAAGTGCAAGAAGAGTGAGACTTCTTAGAGTCTGTGCTTTGATCCTTTCCTTTGACATCAGTATTAGTTTACGATACACCACTGCTGGTTCAATCTATTCCTTTTACCTTCACATTGACGATGAAACACAGAAATCGCATAGGAATTAAATACAAACGGCACAATGCCGCCTTAAGTGCAAGAAGAGTGAGACTTCTTAGAGTCTGTGCATTGATCATTTCCTCTGAGACCAGTATTAGTTTCCGATACTCCACTGCAGGTCAATGTATTCCTTGGAAATTCACAATGACGATGAAACACAGAAATCGCATCGGAAGTAAATACAAAAGGCACAATGCCACCCTAAGTACAAGATTAGAGACTCTTCTTACAGTCGGTGATTTGAGCTTTCCCTGTGAGACCAGTATAAGTTTCCGATACACCACTGCAGGTTCAATGTATTCCTTGGACATTCACAATGACGACGAAAAACACAGATATCGCAACGGAATTAAATACTAAAGGCACAATGCCGACTTAAGTGCAAGAAGAGTGTGACTTCTTAGAGTCTGTGCTTTGGTCCTTTCCTGTGAGACCAGTATTAGTTTCCGACACACCACTGCAGGTTCAAAGTCCTCCTTGGACCCTCACATTGACGATGAAACACAGAAATCGCGTCGGAATTAAATACAAAAGGCACAATGCCGCCTTATATATAAGAATAGAGACTCCTCTTACAGTCGCTGTTTTGAGCATTCCCTGTGAGACCAGTATTAGTTTCTGACACCCCACTGCAGGTTCAATGTATTCCTTGGACATACACATTGACGATGAAACACTGAAATTAAATCGGAATCGAATACAAAACTCACAATGCCGCCTTAAGTGCAAGAAGAGTGAGACTTCTTAGAGTCTGTGCTTTTATCCTTTCCTGTGAGACCAGTATTAGTTTCCGATGCACCACTGCAGGGTCAATGTATTCCTAGGACATACACATTGACGATAAACCACTGAAATTACCTCGGAATTAAATACAAAAGGCGCAGTGCTACCTTAAGTGCAAGAAGAGTGAGACTTCTTAGAATCTGTGCTTTGATCCTTTCCTGTGAGACCAGTATTAGTTTCCGATACTCACTGCAGGGTCAATGTATTCCTTGGACCTTCACTATGACGATGAAACACAGAAATCGCTTCGGAATTAAATACAAAGGCACAATGCCTCATTAAGTGCAAGAAGAGTGACACTTCATAGAGTCTGTGCTTTAATCCTTTCCTGTGAGACCAGTATTAGTTTCCGATAAACCACTGCAGGTTCAACGTATTCTTTGGACCTTCGCATTGACGATGAAACACAGAAATCACATCGGAGATAATTCCAAAGGCACAATGCCGCCTTAAGTGCAAGAAGAGTGAGACTTCTTAGAGTCTGTGCTTTGATCCTTTCCTTCGACATCAGTATTAGTTTACGATACACCACTGCTGGTTCAATCTATTCCTTTTACCTTCACATTGACGATGAAACACAGAAATCGCATAGGAATTAAATACAAACGGCACAATGCCGCCTTAAGTGCAAGAACAGTGAGACTTCTTAGAGTCTGTGCATTGATCATTTCCTCTGAGACCAGTATTAGTTTCCGATACTCCACTGCAGGTCAATGTATTCCTTGGACCTTCACATTGACGATGAAACACAGAAATCGCATCGGAATTAAATACAAAAGGCACAATGCCGCCTTAAGTACAAGAATAGAGACTCTTCTTACAATCGGTGCTTTGAGCATTCCCTGTGAGACCAGTATTAGTTTCCTATACACCACTGCAGGTTCAATGTATTCCATGGACATACACGTTGACGATGAAACACTGAAATTGGATCGGAATTAAATACAAAAGGCACAATGCAACTTAAGTGCAAGAAGAGTGAGACTTTTTAGAGTCTGTGCTTCGATCCTTTCCTGTGAACCAGTATTAGTTTCCGATACACCACTGCAGGTTCAATGTATTCATTGGACCTTCACATTGATGATGAAACACAGAAATCGCATCGCAATTATATACAAAAGGCACAATGCCGCCTTAAGTACTAGTATAGAGACTCTTCTTACAGTCGGTGCTTTGATCCTTTCCTATTAGTCCAGTATTAGTTTCCGATACATCACTCCAGGCTCATTGTATTCCTTCGATCTTCACATTGACGATGAAACACAGAAATCACATAAGGTCGGTGCTTTGAGCATTCCGTGTGAGACCAGTATTAGTTTCCAATACACCACTGCAGGTTCAATGTATTCCTTGGACATACACAATGACAATGAAACACTGAAATTACAACAGAATTAAATACAAATGGAACAGTTCCGCCTTAAGCGCAGGGAGAGTGAAACTTCTTAAAATCTGTGCTTTGATCCTTTCCTGTGAGACCAGTATTAGTTTGAGATACACCACTGCAGTTTCAATGTGTTCCTTGGACCTTCGCATTGACGATGAAACACAGATATCGCATCGGAATTAAATACAAAAGGCACAATGCCGCCTTAAGTGCAAGAAGAGTGAGACTTCTTAGAGTCTGTGCTTTGATCCTTTCCTGTGAGACCAGTATTAGTTTCCGATACACTACTGCAGGTTCAATGTATTCCTTGGACCTTCACAATGGCGATGAAACACAGAAATCGCATCGGAAGTAAATACAAAAGGCACAATGCCGACCTAAGTACAAGAATAGAGACTCTTCTTACAGTCGGTGATTTGAGCTTTCCCTGTGAGACCAGTATTAGTTTCCGATACACCACTGCAGGATCAATGTACTCCTTGGACATTCACATTGACGATGAAACACTGATATCGCAACGGATTTAAAAACTAAATGCACAATGCCGACTTAAGTGCAAGAAGAGTGTGACTTCTTAGAGTCTGTGCTTTGATCCTTTCCTGTGGGACCAGTATTAGTTTCCGATACACCACTGCAGGTGTAATGTATTCCTTGGACATTCACAATGACGATGAAACACAGAAATCGCTTCGCAATTAAATACAAAAGGCACAATGCCTCCTTAAGTGCAAGATGAGTGAGACTTCTTAGAGTCTGTGCTTTGATCCTTTCCTGTGAGACCGGTATTAGTTTCCGATTCACCACTGAAGGTTCAATGTGTTCCTGGGACCTTCACATTGACGATGAAACACAGATATCACATCGGAATTAAATACAAAAAGGCACAATGCCGCTTTAAGTACAAGAATAGGAACTCTTCTTACAGTCGGTGCTTTGACCGTTCCCTGTGAGACCAGTATTAGTTTCCGATACACCACTGCTGGTGTAATGTATTCCTCGGACATACACATTGACGATGAAACACTGAAATTACATCGGAATTTAATACAAAAGCCACAATGCCGCCTTAAGTGCAAGAAGAGTGAGACTTCTTAGAGTCTGTCATTTGATCCTTTCCTGTGAGACCAGTATTAGCTTCCGATACACCACTGCCGGTTCAATGTATTCCTTGGACATACACATTGACGATGAAACACTGAAATTACATCGAAATTAAATACAAAAGGCACAATGCCGACTTAAGTGCAAGAAGAGTGAGACTTCTTAGAGTCTGTGCTTTGATCCTTTCCTGTGCGACCAGTATTAGTTTCCGATACACCACTGCAGGTTCAATGTATTCCTTGGACCTTCACATTGACGATGAAACACAGAAATCGCATCGGAATTAAATACAAAAGACACAATGCCGCCTTAAGTACAAGAATAGAGACTCTTCTTACAGTCGGTGCTTTGAGCATTCCCTGTGAGACCAGTATTAGTTTCCGATAGCCCATTGCAGGTTCAATGTATTCCACGGACATACACATTGACGATGAAACGCAGAAATCGCATCGGAATTAAATACAAAAGGCACAATGCCGACTTAAGTACAAGAATAGAGACTCTTCTTACAGTCGGTGCTTTGAGCATTCCCTGCGAGACCAGTATTAGTTTCGGATACACCACTGCAGGTTTTATGTATTCCTTGGACCTTCACATTGACGATGAAACACAGAAATCGCATTGGAATTAAATACAAAAGTCTCAATGCCGCCTTAAGTGCAAGAAAAGTGAGACTTCTTAGAGTCTGTGTTTGATCCTTTCCTGTGAGACCGGTATCAGATTCCGATACACCACTGCAGGTTTAATGTATTCCTTGGACCTTCACAAGGACGATGAAACACAGAAATCGCATCGGAATTAAATACAAAAGGCACAATGCCGCCCTAAGTACAAGAATAGAGACTCTTCTTACAGTCGGTGCTTTGAGCATTCCCTGTGAAACCAGTATTAGTTTCCGATACACCACTGCATGTTCAATGTATTCCTTGGACACAAAAGTTGACGATGAAACACTGAAATTGGATCGGAATTAAATGCAAAAGGCACAATGCAACTTAAGTGCAAGAAGAGTATGACTTCTTAGAGGTTGTGCTTTGATCCTTTCCTGTGAACCAGTATTAGTTTCCGATAGACCACTGCAGGTTCAATGTACTCCTTGGACATTCACATTGACGATGAAACACAGATATCGCAACGGAATTAAATACTAAAGGCACAATGCCGACTTAAGTGCAAGAAGAGTGTGACTTCTTAGAGTCTGTGCTTTGATCCTTTCCTGTGAGACCAGTATTAGTTTCCGATACACCACTGCAGGTTTAATGTATTCCTTGGACCTTCACATTGACGATGAAACACAGAAATCGCATCGCAATTAAATACAAAAGGCACAATGCCGCCTTAAGTGCAAGAAGAGTGAGTTTTCATAGAGGCTGTGCTTTGATCCTTTCCTGTGAGACCGGTATTAGTTTCCGATACACCACTGCAGGTTCAATGTGTTCCTTGGACCTTCACATTGACGATGAAACACAGATATCACATCGGAATTAAATACAAAAAGGTACAATGCCGCTTTAAGTACAAGAATAGTGACTCTTCTTACAGTCGGTGCTTTGACCGTTCCCTGTGAGACCAGTATTAGCTTCCGATACACCACTGCTGGTTCAATGTATTCCTTGGACATACACATTGACGATGAAACACTGAAATTACATCGGAATTTAATACAAAACCCACAATGCCGCCTTAAGTGCAAGAAGAGTGAGACTTCTTAGAATCTGTAATTTGATCCTTTCCTGTGAGACCAGTATTAGTTTCCGATACACCACTGCCGGTGCAATGTATTCCTTGGACATACACATTGACGATGAAACACAGAAATCGCATCGGAATTAAATACAAAAGACACAATGCCGCCTTAAGTACAAGGATAGAGACTCTTCTTACAGACGGTGCTTTGATCATTCCCTGTGAGACCAGTATTAGTTTCCGATAGGCCATTTCAGGTTCAATGTATTCCTTGGACATACACTTTGACGATGAAACACAGAAATCGCATCGGATTTAAATACAAAAGACACAATGCCGCCTTAAGTACAAGAATAGAGACTCTTCTTGCAGTCGGTGCTTTGAGCATTCCCTGTGAGACCAGTATTAGTTTCCGATATCCCATTGCAGGTTCAATGTATTCCTTGGACATACACATTGACGATGACACACAGAAATCGCATCGGAATTAAATACAAAAGGCACAATGCCGCCTTAAGTACAAGAATAGAGACTCTTCTTACAGTCGGTGCTTTGAGCATTCCCTGTGAGACCAGTATTAGTTTCCGATAAACCACTGCAGGTTCAATGTATTCCGTGGACCTTCACATTGACGATGAAACACAGAAATCGCATCGGAATAAAATACAAAAGGCACAATGCAACCTGAAGTGCAAGAAGAGTGAGACGTCTTAGAGTCTGGGCTTTGATCCTTTCCTGTGAGACCAGTATTAGTTTCCGATGCACCACTGCAAGTTCAATGTATTCCTTGGACACACACATTGACGATGAAACACAGAAATCGCAACGGAATGAAATACAAAAGGCACAATGCAGCCTTAAGTACAAGAATAGAGACTCTTCCTACAGTCTGTGCTTAGAGCATTCCCTGTGAGACCAGTATTAACTACCGATACACCACTGCAGGTTAAATGTTTTCCTTGGACATACACATTGACGATGAAACACAGAAATCGCATCGGAATTAAATAAAAGAGGCTAAATGCCGCCTTATGTGCAAGTAGAGTGAGACTTCTTAGAGTCTGTGCTTTGATCCTTTCCTGTGAGACCAGTATTAGTTTCCGATGCACCACTGCAGGTTCAATGTATTCCTTGGACATACACATTTACGACGAAACACAGAAATCGCATCGGAATTAAATACAAAAGGCACAATGCCGCCATAAGTACAAGAACAGAGACTCTTCTTACAGTCGGTGTTATGAGCATTCTCTGTGAGACCAGTGTTAGTTTCCGATACACCACTGCAGGTTGAATGTATTCCTTGGACGTACAAGTTGGTGATGAAAAACTGAAATTAGATGGGAATTAAATACAAAAGGCACAATGCCGCCTTAAGTGCAAGAAGAGTGAGACTTCTGAGAGTCTGTGCCTTGATCCTTTCCTGTGAGACAAGGATTAGTTTCCGATACACCACTATAGGATCAATGTATTCCTTGGACCTTCACATTGACGATGAAACATAGAAATCGCATCGAAATTTAATACAAAAGGCACAATGCCGCCTTAAGTGCAAGAAGAGTGAAACTTCTTAGAGTCTGTGTTTGATACTTTCCTGTGAGACCAGTATTAGTTTCCGATACAGCACTGCAGGTTCAATGTATTCCTTGGCCCTTCACATTGACGATGAAATACAGAAATCGCATCGGAATTAAATACCAAAGGCACAATGCCGCCTTAAGTACAAGAATAGAGACTCTTCTAACAGTCGGTGCTTTGAGCATTCCCTGTGAGAACTGTATTAGTTTCCGATACACCACTGCCGGTTCAATGTATTAATTGGACCTTCACATTGACGATGAAACATAGAAATCGCATCGGCATTAAATACAAAAGGCACAATGCTGCCCTAAGTACAAGAATAGAGACACTTCTTACAGTCGGTGTTTTGAGCATTCCCTGTGAGACCAGTATTAGGTTCCGATGCACCACTGCAGGTTCAATGAATTCCTTGGACATTCAAATTGACGATGAAACAGAGAAATCGCATCGGAATTAAATACAAAAGGCACAATGCCGCCCTAAGTACAAGAATAGAGACTTTTCTTACAGTCGGTGCTTTGAACATTCCCTGTGAGACCAGTATTAGTTTCCGATACACCTCTGCAGGTTCAATGTATTCCTTGGACATACACATTGACAATGAAACACTGAAATCGCATCGGAATTAAATACAGAAGGCGCAATACCGCCTTATGTACAAGAATTGAGACTCTTCTTACAGTCGGTGCTTTTAGCATCCCCTGTGAGACCAGTATTAGTTTCCGATACACCACTGCAGGTTCAATGTATTCCTTGGACGTACACATTGACGATGATACACAGAAATCGCATCGGAATTAAATACAAAAGGCACAATGACGCCTTAAGTACAAGAATAGAGCCTCTTCTTACAGTCGGTGCTTTGAGCATTCCCTGTGAGACCAGTATTAGTTTCCTATACACCATTGCAGGTTCAATGTATTCCTTGGACACACACGTTGACGACGAAACACTGAAATTGGATCGGAATTAAATACAAAAGGCACAAGGCAACTTAAGTGCAAGAAGAGTGAGACTTTTTAGAGTCTGTGCTTTGATCCTTTCCTGTGAACCAGTATTAGTTTCCGACAGTCCAATGCAGGTTCAATGTGTTCCATGGACCTTCACATTGACGATGAAACACAGATATCACGTCGGAATTTAATACAAAAAGGCACAATGCCTCTTTAAGTACAAGAATAGGAACTCTTCTTACAGTCGGTGCTTTGCCCGTTCCCTGTGAGACCAGTATTAGTTTCCGATACACCACTGCTGGTTCAATGTATTCCTCGGACATACACATTGACGATGAAACACTGAAATTACATCGAAATTTAATACAAAAGCCACAATGCCGCCTAAAGTGCAAGGAGAGTGAGACTGCTTAGAGTCTGTCATTTGATCCTTTCCTGTGAGACCAGTATTAGCTTCCGATACACCACTGCCGGTTCAATGTATTCCTTGGACATACACATTGACGATGAAACACTGAAATTACATCGAAATTAAATACAAAAGGTACAATGCGGACAAGTGCAAGAAGAGTGAGACTTCTTAGAGTCAGTGCTTTGATCCATTCCTGTGAGACCAGTATTAGTCTCCGATACACCACTGCAGGTTCAATGTATTCCTTTTACCTTCACATTGACGATGAAACTCAGAAATCGCATCGGAATTAAATACAAAAGACACAATGCGGACTTAAGTACAAAAATAGAGACTCTTCTTACAGTCGGTGCTTTGAGCATTCCCTGTGAGACCAGTATTAGTTTCCGACAGCCCATTGCAGGTTCAATGTATTCCTTGGACATACACATTGACGATGAAACACAGAAATCGCATCGGAATTAAATACAAAAGGCACAATGCCGACTTAAGTACAAGAATAGAGACTCTTCTTACAGTCGGTGCTTTGAGCATTCCCTGTGAGACCAGTTTTAGTTTCGGATACACCACTGCAGGTTTAATGTATTCCTTGGACCTTCACATTGTCGATGAAACACAGAAATCGCATCGGAATCAAATACAAAAGGCACAATGCGCCTTAAGTGCAAGAAAAGTGAGACTTCTTAGAGTCTGTGCTTTGATCCTTTCCTGTGAGACCGGTATCAGTTTCCGATACACCACTGCAGGTTTAATGTATTCCTTGGACCATCACAATGACGATGAAACACAGATATCACGTCGGAATTAAATACAAAAAGGCACAATGCCGCTTTAAGTACAAGAATAGGAACTCTTCTTACAGTCGGTGCTTTGACCGTTCCCTGTGAGACCAGTATTAGTTTCCGATACACCACTGCTGGTTCAATGTATTCCTCGGACATACACATTGACGATGAAACACTGAAATTACATCGGAATTTAATACAAAAGCCACAATGCAACTTAAGTGCAAGAAGAGTAAGACTTCTTAGAGGCTGTGCTTTGATCCTTTCCTGTGAACCAGTATTAGTTTCCGACAGTCCAATGCAGGTTCAATGTATTCCTTGGACCTTCACATTGACGATGAAACACAGAAATCGCTTCGGAATTAAATATAAAAGGCACAATTCATCATTAAGTGCAAGAAGAGTGACACTTCACAGAGTCTGTGCTTTGATCCTTTCCCGTGAGACCAGTATTAGTTTCCGATAAACCACTGCAGGTTCAATGTTTTCCTTGGACATACACATTGACGATGAAACACAGAAATCACATCGGAGATAAACCCAAAGGCACAATGCCGCCTTAAGTGCAAGAAGAGTGAGACTTCTTAGAGTCTGTTCTTTGATCCTTTCCTATGAGGCCAGTATTAGTTTCCGATACATAACTGCACTTTCATTGTATTCCTTCGACCTTCACATTGACGATGAAACACAGAAATCGCACCGGAATGAAATACAAAAGGCAAAATGCCGGCTTAAGTACAAGAATAGAGACTCTTCTTAAGGTCGGTGCTTTGAGCATTCCGTGTGAGACCAGTATTAGTTTCCGATACACCACTGCAGGTTCAATGTATTCCTTGGACATACAAAATGACAATGAAACACTGAAATTACATCAGAATTAAATACAAATGGAACAATTCCGCCTTCAGTGCAAAAAGAGTGAAACTTCTTAAAATCTGTGCTTTGATCCTTTCCTGTGAGACGAGTATTAGTTTGAGATACACCACTGCAGTTTCAATCTGTTCCTTGGACCTTCGCATTGACGATGAAACACAGATATCGCATCGGAATTAAATACAAAAGGCACAATGCCGCCTTAAGTGCAAGAATGGAGACTCTTCTTTCAGACGGTGTTTTTTGCATTTTCTGTGAGACCAGTAATAGTTTCCGATACACCACTGCAGGTTCAATGTATTCTTTGGACGTACACGTTGATGATGAAACACTTCAATTAGATCGGAATTAAATACAAAAGGCACAATGCCGCCTTAAGTGCAAGAAGAAAGAGACTTCTTAGAGTCTGTGCTTTGATCCTTTCCTGTGAGACCAGTATTAGTTTCCGATTCATTACTGCCGGTTCAATGTATTCCTTGGACCTTCACATTGACGAAGAACCATAGAAATCGCATCGGAATTAAATACAAAAGGCACAATGCGACTTAAGTGCAAGAAGAGTGAGACTTCTTAAAGTCTGTGCTTTGATCCTTTCCTGTGAGACCAGTATTAGTTTCCGATACACCACTTCAGGTTTAATGCATTCCTTGGACATTAACATTGACGATAAAAGACAGATATCTCATCGGTATTAAATTCAAAAGGCACAGTGCCGCTTTAAGTGCAAGAAGAGTGTGACTTCTTAGAGTCTGTGCTTTGGTCCTTTCCTGTAAGACCAGTATTAGTTTCCGACACACCACTGCAGGTTCATTGTACTCCTTGGACCTTCACATTGACGATGAAACACAGAAATCGCGTTGGAATTAAATACATAAGGCACAATGCCGCCTTAAATATAAGAATAGAGACTCGTCTTACAGTCGGTGTTTTGAGCATGCCCTGTGAGACCAGTATTAGTTTCTGACACACCTCTGCAGATTCAATGTATTCCCTGGACATACACATTGACGATAAACACCTGAAATTTCTTCGGAATTAAATACAAAATGCGCAGTGCCACCTTAAGTGCAAGAAGAGTGAGACTTCTTAGAGTTTGTGCTTTGATCCTTTCCTGTGAGACCAGTATTAGTTTCCGATACTCCTCTGCAGGGTCAATGTATTCCTTGAACCTTCACATTGACGATGAAACACAGAAATCGCATCGGAATTAATAACAAAAGGCGCAATTCCGCATTAAGTGCAAGAAGAGTGACAATTCTTAGAGTATGTGCGTTGATCTTTTCCTGTGTGTCCAGAATTAGTTTCCGATAAACCAGTGCAGGTTCTATGTATTCTTTGGACCATCACACTGACGATGAAACACAGAAATCACATCGGAGGTAAATCCAAAGGCACAGTGCCGCCTTAAGTGCAAGAAGAGTGAGACTTCTTAGAGTCTGTGCTTTGATCCTTTCCTGTGAGACCAGTATTAGTTTTCGATACACCACTGCAGGTTCAATGTATTCCTTGGACATACACATTGACGATGAAACACAGAAATCGCATCGGAATTAAATACAAAGGCACAATGCCGCCTTAAGTGCAAGAAGAGTGAGACTTCTGAAAGTTGTGCTTTGATCCTTTCCTGTGAGACCAGCATTAGTTTCCAATACACCACTGCAGGTTCAATGTATTCCTTGGACCTTCACGTTGATGATGAAACACAGAAATCGCATCGCAATTAAATACAAAAGGCACAATGCCACCTTAAGATCAAGAATAGGGACTCTTCTTACAGTCGGTGCTTTGAGCATTCCCTGTGAGACCAGTATTAGTTTCCGATACACCACTGCAGGTTCAATGTATTCCTTGGACCTTCACATTGACGATGAAACACAGTAATCGCGTCGGAATTAAATACAAAAGGCACAATGCAGCCTTAAGTACAAAAATAGAGACTCTTCTTACAGTCGGTGTTTTGAGTATTCCCTGTGAGACCAGTATTAGTTTCCGATACACCACTGCAGGTTCAATGTATTCCTTGGACACAAACGTTGACGATGAAACACTGAAATTAGATCAGAATTAAATACAAAAGGCACAATGCAACTTAAGTGCAAGAAGAGTGACACTTCTTAGAGTCTGTGCATTGATCCTTTCCTGTGTGACCAGAATTAGTTTCCGATAAACCAGTGCAGGTTCAATGTATTCCTTGGACCTTCACACTGACGATGAAACACAGAAATCACATCGGAGGTAAATCCAAAGGCACAATGCCGCCTTAAGTGCAACAAGAGTGAGACTCCTTAGAGTCTGTGTTTTGGACCTATCCTGTGACACCAGTATTAGTTTCCGATACACCACTGCAAATTCAATGTATTCCATGGACATTCACATTGACGATGAAACACAGTTATCGCAACGGAATTAAATACAAAAGGCACAATGCCGCCTTATGTGCAAGAAGAGTGTGACTTCTTAGAGTCTGTGCTTTGATCCTTCCTGTGGGACCAGTATTAGTTTCGGATACACCACTGCAGGTTTAATGTATTCCTTGGACCTTCCCATTGACGATGAAACACAGAAATCGCATCGGAATTAAATACAAAAGGCACAATGCCGCCTTAAGTGCAAGAAAAGTGAGACTTCTTAGAGTCTGTGCTTTGATCCTTTCCTGTGAGACCGGTATTAGTTTCCGATACACCACTGCAGGTTCAATGTATTCCTTGGACCTTCACAATGACGATGAAACACAGAAATCGCATCGGAATTAAATACAAAAGGCACAATGCCGCCATAAATATAAGAATAGAGACTCCTCTTACAGTCGCTGTTTTGAGCATTCCCTGTGAGACCAGTATTAGTTTCTGACACCCCACTGCAGGTTCAATGTATTCCTTGGACATACACATTGACGATGAAACACTGAAATTAAATCGGAATCGAATACAAAACTCACAATGCCGCCTTAAGTGCAAGAAGAGTGAGACTTCTTAGAGTCTGTGCTTTTATCCTTTCCTGTGAGACCAGTATTAGTTTCCGATACACCACTGCAGGGTCAATGTATTCCTAGGACATACACATTGACGATAAACCACTGAAATTACCTCGGAATTAAATACAAAAGGCGCAGTGCTACCTTAAGTGCAAGAAGAGTGAGACTTCTTAGAATCTGTGCTTTGATCCTTTCCTGTGAGACCAGTATTAGTTTCCGATACTCACTGCAGGGTCAATGTATTCCTTGGACCTTCACATTGACGAAGAAACACAGAAATCGCTCCGGAATTAAATATAAAAGGCACAATGCCTCATTAAGTGCAAGAAGAGTGACACTTTATAGAGTCTGTGCTTTAATCCTTTCCTGTGAGACCAGTATTAGTTTCCGATAAACCACTGCAGGTTCAACGTATTCCTTGGACCTTCGCATTGACGATGAAACACAGAAATCACATCGGTGATAAATCCAAAGGCACAATGCCGCCTTAAGTGCAAGAAGAGTGAGACTTCTTAGAGTCTGTGCTTTGATCCTTTCCTTTGACATCAGTATTAGTTTACGATACACCACTGCTGGTTCAATCTATTCCTTTTACCTTCACATTGACGATGAAACACAGAAATCGCATAGGAATTAAATACAAACGGCACAATGCCGCCTTAAGTGCAAGAAGAGTGAGACTTCTTAGAGGCTGTGCATTGATCATTTCCTCTGAGACCAGTATTAGTTTCCGATACTCCACTGCAGGTCAATGTATTCCTTGGACCTTCACAATGACGATGAAACACAGAAATCGCATCGGAAGTAAATACAAAAGGCACAATGCCACCCTAAGTACAAGAATAGAGACACTTCTTACAGTCGGTGATTTGAGCTTTCCCTGTGAGACCAGTATTAGTTTCCGATACACCACTGCAGGTTCAATGTATTCCTTGGACATTCACATTGACGACGAAAAACACAGATATCGCAGCGGAATTAAATACTAAAGGCACAATGCCGACTTAAGTGCAAGAAGAGTGTGACTTCTTAGAGTCTGTGCTTTGGTCCTTTCCTGTGAGCCCAGTATTAGTTTCCGACACACCACTGCAGGTTCAAGGTCCTCCTTGGACCCTCACATTGACGATGAAACACAGAAATCGCGTCGGAATTAAATACAAAAGGCACAATGCCGCCTTAAATATAAGAATAGAGACTCCTCTTACAGTCGCTGTTTTGAGCATTCCCTGTGAGACCAGTATTAGTTTCTGACACCCCACTGCAGGTTCAATGTATTCCTTGGACATACACATTGACGATGAAACACTGAAATTAAATCGGAATCGAATACAAAACTCACAATGCCGCCTTAAGTGCAAGAAGAGTGAGACTTCTTAGAGTCTGTGCTTTTATCCTTTCCTGTTAGACCAGTATTAGTTTCCGATACACCACTGCAGGGTCAATGTATTCCTAGGACATACACATTGCCGATAAACCACTGAAATTACCTCGGAATTAAATACAAAAGGCGCAGTGCTACCTTATGTGCAAGAAGAGTGAGACTTCTTAGAATCTGTGCTTTGATCCTTTCCTGTGAGACCAGTATTAGTTTCCGATAGTCACTGCAGGGTCAATGTATTCCCTGGACCTTCACATTGACGATGAAACACAGAAATCGCTCCGGAATTAAATATAAAAGGCACAATGCCTCATTAAGTGCAAGAAGAGTGACACTTCATAGAGTCTGTGCTTTAATCCTTTCCTGTGACACCAGTATTAGTTTCCGATAAACCACTGCAGGTTCAACGTATTCCTTGGACCTTCGCATTGACGATGAAACACAGAAATCACATCGGTGATAAATCCAAAGGCACAATGCCGCCTTAAGTGCAAGAAGAGTGAGACTTCTTAGAGTCTGTGCTTTGATCCTTTCCTTTGACATCAGTATTAGTTTACGATACACCACTGCTGGTTCAATCTATTCCTTTTACCTTCACATTGACGATGAAACACAGAAATCGCATAGGAATTAAATACAAACGGCACAATGCCGCCTTAAGTGCAAGAAGAGTGAGACTTCTTAGAGTCTGTGTATTGATCATTTCCTCTGAGACCAGTATTAGTTTCCGATACTCCACTGCAGGTCAATGTATTCCTTGGAAATTCACAATGACGATGAAACACAGAAATCGCATCGGAAGTAAATACAAAAGGCACAATGCCACCCTAAGTACAAGAATAGAGACTCTTCTTACAGTCGGTGATTTGAGCTTTCCCTGTGAGACCAGTATTAGTTTCCGATACACCACTGCAGGTTCAATGTATTCCTTGGACATTCACAATGACGACGAAAAACACAGATATCGCAACGGAATTAAATACTAAAGGCACAATGCCGACTTAAGTGCAAGAAGAGTGTGACTTTTTAGAGTCTGTGCTTTGGTCCTTTCCTGTGAGACCAGTATTAGTTTCCGACACACCACTGCAGGTTCAAAGTCCTCCTTGGACCCTCACATTGACGATGAAACCCAGAAATCGCGTCGGAATTAAATACAAAAGGCACAATGCCGCCTTAAATATAAGAATAGAGACTCCTCTTACAGTCGCTGTTTTGAGCATTCCCTGTGAGACCAGTATTAGTTTCTGACACCCCACTGCAGGTTCAATGTATTCCGTGGACATACACATTGACGATGAAACACTGAAATTAAATCGGAATCGAATACAAAACTCACAATGCCGCCTTAAGTGCAAGAAGAGTGAGACTTCTTAGAGTCTGTGCTTTTATCCTTTCCTGTGAGACCAGTATTAGTTTCCGATGCACCACTGCAGGGTCAATGTATTCCTAGGACATACACATTGACGATAAACCACTGAAATTACCTCGGAATTAAATACAAAAGGCGCAGTGCTACCTTAAGTGCAAGAAGAGTGAGACTTCTTAGAATCTGTGCTTTGATCCTTTCCTGTGAGACCAGTATTAGTTTCCGATACTCACTGCAGGGTCAATGTATTCCTTGGACCTTCACTATGACGATGAAACACAGAAATCGCTTTGGAATTAAATACAAAGGCACAATGCCTCATTAAGTGCAAGAAGAGTGACACTTCATAGAGTCTGTGCTTTAATCCTTTCCTGTGAGACCAGTATTAGTTTCCGATAAACCACTGCAGGTTCAACGTATTCTTTGGACCTTCGCATTGACGATGAAACACAGAAATCACATCGGAGATAATTCCAAAGGCACAATGCCGCCTTAAGTGCAAGAAGAGTGAGACTTCTTAGAGTCTGTGCTTTGATCCTTTCCTTCGACATCAGTATTAGTTTACGATACACCACTGCTGGTTCAATCTATTCCTTTTACCTTCACAATGACGATGAAACACAGAAATCGCATCGGAATTAAATACAAAAGGCACAATGCCGCCTTAAGTACAAGAATAGAGACTCTTCTTACAATCGGTGCTTTGAGCATTCCCTGTGAGACCAGTATTAGTTTCCTATACACCACTGCAGGTTCAATGTATTCCATGGACATACACGTTGACGATGAAACACTGAAATTGGATCGGAATTAAATACAAAAGGCACAATGCAACTTAAGTGCAAGAAGAGTGAGACTTTTTAGAGTCTGTGCTTCGATCCTTTCCTGTGAACCAGTATTAGTTTCCGATACACCACTGCAGGTTCAATGTATTCATTGGACCTTCACATTGATGATGAAACACAGAAATCGCATCGCAATTATATACAAAAGGCACAATGCCGCCTTAAGTACTAGAATAGAGACTCTTCTTACAGTCGGTGCTTTGATCCTTTCCTATTAGTCCAGTATAAGTTTCCGATACATCACTCCAGGCTCATTGTATTCCTTCGATCTTCACATTGACGATGAAACACAGAAATCGCATAAGGTCGGTGCTTTGAGCATTCCGTGTGAGACCAGTATTAGTTTCCGATACACCACTGCAGGTTCAATGTATTCCTTGGACATACACAATGACAATGAAACACTGAAATTACAACAGAATTAAATACAAATGGAACAGTTCCGCCTTAAGCGCAGGGAGAGTGAAACTTCTTAAAATCTGTGCTTTGATCCTTTCCTGTGAGACCAGTATTAGTTTGAGATACACCACTGCAGTTTCAATGTGTTCCTTGGACCTTCGCATTGACGATGAAACACAGATATCGCATCGGAATTAAATACAAAAGGCACAATGCCGCCTTAAGTGCAAGAAGAGTGAGACTTCTTAGAGTCTGTGCTTTGATCCTTTCCTGTGAGACCAGTATTAGTTTCCGATACACTACTGCAGGTTCAATGTATTCCTTGGACCTTCACAATGACGATGAAACACAGAAATCGCATCGGAAGTAAATACAAAAGGCACAATGCCACCCTAAGTACAAGAATAGAGACTCTTCTTACAGTCGGTGATTTGAGCTTTCCCTGTGAGACCAGTATTAGTTTCCGATACACCACTGCAGGTTCAATGTATTCCTTGGACATTCACATTGACGACGAAAAACACAGATATCGCAACGGAATTAAATACTAAAGGCACAATGCCGACTTAAGTGCAAGAAGAGTGTGACGTCTTAGAGTCTGTGCTTTGATCCTTTCCTGTGAGACCAGTATTAGTTTCCGATACACCACTGCAGGTTTAATGTATTCCTTGGACCTACACATTGACGATGAAACACAGAAATCGCATCGCAAATGAATAAAATAGGCACAATGCCGCCTTAAGTGCAAGAAGAGTGAGACTTCTTAGAGTCTGTGCTTTGATCCTTTCCTGTGAGACCGGTATTAGTTTCCGATGCACCACTGCAAGTTCAATGTATTCCTTGGACCTTCACAATGGCGATGAAACACAGAAATCGCATCGGAAGTAAATACAAAAGGCACAATGCCGACCTAAGTACAAGAATAGAGACTCTTCTTACAGTCGGTGATTTGAGCTTTCCCTGTGAGACCAGTATTAGTTTCCGATACACCACTGCAGGATCAATGTATTCCTTGGACATTCACATTGACGATGAAACACTGATATCGCAACGGATTTAAAAACTAAATGCACAATGCCGACTTAAGTGCAAGAAGAGTGTGACTTCTTAGAGTCTGTGCTTTGATCCTTTCCTGTGGGACCAGTATTAGTTTCCGATACACCACTGCAGGTGTAATGTATTCCTTGGACATTCACAATGACGATGAAACACAGAAATCGCTTCGCAATTAAATACAAAAGGCACAATGCCTCCTTAAGTGCAAGATGAGTGAGACTTCTTAGAGTCTGTGCTTTGATCCTTTCCTGTGAGACCGGTATTAGTTTCCGATTCACCACTGAAGGTTCAATGTGTTCCTTGGACCTTCACATTGACGATGAAACACAGATATCACATCGGAATTAAATACAAAAAGGCACAATGCCGCTTTAAGTACAAGAATAGGAACTCTTCTTACAGTCGGTGCTTTGACCGTTCCCTGTGAGACCAGTATTAGTTTCCGATACACCACTGCTGGTGTAATGTATTCCTCGGACATACACACTGACGATGAAACACTGAAATTACATCGGAATTTAATACAAAAGCCACAATGCCGCCTTAAGTGCAAGAAGAGTGAGACTTCTTAGAGTCTGTCATTTGATCCTTTCCTGTGAGACCAGTATTAGCTTCCGATACACCACTGCCGGTTCAATGTATTCCTTGGACATACACATTGACGATGAAACACTGAAATTACATCGAAATTAAATACAAAAGGCACAATGCCGACTTAAGTGCAAGAAGAGTGAGACTTCTTAGAGTCTGTGCTTTGATCCTTTCCTGTGCGACCAGTATTAGTTTCCGATACACCACTGCAGGTTCAATGTATTCCTTGGACCTTCACATTGACGATGAAACACAGAAATCGCATCGGAATTAAATACAAAAGACACAATGCCGCCTTAAGTACAAGAATAGAGACTCTTCTTACAGTCGGTGCTTTGAGCATTCCCTGTGTGACCAGTATTAGTTTCCGATAGCCCATTGCAGGTTCAATGTATTCCACGGACATACACATTGACGATGAAACGCAGAAATCGCATCGGAATTAAATACAAAAGGCACAATGCCGACTTAAGTACAAGAATAGAGACTCTTCTTACAGTCGGTGCTTTGAGCATTCCCTGCGAGACCAGTATTAGTTTCGGATACACCACTGCAGGTTTTATGTATTCCTTGGACCTTCACATTGACGATGAAACACAGAAATCGCATTGGAATTAAATACAAAAGTCTCAATGCCGCCTTAAGTGCAAGAAAAGTGAGACTTCTTAGAGTCTGTGTTTGATCCTTTCCTGTGAGACCGGTATCAGATTCCGATACACCATTGCAGGTTTAATGTATTCCTTGGACCTTCACAAGGACGATGAAACACAGAAATCGCATCGGAATTAAATACAAAAGGCACAATGCCGCCCTAAGTACAAGAATAGAGACTCTTCTTACAGTCGGTGCTTTGAGCATTCCCTGTGAAACCAGTATTAGTTTCCGATACACCACTGCAGGTTCAATGTATTCCTTGGACACAAAAGTTGACGATGAAACACTGAAATTGGATCGGAATTAAATGCAAAAGGCACAATGCAACTTAAGTGCAAGAAGAGTATGACTTCTTAGAGGTTGTGCTTTGATCCTTTCCTGTGAACCAGTATTAGTTTCCGATAGACCACTGCAGGTTCAATGTATTCCTTGGACATTCACATTGACGATGAAACACAGATATCGCAACGGAATTAAATACTAAAGGCACAATGCCGACTTAAGTGCAAGAAGAGTGTGACTTCTTAGAGTCTGTGCTTTGTTCCTTTCCTTTGAGACCAGTATTAGTTTCCGATACACCACTGCAGGTTTAATGTATTCCTTGGACCTTCACATTGACGATGAAACACAGAAATCGCATCGCAATTAAATACAAAAGGCACAATGCCGCCTTAAGTGCAAGAAGAGTGAGTTTTCATAGAGGCTGTGCTTTGATCCTTTCCTGTGAGACCGGTATTAGTTTCCGATACACCACTGCAGGTTCAATGTGTTCCTTGGACCTTCACATTGACGATGAAACACAGATATCACATCGGAATTAAATACAAATAGGTACAATGCCGCTTTAAGTACAAGAATAGTGACTCTTCTTACAGTCGGTGCTTTGACCGTTCCCTGTGAGACCAGTAATAGCTTCCGATACACCACTGCTGGTTCAATGTATTCCTTGGACATACACATTGACGATGAAACACTGAAATTACATCGGAATTTAATACAAAACCCACAATGCCGCCTTAAGTGCAAGAAGAGTGAGACTTCTTAGAATCTGTAATTTGATCCTTTCCTGTGAGACCAGTATTAGTTTCCGATACACCACTGCCGGTGCAATGTATTCCTTGGACATACACATTGACGATGAAACACAGAAATCGCATCGGAATTAAATACAAAAGACACAATGCCGCCTTAAGTACAAGGATAGAGACTCTTCTTACAGACGGTGCTTTGATCATTCCCTGTGAGACCAGTATTAGTTTCCGATAGGCCATTTCAGGTTCAATGTATTCCTTGGACATACACATTGACGATGAAACACAGAAATCGCATCGGATTTAAATACAAAAGACACAATGCCGCCTTAAGTACAAGAATAGATACTCTTCTTGCAGTCGGTGCTTTGAGCATTCCCTGTGAGACCAGTATTAGTTTCCGATATCCCATTGCAGGTTCAATGTATTCCTTGGACATACACATTGACGATGACACACAGAAATCGCATCGGAATTAAATACAAAAGGCACAATGCCGCCTTAAGTACAAGAATAGAGACTCTTCTTACAGTCGGTGCTTTGAGCATTCCCTGTGAGACCAGTATTAGTTTCCGATAAACCACTGCAGGTTCAATGTATTCCGTGGACCTTCACATTGACGATGAAACACAGAAATCGCATCGGAATAAAATACAAAAGGCACAGTGCAACCTGAAGTGCAAGAAGAGTGAGACGTCTTAGAGTCTGGGCTTTGATCCTTTCCTGTGAGACCAGTATTAGTTTCCGATGCACCACTGCAAGTTCAATGTATTCCTTGGACACACACATTGACGATGAAACACAGAAATCGCAACGGAATGAAATACAAAAGGCACAATGCAGCCTTAAGTACAAGAATAGAGACTCTTCCTACAGTCTGTGTTTAGAGCATTCCCTGTGAGACCAGTATTAACTACCGATACACCACTGCAGGTTAAATGTTTTCCTTGGACATACACATTGACGATGAAACACAGAAATCGCATCGGAATTAAATAAAAGAGGCTAAATGCCGCCTTATGTGCAAGTAGAGTGAGACTTCTTAGAGTCTGTGCTTTGATCCTTTCCTGTGAGACCAGTATTAGTTTCCGATGCACCACTGCAGGTTCAATGTATTCCTTGGACATACACATTTACGACGAAACACAGAAATCGCATCGGAATTAAATACAAAAGGCACAATGCCGCCATAAGTACAAGAACAGAGACTCTTCTTACAGTCGGTGTTATGAGCATTCTCTGTGAGACCAGTGTTAGTTTCCGATACACCACTGCAGGTTGAATGTATTCCTTGGACGTACAAGTTGGTGATGAAAAACTGAAATTAGATGGGAATTAAATACAAAAGGCACAATGCCGCCTTAAGTGCAAGAAGAGTGAGACTTCTGAGAGTCTGTGCCTTGATCCTTTCCTGTGAGACAAGGATTAGTTTCCGATACACCACTATAGGATCAATGTATTCCTTGGACCTTCACATTGACGATGAAACATAGAAATCGCATCGAAATTTAATACAAAAGGCACAATGCCGCCTTAAGTGCAAGAAGAGTGAAACTTCTTAGAGTCTGTGTTTGATACTTTCCTGTGAGACCAGTATTAGTTTCCGATACAGCACTGCAGGTTCAATGTATTCCTTGGCCCTTCACATTGACGATGAAATACAGAAATCGCATCGGAATTAACTACCAAAGGCACAATGCCGCCTTAAGTACAAGAATAGAGACTCTTCTAACAGTCGGTGCTTTGAGCATTCCCTGTGAGAACTGTATTAGTTTCCGATACACCACTGCCGGTTCAATGTATTAATTGGACCTTCACATTGACGATGATACATAGAAATCGCATCGGCATTAAATACAAAAGGCACAATGCTGCCCTAAGTACAAGAATAGAGACACTTCTTACAGTCGGTGTTTTGAGCATTCCCTGTGAGACCAGTATTAGGTTCCGATGCACCACTGCAGGTTCAATGAATTCCTTGGACATTCAAATTGACGATGAAACACAGAAATCGCATCGGAATTAAATACAAAAGGCACAATGCCGCCCTAAGTACAAGAATAGAGACTTTTCTTACAGTCGGTGCTTTGAACATTCCCTGTGAGACCAGTATTAGTTTCCGATACACCTCTGCAGGTTCAATGTATTCCTTGGACATACACATTGACAATGAAACACTGAAATCGCATCGGAATTAAATACAGAAGGCGCAATACCGCCTTATGTACAAGAATTGAGACTCTTCTTACAGTCGGTGCTTTTAGCATCCCCTGTGAGACCAGTATTAGTTTCCGATACACCACTGCAGGTTCAATGTATTCCTTGGACGTACACATTGACGATGATACACAGAAATCGCATCGGAATTAAATACAAAAGGCACAATGACGCCTTAAGTACAAGAATAGAGACTCTTCCTACAGTTGGTGCTTTGAGCATTCCCTGTGAGACCAGTATTAGTTTCCGATACACCACTGCAGGTTCAATGTATTCCTTGGACATACACACTGACGATGAATCACAGAAATCGCATCGGAATTAAATACAAAAGGCACAATGCCGCCATTAGTACAAGAATAGAGACTCTTCCTACAGTCGGTGCTTAGAGCATTCCCTGTGAGACCAGTATTAGCTTCTCATTCACCACTGCAAGATTCAATGTTTTCCTTGGACATACACATTGACGATTAAACACAGAAATCGCATCGGAATTAAATAAGAAAGGCTCAATGCCGCCTTAAGTGCAAATAGAGTGAGATTTCTTAGAGTCTGTGCTTTGATCCTTTCCTGTGAGACCAGTACTAGTTTCCAATACACCACTGCAGATTCAATGTATTCCTTGGACCTTCACATTGACGATGAAACACAGAAATCGCATCGGAATAAAATACAAAAGGCTCATTGCATCCTTAAGTGCAAGAAGAGTGAGACGTCTTAGAGTCTGTGCTTTGATCCTTTCATGTGAGACCAGTATTAGTTTCCGATGGACCACTGCAGGTTCAATGTATTCCTTGGACATACACATTGACGATGAAACACAGAAATCGCATCGGAATTAAATACAAAAGGCACAATGCCGCCTTCAGTACAAGAATAGAGACTCTTCTTACAGTCGGTGTTTTGAGCATTCTCTGTGAGACCAGTATTAGTTTCCGATACACCACTGCAGGTTCAATGTATTCCTTGACGTACACGTTGGTGATGAAAAACTGAAATTTGATCGGAATTAAATACAAAAGGCACAATGCCGCCTTAAGTGCAAGAAGAGTGAGACTTCTTAGAGTCTGTGCTTTGATCCTTTCCTGTGAGACCAGTATTAGTTTCCGATACACCACTGCAGGTTCAATGTATTCCTTGGACCTTCACATTGACGATGAAACACAGAAATCGCATCGTAATAAAATACAAAAAGCACAATGCCGCCTTAAGTGCAAAAAGGGTGAGACTTCTTAGAGTCTGTGCTTTGATCCTTTCCTGTGAGACCAGTATTAGTTTCCGATACACCACTGCAGGTTCAATGTATTCCTAGGACCTTCACATTGACGATGAAACACAGAAATCGCATCGGAATTAAATACAAAAGGCACAATGCCGCCTTAAGTGCAAGAAGAGTGAGACTTCTTAGAGTCTGTGCTTTGATCCTTTCGTTTGAGACCGGTATTAGTTTCCGATACACCACTGCAGGTTCAAGGTATTCCTGGGACCTTCACAATGACGATGAAACACAGAAATCGCATCGGAATTAAATACAAAAGGCACAATGCCGCCTTAAGTACAAGAATAGAGACTCTTCTTACAGTCGGTGCTTTGAGCTTTCCCTGCGTGAACAGTATTAGTATCCGATACACCACTGCAGGTTCAATGTATTCCTTGGACCTTCACATTGACGATGAAACACAGAATTCGCATAGGAATTATATACAAAAGGCACAATGCCGCCTTAAGTGCAAGACGAGTGAGACTTCTTAGAATCTGTAATTTGATCCTTTCCTGTGAGACAAGTATTAGTTTCCGATACACCACAGCAGGTTCAATGTATTCCTTGGACATTCTCATTGACGATGAAACACAGATATCGCAACGGAATTACATACAAAAGGCACAATGCCGCCTTAAGTGCAAGAAGAGTGTGACTTCTTAGAGTCTGTGCTTTGATCCTTTCCTGTGAGACCAGTATTAGTTTCCGATTCACCACTGCAGGTTCAATGTATTCCTTGGACCTTCACATTGACGATGCAACACAGAAATCGCATCGGAATTAATTACAAAATGCACAATGCCGCCTTAAGTGCAAGAAGAGTGAGACTTCTTAGAGTCTGTGCATTGATCCTTTACTGTGAGACCAGTATTAGTTTCCGATTCACCACTGCAGGTTCAATGTATTCCTAGGACCTTCACATTGACGATGAAACACAGAAATCGCATCGGAATTAAATACAAAAGGCACAATGCCGCCTTAAGTGCAAGAAGAGTGAGACTTCTTAGAGTCTGTGCTTTGATCCTTTCGTTTGAGACCGGTATTAGTTTCCGATACACCACTGCAGGTTCAAGGTATTCCGTGGACCTTGACATTGACGATGAAACACAGAAATCGCATCGGAATTAAATACCAAAGGCACAATGCCGTCTTAAGTACAAGAATAGAGACTCTTCTTACAGTCGGTGCTTTGAGCATTCCCTGTGAGACCTGTATTAGTTTCCGATACACCACTGCAGGTTCAATGGATTCCTTGGACATTCACATTGACGATGAAACACAGAAATCGCATCGGAATTAAATACAAAAGGCACAATGCCGCCCTAAGTACAAGAATAGAGACTTTTCTTACAGTCGGTGTTTGAGCATTCCCTGTGAGACCAGTATTAGTTTCCGATACACCTCTGCAGGTTCAATGTATTCCTTGGACATACACATTGACGATGAAACACTGAAATCGCATCGGAATTAAATACAGAAGGCACAATACCGCCTTAAGTACAAGAATAGAGACTCTTCTTACAGTCGGTGCTTTGAGCATCCCCTGCGAGACCAGTATTAGTTTCCGATACACCACTGCAGGTTCAATGTATTCCTTGGACGTACACATTGACGATAATACACAGAAATCGCATCGGAATTAAATACAAAAGGCACAATGACGCCTTAAGTACAAGAATAGAGACTCTTCTTACAGTCGGTGTTTTGAACATTCCCTGTGAGACCAGTATTAGGTTCCCATGCACCACTGTAGGTTCAATGTATTCTTTGGACATACACGTTGACGATAAAGCACAGAAATCGCATCGGAATAAAATACAAAAGGCTCATTGCATCCTTAAGTGCAAGAAGAGTGAGACGTCTTAGAGTCTGTGCTTTGATCCTTTCCTGTGAGACCAGTATTAGTTTCCGATACACCACTGCAGGTTCAATGTATTCCTTGGACCTTCACATTGACGATGAAACACAGAAATCGCATCGTAAATAAATACAAACGGCACAATGCCGCCTTAAGTGCAAAAAGGGTGAGACTTCTTAGAGTCTGTGCTTTGATCCTTTCCTGTGAGACCAGTATTAGTTTCCGATACACCACTGCAGGTTCAATGTATTCCTAGGACCTTCACATTGACGATGAAACACAGAAATCGCATCGGAATTAAATACAAAAGGCACAATGCCGCCTTAAGTGCAAGAAGAGTGCGACTTCTTAGAGTCTGTGCTTTGATCCTTTCCTTTGAGACCGGTATTAGTTTCCGATACACCACTGCAGGTTCAAGGTATTCCTTGGACCTTCACAATGACGATGAAACACAGAAATCGCATCGGAATTAAATACAAAAGGCACAATGCCGCCTTAAGTACAAGAATAGGGACACTTCTTACAGTCGGTGCTTTGAGCTTTCCCTGCGTGAACAGTATTAGTATCCGATATACCACTGCAGGTTCAATGTATTCCTTGGACCTTCACATTGACGATGAAACACAGAAATCGCATCGGAATTATATACAAAAGGCACAATGCCGCCTTAAGTGCAAGACGAGTGAGACTTCTTAGAGTCTGTAATTTGATCCTTTCCTGTGAGACCAGTATTAGTTTCCGATACACCACTGCAGGTTCAATGTATTCCTAGGACCTTCACATTGACGATGAAACACAGAAATCGCATCGGAATTATATACAAAAGGCACAATGCCGCCTTAAGTGCAAAAAGGGTGAGACTTCTTAGAGTCTGTGCTTTGATCGTTTCCTGTGAGACCAGTATTAGTTTCCGATACACCACTGCAGGTTCAATGTATTCCTAGGACCTTCACATTGACGATGAAACACAGAAATAGCATCGGAATTATATACAAAAGGCACAATGCCGCCTTAAGTGCAAGACGAGTGAGACTTCTTAGAGTCTGTAATTTGATCCTTTCCTGTGAGACCAGTTTTAGTTTCCGATACACCACTGCAGGTTCAATGTATTCCTTGGACATTCTCATTGACGATGAAACACAGATATCGCAACGGAATTACATACAAAAGGCACAATGCCGCCTTAAGTGCAAGAAGTGTGGGACTTCTTAGAGTCTGTGCTTTGATCCTTTCCTGTGAGACCAGTATTAGTTTCCGATTCACCACTGCAGGTTCAATGTATTCCTTGGACCTTCACATTGACGATGAAACACAGAAATCGTATCGGAATTAAATACCAAAGGCACAATGCCGTCTTAAGTACAAGAATAGAGACTCTTCTTACAGTCGGTGCTTTGAGCATTCCCTGTGAGACCTGTATTAGTTTCCGATACACCACTGCAGGTTCAATGGATTCCTTGGACATTCACATTGACGATGAAACACAGAAATCGCATCGGAATTAAATACAAAAGGCACAATGCCGCCCTAAGTACAAGAATAGAGACTTTTCTTACAGTCGGTGCTTTGATCCTTTCCTGTGAGACCAGTATTAGTTTCCGATACACCACTGCAGGTTCAATGTATTCCTTGGACCTTCACATTGACGATGAAACACAGAAATCGCATCGTAATAAAATACAAAAAGCACAATGCCGCCTTAAGTGCAAAAAGGGTGAGACTTCTTAGAGTCTGTGCTTTGATCCTTTCCTGTGAGACCAGTATTAGTTTCCGATACACCACTGCAGGTTCAATGTATTCCTAGGACCTTCACATTGACGATGAAACACAGAAATCGCATCGGAATTAAATACAAAAGGCACAATGCCGCCTTAAGTGCAAGAAGAGTGAGACTTCTTAGAGTCTGTGCTTTGATCCTTTCGTTTGAGACCGGTATTAGTTTCCGATACACCACTGCAGGTTCAAGGTATTCCTGGGACCTTCACAATGACGATGAAACACAGAAATCGCATCGGAATTAAATACAAAAGGCACAATGCCGCCTTAAGTACAAGAATAGAGACTCTTCTTACAGTCGGTGCTTTGAGCTTTCCCTGCGTGAACAGTATTAGTATCCGATACACCACTGCAGGTTCAATGTATTCCTTGGACCTTCACATTGACGATGAAACACAGAATTCGCATCGGAATTATATACAAAAGGCACAATGCCGCCTTAAGTGCAAGACGAGTGAGACTTCTTAGAATCTGTAATTTGATCCTTTCCTGTGAGACAAGTATTAGTTTCCGATACACCACAGCAGGTTCAATGTATTCCTTGGACATTCTCATTGACGATGAAACACAGATATCGCAACGGAATTACATACAAAAGGCACAATGCCGCCTTAAGTGCAAGAAGAGTGTGACTTCTTAGAGTCTGTGCTTTGATCCTTTCCTGTGAGACCAGTATTAGTTTCCGATTCACCACTGCAGGTTCAATGTATTCCTTGGACCTTCACATTGACGATGCAACACAGAAATCGCATCGGAATTAAATACAAAATGCACAATGCCGCCTTAAGTGCAAGAAGAGTGAGACTTCTTAGAGTCTGTGCATTGATCCTTTACTGTGAGACCAGTATTAGTTTCCGATTCACCACTGCAGGTTCAATGTATTCCTAGGACCTTCACATTGACGATGAAACACAGAAATCGCATCGGAATTAAATACAAAAGGCACAATGCCGCCTTAAGTGCAAGAAGAGTGAGACTTCTTAGAGTCTGTGCTTTGATCCTTTCGTTTGAGACCGGTATTAGTTTCCGATACACCACTGCAGGTTCAAGGTATTCCGTGGACCTTGACATTGACGATGAAACACAGAAATCGCATCGGAATTAAATACCAAAGGCACAATGCCGTCTTAAGTACAAGAATAGAGACTCTTCTTACAGTCGGTGCTTTGAGCATTCCCTGTGAGACCTGTATTAGTTTCCGATACACCACTGCAGGTTCAATGGATTCCTTGGACATTCACATTGACGATGAAACACAGAAATCGCATCGGAATTAAATACAAAAGGCACAATGCCGCCCTAAGTACAAGAATAGAGACTTTTCTTACAGTCGGTGTTTGAGCATTCCCTGTGAGACCAGTATTAGTTTCCGATACACCTCTGCAGGTTCAATGTATTCCTTGGACATACACATTGACGATGAAACACTGAAATCGCATCGGAATTAAATACAGAAGGCACAATACCGCCTTAAGTACAAGAATAGAGACTCTTCTTACAGTCGGTGCTTTGAGCATCCCCTGCGAGACCAGTATTAGTTTCCGATACACCACTGCAGGTTCAATGTATTCCTTGGACGTACACATTGACGATAATACACAGAAATCGCATCGGAATTAAATACAAAAGGCACAATGACGCCTTAAGTACAAGAATAGAGACTCTTCTTACAGTCGGTGTTTTGAACATTCCCTGTGAGACCAGTATTAGGTTCCCATGCACCACTGTAGGTTCAATGTATTCATTGGACATACACGTTGACGATAAAGCACAGAAATCGCATCGGAATTAAATAAAAAAGGCTCAATGCCGCCTTAAGTGCAAATAGAGTGAGATTTCTTAGAGTCTGTGCTTTGATCCTGTCCTGTGAGACCAGTACTAGTTTCCGATACACCACTGCAGATTCAATGTATTCCTTGGACCTTCACATTGACGATGAAACACAGAAATCGCATCGGAATAAAATACAAAAGGCTCATTGCATCCTTAAGTGCAAGAAGAGTGAGACGTCTTAGAGTCTGTGCTTTGATCCTTTCCTGTGAGACCAGTATTAGTTTCCGATACACCACTGCAGGTTCAATGTATTCCTTGGACCTTCACATTGACGATGAAACACAGAAATCGCATCGTAAATAAATACAAACGGCACAATGCCGCCTTAAGTGCAAAAAGGGTGAGACTTCTTAGAGTCTCTGCTTTGATCCTTTCCTGTGAGACCAGTATTAGTTTCCGATACACCACTGCAGGTTCAATGTATTCCTAGGACCTTCACATTGACGATGAAACACAGAAATCGCATCGGAATTAAATACAAAAGGCACAATGCCGCCTTAAGTACAAGAATAGAGACTCTTCTTACAGTCGGTGCTTTGAGCTTTCCCTGCGTGAACAGTATTAGTATCCGATACACCACTGCAGGTTCAATGTATTCCTTGGACCTTCACATTGACGATGAAACACAGAATTCGCATAGGAATTATATACAAAAGGCACAATGCCGCCTTAAGTGCAAGACGAGTGAGACTTCTTAGAATCTGTAATTTGATCCTTTCCTGTGAGACAAGTATTAGTTTCCGATACACCACAGCAGGTTCAATGTATTCCTTGGACATTCTCATTGACGATGAAACACAGATATCGCAACGGAATTACATACAAAAGGCACAATGCCGCCTTAAGTGCAAGAAGAGTGTGACTTCTTAGAGTCTGTGCTTTGATCCTTTCCTGTGAGACCAGTATTAGTTTCCGATTCACCACTGCAGGTTCAATGTATTCCTTGGACCTTCACATTGACGATGCAACACAGAAATCGCATCGGAATTAATTACAAAATGCACAATGCCGCCTTAAGTGCAAGAAGAGTGAGACTTCTTAGAGTCTGTGCATTGATCCTTTACTGTGAGACCAGTATTAGTTTCCGATTCACCACTGCAGGTTCAATGTATTCCTAGGACCTTCACATTGACGATGAAACACAGAAATCGCATCGGAATTAAATACAAAAGGCACAATGCCGCCTTAAGTGCAAGAAGAGTGAGACTTCTTAGAGTCTGTGCTTTGATCCTTTCGTTTGAGACCGGTATTAGTTTCCGATACACCACTGCAGGTTCAAGGTATTCCGTGGACCTTGACATTGACGATGAAACACAGAAATCGCATCGGAATTAAATACCAAAGGCACAATGCCGTCTTAAGTACAAGAATAGAGACTCTTCTTACAGTCGGTGCTTTGAGCATTCCCTGTGAGACCTGTATTAGTTTCCGATACACCACTGCAGGTTCAATGGATTCCTTGGACATTCACATTGACGATGAAACACAGAAATCGCATCGGAATTAAATACAAAAGGCACAATGCCGCCCTAAGTACAAGAATAGAGACTTTTCTTACAGTCGGTGTTTGAGCATTCCCTGTGAGACCAGTATTAGTTTCCGATACACCTCTGCAGGTTCAATGTATTCCTTGGACATACACATTGACGATGAAACACTGAAATCGCATCGGAATTAAATACAGAAGGCACAATACCGCCTTAAGTACAAGAATAGAGACTCTTCTTACAGTCGGTGCTTTGAGCATCCCCTGCGAGACCAGTATTAGTTTCCGATACACCACTGCAGGTTCAATGTATTCCTTGGACGTACACATTGACGATAATACACAGAAATCGCATCGGAATTAAATACAAAAGGCACAATGACGCCTTAAGTACAAGAATAGAGACTCTTCTTACAGTCGGTGTTTTGAACATTCCCTGTGAGACCAGTATTAGGTTCCCATGCACCACTGTAGGTTCAATGTATTCTTTGGACATACACGTTGACGATAAAGCACAGAAATCGCATCGGAATAAAATACAAAAGGCTCATTGCATCCTTAAGTGCAAGAAGAGTGAGACGTCTTAGAGTCTGTGCTTTGATCCTTTCCTGTGAGACCAGTATTAGTTTCCGATACACCACTGCAGGTTCAATGTATTCCTTGGACCTTCACATTGACGATGAAACACAGAAATCGCATCGTAAATAAATACAAACGGCACAATGCCGCCTTAAGTGCAAAAAGGGTGAGACTTCTTAGAGTCTGTGCTTTGATCCTTTCCTGTGAGACCAGTATTAGTTTCCGATACACCACTGCAGGTTCAATGTATTCCTAGGACCTTCACATTGACGATGAAACACAGAAATCGCATCGGAATTAAATACAAAAGGCACAATGCCGCCTTAAGTGCAAGAAGAGTACGACTTCTTAGAGTCTGTGCTTTGATCCTTTCCTTTGAGACCGGTATTAGTTTCCGATACACCACTGCAGGTTCAAGGTATTCCTTGGACCTTCACAATGACGATGAAACACAGAAATCGCATCGGAATTAAATACAAAAGGCACAATGCCGCCTTAAGTACAAGAATAGGGACACTTCTTACAGTCGGTGCTTTGAGCTTTCCCTGCGTGAACAGTATTAGTATCCGATATACCACTGCAGGTTCAATGTATTCCTTGGACCTTCACATTGACGATGAAACACAGAAATCGCATCGGAATTATATACAAAAGGCACAATGCCGCCTTAAGTGCAAGACGAGTGAGACTTCTTAGAGTCTGTAATTTGATCCTTTCCTGTGAGACCAGTATTAGTTTCCGATACACCACTGCAGGTTCAATGTATTCCTAGGACCTTCACATTGACGATGAAACACAGAAATCGCATCGGAATTATATACAAAAGGCACAATGCCGCCTTAAGTGCAAAAAGGGTGAGACTTCTTAGAGTCTGTGCTTTGATCGTTTCCTGTGAGACCAGTATTAGTTTCCGATACACCACTGCAGGTTCAATGTATTCCTAGGACCTTCACATTGACGATGAAACACAGAAATCGCATCGGAATTATATACAAAAGGCACAATGCCGCCTTAAGTGCAAGACGAGTGAGACTTCTTAGAGTCTGTAATTTGATCCTTTCCTGTGAGACCAGTTTTAGTTTCCGATACACCACTGCAGGTTCAATGTATTCCTTGGACATTCTCATTGACGATGAAACACAGATATCGCAACGGAATTACATACAAAAGGCACAATGCCGCCTTAAGTGCAAGAAGTGTGGGACTTCTTAGAGTCTGTGCTTTGATCCTTTCCTGTGAGACCAGTATTAGTTTCCGATTCACCACTGCAGGTTCAATGTATTCCTTGGACCTTCACATTGACGATGAAACACAGAAATCGTATCGGAATTAAATACCAAAGGCACAATGCCGTCTTAAGTACAAGAATAGAGACTCTTCTTACAGTCGGTGCTTTGAGCATTCCCTGTGAGACCTGTATTAGTTTCCGATACACCACTGCAGGTTCAATGGATTCCTTGGACATTCACATTGACGATGAAACACAGAAATCGCATCGGAATTAAATACAAAAGGCACAATGCCGCCCTAAGTACAAGAATAGAGACTTTTCTTACAGTCGGTGCTTTGATCCTTTCCTGTGAGACCAGTATTAGTTTCCGATACACCACTGCAGGTTCAATGTATTCCTTGGACCTTCACATTGACGATGAAACACAGAAATCGCATCGTAATAAAATACAAAAAGCACAATGCCGCCTTAAGTGCAAAAAGGGTGAGACTTCTTAGAGTCTGTGCTTTGATCCTTTCCTGTGAGACCAGTATTAGTTTCCGATACACCACTGCAGGTTCAATGTATTCCTAGGACCTTCACATTGACGATGAAACACAGAAATCGCATCGGAATTAAATACAAAAGGCACAATGCCGCCTTAAGTGCAAGAAGAGTGAGACTTCTTAGAGTCTGTGCTTTGATCCTTTCGTTTGAGACCGGTATTAGTTTCCGATACACCACTGCAGGTTCAAGGTATTCCTGGGACCTTCACAATGACGATGAAACACAGAAATCGCATCGGAATTAAATACAAAAGGCACAATGCCGCCTTAAGTACAAGAATAGAGACTCTTCTTACAGTCGGTGCTTTGAGCTTTCCCTGCGTGAACAGTATTAGTATCCGATACACCACTGCAGGTTCAATGTATTCCTTGGACCTTCACATTGACGATGAAACACAGAATTCGCATCGGAATTATATACAAAAGGCACAATGCCGCCTTAAGTGCAAGACGAGTGAGACTTCTTAGAATCTGTAATTTGATCCTTTCCTGTGAGACAAGTATTAGTTTCCGATACACCACAGCAGGTTCAATGTATTCCTTGGACATTCTCATTGACGATGAAACACAGATATCGCAACGGAATTACATACAAAAGGCACAATGCCGCCTTAAGTGCAAGAAGAGTGTGACTTCTTAGAGTCTGTGCTTTGATCCTTTCCTGTGAGACCAGTATTAGTTTCCGATTCACCACTGCAGGTTCAATGTATTCCTTGGACCTTCACATTGACGATGCAACACAGAAATCGCATCGGAATTAAATACAAAATGCACAATGCCGCCTTAAGTGCAAGAAGAGTGAGACTTCTTAGAGTCTGTGCATTGATCCTTTACTGTGAGACCAGTATTAGTTTCCGATTCACCACTGCAGGTTCAATGTATTCCTAGGACCTTCACATTGACGATGAAACACAGAAATCGCATCGGAATTAAATACAAAAGGCACAATGCCGCCTTAAGTGCAAGAAGAGTGAGACTTCTTAGAGTCTGTGCTTTGATCCTTTCGTTTGAGACCGGTATTAGTTTCCGATACACCACTGCAGGTTCAAGGTATTCCGTGGACCTTGACATTGACGATGAAACACAGAAATCGCATCGGAATTAAATACCAAAGGCACAATGCCGTCTTAAGTACAAGAATAGAGACTCTTCTTACAGTCGGTGCTTTGAGCATTCCCTGTGAGACCTGTATTAGTTTCCGATACACCACTGCAGGTTCAATGGATTCCTTGGACATTCACATTGACGATGAAACACAGAAATCGCATCGGAATTAAATACAAAAGGCACAATGCCGCCCTAAGTACAAGAATAGAGACTTTTCTTACAGTCGGTGTTTGAGCATTCCCTGTGAGACCAGTATTAGTTTCCGATACACCTCTGCAGGTTCAATGTATTCCTTGGACATACACATTGACGATGAAACACTGAAATCGCATCGGAATTAAATACAGAAGGCACAATACCGCCTTAAGTACAAGAATAGAGACTCTTCTTACAGTCGGTGCTTTGAGCATCCCCTGCGAGACCAGTATTAGTTTCCGATACACCACTGCAGGTTCAATGTATTCCTTGGACGTACACATTGACGATAATACACAGAAATCGCATCGGAATTAAATACAAAAGGCACAATGACGCCTTAAGTACAAGAATAGAGACTCTTCTTACAGTCGGTGTTTTGAACATTCCCTGTGAGACCAGTATTAGGTTCCCATGCACCACTGTAGGTTCAATGTATTCATTGGACATACACGTTGACGATAAAGCACAGAAATCGCATCGGAATTAAATAAAAAAGGCTCAATGCCGCCTTAAGTGCAAATAGAGTGAGATTTCTTAGAGTCTGTGCTTTGATCCTGTCCTGTGAGACCAGTACTAGTTTCCGATACACCACTGCAGATTCAATGTATTCCTTGGACCTTCACATTGACGATGAAACACAGAAATCGCATCGGAATAAAATACAAAAGGCTCATTGCATCCTTAAGTGCAAGAAGAGTGAGACGTCTTAGAGTCTGTGCTTTGATCCTTTCCTGTGAGACCAGTATTAGTTTCCGATACACCACTGCAGGTTCAATGTATTCCTTGGACCTTCACATTGACGATGAAACACAGAAATCGCATCGTAAATAAATACAAACGGCACAATGCCGCCTTAAGTGCAAAAAGGGTGAGACTTCTTAGAGTCTCTGCTTTGATCCTTTCCTGTGAGACCAGTATTAGTTTCCGATACACCACTGCAGGTTCAATGTATTCCTAGGACCTTCACATTGACGATGAAACACAGAAATCGCATCGGAATTAAATACAAAAGGCACAATGCCGCCTTAAGTGCAAGAAGAGTGCGACTTCTTAGAGTCTGTGCTTTGATCCTTTCCTTTGAGACCGGTATTAGTTTCCGATACACCACTGCAGGTTCAAGGTATTCCTTGGACCTTCACAATGACGATGAAACACAGAAATCGCATCGGAATTAAATACAAAAGGCACAATGCCGCCTTAAGTACAAGAATAGGGACACTTCTTACAGTCGGTGCTTTGAGCTTTCCCTGCGTGAACAGTATTAGTATCCGATACACCACTGCAGGTTCAATGTATTCCTTGGACCTTCACATTGACGATGAAACACAGAAATCGCATCGGAATTATATACAAAAGGCACAATGCCGCCTTAAGTGCAAGACGAGTGAGACTTCTTAGAGTCTGTAATTTGATCCTTTCCTGTGAGACCAGTATTAGTTTCCGATACACCACTGCAGGTTCAATGTATTCCTAGGACCTTCACATTGACGATGAAACACAGAAATCGCATCGGAATTATATACAAAAGGCACAATGCCGCCTTAAGTGCAAAAAGGGTGAGACTTCTTAGAGTCTGTGCTTTGATCCTTTCCTGTGAGACCAGTATTAGTTTCCGATACACCACTGCAGGTTCAATGTATTCCTAGGACCTTCACATTGACGATGAAACACAGAAATCGCATCGGAATTATATACAAAAGGCACAATGCCGCCTTAAGTGCAAGACGAGTGAGACTTCTTAGAGTCTGTAATTTGATCCTTTCCTGTGAGACCAGTTTTAGTTTCCGATACACCACTGCAGGTTCAATGTATTCCTTGGACATTCTCATTGACGATGAAACACAGATATCGCAACGGAATTACATACAAAAGGCACAATGCCGCCTTAAGTGCAAGAAGTGTGTGACTTCTGTGCTTTGATCCTTTCCTGTGAGACCAGTATTAGTTTCCGATTCACCACTGCAGGTTCAATGTATTCCTTGGACCTTCACATTGACGATGAAACACAGAAATCGTATCGGAATTAAATACAAAATGCACAATGCCGCCTTAAGTGCAAGAATAGTGAGACTTCTTAGAGTCTGTGCAGTGATCCTTTACTGTGAGACCAGTATTAGTTTCCGATACACCACTGCAGGTTCAATGTATTCCGTGGACCTTGACATTGACGATGAAACACAGAAATCGCATCGGAATTAAATACCAAAGGCACAATGCCGTCTTAAGTACAAGAATAGAGACTCTTCTTACAGTCGGTGCTTTGAGCATTCCCTGTGAGACCTGTATTAGTTTCCGATACACCACTGCAGGTTCAATGGATTCCTTGGACATTCACATTGACGATGAAACACAGAAATCGCATCGGAATTAAATACAAAAGGCACAATGCCGCCCTAAGTACAAGAATAGAGACTTTTCTTACAGTCGGTGCTTTGAGCATTCCCTGTGAGACCATTATTAGTTTCCGATACACCTCTACAGGTTCAATGTATTCCTTGGACATACACATTGACGATGATACACAGAAATCGCATCGGAATTAAATACAAAAGGCACAATGCCGCCTTAAGTACAAGAATAGAGACTCTTCTTACAGTCGGTGTTTTGAACATTCCCTGTGAGACCAGTATTAGGTTCCGATGCACCACTGCAGGTTCAATGTATTCTTTGGACATACACGTTGACGATAAAACACAGAAATCGCATCGGAATTAAATACAAAACGCACAATGTTGCCCTAAGTACAAGAATAGAGAGTCTTGTTTCAGTCGGTGGTTTGAGCATTCCGTGTGAGACAAGTATTAGTTTCCGATACACCACTGCTGGTTCAATGTATTACTTGGACATACACATTGACGATGATACACAGAAATCGCATCGGAATTAAATACAAAAGGCACAATGCCGCCATTAGTACAAGAATAGAGACTCTTCCTACAGTCGGTGCTTAGAGCAATCCCTGTGAGACCAGTATTAGCTTCTCATACACCACTGCAAGATCCAATGTTTTCCTTGGACTTACACATTGACGATTAAACACAGAAATCGCATCTTAATTAAATAAAAAAGGCCCAATGCCGCCTTAAGTGCAAATAGAGTGAGATTTCTTAGAGTCTGTACTTTGATCCTGTCCTGTGAGACCAGTACTAGTTTCCGATACACCACTGCAGATTCAATGTATTCCTTGGACCTTCACATTGACGATGAAACACAGAAATCGCATCGGAATTAAATACAAAAGGCACAATGCCGCCTTCAGTACAAGAATAGAGACTCTTCTTACAGTTGGTGTTTTGAGCATTCTCTGTGAGACCAGTATTAGTTTCCGATACACCACTGCAGGTTCAATGTATTCCTTGACGTACACGTTGGTGATGAAAAACTGAAATTAGATCGGAATTAAATACAAAAGGCACAATGCCGCCTTAAGTGCAAGAAGAGTGAGACTTCTTAGAGTCTGTGCTTTGATCCTTTCCTGTGAGACCAGTATTAGTTTCCGATACACCACTGCAGGTTCAACGTATTCCTTGGACCATCACATTGACGATGAAACACAGAAATCGCATCGTAATTAAATACAAAAGGCACAATGCCGCCTTAAGTGCAAAAAGGGTGAGACTTCTTAGAGTCTGTGCTTTGATCCTTCCTGTGAGACCAGTATTAGTTTCCGATACACCACTGCAGGTTCAATGTATTCCTAGGACCTTCACATTGACGATGAAACACAGAAATCGCATCGGAATTAAATACAAAAGGCACAATGCCGCCTTAAGTGCAAGAAGAGTGAGACTTCTTAGAGTCTGTGCTTTGATCCATTTCTTTGAGAACGGTATTAGTTTCCGATACACCACTGCAGGTTCAAGGTATTCCTTGGACCTTCACAATGACGATGAAACACAGAAATCGCATCGGAATTAAATACAAAAGGCACAATGCCGCCTTAAGTACAAGAATAGAGACTCTTCTTACAGGCGGTGCTTTGAGCTTTCCCTGCGTGCACAGTATTAGTATCCGATACACCACTGCAGGTTCAATGTATTCCTTGGACCTTTACATTGACGATGAAACACAGAAATCGCATCGGAATTATATACAAAATTCACAATGCCGTCTTCAGTGCAAGACGAGTGAGACTTCTTAGAGTCTGTAATTTGATCCTTTCCTGTGAGACCAGTATTAGTTTCCGATACACCACTGCAGGCTCAATGTATTCCTTGGACATTCTCATTGACGATGAAACACAGATATCGCATCGCAATTAAATACAAAATGCACAATGCCGCCTTAAGTGCCAGAAGAGTGAGACTTCTTAGAGTCTGTGCATTGATCCTCTACTGTGAGACCAGTATTAGTTTCCGATACACCACTGCAGGTTCAATGTATTCCTTGGACATACACATTGACGATGAAATACAGAAATCGCATCGGAATTAAACACAAAAGGCACAATGCCGCCTTAAGTACAAGAATAGAGACTTTTCTTACAGTCGGTGTTTTGAGCATTCACTGTGAGACCAGTATTAGTCTCCGATACACAACTGCAGGTTCAATGTATTCCTTAGACGTACACGTTGGTGATAAAAAACTGAAATTAGGTCGGAATTAAATACAAAAGGCACAATGCCGCCTTAAGTGCAAGAAGAGTGAGATTTCACAGAGTCTGAGCTTTGATCCTTTCGTGTGAGACCAGTATTACTTTCCGATACACCACTGCAGGTTCAATGTATTCCTTGGAACTTCACATTGTCGCTGAAAAACAGAAATCCCATCGTAATTAAATACAAAAGTCACAATGCTACCTTAAGTGCAAGAAGAGTGAGACTTCCTAGAGTCTGTGCTTTGAACCTTTCCGGTGACGCCAGTATTAGTTTCCGATACACCACTGCAGGTTCAATGTATTCCTTGGACATTCACATTGACGATGAAACACAGAAAACTCATCGGAATTAAATACAAAAGGCACAATGCCGCCTTAAGTGCAAGTAGAGTGAGAATTCTTAGAGTCTGTGCTTTGATCCTTTCCTGTGAGACCAGTATTAGTTTCCGATACACCACTGCAGGTTCAATGTATGCCTTGGACCCTCACAGTGACGATGAAACACTGAAATCGCATCGGAATTAAATAAAAAAGGCACAATGCCGCCCTAAGTACAAGAATAGGGAGTCATCTTACAGTCGGAGCTTTGAGCATTCCCTGTGAGACCAGTATTACTTTCCGATACACCTCTGCAGGTACAATGTATTCCTTAGACATACACATTGACGATGAGACACTGATATCGCATCGGAATTAAATACATAAATCACAATGCCGCCCTAAGTACAAGAATAGAGACTCTCCTTACAGTCGGTGCGTTGAGCATTCCCTGTGAGACCAGTATTAGTTTCCGATAAACCACTGCAGGTTCAATGTATTCCTTGGACATACACATTGACGATGAAACAACGAAATCGCATCGGAATTAAATACAAAAGGCACAATGCCGCCTTAAGTACAAGAATAGAGGCTCTTCTTACAGTCGGTGTTTTGAGCATTCCCTATGAGACCAGTATTAGTTTCCGATACACCGCTGCAGGTTCCATGTATTCCTTGGACCTTCACATTGACGGTGAAACACAGAAATCGCATCGGAATTAAATACAAATGGCACAATGCCGCCTTAAGTGCAAGAAGAGTGAGACTTCTTAGAGTCTGTGCTTTGATCCTTTCTTGTGAGACTAGTATTAGTTTCCGATACACCACTGCAGGTTCACTGTATGCCTTGGACCTTCACATTGAAGATGAAACACTGAAATCGAATCGGAATTAAATACAAAAAGGCACAATGCCGCCTTAAGTACAAGAATAGAGACTCTTCTTACAGTCGGTGTTTTGAGCATTCCCTGTGAGACCTGTATTAGTTTCCGATACACCACTAAAGGTTCAATGTATTCCTTGGACCTTCACATTGACGATGATACATAGAAATCGCATCGGCATTAAATACAAAAGGCACAATGCCGCCTTAAGTACAAGAATAGAGACACTTCTTACAGTCGGTGTTTTGAGCATTCCCTGTGAGATTAGTATTAGGTTCCGAAGCACCACTGCAGGTTCAATGTATTCTTTGGACGTACTCGTTGACGATGAAACACAGAAATCGCATCGGAATTAAATACAAAAGGCACAATGCCGCCCTAAGTACAAGAATAGAGAGTCTTCTTTCAGTCTCTGGTTTGAGCATTCCCTGTGAGACAAGTTTTAGTTTCCGATACACCACTGCAGGTTCCATGTATTCCTTGGACCTTCACATTGACGATGAAACACAGAAATCGCATCGTAATTAAATATAAAAGGCACAATGCCGCATTTAGTGCAAGAAGAGTGAGACTTCTTGGAGTCTGTGCTTTGTTCCTTTCCTGTGAGACCAGTATTAGTTTCCGATACACCACTGCAGGTTCAATGTATTCCTTGGACATACACATTGACGATGAAACACAGAAATCGCATCGGATTTAAATACAAAAGGCACAATGCCGCCTTAAGTACAAGAATTGAGTCACTTCTTACAGTCGGTGCTTTGAGCATTCCCTGTGAGACCAGTATTAGTTTCCGATACACCACTGCCGGTTCAATGTATTCCTTGGAACTTCACATTGACGATGAAACACAGAAATCGAATCGGAATTAAATACAAAAGGATCATTGCAACCTTTAGTGCAAGAAGAGTGAGACGGCTTAGAGCCTGTGCTTTGATCCTTTCCTGTGAGACCAGCATTAGTTTCCGATGCACCACTGCAGGTTCAATGTATTCCTTGAACCTTCACATTGACGATGAAACACAGAAATCACATCGTAATTAAATACAAAAGGCACAATGCCGCTTTAAGTGCAAGAGCAGAGACCCTTCTTACAGTCGGTGTTTTGAAAATTCCCTGTGAGACCAGTATTAGGTTCCGATGCACCACTGCAGGTTCAATGTATTCTTTGGACATACACGTTGACGATGAAACACAGAAATCGCATCGGAATTAAATACAAAAGGCACAATGATGCCCTAATTACAAGAATAGAGACTCTTCTTTCAGTCGGTGGTTTGAGCATTCCCTGTGAGACACGTATTAGTTTCCGTTACACCACTGCAGGTTCAATGTATTACTTGGACATACACATTGACGATGATACACAGAAATCGCATCGGAATTAAATACAAAAGGCACAACGCCGCCTTTAGTACAAGAATAGAGACTCTTCCTACAGTCGGTGCTTAGAGCATTCCCTGTGAGACCAGTATTAGCTTCTGATACACCACTGCAAGGTTCAATGTTTTCCTTGGACAAACACATTGACCATTAAACACAGAAATCGCATCGGAATTAAATAAAAAAGGCTCAATGCCGCCTTAAGTGCAAGTAGAGTGAGACTTCTTAGTGTCTGTGTTTTGATGCTGTCCTGTGAGACCAGTATTAGTTTCCGATACACCACTGCAGGTTCAATGTATTCCTTGGACCTTCACATTGACGATGAAACACAGAAATCGCATCGGAATAAAATACAAAAGGCTCATTGCATCCTTAAGTGCAAGAAGAGTGAGACGTCTTAGAGTCTGTGCTTTGATCCTTTCCTGTGAGACCAGTATTAGTTTCCGATGCACCACTGCAGGTTCAATGTATTCCTTGGACATACACATTGACGATGAAACACAGAAATCGCATCGGAATTAAATACAAAATGCACAATGCCGCCATAAGTACAAGAATAGAGACTCTTCTTACAGTCGGTATTTTGAGCATTCTCTGTGAGACCAGTATTAGTTTCCGATACATCACTGCAGGTCCAATGTATTCCTTGGACGTACACGTTGGTGATGAAAAACTGAAATTAGATCGGAATTAAATACAAAAGGCACTATGCCGCCTTAAGTGCCAGAAGAGTGAGACTTCTTAGAGTCTTTGCTTTGATCCCTTCCTTTGAGACCGGTATTAGTTTCCGATACACCACTGCAGGTTCAATGTATTCCTTGGACCTTCACATTGACGATGAAACACAGAAATCGCATCGTAATTAAATACAAAAGGCACAATGCCGCTTTAAGTGCAAGAAGATTGAGACTTCTTAGAGTCTGTGCTTTGATCCTTTCCTGTGAGACCAGTATTAGTTTCCGATACACCACTGCAGGTTCAATGTATTCCTAGGACCTTCACATTGACGATGAAACACAGATATCGCAACGGAATTAAATACAAAAAGGCACAATGCCGCCTTAAGTGCAAGAAGAGTGAGATTTCTTAGAGTCTGGGCTTTGATCCTTTCGTGTGAGACCAGTATTACTTTCCGATACACCACTGCAGGTTCAATGTATTCCTTGGAACTTCACATTGACGATGAAACACAGAAATCGCATCGTAATTAAATACAAAATGCACAATGCTGCCTGAAGTGCAAGAAGAGTGAGACTTCTTAGAGTCTGTGATTTGATCCTTTCCTGTGAGGCCAGTATTAGTTTCCGATACACCACTGCAGGTTCAATGTATTCCTTGGACATTCACATTGACGATGAAACACAGATATCGCAACGGAATTAAATACAAAAGGCACCATGCCGCCGTAAGTGCAAGAAGAGTGTGACTTCTTAGAGTCTGAGCTTTGATCCTTTCCTGTGAGACCAGTATTAGTTTCCGATACACCACTGCATGTTTAATGTATTCCTTGGACCTTCACATTGACGATGAAACACAGAAATCGCAAAGGAATTAAATACAAAAGGCACAATGCCGCCTTAAGTGCAAGAGGAGTGAGACTTCTTAGAGTCTTTGCTTTGATCCATTCCTGTAAGACCAGTATTAGCTTCCGATCCACCACTGCAGGTTCAATGTATTCCTTGGACCTTCACATTGACGATGAAACAGAGAAATCGCATCGGAATTAATTACAAAAGGCTCAATGCCGCCTTAAGTACAAGAATAGAGACTCTTCATACAGTCGGTGCTTTGAGCATTCCCTGTGGGACCAGTATTAGTTTACGGTACACCACTGCAGGTTCAATGTATTCCTTGGACATACACATTGACGATGAAACAACGAAATCGCATCGGAATTAAATACAAAAGGCACAATGCCGCCTTAAGTACAAGAATAGAGACTCTTCTTACAGTCGGTGATTTGAGCATTCCCTGTGAGACCAGTTTTTGTTTCCGATACACCACTGCAGGTTCAATGTATTCCTTGGACTTTCACATTGACGATGAAACACAGAAATCGCATCGGAATTAAATACAAAAGGCTCAATGCAACCTGATGTGCAAGAAGAGTGAGAGGTCTTAGAGTCTGGGCTTCGATCCTTTCCTGTGTGACCAGTATTAGTTTCCGATGCACCACTGCAGGTTCAATGTATTCCTTGGACATACACATTGACGATGAAACACAGAAGTCACAACGGAAATAAATACAAAAGGAACAATGCCGCCTTAGTACAAGAATAGAGACTCTTCCTACAGTCGGTGCTTAGAGCAATCCCTGTGACACCAGTATTAGCTTCCGATACACCACTGCAGGTTCAATGTTTTCCTTGGACATACACATTGACGATGGAACACAGAAATGGCATCGGAATAAAATTAAAAAGGCTCAATGGCGCCTTAAGTGCAATTAGAGTGAGACTTCTTAGAGTCTGTGCTTTGATCCTTTCTTGTGAGACCAGTATTAGTTTCCGATACACCACTGCAGGATCAATGTATACATTGGACCGTCACATTGATGATGAAACACAGATATCGCAACGCAATTAAATACAAAAGGCACAATGCCGCCCTAAGTACAAGAATAGAGACTCTTCTTACAGTCGGTGCTTTGATCCTTTCCTGTGAGACCAGTATTAGTTTCCGATACACCACTGCAGGTTCAATGTATTCCTTGGACTTTCACATTGACGATGAAACACAGAAATAGCATCGGAATTAAATACCAAAGGCACAATGCCGCCTTAAGTACAAGAATAGAGACTCTTCTTACAGTCGGTGCTTTGAGCTTTCACTGTGAGACCAGTATTAGTTTCCGATACACCACTGCAGGTTCAATGTACTCCTTCAACCTTAACATTGACGATGACACATAGAAATCGCATCGGAATTAAATACAAACTTCACAATGCCGCCATAAGTACAAGAGTAGAGACCCTTCTTACAGTCGGTGTTTTGAAAATTCCCTGTGAGACCAGTATTAGGTTCCGATGCACCACTGCAGGTTCAATGTATTCTTTGGACATACACGTTGACGATGAAACACAGAAATCGCATCGGAATTAAATACAAAAGGCACAATGACGCCCTAAGTACAAGAATAGAGACTCTTCTTTCAGTCGGTGGTTTGAGCATTCCCTGTGAGACACGTATTAGTTTCCGTTACACCACTGAGGGTTCAATGTATTACTTGGACATACACATTGACGATGATACACAGAAATCGCATCTGAATTAAATACAAAAGGCACAACGCCGCCTTTAGTACAAGAATAGAGACTCTTCCTACAGTCGGTGCTTAGAGCATTCCCTGTGAGACCAGTATTAGCTTCTGATACACCACTGCAAGGTTCAATGTTTTCCTTGGGCAAACACATTGACCATTAAACACAGAAATCGCATTGGAATTGAATAAAAAAGGCTCAATGCCGCCTTAAGTGCAAGTAGAGTGAGACTTCTTAGTGTCTGTGCTTTGATCCTGTCCTGTGAGACAAGTATTAGTTTCCGATACACCACTGCACGTTCAATGTATTCCTTGGACCTTCAAATTGACGATGAAACACAGAAATCGCATCGGAATAAAATACAAAAGGCTCATTGCATCCTTAAGTGCAAGAAGAGTGAGACGTCTTAGAGTCTGTGCTTTGATCCTTTCCTGTGAGACAAGTATTAGTTTCCGATGCACCACTGCAGGTTCAATGTATTCCTTGGACATACACATTGACGATGAAACACAGAAATCGCATCGGAATTAAATACAAAATGCACAATGCCGCCTTAAGTACTAGAATAGAGACTCTTCTTACAGTCGGTGTTTTGAGCATTCTCTGTGAGACCAGTATTAGTTTCCGATACACCACTGCAGGTCCAATGTATTCCTTGGACGTACACGTTGGTGATGAAAAACTGAAATTAGCTCGGAATTAAATACAAAAGCCACTATGCCGCCTTAAGTGCAAGAAGAGTGAGACTTCTTAGAGTCTGTGCTTTGATCCTTTCCTTTGAGACCGGTATTAGTTTCCGATACACCACTGCTGGTTCAATGTATTCCTTGGACCTTCACATTGACGATGAAACACAGAAATCGCATCGTAATTAAATACAAAAGGCACAATGCCGCTTTAAGTGCAAGAAGATTTAGACTTCTTAGACTCTGTGCTTTGATCCTTTCCTGTGAGACCAGTATTAGTTTCCGATACACCACTGCAGGTTCAATGTATTCCTAGGACCTTCACATTGACGATGAAACACAGATATCGCAACGGAATTAAATACAAAAGGCACAATGCCGGCTTAAGTGCAATAAGAGTGTGACTCTCAGAGTCTGTGTTTGATCCTTTCCTGGGAGACCAGTATTAGTTTCCGATACACCACTGCAGGTTCAATGTATTCCTTGGACCTTCACATTGACGATGAAACACAGAAATCGCATCGGAAATAAATACAAAAGGCACAATGCGACCTTAAGTGCAAGAAGAGTGAGACTTCTAAGAGTCTGTGCTTTGATCCTTTCCTTTGAGACCGGTATTAGTTTCCGATACACCACTGCAGGTTCAATGTATTCCTTGGACCTTCACATTGACGATGAAACACAGATATCGCAACGGAATTAAATACAAAAGGCACAATGCCGCCTTAAGTGCAAGAAGAGTGTGATTTCTTAGAGTCTGTGCTTTGATCCTTTCCTGTGAGACCAGTATTAGTTTCCGATACACCACTGCAGGTTCAATGTATTCCTTGGACCTTCACATTGACGATGAAACACAGAGATCGCATCGGAATTAAATACAAAATGCACAATGCCGCCTTAAGTGCAAGAAGAGTGAGACTTCTTAGAGTCAGTGCATTGATCCTTTACTGTGAGACCAGTATTGGTTTCCGATACACCACGGCAGGTTCAACGTATTCCTTGGACCTTCACATTGACGAAGAAACACAGAAATCGCATCGGAATTAAATACCAAAGGCACAATGCCGCCTTAAGTACAAGAATAGAGACTCTTCTTACAGTCGGTGCTTTGAGCATTCCCTGTGATACCTGTATTAGTTTCCGATACACCACTGCAGGTTCAATGGATTCCTTGGACCTTCACATTGACGATGATACATAGAAATCGCATCGGAATTAAATACAAAAGGCACAATGCCGCCTTAAGTACAAGAATAGAGACTCTTCTTACAGTCGGTGTTTTGAGCATTCACTGTGAGACCAGTATTAGTCTCCGATACACAACTGCAGGTTCAATGTATTCCTTGGACGTACACGTTGGTGATAAAAAACTGAAATTAGGTCGTAATTAAATACAAAAGGCACAATGCCGCCTTAAGTGCAAGAAGAGTGAGATTTCTTAGAGTCTGGGCTTTGATCCTTTCGTGTGAGGTTAGTATTACTTTCCGATACACCACTGCTGGTTCAATGTATTCCTTGGAACTTCACATTGACGATGAAACACAGAAATCGCATCGTAATTAAATACAAAATGCACAATGCTGCCTTAAGTGCAAGAAGAGTGAGACTTCTTAGAGTCTGTGATTTGATCCTTTTCCTGTGAGGCCAGTATTAGTTTCCGATACACCACTGAAGGTTCAATGTGTTCCTTGGACATTCACATTGACGATGAAACACAGATATCGCAACGGAATTAAATACAAAAGGCACAATGCCGTCGTAAGTGCAAGAGGAGTGTGACTTCTTAGAGTCTGTGCTTTGATCCTTTCCTGTGAGACCAGTATTAGTTTCCGATACACCACTGCATGTTTAATGTATTCCTTGGACCTTCACATTGACGATGAAACACAGAAATCGCAAAGGAATTAAATACAAAAGGCACAAAGCCGCCTTAAGTGCAAGAAGAGTGAGACTTCTTAGAGTCTTTGCTTTGATCTTTTCCTGTAAGACCAGTATTAGTTTCCGATCCACCACTGCAGGTTCAATGTATTCCTTGGACCTTCACATTGACGATGAAACAGAGAAATCGCATCGGAATTAAATACAAAAGGCTCAATGCCGCCTTAAGTACAAGAATAGAGACTCTTCATACAGTCGGTGCTTTGAGCATTCCCTGTGGGACCAGTATTAGTTTCCGATACACCACTGGAGGTTCAATGTATTCCTTGGACATACACATTGACGATGAAACAACGAAATCGCATCGGAATTAAATACAAAAGGCACAATGCCGCCTTAAGTACAAGAATAGAGACTCTTCCTACAGTCGGTGATTTGAGCATTCCCTGTGAGACCAGTATTAGTTTCCGATACACCACTGCAGGTTCAATGTATTCCTTGCACCTTCACATTGACGATGAAACACAGAAATCGCATCGGAATTAAATACAAAAGGCTCAATGCAACCTGAAGTGCAAGAAGAGTGAGACGTCTTAGAGTCTGGGATTCGATCCTTTCCTGTGAGACCAGTATTAGTTTCCGATGCACCACTGCAGGTTCAATGTATTCCTTGGACATACACATTGACGATGAAACACAGAAGTCACAACGGAAATAAATACAAAAGGAACAATGCCGCCTTAAGTACAAGAATAGAGACTCTTCCTACAGTCGGTGCTTAGAGCATTCCCTGTGACACCAGTATTAGCTTCCGATACACCACTGCAGGTTCAATGTTTTCCTTGGACATACACATTGACGATGGAACACAGAAATCGCATCGGAATAAAATTAAAAAGGCTCAATGGCGCCTTAAGTGCAAGTAGAGTGAGACTCTTTTTAGAGTCTGTGCTTTGATCCTTTCCTGTGAGACCAGTATTAGTTTCCGATACACCACTGCAGGTTCAATGTATTCATAGGACCGTCACATTGATGATGAAACACAGATATCGCATCGCAATTAAATACAAAAGGCACAATGCCGCCCTAAGTACAAGAATGGAGACTCTTCTTACAGTCGGTGCTATGAGCTTTCACTGTGAGACCAGTATTAGTTTCCGATACACCACTGCAGGTTCAATGTACTCCTTCAACCTTAACATTGACAATGACACATAGAAATCGCATCGGAATTAAATACAAAAGGCACAATGCCGCCTTAAGTACAGGAATAGAGACTTTTCTGACAGTCGGTGTTTTGAACATTCCCTGTGAGACCAGTATTAGGTTCCGATGCACCACTGCAGGTTCAATGTATTCTTTGGACATACACGTTGACGATGAAACACAGAAATCGCATCGGAATTAAATAAATAAGGCACAATGCTACCCTAAGTACAAGAATAGAGAGTCTTCTTTCAGTCGGTGGTTTGAGCATTCCCTGTGAGACAAGTATTAGTTTCCGATACACCACTGCAGGTTCAATGTATTCCTTGGACATACACATTGACGATGAAACAACGAAATCGCATCGGAATTAAATACAAAAGGCACAATGCCGCCTTAAGTACAAGAATAGAGACTCTTCTTACAGTCGGTGATTTGAGCATTCCCTGTGAGACCAGTTTTTGTTTCCGATACACCACTGCAGGTTCAATGTATTCCTTGGACTTTCACATTGACGATGAAACACAGAAATCGCATCGGAATTAAATACAAAAGGCTCAATGCAACCTGAAGTGCAAGAAGAGTGAGACGTCTTAGAGTCTGGGCTTCGATCCTTTCCTGTGTGACCAGTATTAGTTTCCGATGCACCACTGCAGGTTCAATGTATTCCTTGGACATACACATTGACGATGAAACACAGAAGTCACAACGGAAATAAATACAAAAGGAACAATGCCGCCTTAGTACAAGAATAGAGACTCTTCCTACAGTCGGTGCTTAGAGCAATCCCTGTGACACCAGTATTAGCTTCCGATACACCACTGCAGTTTCAATGTTTTCCTTGGACATACACATTGACGATGGAACACAGAAATCGCATCGGAATAAAATTAAAAAGGCTCAATGGCGCCTTAAGTGCAATTAGAGTGAGACTTCTTAGAGTCTGTGCTTTGATCCTTTCTTGTGAGACCAGTATTAGTTTCCGATACACCACTGCAGGTTCAATGTATACATTGGACCGTCACATTGATGATGAAACACAGATATCGCAACGCAATTAAATACAAAAGGCACAATGCCGCCCTAAGTACAAGAATAGAGACTCTTCTTACAGTCGGTGCTTTGATCCTTTCCTGTGAGACCAGTATTAGTTTCCGATACACCACTGCAGGTTCAATGTATTCCTTGGACTTTCACATTGACGATGAAACACAGAAATAGCATCGGAATTAAATACCAAAGGCACAATGCCGCCTTAAGTACAAGAATAGAGACTCTTCTTACAGTCGGTGCTTTGAGCTTTCACTGTGAGACCAGTATTAGTTTCCGATACACCACTGCAGGTTCAATGTACTCCTTCAACCTTAACATTGACGATGACACATAGAAATCGCATCGGAATTAAATACAAACGGCACAATGCCGCCATAAGTACAAGAGTAGAGACCCTTCTTACAGTCGGTGTTTTGAAAATTCCCTGTGAGACCAGTATTAGGTTCCGATGCACCACTGCAGGTTCAATGTATTCTTTGGACATACACGTTGACGATGAAACACAGAAATCGCATCGGAATTAAATACAAAAGGCACAATGATGCCCTAAGTACAAGAATAGAGACTCTTCTTTCAGTCGGTGGTTTGAGCATTCCCTGTGAGACACGTATTAGTTTCCGTTACACCACTGAGGGTTCAATGTATTACTTGGACATACACATTGACGATGATACACAGAAATCGCATCGGAATTAAATACAAAAGGCACAACGCCGCCTTTAGTACAAGAATAGAGACTCTTCCTACAGTCGGTGCTTAGAGCATTCCCTGTGAGACCAGTATTAGCTTCTGATACACCACTGCAAGGTTCAATGTTTTCCTTGGACAAACACATTGACCATTAAACACAGAAATCGCATTGGAATTGAATAAAAAAGGCTCAATGCCGCCTTAAGTGCAAGTAGAGTGAGACTTCTTAGTGTCTGTGCTTTGATCCTGTCCTGTGAGACAAGTATTAGTTTCCGATACACCACTGCACGTTCAATGTATTCCTTGGACCTTCAAATTGACGATGAAACACAGAAATCGCATCGGAATAAAATACAAAAGGCTCATTGCATCCTTAAGTGCAAGAAGAGTGAGACGTCTTAGAGTCTGTGCTTTGATCCTTTCCTGTGAGACAAGTATTAGTTTCCGATGCACCACTGCAGGTTCAATGTATTCCTTGGACATACACATTGACGATGAAACACAGAAATCGCATCGGAATTAAATACAAAATGCACAATGCCGCCTTAAGTACTAGAATAGAGACTCTTCTTACAGTCGGTGTTTTGAGCATTCTCTGTGAGACCAGTATTAGTTTCCGATACACCACTGCAGGTCCAATGTATTCCTTGGACGTACACGTTGGTGATGAAAAACTGAAATTAGCTCGGAATTAAATACAAAAGAAACTATGCCGCCTTAAGTGCAAGAAGAGTGAGACTTCTTAGAGTCTGTGCTTTGATCCTTTCCTTTGAGACCGGTATTAGTTTCCGATACACCACTGCTGGTTCAATGTATTCCTTGGACCTTCACATTGACGATGAAACACAGAAATCGCATCGTAATTAAATACAAAAGGCACAATGCCGCTTTAAGTGCAAGAAGATTTAGACTTCTTAGACTCTGTGCTTTGATCCTTTCCTGTGAGACCAGTATTAGTTTCCGATACACCACTGCAGGTTCAATGTATTCCTAGGACCTTCACATTGACGATGAAACACAGATATCGCAACGGAATTAAATACAAAAGGCACAATGCCGGCTTAAGTGCAATAAGAGTGTGACTCTCAGAGTCTGTGTTTGATCCTTTCCTGGGAGACCAGTATTAGTTTCCGATACACCACTGCAGGTTCAATGTATTCCTTGGACCTTCACATTGACGATGAAACACAGAAATCGCATCGGAAATAAATACAAAAGGCACAATGCGACCTTAAGTGCAAGAAGAGTGAGACTTCTTAGAGTCTGTGCTTTGATCCTTTCCTTTGAGACCGGTATTAGTTTCCGATACACCACTGCAGGTTCAATGTATTCCTTGGACCTTCACATTGACGATGAAACACAGATATCGCAACGGAATTAAATACAAAAGGCACAATGCCGCCTTAAGTGCAAGAAGAGTGTGATTTCTTAGAGTCTGTGCTTTGATCCTTTCCTGTGAGACCAGTATTAGTTTCCGATACACCACTGCAGGTTCAATGTATTCCTTGGACCTTCACATTGACGATGAAACACAGAGATCGCATCGGAATTAAATACAAAATGCACAATGCCGCCTTAAGTGCAAGAAGAGTGAGACTTCTTAGAGTCAGTGCATTGATCCTTTACTGTGAGACCAGTATTGGTTTCCGATACACCACGGCAGGTTCAACGTATTCCTTGGACCTTCACATTGACGAAGAAACACAGAAATCGCATCGGAATTAAATACCAAAGGCACAATGCCGCCTTAAGTACAAGAATAGAGACTCTTCTTACAGTCGGTGCTTTGAGCATTCCCTGTGATACCTGTATTAGTTTCCGATACACCACTGCAGGTTCAATGGATTCCTTGGACCTTCACATTGACGATGATACATAGAAATCGCATCGGAATTAAATACAAAAGGCACAATGCCGCCTTAAGTACAAGAATAGAGACTCTTCTTACAGTCGGTGTTTTGAGCATTCACTGTGAGACCAGTATTAGTCTCCGATACACAACTGCAGGTTCAATGTATTCCTTGGACGTACACGTTGGTGATAAAAAACTGAAATTAGGTCGTAATTAAATACAAAAGGCACAATGCCGCCTTAAGTGCAAGAAGAGTGAGATTTCTTAGAGTCTGGGCTTTGATCCTTTCGTGTGAGGTTAGTATTACTTTCCGATACACCACTGCTGGTTCAATGTATTCCTTGGAACTTCACATTGACGATGAAACACAGAAATCGCATCGTAATTAAATACAAAATGCACAATGCTGCCTTAAGTGCAAGAAGAGTGAGACTTCTTAGAGTCTGTGATTTGATCCTTTTCCTGTGAGGCCAGTATTAGTTTCCGATACACCACTGAAGGTTCAATGTGTTCCTTGGACATTCACATTGACGATGAAACACAGATATCGCAACGGAATTAAATACAAAAGGCACAATGCCGTCGTAAGTGCAAGAGGAGTGTGACTTCTTAGAGTCTGTGCTTTGATCCTTTCCTGTGAGACCAGTATTAGTTTCCGATACACCACTGCATGTTTAATGTATTCCTTGGACCTTCACATTGACGATGAAACACAGAAATCGCAAAGGAATTAAATACAAAAGGCACAAAGCCGCCTTAAGTGCAAGAAGAGTGAGACTTCTTAGAGTCTTTGCTTTGATCTTTTCCTGTAAGACCAGTATTAGTTTCCGATCCACCACTGCAGGTTCAATGTATTCCTTGGACCTTCACATTGACGATGAAACAGAGAAATCGCATCGGAATTAAATACAAAAGGCTCAATGCCGCCTTAAGTACAAGAATAGAGACTCTTCATACAGTCGGTGCTTTGAGCATTCCCTGTGGGACCAGTATTAGTTTCCGATACACCACTGGAGGTTCAATGTATTCCTTGGACATACACATTGACGATGAAACAACGAAATCGCATCGGAATTAAATACAAAAGGCACAATGCCGCCTTAAGTACAAGAATAGAGACTCTTCCTACAGTCGGTGATTTGAGCATTCCCTGTGAGACCAGTATTAGTTTCCGATACACCACTGCAGGTTCAATGTATTCCTTGCACCTTCACATTGACGATGAAACACAGAAATCGCATCGGAATTAAATACAAAAGGCTCAATGCAACCTGAAGTGCAAGAAGAGTGAGACGTCTTAGAGTCTGGGATTCGATCCTTTCCTGTGAGACCAGTATTAGTTTCCGATGCACCACTGCAGGTTCAATGTATTCCTTGGACATACACATTGACGATGAAACACAGAAGTCACAACGGAAATAAATACAAAAGGAACAATGCCGCCTTAAGTACAAGAATAGAGACTCTTCCTACAGTCGGTGCTTAGAGCATTCCCTGTGACACCAGTATTAGCTTCCGATACACCACTGCAGGTTCAATGTTTTCCTTGGACATACACATTGACGATGGAACACAGAAATCGCATCGGAATAAAATTAAAAAGGCTCAATGGCGCCTTAAGTGCAAGTAGAGTGAGACTTTTTTTAGAGTCTGTGCTTTGATCCTTTCCTGTGAGACCAGTATTAGTTTCCGATACACCACTGCAGGTTCAATGTATTCATAGGACCGTCACATTGATGATGAAACACAGATATCGCATCGCAATTAAATACAAAAGGCACAATGCCGCCCTAAGTACAAGAATGGAGACTCTTCTTACAGTCGGTGCTATGAGCTTTCACTGTGAGACCAGTATTAGTTTCCGATACACCACTGCAGGTTCAATGTACTCCTTCAACCTTAACATTGACAATGACACATAGAAATCGCATCGGAATTAAATACAAAAGGCACAATGCCGCCTTAAGTACAGGAATAGAGACTTTTCTGACAGTCGGTGTTTTGAACATTCCCTGTGAGACCAGTATTAGGTTCCGATGCACCACTGCAGGTTCAATGTATTCTTTGGACATACACGTTGACGATGAAACACAGAAATCGCATCGGAATTAAATAAATAAGGCACAATGCTACCCTAAGTACAAGAATAGAGAGTCTTCTTTCAGTCGGTGGTTTGAGCATTCCCTGTGAGACAAGTATTAGTTTCCGATACACCACTGCAGGTTCAATGTATTACTTGGACATACACATTGACGATGGCACACAGAAATCGCATCGGAATTAAATACAAAAGGCACAATGCCGCCTTTAGTACAAGAATAGAGACTCTTCCTACAGTCGGTGCTTAGAGCATTCCCTGTGAGACCAGTATTAGCTTCTGATACACCACTGCAAGGTTCAATGTTTTCCTTGGACATACACATTGACGATTAAACACAGAAATCGCATCGGAATTAAATAAAAAACGCTCAATGCCGCCTTAAGTGCAAGTAGAGTGAGACTTCATAGAGTCTGTGCTTTGATCCTGTACTGTGAGACCAGTACTAGTTTCCGATACACCACTGCAGGTTCAATGTATTCCTTGGACCTTCACATTGACGATGAAACACAGAAATCTCATCGGAATAAAATACAAAAGGCTCATTGCATCCTTAAGTGCAAGAAGAGTGAGACGTCTTAGAGTCTGTGCTTTGATCTTTTCCTGTGAGACCAGTATTAGTTTCCGATGCACCACTGCAGGTTCAATGTATTCCTTGGACATACACATTGACGATGAAACACAGAAATCGCATCGGAATTAAATACAAAGGCACAATGCCGCCTTAAGTACAACAATAGAGACTCTTCTTACAGTCTGTGTTTTGAGCATTCTCTGTGAGACCAGTATTAGTTTCCGATACACCACTGCAGGTTCAATGTATTCCTTGGACGTACACGTTGGTGATGAAAAACTGAAATTAGATCCGAATTAAATACAAAAGGCACAATGCCGCCTTAAGTGCAAGGAGAGTGAGACTTCTTAGAGTCTGTGTTTTGATCCTTTCCTTTCAGACCGGTATTAGTTTCCGATACACCACTGCAGGTTCAATGTATTCCTTGGACATACACATTGACGATGAAACACAGAAATCGCATCGGAATTAAATACAAAGGGCACAATGCCGCCTTAAGTGCAAGACGAGTGAGACTTCTTAGAGTCTGTAATTTGATCCTTTCCTGTGAGACCAGTATTAGATTCCGATACACCACTGAAGGTTCAATGTATTCCTTGGACATTGACATTGACGATGAAACACAGATATCGCAACGGAATTAAATACAAAAGGCACAATGCCGCCTTAAGTGCAAGAAAAGTGTGACTTCTGAGTGACTGTGCTTTTATTTCTTCCTGTGAGACCAGTATTAGTTTCCGATACACCACTGCAGGTTCAATGTATTCCTTGGACCTTCACATTGACGATGAAACACAGAAATCGCATCGGATTTAAATACAAAATGCACAATGCCGCCTTAAGTGCAAGAAGAGTGAGACTTCTTAGAGTCTGTGCATTGATTCTTTACTGTGAGACCAGTATTAGTTTCCGATACACCACTGCAGGTTCAATGTATTCCTTGGACCTTCACATTGACGATGAAACACAGAAATCGCATCGGAATTAAATACCAAAGGCACAATGCCGCCTTAAGTACAAGAATAGAGACTCTTCTTAAGGTCGGTGCTTTGAGCATTCCCTGTGAGACCTGTATTAGTTTCCGATACACCACTGCAGGTTCAATGGATTCCTTGGACCTTCACATTGACGATGAAACACAGAAATCGCAACGGAATTAAGTACAAAGGGCACAATGCCGCCTTAAGTACAAGAATAGAGACTCTTCCTACAGTCGGTGCTTAGAGCATTCCCTGTGAGAACAGTATTAGCTTCCGATACACCACTGCAGGTTCAATGTATTCCTTGGACATACACAATGAAGATGAAACACAGAAATCGCATCGGAATTAAATAAAAAAGGCTCAATGCCGCCTTAAATGCAAGTAGAGTGAGAATACTTAGAGTCTGTGCTTTGATCCTTTCCTGTGAGACCAGTATCAGTTTCCGATACACCACTGCAGTTTCAATGTATTCCTTCGACATTCACATTGACGATGAAACACAGAAATCGCATCGGAATTAAATACAAATGGATCATTGCAACCTTAAGTGCAAGAAGAGTGAGACGGCTTAGAGTCTGTGCTTTGATCCTTTCCTGTGAGACCAGTATTAGTTTCCGATGCACCACTGCAGGTTCAATGTATTCCTTGGACATGCACATTAACGATGAAATACAGAAATCGCATCAGAATTAAATACAAAAGGCACAATGCCGCCTTAAGTACAAGAATAGAGACTCTTCTTACAGTCGGTGCTTTGAGCTTTCCCTGTGAGACCAGTATTAGTTTCCGATACACCACTGAAAGTTCAATGTATTCCTTAGACCTTCACATTGACGATGAAACACAGAAATCGCATCGGAATTAAATACAAAAGGCACAATGCCGCCTTAAGTGCAAGAAGCGTGAGACTTCTTAGAGTCTGTGAGGGTATCCTTTCCTGTGAGACCAGTATTAGTTTCCGATACACCATTGCAGGTTCAATGTATTCCTAGGACCTTCACATTGACGATGAAGTACAGATATCGCAACGGAATTAAATACAAAAGGCACAATGCTGCCTTAAGTGCAAGAAGAGTGAGACTTCTTAGAGTCTGTGCTTTGATCCTTTCCTGTGAGACCAGTATTAGTTTCCGATACACCACTGCAGGTTCAATGTATTCCTTGGACATACACATTGACGATGAAATACAGAAATCGCAACGGAATTAAATACAAAGGCACAATGCCGCCTTAAGTACAACAATAAAGACTCTTCTTACAGTCGGTGTTTTGAGCATTCTCTGTGAGACCAGTATTAGTTTCCGATACACCACTGCAGGTTCAATGTATTCCTTGGACGTACACGTTGGTGATGAAAAACTGAAATTAGATCGGAATTAAATACAAAAGGCACAATGCCGCCTTAAGTGCAAGAAGAGTGAGACTTCTTAGAGTCTGTGCTTTGATCCTTTCCTGGGAGACCAGTATTAGTTTCCGATACACCACTGCAGGTTCAATGTATTCCTTGGACCTTCACATTGACGATGAAACACAGAAATCGCATCGTAATTAAATACAAAAAGCACAATGCCGCCTTAAGTGCAAGAAGGGTGAGACTTCTTAGAGTCTGTGATTTGATCCTTTCCTGTGAGACCAGTATTAGTTTCCAATACACCACTGCAGGTTCAATGTATTCCTAGGACCTTCACATTGACAATGAAACACAGATATCGCAACGCAATTAAATACGAAAGGCACAATGCCGGCTTAAGTGCAATAAGAGTGTGACTTCTTAGAGTCTGTGCTTTGATCCTTTCCTGGGAGACCAGTATTAGTTTCCGATACACCACTGCAGGTTCAATGTATTCCTTGGACCTTCACATTGACGATGAAACACAGAAATCGCATCGGAATTAAATACAAAAGGCACAATGCCGCCTTAAGTACAAGAAGAGTGAGACCTCTTAGAGTCTGTGTTTTGATCCTTTCCTTTCAGACCGGTATTAGTTTCCGATACACCACTGCAGGTTCAATGTATTCCTTGGACCTTCACAGTGGCGATGAAACACAGAAATCGCATCGGAATTAAATACAAAAGGCACAATGCCGCCTTAAGTGCAAGGAGAGTGAGACTTCTTAGAGTCTGTGTTTTGATCCTTTCCTTTCAGACCGGTATTAGTTTCCGATACACCACTGCAGGTTCAATGTATTCCTTGGACCTTCACAGTGACGATGAAACACAGAAATCGCATCGGAATTAAATACAAAAGGCACAATGCCGCCTTAAGTACAAGAATGGAGACTCTTCTAACAGTCGGTGCTTTGAGCTTTCCCTGCGAGACAAGTATTAGTTTCCGATACACCACTGCAGGTTCAATGTATTCCTTGGACCTTCACATTGACGATGAAACACAGAAATCGCATCGGAATTAAATACAAAAGGCACAATGCCGCCTTAAGTGCAAGACGAGTGAGACTTCTTAGAGTCTGTAATTTGATCCTTTCCTGAGAGACCAGTATTAGTTTCCGATACACCACTGCAGGTTCAATGTATTCCTTGGACATTCACATTGACGATGAAACACAGATATCGCAACGGAATTAAATAAAAAAGGCACAATGCCGCCTTAAGTGCAAGAAGAGTGTGACTTCTGAGTGACTGTGCTTTTATTCCTTCCTGTGAGACCAGTATTAGTTTCCGATACACCACTGCTGGTTCAATGTATTCCTTGGACCTTCACATTGACGATGAAACACAGAAATCGCATCGGATTTAAATACAAAATGCACAATGCCGCCTTAAGTGCAAGAAGAGTGAGACTTCTTAGAGTCTGTGCATTGATTCTTTACTGTGAGACCAGTATTAGTTTCCGATACACCACTGCAGGTTCAATGTATTCCTTGGACCTTCACATTGACGATGAAACACAGAAATCGCATCGGAATTAAATACCAAAGGCACAATGCCGCCTTAAGTACAAGAATAGAGACTCTTCTTAAAGTCGGTGCTTTGAGCATTCCCTGTGAGACCTGTATTAGTTTCCGATACACCACTGCAGGTTCAATGGATTCCTTGGACCTTCACATTGACGATGAAACACAGAAATCGCAACGGAATTAAGTACAAAAGGCACAATGCCGCCTTAAGTACAAGAATAGAGACTCTTCCTACAGTCGGTGCTTAGAGCATTCCCTGTGAGAACAGTATTAGCTTCCGATACACCACTGCAGGTTCAATGAATTACTTGGACATACACAATGAAGATGAAACACAGAAATCGCATCGGAATTAAATAAAAACGGCTCAATGCCGCCTTAAATGCAAGTAGATTGAGAATTCTTAGAGTCTGTGCTCTGATCCTTTCCTGTGAGACCAGTATCAGTTTCCGATACACCACTGCAGTTTCAATGTATTCCTTCGACATTCACATTGACGATGAAACACAGAAATCGCATCGGAATTAAATACAAACGGATCATTGCAACCTTAAGTGCAAGAAGAGTGAGACGGCTTAGAGTCTGTGCTTTGATCCTTTCCTGTGAGACCAGTATTAGTTTCCGATGCACCACTGCAGGTTCAATGTATTCCTTGGACATGCACATTGACGATGAAATACAGAAATCGCATCAGAATTAAATACAAAAGGCACAATGCCGCCTTAAGTACAAGAATAGAGACTCTTCTTACAGTCGGTGCTTTGAGCTTTCCCTGTGAGACCAGTATTAGTTTCCGATACACCACTGAAAGTTCAATGTATTCCTTAGACCTTCACATTGACGATGAAACACAGAAATCGCATGGGAATTAAATACAAAAGGCACAATGCCGCCTTAAGTGCAAGAAGAGTGAGACTTCTTAGAGTCTGTGAGTTGATCCTTTCCTGTGAGACCAGTATTAGTTTCCGATACACCATTGCAGGTTCAATGTATTCCTAGGACCTTCACATTGACGATGAAGTACAGATATCGCAACGGAATTAAATACAAAAGGCACAATGCCGCCTTAAGTACAAGAATAGAGACTCTTTTTACAGTCGGTGTTTTGAGCATTCACTGTGAGACCAGTATTAGTCTCCGATACACAACTGCAGGTTCAAAGTATTCCTTGGACGTACACGTTGGTGATAAAAAACTGAAATTAGGTCGGAATTAAATACAAAAGGCACAATCCCGCCTTAAGTGCAAGAAGAGTGAGATTTCTTAGAGTCTGGGTTTGGTCCTTTCGTGTGAGACCAGTATTACTATCCGATACACCACTGCAGGTTCAATGTATTCCTTGGAACTTCACCTTGACGATGAAACACAGAAATCGCTTCGTAATTAAATACAAAAGGCACAATGCTGCTCTAAGTGCAAGAAGAGTGAGACTTCTTAGAGTCTGTGCTTTGATCCTTTCCTGTGAGGCCAGTATTAGTTTCCGATACACCACTGCAGGTTAAATGTATTCCTTGGACATTCACATTGACGATGATACACAGAAATCGCATCGGAAGTAAATACAAAAGGCACAATGACGCCTTAAGTACAAGAATAGAGACTCTTCCTACAGTCGGTGCTTCGAGCATTCCCTGTGAGACCAGTATTAGTTTCCGATACACCACTGCAGGTTCAATGTATTCCTTGGACATACACACTGACGATGAAACACAGAAATCGCATCGGAATTAAATACCAAAGGCACAATGCCGCCTTAAGTACAAGAATAGAGACTCTTCTTACAGTCGGTGCTTTGAGCTTTCCCTGTGAGACCAGTATTAGCTTCTGATACACCACTGCAGGTTCAATGTATTCCTTGAACCTTAACATTGTCGATGACACATAGAAATCGCATCGGAATTACATACAAACGGCACAATGCCGCCTTAAGTAGAAGAATAGAGACCCTTCTTACAGTCGGTATTTTGAACATTCCCTGTGAGACCAGTATTAGGTTCCGATGCACCACTGCAGGTTCAATGTATTCTTTGGACATGCACGTTGACGATGAAACACAGAAATCGCATCGGAATTAAATACAAAAGCACAATGCCGCCCTAAGTACAAGAATAGAGACTCTTCTTTCAGTCGGTGGTTTAAGCATTCAATGTGAGACAAGTATTAGTTTCCGATACACCACTGCAGGTTCTATGTATTACTTGGACATACACATTGACGATGAGTCACAGAAATCGCATCGGAATTAAATACAAAAGGCACAATGCCGCCTTTAGTACAAGAATAGAGACTCTTGCTACGGTCGGTGCTTAGAGCATTCCCTGTGAGACCAGTAATAGCTTCTGATACACCACTGCAAGGTTCAATGTTTTCCTTGGACATACACATTGACCATTAAACACAGAAATCGCATCAGAATTAAATAAAAAAGGCTCAATGCCGCCTTCAGTGCAAGTAGAGTGAGACTTCTTAGAGTCTGTGCTTTGATCCTGTCCTGTGAGACCAGTATTAGTTTCCGATACACCACTGCAGGTTCAATGTATTCCTTGGACCTTCACATTGACGATGAAACACAGAAATCGCATCGGAATAAAATACAAAAGGCTCATTGCATCCTTAAGTGCAAGAAGAGTGAGACGTCTTAGAGTCTGTGCTTTGATCCTTTCCTGTGAGACCAGTATTAGTTTCCGGTGCACCACTGCAGGTTCAATGTATTCCTTGGACATACACATTGACGATGAAACACAGAAATCGCATCGGAATTAAATACAAAGGGCACAATGCCGCCTTAAGTACAAGAATAGAGACTCTTCTTACAGTCGGTGTTTTGAGCATTCTCTGTAAGACCAGTATTAGTTTCCGATACACCACTGCAGGTTCAATGTATTCCCTGGTCGTACACGTTGGTGATGAAAAACTGAAATTAGATCGGAATTAAATACAAAAGGCACAATGCCGCCTTAAGTGCAAGAAGAGTGAGACTTATTAGAGTCTGTGCTTTGATCCTTTCCTGTGAGACCAGTATTAGTTTCCGATACACCACTGCAGGTTCAATGTATCCCTCGGACCTTCACATTGACGATGAAACACAGAAATCGCATCGTAAGTCAATACAAAAGGCACAATGCCGCCTTCAGTGCAAGAAGGTTGAGACTTCTTAGAGTCTGTGCTTTGATCCTTTCCTGTGAGACCAGTATTAGTTTCCGATACACCACTGCAGGTTCAATGTATTCCTTGGACGTTCACATTGACGATGAAACACAGAGATCGCATCGGAATTAAATACAAAATGCACAATGCCGCCTTAAGTGCAAGAAGAGTGAGACTTCTTAGAGTCAGTGCATTGATCCTTTACTGTGAGACCAGTATTAGTTTCCGATACACCATAGCAGGTTCAATGTATTCCTTGGACCTTCACATTGACGATGACACATAGAAATTGCATCGGAATTAAATACAAAAGGCACAATGCCGCCTTAAGTACATGAATAGAGACTCTTCTTACAGTCGGTGTTTTGAGCATTCACTGTGAGACTAGTATTAGGTTCCGATACACCACTGCAGGTTCATTGTATTCCTTGGACATACACATTGACGATGAAACACAGAAATCGCATCGGAGTTAAATACAAAAGAGACAGTGCCGCCTTAAGTACAAGAATAGAGACTCTTCTTACAGTCGGTGCTTTGAGCATTCCCTGTGAGACCAGTATTAGTTTCCGATACACCACTGCCGGTTCAATGTATTCGTTGGACCTTCACATTGACGATGAAACACAGAAATCGCATCGGAATTAAATACAAAAGGCACAATGCCGCCTTTAGTACAAGAATAGAGACTCTTGCTACGGTCGGTGCTTAGAGCATTCCCTGTGAGACCAGTAATAGCTTCTGATACACCACTGCAAGGTTCAATGTTTTCCTTGGACATACACATTGACCATTAAACACAGAAATCGCATCAGAATTAAATAAAAAAGGCTCAATGCCGCCTTCAGTGCAAGTAGAGTGAGACTTCTTAGAGTCTGTGCTTTGATCCTGTCCTGTGAGACCAGTATTAGTTTCCGATACACCACTGCAGGTTCAATGTATTCCTTGGACCTTCACATTGACGATGAAACACAGAAATCGCATCGGAATAAAATACAAAAGGCTCATTGCATCCTTAAGTGCAAGAAGAGTGAGACGTCTTAGAGTCTGTGCTTTGATCCTTTCCTGTGAGACCCGTATTAGTTTCCGGTGCACCACTGCAGGTTCAATGTATTCCTTGGACATACACATTGACGATGAAACACAGAAATCGCATCGGAATTAAATACAAAGGGCACAATGCCGCCTTAAGTACAAGAATAGAGACTCTTCTTACAGTCGGTGTTTTGAGCATTCTCTGTGAGACCAGTATTAGTTTCCGATACACCACTGCAGGTTCAATGTATTCCCTGGACGTACACGTTGGTGATGAAAAACTGAAATTAGATCGGAATTAAATACAAAAGGCACAATGCCGCCTTAAGTGCAAGAAGAGTGAGACTTATTAGAGTCTGTGCTTTGATCCTTTCCTGTGAGACCAGTATTAGTTTCCGATACACCACTGCAGGTTCAATGTATTCCTCGGACCTTCACATTGACGATGAAACACAGAAATCGCATCGTAAGTCAATACAAAAGGCACAATGCCGCCTTCAGTGCAAGAAGGTTGAGACTTCTTAGAGTCTGTGCTTTGATCCTTTCCTGTGAGACCAGTATTAGTTTCCGATACACCACTGCAGGTTCAATGTATTCCTTGGACCTTCACATTGACGATGAAACACAGAGATCGCAACGGAATTAAATACAAAATGCACAATGCCGCCTTAAGTGCAAGAAGAGTGAGACTTCTTAGAGTCAGTGCATTGATCCTTTACTGTGAGACCAGTATTAGTTTCCGATACATGATAGCAGGTTCAATGTATTCCTTGGACCTTCACATTGACGATGACACATAGAAATTGCATCGGAATTAAATACAAAAGGCACAATGCCGCCTTAAGTACAAGAATAGAGACTCTTCTTACAGTCGGTGTTTTGAGCATTCACTGTGAGACTAGTATTAGGTTCCGATACACCACTGCAGGTTCATTGTATTCCTTGGACATACACATTGACGATGAAACACAGAAATCGCATCGGAGTTAAATACAAAAGAGACAGTGCCGCCTTAAGTACAAGAATAGAGACTCTTCTTACAGTCGGTGCTTTGAGCATTCCCTGTGAGACCAGTATTAGTTTCCGATACACCACTGCCGGTTCAATGTATTCGTTGGACCTTCACATTGACGATGAAACACAGAAATCGCATCGGAATTGAATACAAAAGGCACAATGCCGCCTTTAGTACAAGAATAGAGACTCTTGCTACGGTCGGTGCTTAGAGCATTCCCTGTGAGACCAGTAATAGCTTCTGATACACCACTGCAAGGTTCAATGTTTTCCTTGGACATACACATTGACCATTAAACACAGAAATCGCATCAGAATTAAATAAAAAAGGCTCAATGCCGCCTTCAGTGCAAGTAGAGTGAGACTTCTTAGAGTCTGTGCTTTGATCCTGTCCTGTGAGACCAGTATTAGTTTCCGATACACCACTGCAGGTTCAATGTATTCCTTGGACCTTCACATTGACGATGAAACACAGAAATCGCATCGGAATAAAATACAAAAGGCTCATTGCATCCTTAAGTGCAAGAAGAGTGAGACGTCTTAGAGTCTGTGCTTTGATCCTTTCCTGTGAGACCCGTATTAGTTTCCGGTGCACCACTGCAGGTTCAATGTATTCCTTGGACATACACATTGACGATGAAACACAGAAATCGCATCGGAATTAGATACAAAGGGCACAATGCCGCCTTAAGTACAAGAATAGAGACTCTTCTTACAGTCGGTGTTTTGAGCATTCTCTGTGAGACCAGTATTAGTTTCCGATACACCACTGCAGGTTCAATGTATTCCCTGGACGTACACGTTGGTGATGAAAAACTGAAATTAGATCGGAATTAAATACAAAAGGCACAATGCCGCCTTAAGTGCAAGAAGAGTGAGACTTATTAGAGTCTGTGCTTTGATCCTTTCCTGTGAGACCAGTATTAGTTTCCGATACACCACTGCAGGTTCAATGTATTCCTCGGACCTTCACATTGACGATGAAACACAGAAATCGCATCGTAAGTCAATACAAAAGGCACAATGCCGCCTTCAGTGCAAGAAGGTTGAGACTTCTTAGAGTCTGTGCTTTGATCCTTTCCTGTGAGACCAGTATTAGTTTCCGATACACCACTGCAGGTTCAATGTATTCCTTGGACCTTCACATTGACGATGAAACACAGAGATCGCAACGGAATTAAATACAAAATGCACAATGCCGCCTTAAGTGCAAGAAGAGTGAGACTTCTTAGAGTCAGTGCATTGATCCTTTACTGTGAGACCAGTATTAGTTTCCGATACACCATAGCAGGTTCAATGTATTCCTTGGACCTTCACATTGACGATGACACATAGAAATTGCATCGGAATTAAATACAAAAGGCACAATGCCGCCTTAAGTACAAGAATAGAGACTCTTCTTACAGTCGGTGTTTTGAGCATTCACTGTGAGACTAGTATTAGGTTCCGATGCACCACTGCAGGTTCAATGTATTCCTTGGACACACACATTGACGATGAAACACAGAAATCGCATCGGAATTAAATACAAAAGGCACAGTGCCGCCTTAAGTACAAGAATAGAGACTCTTCTTACAGTCGGTGCTTTGAGCATGCCCTGTGAGACCAGTATTAGTTTCCGATACACCACTGCCGGTTCAATGTATTCGTTGGACCTTCACATTGACGATGAAACACAGAAATCGCATCGGAATTAAATACAAAAGGAACAATGCCGCCTTATGTACAAGAATAGAGACTCTTCTTACAGTCGGTGTTTTGAGCATTCACTGTGAGACCAGTATTAGTCTCCGATACACAACTGCAGGTTCAATGTATACCTTGGACGTACACGTTGGTGATAAAAAACTGAAATTAGGTCGGAATTAAATACAAAAGGCACAATGCCGCCTTAAGTGCAAGAAGAGTGAGATTTCTTAGAGTCTGGGCTTTGATCCTTTCGTGTGAGACCAGTATTACTTTCCGATACACCACTGCAGGTTCAATGTATTCCTTGGAACTTCACATTGACGATGAAACACAGAAATCGCATCGTAATTAAATACAAAAGGCACAATGCCGCCTTAAGTGCAAGAAGAGTGAGACTTCTTAGAGTCTGTGCTTTGATCCTTTCCTAAGAGGCCAGTATTAGTTTCCGCTACACCACTGCAGGTTCAATGTATTCCTTGGTCATTTACATTGACGATGAAACACAGATATCGCAATGGAATTAAATACAAAAGGAACAATGCTGCCTTAAGTGCAAGAAGAGTGAGACTTCTTAGAGTCTGTGCTTTGATCCTTTCCTGTGAGATCAGTATTATTTTCCGATACACCACTGCAGGTTCAATGTATTCCTTGGACCTTCACATTGACGATGAAACACAGAAATCGCATCGGAATTAAATACAAAAGGCACAATGCCGCCTTAAGTACAAGAATAGAGACCCTTCCTACAGTCGATGCTTTGAGCTTTACCTGTGAGACCAGTATTAGTTTCCGATACACCACTGCAGGTTCAATGTATTCCTTGGACATTCACATTGACGATGAAACACAGATATCGCAACGGAATTAAATACAAAAGGCACAATGCCGCCGTAAGTGCAAGAAGAGTGTGACTTCTTAGAGTCTGTGCTTTGATCCTTTCCTGTAAGACCAGTATTAGTTTCCGATCCACCACTGCAGGTTCAATGTATTCCTTCGACCTTCACATTGACGATGAAACAGAGAAATCGCATCGGAGTTAAATACAAAAGGCACAATGCCGCCTCAAGTACAAGAATGGAGACTCTTCTTACAGTCGGTGCTTTGAGCATTCCCTATCATACCAGTATTAGTGTCCGTAACACCTCTGCAGGTTCAATGTATTCCTTGGACATACACATTGACGATAAAACACTGAAATCGCATCGGAATTAAATACAGAATGCACAATACCGCCTTAAATACAAGAATAGAGACTCTTCTTACAGAGGGTGCTATAAGCATTCCCTGCGACACCAGTATTAGTTTCCGATACACCACTGCAAGTTCAATGTATTCCTTGGACCTTCAGATGGACGATGATACACAGAAATCATATCGGAATTGAATACAAAAGGCACAATGCCGCCTTAAGTACAAGAATAGAGACTCTTCTTACAGTCTGTGCTTTGATCCTTTCCTGTGAGGCCAGTATTAGTTTCCGCTACACCACTGCAGGTTCAATGTATTCCTTGGACCTTCACATTGACGATGAAACACAGAAATCGCATCGGAATTAAATAAAAAGGGCTCAATGCCGCATTAAGTGCAAGTAGAGTGAGACTTCTTAGAGTCTGTGCTTTGATCCTTTCCTGTGAGACCAGTATTATTTTTCGATACACCACTGCAGGTTCAATGTATTCCTTGCATCTTCACATTGACGATGAAACACAGAAATAACATCGGAATTAAATACAAACGGCTCAGTGCAACCTTAAGTGCAAGAAGAGTGAGACCTCTTTGAGTCTGTGCTATGATCCTTTCCTGTGAGACCAGAATTAGTTTCCGATGCACCACTGCAGGTTCAATGTATTCCTTGTACATACACATTGACGATGAAACACAGAAATCGCAACGGAATAAAATACAAAAGGCACAATGCCGCCTTAAGTACAAGAATAGAGACTCTTCCTACAGTCGGTGCTTACAGCATTCCCTGTGAGACCTGTATTAGCTTACGATACACCACTGCAGGTTCAATGTATTCCTTGGACATACACATTGACGATGAAAGACAGAAATCGCATCGGAATTAAATAAAAAAGGGTCAATGCCGCCTTAAGTGCAAGTAGAGAGAGACTTCTTAGAGTCTGTGCTTTGATCCTTTCCTGTGAGACCAGTATTATTTTTCGATACACCACTGCAGGTTCAATGTATTCCTTGCATCTTCACATTGACGATGAAACACAGAAATCGCATCGGAATTAAATACAAAATGCTCATAGCAACCTTAAGTGCAAGAAGAGTGAACGTCTTAGAGTCTGTGCTTTGATCCTTTCCTGTGAGACCAGTATTAGTTTCCGATGCACCACTGAAGGTTCAATGTATTCCTAGGACTTACACATTGACGATGAGCCACTGAAATTGGATTGGAATTAGATACAAAAGGCGCAATGCCGCCTTAAGTGCAGGAAGAGTGACACTTCTTCGAGTCTGTGCTTTGATCTTTTCCTGTGAGACCAGTATTAGTTTCCGATATACCACTGCAGGTTCAATGTGTTCCTTGGACCTCACATTGACGTTGAAACACAGATATCGCATCGGAATTAAATACAAAAAGCACAATGCCGCTTTAAGTAGAAGAATAGAGACTCTTCTTCCAGTCGGTGCTTTTAGCGTTCCCTGTGAGACCAGTATTAGTTTCCGATACACCACAGCTCATTCAATGTATTCCGTGGACATTCACATTGACGATGAAACACTGAAATCGCATCGGAATTAAATACAAAAGACACAATGCCGCCTTAAGTGCAAGAACAGTGAGACTTCTTGGAGTCTGTGATTTGATCCTTTCCTGTGAGACCAGTATTAGTTTCCGATACACCATTGCAGGTTCAATGTATTCCTAGGACCTTCACATTGACGATGAAGTACAGATATCGCAACGGAATTAAATACAAAAGGCACAATGCTGCCTTAAGTGCAAGAAGAGTGAGACTTCTTAGAGTCTGTGCTTTGATCCTTTCCTGTGAGACCAGTATTAGTTTCCGATACACCACTGCAGGTTCAATGTATTCCTTGGACATACACATTGACGATGAAATACAGAAATCGAATCGGAATTAAATACAAAAGGCACAATGCCGCCTTAAGTACAAGAATAGAGACTCTTTTTACAGTCGGTGTTTTGAGTATTCACTGTGAGACCAGTATTAGTCTCCGATACACAACTGCAGGTTCAAAGTATTCCTTGGTCGTACACGTTGGTGATAAAAAACTGAAATTAGGTCGGAATTAAATACCAAAGGCACAATGCCGCCTTAAGTACAAGAATAGAGACTCTTCTTATAGTCGGTGCTTTGAGCTTTCCCTGTGAGACCAGTATTAGCTTCTGAGACACCACTGCAGGTTCAATGTATTCCTTGAACCTTAACATTGTCGATGACACATAGAAATCGCATCGGAATTAAATACAAACGGCACAATGCCGCCTTAAGTAGAAGAATAGAGACCCTTCTTACAGTCGGTGTTTTGAACATTCCCTGTGAGACCAGTATTAGGTTCCGATGCACCACTGCAGGTTCAATGTATTCTTTGGACATGCACGTTGACGATGAAACACAGAAATCGCATCGGAATTAAATACAAAAGCACAATGCCGCCCTAAGTACAAGAATAGAGACTCTTCTTTCAGTCGGTGGTCTAAGCATTCCCTGTGAGACAAGTATTAGTTTCCGATACACCACTGCAGGTTCAATGTATTACTTGGACATACACATTGACGATGATTCACAGAAATCGCATCGGAATTAAATACAAAAGGCACAATGCCGCCTTTAGTACAAGAATTGAGACTCTTGCTACGGTCGGTGCTTAGAGCATTCCCTGTGAGACCAGTAATAGCTTCTGATACACCACTGCAAGGTTCAATGTTTTCCTTGGACATACACATTGACCATTAAACACAGAAATCGCATCGGAATTAAATAAAAAAGGCTCAATGCCGCCTTCAGTGCAAGTAGAGTGAGACTTCTTAGAGTCTGTGCTTTGATCCTGTCCTGTGAGACCAGTATTAGTTTCCGATACACCACTGCAGGTTCAATGTATTCCTTGGACCTTCACATTGACGATGAAACACAGAAATCATATCGGAATAAAATACAAAAGGCTCATTGCATCCTTAAGTGCAAGAAGAGTGAGACGTCTTAGAGTCTGTGCTTTGATCCTTTCCTGTGAGACCAGTATTAGTTTCCGATGCACCACTGCAGGTTCAATGTATTCCTTGGACATACACATTGACGATGAAACACAGAAATCGCATCGGAATTAAATACAAAGGGCACAATGCCGCCTTAAGTGCAAGAAGAGTGAGACTTCTTAGAGTCAGTGCATTGATCCTTTACTGTGAGACCAGTATTAGTTTCCGATACACCATAGCAGGTTCAATGTATTCCTTGGACCTTCACATTGACGATGACACATAGAAATCGCATCGGAATTAAATACAAAAGGCACAATGCCGCCTTAAGTACAAGAATAGAGACTCTTCTTACAGTCGGTGTTTTGAGCATTCGCTGTGAGACTAGTATTAGGTTCCGATGCACCACTGCAGGTTCAATGTATTACTTGGACATGCACATTGACGATGAAACACAGAAAGCGCATCGGAATTAAATACAAAAGGCACAGTGCCGCCTTAAGTACAAGAATAGAGACTCTTCTTACAGTCGGTGCTTTGAGCATTCCCTGTGAGACCTGTATTAGTTTCCGATACACCACTGCCGGTTCAATGTATTCCTTGGACCTTCACATTGACAATGAAACACAGAAATCGCATCGGAATTAAATACAAAAGGAACAATGCCGCCTTAAGAACAAGAATAGAGACTCTTCTTACTGTCGGTGTTTTGAGCATTCACTGTGAGACCAGTATTAGTCTCCGATACACAACTGCAGGTTCAATGTATTCCTTGGACGTACACGTTGGTGATAAAAAACTGAAATTAGGTCGGAATTAAATACAAAAGGCACAATGCCGCCTTAAGTGCAAGAAGAGGGAGATTTCTTAGAGTCTGGGCTTTGATCCTTTCGTGTGAGACCAGTATTACTTTCCGATACACCACTGCAGGTTCAATGTATTCCGTGGAACTTCACATTGACGATGAAACACAGAAATCGCATCGTAATGAAATACAAAAGGCACAATGCTGCCTTAAGTGCAAGAAGAGTGAGACTTCTTAGAGTCTGTGCTTTGATCCTTTCCTGTGAGGCCAGTATTAGTTTCCGCTACACCACTGCAGGTTCAATGTATTCCTTGGTCATTTACATTGACGATGAAACACAGATATCGCAACGGAATTAAATACAAAAGGAACAATGCTGCCTTAAGTGCAAGAAGAGTGAGACTTCTTAGAGTCTGTGCTTTGATCCTTTCCTGTGAGATCAGTATTAGTTTCCGATACACCACTGCAGGTTCAATGTATTCCTTGGACCTTCACATTGACGATGAAACACAGAAATCGCATCGGAATTAAATACAAAAGGCACAATGCCGCCTCAAGTACAAGAATGGAGACACTTCTTACAGTCGGTGCTTTGAGCATTCCCTATCAGACCAGTATTAGTGTCCGTAACACCTCTGCAGGTTCAATGTATTCCTTGGACATACACATTGACGATACAACACTGAAATCGCATCGGAATTAAATACAGAGTGCACAATTCCGCCTTAAATACAAGAATAGAGACTCTTCTTACAGAGGGTGCTATAAGCATTCCCTGCGACACCAGTATTAGTTTCCGATACACCACTGCAGGTTCAATGTATTCCTTGGACCTTCACATTGACGATGAAACACAGAAATCGCATCGGAATTAAATAAAAAGGGCTCAATGCCGCATTTAGTGCAAGTAGAGTGAGACTTCTTAGAGTCTGTGCTTTAATCCTTTCCTGTGAGACCAGTATTAGTTTCCGATACACCACTGCAGGTTCAATGTATTCCTTGTACATACACATTGACGATGAAACACAGAAATCGCAACGGAATTAAATACAAAAGGCACAATGCCGCCTTAAGTACAAGAATAGAGACTCTTCCTACAGTCGGTGCTTAGAGCATTCCCTGTGAGACCTGTATTAGCTTACGATACACCACTGCAGGTTCAATGTATTCCTTGGACATACACATTGACGATGAAAGACAGAAATCGCATCGGAATTAAATAAAAAAGGGTCAATGCCGCCTTAAGTGCAAGTAGAGAGAGACTTCTTAGAGTCTGTGCTTTGATCCTTTCCTGTGAGACCAGTATTATTTTCCGATACACCACTGCAGGTTCAATGTATTCCTTGCATCTTCACATTGACGATGAAAAACAGAAATCGCATCGGAATTAAATACAAAATGCTCATAGCAACCTTAAGTGCAAGAAGAGTGAACGTCTTAGAGTCTGTGCTTTGATCCTTTCCTGTGAGACCAGTATTAGTTTCCGATGCACCACTGAAGGTTCAATGTATTCCTAGGACTTACACATTGACGATGAACCACTGAAATTGCATTGGAATTAAATACAAAAGGCGCAATGCCGCTTTAAGTGCAGGAAGAGTGACACTTCTTCGAGTCTGTGCTTTGATCTTTTCCTATGAGACCAGTATTAGTTTCCGATACACCACTGCAGGTTCAATGTGTTCCTTGGACCTCACATTGACGATGAAACACAGATATCGCATCGGAATTAAATACAAAAAGCACAATGCCGCTTTAAGTAGAAGAATAGAGACTCTTCTTCCAGTCGGTGCTTTTAGCGTTCCCTGTGAGACCAGTATTAGTTTCCGATACACCACAGCTCATTCAATGTATTCCGTGGACATTCACATTGACGATGAAACACTGAAATCGCATCGGAATTAAATACAAAAGACACAATGCCGCCTTAAGTGCAAGAAGAGTGAGACTTCTTAGAGTCTGTGCTTTGATCCTTTCCTGTGAGACCAGTATTAGTTTCCGATACACCACTGCAGGTTCAATGTGTTCCTTGGACATTCACATTGACGATGAAACACCGAAATCGCATCGGAATTAAATACAAAAGACACAATGCCGCCTTAAGTGCAAGAAGAGTGAGACTTCTTAGAGTCTGTGCTTTGATCCTTTCCTGTGAGACCAGTATTAGTTTCCGATACACCACTGCAGGTTCAATGTATTCCTTGGACCTTCACATTGACGATGAAACACAGAAATCGCATCGTAATTAAATACAAAAGGCACAATGCCGCCTTAAGTGCAAGAACAGTGAGACTTCTTAGAGTCTGTGATTTGATCCTTTCCTGTGAGACCAGTATTAGTTTCCGATACACCATTGCAGGTTCAATGTATTCGTAGGACCTTCACATTGACGATGAAGTACAGATATAGCAACGGAATTAAATACAAAAGGCACAATGCTGCTTTAAGTGCAAGAAGAGTGAGACTTCTTAGAGTCTGTGCTTTGATCCTTTCCTGTGAGACCAGTATTAGTTTCCGATACACCACTGCAGGTTCAATGTATTCCTTGGACATACACATTGACGATGAAATACAGAAATCGAATCGGAATTAAATACAAAAGGCACAATGCCGCCTTAAGTACAAGAATAGAGACACTTTTTACAGTCGGTGTTTTGAGTATTCACTGTGAGACCAGTATTAATCTCCGATACACAACTGCAGGTTCAAAGTATTCCTTGGTCGTACACGTTGGTGATAAAAAACTGAAATTAGGTCGGAATTAAATACAAAAGGCACAATGCCGCCTTAAGTGCAAGAAGAGTGAGATTTCTTAGAGTCTGGGTTTGGTCCTTTCGTGTGAGACCAGTATTACTATCCGATACACCACTGCAAGTTCAATCTATTCCTTGGAACTTCACCTTCACGATGAAACACAGAAATCGCTTCGTAATTAAATACAAAAGGCACAATGCTGCTCTAAGTGCAAGAAGAGTGAGACTTCTTAGAGTCTGTGCTTTGATCCTTTCCTGTGAGGCCAGTATTAGTTTCCGATACACCACTGCAGGTTCAATGTATTCCTTGGACATTCACATTGACGATGAAACACAGATATCGCAACGGAATTAAATACAAAAGGAACAATGCCGCCTTAAGTGCAAGAAGAGTGAGACTTCTTAGAGTCTGTGCTTTGATCCTTTCCTGTGAGACCAGTATTAGTTTCCGATACACCACTGCAGGTTCAATGTATTCCTTGGACGTACACATTGACGATGATACACAGAAATCGCATCGGAAGTAAATACAAAAGGCACAATGACGCCTTAAGTACAAGAATAGAGACTCTTCCTACAGTCGGTGCTTTGAGCATTCCCTGTGAGACCAGTATTAGTTTCCGATACACCACTGCAGGTTCAATGTATTCCTTGGACATACACACTGACGATGAAACACAGAAATCGCATCGGAATTAAATACCAAAGGCACAATTCCGCCTTAAGTACAAGAATAGAGACTCTTCTTACAGTCGGTGCTTTGAGCTTTCCCTGTGAGACCAGTATTAGCTTCTGATACACCACTGCAGGTTCAATGTATTCCTTGAACCTTAACATTGTCGATGACACATAGAAATCGCATCGGAATTAAATACAAACGGCACAATGCCGCCTTAAGTAGAAAAATAGAGACCCTTCTTACAGTCGGTGTTTTGAACATACCCTGTGAGACCAGTATTAGGTTCCGATGCACCACTGCAGGTTCAATGTATTCTTTGGACATGCACGTTGACGATGAAACACAGAAATCGCATCGGAATTAAATACAAAAGCACAATGCCGCCCTATGTACAAGAATAGAGACTCTTCTTTCTGTCGGTGGTCTAAGCATTCCCTGTGAGACAAGTATTAGTTTCCGCTACACCACTGCAGGTTCAATGTATTACTTGGACATACACATTGACGATGATTCACAGAAATCGCATCGGAATTAAATACAAAAGGCACAATGCCGCCTTTAGTACAAGAATAGAGACTCTTGCTACGGTCGGTGCTTAGAGCATTCCCTGTGAGACCAGTAATAGCTTCTGATACACCACTGCAAGGTTCAATGTTTTCCTTGGACATACACATTGACCATTAAACACAGAAATCGCATCGGAATTAAATAAAAAAGGCTCAATGCCGCCTTCAGTGCAAGTAGAGTGAGACTTCTTAGAGTCTGTGCTTTGATCCTGTCCTGTGAGACCAGTATTAGTTTCCGATACACCACTGCAGGTTCAATGTATTCCTTGGACCTTCACATTGACGATGAAACACAGAAATCATATCGGAATAAAATACAAAAGGCTCATTGCATCCTTAAGGGCAAGAAGAGTGAGACGTCTTAGAGTCTGTGCTTTGATCATTTCCTGTGAGACCAGTATTAGTTTCCGATCCACCACTGCAGGTTCAATGTATTCCTTGGACATACACATTGACGATGAAACACAGAAATCGCATCGGAATTAAATACAAAGGGCACAATGCCGCCTTAAGTACAAGAATAGAGACTCTTCTTACAGTCGGTGTTTTGAGCATTCTCTGTGAGACCAGTATTAGTTTCCGATACACCACTGCAGGTTCAATGTATTCCCTGGACGTACACGTTGGTGATGAAAAACTGAAATTAGATCGGAATTAAATACAAAAGGCACAATGCCGCCTTAAGTGCAAGAAGAGTGAGACTTATTAGAGTCTGTGCTTTGATCCTTTATTGTGAGACCAGTATTAGTTTCCGATACACCACTGCAGGTTCAATGTATTCCTCGGACCTTCACATTGACGATGAAACACAGAAATCGCATCGTAAGTCAATACAAAAGGCACAATGCCGCCTTAAGTGCAAGAAGGTTGAGACTTCTTAGAGTCTGTGCTTTGATCCTTTCCTGTGAGACCAGTATTAGTTTCCGATACACCACTGCAGGTTCAATGTATTCCTTAGACCTTCACATTGACGATGAAACACAGAGATCGCACCGGAATTAAATACAAAATGCACAATGCCGCCTTAAGTGCAAGAAGAGTGAGACTTCTTAGAGTCAGTGCATTGATCCTTTACTGTGAGACCAGTATTAGTTTCCGATACACCACTGCAGGTTCAATGTATTCCTTGGACCTTCACATTGACGATGACACATAGAAATCGCATCGGAATTAAATACAAAAGGCACAATGCCGCCTTAAGTACAAGAATAGAAACTCTTCTTACAGTCGGTGTTTTGAGCATTCGCTGTGAGACTAGTATTAGGTTCCGATGCACCACTGCAGGTTCAATGTATTCCTTGGACATACAGATTGACGATGAAACACAGAAATCGCATCGGAATTAAATACAAAAGGCACAGTGCCGCCTTAAGTACAAGAATAGAGACTCTTCTTACAGTCGGTGCTTTGAGCATTCCCTGTGAGACCTGTATTAGTTTCCGATACACCACTGCCGGTTCAATGTATTCCTTGGACCTTCACATTGACAATGAAACACAGAAATCGCATCGGAATTAAATACAAAAGGAACAATGCCGCCTTAAGAACAAGAATAGAGACTCTTCTTACAGTCGGTGTTTTGAGCATTCACTGTGAGACCAGTATTAGTCTCCGATACACAACTGCAGGTTCAATGTATTCCTTGGACGTACACGTTGGTGATAAAAAACTGAAATTAGGTCGTTATTAAATACAAAAGGTACAATGCCGCCTTAAGTGCAAGAAGAGTGAGTTTTCTTAGAGTCTGGGCTTTGATCCTTTCGTGTGAGACCAGTATTACTTTCCGATACACCACTGCAGGTTCAATGTATTCCTTGGAACTTCACATTGACGATGAAACACAGAAATCGCATCGTAATGAAATACAAAAGGCACAATGCTGCCTTAAGTGCAAGAAGAGTGAGACTTCTTAGAGTCTGTGCTTTGATCCTTTCCTGTGAGGCCAGTATTAGTTTCCGCTACACCACTGCAGGTTCAATGTATTCCTTGGTCATTTACATTGACGATGAAACACAGATATCGCAACAGAATTAAATACAAAAGGAACAATGCTGCCTTAAGTGCAAGAAGAGTGAGACTTCTTAGAGTCTGTGCTTTGATCCTTTCCTGTGAGATCAGTATTAGTTTCAGATACACCACTGCAGGTTCAATGTATTCCTTGGACCTTCACATTGACGATGAAACACAGAAATCGCATCGGAATTAAATACAAAAGGCACAATGCCGCCTCAAGTACAAGAATGGAGACACTTCTTACAGTCGGTGCTTTGAGCATTCCCTATCAGACCAGTATTAGTGTCCGTAACACCTCTGCAGGTTCAATGTATTCCTTGGACATACACATTGACGATAAAACACTGAAATCGCATCGGAATTAAATACAGAATGCACAATTCCGCCTTAAATACAAGAATAGAGACTCTTCTTACAGAGGGTGCTATAAGCATTCCCTGCGACACAAGTATTAGTTTCCGATACACCACTGCAGGTTAAATGTATTCCTTGGACCTTCACATTGACGATGAAACACAGAAATCGCATCGGAATTAAATAAAAAGGGCTCAATGCCGCATTAAGTGCAAGTAGAGTGAGACTTCTTAGAGTCTGTGCTTTAATCCTTTCCTGTGAGACCAGTATTAGTTTCCGATACACCACTGCAGGTTCAATGTATTCCTTGGACCTTCACATTGAAGATGAAACACAGAAATAACATCGGAATTAAATACAAACGGCTCATTGCAACCTTAAGTGCAAGAAGAGTGAGACCTCTTTGAGTCTGTGCTATGATCCTTTCCTGTGAGACCAGAATTAGTTTCCGTTGCACCACTGCAGGTTCAGTGTATTCCTTGTACATACACATTGACGATGAAACACAGAAATCGCAACGGAATTAAATACAAAAGGCACAATGCCGCCTTAAGTACAAGTATAGAGACTCTTCCTACAGTCGGTGCTTTTAGCGTTCCCTGTGAGACCAGTATTAGTTTCCGATACACCACAGCTCATTCAATGTATTCCGTGGACATACACATTGACGATGAAACACTGAAATTACATCGGAATTAAATACGAAAGCCACAATGACGCCTTGAGTGTAAGAAGAGTGAGATTTCTTAGAGTCTGTGCTTTGATCCTTTCCTGTGAGACCAGTATTAGTTTCCGATACACCACTGCAGGTTCAATGTGTTCCTTGGACATTCACATTGACGATGAAACACAGAAATCGCATCGGAATTAAATACAAAAGACACAATGCCGCCTTAAGTGCAAGAAGAGTGAGACTTCTTAGAGTCTGTGCTTTGATCCTTTCCTGTGAGACCAGTATTAGTTTCCGATACACCACTGCAGGTTCAATGTATTCCTTGGACCTTCACATTGACGATGAAACACAGAAATCGCATCGTAATTAAATACAAAAGGCACAATGCCGCCTTAAGTGCAAGAACAGTGAGACTTCTTAGAGTCTGTGATTTGATCCTTTCCTGTTAGACCAGTATTAGTTTCCGATTAACCACGGCAGGTTCACTGTATTCCATAGACCTTCATATTGACGCTGAAACACAGAAATCGCATCGGAATTAAATACCAAAGGCACAATGCCGCCTTAAGTACAAGAATAGAGACTCATCTTACAGTCGGTGCTTTGAGCGTTCCCTCTGAGACAAGTATTAGTTTCCGATTCACCACTGCTGGTTCAATGTATTCCTTGGACATACACATTGTTTATAAAACACTGAAATTACATCGGGATTAAATGCAAAAGCCACAATGCCGCCATAAGTGCAAGAAGAGTGAGACTTTTTAGAGTCTGTCCATTGATCCTTTCCTGTGAGACCAGTATTAGTTTCCGATACACCACTGCAGGTTTAATGTATTCCTTGGACCTTCACATTGACGATGAAACACAGAAATCGCATCGGAATTAAATGAAAAGGGCTCAATGCCGCATTAAGTGCAAGTAGAGTGAGACTTCTTATAGACTGTGCTGCGATCCTTTCCTGTGAGACCAGTATTAGTTTCCGATGCACCACTGCAGGTTCAATGTATTCCTTGTACATACACATTGACGATGAAACACAGAAATCGCATCGGAATTAAATACAAAAGGCACAAAGCCGCCTTAAGTACATGAATAGAGACTCTTCTTACAGTCGGTGTTTTGAGCATTCTCTGTCAGACCAGTATTAGTTTCCGATACACCACTGCAGGTTCTATGTATTCCTTTGACATACACATTGACGATGAGACACAGAAGTGGCATCGGAATTAAATACAAAAGGCACAATGCCGCCCTAAGTACAAGATTAGAGACTCTTCTTACAGTCGGTGCTTTGAGCATTCCCTGTGAGGCCAGTATTAGTTTCCGATACACCACTGCAGGTTCAATGTATTCCTTGGACCTTCACATTGACGATGAAACACAGAAATCGCATCGGAATTAAATACAAAAGGCTCAATGCAACCTGAAGTGCAGGAAGAGTGAGACGTCTTAGAGTCTGGGCGTTGATCATGTCCTGTGAGACCAGTATTAGTTTCCGATGCACCACTGCAGGTTCAATGTATTCCTTGGACATACACATTGACGATGAAACACAGAAATCGCAACGGATTTAAATACAAAAGGCACAATGCCGCCTTAAGTACAAGTATAGAGACTCTTCCTACAGTCGGTGCTTAGAGCATTCCCTGTGAGACCTGTATTAGCTTACGATACACCACTGCAGGTTCAATGTAATCCTTGGACATACACATCGACGATGAAACTTAGAAATCGCATCGGAATTAAACAAAAAAGGCTCAATGCCGCCTTAAGTGCAAGTAGAGTGAGACTTCATAGAGTCTGTGCTTTGATCCTTTCCTGTGAGACCAGTATTATTTTCCGATACACCACTGCAGGTACAATGTATTCCTTGGACCTTCACATTGACGATGAAACACAGAAATCGCATCGGAATTAAATACAAAATGCACAATGCCGCTTTAAGTACAAGAATAGAGACTCTTCTTCCAGTCGGTGCTTTGAGCGTTCCCTGTGAGACCAGTATTAGTTTCCGATACACCACTGCTCATTCAATGTATTCCTTGGACATACACATTGACGATGAAACACTGAAATTACATCGGAATTAAATACAAAAGCCACAATGCCGCCTTAAGTGCAAAATGAGTGAGACTTCTTAGAGTCTGTCCTTTGATCCTTTCCTGTGAGACCAGTATTAGTTTCCGATACACCACTGCAGGTTCAATGTATTCCTTTTACATACACATTGACGATGAAACACAGAAATTACATCGAAATTAAATACAAAAGGCACAATGCCGACTTAAGTGCAAGAAGAGTGAGACTTCTTAGAGTCTGTGTTTTGATCCTTTCCTGTGAGACCAGTATTAGTTTCCGATACACCTCAGCAGGTTCAATGTATTCCTTGGACCTTCACATTAACAATGAAACACAGAAATCGCATCGCAATTAAATACAAAAGACACAATGCCGCCTTAAGTGCAAGAAGAGTGAGACTTCTTAGAGTCTGTGCTTTGATCCTTTCCTGTGAGACCAGTATTAGTTTCCGATACACCACTGCGGGTTCAATGTATTCCTTGGACGTACACGTTGGTGATGAAGAACTGAAATTAGATCGGAATAAAATACAAAAGGCGCAATGCCGCCTTAAGGGCAAGAAGAGTGACACTTCTTAGAGTCTGTGCTTTGATCCTTTCCTGTGAGACCAGTATTAGTTTCCGATACACCACTGCAGGTTCAATGTATTCCTTGGACCTTCACATTGACGATGAAACACAGTAATCGCATCGTAATTAAATACAAAAGGCACAATGCCGCCTTGAGTGCAAGAAGAGTGAGATTTCTTAGAGTCTGTGCTTTGATCCTTTCCTGTGAGACCAGTATTAGTTTCCGATACACCTCTGCAGGTTCAATGTATTCCTTGGACATTCACATTGACGATGAATCACAGATATCGCAAGGGAATTAAATACAAAAGGCACAATGCCCCCTTAAGTGCAAGAAGAGTGTGTCTTCTTAGGGTCTGTGCTTTGATCCTTTCCTGTGAGACCAGTATTAGTTTCCGATACACCACTGCAGGTTCAATGTATTCCATGGACCATCACATTGACGATGAAACACAGAAATCGCATCGGAATTAAATACAAAACGCACAATGCCGCCTTAAGTGCAAGTAGTTTGAGACTTCTTAGATTCTGTGCTTTGATCCTTTCCTGTGAGACCAGTATTAGTTTCCGAAACACCACTGCAGGTTCAATGTATTCCTTGGACATTCACATTGACGCTGAAACACAGAAATCGCATCGGAATTAAATAACAAAGGCACAATGCCGCTTTAAGTACAAGAATAGAGACACATCTTACAGTCGGTGATTTGAGCGTTCCCTGTGAGACCAGTATTAGTTTCCGATACACCACTGCTGGTTCAATGTATTCCTTGGACATACACATTGTTGATAAAACACTGAAATTACATCGGAATTAAATACAAAAGCCACAATGCCGCCTTAAGTGCAAGAAGAGTGAGACTTTTTAGAGACAGTCCTTCGATCCTTTCCTATGAGACCTGTATTAGTATCCGATACACCACTGCAGGTTTAATGTATTCCTTGGACCTTCACATTGACGATCAAACACAGAAATCGCATCGGAATTAAATAAAAAGGGCTCAATGCCGCATTAAGTGCAAGTAGAGTGAGACTTCTTAGAGCCTGTGCTTTGATCCTTTCCTGTGAGACCAGTATTAGTTTCCGATACACCTCTGCAGGTTCAATGTATTCCTTGGACCTTCACATTGAAGATGAAACACAGAAATAACATCGGTATTAAATACAAAAGGCTCATTGCAACCTTAAGTGCAAGAAGAGTGAACGTCTTTGAGTCTTTGCTTTGATCCTTTCCTGTGAGACCAGTATTAGTTTCCGATGCACCACTGCAGGTTCAATGTATTCCTTGTACATACACATTGACGATGAAACACAGAAATCGCATCGGAATTAAATACAAAAGGCACAAAGCCGCCTTAAGTACATGAATAGAGACTCTTCTTACAGTCGGTGTTTTGAGCATTCTCTGTGAGACCAGTCTTAGTTTCCGATACACCACTGCAGGTTCTATGTATTCCTTGGACATACACATTGACGATGAAACACAGAAGTCGCATCGGAATTAAATACAAAAGGCACAATGCCGCCTTAAGTACAAGATTAGAGACTCTTCTAACAGTCGGAGCTTTGAGCATTCCCTGTGAGACCAGTATTAGTTTCCGATACACCACTGCAGGTTCAATGTATTACTTGGACCTTCACAGTGACGATGAAACATTAAAATCGCATCGGAATTAAATACAAAAGGCTCAATGCAACCTGAAGTGCAGGAAGAGTGAGACGTCTTAGAGTCTGGGCGTTGATCCATTCCTGTGAGACCAGTATTAGTTTCCGATGCACCACTGCAGGTTCTATGTATTCCTTGGACATACACATTGACGATGAAACACAGAAATCACTACGGAATTAAATACAAAAGGCACAATGCCGCCTTAAGTGCAAGAATAGAGACTCTTCCTACAGTCGGTGCTTTGAGCATTCCCTGTGAGACCAGTATTAGTTTCCGATACACCACTGCAGGTTCAATGTATTTCTTGGACATACACACTGACAATGAAACACAGAAATCGCATCGGAATTAAATACCAAAGGCACAATGCCGCCTTAACTACAAGAATAGAGACTCTTCTTACAGTCGGTGCTTTGAGATTTCCCTGTGAGACCTGTATTAGTTTCCGATAACCCACTGCAGGTTCAATGTATTCCTTGAACCTTAACATTGACGATGATACATAGAAATCGCATCGGAATTAAATACAAAAGGCACAATGCCGCCCTAAGTACAAGATTAGAGACTCTTCTTACAGTCGGTGCTTTGAGCATTCCCTGTGAGGCCAGTATTAGTTTCCGATACACCACTGCAGGTTCAATGTATTCCTTGGACCTTCACATTGACGATGAAACACAGAAATCGCATCGGAATTAAATACAAAAGGCTCAATGCAACCTGAAGTGCAGGAAGAGTGAGACGTCTTAGAGTCTGGGCGTTGATCATGTCCTGTGAGACCAGTATTAGTTTCCGATGCACCACTGCAGGTTCAATGTATTCCTTGGACATACACATTGACGATGAAACACAGAAATCGCAACGGATTTAAATACAAAAGGCTCAATGCCGCCTTAAGTACAAGTATAGAGACTCTTCCTACAGTCGGTGCTTAGAGCATTCCCTGTGAGACCTGTATTAGCTTACGATACACCACTGCAGGTTCAATGTAATCCTTGGACATACACATCGACGATGAAACACAGAAATCGCATCGGAATTAAACAAAAAAGGCTCAAAGCCGCCTTAAGTGCAAGTAGAGTGAGACTTCATAGAGTCTGTGCTTTGATCCTTTCCTGTGAGACCAGTATTATTTTCCGATACACTACTGCAGGTACAATGTATTCCTTGGACCTTCACATTGACGATGAAACACAGAAATCGCATCGGAATTAAATACAAAATGCACAATGCCGCTTTAAGTACAAGAATAGAGACTCTTCTTCCAGTCGGTGCTTTGAGCGTTCCCTGTGAGACCAGTATTAGTTTCCGATACACCACTGCTCATTCAATGTATTCCTTGGACATACACATTGACGATGAAACACTGAAATTACATCGGAATTAAATACAAAAGCCACAATGCCGCCTTAAGTGCAAAATGAGTGAGACTTCTTAGAGTCTGTCCTTTGATCCTTTCCTGTGAGACCAGTATTAGTTTCCGATACACCACTGCAGGTTCAATGTATTCCTTTTACATACACATTGACGATGAAACACAGAAATTACATCGAAATTAAATACAAAAGGCACAATGCCGACTTAAGTGCAAGAAGAGTGAGACTTCTTAGAGTCTGTGTTTTGATCCTTTCCTGTGAGACCAGTATTAGTTTCCGATACACCTCAGCAGGTTCAATGTATTCCTTGGACCTTCACATTAACAATGAAACACAGAAATCGCATCGCAATTAAATACAAAAGACACAATGCCGCCTTAAGTGCAAGAAGAGTGAGACTTCTTAGAGTCTGTGCTTTGATCCTTTCCTGTGAGACCAGTATTAGTTTCCGATACACCACTGCGGGTTCAATGTATTCCTTGGACGTACACGTTGGTGATGAAGAACTGAAATTAGATCGGAATAAAATACAAAAGGCGCAATGCCGCCTTAAGGGCAAGAAGAGTGACACTTCTTAGAGTCTGTGCTTTGATCCTTTCCTGTGAGACCAGTATTAGTTTCCGATACACCACTGCAGGTTCAATGTATTCCTTGGACCTTCACATTGACGATGAAACACAGTAATCGCATCGTAATTAAATACAAAAGGCACAATGCCGCCTTGAGTGCAAGAAGAGTGAGATTTCTTAGAGTCTGTGCTTTGATCCTTTCCTGTGAGACCAGTATTAGTTTCCGATACACCACTGCAGGTTCAATGTATTCCTTGGACATTGACATTGACGATGAATCACAGATATCGCAAGGGAATTAAATACAAAAGGCACAATGCCCCCTTAAGTGCAAGAAGAGTGTGTCTTCTTAGGGTCTGTGCTTTGATCCTTTCCTGTGAGACCAGTATTAGTTTCCGATACACCACTGCAGGTTCAATGTATTCCATGGACCATCACATTGACGATGAAACACAGAAATCGCATCGGAATTAAATACAAAACGCACAATGCCGCCTTAAGTGCAAGAAGTTTGAGACTTCTTAGAGTCTGTGCTTTGATCCTTTCCTGTGAGACCAGTATTAGTTTCCGATACACCACTGCAGGTTCAATGTATTCCTTGGACATTCACATTGACGCTGAAACACAGAAATCGCATCGGAATTAAATAACAAAGGCACAATGCCGCTTTAAGTACAAGAATAGAGACTCATCTTACAGTCGGTGATTTGAGCGTTCCCTGTGAGACCAGTATTAGTTTCCGATACACCACTGCTGGTTCAATGTATTCCTTGGACATACACATTGTTGATAAAACACTGAAATTACATCGGAATTAAATACAAAAGCCACAATGCCGCCTTAAGTGCAAGAAGAGTGAGACTTTTTAGAGACAGTCCTTCGATCCTTTCCTATGAGACCTGTATTAGTATCCGATACACCACTGCAGGTTTAATGTATTCCTTGGACCTTCACATTGACGATCAAACACAGAAATCGCATCGGAATTAAATAAAAAGGGCTCAATGCCGCATTAAGTGCAAGTAGAGTGAGACTTCTTAGAGCCTGTGCTTTGATCCTTTCCTGTGAGACCAGTATTAGTTTCCGATACACCTCTGCAGGTTCAATGTATTCCTTGGACCTTCACATTGAAGATGAAACACAGAAATAACATCGGAATTAAATACAAAAGGCTCATTGCAACCTTAAGTGCAAGAAGAGTGAACGTCTTTGAGTCTTTGCTTTGATCCTTTCCTGTGAGACCAGTATTAGTTTCCGATGCACCACTGCAGGTTCAATGTATTCCTTGTACATACACATTGACGATGAAACACAGAAATCGCATCGGAATTAAATACAAAAGGCACAAAGCCGCCTTAAGTACATGAATAGAGACTCTTCTTACAGTCGGTGTTTTGAGCATTCTCTGTGAGACCAGTCTTAGTTTCCGATACACCACTGCAGGTTCTATGTATTCCTTGGACATACACATTGACGATGAAACACAGAAGTCGCATCGGAATTAAATACAAAAGGCACAATGCCGCCTTAAGTACAAGATTAGAGACTCTTCTAACAGTCGGAGCTTTGAGCATTCCCTGTGAGACCAGTATTAGTTTCCGATACACCACTGCAGGTTCAATGTATTCCTTGGACCTTCACAGTGACGATGAAACATTGAAATCGCATCGGAATTAAATACAAAAGGCTCAATGCAACCTGAAGTGCAGGAAGAGTGAGACGTCTTAGAGTCTGGGCGTTGATCCATTCCTGTGAGACCAGTATTAGTTTCCGATGCACCACTGCAGGTTCTATGTATTCCTTGGACATACACATTGACGATGAAACACAGAAATCACTACGGAATTAAATACAAAAGGCACAATGCCGCCTTGAGTGCAAGAATAGAGACTCTTCCTACAGTCGGTGCTTTGAGCATTCCCTGTGAGACCAGTATTAGTTTCCGATACACCACTGCAGGTTCAATGTATTTCTTGGACATACACACTGACGATGAAACACAGAAATCGCATCGGAATTAAATACCAAAGGCACAATGCCGCCTTAACTACAAGAATAGAGACTCTTCTTACAGTCGGTGCTTTGAGATTTCCCTGTGAGACCTGTATTAGTTTCCGATAAACCACTGCAAGTTCAATGTATTCCTTGAACCTTAACATTGACGATGATACATAGAAATCGCATCGGAATTAAATACAAAAGGCACAATGCCGCCTTAAGTACAAGAACAGAGACTCTTCTTGCAGTCGGTGTTTTGAGCATCCCCTGTGAGACCAGTATTAGGTTACGATGCACCACTGCAGGTTCAATGTATTCTTTGGACATAAACGTTGACGATGAACCACAGAAAACGCATCGGAATTAAATACAAAAGGCACAATGCCGCCCTAAGTACAACCATAGACACTCTTCTTACAGTCGGTGGTTTGAGCATTCCATGTGAGACAAGTATTAGTTTCCGATACACCACTGCAGGTTCAATGTATTACTTGGACACACACATTGACGATGATACACTGAAATCGCATCGGAATTAAATACAAAAGGCACAATGCCGCCTTTAGTACAAGAATAGAGACTCTTCCTACAGTCGGTGCTTAGAGCATTCCCTGTGAGACCAGTATTAGCGTCCGATACACCACTGCAGATTCAATGTATTCCTTGGACCTTCACATTGACGATGAAACACAGAAATCGCCTCGTAATTAAATACAAAAGGCACAATGCCGCCTTAAGTGCAAGAAGGGTGAGACTTCTTAGAGTCTGTGATTTAATCCTTTCCTGTGAGACCAGTATTAGTTTCCGATACACCACTGCAGGTTCAATGTATTCCTAGGACCTTCACATTGACGATGAAATACAGATATCGCAACGGAATCAAATACAAAAGGCACAATGCCGCCTTACGTGCAATAAGAGTGTGACTTCTTAGAGTCTGTGCTTTGATCCTTTCCTGTGAGACCAGTATTAGTTTCCGATACACCACTGCATGGCCAATGTATTCCTTGGACCTTCACATGGACGATGAAGCACAGAAATCGCATCGTAATTAAATACAAAAGGCACAATGCCGCCTTAAGTGCAAGAAGAGTGAGACTTTTTAGAGTCTGTGATTTGATCCTTTCCTGTGAGACCAGTATTAGTTTCCGATACACCATTGCAGGTTCAATGTATTCCTAGGACCTTCACATTGACGATGAAGTACAGATATCGCAACGGAATTAAATACAAAAGGCACAATGCCGCCTTAAGTGCAATAAGAGTGTGACTTCTTAGAGTCTGTGCTTTGATCCTTTAGTGGGAGACCAGTATTAGTTTCCGATACACCACTGCAGGTTCAATGTATTCCTTGAACCTTCACATTGACGATGAAACACAGAAATCGAATCGGAATTAAATAAAAAGCCACAATGCCGCATTAAGTACAAGAATAGAGACTCTTCTTACAGGCAGTGCTTTGAGCTTTCCCTGTGAGACCAGTATTAGTTTCCGATACACCACTGCAGGTTTAATGTATTCCTTGGACCTTCACATTGACGATGAAACACAGAAATCGCATCGGAATTAAATACAAAAGGCACAGTGCCGCCTTAAGTGCAAGAAGAGTGAGACTTCATAGAGTCTGTGCTTTGATCCTTTCCTTTGAGACCGGTATTAGTTTCCGATACACCACTGCAGGTTCAATGTATTCCTTGGACCTTCACAATGACGATGAAACACAGAAATCGCATCGGAATTAAATACAAAAGCCACAATGCCGCGTTAAGTACAAGAATAGAGACTCTTCTTACAATCGGTGCTTTGAGCTTTCCCTGTGAGACCAGTATTAGTTTCCGATACACCACTGAAAGTTCAATGTATTCTTTGGACCTTCACATTGACGATGAAGTACAGATATCGCAACGGAATTAAATACAAAAGGCACAATGCCGCCTTAAGTGCAATAAGAGTGTGACTTCTTAGTGTCTGTGCTTTGATCCTTTCCTGTGAGACCAGTATTAGTTTCCGATACACCACTGCAGGTTCAATGAATTCCTTGGACCTTCACATTGACGATGAAACACAGAAATCGCATCGTAATTAATAATATAAAAGGCACAATGCTGCCTTTAGTGCAAGAAGAGTGAGACTTCTTAGAGTCTGTGCTTTGTTCCTTTCCTGTGAGACCAGTATTAGTTTCCGATACACCACTGCATGTTCAATGTATTCCTTGGTCATTCACATTGACGATGAAACACAGATATCGCAACGGAATTAAATACAAAAGGCACAATGCCGCCTTAAGTGCAAGAAGAGTGTGACTTCTTAGAGTCTGTGCTTTGATCCTTTCCTGTGAGACCAGTATTAGTTTCCGATACACCACTGCAGGTTCAATGTATTCCATGGACCTTCACATTGCCGATGAAACACAGAAATCGCATCGGAATTAAATATCAAAGGCACAATGCCGCCTTAAGTACAAGAATAGGGACTCTTCTTACAGTCGGTGTTTTGAGCATTCCCTGTGAGACCAGTATTAGGTTCCGATGCACCACTGCAGGTTCAATGAATTCCTTGGACATACTCATTGACGATGATACACAGAAATCGCATCGGAATTAAATACAAAAGGCACAATGCCGCCTTAAGTACAAGAATAGAGACTCTTCCTACAGTCGGTGCTTTGAGCATTCCCTGTGAGACCAGTATTAGTTTCCGATACACCACTGCAGGTTCAATGTACTTCTTGGACATACACACTGACGATGAAACACAGAAATCGCATCGGAATTAAATACCAAATGCACAATGCCGCCTTAACTACAAGAATAGAGACTCTTCTTACAGTCGGTGCTTTGAGATTTCCCTGTGAGACCTGTAATAGTTTCCGATACACCACTGCAGGTTCAATGTATTCCTTGAACCATAACATTGACGATGATACATAGAAATCGCATCGGAATTAAATACAAAAGGCACAATGCCGCCCTAAGTACAACAATAGACACTCTTATTACAGTCGGTGGTTTGAGCATTCCCTGTGAGACAAGTATTAGTTTCCGATACACCACTGCAGGTTCAATGTATTATTTGGACATACACTTTGACGATGATACACAGAAATCGCATCGGAATTAAATACAAAAGGCACAATGCCGCCTTTAGTACAAGAATAGAGACTCTTCCTACAGTCGGTGCCTAGAGCATTCCCTGTGAGATTTGTATTAGTTTCCAATACACCACTGCAGGTTCAATGCATTCCTTGGACCTTCACATTGACGCTGAAACACAGAAATCGCATCGGAATTAAATACCAAAGGCACAATGCCGCCTTAAGTACAAGAATAGAGACTCATCTTACAGTCGGTGCTTTGAGCGTTCCCAGTGACCAGTATTAGTTTCCGATACACCACTGCAGGTTCAATGTATTCCTTGGACATTCACATTGACGATGATACATAGAAATCGCATCGGAATTAAATACAAAAGGCACAATGCCGCCTTAAGTACAAGAATAGGGACTCTTCTTACAGTCGGTGTTTTGAGCATTCCCTGTGAGACCAGTATTAGGTTCCGATGCACCACTGCAGGTTCAATGAATTCCTTGGACATACACATTGACGATTAAACACTGAAATCGCAGCGGAATTAAATACAGAAGGCACAATACCGCCTTAAGTACAAGAATAGAGACTCTTCTTACAGTTGGTGCTTTTAGCATTCCCTGTGAGACCAGTATTAGTTTCCGATACACCACTGTAGGTTCAATGTATTCCTTGGACATACACAGTGACGATGATACACAGAAATCGCATTGGAATTAAATACAAAAGGCACTATGCCGCCTTAAGTACAAGAATAGAGACTCTTCCTACAGTCGGTGCTTTGAGCATTCCCTGTGAGACCAGAATTAGTTTCCGATACACCACTGCAGGTTCAATGTATTTCTTGGACATACACACTGACGATGAAACACAGAAATCGCATCGGAATTAAATACCAAAGGCACAATGCCGCCTTAACTACAAGAATAGAGACTCTTCTTACAGTCGGTGCTTTGAGATTTCCCTGTGAGACCTGTAATAGTTTCCGATACACCACTGCAGGTTCAATGTATTCCTTGAACCATAACATTGACGATGATACATAGAAATCGCATCGGAATTAAATACAAAACGCACAATGCCGCCTTACGTACAAGAATAGAGACTCTTCTTGCAGTCGGTGTTATGAGCATTCCCTGTGAGACCAGTATTAGGTTCCGATGCACCACTGCAGGTTCAATGTATTCTTTGGACATACATGTTGACGATGAAACACAGAAAACGCATCGGAATTAAATACAGGAGGCACAAGCCGCCCTAAGTGCAACAATAGACACTCTTCTTACAGTCGGTGGTTTGAGCATTCCCTGTGAGACAAGTATTAGTTTCCGATACACCACGGCAGGTTCAATGTATTACTTGGACATACACATTGACGATGATACACAGAAATCGCATCGGAATTAAATACAAAAGGCACAATGCCGCCTTTAGTACAAGAATAGAGACTCTTCCTACAGTCGGTGCTTAGAGTATTCCCTGTGAGACCAGTATTGGCTTCCGATACACCACTGCAGGTTCAATGTATTCCTTGGACCTTCACGTTGACGATGAAACACAGAAATCGCATCGTATCTAAATACAAAAGGCACAATGCCGCCTTAAGTGCAAGAAGAGTGAGACTTCTTAGAGTCTGTGATTTAATCCTTTCCTGTGAGACCAGTATTAGTTTCCGATAGACCACTGCAGGTTCAATGTATTCCTAGGACCTTCACATTGACGATGAAATACAGATATCGCAACGGAATTAAATACTAAAGGCACAATGCCCCCTTAAGTGCAATAAGAGTGTGACTTCTTAGAGTCTGTGCTTTGATCCTTTAGTGGGAGACCAGTATTAGTTTCCGATACACCACTGCAGGTTCAATGTATTCCTTGGACCTTCACATTGACGATGAAACACAGAAATCGCATCGGAATTAAATACAAAAGTCACAATGCCGCATTAAGTACAAGAATAGAGACTCTTCTTACAGGCGGTGCTTTGAGCTTTCCCTGTGAGACCAGTATTAGTTTCCGATACACCACTGCAGGTTTAATGTATTCCTTGGACTTTCACGTTGACGATGAAACACAGAAATCGCATCGAAATTAAATGCAAAAGGCACAGTGCCGCCTTAAGTGCAAGAAGAGTGAGACTTCTTAGAGTCTGTGCTTTGATCCTTTCCTTTGAGACCGGTATTAGTTTCCGATACACCACTGCACGTTCAATGTATTCCTTGGACCTTCACAATGACGATGAAACACAGTAATCGCATCGGAAATAAATACAAAAGGCACAATGCCGCCTTAAGTACAAGAATAGAGACTCTTCTTACAGTCGGTGCTTTGAGCTTTCCCTGTGAGACCAGTATTAGTTTCCGATACACCACTGAAAGTTCAATGTATTCCTTAGACCTTCACATTGACGCTGAAAGACAGAAATCGCATCGGAATTAAATACAAAAGGCACAATGCCGCCTTAAGTGCAAGAAGAGTGAGACATCTTGGAGTCTGTTAGTTGATCCTTTCCTGTGAGACCAGTATTAGTTTCCGATACTCCATTGCAGGTTCAATGTATTAATAGGACCTTCACATTGACGATGAAGTACAGATATCGCAACGGAATTAAATACAAAAGGCACAATGCCGCCTTAAGTGCAATAAGAGTGTGACTTCTTAGTGTCTGTGCTTTGATCCTTTCCTGTGAGACCAGTATTAGTTTCCGATACACTACTGAAAGTTCAATGTATTCCTTGGACCTTCACATTGACGATGAAACACAGAAATCGCATCGTAATTAATAATATAAAAGGCACAATGCTGCCTTTAGTGCAAGAAGAGTGAGACTTCATAGAGTCTGTGCTTTGTTCCTTTCCTGTGAGACCAGTATTAGTTTCCGATACACCACTGCATGTTCAATGTATTCCTTGGTCATTCACATTGACGATGAAACACAGATATCGCCACGGAATTAAATACAAAAGGCACAATGCCGCCTTAAGTGCAAGAAGAGTGTGACTTCTTAGAGTCTGTGCTTTGATCCTTTCCTGTGAGACCAGTATTACTTTCCGATACACCACTGCAGGTTCAATGTATTCCATGGACCTCTACATTGCCGATGAAACACAAAAATCGCATCGAAATTAAATACCAAAGGCACAATGCCGCCTTAAGTACAAGAATAGAGACTCTTCTTACAGTCGGTGTTTTGATCATTCCCTGTGAGACCTGTATTAGTTTCCGATACACCACTGCAGGTACAATGGATTCCTTGGACCTTCACATTGACGATGATACATAGAAAACGCATCGGAATTAAATACAAAAGGCACAATGCTGCCTTAAGTACAAGAATACAGACTCTTCTTACAGTCGGTGCTTTGAGCATTCGCTGTGAGACCAGTATTAGTTTCAGATACACCACTGCCGGTTCAAGGTATTCCTTGCACCTTCACATTGACGATGAAACACAGAAATCGCATCGGAGTTAAATACAAAAGGCTCAATGCAACCTGAAAAGCAAGAAGAATGAGACGTCTTAGAGTCTGGGCTTTGATCCTTTCCTGTGAGACCAGTATTAGTTTCCGATGCCCCACTGGAGGTTCAATGTATTCCTTGGACATACACATTGATGATGAAACACAGAAATCGCAACGGAATTAAATACCAAAGGCACAATGCCGCCTTAAGTACAAGAATAGAGACTCTTCCTACAGTCGGTGCTTAGACCATTCCCTGTGAGACCAGTATTAGTTTCCGATACACCACTGCAGGTTCAATGTATTCCTTGGACATACACATTGAAGATGAAACACAGAAATCGCATCGGAATTTAAAAAAAAAGGCACAATGCCGCCTTAAATGCAAGTAGAGTGAGACTTCTTAGAGTCTGTGCTTTGATCCTTTCCTGTGACACCAGTATTAGTTTCCGCTACACCACTGCAGGTTCAATGTATTCCTTGGACCTTCACATTGACGATGAAACACAGAAATCGCATCGGAATTAAATAAAAAGGGCTCAATGCCGCATTAAGTGCAAGTAGAGTGAGACTTCTTAGAGTCTGTGCTTTAATCCTTTCCTGTGAGACCAGTATTTGTTTCCGATACACCACTGCAGCGTCAATGTATTCCTTGGACCTTCACATTGAAGATGAAACACAGAAATAACATCGGAATTAAATACAAACGGCTCATTGCAACCTTAAGTGCAAGAAGAGTGAGACCTCTTTGAGTCTGTGCTATGACCCTTTCCTGTGAGACCAGAATTAGTTTCCGATGCACCACTGCAGGTTCAATGTATTCCTTGTACATACACATTGACGATGAAACACAGAAATCGCAACGGAATTAAATACAAAAGGCACAATGCCGCCTTAAATACAAGAATAGAGACTCTTCCTACAGTCGGTGCTTAGAGCATTCCCTGTGAGACCTGTATTAGCTTACGATACACCACTGCAGGTTCAATGTATTCCTTGGACATACACATTGACGATGAAAGACAGAAATCGCATCGGAATTAAATAAAAAAGGGTCAATGCCGCCTTAAGTGCAAGTAGAGAGAGACTTCTTAGAGTCTGTGCTTTGATCCTTTCCTGTGAGACCAGAATTATTTCCCGATACACCACTGCAGGTTCAATGTATTCCTTGCATCTTCACATTGACGATGAAACACAGAAATCGCATCGGAATTAAATACAAAATGCTCATAGCAACCTTAAGTGCAAGAAGAGTGAACGTCTTAGAGTCTGTGCTTTGATCCTTTCCTGTGAGACCAGTATTAGTTTCCGATGCACCACTGAAGGTTCAATGTATTCCTAGGACTTACACATTGACGATGAACCACTGAAATTGCATTGGAATTAAATACAAAAGGCGCAATGCCGCCTTAAGTGCAGGAAGAGTGACACTTCTTCGAGTCTGTGCTTTGATCTTTTCCTGTGAGACCAGTATTAGTTTCCGATACACCACTGCAGGTTCAATGTGTTCCTTGGACCTCACATTGACGATGAAACACAGATATCGCATCGGAATTAAATACAAAAAGCACAATGCCGCTTTAAGTAGAAGAATAGAGACTCTTCTTCCAGTCGGTGCTTTTAGCGTTCCCTGTGAGACCAGGATTAGTTTCCGATACACCACAGCTCATTCAATGTATTCCGTGGACATACACAATGACGATGAAACACTGAAATTACATCGGAATTAAATACGAAAGCCACAATGACGCCTTGAGTGTAAGAAGAGTGAGATTTCTTAGAGTCTGTCCTTTGATCCTTTCCTGTGAGACCAGTATTAGTTTCCGATACACCACTGCAGGTTCAATGTATTCCTTGGACCTTCACATTGACGACGAAACACAGAAATCGCATCGTAATTAAATACAAAAGGCACAATGCCGCCTTAAGTGCAAGAACAGTGAGACTTCTTAGAGTCTGTGATTTGATCCTTTCCTGTGAGACCAGTATTAGTTTCCGATTAACCACGGCAGGTTCACTGTATTCCATAGACCTTCATATTGACGCTGAAACACAGAAATCGCATCGGAATTAAATACCAAAGGCACAATGCCGCCTTAAGTACAAGAATAGAGACTCATCTTACAGTCGGTGCTTTGAGCGTTCCCTCTGAGACAAGTATTAGTTTCCGATTCACCACTGCTGGTTCAATGTATTCCTTGGACATACACATTGTTGATAAAACACTGAAATTACATCGGGATTAAATACAAAAGCCACAATGCCGCCTTAAGTGCAAGAAGAGTGAGACTTTTTAGAGTCTGTCCATTGATCCTTTCCTGTGAGACCAGTATTAGTTTCCGATACACCACTGCAGGTTTAATGTATTCCTTGGACCTTCACATTGACGATGAAACACAGAAATCGCGTCGGAATTAAATGAAAAGGGCTCAATGCCGCCTTAAGTGCAAGAAGAGTGAGACTTTTTAGAGTCTGTCCATTGATCCTTTCCTGTGAGACCAGGATTAGTTTCCGATGCACCACTGCAGGTTCAATGTATTCCTTGTACATACACATTGACGATGAAACACAGAAATCGCATCGGAATTAAATACAACAGGCACAAAGCCGCCTTAAGTACATGAATATAGACTCTTCTTACAGTCGGTGTTTTGAGCATTCTCTGTCAGACCAGTATTAGTTTCCGATACACCACTGCAGGTTCTATGTATTCCTTTGACATACACATTGACGATGAGACACAGAAGTGGCATCGGAATTAAATACAAAAGGCACAATGCCGCCCTAAGTACAAGATTAGAGACTCTTCTTACAGTCGGTGCTTTGAGCATTCCCTGTGAGACCAGTATTAGTTTCCGATACACCACTGCCGGTTCAATGTATTCCTTGGACCTTCACATTGACGATGAAACACAGAAATCGCATCGGAATTAAATACAAAAGGCTCAATGCAGCCTGAAGTGCAGGAAGAGTGAGACGTCCTAGAGTCTGGGCGTTGATCATTTCCTGTGAGACCAGTATTAGTTTCCGATGCACCACTGCAGGTTCAATGTATTCCTTGGATATACACATTGACGATGAAACACAGAAATCGCAACGGAATTAAATACAAAAGGCACAATGCCGCCTTAAGTACAAGTATAGAGACTCTTCCTACATTCGGTGCTTAGAGCATTTCCTGTGAGACCTGTATTAGCTTACGATACACCACTGCAGGTTCAATGTAATCCTTGGACATACACATCGACGATGAAACACAGAAATCGCATCGGAATTAAACAAAAAAGGCCCAATGCCGCCTTAAGTGCAAGTAGAGTGAGACTTCATAGAGTCTGTGCTTTGATCCTTTCCTGTGAGACCAGTATTAGTTTCCGATACACCACTGCAGGTACAGTGTATTCCTTGGACCTTCACATTGACGATGAAACACAGAAATCGCATCGGAATTAAATACAAAATGCACAATGCCGCTTTAAGTACAAGAATAGGTACTCTTCTTCCAGTAGGTGCTTTGAGCGTTCCCTGTGAGACCAGTATTTGTTTCCGATACACCTCTGCTCATTCAATGTATTCCTTGGACATACACATTGACGATGAAACACTGAAATTACATCGGAATTAAATACAAAAGCCACAATGCCGCCTTAAGTGCAAAATGAGTGAGACTTCTTAGAGTCTGTCCATTGATCAATTCCTGTGAGACCAGTATTAGTTTCCGATACACCACTGGAGGTTCAATGTATTCCTTTTACATACACATTGACGATGAAACACTGAAATTACATCGAAATTAAATACAAAAGGCACAATGCCGACTTAAGTGCAAGATGAGTGAGACTTCTTAGAGTCTGTGTTTTGATCCTTTCCTGTGAGACCAGTATTAGTTTCCGATACACCTCAGCAGGTTCAATGTATTCCTTGGACCTTCACATTAACAATGAAACACAGAAATCGCATCGCAATTAAATACAAAAGACACAATGCCGCCTTAGGTGCAAGAAGAGTGAGACTTCTTAGAGTCTATGCTTTGATCCTTTCCTGTGAGACCAGTATTAGTTTCCGATACACCACTGCGGGTTCAATGTATTCCTTGGACGTACACGTTGGTGATGAAAAACTGAAATTAGATCGGAATAAAATACAAAAGACACAATGCCGCCTTAAGGGCAAGAAGAGTGACACTTCTTAGAGTCTGTGCTTTGATCCTTTCCTGTGAGACCAGTATTAGTTTCCGATACACCACTGCAGGTTCAATGTATTCCTTGGACCTTCCCATTGACGATGAAACACAGTAATCGCATCGTAATTAAATACAAAAGGCACAATGCCGCCTTGAGTGCAAGAAGAGTGAGATTTCTTAGAGTCTGTGCTTTGATCCTTTCCTGTGAGACCAGTATTAGTTTCCGATACACCACTGCAGGTGCAATGTATTCCTTGTACCTTCACATTGACGATGAAACACAGAAATCGCATCGTAATTAAATACAAAAGGCACAATGCCGCCTTAAGTGCAAGAACAGTGAGACTTCTTAGAGTCTGTGATTTGATCCTCTCCTGTGAGACCAGTATTAGTTTCCGATTAACCACGGCAGGTTCACTGTATTCCATAGATCTTCATATTGATGCTGAAACACAGAAATCGCATCGGAATTAAATACCAAAGGCACAATGCCGCCTTAAGTACAAGAATAGAGACTCATCTTACAGTCGGTGCTTTGAGCGTTCCCTCTGAGACAAGTATTAGTTTCCGATTCACCACTGCTGGTTCAATGTATTCCTTGGACATACACATTGTTGATAAAACACTGAAATTACATAGGGGATTAATTACAAAAGCCACAATGCCGCCTTAAGTGCAAGAAGAGTGAGACTTCTTAGAGTCTGTGCTTTGATCCTTTCCTGTGAGACCAGTATTAGTTTCCGATACACCACTGCGGGTTCAATGTATTCCTTAGACGTACACGTTGGTGATGAAAAACTTAAGTTAGATCGGAATAAAATACAAAAGGCACAATGCCGCCTTAAGTGCAAGAAGATTGAGACTTCTTAGAGTCTGTGCTTTGATCCTTTCCTGTGAGACCAGTATTAGTTTCCGATACACCACTGCAGGTTCAATGTATTCCTTGGACATTCACATTGACGCTGAAACACAGAAATCGCATCGGAATTAAATAACAAAGGCACAATGCCGCCTTAAGTACAAGAATAGAGACTCATCTTACAGTCGGTGATTTGAGCGTTCCCTGTGAGACCAGTATTAGTTTCCGATACACCACTGCTGGTTCAATGTATTCCTTGGACATACACATTGTTGATAAAACACTGACATTACATCGGAATTAAATACAAAAGCCACAATGCCGCCTTAAGTGCAAGAAGAGTGAGACTTTTTAGAGACAGTCCTTCGATCCTTTCCTATGAGACCTGTATTAGTATCCGATACACCACTGCAGGTTCAATGTATTCCTTGAACCTTCACATTGACGATGAAACACAGAAATCGCATCGGAATTAAATAAAAAGTCACAATGCCGCATTAAGTACAAGAATAGAGACTCTTCTTACAGGCAGTGCTTTGAGCTTTCCCTGTGAGACCAGTATTAGTTTCCGATACACCACTGCAGGTTTAATGTATTCCTTGGACCTTCACATTGACGATGAAACACAGAAATCGCATCGGAATTAAATACAAAAGGCACAGTGCCGCCTTAAGTGTAAGAAGAGTGAGACTTCTTAGAGCCTGTGCTTTGATTCTTTCCTGTGAGACCAGTATTAGTTTCCGATACACCACTGCAGGTTCAATGTATTCCTTGGACCTTCACATTGACGCTGAAACACAGAAATCGCATCGGAATTAAATACCAAAGGCACAATGCCGCTTTAAGTACAAGAATAGAGACTCATCTTACAGTCGGTGCTTTGAGCGTTCCCTGTGAGACCAGTATTAGTTTCCGATACACCACTGCAGGTTCAATGTATTACTTGGACCTTCACATTGTCGATGATACATAGAAATCGCATCGGAATTCAATACAAAAGGCACAATGCCGCCTTAAGTACAAGAATAGGGACTCTTCTTACAGTCGGTGTTTTGAGCATTCCCTGTGAAACCAGTATTAGGTTCCGATGCACCACTGCAGGTTCAATGAATTCCTTGGACATACACATTGACGATGAAACACAGAAATCGAATCGGAATTAAATACAAAAGGCACAATGCCGCACTAAGTACAAGAATAGAGATTTTTCTTACAGTCGGTGCTTTGAGCATTCCCTGTGAGACCAGTATTAGTTTCCGATACACCTCTGCAGGTTCAATGTATTCCTTGGACATACACATTGCCGATGGAACACTGAAATCGCATCGGAATTAAATACAGAAGGCACAATACCGCCTTAAGTAGAGGAATAGGGACTCTTCTTACAGTTCGTGCTTTTAGCATTCCCTGTGAGACCAGTATTAGTTTCCGATACACCACTGTAGGTTCAATGTATTCCTTGGACATACACAGTGACGATGATACACAGAAATCGCATCGGAATTAAATACAAAAGGCACAATGCCGCCATAAGTACAAGAATAGAGACTCTTCCTACAGTCGGTGCTTTGAGCACTCCCTGTGAGACCAGTATTAGTTTCCGATACACCACTGCAGGTTCAATGTATTTCTTGGACATACACACTGACGATGAAACACAGAAATCGCATCGGAATTAAATACCAAAGGCACAATGCCGCCTTAACTACAAGAATAGAGACTCTTCATACAGTCGGTGCTTTGAGATTTCCCTGTGAGACTTGTAATAGTTTCCGATACACCACTGCAGGTTCAATGTATTCCTTGAACCATAACATTGACGATGATACATAGAAATCACATCGGAATTAAATACAAAAGGCACAATGCCGCCCTAAGTACAACAATAGACACTCTTTTTACAGTCGGTGGTTTGAGCATTCCCTGTGAGACAAGTATTAGTTTCCGATACAGCACTGCAGGTTCAATGTATTACTTGGACATACACATTGACGATGATACACAGAAATCGCATCGGAATTAAATACAAAAGGCACAATGCCGCCTTTAGTACAAGAATAGAGACTCTTCCTACAGTCGGTGCTTAGAGCATTCCCTGTGAGACCTGTATTTGTTTCCAATACACCACTGCAGGTACAATGTATTCCTTGGACCTTCACATTGACGCTGAAGCACAGAAATCGCATCGGAATTAAATACCAAAGGCACAATGCCGCCTTAAGTACAAGAATAGAGACTCATCTTACAGTCGGTGCTTTGAGCGTTCCCAGTGACCAGTATTAGTTTCCGATACACCACTGCAGGTTCAATGTATTCCTTGGACATTCACATTGACGATGATACATAGAAATCGCATCGGAATTAAATACAAAAGGCACAATGCCGCCTTAAGTGCAAGAAGAGTGAGACTTCTTAGAGTCTGTGAGTTGATCCTTTCCTGTGAGACCAGTATTAGTTTCCGATACACCATTGCAGGTTCAATGTATTCCTAGGACCTTCACATTGACGATGAAGTACAGATATCGCAACGGAATTAAATACAAAAGGCACAATGCCGCCTTAAGTGCAGTAAGAGTGTGACTTCTGAGTGTCTGTGCTTTGATCCTTTCCTGTGAGACCAGTATTAGTTTCCGATACACCACTGCAGGTTCAATGTATTCCTTGGACCTTCACATTGACGATGAAACACAGAAATCGCATCGTAATTAATAATATAAAAGGCACAATGCTGCCTTTAGTGCAAGAAGTGTGAGACTTCTTAGAGTCTGTGCTTTGTTCCTTTCCTGTGAGACCAGTATTAGTTTCCGATACACCACTGCATGTTCAATGTATTCCTTGGTCATTCACATTGACGATGAAACACAGATATCGCAACGGAATTAAATACAAAACTCACAATGCCGCCTTAAGTGCAAGAAGAGTGTGACTTCTTAGAGTCTGTGCTTTGATCCTTTCCTGTGAGACCAGTATTAGCTTCCGATACACCACTGCAGGTCCAATGTATTCCTTGGACATTCACATTAACGATGAGACACAGATATCGCAACGGAATTAAATACAAAAGGAACAATGCCGCCTTAAGTGCAAGAAGAGTGAGACTTCTTAGAGTCTATGCTTTGATCCTTTCCTGTAAGACCAGTATAAGTTTCCGATCCACCACTGCTGGTTCAATGTTGGACCTTCACATTGACGATGAAACAGAGAAATCGCATCGGATTTAAATACAGAAGGCACACTACCGCCTTAAGTACAAGAATAGAGACTCTTCTTACAGGCGGTGCTTTGAGCATTCCCTGTGAGACCAGTATTAGTTTCCGATACACCACTGCAGGCTCTATGTATTCCTTGGACGTACACGTTGGTGATGAAAAACTGAAATTAGATCGGAATTAAATACAAAAGGCACAATGCCGCCTTAAGTGCAAGAAGAGTCAGACTTCTTAGAGTCTGTGCTTTGATCCTTTCCTGTGAAACCAGTATTAGCTTCCGATACACCACTGCAGGTTCAATGTATTCCTTGGACATTCACATTAACGATGAGACACAGATATCGCAACGGAATTAAATACAAAAGGAACAATGCCGCCTTAAGTGCAAGAAGAGTGAGACTTCTTAGAGTCTATGCTTTGATCCTTTCCTGTAAGACCAGTATAAGTTTCCGATCCACCACTGCTGGTTCAATGTTGGACCTTCACATTGACGATGAAACAGAGAAATCGCATCGGATTTAAATACAGAAGGCACACTACCGCCTTAAGTACAAGAATAGAGACTCTTCTTACAGGCGGTGCTTTGAGCATTCCCTGTGAGACCAGTATTAGTTTCCGATACACCACTGCAGGTTCAATGTATTCCTTGGACTTTCACATTGACGATGATGCATAGAATTCGCATCGTAATTAAATACAAAAGGCACAATGCCGCCTTAAGTACAAGAATAGAGACTCTTCTTACAGTCGGTGTTTTGAGCATTCTCTGTGAGGTCAGTATTAGGTTCCGATGCTCCACTGCAGGTTCAATGTATTCCTTGGACATACACATTAACGATGAAACACAGAAATCGCAACGGAATTTAATACAAATGGCACAATGATGCCCTAAGTACAAGAATAGAAACTCATCTTACAGTCGGTGCTTTCGGCATTCCCTGTGAGACCAGTATTAGTTTCCGATACACCACTGCAGGCTCTATGTATTCCTTGGACATACACATTGACAATGAAACACAGAAGTCGCATCGCATTTAAATACAATAGGCACAATGCCGCCTTAAGTACACGATTTGAGACTCTTTTTACAGTCCGTGCTTTCAGCAATCCCAGTGAGACCAGTATTAGTTTCCGATACACCACTGCAGGTTCAATGTATTCCTTGGACCTTCACATTGACAATGAAACACAGAAAGCGCATCGGAATTAAATACAAAAGGCTCAACGCAACCTGAAGTGCAGGAAGAGTGAGACGTCTTAGAGTCTGGGCGTTGATCCTTTCCTGTGAGACCAGTATTAGTTTCCGATGCACCACTGCAGGTTCAATGTATTCCTTCGACATACATATTGACGATGAAACACAGAAATCGCAACGGAATTAAATACAAGAGGCACAATGCCGATTTAAGTACAAGAATAGAGACTCTTCCTACAGTCGGTGCTTAGAGCATACCCTGTGAGACCTGTATTAGCTTCCGATACACCACTGCAGGTTCAATGTATTCCTTGGACATACACATTGACGATGAAACATAGAAATCGCATCGGAATTAAATACAAAATGCTCATAGCAACCTGAAGTGCAAGAAGAGTGAGACGTCTTAGAGTCTGTGCTTTGATCCTTTCGTGTGAGACCAGTATAAGTTTCCGATGCACCACTGCAGGTTCAATGTATTCCTAGGACTTACACATTGTTGATGAACCACTGAAATTACATTGGAATTAAATACAAATGGCGCAATGCCGCCTTAAGTGCAGGAAGAGTGACACTACTTCGAGTCTGTGCTTTGAGCGTTCCCTGTGAGACCAGTATTAGTTTCCGATACACCACAGCTGGTTCAATGTATTCCTTGGACATACACATTGACGATGAAACACTCAAATTACATCGGAATTAAATACAAAAGCCACAATGCCGCCTTAAGTGCAAGAAGAGTAAGACTTCTTATAGTCTGTCCTTTGATCCTTTCCTGTGAGACCAGTATTAGTTTCCGATACACCACTGCAGGTTCAATGTATTTCTTGGACATACACATTGACGATGAAACACTGAAATTACATCGAAATTAAATACAAAAGGCACGATGCCGACTTAAGTGCAAGAAGGGTGAGACTTCTTAGAGTCTGTGCTTTGATCCTTTCCTGTGAGACCAGTATTAGTTTCTGATACACCACTGCAATTTCAATGTACTCCTTGGACCTTCACATTGACGATGAAACACAGAAATCGAATCGTAATTAAATACAAAAGGCACAATGCCGATTTGAGTGCAAGAAGAGTGAGATTTCTTAGAGTCTGTGATTTGATCCTTTCCTGTGAGACCAGTATTAGTTTCCGATACACCACTGCAGGTTCAATGTATTCCTTGGACATTCACATTGACGTTGAAAAACAGATATCGCAACGGAATTAAATACAAATGGCACAATGCCGCCTTAAGTGCAAGAAGAGTTTGACTTCTTAGAGTCTGTGCTTTGATCCTTTCCTGTGAGACCAGTATTAGTTTCCGATACATCACTGCAGGTTCAATGTATTCCATGGACCTTCACATTGACGATGAAACACAGAAATCGCATCGGAATTAAATACAAAAGGCACAATGCCGCCTTAAGTGAGAGAAGAGTGAGACTTCTTAGAGTCTGTGCTTTGATCCTTTCCTGTGAGACAAGTATTAGTTTCCGATACACCACTGCAGGTTCAATGTATTCCTTATACCTTCACATTGAGGATGAAACACAGAAATCGCATCGGAATTAAATACCAAAGGTACAATGCCGCCTTAAGTACAAGAATAGAGACTCTTCTTACAGTCGAAGCTTTGAGCATTCCCTGTGAGACCTGTATTTGTTTCCGATACACCCCTGCAAGTTCAATGTATTCCTTGCACCTTCACAATGACGATGATACATAGAAAACGCATCGGAATTAAATACAAAAGGTACAATGCCGCCTTAAGTACCAGAATAGAGACTTTTGTTACAGTCGGTGTTTTGAGCATTCCCTGTGAGACCAGTATTAGTTTCCGATACACCACTGCAGGTTCAATGTATTCCCTGGATATACACATTGACGATGAAACACAGAAATCGCATCGGAATTAAATACAAAAGGCACAATGCCGCCGTAAGTACAAGAATAGAGACTCTTGTTACAGTCGGTGCTTTGAGCATTCCCTGTGAGACCAGTATTAGTTTCCGATACACCACTGCAGGTTCAATGTATTCCCTGGATATACACATTGACGATGAAACACAGAAATCGCATCGGAATTAAATACAAAAGGCACAATGCCGCCTTAAGTACAAGAATGGAGACTCTTCTTACAGTCGGTGCTTTGACCATTCCCTGTGAGGCCAGTATTAGTTTCCGATACACCACTGCAGGTTCAATGTAATCCTTGGACCTTGACATTGACGATGGAACACAGAAGTCGCATCGGAATTAAATACAAAAGGCTCAATGCAACCTGAAGTGCAAGAACAGTGAGACGTCTTAGAGTCTGGGCAATGATCCTTTCCTGTGTGACCAGTATTAGTTTCCGATGCACCACTGCAGGTTCAATGTATTCCTAGGACATACGCATTGACGATGAAACACAGAAATCGCAACGGAATTAAATACAAAAGGCACAATGCCGCCTTAAGTACAGGAATAGAGACTCTTCCTACAGTCGGTGCTTAGAGCATTCCCTGTGAGACCTGTATTAGTTTCCGATACACCTCTGCAGGTTCAGTGTATTCCTTGGACATACACATTGACGATGAAATACTGAAACCGCATCGGAATTAAATACAGAAGGCACAATACCGCCTTACGTACAAAAATAGAGACTCTTCTTACAGTCGGTGCTTTGGGCATTCCCTGTGAGACCAGTATTAGTTTCCGATACACCAGTGCAGGTTCAATGTATTCCTAGGACAAACACATTGACGACGAACCACTGAAATTACATTGGAATTAAATACGAAAGGCACAATGCCGCCTTAAGTGCAAGAAGAGTGAGGCTTCTCAGAGTCTGTGCTGTGATCCTTTCCTGTGAGACCAGTATTAGTTTCCGATACACCACAGCGTGTTCTATGTATTCCTTGGACCTTCACATTGACGATGAAACACAGAAATCGCATCGGAATTAAATACAAAAGGCACAATGCCGCCTTAAGTACAAGAATAGAGACTCTTCTTACAGGCGGTGCTTTGAGCTTTCCCTGTGAGACCAGTATTAGTTTCCGATACACCACTGCAGGTTCAATGTATTCCTTGGACCTTCACATTGACGATGAAACACAGATATCGCATCGGAATTAAATACAAATGGCACAATGCCGCCTTAAGTACAAGATTAGAGACTCTTCTTACAGTCGGTGCTTTGAGCATTCCCTGTGAGACCAGAATTAGTTTCCGATACACCACTGCAGGTTCAATGTATTCCTAGGACATACACATTGACGATGAACCACTGAAATTGCATTGGAATTAAATACGAAAGGCACAATGCCGCCTTAAGTGCAGGAAGAGTGAGACTTCTTCGAGTCTGTGCTTTGATCTTTTCCTGTGAGACCAGTATTAGTTTCCAATACACCACTGCATATTCAATGTGTTCCTTGGACGTTCACACTGACGATGAAACACAGATATCACATCGGAATTAAATACAAAAGGTACAATGCCGCTTTAAGTACAAGAATAGAGACTCTTCTTACAGTCGGTGCTTTGAGCGTTCCCTGCGAGATCAGTATTAGTTTCCAATACAACACTGTTAGTTCAATGTATTCCTTGGACATACACATTGACGATGATACACAGAAATCGCATCGGAATTAAATACAAAAGGCACAATGCCGCCTTAAGGGCAAGAAGAGTGAGACTTCTTAGAGTCTGTCTTTTGATCCTTTCCTGTGAGACCAGTATTAGTTTCCGATACACCACTGCAGGTTCAATGTATTCCTTGGACATACACATTGACGATGAAACACTGAAATTACATCGAAATTAAATACAAAAGGCACAATGCCGCCTTAAGTGCAAGAAGAGTGAGGCTTCTCAGAGTCTGTGCTGTGATCCTTTCCTGTGAGACCAGTATTAGTTTCGATACACCACTGCAGGTTCAATGTATTCCATGGACCTTCACATTGACGATGAAACACAGAATTCGCATCGGAATTAAATACAAAAGGTACAATGCCGCCTTAAGTGCAAGAAGAGTGAGGCTTTTCAAAGTCTGTGCTGTGATCATTTCCTGTGAGACCAGTATTAGTTTCGATACACCACTGCAGGTTCAATGTATTCCATGGACCTTCACATTGACGATGAAACACAGAAATGGGATCGGATTTAAATACAAAAGGCACAATGCCGCATTAAGTACAAGAATAGAGACTCTTCTTACAGGCGGTGCTTTGAGCTTTCCCTGTGAGACCAGTATTAGTTTCCGATACACCACTGCAGGTTCAATGTATTCCTTGGACCTTCACATTGACGATGAAACACAGATATCGCATCGGAATTAAATACAAAAGGCACAATGCCGCCTTAAGTACAAGATTAGAGACCCTTCTTAGAGTCGGTCTTTGAGCATTCCCTGTGAGACCAGAATTAGTTTCCGATACACCACTGCTGGTTCAATGTATTCCTTGGACATACATATTGACGATGAAACACTGAAATTACATCGGAATTAAATACAAAAGCCACAATGCCGCCTTAAGTACAAGAAGAGTGAGACTTCTTAGAGTCTGTCTTTTGATCCATTCCTGTGAGACGAGTATTAGATTCCGATACACCACTGCAGGTTCAATGTATTCCTTGGACATACACATTGTCGATCAAACAATGAAGTTACATCGAAATTAAATACAAAAGGCACAATGCCGACTTACGTGCAAGAAGAGTGAGACTTCTTAGAGTCTGTGCTTTGATCCTTTCCTGTCAGACCAGTATTAGTTTCCGATAGACCACTACAGGTTCAATGTATTCCTTGGAGCTTCACATTGACGATGAAACACAGAAATCGCATCGGAATTAAATACAAAAGTCACAATGCCGCCTTAAGTACAAGAATAGAGACGCTTCTTACGGTCGGTTTTTTGAGCATTCCCTGTGAGACCAGTATTAGTTTCCGATTAACCTCTGCAGGTTCAATGTATTCCTCGGACATACACATTGACGATGAAACACTGAAATCGCATCGGAATTAAATACAAAATGAACAATACCGCCTTAAGTACAAGAATAGTGCATCTTCTTACAGTCGGTGCTTTGAGCATTCAATGTGAGACCAGTATTAGTTTCCGATACACAACTGCAGCTTCAATGTATTCCTTGGACCATCAGATTGACGATGATACACAGAAATCGCATCGGAATTAAATACAAAATGCACGATGCCGCCTTAAGGACAAGAATAGATACTCTTCTTACAGTCGGTGCTTTGATCATTCCCTGTGAGACCAGTATTACTTTCCGATACTCCACTGCAGGTTCAATGTATTCCTTGGACATACACATTGACGATGAGACACAGAAATCGAATCGGAATTAAATACAAAAGGCACAATGCCGCCAAAAGTACAAGAATAAAGACTCTTCTTACAGTCGGTGCTTTGAACATTCCCTGGGAGACCAGTATTAGTTTCCGATACACCTCTGCAGGTTCAATGTATTCCTCGGACATACACATTGACGATGAAACACTAAAATCGCATCAGAAATAAATACAAAAGGCACAATATCGCCTTAAGTACAAGAATAGAGACTCTTCTTACAGTCGGTGCTATGAGCATTCCCTGTGAGACCATTATTAGTTTCCGATACACAACTGCAGCTTCAATGTATTCCTTGGACCTTCAGATTGACGATGATACACAGAAATCGCATCGGAATTAAATACAAAAGGCACAATGCCGCCTTAGTACAAGAATAGCGACTCTTCTCACAGTCGGTGCTTTGAGCATTCCCTGTGAGACCAGTATTAGTTTCCGATAGACGACTGCAGGTTCAATGTATTCCTTTGACATACATATTGACGGCGAAACACAGAAATCGCATCGGAATTAAATACAAAAGGCACAATGCCGCCTTAAGTACAAGAATAGAGACTCTTCTTACAGTCGGTGCTTTGAGCATTCCCTGTCTAACCAGTATTAGTTTCCGATACACCACTGCAGGTTCAATGTATTCCTTGGAACTTCACATTGACGATGATACATAGAAATCGTATCGGAATTAAATACAAAAGGCACAATGCCGCCTTAAGTACAAGAACAGTGACTCTTCTTACAGTCGGTGTTTTGAGTACTACCTGTGAGACCAGTATTAGTTTCCGATGAACCACTGCAGGTTCAATGTATTCCTTGGACATACACATTGACGATGAAACACAGAAATCGCATCGGAATTAAATACAAAAGGCACAATGCCGCCTTAAGTACAAGAAGATAGACTCTTCTTACATTCGGTGCTTTGGGCATTCCCTGTGATACCAGTATTAGTGTCCGATACACCACTACAGGTTCAATGTATTCCTTGGATATACACATTGACGATGAAACACAGAAATCGCATCGGAATTAAGTAAAAAAGGCTCATTGCAACTTTAAGTGCAAGAAGAGTCAGACGTCTTAGAGTCTGTGCTTTGATCCTTTCCTGTGATACCAGTATTAGTTTCTGATACACCACTCCAGGTTCAATGTATTCCTTGGACCTTCACAATGACGATGAAACACAGAAATCGCATCGGAATTAAATACAAAAGGCACAATGCCGTCTTAAGTACAAGAATATAGACACTTCTTACAGTCGGTGCTTTTGCGCATTCCCTGTGAGACCAGTATTAGTTTCCGATACACCACTGCTGGTTCAATGTATTCCTTGGACAGACACATTGACGATGAAACACAGAAATCGCATCGGAATTAAATAGAAAAGGCACAATGCCGCCTTAAGTTCAAGAAAAGAGACTCCTCTTGCAGTCTGTGCTTTGATCCTTTCCTGTGAGACCAGGATTAGTTTCCGATAGCCCACTGCAGGTTCAATGTATTCCTTGGACCTTCACATTGACGATGAAACACAGAAATCGCTTTGGAATTAAATACAAAAGGCACAATGCCGCCTTAAGTACAAGAATAGAAACTCGTCTTACAGTCGGTGTTTTGAGCATTGCCTGTGAGACCAGTATTAGTTTCAGATACACCACTGCAGGTTCAGTGTATTCCTTGGACCTTCACATTGACGATAAAACACAGAAATCGCATCGGAATTAAATACCAAAGGCACAATGCCGCCTTAAGTGCAGGAAGAGTGAGAATTCTTCGAGTCTGTGCTTTGATCTTTTCCTGTGAGACCAGTATTTGTTTCCGATACACCACTGCAGGTTCAATGTGTTCCTTGGAACTCACATTGACGATGAAACACATATATCACATCGGAATTAAATACAAAAGGCACAATGCCGCCTTAAGGGCAAGAAGAGTGGGACTTCTTAGAGTCTGTCTTTTGATCCTTTCCTGTGAGACCAGTATTAGTTTCCGATACACCACTGCAGGTTCAATGTATTCCTTGGACATACACATTGACGATGACACACTGAAATTACATCGAAATTAAATACAAAAGGCACAATGCCGACTTAAGTGCAAGAAGAGTGAGACTTCTTAGAGTCTGTGTTTTGATCCTTTCCTGTGAGACCAGTATTAGTTTCCGATACACCACAGCGGGTTCAATGTATTCCTTGGACATTCACATTGACGATGAAACACAGATATCGCAACGGAATTAAATACAAAAGGCACAATGCCGCCTTAAGTGCAAGAAGAGTGTTACTTCTTAGAGTCTGTGCTTTGATCCTTTCCTGTGAGACCAGTATTAGTTTCAGATACACCACTGCTGGTTCAATGTATTCCTTGGACCTTCACATTGACGATGAAACACAGAAATCGCATCGGAATTAAATACAAAAGGCACAATGCCGCCTTAAGTACAAGAATAGAGACTCTTCTTACAGGCGGTGCTTTGAGCTTTCCCTGTGAAACCAGTATTAGTTTCCGATACACCACTGCAGGTTCAATGTATTCCTTGGACCTTCACATTGACGATGAAACACAGATATCGCATCGGAATTAAATACAAATGGCACAATGCCGCCTTAAGTACAAGATTAGAGACTCTTCTTACAGTCGGTGCTTTGAGCATTCCCTGTGAGACCAGAATTAGTTTCCGATACACCACTGCAGGTTCAATGTATTCCTAGGACATACACATTGACGATGAACCACTGAAATTACATTGGAATTAAAGACGAAAGGCACAATGCCGCCTTAAGTGCAGGAAGAGTGAGACTTCTTCGAGTCTGTGCTTTGATCTTTTCCTGTGAGACCAGTATTAGTTTCCAATACACCACTGCAGGTTCAATGTGTTCCTTGGACCTTCACACTGACGATGAAACACAGATATCACATCGGAATTAAATACAAAAGGCACAATGCCGCTTTAAGTACAAGAATAGAGACTCTTCTTACAGTCGGTGCTTTGAGCGTTCCCTGCGAGATCAGTATTAGTTTCCAATACACCACTGTTAGTTCAATGTATTCCTTGGACATACACATTGACGATGATACACAGAAATCGCATCGGAATTAAATACAAAAGGCACAATGCCGCCTAAGTACAAGAATAGAGACTCTTCTTACAGTCGGTGCTTTGAGCATTCCCTGTGAGGCCAGTATTAGTTTTCGATACACCTCTGCAGGTTCAATGTATTCCTCGGACATACACATTGACGATGAAACACTGAAATCGCATCGGAAATAAATACAAAAGGCACAATATCGCCTTAAGTACAAGAATAGAGACTCTTCTTACAGTCGGTGCTATGAGCATTCCCTGTGAGACCAGTATTAGTTTCCGATACACCACTGCAGGTTCAATGTATTCCTTGGACATACACATTAACGATGATACACAGAAATCGCATCGGAATTAAATACAAAAGGCACAATGCCGCCTTAGTACAAGAATAGAGACTCTTCTCACAGTCGGTGCTTTGAGCATTCCCTGTGAGACCAGTATTAGTTTCCGTTAGACGACTGCAGGTTCAATGTATTCCTTGGACATACACATTGACGGCCAAACACAGAAATCGCATCGGAATTAAATACAAAAGGCACAATGCCGCCTTAAGTACAAGAATAGAGACTCTTCTTACAGTCGGTGCTTTGAGCATTCCCTGTGAAACCAGAATTAGTTTCCGATGCACCACCGCAGGTTCAATATATTCCTTGGACATACACATTGACGTTGAAACACAGAAATCGCATCGGAATTAAATACAAAAGGCACAATGCCGCCTTAAGTACAAGAAGAGAGACTCTTCTTACAGTCGGTGCTTTGGGCATTCGCTGTGAGACCAGTATTATTTTCCGATACATCACTGCAGGTTCAATGTAATCCTTGGACATACACATTGACGATGAAACACAGAAATCGCATCGGAAATAAATAAAAAAGGCTCATTGCAACTTTAAGTGCAAGAAGAGTCAGACGTCTTAGAGTCTGTGCTTTGATCCTTTCCTGTGACACCAGTATTAGTTTCCGATACACCACTCCAGGTTCAATGTATTCCTTGGACCTTCACAATGACGATGAAACACAGAAATCGCATCGGAATTAAATACAAAAGGCTCAATGCAACCTTAAGTGCAAGAATAGTGAGACGTCTTTGAGTCTGTGCTTTGATCCTTTCCTGTTAGGCAAGTATTAGTTTCCGATACACCACTGCAGGTTCAATGTATTCCTTGGATATACACATTGTCGATGAAACACAGAAATCGCATCGGAATTAAATACAAAAGGCACAATGCCGTCTTAAGTACAAGAATATAGACACTTCTTACAGTCGGTGTTTTGCGCATTCCCTGTGAGACCAGTATTAGTTTCCGATACACCACTGCTGGTTCAATGTATTCCTTGGACAGACACATTGACGATGAAACATAGAAACCGCATCGGCATTAAATGCAAAAGGCACAATGACGCCTTAAGTGCAAGAAGAGTGAGACTACTTAGAGTCTGTGCTTTGATCCTTTCCTGTGAGACCAGTATTAGTTTCCGATACACCACTGCAGGTTCAATGTATTCCGAGGACCTTCACATTGACGATGAAACACAGAAATCGCATCGGGATTAAATACAAAAGGCACAATGCCGCCTTAAGTGCACGAAGAGTGAGATTTCTTATAGTCTGTGATATGATCCATTTCTGAGGGACCAGTATTAGTTTCCGATACACCACTGAACGTTCAATGAATTCCTTCGACCTTCACATGGACGACGAAACACAGAAATCGCTCCGGAATTAAATACAAAAGGCACAATGCCGCCTTAAGTTCAAGAAAAGAGACTCCTCTTGCAGTCTGTGCTTTGATCCTTTCCTGTCAGACCAGGATTAGTTTCCGATAGCCCACTGCAGGTTCAATGTATTCCTTGGACCTTAACAATGACAATGAAACACAGATATCGCATCGGAATTAAATACAAAAGGCACAATGCCGCCTTAAGTACAAGAATAGAAACTCTTCCTACAGTCGGTGATTTGAGCATTGCCTGTGAGACCAGTATTAGTTTCCGATACACCACTGCAGGTTCAGTGTATTCCTTGGACCTTCACATTGACGATAAAACACAGAAATCGCATCGGAATTAAATACCAAAGGCACAATGCCGCCTTAAGTAGAAGAATAGAGTTTCTTCTTACAGTCGGTGCTTTAAACATTCCCTGTGAGACCTGTATTAGTTTCCGATACACCTCTGCAGGTTCAATGTATTCCTTGGACATACACATTGACGATGAATCACTGAAATCGCATCGGAATTAAATACAGAAGGCACAATACCGCCTTACGTACAAGAATAGAGACTCTTCTTACAGTCGGTGCTTTTAGCATTCCCTGTGAAACCAGTATTAGTTTCCGATACACCAGTGCAGGTTCAATGTATTCCTAGGACATACACATTGACGATGAACCACTGAAATTACATTGGAATTAAATACAAATGTCGCAATGCCGCCTTAAGAGCAGGAAGAGTGAGACTTCTTCGAGTCTGTGCTTTGATCTTTTCCTGTGAGACCAGTATTTGTTTCCGATACACCACTGCAGGTTCAATGTGTTCCTTGGAACTCACATTGACGGTGAAACACATATATCACATCGGAATTAAATACAAAAGGCACAATGCCGCCTTAAGGGCAAGAAGAGTGAGACTTCTTAGAGTCTGTCTTTTGATCCTTTCCTGTGAGACCAGTATTAGTTTCCGATACACCACTGCAGGTTCAATGTATTCCTTCGACATACACATTGACGATGACACACTGAAATTACATCGAAATTAAATACAAAAGGCACAATGCCGACTTAAGTGCAAGAAGAGTGAGACTTCTTAGAGTTTTTGTTTTGGTCCTTTCCTGTGAGACCAGTATTAGTTTCCGATACACCACAGCGGGTTCAATGTATTCCTTGGACCTTCACATAGACGATGATACACAGAAATCGCAAGGGAATTAAATACAAAAGACACAATGCCTCCTTAAGTGCAAGGAGAGTGAGACTTCTTAGACTCTGTGCTTTGATCCTTTCCTGTGAGACCGGTATTGGTTTCCGATACACCACTGCAGGTTCAATGTATTCCTTGGACATTCACATTGACGATGAAACACAGATATCGCAACGGAATTAAATACCAAAGGCACAATGCCGCCTTAAGTGCAAGAAGAGTGTGACTTCTTAGAGTCTGTGCTTTGATCCTTTCCTGTGAGACCAGTATTACTTTCCGATACACCACTGCAGGTTCAATGTATTCCTTGGACCTTCACATTGACGATGAAACACAGAAATCGCATCGGAATTAAATACAAAAGGCACAATGCCGCCTTAAGTACAAGAATAGAGACTCTTCTTACAGGCGGTGCTTTGAGCTTTCCCTGTGAGACCAGTATTAGTTTCCGATACAAAACTGCAGGTTCAATGTATTCCTTGGACCTTCACATTGACGATGAAACACAGATATCGCATCGGAATTAAATATAAATGGCACAATGCCGCCTTAAGTACAAGATAAGAGACTCTTCTTAGAGTCGGTGCTTTGAGCATTCCCTGTGAGACCAGAATTAGTTTCCGATACACCACTGCAGGTTCAATGTGTTCCTAGGACATACACATTGATGATGAACCACTGAAATTACATTGGAATTAAATACAAAATGCACATGCCGCTTTAAGTGCAGGAAAAGTGACACTTCTTCGAGTCTGTGCTTTGATCTTTTCCTGTGAGACCAGTATTAGTTTCCAATACACCACTGCAGGTTCAATGTGTTCCTTGGACCTTCACACTGAGGATGAAACACAGATATCACATCGGAATTAAATACAAAAGGCACAATGCCGCTTTAAGTACAAGAATTGAGACTCTTCTTACAGTCGGTGCTTTGAGCGTTCCCTGCGAGATCAGTATTAGTTTCCAATACACCACTGCTAGTTCAATGTATTCCTTGGACATACACATTGACGATGAAACACTGAAATTACATCGGAATTAAATACAAAAGACACAATGTCGCCTTAAGTTTAAGAAGAGTGAGATTTCTTAGAGTCTTTCCTTTAATCCATTCCTGTGAGACGAGTATTAGATTCCGATACACCACTGCACGTTCAATGTAATCCTTGGACATACACATTGTCGATCAAGCAATAACGTTACATCGAAATTAAATACAAAAGGCTCTATATCGCCTTAAGTACAAGAATAGAGACTCTTCTTACAGTCGGTGATATGAGCATTCCCTGTGAGACCAGTATTAGTTTCCGATACACCACTGCAGGTTCAATGTATTCCTTGGACATACACATTGACGATGATACACAGAAATCGCATCGGAATTAAATACAAAAGGCACAATGCCGCCTAAGTACAAGAATAGAGACTCTTCTCACAGTCGGTGCTTTGAGCATTCCCTGTAAGACCAGTATTAGTTTCCGATAGACCACTGCAGGTTCAATGTATTCCTTGGACATACACATTGACGGCGAAACACAGAAATCGCATCGCAATTAAATACAAAAGGCACAATGCCGCCTTAAGTACAAGAATAGAGCCTCATCTTACAGTCTGAGCATTCCCTGTGAAACCAGTATTAGTTTCCGATACGCCACTGCAAGTTCAATGTATTCCTCGGAACTTCACATTGACGATGATACATAGAAATCGTATCGGAATTAAATACAAAAGGCACAATGCCGCCTTAAGTACAAGAACAGTGACTCTTCTTACAGTCGGTAATTTGAGCATTCCTTGTGAGACCAGTATTAGTTTCCAATGCACCACTGCAGGTTCAATGTATTCCTTGGACATACACATTGACGATGAAACACAGAAATCGCATTGGAATTAAATACAAAAGGCACAATGCCGCCTTACGTACAAGAATGGAGACTCTTCTTACAGTCGGTGCTTTGGGCATTCCCTGTGAGACCAGTATTAGTTTCCGATACACCACTGCAGGTTCAATGTATTGCTTGGACATACACATTGACGATGAAACACAGAAATCGCTTCGGAATTAAATACAAAAGGCACAATGCCGCCCTAAGTGCACGAAGAGTGAGTTTTCTTAGAGTTTGTGATATGATCCTTTTTGTGAGACCAGTATTAGTTTCCGATACACCACTGAACGTTCAATGAATTCCTTGGACCTTCACATGGACGACGAAACACAGAAATCGCATCGGAATTAAATACAAAAGGCACAATGCCGCCTTAAGTTCAAGAAAAGGGACTCTTCTTACAGTCTGTGCTTTGATCCTTTCCTGTGAGACCAGGATTAGTTTCCGATAGCCCACTGCAGGTTCAAAGTATTCCTTGGATCTTCACATTGACGATGAAACACAGAAATCGCATCGGAATTAAATACAAAAGGCACAATGCCGCCTTAAGTACAAGAATAGAAACCCTTCTTACAGTCGGTGTTTTGAGCAATGCCTGTGAGACCAGTATTAGTTTCCGATACACCACTGCAGGTTCAATGTATTCCTTGGACCTTCACATTGACGATGAAACACAGAAATCGCATCGGAATGAAATTCAAAAGGCACTATGCCGTCTTAAGTACAAGAATAGAGACTCTTCTTACAGTCGGGGCTTTGAGCATTCCCTGTGAGACCATTATTAGTTTCCGATTAACCTCTGCAGGTTCAATGTATTCCTCGGACATACACATTGACGATGAAACACTGAAATCGCATCGGAATAAAATACAAAAGGAACAATACCGCCTTAAGTACAAGAATAGAGACTCTTCTTACAGTCGGTCCTTTGAGCATTCCCTGTGAGGCCAGTATTAGTTACCGACACCCCACTGCAGGTTCAATGTATTCCTTGGACATACACATTGCCGATGAAACACAGAAATCGCATCGGAATTAAATACAAAGGGCACAATGCCGCCTTATGTACAAGAATAGAGACTCTTCCTACGGTCGATGCTTTGAGCATTCCCTGTGAGACCAGTATTCGTTTCCGATACACCACTGCAGCTTCAATGTATCCCTTGGACCTTCAGATTGACGATGATACACAGAAATCGCATCGGAGTTAAATACAAAATGCACGATGCCGCCTTAAGTACAAGAATAGATACTCTTCTTACAGTCGGTGCTTTGATCATTCGCTGTGAGACCAGTATTAGTTTCCGATACACCACTGCAGGTTCAATGTATTCCTTGGAACTTCACATTGACGATGATAGATAGAAATCGTATCGGAATTAAATACGAAAGGCACAGTGCCGCCTTAAGTACAAAAACAGAGACTCTTCTTACAGTCGGTGTTTTGAGCATTCCCTGTGAGACCAGTATTAGTTTCCGATGCACCACTGCAGGTTCAATGTATTCCTTGGACATACACAGTGACGATGAAACACAAATATCGCATTGGAATTAAGTACAAAAGGCACAATGCCGCCTTAAGTACAAGAATTGAGACTCTTCTTACAGTCGGTGCTTTGAGCATTCCCTGTGAGACAAGTTGTAGTTTCCGATTAACCTCTGCAGGTTCAATGTATTCCTCGGACATACACATTGACGATATAACACTGAAATCGCATCGGAATTAAATACAAAAGGAACAATACCGCCTTAAATACAAGAATAGTGCCTCTTCTTACAGTCGGTGCCTTGAGCATTTGCTGTGAGACCAGTATTAGTTTCCGATACCCCACTGCAGCTTCAATGTATTCCTTGGACATACACATTGACGATGAAACACAGAAATCGCATCGGAATTAAATACAAAAGGCACAATGCCGCCTTAAGTACAAGAATTGAGACTCTTCTTACAGTCGGTGCTTTGAGCATTCCCTGTGAAACCAGTATTAGTTTCCGATACACCACTGCAGGTTCAATGTATTCCTTGGAACTTCACATTGACGATGATACATAGAAATCGTATCGGAATTAAATACAAAAGGCACAATGCCGCCTTAAGTGCAAGAACAGTGACTCTTCTTACAGTCGGTGTTTTGAGCATTCCCTGTGAGACCAGTATTAGTTTCCGATGCACCACTGCAGGTTCAATGTATTCCTTGGACATACACATTGACGATGAAACACAGAAATCGCATCGGAATTAAATACAAAAGGCACAATGTCGCCTTAAGTACAAGAATTGAGACTCTTCTTACAGTCGGTGCTTTGGGCATTCCCTGTGAGACCAGTATTAGTTTCCGATACACCACTGCAGGTTCAGTGTATTCCTTGGACATACACATTGACGATGAAACACAGAAATCGCATCGCAATTAAATAAAAAAGGCTCATTGCAACTTTAAGTGCAAGAAGAGTCAGACGTCTTAGAGTCTGTGCTTTGATCCTTTCCTGTGACACCAGTATTAGTTTTCGATACACCATTGCAGGTTCAATGTATTCCTTGGACATACACATTGACGATGAAACACAGAAATCGCATCGAAATTAAATACAAAAGCCACAATGCCGTCTTAAGTACAAGAATATAGACACTTCTTACAGTCGGTATTTTGCGCATTCCCTGTGAGACCAGTATTAGTTTCTGATACACGACTGCTGGTTCAATGTATTCCTTGGACAGACACATTGATGATGAAACACAGAAATCGCATCGGAATTAAATGCAAAAGGCACAATGATGCTTTAAGTGCAAGAAGAGTGAGACTACTTAGAGTCTGTGCTTTGATCCTTTTATGTGAGACCAGTATTAGTTTCCGATACACCACTGCAGGTTCAATGTATTCCGTGGACCTTCACATTGACGATGAAACACAGAAATCGCATCGGCATTAAATACAAAAGGCACAATGCCGCCTTAAGTGCACGAAGAGTGAGATTTCTCAGAGTCTGTGATATGATCCTTTTCTGTGAGGCCAGTATTAGTTTCCGATACACCACTGAACGTTCAATGAATACCTTGAACCTTCACATGGACGACGAAACACAGAAATCGCATCGGAATTAAATACAAAAAGCACAATGCCGCCTTAAGTTCAAGAAAAGAGACTCTTCTTACAGTCTGTGTTTGATCCTTTCCTGTGAGACCAGGATTAGTTTCCGATAGCCCACTGCAGGTTCAATGTATTCCTTGGACCTTGACATTGACGATGAAACACAGAAATCGCATCGGAATTAAATACAAAAGGCACAATGCCGCCTTAAGTACAAGAATAGAGACTCGTCTTACAGTCGGTGCTTTGAGCATTCCCTGTGAGACCAGTATTAGTTTCCGATTCACCTCTGCAGGATCATTGTATTCCTCGGACATACACATTGACGATGAAACACTGAAATCGCATCGGAATTAAATACAAAAGGAACAATACCGCCTTAAGTACAGGAATAGCGCCTCTTCTTACAGTCGGTGCTTTGAGCATTCCCTGTGAGACTAGTATTAGTTTCCGATACCCCACTGCAGGTTCAATGTATTCCTTGGACATACACATTGACGATGAAACACAGATATCGCATCGGAATTAAATATTAATGGCACAATGCCGCCTTAAGTACAAGATAAGAGACTCTTCTTAGAGTCGGTGCTTTGAGCATTCCCTGTGAGACCAGAATTAGTTTCCGATACACCACTGCAGGTTCAATGTGTTCCTAGGACATACACATTGACGATGAACCACTTAATTACATTGGAATTAAATACAAAATGCACATGCCGCCTTAAGTGCAGGAAAAGTGACACTTCTTCGAGTCTGTGCTTTGATCTTTTCCTGTGAGACCAGTATTAGATTCCAATACACCACTGCAGGTTCAATGTGTTCCTTGGACCTTCACACTGAGGATGAAACACAGATATCACATCGGAATTAAATACAAAAGGCACAATGCCGCTTTAAGTACAAGAATTGAGACTCTTCTTACAGTCGGTGCTTTGAGCGTTCCCTGCGAGATCAGTATTAGTTTCCAATACACCACTGCTAGTTCAATGTATTCCTTGGACATAAACATTGACGATAAAACACTGAAATTTAAATCGGAATTAAATACAAAAGACACAATGTCGCCTTAAGTTTAAGAAGAGTGAGATTTCTTAGAGTCTTTCCTTTAATCCATTCCTGTGAGACGAGTATTAGATTCCGATACACCACTGCACGTTCAATGTAATCCTTGGACATACACATTGTCGATCAAGCAATAAAGTTACATCGAAATTAAATACAAAAGGCTCTATATCGCCTTAAGTACAAGAATAGAGACTCTTCTTACAGTCGGTGATATGAGCATTCCCTGTGAGACCAGTATTAGTTTCCGATACACCACTGCAGGTTCAATGTATTCCTTGGACATACACATTGACGATGATACACAGAAATCGCATCGGAATTAAATACAAAAGGCACAATGCCGCCTAAGTACAAGAATAGAGACTCTTCTCACAGTCGGTGCTTTGAGCATTCCCTGTAAGACCAGTATTAGTTTCCGATAGACCACTGCAGGTTCAATGTATTCCTTGGACATACACATTGACGGCGAAACACAGAAATCGCATCGCAATTAAATACAAAAGGCACAATGCCGCCTTAAGTACAAGAATAGAGCCTCATCTTACAGTCTGAGCATTCCCTGTGAAACCAGTATTAGTTTCCGATACGCCACTGCAAGTTCAATGTATTCCTCGGAACTTCACATTGACGATGATACATAGAAATCGTATCGGAATTAAATACAAAAGGCACAATGCCGCCTTAAGTACAAGAACAGTGACTCTTCTTACAGTCGGTAATTTGAGCATTCCCTGTGAGACCAGTATTAGTTTCCAATGCACCACTGCAGGTTCAATGTATTCCTTGGACATACACATTGACGATGAAACACAGAAATCGCATTGGAATTAAATACAAAAGGCACAATGCCGCCTTAAGTACAAGAATGGAGACTCTTCTTACAGTCGGTGCTTTGGGCATTCCCTGTGAGACCAGTATTAGTTTCCGATACACCACTGCAGGTTCAATGTATTGCTTGGACATACACATTGACGATGAAACACAGGAATCGCTTCGGAATTAAATACAAAAGGCACAATGCCGCCTTAAGTGCACGAAGAGTGAGATTTCTTAGAGTTTGTGATATGATCCTTTTTGTGAGACCAGTATTAGTTTCCGATACACCACTGAACGTTCAATGAATTCCTTGGACCTTCACATGGACGACGAAACACAGAAATCGCATCGGAATTAAATACAAAAGGCACAATGCCGCCTTAAGTTCAAGAAAAGGGACTCTTCTTACAGTCTGTGATTTGATCCTTTCCTGTGAGACCAGGATTAGTTTCCGATAGCCCACTGCAGGTTCAAAGTATTCCTTGGATCTTCACATTGACGATGAAACACAGAAATCGCATCGGAATTAAATACAAAAGGCACAATGCCGCCTTAAGTACAAGAATAGAAACTCTTCTTACAGTCGGTGTTTTGAGCAATGCCTGTGAGACCAGTATTAGTTTCCGATACACCACTGCAGGTTCAATGAATTCCTTGGACCTTCACATTGACGATGAAACACAGAAATCGCATCGGAATTAAATTCAAAAGGCACTATGCCGTCTTAAGTACAAGAATAGAGACTCTTCTTACAGTCGGGGCTTTGAGCATTCCCTGTGAGACCAGTATTAGTTTCCGATTAACCTCTGCAGGTTCAATGTATTCCTCGGACATACACATTGACGATGAAACACTGAAATCGCATCGGAATAAAATACAAAAGGAACAATACCGCCTTAAGTACAAGAATAGAGACTCTTCTTACAGTCGGTCCTTTGAGCATTCCCTGTGAGGCCAGTATTAGTTACCGATACCCCACTGCAGGTTCAATGTATTCCTTGGACATACACATTGACGATGAAACACAGAAATCGCATCGGAATTAAATACAAAGGGCACAATGCCGCCTTATGTACAAGAATAGAGACTCTTCCTACGGTCGATACTTTGAGCATTCCCTGTGAGACCAGTATTCGTTTCCGATACACCACTGCAGCTTCAATGTATTCCTTGGACCTTCAGATTGACGATGATACACAGAAATCGCATCGGAGTTAAATACAAAATGCACGATGCCGCCTTAAGTACAAGAATAGATACTCTTCTTACAGTCGGTGCTTTGATCATTCGCTGTGAGACCAGTATTAGTTTCCGATACACCACTGCAGGTTCAATGTATTCCTTGGAACTTCACATTGACGATGATAGATAGAAATCGTATCGGAATTAAATACGAAAGGCACAGTGCCGCCTTAAGTACAAAAACAGAGACTCTTCTTACAGTCGGTGTTTTGAGCATTCCCTGTGAGACCAGTATTAGTTTCCGATGCACCACTGCAGGTTCAATGTATTCCTTGGACATACACAGTGACGATGAAACACAAATATCGCATCGGAATTAAGTACAAAATGCACAATGCCGCCTTAAGTACAAGAATAGAGACTCTTCTTACAGTCGGTGCTTTGAGCATTCCCTGTGAGACAAGTTGTAGTTTCCGATTAACCTCTGCAGGTTCAATGTATTCCTCGGACATACACATTGACGATATAACACTGAAATCGCATCGGAATTAAATACAAAAGGAACAATACCGCCTTAAATACAAGAATAGTGCCTCTTCTTACAGTCGGTGCCTTGAGCATTTGCTGTGAGACCAGTATTAGTTTCCGATACCCCACTGCAGCTTCAATGTATTCCTTGGACATACACATTGACGATGAAACACAGAAATCGCATCGGAATTAAATACAAAAGGCACAATGCCGCCTTAAGTACAAGAATTGAGACTCTTCTTACAGTCGGTGCTTTGAGCATTCCCTGTGAAACCAGTATTAGTTTCCGATACACCACTGCAGGTTCAATGTATTCCTTGGAACTTCACATTGACGATGATACATAGAAATCGTATCGGAATTAAATACAAAAGGCACAATGCCGCCTTAAGTACAAGAATTGAGACTCTTCTTACAGTCGGTGCTTTGGGCATTCCCTGTGAGACCAGTATTAGTTTCCGATACACCACTGCAGGTTCAATGTATTCCTTGGACATACACATTGACGATGAAACACAGAAATCGCATCGCAATTAAATAAAAAAGGCTCATTGCAACTTTAAGTGCAAGAAGAGTCAGACGTCTTAGAGTCTGTGCTTTGATCCTTTTCTGTGACACCAGTATTAGTTTTCGATACACCATTGCAGGTTCAATGTATTCCTTGGACATACACATTGACGATGAAACACAGAAATCGCATCGAAATTAAATACAAAAGCCACAATGCCGTCTTAAGTACAAGAATATAGACACTTCTTACAGTCGGTATTTTGCGCATTCCCTGTGAGACCAGTATTAGTTTCTGATACACGACTGCTGGTTCAATGTATTCCTTGGACAGACACATTGATGATGAAACACAGAAATCGCATCGGAATTAAATGCAAAAGGCACAATGATGCTTTAAGTGCAAGAAGAGTGAGACTACTTAGAGTCTGTGCTTTGATCCTTTTATGTGAGACCAGTATTAGTTTCCGATACACCACTGCAGGTTCAATGTATTCCGTGGACCTTCACATTGACGATGAAACACAGAAATCGCATCGGCATTAAATACAAAAGGCACAATGCCGCCTTAAGTGCACGAAGAGTGAGATTTCTTAGAGTCTGTGATATGATCCTTTTCTGTGAGGCCAGTATTAGTTTCCGATACACCACTGAACGTTCAATGAATACCTTGAACCTTCACATGGACGACGAAACACAGAAATCGCATCGGAATTAAATACAAAAGGCACAATGCCGCCTTAAGTTCAAGAAAAGAGACTCTTCTTACAGTCTGTGTTTGATCCTTTCCTGTGAGACCAGGATTAGTTTCCGATAGCCCACTGCAGGTTCAATGTATTCCTTGGACCTTGACATTGACGATGAAACACAGAAATCGCATCGGAATTAAATACAAAAGGCACAATGCCGCCTTAAGTACAAGAATAGAGACTCGTCTTACAGTCGGTGCTTTGAGCATTCCCTGTGAGACCAGTATTAGTTTCCGATTCACCTCTGCAGGATCATTGTATTCCTCGGACATACACATTGACGATGAAACACTGAAATCGCATCGGAATTAAATACAAAAGGAACAATACCGCCTTAAGTACAAGAATAGCGCCTCTTCTTACAGTCGGTGCTTTGAGCATTCCCTGTGAGACTAGTATTAGTTTCCGATACCCCACTGCAGGTTCAATGTATTCCTTGGACATACACATTGACGATGAAACACAGAAATCGCAGCGGAAGTAAATACAAAAGGCACAATGCCGCCTTATGTACAAGAATAGAGACTCTTCCCACGGTCGATGCTTTGAGCATTTCCTGTGAGACCAGTATTCGTTTCCGATACACCACTGTAGCTTCAGTGTATTCCTTGGACCTTCAGATTGACGATGATACACAGAAATCGCATCGGAGTTAAATACAAAATGCACGATGCCGCCTTAAGTACAAGAATAGATACTCTTCTTACAGTCGGTGCTTTGATCATTCCCTGTGAGACCAGTATTAGTTTCCGATACACCACTGCAGGTTCAATGTATTCCTTGGAACTTCACATTGACGATGATAGATAGAAATCGAATCGGAATTAAATATGAAAGGCACAATGCCGCCTTGAGTACAAAAACAGAGACTCTTCTTAAAGTCGGTGCTTTGATCATTCCCTGTGAGACCAGTATTAGTTTCCGATACACCACTGCTGGTTCAATGTATTCCTTGGACATACACATTGACGACGAAACACAGAAATCGCATCGGAATTAAATACAAAAGGCACAATGCCGCCTTAAGTACAAGAATAGAGACTCTTCTTACAGTCGGTGCTTTGAGCATTCCCTGTGAGACCAGTATTAGTTTCCGATACACCTCTGCAGGTTCAATGTATTAGTCGGACATGAACATTGACGATGAAACACTGAAATCGCATCGGAAATAAATACAAAAGGCACAATATCGCCTTAAGTACAAGAATAGAGAGTCTTCTTACAGTCGGTGCTATGAGCATTCCCTGTGAGACCAGTATTAGTTTCCGATACACCACTGCAGGTTCAATGAATTCCTTGGACATACACATTGACGATGATACACAGAAATCGCATCGGAATTAAATGCAAAAGGCACAATGCCGCCTTAGTACAAGAATAGAGACCCTTCTCACAGTCGGCGCTTTGAGCATTCCCTGTGAGACCAGTATTAGTTTCCGATAGACCACTGCAGGTTCAATGTATTCCTTGGACATACACATTGACGACGAAACACAGAAATCGCATCGGAATTAAATACAAAAGGCACAATGCCGCCTTAAGTACAAGAATAGAGACTCTTCTTACAGTCGGTGCTTTGAGCATTCAATGTGAAACCAGTATTAGTTTCCGATACACCACTGCATGTTCAATGTATTCCTTGGAACTTCACATTGACGATGATACATAGAAATCGAATCGGAATTAAATACAAAAGGCACAATGCCGCCTTAAGTACAAGAACAGTGACTCTTCTTTCAGTCGGTGTCTTGAGCATTCCCTGTGAGACCAGTATTAGTTTCCGATGCACCACTGCAGGTTCAATGTATTCCTTGGACATACACATTGACGAAGAAACACAGAAATCGCAGCGGAATTAAATACAAAAGGCACAATGCCGCCTTAGTACAAGAATAGAGACTCTTCTTACGGTCGGTGCTTTGGGCATTCCCTGTGAGACCAGTATTACTTTCCGATACACCACTGCAGGTTCAATGTATTCCTTGGACATACACATTGACGATGAAACACAGAAATCGCATCGGAATTAAATAAAAAAGGCTCATTGCAACTTTAAGTGCAAGAAGAGTGAGACTACTTAGAGTCTGTGATTTGATCCTTTCCTGTGAGACCAGTATTAGGTTCCGATACACCACTGCAGGTTCAATGTATTCCGTGGACCTTCACATTGACGATGAAACACAGAAATCGCATCGGCATTAAATACAAAAGGCACAATGCCGCCTTAAGTGCACGAAGATTGAGATTTCTTAGAGTCTGTGATATGATCCTTTTCTGTGAGACCAGTATTAGTTTCCGATTAACCTCTGCAGGTTCAATGTCTTCCTCGGACATACACATTGACGATGAAACACTGAAATCGCATCGGAATTAAATACAAAAGGAACAATACCGCCTTAAGTACAAGAATAGTGCCTCTTCTTACAGTCGGTGCTTTGAGCATTCCCTGTGAGACCAGTATTAGTTCCCGATACATCACTGCTGGTTCAATGTATTCCTTGGACAGACACATTGACGATGAAACACAGAAATCGCATTGGAATTAAATGCAAAAGGCACAATGACGCCTTAAGTGCAAGAAGAGTGAGACTACTTAGAGTCTGTGCTTTGATCCTTTCCTGTGAGACCAGTATTAGTTTCCGTTACACCACTGCAGGCTCAATGTATTCCGTGGCCCTTCACATTGACGATTAAACACAGTAATCGCATCGGAATTAAATACAAAAGGCACAATGCCGCCTTAAGTACAAGAATAGAGACTCTTCTTACAGTGGGTGCCTTGAGCATTCCCTGTGAGACCAGTATTAGTTTCCGATTAACCTCTGCAGGTTCAATGTATTCCTTGGACAGACACATTGACGATGAAACACAGAAATAGCATCGGAATTAAATACAAAAGGCGCAATGCCGCCTTAAGTACAAGAATAGAAACTCTTCTTACAGTCGGTGTTTTGAGCATTGCCTGTGAGACCAGTATTAGTTTCCGATACACCACTGCAGGTTCAATGTAATCCTTGGAGCTTGACATTGACGATGAAACACAGAAATCGCATCGGAATTAAGTACAAAAGACACAATGCCGCCTTAAGTACAAGAATAGAGACTCTTCTTACAGTCGGTGCTTTGAGCACTCCCTGTGAGACCAGTATTAGTTGCCGATTAACCTCTGCAGGTTCAATGTATTCCTCGGACATACACATTGACGATGAAACACTGAAATCGCATCGGAATTAAATACAAAAGGAACAATACCGCCTTAAGTACAAGAATAGTGCCTCTTCTTACAGTCGGTGCTTTGAGCATTCCCTGTGAGACCAGTATTAGTTTCCGATACCCCACTGCAGCATCAATGTATTCCTTGGACATACACATGACGATGAAACACAGAAAACGCATCGGAATTAAATACAAAATGCACAATGTCGCCTTATGTACAACAATAGAGACTCTTCTTACGATCGGTGCTTTGGGCATTCCCTGTGAGACCAGTATTAGTTTCCGATACACCACTGCAGCTTCAATGTATTCCTTGGACCTTCAGATTGACGATGATACACAGAAATCGCATCGGAATTAAATACAAAATGCACGATGCCGCCTTAAGGACAAGAATAGATACTCTTCTTACAGTCGGTGCTTTGATCATCCCTGTGAGACCAGTATTAGTTTCCGATACACCACTGCAGGTTCAATGTATTCCTTGGACATACACATTGACGATGAAACACAGAAATCGCATCGGAATTAAATACAAAAGGGACAATGCCGCCTTAAGTACAAGAATAGAGACTCTTCTTACAGTCGGTGCTTTGAGCATTCCCTGTGAGACCAGTATTAGTTTCCGATACACCTCTGCAGGTTCAAAGTATTCCTCGGACATACACATTGACGATGAAACACAGAAATCGCATCGGAAATAAATACAAAAGGCACAATATCGCCTTAAGTACAAGAATAGAGACTCTTCTTACAGTCGGTGCTATGAGCATTCCCTGTGAGACCAGTATTAGTTTCCGATACACCACTGCAGGTTCAATGTATTCCTTGGACATACACATTGACGATGATACACAGAAATCGCATCGGAATTAAATACAAAATGCACAATGCCGCCTTAGTACAAGAATAGAGACTCTTCTCACAGTCGGTGCTTTGAGCATTCCCTGTGAGACCAGTATTAGTTTCCGATAGACCACTGCAGGTTCAATGTATTCCTTGGACATACACATTGACGACGAAACACAGAAATCGCATCGGAATTAAATACAAAAGGCACAATGCCGCCTTAAGTACAAGAATAGAGACTCTTCTTACAGTCGGTGTTTTGAGCATTCCCTGTGAAACCAGTATTAGTTTCCGATACACCACTGCAGGTTAAATGTATTCCTTGGAACTTCACATTGACGATGATACATAGAAATCGTATCGGAATTAAATACAAAAGGCACAATGCCGCCTTAAGTACAAGAACAGTGACTCTTCTTACAGTCGGTGTTTTGAGCATTCCCTGTGAGACCAGTATTAGTTTCCGATGCACCACTGCAGGATCAATGTATTCCTTGGACATACACATTGACGATGAAATACAGAAATCGCATCGGAATTAAATACAAAAGGCACAATGCCGCCTTAAGTACAAGAATAGAGACTCTTCTTACAGTCGGTGCTTTGGGCATTCCCTGTGAGACCAGTAATACTTTCCGATATACCACTGCAGGTTCAATGTATTCCTTGGACATACACATTGACGATGAAACACAGAAATCGCATCGGGATTAAATAAAAAAGGCTCGTTGCAACTTTAAGTGCAAGAAGAGTGAGACTACTTAGAGTCTGTGCTTTGATCCTTTCCTGTGAGACCAGTATTAGTTTCCGATACACCACTGCAGGTTCAATGTATTCCGTGGACCTTGACATTGACGATGAAACACAGAAATCGCATCGGCATTAAATACAAAAGGCACAATGCCACCTTCAGTGCACGAAGATTGAGATTTCTTAGAGTCTGTGATATGATCCTTTTCTGTGAGACCAGTATTAGTTTCCGATACACCACTGAACGTTCAATGAATTCCTTGGACCTTCACATGGACGACGAAACACAGAAATCGCATCGGAATTAAATACAAAAGGCACAATGCCGCCTTCAGTTCAAGAAAAGAGACTCTTCTTACAGTCTGTGCTTTGATCCTTTCCTGTGTGACCAGGATTAGTTTCCGATAGCCCACTGCAGGTTCAATGTATTCCTTGGACCTTCACATTGACGATGAAACACAGAAATCGCATCGGAATTAAATACAAAAGGCACAATGCCGCCTTATGTACAAGAATATAAACTCGTCTTACAGTCGGTGTTTTGAGCATTGCCTGTGAGACAAGTATTAGTTTCCGATACACCACTGCAGGTTCAATGTATTCCTTGGACCTTCACATTGACGATGATACACAGAAATCGTATCGGAATTAAAATCATAAGGCACTATGCCGTCTTAAGTACAAGAATAGAGACTCTTCTTACAGTCGGTGCTTTGAGCATTCCCTGTGAGACCAGTATTAGTTTCCGATACACCACTGCAGCTTCAATGTATTCCTTGGTCCTTCAGATTGACGATGATACACAGATATCGCATCGGAATTAAATACAAAATGCACGATGCCGCCTTAAGTACAGGAATAGATATTCTTCTTACAGTCGGTGCTTTGATCATTCCCTGTGAGACCAGTATTAGTTTCCGATACACCACTGCAGGTTCAGTGTATTCCTTGGAACTTCACATTGACGATGATACATAGAAATCGTATCGGAATTAAATACGAAAGGCACAATGCCGCCTTAAGTACAAAAACAGAGACTCTTCTTACAGTCGGTGATTTGAGCATTCCCTGTGAGACCAGTATTAGTTTCCGATGCACCACTGCAGGTTCAATGTATTCCTTTGACATACCCAATGACGATGAAACACAGAAATCGCATCGGAATTAAGTATAAAAGGCACAATGCCGCCTTAAGTACAAGAATAGAGACTCTTCTTACAGTCGGTGCTTTGGGCATTCCCTGTGAGACCAGTATTAGTTTCCGATACACCACTGCAGGTTCAATGTATTCCTTGGACATACACATTGACGATGAAACACAGAAATAGCATCGGAATTAAATGAAAAAGGCTCATTGCAACTTTCAATGCAAGAAGAGTGAGACGTCTTACAGTCTGTGCTTTGATCCTTTCCTGTGAGACCTGTATTAGTTTCCGATACACCACAGCAGGTTCAATGTATTCCTTGGACGTACACATTGACGATGGAACACAGAAATCGCGTCGGAATTAAATACAAAGGGCACAATGCCGCCTTAAGTACAAGAATAGAGACTCTTCTTACAGTCGGTGTTTTGCGCATACCCTGTGAGACCAGTATTAGTTTCCGATACACCACTGCTGGTTCAATGTATTCCTTGGACAGACACATTGTCGATGAAACACAGAAATCGCATCGGAAATAAATGCAAAAGGCACAATGACGCCTTAAATGCAAGAAGAGTGAGACTACTTAGAGTCTGTGCTTTGATCCTTTCCTGTGAGACCAGTATTAGTTTCAAATACACCACTGCAGGCTCAATGTATTCCGTGGACCGTCGCATTGACGATGAAACACAGAAATCGCATCGGAATTAAATACAAAAGGCACAATGCCGACTTAAGTGCACGAAGAGTGAGATTTCTTAGAGTCTGTAATATGATCCTTTTCTGTGAGACCAGTATTAGTTTCCGATACACCACTGAACGTTCAATGAATTCCTTGGACCTTCACATTGACGATGAAACACAGAAATCGCATCGGAATTAAATACAAATTCACAAGCCGCCTTAAGTACAAGAATAGAGACTCTTCTTACAGTCGGTGCTTTGAGCATTCGCTGTGATACCAGTATTAGTTTCCGATACACCACTGCAGGTTCAATGTATTGCTTGGACATACACATTGACGATAAAACACAGAAATCCAATCGGAATTAAATACAAAACGCACAATGCCGCCTTAAGTACAAGAATAGAGACACTTCTTACAGTCGGTGTTTTGAGCATTCCCTGTGAGACCAGTATTAGTTTCCGATACACCACTACTGGTTCAATGTATTCCTTGGACAGACACATTGACGATGAAACACAAAAATCTCATCGGAATTAAATGCAAAAGGCACAATGACGCGTTAAGTGCAAGAAGAGTGAGACTACTTAGGGTCTGTGCATTCATCCTTTCCTGTGAGACCAGTATTAGTTTCCGATACACCACTGCAGGTTCAATGTATTCCGTGGACCTTCACATTGACGATTAAACACAGAAATCGCATCGGAATTAAATACAAAAGGCACAATGCCGCCTAAAGTGCACGAAGAGTGAGATTTCTTAGAGTCTGTGATATGATCCATTTCTGTGAGACCAGTATTAGTTTCCGATACACCACTGCACGTTCAATGTATTCCTTGGACCTTCACATGGACGACGAAACACAGAAATCGCATCGGAATTAAATACAAAAGACACAATGCCGCATTAAGTACAAGAATAGAAACTCTTCTTACAGTCGGTGTTTTGAGCATTCCCTGTGAGACCAGTATTAGTTTCCGATACACCACTGCATGTTCAATGTATTCCTTGGACCTTCACATTGACGATGAAACACAAAAATGGCATCGAAATTAAATTCAAAAGGCACTATGCCGTCTTAAGTACAAGAATAGAGACTCTTCTTACAGTCGGTGCTTTGAGCATTCCCTGTGAGGCCAGTATTAGTTTCCGATACACCACTGCAGGTTCAATGTATTTCTTGGACCTTCACATTGACGATGAAACACAGAAATCGCATCGGAATTAAATACAAAAGGCGCAATGCCGCCTTAAGTACAAGAATTGAGACTCTTCTTGCAGTCGGTGCTTTGAGCATTCCCAGTGAGACCAGTATTAGTTTCTGATACACCACTGCAGGTTCAATGTATTCCTTGGACCTTCACATTGACGATGAAACACAGAAATCGCATCGGAGTTAAATACAAACGGCACAATGCCGACTTAAGTACAAGAATTGAGACTCTTCTTACTGTCGGTGCTTTGTGCATTCCCTGTGAGACCAGTATTAGTCTCCGATTCACCACTGCAGGTTCAAGGTATTCCTTGGACTTTCACATCGACGATGAAAGACAGAAATCGCATCGGAAATAAATACAAAAGGCGCAATGCCGCCTTAAGTACAAGAATAGAGACTCTTCTTACAGTCGGTGCTTTGAGCATTCCCTGTGAGACCAGTATTACCTACTGATACACCACTACAGTTTCAATGTATTCCTTGGACCTTCACATTGACGATGAAACACAGAAATCGCATCGGAATTAAATCCAAAAGGCACAATGCCGTCATAAGTAAGGGAATAGAGACTCTTCTTACAGTCGGTGATTTGAGCATTCCCAGTGAGACCAATATTAGTTTCCGATACACCACTGTGTGTTCAATTTATTAGTTGGACATTCACATTGACGATGAAACACAGAAATCGCATCTGAATTAAATACAAAAGGCGCAATGCCGCCTTAAGTTCAATAATAGAGACTCTTCTTACAGTCGATGCTTTGAGCATACCCTGTGAGACCAGTATTAGTTTCCGATACACCACTGCAGGTTCAATGTATTTCTTGGACCTTCACATTGACGATGAAACACAGAAATCGCATCGGAATTAAATACAAAAGACGCAATGCCGCCTTAAGTACAAGAATAGAGACTCTTCTTTCAGTCTGTGCTTTGAGCATTTCCTGTGAGAACAGTATTAGTTTCTGATACACCACTGCAGGTTCAATGTATTCCTTGGACCTTCACATTGACGATGAAACACAGAAATCGCATCGCAATTAAATACAAAAGGCACAATGCTGTCTTAAGTACAAGAATAGAGACTCTTCTTACAGTCGGTGCCATGAGGATTCCCTGTGAGACCAGTATTAGTTTCCGATACACCACTGCAGGATCAATGTATTCCTTGGACCTTCACATTGACGATGAAACACAGAAATCGCATCGGAATTAAATATAAAAGGCCCAATGCCGCCTTAAGTACAAGAATAGAGACTCTTCTTACAGTCGGTGCTTTGAGCATTCCCTGTGAGACCAGTATTAGCTTCTGATACACCGCTGCAGGTTCAATGTATTCCTTGGACCTTCACATTGACGATGAAACACAGATATCGCATCGGAGTTAAATACAAAAGCAAAATGTCGCCTTAAGTACAAGAATAGAGTCTCTTCATACTGTCGGTGCTTTGAGCATTCCCTGTGAGACCAGTATTACTTTCCGATACACCACTGCAGGTTCAATGTATTCCTTGGACCTTCACATTGACGATGAATCACAGAAATCGCGTCGGAGTTAAATACAAAAGGCACAATTCCGCCTTAAGTACAAGAATTGAGACTTTTCTTACTGTCGGTGCTTTGAGCATTCCCTGTGGGACCAGTATTAGTTTCCAATACACCACTGCAGGATCAATGTATTCCTTGGACCTTCACATTGACGATGAAACACAGAAATCGCATCGGAATTAAATATAAAAAGCCCAATGCCGCCTTAAGTACAAGAATAGAGACTCTTCTTACAGTCGGTGCTTTGAGCATTCCCTGTGAGACCAGTATTAGTTTCTGATACGCCACTGCAAGTTCAATGTATTCCTTGGACCTTCACATTGACGATGAAACACAGAAATCGCATCGGAGTTAAATACAAAAGGCACAATGCCGCCTTAAGTACAAGAATAGAGACTCTTCTTACTGTCGGTGCTTTGAGCATTCCCTGTGAGACCAGTATTAGGTTCCGATACACCACTGCAGGTTCAATGTATTCCTTGGACCTTCACATTGACAATGAAACACAGAAATCGCATCGGAATTAAATACAAAAGGCGCAATGACGCCTTAAGTACAAGAATAGAGACTCTTCTTACAGTCGGTGCTTTGAGCATTCCCTGTGAGTCCAGTATTACTTTCTGATACACCACTGCAGGTTCAATGTATTCCTTGGACATTCACATTGACGATGAAACACAGAAATCGCATCGGAATTAAATACAAAGGGCACAATGCCGCCTTGAGTACAAGAATAGAGACTCCTCTTACAGTCGGTGTTTTGCGCATTCCCTGTGAGACCAGTATTAATATCCGATACACCACTGCTGTTTCAATGTATTCCTTGGACAGACACATTGACGATGAAACACAGAAATCGCATCGGAATTAAATGCAAAAGGCACAATGACGCCTTAAGTGCAACAAGAGTGAGACTACTTAGAGTCTGTGCTTTGATCCTTTCCTGTGAGACCAGTATTATTTTCCGATACACCACTGTAGGCTCAATGTATTCCGTGGACCTTCACATTGACGATGAAACACAGAAATCGCATCGGAATTAAATACAAAATGCACAATGCCGACTTAAGTGCTCGAAGAGTGAGATTTCTTAGAGTCTGTGATATGATCCTTTTCTGTGAGACCAGTATTAGTTTCTGATACACCACTGAACGTTCAATGAATTCCTTGGACCTTGACATGGACGACGAAACACAGAAATCGCATCGGAATTAAATACAAAAGCACAATGCCGCATTAAGTTCAAGAAAAGAGACTCTCCTTACAGTCTGTGCTTTCATCCTTTCCTGTGAGACCAGGATTAGTTTCCGATAGCCAACTGCAGGTTCAATGTATTCCTTGGACCTTCACATTGACGATGAAACACAGAAATCGCATCGGAGTTAAATACAAAAGGCACAATGCCGCCTTAAGTAAAAGAATTGAGACTTTTCTTACTATCGGTGCTTTGAGCTTTCCATGTGAGACCAGTATTAGGTTCCGATACACCACTGCAGGTTCAATGTATTCCTTGGACCTTCACATTGACGATGAAACACAGAAATCGCATCGGAATTAAATACAAAAGGCATAATGCTGTCTTAAGTACAAGAATAGAGACTCTTTTTACAGTCGGTGCCATGAGCATTCCCTGTGAGACCAGTATTAGTTTCCAATACACCACTGCAGGATCAATGCATTCCTTGGACCTTCATATTGACGATGAAACACAGAAATCGCATCGGAATTAAATATGAAAAGCCCTATGCCGCCTTAAGTAGAAGAATAGAGACTCTTCTTACAGTCGGTGCTTTGAGCATTCCCTGTGAGACCAGTATTAGTTTCTGATACACCACTGCAGGTTCAATGTATTCCTTGGACCTTCACATTGACGATGAAACACAGAAATCGCATAAGAGTTAAATACAAAAGGCACAATGCCGCCTTAAGTACAAGAATAGAGACTCTTCTTACTATCGGCGCTTTGAGCATTCCCTGTGAGACCAGTATTAGGTTCCGATACACCACTGCAGGTTCAATGTATTCCTTGGACCTTCACATTGACGATGAAACACAGAAATCGCATCGGAATTAAATACAAAAGGCATAATGCTGTCTTAAGTACAAGAATAGAGACTCTTTTTACAGTCGGTGCCATGGGCATTCCCTGTGAGACCAGTATTAGTTTCAAATACACCACTGCAGGATCAATGCATTCCTTGGACCTTCATATTGACGATGAAACACAGAAATCGCATCGGAATTAAATATGAAAAGCCCTATGCCGCCTTAAGTAGAAGAATAGAGACTCTTCTTACAGTCGGTGCTTTGAGCATTCCCTGTGAGACCAGTATTACTTTCTGAAACACCACTGCAGGTTTAATGTATTCCTTGGACATACACATTGACGATGAAACACAGAAATCGCATCGGAATTAAATACAAAGGGCACAATGCCGCCTTAAGTACAAGAATAGAGACTCTTCTTACAGTCGGTGTTTTGCGCATTCCCTGTGAGACCAGTATTAGTTTCCGATACACCACTGCTTGTTCAATGTATTCCTTGGACAGACACATTGACGATGAAACACAGAAATCGCATCGGAATTAAATGCAAAAGGCACAATGGCGCCTTAAGTGCAAGAAGAGTGAGACTACTTAGAGTCTGTGATATGATCCTTTACTGTGAGACCAGTATTAGTTTCCGATACACCACTGCAGGTTCAATGTATTCCTTGGACCTTCACATTGACGATGAAACACAGAAATCGCATCGGAATTAAATACAAAAGGCACAATGCCGCCTTAAGTACAAGAATAGAGACTCTTCTTACAGTCGGTGCCTTGAGCATTCCCTGTGATACCAGTATTAGTTTCCGGTACACCACTGCAGGATCAATGTATTCCTTGAACCTTCACATTGACGATGAAACACATAAATCGCATCGAAATTAAATTCAAAAGGCACTATGCCGTCTTAAGTACAAGAATAGAGACTCTTCTTAGAGTCGGTGCTTTGAGCATTCCCTGTGAGGCCAGTATTAATTTCCGATACACCACTGCAGGTTCAATGTATTCCTTGGACCTTCACATTGACGATGAAAAAAAGAAATCGCATCGGTATTAATTACAAAAGGCGCAATGCCGCCTTAAGTACAAGAATAGAGACTCTTCTTACAGTCGGTGTTTTGCGCATTCCCTGTGAGACCAGTATTAGTTTCCGATACACCACTGCTTGTTCAATGTATTCCTTGGACAGACACATTGACGATGAAACACAGAAATCGCATCGGAATTAAATGCAAAAGGCACAATGGCGCCTTAAGTGCAAGAAGAGTGAGACTACTTAGAGTCTGTGATATGATCCTTTACTGTGAGACCAGTATTAGTTTCCGATACACCACTGCAGGTTCAATGTATTCCTTGGACATACACATTGACGATGAAACACAGAAATCGCATCGCAATTAAATAAAAAAGGCTCATTGCAACTTTAAGTGCAAGAAGAGTCAGACGTCTTAGAGTCTGTGCTTTGATCCATTCCTGTGACACCAGTATTAGTTTTCGATACACCATTGCAGGTTCAATGTATTCCTTGGACATACACATTGACGATGAAACACAGAAATCGCATCGAAATTAAATACAAAAGCCACAATGCCGTCTTAAGTACAAGAATATAGACACTTCTTACAGTCGGTATTTTGCGCATTCCCTGTGAGACCAGTATTAGTTTCTGATACACGACTGCTGGTTCAATGTATTCCTTGGACAGACACATTGATGATGAAACACAGAAATCGCATCGGCATTAAATACAAAAGGCACAATGCCGCCTTAAGTGCACGAAGAGTGAGATTTCTTAAAGTCTGTGATATGATCCTTTTCTGTGAGGCCAGTATTAGTTTCCGATACACCACTGAACGTTCAATGAATACCTTGAACCTTCACATGGACGACGAAACACAGAAATCGCATCGGAATTAAATACAAAAAGCACAATGCCGCCTTAAGTTCAAGAAAAGAGACTCTTCTTACAGTCTGTGTTTGATCCTTTCCTGTGAGACCAGGATTAGTTTCCGATAGCCCACTGCAGGTTCAATGTATTCCTCGGACCTTGACATTGACGATGAAACACAGAAATCGCATCGGAATTAAATACAAAAGGCACAATGCCGCCTTAAGTACAAGAATAGAGACTCGTCTTACAGTCGGTGCTTTGAGCATTCCCTGTGAGACCAGTATTAGTTTCCGACTCACCTCTGCAGGATCATTGTATTCCTCGGACATACACATTGACGATGAAACACTGAAATCGCATCGGAATTAAATACAAAAGGAACAATACCGCCTTAAGTACAAGAATAGCGCCTCTTCTTACAGTCTGTGCTTTGAGCATTCCCTGTGAGACTAGTATTAGTTTCCGATACCCCACTGCAGGTTCAATGTATTCCTTGGACATACACATTGACGATGAAACACAGAAATCGCATCGGAAGTAAATACAAAAGGCACAATGCCGCCTTATGTACAAGAATAGAGACTCTTCCCACGGTCGATGCTTTGAGCATTTCCTGTGAGACCAGTATTCGTTTCCGATACACCACTGTAGCTTCAATTTATTCCTTGGACCTTCAGATTGACGATGATACACAGAAATCGCATCGGAGTTAAATACAAAATGCACGATGCCGCCTTAAGTACAAGAATAGATACTCTTCTTACAGTCGGTGTTTTGATCATTCCCTGTGAGACCAGTATTAGTTTCCGATACACCACTGCAGGTTCAATGTATTCCTTGGAACTTCACATTGACGATGGTAGATAGAAATCGAATCGGAATTAAATATGAAAGGCACAATGCCGCCTTAAGTACAAAAACAGAGACTCTTCTTACAGTCGGTGCTTTGATCATTCCCTGTGAGACCAGTATTAGTTTCCGATACACCACTGCAGGTTCAATGTATTCCTTGGACATACACATTGACGATGAAACACAGATATCGCATCGGAATTAAATACAAAAGGCACAATGCCGCCTTAAGTACAAGAATAGAGACTCTTCTTACAGTCGGTGCTTTGAGCATTCCCTGTGAGACCAGTATTAGTTTCCGATACACCTCTGCAGGTTCAATGTATTAGTCGGACATGAACATTGACGATGAAACACTGAAATCGCATCGGAAATAAATACAAAAGGCACAATATCGCCTTAAGTACAAGAATAGAGAGTCTTCTTACAGTCGGTGCTATGAGCATTCCCTGTGAGACCAGTATTAGTCTCCGATACACCACTGCAGGTTCAATGAATTCCTTGGACATACACATTGACGATGATACACAGAAATCGCATCGGAATTAAATGCAAAAGGCACAATGCCGCCTTAGTACAAGAATAGAGACCCTTCTCACAGTCGGCGCTTTGAGCATTCCCTGTGAGACCAGTATTAGTTTCCGATAGACCACTGCAGGTTCAATGTATTCCTTGGACATACACATTGACGACGAAACACAGAAATCGCATCGGAATTAAATACAAAAGGCACAATGCCGCCTTAAGTACAAGAATAGAGACTCTTCTTACAGTCGGTGCTTTGAGCATTCAAAGTGAAACCAGTATTAGTTTCCGATACACCACTGCATGTTCAATGTATTCCTTGGAACTTCACATTGACGATGATACATAGAAATCGAATCGGAATTAAATACAAAAGGCACAATGCCGCCTTAAGTACAAGGACAGTGACTCTTCTTACAGTCGGTGTTTTGAACATTCCCTGTGAGACCAGTATTAGTTTCCGATGCACCACTGCAGGTTCAATGTATTCCTTGGACATACACATTGACGAAGAAACACAGAAATCGCAGCGGAATTAAATACAAAAGGCACAATGCCGCCTTAGTACAAGAATAGAGACTCTTCTTACGGTCGGTGCTTTGAGCATTCCCTGTGAGACCAGTATTACTTTCCGATACACCACTGCAGGTTTCAATGTATTCCTTGGACATACACATTGACGATGAAACACAGAAATCGCATCGGAATTAAATAAAAAAGGCTCATTGCAACTTTAAGTGCAAGAAGAGTGAGACTACTTAGAGTCTGTGATTTGATCCTTTCCTGTGAGACCAGTATTAGGTTCCGATACACCACTGCAGGTTCAATGTATTCCGTGGACCTTCACATTGACGATGAAACACAGAAATCGCATCGGCATTAAATACAAAAGGCACAATGCCGCCTTAAGTGCACGAAGATTGAGATTTCTTAGAGTCTGTGATATGATCCTTTTCTGTGAGACCAGTATTAGTTTCCGATTAACCTCTGCAGGTTCAATCTCTTCCTCGGACATACACATTGACGATGAAACACTGAAATCGCATCGGAATTAAATACAAAAGGAACAATACCGCCTTAAGTACAAGAATAGTGCCTCTTCTTACAGTCGGTGCTTTGAGCATTCCCTGTGAGACCAGTATTAGTTTCCGATACATCACTGCTGGTTCAATGTATTCCTTGGACAGACACATTGACGATGAAACACAGAAATCGCATTGGAATTAAATGCAAAAGGCACAATGACGCCTTAAGTGCAAGAAGAGTGAGACTACTTAGAGTCTGTGCTTTGATCCTTTCCTGTGAGACCAGTATTAGTTTCCGATACACCACTGCAGGCTCAATGTATTCCGTGGCCCTTCACATTGACGAGGAAACACAGTAATCGCATCGGAATTAAATACAAAAGGCACAATGCCGCCTTAAGTACAAGAATAGAGACTCTTCTTACAGTGGGTGCCTTGAGCATTCCCTGTGAGACCAGTATTAGTTTCCGATTAACCTCTGCAGGTTCAATGTATTCCTTGGACAGACACATTGACGATGAAACACAGAAATAGCATCGGAATTAAATACAAAAGGCGCAATGCCGCCTTAAGTACAAGAATAGAAACTCTTCTTACAGTCGGTGTTTTGAGCATTGCCTGTGAGACCAGTATTAGTTTCCGATACACCACTGCAGGTTCAATGTAATCCTTGGAGCTTGACATTGACGATGAAACACAGAAATCGCATCGGAATTAAGTACAAAAGGCACAATGCCGCCTTAAGTACAAGAATAGAGACTCTTCTTACAGTCGGTGCTTTGAGCACTCCCTGTGAGACCAGTATTAGTTGCCGATTAACCTCTGCAGGTTCAATGTATTCCTCGGACATACACATTGACGATGAAACACTGAAATCGCATCGGAATTAAATACAAAAGGAACAATACCGCCTTAAGTACAAGAATAGTGCCTCTTCTTACAGTCGGTGCTTTGAGCATTCCCTGTGAGACCAGTATTAGTTTCCGATACCCCACTGCAGCATCAATGTATTCCTTATACATACACATGACGATGAAACACAGAAAACGCATCGGAATTAAATACAAAATGCACAATGCCGCCTTATGTACAACAATAGAGACTCTTCTTACGATCGGTGCTTTGAGCATTCCCTGTGAGACCAGTATTAGTTTCCGATACACCACTGCAGCTTCAATGTATTCCTTGGACCTTCAGATTGACGATGATACACAGAAATCGCATCGGAATTAAATACAAAATGCACGATGCCGCCTTAAGGACAAGAATAGATACTCTTCTTACAGTCGGTGCTTTGATCATTCCCTGTGAGACCAGTATTAGTTTCCGATACACCACTGCAGGTTCAATGTATTACTTGGACATACACATTGACGATGAAACACAGAAATCGCATCGGAATTAAATACAAAAGGGACAATGCCGCCTTAAGTACAAGAATAGAGACTCTTCTTACAGTCGGTGCTTTGAGCATTCCCTGTGAGACCAGTATTAGTTTCCGATACACCTCTGCAGGTTCAAAGTATTCCTCGGACATACACATTGACGATGAAACACAGAAATCGCATCGGAAATAAATACAAAAGGCACAATATCGCCTTAAGTACAAGAATAGAGACTCTTCTTACAGTCGGTGCTATGAGCATTCCCTGTGAGACCAGTATTAGTTTCCGATACACCACTGCAGGTTCAATGTATTCCTTGGACATACACATTGACGATGAAACACAGAAATCGCATCGGAATTAAATACAAATTCACAAGCCGCCTTAAGTACAAGAATAGAGACTCTTCTTACAGTCGGTGCTTTGAGCATTCGCTGTGATACCAGTATTAGTTTCCGATACACCACTGCAGGTTCAATATATTGCTTGGACATACACATTGACGATAAAACACAGAAATCCAATCGGAATTAAATACAAAACGCACAATGCCGCCTTAAGTACAAGAATAGAGACACTTCTTACAGTCGGTGTTTTGAGCATTCCCTTTGAGACCAGTATTAGTTTCCGATACACCACTACTGGTTCAATGTATTCCTTGGACAGACACATTGACGATGAAACACAAAAATCTCATCGGAAATAAATGCAAAAGGCACAATGACGCGTTAAGTGCAAGAAGAGTGAGACTACTTAGGGTCTGTGCATTCATCCTTTCCTGTGAGACCAGTATTAGTTTCCGATACACCACTGCAGGTTCAATGTATTCCGTGGACCTTCACATTGACGATTAAACACAGAAATCGCATCGGAATTAAATACAAAAGGCACAATGCCGCCTAAAGTGCACGAAGAGTGAGATTTCTTAGAGTCTGTGATATGATCCATTTCTGTGAGACCAGTATTAGTTTCCGATACACCACTGCACGTTCAATGTATTCCTTGGACCTTCACATGGACGACGAAACACAGAAATCGCATCGGAATTAAATACAAAAGACACAATGCCGCATTAAGTACAAGAATAGAAACTCTTCTTACAGTCGGTGTTTTGAGCATTCCCTGTGAGACCAGTATTAGTTTCCGATACACCACTGCATGTTCAATGTATTCCTTGGACCTTCACATTGACGATGAAACACAAAAATGGCATCGAAATTAAATTCAAAAGGCACTATGCCGTCTTAAGTACAAGAATAGAGACTCTTCTTACAGTCGGTGCTTTGAGCATTCCCTGTGAGGCCACTATTAGTTTCCGATACACCACTGCAGGTTCAATGTATTTCTTGGACCTTCACATTGACGATGAAACACAGAAATCGCATCGGAATTAAATACAAAAGGCGCAATGCCGCCTTAAGTACAAGAATTGAGACTCTTCTTGCAGTCGGTGCTTTGAGCATTCCCAGTGAGACCAGTATTAGTTTCTGATACACCACTGCAGGTTCAATGTATTCCTTGGACCTTCACATTGACGATGAAACACAGAAATCGCATCGGAGTTAAATACAAACGGCACAATGCCGACTTAAGTACAAGAATTGAGACTCTTCTTACTGTCGGTGCTTTGTGCATTCCCTGTGAGACCAGTATTAGACTCCGATTCACCACTGCAGGTTCAAGGTATTCCTTGGACTTTCACATCGACGATGAAAGACAGAAATCGCATCGGAAATAAATACAAAAGGCGCAATGCCGCCTTAAGTACAAGAATAGAGACTCTTCTTACAGTCGGTGCTTTGAGCATTCCCTGTGAGACCAGTATTACTTTCTGATACACCACTACAGTTTCAATGTATTCCTTGGACCTTCACATTGACGATGAAACACAGAAATCGCATCGGAATTAAATCCAAAAGGCACAATGCCGTCATAAGTAAGGGAATAGAGACTCTTCTTACAGTCGGTGATTTGAGCATTCCCAGTGAGACCAATATTAGTTTCCGATACACCACTGTGTGTTCAATTTATTACTTGGACATTCACATTGACGATGAAACACAGAAATCGCATCTGAATTAAATACAAAAGGCGCAATGCCGCCTTAAGTTCAATAATAGAGACTCTTCTTACAGTCGATGCTTTGAGCATACCCTGTGAGACCAGTATTAGTTTCCGATACACCACTGCAGGTTCAATGTATTTCTTGGACCTTCACATTGACGATGAAACACAGAAATCGCATCGGAATTAAATACAAAAGGCGCAATGCCGCCTTAAGTACAAGAATAGAGACTCTTCTTTCAGTCTGTGCTTTGAGCATTTCCTGTGAGAACAGTATTAGTTTCTGATACACCACTGCAGGTTCAATGTATTCCTTGGACCTTCACATTGACGATGAAACACAGAAATCGCATCGCAATTAAATACAAAAGGCACAATGCTGTCTTAAGTACAAGAATAGAGACTCTTCTTACAGTCGGTGCCATGAGGATTCCCTGTGAGACCAGTATTAGTTTCCGATACACCACTGCAGGATCAATGTATTCCTTGGACCTTCACATTGACGATGAAACACAGAAATCGCATCGGAATTAAATATAAAAGGCCCAATGCCGCCTTAAGTACAAGAATAGAGACTCTTCTTACAGTCGGTGCTTTGAGCATTCCCTGTGAGACCAGTATTAGCTTCTGATACACCGCTGCAGGTTCAATGTATTCCTTGGACCTTCACATTGACGATGAAACACAGATATCGCATCGGAGTTAAATACAAAAGCAAAATGTCGCCTTAAGTACAAGAATAGAGTCTCTTCATACTGTCGGTGCTTTGAGCATTCCCTGTGAGACCAGTATTACTTTCCGATACACCACTGCAGGTTCAATGTATTCCTTGGACCTTCACATTGACGATGAATCACAGAAATCGCGTCGGAGTTAAATACAAAAGGCACAATTCCGCCTTAAGTACAAGAATTGAGACTTTTCTTACTGTCGGTGCTTTGAGCATTCCCTGTGAAACCAGTATTAGTTTCCAATACACCACTGCAGGATCAATGTATTCCTTGGACCTACACATTGACGATGAAACACAGAAATCGCATCGGAATTAAATATAAAAAGCCCAATGCCGCCTTAAGTACAAGAATAGAGACTCTTCTTACAGTCGGTGCTTTGAGCATTCCCTGTGAGACCAGTATTAGTTTCTGATACGCCACTGCAAGTTCAATGTATTCCTTGGACCTTCACATTGACGATGAAACACAGAAATCGCATCGGAGTTAAATACAAAAGGCACAATGCCGCCTTAAGTACAAGAATAGAGACTCTTCTTACTGTCGGTGCTTTGAGCATTCCCTGTGAGACCAGTATTAGGTTCCGATACACCACTGCAGGTTCAATGTATTCCTTGGACCTTCACATTGACAATGAAACACAGAAATCGCATCGGAATTAAATACAAAAGGCGCAATGACGCCATAAGTACAAGAATAGAGACTCTTCTTACAGTCGGTGCTCCGAGCATTCCCTGTGAGACCAGTATTACTTTCTGATACACCACTGCAGGTTCAATGTATTCCATGGACCTTCACATTGACGATGAAACACAGAAATCGCATCGGAATTAAATACAAAGGGCACAATGCCGCCTTAAGTACAAGAATAGAGACTCCTCTTACAGTCGGTGTTTTGCGCATTCCCTGTGAGACCAGTATTAATTTCCGATACACCACTGCTGTTTCAATGTATTCCTTGGACAGACACATTGACGATGAAACACAGAAATCGCATCGGAATTAAATGCAAAAGGCACAATGACGCCTTAAGTGCAACAAGAGTGAGACTACTTAGAGTCTGTGCTTTGATCCTTTCCTGTGAGACCAGTATTATTTTCCGATACACCACTGTAGGCTCAATGTATTCCGTGGACCTTCACATTGACGATGAAACACAGAAATCGCATCGGTATTAAATACAAAATGCACAATGCCGACTTAAGTGCTCGAAGAGTGAGATTTCTTAGAGTCTGTGATATGATCCTTTTCTGTGAGACCAGTATTAGTTTCTGATACACCACTGAACGTTCAATGAATTCCTTGGACCTTCACATGGACGACGAAACACAGAAATCGCATCGGAATTAAATACAAAAGCACAATGCCGCATTAAGTTTAAGAAAAGAGACTCTCCTTACAGTCTGTGCTTTCATCCTTTCCTGTGAGACCAGGATTAGTTTCCGATAGCCAACTGCAGGTTCAATGTATTCCTTGGACCTTCACATTGACGATGAAACACAGAAATCGCATCGGAGTTAAATACAAAAGCCACAATGCCGCCTTAAGTAAAAGAATTGAGACTTTTCTTACTGTCGGTGCTTTGAGCTTTCCATGTGAGACCAGTATTAGGTTCCGATACACCACTGCAGGTTCAATGTATTCCTTGGACCTTCACATTGACGATGAAACACAGAAATCGCATCGGAATTAAATACAAAAGGCACAATGCTGTCTCAAGTACAAGAATAGAGACTCTTTTTACAGTCGGTGCCATGAGCATTCCCTGTGAGACCAGTATTAGTTTCCAATACACCACTGCAGGATCAATGCATTCCTTGGACCTTCATATTGACAATGAAACACAGAAATCGCATCGGAATTAAATATGAAAAGCCCAATGCCGCCTTAAGTAGAAGAATAGAGACTCTTCTTACAGTCGGTGCTTTGAGCATTCCCTGTGAGACCAGTATCAGTTTCTGATACACCACTGCAGGTTCAATGTATTCCTTGGACCTTCACATTGACGATGAAACACAGAAATCGCATAAGAGTTAAATACAAAAGGCACAATGCCGCCTTAAGTACAAGAATAGAGACTCTTCTTACTATCGGCGCTTTGAGCATTCCCTGTGAGACCAGTATTAGGTTCCGATACACCACTGCAGCTTCTATTTTTTCCTTGGACCTTCACATTGACGATGAAACACAGAAATCGCATCGGAATTAAATACAAAAGGCGCAATGCCGCCTTAAGTACAAGAATAGAGACTCTTCTTACAGTCGGTGCTTTGAGCATTCCCTGTGAGACCAGTATTACTTTCTGAAACACCACTGCAGGTTTAATGTATTCCTTGGACATACACATTGACGATGAAACACAGAAATCGCATCGGAATTAAATACAAAGGGCACAATGCCGCCTTAAGTACAAGAATAGAGACTCTTCTTACAGTCGGTGTTTTGCGCATTCCCTGTGAGACCAGTATCAGTTTCCGATACACCACTGCTTGTTCAATGTATTCCTTGGACAGACACATTGACGATGAAACACAGAAATCGCATCGGAATTAAATGCAAAAGGCACAATGGCGCCTTAAGTGCAAGAAGAGTGAGACTACTTAGAGTCTGTGATATGATCCTTTACTGTGAGACCAGTATTAGTTTCCGATACACCACTGCAGGTTCAATGTATTCCTTGGACCTTCACATTGACGATGAAACACAGAAATCGCATCGGAATTAAATACAAAAGGCACAATGCCGCCTTAAGTACAAGAATAGAGACTCTTCTTACAGTCGGTGCTTTGAGCATTCCCTGTGATACCAGTATTAGTTTCCGGTACACCACTGCAGGATCAATGTATTCCTTGAACCTTCACATTGACGATGAAACACATAAATCGCATCGAAATTAAATTCAAAAGGCACTATGCCGTCTTAAGTACAAGAATAGAGACTCTTCTTAGAGTCGGTGCTTTGAGCATTCCCTGTGAGGCCAGTATTAATTTCCGATACACCACTGCAGGTTCAATGTATTCCTTGGACCTTCACATTGACGATGAAAAAAAGAAATCGCATCGGTATTAATTACAAAAGGCGCAATGCCGCCTTAAACACAAGAATAGAGACTCCTCTTACAGTCGGTGCTTTGAGCATTCCCAGTGAGACCAGTATTAGTTTCTGATACACCACTGCAGGTTCAATGTATTCCTTGGACCTTCACATTGACGATGAAACACAGAAATCGCATCGGAGATAAACACAAAAGGCACAATGCCGCCTTAAGTACAAGAATTGGGACTCTTCTTACTGGTGGTGCTTTGAGCATACCCTGTGAGACCAGTATTAGTTTCCGGATCACCACTTCAGGTTCAAGGTATTCCTTGGACCTTCACATTGACGATGAAAAACAGAAATCGCATCGGAATTAACCACAAAAGGCGCAATGCCGCCTTAAGTACAAGAATAGAGACTCTTCTTACAGTCGGTGCTTTGAGCATTCCCTGTGAGACCAGTATTACTTTCTGATACACCACTGCAGGTTCAATGTATTCCTTGGACCTTCACATTGACGATGACACACAGAAATCGCATCGGAATAAATCCAAAAGGCACAATGCCGTCATAAGTACAAGAATAGAGACTCTTCTTACAGTCGGTGCTTTGAGCATTCCCAGTGAGACCAATATTAGTTCCCGATACACCACTGCGTGTTCAATTTATTCCTTGGACATTCACATTGACGATGAAACACTGAAATCGCATCTGAATTAAATACAAAAGGCGTAATGCCGCCTTAAGTACAATAATAGAGACTCTTCTTACAGTCGATGCTTTGAGCATTCCCTGTGAGAACAGTATTAGTTTCCGATACACCACTGCAGGTCCAATGTATTTCTTGGACCTTCACATTGACGATGAAACACAGAAATCGCATCGGAATTAAATACAAAAGGCACAATGCTGTCTTAAGTACAAGAATATAGACTCTTCTTACAGTCGGTGCCATGAGCATTCCCTGTGAGACCAGTATTAGTTTCCGATACACCACTGCAGGATCAATGTATTCCTTGGACCTTCACATTGACGATGAAACACAGAAATCGCATCGGAATTAAATATAAAAGGCCCAATGCCGCCTTAAGTACAAGTATAGAGACTCTTCTTACAGTCGGTGCTTTCAGCATTCCCTGTGAGACCAGTATTAGCTTCTGATACACCGCTGCAGGTTCAAAGTATTCCTTGGACCTTCACATTGACGATGAAACACAGATATGGCATCGGAGTTAAATACAAAAGGCACAATGTCGCCTTAAGTACAAGAATAGAGACTCTTCTTACTGTCGGTGCTTTGAGCATTTCCTGTGAGACCAGTATTACCTTCAGGTACACCACTGCAGGTTCAATGTATTCCTTGGACCTTCACATTGACGATGAAACCAGAAATCGCATCGGAGTTTAATACAAAATGCACAATGCCGCCTTAAGTGCAAGAATAGAGACTCTTATTACTGTCGGTGCTTTGAGCATTCCCTGTGAGACCAGTTTAGTTTCCGATACACCACTGGCGGTTCATTGTATTCCTTGGACCTTTTTATTGACGATGAAACACAAAAATCGCATCGGAATTAAATACAAAAGGCGAAATGCCACCTTATCTACAAGAATAGAGACTCCTCTTACAGTCGGTGTTTTGAGCATTCCCTGTGAGACCAGTATTAGTTTCTGATACACCACTGCAGGTTCAATGTATTCCTTGGACCTTCACATTGACGATGAAACACAGAAATCGCATCGGAATTAAGTACAAATTGCACAATGCCGCCTTAAGTACAAGAAAAGAGACTCTTCTTACAGTCTGTGCTTTGATCCTTTCCTGTGAGACCAGGATTAGTTTCCGATAGCCCACTGCAGTTTCAATGTTTTCCTTGGACCATCACATTGACGATGAAACACAGAAATCGCATCGGAATTAAACACAAAAGGCGCAATGCCGCCTTAAGTACAAGAATAGAGACTCTTCTTACAGTCGGTGCTTTGAGCATTCCCTGTGAGACCAGTATTACTTTCTGATACACCACTGCAGGTTCAATGTATTCCTTGGACCTTCACATTGACGATGAAACACAGAAATCGCATCGGAATTAAATCCAAAAGGCACAATGCCGTCATAAGTACAAGAATAGAGACTCTTCTTACAGTCGGTGCTTTGAGCATTCCCAGTGAGACCAGTATTAGTTTCCGATACACCACTGCGTGTTCAACTTATTCCTTGGACATTCACATTGACGATGAAAAGCAGAAATCGCATCTGAATTAAATACAAAAGGCGCAATGCCACCTTAGGTACAATAATAGAGACTCTTCTTACAGTCGATGTTTTGAGCATTCCCTGTGAGACCAGTATTAGTTTCCGATACACCACTGCAGGATCAATATATTCCTTGGACCTTCGAATTGACGATGTAACACAGAAATCGCATCGGAATTAAATATAAAAATCCCAATGCCGCCTTAAGTACAAGAATAGAGTCTCTTCTTACAGTCGGTGCTTTGAGCATTCCCTGTGAGACCAGTATTAGTTTCCGATTCACCACTGCAGGTTCAATGTATTCCTTGGACCTTCACATTGCCGATGAAACAAAGAAATCGCATCTGAATTAATTACAAAAGGCGCAATGCCGGCTTAAGTACAAGAATAGAGACTCTTCTTACAGTCGGTGCTTTGAGCATTCCCTGTGAGACCAGTATTAGTTTCTGATACACCACTCCAGGTTCAATGTATTCCTTGGACCTTCACATTGATGATGAAACACAGAAATCGCATCGAAATTAAATACAAAAGGCGCAATGCCGCCTTAAGTACAAGAATAGAGGCTCTTCTTACAGTCGGTGCTTTGAGCATTCCCTGTGAGACCATTATTACTTTCTGATACACCACTGCAGGTTCAATGTATTCCTTGGACCTTCACATTAAAGATGAAACACAGAAATCGCATCAGAATTAAATCCAAAAGGCACAATGCCATCATAAGAACAAGAATAGAGACTCTTCCCACAGTCAGTGCTTTGAGCATTCCCTGTGAGACCAGTATTAGTTTCCGATAAACCACTGCGTGCTCAATTTATTCCTTGGACATTCACATTGACGATGAAACACAGAAATCGCATCTGAATTAAATACAAAAGGCGCAATGCCGCCTTAAGTACAATAATAGAGACTCTTCTTACAGTCGATGCTTTGAGCATTCCCTGTGAGACCAGTATTAGTTTCCGATACACCACTGCAGGTTCAATGTTTTCCTTGGACCTTCACATTGACGATGAAACACAGAAACCGCATCGGAGTTAAATACAAAAGGCACAATGCCGCCTTAAGTACAAGATTAGAGACTCTTCTTACTGTCGGTGCTATGAGCACTCCCTGTGAGGCCAGTATTAGTTTCCGATACACCACTGCAGGTTCAATGTTTTCCTTGGACCTTCACATTGACGATGAAACACAGAAATCGCATCGGAATTAAACACAAAAGGCACAATGCTGTCTTAAGTACAAGAATAGAGACTCTTCTTACAGTCGGTGCCATGAGCATTCCCTGTGAGACCAGTATTAGTTTCCGATACACCACTGCAGGATCAATGTATTCCTTGGACATACACATTGACGATGAAACACAGAAATCGCATCGGAATTAAATATAAAAGGCCCAATGCCGCCTTAAGTACAAGTATAGAGACTCTTCTTACAGTCGGTGCTTTGAGCATTCCCTGTGAGACCAGTATTAGCTTCTGATACACCGCTGAAGGTTCAATGTATTCCTTGGACCTTCACATTGACGATGAAACACAGATATCGCATCGGAGTTAAATACAAAAGGCACAATGTCGCCTTAAGTACAAGAATAGAGACTCTTCTTACTGTCGGTGCTTTGAGCATGCCCTGTGAGACCAGTATTATTTTCCGATACACCACTGCAGGTTCAATGTATTCCTTGGACCTTCACATTGACGATGAATCACAGAAATCGCATCGGAGTTAAATACAAAAGGCACAATGCCGCCTTAAGTACAAGAATTGAGACTCTTCTTATTGTCGGTGCTTTGAGCATTCCCTGTGAGACAAGTATTAGGATGCGATACACCACTGCAGGTTCAATGTATTCCTTGGACCTTCACATTGACGATGAAACACAGAAATCGCATCGGAATTAAATACAAAATGCGCAATGCCGCCTTAAGTACAAGAATAGAGACTCTTCTTACAGTCGGTGCTTTGAGCATTCCCTGTGAGACCAGTATTACTTTCTGATACACCACTGCAGGTTCAATGTATTCCTTGGACCTTCACATTGACGATGAAACACAGAAACCGCATCGGAATTAAATCCAAAAGGCACAATGCCGTCATAAGTACAAGAATAGACACTCTTCTTACAGTCGGTGCTTTGAGCATTCCCACTGAGACCAGTATTAGTTTCTGATACACCACTGCGTGTTCCATTTATTCCTTGGACATTCACATTGACGATGAAACATAGAAATCGCATCTGAATTAAATACAAAAGGCGCAATGCCGCCTTAGGTACAATAATAGGAACTCTTCTTACAGTCGATGCTTTGAGCATTCCCTGTGAGACCAGTATTAGTTTCCGATACACCACTGCAGGTTCAATGTATTCCTTGGACCTTCACATTGACGATGAAACACAGAAATCGCATCGGAATTAAATACAAAAGGCGCAATGCCGCCTTATGTACAAGAATAGAGACTCTTCTTACAGTCGGTGCTTTGAGCATTCCCTGTGAGACCAGTATTAGTTTCTGATACACCACCGCTGGTTCATTGTATTCCTTGGACCTTCACATTGACGATGAAACACAGAAATCACATCGGAATTAAATACAAAAGGCACAATGCTGTCTTAAGTACAAGAATAGAGACTCTTTTTACAGTCGGTTCCATGAGCATTCCCTGTGAGACCAGTATTAGTTTCCTATACACCACTGCAGGATCGCTGTATTCCTTGGACCTTCACATTGACGATGAAACACAGAAATCGCATCGGAATTAAATATAAAAAGCCCAATGCCGCCTTAAGTACAAGAATAGAGACTCTTCTCACAGTCGGTGCTTTGAGCATTCCCTGTGAGACCAGTATTAGTTTCTGATACACCACTGCAGGTTCAATGTATTCCTTGGACCTTCACATTGACGATGAAACACAGAAATCGCATCGGAGTTTAATACAAAAGGCACAATGCCGCCTTAAGTGCAGAATAGAGACTCTTATTACTGTCGGTGCTTTGAGCATTCCCTGTGAGGCCAGTTTTAGTTTCCGATACACCACTGGCGGTTCATTGTATTCCTTGGACCTTCTTATTGACGATGAAACATAGAAATCGCATCGGAATTAAATACAAAAGGCGAAATGCCACCTTAACTACAAGAATAGAGACTCTTCTTACAGTCGGTGCTTTGAGCATTCCCTGTGAGACCAGTATTAGTTTCTGATACACCGCTGCAGGTTCAATGTATTCCTTGGACCTTCACATTGACGATGAAACACAGAAATCGCATCGGAATTAAGTACAAGAGGCACAATGCCGCCTTAAGTACAAGAAAAGAGACTCTTCTTACAGTCTGTGCTTTGATCCTTTCGTGTGAGACCAGGATTAGTTTCATATAGCCCACTGCAGTTTCAATGTTTTCCTTGGACCATCACATTGACGATGAAACACAGAAATCGCATCGGAATTAAATCCAAAAAGCACAATGCCGTCATAAGTACAAGAATAGAGACTCTTCTTACAGTCGGTGCTTTGAGCATTCCCTGTGAGACCAGTATTACTTTCTGATACACCACTGCAGGTTCAATGTATTCCTTGGACCTTCACATTGACGATGAAACACAGAAATCGCATCGGAATTAAATCCAAAAAGCACAATGCCGTCATAAGTACAAGAATAGAGACTCTTCTTACAGTTGGTGCCTTGAGCATTCCCAGTGAGACCAGTATTAGTTTCCGATACACCACTGCGTGTTCAACTTATTCCTTGGACATTCACATTGACGATGAAAAGCAGAAATCGCATCTGAATTAAATACAAAAGGCGCAATGCCACCTTAGGTACAATAATAGAGACTCTTCTTACAGTCGATGCTTTGAGTATTCCCTGTGAGACCAGTATTAGTTTCCGATACACCACTCCAGGTTCAATGTATTCCTTGGACCTTCACATTGACGATGAAACACAGAAATCGCATCGGAGTTATATACAAAAGGCACAATGCCGCCATAAGTACAAGAATTGAGACTCTTCTTACTGTCGTGCTATGAGCATTCCCTGTGAGACCAGTATTAGTTTCCGATACACCACTGCAGGTTCAATGTATTCCTTGGACCTTCACATTGACGATGAAACACAGAAATCGCATCGGAATTAAATACAAAAGGCGCAATGCCACCTCAAGTACAAGAATAGAGGCTCTTCTTACAGTCCGTGCTTTGAGCATTCCCTGTGAGACCATTATTAATTTCTGATACACCACTGCAGGTTCAATGTATAACTTGGACCTTCACATTGACGATGAAACACAGAAATCGCATCAGAATTAAATCCAAAAGGCACAATGCCGTCATAAGAACAAGAATAGAGACTCCTCTCTCAGTCAGTGTTTGAGCATTCCCTGTGAGACCAGTATTAGTTTCCGATAAACCACTGCGTGCTCAATTTATTCCTTGGACATTCACATTGACGATGAAACACAGAAATCGCATCGGAATTAAATACAAAAGGCGCAATGCCGCCTTAAGTACCATAATAGAGACTCTTCATACAGTCGATGCTTTGAGCATTCCCTGTGAGACCAGTATTAGTTTCAGATACACCACTGCAGGTTCAATGTTTTCCTTGGACCTTCACATTGACGATGAAACACAGAAATCGCATCGGAGTTAAATACAAAAGGCACAATGCCGCCTTAAGTACAAGAATAGAGACTCTTCTTACTGTCGGTGCTTTGAGCATTCCCTGTGAGACCAGTATTAGTTTCTGATTCACCACTGCAGGTTCATTGTATTCCTTGGACCTTCACATTGACGATGAAACACAGAAATCGCATCGGAATTAAATACAAAAGGCGCAATGCCGCCTTAAGTACAAGAAAAGAGACTCTTCTTACAGTCTGTGCTTTGGTCCTTTCCTGTGAGACCAGGATTAGTTTCCGATAGCCCACTGCAGTTTCAATGTTTTCCTTGGACCATCACATTGACGATGAAACACAGAAATCGCATCGGAGTTAAATACAAAAGGCACAATGCCGCCTTAAGTACAAGAATTGAGACTCCTCTTACTGTCGGTGCTTTGAGCATTCCCTGTGAGACCAGTATTAGGTTCCGATACACCACTGCAGGTTCAATGTATTCCTTGGGCCTTCACATTGACGATGAAACACAGAAATCGCATCGGAATTAAATCCAAAAGGCGCAATGCCGCCTTAAGTACAAGAATAGAGACTCGTCATACAGTCGGTGCTTTGAGCATTCCGTGTGAGACCAGTATTACTTTCTGATACACCACTGCAGGTTCAATGTATTCCTTGGACCTTCACATTGACGATGAAACACAGAAATCGCATCGGAATTAAATCCAAAAGGCACAATGCCGCCTTAAGTACAAGAAAAGAGACTCTTCTTACAGTCTGTGCTTTGATCCTTTCCTGTGAGACCAGGATTAGTTTCCGATAGCCCACTGAAGTTTCAATGTTTTCCTTGGACCATCACATTGACGATGAAACACAGAAATCGCATCGGAATTAAATACAAAAGGCGCAATGCCGCCTTAAGTACCATAATAGAGACTCTTCATACAGTCGATGCTTTGAGCGTTCCCTGTGAGACCAGTATTAGTTTCAGATACACCACTGCAGGTTCAATGTTTTCCTTGGACCTTCACATTGACGATGACACATAGAAATTGCATCGGAATTTAATAGAAAAGGCACAATGCCGCCTTAAGTACAAGAATAGAGACTCTTCTTACAGTCGGTGTTTTGAGCATTCACTGTGAGACTAGTATTAGGTTCCGATGCACCACTGCAGGTTCAATGTATTCCTTGGACCTTCACATTGACGATGAAACACAGAAATCGCATCGGAATTAAGTACAAAAGGCACAATGCCGCCTTAAGTACAAGAAAAGAGACTCATCTTACAGTCTGTGCTTTGATCCTTTAATGTGAGACCAGGATTAGTTTCCGATAGCCCACTGCAGTTTCAATGTTTTCCTTGGACCATCACATTGACGATGAAACACAGAAATCGCATCGGAGTTAAATACAAAAGGCACAATGCCACCTTAAGTACAAGAATTGAGACTCCTCTTACTGTCGGTGCTTTGAGCATTCCCTGTGAGACCAGTATTAGGTTCCGATACACCACTGCAGGTTCAATGTATTCCTTGGGCCTTCACATTGACGATGAAACACAGAAATCGCATCGGAATTAAATCCAAAAGGCGCAATGCCGCCTTAAGTACGAGAATAGAGACTCGTCATACAGTCGGTGCTTTGAGCATTCCCTGTGAGACCAGTATTACTTTCTGATACACCACTGCAGGTTCAATGTATTCCTTGGACCTTCACATTGACGATGAAACACAGAAATCGCATCGGAATTAAATCCAAAAGGCACAATGCCGCCTTAAGTACAAGAAAAGAGACTCTTCTTACAGTCTGTGCTTTGATCCTTTCCTGTGAGACCAGGATTAGTTTCCGATAGCCCACTGCAGTTTCAATGTTTTCCTTGGACCATCACATTGACGATGAAACACAGAAATCGCTTCGGAATTAAATACAAAAGGCACAATGCTGAAGTACAAGAATAGAGACTCTTTTTACAGTCGGTGCCATGAGCATTCCCTGTGAGACCAGTATTAGCTTCCGATACACCACTGCAAGATCAATATATTCCTTGGACCTTCACATTGACGATGAAACAAGGAAATCGCATCGGAATTAAATATAAAAATCCCAATGCCGCCTTCAGTACAGGAATAGAGTCTCTTCTTACAGTCGGTGCTTTGAGCATTCCCTGTGAGACCAGTATTAGTTTCCGATACACCACTGCAGGTTCAATGTATTCCTTGGACCTTCACATTGTCGATGAAACAAGGAAATCGCATCTGAATTAATTACAAAAGGCGCAATGCCGCCTTAAGTACAAGAATAGAGACTCTTCTTACAGTCGGTGCTTTGAGCATTCCCTGTGAGACCAGTATTAGTTTCTGATACACCACTCCAGGTTCAATGTATTCCTTGGACCTTCACATTGACGATGAAACACAGAAATCGCATCGGAGTTAAATACAAAAGGCACAATGCCGCCTTAAGTACAAGAATTGAGACTCTTCTTACTGTCGGTGCTATGAGCATTCCCTGTGAGACCAGTATTAGTTTCCGATACACCACTGCAGGTTCAATGTATTCCTTGGACGTTCACATTGACGATGAAACACAGAAATCGCATCGGAATTAAATACAAAAGGCGCAATGCCGCCTTAAGTACAAGAATAGAGGCTCTTCTTACAGTCGGTGCTTTGAGCATTCCCTGTGAGACCATTATTACTCTCTGATACACCACTGCAGGTTCAATGTATTCCTTGGACCTTCACATTGACGATGAAAAACAGAAATCGCATCGGAATTAAATCCAAAAGGCACAATGCCGTCATAAGAACAAGAATAGAGACTCTTCTCACAGTCAGTGCTTTGAGCATTCCCTGTGAGACCAGTATTAGTTTCCGATAAACCACTGCGTGTTCAATTTATTCCTTGGACATTCACATTGACGATGAAACACAGAAATCGCATCTGAATTAAATACAAAAGGCGCAATGCCGCCTTAAGTACAATAATAGAGACTCTTCTTACAGTCGATGCTTTAAGCATTCCCTGTGAGACCAGTATTAGTTTCCGATACACCACTGCAGGTTCAATGTTTTCCTTGGACCTTCACATTGACGATGGAACACAGAAATCGCATCGGAGTTAAATACAAAAGGCACAATGCGGCCTTAAGTACAAGAATAGAGGCACTTCTTATTGTCGGTGCTTTGAGCATTCCCTGTGAGACCAGTATTACTTTCCGATACACCACTGCAGGTTCAATGTATTCCTTGGACCTTCACATTGACGATGAAACACAGAAATCGCATAGGAATTAAATACAAAAGCACAATGCCGCCTTAAGTACAAGAATAAGGACTCTTTTTACTGTCGGTGCTTTGAGCATTCCCTGTGAGACCAGTATTAGTTTCCGATTCACCACTGCAGGTTCAATGTATTCCTTGGACCTTCACATTGACGATGAAACACAGAAATCGCATCGGAGTTAAATACAAAAGGCACAATGCCGCCTTAAGTACAAGAATTGAGACTCCTCTTACTGTCGGTGCTTTGAGCATTCCCTGTGAGACCAGTATTAGGTTCCGATACACCACTGCAGGTTCAATGTATTAATTGGACCTTCACATTGACGATGAAACACAGAAATCGCATCGGAATTAAATACAAAAGGCGCAATGCCGCCTTAAGTACAAGAATAGAGACTCTTCATACAGTCGGTGCTTTGAGCATTCCCTGTGAGACCAGTATTACTTTCCGATACACAACTGCAGGTTCAATGTATTACTTGGACCTTCACATTGACGATGAAACACAGAAATCGCATCGGAATTAAATCCAAAAGGCACAATGCCGTCATAAGTACAAGAATAGAGTCTCTTCTTACAGTCGGTGCTTTGAGCATTCCCAGTGAGACCAGTATTAGTTTCCAATACACCACTGCGTGTTCTATTTATTCCTTGGACATTCAAATTGACGATGAAACACAGAAATCGCATCTGAATTAAATACAAAAGGCGCAGTGCCGCCTTAAGTACAATAATAGAGACTCTTCTTACAGTCGATGCTTTGAGCATTCCCTGTGAGACCAGTATTAGTTTCCGATAAACCACTGCAGGTTCAATGTTTTCCTTGGACCTTCACAATGACGATGAAACACAGAAATCGCATCGGAATTAAGTACAAAAGGCGCAATGCCGCCTTAAATACAAGAATATAGACTCTTCTTACAGTCGGTGCTTTGAGCATTCCCTGTGAGACCAGTATTAGTTTCTGATACACCACTGCAGGTTCATTGTATTCCTTGGACCTTCAGATTGACGATGAAACACAGAAATCGCATCGGAGTTAAAAACAAAGGCACAATGCCGCCTTAAGTACAAGAATAGAGACTCTTCTTACTGTCGGTGCTTTGAGCATTCCCTAAGGGACCAGTATTAGTTTCCGATACACCACTGCCGGTTCATTGTATTCCTTACTCCTTCTCCCTGACGATGAAACACAGATATCGCATCGGAATGAAATACAAAAGGCTAAATGCCGCCTTAAGTACAAGAATAGAAACTCTTCTTACAGACGGTGCTTTGAGCATTCCGAGTGAGACCAGTATTAGTTTCCGATACACCACTGCAGGATCAATGAATTCCTTGGACATTCACATTGACGATGAAACACAGAAATCGCATCTGAAATAAATACAAAAGGCGCAATGCCGCCTTAAGTACAATAATAGAGACTCTTCTTACAGTCAGTGCTTTGAGCATTCCCTGTGAGACCAGTATTCGTTTCTGATACACCACTGCAGATTCAATGTATTCCTTGGACCTTCACATTGACGATGAAACAAAGATATCGCATCGGAGTTAAATACATAAGGCACAATGCCGCCTTAAGTACAAGAATAGAGACTCTTCTTACTGTCCGCGCTTTGAGCATTCCCTGTGAGACCAGTATTAGTTTCCGATACACCACTGCAGGTTCAATGTATTCCTTGGACCTTCACATTGACGATGAAACACAGATATCGCATCGGAGTTAAATACAAAAGGCACAATGCCGCCTTAAGTACAAGAATTGAGACTCTTCTTACTGTCGGTGCTTTGAGCATTCCCTGTGAGACCAGTATTACTTTCTGATACACCACTGCAGGTTCAATGTATTCCTTGGACCTTCACATTGACGATGAAACACAGAAATCGCATCGGAATTAAATCCAAAAGGCAGAATGCCATCATAAGTACAAGAATAGAGACTCTTCTTACAGTCGGCGCTTTGAGCAATCCCAGTGAGACCAGTATTAGTTTCCGATACACCACTGCGTGTTCAATTTATTCCTTGGACATTCACATTGACGATGAAACACAGAAATCGCATCTGAATTAAATACAAACGGCGCAATGCCGCCTTATGTACAATAATAGAGACTCTTTTTACAGTCGATGCTTTGAACATTCCCTGTGAGACCAGTATTAGTTTCCGATACACCACTGCAGCCTCAATGTTTTCCTTGGACCTTCACATTGACGATGAAACACAGAAATCGCATAGGAATTAAATACAAAAGGCGCAATGCCGCCTTAAGTACAAGAATAGAGACTCTTCTTACAGTCGGTGCTTTGAGCATTCCCTGTGAGACCAGTATTAGTTTCTGATACACCACTGCAGGTTCATTGTATTCCTTGGACCTTCACATTGACGATGAGACACAGAAATCGCATCGGAGTTAAATACAAAAGGCACAATGCCGCCTTAAGTACAACAATAGGGACTCTCCTTACTGTCGGTGCTTTGAGCATTCCCCGTGAGACCAGTATTAGTTTCCGATACACCACTGCAGGTTCAATGTTTTCCTTGGACCTTCACATTGACGATGAAACACAGAAATCGCATCGGAGTTAAATACAAAAGGCACAATGCGGCCTTAAGTACAAGAATAGAGACTCATCTTACTGTCGGTGCTTTGAGCATTCCCTGTGAGACCAGAATTAGTTTCCGATACACCACTGCAGGTTCAATGTATTCATTGGACCTTCACATTGACGATGAAACACAGAAATCGCATCGCAATTAAATACAAAAGGCACAATGCAGCCTTAAGTACAAGAATAAAGACTCTTCTTACTGTCGGTGTTTTGAGCATTCCCTGTGAGACCAGTATTAGTTTCCGATTCACCACTGCAGGTTCAATGTATTCCTTGGACCTTCACATTGACGATGAAACACAGAAATCGCATCGGAGTTTAATACAAAAGGCACAATGCCGCCTTAAGTACAAGAATTGAGACTCCTCTTACTGTCGGTGCTTTGAGCATTCCCTGTGAGACCAGTATTAGGTTCCGATACACCACTGCAGGTTCAATGTATTCCTTGGACCTTCACATTGACGATGAAACACAGAAATCGCATCGGAATTAAATACAAAAGGCGCAATGCCGCCTTAAGTACAAGAATAGAGACTCTTCATACAGTCGGTGCTTTGAGCATTCCCTTTGAGACCAGTATTACTTTCTGATGCACAACTGCAGGTTCAATGTATTACTTGGACCTTCACATTGACGATGAAACACAGAAATCGCATCGGAATTAAATCCAAAAGGCACAATGCCGTCATAAGTACAAGAATAGAGTCTCTTCTTACAGTCGGTGCTTTGAGCATTCCCAGTGAGACCAGTATTAGTTTCCAATACACCACTGCGTGTTCTATTTATTCCTTGGACATTCAAATTGACGATGAAACACAGAAATCGCATCTGAATTAAATACAAAAGGCGCAATGCCGCCTTAAGTACAATAATAGAGACTCTTCTTACAGTCGATGCTTTGAGCATTCCCTGTGAGACCAGTATTAGTTTCCGATACACCACTGCAGGTTCAATGTTTTCCTTGGACCTTCACATTGACGATGAAACACAGAAATCGCATCGGAATTAAATACAAAAGGCGCAATACCGCCTTAAATACAAGAATATAGACTCTTCTTACAGTCGGTGCTTTGAGCATTCCCTGTGAGACCAGTATTAGTTTCTGATACACCACTGCAGGTTCATTGTATTCCTTGGACCTTCACATTGACGTTGAAACACAGAAATCGCATCGGAGTTAAAAACAAAGGCACAATGCCGCCTTAAGTACAAGAATAGAGACTCTTCTTACTGTCGGTGCTTTGAGCATTCCCTGTGGGACCAGTATTAGTTTCCGATACACCACTGCCGGTTCATTGTATTCCTTACTCCTTCTCACTGACGATGAAACACAGAAATCGCATCGGAATGAAATACAAAAGGCGAAATGCCGCCTTAAGTACAAGAATAGAAACTCTTCTTACAGTCGGTGCTTTGAGCATTCCGAGTGAGACCAGTATTAGTTTCCGATACACCACTGCAGGATCAATGAATTCCTTGGACATTCACATTGACGATGAAATACAGAAATCGCATAGGAATTAAATCCAAAAGGCAGAATGCCATCATAAGTACAAGAATAGAGACTCTTCTTACAGTCGGCGCTTTGAGCAATCCCAGTGAGACCAGTATTAGTTTCCGATACACCACTGCGTGTTCAATTTATTCCTTGGACATTCACATTGACGATGAAACACAGAAATCGCATCTGAATTAAATACAAACGGCGCAATGCCGCCTTAAGTACAATAATAGAGACTCTTCTTACAGTCGATGCTTTGAGCATTCCCTGTGTGACCAGTATTAGTTTCTGATACACCACTGCAGGTTCATTGTATTCCTTGGACCTTCACTTTGACGATGAGACACAGAAATCGCATCGGAGTTAAATAGAAAAGGCACAATGCCGCCTTAAGTACAAGAATAGAGACTCTCCTTACTGTCGGTGCTTTGAGCATTCCCCGTGAGACCAGTATTAGTTTCTGATACACCACTGCAGGTTCAATGTTTTCCTTGGACCTTCACATTGACGATGAAACACAGAAATCGCATCGGAGTTAAATACAAAAGGCACAATGCGGCCTTAAGTACAAGAATAGAGACTCATCTTACTGTCGGTGCTTTGAGCATTCCCTGTGAGACCAGTATTAGTTTCCGATACACCACTGCAGGTTCAATGTATTCCTTGGACCTTCACATTGACGATGAAACACAGAAATCGCATCGCAATTAAATACAAAAGGCACAATGCAGCCTTAAGTACAAGAATAAAGACTCTTCTTACTGTCGGTGTTTTGAGCATTCCCTGTGAGACCAGTATTAGTTTCCGATTCACCACTGCAGGTTCAATGTATTCCTTGGACCTTCACATTGACGATGAAACACAGAAATCGCATCGGAGTTAAATACAAAAGGCGCAATGCCGCCTTAAGTACAAGAATAGAGACTCTTCATACAGTCGGTGCTTTAAGCATTCCCTGTGAGACCAGTATTACTTTCTGATACACAACTGCAGGTTCAATGTATTACTTGGACCTTCACATTGACGATGAAACACAGAAATCGCATCGGAATTAAATCCAAAAAGCACAATGCCGTCATAAGTACAAGAATAGAGTCTCTTCTTACAGTCGGTGCTTTGAGCATTCCCAGTGAGACCAGTATTAGTTTCCAATACACCACTGCGTGTTCTATTTATTCCTTGGACATTCAAATTGACGATGAAACACAGAAATCGCATCTGAATTAAATACAAAAGGCGCAATGCCGCCTTGAGTACAATAATAGAGACTATTCTTACAGTCGGTGCTTTGAGCATTCCCTGTGGGACCAGTATTCGTTTCTGATACACCACTGCAGGTTCAATGTATTCCTTGGACCTTCACATTGACGATGAAACACAGATATCGCATCGGAGTTAAATACATAAGGCACAATGCCGCCTTAAGTACAAGAATAGAGACTCTTCTTACTGTCGGTGCTTTGAGCATTCCCTGTGAGACCAGTATTAGTTTCCGATACACCACTGCAGGTTCAATGTATTCCTCGGACCTTCACATTGACGATGAAACACAGATATCGCATCGGAGTTAAATACAAAAGGCACAATGCCGCCTTAAGTACAAGAATTGGGACTCTTCTTACTGTCGGTGCTTTGAGCATTCCCTGTGAGACCAGTATTACTTTCTGATACACCACTGCAGGTTCAATGTATTCCTTGGACCTTCACATTGACGATGAGACACAGAAATCGCATCGGAATTAAATCCAAAAGGCAGAATGCCATCATAAGTACAAGAATAGAGACTCTTCTTACAGTCGGTGCTTTGAGCAATCCCAGTGAGACCAGTATTAGTTTCCGATACACCACTGCGTGTTCAATTTATTCCTTGGACCTTCACATTGACGATGAAACACAGAAATCGCATCTGAATTAAATACAAACGGCGCAATGCCGCCTTAAGTACAATAATAGAGACTCTTCTTACAGTCGATGCTTTGAGCATTCCCTGTGAGACCAGTATTAGTTTCCGATACACCACTGCAGGTTCAATGTTTTCCTTGGAGCTTCACATTGACGATGAAACACAGAAATCGCATCGGAATTAAATACAAAAGGCGCAATGCCGCCTTAAATACAAGAATTTAGACTCTTCTTACAGTCGGTGTTTTGAGCATTCCCTGTGAGACCAGTATTAGTTTCCGATACACCACTGCAGGATCAATGAATTCCTTGGACTTTCACATTGACGATGAAACACAGAAATCGCATCTGAATTAAATACAAAAGGCGCAATGCCGCCTTAAGTACAATAATAGAGACTCTTCTTACAGTCGGTGCTTTGAGCATTCCCTGTGAGACCAGTATTACTTTCTGATACACAACTGCAGGTTCAATGTATTACTTGGACCTTCACATTGACGCTGAAACACAGAAATCGCATCGGAATTAAATCCAAAAGGCACAACGCCGTCATAAGTACAAGAATAGAGTCTCTTCTTACAGTCGGTGCTTTGAGCATTCCCAGTGAGAGCAGTATTAGTTTCCAATACACCACTGCGTGTTCTATTTATTCCTTGGACATTCAAATTGACGATGAAACACAGAAATCGCATCTGAATTAAATACAAAATGCGGAATGCCGCCTTAAGTACAATAATAGAGACTCTTCTTACAGTCGATGCTTTGAGCATTCCCTGTGAGACCAGTATTAGTTTCCGATACACCACTGCAGGTTCAATGTTTTCCTTGGACATTTACGTTGACGATGAAACACAGAAATCGCATCGGAATTAAATACAAAAGGCGCAATGCCGCCTTAAATACAAGAATATAGACTCTTCTTACAGTCGGTGCTTTGAGCATTCCCTGTGAGACCAGTATTCGTTTCTGATACACCACTGCAGTTTCAATGTATTCCTTGGACCTTCACATTGACGATGAAACACAGATATCGCATCGGAGTTAAATACATAAGGCACAATGCCGCCTTAAGTACAAGAATAGAGACTCTTCTTACTGTCGGTGCTTTGAGCATTCCCTGTGAGACCAGTATTAGTTTCCGATACACCACTGCAGGTTCAATGTATTCCTCGGACCTTCACATTGACGATGAAACACAGATATCGCATCGGAGTTAAATACAAAAGGCACAATGCCGCCTTAAGTACAAGAATTGAGACTCTTCTTACTGTCGGTGCTTTGAGCATTCCCTGTGAGACCAGTATTACTTTCTGATACACCACTGCAGGTTCAATGTATTCCTTGGACCTTCACATTGACGATGAGACACAGAAATCGCATCGGAATTAAATCCAAAAGGCAGAATGCCATCATAAGTACAAGAATAGAGACTCTTCTTACAGTCGGTGCTTTGAGCAATCCCAGTGAGACCAGTATTAGTTTCCGATACACCACTGCGTGTTCAATTTATTCCTTGGACATTCACATTGACGATGAAACACAGAAATCGCATCTGAATTAAATACAAACGGCGCAATGCCGCCTTAAATACAATAATAGAGACTCTTCTTACAGTCGATTCTTTGAGCATTCCCTGTGAGACCAGTATTAGTTTCCGATACACCACTGCAGGTTCAATGTTTTCCTTGGACCTTCACATTGACGATGAAACACAGAAATCGCATCGGAATTAAATACAAAAGGCGCAATGCCGCCTTAAGTACAAGAATAGAGACTCTTCTTACAGTTGGTGCTTTGAGCATTCCCTGTGAGACCAGTATTAGTTTCTGATACACCACTGCAGGTTCATTGTATTCCTTGGACCTTCACATTGACGATGAGACACAGAAATCGCATCGGAGTTAAATACAAAAGGCACAATGCCGCCTTAAGTACAAGAATAGAGACTCTTCTTAATGTCGGTGCTTTGAGCACCCCCTGTCAGACCAGTATTAGTTTCCTATACACCACTGCCGGTTCATTGTATTCCTTGGACCTTCTCATTGACGATGAAACACAGAAATTGCATCGGAATTAAATACAAACGGCACAATGCTGCCTTAAGCACAAGAATATAAAATCTTCTTATAGTCGGTGTTTTGAGCATTCCCTGTGAGACCAGTATTAGTTTCCGATACAACACTGTAGGTTCAATGTATTCCATGGACCTTCACATTGACGATGAAACACAGAAATCGCATCGGAATTAAATTCAAAGGCACTATGCCGTCTTAGGTACAAGAATAGAGACACTACTTACAGTCGGTGCTTTGAGCATTCCCTGTGAGACCAGTATTAGTTTCCGAAACACCACTGCAGGTTCAATGTATTCCTTGGACCTTCACATTGACGATGAAAGACCGAATCGCATAGGAAATAAATACAAAAGGCGCAATGCCGCCTTAAGTACAAGAATAGAGACTCTTCTTACAGTCGGTGCTTTGAGCATTCCCTGTGAGACCAGTATTAGTTTCTGATACACCACTGCAGGTTCAATGAATTCCTTGGACCTTCACATTGACGATGAAACACAGATATCGCATTGGAGTTAAATACAAAAGTCACAATGCCGCCTTAAGAACAAGAATTGAGACTATTCTTACTGTCGGTGCTTTGAGCATTCCCTGTGACACCAGTATTAGGTTCCCATACACCACTGCAGGTTCAATGTACTCCTTGGACCTTCACATTGACGATGAAACACAGAAATCGCATTGTAATTAAATACAAAAGGCGCAATGCAGACTCAAGTACAAGAATAGAGACTCTTCTCACAGTCGGTGCTTTGAGCATTCCCTGTGAGACCAGTTTTAGTTTCTGATACACCACTGCAGGTTCAATGTATTGCTTGGACCTTCCCATTGACGATGAAACACAGTAATCGCATCGGAATTAAATACAAAAGGCGCAATGACGCCTTAAGTACAAGAATAGAGACTCTTCTTACAGTCGGTGCTTTGAGCATACCCTGTGAGACCAGTATTACTTTCTGATACACCACTGCAGGTTCAATGTATTCCCTGGACCTTCACATTGATGATGAAACACAGAAATCGCATCGGAATTAAATCCAAAAGGCACAAAGCCGTCATAAGTACAAGAATAGAGACTCTGCTTACAGTCGCTGCTTTGAGCATTCCCAGTGAGACCAGTATTAGTTTCCGATTCACCACTGCGTGTTCAATTTATTCCTTGGACATTCACATTGACGATGAAACACAGAAATCGCATCTGAATTAAATACAAAAGGCGCAATGTCGCCTTAAGTACAATAATAGAGACTCTTCTTACAGTCGATGCTTTGAGCATTCCCTGTGAGAACAGTTATAGTTTCCGATACACCACTGCAGGTTCAATGTATTCCTTGGACCTACACCTTAACGATGAAACACAGGTATCGCATCGTAATGTAATACAAAAGGTGCTATGCCGCCTTAAGTACAAGAATAGAGACTCTTCTTACAGTCGGTGCTTTGAGCATTCCCTGTGATACCAGTATTAGTTTCTGATACACCACTGCAGGTTCATTGTATTCCTTGGACCTTCACATTGACGATGAAACACAGAAATCGCATCGGAATTAAATATAAAAAACCCAATGCCGCCTTAAGTACAAGAATAGAGACTCTTCTTACAGTCGGTGCTTAGAGCATTCCCTGTGAGACCAGTTTTAGTTTCTGATACACCACTGCAGGTTCGATGTATTGCTTGGACCTTCCCATTGACGATGAAACACAGAAATCGCATCGGAATTAAATACAAAAGGCGCAATGCCGCCTTAAGTACAAGAATAGAGACTCTGCTTACAGTCGCTGCTTTGAGCATTCCCAGTGAGACCAGTATTAGTTTCCGATTCACCACTGCGTGTTCAATTTATTCCTTGGACATTCACATTGACGATGAAACACAGAAATCGCATCTGAATTAAATACAAAAGGCGCAATGTCGCCTTAAGTACAATAATAGAGACTCTTCTTACAGTCGCTGCTTTGAGCATTCCCTGTGAGAACAGTAATAGTTTCCGATACACCACTGCAGGTTCAATGTATTCCTTGGACCTACACATTAACGATGAAACACAGAAATCGCATCGTAATGAAATACAAAACGTGCTATGCCGCCTTAAGTACAAGAATAGAGACTCTTCTTACAGTCGGTGCTTTGAGCATTCCCTGTGAGACCAGTATTAGTTTCTGATACACCACTGCAGGTTCATTGTATTCCTTGGACCTTCACATTGACGATGAAACACAGTAATCACATCGGAATTAAATACAAAAGGCACAATGCTGTCTTAAGTACAAGAATAGAGACTCTTTTTACAGTCGGTGCCATGAGCATTCCCTGTGAGACCAGTATTAGTTTCTGATACACCACTGCAGGATCAATGTATTCCTTGGACCTTCACATTGACGATGAAACACAGAAATCGCATCGGAATTAAATATAAAAAGCCCAATGCCGCCTTAAGTACAAGAATAGAGACTCTTCTTACAGTCGGTACTTTGAGCATTCCCTGTGAGACCAGTATTACTTTCTGATACACCACTGCAGGTTCAATGTATTGCTCGGACCTTCTCATTGACGATGAAACATAGAAATCGCATCGGAGTTTAATACAAAAGGCACAATGCCGCCTTAAGTGCTGGTTCAATGTATTCCTTGGACCTTCACATTGACGATGATACACAGAAATCGAATCGGAATTAGATACAAAAGTCGCAATGCCGCCTTAAGTACAAGAATAGAGACTCTTCTTACAGTCGGTGTTTTGAGCAATCCCTGTGAGACCAGTATTAGTTTCCGATACACGACTGCAGGTTCAATGAATTCCAAGGACCTTCACATTGACGATGAAACACAGAAATTGCATCGGAATTAAATACAAAAGGCGCAATGCCGCCTTAATGACAAGAATAGAGACTCTTCTTACAGTCGGTGCTTTGAGCATTCCCTGTGAGACCAGTATTAGTTTCTGATACACCACTGCAGGTTCATTGTATTCCTTGGACCTTCACATTGACGATGAAACACAGAAATCGCATCGGAATTAAATATAAAAAACCCAATGCCGCCTTAAGTACAAGAATAGAGACTCTTCTTACAGTCGGCGCTTTGAGCATTCCCTGTGAGACCAGTTTTAGTTTCTGATACACCACTGCAGGTTCAATGTATTGCTTGGACCTTCCCATTGACGATGAAACACAGAAATCGCATCGGAATTAAATACAAAAGGCGCAATGCCGCCTTAAGTACAAGAATAGAGACTCTTCTTACAGTCGGTGCTTTGAGCATACCCTGTGAGACCAGTATTACTTTCTGATACACCACTGTAGGTTCAATGTATTCCCTGGACCTTCACATTGATGATGAAACACAGAAATCGCATCGGAATTAAATCCAAAAGGCACAAAGCCGTCATAAGTACAAGAATAGAGACTCTGCTTACAGTCGCTGCTTTGAGCATTCCCAGTGAGACCAGTATTAGTTTCCGATTCACCACTGCGTGTTCAATTTATTCCTTGGACATTCACATTGACGATGAAACACAGAAATCGCATCTGAATTGAATACAAAAGGCGCAATGTCGCCTTAAGTACAATAATAGAGACTCTTCTTACAGTCGATGCTTTGAGCATTCCCTGTGAGAACAGTTATAGTTTCCGATACACCACTGCAGGTTCAATGTATTCCTTGGACCTACACCTTAACGATGAAACACAGATATCGCATCGTAATGAAATACAAAAGGTGCTATGCCGCCTTAAGTACAAGAATAGAGACTCTTCTTACAGTCGGTGCTTTGAGCATTCCCTGTGAGACCAGTATTAGTTTCTGATACACCACTGCAGGTTCAATGTATTCCTTGGACCTTCACATTGACGATGATACACAGAAATCGAATCGGAATTAGATACAAAAGGTGCTATGCCGCCTTAAGTACAAGAATAGAGACTCTTCTTACAGTCGGTGCTTTGAGCATTCCCTGTGAGACCAGTATTAGTTTCTGATACACCACTGCAGGTTCAATGTATTCCCTGGACCTTCACATTGATGATGAAACACAGAAATCGCATCGGAATTAAATCCAAAAGGCACAAAGCCGTCATAAGTACAAGAATAGAGACTCTTCTTACAGTCGGTGCTTTGAGCATTCCCTGTGAGACCAGTTTTAGTTTCTGATACACCACTGCAGGTTCAATGTATTGCTTGGACCTTCCCATTGACGATGAAACACAGAAATCGCATCGGAATTAAATACAAAAGGCGCAATGCCGCCTTAAGTACAAGAATAGAGACTCTTCTTACAGTCGGTGCTTTGAGCATACCCTGTGAGACCAGTATTACTTTCTGATACACCACTGCAGGTTCAATGTATTCCTTGGACCTTCACATTGATGATGAAACACAGAAATCGCATCGGAATTAAATCCAAAATGCACAAAGCCGTCATAAGTACAAGAATAGAGACTCTGCTTACAGTCGCTGCTTTGAGCATTCCCAGTGAGACCAGTATTAGTTTCCGATTCACCACTGCGTGTTCAATTTATTCCTTGGACCTTCCCATTGACGATGAAACACAGAAATCGCATCGGAATTAAATACAAAAGGCGCAATGCCGCCTTAAGTACAAGAATAGAGACTCTTCTTACAGTCGGTGCTTTGAGCATACCCTGTGAGACCAGTATTACTTTCTGATACACCACTGCAGGTTCAATGTATTCCTTGGACCTTCACATTGACGATGAAACATAGAAATCGCATCGGAGTTTAATACAAAAGGCACAATGCCGCCTTAAGTGCTGGTTCAATGTATTCCTTGGACCTTCACATTGACGATGATACACAGAAATCGAATCGGAATTAGATACAAAAGTCGCAATGCCGCCTTAAGTACAAGAATAGAGACTCTTCTTACAGTCGGTGTTTTGAGCAATCCCTGTGAGACCAGTATTAGTTTCCGATACACGACTGCAGGTTCAATGAATTCCTTGGACCTTCACATTGACGATGAAACACAGAAATTGCGTCGGAATTAAATACAAAAGGCGCAATGCCGCCTTAATGACAAGAATAGAGACTCTTCTTACAGTCGGTGCTTTGAGCATTCCCTGTGAGACCAGTATTAGTTTCCGATACACAACTGCAGGTTCAATGTATTCCTTGGACCTTCACATTGACGATGAAACACAGAAATCGCATCGGAATTAATTACAAAAGGCGCAATGCCACTTTAAGTACAAGAATAGAGACTTTTCCTACTGTCGATGCTTTGAGCATTCCCTGAGAGACTAGTATTAGTTTCCGATAAACCACTGCAGGTTCAATGTATTCCTTGGACCTTCACATTGATGATGAAACACAGAAATCGCATCGGAATGAAATACAAATGGCGCAATGCCGCCTTAAGTACAAGAATAGGGACTCTTCTTACAGTCGATGCTTTGAGCATTCCCTGTGAGACCAGTATTAGTTTCTGATACACCACTGCAGGTTCAATGTATTCCTTGGACCTTCACATTGACGATGAAACATAGAAATCGCATCGGAGTTTAATACAAAAGGCACAATGCCGCCTTAAGTGCTGGTTCAATGTATTCCTTGGACCTTCACATTGACGACGATACACAGAAATCGCATCGGAGTTAAATACAAATGGCACAATGCCGCCTGAAGTACAAGAATAGAGACTCTTCTTACTGTCGGTGCTTTGAGCATTTCCTGTGAGACCAGTATTAGTTTCTGATACACCACTGCAGGTTCAATGTATTCCTTCTACCTTCACATTGACGATGAAACACAGAAATCGCTTCGAAATTAAATACACAAGATACACTGACGTCATAAGTACAAGAATAGCGACTCTTCTTACAGTCGGTGTTTTGAGCATTCCCTGTGAGACCAGTCTTAGTTTCCGATACACCACTGCAGGTACAATGTATTCCTTGGACCTTCACATTGACGATAAAACACAGAAATCGAATCGGAATTAGATACAAAAGTCGCAATGCCGCCTTAAGTACAAGAATAGAGACTCTTCTTACTGTCGGTGTTTTGAGCAATCCCTGTGAGACCAGTATTAGTTTCCGATACACGACTGCAGGTTCAATGAATTCCTTGGACCTTCACATTGACGATGAAACACAGAAATTGCATCGGAATTAAATACAAAAGGCGCAATGTCGCCTTAATGACAAGAATAGAGACTCTTCTTACAGTCGGTGCTTTGAGCATTCCCTGTGAGACCAGTATTAGTTTCCGATACACAACTGCAGGTTCATTGTATTCCTTGGACCTTCACATTGACGATGAAACACAGAAATGGCATCGGAATTAAATACAAGCGGCACAATGCCGCCTTAAGTACAAGAATAGAAAATCTTCTTACAGTCGGTGTTTTGAGCATTCCCTGTGAGACCAGTATTAGTTTCCGATTTAAACACTGTACGTTTAATGTATTCCATGGACCTTCACATTGACGATGAAACACAGAAATCGCATCGAAATTAAATTCAAAAGGCACTATGCCGTCTTAAGTACAAGAATAGAGACTCTTCTTACAGTCGGTGCTTTGAGCATTCCCTGTGAGACCAGTATTAGTTTCTGATAAACCACTGCAGGTTCATTGTATTCCTTGGACCTTCACATTGACGATGAAACACAGAAATCGCATCGGAATTAAATGCAAAAGGCACAATGCTGTCTTAAGTACAAGAATAGAGACTCTTTTTAAAGTCGGTGCCATGAGCATTCCCTGTGAGACCAGTATTAGTTTCTGATACACCACTGCAGGTTCAATGTATTGCTTGGACCTTCCCATTGACGATGAAACACAGAAATCTCATCGGAATTAAATACAAAAGGCGCAATGCCGCCTTAAGTACAAGAATAGAGACTCTTCTTACAGTCGGTGCTTTGAGCATACCCTGTGAGACCAGTATTACTTTCTGATACACCACTGCAGGTTCAATGTATTCCTTGGTCCTTCACATTGATGATGAAACACAGAAATCGCATCGGAATTAAATCCAAAAGGCACAAAGCCGTCATAAGTACAAGAATAGAGACTCTTCTTACAGTCGGTGCTTTGAGCATTCCCAGTGAGACCAGTATTAGTTTCCGATACACCACTGCGTGTTCAATTTATTCCTTGGATATTCACATTGACGATGAAACACAGAAATCGCATCTGAATTAAATACAAAAGGCGCAATGCCGCCTTAAGTACAATAATAGAGACTCTTCTTACAGTCGATGCTTTGAGCATTCCCTGTGAGACCAGTAATAGTTTCCGATACACCACTGCAGGTTCAATGTATTCCTTGGACCTTCACATTGACAATGAAACACAGAAATCGCATCGTAATGAAATACAAAAGGCGCAATGCCGCCTTAAGCACAAGAATAGAGACTCTTCATACAGTCGGTGCTTTGAGCATTCCCTGTGAGACCAGTATTAGTTTCTGATACACCACTGCAGGTTCATTGTATTCCTTGGACCTTCACATTGACGATGAAACACAGTAATCGCATCGGAATTAAATACAAAAGGCACAATGCTGTCTTAAGTACAAGAATAGAGACTCTTTTTACAGTCGGTGCCATGAGCATTCCCTGTGAGACCAGTATTAGTTTCTGATACACCACTGCAGGAACAATGTATTCCTTGGACCTTCACATTGACGATGAAACACAGAAATCGCATCGGAATTAAATATAAAAAGCCCAATGCCGCCTTAAGTACAAGAATAGAGACTCTTCTTACAGTCGGTGCTTTGAGCATTCCCTGTGAGACCAGTATTACTTTCTGATACACCATTGCAGGTTCAATGTATTGCATGGACCTTCTCATTGACGATGAAACACAGAAATCGCATCGGAATTAATTACAAAAGTCGCAATGCCACCTTAAGTACAAGAATAGAGACTCTTCCTACTGTCGGCGCTTTGAGCATTTCCTGTGAGACCAGTATTAATTTCTGATACACCGCTGCAGGTTCAATGTATTCCTTGGACCTTCACATTGACGATGAAACACAGAAATCGCATCGGAATTAATTACAAAAGGCGCAATGCTACTTTAAGTACAAGAATAGAGACTCTTCCTACTGTCGATGCTTTGAGCATTCCCTGTGAGACCAGTATTAGTTTCTGGTACATCACTGCAGGTTCAATGTATTCCTTGGACCTTCACATTGACTATGAAACACGAAATCGCATCGGAGTTAAATACAAAAGGCACAATGCCGCCTTAAGTACAAAAATAAAGATTCTTCTTACTGTCGGTACTTTGAGCATTCCCTGTGAGACCAGTATTAGTTTCCGATACACCACTGCAGGTTCAATGTATTCCTTGGACCTTCACATTGACGATGAAACACGGAAATCGCATCGGAATGAAATACAAAAGGCGCAATGCCGCCTTAAGTACAAGAATAGAGACTTTTCTTACAGTCGATGCTTTGAGCATTCCCTGTGAGACCAGTATTAGTTTCTGATACACCACTGCAGGTTCAATATATTCCTTGGACCTTCACATTGACGATGAAACATAGAAATCGCATCGGAGTTAAATACAAAAGGCACAATGCCGCCTTAAGTGCTGGTTCAATGTATTCCTTGGACCTTCACATTGACGATGATACACAGAAATCGCATCGGAGTTAAATACAAAAGGCACAATGCCGCCTGAAGTACAAGAATAGAGACTCTTCTTTTTGTCGGTGCTTTGAGCATTCCCTGTGAGACCAGTATTAGTTCCTGATACACCACTGCATTTTCAATGTATTCCTTCTACCTTCACATTGACGATGAAACACAGAAATCGCTTCGAAATTAAATACACAGGGCACAATGACGTCATAAGTACAAGAATAGCGACTGTTCTTACAGTCGGTGTTTTGAGCATTCCCTGTGAGACCAGTATTAGTTTCCGATACACAACTGCAGGTTCATTGTATTCCTTGGACCTTCACATTGACGATGAAACACAGAAATCGCATCGGAATTAAATACAAAAGGCGCAATGCCGCCTTAAGTACAAGAAAAGAGGCTCTTCTTAATGTCGGTGCTTTAAGCATTCCCTGTGAGACCAGTATTAGTTTCTGATACACCACTGCAGGTTCAATGTATTCCTTGGACCTTTACATTGACGATGAAACACAGAAATCGCATCGGAATTAAATACAAACGGCACAATGCCGCCTTAAGTACAAGAATAGAAAATCTTCTTACAGTCGGTGTTTTGAGCATTCCCTGTGACACCAGTATTAGTTTCCGATACAACACTGTACGTTTAATGTATTCCATGGGCCTTCACATTGACGATGAAACACAGAAATCGCATCGGAATTAAATTCAAAAGGCACTATGCCGTCTTAAGTACAAGAATAGAGACTCTTCTTACAGTCGGTGCTTTGAGCATTCCCTTTGAGACCAGTATTAGTTTCCGATACACCACTGCAGGTTCATTGTATTCCTTGGACCTTCACATTGACGATGAAACACAGAAATCGCTTCGGAATTAAATGCAAAAGGCACAATGCTGTATTAAGTACAAGAATAGAGGCTCTTTTTACAGTCGGTGCCATGAGCATTCCCTGTGTGACCAGTATTAGTTTCTGATACACCACTGCAGGTTCAATGTATTGCTTGGACCTTCCCATTGACGATGAAACACAGAAATCTCATCGGAATTAAATACAAAAGGCGCAATGCCGCCTTAAGTACAAGAATAGAGACTCTTCTTACAGTCGGTGCTTTGAGCATACCCTGTGAGACCAGTATTACTTTCTGATACACCACTGCAGGTTCAATGTATTCCTTGGACCTTCACATTGATGATGAAACACAGAAATCGCATCGGAATTAAATCCAAAAGGCACAAAGCCGTCATAAGTACAAGAATAGAGACTCTTCTTACAGTCGGTGCTTTGAGCGTTCCCAGTGAGACCAGTATTAGTTTCCGATACACCACTGCGTGTTCAATTTATTCCTTGGACATTCACATTGACGATGAAACACAGAAATCGCATCTGAATTAAATACAAAAGGCGCAATGCCGCCTTAAGTACAATAATAGAGACTCTTCTTACAGTCGATGCTTTGAGCATTCCCTGTGAGACCAGTAATAGTTTCCGATACACCACTGCAGGTTCAATGTATTCCTTGGACCTTCACATTGACAATGAAACACAGAAATCGCATCGTAATGAAATACAAAAGGCGCAATGCCGCCTTAAGCACAAGAATAGAGACTCTTCTTTTTGTCGGTGCTTTGAGCATTCCCTGTGAGACCAGTATTACCTCCTGATACACCACTGCATTTTCAATGTATTCCTTCTACCTTCACATTGACGATGAAACACAGAAATCGCTTCGAAATTAAATACACAAGGCACAATGACGTCATAAGTACAAGAATAGCGACTGTTCTTACAGTCGGTGTTTTGAGCATTCCCTGTGAGACCAGTATTAGTTTCCGATACACCACTGCAGGTACAATGTATTCCTTGGACCTTCACATTGACGATGAAACACAGAAATCGAATCGGAATTAGATACAAAAGGCGCAATGCCGCCTTAAGTACAAGAATAGAGACTCTTCTTACAGTCGGTGTTTTGAGCAATCCCTGTGAGACCAGTATTAGTTTCCGATACACGACTGCAGGTTCAATGAATTCCTTGGACCTTCACATTGACGATGAAACACAGAAATTGCATCCGAATTAAATACAAAACTCGCAATGCCGCCTTAAGTACAAGAATAGAGACTCTTCTTACAGTCGGTGCTTTGAGCATTCCCTGTGAGACCAGTATTAGTTTCCGATACACAACTGCAGGTTCATTGTATTCCTTGGACCTTCACATTGACGATGAAACACAGAAATCGCATCGGAATTAAATACAAAAGGCGCAATGCCGCCTTAAGTACAAGAAAAGAGGCTCTTCTTAATGTCGGTGCTTTAAGCATTCCCTGTGAGACCAGTATAAGTTTCTGATACACCACTGCAGGTTCAATGTATTCCTTGGACCTTCACATTGACGATGAAACACAGAAATCGCATCGGAATTAAATACAAACGGCACAATGCCGCCTTAAGTACAAGAATAGAAAATCTTCTTACAGTCGGTGTTTTGAGCATTCCCTGTGACACCAGTATTAGTTTCCGATACAACACTGTACGTTTAATGTATTCCATGGACCTTCACATTGACGATGAAACACAGAGATCGCATCGGAATTAAATTCAAAAGGCACTATGCCGTCTTAAGTACAAGAATAGAGACACTTCTTACAGTCGGTGCTTTGAGCATTCCCTTTGAGACCAGTATTAGTTTCCGATACACCACTGCAGGTTCAATGTATTCCTTCGACCTTCACATTGACGATGAAAGACAGAAATCGCATCGGAATTAAATACAAAAGGCGCAATGCCGCCTTAAGTACAAGAATAGAGACTCTTCTTACAGTCGGTGCTTTGAGCAATCCCTGTGAGACCAGTATTAGTTTCTGATACACCACTGCAGGTTCAATGTATTCCTTGGACCTTTACATTGACGATGAAACACAGAAATCGCATCGGAATTAAATGCAAAAGGCACAATGCTGTATTAAGTACAAGAATAGAGGCTCTTTTTACAGTCGGTGCCATGAGCATTCCCTGTGAGACCAGTATTAGTTTCTGATACACCACTGCAGGTTCAATGTATTGCTTGGACCTTCCCATTGACGATGAAACACAGAAATCTCATCGGAATTAAATACAAAATGCGCAATGCCGCCTTAAGTACAAGAATAGAGACTCTTCTTACAGTCGGTGCTTTGAGCATACCCTGTGAGACCAGTATTACTTTCTGATACACCACTGCAGGTTCAATGTATTCCTTGGACCTTCACATTGATGATGAAACACAGAAATCGCATCGGAATTAAATCCAAAAGGCACAAAGCCGTCATAAGTACAAGAATAGAGAGTCTTCTTACAGTCGGTGCTTTGAGCATTCCCTGTGAGACCAGTATTAGTTTCTGATACACCACTGCAGGTTCATTGTATTCCTTGGACCTTCACATTGACGATGAAACACAGTAATCGCATCGGAATTAAATACAAAAGGCACAATGCTGTCTTAAGTACAAGAATAGAGACTCTTTTTACAGTCGGTGCCATGAGCATTCCCTGTGAGACCAGTATTAGTTTCTGATACACCACTGCAGGAACAATGTATTCCTTGGACCTTCACATTGACGATGAAACACAGAAATCGCATCGGAATTAAATATAAAAAGCCCAATGCCGCCTTAAGTACAAGAATAGAGACTCTTCTTACAGTCGGTGCTTTGAGCATTCCCTCTGAGACCAGTATTACTTTCTGATACACCACTGCAGGTTCAGTGTATTGCATGGACCTTCTCATTGACGATGAAACACAGAAATCGCATCGGAATTAATTACAAAAGTCGCAATGCCACCTTAAGTACAAGAATAGAGACTCTTCCTACTGTCGATGCTTTGAGCATTCCCTGTGAGACCAGTATTAGTTTCTGGTACATCACTGCAGGTTCAATGTATTCCTTGGACCTTCACATTGACTATGAAACACGAAATCGCATCGGAGTTAAATACAAAAGGCACAATGCCGCCTTAAGTACAAAAATAAAGATTCTTCTTACTGTCGGTACTTCGAGCATTCCCTGTGAGACCAGTATTAGTTTCCGATACACCACTGCAGGTTCAATGTATTCCTTGGACCTTCACATTGACGATGAAACACAGAAATCGCATCGGAATGAAATACAAAAGGCGCAATGCCGCCTTAAGTACAAGAATAGAGACTTTTCTTACAGTCGATGCTTTGAGCATTCCCTGTGAGACCAGTATTAGTTTCTGATACACCACTGCAGGTTCAATATATTCCTTGGACCTTCACATTGACGATGAAACATAGAAATCGCATCGGAGTTAAATACAAAAGGCACAATGCCGCCTTAAGTGCTGGTTCAATATATTCCTTGGACCTTCACATTGACGATGATACACAGAAATCGCATCGGAATGAAATACAAAACTCGCAATGCCGCCTTAAGTACAAGAATAGAGACTCTTTTTACAGTCGGTGCTTTGAGCATTCCCTGTGAGACCAGTATTAGTTTCCGATACACAACTGCAGGTTCATTGTATTCCTTGACCTTCACATTGACGATGAAACACAGAAATCGCATCGGAATTAAATACAAAAGGCGCAATGCCGCCTTAAGTACAAGAAAAGAGGCTCTTCTTAATGTCGGTGCTTTAAGCATTCCCTGTGAGACCAGTATTAGTTTCTGATACACCACTGCAGGTTCAATGTATTCCTTGGACCTTCACATTGACGATGAAACACAGAAATCGCATCGGAATTAAATACAAACGGCACAATGCCGCCTTAAGTACAAGAATAGAAAATCTTCTTACAGTCGGTGTTTTGAGCATTCCCTGTGACACCAGTATTAGTTTCCGATACAACACTGTACGTTTAATGTATTCCATGGACCTTCACATTGACGATGAAACACAGAAATCGCATCGGAATTAAATTCAAAAGGCACTATGCCGTCTTAAGTACAAGAATAGAGACTCTTATTACAGTCGGTGCTTTGAGCATTCCCTTTGAGACCAGTATTAGTTTCCGATACACCACTGCAGGTTCAATGTATTCCTTGGACCTTCACATTGACGATGAAAGACAGAAATCGCATCGGAATTAAATGCAAAAGCCGCAATGCCGCCTTAGGTACAAGAATAGAGACTCTTCTTACAGTCGGTGCTTTGAGCAATCCCTGTGAGACCAGTATTAGTTTCTGATACACCACTCCAGGTTCAGTATATTCCTTGGACCTTCACATTGACGATGAAACATAGAAATTGCATCGGAGTTAAATACAAAAGGCACAATGCCGCCTTAAGTGCTGGTTCAATGTATTCCTTGGACCTTCACATTGACGATGATACACAGAAATCGCATCGGAGTTAAATACAAAAGGCACAATGCCGCCTGAAGTACAAGAATAGAGACTCTTCTTTTTGTCGGTGCTTTGAGCATTCCCTGTGAGACCAGTATTACTTCCTGATACACCACTGCATTTTCAATGTATTCCTTCTACCTTCACATTGACGATGAAACACAGAAATCGCTTCGAAATTAAATACACAAGGCACAATGACGTCAAAAGTACAAGAATAGCGACTGTTCTTACAGTCGGTGTTTTGAGCATTCCCTGTGAGACCAGTATTAGTTTCCGATACACCACTGCAGGTACAATGTATTCCTTGGACGTTCACATTGATGATGAAACACAGAAATCGAATCGGAATTAGATACAAAAGGCGCAATGCCGCCTTAAGTACAAGAATAGAGACTCTTCTTACAGTCGGTGTTTTGAGCAATCCCTGTGAGACCAGTATTAGTTTCCGATACACGACTGCAGGTTCAATGAATTCCTTGGACCTTCACATTGACGATGAAACACAAAAATTGCATCCGAATTAAATACAAAACTCGCAATGCCGCCTTAAGTACAAGAATAGAGACTCTTCTTACAGTCGGTGCTTTGAGCATTCCCTGTTAGACCAGTATTAGTTTCCGATACATAACTGCAGGTTCATTGTATTCCTTGGACCTTCACATTGACGATGAAACACAGAAATCGCATCGGAATTAAATACAAAAGGCGCAATGCCGCCTTAAGTACAAGAAAAGAGGCTCTTCTTAATGTCGGTGCTTTAAGCATTCCCTGTGAGACCAGTATTAGTTTCTGATACACCACTGCAGGTTCAATGTATTCCTTGGACCTTCACATTGACGATGAAACACAGAAATCGCATCGGAATTAAATACAAACGGCACAATGCCGCCTTAAGTACAAGAATAGAAAATCTTCTTACAGTCGGTGTTTTGAGCATTCCCTGTGACACCAGTATTAGTTTCCGATACAACACTGTACGTTTAATGTATTCCATGGACCTTCACATTGACGATGAAACACAGAAATCGCATCGGAATTAAATTCAAAAGGCACTATGCCGTCTTAAGTACAAGAATAGAGACTCTTCTTACAGTCGGTGCTTTGAGCATTCCCTTTGAGACCAGTATTAGTTTCCGATACACCACTGCAGGTTCAATGTATTCCTTCGACCTTCACATTGACGATGAATGACAGAAATCGCATCGGAATTAAATACAAAAGGCGCAATGCCGCCTTAAGTACAAGAATAGAGACTCTTCTTACAGTCGGTGCTTTGAGCAATCCCTGTGAGACCAGTATTAGTTTCTGATACACCACTGCAGGTTCAATGTATTCCTTGGACCTTTACATTGACGATGAAACACAGAAATCGCATCGGAATTAAATGCAAAAGGCACAATGCTGTATTAAGTACAAGAATAGAGGCTCTTTTTACAGTCGGTGCCATGAGCATTCCCTGTGAGACCAGTATTAGTTTCTGATACACCACTGCAGGTTCAATGTATTGCTTGGACCTTCCCATTGACGATGAAACACAGAAATCTCATCGGAATTAAATACAAAATGCGCAATGCCGCCTTCAGTACAAGAATAGAGACTCTTCTTACAGTCGGTGCTTTGAGCATACCCTGTGAGACCAGTATTACTCTCTGATACACCACTGCAGGTTCAATGTATTCCTTGGACCTTCACATTGATGATGAAACACAGAAATCGCATCGGAATTAAATCCAAAAGGCACAAAGCCGTCATAAGTACAAGAATAGAGACTCTTCTTACAGTCGGTGCTTTGAGCATTCCCAGTGAGACCAGTATTAGTTTCCGATACACCACTGCAGGTTCAATGTATTCCTTGGACCTTCACATTGACAATGAAACATAGAAATCGCATCGTAATGAAATACAAAAGGCGCAAAGCCGCCTTAAGCACAAGAATAGAGACTCTTCATACAGTCGGTGCTTTGAGCATTCCCTGTGAGACCAGTATTAGTTTCTGATACACCACTGCAGGTTCATTGTATTCCTTGGACCTCCACATTGACGATGAAACACAGTAATCGCATCGGAATTAAATACAAAAGGCACAATGCTGTCTTAAGTACAAGAATAGAGACTCTTTTTACAGTCGGTGCCATGAGCATTCCCTGTGAGACCAGTATTAGTTTCTGATACACCACTGCAGGAACAATGTATTCCTTGGACCTTCACATTGACGATGAAACACAGAAATCGCATCGGAATTAAATATAAAAAGCCCAATGCCGCCTTAAGTACAAGAATAGAGACTCTTCTTACAGTCGGTGCTTTGAGCATTCCCTCTGAGACCAGTATTACTTTCTGATACACCACTGCAGGTTCAGTGTATTGCATGGACCTTCTCATTGACGATGAAACACAGAAATCGCATCGGAATTAATTACAAAAGTCGCAATGCCACCTTAAGTACAAGAATAGAGACTCTTCCTACTGTCGATGCTTTGAGCATTCCCTGTGAGACCAGTATTAGTATCTGGTACATCACTGCAGGTTCAATGTATTCCTTGGACCTTCACATTGACTATGAAACACGAAATCGCATCGGAGTTAAATACAAAAGGCACAATGCCGCCTTAAGTACAAAAATAAAGATTCTTCTTACTGTCGGTACTTTGAGCATTCCCTGTGAGACCAGTATTAGTTTCCGATACACCACTGCAGGTTCAATGTATTCCTTGGACCTTCACATTGACGATGAAACACAGAAATCGCATCGGAATGAAATACAAAAGGCGCAATGCCGCCTTAAGTACAAGAATAGAGACTTTTCTTACAGTCGATGCTTTGAGCATTCCCTGTGAGACCAGTATTAGTTTCTGATACACCACTGCAGGTTCAATATATTCCTTGGACCTTCACATTGACGATGAAACATAGAAATCGCATCGGAGTTAAATACAAAAGGCACAATGCCGCCTTAAGTGCTGGTTCAATGTATTCCTTGGACCTTCACATTGACGATGATACACAGAAATCGCATCGGAGTTAAATACAAAACTCGCAATGCCGCCTTAAGTACAAGAATAGAGACTCTTTTTACAGTCGGTGCTTTGAGCATTCCCTGTGAGACCAGTATTAGTTTCCGATACACAACTGCAGGTTCATTGTATTCCTTGACCTTCACATTGACGATGAAACACAGAAATCGCATCGGAATTAAATACAAAAGGCGCAATGCCGCCTTAAGTACAAGAAAAGAGGCTCTTCTTAATGTCGGTGCTTTAAGCATTCCCTGTGAGACCAGTATTAGTTTCTGATACACCACTGCAGGTTCAATGTATTCCTTGGACCTTCACATTGACGATGAAACACAGAAATCGCATCGGAATTAAATACAAACGGCACAATGCCGCCTTAAGTACAAGAATAGAAAATCTTCTTACAGTCGGTGTTTTGAGCATTCCCTGTGACACCAGTATTAGTTTCCGATACAACACTGTACGTTTAATGTATTCCATGGACCTTCACATTGACGATGAAACACAGAAATCGCATCGGAATTAAATTCAAAAGGCACTATGCCGTCTTAAGTACAAGAATAGAGACTCTTCTTACAGTCGGTGCTTTGAGCATTCCCTTTGAGACCAGTATTAGTTTCCGATACACCACTGCAGGTTCAATGTATTCCTTGGACCTTCACATTGACGATGAAAGACAGAAATCGCATCGGAATTAAATACAAAAGGCGCAATGCCGCCTTAAGTACAAGAATAGAGACTCTTCTTACAGTCGGTGCTTTGAGCAATCCCTGTGAGACCAGTATTAGTTTCTGATACACCACTGCAGGTTCATTGTATTCCTTGGACCTTCACATTGACGATGAAACACAGAAATCGCATCGGAATTAAATGCAAAAGGCACAATGCTGTATTAAGTACAAGAATAGAGGCTCTTTTTACAGTCGGTGCCATGAGCATTCCCAGTGAGACCAGTATTAGTTTCCGATACACCACTGCAGGTTCAATGTATTCCTTGGACCTTCACATTGACGATGAAACACAGATATCGCATCGGAGTTAAATACAAAAGGCAGAATGCCGCTTTAAATACAAGAATAGAGACTCTTCTTACAGTCGGTGCTTTGAGCATACCCTGTGAGACCAGTATTACTTTCTGATACACCACTGCAGGTTCAATGTATTCCTTGGACCTTTACATTGATGATGAAACACAGAAATCGCATCGGAATTAAATCCAAAAAGCACAAAGCCGTCACAAGTACAGGAATAGAGACTCTTCTTACAGTCGGTGCTTTGAGCATTCCCAGTGAGACCAGTATTAGTTTCCGATACACCACTGCGTGTTCAATTTATTCCTTGGACCTTCACATTGACGATGAAACACAGAAATCGCATCTGAATTAAATACAAAAGGCGCAATGCCGCCTTAAGTACAATAATAGAGACTCTTCATACAGTCGATGCTTTGAGCTTTCCCTGTGAGACCAGTAATAGTTTCCGATACACCACTGCAGGTTCAATGTATTCCTTGGACCTTCACATTGACAATGAAACACAGAAATCGCATCGTAATGAAATACAAAAGGCGCAATGCCGCCTTAAGTACAAGAATAGAGACTCTTCTTACAGTCGGTGCTTTGAGCATTCCCTGTGAGACCAGTATTAGTTTCTGATACACCACTGCAGGTTCATTGTATTCCTTGGACCTTCACATTGACGATGAAACGCAGTAATCGCATCGGAATTAAATACAAAAGGCACAATGCTGTCTTAAGTACAAGAATAGAGACTCTTTTTACAGTCGGTGCCATGAGCATTCCCTGTGAGACCAGTATTAGTTTCTGATACACCACTGAGGATCAATGTATTCCTTGGACCTTCACATTGACGATGAAACACAGAAATCGCATCGGAATTAAATATAAAAAGCCCAATGCCGAGTTAAGTACAAGAATAGAGACTCTTCTTACAGTCGGTGCTTTGAGCATTCCCTGTGAGACCAGTATTACTTTCTGATACACCACTGCAGGTTCAATGTATTGCATGGACCTTCTCATTGACGATGAAACACAGAAATCGCATCGGAATTAAATACAAAAGTCGCAATGCCACCTTAAGTACAAGAATAGAGACTCTTCCTACTGTCGGTGCTTTGAGCATTCCCTGTGAGACCAGTATTAATTTCTGATACACCACTGCAGGTTCAATGTATTCCTTGGACCTTCACATTGACGATGAAACACAGAAATCGCATCGGGATTAAATACAAACGGCACAATGCCGCCTTAAGTACAAGAATAGAAAATCTTCTTACAGTCGGTGTTTTGAGCATTCCCTGTGAGACCAGTATTAGTTTCCGATACACCACTGCAGGTTCAATGTATTCCTTGGACCTTCACATTGACGATGAAACACAGAAATCGCATCGGAATGAAATACAAAAGGCGCAATGCCGCCTTAAGTACAAGAATAGAGACTCCTCTTACAGTCGATGCTTTGAGCATTCCCTGTAAGACCAGTATTAGTTTCTGATACACCGCTGCAGGTTCAATGTATTCCTTGGACCTTCACATTGACGATGAAACATAGAAATCGCATCGGAGTTAAATACAAAAGGCACAATGCCGCCTGAAGTACAAGAATAGAGACTCTTCTTTTTGTCTGTGCTTTGAGCATTCCCTGTGAGACCAGTATTAGTTCCTGATAAACCACTGCATTTTCAATGTATATCTTCTACCTTCACATTGACGATGAAACACAGAAATCGCTTCGAAATTAAATACACAAGGCACAATGACGTCATAAGTACAAGAATAGCGACTGTTCTTACAGTCGGTGTTTTGAGCATTCCCTGTGAGACCAGTATTAGTTTCCGATACACCACTGCAGGTACAATGTATTCCTTGGACCTTCACATTGACGATGAAACACAGAAATCGCATCGGAATTAAATCCAAAAGGCACAAAGCCGTCATAAGTACAAGAATAGAGACTCTTCTTACAGTCGGTGCTTTGAGCATTCCCAGTGAGACCAGTATTAGTTTCCGATACACCACTGCGTGTTCAATTTATTCCTTGGACATTCACATTGACGATGAAACACAGAAATCGCATCTGAATTAAATACAAAAGGCGCAATGCCGCCTTAAGTACAATAATAGAGACTCTTCTTACAGTCGATGCTTTGAGCATTCCCTGTGAGACCAGTAATAGTTTCCGATACACCACTGCAGGTTCAATGTATTCCTTGGACCTTAACATTGACAATGAAACACAGAAATCGCATCGTAATGAAATACAAAAGGCGCAATGCCGCCTTAAGTACAAGAATAGAGACTCTTCTTACAGTCGGTGCTTTGAGCATTCCCTGTGAGACCAGTATTAGTTTCTGATACACCACTGCAGGTTCAATGTATTCCTTGGACCTTCACATTGACGTTGAAACACAGAAATCGCATCGGAATTAAATATAAAAAGCCCAATGCCGCCTTAAGTACAAGAATAGAGCCTCTTCTTATAGTCGGTGCTTTGAGCATTCCCTGTGAGACCAGTATTACTTTCTGATACACCACTGCAGGTTCAATGTATTGCATGGACCTTCTCATTGACGATGAAACACAGAAATCGCATCGGAATTAATTACAAAAGTCGCAATGCCACCTTAAGTACAAGAATAGAGACTCTTCCTACTGTCGGTGCTTTGAGCATTCCCTGTGAGACCAGTATTAATTTCTGATACACCACTGCAGGTTCAATGTATTCCTTGGACCTTCACATTGACGATGAAACACAGAAATCGCATCGGAATTAAATACAAACGGCACAATGCCGCCTTAAGTACAAGAATAGAAAATCTTCTTACAGTCGGTGTTTTGAGCATTCCCTGTGAGACCAGTATTAGTTTCCGATACACCACTGCAAGTTCAATGTATTCCTTGGACCTTGACATTGACGATGCAACACAGAAATCGCATCGGTATTAAATACAAAAGGCACAATGCCGCCTTAAGTACAAGAATGGAGACTCTTCGTACAGTCGGTGCTTTGAGCATTCCCTGTGAGACCAGTATTAGCTTCCGATACCCCACTGCAGGTTCAATGTATTCCTTGGAGCTTCACATTGACGATGAAACACAGAAATCGCATCGGAATTAATTACAAAAGGCGCAATGCTACTTTAAGTACAAGAATAGAGACTCTTCCTACTGTCGATGCTTTGAGCATTCCCTGTGAGACCAGTATTAGTTTCTGGTACATCACTGCAGGTTCAATGTATTCCTTGGACCTTCACATTGACTGTGAAACACGAAATCGCATCGGAGTTAAATACAAAAGGCACAATGCCGCCTTAAGTACAAAAATAAAGATTCCTCTTACTGTCGGAACTTTGAGCATTCCCTGTGAGACCAGTATTAGTTTCCGATACACCACTGCAGGTTAAATGTATTCCTTGGACCTTCACATTGACGATGAAACACAGAAATCGCATCGGAATGAAATACAAAAGGCGCAATGCCGCCTTAAGTACAAGAATAGAGACTCTTCTTACAGTCGATGCTTTGAGCATTCCCTGTGAGACCAGTATTAGTTTCTGATACACCACTGCAGGTTCAATATATTCCTTGGACCTTCACATTGACGATGAAACATAGAAATCGCATCGGAGTTAAATACAAAAGGCACAATGCCGCCTTAAGTGCTGGTTCAATGTATTCCTTGGACCTTCACATTGACGATGAAACACAGAAATCGCATCGGAATGAAATACAAAAGGCACAATGCCGCCTGAAGTACAAGAATAGAGACTCTTCTTTTTGTCGGTGCTTTGAGCATTCCCTGTGAGACCAGTATTAGTTCCTGATACACCACTGCATTTTCAATGTATTCCTTCTACCTTCACATTGACGATGAAACACAGAAATCGCTTCGCAATTAAATACACAAGGCACAATGACGTCATAAGTACAAGAATATCGACTGTTCTTACAGTCGGTGTTTTGACCATTCCCTGTGAGACCAGTATTAGTTTCCGATACACCACTGCAGGTACAATGTATTCCTTGGACCTTCACATTGACGATGAAACACAGAAATCGAATCGGAATTAGATACAAAAGGCGCAATGCCGCCTTAAGTACAAGAATAGAGACTCTTCTTACAGTCGGTGTTTTGAGCAATCCCTGTGAGACCAGTATTAGTTTCCGATACACGACTGCAGGATCAATGAATTCCTTGGACCTTCACATTGACGATGAAACACAGAAATTGCATCGGAATTAAATACAAAAGGCGCAATGCCGCCTTAAGTACAAGAATAGAGACTCTTCTTACAGTCGGTGCTTTGAGCATTCCCTGTGAGACCAGTATTAGTTTCCGATACACAACTGCAGGTTCATTGTATTCCTTGGACCTTCACATTGACGATGAAACACAGAAATCGCATCGGAATTAAATACAAAAGGCGCAATGCCGCCTTAAGTACAAGAAAAGAGGCTCTTCTTACAGTCGGTGCTTTAAGCATTCCCTGTGAGACCAGTATTAGTTTCTGATACACCACTGCAGGTTCAATGTATTCCTTGGACCTTCACATTGACGATGAAACACAGAAATCGCATCGGAATTAAATACAAACGGCACAATGCCGCCTTAAGTACAAGAATAGAAAATCTTCTTACCGTCGGTGTTTTGAGCATTCCCTGTGAGACCAGTATTACTTTCCGATACAACACTGTACGGTTAATGTATTCCATGGACCTTCACATTGACGATGAAACACAGAAATCGCATCGGAATTAAATTCAAAAGGCACTATGCCGTCTTAAGTACAAGAATAGAGACTCTTCTAACAGTCGGTGCTTTGAGCATTCCCTTTGAGACCAGTATTAGTTTCCGATACACCACTGCAGGTTCAATGTATTCCTTGGACCTTCACATTGACGATGAAAGACAGAAATCGCATCGGAATTAAATACAAAAGGCGCAATGCCGCCTTAAGTACAAGAATAGAGACTCTTCTTACAGTCGGTGCTTTGAGCATTCCCTGTGAGACCAGTATTAGTTTCCGATACACCACTGCGTGTTCAATTTATTCCTTGGACATTCACATTGACGATGAAACACAGAAATCGCATCTGAATTAAATACAAAAGGCGCAATGCCGCCTTAAGTACAATAATAGAGACTCTTCTTACAGTCGATGCTTTGAGCATTCCCTGTGAGACCAGTTATAGTTTCCGATACACCACTGCAGGTTCAATGTATTCCTTGGACCTTCACATTGACAATGAAACACAGAAATCGCATCGTAATGAAATACAAAAGGCGCAATGCCGCCTTAAGTACAAGAATAGAGACTCTTCTTACAGTCGGTGCTTTGAGCTTTCCCTGTGAGACCAGTATTAGTTTCTGATACACCACTGCAGGTTCATTGTATTCCTTGGACCTTCACATTGACGATGAAACACAGTAATCGCATCGGAATTAAATACAAAAGGCACAATGCTGTCTTAAGTACAAGAATAGAGACTCTTTTTACAGTCGGTGCCATGAGCATTCCCTGTGAGACCAGTATTAGTTTCTGATACACCACTGCAGGAACAATGTATTCCTTGGACCTTCACATTGACGATGAAACACAGAAATCGCATCGGAATTAAATATAAAAAGCCCAATGCCGCCTTAAGTACAAGAATAGAGACCCTTCTTACAGTCGGTGCTTTGAGCATTCCCTGTGAGACCAGTATTACTTTCTGATACACCACTGCAGGTTCAATGTATTGCATGGACCTTCTCATTGACGATGAAACACAGAAATCGCATCGGAATTAATTACAAAAGTCGCAATGCCACCTTAAGTACAAGAATAGAGACTCTTCCTACTGTCGGTGCTTTGAGCATTCCCTGTGAGACCAGTATTAATATCTGATACACCACTGCAGGTTCAATGTATTCCTTGGACCTTCACATTGACGATGAAACACAGAAATCGCATCGGAATTAAATACAAACGGCACAATGCCGCCTTAAGTACAAGAATAGAAAATCTTCTTACAGTCGGTGTTTTGAGCATTCCCTGTGAGACCAGTATTAGTTTCCGATACACCACTGCAAGTTCAATGTATTCCTTGGACCTTGACATTGACGATGCAACACAGAAATCGCATCGGTATTAAATACAAAAGGCACAATGCCGCCTTAAGTGCTGGTTCAATGTATTCCTTGGACCTTCACATTGACGATGATACACAGAAATCGCATCGGAGTTAAATACAAAAGGCACAATGCCGCCTGAAGTACAAGAATAGAGACTCTTCTTTTTGTCGGTGCTTTGAGCATTCCCTGTGAGACCAGTATTAGTTCCTGATAAACCACTGCATTTTCAATGTATTTCTTCTACCTTCACATTGACGATGAAACACAGAAATCGCTTCGAAATTAAATACACAAGGCACAATGACGTCATAAGTACAAGAATAGCGACTGTTCTTACAGTCGGTGTTTTGAGCATTCCCTGTCAGACCAGTATTAGTTTCCGATACACCACTGCAGGTACAATGTATTCCTTGGACCTTCACATTGACGATGAAACACAGAAATCGCATCGGAATTAAATCCAAGAGGCACAAAGCCGTCATAAGTACAAGAATAGAGACTCTTCTTACAGTCGGTGCTTTGAGCATTCCCAGTGAGACCAGTATTAGTTTCCGATACACCACTGCGTGTTCAATTTATTCCTTGGACATTCACATTGACGATGAAACACAGAAATCGCATCTGAATTAAATACAAAAGGCGCAATGCCGCCTTAAGTACAATAATAGAGACTCTTCTTACAGTCGATGCTTTGAGCATTCCCTGTGAGACCAGTAATAGTTTCCGATACACCACTGCAGGTTCAATGTATTCCTTGGACCTTAACATTGACAATGAAACACAGAAATCGCATCGTAATGAAATACAAAAGGCGCAATGCCGCCTTAAGTACAAGAATAGAGACTCTTCTTACAGTCGGTGCTTTGAGCATTCCCTGTGAGACCAGTATTAGTTTCTGATACACCACTGCAGGTTCAATGTATTCCTTGGACCTTCACATTGACGATGAAACACAGAAATCGCATCGGAATTAAATATAAAAAGCCCAATGCCGCCTTAAGTACAAGAATAGAGACTCTTCTTATAGTCGGTGCTTTGAGCATTCCCTGTGAGACCAGTATTACTTTCTGATACACCACTGCAGGTTCAATGTATTGCATGGACCTTCTCATTGACGATGAAACACAGAAATCGCATCGGAATTAATTACAAAAGTCGCAATGCCACCTTAAGTACAAGAATAGAGACTCTTCCTACTGTCGGAGCTTTGAGCATTCCCTGTGAGACCAGTATTAATTTCTGATACACCACTGCAGGTTCAATGTATTCCTTGGACCTTCACATTGACGATGAAACACAGAAATCGCATCGGAATTAAATACAAACGGCACAATGCCGCCTTAAGTACAAGAATAGAAAATCTTCTTACAGTCGGTGTTTTGAGCATTCCCTGTGAGACCAGTATTAGTACCCGATACACCACTGCTAGTTCAATGTATTCCTTGGACCTTGACATTGACGATGCAACACAGAAATCGCATCGGTATTAAATACAAAAGGCACAATGCCGCCTTAAGTACAAGAATAGAGACTCTTCGTACAGTCGGTGCTTTGAGCATTCCCTGTGAGACCAGTATTAGCTTCCGATACTCCACTGCAGGTTCAATGTATTCCTTGGACCTTCACATTGACGATGAAACACAGAAATCGCATCGGAATTAATTACAAAAGGCGCAATGCTACTTTAAGTACAAGAATAGAGACTCTTCCTACTGTCGATGCTTTGAGCATTCCCTGTGAGACCAGTATTAGTTTCTGGTACATCACTGCAGGTTCAATGTATTCCTTGGACCTTCACATTGACTGTGAAACACGAAATCGCATCGGAGTTAAATACAAAAGGCACAATGACGCCTTAAGTACAAAAATAAAGATTCTTCTTACTGTCGGTACTTTGAGCATTCCCTGTGAGACCAGTATTAGTTTCCGATACACCACTGCAGGTACAATGTATTCCTTGGACCTTCACATTGACGATGAAACACAGAAATCGAATCGGAATTAGATACAAAAGGCGCAATGCCGCCTTAAGTACAAGAATAGAGACTCTTCTTACAGTCGGTGTTTTGAGCAATCCCTGTGAGACCAGTATTAGTTTCCGATACACGACTGCAGGTTCAATGAATTCCTTGGACCTTCACATTGACGATGAAACACAGAAATTGCATCGGAATTAAATAAAAAAGGCGCAATGCCGCCTTAAGTACAAGAATAGAGACTCTTCTTACAGTCGGTGCTTTGAGCATTCCCTGTGAGACCAGTATTAGTTTCCGATACACAACTGCAGGTTCATTGTATTCCTTGGACCTTCACATTGACGATGAAACACAGAAATCGCATCGGAATTAAATACAAAAGGCGCAATGCCGCCTTAAGTACAAGAAAAGAGGCTCTTCTTACAGTCGATGCTTTAAGCATTCCCTGTGAGACCAGTAATAGTTTCCGATACACCACTGCAGGTTCAATGTATTCCTTGGACCTTCACATTGACGATGAAAGACAGAAATCGCATCGGAATTAAATTCAAAAGGCACTATGCCGTCTTAAGTCCAAGAATAGAGACTCTTCTTACAGTCGGTGCTTTGAGCATTCCCTTTGAGACCAGTATTAGTTTCCGATACACCACTGCAGGTTCAATGTATTCCTTGGACCTTCACATTGACGATGAAAGACAGAAATCGCATCGGAATTAAATACAAAAGTCGCAATGCCGCCTTAAGTACAAGAATAGAGACTCTTCTTACAGTCGGTGCTTTGAGCATTCCCTGTGAGACCAGTATTAGTTTCCGATACACCACTGCGTGTTCAATTTATTCCTTGGACATTCACATTGACGATGAAACACAGAAATCGCATCTGAATTAAATACAAAAGGCGCAATGCCGCATTAAGTACAATAATAGAGACTCTTCTTACAGTCGATGCTTTGAGCATTCCCTGTGAGACCAGTAATAGTTTCCGATACACCACTGCAGGTTCAATGTATTCCTTGGACCTTCACATTGACAATGAAACACAGAAATCGCATCGTAATGAAATACAAAAGGGGCAATGCCGCCTTAAGTACAAGAATAGAGACTCTTCTTACAGTCGGTGCTTTGAGCAATCCCTGTGAGACCAGTATTAGTTTCTGATACACCACTGCAGGTTCATTGTATTCCTTGGACCTTCACATTGACGATGAAACACAGTAATCGCATCGGAATTAAATACAAAAGGCACAATGCTGTCTTAAGTACAAGAATAGAGACTCTTTTTACAGTCGGTGCCATGAGCATTCCCTGTGAGACCAGTATTAGTTTCTGATACACCACTGCAGGAACAATGTATTCCTTGGACCTTCACATTGACGATGAAACACAGAAATCGCATCGGAATTAAATATAAAAAGCCCAATGCCGCCTTAAGTACAAGAATAGAGACCCTTCTCTGTGAGACCAGTATTAATTTCTGATACACCACTGCAGGTTCAATGTATTCCTTGGACCTTCACATTGACGATGAAACACAGAAATCGCATCGGAATTAAATACAAACGGCACAATGCCGCCTTAAGTACAAGAATAGAAAATCTTCTTACAGTCGGTGTTTTGAGCATTCCCTGTGAGACCAGTATTAGTTTCCGATACACCACTGCAAGTTCAATGTATTCCTTGGACCTTGACATTGACGATGCAACACAGAAATTGCATCGGAATTAAATAAAAAAGGCGCAATGCCGCCTTAAGTACAAGAATAGAGACTCTTCTTACAGTCGGTGCTTTGAGCATTCCCTGTGAGACCAGTATTAGTTTCCGATACACAACTGCAGGTTCATTGTATTCCTTGGACCTTCACATTGACGATGAAACACAGAAATCGCATCGGAATTAAATACAAAAGGCGCAATGCCGCCTTAAGTACAAGAAAAGAGGCTCTTCTTACAGTCGATGCTTTAAGCATTCCCTGTGAGACCAGTATTAGTTTCTGATACACCACTGCAGGTTCAATGTATTCCTTGGACCTTCACATTGACGATGAAACACAGAAATCGCATCGGAATTATATACAAACGGCACAATGCCGCCTTAAGTACAAGAATAGAAAATCTTCTTACAGTCGGTGTTTTGAGCATTCCCTGTGAGACCAGTATTAGTTTCCGATACAACACTGTACGGTTAATGTATTCCATGGACCTTCACATTGACGATGAAACACAGAAATCGCATCGGAATTAAATTCAAAAGGCACTATGCCGTCTTAAGTCCAAGAATTGAGACTCTTCTTACAGTCGGTGCTTTGAGCATTCCCTTTGAGACCAGTATTAGTTTCCGATACACCACTGCAGGTTCAATGTATTCCTTGGACCTTCACATTGACGATGAAAGACAGAAATCGCATCGGAATTAAATACAAAAGGCGCAATGCCGCCTTAAGTACAAGAATAGAGACTCTTCTTACAGTCGGTGCTTTGAGCATTCCCTGTGAGACCAGTATTAGTTTCCGATACACCACTGCGTGTTCAATTTATTCCTTTGACCTTCACATTGACAATGAAACACAGAAATCGCATCGTAATGAAATACAAAAGGGGCAATGCCGCCTTAAGTACAAGAATAGAGACTCTTCTTACAGTCGGTGCTTTGAGCATTCCCTGTGAGACCAGTATTAGTTTCTGATACACCACTGCAGGTTCATTGTATTCCTTGGACCTTCACATTGACGATGAAACACAGTAATCGCATCGGAATTAAATACAAAAGGCACAATGCTGTCTTAAGTACAAGAATTGAGACTCTTTTTACAGTCGGTGCCATGAGCATTCCCTGTGAGACCAGTATTAGTTTCTGATACACCACTGCAGGAACAATGTATTCCTTGGACCTTCACATTGACGATGAAACACAGAAATCGCATCGGAATTAAATATAAAAAGCCCAATGCCGCCTTAAGTACAAGAATAGAGACCCTTCTCTGTGAGACCAGTATTAATTTCTGATACACCACTGCAGGTTCAATGTATTCCTTGGACCTTCACATTGACGATGAAACACAGAAATCGCATCGGAATTAAATACAAACGGCACAATGCCGCCTTAAGTACAAGAATAGAAAATCTTCTTACAGTCGGTGTTTTGAGCATTCCCTGTGAGACCAGTATTAGTTTCCGATACACCACTGCAAGTTCAATGTATTCCTTGGACCTTGACATTGACGATGCAACACAGAAATCGCATCGGTATTAAATACAAAAGGCACAATGCCGCCTTAAGTACAAGAATAGAGACTCTTCGTACAGTCGGTGCTTTGAGCATTCCCTGTGAGACCAGTATTAGCTTCCGATACTCCACTGCAGGTTCAATGTATTCCTTGGACCTTCACATTGACGATGAAAGACAGAAATCGCATCGGAATTAAATACAAAAGGCGCAATGCCGCCTTAAGTACAAGAATAGAGACTCTTCTTACAGTCGGTGCTTTGAGCATTCCCTGTGAGACCAGTATTAGTTTCCGATACACCACTGCGTGTTCAATTTATTCCTTGGACATTCACATTGACGATGAAACACAGAAATCGCATCTGAATTAAATAGAAAAGGCGCAATGCCGCCTTAAGTACAATAATAGAGACTCTTCTTACAGTCGATGCTTTGAGCATTCCCTGTGAGACCAGTTATAGTTTCCGATACACCACTGCAGGTTCAATGTATTCCTTGGACCTTCACATTGACGATGAAAGACAGAAATCGCATCGGAATTAAATACAAAAGGCGCAATGCCGCCTTAAGTACAAGAATAGAGACTCTTCTTACAGTCGGTGCTTTGAGCATTCCCTGTGAGACCAGTATTAGTTTCTGATACACCACTGCGTGTTCAATTTATTCCTTGGACATTCACATTGACGATGAAACACAGAAATCGCATCTGAATTAAATACAAAAGGCGCAATGCCGCCTTAAGTACAATAATAGAGACTCTTCTTACAGTCGATGCTTTGAGCATTCCCTGTGAGACCAGTTATAGTTTCCGATACACCACTGCAGTTTCAATGTATTCCTTGGACCTTCACATTGACAATGAAACACAGAAATCGCATCGTAATGAAATACAAAAGGCGCAATGCCGCCTTAAGTACAAGAATAGAGACTCTTCTTACAGTCGGTGCTTTGAGCTTTCCCTGTGAGACCAGTATTAGTTTCTGATACACCACTGCAGGTTCATTGTATTCCTTGTACCTTCACATTGACGATGAAACACAGTAATCGCATCGGAATTAAATACAAAAGGCACAATGCTGTCTTAAGTACAAGAATAGAGACTCTTTTTACAGTCGGTGCCATGAGCATTCCCTGTGAGACCAGTATTAGTTTCTGATACACCACTGCAGGAACAATGTATTCCTTGGACCTTCACATTGACGATGAAACACAGAAATCGCATCGGAATTAAATATAAAAAGCCCAATGCCGCCTTAAGTACAAGAATAGGGACCCTTCTTACAGTCGGTGCTTTGAGCATTCCCTGTGAGACCAGTATTACTTTCTGATACACCACTGCAGGTTCAATGTATTGCATGGACCTTCTCATTGACGATGAAACACAGAAATCGCATCGGAATTAATTACAAAAGTCGCAATGCCACCTTAAGTACAAGAATAGAGACTCTTCCTACTGTCGGTGCTTTGAGCATTCCCTATGAGACCAGTATTAATATCTGATACACCACTGCAGGTTCAATGTATTCCTTGGACCTTCACATTGACGATGAAACACAGAAATCGCATCGGAATTAAATACAAACGGCACAATGCCGCCTTAAGTACAAGAATAGAAAATCTTCTTACAGTCGGTGTTTTGAGCATTCCCTGTGAGACCAGTATTAGTTTCCGATACACCACTGCAAGTTCAATGTATTCCTTGGACCTTGACATTGACGATGCAACACAGAAATCGCATCGGTATTAAATACAAAAGGCACAATGCCGCCTTAAGTGCTGGTTCAATGTATTCCTTGGACCTTCACATTGACGATGATACACAGAAATCGCATCGGAGTTAAATACAAAATGCACAATGCCGCCTGAAGTACAAGAATAGAGACTCTTCTTTTTGTCGGTGCTTTGAGCATTCCCTGTGAGACCAGTATTAGTTCCTGATAAACCACTGCATTTTCAATGTATTTCTTCTACCTTCACATTGACGATGAAACACAGAAATCGCTTCGAAATTAAATACACAAGGCACAATGACGTCATAAGTACAAGAATAGCGACTGTTCTTACAGTCGGTGTTTTGAGCATTCCCTGTCAGACCAGTATTAGTTTCCGATACACCACTGCAGGTACAATGTATTCCTTGGACCTTCACATTGACGATGAAACACAGAAATCGCATCGGAATTAAATCCAAGAGGCACAAAGCCGTCATAAGTACAAGAATAGAGACTCTTCTTACAGTCGGTGCTTTGAGCATTCCCAGTGAGACCAGTATTAGTTTCCGATACACCACTGCGTGTTCAATTTATTCCTTGGACATTCACATTGACGATGAAACACAGAAATTGCATCGGAATTAAATAAAAAAGGCGCAATGCCGCCTTAAGTACAGGAATAGAGACTCTTCTTACAGTCGGTGCTTTGAGCATTCCCTGTGAGACCAGTATTAGTTTCCGATACACAACTGCAGGTTCATTGTATTCCTTGGACCTTCACATTGACGATGAAACACAGAAATCGCATCGGAATTAAATACAAAAGGCGCAATGCCGCCTTAAGTACAAGAAAAGAGGCTCTTCTTACAGTTGATGCTTTAAGCATTCCCTGTGAGACCAGTATTAGTTTCTGATACACCACTGCAGGTTCAATGTATTCCTTGGACCTTCACATTGACGATGAAACACAGAAATCGCATCGGAATTAAATACAAACGGCACAATGCCGCCTTAAGTACAAGAATAGAAAATCTTCTTACAGTCGGTGTTTTGAGCATTCCCTGTGAGACCAGTATTAGTTTCCGATACAACACTGTACGGTTAATGTATTCCATGGACCTTCACATTGACGATGAAACACAGAAATCGCATCGGAATTAAATTCAAAAGGCACTATGCCGTCTTAAGTCCAAGAATAGAGACTCTTCTTACAGTCGGTGCTTTGAGCATTCCCTTTGAGACCAGTATTAGTTTCCGATACACCACTGCAGGTTCAATGTATTCCTTGGACCTTCACATTGACGATGAAAGACAGAAATCGCATCGGAATTAAATACAAAAGGCGCAATGCCGCCTTAAGTACAAGAATAGAGACTCTTCTTACAGTCGGTGCTTTGAGCATTCCCTGTGAGACCAGTATTAGTTTCCGATACACCACTGCGTGTTCAATTTATTCCTTGGACATTCACATTGACGATGAAACACAGAAATCGCATCTGAATTAAATACAAAAGGCGCAATGCCGCATTAAGTACAATAATAGAGACTCTTCTTACAGTCGATGCTTTGAGCATTCCCTGTGAGACCAGTAATAGTTTCCGATACACCACTGCAGGTTCAACGTATTCCTTGGACCTTAACATTGACAATGAAACACAGAAATCGCATCGTAATGAAATACAAAAGGCGCAATGCCGCCTTAAGTACAAGAATAGAGACTCTTCTTACAGTCGGTGCTTTGAGCATTCCCTGTGAGACCAGTATTAGTTTCTGATACACCACTGCAGGTTCAATGTATTTCTTGGACCTTCACATTGACGATGAAACACAGAAATCGCATCGGAATTAAATATAAAAAGCCCAATGCCGCCTTAAGTACAAGAATAGAGACTCTTCTTATAGTCGGTGCTTTGAGCATTCCCTGTGAGACCAGTATTACTTTCTGATACACCACTGCAGGTTCAATGTATTGCATGGACCTTCTCATTGGCGATGAAACACAGAAATCGCATCGGAATTAATTACAAAAGTCGCAATGCCACCTTAGGTACAAGAATAGAGACTCTTCCTACTGTCGGAGCTTTGAGCATTCCCTGTGAGACCAGTATTAATTTCTGATACACCACTGCAGGTTCAATGTATTCCTTGGACCTTCACATTGACGATGAAACACAGAAATCGCATCGGAATTAAATACAAACGGCACAATGCCGCCTTAAGTACAAGAATAGAAAATCTTCTTACAGTCGGTGTTTTGAGCATTCCCTGTGAGACCAGTATTAGTACCCGATACACCACTGCAAGTTCAATGTATTCCTTGGACCTTGACATTGACGATGCAACACAGAAATCGCATCGGTATTAAATACAAAAGGCACAATGCCGCCTTAAGTACAAGAATAGAGACTCTTCGTACAGTCGGTGCTTTGAGCATTCCCTGTGAGACCAGTATTAGCTTCCGATACTCCACTGCAGGTTCAACGTATTCCTTGGACCTTCACATTGACGATGAAACACAGAAATCGCATCGGAATTAATTACAAAAGGCGCAATGCTACTTTAAGTACAAGAATAGAGACTCTTCCTACTGTCGATGCTTTGAGCATTCCCTGTGAGACCAGTATTAGTTTCTGGTACATCACTGCAGGTTCAATGTATTCCTTGGACCTTCACATTGACTGTGAAACACGAAATCGCATCGGAGTTAAATACAAAAGGCACAATGACGCCTTAAGTACAAAAATAAAGATTCTTCTTACTGTCGGTACTTTGAGCATTCCCTGTGAGACCAGTATTAGTTTCCGATACACCACTGCAGGTACAATGTATTCCTTGGACCTTCACATTGACGATGAAACACAGAAATCGCATCGGAATGAAATACAAAAGGCGCAATGCCGCCTTAAGTACAAGAATAGAGACTCTTCTTACAGTCGATGCTTTGAGCATTCCCTGTGAGACCAGTATTAGTTTCTGATACACCACTGCAGGTTCAATATATTCCTTGGACCTTCACATTGACGATGAAACATAGAAATCGCATCGGAGTTAAATACAAAAGGCACAATGCCGCCTTAAGTGCTGGTTCAATGTATTCCTTGGACCTTCGCATTGACGATGATACACAGAAATCGCATCGGAGTTAAATACAAAAGGCACAATGCCGCCTGAAGTACAAGAATAGAGACTCTTCTTTTTGTCGGTGCTTTGAGCATTCCCTGTGAGACCAGTATTAGTTCCTGATACACCACTGCATTTTCAATGTATTCCTTCTACCTTCACATTGACGATGAAACACAGAAATCGCTTCGAAATTAAATACACAAGGCACAATGACGTCATAAGTACAAGAATAGCGACTGTTCTTACAGTCGGTGTTTTGAGCATTCCCTGTGAGACCAGTATTAGTTTCCGATACACCACTGCAGGTACAATGTATTCCTTGGACCTTCACATTGACGATGAAACACAGAAATCGAATCGGAATTAGATACAAAAGGCGCAATGCCGCCTTAAGTACAAGAATAGAGACTCTTCTTACAGTCGGTGTTTTGAGCAATCCCTGTGAGACCAGTATTAGTTTCCGATACACGACTGCAGGTTCAATGAATTCCTTGGACCTTCACATTGACGATGAAACACAGAAATTGCATCGGAATTAAATAAAAAAGGCGCAATGCCGCCTTAAGTACAAGAATAGAGACTCTTCTTACAGTCGGTGCTTTGAGCATTCCCTGTGAGACCAGTATTAGTTTCCGATACACAACTGCAGGTTCATTGTATTCCTTGGACCTTCACATTGACGATGAAACACAGAAATCGCATCGGAATTAAATACAAAAGGCGCAATGCCGCCTTAAGTACAAGAAAAGAGGCTCTTCTTACAGTCGATGCTTTAAGCATTCCCTGTGAGACCAGTATTAGTTTCTGATACACCACTGCAGGTTCAATGTATTCCTTGGACCTTCACATTGACGATGAAACACAGAAATCGCATCGGAATTAAATACAAACGGCACAATGCCGCCTTAAGTACAAGAATAGAAAATCTTCTTACAGTCGGTGTTTTGAGCATTCCCTGTGAGACCAGTATTAGTTTCCGATACAACACTGTACGGTTAATGTATTCCATGGACCTTCACATTGACGATGAAACACAGAAATCGCATCGGAATTAAATTCAAAAGGCACTATGCCGTCTTAAGTCCAAGAATAGAGACTCTTCTTACAGTCGGTGCTTTGAGCATTCCCTTTGAGACCAGTATTAGTTTCCGATACACCACTGCAGGTTCAATGTATTCCTTGGACCTTCACATTGACGATGAAAGACAGAAATCGCATCGGAATTAAATACAAAAGGCGCAATGCCGCCTTAAGTACAAGAATAGAGACTCTTCTTACAGTCGGTGCTTTGAGCATTCCCTGTGAGACCAGTATTAGTTTCCGATACACCACTGCGTGTTCAATTTATTCCTTGGACATTCACATTGACGATGAAACACAGAAATCGCATCTGAATTAAATACAAAAGGCGCAATGCCGCATTAAGTACAATAATAGAGACTCTTCTTACAGTCGATGCTTTGAGCATTCCCTGTGAGACCAGTAATAGTTTCCGATACACCACTGCAGGATCAATGTATTCCTTGGACCTTCACATTGACAATGAAACACAGAAATCGCATCGTAATGAAATACAAAAGGGGCAATGCCGCCTTAAGTACAAGAATAGAGACTCTTCTTACAGTCGGTGCTTTGAGCATTCCCTGTGAGACCAGTATTAGTTTCTGATACACCACTGCAGGTTCATTGTATTCCTTGGACCTTCACATTGACGATGAAACACAGTAATCGCATCGGAATTAAATACAAAAGGCACAATGCTGTCTTAAGTACAAGAATAGAGACTCTTTTTACAGTCGGTGCCATGAGCATTCCCTGTGAGACCAGTATTAGTTTCTGATACACCACTGCAGGAACAATGTATTCCTTGGACCTTCACATTGACGATGAAACACAGAAATCGCATCGGAATTAAATATAAAAAGCCCAGTGCCGCCTTAAGTACAAGAATAGAGACCCTTCTCTGTGAGACCAGTATTAATTTCTGATACACCACTGCAGGTTCAATGTATTCCTTGGACCTTCACATTGACGATGAAACACAGAAATCGCATCGGAATTAAATACAAACGGCACAATGCCGCCTTAAGTACAAGAATAGAAAATCTTCTTACAGTCGGTGTTTTGAGCATTCCCTGTGAGACCAGTATTAGTTTCCGATACACCACTGCAAGTTCAATGTATTCCTTGGACCTTGACATTGACGATGCAACACAGAAATCGCATCGGTATTAAATACAAAAGGCACAATGCCGCCTTAAGTACAAGAATAGAGACTCTTCGTACAGTCGGTGCTTTGAGCATTCCCTGTGAGACCAGTATTAGCTTCCGCTACTCCACTGCAGGTTCAATGTATTCCTTGGACCTTCACATTGACGATGAAACACAGAAATCGCATTGGAATTAATTACAAAAGGCGCAATGCTACTTTAAGTACAAGAATAGAGACTCTTCCTACTGTCGATGCTTTGAGCATTCCCTGTGAGACCAGTATTAGTTTCTGGTACATCACTGCAGGTTCAATGTATTCCTTGGACCTTCACATTGACTGTGAAACACGAAATCGCATCGGAGTTAAATACAAAAGGCACAATGCCGCCTTAAGTACAAAAATAAAGATTCTTCTTACTGTCGGTACTTTGAGCATTCCCTGTGAGACCAGTATTAGTTTCCGATACACCACTGCAGGTTCAATGTAATCCTTGGACCTTCACATTGACGATGAAACACAGATATCGCATCGGAATGAAATACAAAAGGCGCAATGCCGCCTTAAGTACAAGAATAGAGACTCTTCTTACAGTCGATGCTTTGAGCATTCCCTGTGAGACCAGTATTAGTTTCTGATACACCACTGCAGGTTCAATATATTCCTTGGACCTTCACATTGACGATGAGACATAGAAATCGCATCGGAGTTAAATACAAAAGGCACAATGCCGCCTTAAGTGCTGGTTCAATGTATTCCTTGGACCTTCACATTGACGATGATACACAGAAATCGCATCGGAGTTAAATACAAAAGGCACAATGCCGCCTGATGTACAAGAATAGAGACTCTTCTTTTTGTCGGTGCTTTGAGCATTCCCTGTGAGACCGGTATTAGTTCCTGATACACCACTGCATTTTCAATGTATTCCTTCTACCTTCACATTGACGATGAAACACAGAAATCGCTTCGAAATTAAATACACAAGGCACAATGGCGTCATAAGTACAAGAATAGCGACTGTTCTTACAGTCGGTGTTTTGAGCATTCCCTGTGAGACCAGTATTAGTTTCCGATACACGACTGCAGGTTCAATGAATTCCTTGGACCTTCACATTGACGATGAAACACAGAAATAGCATCGGAATTAAATACAAAAGGCGCAATGCCGCCTTAAGTACAAGAATAGAGACTCTTCTTACAGTCGGTGCTTTGAGCATTCCCTGTGAGACCAGTATTAGTTTCCGATACACAACTGCAGGTTCATTGTATTCCTTGGACCTTCACATTGACGATGAAACACAGAAATCGCATCGGAATTAAATACAAAAGGCGCAATGCCGCCTTAAGTCCAAGCAAAGAGGCTCTTCTTACAGTCGGTGCTTTAAGCATTCCCTGTGAGACCAGTATTAGTTTCTGATACACCACTGCAGGTTCAATGTATTCCTTGGACCTTCACATTGACGATGAAACACAGAAATCGCATCGGAATTAAATACAATCTGCACAATGCCGCCTTAAGTACAAGAATAGAAAATCTTCTTACAGTCGGTGTTATGAGCATTCCCTGTGAGACCAGTATTAGTTTCCGATACAACACTGTACGTTTAATGTATTCCATGGTCCTTCACATTGACGATGAAACACAGAAATCGCATCGGAATTAAATTCAAAAGGCACTATGCCGTCTTAAGTACAAGAATAGAGACTCTTCTTACAGTCGGTGCTTTGAGCATTCCCTTTGAGACCAGTATTAGTTTCCGATACACCACTGCAGGTTCAATGTATTCCTTGGACCTTCACATTGACGATGAAAGACAGAAATCGCATCGGAATTAAATACAAAAGGCGCAATGCCGCCTTAAGTACAAGAATAGAGACTCTTCTTACAGTCGGTGCTTTGAGCAATCCCTGTGAGACCAGTATTAGTTTCTGATACACCACTGCAGGTTCATTGTATTCCTTGGAAATTCACATTGACGATGAAACACAGAAATCGCATCGGAATTAAATGCAAAATGCACAATGCTGTATTAAGTACAAGAATAGAGGCTCTTTTTACAGTCGGTGCCATGAGCATTCCCAGTGAGACCAGTATCAGTTTCCGATACACCACTGCAGGTTCAATGTATTCCTTGGACCTTCACATTGACGATGAAACACAGATATCGCATCGGAGTTAAATACAAAAGGCAGAATGCCGCTTTAAATACAAGAATAGAGACTCTTCTTACAGTCAGTGCTTTGAGCATACCCTGTGAGACCAGTATTACTTTCTGATACACCACTGCAGGTTTAATGTATTCCTTGTACCTTCACATTGATGATGTAACACAGAAATCGCATCGGAAGTAAATCCAAAAAGCACAAAGCCGTCATAAGTACAGTAATAGAGACTCTTCTTACAGTCGGTGCTTTGAGCATTCCCAGTGAGACCAGTATTAGTTTCCGATACACCACTGCGTGTTCAATTTATTCCTTGGACCTTCACATTGACGATGAAACACAGAAATCGCATCTGAATTAAATACAAAAGGCGCAATGCCGCCTTAAGTACAATAATAGAGACTCTTCATACAGTCGATGCTTTGAGCATTCCCTGTGAGACCAGTAATAGTTTTCGATACACCACTGCAGGTTCAATGTATTCCTTGGACCTTCACATTGACAATGAAACACAGAAATCGCATCGTAATGAAATACAAAAGGCGCAATGGAGCCTTAAGTACAAGAATAGAGACTCTTCTTACAGTCGGTGCTTTGAGCATTCCCTGTGAGACCAGTATTAGTTTCTGATACACCACTGCAGGTTCATTGTATTCCTTGGACCTTCACATTGACGATGAAACGCAGTAATCGCATCGTAATGAAATACAAAAGGCGCAATGCCGCCTTAAGTACAAGAATAGAGACTCTTTTTACAGTCGGTGTTTTGAGCATTCCCTGTGAGACCAGTATTAGTTTCCGATACACCACTGCCGGATCAATGTATTCCTTGGACCTTGACATTGACGATGCAACACAGAAATCGCATCGGTATTAAATACAAAAGGCACAATGCCGCCTTAAGTACAAGAATAGAGACTCTTCTTACAGTCGGTGCTTTGAGCATTCCCTGTCAGACCAGTATTAGCTTCCGATACTCCACTGCAGGTTCAATGTATTCCTTGGACCTTCACATTGACGATGAAACACAGAAATCGCATCGGAATTAAATACAAAAGGCGCAATGCTACTTTAAGTACAAGAATAGAGACTCTTCCTACCGTCCATGCTTTGAGCATTCCCTGTGAGACCAGTATTAGTTTCTGATACACCGCTGCAGGTTCAATGTATTCCTTGGACCTTCACATTGACGATGAAACATAGAAATCGCATCGGAGTTAAATACAAAAGGCACAATGCCGCCTTAAGTGCTGGTTCAATGTATTCCTTGGACCTTCACATTGACGATGATACACAGAAATCGCATAGGAGTTAAATACAAAAGGCACAATGCCGCCTGAAGTACAAGAATAGAGACTCTTCGTTTTGTCGGTGCTTTGAGCATTCCCTGTGAGACCAGTATTAGTTCCTGATACACCACTGCATTTTCAATGTATTCCTTCTACCTTCACATTGACGATGAAACACAGAAATCGCTTCGAAATTAAATACACAAGGCACAATGACGTCATAAGTACAAGAATAGCGACTGTTCTTACAGTCGGTGTTTTGAGCATACCCTGTGAGACCAGTATTAGTTTCCGATACACCACTGCAGGTACAATGTATTCCTTGGACCTTCACATTGACGATGAAACACAGAAATCGAATCGGAATTAGATACAAAAGGCGCAATGCCGCCTTAAGTACAAGAATAGAGACTCTTCTTACAGTCGGTGTTTTGAGCAATCCCTGTGAGACCAGTATTAGTTTTCGATACACGACTACAGGTTCAATGAATTTCTTGGACCTTCACATTGACGATGAAACACAGAAATTGCATCGGAATTAAATACAAAAGGCGCAATGCCGCCTTAAGTACAAGAATAGAGACTCTTCTTACAGTCGGTGCTTTGAGCATTCCCTGTGAGACCAGTATTAGTTTCCGATACACAACTGCAGGTTCATTGTATTCCTTGGACCTTCACATTGACGGTGAAACACAGAAATCGCATCGGAATTAAATACAAAAGGCGCAATGCCGCCTTAAGTACAAGAAAAGAGGCTCTTCTTACAGTCGGTGCTTTAAGCATTCCCTGTGAGACCAGTATTAGTTTCTGATACACCACTGCAGGTTCAATGTATTCCTTCTACCTTCACATTGACGATGAAACACAGAAATCGCTTCGAAATTAAATAGACAAGGCACAATGACGTCATATGTACAAGAATAGCGACTGTTCTTACAGTCGGTGTTTTGAGCATTCCCTGTGAGACCAGTATTAGTTTCCGATACACCACTGCAGGTACAATGTATTCCTTGGACCTTCACATTGACGATGAAACACAGAAATCGAATCGGAATTAGATACAAAAGGCGCAATGCCGCATTAAGTACAAGAATAGAGACTCTTCTTACAGTCGGTGTTTTGAGCAATCCCTTTGAGACCAGTATTAGTTTCCGATACACGACTGCAGGTTCAATGAATTCCTTGGACCTTCACATTGACGATGAAACACAGAAATTGCATCGGAATTAAATACAAAAGGCGCAATGCCGCCTTAAGTACGAGAATAGAGACTCTTCTTACAGTCGGTGCTTTGAGCATTCCCTGTGAGACCAGTAGTAGTTTCCGATACACAACTGCTGGTTCATTCTATTCCTTGGACCTTCACATTGACGATGAAACACAGAAATCGCATCGGAATTAAATACAGAAGGCGCAATGCCGCCTTAAGTACAAGAATAGAGGCTCTTCTTACAGTCGGTGTTTTGAGCATTCCCTGTGAGACCAGTATTAGTTTCCGATACAACACTGTACGTTTAATGTATTCCATGGACCTTCACATTGACGATGAAACACAGAAATCGCATCGGAATTATATTCAAAAGGCACTATGCCGTCTTAAGTACAAGAATCGAGACTCTTCTTACAGTCGGTGCTTTGAGCATTCCCTTTGAGACCAGTATTAGTTTCCGATACACCACTGCAGGTTCAATGTATTCCTTGGACCTTCACATTGACGATGAAAGACAGAAATCGCATCGGAATTAAATACAAAAGGCGCAATGCCGCCTTAAGTACAAGAATAGAGGCTCTTCTTACAGTCGGTGCTTTGAGCATTCCCTGTGAGACCAGTATTAGTTTCTGATACACCACTGCAGGTTCATTGTATTCCTTGGACCTTCACATTGACGATGAAACACAGAAATCGCAACGGAATTAAATGCAAAAGGCACAATGCTGTCATAAGTACAAGAATAGAGGCTCTTTTTACAGTCGGTGCCGTGAGCATTCCCAGTGAGACCAGTATTAGTTTCCGTTACACCACTGCAGGATCAATGTATTCCTTGGACATTCACATTGACGATGAAACACAGAAATCGCATCTGAATTAAATACAAAAGGCGCAATGCCACCTTAAGTACAATAATAGAGACTCTTCTTAAAGTCGGTGCTTTGAGCATTCCCTGTGAGACCAGTATTAGTTTCTGATACACCACTGTAGGTTCAATGTATTCCTTGGACCTTCACTTTGACGATGAAACACAGATATGGCATCGGAGTGAAATGCAAAAGGCACAATGCCGCTTTAAGTACAAGAATAGAGACTCTACTTACTGTCGGTGCTTTGAGCATTCCCTGTGAGACCAGTATTAGTTTCCGATACACCACTGCAGGTTCAATGTATTCCTTGGACCTTCACATTGACGATGAAACACAGAAATCGCATCGGAGTTAAATACAAAAGCCACAATGCCACCTTAAGTACAAGAATTGAGACTCTTCTTACTGTCGGTGCTTTGAGCATTCCCTGTGACACCAGTATTAGGTTCCCATACACCACTGCAGGTTCAATGTATTCCTTGGACCTTCACATTGACGATAAAACACAGAAATCGCATCGGAATTAAATACAAAAGGCGCAATGCCGCCTTAAGTACAATAATAGGGACTCTTCTTACAGTCGATGCTTTGAGCATTCCCTGTGAGACCAGTATTCGTTTCCGATACACCACTGCAGGTTCAATGTGTTCCTTGGACCTTCACATTGGCGATGAAACACAGAAATCGCATCGTAATTAAATACAAAAGGCGCAATGCCGCCTGAAGTACAAGAATAGAGACTCTTCTTACAGTCGGTGCTTTGAGCATTCCCTGTGAGACCAGTATTAGTTTCAGATACACCACTGCAGGTTCATTGTATTCCATGGACCTTCACATTGACGATGAAACACAGAAATCGCTTCGGAATTAAATACAAAAGGCACAATGCTGTCTTAAGTACAAGAATAGAGACTCTTTTTAAAGTCGGTGCCATGAGCATTCCCTGTGTGACCAGTATTAGTTTCCGATACACCACTGCAGGATCAATGTATTCTTTGGACCTTCACATTGACGATGAAACACAGAAATCGCATCGGAATTAAATAAAAAAAGCGCAATGCCGCCTTAAGTACAAGAATAGAGACTCTTCTTACAGTCGGTGCTTTGAGCATTCCCTGTGAGACCAGTATTAGTTTCTGATACGCCACTCCAGGTTCAATGTATTGCATGGACCTTCCCATTGACGATGAAAAACAGAAATCGCATCGGAATTAAATACAAAAGGCGCAATGCCACCTTAAGTACAATAATAGAGACTCTTCTTACAGTCGATGCTTTGAGCATTCCCTGTGAGACCAGTAATAGTTTCCGATACACCACTGCAGGTTCAATGTATTCCTTGGACCTTCACAATGACAATGAAACACAGAAATCGCATCGTAATGAAATACAAAAGGCGCAATGCCGCCTTAAGTACAAGAATAGAGACTCTTCTTACAGTCGGTGCTTTGAGCATTCCCTGTGAGACCAGTATTAGTTTCTGATACACCACTGCAGGTTCATTGTATTCCTTGGACCTTCACATTGACGATGAAACACAGTAATCGCATCGGAATTAAATACAAAAGGGACAATGCTGTCTTAAGTACAAGAATAGAGACTCTTTTTACAGTCGGTGCCATCAGCATTCCCTGTGAGACCAGTATTAGTTTCTGACACACCACTGCAGGATCAATGTATTCCTTGGACCTTCACATTGACGAAGAAACACAGAAATTGCATCGGAATTAAATATAAAAAGCCCAATGCCGCCTTAAGTACAAGAATAGAGACTCTTCTTACAGTCGGTGCTTTGAGCATTCCCTGTGAGACCAGTATTACTTTCTGAAACACCACTGCAGGTTCAATGTATTGCTTGGACCTTCTCATTGACGATGAAACACAGAAATCGCATCGGAATTAATTACAAAAGTCGCAATGCCACCTTCAGTACAAGAATAGAGACTCTTCCTACTGTCGGTGATTTGAGCATTCCCTGTGAGACCAGTATTAATTTCTGATACACCACTGCAGGTTCAATGTATTCCTTGGACCTTCACATTGACGATGAAACACAGAAATCGCATCGGGATTAAATACAAACGGCACAATGCTGCCTTAAGTACAAGAATAGAAAATCTTCTTACAGTCGGTGTTTTGAGCATTCCCTGTTGAGACCAGTATTAGTATCCGATACACCACTGCAGGTTCAATGTATTCCTTGGACCTTGACATTGACGATGCTACACAGCAATCGCATCGGTATTAAATTCAAAAGGCACAATGCCGCCTTAAGTACAAGAATAGAGACTCCTCTTACAGTCGGTGCTTTGAGCATTCCCTGTGAGACCAGTATTAGCTTCCGATACTCCACTGCAGGTTCAATGTATTCCTTGGACCTTCACATTGACGATGAAACACAGAAATCGCATCGGAATTAATTACAAAAGACGCAATGCTACTTTAAGTACAAGAATAGAGACTGTTCCTACTGTCGATAATTTGAGCATTCCCTGTGAGACCAGTATTGGTTTCTGGTACATCACTGCAGGTTAAATGTATTCCTTGGACCTTCACATTGACTATGAAACACGAAATCGCAACGGAGTTAAATACAAAAGGCACAATGCCGCTTTAAGTACAAGAATAAAGATTCTTCTTACTGTCGGTACTTTGAGCATTTCCTGTGAGACCAGTATTAGTTTCTGATACACCACTGCAGGTTCAATGTATTCCTTGGACCTTTACATTGACGATGAAACACAGAAATCGCATCGGAATGAAATACAAAAGGCGCAATGTCGCCTTAAGTACAAGAATAGAGACTCTTCTTACAGTCGATGCTTTGAGCATTCCCTGTGAGACCAGTATTAGTTTCTGATACACCACTGCAGGTTCAATGTATTCCTTGGACCTTAACATTGACGATGAAACATAGAAATCGCATCGGAGTTAAATACAAAAGGCACAATGCCGCCTTAAGTGCTGGTTCAATGTATTCCTTTGACCTTCACATTGACGATGATACACAGAAATCGCATCGGAGTTAAATACAAAAGGCACAATGCCGCCTGAAGTACAAGAATAGAGACTCTTCTTACTGTTGGTGCTTTGAGCATTCCCTGTGAGACCAGTATTAGTTTCTGGTACACCACTGCAGGTTCAATGTATTCCTTCTACCTTCACATTGACGATGAGACACAGAAATCGCATCGGAATTAGATACAAAAGGCGCAATGCCGCCTTAAGTCAAGAATAGAGACTCTTCTTACAGTCGGTGTTTTGAGCAATCCCCGTGAGACCAGTATTAGTTTCCGATACACCACTGCAGGTTCAATGAATTCCTTGGACCTTCACATTGACGATGAAACACAGAAATTGCATCGGGATTAAATACAAAAGGCGCAATGCCGCCTTAAGTACAAGAATAGAGACTCTTCTTACAGTCGGTGCTTTGAGCATTCCCTGTGAGACCAGTATTAGTTTCCGATGCACAACTGCAGGTTCATTGTATTCCTTGGACCTTCACATTGACGATGAAACACAGAAATCGCATCGGAATTAAATACAAAAGGCGCAATGCCGCCTTAAGTACAAGAATAGAGGCTCTTCTTACAGTCGGTGCTTTAAGCATTCCCTGTGAGACCAGTATTAGTTTCTGATACACCACTGCAGGTTCAATGTATTCCTTGGACCTTCACATTGACCATGAAACACAGAAATAGCATCGGAATTAAATACAAACGGCACAATGCCGCCTTAAGTACAAGAATAGAAAATCTTCTTACAGTCGGTGTTTTGAGCATTCCCTGTGAGACCAGTATTAGTTTCCGATACAACACTGTAGATTTAATGTATTCCATGGACCTTCACATTGACGATGAAACACAGAAATCGCATCGGAATTAAATTCAAAAGGCACTATGCCGTCTTAAGTACAAGAATAGAGACTCTTCTTACAGTCGGTGCTTTGAGCATTCCCTTTGAGACCAGTATTAGTTTCCGATACACCACTGCAGGTTCAATGTTTTCCTTGGACCTTCACATTGACGATGAAAGACAGAAATCGCATCGGAATTAAAGACAAAAGAATAGAGACTCTTCTTACAGTCGGTGCTTTGAGCATTCCCTGTGAGACCAGTATTAGTTTCTGATACACCACTGCAGGTTCATTGTATTCCTTGGACCTTCACATTGACGATGAAACACAGAAATCGCATCGGAATTAAATGCAAAAGGCACAATGCTGTCTTAAGTACAAGAATAGAGGCTCTTTTTACAGTCGGTGCCATGAGCATTCCCAGTGAGACCAGTATTAGTTTCCGATACACCACTGCAGGATCAATGTATTCCTTGGACATTCACATTGACGATGAAACACAGAAATCGCATCTGAATTAAATACAAAAGGCGCAATGCCGCCTTAAGTACAATAAGAGAGACTCTTCTTACAGTCGGTGCTTTGAGCATTCCCTGTGAGACCAGTATTAGTTTCTGATACACCACTGCACGTTCAATGTATTCCTTGGACCTTCACATTGACGATGAAACACAGATATCGCATCGGAGTTAAATACAAAACACACAATGCCGCTTTAAGTACAAGAATAGAGACTCTTCTTACTGTCTGAGCTTTGAATATTCCCTGTGGGACCAGTATTAGTTTCCGATACACCACTGCACATTCAATGTATTCCTTGGACCTTCACATTGACGATGAAACACAGAAACCGCATCGGAGTTAAATACAAAAGGCACAATGCCGCCTTAAGTACAAGAATTGAGACTCTTCTTACTGTCGGTGCTTTGAGCATTCCCTGTGAGACCAGTATTAGGTTCCGATTCACCACTGCAGGTTCAATGTATTCCTTGGACCATCACATTGACGATGAAACACAGAAATCGCATCGGAGTTAACTACAAAAGGCGCAATGCCGCCTTAAGTACAAGAATAGAGACTCTTCTTACAGTCGGTGCTTTGAGCATACCCTGTGAGATTTCTGATACACCACTGCAGGTTCAATGTATTCCTTGTAGCTTCACATTGACGATGAAACACAGAAATCGCATCGGAATTAAATCCAAAAGGAACAATGCCGTCATAAGTACAAGAATAGAGACTCTTCTTACAGTCGGTGCTTTGAGCATTCCCAGTGAGACCAGTATTATTTTCCGATACACCACTGCGTGTTCAAATTATTCCTTGGACATTCACATTTACGATGAAACACAGAAATCGCATCTGAATTAAATACAAAAGGCGCAATGCCGCCTTAAGTACAATAAGAGAGACGCTTCTTACAGTCGGTGCTTTAAGCATTCCCTGTGAGACCAGTATTAGTTTCTGATACACCACTGCAAGTTCAATGTATTCCTTGGACCTTCACATTGACGATGAAACACAGATATCGCATCGGAGTTAAATACAAATGGCACAATGCCGCTTTAAGTACAAGAATAGAGACTCTTCTTACTGTCGGTGCTTTGAACATTCCCTGTGGGACCTGTATTAGTTTCCGATACACCACTGCAAATTCAATGTATTCCTTGGACCTTCACATTGACGATGAAACACAGAAATCGCATCGGAGTTAAATACAAAAGGCACAAGGCCGTCTTAAGTACAAGAATTGAGACTCTTCTTACTGTCGGTGCTTTGAGCATTCCCTGTGAGACCAGTATTAGGTTCCGATTCACCACTGCAGGTTCAATGTATTCCTTGGACCTTCACATTGACGATGAAACACAGAAATCGCATCGGAATTAAATACAAAAGGCGCAATGCCGCCTTAAGTACAAGAATAGAGACTCTTTTTACAGTCGGTGCTTTGAGCATACCCTGTGAGACCAGTATTACTTTCTGATACACCACTGCAGGTTCGTCGTATTCCTTGGACCTTCGCATTGACGATGAAACACAGAAATCGCATCGGAATTAAATACAAAAGGCACAATGCTGTCTTAAGTACAAGAATAGAGACTCTTTTTAAAGTCGGTGCCATGAGCAATCCCTGTGAGACCAGTATTAGTTTCCGATACACCACTGCAGGATCAATGTATTCCTTGGACCTTCACATTGACGATGAAACACAGAAATCGCATCGGAATTAAATATAAAATTCCCAATGCCGCCTTAAGTACAAGAATAGAGACTCTTCTTACAGTCGGTCCTTTGAGCATTCCCTGTGAGACCAGTATTAGTTTCTGATACACCACTGCAGGTTCAATGTATTGCTTGGACCTTCACATTGACGATGAAACACAGAAATCGCATCGGAATTAATTACAAAAGGCGCAATGCCACCTTAAGTACAAGAATAGAGACTCTCCTTACTGTCGGTGCTTTGAGCATTCCCTGTGAGACCAGTATTACTTTCTGATACACCACTGCAGGTTCAATGAATTCCTTGTACCTTCACATTGACGATGAAACACAGAAATCGCATCGGAATTAAATCCAAAAGGGACAATGCCGTCAGAAGGACAAGAATAGAGACTCTTCTTACAGTCAGTGCTTTGAGCACTCCCAGTGAGTCCAGTATTAGTTTCCGATACACCACTGCGTGTTCAATTTATTCCTTGGACATTCACATTGACGATGAAACACAGAAGTCGCATCTGAGTTACATACAAAAGGCGCAATGCCGCCTTAAGTACAATAATAGAGACTCGTCTTACAGTCGATGCTTTGAGCATTTCCTGTGAGACCAGTATTAGTTTCCGATAAACCACTGCAGGATCAATGTATTCCTTGGACCTTCACATTGACGATGAAACACAGAAATCGCATCGGAATTAAATACAAAAGGCGCAATGCCGCCTTAAGTACAAGAATAGAGGCTCTTCTTACAGTCGGTGCTTTAAGCATTCCCTGTGAGACCAGTATTAGTTTCTGATACACCACTGCAGGTCCAATGTATTCCTTGTACCTTCACATTAACGATGAAACACAGAAATCGCATCGGAATTAAAACCAAAAGGCACAATGCCGTCATAAGGACAAGAATAGAGACTCTTCTTACAGTCGGTGCTTTGAGCATACCCTGTGAGACGAGTATTACTTTCTGATACACCACTGCAGGTTCAATGTATTCCTTGTACCTTCACATTGACGATGAAACACAGAAATCGCATCGGAATTAAATCCAAAAGGCAAAATGCCGTCATAAGTACAAGAATAGAGGCTCTTCTTACAGTCGGTGCTTTGAGCATTCTCAGTGAGACCAGTATTAGTTTCCGATACACCACTGCGTGTTCAATTTATTCCTTGGACATTCACATTGACGATGAAACACAGAAATCGCATCTGAATTAAATACAAAAGGCGCAATGCCGCCTTAAGTACAATAATAGAGACTCTTCTTACAGTTGATGCTTTGAGCATTCCCTGTGAGACCAGTATTAGTTTCCGATACACCACTGCAGGTTCAATGTATATCTTGGACCTTCACATTGACGATGAAACACAGAAATCGCATCGGAATTAAATACAAAAGGCGCAATGCCGCCTTAAGTACAAGAATAGAGACTCTTCTTACAGTCGGTGCTTTGAGCATTCCCTGTGAGACCAGTATTAGTTTCTGATACACCACTGCAGGTTCAATGTATTCCTTGGACCTTCACATTGACGATGAAACACCGATATCGCATCGGAGTTAAATACAGAAGGCACAATGCTGTCTTAAGTACAAGAATAGAGGCTCTTTTTACAGTCGGTGCCATGAGCATTCCCAGTGAGACCAGTATTAGTTTCCGATACACCACTGCAGGATCAATCTATTCCTTGGACATTCACATTGACGATGAAACACAGAAATCGCATCTGAATTAAATACAAAAGGCGCAATGCCGCCTTAAGTACAATAAGAGAGACTCTTCTTACAGTCGGTGCTTTGAACATTCCCTGTGGGACCAGTATTAGTTTCCGATACACCACTGCAAATTCAATGTATTCCTGGGACCTTCACACTGACGATGAAACACAGAAATCGCATCGGAGTTAAATACAAAAGGCACAATGCCGCCTTAAGTACAAGAATTGAGACTTTTCTTACTGTCGGTGCTTTGAGCATTCCCTGTGAGACCAGTATTAGGTTCCGATTCACCACTGCATGTTCAATGTATTCCTTGGACCTTCACATTGACGATGAAACACAGAAATCGCATCGGAATTAAATACAAAAGGCGCAATGCCGCCTTAAGTACAAGAATAGACACTCTTCTTACAGTCGGTGCTTTGAGCATACCCTGTGAGACCAGTATTAGTTTCTGATACACCACTGCAGGTTCAATGTATTCCTTGGACCTTCACATTGACGATGAAACACAGAAGTCGCATCGGAATTAAAAACAAACGGCACAATGCCGCCATAAGTACAAGAATAGAAAATATTCTTACAGTCGGTGTTTTGAGCATTCCCTGTGAGACCAGCATTAGTTTCCGATACACCACTGCAAATTCAATGTATTCCTGGGACCTTCACATTGACGATGAAACACAGAAATCGCATCGGAGTTAAATACAAAAGGCACAATGCCGCCTTAAGTACAAGAATAGAGACTCTTCTTACAGTCGGTGCTTTGAGCATTCCCTGTGAGACCAGGATTAGGTTCCGATTCACCACGGCAGGTTCAATGTATTCCTTGGACCTTCACATTGACGATGAAACACAGAAATCGCATCGGAATTAAATACAAAAGGCGCAATGCCGCCTTAAGTACAAGAATAGAGACTCTTCTTACAGTCGGTGCTTTGAGCATTACCTGTGAGACCAGTATTAGTTTCTGATACACCACTGCAGGTTCAATGTATTCCTTGGACCTTCACATTGACGATGAAACACCGATATCGCATCGGAGTTAAATACAAAAGGCACAATGCTGTCTTAAGTACAAGAATAGAGGCTCTTTTTACAGTCGGTGCCATGAGCATTCCAAGTGAGCCCAGTATTAGTTTCCGATACACCACTGCAGGATCAATGTATTCCTTGGACATTCACATTGACGATGAAACACAGATATCGCATCTGAATTAAATACAAAAGGCGCAATGCCGCCTTAATTACAATAAGAGAGACTCTTCTTACAGTCGGTGCTTTGAACATTCCCTGTGGGACCAGTATTAGTTTCCGATACACCACTGCAAATTCAATGTATTCCTGGGACCTTCACATTGACGATGAAACACAGAAATCGCATCGGAGTTAAATACAAAAGGCACAATGCCGCCTTAAGTACAAGAATTGAGACTCTTCTTACTGTCGGTGCTTTGAGCATTCCCTGTGAGACCAGTATTAGGTTCCGATTCACCACTGCAGGTTCAATGTATTCCTTGGACCTTCACATTGACGATGAAACACAGAAATCGCATCGCAATTAAATACAAAAGTCGCAATGCCGCCTTAAGTACAAGAATAGACACTCTTCTTACAGTCGGTGCTATGAGCATACCCTGTGAGACCAGTATTACTTTCTGATACACCACTGCAGGTTCAATGTATTCCTTGTACCTTCACATTGACGATGAAACACAGAAATCGGATCGGAATTAAAACCAAAAGGCACAATGCCGTCATAAATACAAGAATAGAGACTCTTCTTACAGTCGGTGCTTTGAGCATTCCCAGTGATACCAGTATTAGTTTCCGATACACCACTTCGTTTTCAATTTATTCCTTGGACATTCACATTGACGATGAAATACAGAAATCGCATCTGAATTAAATACAAAAGGCGCAATGCCGAATTAAGTACAATAATAGAGACTCTTCTTACAGTCGATGCATTGAGCATTCCCTGTGAGACCAGTATTAGTTTCCGATACACCACTGCAGGTTCAATGTATTCCTTTTATCTTCACATTGACGATGAAAAAGAGAAATCGCATCGGAATTAAATACAAAATGCACAATGCCGCCTTAAGTACAAGAATTGAGACTTTTCTTACTGTCGGTGCTTTGAGCATTCCCTGTGAGACCAGTATTAGGTTCCGATTCACCACTGCATGTTCAATGTATTCCTTGGACCTTCGCATTGACGATGAAACACAGAAATCGCATCGGAATAAAATACAAAAGGCGCAATGCCGCCTTAAGTACAAGAATAGACACTCTTCTTACAGTCGGTGCTTTGAGCATACCCTGTGAGACCAGTATTAGTTTCTGATACACCACTGCAGGTTCAATGTATTCCTTGTACCTTCACATTAACGATGAAACACAGAAATCGCATCGGAATTAAAACCAAAAGGCACAATGCCGTCATAAGGACAAGAATAGAGACTCTTCTTACAGTCGGTGCTTTGAGCATTCCCAGTGAGACCAGTATTAGTTTCCGATACACCACTGCCGGTTCAATGTATCCCATGGACCTTCACATTGACGATGAAATACAGAAATCGCATCGGAATTAAATCCAAAAGGCACAATGCCGTCATAAGGACAAGAATAGAGACTCTTCTTACAGTCGGTGCTTTGAGCATTCCCAGTGAGACCAGTATTAGTTTCCGATACACCACTGCGTGTTCAATTTATTCCTTGGACATTCACATTGATGGTGAAACACAGATATCGCATCGGAGTTGAATACAAAAGGCACAATGCTGTCTTAAGTACAAGAATAGAGGCTCTTTTTACAGTCGGTGCCATGAGGATTCCCAGTGAGACCAGTATTAGTTTCCGATACACCACTGCGGGATCAATGTATTCCTTGGACCTTCACATTGACGATGAAACACAGAAATCGCATCGGAATTAAATAAAAAAGGCGCAATGCCGCCTTAAGTACAAGAATAGAGACTCTTCTTACAGTCGGTGCTTTGAGCATACCCTGTGAGACCAGTATTACTTTCTGATACACCACTGCAGGTTCAATGTATTCCTTGTACCTTCACATTGACGATGAAACACAGAAATCGCATCGGAATTAAATCCAAAAGGCACAATGCCGTCAGAAGGACAAGAATAGAGACTCTTCTTACAGTCAGTGCTTTGAGCACTCCCAGTGAGACCAGTATTAGTTTCCGATACACCACTGCGTGTCCAATTTATTCCTTGGACATTCACATTGACGATGAAACACAGAAGTCGCATCTGAGTTAAATACAAAAGGCGCAATGCCGCCTTAAGTACAATATTAGAGACTCGTCTTACAGTCGATGCTTTGAGCATTTCCTGTGAGACCAGTATTAGTTTCCGATAAACCACTGCAGGATCAATGTATTCCTTGGACCTTCACATTGACGATGAAACACAGAAATCGCATCGGAATTAAATACAAAAGGCGCAATGCCGCCTTAAGTACAAGAATAGAGGCTCTTCTTACAGTCGGTGCTTTAAGCATTCCCTGTGAGACCAGTATTAGTTTCTGATACACCACTGCAGGTTCAATGTATTCCTTGTACCTTCACATTAACGATGAAACACAGAAATCGCATCGGAATTAAAACCAAAAGGCACAATGCCGTCATAAGGACAAGAATAGAGACTCTTCTTACAGTCGGTGCTTTGAGCATACCCTGTGAGACGAGTATTACTTTCTGATACACCACTGCAGGTTCAATGTATTCCTTGTACCTTCACATTGACGATGAAACACAGAAATCGCATCGGAATTAAATCCAAAAGGCAAAATGCCGTCATAAGTACAAGAATAGAGGCTCTTCTTACAGTCGGTGCTTTGAGCATTCTCAGTGAGACCAGTATTAGTTTCCGATACACCACTGCGTGTTCAATTTATTCCTTGGACATTCACATTGACGATGAAACACAGAAATCGCATCTGAATTAAATACAAAAGGCGCAATGCCGCCTTAAGTACAATAATAGAGACTCTTCTTACAGTCGATGCTTTGAGCATTCCCTGTGAGACCAGTATTAGTTTCCGATACACCACTGCAGGTTCAATGTATTCCTTGGACCTTCACATTGACGATGAAACACAGAAATCGCATCGGAATTAAATACAAAAGGCGCAATGCCGCCTTAAGTACAAGAATAGAGACTCTTCTTACAGTCGGTGCTTTGAGCATTCCCTGTGAGACCAGTATTAGTTTCTGATACACCACTGCAGGTTCAATGTATTCCTTGGACCTTCACATTGACGATGAAACACCGATATCGCATCGGAGTTAAATACAGAAGGCACAATGCTGTCTTAAGTACAAGAATAGAGGCTCTTTTTACAGTCGGTGCCATGAGCATTCCCAGTGAGACCAGTATTAGTTTCCGATACACCACTGCAGGATCAATGTATTCCTTGGACATTCACATTGACGATGAAACACAGAAATCGCATCTGAATTAAATACAAAAGGCGCAATGCCGCCTTAAGTACAATAAGAGAGACTCTTCTTACAGTCGGTGCTTTGAACATTCCCTGTGGGACCAGTATTAGTTTCCGATACACCACTGCAAATTCAATGTATTCCTGGGACCTTCACACTGACGATGAAACACAGAAATCGCATCGGAGTTAAATACAAAAGGCACAATGCCGCCTTAAGTACAAGAATTGAGACTTTTCTTACTGTCGGTGCTTTGAGCATTCTATGTGAGACCAGTATTAGGTTCCGATTCACCACTGCATGTTCAATGTATTCCTTGGACCTTCACATTGACGATGAAACACAGAAATCGCATCGGAATTAAATACAAAAGGCGCAATGCCGCCTTAAGTACAAGAATAGACACTCTTCTTACAGTCGGTGCTTTGAGCATACCCTGTGAGACCAGTATTAGTTTCTGATACACCACTGCATGTTCAATGTATTCCTTGGACCTTCACATTGACGATGAAACACAGAAGTCGCATCGGAATTAAAAACAAACGGCACAATGCCGCCTTAAGTACAAGAATAGAAAATATTCTTACAGTCGGTGTTTTGAGCATTCCCTGTGAGACCAGCATTAGTTTCCGATACACCACTGCAAATTCAATGTATTCCTGGGACCTTCACATTGACGATGAAACACAGAAATCGCATCGGAGTTAAATACAAAAGGCACAATGCCGTCATAAGTACAAGAATAGAGACTCTTCTTACAGTCGGTGCTTTGAGCATTCCCAGTGATACCAGTATTAGTTTCCGATACACCACTTCGTTTTCAATTTATTCCTTGGACATTCACATTGACGATGAAATACAGAAATCGCATCTGAATTAAATACAAAAGGCGCAATGCCGCCTTAAAAACAATAATAGAGACTCTTCTTACAGTCGATGCATTGAGCATTCCCTGTGAGACCAGTATTAGTTTCCGATACACCACTGCAGGTTCAATGTATTCCTTTTATCTTCACATTGACGATGAAAAAGAGAAATCGCATCGGAATTAAATACAAAATGCACAATGCCGCCTTAAGTACAAGAATTGAGACTTTTCTTACTGTCGGTGCTTTGAGCATTCCCTGTGAGACCAGTATTAGGTTCCGATTCACCACTGCATGTTCAATGTATTCCTTGGACCTTCACATTGACGATGAAACACAGAAATCGCATCGGAATTAAATACAAAAGGCGCAATGCCGCCTTAAGTACAAGAATAGACACTCTTCTTACAGTCGGTGCTTTGAGCATACCCTGTGAGACCAGTATTAGTTTCTGATACACCACTGCAGGTTCAATGTATTCCTTGGACCTTCACATTGACGATGAAACACAGAAGTCGCATCGGAATTAAAAACAAACGGCACAATGCCGCCTTAAGTACAAGAATAGAAAATATTCTTACAGTCGGTGTTTTGAGCATTCCCTGTGAGACCAGCATTAGTTTCCGATACACCACTGCAAATTCAATGTATTCCTGGGACCTTCACATTGACGATGAAACACAGAAATCGCATCGGAGTTAAATACAAAAGGCACAATGCCGCCTTAAGTACAAGAATAGAGACTCTTCTTACAGTCGGTGCTTTGAGCATTCCCTGTGAGACCAGGATTAGGTTCCGATTCACCACGGCAGGTTCAATGTATTCCTTGGACCTTCAGATTGACGATGAAACACAGAAATCGCATCGGAATTAAATACAAAAGGCGCAATGCCGCCTGAAGTACAAGAATAGAGACTCTTCTTACAGTCGGTGCTTTGAGCATACCCTGTGAGACGAGTATTACTTTCTGATACACCACTGCAGGTTCAATGTATTCCTTGGACCTTCACATTGACGATGAAACACCGATATCGCATCGGAGTTAAATACAAAAGGCACAATGCTGTCTTAAGTACAAGAATAGAGGCTCTTTTTACAGTCGGTGCCATGAGCATTCCAAGTGAGCCCAGTATTAGTTTCCGATACACCACTGCAGGATCAATGTATTCCTTGGACATTCACATTGACGATGAAACACAGATATCGCATCTAAATTAAATACAAAAGGCGCAATGCCGCCTTAATTACAATAAGAGAGACTCTTCTTACAGTCGGTGCTTTGAACATTCCCTGTGGGACCAGTATTAGTTTCCGATACACCACTGCAAATTCAATGTATTCCTGGGACCTTCACATTGACGATGAAACACAGAAATCGCATCGGAGTTAAATACAAAAGGCACAATGCCGCCTTAAGTACAAGAATTGAGACTCTTCTTACTGTCGGTGCTTTGAGCATTCCCTGTGAGACCAGTATTAGTTTCCGATACACCACAGCAGGATCAATGTATTCGTTGGACCTTCACATTGACGATGAAACACAGAAATTGCATCGGAATTAAATATAAAAACCCCAATGCCGCCTTAGGTACAAGAATAGAGACTCTTCTTACAGTCGGTGCTTTGAGCATTCCCTGTGAGACATGTATTAGTTTCTGATACACCACTGCAGGTTCAATGTATTGCTTGGACCTTCCCATTGACGATGAAACACAGAAATCGCATCGGAATTGATTACAAAAGGCGCAATGCCACCTTAAGTACAAGAATAGAGACTCTTCCTATTGTCGGTGCTTTGAGCATTCCCTGTGAGACCAGTATTAATTTCTGATACACCACTGCAGGTTCAATGTATTCCTTGGACCTTCACATTGACGATGAAACACAGAAATCGCATCGGAATTAAATACAAACGGCACAATGCCGCCTTAAGTACAAGAATAGAAAATCTTCTTACAGTCGGTGTTTTGAGCATTCCCTGTGAGACCAGTATTAGTTTCCGATACACCACAGCCGGTTCAATGTATTCCATGGACCTTCACATTGACGATGAAACACAGAAATCGCATCGGAATTTAATTCAAATGGCACTATGCCGTCTTAAGTACAAGAATAGAGACTCTTCTTACAGTCGGTGCTTTGAGCATTCCCTGTGAGACCAGTATTAGTTTCCGATACACAACTGGAGGTTCATTGTATTCCTTGGACCTTCACATTGACGATGAAACACAGAAATCGCATTGGCATTAAATACAAAAGGCGCAATGCCGCCTTAAGTACAAGAAAAGAGGCTCTTCTTACAGTCGGTGCTTTAAGCATTCCCTGCGAGACCAGTATTAGTTTTTGATACACCACTGCAGGTTCAATGTATTCCTTGGACCTTCACATTGACGATGAAACACAGAAATCGCATCGGAATTAAATACAAACGGCACAATGCCCCCTTAAGTACAAGAATAGAAAATCTTCTTACAGTCGGTGTTTTGAGCATTCCCTGTGAGACCAGTATTAGTTTCCGATACACCACTGCAGGTTCAATGTATTCCTTGGAACTTCACATTGACGATGAAACACAGAAATCGCATCGGAATTAAATTCAAAAGGCACTATGCCGTCTTAAGATCAAGAATAGAGACTCTTCTTAAAGTCGGTGTTTGAGCATTCCCTGTGAGACCAGTATTAGTTTCCGATACACCACTGCAGGTTCAATGTATTCCGTGGACCTTGCCATTGACGATGAAACACAGAAATCGCATCGGTATTAAATACAGAAGGCACAATGCCACCTTAAGTGCAAGAATAAAGACTCTTCTTACTGTCGGTACTTTGAACATTCCCTGTGAGACCAGTATTAGTTTCCGATACACCACTGCAGGTTCAATGTTTCCTTGGACCTTCACATCGACGATGAAACACAGAAATCGCATCGGAATGAAATACAAAAGGCGCAATGCCGCCTTAAGTACAAGAATAGAGACTCTTCTTACAGTCGGTGCTTTGAGCATTCCCTGTGAGACCAGTATTAGTTTCTGATACACCACTGCAGGTTCAATGTATTCCTTGGACCTTCACATTGACGATGAAACATGGAAATCGCATCGGAGTTAAATACAAAAGGCACAATGCCGCCTTAAGTGCAGGTTCAATGTATTCCTTGAACCTTCACATTGACGATGATACACAGAAATCGCATCGGAGTTAGATACAAAAGGCACAATGCCGCCTTAAGTACAAGAATAGAGACTCTTCTTACTTTTGGTGCTTTGAGCATTCCCTGTGAGACCAGTATTAGATTCTGATACACCACTGCAGGTTCAATGTATTCCTTCTACCTTCACATTGACGATGAAACACAGAAACCGCATCGAAATTAAATACACAAGGCACAATGCCGTCATAAGTACAAGAATAGAGACTCTTCTTACAGTCGGTGTTTTGAGCATTCCCTGTGAGACCAGTATTTGTTTCCGATACACCACTGCACGTTCAATGTTTTCCTTTGACCTTCACATTGACGATGAAACACAGAAATCGCATCGGAAATAAATACAAAAGGCGCAATGCCGCCTTAAGTACAAGAAATGAGACTCTTCTTACAGTCGGTGCTTTGAGCATTCCCTGTGAGACCAGTATTAGTTTCCAATACACAACTGCAGGTTCACTGTATTCCTTGGACCTTCACATTGACGATGAAACACAGAAATCGCATCGGAATTAAATACAAAAGGCGCAATGCCGCCTTAAGTACAAGAATAGAGACTCTACTTACAGTCGGTGTTTTGAGCATTCCCTGTGAGACCAGTATTAGTTTCCGATACACCACTGCAGGTTCAATGAATTCCTTGGACCTTCACATTGACGATGAAACACAGAAATCGCATCGGAATTAAATACAAAAGGCGCAATGCCGCCTTAAGTACAAGAATAGAGGCTCTTCTTACAGTCGGTGCTTTAAGCATTCCCTGTGAGACCAGTATTAGTTTCTGATACACCACTGCAGGTTCAATGTATTCCTTGGACCTTCACATTGACGATGAAACACAGAAATCGCATCGGAATTATATACAAACGGTACAATGCCGCCTAGGGTAGCAGAGTACGTGTGGCGTGGACACGAGGTTTTTTTAGGTTAGATGGACCCCCCGTTGGGCGAAACGATATAATACCTGACGGCTTACCAGAGAGGACATTATCATCATTGATAAAGAACGTCCGTCCTCAGTGACCAAAAACAGGAAAAGTTAACGTAATATTGGTAAACTGCAGGAGTATCCAGGGCAAGGTTCCTGAATTAGTATCTCTTATTGAAGGAAATAGTGCGCTTATAGTATTAGGAACGGAAAGTTGTTTAAAACCTGAAGTGAACAGTAACGAAATCCTAGACACAGAATGGAATATATACCGCAAGGATAGGATAAACGCCAATGGTGGAGGAGTATTTATAGCAGTAAAGAATTCAATAATATCCAGTGAAGTTATTAGCGAATGCGAATGTGAAATAATCTGGGTTAAGTTAAGTATCAAAGGTGGGTCAGATATGATAGTCGGATGCTTCTATAGACCACCTGCATCAGCAACCGTAGTAGTTGAGCGCCTCAGAGAGAACCTGCAGAACGTCGTGTAGAAGTTTCGTGGTCATACTATTGTAATAGGGGGAGACTTCAATCTACCAGGTATAGAATGGGATGGTCACACAATCAGAACTGGAGCCAGGGACAGAGACTCTTGTGACATTATCCTGACTGCCTTGTCCGAGAATTACTTCGAGCAGATAGTTAGAGAACCAACTCGTGAAGCTAACGTTTAAGACCTCATAGCAACAAATAGACCGGAACTTTTCGACTCCGTGAATGTAGAAGAGGGTATCAGTGATCATAAGTCAGTGGTTGCATCAATGACTACAAGTGTAATAAGAAATGCCAAGAAAGGAAGGAAAATATATTTGCTTAACAAGAGTGATAGGGCACAAATCGCAGAATATCTGAGTGACCACCATCAAACGTTCATTTCTGAGGAAGAGGATGTGGAACAAAAATGGAAAAAATTCAGAAACATCGTCCAGTACGCCTTAGATAAGTTCGTACCGACTAAGGTCCAAAGCGAGGGGAAAGATCCACCGTGGTATAACAATCATGTACGAAAGGTACTACGGAAACAAAGAAAGCTTCATCATAGGTTTAAGAGTAGTCGAATCATAGCTGATAAGGAAAAGCTGAACGAAGCGAAAAAGAGCGTAAAGAGAGCAATGAGAGAAGCATTCAACGAATTCGAACATAAAACATTGGCAAACAATCTAAACAAGAACCCTAAAAAGTTTTGGTCATATGTAAAATCGGTAAGCGGATCTAAATCCCCTATTCAGTCACTCGTTGACCACGATGGCACCGAAACAGAGGACGACCGAAGAAAGGCAGAAATACTGAATTCAGTGTTCCGAAACTGTTTCACTGCGGAAAATCGTAACACGGTCCCTGACTTCAGCCGTCGCACGGACGCCAAAATGGAAAATATTGAAATAAACGATATCGGAATTAAAAAACAACTGCTATCACTTAGTAGTGGAAAAGCATCCGGACCAGACGAGATACCCTTAAGATTCTACAGTGATTATGCTAAAGAACTTGCCCCCTTTCTATCAGCAATTTATCGTAGATCGCTGGAAGAACGTAAAGTACCTAGCGACTGGAAGAAAGCGCAGGTCGTTCCCATTTTCAAGAAGGGTCATAAATCAGATGCGAATAATTATAGGCCTATTTCGCTTACGTCAATCTGTTGTAGATTAATGGAACATGTTTTGTGTTCCCGTATTATGATGTTCTTAGATAATACAAATCTCCTTCATCATAACCAACATGGATTCCGCAAACAGAGATCATGTGAAACTCAGCTCGCCCTATTTGCCCAAGAAATTCATAGTGCCGTAGACACTGGCGAGCAGATTGATGCCGTATTCCTGGACATCAGGAAGGCATTTGATACGGTTCCGCACTTACGTTTAGTGAAGAAAATACGAGCCTACGGAATATCGGACCAGATTTGTGATTGGATTCAGGATTTCCTAGAAGAAAGAACACAACATGTCATTCTTAACGGTTCAAAATCTGCAGATGTAGAGGTAATTTCGGGAGTACCGCAGGGAAGCGTGATAGGACCTTTATTGTTTACAATATACATAAATGACTTAGTTGACAACATCGGTAGCTCCGTGAGGCTATTTGCAGATGACACGGTTGTCTACAAGAAAGTAGCAACATCAGAAGACTCGTACGTACGCCAGGAGGACCTGCAGAGGATTAATGCATGGTGCGACAGCTGGCAGCTTTCCCTAAACGTAGATAAATGTAATATAATGCGCATACATAGGGGCAGAAATCCATTCCAGTATGATTATGCCATAGGTGGTAAACCATTGGAAGCGGTAACGACCGTAAAATACTTAGGAGTTACTATCCGGAGCGATCTGAAGTGGAATGGTCACATAAAACAAATAGTGGGAAAAGCAGGCGCCAGGTTGAGATTCATAGGAAGAATTCTAAGAAAATGTGACTCATCGACGAAAGAAGTAGCTTACAAAACGCTTGTTCGTCCGATTCTTGAGTATTGCTCATGAGTATGGGACCCTTACCAGGTTGGATTAATAGAAGAGATAGACATGATCCAGCGAAAAGCAGCGCGATTCGTCATGGGGACATTTAGTCAGCGCGAGAGCGTTACGGAGATGCTGAACAAGCTCCAGTGGCGGACACTTCAAGAAAGGCGTTACGCAATACGGAGAGGTTTATTATCGAAATTACGAGAGAGCACATTCCGGGAACAGATGGGCAACATATTACTACCGCCCACATATATCTCGCGTAATGATCACAACGAAAAATCCGAGAAATTAGAGCAAATACGGAGACTTACAAGCAGTCGTTCTTCCCCCGCACAATTCGTGAATGGAACAGGGAAGGGGGGATCAGATAGTGGTACAATAAGTACCCTCCGCCACACACCGTAAGGTGGCTCGCGGAGTATAGATGTAGATATAGAAGTACAAGAATAGAAAATCTTCTTACAGTCGGTGTTTTGAGCATTCCCTGTGAGACCAGTATTAGATTCCGATACACCACTGCAGGTTCAATGTATTCCTTGGAACTTCACATTGACGAAGAAACACAGAAATCGCATCGGAATTAAATTCAAAAGGCACTATGCCGTCTTAAGAACAAAAATAGAGACTCTTCTTAAAGTCGGTGCTTTGAGCATTCCCTGTGAGACCAGTATTAGTTTCCGATACACCACTGCAGGTTCAATGTATTCCTTGGACCTTGACATTGACGATGAAACACAGATATCGCATCGGTATTAAATACAAAAGGCACAATGCGTTCAATGTATTCCTTGGACCTTCACATTGACGATGAAACACAGAAATCGCATCGGAATTAATTACAAAAGGCGCAATGCCACCTTAAGTACAAGAATAGAGACTCTTCCTACTGTCGGTGCTTTGAGCATTCCCTGTGGGACCAGTATTAGTTTCTGATACATCACTGCAGGTTCAATGTATTTCTTGGACCTTCACATTGACTATGAAACACAGAAATCGCCTCGGAGTTAAATACAAAAGGCACAATGCCGCCTTAAGTACAAGAATAAAGACTCTTCTTACTCTCGGTACTTTGAGCATTCCCTGTGAGACGAGTATTAGTTTCCGATACACCACTGCAGCTTCAATGTATTCCTTGGACCTTCACATTTCACGATGAAACACAGAAATCGCATCGGAATGAAATACAAAAGGCGCAATGCCGCCTTAAGTACAAGAATAGAGACTCTTCTTACAGTCGGTGCTTTGAGCATTCCCTGTGAGCCCAGTATTAGTTTCTGATACACCACTGCAGGTTCAATGTATTCCTTGGACTTTCACATTGACGATGAAACATAGAAATCGCATCGGAGTTAGATACAAAAGGCACAATGCCGCATAAAGTGCAGGTTCAATGTATTCCTTGGACCTTCACATTGACGATGATACACAGAAATCGCATCGGAGTTAAATACAAAAGGCACAATGCCGCCTTAAGTACAAGAATAGAGACTCTTCTTACTGTCGGTGCTTTGAGCATTCCCTGTGAGACCAGTATTAGTTTCTGATACACCACTGCAGGTACAATGTATTCCTTGGACCTTCACATTGACGATGAGACACAGAAATCGCCTCGGAGTTAAATACAAAAGGCACAATGGTGCCTGAGGTACAAGAATAGAAATTCTTCTTACTGTCGGTGCTTTGAGCATTCCCTGTGAGACCAGTATTAGTTTCCGTAACACCACTGCAGGTTCAATGTATTCCTTGGACCTTCACATTGACGTTGAAACACAGAAATCGCATCGGAATGAAATACAAAAGGCGCAATGCCGCCTTAAGTACAAGAATAGAGACTCATCTTACAGTCGGTGCTTTGAGCATTCCCTGTGAGACCAGTATTAGTTACTGATACACCACTGCAGGTTCAATGTATTCCCTGGACCTTCACATTGACGATGATACACAGAAATCGCATCGGAGTTAAATACAAAAGGCACAATGCCACCTTAAGTAGAAGAATAGAGACTCTTCTTACTGTCGGAGCTTTGAGCATTCCCTGTGAGACCAGTATTAGTTTCTGATACACCACCGCAGGTTTAATGTATTCCTTCTACCTTCACATTGACGATGAAACACAGAAATCGCATCGAAATTAAATACACAAGGCACAATGCCGTCATAAGTACAAGAATAGAGACTCTTCTTACAGTCGCTGTTTTGAGCATTCCCTGTGAGACCGGTATTAGTTTCCGATACACCACTGCGGGTTCCATGTATTCCTTGGACCTACACATTGACGATGAAACATAGAGATCGCATCGGAATTAAATACAAAAGGCGCAATGCCGCCTTAAGTACAAGAATAGAGACTCTTCTTGCAGTCGGTGTTTTGAGCATTCCCTGTAAGACCTGTATTAGTTTCCGATACACCACTGCAGGTTCAATGAATTCCTTGGACCTTCACATTGACGATGAAACACAGAAATCGCATCGGAATTAAATACAAAAGGCGCAATGCCGCCTTCAGTACAAGAATAGAGGCTCTTCTTACAGTCGGTGCTTTGAGCATTCCCTGTGAGACCAGTATTAGGTTCTGATACACCACTGCTGGTTCAATGTAATTCTTGGACCTTCACATTGACGATGAAACACAGATATCGCATCGGAATTAATTACAAAAGGCGCAATGCCTCCTTAAGTCAAGAATAGAGACTCTTCCTACTGTCGGTGCATTGAGCACCCCCTGTGAGACCAGTATTAGTTTCTGATACATCACTGCAGGTTCAATGTATTTCTTGGACCTTCACATTGACTATGAAACACAGAAATCGCCTCGGAGTTAAATACAAAAGGCACAATGCCGTCATAAGTACAAGAATAAAGACTCTTCTTACAGTCGGTGCTTTGAGCATTCCCTGTGAGACCAGTATTAGTTTCTGATACACCACTGCAGGTTCAATGTATTCCTTGGACTTTCACATTGACGATGAAACATAGAAATCGCATCGGAGTTAAATACAAAAGTCACAATGCCGAGTAAGGTGCAGGTTCAATGTATTCCTTGGACCTTCACATTGACGATGATACACAAAAATCGCATCGGAGTTAAATACAAAAGGCACAATTCCGCCTTAAATACAAGAATAGAGACTCTTCTTACTGTCGGTGCTTTGAGCATTCCCTGTGAGACCAGTATTAGTTTCTGATACACCACTGCAGGTTCAATGTATTCCTTCAACCTTCACATTGGCGATGAAACACAGAAATCGCATCGAAATTAAGTACACAAGGCACAATGCCGTCGTAAGTACAAGAATAGAGACTCTTCTTACAGTCGGTGTTTTGAGCATTCCCTGTGAGACCAGTATTAGTTTCCGATACACCACTGCAGGTTCAATGTATTCCTTGGACCTTCACATTGACGATGAAACAAAGAAATCGCATCGGAATTAAATACAAAAGGCGCAATGCCGCCTTAAGTACAAGAATAGAGACTCTTCTTACAGTCGGTGTTTTGAGCATTCCCTGTGAGACCAGTATTAGTTTCCGATACACCACTGCAGGTTCAATGAATTCCTTGGACCTTCACATTGACGGTGAAACACAGAAATCGCATCGTAATTAAATACAAAAGGCGGAATGCCGCCTTAAGTACAAGAATAGAGACTCTTCTTACAGTCGGTGCTTTGAGCATTCCCTGTGAGACCAGTATTAGGATCTGATATACCACTGCAGGTTCAATGTATTCCTTGGACTTTCACATTGACGATGAAACACAGAAATCGCGTCGGAGTTAAATACAAAAGGCACAATGGTGCCTGAGGTACAAGAATAGAGATTCTTCTTACTTTCGGTGTTTTGAGCATTCCCTGTGAGACCAGTATTAGTTTCCGTAACACCACTGCAGGTTCAATGTATTCCTTGGACCTTCACATTGACGTTGAAACACAGAAATCGCATCGGAATGAAATACAAAAGGCACAATGCCGCCTTAAGTGCAGGTTCAATGTATTCCTTGGACCTTCACATTGACGAAGATACACAGAAATCGCATCGGAGTTAAATACAAAAGGCACAATGCCGCCTTAAGTACAAGAATAGTGACTCTTCTTACTGTCGGTGCTTTGAGCATTCCCTGTGAGACCAGTATTAGTTTCTGATACACCACTGCAGGTTTAATGTATTCCTTCTACCTTCACATTGACGATGAAACACAGAAATCGCATCGAAATTAAATACACAAGGCACAATGCCGTCATAAGTACAAGAATAGAGACACTTCTTACAGTCGGTGTTTTGAGCATTCCCTGTGAGACCGGTATTTGTTTCCGATACACCACTGCAGGTTCAATGTATTCCTTGGACCTTCACATTGACGATGAAACACAGAAATCGCATCGGAATTAAATACAAAAGGCGCAATGCCACCTTAAGTACAAGAATAGAGACTCTTCTTACTGTCGGTGTTTTGAGCATTCCCTGTGAGACCGGTATTAGTTTCCGATACACCACTGCAGGTTCCATGTATTCCTTGGACCTACACATTGACGATGAAACATAGAGATTGCATCGGAATTAAATACAAAAGGCGCAATGCCGCCTTAAGTACAAGAATAGAGACTCTTCTTGCAGTCGGTGTTTTAAGCATTCCCTGTAAGACCTGTATTAGTTTCCGATACACCACTGCAGGTTCAATGAATTCCTTGGACCTTCACATTGACGATGAAACACAGAAATCGCATCGGAGTTAAATACAAAAGGCACAATGCCGAGTAAGGTGCAGGTTCAATGTATTCCTTGGACCTTCACATTGACGATGATACACAAAAATCGCATCGGAGTTAAATACAAAAGGCACAATTCCGCCTTAAATACAAGAATAGAGACTCTTCTTACTGTCGGTGCTTTGAGCATTCCCTGTGAGACCAGTATTAGTTTCTGATACACCACTGCAGGTTCAATGTATTCCTTCAACCTTCACATTGGCGATGAAACACAGAAATCGCATCGAAATTAAGTACACAAGGCACAATGCCGTCGTAAGTACAAGAATAGAGACTCTTCTTACAGTCGGTGCTTAGAGGGTTCCCTGTGAGACCAGTATTAGGTTCTGATACACCACTGCTGGTTCAATGTAATTCTTGGACCTTCACATTGACGATGAAACACAGATATCGCATCGGAATTAATTACAAAAGGCGCAATGCCACCTTAAGTACAAGAATAGAGACTCTTCCTACTGTCGGTGCATTGAGCACTCCCTGTGAGACCAGTATTAGTTTCTGATACATCACTGCAGGTTCAATGTATTTCTTGGACCTTCACATTGACTATGAAACACAGAAATCGCCTCGGAGTTAAATACAAAAGGCACAATGCCGTCATAAGTACAAGAATAAAGACTCTTCTTACAGTCGGTGCTTTGAGCATTCCCTGTGAGACCAGTATTAGTTTCTGATACACCACTGCAGGTTCAATGTGTTCCTTGGACTTTCACATTGACGATGAAACATAGAAATCGCACCGGAGTTAAATACAAAAGGCACAATGCCGAGTAAGGTGCAGGTTCAATGTATTCCTTGGACCTTCACATTGACGATGATACACAAAAATCGCATCGGAGTTAAATACAAAAGGCACAATGCCGCCTTAAATACAAGAATAGAGACTCTTCTTACTGTCGGTGCTTTGAGCATTCCCTGTGAGACCAGTATTAGTTACTGATACACCACTGCAGGTTCAATGTATTCCTTCTACCTTCACATTGGCGATGAAACACAGAAATCGCATCGAAATTAAGTACACAAGGCACAATGCCGTCGTAAGTACAATAATAGAGACTCTTCTTACAGTCGCTGTTTTGAGCATTCCCTGTGAGACCAGTATTAGTTTCCGATACACCACTGCAGGTTCAATGTATTCCTTGGACCTTCACATTGACGATGAAACACAGAAATCGCATCGGAATTAAATACAAAAGGCGCAATGCCGCCTTAAGTACAAGAATAGAGACTCTTCTTACAGTCGGTGTTTTGAGCATTCCCTGTGAGACCAGTATTAGTTTCCGATACACCACTGCAGGTTCAATGAATTCCTTGGACCTTCACATTGACGGTGAAACACAGAAATCGCATCGTAATTAAATACAAAAGGCGGAATGCCGCCTTAAGTACAAGGATAGAGACTCTTCTTAAGGTCGGTGCTTTGAGCATTCCCTGTGAGACCAGTATTAGGTTCTGATATACCACTGCAGGTTCAATGTATTCCTTGGACCTTCACATTGACGATGAAACACAGAAATCGCGTCGGAGTTAAATACAAAAGGCACAATGGTGCCTGAGGTACAAGAATAGAGATTCTTCTTACTGTCGGTGTTTTGAGCATTCCCTGTGAGACCAGTATTAGTTTCCGTAACACCACTGCAGGTTCAATGTATTCCTTGGACCTTCACATTGACGTTGAAACACAGAAATCGCATCGGAATGAAATACAAAAGGCACAATGCCGCCTTAAGTGCAGGTTCAATGCATTCCTTGGACCTTCACATTGACGATGATACACAGAAATCGCATCGGAGTTAAATACAAAAGGCACAATGCCGCCTTAAGTACAAGAATAGAGACTCTTCTTACTGTCGGTGCTTTGAGCATTCCCTGTGAGACCAGTATTAGTTTCTGATACACCACTGCAGGTTTAATGTATTCCTTCTACCTTCACATTGACGATGAAACACAGAAATCGCATCGAAATTAAATACACAAGGCACAATGCCGTCATAAGTACAAGAATAGAGACTCTTCTTACAGTCGGTGTTTTGAGCATTCCCTGTGAGACCGGTATTTGTTTCCGATACACCACTGCAGGTTCAATGTATTCCTTGGACCTTCACATTGACGATGAAACACAGAAATCGCATCGGAATTAAATACAAAAGGCGCAATGCCACCTTAAGTACAAGAATAGAGACTCTTCTTACTGTCGGTAATTTGAGCATTCCCTGTGAGACCGGTATTAGTTTCCGATACACCACTGCAGGTTCCATGTATTCCTTGGACCTACACATTGACGATGAAACATAGAGATCGCATCGGAATTAAATACAAAAGGCGCAATGCCGCCTTAAGTACAAGAATAGAGACTCTTCTTGCAGTCGGTGTTTTGAGCATTCCCTGTAAGACCTGTATTAGTTTCCGATACACCACAGCAGGTTCAATGAATTCCTTGGACCTTCACATTGACGATGAAACACAGAAATCGCATCGGAATTAAATACAAATGGCGCAATGCCGCCTTCAGTACAAGAATAGAGACTCTTCTTACAGTCGGTGCTTTGAGCATTCCCTGTGAGACCAGTATTAGGTTCTGATACACCACTGCTGGTTCAATGTAATTCTTGGACCTTCACATTGACGATGAAACACAGATATCGCATCGGAATTAATTACAAAAGGCGCAATGCCACCTTAAGTACAAGAATAGAGACTCTTCCTACTGTCGGTGCATTGAGCACTCCCTGTGAGACCAGTATTAGCTTTTGATACATCACTGCAGGTTCAATGTATTTCTTGGACCTTCACATTGACTATGAAACACAGAAATCGCCTCGGAGTTAAATACAAAAGGCACAATGCCGTCATAAGTACAAGAATAAAGACTCTTCTTACAGTCGGTGCTTTGAGCATTCCCTGTGAGACCAGTATTAGTTTCTGATACACCACTGCAGGTTCAATGTGTTCCTTGGACTTTCACATTGACGATGAAACATAGAAATCGCATCGGAGTTAAATACAAAAGGCACAATGCCGAGTAAGGTGCAGGTTCAATGTATTCCTTGGACCTTCACATTGACGATGATACACAAAAATCGCATCGGAGTTAAATACAAAAGGCACAATGCCGCCTTAAATACAAGAATAGAGACCCTTCTTACTGTCGGTGCTTTGAGCATTCCCTGTGAGACCAGTATTAGTTTCTGATACACCACTGCAGGTTCAATGTATTCCTTCTACCTTCACATTGGCGATGAAACACAGAAATCGCATCGAAATTAAGTACACAAGGCACAATGCCGTCGTAAGTACAAGAATAGAGACTCTTCTTACAGTCGGTGTTTTGAGCATTCCCTGTGAGACCAGTATTAGTTTCCGATACACCACTGCAGGTTCAATGTATTCCTTGGACCTTCACATTGACGATGAAACACAGAAATCGCATCGGAATTAAATACAAAATGCGCAATGCCGCCTTAAGTACAAGAATAGAGACTCTTCTTACAGTAGGTATTTTGAGCATTCCCTGTGAGACCAGTATTAGTTTCCGATACACCACTGCAGGTTCAATGAATTCCTTGGACCTTCACATTGACGGTGAAACACAGAAATCGCATCGTAAATAAATACAAAAGGCGGAATGCCGCCTTAAGTACAAGAATAGAGACTCTTCTTACAGTCGGCATTTTGAGCATTCCCTGTGAGACCAGTATTAGGTTCTGATACACCACTGCAGGGTCAATGTATTCCTTGGACCTTCACATTGACGATGAAACACAGAAATCGCATCGGAGTTAAATACAAAATGCACAATGGTGCCTGAGGTACAAGAATAGAGACTCTTCTTACTGTCGGTGCTTTGAGAATTCCCTGTGAGACCAGTATTAGTTTCCGATACACCACTGCAGGTTCAATGTATTCCTTGAAACTTCACATTGAAGTTGAAACACAGAAATCGCATCGGAATTATATACAAAAGGCGCAATTCCGCCTTAAGTACAAGAATTGAGACTCTTATTACAGACTCTTAATGCTTTAAGCATTCCCTGTGAGACCAGTATTAGGTTCTGATACACCACTGCAGGTTCAATGTATTCCTTGGACCTTCACATTGACGATGAAACACAGAAATCGCATCGGAGTTAAATACAAAATGCACTATGGTGCCTGAGGTACAAGAATAGAGACTCTTCTTACTGTCGGTGCTTTGAGAATTCCCTGTGAGACCAGTATTAGTTTCCGATACACCACTGCAGGTTCAATGTATTCCTTGGACCTTCACATTGACGACGAAACACAGAAATCGCATCGGAATTAAATACAAAATGCGCAATGCCGCCTTAAGTACAAGAATAGAGACTTTTCTTACAGTCGGTATTTTGAGCATTCCCTGTGAGACCAGTATTAGTTTCCGATACACCACTGCAGGTTCAATGAATTCCTTGGACCTTCACATTGACGATGAAACACAGAAATCGCATCGGAATTAATTACAAAAGGCACAATGCCGTCATAAGTACAAGAATAGAGACTATCTTACAGTCGGTGCTTTGGGCATTCCCTGTGAGACCGTTATTACTTTCCGATACACCACTGCAGGTTCAGTGTATTCCTTGGACCTTCACATTGACGATGAAACCCAGAAATCGCATCGGAATTAAATACAAAAGGCGCAATGCCGCCTTAAGTACAAGATTAGAGACTCGTCTTACTGTCGGTGCTTTGAGCATTCCCTGTGAGACCAGTGGTAGTTTCCGATACACCACTGCAGGTTCAATGTATTCCTTGGACCTTCACATTGACGATGAAACATAGAAATCGCATCGGAATTAAATACAAAAGGCGCAATGCCACCTTACGTACAAGAATAGAGACCCTTCTTACAGTTGGTGCTTTGAGCATTACCTGTGAGACCAGTATTAGTTTCTGATACACCACTGCTGGTTCAATGTAACCCTTGGACCTTCACATTGTAGATGAAACACAGAAATCGCATCGGAATTAAATACAAAAGGCCCAATGCCGTCTTAAGTACAAGAATAGAGACTCTTCTTACAGTCGGTGCTATGAGCATACCCTGTGAGACCAGTATTAGTTTCCGATACACCACTGAAGGTTCAATGTATTCCTTGGACCTTCATATTGACGATGAAACCCAGAAATCGCATCGGAATTAAATTCAAAAGGCACAATGCCGCCTTAAGTACAAGAATAGAGACCATTCTTACAGTCGGTGCTTTGAGCATTCCCTGTGAGACCTGTATTAGTTTCCGAAACACCACTGCAGGTTCAATGTATTCCTTGGACGTTGACATTGACGATGAAACACAGAAATCGCATCGGAATTAAGTACAAAAGGCACAATGCCGCCTTATGTACAAGAATAGAGACTCTTCTTACGGTCGGTGCTTTGAACATTCCCTGTGAGACCAGTATTAGTTTCGATACACCACTGCAGATACAATATATTCCTTGGACCTTCACATAGGCGATGAAACACAGAAATCGCATCGGAATTAAATACAAAAGGCACAATGCCGCCTTAAGTACAAGAATAGAAGCAATTCTTACAGTCGGTGCTTTGAGCATTCCCTGTGAGACCAGTATTAGTTTCCGATACACCACTGCAGGTTCAATGTATTCCTTGGACATACACATTGACGACGAAACACTGAAATTACATCGGAATTAAATACAAAAGACTCAATGGCGCCTTAAGTACAAGAGGAGTGAGACTTCTTACAGTCTGTGTTTTTATCCTTTCATGTGAGACCAGTAATAGTTTCCGATACACCACTGCAAGTTCAATATATTCCTTGGTCCTTCACATTGAGGATGAAATATAGAAATCGAATCGGAATTAAATACAAAAGGCACAATGCCGCCTTAGGTACAAGAATATAGACTCTTCTTACAGTCGGTGCTTTGAGCATTCCCTGTGAGACCAGTATTAGTTTCTGATACGCCACTGCAGGTTCAATGTATACCTTGGATCTTCACATTGACGATGAAAAAGAGAAAACGCATCGGAATTAAATACAAAAGGCACAATGTTGCCTCAAGTACAAGAATAGAGACTCTTCTTACAGTCGGTGCTTTGAGCATTCCCTGTGAGACCAGTATTAGTTTCCAATAAACCACTGCAGGTTCAGTGTATTCCTTGGACCTTCACATTGACGATGAAAGACAGAAATCGCTTTGGAATTAAGTACAAAAGGCACAATGCCACCATAAGTACAAGAATAGAGACTCTTCTTACAGTCGGTGCTTTGAGCATTCCCTGTGAGACCAGTATTAGTTTCCGATAGACCACTGCAGGTTCAATGTATTCCTTGGAGACACACATTGACGATGAAACACTGGAATTACATCGGAATTAAATACAAAAGACTCAATGCCGCCTTAAGTACAAGAAGAGTGAGACTTATTAGAGTCTGTGTTTTTATCGTTTCCTGTGAGACCAGTATTAGTTTCCGATACACCACTGCAGGTTCAATATATTCCTTGGTCCTTCACATTGACGATGAAACACAGAAATCGCATCGGAATTAAATACAAAAGGCACAATGCAGCCTTAAGAACAAGAATTGAGACTCTTCTTACAGTCGGTGATTTGAGCATTCCCTGTGAGACCAGTATTAGTTTCCGATACACCACTGCAGGTTCAATGTATTCCTTGGACATACACATTGACGATGGAACAGTGAAATTACATCGGAATTAAATACAAAAGGCGAAATGCTGCCTTAAGTACAAGAATAGAGACTCTTCTTACTGTCGGTGCTTTGAGCATTCCCTGTGAGACCAGTATTAGTTTCCGATACACCACTGCCGGTTCATTGTATTCCTTGGACCTTCTCATTGACGATGAAACACAGAAATCGCATCGGAATTAAATACAAAAGGCGAAATGCCGCATTAAGTACAAGAATAGAGACTCTTCCTGCTGTCGGTGCTTTGAGCATTCCCTGTGAGACCAGTATTAGTTTCTGATACACCACTGCAGGTTCAATGTATTCCTTCTACCGTCATATTGAGGATGAAACACAGAAATCGCATCGAAACTAAATACACAAGGCAGAATGCCGTCATAAGTACAAGAATAGAGACTCTTCTTACAGTCGGTGTTTTGAGCATTCCCTGTGAGACCAGTATTCGTTTCCGATACACCACTGCAGGTTCAATTTCTTCCTTGGACCATCACATTGCCGATGAAACACAGAAATCGCATCGGAATTAAATACAAAATGCACAATGCCGTCTTAAGTACAAGAATAGAGACTCTTCTTACAGTCGGTGCTTTGAGCATTCCCTGTGAGACCAGAATTAGTTTCCGATACACCACTGCAGGTTCAATGTATTCCTTGGACCTTCACATTGACGATGAAACACAGAAATCACATCGGAATTAAATACAAAAGGCGCAATGCCGCCTTAAGTGCAGGTTCAATGTATTCCTTAGACCTTCACATTGACGATGATACATAGAAATCGCATCGGAGTTAAATACAAAAGGCACAATGAAGCCTTAAGTACAAGAATAAAGACTCTTCTTACTGTCGGTGCTTTGAGCATTCCCTATGAGACCAGTATTAGTTTCTGATACACCACTGCAGCTTCAATGTGTTCCTTCTACCTTCACATTGACGATGAAACACAGAAATCGCATCGAATTTAAATACACAAGGCACAATGCCGTAATAAGTACAAGAATAGAGACTCTTCTTTCTGTCGGTGCTTTGAGCATTCCCTGTGAGACCAGTATTAGTTTCCGATACACCACTGCAGGTTCAATGTATTCCTTGGACCTTCACATTGACGATGAAACACAGAAATCGCATCGGAATTAAATACAAACGGCGCAATTCCGCCTTACGTACAAGAATAGAGACCCTTTTTAAAGTCGGTGCTTTGAGCATTTCCTGTGAGACCAGTATTAGTTTCTGATACACCACTGCTGGTTCAATGTATTTCTTGGACCTTCACATTGACGATGAAACACAGAAATCGCATCGGAATTAAATACAAAAGGCATAATGCCGTCATAAGTACAAGAATAGAGACTCTTCTTACAGTCGGTGCTATAAGCATTCCCTGTGAGACCAGTATTAGTTTCCGATACACCACTGCAGGTACAATGTATTCCGTGGACCTTCACATTGACGATGAAACACAGAAATCGCATCGGAATTAAATACAAAAGGCTCAATGCCGGCTTAAGTACAAGAATAGAGACTCTTCTTACAGTCGGTGCTTTGAGCATTCCCTGTGAGATCAGTATTAGTTTCCGATACACCACTACAGGTTCAATGTATTCCTTGGACCTTCACATTGACGATGAAACACAGAAATCGAATCGGAATTAAATACAAAAGGCACAATGCCGGCTTAAGTACAAGAATAGAGACTCTTCCTACTGTCGGTGCTTTGAGCATTCCCTGTGAGACCAGTATTAGTTTCTGATACACCACTGCAGGTTCAATGTATTCCTTCTACCGTCATATTGAGGATGAAACACAGAAATCGCATCGAAACTAAATACACAAGGCAGAATGCCGTCATAAGTACAAGAATAGAGACTCTTCTTACAGTCGGTGTTTTGAGCATTCCCTGTGAGACCAGTATTCGTTTCCGATACACCACTGCAGGTTCAATTTCTTCCTTGGACCATCACATTGCCGATGAAACACAGAAATCGCATCGGAATTAAATACAAAATGCACAATGCCGTCTTAAGTACAAGAATAGAGACTCTTCTTACAGTCGGTGCTTTGAGCATTCCCTGTGAGACCAGAATTAGTTTCCGATACACCACTGCAGGTTCAATGTATTCCTTGGACCTTCACATTGACGATGAAACACAGAAATCACATCGGAATTAAATACAAAAGGCGCAATGCCGCCTTAAGTGCAGGTTCAATGTATTCCTTAGACCTTCACATTGACGATGATACATAGAAATCGCATCGGAGTTAAATACAAAAGGCACAATGAAGCCTTAAGTACAAGAATAAAGACTCTTCTTACTGTCGGTGCTTTGAGCATTCCCTATGAGACCAGTATTAGTTTCTGATACACCACTGCAGCTTCAATGTGTTCCTTCTACCTTCACATTGACGATGAAACACAGAAATCGCATCGAAATTAAATACACAAGGCACAATGCCGTAATAAGTACAAGAATAGAGACTCTTCTTTCTGTCGGTGCTTTGAGCATTCCCTGTGAGACCAGTATTAGTTTCCGATACACCACTGCAGGTTCAATGTATTCCTTGGACCTTCACATTGAAATTGAAACACAGAAATCGCATTGGAATTAAATACAAAAGGCGCAATTACGCCTTAAGTACAACAATAGAGACTCTTATTACAGTCGGTGCTTTGAGCTTTCCCTGTGAGACCAGTTTTAGTTTCTGGTACACCACTGCAGGTTCAATGTATTCCTTGGACCTTCTCATTGACGATGAAACACAGAAATCGCATTGGAATTAATTACAAAAGGCACAATGCAGTCATAAGTACAAGAATAGATACTATCTTACAGTCGGTGTTTGAGCATTCCCTGTGAGACCGGTATTACTTTCCGATACACCACTGCAGGTTCAATGTATTCCTTGGACCTTCACATTGACGATGAAACACAGAAATCGCATCGGAATTAAATACAAAAGGCGCAATGCCGCTTTAAGTACAAGATTAGAGACTCTTCTTACAGTCGGTGCTTTGAGCACTCCCTGTGACACCAGTATTAGTTTCCGATACACCACTGCAGGTTCAATGTATTCCTTGGACCTTCACATTGACGATGAAACACAGAAATCGCATCGGAATTAAATACAAACGGCGCAATTCCGCCTTACGTACAAGAATAGAGACCCTTTTTAAAGTCGGTGCTTTGAGCATTTCCTGTGAGACCAGTATTAGTTTCTGATACACCACTGCTGGTTCAATGTATTTCTTGGACCTTCACATTGACGATGAAACACAGAAATCGCATCGGAATTAAATACAAAAGGCATAATGCCGTCATAAGTACAAGAATAGAGACTCTTCTTACAGTCGGTGCTATAAGCATTCCCTGTGAGACCAGTATTAGTTTCCGATACACCACTGCAGGTACAATGTATTCCGTGGACCTTCACATTGACGATGAAACACAGAAATCGCATCGGAATTAAATACAAAAGGCTCAATGCCGGCTTAAGTACAAGAATAGAGACTCTTCTTACAGTCGGTGCTTTGAGCATTCCCTGTGAGATCAGTATTAGTTTCCGATACACCACTACAGGTTCAATGTATTCCTTGGACCTTCACATTGACGATGAAACACAGAAATCGAATCGGAATTAAATACAAAAGGCACAATGCCGGCTTAAGTACAAGAATAGAGACTCTTCTTACAGTCGGTGCTTTGAGCATTCCCTGTGAGACCAGTATTAGTTTCCGATACACCTCAGCAGGTTGAATGTATTCCTTTCATCCTCACATTGACGATGAAAAAGAGAAATCGCATCGGAATTAAATACAAAGGGCACAATGTCGCCACAAGTACAAGAATGGTGACTCTTCGTACAGTCGTTGCTTTGAGCATTCCCTGTGAGACCAGTATTAGTTTCTGATAGACCGCTGCAGGTTCAATGTATTCCTAGGACCTTCACATTGACGAAGAAACACAGAAATCGCATCGGAATTAAATACGAAAGGCAAAATGCCGCCTTAAGTACAAGAATACAGACTCTACTTACAGTCGGTGTTTTGCGCATTCCCTGTGAGACCAGTATTAGTTTCCGATACACCACTGCAGGTTTAATGCATTCCTTGGACCTTCACATTGACGATGAAACACAGAAATCGCATCGGAATTAAATACAAAAGGCACAAAGCCGCCTTAAGTACAAGATTAGAAACTTTTCTTACAGTCGGTGCTTTGAGCATTCCCTGTGGGACCAGTATTAGTTTCCGATACACCACTGCAGTTTCAGTGTATTCCTTGGACCTTCACATTGACGATGAGGCACAGAAGTCGCTTCGGAATTAAATACAAAACGCACAATGCCACCATAAGTACATGAATAGAGACTCATCTTACAGTCGGTGCTTTGAGCATTCCCTGTGAGACCAGTATTAGTTTCCGATACACCACTGCAGGTTCAATGTATTCCTTGGACATACACATTGACGATGAAACACAGAAATCGCATAGGAATTAAATACAAAAGGCACAATGCCGCCTTAAGCACAACAATAGAGACTCTTCTTACAGTCGGTGCTTTGAGCATTCCCAGTGAGACCAGTATTAGTTTCCGATACACCACTGCAGGTTCAATGTATTGACTGGACATACACATTGACGATGAAACACTGAAATTACATCGGAATTAAATACAAAAGGCACAATGCCGCCATAAGTACAAGAATAGAGACTCTTCTTACAGTCGGTGCTTTGAGGAATCCCTGTGAGACCAGTATTAGTTTCTGATAGACCACTGCAGGTTCAATGTGTTCCTAGGACCTTCACATTGACGAAGAAACACAGAAATCGCATAGGAATTAAATACAAAAGGCACAATGCCGCCTTAAATACAAGAATAGAGACTCTTCTTACAGTCGGTGCTTTGAGCATTCCCTGTGAGACCAGTATTAGCTTCCGATACAACACTGCAGGCACAATGTATTCCTGGGACCTTCAAATTGACGATGAAACACAGAAATCGCATCGGAATTAAATTCAAAAGGCACAATGCCTCCTTAAGTACAAGAATAGGGACCCTTCTTACAGTCGGTGCTTTGAGCATTCCCTGTGAGACCAGTTTTAGTTTCCGATACACGACAGCACGTTAAATGTATCCCTTGGACCTTCACATGGACGATGAAACACAGAAATCGCATCGGAATTAAATTCAAATGGCACAATGCTGCCTTAAGTACAAAAATAGAGACCATTCTTACAGACGGTGTTTTGAGCATTCCCTGTGAGACCAGTATTAGTTTCCGATACACCACTGCAGGATCAATGTATTCCTTGGACCTTCACATTGACGATGAAACACAGAAATCGCATCGGAATTATATACAAAAGGCGCAATTCCGCCTTACGTACAAGAAAAGAGACCCTTCTTACAGTCGGTGCTTTGAGCATTCCCTGTGAGACCAGTATTAGTTTCTGATACACCACTGCTGGTTCAATGTATTCCTTGGACCTTCACATTGACGATGAAACACAGAAATCGCATCGGAATAAATACAAAAGGCACAATGCCGTCATAAGTACAAGAATAGAGACTCTTCTTACAGTCGGTGCTTTGAGCATTCCCTGTGAGTCCAGTATTAGTTTCTGATAGACCACTGCAGGTTCAATATATTCCTAAAACCTTCACATTGACGAAGAAACACAGAAATCGCATCGGAATTAAATACGAAAGGCAAAATGCCGCCTTAAGTACAAGAATACAGACTCTTCTTACAGTCGTTGTTTTGCGCATTCCCTGAGAGACCAGTATTAGTTTCCGATACACCACTGCAGGTTTAATGCATTCCTTGGACCTTCACATTGACGATGAAACACAAAAATCGCATCGGAATTAAATACAAAAGGCACAAAGCCGCCTTAAGTACAAGATTAGAAACTTTTCTTACAGTCGGTGCTTTGAGCATTCCCTGTGGGACCAGTATTAGTTTCCGAACCACCACTGCAGTTTCAGTGTATTCCTTGGACCTTCACATTGACGATGAAGCACAGAAATCGCTTCGGAATTAAATACAAAATGCACAATGCCACCATAAGTACATGAATAGAGACTCATCTTACAGTCGGTGCTTTGAGCATTCCCTGTGAGACCAGTATTAGTTTCCGATACACCACTGCAGGTTCAATGTATTCCTTGGACATACACATTGACGATGAAACACAGAAATCGCATCGGAATTAAATACAAAAGGCACAATGCCGCCTTAAGCACAACAATAGAGACCCTTCTTACAGTCGGTGCTTTGAGCATTCCCTGTGAGACCAGTATTAGTTTCTGATACACCACTGCTGGTTCAATGTATTCCTTGGACCTTCACATTGACGATGAAACACAGAAATCGCATCGGAATAAATACAAAAGGCACAATGCCGTCATAAGTACAAGAATAGAGATTCTTCTTACAGTCGGTGCTTTGAGCATTCCCTGTGAGTCCAGTTTTAGTTTCTGATAGACCACTGCAGGTTCAATATATTCCTAAAACCTTCACATTGACGAAGAAACACAGAAATCGCATCGGAATTAAATACGAAAGGCAAAATGCCGCCTTAAGTACAAGAATACAGACTCTCCTTACAGTCGTTGTTTTGCGCATTCCCTGAGAGACCAGTATTAGTTTCCGATACACCACTGCAGGTTTAATGCATTCCTTGGACCTTCACATTGACGATGAAACACAGAAATCGCATCGGAATTAAATACAAAAGGCACAAAGCCGCCTTAAGTACAAGATTAGAAACTTTTCTTACAGTCGGTGCTTTGAGCATTCCCTGTGGGACCAGTATTAGTTTCCGAACCACCACTGCAGTTTCAGTGTATTCCTTGGACCTTCACATTGACGATGAAGCACCGAAATCGCTTCGGAATTAAATACAAAATGCACAATGCCACCATAAGTACATGAATAGAGACTCATCTTACAGTCGGTGCTTTGAGCATTCCCTGTGAGACCAGTATTAGTTTCCGATACACCACTGCAGGTTCAATGTATTCCTTGGACATACACATTGACGATGAAACACAGAAATCGCATCGGAATTAAATACAAAAGGCACAATGCCGCCTTAAGCACAACAATAGAGACTCTTCTTACAGTCGGTGCTTTGAGCATTCCCTGTGAGACAAGTATTAGTTTCCGATACACCACTGCAGGTTCAATGTATTCCTTGGACCTTCACATTGGCGATGAAACACAGAAATCGCATCGGAATTAAATTCAAAAGGCACAATGCCGCCTTAAGTACAAGAATAGAGACCATTCTTACAGTCGGTGATTTGAGCATTCCCTGTGAGACCTGTATTAGTTTCCGATACACCACTGCAGGTTCAATGTATTCCTTGGACCTTCACATTGACGATGAAACACAGAAATCGCATCGGAATTAAGTACAAAAGGCACATTGCCGCCTTATGTACAAGAATAGAGACTCTTCTTGCGGTCGGTGCTTTGAGCATTCCCTGTGAGACCAGTATTAGTTTCCGATACACCACTGCAGGTACAATATATTCCTTGGACCTTCACATTGGCGGTGAAACACAGAAATCGCATCGGAATTAAATACAAAAAGCACAATGCCGCCATAAGTACACGAATAGTGACCCGTCTTACAGTCGGTGCTTAGAGCATTCCCTGTGAGACCAGTATTAGTTTCCGATACACCACTGCAGGTTCAATGTATTGACTGGACATACACATTGACGATGAAACACTGAAATTACATCGGAATTAAATACAAAAGGCACAATGCCACCTTAAGTACAAGGATAGAGACTCTTCTTACAGTCGGTGTTTTAAGCATTCCCTGTGAGACCAGTATTAGTTTCCAATACACCACTGCAGGTTCAATGTATTCCTTGGAGATACACATTGCCGATGGAAAACAGAAAAGTATATCTGAATTAAATACAAAATGCACAATGCCGCCTTAAGTGCAAGAATAGAGACTCTTCTTACAGTCGGTGCTTTGAGGATTCCCTGTGAGACCAGTATTAGTTTCTAATAGACCACTGCAGGTTCAATGTATTCCTAGGACCTTCACATTGACGAAGAAACACAGAAATCGCATCGGAATTAAATACAAAAGGCAAAATGCCGCCTTAAGTACAAGAATACAGACTCTTCTTACAGTCGGTGTTTTGCGCAGTCCCTGTGAGACCAGAATTAGTTTCCGATACACCACTCCAGGTTCAATGTATTCCTTGGACCTTCAAATTGACGATGAAACACAGAAATCGAATCGGAAAGAAATACTAATAACAAACTGCCGCGTATGTACAAGAATAGAGACTCGTCTTACAGTCGGTGTTTTGAGCATACCCTGTGAGACCAGTATTAGTTTCCGATACACCACTGCAGGTTCAATGTATTCCTTGCACCTTCACATTGGCGATGAAACACAGAAATCGCATAGGAATTAAATACAAAAGGCACAATGCCGCCGTAAATACAAGAATAGAGACTGTTCTTACAGTCGGTGCTTTGAGCATTCCCTGTGAGACCAGTATTAGCTTCCGATACAACACTGCAGGCACAATGTATTCCTTGGACCTTCAAATTGACGATGAAACACAGAAATCGCATCGGAATTAAATTCAAAAGGCACAATGCCTCCTGAAGTACAAGAATTGGGACCCTTCTTACTGTCGGTGCTCTTGGGCATTCCCTGTGAGACCAGTATTAGTTTCCGATACACGACAGCACGTTAAATGTATCCCTTGGACCTTCACATGGACGACGAAACACAGAAATCGCATCGGAATTAAATTCAAAAGGCACAATGCTGCCTTAAGTACAAAATTAGAGACCATTCTTACAGTCGGTGCTTTGAGCATTCCCTGTGAGACCAGTATTAGTTTCCGATACACCACTGCAGGTTCAATGTATTCCTTGGACCTTCACATTGACGATGAAACACAGAAATCCCATCGGAATTAAATACAAAAGGCGCAATTCCGGCTTACGTACAAGAATAGAGACCCTTCTTACAGTCGGTGCTTTGAGCATTCCCTGTGAGACCAGTATTAGTTTCTGATACACCACTGCTGGTTCAATGTACTCCTTGGACCTTCACATTGACGATGAAACACAGAAATCGCATCGGAATAAATACAAAAGGTACAATGCCGTCATAAGTACAAGAATAGAGACTCTTCTTACAGTCGGTGCTATAAGCATTCCCTGTGAGACCGGTATTAGTTTCCGATACACCACTGCAAGTTCAGTGTATTCCAAGGACCTTCACATTGACGAAGAAACACAGAAATCGCATCGGAGTTAAATACAAAAGGCACAATGCCATCTTAAGTACAAGAATAGATCCTCTTCTTACAGTCGGTGCCATGATCATTCCCTGTGACACCAGTATTAGTTTCCGATACACCACTGCAGGTTCAATGTATTCCTTGGACCTTCACGTTGACGATGAAACACAGAAATCGCATCGGAATTAAATACAAAAGGCCCAATGCCGCCTTAAGTACAAGAATAGAGACTCTTCTTACAGTCGGTGCTTTGAGCATTCCCTGTGAGACCAGTATTAGTTTCTGATACACCACTGCAGGTTCAATGTATTCCTTGGACATTCACATTGACGATGAAACACAGAAATCGCATCGGAATTAAATACATAAGGCACAACGCCGCCTAAGGTACAAGAATAGAAACTCTTCTTACAGTCGGTGTTTTGAGCATTCCCTGTGAGACCAGTGTTAGTTTCCTATACACCACTGCAGGTTCAATGTATTCCTTGGACCTTCACATCGACGATGAAACACAGAAATCGCTTTGGAATTAAATTCAAAAGGCACTATGCCATCTTAAGTACAAGAATAGAGGCTCTTCTTACAGTCGGTGCTTTGAGCATTCCCTGTGAGACCAGAATTAGTTTCCGATACACTACTCCAAGTTCAATGTATTCCTTGGACCTTCACATTGACGATGAAACACAGAAATCGAATCGGAAAGAAATGCAAATAGCAAACTGCCGCGTAAGTACAAAAATAGAGACTCGTCTTAGAGTCGGTGTTTTGATCATACCCTGTGAGACCAGTATTAGTTTCCGATAAACCACTGCAGGTTCAATGTATTCCTTGCACCTTCACATTGACGATGAAACACAGAAATCGCATCGGAATTAAATACCAAAGGCACAATGCCGCCTTAAATACAAGAATAGAGACTCTTCTTTCAGTCGGTGATTTGAGCATTCCCTGTGAGACCAGTATTAGCTTCCGATACACCACTGCAGGCACAATGTATTCCTTGGACCTTCAAATTGACGATGAAACACAGAAATCGCATCGGAATTAAATTCGAAAGGCACAATGCCTCCTTAAGTACAAGAATAGAGACCCTTCTTACAGTCGGTGCTTTGGGCATTCCCTGTGAGACCAGTATTAGTTTCCGATACACGACTGCACGTTAAATGTATCGCTTGGACCTTCACATGGACGACGAAACACAGAAATCGCGTCGGAATTAAATTCAAAAGGCACAATGCTGCCCGAGGTTCAAAAATATAGACCATTCTTACAGTCGGTGCTTTGAGCATTCCCTGTGAGACCAGTATTAGTTTCCGATACACCACTGCACGTTCAATGTATTCCTTGGACCTTCACATTGACGATGAAACACAGAAATCGCATCGGAATTAAATACAAAAGGCGCAATTCCGCCTTACGTACAAGAATAGAGACCCTTCTTACAGTCGGTGCTTTGAGCATTCCCAGTGAGACCAGTATTAGTTTCTGATACACCACTGCTGGTTCAATGTATTCCTTGGACCTTCACATTGACGATGAAACACAGAAATCGCATCGGAATTAAATACAAAAGGCACAATGCTGTCATAAGTACAAGAATAGGGACTATCTTACAGTCGGTGTTTTGAGCATTCCCTGTGAGACCGGTATTAGTTTCCGATACACCACTGCAGGTTCAATGTATTCCTTGGACCTTCACATTGACGATGAAACACAGAAATCGGATCGGAATTAAATACAAAAGGCGAAATGCCGCTTTAAGTACAAGATTAGAGACTCTTCTTACAGGTGGTGCTTTGAGCACTCCCTGTGAGACCAGTATTAGTTTCCGATACACCACTGCAGGTTCAATGTATTCCTTGGACCTTCACATTGACGATGAAACACAGAAATCGCATCGGAATTAAATACAAAAGGCGCAATTCCGCCTTACGTACAAGAATAGAGACCCTTCTTACAGTCGGTGCTTTGAGCATTCCCTGTGAGACCAGTATTAGTTTCTGATACACCACTGCTGGTTCAATCTATTCCTTGGACCTTCACATTGACGATGAAACACAGAAATCGCATCGGAATTAAATACAAAAGGCACAATGCCGTCATAAGTACAAGAATAGAGACTCTTCTTACAGTCGGTGCTATAAGCATTCCCTGTGAGACCAGTATTAGTTTCCGATACACCACTGCAGGTTCAATGTATTCCGTGGACCTTCACATTGACGATGAAACACAGGAATCGCATCGGAATCAAATACAAAAGGCGCAATGCCGCCTTAAGTACAAGAATAGAGACTCTTCTTACAGTCGGTGCTTTGCGCATTCCCTGTGAGACCAGTATTAGTTTCCAAGACACCACTGCAGGTTCAATGTATTCCTTATATCTTCACATAGACGATGAAAAAGAGAAATCGCATCGGAATTAAATACAAAGGGCACAATGTCTCCACAAGTACAAGAATAGTGACTCTTCGTACAGTCGTTGCTTTGAGCATTCCCTGTGAGACCAGTATTAGTTTCCGATACACCACTGCAGGTTCAATGTATTGACTGGACATACACATTGACGATGAAACACTGAAATTACATCGGAATTAAATACAAAAGGCACAATGCCGCCTGAAGTACAAGAATAGAGATTCTTCTTACAGTCGGTGCTTTAAGTGAGACCAGTATCAGTTTCCAATACACCACTGCAGGTTCAATGTATTCCTTGGACATACACATTGCCGATGAAAAACAGAAATTATATCGCAATTAAATACAAAATGCACAATGCCGCCTTAAGTGCAAGAATAGAGACTCTTCTTACAGTCGGTGCTTTGAGCATTCCCTGTGAGACCAGTATTAGTTTCTGATAGACCACTGCAGGTTCAATGTATTCCTAGGACCTTCACATTGACGAAGAAACACAGAAATCGCATCGGAATTAAATACGAAAGGCAAAATGCCGCCTTAAGTACAATAATACAGACTCTTCTTACACTCGGTGTTTTGCGCATTCCCTGTGAGACCAGTATTAGTTTCCGATACACCACTGCAGGTTTAATGCATTCCTTGGACCTTCACATTGACGATGAAACACAGAAATCGCATCGGAATTAAATACAAAAGGCACAAAGCCGCCTTAAGTACAAGATTAGAAACATTTCTTACAGTCGGTGCTTTGAGCATTCCCTGTGAGACCAGTATTACTTTCCGATACACCACTACAGTTTCAGTGTATTCCTTGGACCTTCACATTGACGATGACGCACAAAAATCGCTTCGGAATTAGATACAAAAGGCACAATGCCACCATAAGTACATGAATAGAGACTCATCTTACAGTCGGTGCTTTGAGCATTCCCTGTCAGACCAGTATTAGTTTACGAAACACCACTGCAGGTTCAATATATTCCTTGGACATACACATTGACGATGAAACACAGAAATCGCATCGGAATTAAATACAAAAGGCAAAATGCCGCCTTAAGCACAACAATAGAGACTCTTCTTACAGTGGGTGCTTTGAGCATTCCCTGTGAGACAAGTATTAGTTTCCGATACACCACTGCAGGTTCAATGTATTCCTTGGACCTTCACATTGGCGATGAAACACAGAAATCGCATCGGAATTAAATTCAAAAGGCACAATGCCGCCTTAAGTACACGAATAGAGACCATTCTTACAGTTGGTGCTTTGAGCATTCCCTGTGAGACCTGTATTAGTTTCCGATACACCACTGCAGGTTCAAGGTATTCCTTGGACCTTCACATTGACGATGAAACACAGAAATCGCATCGGAATTAAGTACAAATGGCACAATGCCGCCTTATGTACAAGAATAGAGACTCTTCTTACGGTCGGTGCTTTGAGCATTCCCTGTGAGACCAGTATTAGTTTCCGATACACCACTGCAGGTACAATATATTCCTTGGACCTTCACATTGGCGATGAAACACAGAAATCGCATCGGAATTAAATACAAAACGCACAATGCCGCCTTAAGTACAAGAATAGAGACCCTTCTTACAGTCGGTGCTTTGAGCATTCCCTGTGAGACCAGTATTAGTTTCCGATACACCACTGCAGGTTCAATGTATTCCTTGGACATACGCAATGACGACGAAACACTGAATTTACATCGGAATTAAATACAAAAGACTCAATGCCGCCGTAAGTACAAGAGGAGTGAGACTTCTTAGAGTCTGTGTTTTATCCTTTCCTGTGAGACCAGTATTAGTTTCCGATACACCACTGCAAGTTGGATGTATTCCTTTGTCCTTCACATTGACGATGAAAAAGAGAAATCGCATTGGAATTAAATACAAAGGGCACAATGGCGCCTCAAGTACAAGAATAGTGACTCTTCGTACAGTCGGTGCTTTGAGCATTCCCTGTGAGACCAGTAATAGTTTCCGATACACCACTGCAGGTTCAATGTATTGACTGGACATACACATTGACGATGAAACACTGAAATTACATCGGAATTAAATACAAAAGGCAAAATGCCGCCTTAAGTACAAGAATAGAGACTCTTCTTACAGTCGGTGCTTTAAGCATTCCCTGTGAGACCAGTATTAGTTTCCAATACACCACTGCAGGTTCAATGTATTCCTTGGACATACACATTGCCGATGGAAAACAGAAATTATATCGGAATTAAATACAAAATGCACAATGCCGCCATATGTGCAAGAATAGAGACTCTTCTTACAGTCGGTGCTTTGAGGATTCCCTGTGAGACCAGTATTAGTCTCTGATAGACCACTGCAGGTTCAATGTATTCCTAGGACCTTCACATTGACGAAGAAACACAGAAATCGCATCGGAATTAAATACAAAAGGCAAAATGCCGCCTTAAGTACAAGAATACAGACTCTTCTTACAGTCGGTGTTTTGTGCATTCCCTGTGAGACCAGTATTAGTTTCCGATACACCACTGCAGGTTTAATGCATTCCTTGGACCTTCACATTGACAATGAAACACAGAAATCGTATCGGAATTAAATACAAAGGGCACAAAGCCGCCTTAACTACAAGATTAGAAACTTTTCTAACAGTCGGTGCTTTGAGCATTCCCTATGAGACCAGTATTAGTTTCCGACACACCACTGGAGTTTCAGTGTATTCCTTGGACCTTCACATTGACGATGAAACACAGAAATCGCTTCGGAATTAAATACAAAAGGCACAATGCCACCATAAGTACAAGAATAGAGACTCTTCTTACAGTCGGTGCTTTCAACATTCCCTGTGAGACCAGTATTAGTTTCCGATACACCACTGCAAGTTCAATGTATTCCTTGGACATACACATTGACGATGAAACACTTTAATTACATCGGAATTAAATACAAAAGTCTCAATGCCGCCTTAAGTACAAGAAGAGTGAGACTTCTTAGAGTCTGTGTATTTATTCTTTCCTGTGAGACCAGTATTAGTTTCCGATACACCACTGCAGGTTCTATGTATTCCTCGGTCCTTCACATTGACGATGAAACACAGAAATCGCATCGGAATTAAATACAAAAGGCACAATGCCGCCATAAATACAAGAATAGAGACTCTTCTTACAGTCGGTGCTTTGAGCATTCCCTGTGAGACCAGTATTAGCTTCCGATACACCACTGCAGGCACAATGTATTCCTTGGACCTTCAAATTGACGATGAAACACAGAAATCGCATCGGAATTAAATTCAAAAGGCACAATGCCTCCTTAAGTACAAGAATAGAGACCCTTCTTACAGTCGGTGCTTTGAGCACTACCTGTGAGACCAGTATTAGTTTCCGATACAAGACTGCACGTTAAATGTACCCTTGGACCTTCACATGGACGATGAAACACAGAAATCGCATCGGAATTAAATTCAAAAGGCACAATGCTGCCTTAAGTACAAAAATAGAGACCATTCTTACAGTCGGTGCTTCGAGCATTCCCTGTGAGACCAGTATTAGTTTCCGATACACCACTGCAGGTTCAGTGTGTTCCTTGGACCTTCACATTGACGATGAACCACAGAAATCGCATCGGAATTAAGTACAAAAGGCACAATGCCGCCTTATGTACAAGAATAGAGACTCTTCTTACGGTCGGTGGTTTGAGCATTCCCTGTGAGACCAGTATTAGTTTTCGATACACCACTGCACGCACAATGTATTCCTTGGACCTTCACATTGACGAAGAAACACAGAAAACGCATCGGAATGAAATACAAAAGGCAAACTGCCGCGTAAGTACAAGAATAGAGGCTCGTCTTACAGTCAGTGTTTTGAGCATTCTCTGTGAGACCAGTATTAGTTTCCGATACACCACTGCAGGTTCAATGTATTCCTTGGACCTTCACATTGACGATGAAACACAGAAATCGCATCGGAATTAAATACAATAGGCACAATGACGCCTTAAATACAAGAATAGAGACTCTTCTTACAGTCGGTATTTTGAGTATTCCCTGTGAGACCAGTATTAGTTTCCGATACACCACTGCAGGTTCATTGTATTCCATGGACATACACATTGACGATGAAACACTGAAATTACATCGGAATTAAATACAAAAGGAACAATTCCGCCATAAGTGCAAGAACAGTGAGACTTCTTAGAGTCTGTGCTTTGATCCTTTCCTGTAAGACCAGTATTAGTTTACGATACACCACTGCCGGTTCAATGTATTCCTTGGTCCCTCACATTGACGATGAAACACAGAAATCGCATCGGAATTAAATAAAAAAGGCACAATGCCGCCTTAAGTACAAGAATAGAGACTCTTCTTACAGTCGGTGCTTTGAGCATTCCCTGTGAGACCAGTATTAGTTTCCGATACACCACTGCAGTTTCAATGTATTCCTTGGACATACACATTGACGATGGAATACTGAAATTACATCGGAATAAAATACAAAAGGCACAATGCCGCCTTGAGTGCAAGAATAGAGACTCTACTTACAGTCGGTGATTTGAGCATTCCCTGCGCGACCAGTATTTGTTTCCGATACACCACTGCAGGTTCAATGTATTCCTTGGACCTTCACATTGGCGATGAAACACAGAAATCGCATCGGAATTAAATACAAAAGGCACAATGCCGCCTTAAGTACAAGAATAGAGACTCCTCTTACAGTCGGTGCTTTGAGCATTCCCTGTGAGACCAGTATTAGTTTCCGATACACCACTGCAGGTTCAATGTATTCCTTCGACTTTCACATTGACGATGAAACACAGAAATCGCATCTGAATTATATACAAAAGGCACAATGCCGCCTTAAGTACAAGAATAGAAACTCTTCTTACAGTCGATGCTTTGAGCATTCCCTGTGAGACCAGTATTAGTTTCCGATACACCACTGCAGGTTTAATGTATTCCTTGGACCTACACATTGACGATGAAACACTGAAATTACATCGGAATTAAATACAAAAGACACAATGCCGCCTTAAGTACAAGAAGAGGGAGAGTTCTTAGAGTCTGTGTTTTTATCCTTTCCTGTGAGACCAGTATTAGTTTCCTCTACACCACTGCAGGTTCAATGTATACCTTGGTCCTTCATATTGACGATTAAATACAGAAATCGAATCGGAATTAAATACAAAAGGCAAAATGCCGCCTTAAGTACAAGAATATAGACTCATCTTACAATCGGTGATTTGAAAATTCCCTGTGAGACCAGTATTAGTTTCCGATTCACCACTGCAGGTTCAATGTATTCCTTGGACATACAAATTGACGATGAAACAACGAAATTACATCGGAATTAAATACAAAAGGCCCGATGCCGTCTTAAGTACAAGAATAGAGCCTCATCTTACAGTCGGTGTTTTGAGCATTCCCTGTGAGACCAGTGTTATTTTCCGATACACCACTGCAGGTTCAATGTATTCCTTGGACCTTCACATTGACGAAGAGACACAGAAATCGCATCGGAGTTAAAAACAAAAGGCACAATGCCGTCTTAAGTACAATAATAGAGCCTCTTCTTACAGACGGTGCCATGAGAATTCCCTGTGAGACCAGTATTAGTTTCCGATACACCACTGCAGGTTCAATGTATTCCTTGGACCTTGCCATTGACGATGAAACACAGAAATCGCATCGGAATTAAATACAAAAGGCCCAATGCCGCCTTAGGTAGAAGAATAGAGACTCTTCTTACAGTCGGTGCTTTGAGCATTCCCTGTGAGACCAGTATTAGTTTCTTATCCACCACTGCAGGTTCAATATATTCCTTGGACCTTCACATTGACAATGAAACACAGAAGTCGCATCGGAATTAAATAAAAAAGGCACAATGCCGCCTTAAGTACAAGAATACAGACTCTTCTTACAGTCGGTGCCTTGCGCATTCCCTGTGAGACCAGTATTAGTTTCCGATACGCCACTGCAGGTTTAATGTATTCCCTGGACATACACATTGACGATGAAACACTGAAATTACATCGGAATTAAATACAAAAGACTCAATGCCGCCTTAAGTACAAGAAGAGTGAGAGTTCTTAGAGTCTGTTTTTTTATCCTTTCCTGTGCGACCAGTATTAGTTTCCGCTACACCACTGCAGGTTCAATGTATTCCATGGACATACACATTGACGATGAAACACCGAAATTACATCGGAATTAAATACAAAAGGCACAATGCCGCCTTAAGTGCAAGAAGAGTGAGTGTTCTTAGAGTCTGTGATTTGATCCTTTCGTGTGAGACCAGTTTTAGTTTCCGATACACCACTGGAGGTGCAATGTATACCTTGGACATTCACATTGACGATGAAACACAGAAATCGCATCGGAATTAAATACAAAATGCTCAATGCCGGTTTCAGAACAAGAATAGAGACTCTTCTTACAGTCGGTGCTTTGAGCATTCCGTGTGAGACCAGAATTATTTTCCGATACACCACTGCAGGTTCAAAGTATTCCTTGGACATACACATTGACGATGAAACACAGAAATCGCATCGGAATTAAATACAAAAGGCACAATGCCGCCTTAGGTACATGAATAGAAACTCTTCTTACAGTCGGTGTTTTGAGCATTCCCTGTGAGACCAGTGTTTGTTTCCGATACACCACTGCAGGTTCAATGTATTCCTTAGACCTTCACATTGACGATGAAACACAGAAATCGCATCATAATTAAATACAAAAGGCACAATTCCGCCTTAAGTACAAGAATAGAAACTCTTCTTACAGTCGATGTTTTGAGCATTCCCTGTGAGACCAGTGTTAGTTTCCGATACACCACTGCAGGTTCAATGTATTCCTTGGACCTTCACATTGACGAAGAAACACAGAAATCGCATCGGAGTTAAAAACAAAAGGCACAATGCCGTATTAAGTACAATAATAGAGCCTCTTCTTACAGTCGGTGCCATGAGCATTCCCTGTGAGACCAGTATTAGTTTCCGATACACCACTGCAGGTTCAATGTATTCCTTGGACCTTCACATTGACGATGAAACACAGAAATCGCATGGGAATTAGATTCAAAAGGCCCAATGCCGCCTTAGGTACAAGAATAGAGACTCTTCTTACAGTCGGTGCTTTGAGCATTCCCTGTGAGACCAGTATTACTTTCTGATACATCACTGCAGGTTTCCATGTATTCCTTGGACCTTCACATTGACGATGAAACACAGAAATCGCATCGGAGTTAAATACAAAAGGCACAATGCCGCCTTAAGTACAAGAATAGAGACTCTTCTTACTGTCGGTGTTTTGAGCATTCCCTGTGAGACCAGTATTAGTTTCCGATACACCACTGCCGGTTCATTGTATTCCTTGGACCTTCACATTGACCATGAAACACAGAAATCGCATCGGAATTAAATACAAAAGGCGCAATGCCGCCTTAAGTACGAGAACAGAGACTCTTCTTACAGTCGGTGCTTTGAGCATTCCCTGTGAGAGCAGTATTAGCTTCTGATACACCACTGCAGGTTCAATGTATTCCTTGGACCTTCACATTGACGATGAAACACAGAAATCGCATCGGAATTAAATACAAAAGGCACAATGCCGCCTTAATAACAAGAATAGAAACTCTTCTTACAGTCGGTGTTTTGAGCATTCCCTGTGAGACCAGTTTTAGTTTCCGATACACCACTGCCGGTTCATTGTATTCCTTGGACCTTCACATTGACGATGAAACACAGACATCGCATCGGAATTGAATACAAAAGGCGCAATGCTGCCTTATGTACAAGAATAGAGACTCTTCTTACAGTCGGTGCTTTGAGCATTCCCTGTGAGACCAGTATTAGTTTCTGATACACCACTGCAGGCTCAATGTATTCCTTGAACCGTCACATTGGCGATGAATCACAGAAATCGCATCGGAATTAAATACAAAAGGCACAATGCCGCCTTAGGTACAAGAATAGAGACTCTTCTTACAGTCGGTGCTTTGAGCATTCCCTGTGAGACCAGTATTACTTTCTGATACATCACTGCAGGTTTCCATGTATTCCTTGGACCTTCACATTGACGATGAAACACAGAAATCGCATCGGAGTTAAATACAAAAGGCACAATGCCGCCTTAAGTACAAGAATAGAGACTCTTCTTACTGTCGGTGTTTTGAGCATTCCCTGTGAGACCAGTATTAGTTTCCGATACACCACTGCCGGTTCATTGTATTCCTTGGACCTTCACATTGACCATGAAACACAGAAATCGCATCGGAATTAAATACAAAAGGCGCAATGCCGCCTTAAGTACGAGAATAGAGACTCTTCTTACAGTCGGTGCTTTGAGCATTCCCTGTGAGACCAGTATTAGTTTCTGATACACCACTGCAGGCTCAATGTATTCCTTGAACCGTCACATTGGCGATGAATCACAGAAATCGCATCGGAATTAAATACAAAAGGCACAATGCCGCCTTAGGTACAAGAATAGAAACTCTTCTTACAGTCGGTGTTTTGAGCTTTCCCTGTGAGACCAGTGTTAGTTTCCGATATACCACTGCAGGTTCAATATATTTTTTGGACCTTCACATTGACGATGAAACACAGAAATCGCATCGGAATTAAATACAAAAGGCAAAATGCCGCCTTAAGTACAAGAATGCAGACTCTTCTTGCAGTCGGTGCCTTGCGCATTCCCAGTGAGACCAGTATTAGTTTCCGATACACCACTGCAAGTTTAAAGTATTCCTTGGACGTACACATTGACGATGAAACACTGAAATTACAACGGAATTAAATACAAAAGACTCAATGCCGCCTTAAGTACAGGAAGAGTGAGAGTTCTTAGAGTCTGTGTTTTTATCCATTCCTGTGAGACCAGTATTAGTTTCCGCTACATCACTCCAGGTTCAATGTATTCCTTGGTCCTTCATATTAACGATTAAATACAGAAATTGAATCGGAATTAAATACAAAAGGCACAATGCCGCCTTTAGTACAAGAATAAGGACTCTTCTTACAATCGGTGATTTGAGCATACCGTGTGAGACCAGTATTAGTTTCCGATACACCACTGCAGGTTCAATGTATTCCTTGGACATACACATTGACGATGAAACACCGAAATTACATCGGAATTAAATACAAAAGGCACAATGCCGCCTTAAATGCAAGAAGAGTGAGAGTTCTTAGAGTCTGTGATTTGATCCTTTCGTGTGAGACCAGTTTTAGTTTCCGATACACCACTGCAGGTGCAATGTATTTGTTGGACCTTCACATTGACGATGAAACACAGAAATCGCATCGGAATTAAATACAAAATGCTCAATGCCGCCTTCATTACAAGAATAGAGACTCTCCTTACAGTCGGTGCTTTGAGCATTCCGAGTGAGACCAGAATTATTTTCCGATACACCACTGCAGGTTCAAAGTATTCCTTGGACATACACATTGACGATGAAACACAGAAATCGCATAGGAATTGAATACAAAAGGCACAATGCCGCCTTAGGTACAAGAAAAGAAACTCTTCTTACAGTCGGTGTTTTGAGCATTCCCTGTGAGACCAGTGTTAGTTTCCGATACACCACTGCAGGTTCAATGTATTCCTTGGACCTTTACATTGATGATGAAACACAGAAATCGCATCGGAATTAAATACAAAAGGAACAATTCCGCCTTAAGTACAAGAATAGAAACTCTTCTTACAGTCGGTGTTTTGAGCATTTCCTGTGAGACCAGTGTTAGTTTCCGATACACCACTGCAGGTTCAATGAATTCCTTGGACCTTCACATTGACGAAGAAACACAGAAATCGCATCGGAGTTAAATACAAAAGGCACAATGCCGTCTTAAGTACAAGAATAGAGCCTCTTCTTACAGTCGGTGCCATGAGCATTCCCTGTGAGTCCGGTATTAGTTTCCGATACACCACTGCATGTTCAATGTATTCCTTGGACCTTCACATTGACGATGAAACACAGACATCGCATCGGAATTAAATACAATAGGCCCAATGCCGCCTTAGGTACAAGAATAGAGACTCTTGTTACAGTAAGTGCTCTGAGCATTCCCTGTGAGACCAGTATTAGTTTCTGATACACCACTGCAGGTTCAATGTATTCCTTTGAGGTTCACATTGACAATGAAACACAGAAATCGCATCGGAGTCAAATACAAAAGGCACAATGCCGCCTTAAGTACAAGAATAGAGACTCTTCATACTGTCGGTGCTTTGAGCATTCCCTGTGAGACCAGTATTAGTTTTCGATACACCACTGCCGGTTCATTGTATTCCTCGGACCTTCACATTGACGATGAAACACAGAAATCGCATAGGAATTAAATACAAAAGGCGCAATGCCACCTTAAGTACAAGAATAGAGACTCTTCTTACAGTCGGTGCTTTGAGCATTCCCTGTGAGATCAGTATTAGTTTCTGATACACCACTGCAGGTTCAGGGTATTCCTTGGACCTTCACATTGACGATGAAACACAGAAATCGCATCGGAATTAAATACAAAAGGCACAATGCCGCCTTAAGTACAAGAATAGAAACTCTTCTTACAGTCGGTGTTTTGAGCATTCCCTGTGAGACCAGTTTTAGTTTCCGATACACCACTGCCGGTTCATTGTATTCCTTGGACCTTCACATTGACGATGAAACACAGAAATCGCATCGGAATTAAATACAAAAGGCGCAATGCTGCCTTATGTACAAGAATAGAGACTCTTCTTACAGTCGGTGTTTTGAGCATTCGCTGTGAGATCAGTATTAGTTTCTGATACAGCACTGCAGGTTCAATGTATTCCTTGGACCGTCACATTGACGATGAAACACAGAAATCGCATCGGAATTAAATACAAAAGGCACAATGCCGCCTTAGGTACAAGAATAGAAACTCTTCTTACAGTCGGTGTTTTGAGCATTCCCTGTGAGACCAGTATTAGTTTCCGATACACCACTGCCGGTTCATTGTATTCCTTGGACCTTCACATTGACGATGAAACACAGAAATCGCATCGGAATTAAATACAAAAGGCGCAATGCCGCCTTAAGTACGAGAACAGGGACTCTTCTTACAATCGGTGATTTGAGCATACCGTGTGAGACCAGTATTAGTTTCCGATACACCACTGCAGGTTCAATGTATTCCTTGGACATACACATTGACGATGAAACACCGAAATTACATCGGAATTAAATACAAAAGGCACAATGCCGCCTTAAGTGCAAGAAGAGTGAGAGTTCTTAGAGTCTGTGATTTGATCCTTTCGTGTGAGACCAGTTTTAGTTTCCGATACACCACTGCAGGTGCAATGTATTTGTTGGACCTTCACATTGACGATGAAACACAGAAATCGCATCGGAATTAAATACAAAATGCTCAATGCCGCCTTCATTACAAGAATAGAGACTCTCCTTACAGTCGGTGCTTTGAGCATTCCGAGTGAGACCAGAATTATTTTCCGATACACCACTGCAGGTTCAAAGTATTCCTTGGACATACACATTGACGATGAAACACAGAAATCGCATCGGAATTAAATACAAAAGGCACAATGCCGCCTTAGGTACAAGAATAGAAACTCTTCTTACAGTCGGTGTTTTGAGCATTCCCTGTGAGACCAGTGTTAGTTTCCGATACACCACTGCAGGTTCAATGTATTCCTTGGACCTTCACATTGATGATGAAACACAGAAATCGCATCGGAATTAAATACAAAAGGCACAATTCCGCCTTAAGTACAAGAATAGAAACTCTTCCTACAGTCGGTGTTTTGAGCATTTCCTGTGAGACCAGTGTTAGTTTCCGATACACCACTGCAGGTTCAATGAATTCCTTGTACCTTCACATTGACGAAGAAACACAGAAATCGCATCGGAGTTAAATACAAAAGGCACAATGCCGTCTTAAGTACAAGAATAGAGCCTCTTCTTACAGTCGGTGCCATGAGCATTCCCTGTGAGTCCGGTATTAGTTTCCGATACACTACTGCATGTTCAATGTATTCCTTGGACCTTCACATTGACGATGAAACACAGACATCGCATCGGAATTAAATACAATAGGCCCAATGCCACCTTAGGTACAAGAATAGAGACTCTTGTTACAGTCGGTGCTCTGAGCATTCCCTGTGAGACCAGTATTAGTTTCTGATACACCACTGCAGGTTCAATGTATTCCTTTGAGGTTCACATTGACAATGAAACACAGAAATCGCATCGGAGTCAAATACAAAAGGCACAATGCCGCCTTAAGTACAAGAATAGAGACTCTTCATACTGTCGGTGCTTTGAGCATTCCCTGTGAGACCAGTATTAGTTTTCGATACACCACTGCCGAATCATTGTATTCCTCGGACCTTCACATTGACGATGAAACACAGAAATCGCATAGGAATTAAATACAAAAGGCGCAATGCCACCTTAAGTACAAGAATAGAGACTCTTCTTACAGTCGGTGCTTTGAGCATTCCCTGTGAGATCAGTATTAGTTTCTGATACACCACTGCAGGTTCAGGGTATTCCTTGGACCTTCACATTGACGATGAAACACAGAAATCGCATCGGAATTAAATACAAAAGGCACAATGCCGCCTTAAGTACAAGAATAGAAACTCTTCTTACAGTCGGTGTCTTGAGCATTCCCTGTAAGACCAGTTTTAGTTTCCGATACACCACTGCCGGTTCATTGTATTCCTTGGACCTTCACATTGACGATGAAACACAGAAATCGCATCGGAATTAAATACAAAAGGCGCAATGCTGCCTTATGTACAAGAATAGAGACTCTTCTTACAGTCGGTATTTTGAGCATTCGCTGTGAGATCAGTATTAGTTTCTGATACACCACTGCAGGTTCATTGTATTCCTTGGACCGTCACATTGACGATGAAACACAGAAATCGCATCGGAATTAAATAGAAAAGGCACAATGCCGCCTTAGGTACAAGAATAGAAACTCTTCTTACAGTCGGTGTTTTGAGCATTCCCTGTGAGACCAGTGTTAGTTTCCGATACACCACTGCAGGTTCAATGTATTCCTTGGACCTTCACATTGACGATGAAACACAGAAATCGCATCATAATTAAATACAAAAGACGCAATGCCGCCTTAAGTATAAGAATAGAGACTCTTCTTACAGTCGGTGCTTTGAGCATTCCCTGTGAGACCAGTATTAGTTTCTGATATACCACTGCAGGTTCAATATATTCCTTGGACCTTCACATTGACGATGAAACACAGAAATCGCATCGGAATGAAATACAAAATGCTCAATGCCGCCTTCAGTACAAGAATAGAGACTCTTTTTACAGTCGGTGCTTTGAGCATTCCGTGTGAGACCAGAATTATTTTCCGATACACCACTGCAGGTTCAAAGCATTCCTTGGACATACACATTGACGATGAAACACAGAAATCGCATCGGAATTAAATACAAAAGGCACAATGCCGTCTTAAGTACAGGAATAGAGACTCTTCTTACAGACGGTGCTTTGAGCATTACCTGTGAGACCAGTATTAGTTTCCGATACACCACTGCAGGTTCAATGTATCCCTAGAACCTTCACATTGACGAAGAAACACAGAAATCGCATCGGAGTTAAATACAAAAGGCACAATGCCGTCTTAAGTACAAGAATAAATAGTCTTCTTACAGTCGGTGTTTTGAGCATTTCCTGAGAGACCAGTGTTAGTTTCCGGTACACCACTGCAGGTTCAATGTATTCCTTGGACCTTCACATTAACGATGAAACACAGAAATCGCATCGGAATTAAATTCAAAAGGCACTATGCCATCTTAAGTACAAGAATAGAGACTCTACTTACAGTCGGTGCCTTGAGCATTCCCTGTGAGACCAGTAATAGTTTCCGATACACCACTGAAGGTTCAATGTATTCCTTGGAGCTTGACATTGACGATGAAACGCAGAAATCGCATCGGAATTAAATACAAAAGGCACAATGCCGCCTTAAGTACAAGAACAGAGACTCATCTTACAGTCGGTGCTTTGAGCATTCCCTGTGAGACCAGTATTAGTTTCCGATACACCACTGCAGGTTCAATGTATTCCTTGGACCCTCACATTGACGATGAAACGCAGAAATCGCATTGGAATTAATTACAAAAGGCGCAGTGCCGCCATAAGTACAAGAATAGAGACTCTTCTTAAAGTCGGTGCTTTAAACATTCCCTGTGAGGCCAGTATTAGTTTCTGATACACCACTGCAGGTTCAATGTATTCCTTGGACCTTTACATTGACGATGAAACACAGAAATCGCATCGGAGTTAAATACAGAATGCACAATGCCGCCTTAAGTACAAGAATAGAGACTCTTCTTACTGTCGGTGCCTTAAGCATTCCCTATGAGACCAGTATTAGTTTCCGATACACCACTGCAGGTTCAATGTATTCCTTGGACCTTCACATTGACGATGAAACACAGAAATCGCATCGGAATTAAATACAAAAGGCCAATGCCGCCTTAAGTACAAGAATAGAGACTTTTCTTACAGTCGGTGCTTTGAGCATTCCCTGTGAGACCAGTATTAGTTTCCGATACACCACTGCAGGTTCAATGTATTCCTTGGACCTTCATATTGACGATGAAACATAGAAATCGCATCGGAATTAAATTGAAAAGGCGCAATGCCGGCTTAAGCACAAGAATAGAGACTCTTCTTACAGTCGGTGCTTTGAGCATTCCCTGTGAGACCAGTATTACTTTCTGATACACCACTGCATGTTCAATGTATTCCTTGGACCTTCACATTGACGATGAAACACAGAAATCGCATCGGAATTAAATACAAAAGGCACAATGCCGCCTTAAGTACAAGAATAGAAACTCTTCTTACAGTCGGTGTTTTGAGCATTCCCTGTGAGACCAGTTATAGTTTCCGATACACCACTGCCGGTTCATTGTATTCCTTGGACCTTCACATTGACGATGAAACACAGAAATCGCATCGGAATTAAATACAAAAGGCGCAATGCTGCCTTATGTACAAGAATAGAGACTCTTCTTACAGTCGGTGTTTTGAGCATTCGCTGTGAGATCAGTATTAGTTTCTGATACACCACTGCAGGTTCAATGTATTCCTTATACCGTCACATTGACGATGAAACACAGAAATCGCATCGGAATTAAATACAAAAGGCACAATGCCGCCTTCGGTACAAGAATAGAAACTCTTCTTACAGTCGGTGTTTTGAGCATTCCCTGTAAGACCAGTGTTAGTTTCCGATACACCACTGCAGGTTCAATGTATTCCTTGGACCTTCACATTGACGATGAAACACAGAAATCGCATCGGAATTAAATACAAAATGCTCAATGCCGCCTTCAGTACAAGAATAGAGACTCTTTTTACAGTCGGTGCTTTGAGCATTCCGTGTGAGACCAGAATTATTTTCCGATACACCACTGCAGGTTCAAAGTATTCCTTGGACATACACATTGACGATGAAACACAGAAATCGCAACGGAATTAAATACAAAAGGCACAATGCCGTCTTAAGTACAGGAATAGAGACTCTTCTTACAGTCGGTGCTTTGAGCATTACCTGTGAGACCAGTATTAGTTTCCGATACACCACTGCAGGTTCAATGTATCCCTAGGACCTTCACATTGACGAAGAAACACAGAAATCGCATCGGAGTTAAATACAAAAGGAACAATGCCGTCTTAAGTACAAGAATACAGACTCTTCTTACAGTCGGTGTTTTGAGAATTTCCTGTGAGACCAGTGTTAGTTTCCGGTACACCACTGCAGGTTCAATGTATTCCTTGGACCTTCACATTAACGATGAAACACAGAAATCGCATCGGAATTAAATTCAAAAGGCACTATGCCATCTTAAGTACAAGAATAGAGACTCTACTTACAGTCGGTGCTTTGAGCATTCCCTGTGAGACCAGTATTAGTTTCCGTTACACCACTGAAGGTTCAATGTATTCCTTGGAGCTTGACATTGACGATGAAACGCAGAAATCGCATCGGAATTAAATACAAAAGGCACAATGCCGCCTTAAGTACAAGAACAGAGACTCTTCTTACAGTCGGTGCTTTGAGCATTCCCTGTGAGACCAGTATTAGTTTCCGATACACCACTGCAGGTTCAATGTATTCCTTGGACCCTCACATTGACGATGAAACGCAGAAATCGCATGGGAATTAATTACAAAAGGCGCAATGCCGCCATAAGTACAAGAATAGAGACTCTTCTTACAGTCGGTGCTTTAAACATTCCCTGTGAGGCCAATATTAGTTTCTGATACACCACTGCAGGTTCAATGTATTCCTTGGACCTTTACATTGACGATGAAACACAGAAATCGCATCGGAGTTAAATACAGAATGCACAATGCCGCCTTAAGTACAAGAATAGAGACTCTTCTTACTGTCGGTGCCTTAAGCATTCCCTATGAGACCAGTATTAGTTTCCGATACACCACTGCAGGTTCAATGTATTCCTTGGACCTTCACATTGACGATGAAACACAGAAATCGCATCGGAATTAAATACAAAAGGCCTATGCCGCCTTAAGTACAAGAATAGAGACTCTTCTTACAGTCGGTGCTTTGAGCATTCCCTGTGAGACCAGGATTAGTTTCCGATACACCACTGCAGGTTCAATGTATTCCTTGGACCTTCATATTGACGATGAAACATAGAAATCGCATCGGAATTAAATTGAAAAGGCGCAATGCCGGCTTAAGCACAAGAATAGAGACTCTTCTTACAGTCGGTGCTTTGAGCATTCCCTGTGAGACCAGTATTAGCTTCTGATACACCACTGCAGGTTCAATGTATTCCTTGGACCTTCACATTGACGATGAAACACAGAAATCGCATCGGAATTAAATACAAAAGGCACAATGCCGCCTTAAGTGCAAGATTAGAAACTCTTCTTACAGTCGGTGTTTTGAGCATTCCCTGTGCGACCAGTTTTAGTTTCCGATACACCACTGCCGGTTCATTGTATTCCTTGGACCTTCACGTTGACGATGAAACACAGAAATCGCATCGGAATTGAATACAAAAGGCGCAATGCTGACTTATGTACAAAAATAGAGACTCTTCTTACAGTCGGTGCTTTGAGCATTCCCTGTGAGACCAGTATTAGTTTCTGATACACCACTGCAGGCTCAATGTATTCCTTGAACCGTCACATTGGCGATGAAACACAGAAATCGCATCGGAATTAAATACAAAAGGCACAATGCCGCCTTAGGTACAAGAATAGAAACTCTTCTTACAGTCGGTGTTTTGAGCATTCCCTGTGAGACCAGTGTTAGTTTCCGATATACCACTGCAGGTTCAATATATTCCTTGGACCTTCACATTGACGATGAAACACAGAAATCGCATCGGAGTTAAATACAAAAGACGTAATGCCGCCTTAAGTACAAGAATACAGACTCTTCTTACAGTCGGTGCTTTGAGCATTCCCTGTGAGACCAGTATTAGTTTCTGATACACCACTGCAGGTTCAATATATTCCTTGGACCTTCACATTGACGATGAAACACAGAAATCGCATCGGAATGAAATACAAAAGGCAAAATGCCGCCTTAAGTACAAGAATGCAGACTCTTCTTGCAGTCGGTGCCTTGCGCATTCCCAGTGAGACCAGTATTAGTTTCCGATACACCACTGCAGGTTTAAAGTATTCCTTGGACATACACATTGACGATGAAACACTGAAATTACATCGTAATTAAATACAAAAGACTCAATGCCGCCTTAAGTACAGGAAGAGTGAGAGTTCTTAGAGTCTGTGTTTTATCCATTCCTGTGAGACCAGTATTAGTTTCCGCTACATCACTCCAGGTTCAATGTATTCCTTGGTCCTTCATATTAACGATTAAATACAGAAATCGAATCGGAATTAAATACAAAAGGCACAATGCCGCCTTAAGTACAAGAATAAGGACTCTTCTTACAATCGGTGATTTGAGCATACCGTGTGAGACCAGTATTAGTTTCCGATACACCACTGCAGGTTCAATGTATTCCTTGGACATACACATTGACGATGAAACACCGAAATTACATCGGAATTAAATACAAAAGGCACAATGCCGCCTTAAGTGCAAGAAGAGTGAGAGTTCTTAGAGTCTGTGATTTGATCCTTTCGTGTGAGACCAGTTTTAGTTTCCGATACACCACTGCAGGTGCAATGTATTCCTTGGACCTTCACATTGACGATGAAACACAGAAATCGCATCGCAATTAAACACAAAATGCTCAATGCCGCCTTCATTACAAGAATAGAGACTCTCCTTACAGTCGGTGCTTTGAGCATTCCGAGTGAGACCAGAATTATTTTCCGATACACCACTGCAGGTTCAAAGTATTACTTGGACATACACATTGACGATGAATTACAGAAATCGCATCGGAATTAAATACAAAAGGCACAATGCCGCCTTAGGTACAAGAATAGAAACTCTTCTTACAGTCGGTGTTTTGAGCATTCCCTGTGAGACCAGTGTTAGTTTCCGATACACCACTGCAGGTTCAATGTATTCCTTGGACCTTCACATTGATGATGAAACACAGAAATCGCATCGGAATTAAATACAAAAGGCACAATTCCGCCTTAAGTACAAGAATAGAAACTCTTCTTACAGTCGGTGTTTTGAGCATTCCCTGTGAGACCAGTGTTAGTTTCCGATACACCACTGCAGGCTCAATGAATTCCTTGGACCTTCACATTGACGAAGAAACACAGAAATCGCATCGGAGTTAAATACAAAAGGCACAATGCCGTCTTAAGTACAAGAATAGAGCCTCTTCTTACAGTCGGTGTTTTGAGCATTCCCTGTGAGACCAGTTTTAGTTTCCGATACACCACTGCCGGTTCATTGTATTCCTTGGACCTTCACATTGACGATGAAACACAGAAATCGCATCGGAATTAAATACAAAAGGCGCAATGCTGCCTTATGTACAAGAATAGAGACTCTTCTTACAGTCGGTGTTTTGAGCATTCGCTGTTAGATCAGTATTAGTTTCTGATACACCACTGCAGGTTCAATGTATTCCTTGGACCGTCACATTGACGATGAAACACAAAAATCGCATCGGGATTAAATACAAAAGACGCAATGCCGCCTTAAGTATAAGAATAGAGACTCTTCTTACAGTCGGTGCTTTGAGCATTCCCTGTGAGACCAGTATTAGTTTCTGATATACCACTGCAGGTTCAATATATTCCTTGGACCTTCACATTGACGATGAAACACAGAAATCGCATCGGAATTAAATACAAAAGGCGCAATGCTGCCTTATGTACAAGAATAGAGACTCTTCTTACAGTCGGTGTTTTGAGCATTCGCTGTGAGATCAGTATTAGTTTCTGATACACCACTGCAGGTTCAATGTATTCCTTGGACCGTCACATTGACGATGAAACACAGAAATCGCATCGGAATTAAATACAAAAGGCACAATGCCGCCTTCGGTACAAGAATAGAAACTCTTCTTACAGTCGGTGTTTTGAGCATTCCCTGTGAGACCAGTGTTAGTTTCCGATACACCACTGCAGGTTCAATGTAGTCCTTGGACCTTCACATTGACGATGAAAAACAGAAATCGCATCGGAATTAAATACAAAAGACGCAATGCCGCCTTAAGTATAAGAATAGAGACCCTTCTTACAGTCGGTGCTTTGAGCTTCCCTGTGAGACCAGTATTAGTTTCTGATATACCACTGCAGGTTCAATATATTCCTTGGACCTTCACATTGACGATGAAACACAGAAATCGCATCGGAATTAAATACAAAATGCTCAATGCCGCCTTCAGTACAAGAATAGAGACTCTTTTTACAGTCGGTGCTTTGAGCATTCCGTGTGAGACCAGAATTATTTTCCGATACACCACTGCAGGTTCAAAGTATTCCTTGGACATACACATTGACGATGAAACACAGAAATCGCAACGGAATTAAATACAAAAGGCACAATGCCGTCTTAAGTACAGGAATAGAGACTCTTCTTACAGTCGGTGCTTTGAGCATTACCTGTGAGACCAGTATTAGTTTCCGATACACCACTGCAGGTTCAATGTATCCCTAGGACCTTCACATTGACGAAGAAACACAGAAATCGCATCGGAGTTAAATACAAAAGGCACAATGCCGTCTTAAGTACAAGAATACAGACTCTTCTTACAGTCGGTGTTTTGAGAATTTCCTGTGAGACCAGTGTTAGTTTCCGGTACACCACTGCAGGTTCAATGTATTCCTTGGACCTTCACATTAACGATGAAACACAGAAATCGCATCGGAATTAAATTCAAAAGGCACTATGCCATCTTAAGTACAAGAATAGAGACTCTACTTACAGTCGGTGCTTTGAGCATTCCCTGTGAGACCAGTATTAGTTTCCGTTACACCACTGAAGGTTCAATGTATTCCTTGGAGCTTGACATTGACGATGAAACGCAGAAATCGCATCGGAATTAAATACAAAAGGCACAATGCCGCCTTAAGTACAAGAACAGAGACTCTTCTTACAGTCGGTGCTTTGAGCATTCCCTGTGAGATTAGTATTAGTTTCCGATACACCACTGCAGATTCAATGTATTCCTTGGACCCTCACATTGACGATGTAACGCAGAAATCGCATGGGAATTAATTACAAAAGGCGCAATGCCGCCATAAGTACAAGAATAGAGACTCTTCTTACAGTCGGTGCTTTAAACATTCCCTGTGAGGCCAATATTAGTTTCTGATACACCACTGCAGGTTCAATGTATTCCTTGGACCTTTACATTGACGATGAAACACAGAAATCGCATCGGAGTTAAATACAGAATGCACAATGCCGCCTTAAGTACAAGAATAGAGACTCTTCTTACTGTCGGTGCCTTAAGCATTCCCTATGAGACCAGTATTAGTTTCCGATACACCACTGCAGGTTCAATGTATTCCTGGGACCTTCACATTGACGATGAAACACAGAAATCGCATCGGAATTAAATACAAAAGGCCAATGCCGCCTTAAGTACAAGAATAGAGACTCTTCTTACAGTCGGTGCTTTGAGCATTCCCCGTGAGACCAGTATTAGTTTCCGATACACCACTGCAAGTTCAATGTATTCCTTGGACCTTCATATTGACGATGAAACATAGAAATCGCATCGGAATTAAATTGAAAAGGCGCAATGCCGGCTTAAGCACAAGAATAGAGACTCTTCTTACAGTCGGTGCTTTGAGCATTCCCTGTGAGACCAGTATTAGCTTCTGATACACCACTGCAGGTTCAATGTATTCCTTGGACCTTCACATTGACGATGAAACACAGAAATCGCATCGGAATTAAATACAAAAGGCACAATGCCGCCTTAAGTACAAGAATAGAAACTCTTCTTACAGTCGGTGTTTTGAGCATTCCCTGTGCGACCAGTTTTAGTTTCCGATACACCACTGCCGGTTCATTGTATTCCTGGGACCTTCACATTGACGATGAAACACAGAAATCGCATCGGAATTGAATACAAAAGGCGCAATGCTGCCTTATGTACAAAAATAGAGACTCTTCTTACAGTCGGTGCTTTGAGCATTCCCTGTGAGACCAGTATTAGTTTCTGATACACCACTGCAGGCTCAATGTATTCCTTGAACCGTCACATTGGCGATGAAACACAGAAATCGCATCGGAATTAAATACAAAAGGCACAATGCCGCCTTAGGTACAAGAATAGAAACTCTTCTTACAGTCGGTGTTTTGAGCATTCCCTGTGAGACCAGTGTTAGTTTCCGATATACCACTGCAGGTTCAATATATTCCTTGGACCTTCACATTGACGATGAAACACAGAAATCGCATCGGAGTTAAATACAAAAGACGTAATGCCGCCTTAAGTACAAGAATACAGACTCTTCTTACAGTCGGTGCTTTGAGCATTCCCTGTGAGACCAGTATTAGTTTCTGATACACCACTGCAGGTTCAATATATTTCTTGGACCTTCACATTGACGATGAAACACAGAAATCGCATCGGAATTAAATACAAAAGGCAAAATGCCGCCTTAAGTACAAGAATGCAGACTCTTCTTGCAGTCGGTGCCTTGCGCATTCCCAGTGAGACCAGTATTAGTTTCCGATACACCACTGCAGGTTTAAAGTATTCCTTGGACATACACATTGACGATGAAACACTGAAATTACATCGTAATTAAATACAAAAGACTCAATGCCGCCTTAAGTACAGGAAGAGTGAGAGTTCTTAGAGTCTGTGTTTTTATCCATTCCTGTGAGGCCAGTATTAGTTTCCGCTACATCACTCCAGGTTCAATGTATTCCTTGGTCCTTCATATTAACGATTAAATACAGAAATCGAATCGGAATTAAATACAAAAGGCACAATGCCGCCTTAAATACAAGAATAAGGACTCTTCTTACAATCGGTGATTTGAGCATACCGTGTGAGACCAGTATTAGTTTCCGATACACCACTGCAGGTTCAATGTATTCCTTGGACATACACATTGACGATGAAACACCGAAATTACATCGGAATTAAATACAAAAGGCACAATGCCGCCTTAAGTGCAAGAAGAGTGAGAGTTCTTAGAGTCTGTGATTTGATCCTTTCGTGTGAGACCAGTTTTTGTTTCCGATACACCACTGCAGGTGCAATGTATTCCTTGGACCTTCACATTGACGATGAAACACAGAAATCGCATCGGAATTAAATACAAAAGGCGCAATGCTGCCTTATGTACAAGAATAGAGACTCTTCTTACAGTCGGTGTTTTGAGCATTCGCTGTGAGATCAGTATTAGTTTCTGATACACCACTGCAGGTTCAATGTATTCCTTGGACCGTCACATTGACGATGAAACACAGAAATCGCATCGGGATTAAATACAAAAGACGCAATGCCGACTTAAGTATAAGAATAGAGACTTTTCTTACAGTCGGTGCTTTGAGCATTCCCTGTGAGACCATTATTATTTTCTGATATACCACTGCAGGTTCAATATATTCCTTGGACCTTCACATTGACGATGAAACACAGAAATCGCATCGGAATTAAATACAAAATGCTCAATGCCACCTTCGGTACAAGAATAGAGACTCTTTTTACAGTCGGTGCTTTGAGCATTCCGTGTGAGACCAGAATTATTTTCCGATACACCACTGCAGGTTCAAAGTATTCCTTGGACATACACATTGACGATGAAACACAGAAATCGCATCGGAATTAAATACAAAAGGCGCAATGCCGTCTTAAGTACAGGAATAGAGACTCTTCTTACAGTCCGTGCTTTGAGCAATACCTGTGAGACCAGTATTAGTTTCCGATACACCACTGCAGGTTCAATGTATCCCTAGGACCTTCACATTGACGAAGAAACACATAAATCGCATCGTAGTTAAATACAAAAGGCACAATGCCGTCTTAAGTACAAGAATACAGACTCTTCTTACAGTCGGTGTTTTGAGCATTTCCTGTGAGACCAGTGTTAGTTTCCGGTACACCACTGCATGTTCAATGTATTCCTTGGACCTTCACATTAACGATGAAACACAGAAATCGCATCGGAATTAAATTCAAAATTCACTATGCCATCTTAAGTACAAGAATAGAGACTCTACTTACAGTCGGTGCTTTGAGCATTCCCTGAGAGACCAGTATTACTTTCCGACACACCACTGCAGGTTCAATGTATTCCTTGGACCTTCACATTGACGATGAAACACAGAAATCGCATCGGAATTAAAAACAAATGGCACAATGCCGCCTTAAGTACAAGAACAGAGACTCTTCTTACAGTCGGTGCCATGAGCATTCCCTGTGAGAGCAGTATTAGTTTCCGATACACCACTGCAGATTCAATGTATTCCTTGGACCTTCACATTGACGTTGAAACACAGAAATCGCATCGGAATTAAATACAAAAGGCGCAATGCCGCCTTAAGTACAAGAATAGAGACTCTTCTCACAGTCGGTGCTTTGAGCATTCCCTGTGAGACCAGTATTAGTTTCTGATACGAAACTGCAGATTCAATGTATTCCTTGGACCTTCACATTGACGTTGAAACACAGAAATCGCATCGGAATTAAATACAAAAGGCGCAAGGCCGCCTTAAGTACAAGAATAGAGACTCTTCTCACAGTCGGTGCTTTGAGCATTCCCTGTGAGACCAGTATTAGTTTCTGATACGAAACTGCAGGTTCAATGTATTCCTTGGACCTTCACATTGACGATGAAACACAGAAATCGCATTGGAATTAATTACAAAAGGCAAATGCCGTCATAAGTACAAGAAGAGAGACTCTTCTTACAGTCGGTGCTTTGAGCATTCCCTGTGAGACCAGCATTATTTTCCGATACACCACTGCAGGTTCAAAGTATTCCTTGGACATACACATTGACGATGAAACACAGAAATCGCATCGGAATTAAATACAAAAGGCACAATGCCGTCTTAAGTACAGGAATAGAGACTCTTCTTACAGTCGGTGCTTTGAGCATTACCTGTGAGACCAGTATTAGTTTCTGATACACCTCAGCAGGTTCAATGTATTCCTAGGACCTTCACAATGACGAAGAAACACAGAAATCGCATCGGAGTGAAATACAAAAGGCACAATGCCGTCTTAAGTACAAGAATAGAGACTCTTCTTACAGTCGGTGTTTTGAGCATTTCCTGTGAGACCAGTGTTAGTTTCCGATACACCACTGCAGGTTCAATGTATTCCTTGCACCTTCACATTGACGATGAAACACAGAAATCGCGTCGGAGGTAAATACAAAAGGCACAATGCCGCCTTAAGTACAAGAATAGAGACTCCTCTTACTGTCGGTGCTCTGAGCATTCCCTGTGAGACCTGTATTAGTTTCCGATACACCACTGCAGATTCAATGTATTCCTTGGACCTTCACATTGACGTTGAACACAGAAATCGCATCGGAATTAAATACAAAAGGCGCAATGCCGCCTTAAGTACAAGAATAGAGACTCTTCTCACAGTCGGTGCTTTGAGCATTCCCTGTGAGACCAGTATTAGTTTCTGATTCAAAAATGCAAGTTCAATGTATTCCTTGGACCTTCACATTGACGATGAATCGCAGAAATCGCATCGGAATTAATTACAAAAGGCAAATGCCGTCATAAGTACAAGAATAGAGACTCTTCTTACAGTCGGTGTTTGAGCATTCCCTGTGAGACCAGTATTAGTTTCCGATACACCACTGCAGGTTCAGTGTATTCCTTGGACCATCACATTGACGATGAAACACAGAAATCGCATCGGAATTTAATACAAAAGGTGCAATGCCGCCTTAAGTACAAGAATAGAGACTCTTCTTACAGTCGGTGCTTTCAGCATTCCCTGTGAGACCAGTATTAGTTTCCGATACACCTCAGCAGGTTCATTGTATTCCTAGGACCTTCACATTGACGAAGAAACACAGAAATCGCATCGGAATGAAATACAAAAGGCAAACTGCCGCGTAAGTACAAGAATAGAGACCCTTCTTACAGTCGATGCTTTCAGCATTCCCTGTGAGACCAGTATTAGTTTCCGATACACCACTGCAGGTTCAATGTATTCCTAGGACCTTCACATTGACGAAGAAACACAGAAATCGCATCGGAGTTAAATCCAAAAGGCACAATGCCGTCTTAAGTACAAGAATAGAGACTCTTCTTATAGTCGGTGCCATGAACATTCCCTGTGAGTCCAGTATTAGTTTCCGATACACCTCAGCAGGTTCAATGTATTCCTTGGACCTTCACATTGACGATGAAACACAGAAAACGCATCGGAACTAAATACAGAAGGCCCAATGCCGCCATAAGTACAAGAATCGAGACTCTTCTTGCAGTCGGTGTTTTGAGCATTTCCTGTGAGACCAGTGTTAGTTTCCGATACACCACTGCAGGTTCAATGTATTCCTTGGACCTTCACATTGACGATGAAACACAGAAATCGAATCGGAATTAAATACAAAAGGCGCAATGCCGCCATAAGTACAAGAATAGAGACTCTTCTTACAGTCGGTGCTTTGAGCATTCCCTGTGAGACCAGTATTAGTTTCCGATACACCACTGCAGGTTCAATGTATTCCTTGGACCTTCATATTGACGATGAAACATAGAAATCGCATCGGAATTAAATTGAAAAGGCGCAATGCCGCCTTAAGCACAAGAATAGAGACTCTTCTTACAGTCGGTGCTTTGAGCATTCCCTGTGAGACCAGTATTACTTTCTGATACACCACTGCAGGTTCAATGTATTCCTTGGACCTTGACATTGACGATGAAACACAGAAATCGCATCGGAATTATGTACAAAAGGCACAATGCCGTCATCAGTACAAGAATAGAGACTCTTCTTACAGTCGGTGCTTTGAGCATTCCCTGTGAGGCCAGTATTAGTTTCCGACACACCACTGCAGGTTCAATGTATTCCTTGGACATACACATTGACGATGAAACCCAGATATCGCATCGGAATTAAATTCAAAAGGCGAACTGCCGCGTAAGTACAAGAATAGAGACTCTTCTTACAGTCGGTGCTTACAGCATTCCCTGTGAGACCAGTATTAGTTTCCGATACACCACTCCAGGTTCAATGTATTCCTTGGACATACACATTGACGATGAAACACAGAAATCGCATCGGAATGAAATACAAAAGGCAAACTGCCGCGTAAGTACAAGAATAGAGACTCTTCTCACAGTCGGTGCTTTCAGCATTCCCTGTGAGACCAGTATTAGTTTCCGATACACCTCAGCAGGTTCAATGTATTCCTAGGACCTTCACATTGACGATGAACCACAGAAATCGCATCGGAATTAAATACAAAAGGCACAATGACGGCTTAAGTACAAGAATAGAGACTCTTCTTACAGTCGGTGCTTTGAGCATTCCCTGTGAGACCAGTATTAGTTTCCGATACACCACTCCAGGTTCAATGTAATCCGTGGACATTCACATTGACGATGAAACACAGAAATCGCATCGGAATGAAATACAAAAGGCGAACTGCCGCGTAAGTACAAGAATAGAGACTCTTCTTACAGTCGGTGCTTTCAGTATTCCCTGTGAGACTAGTATTAGTTTCCGATACACCTCAGCAGGTTCAATGTAATCCTAGGACCTTCACATTGACGATGAAACACAGAATTCGCATCGGAATTAAATACAAAAGGCACAATGTCGCCCTAAGTACAAGAATAGAAACTCTTCTCACAGTCGGTGCTTTGAGCATTCCCTGTGAGACCAGAATTAGTTTCCGATACACCACTCCAGGTTCAATGTATTCCTTGGACCTTTACATTGACGATGAAACACTGAAATCGCATCGGAATGAAATACAAAAGGCAAACTGCCGCGTAAGAAAAGAATAGAGACTCTTCTTACAGTCGGTGCTTTCAGCATTCCCTGTGAGACCAGTATTAGTTTCCGATACACCTCAGCAGGTTCAATGTATTCCTAGGACCTTCACATTGACGATGAAACACAGAAATCGCATTGGAATTAAATACAAAAGTCACAATGTCGCCTTAAGTACAAGAATAGAGACTCTTCTTACAGTCGGTGCTTTGAGCATTCCCTGTGAGACCAGAATTAGTTTCCGATACACCACTGCAGGTTCAATGTATTCCTTGGACCTTCACATTGACGATGAAACACAGAAATCGCATCGGAATGAAATACAAAAGGCAAACTGCCGCGTAAGTACAAGAATAGAGACTCTTTTTACAGTCGGTTCTTTCAGCATTCACTGTGAGACCTGTATTAGTTTCCGATACATCTCAGCATGTTCAATGTATTCCTAGGACCTTCACATTGACGATGAAACACAGAAATCGCGTCGGAATTAAACACAAAAAGCGCAATGCCGCCTTAAGTACAAGAATAGAGACTGTTCTTACAGCCGGTGTTTTGAGCATTCCCTGTGAGACCAGAATTAGATTCCGATACACCACTACAGGTTCAATGTATTCCTTGGACATTCACATTGACGATGAAACACAGAAATCGCATCGGAATGAAATACAAAAGGCAAACTGCCGCGTAAGTACAAGAATAGAGACTCTTCTTACAGTCGGTGCTTTCAGCATTCCCTGTGAGACTAGTAATAGTTTCCGATACACCTCAGCAGGTTCAATGTAATCCTAGGATCTTCACATTGACGATGAAACACAGAAATCGCATCGGAATTAAATACAAAAGGCACAATGTCGCCTTAAGCACAAGAATAGAGACTCTTCTTACAGTCGGTGCTTTGAGCATTCCCTGTGAGACCAGAATTAGTTTCCGATACACCACTCCACGTTCAATGTATTCCTTGGACCTTCACATTGACGATGAAACACAGAAATCGCATCGGAATGAAATACAAAAGGCAAACTGCCGCGTAAGTACAAGAATAGAGACTCTTCTTACAGTCGGTGCTTTCAGCATTCCCTGTGAGACCAGTATTAGTTTCCGATACACCTCAGCAGGTTCAATGTATTCCTAGGACCTTCACATTGACGATGAAACACAGAAATCGCATCGGAATTAAATACAAAAGGCACAATGTCGCCTTAAGTACAAGAATAGAGACTCTTCTTACAGTCGGTGCTTTGAGCATTCCCTGTGAGACCAGTATTAGTTTCCGATACACCACTGCAGGTTCAATGTATTCCTTGGACCTTCACATTGACGATGAAACACAGAAATCGCATCGGAATGAAATACAAAAGGCAAACTGCCGCGTAAGTACATGAATAGAGACTCTTCTTACAGTCGGTGCTTTCAGCATTCCCTTTGAGACCAGTATTAGAGTCCAATACACCTCGGCAGTTTCAATGTATTCCTAGGACCATCACATTGACGATGAAACACCGAAATCGAATCGGAATTAAATACAAAAGGCACAATGCCGTCTCAAGAAAAGAATAGAGACTCTTCTTACAGTCGGTGCTTTGAGCATTCCCTGTGAGACCAGAATGTGTTTCCGATACACCACTCCAGGTTCAATGTATTCCTTGGACATTCACATTGACGATGAAACACAGAATTCGCATCGGAATGAAATACAAAAGGCAAACTGTCGCGTAAGTACAAGAATAGAGACACTTCTTACAGTTGGTGCTTTCAGCATTCCCTGTGAGAGCAGTATTAGTTTCCGATACACCTCAGCAGGTTCAATGTATTCCTAGGTCCTTCAGATTGACGTTGAAACACAGAAATCGCATCGGAATTAAATACTAAAGGAACAATGTCGCCTTAAGTACAAGAATAGAGACTGCTCTTACAGTCGGTGCTTTGAGCATTCCCTGTGAGACCAGTATTAGTGTCCGATACACCACTGCAGGTTCAATGTAATCCTAGGACCTTCACATTGTCGATGAAACACAGAAATCGCACCGGAATTAAATACAAAAGGCACACTGTCGCCTTAAGTACAAGAATAGAGACTCTTCTTACAGTCGTTGCTTTGAGCATTCCCTGTGAGACCAGTATTAGTATCCGATACACCACTCCAGGTTCAATGTATTCCTTGGACATTCACATTGACGATGAAACACAGAAATCGCATCGGAATGAAATACAAAAGGCAATCTGCCGCGTAAGTACAAGAATAGAGACTCTTCTCGCAGTCGGTGCTTTCAGCATTTCCAGGGAGACCAGTATTAGTTTCCGATACACCTCAGCAGGTTCAATGTATTCCTGGGACCTTCACATTCACGAAGAAACACAGAAATGGCATCGGAATTAAATACAAAAGGCACAATGTCGCCTTAAGTACAAGAATAGAGACACTTCCTACACTCGGTGCTTTGAGCATTCCCTGTGAGACCAGTATTAGTTTCCGATACACAACTGCAGGTTCAATGTATTCCTTGGACCAACACATTGACGATGAAACACGGAAATCGCATCGGAATGAAATACAAAAGGCAAACAGCCGCGTAAGTACAAGAATAGAGACTCTTCTTACAGTCGGTGCATTCAGCATTCCCTGTGAGACCAGTATTAGTTTCCGATACACCTCAGCAGGTTCAATTAATTCCTAGGACCTTCACATTGACGATGAAACACAGAAATCGCACCGGTATTAAATACAAAAGGCGCAATGCCGCCTTAAGCACAAGAATAGAGACTCTTCTTACAGTCGGCGCTTTGAGCATTCCCTGTGAGACCAGAATTAGTTTCCGATACACCAGTCCAGGTTCAATGTATTCCTTGGACATTCACATTGACGATGAAACACAGAAATCGCGTCGGAATGAAATACTAAAGGCAAACTGCCGCGTAAGTACAAGAATAGAGACTCTTCTTACAGTTGGTGCTTTCAGCACTCCCTGTGAGACCAGTATTAGTTTCCGATACACCTCAGCAGGTTCAATGTAGTCCTAGGACCTTCACATTGACGATGGAACACAGAAATCGCTTTGGAATTAAATACAAAAGGCACAATGTCGCCTTAAGTACAAGAATACAGACTCTTCTTACAGTCGGGGCTTTGAGCATTCCCTGTGTGACCAGAATTAGTTTCCGATACACCACTCCAGGTTCAATGTATTCCTTGGACCTTCACATTGACGATGAAACACAGAAATCGCATCGGAATGAAATACAAAAGGCAAACTGCCACGTAAGTACAAGAATAGAGACTCTTCTTGCAGTCGGTGCATTCAGCATTCCCTGTGAGACCAGTATTAGTTTCCGATACACCTCAGCAGGTTCAATGTATTCCTAGGACCTTCACATTGACGATGAAACACAGAAATCGCACCGGAATTAAATACAAAAGGCGCAATGCTGCCTTAAGTACAAGAATAGAGACTCTTCTTACAGTCGGCGCTTTGAGCATTCCCTGTGAGACCAGAATTAGTTTCCGATACACCAGTCCAGGTTCAATGTATTCCTTGGACATTCACATTGACGATGAAACACAGAAATCGCGTCGGAATGAAATACAAAAGGCAAACCGACGCGTAAGTACAAGAATAGAGACTCTTCTTACAGTTGGTGCTTTCAGCACTCCCTGTGAGACCAGTATTAGTTTCCGATACACCTCAGCAGGTTCAATGTAGTCCTAGGACCTTCACATTGACGATGAAACACAGAAATCGCTTCGGAATTAAATACAAAAGGCACAATGTCGCCTTAAGTACAAGAATACAGACTCTTCTTACAGTCGGGGCTTTGAGCATTCCCTGTGTGACCAGAATTAGTTTCCGATACACCACTCCAGGTTCAATGTATTCCTTGGACCTTCACATTGACGATGAAACACAGAAATCGCATCGGAATGAAATACAAAAGGCAAACTGCCACGTAAGTACAAGAATAGAGACTCTTCTTACAGTCGGTGCTTTCAGCATTCCCTGTGAGACATGTATTAGTTTTTGATACATCTCAGCAGATTCAATGTATTCCTAGGACCTTCACATTGACGATGAAACACAGAAATCGCGTTGGAATTAAATACAAAAAGCGCAATGCCACCTTAAGTACAAGAATAGGGACTCTTCTTACAGTCGGTGCTTTCAGCATTCCCTTTGAGACCAGTATTAGTTTCCGATACACCACAGCAGTTTCAATGTATTCCTAGGACCTTCACATTGACGATGAAACACAGAAATCGCATCGGAATTAAATACAAAAGGTACAATGCCGCCTTAAGTAAAAGAATACAGACTCTTCTTACAGTCGGTGCTTTGAGCATTCCAAGTGAGACCAGAATTAGTTTCCGATACACCACTCCAGGTTCAATGTATTCCTTGGACATTCACATTGACGATGAAACACAGAATTCGCATCGGAATGAAATACAAAAGGCAAACTGCCGCGTAAGTACAAGAATAGAGACCCTTCTTACAGTCGGTGCTTTCAGCATTCCCTGTGAGACCAGTATTAGTTTCCGATACACCTCAGCAGGTTCAATGTATTCCTAGGAACATCAGATTGACGTTGAAACACAGAAATCGCATCGGAATTAAATAAAAAAGGCACAATGTCGCCTTAAGTACAAGAATAGGGACTCTTCTTACAGACGGTGCTTTGAGCATTCCCTGTGAGACCAGTATTAGTTTCCGATACACCACTGCAGGTCCAATGTTATCCTAGGACCTCCACATTGACGATGAAACACAGAAATCGCATCGGAATTAAATACAAAAGGCACAATGTCGCCTTAACTACAAGAATAGAGTCTCTTCTTACAGTCGGTGCTTTGAGCATTCTCTGTGAGACCAGTATTAGTTTCCGATACACCACTCCAGGTTCAATGTATTCCTTGGACATTCACATTGACGATGAAACACAGAAATCGCATCGGAATGGAATACAAATGTCAAACTGCCGCGTTAGTACAAGAATAGAGACTCTTCTTACAGTCGGTGCTTTCAGCATTCCCTGTGAGACCAGTATTAGTTTCCGATACACCTCAGCGGGTTCAATGTATTCCTAGGACCTTCACATTGACGATGAAACACAGAAATCGCATCGGAATTAAATACAAAAGGCACAATGTCGCCTTAAGTACAAGAATAGTGACTCTTCTTACACTCGGTGCTTTGAGGATTCCCTGTGAGACTAGTATTAGTTTCCGATACACAACTGCAGGTTCAATGTATTCCTTGGACATTCACATTGACGATGAAACACAGAAATCGCATCGGAATGAAATACAAACGGCAAGCTGCCGCGTAAGTACAAGAATAGTGACTCTTCTTACACTCGGTGCTTTGAGGATTCCCTGTGAGACTAGTATTAGTTTCCGATTCACCACTGCATGTTCAATGTATTCCTTCGACCTTCATTTTGACGATGAAACACAGAAATCGCATTGGAATTAAATGCAAAGGCACAATGCAGCATTAAGTACAAGAGTAGAGACTCTTCTTACAGTCGGTGCTTTGAGCATTCCCTGTGAGACCAGTATTAGTTTCCGATACACCACTGCAGGTTCAATGTATTCCTTGCACCTTCACATTGACGATGAAACACAGAAATCGCATCGGAATTAAATACAAGAGGCGCAATGCCGCCTGAAGTACAAGAATAGAGACTCTTCTTACAGTCGGTGCTTTGAGCATTCCCTTTGAGACCAGTATTAGTTTCTGATACACCACTGCAATTTTTGAATGTATTCCTTGGAACTTCACATTGACGATGAAACTTAGAAATCGCATCGGAATTAATTACAAAAGGCACAATGCCGTCATAAGTACTAGAATAGAGACTCTTCTTACAGTCGGTGCTTTGAGCAATCCCTGTGAGACCAGTATTAGTTTCCGATACACCACTGCATGTTCAATGTATTCCTTGGACCTTCACATTGACGATGAAACACAGAAATCGCATCGGAATTAAATACAAAAGGCACAATGCAGCATTAAGTACAAGAATATAGATTCTTCTTACAGTCGGTGCTTTGAGCATTCCCTGTGAGACCAGTATTAGTTTCCGATACACCACTGCAGGTTCAATGTATTCCTTGGACCTTCACATTGACGTTGAAACACAGAAATCGCATCGGAATTAAATACAAATGGCGCATGGCCGCCTTAAGTACAAGAATAGAGACTTTTCTTACAATCGGGTCTTTGAGCATTCCCTGTGAGACCAGTAGTAGTTTCCGATATACCACTGCAGGTTCAATGTACTCCTTGCACCTTCACATTGACGATGAAACACAGAAATCGCATCGGAATTAAATACAAAAGGCTCAATGCCGTCTTAAGTACAATAATAGAGACTCTTCTTACAGTCGGTGCTATGAGCATTCCCTGTGAGACCAGTATTATTTTCCGATTCACCACTGCAGGTTCAATGTATTCTTTGGACCTTCACATTGACCATGAAACACAGAAATCGCATCGGAATTAAATACAAAAGGCGCAATGCCGCCTTAAGTACAAGAATAGAGACTCCTCTTACAGTCGGTGCTTTCAGCATTCCCTGTGAGACCGGTATTAGTTTCCGATACACCTCAGCAGGTTCAATGTATTCCTAGGACTTACATATTGACGATGAAACACAGAAATCACATCGGAATTAAATAGAAAAGGCACAATGCCGTCTTAAGTACAAGAATAGAGACTCTTCTTACAGTCGGTGCTTTCAGCATTCCCTTTGAGACCAGTATTAGTTTCCGATACACCTCAGCAGTTTCAATGTATTCCTAGGACCTTCACATTGACGATGAAACACAGAAATCGCATCGGAATGAAATACAAAAGGCAAACTGCCGCGTAAGTACAAGAATAGAGACTCTTCTTACAGTCGGTGCTTTCAGCATTCCCTGTGAGACCAGTATTAGTTTCCGATACACCTCAGATTGTTCAATGTATTCCTAGGACCTTCACATTGACGATGAAACACAGAAATCGCATCTGAAATAAATACAAAAGGCACAATGTCGCCTTAAGTAAAAGAATAGAGACTCTTCTTACAGTCGGTGCTTTGAGCATTCCCTGTGAGACCAGTATTAGTTTCCGATACACCACTGCAGGTTCAATGTATTCCTTGGACCTTCACATTGACGTTGAAACATAGAAATCGCATCGGAATTAATTACAAAAGGCACAATGCCGTCATAAGTACTAGAATAGAGACTCTTCTTACAGTCGGTGCTTTGAGCATTCCCTGTGAGACCTGTATTAGTTTCCGATACACCACTGCAGGTTTAATGTATTCCTTGGACCTTCACATTGACGATGAAACACAGAAATCGCATCGGAATTAAATACAAAAGGTGCCATGCCGCCTTAAGTACAAGAATAGAGACTTATCTTACAGTCGGTGCTTTGAGCATTCCCTGTGAGACCAGTATTTGTTTCCGATACACCACTGCAGGTTCAATGTACTCCTTGGACCTTCACATTGACGTTGAAACACAGAAATCGCATCGGAATTAAATACAAAAGGCGCAATGCCGCCTTAAGTACAAGAATAGAGACTCTTCTTGCAGTCGGTGCTTTGGGCATTCCCTGTGAGACCAGTATTCGTTTACGATACACCTCAGCAGGTTCAATGTATCCCTAGGACCTTCACATTGACGATGAAACACAGAAATTGCATCTGAATTAAATACAAAAGGCACAATGTCGCCTTAAGTACAAGAATAGAGACTCTTCTTACAGTCGGTGCTTTGAGCATTCCCTGTGAGACCAGTATTAGTTTCCGATACACCACTCCAGGCTCAATGTATTCCTTGGACATTCACATTGACGTTGAATCACAGAAATCGCATCGGAATGAAATACAGAAGGCAAACTGCCGCGTAAGTACAAGAATAGAGACTCTTCTCGCAGTCGGTGCTTTCAGCATTCCCTGTGAGACCTGTATTAGTTTCCGATACACCACTGCAGGTTCAATGTATTCCTTGGACCTTCACATTGACGATGAAACACAGAAATCGCATCGGAATTAAATACAAAAGGTGCCATGCCGCCTTAAGTACAGGAATAGAGACTTATCTTACAGTCGGTGCTTTGAGCAATCCCTGTGAGACCAGTATTAGTTTCCGATATACCACTGCAGGTTCAATGTATTCCTTGCACCTTCACATTGACGATGAAACACAGAAATCGCATAGGAATTAAATACAAACGGCTCAATGCCGTCTTAAGTACAATAATAGAGACTCTTCTAACAGTCGATGCTATGAGCATTCCCTGTGAGACCAGTATTAGTTTCCGATACACCACTGCAGGTTCAATGTATTCTTTGGACCTTCACATTGACCATGAAACACAGAAATCGCATCGGAATTAAATACAAAAGGCGCAATGCCGAATTAAGTACAAGAATAGAGACTCTTCTTACAGTCGGAACTTTCAGCATTCCCTGTGAGACCAGTATTAGTTTCCGATACACCTCAGCAGGTTCAATGTATTCCTAGGACCTTCCCATTGACGATGAAACACAGAAATCAAATCGGAATTAAATAGAAAAGGCACAATGCCGCCTTACGTGCAAGAATAGAGACTCTTCTTACAGTCGGTGCTTTCAGCATTCCCTGTGAGTCAGTATTAGTTTCCGATACACCTCAGCAGGTTCAATGTATTCCTAGGACCTTCACTTTGACGATGAAACACAGAAATCGCATCTGAAATAAATACAAAAGGCACAATGTCGCCTTAAGTACAAGAATAGAGACTCTTCTAACAGTCGGTGCTATGAGCATTCCCTGTGAGACCAGTATTAGTTTCCGATACACCACTGCAGGTTCAATGTATTTCTTGGACCTTCACATTGACGACGAAACACAGAAATCGCATCGGAATTAAATACAAAAGGCACAATGCAGCATTAAGTACAAGAAAAGAGACTCTTCTTACAGTCGGTGCTTTGAGCATTCCCTGTGAGACCAGTATTAGTTTCCGATACACCACTGCAGGTTCAATGTACTCCTTGGACCTTCACATTGACGTTGAAACACAGAAATCGCATCGGAATTAAATACAAAAGGCGCAATGCCGCCTTAAGTACAAGAATAGAGACTCTTCTTACAGTCGGTGCTTTGGGCATTCCCTGTGAGACCAGTATTAGTTTACGATACACCTCACCAGGTTCAATGTATCCCTAGGACCTTCACATTGACGATGAAACACAGAAATTGCATCTGAATTAAATACAAAAGGCACAATGTCGCCTTAAGTACAAGAATAGAGACTCTTCTTACAGTCGGTGCTTTGAGCATTCCCTGTGAGACCAGTATTAGTTTCCGATACACCACTCCAGGCTCAATGTATTCCTTGGACATTCACATTGACGATGAATCACAGAAATCGCATCGGAATGAAATACAGAAGGCAAACTGCCGCGTAAGTACAAGAATAGAGACTCTTCTCGCAGTCGGTGCTTTCAGCATTCCCTGTGAGACCAGTATTAGTTTCTGATACACCTCAGCAGATTCAATGTATTCTTGGGACCTTCACATTGACGAAGAAATACAGAAATGACATCGGAATTAAATACAAAAGGCACAATGTCGCCTTAAGTACAAGAATAGAGACTCTTCTTACACTCGGTGCTTTGAGCATTCCCTGTGAGACCAGTATTAGTTTCCCATACACAACTGCAGGTTCAATGTATTCCTTGGACCTTCACATTGACGATGAAACACAGAAATCGCATCGGAAATAAATACAAAAGGCGCAATGCCGCCTTAAGTGCAAGAATAGAGACTCTTCTTACAGTCGGTGCTTCGAGCATTCCCTGTGAGACCCGAATTAGTTTACGATACACCACTCCAGGTTCAATGTATTCCTTGGACATTCACATTGACGACGAAACACAGAAATCGCATCGGAATGAAATACAAAAGGCAAACTGCCGCGTAAGTACAAGAATAGAGACTCTTCTTACAGTCGGTGCTTTCAGCATTCCTGTGAGACCAGTATTAGTTTCCAATACACCTCAGCAGGGTCAATGTATTCCTAGGACCTTCACATTGACGATGAAACACAGAAATCGCATCGGAATGAAATAAAAAGGCACAACGACGTCTTAAGTACAAGAATAGAGACTCTTCTTACAGTCGGTGCTTTCAGCATTCTCTGTGAGACCAGTATTAGTTTCCGATACACCACAGCAGGTTCAATGTAATCCTAGGACCTTCACATTGACGATGAAACACAGAAATCGAATGGGAATTAAATACAAAAGGCACAATGCCGCCTTAAGTACAAGAATAGAGACTCTTCTTACAGTCGGTGCTTTGAGCATTCCCTGTGAGACCAGTATTAGTTTCCGATACACCACTGCAGGTTCAATGTATTCCTTGGACCTTCACATTGTCGATGAAACACAGATATCGCATCGGAATTAAATACAAAAGGTGCCATGCCGCGTTATGTACAAGAAAAGAGACTTTTCTTACAGTCGGTGTTTTGAGCATTCCCTGTGAGACCAGTATTAGTTTCCGATATACCACTGCAGGTTCAATGTATTCCTTGCACCTTCACATTGACGATGAAACACAGAAATCGCATCGGAATTAAATACAAAAGGCTCAATGCCGTCTTAAGTACAATAATAGAGACTCTTCTTACAGTCGATGCTATGAGCATTCCCTGTGAGACCTGTATTAGTTTCCGATACACCACTGCAGGTTCAATGTATTCTTGGGACCTTCACATTGACCATGAAACACAGAAATCGCATCGGAATTCAATACAAAAGGCCCAATGCCGCCTTAAGTACAAGAATAGAGACTCTTCTTACAGTCGGTGCTTTGAGCATTCCCTGTGAAACCAGTATTAGTTTCCGATACACCACTGCAGGTTCAATGTATTCCTTGGACCTTCACATTGACAATGAAACACAGAAATCGCATCGGAATTAAATACAAATGGCACAATGCCGTCTTAAGTACAAGAATAGAGACTCTTCCTACAGTCGGTGCTTTCAGCATTCCCTGTGAGACCAGTATTAGTTTCCGATACACCTCAGCAGGCTCAATGTATTCCTTGGACCTTCACATTGACGATGAAACACAGAAATGGCATCGGAATTAAATACAAAAGGCACAATGTCGCCTTAAGTACAAGAATAGAGACTCTTCTTACAGTCGGTACTTTCAGCATTCCCTGTGAGACCAGTATTAGTTGCCGATACACCTCAGCAGGTTCAATGTATTCCTAGGACCTTCACATTGTCGATGAAACACAGGAATCGCATCGGAATTAAATACAAAAGGTGCCATGCCGCCTTAAGTACAAGAAAAGGGACTTTTCTTACAGTCGGTGTTTTGAGCATTCCCTGTGAGACCAGTATTAGTTTCCGATATACCACTGCAGGTTCAATGAATTCCTTGCACATTCACATTGACGATGAAACACAGAAATCGCATCGGAATTAAAAACAAAAGGCTCAATGCCGTCTTAAGTACAGTAATAGAGACTCTTCTTACAGTCGATGCTATGAGCATTCCCTGTGAGACCAGTATTACTTTCCGATACACCACTGCAGGTTCAATGTATTCTTTGCACCTTCACATTGACCATGAAACACAGAAATCGCATCGGAATTCAATACAAAAGGCCCAATGCCGCCTTAAGTACAAGAATAGAGACTCTTCTTACAGTCGGTGCTTTGAGCATTCCCTGTGAAAACAGTATTAGTTTCCGATACACCACTGCAGGTTCAATGTATTCCTTGGACCTTCACATTGACAATGAAACACAGAAATCGCATCGGAATTAAATACAAAAGGCACAATGCCGTCTTAAGTACAAGAATAGAGACTCTTCCTACAGTCGGTGCTTTCAGCATTCCCTGTGAGACCAGTGTTAGTTTCCGATACACCTCAGCAGGTTCAATGTATTCCTTTGACCTTCACATTGACGATGAAACACAGAAATCGCATCGGAATGAAATAAAAAAAGGCAAATTGCCGCGTAAGTACAAGATTAGAGACACTTCTTACAGTCGGTACTTTCAGCATTCCCTGTGAGACCAGTATTAGTTGCCGATACACCTCAGCAGGTTCAATGTATTCCTAGGACCTTCACATTGACGATGAATCACAGAAATCGCATCGGAATTAAATACAAAATGCGCAATGCCGCCTTCAGTACAAGAATAGCGACTCTTCTTACAGTCGGTGCTTTGAGCATTCCCTGTGAGACCAGAATTAGTTTCCGAGACACCACTCCAGGTTCAATGTATTCCTTGGACCTTCACATTGACGATGAAACACAGAAATCGCATCGGAATGAAATACAAAAGGCAAACTGTCGCGTAAGTACAAGAATAGAGACTCTTCTCGCAGTCGGTGCTTTCAGCATTCCCTGTGAGACCAGTAATAGTTTCCGATACACCTCAGCAGGTTCAATGTATTCCTGGGACCTTCACATTGACGAAGAAATACAGAAACGGCATCGCAATTAAATACAAAAGGCACAATGTCGCCTTAAGTACAAGAATAGAGACACTTCTTACACTCGGTGCTTTGAGCATTCCCTGTGAGACCAGTATTAGTTTCCCATACACAACTGCAGGTTCAATGTATTCCTTGGACCTTAACATTGACGATGAAACACAGAAATCGCATCGGAATGAAATACAAAATGCAAACTGCCGCGTAAGTACAAGAATAGAGACTCTTCTTACAGTCGGTGCTTTCAGCATTCCCTGTGAGACCGGTATTAGTTTCCGATACACCACTGCAGGTTCAATGTATTCCTTGGACCTTCACATTGACGATGAAACACAGATATCGCATCGGAATTGTATACAAAAGGCACAGTGCTGCATTAAGTACAAGAATAGAGACTCTTCTCACAGTCGGTGCTTTGAGCATTCCCTGTGAGACCAGTATTAGTTTCCGATACACCACTGCAGGTTCAATGTACTCCTTAGACCTTCACATTGACGTTGAAACACAGAAATCGCATCGGAATTAAATACAAAATGCGCAATGCCGCCTTAAGTACAAGAATAGAGACTCTTCTTATAGTCGGTGCTTTGAGCATTCCCTGTGAGACCAGTATTAGTTTCCGATAAACAACTGCGGGTTCAATGTATTCCTTGCACCTTCACATTGACGATGAAACACAGAAATCGCATCGGAATTAAATACAAAAGGCGCAATGCCGCCTTAAGTACAAGAATAGAGACTCTTCTTACAGTCGGTGCTTTGGGCATTCCCTGTGAGACCAGTATTAGTTTCCGATACACCTCAGCAGGTTCAATGTATTCCTAGGACCTTCACATTGACGATGAAACACAGAAATCGCATCTGAATTAAATACAAAAGGCACAATGTCGCCTTAAGTACAAGAATAGAGACTCTTCTTACAGTCAGTGCTTAGAGCATTCCCTGTGAGACAAGTATTGGTTTCCGATACACCACTCCAGGTTCAATGTATTCCTTGGACCTTCACAGAGACGATGAAACACAGAAATCGCATCGCAATGAAATACAAAAGGCAAACTGCCGCGAAAGTACAAGAATAGAGACTCTTCTCGCAGTCGGTGCTTTCAGCATTCCCTGTGAGACCAGTATTAGTTTCCGATACACCTCAGCAGGATCAATGTATTCCTGGGACCTTCACATTGACGAAGAAATACAGAAATGGCATCGGAATTAAATACAAAAGGCACAATGTCGCCTTAAGTACAAGAATAGAGACTCTTCTTACACTCGGTGCTTTGAGCATTCCCTGTGAGACCAGTATTAGTTTCCCATACACAACTGCAGGTTCAATGTATTCCTTGGACCTTCACATTGACGATGAAACACAGATATCGCATCGGAATTAAATACAAATGACGCAATGCCGCCTTAAGTACATGAATAGAGACTCTTCTTACAGTCGGTGCTTTGAGCATTCCCTGTGTCACCAGTATTAGTTTCCGATACACCACTGCAGGTTCAATGTACTCCTTGGACCTTCACATTGACGTTGAAACACAGAAATCGCATCGGAATTAAATACAAAAGGCGCAATGCCGCCTTAAGTACAAGAATAGAGACTCTTCTTACAGTCGGTGCTTTGGGCATTCCCTGTGAGACCAGTATTAGCTTCTGATACACCACTGCAGGTTCAATGTATTCCTTGGACCTTTACATTGACGATGAAACACAGAAATCGAATCGGAATTATATACAAAAGGCACAATGCAGCATTAAGTACAAGAATAGAGACTCTTCTTACAGTCGGTGCTTTGAGCATTCCCTGTGAGACCAGTATTAGTTTCCCATACACAACTGCAGGTTCAATGTATTCCTTGGACCTTCACATTGACGATGAAACACAGAAATCGCATCGGAATTAAATACAAAATGCGCAATGCCGCCTTTAGAATAAGAATAGAGACTCTTCTTACAGTCGGTGCTTTGATCATTCCCTTTGAGACCAGTATTAGTTTCTGATACACCACTGCAGGTTCAATGTATTCCTTGGACCTTCACATTGACGATGAAACATAGAAATCGCATCGGAATTAATTACAAAAGGCACAATGCCGTCATAAGTACTAGAATAGAGACTCTTCTTACAGTCGGTGCTATGAGCATTCCCTGTGAGACCAGTATCAGCTTCCGATACACCACTGCAGGTTCAATGTATTCCTTGGACCTTCACATTGACGATGAAACACAGAAATCGCATCGGAATTAAATACAAAATGCGCAATGCCGCCTTTAGAATAAGAATAGAGACTCTTCTTACAGTCGGTGCTTTGATCATTCCCTTTGAGACCAGTATTAGTTTCTGATACACCACTGCAGGTTCAATGTATTCCTTGGACCTTCACATTGACGATGAAACATAGAAATCGCATCGGAATTAATTACAAAAGGCACAATGCCGTCATAAGTACTAGAATAGAGACTCTTCTTACAGTCGGTGCTTTGAGCATTCCCTGTGAGACCTGTATTAGTTTCCGATACACCACTGCAGGTTCAATGTATTCCTTGGACCTTCACATTGACGATGAAACACAGAAATCGCATCGGAATTAAATACAAAAGGTGCCATGCCGCCTTAAGTACAAGAATAGAGACTTATCTTACAGTCGGTGCTTTGAGCATTCCCTGTGAGACCAGTATTAGTTTCCGATACACCACTGCAGGTTCAATGTACTCCTTGGACCTTCACATTGACGTTGAAACACAGAAATCGCATCGGAATTAAATACAAAAGGCGCAATGCCGCCTTAAGTACAAGAATAGAGACTCTTCTTGCAGTCGGTGCTTTGGGCATTCCCTGTGAGACCAGTATTCGTTTACGATACACCTCAGCAGGTTCAATGTATCCCTAGGACCTTCACATTGACGATGAAACACAGAAATTGCATCTGAATTAAATACAAAAGGCACAATGTCGCCTTAAGTACAAGAATAGAGACTCTTCTTACAGTCGGTGCTTTGAGCATTCCCTGTGAGACCAGTATTAGTTTCCGATACACCACTCCAGGCTCAATGTATTCCTTGGACATTCACATTGACGTTGAATCACAGAAATCGCATCGGAATGAAATACAGAAGGCAAACTGCCGCGTAAGTACAAGAATAGAGACTCTTCTCGCAGTCGGTGCTTTCAGCATTCCCTGTGAGACCTGTATTAGTTTCCGATACACCACTGCAGGTTCAATGTATTCCTTGGACCTTCACATTGATGATGAAACACAGAAATCGCATCGGAATTAAATACAAAAGGTGCCATGCCGCCTTAAGTACAAGAATAGAGACTTATCTTACAGTCGGTGCTTTGAGCAATCCCTGTGAGACCAGTATTAGTTTCCGATATACCACTGCAGGTTCAATGTATTCCTTGCACCTTCACATTGACGATGAAACACAGAAATCGCATAGGAATTAAATACAAACGGCTCAATGCCTTCTTAAGTACAATAATAGAGACTCTTCTAACAGTCGATGCTATGAGCATTCCCTGTGAGACCAGTATTAGTTTCCGATACACCACTGCAGGTTCAATGTATTCTTTGGACCTTCACATTGACCATGAAACACAGAAATCGCATCGGAATTAAATACAAAAGGCGCAATGCCGAATTAAGTACAAGAGTAGAGACTCTTCTTACAGTCGGAACTTTCAGCATTCCCTGTGAGACCAGTATTAGTTTCCGATACACCTCAGCAGGTTCAATGTATTCCTAGGACCTTCCCATTGACGATGAAACACAGAAATCAAATCGGAATTAAATAGAAAAGGCACAATGCCGCCTTACGTGCAAGAATAGAGACTCTTCTTACAGTCGGTGCTTTCAGCATTCCCTGTGAGACCAGTATTAGTTTCCGATACACCTCAGCAGGTTCAATGTATTCCTAGGACCTTCACTTTGACGATGAAACACAGAAATCGCATCTGAAATAAATACAAAAGGCACAATGTCGCCTTAAGTACAAGAATAGAGACTCTTCTAACAGTCGGTGCTATGAGCATTCCCTGTGAGACCAGTATTAGTTTCCGATACACCACTGCAGGTTCAATGTATTTCTTGGACCTTCACATTGACGACGAAACACAGAAATCGCATCGGAATTAAATACAAAAGGCACAATGCAGCATTAAGTACAAGAAAAGAGACTCTTCTTACAGTCGGTGCTTTGAGCATTCCCTGTGAGACCAGTATTAGTTTCCGATACACCACTGCAGGTTCAATGTACTCCTTGGACCTTCACATTGACGTTGAAACACAGAAATCGCATCGGAATTAAATACTAAAGGCGCAATGCCGCCTTAAGTACAAGAATAGAGACTCTTCTTACAGTCGGTGCTTTGGGCATTCCCTGTGAGACCAGTATTAGTTTACGATACACCTCACCAGGTTCAATGTATCCCTAGGACCTTCACATTGACGATGAAACACAGAAATTGCATCTGAATTAAATACAAAAGGCACAATGTCGCCTTAAGTACAAGAATAGAGACTCTTCTTACAGTCGGTGCTTTGAGCATTCCCTGTGAGACCAGTATTAGTTTCCGATACACCACTCCAGGCTCAATGTATTCCTTGGACATTCACATTGACGATGAATCACAGAAATCGCATCGGAATGAAATACAGAAGGCAAACTGCCGCGTAAGTACAAGAATAGAGACTCTTCTCGCAGTCGGTGCTTTCAGCATTCCCTGTGAGACCAGTATTAGTTTCTGATACACCTCAGCAGATTCAATGTATTCTTGGGACCTTCACATTGACGAAGAAATACAGAAATGACATCGGAATTAAATACAAAAGGCACAATGTCGCCTTAAGTACAAGAATAGAGACTCTTCTTACACTCGGTGCTTTGAGCATTCCCTGTGAGACCAGTATTAGTTTCCCATACACAACTGCAGGTTCAATGTATTCCTTGGACCTTCACATTGACGATGAAACACAGAAATCGCATCGGAAATAAATACAAAAGGCGCAATGCCGCCTTAAGTGCAAGAATAGAGACTCTTCTTACAGTCGGTGCTTCGAGCATTCCCTGTGAGACCCGAATTAGTTTACGATACACCACTCCAGGTTCAATGTATTCCTTGGACATTCACATTGACGACGAAACACAGAAATCGCATCGGAATGAAATACAAAAGGCAAACTGCCGCGTAAGTACAAGAATAGAGACTCTTCTTACAGTCGGTGCTTTCAGCATTCCTGTGAGACCAGTATTAGTTTCCAATACACCTCAGCAGGGTCAATGTATTCCTAGGACCTTCACATTGACGATGAAACACAGAAATCGCATCGGAATGAAATAAAAAGGCACAACGCCGTCTTAAGTACAAGAATAGAGACTCTTCTTACAGTCGGTGCTTTCAGCATTCTCTGTGAGACCAGTATTAGTTTCCGATACACCACAGCAGGTTCAATGTAATCCTAGGACCTTCACATTGACGATGAAACACAGAAATCGAATGGGAATTAAATACAAAAGGCACAATGCCGCCTTAAGTACAAGAATAGAGACTCTTCTTACAGTCGATGCTTTGAGCATTCCCTGTGAGACCAGTATTAGTTTCCGATACAAAACTGCAGGTTCAATGTATTCCTTGGACCTTCACATTGTCGATGAAACACAGATATCGCATCGGAATTAAATACAAAAGGTGCCATGCCGCCTTATGTACAAGAAAAGAGACTTTTCTTACAGTCGGTGTTTTGAGCATTCCCTGTGAGACCAGTATTAGTTTCCGATATACCACTGCAGGTTCAATGTATTCCTTGCACCTTCACATTGACGATGAAACACAGAAATCGCATCGGAATTAAATACAAAAGGCTCAATGCCGTCTTAAGTACAATAATAGAGACTCTTCTTACAGTCGATGCTATGAGCATTCCCTGTGAGACCTGTATTAGTTTCCGATACACCACTGCAGGTTCAATGTATTCTTGGGACCTTCACATTGACCATGAAACACAGAAATCGCATCGGAATTAAATACAAAAGGCTCAATGCCGTCTTAAGTACAAGAATAGAGACTCTTCTTACAGTCGGTGCTTTGAGCATTCCCTGTGAAACCAGTATTAGTTTCCGATACACCACTGCAGGTTCAATGTATTCCTTGGACCTTCACATTGACAATGAAACACAGAAATCGCATCGGAATTAAATACAAAAGGCACAATGCCGTCTTAAGTACAAGAATAGAGACTCTTCCTACAGTCGGTGCTTTCAGCATTCCCTGTGAGACCAGTATTAGTTTCCGATACACCTCAGCAGGCTCAATGTATTCCTTGGACCTTCACATTGACGATGAAACACAGAAATGGCATCGGAATTAAATACAAAAGGCACAATGTCGCCTTAAGTACAAGAATAGAGACTCTTCTTACAGTCGGTACTTTCAGCATTCCCTGTGAGACCAGTATTAGTTGCCGATACACCTCAGCAGGTTCAATGTATTCCTAGGACCTTCACATTGTCGATGAAACACAGAAATCGCATCGGAATTAAATACAAAAGGTGCCATGCCGCCTTAAGTACAAGAAAAGGGACTTTTCTTACAGTCGGTGTTTTGAGCATTCCCTGTGAGACCAGTATTAGTTTCCGATATACCACTGCAGGTTCAATGAATTCCTTGCACATTCACATTGACGATGAAACACAGAAATCGCATCGGAATTAAAAACAAAAGGCTCAATGCCGTCTTAAGTACAGTAATAGAGACTCTTCTTACAGTCGATGCTATGAGCATTCCCTGTGAGACCAGTATTACTTTCCGATACACCACTGCAGGTTCAATGTATTCTTTGCACCTTCACATTGACCATGAAACACAGAAATCGCATCGGAATTCAATACAAAAGGCCCAATGCCGCCTTAAGTACAAGAATAGAGACTCTTCTTACAGTCGGTGCTTTGAGCATTCCCTGTGAAAACAGTATTAGTTTCCGATACACCACTGCAGGTTCAATGTATTCCTTGGACCTTCACATTGACAATGAAACACAGAAATCGCATCGGAATTAAATACAAAAGGCACAATGCCGTCTTAAGTACAAGAATAGAGACTCTTCCTACAGTCGGTGCTTTCAGCATTCCCTGTGAGACCAGTGTTAGTTTCCGATACACCTCAGCAGGTTCAATGTATTCCTTTGACCTTCACATTGACGATGAAACACAGAAATCGCATCGGAATGAAATAAAAAAAGGCAAATTGCCGCGTAAGTACAAGATTAGAGACACTTCTTACAGTCGGTACTTTCAGCATTCCCTGTGAGACCAGTATTAGTTGCCGATACACCTCAGCAGGTTCAATGTATTCCTAGGACCTTCACATTGACGATGAATCACAGAAATCGCATCGGAATTAAATACAAAATGCGCAATGCCGCCTTCAGTACAAGAATAGCGACTCTTCTTACAGTCGGTGCTTTGAGCATTCCCTGTGAGACCAGAATTAGTTTCCGAGACACCACTCCAGGTTCAATGTATTCCTTGGACCTTCACATTGACGATGAAACACAGAAATCGCATCGGAATGAAATACAAAAGGCAAACTGTCGCGTAAGTACAAGAATAGAGACTCTTCTCGCAGTCGGTGCTTTCAGCATTCCCTGTGAGACCAGTAATAGTTTCCGATACACCTCAGCAGGTTCAATGTATTCCTGGGACCTTCACATTGACGAAGAAATACAGAAACGGCATCGGAATTAAATACAAAAGGCACAATGTCGCCTTAAGTACAAGAATAGAGACACTTCTTACACTCGGTGCTTTGAGCATTCCCTGTGAGACCAGTATTAGTTTCCCATACACAACTGCAGGTTCAATGTATTCCTTGGACCTTAACATTGACGATGAAACACAGAAATCGCATCGGAATGAAATACAAAATGCAAACTGCCGCGTAAGTACAAGAATAGAGACTCTTCTTACAGTCGGTGCTTTCAGCATTCCCTGTGAGACCGGTATTAGTTTCCGATACACCACTGCAGGTTCAATGTATTCCTTGGACCTTCACATTGACGATGAAACACAGATATCGCATCGGAATTGTATACAAAAGGCACAGTGCTGCATTAAGTACAAGAATAGAGACTCTTCTCACAGTCGGTGCTTTGAGCATTCCCTGTGAGACCAGTATTAGTTTCCGATACACCACTGCAGGTTCAATGTACTCCTTAGACCTTCACATTGACGTTGAAACACAGAAATCGCATCGGAATTAAATACAAAATGCGCAATGCCGCCTTAAGTACAAGAATAGAGACTCTTCTTATAGTCGGTGCTTTGAGCATTCCCTGTGAGACCAGTATTAGTTTCCGATAAACAACTGCGGGTTCAATGTATTCCTTGCACCTTCACATTGACGATGAAACACAGAAATCGCATCGGAATTAAATACAAAAGGCGCAATGCCGCCTTAAGTACAAGAATAGAGACTCTTCTTACAGTCGGTGCTTTGGGCATTCCCTGTGAGACCAGTATTAGTTTCCGATACACCTCAGCAGGTTCAATGTATTCCTAGGACCTTCACATTGACGATGAAACACAGAAATCGCATCTGAATTAAATACAAAAGGCACAATGTCGCCTTAAGTACAAGAATAGAGACTCTTCTTACAGTCAGTGCTTAGAGCATTCCCTGTGAGACAAGTATTGGTTTCCGATACACCACTCCAGGTTCAATGTATTCCTTGGACCTTCACAGAGACGATGAAACACAGAAATCGCATCGCAATGAAATACAAAAGGCAAACTGCCGCGAAAGTACAAGAATAGAGACTCTTCTCGCAGTCGGTGCTTTCAGCATTCCCTGTGAGACCAGTATTAGTTTCCGATACACCTCAGCAGGATCAATGTATTCCTGGGACCTTCACATTGACGAAGAAATACAGAAATGGCATCGGAATTAAATACAAAAGGCACAATGTCGCCTAAAGTACAAGAATAGAGACTCTTCTTACACTCGGTGCTTTGAGCATTCCCTGTGAGACCAGTATTAGTTTCCCATACACAACTGCAGGTTCAATGTATTCCTTGGACCTTCACATTGACGATGAAACACAGATATCGCATCGGAATTAAATACAAATGACGCAATGCCGCCTTAAGTACAAGAATAGAGACTCTTCTTACAGTCGGTGCTTTGAGGATTCCCTGTGAGACCAGGATTAGTTTCCGATACACCATTTCAGGTTCAATGTATTCCTTGGACATTCACATTGACGATGATACACAGATATCGCATCGGAATGAAATACAAAAGGCACAACGCCGTCTTAAGTACATGAATAGAGACTCTTATTACAGTCGGTGCTTTCAGCATTCTCTGTGAGACCAGTATTAGTTTCCGATACACCACTGCAGGCTCAATGTGTTCCTTGGACCTTCACATTGTCATTGAGGCACAGATATATCATCGGAATTATATACAAAAGGCACAATGCAGCATTAAGTACATGAATAGAGACTCTTCTTACAGTCGGTGCTTTGAGCATTCCCTGTGTCACCAGTATTAGTTTCCGATACACCACTGCAGGTTCAATGTACTCCTTGGACCTTCACATTGACGTTGAAACACAGAAATCGCATCGGAATTAAATACAAAAGGCGCAATGCCGCCTTAAGTACAAGAATAGAGACTCTTCTTACAGTCGGTGCTTTGGGCATTCCCTGTGAGACCAGTATTAGCTTCTGATACACCACTGCAGGTTCAATGTATTCCTTGGACCTTTACATTGACGATGAAACACAGAAATCGAATCGGAATTATATACAAAAGGCACAATGCAGCATTAAGTACAAGAATAGAGACTCTTCTTACAGTCGGTGATTTGAGCATTCCCTGTGAGACCAGTATTAGTTTCTGATACACCACTGCAGGTTCAATGTATTCCTTGGACCTTCACACTGACGATGAAACCCAGAAATCGCATCGGAATTAAATACAAAAGGTGCAATGCCGCCTTAATTACAAGAATAGAGACTCTTCTTACAGTCGGTGCTTTGAGCATTCCCTGTGAGACCAGGATTAGTTTCCGATACACCACTGCAGGTTCAATGTATACCTTGCACCTTCACATTGACGATGAAACACATAAATCGCATCGGAAATAAATACAAAAGGCGCAATGCCGCCTTAAGTACAAGAAAAGAGTCTCATCTTACAGTCGGTGCTTTGAGCATTCCCTTTGAGACCAGTATTAGTTTCTGATATACCACTGCAGGTTCAATGTATTCCTTGGACCTTCACATTGACGATGAAACATAGAAATCGCATCGGAATTAATTACAAAAGGCACAATGCCGTCATAAGTACAAGAATAGAGACTCTTCTTACAGTCGGTGCTTTGAGCATTCCCTGTGAGACCAGTATTAGTTTCCGATACACCACTGCAGGTTCAATGTATTCCTTGGACCTTCACATTGACGATGAAACACAGAAATCGCATCGGAATTAAATACAAATGATGCCATGCTGCCTTAAGTACAAGAATAGAGACTTTTCATACAGTCGGTGCTTTGAGCATTCCCTGTGAGACCAGTATTAGTTTCCGATATACCACTGCAGGTTCAATGTATACCTTGCACCTTCACATTGACGATGAATCATAGAAATCGCATTGGAATTAAATACAAAAGGCTCAAAGCCGTCTTAAGTACAATAATAGAGACTCTTCTTACAGTCGGTGCTATGAGCATTCCCTGTGAGACCAGTATTAGTTTCCGATACACCACTGCAGGTTCAATGTATTCGTTGGACCTTCACATTGACAACGAAACACAGAAATCGCATCGGAATTAAATACAAAAGGCACAATGCCGTCTTAAGTACAAGAATAGAGACTCTTCCTACAGTCGGTGCTTTCAGCATTCCCTGTGAGACCAGTATTAGTTTCCGATACACCTCAGCAGGTTCAATGTATTCCTTGGACCTTCACATTGACGATGAAACACAGAAATCGCATCGGAATGAAATACAAAAGGCAAACTGCCGCGTAAGTACAAGGTTAGAGAGACTTCTTACAGTCGGTGCTATCAGCATTCCCTGTGAGACCAGTATTAGTTTCCGATAAACCTCAGCAGGTTCAATGTATTCCTAGGACCTTCACATTGACGATGAAAAACAGAAATCGCATCGGAATTAAATAAAAATGCGCAATGCCGCCTTAAGTACAAGAATAGAGACTCTTCTTACAGTCGGTGCTTTGAGCATTCCATGTGAGACCAGAATTAGTTTCCGATACACCACTCTAGGTTCAATGTATTCCTTGGACATTCACATTGACGATGAAACACAGAAATCGCATCGGAATGAAATACAAACGGCAAACTGCCGCGTAAGTACAAGAATAGAGACGCTTCTTACAGTCGGTGCTTCCACCATTCCCTGTGAGACCAGTATTTGTTTCCGATACTCCTCAGCAGGTTCAATGTATTCCTAGGACCATCATATTGACGATGAAACACAGAAATCGCATCGGAATTAAATACAAAAGGCACAAAGTTGCCTTAAGTACATGAATAAAGACTCTACTTACAGTCGGTGCTTTGAGCATTCCCTATGAGACCAATATTAGTTTCCGATACACCACTGCAGGTTCAATGTATTCCTAGGACCTTCACATTGACGATGAAACACAGAAATCGCATCGGAATTAAATACAAAATGTACAATGTCGCCTTAAGTACAAGAATAGAGACTCTTCTTAAAGTCGGTGCTTTGAGCATTCCCTGTGAGGCCAGTATTAGCTTCCGATACACCACTCCAGGTTCAATGTATTCCTTGGACATTCACATTTACCATGAAACACAGAAATCGCATCGGAATGAAATACAAAAGGCAAACTGCCGCGTAAGTACAAGAATAGAGACTCTTCTTACAGTCGGTGCTTTCACCATTCCCTGTGAGACCAGTATTAGTTTCCGAAACACCTCAGCAAGTTCAATGTATTCCTAGGACCTTCACATTGATAATGAAACACAGAAATCGGTTAGGAATTAAATACAAAGGGCACAATGTCGCCTTAAGTACAAGAATAGAAACTCTTCTTACAGTCGGTGCTTTGAGCATTCCCTATGAGACCAGTATTAGCTTCCGATACACCACTCCAGGTTCAATGTATTCCTTGGACATTCACATTGACGATGAAACACAGAAATCGCATCGGAATGAAATACAAAAGGTAAACTGCCGCATAAGTACAAGAATAGAGACACTTCTTACAGTCGGTGCCTTCAGCTTTCCCTGTGAGACCAGTATTAGTTTCCGATACACCTCAGCAGGTTCAATGTATTCCTAGGACCTTCACATTGACGATGAAACACAGAAATCGCATCGGAATTAAATACAAAAAGCACAATGTCGCCTTAAGTACAAGAATAGAGACTCTTCTTACTGTCGGTGCTTTGAGCATTCCCTGTGACACCAAAATTAGTTTCCGATACACCACTCCAGGTTCAATGTATTCCTTGGCCCTTCACATTGACAATGATACACAGAAATCTCATCGAAATGAAATACAAAAGGCAAACTGCCGTGTAAGTACAAGAATTGAGACTCTTCTTACAGTCGGTGATTTGAGCATTCCCTGTGAGACCAGTATTAGTTTCCGATACAACACTGCAGGTTCAATGTATTCCTTGCACCTTCACATTGACGATGAAACACAGAAATCGCATCGGAATTAAATACAAAAGGCGCAATGCCGCCTAAAGTACAAGAATAGAGACCATTCTTACAGTCGGTGCTTTCAGCATTCCCTGTGAGACCAGTATTAGTTTCCGATACACCTCAGCAGGTTCAATGTATTCCTAGGACCTTCACATTGATGATGAGACACAGAAATCGCATCGGAATTAAATACAAAGGGCACAATGTCGCGTTAAGTACAAGAATAGAGACTCTTCTTACAGTCGGTGCTTTGAGCATTCCCTATGAGACCAGTATTAGTTTCCGATACACCACTCCAGGTTCAATGTATTCCTTGGACATTCACATTGACGATGAAACACAGAAATCACATCGGAATGAACTACAAACGGCAAACTGCCGCGTAATTAAAAGAATAGGGACTCTTCTTACAGTCGGTGCTTTCAGCTTTCCCTGTGAGACCAGTATTAGTTTCCGATACACCTCAGCAGGTTCAATGTATTCCTAGGACCTTCACATTGACGATAAAACACAGAAATCGCATCGGAATTAAATACAAAAAGCACAATGTCGCCTTAAGTACAAGAGTAGAGACTCTTCTTACTGTCGGTGCTTTGAGCATTCCCTGTGAGACGAGAATTAGTTTCCGATACACCACTTCAGGTTCAATGTATTCCTTGGCCCTTCACATTGACGATGATACACAGAAATCGCATCGAAATGAAATACAAAAGGCAAACTGCCGCGTAAGTACAAGAATAGAGACTCTTCTTACAGTCGGTGCTTTCAGCATTCCCTGTGAGACCAGTATTAGTTTCCGATACAACTCATCAGGTTCAATGTATTCCTAGGACCTTCACATTGACGATGAAACACAGAAATCGCATCGGAATTTAATACAAAAGGCACAATGTCGCCTTAAGTACTTGAATAGAGACTGTTCTTACAGTCGGTGCTTTGAGCATTCCCTGTGAGACCAGTATTAGTTTCCGATACACCACTGTAGGTTCAATGTATTCCTTGGACCTTCACATTGATGATGAAACACAGAAATCGCATCGGAATTAAATAGAAAATGCGCAATGCCGCATGAAGTACAAGAATAGAGACTCTTCTTACAGTCGGTGCTTTGAGCATTCCCTGTGAGACCAGAATTAGTTGCCGATACACCACTCCAGGTTCAATGTATTCCTTGGACATTCACATTGACGATGAAACACAGATGGCGCATCGGAATGAAATACAAAAGGCAAACTGCCGTGTAAGTACAAGAATAGAGACTCTTCTTACAGTCGGTACATTCAGCATTACCTGTGAGACCAGTATTAGCTTCCGATACACCTCTGCAGGTTCAATGTATTCCTAGGACCTTCACATTGACGATGAAACACAGAAATCGCATCGGAATTTAATACAAATGGCACAATGTCGCCTTAAGTACAAGAACAGAGACTCTTCTTACAGTCGGTGCTTTCAGCATTCCCTGTGAGACCAGTATTAGTTTCCGATACACCACTACAGGTTCAATGTATTCCTTGGACCTTCACAGTGACGATGAAACACAGAAATCGCATCGGAATTAAATACAAAAGCACAATGCCGTCTTAAGTACAAGAATAGAGACTCTTCTTACAGTCGGTGCTTTCAGCATTCCCTGTGAGACCAGTATTAGTTTCCGATACACCTCAGCAGATTCAATGTATTCCTAGGACCTTCACATTGACGATGAAACACAGAAATCGCATCGGAAATAAATACAAAAGGCACAATGCCGCCTTAAGTACAAGAGTAGAGACTCTTCTTACAGTAGGTGCTTTGAGCATATCCTGTGAGACCAGTATTAGTTTCCGATACACAACTGCAGGCACAATGTATTCCTTGGACCTTCACATTGACGATGAAACACAGAAATCGCATCGGAATTAAATTCAAAAGGCACAATGGCGCCTTAAGTACAAGAATAGAGACCCTTCTTATAGTCGGTGCCTTGAGCATTCCCTGTGAGACCAGTATTAGTTTCCGATACACCACTGCAGGTTAAATGTATCCCTTGGACCTTCACATTGACGATGAAACACAGATATCGCATTGGAATTAAATTCAAAAGGCACAATGCCGCCTTAAGTACAAGAATAGAGACCATTCTTACAGTCGATGCTTTGTGCATTCCCTGTGAGACCAGTATTAGTTTCCGATACACCACTGCAGTTTCAATGTATTCCTTGGACCTTCACATTGACGATGAAACACAGAAATCGCATCGGAATTAAATACAAAAAGCACAATGTCGCCTTAAGTACAAGAATAGAGACTCTTCAAACTGTCGGTGCTTTGAGCATTCCCTGTGAGACCAGAATTAGTTTCCGATACACCACTCCAGGTTCAATGTATTCCTTGGCCCTTCACATTGACGATGATACACAGAAATCGCATCGAAATGAAATACAAAAGGCAAACTGCCGCGTAAGTACAAGAATAGAGACTCTTCTTACAGTTGGTGCTTTCAGCATTCCCTGTGAGACCAGTATTAGTTTCCGATACAACTCAGCAGGTTCAATGTATTCCTAGGACCTTCCCATTGACGATTAAACACAGAAATCGCATCGGAATTAAATACAAAAGGCACAATGTCGCCTTAAGTACAAGAATAGAGACTCTTCTTACAGTCGGTGCTTTGAGCATTCCCTGTGAGACCAGTATTAGTTTCCGATACACCACTGCAGGTTCAATGTATTCCTTGGACCTTCACATTGAGGATGAAACACAGAAATCGCATCGGAATTAAATACAAAAAGCACAATGTCGCCTTAAGTACAAAAATAGAGACTCTTCTTACTGTCGGTGCTTTGAGCATTCCCTGTGAGACCAGAATTAGTTTCCGATACACCACTCCAGGTTCAATGTATTCCTTGGCCCTTCACATTGACGATGATACACAGAAATCGCATCGAAATGAAATACAAAAGGCAAACTGCCGCGTAAGTACGAGAATAGTGACTCTTCTTACAGTTGGTGCTTTCAGCATTCCCTGTGAGACCAGTATTAGTTTCCGATACAACTCAGCAGGTTCATTGTATTCCTAGGACCTTCACATTGACGATGAAACACAGAAATCGCATCGGAATTAAATACAAAAGGAACAATGTCGCCTTAAGTACAAGAATAGAGACTCTTCTTACAGTCGGTGCTATGAGCAATCCCTGTGAGACCACTATTAGTTTCCGACACACCACTGCAGGTTCAATGTATTCCTTGGACCTTCACATTGAGGATGAAACACAGAAATCGCATCGGAATTAAATACAAAAAGCACAATGTCGCCTTAAGTACAAGAATAGAGACTCTTCTTACTGTCGGTGCTTTGAGCATTCCCTGTGAGACCAGAATTAGTTTCCGATACACCACTCCAGGTTCAATGTATTCCTTGGCCCTTCACGTTGACGATGATACACAGAAATCGCATCGAAATGAAATACAAAAGGCAAACTGCCGCGTATGTACAAGAATAGAGACTCTTCTTACAGTTGGTGCTCTCAGCATTCCCTGTGAGACCAGTATTAGTTTCCGATACAACTCAGCAGGTTCATTGTATTCCTAGGACCTTCACATTGACGATGAAACACAGAAATCGCATCGGAATTAAATACAAAAGGCACAATGTCGCCTTAAGTACAAGAATAGAGACTCTTCTTACAGTCGGTGCTTTGAGCATTCCCTGTGAGACCAGTATTAGTTTCCGATACACCACTGCAGGTTCAATGTATCCCTTGGACCTTCACATTGACGATGAAATACAGATATCGCATTGGAATTAAATTCAAAAGGCACAATGCCGCCTTAAGTACAAGAATAGAGACTATTCTTACAGTCGATGCTTTGTGCATTCCCTGTGAGACCAGTATTAGTTTCCAATACACCACTGCAGGTTCAATGTATACCTTAGACCTTCACATTGACGATGAAACACAGAAATCGCATCGGAATTAAATACAAAAAGCACAATGTCGCCTTAAGTACAAGAGTAGAGACTCTTCAAACTGTCGGTGCTTTGAGCATTCCCTGTGAGACCAGAATTAGTTTCCGATACACCACTCCAGGTTCAATGTATTCCTTGGCCCTTCACATTGACGATGATACACAGAAATCGCATCGAAATGAAATACAAAAGGCAAACTACCGCGTAAGTACAAGAATAGAGACTCTTCTTACAGTTGGTGCTTTCAGCATTCCCTGTGAGACCAGTATTAGTTTCCGATACAACTCAGCAGGTTCAATGTATTCCTAGGACCTTCCCATTGACGATGAAACACAGAAATCGCATCGGAATTAAATACAAAAGGCACAATGTCGCCTTAAGTACAAGAATAGAGACCACTCTTACAGTCGATGCTTTGTGCATTCCCTGTGAGACCAGTATTAGTTTCCGATACACCTCAGCAGGTTCAATGTATTCCTAGGACCTTCACATTGATGATGAAACACAGAAATCGCATCGGAATTAAATACAAAGGGCACAATGTCGCCTTAAGTACAAGAATAGAGACTCTTCTTACAGTCGGTGCTTTGAGCATTCCCTATGAGACAAGTATTAGTTTCCGATACACCACTCCAGGTTCAATGTATTCCTTGGACATTCACATTGACGATGAAACACAGAAATCACATCGGAATGAACTACATAAGGCAAACTGCCGCGTAATTACAAGAATAGAGACTCTTCTTACAGTCGGTGCTTTCAGCTTTCCCTGTGAGACCAGTATTAGTTTCCGATACACCTCAGCAGGTTCAATGTATTCCTAGGACCTTCACATTGACGATAAAACACAGAAATCGCATCGGAATTAAATACAAAAAGCACAATGTCGCCTTAAGTACAAGAATAGAGACTCTTCTTACTGTCGGTGCTTTGAGCATTCCCTGTGAGACGAGAATTAGTTTCCGATACACCACTTCAGGTTCAATGTATTCCTTGGCCCTTCACACTGACGATGATACACAGAAATCGCATCGAAATGAAATACAAAAGGCAAACTGCCGCGTAAGTACAAGAATAAAGACTCTTCTTACAGTCGGTGCTTTCAGCATTCCCTGTGAGACCAGTATTAGTTTCCGATAAAACTCATCAGGTTCAATGTCTTCCTAGGACCTTCACATTGACGATGAAACACAGAAATCGCATCGGAATTAAATACAAAAGGCACAATGTCGCCTTAAGTACAAGAATAGAGACTGTTCTTACAGTCGGTGCTTTGAGCATTCCCTGTGAGACCAGTATTAGTTTCCGATACACCACTGTAGGTTCAATGTATTCCTTGGACCTTCACATTGACGATGAAACACAGAAATCGCATCGGAATTAAATACAAAATGCGCAATGCCGCATTAAGTACAAGAATAGTGACTCTTCTTACAGTCGGTGCTTTGAGCATTCCCTGTGAGACCAGAATTAGTTCGCATTCGGGAGGACGACGGTTCAATCCCGCGTCCGGCCATCCTGATTTAGGTTTTCCGTGATTTCCCTAAATCGCTCCAGGCAAATGCCGGGATGGTTCCTCTGAAAGGGCACGGCCGACTTCCTTCCCTAATCCGATGAGACCGATGACCTCGCTGTTTGGTCTCTTTCCCAAAAACCAACCAACCAACCAACCAACCAGAATTAGTTTCCGATACACCACTCCAGGTTCAATGTATTCCTTGGACATTCACATTGACGATGAAACACAGATATCGCATCGGAATGAAATACAAAAGGCAAACTGCCGCGTAAGTACAAGAATAGAGACTCTTCTTACAGTCGGTGCTTTCAGCATTACCTGTGAGACCAGTATTAGCATCCGATACACCTCTGCAGGTTCAATGTATTCCTAGGACCTTCGCATTGACGATGAAACACAGAAATCGCATCGGAATTTAATACAAATGGCACAATGTCGCCTTAAGTACAAGAACAGAGACTCTTCTTACAGTCGGTGCTTTGAGCATTCCCTGTGAGACCAGTGTTTGTTTCCGATACACCACTGCAGGTTCAATGTATTCCTTGGACCTTCACAGTGACGATGAAACACAGAAATCGCATCGAAATTAAATACAAAAGCACAATGCCGTCTTAAGTACAAGAATAGAGACTCTTCTTACAGTCGGTGCTTTCAGTATTCCCTGTGAGACCAGTATTAGTTTCCGATACACCTCAGCAGATTCAATGTATTCCTAGGACCTTCACATTGACGATGAAACACAGAAATCGCATCGGAAATAAATACAAAAGGCACAATGCCGCCTTAAGTACAAGAATAGAGACTCTTCTTACCGTAGGTGCTTTGAGCATATCCTGTGAGACCAGTATTAGTTTCCGATACACCACTGCAGGCACAATGTATTCCTTGGACCTTCACACTGATGATGAAACACAGAAATCGCATCGGAATTAAATTCAAAAGGAACAATGGCGCCTTAAGTACAAGAATAGAGACCCTTCTTATAGTCGGTGCTATGAGCATTCCCTGTGAGACCAGTATTAGTTTCCGATACACCACTGCAGGTTAAATGTATCCCTTGGACCTTCACATTGACGATGAAACACAGATATCGCATTGGAATTAAATTCAAAAGGCACAATGCCGCCTTAAGTACAAGAATAGAGACCATTCTTACAGTCGATGCTTTGTGCATTCCCTGTGAGACCAGTATTAGTTTCCGATACACCACTGCAGGATCAATGTATTCCTTGGACCTTCACATTGACGATGAAACACAGATATCGCATCGGAATTAAATACAAAAAGCACAATGTCGCCTTAAGTACAAGAATAGAGACTCTTCAAACTGTCGGTGCTTTGAGCATTCCCTGTGAGACCAGAATTAGTTTCCGATACACCACTCCAGGTTCAATGTATTCCTTGGCCCTTCACATTGACGATGATACACAGAAATCGCATCGAAATGAAATACAAAAGGCAAACTGCCGCGTAAGTACAAGAATAGAGACTCTTCTTACAGTTTTTGCTTTCAGCATTCCCTGTGAGACCAGTATTAGTTTCCGATACAACTCAGCAGGTTCAATGTAATCCTAGGACCTTCCCATTGACGATGAAACACAGAAATCGCATCGGAATTAAATACAAAAGGCAAAATGTCGCCTTAAGTACAAGAATAGAGACTCTTCTTACAGTCGGTGCTTTGAGCATTCCCTGTGAGACCACTATTAGTTTCCGATACACCACTGCAGGTTCAATGTATTCCTTGGACCTTCACATTGAGGATGAAACACAGAAATCGCATCGGAATTAAATACAAAAAGCACAATGTCGCCTTAAGTACAAGAATAGAGACTCTTCAAACTGTCGGTGCTTTGAGCATTCCCTGTGAGACCAGAATTAGTTTCCGATACACCACTTCAGGTTCAATGTATTCCTTGGCCCTTCACATTGACGATGATACACAGAAATCGCATCGAAATGAAATACAAAAGGCAAACTGCCGCGTAAGTACAAGAATAGAGACTCTTCTTACAGTCGGTGCTTTCAGCATTCCCTGTGAGACCAGTATTAGTTTCCGATACAACTCATCAGGTTCAATGTATTCCTAGGACCTTCACATTGACGATGAAACACAGAAATCGCATCGGAATTAAATACAAAAGGCACAATGTCGCCTTAAGTACTTGAATAGAGACTGTTCTTACAGTCGGTGCTTTGAGCATTCCCTGTGAGACCAGTATTAGTTTCCGATACACCACTGTAGGTTCAATGTATTATTTGGACCTTCACATTGACGATGAAACACAGAAATCGCATCGGAATTAAATAGAAAATGCGCAATGCCGCATAAAGTACAAGAATAGAGACTCTTCTTACAGTCGGTGCTTTGAGCATTCCCTGTGAGACCAGAATTAGTTGCCGATACACCACTCCAGGTTCAATGTATTCCTTGGACATTCACATTGACGATGAAACACAGATATCGCATCGGAATGAAATACAAAAGGCAAACTGCCGTGTAAGTACAAGAATAGAGACTCTTCTTACAGTCGGTACTTTCAGCATTACCTGTGAGACCAGTATTAGCTTCCGATACACCTCTGCAGGTTCAATGTATTCCTACGACCTTCACATTGACGATGAAACACAGAAATCGCATCGGAATTTAATACAAATGGCACAATGTCGCCTTAAGTACAAGAATAGAGACTCTTCTTACAGTCGGTGCTTTCAGCATTCCCTGTGAGACCAGTATTAGTTTCCGATACACCTCAGCAGATTCAATGTATTCCTAGGACCTTCACATTGACGATGAAACACAGATATCGCATCGGAAATAAATACAAAAGGCACAATGCAGCCTTAAGTACAAGAGTAGAGACTCTTCTTACAGTAGGTGCTTTGAGCATATCCTGTGAGACCAGTATTAGTTTCCGATACACAACTGCAGGCACAATGTATTCCTTGGACCTTCACATTGACGATGAAACACAGAAACCGCATCGGAATTAAATTCAAAAGGCACAATGTCGCCTTAAGTACAAGAATAGAGACCCTTCTTATAGTCGGTGCCATGAGCATTCCCTGTGAGACCAGTATTAGTTTCCGATACACCACTGCAGGTTAAATGTATCCCTTGGACCTTCACATTGACGATGAAACACAGAAATCGCATCGGAATTAAATACAAAAAGCACAATGTCGCCTTAAGTACAAGAATAGAGACTCTTCAAACTGTCGGTGCTTTGAGCATTCCCTGTGAGACCAGAATTAGTTTCCGATACACCACTCCAGGTTCAATGTATTCCTTGGCCCTTCACATTGACGATGATACACAGAAATCGCATCGAAATGAAATACAAAAGGCAAACTGCCGCGTAAGTACAAGAATAGAGACTCTTCTTACAGTTGGTGCTTTCAGCGTTCCCTGTGAGACCAGTATTAGTTTCCGATACAACTCAGCAGGTTCAATGTATTCCTAGGACCTTCCCATTGACGATTAAACACAGAAATCGCATCGGAATTAAATACAAAAGGCACAATGTCGCCTTAAGTACAAGAATAGAGACTCTTCTTACAGTCGGTGCTTTGAGCATTCCCTGTGAGACCAGTATTAGTTTCCGATACACCACTGCAGGTTCAATGTATTCCTTGGACCTTCACATTGAGGATGAAACACAGAAATCGCGTCGGAATTAAATACAAAAAGCACAATGTCGCCTTAAGTACAAAAATAGAGACTCTTCTTACTGTCGGTGCTTTGAGCATTCCCTGTGAGATCAGAATTAGTTTCCGATACACCACTCCAGGTTCAATGTATTCCTTGGCCCTTCACATTGACGATGATACACAGAAATCGCATCGAAATGAAATACAAAAGGCAAACTGCCGCGTAAGTACGAGAATAGAGACTCTTCTTACAGTTGGTGCTTTCAGCATTCCCTGTGAGACCAGTATTAGTTTCCGATACAACTCAGCAGGTTCATTGTTTTCCTAGGACCTTCACATTGACGATGAAACACAGAAATCGCATCGGAATTAAATACAAAAGGAACAATGTCGCCTTAAGTACAAGAATAGAGACTCTTCTTACAGTCGGTGCTATGAGCAATCCCTGTGAGACCACTATTAGTTTCCGACACACCACTGCAGGTTCAATGTATTCCTTGGACCTTCACATTGAGGATGAAACACAGAAATCGCATCGGAATTAAATACAAAAAGCACAATGTCGCCTTAAGTACAAGAATAGAGACTCTTCTTACTGTCGGTGCTTTGAGCATTCCCTGTGAGACCAGAATTAGTTTCCGATACACCACTCCAGGTTCAATGTATTCCTTGGCCCTTCACATTGACGATGATACACAGAAATCGCATCGAAATGAAATACAAAAGGCAAACTGCCGCGTATGTACAAGAATAGAGACTCTTCTTACAGTTGGTGCTTTCAGCATTCCCTGTGAGACCAGTATTAGTTTCCGATACAACTCAGCAGGTTCATTGTATTCCTAGGACCTTCACATTGACGATGAAACACAGAAATCGCATCGGAATTAAATACAAAAGGCACAATGTCGCCTTAAGTACAAGAATAGAGACTCTTCTTACAGTCGGTGCTTTGAGCATTCCCTGTGAGACCAGTATTAGTTTCCGATACACCACTGCAGGTTCAATGTATCCCTTGGACCTTCACATTGACGATGAAACACAGATATCGCATTGGAATTAAATTCAAAAGGCACAATGCCGCCTTAAGTACAAGAATAGAGACTATTCTTACAGTCGATGCTTTGTGCATTCCCTGTGAGACCAGTATTAGTTTCCAATACACCACTGCAGGTTCAATGTATACCTTAGACCTTCACATTGACGATGGAACACAGAAATCGCATCGGAATTAAATACAAAATGCACAATGTCGCCTTAAGTACAAGAGTAGAGACTCTTCAAACTGTCGGTGCTTTGAGCATTCCCTGTGAGACCAGAATTAGTTTCCGATACACCACTCCAGGTTCAATGTATTCCTTGGCCCTTCACATTGACGATGATACACAGAAATCGCATCGAAATGAAATACAAAAGGCAAACTGCCGCGTAAGTACAAGAATAGAGACTCTTCTTACAGTTGGTGCTTTCAGCATTCCCTGTGAGACCAGTATTAGTTTCCGATACAACTCAGCAGGTTCAATGTATTCCTAGGACCTTCCCATTGACGATGAAACACAGAAATCGCATCGGAATTAAATACAAAAGGCACAATGTCGCCTTAAGTACAAGAATAGAGACCATTCTTACAGTCGATGCTTTGTGCATTCCCTGTGAGACCAGTATTAGTTTCTGATACACCTCAGCAGGTTCAATGTATTCCTAGGACCTTCACATTGATGATGAAACACAGAAATCGCATCGGAATTAAATACAAAGGGCACAATGTCGCCTTAAGTACAAGAATAGAGACTCTTCTTACAGTCGGTGCTTTGAGCATTCCCTATGAGACAAGTATTAGTTTCCGATACACCACTCCAGGTTCAATGTATTCCTTGGACATTCACATTGACGATGAAACACAGAAATCACATCGGAATGAACTACAAAAGGCAAACTGCCGCGTAAGTACAAGAATAGAGACTCTTCTTACAGTCGGTGCTTTCAGCTTTCCCTGTGAGACCAGTATTAGTTTCCGATACACCTCAGCAGGTTCAATGTATTCCTAGGACCTTCACATTGACGGTAAAACACAGAAATCGCATCGGAATTAAATACAAAAAGCACAATGTCGCCTTAAGTACAAGAATAGAGACTCTTCTTACAGTCGGTGCTTTCAGCATTCCCTGTGAGACCAGTATTAGTTTCCGATAAAACTCATCAGGTTCAATGTCTTCCTAGGACCTTCACATTGACGATGAAACACAGAAATCGCATCGGAATTAAATACAAAAGGCACAATTTCGCCTTAAGTACAAGAATAGAGACTGTTCTTACAGTCGGTGCTTTGAGCATTCCCTGTGAGACCAGTATTAGTTTCCGATACACCACTGTAGGTTCAATGTATTCCTTGGACCTTCACATTGACGATGAAACACAGAAATCGCATCGGAATTAAATACAAAATGCGCAATGCCGCATTAAGTACAAGAATAGTGACTCTTCTTACAGTCGGTGCTTTGAGCATTCCCTGTGAGACCAGAATTAGTTTCCGATACACCACTCCAGGTTCAATGTATTCCTTGGACATTCACATGGACGATGAAACACAGATATCGCATCGGAATGAAATACAAAAGGCAAACTGCCGCGTAAGTACAAGAATAGAGACTCTTCTTACAGTCGGTGCTTTCAGCATTACCTGTGAGACCAGTATTAGCATCCGATACACCTCTGCAGGTTCAATGTATTCCTAGGACCTACACATTGACGATGAAACACAGAAATCGCATCGGAATTTAATACAAATGGCACAATGTCGCCTAAAGTACAAGAACAGAGACTCTTCTTACAGTCGGTGCATTGAGCATTCCCTGTGAGACCAGTGTTTGTTTCCGATACACCACTGCAGGTTCAATGTATTCCTTGGACCTTCACAGTGACGATGAAACACAGAAATCGCATCGAAATTAAATACAAAAGCACAATGCCGTCTTAAGTACAAGAATAGAGACTCTTCTTACAGTCGGTGCTTTCAGTATTCCCTGTGAGACCAGTATTAGTTTCCGATACACCTCAGCAGATTCAATGTATTCCTAGGACCTTCACATTGACGATGAAACACAGAAATCGCATCGGAAATAAATACAAAAGGCACAATGCCGCCTTAAGCACAAGAATAGAGACTCTTCTTACCGTAGGTGCTTTGAGCATATCCTGTGAGACCAGTATTAGTTTCCGATACACCACTGCAGGCACAATGTATTCCTCGGACCTTCACACTGATGATGAAACACAGAAATCGCATCGGAATTAAATTCAAAAGGAACAATGGCGCCTTAAGTACAAGAATAGAGACCCTTCTTATAGTCGGTGCTATGAGCATTCCCTGTGAGACCAGTATTAGTTTCCGATACACCACTGCAGGTTAAATGTATCCCTTGGACCTTCACATTGACGATGAAACACAGATATCGCATTGGAATTAAATTCAAAAGGCACAATGCCGCCTTAAGTACAAGAATAGAGACCATTCTTACAGTCGATGCTTTGTGCATTCCCTGTGAGACCAGTATTAGTTTCCGATACACCACTGCAGGTTCAATGTATTCCTTGGACCTTCACATTGACGATGAAACACAGAAATCGCATCGGAATTAAATACAAAAAGCACAATGTCGCCTTAAGTTCAAGAATAGAGACTCTTCAAACTGTCGGTGCTTTGAGCATTCCCTGTGCGACCAGAATTAGTTTCCGATACACCACTCCAGGTTCAATGTATTCCTTGGCCCTTCACATTGACGATGATACACAGAAATCGCATCGAAATGAAATACAAAAGGCAAACTGCCGCGTAAGTACAAGAATAGAGACTCTTCTTACAGTGTTTGCTTTCAGCATTCCCTGTGAGACCAGTATTAGTTTCCGATACAACTCAGCAGGTTCAATGTATTCCTAGGACCTTCCCATTGACGATGAAACACAGAAATCGCATCGGAATTAAATACAAAAGGCAAAATGTCGCCTTAAGTACAAGAATAGAGACTCTTCTTACAGTCGGTGTTTTGAGCATTCCCTGTGAGACCACTATTAGTTTCCGATACACCACTGCAGGTTCAATGTATTCCTTGGACCTTCACATTGAGGATGAAACACAGAAATCGCATCGGAATTAAATACAAAAAGCACAATGTCGCCTTAAGTACAAGAATAGAGACTCTTCAAACTGTCGGTGCTTTGAGCATTCCCTGTGAGACCAGAATTAGTTTCCGATACACCACTCCAGGTTCAATGTATTCCTTGGCCCTTCACATTGACGATGATACACAGAAATCGCATCGAAATGAAATACAAAAGGCAAACTGCCGCGTAAGTACAAGAATAGAGACTCTTGTTACAGTTGGTGCTTTCAGCATTCCCTGTGAGACCAGTATTAGTTTCCGATACAACTCAGCAGGTTCATTGTATTCCTAGGACCTTCACATTGACGATGAAACACAGAAATCGCATCGGAATTAAATACAAAAGGCACAATGTCGCCTTAAGTACAAGAATAGAGACTCTTCTTACAGTCGGTGCTTTGAGCATTCCCTGTGAGACCAGTATTAGTTTCCGATACACCACTGCAGGTTCAATGTATTCCTTGGACCTTCACATTGAGGATGAAACACAGAAATCGCATCGGAATTAAATACAAAAAGCACAATGTCGCCTTAAGTACAAGAATAGAGACTCTTCTTACTGTCGGTGCTTTAAGCATTCCCTGTGAGACCAGAATTAGTTTCCGATACACCACTCCAGGTTCAATGTATTCCTTGGCCCTTCACATTGACGATGATACACAGAAATCGCATCGAAATGAAATACAAAAGGCAAACTGCCGCGTAAGTACAAGAATAGAGACTCTTCTTACAGTTGGTGCTTTCAGCATTCCCTGTGAGACCAGTATTAGTTTCCGATACAACTCAGCAGGTTCATTGTATTCCTAGGACCTTCACATTGACGATGAAACACAGAAATCGCATCGGAACTAAATAAAAAAGGCACAATGTCGCCTTAAGTACAAGAATAGAGACACTTCTTACAGTCGGTGCTTTGAGCATTCCCTGTTAGACCAGTATTAGTTTCCGATACACCACTGCAGGTTCAATGTATTCCTTTGACCTTCACATTGACGATGAAACACAGAAATCGCATCGGAATGAAATACAAAAGGCAGACTGCCGCGTAAGTACAAGAATAGAGACTCTTCTTACAGTCCGTGCGTTCAGCATTCCCTGTGAGACCAGTATTAGTTTCCGATACACCGCAGCAGGTTCAATGTATTCCTAGGACCTTCACATTGACGATGAAACACAGAAATCGCATCGGAATTAAATACAAAAGGCGCAATGCCGCATTAAGTACAAGAATAGAGACTCTTCTTACAGTCGGTGCTTTGAGCATTCCCTGTGAGACCAGAATTAGTTTCCGATTCACCACTCCAGGTTCAATGTATTCCTTGGACATTCACATTGACGATGAAACACAGATATCGCATCGGAATAAAATACAAAAGCAAACTGCCGCGTAAGTACAAGAATAGACACTCTTCTTACAGTAGGTGCTTTCAGTATTCCCTGTGAGACCAGTATTAGCTTCCGATACACCCCTGCAGGTTCAATGTATTCCTAGGACCTTCACATTGACGATGAAACACAGAAATCGCATCTGAATTAAATACAAAAGGCACCATGCCGTCTTATGTACAAGAATAGAGACTCTTCTTACAGTCGGTGCTTTCAGCATTCCCTGTGAGACTAGTATTAGTTTCCGATACACCACTGCAGGCACAATGTATTCTTTGGACCTTCACATTGACGATGAAACACAGAAATCGCATCGGAATTAAATTCAAAAGGCACAATGGCGCCTTAAGTACAAGAATAGAGACCCTTCTTATAGTCGGTGCTATGAGCATTCCCTGTGAGACCAGTAGTAGTTTCTGATACACCACTGCAGGTTCAATGTATTCCTTGGACCTTCACATTGACGATGAAACACAGAAATCGCATCGGAATTAAATACAAAAGGCTCAATGCCGTCTGAAGTACAAGTATAGAGACTCTTCTTACAGTCGGTGCTATGAGCATTCCCTGTGAGACCAGTATTAGTTTCCGATTCACCACTGCAGGTTCAATGTTTTCCTTGGACCTTCACATTGACGATGAAACACAGAAATCGCATGGGAATTAAATACAAAAGGCGCAATGCCACCTTAAGTACAAGAATAGAGACTCTTCTTAGGGTCGGTGGTTTGAGCATTCCCTGTGAGACCAGTATTAGTGTCCGATACTCCACTGCAGGTTCAATGTATTCCTTGGACCTTCACATTGACGATGAAACACAGAAATCGCATCGGAATTAAATACAATAGGCACAAAGCCGTCTTAAGTACAAGAATAGAGACTCTTCCTACGGTCGGTGCTTTCAGCATGCCCTGTGAGACCAGTATTAGTTTCCGATACACCTCAGCAGGTACAATGTATTCCTAGGACCTTCACATTGACGATGAAACACAGAAATCGCATCGGAATTAAATACAAAAGGCACAATGTCGCCTTATGTACAAGGATAGAGACTCTTCTTACAGTCGGTGCTTTGAGCATTCCCTGTGAGACCAGTATTATTTTCCGATACACCACTGCAGGTTCAATGTATTCTTTGGACCTTCACATTGACGATGTAGCACAGAAATCGCATCGCAATTAAATACAAAATGCAAACTGCCGCGTAAGTACAAGAGTAGAGACTCTTCTTACAGTCGGTGCTTTCAGCATTCCCTGTGAGACCAGTATTAGTTTCCGATACACCTCAGCATGTTCAATGTATTCCTAGGACATTCACATTGACGATAAAACACAGAAATCGCATCGGAATTAAATACAAAAGGCGCAATTCCGCCTTAAGTACAAGAATAGAGACTCTTCTTACAGTCGGTGCTTTGAGCATTCCCTGTCAGACCAAGATTAGTTTCCGATACAACACTCCAGGTTCAATGTATTCCTTAGACATTCACATTGACGATGAAACACAGAAATCGCATCGGAATGAAATACAAAAAGCAAACTGCCGCGTAAGTACAAGAATGGAGACTCTTCTTACAGTCGGTGCTTTCAGCAGTCCCTGTGAGACCAGTATTAAATTCCGATACTCCTCAGCAGGTTCAATGTATTTCTAGGACCTTCATATTGACGATGAAGCACAGATATCGCATCGGAATTAAATAGAAAAGGCACAATGTCGCCTTAAGTACAAGAATAGAGACTCTTCTTACTGTCGGTGATTTGAGTATTCCCTGTGAGACCAGTATTAGTTTCCGATACAACACTGCAGGTTCAATGTATTCCTAGGACCTTCACATTGATGATGAAACACAGAAATCGCATCGGAATTAAATACAAAAGGCACAATGTCGCCTAAAGTACAAGAATAGAGACTCTTCTTACAGTCGGTGCTTTGAGCATTCCCTGTGAGACCAGTATTAGTTTCCGATACACCACTCCAGGTTCAATGTATTCCTTGGACATTCACATTGACGATGAAACACAGAAATCGCATCGGAATGAAATACAAAAGCCAATCTGCCGCGTAAGTACAAGAGTAGAGACTCTTCTTACAGTCGGTGCTTTCAGCATTCCCTGTGATACCAGTATTAATTTCCGATACACCTCAGCAGGTTCAATGTATTCGTAGGACCTTCACATTGACGATGAAACACAGATATCGCATCGCAATTAAATACATAGGGCACAATGTCACCTTAAGTACAAGAATAGAGACTCTTCTTACAGTCTGTGTTTTGAACATTCCCTGTGAGACCAGTATTAGATTCCGATACACCACTCCAGGTTCAATGTATTCCTTGGACATTCACATTGACGATGAAGCACAGAAATCGCATCGGAATGAAATACAAAAGGCAAACTGCTGCGTAAGTACAAGAATAGAGACTCTTCTTACAGTCGGTGCTTTCAGCTTTCCCTGTGAGACCAGTATTACTTTCCGATACACCTCAGCAGGTTCAATGTATTCGTACGACTTTCACATTGACGATGAAACACAGAAATCGCTTCGGAATAAAATACAAAAGGCACAATGTCGCCTTAAGTACAAGAATAGTGACTCTTCTTACAGTCGGTGCTTTGCGCATTCCCTGTGAGACCAGTAATAGTTTCCGATACACCACTGCAGTTTCAATGAAATCCTTGGACCTTGACAATGACGATGAAACACAGAAATCGCATCGGAATTAAATACAAAAGGCGCAATGCCACCTTAACTACAAGAATAGAGACTCTTCTTACAGTCGGTGCTTTGAGCATTCCCTGTGAGACCAGAATTAGTTTCCGATACACCACTCCAGGTTCAATGTATTCCTTGGACATTCACATTGAAGTTGAAACACAGATATCACATCGGAATGAAATACAAAAGGCAAACTGACGCGTAAGTACAAGAATAGAGACTCTTCTTACAGTCGGTGCTTTCAGCTTTCCCTGTGAGACCAGTATTACTTTCCGATACACCTCAGCAGGTTCAATGTATTCGTACGACCTTCACATTGACGATGAAACACAGAAATCGCATCGGAATAAAATACAAAAGGCACAATGTCACCTTAAGTACAAGAATATAGACTCTTCTTACAGTCGGTGCTTTGAGCATTCCCTGTGAGACCAGAATTAGTTACCGATACGCCACTCCAGGTTCAATGTATTCCTTGGACATTCACATTGACAATGAAACACAGATATCGCATCGGAATGAAATATAAAAGGCAAACTGCCGCGTAAGTACAAGAATAGAGACTCTTCTTACAGTCGGTGCTTTCAGCATTCCCTGTGAGACCAGTATTAGCTTCCGATACACCTCTGCAGGTTAAATGTATTCCTAGCACCTTCACATTGACGATGAAACACAGAAATCGCATCGGAATTAAATACAAATGGCACAATGTCGCCTTAAGTACAAGAACAGAGACTCTTCTTTCAGTCGGTGCTTTGAGCATTCCCTGTGAGACCAGTATTAGTTTCCGATACACCACTGCAGGTTCATTGTATTCCTTGGACCTTCACATTGACGATGAAACACAGAAATCGCATGTGAATTAAATACAAAAGGCACAATGCCGTCTTAAGTACAAGAATAGAGAATCTTCTTACAGTCGGTGCTTTAAGCATTCCCTGTGAGACTAGTATTAGTTTCCGATACACCACTGCAGGCACAATGTATTCCTTGGACCTTCACATTGACGATAAAACACAGAAATCGCATCGGAATTAAATTCAAAAGGCACAATGGCGCCTTAAGTACAAGTATAGAGACCCTTCTTATAGACGGTGCTATGAGCATTCCCTGTGAGACCAGTAGTAGTTTCTGATACACCACTGCAGGTTCAATGTATTCCTTGGACCTTCACATTGACGATGAAACACAGAAATCGCATCGGAATTAAATACAAAAGGCTCAATGCCGTCTGAAGTACAAGAATAGAGACTCTTCTTACAGTCGGTGCTATGAGCATTCCCTGTGAGACCAGTATTAGTTTCCGATTCACCACTGCAGGTTCAATGTTTTCCTTGGACCTTCACATTGACGATGAATCACAGAAATCGCATGGGAATTAAATACAAAAGGCGCAATGCCACCTTAAGTACAAGAATAGAGACTCTTCTTAGAGTCGGTGCTTTGAGCATTCCCTGTGAGACCAGTATTAGTGTCCGATACACCACTGCAGGTTCAATGTATTCCTTGGACCTTCACATTGACGATGAAACACAGAAATCGCATCGGAATTAAATACAATAGGCACAAAGCCGTCTTAAGTACAAGAATAGAGACTCTTCCCACAGTCGGTGCTTTCAGCATGCCCTGTGAGACCAGTATTAGTTTCCGATACACCTCAGCAGGTTCAATGTATTCCTAGGACCTTCACATTGACGATGAAACACAGAAATCGCATCGGAATTAAATACAAAAGGCACAATGTCGCCTTATGTACAAGGATAGAGACTCTTCTTACAGTCGGTGCTTTGAACATTCCCTGTGAGACCAGTATTATTTTCCGATACACCACTGCAGGTTCAATGTATTCTTTGGACCTTCACATTGACGATGTAGCACAGATATCGCATCGGAATTAAATACAAAAGGCAAACTGCCGCGTAAGTACAAGAGTAGAGACTCTTCTTACAGTCGGTGCTTTCAGCATTCCCTGTGAGACCAGTATTAGTTTCCGATACACCTCAGCATGTTCAATGTATTCCTAGGACATTCACATTGACGATGAAACACAGAAACCGCATCGGAATTAAATACAAAAGGCGCAATTCCGTCTTAAGTACAAGAATACAGACTCTTCTTACAGTCGGTGCTTTGAGCATTCCCTGTCAGACCAAAATTAGTTTCCGATACAACACTCCAGGTTCAATGTATTCCTTAGACATTCACATTGACGATGAAACACAGAAATCGCATCGGAATGAAATACAAAAGGCAAACTGCCGCGTAAGTACAAGAATAGCGACTCTTCTTACGTCGGTGCCTTCAGCAGTCCCTGTGAGACCAGTATTAAATTCCGATACTCCTCAGCAGGTTCAATGTATTTCTAGGACCTTCATATTGACGATGAAGCACAGAAATCGCAACGGAATTAAATACAAAAGGCACAATGTCGCCTTAAGTACAAGAATAGAGACTCTTCTTACAGTCGGTGCTTTGAGTATTCCCTGTGAGACCAGTATTAGTTTCCGATACAACACTGCAGGTTCAATGTATTCCTAGGACCTTCACATTGATGATGAAAAACAGAAATCGCATCGGAATTAAATACAAAAGGCACAATGTCGCCTAAAGTACAAGAATAGAGACTCTTCTTACAGTCGGTGCTTTGAGCATTCCCTGTGAGACCAGTATTAGTTTCCGATACACCACTCCAGGTTCAATGTATTCCTTGGACATTCACATTGACGATGAAACACAGAAATCGCATCGGAATGAAATACAAAAGCCAATCTGCCACGTAAGTACAAGAGTAGAGACTCTTCCTACAGTCGGTGCTTTCAGCATTCCCTGTGATACCAGTATTAATTTCCGTTACACCTCAGCAGGTTCAATGTATTCCTAGGACCTTCACATTGACGATGAAACACAGATATCGCATCGGAATTAAATACAAAGGGCACAATGTCGCCTTAAGTACAAGAATAGAGACTCTTCGAACAGTCTGTGTTTTGAGCATTCCCTGTGAGACCAGTATTAGATTCAGATACACCACTCCAGGTTAAATGTATTCCTTGGACATTCACATTGACGATGAAACACAGGAATCGCTTCGGAATGAAATACAATAGGCAAACAGCCGCGTAAGTACAAGAATAGAGACTCTTCTTACAGTCGGTGCTTTCAGCATTTCCTGTGAGACCAGTATTAGTTTCTGATACACCTCAGCAGGTTCAACGTATTCCTAGGACCTTCACATTGACGATGAAACACAGAAATCGCATCGGAACTAAATACAAAAGGCGTAATGCCACCTTAAGAACAAGAATAGAGATTCCTTACAGTCGGTGCTTTGAGCATTCCCTGTGAGACCAAAATTATTTTCCGATACACCACTCCAGGTTCAATGTATTCCTTAGACATTCACATTGACGATGAAACACAGAAATCGCATCGGAATGAAATACAAAAGGCAAACTGCCGCGTAAGTACAAGAATAGAGACTCTTCTTACAGTCGGTGCTGTCAGCAGTCCCTGTGAGACCAGTATTAGTTTCCGATACTCCTCAGCAGGTTCAATGTATTCCTAGGACCTTCATATTGACGATGAAACACAGAAATCGCATCGGAATTAAATACAAAAGGCACAATGTCGCCTTAAGTACAAGAATAGAGACTGTTCTTACTGTCGGTGATTTGAGCATTCCCTGTGAGACCAGTATTAGTTTCCGATACTACACTGCAGGTTCAATGTATTCCTAGGACCTTCACATTGACGATGAAACACAGAAATCGCACCGGAATTAAATACAAAAGGCACAATGACGCCGTAAGTTCAAGAACAGAGACTAATCTTACAGTCGGTGCTTTGAGCATTCCCTGTGAGACCAGTATTAGTTTCCGATACACCGCCCCAGGTTCAATGTATTCCTTGGACCTTCACGTTGACGATGAAACACTGAAATTACATCGGAATTAAATACAAAGGGAATAATGTCGCCTTAAGTGCAAGAAGAGTGAGACTTCTTAGAGTCTGTGCTTTGATCCTTCCCTGTGAGACCAGTATTAGTTTCCGATACATCACTGCAGGTTCAATGTGTTCCTTGAACCTTCACATTGACAATGAAACACAGAAATCGCATCGGTATTAATTACAAAGGGCACAATGTCGCCTTAAGTACAAGAATAGAGACTCTTCTTACAGTCTGTGTTTTGAGCATTCCCTGTGAGACCAGTATTAGTTTCCGATATATCACTGCAGGTTCAATGTATTCCTTGGACATTCACATTGACGATGAAACACAGAAATCGCATCGGAATGAAATACAAAAGGCAAACAGCCGCGTAAGTACAAGAATAGAGACTCTTCTACAGTCGGTGCTTTCAGCTATCCCTGTGAGACCAGTATTAGTTTCCGATACACCTCAGCAGGTTCAATGTATTCCTAGGACCTTCACATTGACGATGAAACACAAAAATCGCATCGGAATTAAATACAAAAAGCACAATGTTGAATTAAGTACAAGAATAGAGACTCTTCTTACAGTCGGTGCTTTGGGCAGTCCCTGTGAGACCAGTATTAGTTTCCGATACACCACTGCAGGTTCAATGTAATCCTTGGACCTTCACATTGACGATGAAACACAGAAATCGCATCGGAATTAAATACAAAAGACAAACTGCCGCATAAGTACAAGAATAGAGACTCTTCTTACAGTCGGTGCTTTCAGCATTCCCTGTGAGACCAGTATTAGTTTCCGATACACCTCAGCAAGTTCAGTGTATTCCTAGGACCTTCACATTGACGATGAAACACAGAAATCGCATCGGAATTAAATACAAAAGGCGCAATGCCGCCTTAACTACAAGAATAGAGACTCTTCTTACAGTCGGTGCTTTGAGCATTCCCTGTGAGACCAGAATTAGTTTCCGATACACCACTCCAGGTTCAATGTATTCCTTGGACATTCGCATTGACGATGAAACACAGATATCGCATCGGAATGAAATACAAAAGGCAAAATGCCGCGTAAGTACAAGAATAGAGACTCTTCTTACAGTCGGTGCTTTCGGCATTCCCTGTGAGACCAGTATTAGCTTCCGATACACCTCAGCAGGTTCAATGTTTTCCTTGGACCTTCACATTGACGATGAAACACAGAAATCGCATCGGAATTAAATACAAAAGGCGCAATGCCACCTTAAGTACAAGAATAGAGACTCTTCTTAGAGTCGGTGCTTTGAGCATTCCCTGTGAGACCAGTATTAGTGTCCGATACACCACTGCAGGTTCAATGTATTCCTTGGACCTTCACATTGACGATGAAACACAGAAATCGCATCTGAATTAAATACAAAAGGCACAATGCCGTCTTAAGTACAAGAATAGAGACTCTTCTTACAGTCGGTGCTTTCAGCATTCCCTGTGAGAGTAGTATTAGTTTTCGATACACCACTGCAGGCACAATGTATTCCTTGGACCTTCACATTGACGATGAAACACAGAAATCGCAACGGAATTTAATTCAAAAGGCACAATGGCGCCTTAAGTACAAGAATAGAGACCCTTCTTATAGTCGGTGCTATGAGCATTCCCTGTGAGACCAGTAGTAGTTTCTGATACACCACTGCAGGTTCAATGTATTCCTTGGACCTTCACATTGTCGATGAAACACAGAAATCGCATCGGAATTAAATACAAAAGGCTCAATGCCGTCTGAAGTACACGAATAGAGACTCTTCTTATAGTCGGTGCTATGAGCATTCCCTGTGAGACCAGTATTAGTTTCCGATTCACCACTGCAGGTTCAATGTTTTCCTTGGACCTTCACATTGACGATGAAACACAGAAATCGCATGGGAATTAAATACAAAAGGCGCAATGCCACCTTAAGTACAAGAATAGAGACTCTTCTTAGAGTCGGTGCTTTGAGCATTCCCTGTGAGACAAGTATTAGTGTCCGATACACCACTGCAGGTTCAATGTATTCCTTGGACCTTCACATTGACGACGAAACACAGAAATCGCATCGGAATTAAATACAATAGGCACAAAGCCGTCTTAAGTACAAGAATAGAGACTCTTCCTACAGTCGGTGCTTTCAGCATGCCCTGTGAGACCAGTATTAGTTTCCGATACACCTCAGCAGGTTCAATGTATTCCTAGGACCTTCACATTGACGATGAAACACAGAAATCGCATCGGAATTAAATACAAAAGGCACAATGTCGCCTTATGTACAAGGATAGAGACTCTTCTTACAGTCGGTGCTTTGAACATTTCCTGTGAGACCAGTATTATTTTCCGATACACCACTGCAGGTTCAATGTATTCTTTGGACCTTCACATTGACGATGTAGCACAGAAATCGCATCGGAATTAAATACAAAAGGCAAACTGCCGCGTAAGTACAAGAGTAGAGACTCTTCTTACAGTCGGTGCTTTCAGCATTCCCTGTGAGACCAGTATTAGTTTCCGATACACCTCAGCATGTTCAATGTATTCCTAGGACATTCACATTGACGATGAAACACAGAAATCGCATCGGAATTAAATACAAAAGGCGCAATTCCGCCTTAAGTACAAGAATAGAGACTCTTCTTACAGTCGGTGCTTTGACCATTCCCTGTCAGACCAAAATTAGTTTCCGATACAACACTCCAGGTTCAATGTATTCCCTAGACATTCACATTGACGATGAAACACAGAAATCGCATCGGAATGAAATACAAATGGCAAACTGCCGCGTAAGTACAAGAATAGGGACTCTTCTTACAGTCGGTGCTTTCAGCAGTCCCTGTGAGACCAGTATTAAATTCCGATACTCCTCAGCAGGTTCAATGTATTCCTAGGACCTTCACATTGACGATGAAACACAGATATCGCATCGGAATTAAATACAAAAGGCAAACTGCCGCATAAGTACAAGAAAGAGACTCTTCTTACAGTCGGTGCTTTCAGCATTCCCTGTGAGACCAGTATTAGTTTCCGATACACCTCAGCAGGTTCAATGTATTCCTAGGACCTTCACATTGACGATGAAACACAGAAATCGAATCGGAATTAAATACAAAAGACACAATGTCGCCTTAAGTACAAGAATAGTGACCCTTCTTACAGTCGGTGCTTTGCACATTCCCTGTGAGACCAGTAATAGTTTCCGATACACCACTGCAGATTCAATGAAATCCTTGGACCTTGACAATGACGATGAAACACAGAAATCGCATCGGAATGAAATACAAAAGGCAAACTGCCGCATAAGTACAAGAATAGAGACTCTTCTTACAGTCGGTGCTTTCAGCATTCCCTGTGAGACCAGTATTAGTTTCCGATACACCTCAGCCGGTTCAATGTATTCCTAGGACATTCACATTGACGATGAAAGACAGAAATCGCATCGGAATTAAATACAAAAGGCGCAATGCCAACTTAACTACAAGAATAGAGACTCTTCTTACAGTCGGTGCTTTGAGCATTCCCTGTGAGACCAGAATTAGTTTCCGATACACCACTCCAGGTTCAATGTATTCCTTGGACATTCACATTGACGATGAAACACAGATATCACATCGGAATGAAATACAAAAGGCAAACTGACGCGTAAGTACAAGAATGGAGACTCTTCTTACAGTCGGTGCTTTCAGCATTCCCAGTGAGACCAGTATTAGTTTCCGATACACCTCAGCAGGTTCAATGTATTCCTAGGACCTTCACATTGACGATGAAACACAGAAATCGCATCGGAATGAAATACAAAAGACACAATGTCACCTTAAGTACAAGAATAGAGACTCTTCTTACAGTCGGTGCTTTGAGCATTCCCTGTGAGACCAGTATTAGTTTCCGATACACCACTTCAGGTTCAATGTATTCCTTGGACCTTCACATTGACGATGAAACACAGAAATCGCTTCGGAATGAAATACAACAGGCAAACTGCCGCGTAAGTACAAGAATAGAGACTCTTCTTACAGTCGGTGCTTTCAGCATTTCCTGTGAGACCAGTATTAGTTTCTGATACACCTCACCAGGTTCAATGTATTCCTAGGACCTTCACATTGACGATGAAACACAGAAATCGCATCGGAATTAAATACAAAAGGCGCAATGCCACCTTAAGTACAAGAATAGAGTTTCCTTACAGTCGGTGCTTTGAGCATTCCCTGTGAGACCAAAATTATTTTCCGATACACCACTCCAGGTTCAATGTATTCCTTAGACATTCACATTGACGATGAAACACAGAAATCGCATCGGAATGACATATAAAAGGCAAAGTGCCGCGTAAGTACAAGAATAGAGACTCTTCTTACAGTCGGTGCTTTCAGCAGTCCCTGTGAGACCAGTATTAGTTTCCGATACTCCCCAGCAGGTTCAATGTATTCCTAGGACCTTCATATTGACGATGAAACACAGAAATCGCATCGGAATTAAATACAAAAAGCACAATGTCGCCTTAAGTACAAGAATAGAGACTGTTCTTACTGTCGGTGATTTGAGCACTTCCTGTGAGACCAGTAATAGTTTCCGATACAACACTGCAGGTTCAATGTATTCCTAGGACCTTCACATTGACGATGAAACACAGAAATCGCACCGGAATTAAATACAAAAGGCACAATGACGCCTTAAGTTCAAGAACAGAGACTCATCTTACAGTTGGTGCTTTGAGCATTCCCTGTGAGACCAGTATTAGTTTCCGATACACCGCCCCAGGTTCAATGTATTCCTTGGAGCTTCACGTTGACGATGAAACACTGAAATTATATCGGAATTAAATACAAAGGGAATAATGCCGCCTTAAGTGCAAGAAGAGTGAGACTTCTTAGAGTCTGTGCTTTGATCCTTCCCTGTGAGACCAGTATTTGTTTCCGATACATCACTGCAGGTTCAATGTGTTCCTTGACCCTTCACATTGACAATGAAACACAGAAATCGCATCGGAATTAAATACAAAGGGCACAATGTCGCCTTAAGTACAAGAATAGAGACTCTTCTTACAGTCTGTGTTTTGAGCATTCCCTATGAGACCAGTATTAGTTTCCGATACACCACTCCAGGTTCAATGTATTCCTTGGACATTCACATTGACGATGAAACACAGAAATCGCATCGGAATGAAATACAAAAGGCAAACAGCCGCGTAAGTACAAGAATAGAGACTCTTCTACAGTCGGTGCTTTCAGCTATCCCTGTGAGGCCAGTATTAGTTTCCGATACACCTCAGCAGGTTCAATGTATTCCTAGGACCTTCACATTGACGATGAAACACAAAAATCGCATCGGAATTAAATACAAAAAGCACAATGTCGAATTAAGTACAAGAATAGAGACTATTCTTACAGTCGGTGCTTTGGGCAGTCCCTGTGAGACCAGTATTAGTTTCCGATACACCACTGCAGGTTCAATGTAATCCTTGGACCTTCACATTGACGATGAAACACAGAAATCGCATCGGAATTAAATACAAAAGGCAAACTGCCGCATAAGTACAAGAATCGAGACTCTTCTTACAGTCGGTGCTTTCAGCATTCCCTGTGAGACCAGTATTAGTTTCCGATTCACCTCAGCAAGTTCAGTGTATTCCTAGGACCTTCACAATGACGATGAAACACAGAAATCGCATCGGAATTAAATACAAAAGGCACAATGTCGCCTTAACTACAAGAATAAAGACTCTTCTTACAGTCGGTGCTTTGAGCATTCCCTGTGAGACCAGAATTAGTTTCCGATACACCACTCCAGGTTCAATGTATTCCTTGGACATTCACATTGACGATGAAACACAGAAATCGCATCCCAATGAAATACAAAAGGCAAACTGCCGCGTAAGTACAAGAACAGAGACTCTTCTTACAGTCGGTGCTTTCAGCATTCCCTGTGAGACCAGTATTAGTTTCTGATACACCTCAGCAGGGTCAATGTATTCCTAGGACCTTCACATTGACGATGAAACACAGAAATCGCATCGGAATTAAATACAAAAGGCGCAATGCCGCCTTAAGTACAAGAATAGAGACTCCTTACAGTCGGTGCTTTGAGAATTCCCTGTGAGACCAAAATTAGTTTCCGATACACCACTCCAGGTTCAATCTATTCCTTAGACATCCACATTGACGATGAAACACAGAAATCGCATCGGAATGAAATACAAAAGGCAAACTGCCGCATAAGTACAAGAATAGAGACTCTTCATACAGTCGGTGCTTTCAGCAGTCCCTGTGAGAGCAGTATTAGTTATCGATACTCCTCAGCAGGTTCAATGTTATCCTAGGACCTTCATATTGACGATGAAACACAGAAATCGCATCGGAATTAAATACAAAAAGCACAATGTCGCCTTAAGTACAAAAATAGAGACTCTTCCTACAGTCGGTGATTTGAGCATTCCCTGTGAGACCAGTATTAGTTTCCGATACAACACTGCAGGTTCAATGTATTCCTAGAACCTTCACATTGACGATGAAACACAGAAATCGCATCGGAATTAAATACAAAAGGCACAATGTCGCTTTAAGTTCAAGAATAGAGACTCTTCTTACAGTCGGTGTTTTGAGCACTCCCTGTGAGACCAGTATTAGTTTCCGATACACCACTCCAGGTTCAATGTATTCCTTGGACCTTCACATTGACGATGAAACAGTGAAATTACATCGGAATTAAATACAAAAGGAACAATGCCGCCTTAAGTGCAAGAAGAGTGAGACTTCTTAGAGTCTGTGCTTTGATTCTTTCCTGTGAGACCAGTATTAGTTTCCGATACATCACTGCAGGTTCAATGTGTTCCTTGGACCTTCACATTGACAATGAAACACAGAAATCGCATCGGAATTAAATACAAAGGGCACAATGTCGCCTTAAGTACAAGAATAGAGACTCTTCTTACAGTCTGTGCTTTGAGCATTCCCGGTGAGACCAGTATTAATTTCCGATACACCACTCCAGGTTCAATGTATTCCTTGGACATTCACATTGACGACGAAACACAGAAATCGCATCGGAATGAAATACAAAAGGCAAACAGCCTCGTAAGTACAAGAATAGAGACTCTTCTTACAGTCGGTGCTTTCAGCTTTCCCTGTGAGACCAGTATTAGTTTCCGATACACCTCAGCAGGCTCAATGTATTCCTAGGACCTTCACATTGACGATGAACACAGATATCGCATCGGAATTAAATACAAAAAGCACAATGTCGCCTTAAGTACAAGAATAGAAACTCTTCTTACAGTCGGTGCTTTGAGCATTCCCTGTGAGACCAGAATTAGTTCCGAAACACCACTCCAGGTTCAATGTATTCCTTGTACCTTCACATTGACGATGAAACACAGAAATCGCATCGGAATGAAATACAAAGGGCAAACTGCCGCGTAAGTACAAGAATAGAGACTCTTCTTACAGTCGGTGCTTTCAGCATTCCCTGTGAGACCAGTATTAGTTTCCGATACACCTCAGCAGGTTAAATGTATTCGTAGGACCTTCACGTTGACGATGAAACACAGAAATCGCATCGGAATTAAATACAAAAGGCACAATGTCGCCTTAAGTACAAAAATAGTGACTCTTCTTACAGTCGGTGCTTTGGGCATTCCCTGTGAGACCAGTATTAGTTTCCGATACACCACTGCAGGTTCAATGTAATCCTTGGACCTTCACATTGACGATGAAACACAGAAATCGCATCGGAATGAAATACAAAAGGCAAAATGCCGCGTAAGTACAAGAATAGAGACTCTTCTTACAGTCGGTGCTTTCGGCATTCCCTGTGAGACCAGTATTAGCTTCCGATACACCTCAGCAGGTTCAATGTCTTCCTAAGACCTTCACAATGACGATGAAACATAGAAATCGCATCGGAATTAATTACAAAAGGCACAATTTCGCCTTAAGTACAAGAATAAAGACTCTTCTTACAGTCGGTGCTTTCGGCATTCCCTGTGAGACCAGTATTAGCTTCCGATACACCTCAGCAGGTTCAATGTATTCCTAAGACCTTCACAATGACGATGAAACACAGATATCGCATCGGAATGAAATACAAAAGGCAAAATGCCGCGTAAGTACAAGAATAGAGACTCTTCTTACAGTCGGTGCTTTCGGCATTCCCTGTGAGACCAGTATTAGCTTCCGATACACCTCAGCAGGTTCAATGTATTCCTAAGACCTTCACATTGACGATGAAACACAGAAATCGCATCGGAATGAAATACAAAAGGCAAACTGCCGCATAAGTACAAGAATAGAGACTCTTCATACAGTCGGTGCTTTCAGCAGTCCCTGTGAGACCAGTATTAGTTTTCGATACTCCTCAGCAGGTTCAATGTTATCCTAGGACCTTCATATTGACGATGAAACACAGTAATCGCATCGGAATTAAATACAAAAAGCACAATGTCGCCTTAAGTACAAAAATAGAGACTCTTCCTACAGTCGGTGATTTGAGCATTCCCTGTGAGACCAGTATTAGTTTCCGATACAACACTGCAGGTTCAATGTATTCCTAGAACCTTCACATTGACGATGAAACACAGAAATCGCATCGGAATTAAATACAAAAGGCACAATGTCGCTTTAAGTTCATGAATAGAGACTCTTCTTACAGTCGGTGTTTTGAGCACTCCCTGTGAGACCAGTATTAGTTTCCGATACACCACTCCAGGTTCAATGTATTTCTTGGACCTTCACATTGACGATGAAACACTGAATTTACATCGGAATTAAATACAAAAGGAACAATGCCGCCTTAAGTGCAAGAAGAGTGAGACTTCTTAGAGTCTGTGCTTTGATTCTTTCCTGTGAGACCAGTATTAGTTTCCGATACATCACTGCAGGTTCAATGTGTTCCTTGGACCTTCACATTGACAATGAAACACAGAAATCGCATCGGAATTAAATACAAAGGGCACAATCTCGCCTTAAGTACAAGAATAGAGACTCTTCTTACAGTCTGTGCTTTGAGCATTCCCGGTGAGACCAGTATTAATTTCCGATACACCACTCCAGGTTCAATGTATTCCTTGTACCTTCACATTGACGATGAAACACAGAAATCGCATCGGAATGAAATACAAAGGGCAAACTGCCGCGTAAGTACAAGAATAGAGACTCTTCTTACAGTCGGTGCTTTCAGCATTCCCTGTGAGACCAGTATTAGCTTCCGATACACCTCAGCAGGTTCAATGTATTCGTAGGACCTTCACGTTGACGATGAAACACAGAAATCGCATCGGAATTAAATACAAAAGGCACAATGTAGCCTTAAGTACAAAAATAGTGACTCTTCTTACAGTCGGTGCTTTGGGCATTCCCTGTGAGACCAGTATTAGTTTCCGATACACCACTGCAGGTTCAATGTAATCCTTGGACCTTCACATTGACGATGAAACACAGAAATCGCATCGGAATGAAATACAAAAGGCAAAATGCCGCGTAAGTACAAGAATAGAGACTCTTCTTACAGTCGGTGCTTTCGGCATTCCCTGTGAGACCAGTATTAGCTTCCGATACACCTCAGCAGGTTCAATGTCTTCCTAAGACCTTCACAATGACGATGAAACACAGAAATCGCATCGGAATTAAATACAAAAGGCACAATTTCGCCTTAAGTACAAGAATAAAGACTCTTCTTACAGTCGGTGCTTTGAGAATTCCCTGTGAGACCAAAATTAGTTTCCGATACACCACTCCAGGTTCAATCTATTCCTTAGACATTCACATTGACGATGAAACACAGAAATCGCATCGGAATGAAATACAAAAGGCAAACTGCCGCGTAAGTACAAGAATAGAGACTCTTCTTACAGTCGGTGCTTTCAGCAGTCCCTGTGAGACCAGTATTAATTTCCGATACTCCTCAGCAGGTTCAATGTTATCCTAGGACCTTCATATTGCCGATGAAACACAGAAATCGCATCGGAATTAAATACAAAAAGCACAATGTCGCCTAAAGTACAAAAATAGAGACTCTTCTTACAGTCGGTGATTTGAGCATTCCCTGTGAGACCAGTATTAGTTTCCGATACAACACTGCAGGTTCAATGTCTTCCTAGAACCTTCACATTGACGATGAAACACAGAAATCGCATCGGAATTAAATATAAAAGGCACAATGTCGCTTTAAGTTCAAGAATAGAGACTCTTCTTACAGTCGGTGCTTTGAGCACTCCCTGTGAGACCAGTATTAGTTTCCGATACACCACTCCAGGTTCAATGCATTCCTTGGACCTTCACATTGACGATGAAACACTGAAATTACATCGGAATTAAATACAAAAGGAACAATGCCGCCTTAAGTGCAGGAAGAGTGAGACCTCTTAGAGTCTGTGCTTTTATTCTTTCCTGTGAGACCAGTATTAGTTACCGATACATCACTGCAGGTTCAATGTGTTCCTTGGACCTTAACATTGACAATGAAACACAGAAATCGCATCGGAATTAAATACAAAGGGCACAATCTCGCCTTAAGTACAAGAATAGAGACTCTTCTTACAGTCTGTGCTTTGAGCATTCCCGGTGAGACCAGTATTAATTTCCGATACACCACTCCAGGTTCAATGTATTCCTTGGACATTCACATTGACGATGAAACACAGAAATCGCATCGGAATGAAATACAAAAGGCAAACAGCCTCGTAAGTACAAGAATTGAGACTCTTCTTACAGTCGGTGCTTTCAGCTTTCCCTGTGAGACCAGTATTAGTTTCCGATACACCTCAGCAGGCTCAATGTATTCCTAGGACCTTCACATTGACGATGAAACACAGAAATCGCATCGGAATTAAATACAAAAAGCACAATGTCGCCTTAAGTACAAGAATAGAAACTCTTCTTACAGTCGGTGCTTTGAGCATTCCCTGTGAGACCAGAATTAGTTTCCGAAACACCACTCCAGGTTCAATGTATTCCTTGTACCTTCACATTGACAATGAAACACAGAAATCGCATCGGAATGAAATACAAAGGGCAAACTGCCGCGTAAGTACAAGAATAGAGACTCTTCTTACAGTCGGTGCTTTCAGCATTCCCTGTGAGACCAGTATTAGTTTCCGATACACCTCAGCAGGTTCAATGTATTCGTAGGACCTTCACGTTGACGATGAAACACAGAAATCGCATCGGAATTAAATACAAAAGGCACAATGTCGCCTTGAGTACAAAAATAGTGACTCTTCTTACAGTCGGTGCTTTGGGCATTCCCTGTGAGACCAGTATTAGTTTCCGATACACCACTGCAGGTTCAATGTAATCCTTGGACCTTCACATTGACGATGAAACACAGAAATCGCATCGGAATGAAATACAAAAGGCAAAATGCCGCGTAAGTACAAGAATAGAGACTCTTCTTACAGTCGGTGCTTTCGGCATTCCCTGTGAGACCAGTATTAGCTTCCGATACACCTCAGCAGGTTCAATGTCTTCCTAAGACCTTCACAATGACGATGAAACACAGAAATCGCATCGGAATTAAATACAAAAGGCACAATTTCGGCTTAAGTACAAGAATAAAGACTCTTCTTACAGTCGGTGCTTTGAGAATTCCCTGTGAGACCAAAATTAGTTTCCGATACACCACTCCAGGTTCAATCTATTCCTTAGACATTCACATTGACGATGAAAAACAGAAATCGCATCGGAATGAAATACACAAGGCAAACTGCCGCGTAAGTACAAGAATAGAGACTCTTCTTACAGTCGGTGCTTTCAGCAGTCCCTGTGAGACCAGTATTAATTTCCGATACTCCTCAGCAGGTTCAATGTTATCCTAGGACCTTCATATTGCCGATGAAACACAGAAATCGCATCGGAATTAAATACAAAAAGCACAATGTCGCCTTAAGTACAAAAATAGAGACCCTTCTTACAGTCGGTGATTTGAGCATTCCCTGTGAGACCAGTATTAGTTTCCGATACAACACTGCAGGTTCAATGTCTTCCTAGAACCTTCACATTGACGATGAAACACAGAAATCGCATCGGAATTAAATATAAAAGGCACAATGTCGCTTTAAGTTCAAGAATAGAGACTCTTCTTACAGTCGGTGATTTCAGCACTCCCTGTGAGACCAGTATTAGTTTCCGATACACCACTCCAGGTTCAATGTATTCCTTGGACCTTCACATTGACGATGAAACACTGAAATTACATCGGAATTAAATACAAAAGGAACAATGCCGCCTTAAGTGCAGGAAGAGTGAGACCTCTTAGAGTCTGTGCTTTTATTCTTTCCTGTGAGACCAGTATTAGTTTCCGATACATCACTGCAGGTTCAATGTGTTCCTTGGACCTTAACATTGACAATGAAACACAGAAATCGCATCGGAATTAAATACAAAGGGCACAATGTCGCCTTAAGTACAAGAATAGTGACTCTTCTTACAGTCTGTGCTTTGAGCATTCCCGGTGAGACCAGTATTAATTTCCGATACACCACTCCAGGTTCAATGTATTCCTTGGACATTCACATTGACGATGAAACACAGAAATCACATCGGAATGAAATACAAATTGCAAACAGCCGCGTAAGTACCAGAATAGAGACTCTTCTTACAGTCGGTGCTTTCAGCTTTCCCTGTGAGACCAGTATTAGTTTCCGATACACCTCAGCAAGTTCAATGTATTCCTAGGACCTTCACATTGACGATGAAACACAGAAATCGCATCGGAATTAAATACAAAAAGCACAATGTCGCCTTAAGTACAGGAATAGAAACTCTTCTTACAGTCGGTGCTTTGAGCATTCCCTGTGAGACCAGAATTAGTTTCCGATACACCACTCCAGGTTCAATGTATTCCTTGGACATTCACATTGACGACGAAACACAGATATCGCATCGGAATGAAATACAAAAGGCAAAATGCCGCGTAAGTACAAGAATAGAGACTCTTCTTACAGTCGGTGCTTTCGGCATTCCCTGTGAGACCAGTATTAGTTTCTGATACACCTCAGCAGGTTCAATGTATTCCTAAGACCTTCACAATGACGATCAAACACAGAAATCGCATCGTAATTAAATACAAAAGGCGCAATGCCGCCTTAAGTACAAGAATAGAGACTCCTTACAGTCGGTGCTTTGAGAATTCCCTGTGAGACCAAAATTAGTTTCCGATACACCACTCCAGGTTCAATCTATTCCTTAGACATTCACATTGACGATGAAACACAGAAATCGCATCGGAATGAAATACAAAAGGCAAACTGCCGCGTAAGTACAAGAACAGAGACTCTTCATACAGTCGGTGCTTTCAGCAGTCCCTGTGAGACCAGTATTAGTTTCCGATACTCCTCAGCAGGTTCAATGTTATCCTAGGACCTTCATATTGACGATGAAACACTGAAATCGCATCGGAATTAAATACAAAAAGCACAATGTCGCCTTAAGTACAAAAATAGAGACTCTTCCTACAGTCGGTGATTTGAGCATTCCCTGTGAGACCAGTATTAGTTTCCGATACAACACTGCAGGTTCAATGTATTCCTAGAACCTTCACATTGACGATGAAACACAGAAATCGCATCGGAATTAAATACAAAAGGCACAATGTCGCTTTAAGTTCAAGAATAGAGACTCTTCTTACAGTCGGTGTTTTGAGCACTCCCTGTGAGACCAGTATTAGTTTCCGATACACCACTCCAGGTTCAATGTATTGCTTGGACCTTCACATTGACGATGAAACACTGAAATTACATCGGAATTAAATACAAAAGGAACAATGCCGCCTTAAGTGCAAGAAGAGTGAGACTTCTTAGAGTCTGTGCTTTGATTCTTTCCTGTGAGACCAGTATTAGTTTCCGATACATCACTGCAGGTTCAATGTGTTCCTTGGACCTTCACATTGACAATGAAACACAGAAATCGCATTGGAATTAAATACAAAGGGCACAATGTCGCCTTAAGTACAAGAATAGAGACTCTTCTTACAGTCTGTGCTTTGAGCATTCCCGGTGAGACCAGTATTAATTTCCGATACACCACTCCAGGTTCAATGTATTCCTTGGACATTCACATTGACGATGAAACACAGAAATCGCATCGGAATGAAATACAAAAGGCAAACAGCCTCGTAAGAACAAGAGTAGAGACTCTTCATACAGTCGGTGCTTTCAGCTTTCCCTGTGAGACCAGTATTAGTTTCCCATACACCTCAGCAGGCTCAATGTATTCCTAGGACCTTCACATTGACGATGAAACACAGAAATCGCATCGGAATTAAATACAAAAAGCACAATGTCGCCTTAAGTACAAGAATAGAAACTCTTCTTACAGTCGGTGCTTTGAGCATTCCCTGTGAGACCAGAATTAGTTTCCGAAACACCACTCCAGGTTCAATGTATTCCTTGTACCTTCACATTGACGATGAAACACAGAAATCGCATCGGAATGAAATACAAAGGGCAAACTGCCGCGTAAGTACAAGAATAGAGACTCTTCTTACAGTCGGTGCTTTCAGCATCCCCTGTGAGACCAGTATTAGTTTCCGATACACCTCAGCAGGTTCAATGTATTCGTAGGACCTTCACGTTGACGATGAAACACAGAAATCGCATCGGAATTAAATACAAAAGGCACAATGTCGCCTTAAGTACAAAAATAGTGACTCTTCTTACAGTCGGTGCTTTGGGCATTCCCTGTGAGACCAGTATTAGTTTCCGATACACCACTGCAGGTTCAATGTAATCCTTGGACCTTCACATTGACGATGAAACACAAAAATCGCATCGGAATGAAACACAAAAGTCAAACTGCCGCATAAGTACAAGAATAGAGACTCTTCTTACAGTCGGTGCTTTCAGCATTCCCTGTGAGACCAGTATTAGTTTCCGATACACCTCTGCAGGTTCAATGTATTCCTAGGACCTTCACATTGACGATGAAACACAGAAATCGCATCGGAATTAAATACAAAAGGCGCAATGCCGCCTTAACTACAAGAATAGAGACTCTTCTTACAGTCGGTGCTTTGAGCATTCCCTGTGAGACCAGAATTAGTTTCCGATACACCACTCTAGGTTCAATGTATTCTTTGGACATTCACATTGACGATGAAACACAGATATCGCATCGGCATGAAATACAAAAGGCAAAATGTCGCGTATGTACAAGAATAGAGACTCTTCTTACAGTCGGTACTTTCAGCATTCCCTGTGACACCAGTATTAGCTTTCGATACACCTCAGCAGGTTCCATGTATTCCTAGGACCTTCACATTGACGATGAAACACAGAAATCGCATCGGAATTAAATACAAAAGGCACAATGTCGCCTTAAGTACAAGAATAGAGACTCTTCTTACAGTCGATGCTTTGAGCATTCCCTGAGAGACCAGTATTAGTTTCCGATACACCACTGCAGGTTCAATGTATTCCTTGGACCTTCACATTGACGATGAAACACAGAAATCGCATCGGAATTAAATACAAAAGCACAATGCCGTCTTAAATACAAGAATAGAGACTCTTCTTACAGTCGGTGCTTTCAGCATTCCATGTGAGACCAGTATTAGTTTCCGATACACCTATGCAGGTTCAATGTATTCCTAGGACCTTCACATTGACGATGAAACACAGAAATCGCTTCGGAATTAAATATAAATGGCACAATGCCGCCATAAGTACAAGAATAGAGACTCTTCTTACAGTCGGTGCTTTGAGCATTCCCTGTGAGACCAGTATTAGTTTCCGATACACCTCTGCAGGCACAATGTATTCCTTGGACCTTCACATTGACGATTAAACACAGAAATCGCATCGGAATTAAATTCAAAAGGCACAATGCCGCCTTAAGTACAAGAATAGAGACCCTTCTTACAGTCGGTGCTATGAGCATTCCCTGTGAGACCAGTATTAGTTTCCGATACACCACTGCAGGTTCAATGTATTCCTTGGACCTTCACATCGACGATGAAACACAGAGATCGCATCGGAATTAAATACAAAAGCACAATGCCGTCTTAAATTCAAGAATAGAGACTCTTCTTACAGTCGGTGCTTTCAGCATTCCATGTGAGAGCAGTATTAGTTTCCGATCCACCTCAGCAATTACAATGTATTCCTTGGACCTTCACATTGACAATGAAACAAAGAAATCGCATCGGAATTAAGTACAAATGCACAATGCCGCCTTATGTACAAGAATAGAGACTCTTCTAACGGTCGGTGCTTTGAGCATTCCCTGTGAGGCCAGTATTAGTTTCCGATACACCACTGCAGGTACAATATATTCCTTGGACCTTCACATTGACGATGAAACACAGAAATCGCATCGGAATGAAATATAAAAGGTAAGCTGCCGCGTAATTACAAGAATAGAGACTTGTCTTACAGTCAGTGTTTTGAGCATTCCCTGTGAGACCAGTATTAGCTCCCGATACACCACTGCAGGTTCAATGTATTCCTTGGACCTTCACATTGACGATGAAACACAGAAATGGAATCGGAATTAAATACATAAGCACAATGCCGCCTTGAGAACAAGAATAGAGACTCTTCTTACGGTCGGTGCTTTGACCATTCCCTGTGAGACCAGTATTAGTTTCCGATACACCACTGCAGGTTCAATGTATTCTTCGGACCTTCACATTGACGATGAAACACAGAAATTACATTGGAATTAAATACAAAAGGCACAATGCCGCCTTAAGTACAAGAATAGAGACTCTTCTTACAGTCGGTGCTTTGAGCATTTCCTGTGACACCAGTATTAGTTTCCAATACACCACTGCAGGTTCAATGTATTCCTTGGACCTACACATTGCCGATGAAAAACAGAAATTATATCGGAATTAAATACAAAAGTCACAATGCCGCCTTAAGTGCAAGAATAGAGACTCTTCCTACAGTTGGTGCTTTGAGCATTCCCTGTGAGACCAAAATTAAATTCCGATACACCTCAGCAGGTTCAATGTATTCCTTGGACGTACACATTGACGATGAAACACTGAAATTACATCGGAATTAAATATAAAAGACTCAATGCCGCCTTAAGTACAAGAAGAGTGAGACTTCTTAAAGTCTGTGTTTTTATCCTTTCCTGTGAGACCAGTATTAGTTTCCGATACACCTCTGCAAGTTCAATGTATTCCTTGGTCCTTCACATTGACGATGAAATACAGAAATTGCCTCGGAATTAAATACAAAAGGCACAATGCCGCCTTATGTACAAGAATATAGACTCTTCTGACAGTCGGTGCTTTGAGCATTCCCTGTGAGACCAGTATTAGTTCCGATACACCACTGCAGGTTCAATGTATTCCTTGGATCTTCACACTGACGATGAAACACAAAAATTGCATCGGAATTGAATACAAAAGGCACAATGTCGCCTCAAGTACAAGAATAGTGACTCTTCGTACAGTCGGTGCCTTGAGCATTCCCTGTGAGACCAGTATTAGTTTCCGATACACCACTGCTGGTTCAATGTATTGACTGGACATACACATTGACGATGAAACACTGAATTTACATCGGAATTAAATACAAAAGGCACAATGCCGCCTTATGTACAAGAATATAGACTCTTCTTACAGTCGGTGCTTTGAGCATTCCCTGTGAGACCAGTATTAGTTCCGATACACCACTGCAGGTTCAATGTATTCCTTGGATCTTCACATTGACGATGAAACACAGAAATTGCATCGGAATTAAATACAAAAGGCACAATGCCGCCTTATGTACAAGAATATAGACTCTTCTTACAGTCGGTGCTTTGAGCATTCCCTGTGAGACCAGTATTAGTTCCGATACACCACTGCAGGTTCAATGTAGTCCTTGGATCTTCACATTGACGATGAAACACAGAAATTGCATCGGAATTAAATACAAAACGCACAATGTCGCCTCAAGTTCAAGAATAGTGACTCTTCGTACAGTCGGTGCCTTGAGCATTCCCTGTGAGACCAGTATTAGTTTCCGATACACCCCTGCAGGTTCAATGTATTGACTGGACATACACATTGACGATGAAACACTGAAATTACATCGGAATTAAATATAAAAGACTCAATGAAGCCTTAAGTACAAGAAGAGTGAGACTTCTTAAAGTCTGTGCTTTTATCCTTTCCTGTGAGACCAGTATTAGTTTCCTATACACCTCTGCAAGTTCAATGTTTTCCTTGATCCTTCACATTGACGATGAAATACAGAAATTACAATGGAATTAAATACAAAAGGCACAATGCCGCCTTAAGTACAAGAATAGAGACTCTTCTTACAGTCGGTGCTTTGAGCATTTCCTGTGACACCAGTATTAGTTTCCAATACACCACTGCAGGTTCAATGTATTCCTTGGACCTACACATTGCCGATGAAAAACAGAAATTATATCGGAATTACATACAAAAGTCACAATGCCGCCTTAAGTACAAGAATAGAGACTCTTCTTACAGTCGGTGCTTTGAGCATTCCCTGTGAGACCAAAATTAGTTTCCGATACACCACTGCAGGTTCAATGTATTCCTTGGACCATCACATTGACGATGAAACACAGAAATAGCATCGGAATTAAATACAAAAGGCACAATGTCGCCTTAAGTACAAGAATAGAGACTCTTCTTACGGTCGGTGTTTTGAGCATTCCCTGTGAGACCAGTATTAATTCCAATACACCACTGCAGGTTCAATGTATTCCTCGGACATACACATTGACGATGAAACACTGAAATTGCATCGGATTTAAATACAAAAGACTCAATGCCGCCTTAAGTACAAGAGGAGTGAGACTTCTTAGAGTCTGTGTTTTTATCCTTTCCTATGAGACCAGTATTAGTTTCCGATACACCACCGCAAGTTCAATGTATTCCTTGGTCCTTCAGATTGACGATGAAATACAGAAATCGAATCGGAATTAAATACAAAAGGCACAATGCCGCCTTAGGTACAAGAATATAGACTCTTCTTACAGTCGGTGCATTGAGCATTCCCTGTGGGACCAGTATTAGTTTCTGATACACCACTGCAGGTTAAATGTATTCCTTGGATCTTCACATTGACGATGAAAAAGAGAAATCGCATCGGAATTAAATACAAAAGGGACAATGCCGCCTCAAGTACAACAATAGTGACTCTTCGTACAGTCGGTGCTTTGAGCATTCCCTGTGAGACCAGTATTAGTTTCCGATACACCACTGCAGGTTCAATGAATTGACTGGACATACACATTTACTATGAAACACTGAAATTACATCGGAATTAAATACAAAAGGCACAATGCCGCCTTAAGTACAAGAATAGAGACTCTTCTTACAGTCGGTGCTTTGAGCATTGCATGTGAGACCAGTATTAGTTTCCAATACACCACTGCAGGTTCAATGTATTCCTTGGACATACACATTGCCGATGAAAAACAGAAATTTAATGGGAATTAAATACAAAAGGCACAATGCCGCCTTAAGTGCAAGAATAGAGACCCTTCTTACAGTCGGTGCTCTGAGCATTCCCTGTGAGACCAGTATTAGTTTCTGATAGACCACTGCAGGTTCAATGTATTCCTAGGACCTTCACATTGACGAAGAAACACAGAAATCGCATCGGAATTAAATACAAAAGGCAAAATGCCGCCTTAAGTACAAGAATACAGACTCTTCTTACAGTCGGGGTTTTGCGCATTCCCTGTGTGACCAGTATTAGTTTCCGATACACCACTGCAGGTTTAATGTATTCCTTGGACCTTCACATTGACGATGAAACAAAGATATCGCATCGGAATTAAATACAAAAGACACAAAGCCGCCTTAAGTTCAAGATTAGAAACTTTTCTTACAGTCGGTGCTTTGAGCATTCCCTGTGAGACCAGTATTAGTTTCCGATACACCACTGCAGGTTCAGTGTATTCCTTGGACCTTCACATTGACGATGAAACACAGAAACCGCATCGGAATTAAATACAAATGGCACAATGCCACCATAAGTACAAGAATAGATACTCTTCCTTCAGTCGGTGCTTTGAGCATTCCCTGTGAGACCAGTGATAGTTTCCGATACACCACTGCAGGTTCAATGTATTCCTTGGACATACACATTGACGACGAAACACTGGAATTACATCGGTATTAAATACAAAAGTCTCAATGCCGCCTTAAGTACAAAAGAGTGAGACTTCTTAGAGTCTGTGTTTTTATCCTTTCCCATGAGACCAGTATTAGTTTCCGATACACCACTGCAGGTTCAATGTATTCGTTGGTCCTTAACATTGACGATGAAACACAGAAATTGCATCGGAATTAAATACAAAAGGCATAATGCCGCCTTAAGTACAAGAATAGAGACTCTTCTTACTTTCGGAGCTTTGAGCATTCCCTGTGAGACCAGTATTAGTTTCCGGTACACCACTGCAAGTTCAATGTATTCCTCGGAGCTTCAAATTGACGATGAAACACAGAAATCGCATCGGAATTAAATACAAAAGGCGCAATGACGCCTTAAATACAAGAATAGAGACTCTTCAAACAGTTGGTATTTTGAGTATTCCCTGTGAGACCAGTATTAGTTTCCGATACCCCACTGCAGGTTCAATGTATTCCTTGGACATACACATTGCCGATGAAACACTGAAGTTACATCGGAATTAAATACAAAAGACTCAATGCCGCCTTAAGTACAAGAAGAGTGAGACTTCTTAGAGTCTGTGTTTTTATCCTTTCCTGTGAGACCAGTATTAGTTTCCGATACACCTCTGCAAGTTCAAGGTATTCCTTGGTCCTTCTCATTGACGATGAAATACAGAAATTGCATCGGAATTAAATACAAAAGGCACAATGTTGACTCAAGTACAAGAATAGTGACTCTTCGTACAGTCGGTGCCTTGAGCATTCCCTGTGAGACCAGTATTAGTTTCCGATACACCACTGCTGGTTCAATGTATTGACTGGACATACACATTGACGATGAAACACTGAATTTACATCGGAATTAAATACAAAAGGCACAATGCCGCCATAAGTACAAGAATAGAGACTCTTCTTACAGTCGGTGATTTGAGCATTCCCTGTGAGACCAGTATTAGTTTCCAATACACCACTGCAGGTTCAATGTATTCCTTGGACATACACATTGCCGATGAAAAACAGAAATTATATCGGAATTAAATACAAGAGGCTCAATGCCGCCTTAAGTGCAAGAATAGAGACTCTTCTTACAGTCGGTGCTTTGAACTTTCCCTGTGAGACCAGTATTAGTTTCCGATAGACCACTGCAGGTTCAATGTGTTCCTATGACCTTCACATTGACGAAGAAACACAGAAATCGCATCGGAATTAAATACAAAAGGCAAAATGCCGCCTTAAAAACAAGAATACAGACTCTTTATACAGTCGGTGCCTTGCGCATTCCCTGTGAGACCAGTATTAGTTTCCGATACACCACTGCAGGTTTAATGTATTCCTTGGACCTTCACATTGACGATGAAACACAGAAATCGTATCGGAATTAAATACAAAAGGCACAATGCCACCATAAGTACAAGAATAGAGACACTTCTTACAGTCGATGGTTTGACATTCCCTGTGAGACCAGTATTAGTTTCCTATACACCACTGCCGGTGCAATGTATTCCTTGGACCTTCACACAGACGATGAAACACAGAAATCGCATCGGAATTAAATACAAAATGCTCAATGCCGCCTTTAGTACAAGAATAGAGACTCTTCTTACAGTCGGTGCTTTCAGCATTCCGTGTGAGACCAGAATTAGTTTCCGATACACCACTGCAGGTGCAATGTATTCCTTGGACCTTCACATTGACGATGAGACATAGAAATCGCATCGGAATTAAATACATAATGCTCAAAGCCGCCTTCAGTACAAGAATAGAGACTCTTCTTACAAATGGTGCTTTGAGCATTCCATGTGAGACCAGTATTAGTTTCCGATACACCATTGCAGGTTCAATGTATTCCTTCGAACTTCACATTGTCGATGAAACACAGAAATCGCATCTGAATTAAATACAAAAGGCAAACTGCCGCGTAACTTCAAGGATAGAGACTCGTCTTACAGTCAGTGCTTTGAGCATTCCCTGTGAGACCAGTATTAGTTTCCGATACACCACTGCAGGTTCAATGTATTCCTTGGATCTTCACAATGACGATGAAACACAGAAATTGCATCGGAAATAAATACAAAAGGCACAATGTCGCCTCAAGTACAAGAATAGTGTCTCTTCGTACAGTCGGTGCCTTGAGCATTCCCTGTGAGACCAGTATTAGTTTCCGATACACCACTGCAGGTTCAATGTATTGACTGGACATACACATTGACGATGAAACACTGAATTTACATCGGAATTTAATACAAAAGGCACAGTGCCGCCTTAAGTACAAGATTAGAGACTCTCCTTACAGTCGGTGTTTTGAGCATTCCCTGTGAGACCAGTATTAGTTTCCAATACACCACTGCAGGTTCATTGTATTCCTTGGACATACACATTGCCGATGAAGAACAGAAATTATATCGGAATTAAATACAAGAGGCACAATGCCGCCTTAAGTGCAAGAATAGAGACTCTTCTTACAGTCGGTGCTTTGAGCATTCCCTGTGAGACCAGTATTAGTTTCCGATAGAATACTGCAGGTTCAATGTATTCCTAGGACTTTCACATTGATGAAGAAACATAGAAATCGCATCGGAATTAAATACAAAGGACTCAATGCCACCATAAGTACAAGAAGAATGAGACTTCTTAGAGTCTGTGCTTTTATCCTTTCCTGGGAGACCAGTATTAGTTTCCGATACACCACTGCAGGTTCAATGTATTCCTTGGCCCTTCATATTGACGATGAAATACAGAAATCGAATGGGTATTAAATACAAAAGCACAATGCTGCCTTAAGTACAAGAATAGAGACTCTTCTAACAGTCGGTGCTTTGAGCATTCCTTGTGAGACCAGTATTAGTTTCCGATACACCACTGCAGGTTCAACGTATTCCTTGGACATACACATTGACGATGGAACACTGAAATTACATCGGAATTAAATACAAAAGGCACAATGCCGCCTTGAGTGCAAGAATAGAGACTCTTCTTACAGTCGGTGCTTTGAGCATTCCCTGTGAGACCAGAATTAGTTTCCGATACATCACTCAAGGTTCAACGTATTCCTTGGAAATTCACATTGACGATGAAATACAGAAATTGCAAAGGTATTAAATACAAAAGGCACAATGCCGCCTTAGGTACAAGAATATAGACTCTTCTTACAGACGGTGCTTTGAGCATTCCCTGTGAGACCAGTATTAGTTCCGATACACCACTGCAGGTTCAATGTATTCCTTGGATCTTCACATTGACGATGAAACACAGAAATTGCATCGGAATTAAATACAAAAAGCACAATGTTGACTCAAGTACAAGAATAGTGACTCTTCGTACAGTCGGTGCCTTGAGCATTCCCTGTGAGACCAGTATTAGTCTCCGATACACCACTGCTGGTTCAATGTATTGACTGGACACACACATTGACGATGAAACACTGAATTTACATCGGAATTAAATACAAAAGGCACAATGCCGCCATAAGTACAAGAATAGAGACTCTTCTTACAGTCGGTGCTTTGAGCATTCCCTGTGAGACCAGTATTAGTTTCCAATACACCACTGCAGGTATAATGTATTCCTTGGACATACACATCGCCGATGAAAAACAGATATTATATCGGAATTAAATACAAGAGGCACAATGCCGCCTTAAGTGCAAGAATAGAGACTCTCCTTGCAGTCGGTGCTTTGAGCATTCCCTGTGAGACCAGTATTAGTTTCCGATAGACCACTGCAGGTTCAATGTATTCCTATGACCTTCACATTGACGAAGAAACATAGAAATCGCATCGGAATTAAATACAAAAGGCACAATGCCGCCTTGAAAACAAGAATACAGACTCTTCTTACTGTCGGTGCCTTGCGCATTCCCTGTGAGACCAGTATTAGTTTCCGATACACCACTGCAGGTTTAATGTATCCCTTGGACCTTCACATTGACTATGAAACACAGAAATCGCATCGAAATTAAATACAAAAGGCACAAAGCCGCCTCAAGTACAAGATTAGAAACTTTTCTTACAGTCGGTGCTTTGTGCATTAATTGTGTGACCAGTATTAGTTTCAGATAGACCACTGCAGTTTCAGTGTATTCCTTGGACCTTCACATTGACGATGAAACACAGAAATCGCATCGGAATTAAATACAAAAGGCCTAATGCCACCATAAGTACAAGAATAGAGACACTTCTTACAGTCGATGCTTTGACATTCCCTGTGAGGCCAGTATTAGTTTAATATACACCACTGCAGGTGCTATGTATTCCTTGGACCTTCACATTGACGATGAAACACAGAAATCGCATCGGAATTAAATACAAAAGGAACAAAGCCGACTCAAGTACAAGATTAGAAACTTTTCTTACAGTCGGTGCTTTGTGCATTCCCTGTGTGACCAGTATTAGTTTCCGATACACCACTGCAGGTTCAGTGTATTCTTTGGTCCTTCACATTAACGGTGAAACACAGAAATCGCATCGCAATTAAATACAAAAGGCACAATGCCACCATAAGTACAATAACAGAGACACTTCTTACAGTCGGTGCTTTGAGCATTCCCGGTGAGACCAGTATTAATTTCCGATACACCATTGCATGTGCAATGTATTCCTTGGACCTTCACATTGACGATGAAACACAGAAATCGCATCGGAATTAAATACAAAATGCTCAATGCCGCTTTCAGTACAAGAATAGAGACTCTTCTTACAGTCGGTGCTTTCAGCATTCCGTGTGAGACCAGAATTAGTTTCCGATACACCACTGCAGGTGCTATGTATTCCTTGGACCTTCACATTGACGATGAAACATAGAAATCGCATCCGAATTAAATACATAATGCTAAATGCCGCCTTCAGTACAAGAATAGAGACTCTTCTTACAATCGGTGCTTTGAGCAGTCCTTGTGAAACCAGTATTAGTTTCCGATACACCACTGCAGGTTCAATGTATTCCTTCGACCTTCACATTGACGATGAAACACAGAAATCGCATCTGAATTAAACACAAAATGCACAATGCCGCCTTAAGTACAAGTATAGAAACTCTTCTTACAGTCGGTGCTTTGAGCATTATCTGTGAGACCAGTATTAGGTTCCGATACACCACTGCAGGTTCGATGTATTCCTAGGACCTTCACGTTGACAATGAAACGCAGAAATCGCATCGAACTTACAAAATGCACAATGCCACCATAAGTACAAGAATAGGGACTGTTCTTACAGTCCGTGCTTTGAGCATTCCCTGTGAGACCAGTATTAGTTTCCGATACACCACTGCAGGTTCAATGTGTTCCTTGGACATACACATTGACGATGAAACACTGAAATTACATCGGAATTAAAGACAAAAGACTCAATGCCGCCTTAAGTACAAGAAGAATGAGACTTCTTAGAGTCTGTGCTTTTATCTTTTCCTGCGAGACCAGTATTAGTTTCCGATACACCACTGCAGGTTCAGTGTATTCCTTGGCCCTTCATATTGACGATGAAATACAGAAATCGAATCGGAATTAAATACAAAAGGCACAATGCCGCCTTAAGTACAAGAATAGATACTCTTCTTACAGTCGGTGCTTTGAGCATTCCCTGTGAGACCAGTATTAGTTTCCGATACACCACTGCAGGTTCAGTGTATTCCTTGGACATACACATTGACGATGGAACACTGAAATTACATCGGAATTAAATACAAAAGGCACAATGCCGCCTTGAGTGCAAGAATAGAGATTCTTCTTACAGTCGGTGCTTTGAGCTTTCCCTGTGAGACCAGAATTAGTTTCCGATACACCACTTTAGGTTCAATGTATTCCTTGGAAATTCACATTGACGATGAAAAACAGAAATCGCATCGGAATGAAATACAAAAGGCAAACTGCCGCGTAAGTACAGGAATAGAGACTCTTTTTAGAGTAGGTGCTTTGAGCATTCCCTGTGAGACCAGTGTTAGTTTCCGATACACAACTGCAGGTTCAATGTATTCCTTGGACCTTCACATTGACGATGAAGCACAGAAATCGCTTCGGGATTAAATACAAAAGGCACAATTCCGCCTTAAGTACAAGAATAGAGACTCTTCTTACAGTCGGTGCTTTAAGCATTTTCTGTGAGACCAGTATTAGTTTCCGATAGACCACTGCAGGTTCAATGTATTCCTATGACCTTCACATTGACGAAGAAACACAGAAATCGCATCGGAATTAAATACAAAACGAACAATTCCGCCATAAGTGCAAGAAGAGTGAGACTTCTTAGAGTCTGTGTTTAATCCTTTCCTGTGTGACCAGTATTAGTTTCCGATACACCACTGCAGGTTCAATGTATTCCTTGGACCTTCACATTGACGATGAAACACAGAAATCGCATCGGAATTAAATACAAAATGCTCAATGCCACTTTCAGTACAAGAATAGAGACTCTTCTTACAGTCGGAGCTTTCAGCATTCCGTGTGAGACCAGTATTAGTTTCCGATAGACCACTGCAGGTTCAATGTATTCCTATGACCTTCACATTGACGAAGAAACATAGAAATCGCATCGGAATTAAATACAAAAGGCACAATGCCGCCTTGAAAACAAGAATACAGACTCTTCTTACTGTCGGTGCCTTGCGCATTCCCTGTGAGACCAGTATTAGTTTCCTATACACCACTGCAGGTTCAATGTATTCCTTCGACCTTCACATTGACGATGAAACACAGAAATCGCATGTGAATTAAATACAAAAGGCACAATGCCTCCTTAAGTACAAGTATAGAAACTCTTCTTACAGTCGGAGCTTTGCGCATTGACTGTGAGACCAGTATTAGTTTCCGATACACCACTGCAGGTTCAATGTATTTCTTGGACATTCAGATTGACGATGAAAAACAGAAATCGCATTACAATTAAATACAAAAGGCACAAAGCCGCCCTAAGTACAATATTAGAAACTTTTTATACAGTGGGTGCTTTGAGCATTCCCTGTGAGACCAGTATTAGTTCCGATACACCACTGCAGGTTCAGTGTATTCCTCGGACCTTCCCATTGACGATGAAACACAGAAATCGCATCGAAATTAAATATAAAATGCACAATGCCACCATAAGTACAAGAATAGGGACTGTTCTTACAGTCGGTGCTTTGAGCATTCCCTGTGAGACCAGTATTAGTTTCCGATACACCACTGCAGGTTCAATCTGTTCCTTGGACATACACATTGACGATGAAACACTGATATTACATCGGAATTAAATACAAAAGACTCAATGCCGCCTTAAGTACAAGAAGCATGAGACTTCTTAGAGTCTGTGCTTTTATCCTTTCCTGGGAGACGAGTATTAGTTTCCGATACACCACTGCAGGTTCAATGTATTCCTTGGGCCTTCATATTGACGATGAAATACAGAATTCGAATCGGAATTAAATACAAAAGGCATAATGCCGCCTTAAGTACAAGTATAGAGACTCTTCTTACAGTCGGTGCTTTGAGCATACCATGTGAGACCAGTATTAGTTTCCGATACACCATTGCAGGTTCAATGTATTCCTTGGATCTTCACATTGACTATGAAACACAGAAATCGCATCGGAATTAAATACATAAGGCACAATGCCGACTTAAGTACAAGAATAGAGACTCTTCTTACAGTCGGTGCTTTGAGCATTCCCTGTGAGACCAGTATTAGATTCCGATACACCACTGCAGGTTCAATGTATTCCGTGGACATACACATTGACGATGAAACACAGAAATCGCATCGAAATTAAATACAAAATGCACAATGCCACCATAAGTACAAGAATAGGGACTGTTCTTACAATCGGTGCTTTGAGCATTCCCTGTGGGACCAGTATTAGTTTCCGATACACCACTGCAGGTTCAATGTGTTCCTTGGACATACACATTGACGATGGGACACTGAATTTACATCGAAATTAAATACAAAAGGCACAATACCGCCATAAGGGCAAGAAGAGTGTCACTTCTTGGAGTCTGTGAATTGATCCTTTCCTGTGAAACCAGTATTAGTTTCCGATACACCACTGCAGGTTCAATGTGTTCCTAGGACCTTCACATTGACGATGATACACAGAAATCGCATCGGAACTAAATACAATATGCTCAATGCCGCCTTCAGTACAAGAATAGGGTCTCTTCTTACAGTCGGTGCTTTGAGCATTCCGTGTGAGACCAGAATTAGTTTCCGATACAACACTGCAGGTTCAATGTATTCCTTGGACATACACATTGACGATGAAACACAGAAATCGCAACGGAATAAATACAAAAGGCACAATGCCGCCTTAAGTACAGAAATAGAGACTGTTCTTACAGTCGGTGCTTTGAGCATTCCCTGTGAGACCAGTATTAGTTTCCGATACACCACTGCAGGTTCAATGTATTCCTTGGACATACACATTGACGATGAAACACTGAAATTACATCGGAATTAAATACAAAAGACTCAATGCCGCCTTAAGTACAAGAAGAATGAGACTTCTTAGAGTCTGTGATTTTATCCTTTCCTGTGAGACCAGTATTAGTTTCCGATACACCACTGCAAGTTCAATGTATTCCTTGGCCCTTCATATTGACATGAAATACAGAAATCGAATCGGAATTAAATACAAAAGGCACAATGCTGCCTTAAGTACAAGAATATAGACTCTTCTTACAGTCGGTGTTTTGAGCATTGCCTGTGAGACCAGTATTAGTTTCAGATACACCACTGCAGCTTCAATGTATTAAATGGACATACACATTGACGATGAAACACTGAAATCGCATCGGAATTAAATACAAAATGCACAATGCCGCCTTAAGTACAAGAATAGAGACTCTTCTTACAGTCGGTGTTTTGAGCATACCCTGTGAGACCAGTATTACTTTCCGATACACCACTGCAGGCTCAATGTATTCCTGGGACCATCACATTGACGAAGAAACAGAGAAATCGCATCGGAATTAAATACAAAAGGCACAATGCCAACTTAAGTACAAGAATAGAGACTCTTCTTACAGTCGGTGCCTTGAGCATTCCGTGTGAGACCAGTATTAGTTTCCCATACACCACAGCAGGTTCAATGTATTCCTTGGACATACACATTGACGATGAAACACCGAAATTACATCGGAATTAAATATAAAAGGCACAATGCCGCCTTAAGTGCAAGAAGAGTGAGACTTCTTAGAGTATGTGCTTTGATCCTTTCCTGTGAGACCAGTATTTTTTCCGATACAGCACTGCAGGTTCAATGTATTCCTCGGACTTACACATTGACGATGAAACACTGAAATCGCATCGGAATTAAATACAAAATTCACAATGCCGCCATAAGTGCAAGAAGAGTGACACTTCTTGGAGTCTGTGCCTTGATCCTTTCCTGTGAGACCATAATTAGTTTCCGATACACCACTGCAGGTTCAATGTATTCCTAGGACCATCACATTGACGATGAAACTCAGAAATCGCATCGGAATAAAATACAAAAGGCACTATGCCGCCTTAAGTACAAGAATAGAGGCTCTTCTTACAGTCGGTGCTTTGAGCATTCCCTGTGAGACCAGTATTAGATTCCGATACACCACTGCAGGTGCAGTGTATTCTTTGGACATACACATTGGCAATGAAACACTGAAATTAAATCGGAATTAAATACAAAACGAACAATTCCGCCATAAGTGCAAGAAGAGTGAGACTTCTTAGAGTCCGTGCTTTGTTCTTTTCCTGTGAGACCAGTATTAGTTTCCGATACAGCACTGCAGGTTCAATGTATTCCTCGGACTTACACATTGACGATGAAACACTGAAATCGCATCGGCATTAAATACAAAAGGCACAATGCCGCCATAAGCGCAAAAAGAGTGACACTTCTTGGAGTCTGTGCCTTGAGCCTTTCCTGTGAGACCATAATTAGTTTCCGATACACCACTGCAGGTTCAATGTATTCCTAGGACCTTCACATTGACGATGAAACACAGAAATCGCATCGGAATAAAATACAAAAGGCACTATGTCGCCTTAAGTACAAGAATAGAGGCTCTTCTTACAGTCGGTGCTTTGAGCATTCCCTGTGAGACCAGTATTAGTTTCCGATATACCGCTCCTGGTTCAATGTATTCCTTGGACCTTGACATTGACGAAGAAACACATATATCGCATCCGAATTAAATACAAAGGGCACAATGACGCCTTAAGAACAAGAATATTGATTCAGCTTACAGTCGGTGCTTTGAGCTTTCCCTGTGAGACCAGTATTAGTTTCCGATACACCACTGCAGGTTCAATGTATTCCTTGGACCTTCACATTGACGATGAAACACAGAAATCGCATCGGAATTAAATACAAAATGCACAAAGCCGCGTTAAGTACAACATTGGAAACTTTTCTTACATTGGGTGCTTTGAGCAATCCCTGTGAGACCAGTATTAGTTTCCGATACACCACTGCAGGTTCAGTGTATTCCGCGGACATTCACATTGACGATTATTCACAGAAATCGCATCGGAATTAAATACAAATGGCACAATGCCACCATAACTACAAGAATAGAGACTGTTCTTACAGTCGGTGCTTTGAGCATTCCCTGTCAGACCAGTATTAGTTTCCGATACACCACTGCAGGTTCAATGTATTCCTTGGACGTACACATTGACGATGAAACACTGAAATTACATCAGAATTAAATACAAAAGACTCAATGCCACCTTAAGTACAAGAAGAATGAGACTTCCTAGAGTCTGTGTTTTTATCCTTTCCTGTGAGACCAGTATTAGATTCCCATACACCACTGCAGGTTCAATGTATTCCTAGGACCATCACATTGACGAAGAAACACAGAAATCGCATCGGAATTAAATACAAAAGGCACAATGCCGCCTTATGTACAGGAATAGAGACTCTTCTTACAGTCGGTGCTTTGCGCATTCCATGTGAGACCAGTATTAGTTTCTGATACACCACTGCAGGTTCAATGTATTCCTTGGACCTTCACATTGACGATGAAACACAGAAATCGCATCGTAATTAAATACAAAAGGCACAAAACCGCCTTAAGTACATGATTAGAAACTCTTCTTACAGTGGGCGCTTCGAGCATTCCCTGTGAGACCAGTATTAGTTTCCGATACACCACTGCAGGTTCAATGTATTCCTTGGACATACACATTGACGATGAAACTCTGAAATTACATCGGAATTAAATACAAAAGACTCAGTGCCGTCTTAAGTACAAGAAGAAAGAGACTTCTTAGAGTCTGTGCTTTATCCTTTCCTGTGAGACCAGTATTAGTTTCCGATACAGCACTGCAGGTTCAATGTATTCCTCGGACTTACACATTGACGATGAAACACTGAAATCGCATCGGAATTAAATACAAAAGGCACAATGCCGCCATAAGTGCAAGAAGAGTGACACTTCTTGGAGTCTGTGCCTTGATCCTTTCCTGTGAGACCATAATGAGTTTCCGAACCACCACTGCAGGTTCAATGTATTCCTAGGACCTTCACATTGACGATGAAACACAGAAATCGCATCGGAATAAAATACAAAAGGCACTATGCCGCCTTAAGTACAAGAATAGAGGCTCTTCTTACAGTCGGTGCTTTGAGCATTCCCTGTGAGACCAGTATTAGTTTCCGATACACCACTGCAGGTTAAATGTATTCCTTGGACATACACATTGACGATGAAACACAGAAATCGCATCGGAATTAAATACAAAAGGCACAATGCCGCCTTAAGTACAGGAATAGAGACTCTTGTTACAGTCGGTGCTTTGCGCATTCCCTGTGAGACCAGTATTAGTATCCGATACACCACTGCAGGTTCAATGTATTCCTTGGACCTTCACATTGGCGACGAAACACAGAAATCGCATCGGAATTAAATAGAAAAGGCATCAAGCCGCCTTAAGTATAAGATTAGAAAATATTCTCACAGTGGGTGCTTTGAGCATTCCCTGTGAGACCAGTATTAGTTTCCGATACACCATTGTAGGTTCAGTGTATTCTCAGGACCTTCTCATTGACGATGAATCACAGAGATCGAATCGGAATTAAATACAAAAGACTCAATGCCGCCTTAAGTACAAGAAGAATGAGACTTCTCAGAGTCTTTGCTATTATCCTTTCCTGTGAGACCAGTATTAGTTTCCGATACAGCACTGCAGGTTCAATGTATTCCTCGGACTTACACATTGATGATGAAACACTGAAATCGCATCGGAATTAAATACAAAAGTAACAATGCCGCCTTAAGTGCAAGAAGAGTGACACTTCTTGGAGTCTGTGCCTCGATCCTTTCCTGTGAGACCATAATTAGTTTCCGATACACCACTGCAGGTTCAATGTATTCCTAGGACCATCACATTGACGAAGAAACACAGAAATCGCATCGGAATAAAATACAAAAGGCACTATGACGCCTTAAGTACAAGAATAGAGGCTCTTCTTGCAGTCGGTGCTTTGAGCATTCCCTGTGAGACCGGTATTAAATTCCGATACACCACTGCAGGTTCAGTGTATTCTTTGGACATACACATTGGCAATGAAACACTGAAATTACATCGGAATTAAATACAAAACGAACAATTCCGCCATAAGTGCAAGATGAGTGGGACTTCTTAGAGTCCGTGCTTTGATTCTTTCCTGTGAGACCAGTATTAGTTTCCGATACACCACTGCAGGTTCAATGTATTCCTTGGTCCTTCACATTGACGATGAAACACAGAAATCGCATCGGAATTAAATACAAAAGGCACAATGCCGCCTTATGTACAAGAATAGAGACTCTTCTTACAGTCGGTGCTTTGCGCATTCCATGTGAGACCAGTATTAGTTTCTGATACACCACTGCAGGTTCAATGTATTCCTTGGACCTTCACATTGACGAAGAAACACAGAAATCGCATCGTAATTAAATACAAAAGGCACAAAACCGCCTTAAGTACATGATTAGAAACTCTTCTTACAGTGGGCGCTTTGAGCATTCCCTGTGAGACCAGTATTAGTTTCCGATACACCACTGCAGGTTCAATGTATTCCTTGGACATACACATTGACGATGAAACTCTGAAATTACATCGGAATTAAATACAAAAGACTCAGTGCCGCCTTAAGTACAAGAAGAATGAGACTTCTTAGAGTCTGTGCTTTATCCTTTCCTGTGAGACCAGTATTAGTTTCCGATACAGCACTGCAGGTTCAATGTATTCCTCGGACTTACACATTGACGATGAAACACTGAAATCGCATCGGAATTAAATACAAAAGGCACAATGCCGCCATAAGTGCAAGAAGAGTGACACTTCTTGGAGTCTGTGCCTTGATCCTTTCCTGTGAGACCATAATGAGTTTCCGAACCACCACTGCAGGTTCAATGTATTCCTAGGACCTTCACATTGACGATGAAACACAGAAATCGCATCCGAATTAAATACAAAAGGCACAATGACGCCTTAAGAACAAGAATATTGATTCAGCTTACAGTCGGTGCTTTGAGCTTTCCCTGTGACACCAGTATTAGTTTCCGTTACACAACTGCTGGTTCAATGTATTCCTTGAACCTTCACATTGACGATGAAACACAGAAATCGCATCGGAATTAAATACAAAATGCACAAAGCCGTGTTAAGTACAACATTAGAAACTTTTCTTACATTGGGTGCTTTGAGCAATCCCTGTGAGACCAGTATTAGTTTCCGATACACCACTGCTGGTTCAGTGTATTCCGCAGACCTTCACATTGACGATGAAACACAGAGATCGCATCAGAATTAAATACAAAAGGCACAATGCCGCCATAACTACAAGAATAGAGACTGTTCTACAGTCGGTGCTTTGAGCATTCCCTGTCAGACCAGTGTAAGTTTGCGATACACCACTGCAGGTTCAATGTATTCCTTGGACATACACATTGACGATGAAACACTGAAATTACATCGGAATTAAATACAAAAGACTCAATGCCGCCTTAAGTACAAGAAGAATGAGACTTCTTAGAGTCTGTGTTTTTATCCTTTCCTGTGAGACCAGTAATAGTTTCCGATACACCACTGCAGGTTCAATGTATTCCTTGGACCTTCACATTGACAATGAAGCACAGAAATCGAATCGGAATTAAATACATAAGGCATAATGCCGCCTTAAGTACAAGAATATAGACTCATCTTACTGTCGGTGATTTGAGCATTCCCTGTGAGACCAGTATTAGTTTCTGATACACCACTGCAGGTTCAATGTATTCCTTGGATCTTCACATTGACGATGAAACAGGGAAATCGCATCGGAATTAAATACAAAAGGTACAATGCCGCCACAAGTACAAGAATAGTGACTCTTCGCACAGTCGGTGCTTTGAGCAGTCCCTGTGAGGCCAGTATTATTTTCCGATACACCACTCCAGGTTCAATGTATTAACTGGACATACACATTGACGATGAAACACTGAAATCGCATCGGAATTAAATACAAAATGCACAATGCCCCTTAAGTACAAGAATAGAGGCTCTTCTTACAGTCGGTGCTTTTGAGCATACACTGTGAGACCAGAATTAGTTTCCGATACACCACTGCAGGTTCAATGTATTCCTTGCACCATCTCATTGATGATGAAACACAGAAATCGCATCGGAATAAAATACAAAAGGCACATTGCCGACTTAAGTACAAGAATATAGACTCTTCTAACAGTCGGTGCTTTGAGCATTCCCTGTGAGAGCAGAATTAGTTTCCGATACACCACTGCAGGTTCAATGTATTCCTTGGACGTACACATTGACGATGGAACACTGAAATTACATCGGAATTAAATACAAAAGGCACAATGCCGCCATAAGTGCAAGAAGAGTGGGACTTCTTAGAGTCTGTGCTTTGATCCTTTCCTGTGAGACCAGTATTAGTTTCCGATACAGCATTGCAGGTTCAATGTATTCCTCGGACTTACACCTTGACGATGAAACACTGAAATCGCATCGGAATTAAATACAAAAGGCACAATGACGCCTTAAGAACAAGAATAGAGATTCTGCTTACAGTCGGTGCTTTGAGCATTCCCTGTGAGACCAATATTAGTTTCCGATACACCACAGAAGGTTCAATGTATTCCTTGGACATACACATTGACGATGAAACACCGAAATTATATCGGAATTAAATATAAAAGGCACAATGCCGCCTTAAGTGCCAGAAGAGTGAGACTTCTTAGAGTCTGTGCTTTGATCCTTTCCTGTGAGACCAGTATTAGTTTCCGATTCTCCAGTGCAGGTTCAATGTATTCCTCGGACTTACACATTGACGATGAAACACTGAAATAGCATCGGAATTAAATACAAAAGGCACAGTGCCGCCTTAAGTACAAGAATAGAGCCTCTTCTTGCAGTCGGTGATTTGAGAATTCCGTGTGAGACCAGAATTAGTTTCCGATACACCACTGCAGGTTCAATGTATTCCTTGGACATACACATTGACGATGAAACACAGAAATCGCATCGGAATTAAATACAAAAAGGCACAATGCCGCCTTAAGTACAGGAATAGAGACTCTTCTTACAGTCGGTGCATTGAGCATTTCCTGAGAGACCAGTATTAGTTTCCGATACACCACTGCAGGTTCAGTATATTCTTTGGACATACACATTAACAATGAAACACTGAAATTACATCGGAATTAAATACAATACGAACAATTCCGCCGTAAGAGCAAGAAGGGTGAGACTTCTTAGAGTCTGTGCTTTGATCCTTTCCTGTGAGACCATTATTAGTTTCCGATACACCACTGCAGGTTCAATGTATTCCTAGGACCTTCACATTGACGAAGAAACATAGAAATCGCATCGGAATTAAATAGAAAAGGCAAAATGCCGCCTTAAGTACAACAATACAGACTCTTCTTACAGTCGGTGCTTTGCGCATTCCCTGTGAGACCAGTATTAGTATCCGATACACCACTGCAGGTTCAATGTATTCTTTGGACCTTCACATTGGCGGCGAAACACGGAAATCGCATCGGAATTAAATACAAAAGGTATAAAGCCGCCTTAAGTACAAGATTAGAAACTTTTCTCACAATGGGTGCTTTGAGCATTCCCTGTGAGACCAGTATTAGTTTCCGATACACCATTGTAGGTTCAGTGTATTACCCGGACCTTCACATTGACGATGAAACACAGAAATCGAATCGGAATTAAATACAAAAGACTTAATGCCGCCTTAAGTACAAGAAGAATGAGACTTCTTAGAGTCTGTGCTTTTATCCATTCCTATGAGACCAGTATTACTTTCCGATACACCACCGCAGGTTCAATGTATTCCTTGGGCCTTCATATTGACGATGAAATACAGAAATTGAATCGGAATTAAATATAAAAGGCACAATGCCGCCTTAAGTACTAGAATATAGACTCTTCTAACAGTCAGTGATTTGAGCATTCCCAGTGAGACCAGTATTAGTTTCTGATACACCACTGCATGCACAATGTATCCCTTGGATCTTCACATTGACGATGAAACAGGGAAATCGCATCGGAATTAAATACAAAAGGCACAAAGCCACCATAAGTACAAGAATAGAGACTGTTCTTACAGTCGGTGCTTTGAGCATTCCCTGTGAGACCAGTATTAGTTTCCGACACCACACTGCAGGTTCAATGTATTCCTCGGACTTACACATTGACGATGAAACACTGAAATCGCATCGGAATTAAATACAAAAGGCACAATGCCGCCTTAAGTGCAAGAAGAGTGAGACTTCTTGGAGTCTGTGCCTCGATCCTTTCCTGTGAGACCATAATTAGTTTCCGATACACCACTGCAGGTTCAATGTATTCCTAGGACCATCACATTGACGAAGAAACACAGAAATCGCATCGGAATAAAATACAAAAGGCACTATGCCGCCTTAAGTACAAAAATAGAAGCTCTTCTTACAGTCGGTGCTTTGAGCATTCCTTGTGAGACCAGTATTAGATTCCGATACACCACTGCAGGTTCAGTGTATTCTTTGGACATACACATTGGCAATGAAACACTGAAATTACATCGGAATTAAATACAAAACGAACAATTCCGCCATAAGTGCAAGATGAGTGAGACTCCTTAGAGTCCGTGCTTTGAATCTTTCCTGTGAGACCAGTATTAGTTTCCGATACACCACTGCAGGTTCAATGTATTCTTTGGTCCTTCACATTGACGATGAAACACAGAAATCGCATCGGAATTAAATACAAATGGCACAATGCCGCCTTATGTACAAGAATAGAGACTCTTCTTACAGTCGGTGCTTTGCGCATTCCATGTGAGACCAGTATTAGTTTCTGATACACCACTGCAGGTTCAATGTATTCCTTGGACCTTCACATTGACGATGAAACACAGAAATCGCATCGTAATTAAATACAAAAGGCACAAAACCGCCTTAAGTACATGATTAGAAACTTTTCTTACAGTGGGCGCTTTGAGCTTTCCCTGTGAGACCAGTATTAGTTTCCGATACACCATTGCAGGTTCAGTGTATTCCTCGGACCTTCACATTGACGATGAAACACAGAAATCGCATCGGAATTAAATACAAAAGGCACAATGCCACCATAAGTACAAGAATAGAGACTGTTCTTACAATCGGTGCTTTGAGCATTCCCTGTGAGACCAGTATTAGTTTCCGATGCACCACTGCAGGTTCAATGTATTCCTTGGACATACACATTGACGATGAAACTCTGAAATTACATCGGAATTAAATACAAAAGACTCAGTGCCGCCTTAAGTACAAGAAGAATGAGACTTCTTAGAGTCTGTGCTTTTATCCTTTCCTGTGAGACCAGTATTAGTTTCCGATACACCACTGCAGCTTCAATGTATTAATTGGCCCTTCATATTGACGATGAAATACAGAAATCGAATCGGAATTAAATACGAAAGGCACAATGCCGCCATTAGTACAAGAATATAGACTCCTCTTACAGTCGGTGATTTGAGCATTCCCTGTGAGACCAGTATTAGTTTCTGATACACCACTGCAGGATCAATGTATTCCTTGGATCTTTACATTGACGATGAAACAGGGAGATCGCATCGAAATGAAATACAAAAGGCACAATGCCGCCACAAGTACAAGAATAGTGACTCTTCGTACAGTCGGTGCTTTGAGCATTCCCTGTCTGTCCAGTATTAGTCTCCGATACACCACTGCAGGTTCAATGTATTCCTTGGACATACACATTGTCGAAGGAACACTGAAATTACATCGGAATTAAATACAAAAGGCACAATGCCGCCCTAAGTGCAAGAAGAGTGAGACTTCTTAGAGTCTGTGCTTTGATCCATTCCTGTGAGACCAGTATTAGTTTCCGATACAGCACTGCAGGTTCAATGTATTCCTCGGACTTACACATTGACGATGAAACACTGTAATCGCATCGCAATTAAATACAAAAGGCACAATGCCGCCTTAAGTGCAAGAAGAGTGACACTTCTTGGGGTCTGCGCCTTGATCCTTTCCTGTGAGACCATAATTAGTTTCCGATACACCACTGCAGGTTCAATGTATTCCTTGGACCTTCACATGGACGATGAAACACAGAAATCGCATCGGAATAAAATACAAAAGGCACTATGCCGCCTTAAGTACAAGAATAGAGGCTCTCCTTACAGTCGGTGCTTTGAGAATTCCCTGTGAGACCAGTCTTAGTTGTTGATACACCACTCCTGGTTCAATGTATTTCTTGGACCTTGACATTAACGATGAAACACAGTAATCGCATACGAATTAAATACAAAACGCACAATGACGCCTTAAGTACAAGAATATTGAATCTGCTTACAGTCGGTGCTTTGGGCTTTCCCTGTGAGACCAGTGTTAGTTTCCGATACACCACTGCAGGTTCAATGTATTCCTTGGACCTTCATATTGACGATGAAACACAGAAATCGCATCGGAATTAAATATAAAATGCACAAACCCGCCTTAAGTGCAACACTAGAAACTTTTCTTACATTGGGTGCTTTGAGCATTCCCTGTGAGACCAGTATTAGTTTCCGATACACCACTGCAGGTTCAGTGTATTCCTCGGACCTTCACATTGACGATGAAACACAGAAATCGCATCGGAATTAAATACAAAAGGCACAATGCCACCATAACTACAAGAATAGAGACTGTTCTTACAGTCGGTGCTTTGAGCATTCCCTGTGAGACCAGTATTAGTTTCCGATACACCACTGCAGGTTCAGTGTATTCTTTGGTCATACACATTGACAATGAAACACTGAAATTACTTTGGAATTAAATACAAATGGAACAATTCCGTCTTAAGTGCAAAAAGAGTGAAACTTCTTAATATCTGTGCCATGATCCTTTCCTGTGAGGCCAGTATTAGTTTCCGATACACCACTTCAAAATCAATGTATTCCTTGGACCTTCAAATTGACGATGAAGCACCGAAATCGCATCGGAATAAAATACAAAAGACACAATGCAGCCTTAACTGCAAGAATACAGGCACTTCTTACAGTCGGTGCTTCGAGCATTCCCTGTGAGACCAGTATTGGTTTCCGATACACCACTGCAGGTTCAATGTATTCCTTGGACATACACATTGACGATGAAGCACAGAAATCGCATCGGAATTAAATACAAATGGTACAATGCCGCCTTAAGTTCAAGTATAGAGACACTTCTTACAGTCTGTGCTTTGAGCATTCCCTGTGAGACCTGTATTAGTTTCCGACACACCACTCCAGGTTCAATGTATTCCTTGGACATACGCATTGACGATGAAACACTGAAATTACATCGGAATTAAATACAAAAGGTACAATGCCGCCTTAAGTGCAAGGTATGTGAGACTTCTTAGAGTCTGTGCTTTGATCCTTTCCTGTGAGACCGGTATTAGTTTCCGATACATCACTGCAGGTTCAGTGTGTTCCTTGGACCTTCACATTGACGATGAAACAAGGAAATAGCATTGGAATTAAATACAAAAGGCACAATGCCGCCCTAAGTACAAGAATAGAGACTCTTCTTACAGTCGGTGTTTTGAGCATTCCCTGTGAGACCAGTGTTAGTTTCCGATACACCACTGCAGGTTCAATGTATTCCTTGGACATACACGTTGACGATGAAACACTGAAATTACATCGCAATTAAATATAAAAGACACAATGCCGCTTTAAGTGCAAGAGTAGAGACTCTTCTTACAGTCGGTGCTTTGAGCATTCCCTGTGAGACCAGTATTAGTTTCCGATACACCACAGCAGATTCATTGTATTCCTTGGACATACACATTGATGATGAAACACCTATATTACATCGGAATTAAATACAAAAGGCACAATGCCTCCTTAAATGCAAGAAGAGTGAGACTTCTTAGAGTCTGTGCATTAATCCTTTCCTGTGAGACCAGTATTAGTTTCCGATACACCACAGCAGATTCATTGTATTCCTTGGACATACACATTGACGATCAAACACCGAAATTACATCGGAATTAAAAACAAAAGGTACAATGCCTCCCTAAATGCAAGAAGAGTGAGACTTCTTAGAGTCTGTGCTTTGATCCTTTCCTGTGAGACCAGTATTAGCTTCCTATACACCACTGCAGGTTCAATGTATTCCTTGGACATACACATTGACGATGAAGCACTGAAATTGCATCGTAATTAAAGACAAAGGTACAATGCCGCCTTAAGTACAAGAATAGAGACTCTTCTTACAGTCGGTGCTTTGAGCATTCCCTGTCTGTCCAGTATTAGTCTCCGATACACCACTGCAGGTTCAATGTATTCCTTGGACATACACATTGTCGATGGAACTCTGAAATTACATCGGAATTAAATACAAAAGGCACAATGCCGCCCTAAGTGCAAGAAGAGTGAGACTTCTTAGAGTCTGTGCTTTGATCCATTCCTGTGAGACCAGTATTAGTTTCCGATACAGCACTGCAGGTTCAATGTATTCCTCGGACTTACACATTGACGATGAAACACTGTAATCGCATCGCAATTAAATACAAAAGGCACAATGCCGCCTTAAGTGCAAGAAGAGTGACACTTCTTGGGGTCTGTGCCTTGATCCTTTCCTGTGAGACCATAATTAGTTTCCGATACACCACTGCAGGTTCAATGTATTCCTTGGACCTTCACATGGACGATGAAACACAGAAATCGCATCGGAATAAAATACAAAAGGCACTATGCCGCCTTAAGTACAAGAATAGAGGCTCTCCTTACAGTCGGTGCTTTGAGCATTCCCTGTGAGACCAGTATTAGTTGCTGATACACCACTCCTGGTTCAATGTATTTCTTGGACCTTGACATTAACGATGAAACACAGAAATCGCCTACGAATTAAATACAAAACGCACAATGACGCCTTAAGTACAAGAATATTGATTCTGCTTACAGTCGGTGCTTTGGGCTTTCCCTGTGAGACCAGTGTTAGTTTCCGATACACCACTGCAGGTTCAATGTATTCCTTGGACCTTCATATTGACGATGAAACACAGAAATCGCATCGGAATTAAATATAAAATGCACAAAGCCGCCTTAAGTACAACACTAGAAACTTTTCTTACATTGGGTGCTTTGAGCATTCCCTGTGAGACCAGTATTAGTTTCCGATACACCACTGCAGGTTCAGTGTATTCCTCGGACCTTCACATTGACGATGAAACACAGAAATCGCATCGGAATTAAATACAAAAGGCACAATGCCACCATAACTACAAGAATAGAGACTGTTCTTACAGTCGGTGCTTTGAGCATTCCCTGTGAGACCAGTATTAGTTTCCGATACACCACTGCAGGTTCAGTGTATTCTTTGGTCATACACATTGACAATGAAACACTGAAATTACATTTGAATTAAATACAAATGGAACAATTCCGTCTTAAGTGCAAAAAGAGTGAAACTTCTTAATATCTGTGCCATGATCCTTTCCTGTGAGGCCAGTATTAGTTTCCGATACACCACTTCAAAATCAATGTATTCCTTGGACCTTCAAATTGACGATGAAGCACCGAAATCGCATCGGAATAAAATACAAAAGACACAATGCAGCCTTAACTACAAGAATACAGGCTCTTCTTACAGTCGGTGCTTCGAGCATTCCCTGTGAGACCAGTATTGGTTTCCGATACAGCACTGCAGGTTCAATGTATTCCTTGGACATACACATTGACGATGAAACACATAAATCGCATCGGAATTAAATACAAATGGTACAATGCCGCCTTAAGTTCAAGTATAGAGACACTTCTTACAGTCTGTGCTTTGAGCATTCCCTGTGAGACCTGTATTAGTTTCCGACACACCACTCCAGGTTCAATGTATTCCTTGGACATACGCATTGACGATGAAACACTGAAATTACATCGGAATTAAATACAAAAGGTACAATGCCGCCTTAAGTGCAAGGTATGTGAGACTTCTTAGAGTCTGTGCTTTGATCCTTTCCTGTGAGACCGGTATTAGTTTCCGATACATCACTGCAGGTTCAGTGTGTTCCTTGGACCTTCACATTGACGATGAAACAAGGAAATAGCATTGGAATTAAATACAAAAGGCACAATGCCGCCCTAAGTACAAGAATAGAGACTCTTCTTACAGTCGGTGTTTTGAGCATTCCCTGTGAGACCAGTGTTAGTTTCCGATACACCACTGCAGGTTCAATGTATTCCTTGGACATACACGTTGACGATGAAACACTGAAATTACATCGCAATTAAATATAAAAGACACAATGCCGCTTTAAGTGCAAGAGTAGAGACTCTTCTTACAGTCGGTGCTTTGAGCATTCCCTGTGAGACCAGTATTAGTTTCCGATACACCACAGCAGATTCATTGTATTCCTTGGACATACACATTGATGATGAAACACCTAAATTACATCGGAATTAAATACAAAAGGCACAATGCCTCCTTAAATGCAAGAAGAGTGAGACTTCTTAGAGTCTGTGCTTTAATCCTTTCCTGTGAGACCAGTATTAGTTTCCGATACACCACAGCAGATTCATTGTATTCCTTGGACATACACATTGACGATCAAACACCGAAATTACATCGGAATTAAATACAAAAGGCACAATGCCTCCTTAAATGCAACAAGAGTGAGACTTCTTAGAGTCTGTGCTTTGATCCTTTCCTGTGAGACCAGTATTAGTTTCCTATACACCACTGCAGGTTCAATGTATTCCTTGGTCATACACATTGACGATGAAACACTGAAATTGCATCGTAATTAAAGACAAAGGTACAATGCCGCCTTAAGTACAAGAATAGAGACTCTTCTTACAGTCGGTGCTTTGAGCATTCCCTGTGAGACCAGTATTAGTTTCCGACACACCACTCCAGGTTCAATGTATTCCTTGGTCATACACATTGACGATGAAACACTGAAATTACATCGAAATTAAATACAAAAGGAACAATGCCACCTTAAGTGCAAGCTATGTGAGACTTCTTAGAGTCTGTGTTTTGATCCTTTCCTGTGAGACCGGTATTAGTTTCCGAAACATCACTGCAGGTTCAATGTGTTCCTTGGACCTTCACATTGACGATGAAACACAGAAATCGCATTGGAATTAAATACAAAAGGCACAATGCCGCCCTAAGTACAAGAATAGAGACTCTTCTTACGGTCGGTGTTTTGAGCATTCCCTGTGAGACCAGTATTAATTTCCGATACACCACTGCAGGTTCAATGTACTCCTTGGACCTTCACTTTGACGATGAAACACAGAAATCGCATCGGAATTAAATACAAGAGGCACAATGCCGCCTTAAGTACAAGAATAGAGACTCTTCTTAAAGTCGGTGCTTTGAGCATTCCGTGTGACACCAGTATTAATTTCCGATATACCACTGCAGGTTCAATGTATTTCTTGGACATACACATTGACGATGAAACACAGAAATCGCATCGGAATTAAATACAAAAGGCACAATGCCGCCTTAAGTACAAGAATAGAGACTCTTCTTACAGTTGGAGCTCTGAGCATTCCCTGTGAGATCAGTATTAGTTTCCGATACCACTGCAGGTTCAATGTATTCCTTGGACATACATATTGACAATGAAACACTGCAATTAAATCCGCCTTAAGTGCAAGAAGAGTGAAATTTCTTAAAATCTGTGCTTTGATACTTTCCTGTGAGAGCAGTATTAGTTTCCGATACACCATAGCAGGTTCAATGTATTCCTTGGACATACACATTGACGATGAATCACCGAAATCGCATCGGAATTAAATGCAAAAGGCACAATGCCGCCTTAAGTACAAGAATAGAGACTCTTCTTACATTCGGTGCTTTGAGCATTCCCTGTGAGACCAGTATTAGTTTCCGATACACCACTGCAGGTACAGTGTATTCCTTGGACATACACATTAACGATGAAACACTGAAATCGCATCGGAAATAAATACAAAAGGCACAAGCCGCCATAAGTGCAAGAAGAGTGACACTTCTTGGAGTCTGTGCTTTGATCCTTTCCTGTGAGACCAGTATTAGTTTCCGATACACCACTGCAGGTTCAATGTATTTCTTGGACATACACATTGACGATGAAACACAGAAATCGCATCGGAATTAAGTCAAAAGGCACAATGCCTCCTTAAGAACAAGAATAGAGACTCTTCTTAGGGTCGGTGCTTTGAGCATTTCGTGTGAGACCACTATTAGTTTCCGATACACCACTGCAGGTTCAATGTATTCCTTGGACATACACATTGACGATGAAACACCGAAATCGCATCGGAATAAAATACAAAAGACACAATGCAGCCTTAAGTACAAGAATACAGGCTCTTCTTACAGTCTGTGCTTTGAGCATTCCCTGTGAGACCAGTATTGGTTTCCGACACACCACTGCAGGTTCAATGTATTCCTTGGACATACACAATTCGATGAAACACAGAAATCGCATCGGAATTAAATACAAAAGGTACAATGCCGCCTTAAGTACAAGTATAGAGACTCTTCTTACAGTCGGTGCTTTGAGCATTCCCTGTGAGACCAGTATTAGTTTCCGACACACCACTCCAGGTTCAATGTATTCCTTGGACATACACATTGACGATGAAACACTGAAATTACATCGAAATTAAATACAAAAGGAACAATGCCGCCTTAAGTGCAAGCTATGTGAGACTTCTTAGAGTCTGTGTTTTGATCCTTTCCTGTGAGACCGGTATTAGTTTCCGAAACATAACTGCAGGTTCAATGTGTTTCTTGGACCTTCACATAGACGATGAAACACAGAAATCGCATTGGAATTAAATACAAAAGGCACAACGCCGCCCTAAGTTCAAGAATAGAGACTCTTCTTACAGTCGGTGTTTTGAGCATTCCCTGTGAGACCAGTATTAGTTTCCAATACACCACTGCAGGTTCAATTTATTCCTTGGGCACACACGTTGACGATGAAACACTGAAATTACATCGGAATTAAATATAAAAGGCACAATGCCGCTTTAAGTGCAAGAGTAGAGACTCTTCTTACAGTCAGTGCTTTGAGCATTCCCTGTGAGTCCAGTATTAGTTTCCGATACACCACAGCAGATTCATTGTATTCCTTGGACATACACATTGACGATGAAACACAAAATAGCATCGGAATTAAATACAAATGGCACAATGGCGCCCTAAGTGCAAGAAGAGTGAGTCTTCTAAGAGTCTGTTCTTTGTTCCTTTCCTGCGAGTCCAGTATTAGATTCCGATACACCACTTCAGGTACAATGTATACCTTGGACCTTCACATTGACGATGAAGCACAGATATCGCATCGGAATTAAATACAAAAGTTACAATGCCGCCTTAAGTACAAGAATATAGACTCTTCTTACAGTCGGTGCTTTGAGCATTCCCTGTGAGACCAGTATTAGTACCCGATACACCACTGCAGGTTCAATGTATTCCTTGGAAATTCACATTGACGATGAGACACAGAAATCGGATCGGAATTAAATACATAAGGCACAATGCCGCCTTAAGCACAAGAATAGAGAGTCTTCTTACAGTGGGTGCTTTGAGCATTCTCTGTGAGAGCAGTATTAGTTTCCGATACACCACTACAGGGTCAATGTATTCCTTGGACATACACATTGACAATGAAACACTGAAATTAAATCCGCCTTAAGTGCAAGAAGAGTGAAACTTCTTAAAATCTGTGCTTTGATACTTCCCTGTGAGAGCAGTATTAGTTTCCAATACACCACTACAGGGTCAATGTATTCCTTGGACCTTTACATTGACGATGAATCACCGAAATCGCATCGGAATTAAATACAAAAGGCACAATGCCGCCTTAAGTACAAGAATAGAGACTCTTCTTACAGTCGGTGTTTTGAGCATTCCCTGTGAGACCAGTATTAGTTTCCGATACACCACTGCAGGTACAGTGTATTCCTTGGACATACACATTGTCGATGAAACACTGAAATCGCATCGGAATTAGATAAAAAAGGCACAAGCCGCCATAAGTGCAAGAAGAGTGACACTTCTTGGAGTCTGTGCTTTGATCCTTTCCTGTGAGACCAGTATTAGTTTCCGATACACCACTGCAGGTTCAATGTATTTCTTGGACATACACAATGACGATGAAACACAGAAATCGCATCGGAATGAAGTACAAAAGCACAATGCCTCCTTAAGTACAAGAATAGAGACTCTTCTTAAGGTCGGTGCTTTGGGCATTCCGTGTGAGACCACTATTAGTTTCCGATACACCACTGCAGGTTCAATGTCTTCCTTGGACATACACAATGACAATGAAACACTGAAATTACATCAGAATTAAATACAAATGGAACAATTCCGCCTTAAGTGCAAAAAGAGTGAAACTTCTTAATATCTGTGCTTTGATCCTTTCCTGTGAGGCCAGTATTAGTTTCCGATACACCACTACAAAGTCAATGTATTCGTTGGACCATCAAATTGACGATGAAACACCGAAATCGCATCGGAATAAAATACAAAAGACACAATGTAGCCTTAAGTACAAGAATACAGGCTCTTCTTACAGTCTGTGCTTTGAGCATTCCCTGTGAGACCAGTATTGGTTTCCGATACACCACTGCAGGTTCATTGTATTCCTTGGACATACACATTGACGATGAAACACAGAAATCGCATCGGAATTAAATACAAAAGGTACAATGCCGCCTTAAGTACAAGTATAGAGACTCTTCTTACAGTCGGTGTTTTGAGCGTTCCCTGTGAGACCAGTATTAGTTTCCAATACACCACTGCAGGTTCAATGTATTCCTTGGACATACACGTTGACGATGAAACACTGAAATTACATCGGAATTAAATATAAAAGGCACAATGCCGCTTTAAGTACAAGAGTAGAGACTCTTCTTACAGTCGGTGCTTTGAGCATTCCCTGTGAGATCAGTATTAGTTTACGATACACCACAGCAGATTCATTGTATTCCTTGGACATACACATTGACGATGAAACACCGAAATTACACCGGAATTAAATACAAAAGCCACAATGCCTCCTTAAATGCAAGAAGAGTGAGACTTCTTAGAGTCTGTGCTTTGATCCTTTCCTGTGAGACCAGTATTAGTTTCCGATACACCACTGCAGGTTCAATGTATTCCTTGGACATACACATTGACGATGAAACACAGAAATAGCATCGGAATTAAATACAAAAGGCACAATGGCGCCCTAAGTGCAAGAAGAGTGAGTCTTCTTAGAGTCTGTTCTTTGATCCTTTCCTGCGAAACCAGTATTAGATTCCGATACACCACTTCAGGTACAATGTATACCTTGGACCTTCACATTGACGATGAAGCACAGAAATCGCATCGGAATTAAATACAAAAGTTACAATGCCGCCTTAAGTACAAGAATTTAGACTCTTCTTACAGTCGGTGCTTTGAGCATTCCCTGTGAGACCAGTATTAGTTCCCGATACACCACTGCAGGTTCAATGTATTCCTTGGAAATTCACATTGACGATGAGACACAGAAATCGGATCGGAATTAAATACATAAGGCACAATGCCGCCTTAAGCACAAGAATAGAGACTCTTCTTACAGTCGGTGCTTTGAGCATTCTCTGTGAGAGCAGTATTAGTTTCCGATACACCACAGCAGGTTCAATGTATTACTTGGACATACACAATGACGATGAAACACAGAAATCGCAATCGGAATGAAGTACAAAAGGCACAATGCCTCCTTAAGTACAAGAATAGAGACTCTTCTTAAGGTCGGTGCTTTGAGCATTCCGTGTGAGACCAGTATTAGTTTCCGATACACCACTGCAGGTTCAATGTATTCCTTGGACATACACAATGACAATGAAACACTGAAATTACATCAGAATTAAATACAAATGGAACAATTCCGCCTTAAGTGCAAAAAGAGTGAAACTTCTTAATATCTGTGCTTTGATCCTTTCCTGTGAGGCCAGTATTAGTTTCCGATACACCACTACAAAGTCAATGTATTCCTTGGACCATCAAATTGACGATGAAACACCGAAATCGCATCGGAATAAAATACAAAAGACACAATGTAGCCTTAAGTACAAGAATAGAGACTCTTCTTACAGTGGGTGCTTTGAGCATTCTCTGTGAGAGCAGTATTAGTTTCCGATACACCACTACAGGGTCAATGTATTCCTTGGACATACACATTGACAATGAAACACTGAAATTAAATCCGCCTTAAGTGCAAGAAGAGTGAAACTTCTTAAAATCTGTGCTTTGATACTTCCCTGTGAGAGCAGTATTAGTTTCCAATACACCACTACAGGGTCAATGTATTCCTTGGACCTTTACATTGACGATGAATCACCGAAATCGCATCGGAATTAAATACAAAAGGCACAATGCCGCCTTAAGTACAAGAATAGAGTCTCTTCTTACAGTCGGTGTTTTGAGCATTCCCTGTGAGACCAGTATTAGTTTCCGATACACCACTGCAGGTACAGTGTATTCCTTGGACATACACATTGTCGATGAAACACTGAAATCGCATCGGAATTAAATAAAAAAGGCACAAGCCGCCATAAGTGCAAGAAGAGTGACACTTCTTGGAGTCTGTGCTTTGATCCTTTCCTGTGAGACCAGTATTAGTTTCCGATACACCACTGCAGGTTCAATGTATTTCTTGGACATACACAATGACGATGAAACACAGAAATCGCATCGGAATGAAGTACAAAAGCACAATGCCTCCTTAAGTACAAGAATAGAGACTCTTCTTAAGGTCGGTGCTTTGGGCATTCCGTGTGAGACCACTATTAGTTTCCGATACACCACTGCAGGTTCAATGTCTTCCTTGGACATACACAATGACAATGAAACACTGAAATTACATCAGAATTAAATACAAATGGAACAATTCCGCCTTAAGTGCAAAAAGAGTGAAACTTCTTAATATCTGTGCTTTGATCCTTTCCTGTGAGGCCAGTATTAGTTTCCGATACACCACTACAAAGTCAATGTATTCGTTGGACCATCAAATTGACGATGAAACACCGAAATCGCATCGGAATAAAATACAAAAGACACAATGTAGCCTTAAGTACAAGAATACAGGCTCTTCTTACAGTCTGTGCTTTGAGCATTCCCTGTGAGACCAGTATTGGTTTCCGATACACCACTGCAGGTTCATTGTATTCCTTGGACATACACATTGACGATGAAACACAGAAATCGCATCGGAATTAAATACAAAAGGTACAATGCCGCCTTAAGTACAAGTATAGAGACTCTTCTTACAGTCGGTGTTTTGAGCGTTCCCTGTGAGACCAGTATTAGTTTCCAATACACCACTGCAGGTTCAATGTATTCCTTGGACATACACGTTGACGATGAAACACTGAAATTACATCGGAATTAAATATAAAAGGCACAATGCCGCTTTAAGTGCAAGAGTAGAGACTCTTCTTACAGTCGGTGCTTTGAGCATTCCCTGTGAGATCAGTATTAGTTTACGATACACCACAGCAGATTCATTGTATTCCTTGGACATACACATTGACGATGAAACACCGAAATTACACCGGAATTAAATACAAAAGCCACAATGCCTCCTTAAATGCAAGAAGAGTGAGACTTCTTAGAGTCTGTGCTTTGATCCTTTCCTGTGAGACCAGTATTAGTTTCCGATACACCACTGCAGGTTCAATGTATTCCTTGGACATACACATTGACGATGAAACACAGAAATAGCATCGGAATTAAATACAAAAGGCACAATGGCGCCCTAAGTGCAAGAAGAGTGAGTCTTCTTAGAGTCTGTTCTTTGATCCTTTCCTGCGAAACCAGTATTAGATTCCGATACACCACTTCAGGTACAATGTATACCTTGGACCTTCACATTGACGATGAAGCACAGAAATCGCATCGGAATTAAATACAAAAGTTACAATGCCGCCTTAAGTACAAGAATTTAGACTCTTCTTACAGTCGGTGCTTTGAGCATTCCCTGTGAGACCAGTATTAGTTCCCGATACACCACTGCAGGTTCAATGTATTCCTTGGAAATTCACATTGACGATGAGACACAGAAATCGGATCGGAATTAAATACATAAGGCACAATGCCGCCTTAAGCACAAGAATAGAGACTCTTCTTACAGTCGGTGCTTTGAGCATTCTCTGTGAGAGCAGTATTAGTTTCCGATACACCACAGCAGGTTCAATGTATTACTTGGACATACACAATGACGATGAAACACAGAAATCGCAATCGGAATGAAGTACAAAAGGCACAATGCCTCCTTAAGTACAAGAATAGAGACTCTTCTTAAGGTCGGTGCTTTGAGCATTCCGTGTGAGACCAGTATTAGTTTCCGATACACCACTGCAGGTTCAATGTATTCCTTGGACATACACAATGACAATGAAACACTGAAATTACATCAGAATTAAATACAAATGGAACAATTCCGCCTTAAGTGCAAAAAGAGTGAAACTTCTTAATATCTGTGCTTTGATCCTTTCCTGTGAGGCCAGTATTAGTTTCCGATACACCACTACAAAGTCAATGTATTCCTTGGACCATCAAATTGACGATGAAACACCGAAATCGCATCGGAATAAAATACAAAAGACACAATGTAGCCTTAAGTACAAGAATACAGGCTCTTCTTACAGTCTGTGCTTTGAGCATTCCCTGTGAGACCAGTATTGGTTTCCGATACACCACTGCAGGTTCATTGTATTCCTTGGACATACACATTGACGATGAAACACAGAAATCGCATCGGAATTAAATACAAAAGGTACAATGCCGCCTTAAGTACAAGTATAGAGACTCTTCTTACAGTCGGTGTTTTGAGCGTTCCCTGTGAGACCAGTATTAGTTTCCAATACACCACTGCAGGTTCAATGTATTCCTTGGACATACACGTTGACGATGAAACACTGAAATTACATCGAAATTAAATATAAAAGGCACAATGCCGCTTTAAGTGCAAGAGTAGAGACTCTTCTTACAGTCGGTGCTTTGAGCATTCCCTGTGAGATCAGTATTAGTTTCCGATACACCACAGCAGATTCATTGTATTCCTTGGACATACACATTGACGATGAAACTCCGAAATTACACCGGAATTAAATACAAAAGCCACAATGCCTCCTTAAATGCAAGAAGAGTGAGACTTCTTAGAGTCTGTGCTTTGATCCTTTCCTGTGAGACCAGTATTAGTTTCCGATACACCACTGCAGGTTCAATGTATTCCTTGGACATACACATTGACGATGAAACACAGAAATAGCATCGGAATTAAATACAAAAGGCACAATGGCGCCCTAAGTGCAAGAAGAGTGAGTCTTCTTAGAGTCTGTTCTTTGATCCTTTCCTGCGAAACCAGTATTAGATTCCGATACACCACTTCAGGTACAATGTATACCTTGGACCTTCACATTGACGATGAAGCACAGAAATCGCATCGGAATTAAATACAAAAGTTACAATGCCGCCTTAAGTACAAGAATATAGACTCTTCTTACAGTCGGTGCTTTGAGCATTCCCTGTGAGACCAGTATTAGTTCCCGATACACCACTGCAGGTTCAATGTATTCCTTGGAAATTCACATTGACGATGAGACACAGAAATCGGATCGGAATTAAATACGTAAGGCACAATGCCGCCTTAAGCACAAGAATAGAGACTCTTCTTACAGTCGGTGCTTTGAGCATTCTCTGTGAGAGCAGTATTAGTTTCCGATACACCACAGCAGGTTCAATGTATTACTTGGACATACACATTGACGATCAAACACCGAAATTACATCGGAATTAAATACAAAAGGCACAAAGCCGCATCAAGTACAAGAAGCGTGAGACTTCTTAGAGTCTGTGCTTTGGTCCTTTCCTGTAAGAACAGTATTATTTTCCGATACTCCACAGCAGGTTCAATGTATTCCTTGGACATACACATTGACGATGAAACACAGAAATCGCATCGGAATTAAGTACAAAAGGCACAATGCCTCCTTAAGTACAAGAATAGAGACTCTTCTTAAGGTCGGTGCTTTGAGCATTCCGTGTGAGACCACTATTAGTTTCCGATACACCACTGCAGGTTCAATGTATTCCTTGGACATACACAATGACAATGAAACACTGAAATTACATCTGAATTAAATACAAATGGAGAGTGAAACTTCTTAAAATCTGTGCTTTGATCCTTTCCTGTGAGACCAGTATTAAGTTTTCGATACACCACTTCAGGTTCAGTGTATTCCTTGGACCTTCATATTGACGATGAAACACAGAAAGCGCATCGGAATAAAATTCAAAAGCACTATGCCGCCTTAAGTACAAGAGTAGAGACTCTTCTTAAGGTCGGTGCTTTGAGCATTCCGTGTGAGACCACTATTAGTTTCCGATACTCCACTGCAGGTTCAATGTATTCCTTGGACATACACAATGACAATGAAACACTGAAATTACATCAGAATTAAATACAAATGGAGAGTGAAACTTCTTAAAATCTGTGCTTTGATCCTTTCCTGAGAGACCAGTAATAGTTTCCGTTACACCACTGCAGGTTCAATGTATACCTTGGACATACACATTGACGATGAAACACAGAAATAGCATCGGAATTAATTACAAAAGTCACAATGGCGCCCTAAGTGCAAGAAGAGTGAGTCTTCTTAGAGTCTGTTCTTTGATCCTTTCCTGAGAGACCAGTATTAGATTTCGATGCACCACTTCAGGTTCAATGTATTCCTTGGACCTTCACATTGACGATGAAGCACAGAAATCGCATCGGAATTAAATACAAAAGTTACAATGCCGCCTTAAGTACAAGAATAGAGGCTCTTCTTACAGTCGGTGCTTTGAGCATTCCCTGTGAGGGCAGTATTAGTTTCCGATACACCACTGCAAGTTCAATGTATTCCTTGGAAATTCACATTGACGATGAGACACAGAAATCGGATCGGAATTAAATACATAAGGCACAATGCCGCCTTAAGCACAAGAGTAGAGACTCTTCTTACAGTCGGTGCTTTGAGCATTCCCTGTGAGACCAGTATTAGTTTCCCATACACCACTGCAGGTTCAATGTATTCATTGGACATACACATTGACGATGAAACACAGAAATCGCATCGGAATTAAATACAAAAGGGACAATGCCGCCATAAGTACAAGAATAGAGACTCTTCTTAAGGTTGGTGCTTTGAGCACTCCGTGTGAGACCAGTATTAGTTTCCGATACACCACTGCAGGTTCAATGTATTCATTGGACATACACATTGACGATGAAACACTGAAATTACATCGTAATTAAATACAAAGTGTACAATGCCGTCTTAAGTGCAAGAACAGTGAGACTTCTTAGAGTCTGTGCTTTTATCCTTTCCTGCGCGACCAGTATCAGTTTCCGATACGCCACAGCAGGTTCAATGTATTCCTTGGACCTTCACAATGACGATGAAACACAGAAATCACATCGGAATTAAATACAAATGGCACAATGCCGTATTATGTACAACAATAAAGACTCATCTTGAAGTCGGTGCTTTGAGCATTCCCTGTGAGACCAGTATTAGTTTCCGCTACACCACTGCCGCTTCAATGTATTCTTTGGAGCTTCACATTGACGATGTAACACAGAAATCGCATCCGAAATCAATAAAAAAGGCACAATGCCGCCTTAAGTACAAGAATAGAGACTCTTCTTACAGTCGGTATATTGATCATTCCCTTTCAGACCAGTATTAGTTTCCGATACACCATAGCAGGTTCAGTGTATTCCTTGGACCTTCACATAGACGATGAAGCACAGAAATCGCATCGGAATTAAATACAAACGGCACAATGCCGCCTTAAGTACAGGAATAGAGACTCTTCTTACAGTCGGTGCTTTGAGCATTCCCTGTGAGACCAGTGTTAGCTTGCGATACACCACTGGAGGTTCAATGTATTCCTTGGACATACACATTGACGATGAAACACTGACATTACTTCGGGATTAAATACAAAACGCACAAGGCCGCCTTAAGTGCAAGAAGAGTGAGACTTCTTAGAGTCTGTGCTCTGATCCGTTTCTGTGAGACCAGTACCAGCTTCCGATACGCAATTGCAGGTTCAATGTATTCTTTGGACGTACACATTGACGATGAGACACACAAATCGCATCGGAATGAAATACAAAAGGCACAATGCCGCCTTAAGTACAAGAATAGTGACTCTTCTTAGAGTCGGTGTTTGAGCATTCCCTGCGAGACCAGTATTAGTTTCCGATACACCACAGAAGGTTCAATGTATTTCTTGGACCTTCACATTGACGATGAAACACAGAAACGCATCGGTATTAAATACAAAAGGCAAAATGCCGCCTTAAGTACAAGAATAGAGACTCTTCTTACAGTCGGTGCTTTGAGCATTCCCTGTGAGACCACTATTAGTTTCCGATACACCACTGCAGGTTCAATGTATTCCTTAAACATACACAATGACAATGAAACACTGAAATTACATCAGAATTAAATACAAATGGAACAATTCCGCCTTAAGTGCTAGAAGAGTGAAACTTCTTAAAATCTGTGCTTTGTTCCTTTCCTGTGAGACCAGTATTAGTTTCCGATACACCACTCCAGGTTCAATGTATTCCTTGGACATTCACATTGACGATGAAACACTGAAATTACATCGGAATTAAATACAAAAGGGACAATGCAGCCTTAAGTGCAAGCTATGTGAGACTTCTTAGAGTCTGTGCTTTGATCCTTTACTGCGAGACCAGTATTAGATTCCGATACACCACTGCAGGTTCAATGTATTCCTTGGACATACACGTAGACGAAGAAACACTGAAATTACATCGGAATTAAATATAAAAGGCACAATGCCGCCTTAAGTGCTAGAGTAGAGACTCTTCTTACAGTCGGTGCTTTGAGCATTCCCTGTGAGACCAGTATTAGTTTCCGATACACCACTGCAGGTTCAATGTATTCCTTGGACATACACATTGACAATGAAACACAGAAATAGCATCGGAATTAAATACAAAAGGCACAATGGCGCCCTAAGTGCAAGAAGAGTGAATCTTCTTAGAGTCTGTTCTTTGATCCTTTCCTGCGAGACCAGTATTAGATTCCGGTACACCACTTCAGGTTCAATGTATTCCTTGGACATTCAGAATGACGATGAAGCACAGAAATCGCATCGGAATTAAAAACAAAAGTTACAAATCCGCCTTAAGTACAACAATAGAGACTCTTCTTACAGTCGGTGCTTTGAGCAGTCCTGTGAGACCAGTATTAGTTTCCGTTACACCACAGCAGGTTCAATGTATTCCTTGGACATACACATTGACGATCAAACACCGAAATTACATCGGAATTAAATACAAAAGTCACAAATCCGCATCAAGTGCAAGAAGCGTGAGACTTCTTAGAGTCTGTGCTTTGATCCTTTCCTGTAAGAACAGTATTAGTTTCCGATACTCCACAGCAGGTTCAATGTATTCCTTGGACATACACATTGACGATGAAACACAGAAATCGCATCGGAATTAAATACAAAAGGCACAATGCCGCCTTAAGTACAAGAATAGAGACTCTTCTTACAGTCGGTTCTTTGAGCATTCCCTTTGAGTCCAGTATTAGTTTCCGATACACCATAGCAGGTTCAATGTATTCCTTGGACCTTCACATTGACGATGAAACACAGAAATCGCATCGGAATGAAATACAAAAGGCACATTGCCGCCTTAAGTACAAGAATAGAGACTCATCTTACAGTCGGTGTTTGGGCATTCCCTGCGAGACCATTATTAGTTTCCGATACGCCACTGCAGGTTCAATGTATTCGTTGGACCTTCACATTGACGATGAAACACAGAAATCGCATCGGAATTAAATACAAACTGCACAATGCCGCCTTAAGTACAGGAATAGGGACTCTTCTTGCAGTCGGTGCTTTCAGCATTCCCCGTGAGACCAGTATTAGCTTGCGATACACCACTGGAGGTTCAATGTATTCCTTTTCCATACACATTGACGATGAAACACTGAAATTACATCGGAATTAAATACAAAACGGACAATGCCGCCTTAAGTGCAAGCTATGTGAGACTTCTTAGAGTCTGTGCTTTGATCCTTTCCTGTGAGACCGGTATTAGTTTCCGATACATCACTGCAGGTTCAATGTGTTCCTTGGACCGTCCCATTGACGATGAAACACAGAAATCGCATTGGAATTGAGTACAACATTCAACGTGCCGCCCTAAATACAAGAATTGAGACTCTTCCTACAGTCGGTGTTTTGAGCATTCCCTGTGAGACCAGTATTAGTTTCCGATACACCACTGCAGGTTCAATGTATTCCTTGGACATACACGTTGACGATGGAACACTGAAATTACATCGGAATTAAATATAAAAGGCACAATGCCGCCTTAAGTGCAAGAGTAGAGACTCTTCTTAAAGTCGGTGTTTTGGGCATTCCCTGTGAGACCATTATTAGTTTCCGATACACCACAGCAGGGTCATTGTATTCCTTGGACATTCACATTGACGATGAAACACCGAAATTACATCGGAATTAAATACAAAAGGCACAATGACTCCTTAAATGCAAGACGAGTGAGACTTCTTATAGTCTGTGCTTTGATCTATTCCTGTGAGACCAGTATTAGTTTGCGATACACCACTGCAGGTTCAATGTATTCCTTGGACATACACATTGACGATGAAACACAGAATTACCATCGGAATTAAATACAAAAGGAACAATGGCGCCCTAAGTGCAAGAAGAGTGAGTCTTCTTAGAGTCTGTTCTTTGATCCTTTCCTGCGAGACCAGTATTAGATTCCGGTACACCACTTCAGGTTCAATGTATTCCTTCGACCTTCAGATTGACGATGAAGCACAGAAATCGCATCGGAATTAAATACAAAAGTTACAATGCCACCTTAAGTACAAGAATAGAGCCTCTTCTTACAGTCGGTGCTTTGAGCATTCCCTGTGAGACCAGTATTAGTGTCCGATACACCACTGCAGGTTCAATGTATTCCTTGGAAATTCACATTGTCGATGAGACACAGAAATCGGATCGGAATTAAATACATAAGGCACAATGCCGCCTTAAGCACAAGAATAGAGACTCTTCTTACAGTCGGTGCTTTGAGCATTCCCTGTGAGACCAGTATTAGTTTCCGATACACCACAGCAGGTTCAAAGTATTCCTTGGACATACAAATTGACGATCAAACACCGAAATTACATCGGAATTAAATACAAAAGGCACAAAGTCGCATCAAGTGCAAGAAGCGTGAGACTTCTTAGAGTCTGTGCTTTGATCCTTTCCTGTAAGAACAGTATTAGTTTCCGATACTCCACAGCAGTTTCAATGTATTCCTTGGACATACACATTGACGATGAAACACTGAAATCGCATCGGAATTAAATACAAAAGGCACAATGCCGCCTTAAGTACAAGCATAGTTACTCTTCTTGAAGTCGGTGCTTTCAGCATTCCGTGTGAGACCAGTATTAGATTCCGATACACCACTGCACGTTCAATGTATTCCTTGGACATACACATTGACGATGAAACACTGAAATTACATCGTAATTAAATACAAAAGGTGTAATGCAGTCTTAAGTGAAAGAAGAGTGAGACTTCTTAGAGTCTGTGCTTTTATCCTTTCCTGCGCGACCAGTATCAGTTTCCGATAGGCCACTGCAGGTTCAATGTATTCCTTGGACCTTCACATTGACGATGAAACACAGAAATCGCATCCGAATTCAATACAAATGGCACAATGCCGCCTTAAGTACAAGAAAAGAGACTCTTCTTACAGTCGGTTCTTTGAGCATTCCCTATGACACCAGTATTAGTTTCCGATACACCATAGCAGGTTCAATGTATTCCTTGGACATTCACATTGACGATGAAACACAGAAATCGCATCGGAATGAAACACAAAAGGCACAACGCCCCCTTAAGTACAGGAATAGGGACTCTTCTTGCAGTCGGTGCTTTGAGCATTGCCCGTGAGACCAGTATTAGCTTGCGATACACCACTGGAGGTTCAATGTAATCCTTGGACATACACATTGACGATGAAACACTGAAATTACATCGGAATTAAATACAAAACGCACAAGGCCGCCTTAAGTGCAAAAAGAGTGAGACTTCTTAGAGTCTGTGCTTTGATCCTTTCCTGTGAGACCAGTACTAGTTTCCGATACACCACTGCAGATTCAATGTATTCCTTGGACCTTCACATTGACGATGAAACACAGAAATCACATCGGAATTAAATACAAAAATCACAATTAAGCACTAAGTACAAGAATAGAGACTCATCTTGAAGTCGGTGCTTTGCGCATTCCGTGTGAGATCAGTATTAGTTTCCGATATACCACTGCCAGATCAATGTATTCCTTGAACATACACATTGACGATGAAACACTGAAACTACATGGGAATTAAATACAAAAAGAACAATTCCGCCTTAAGTGCAAGAAGAGTGAAACTTCTTAAAATCTGTGCTTTGATCCTTTCCTTTGAGACCAGTATTAGTTTCCGATACACCACTACAGGTTCAATGTGTTCTTTGGACCTTCACATTGACGATGTAACACAGAAATCGCATCGGAATTAATTACAAGAGGCAGAATGCTGCCTTAAGTACAAGAATAGAGACTCTTCTTACAGTCGGTTCTTTGAGCATTCCCTTTGAGGCCAGTATTAGTTTCCGATACACCATGGCAGATTCAGTGTATTCCTTGGACCTTCACAATGACGATGAAACACAGAAATCGCATCGGAATTAAATACAAACGGCACAATGCCGCCTTAAGTACAAGAATAGAGACTCTTCTTACAGTCGGTGTTTTGAGCATTCCCCGTGAGACCAGTATTAGCTTGCGATACACCACTGCAGGTTCAATGTATTCCTTAGACCTTCACGTTGACGATGATACACAGAAATCGCATCGGAATAAAATACAAAAGGGTGAATGCAGCCTTAAGTACAAGAATACAGACTCTTCTTACAGTCGGGGCTTTGAGCATTCCGTTTGAGACCAATATTAGTATCGATATACCACTGCCAGTTCAATGTATTCCTTGAACATACACATTGACGATGAAACACTGAATTTACATGGGAATTAAATACAATAGGCACAATGCTGCCTTAAGTGCAAGAATAGAGGCTCCTCTTACAGTCGGTGCTTTGAGAATTCTCTGTGAGACCAGTATTTGTTTCCGATACACTACTGCACGTTCAATGTATTCCTTGGACCTTCACGTTGACGATGATACACAGAAATCGCATCGGAATAAAATACAAAAGGGTGAATGCAGCCTTAAGTACAAGAATACAGACTCTTCTTACAGTCGGTGATTTGAGCATTCCCTGTGAGACCAGTATTAGAGTCCGATACACCACTGCAGGTTCAATGTATTCCTTGGACGTACACATTGACGATGAAACACTGAAATTACATCGGATTTAAATACAAAAGGCACAATGCCGCCTTAAGTGCAAGAGTAGAGACTCTTCTTACAGTCGGTGCTTTGAGCATACCCTACGGGACCACTATTAGTTTCCGATACACCACTGCAGGTTCAATGTGTTCCTTGGACATACACATTGACGATGAAACACAGAAATTACATCAAAAATAAATACAAAATGTACAATGTTGCCTTAAGTCCAAGAGTAGAGACTCTTCTTACAGTCGGTGCTTTGAGCATTCCCTGTGACACCAGCATTAGTTTCCGATACACTACTGCAGGTTCAATGTATTCCTTGGACCTTCACATTGACGATGAAATACAGAGATCGCATCGGAATTAAACACAAAATTCACAATGCCGCCTTAAGTGTAAGAATAGAGACTCTTCTTACAGTCGGTGCTTAGATCATTCCCTGTGAGACCATTATTAGTTTCCGATACACCACTGCAGGTTCCGTGTATTCCTTGGTTCATCACATTGACGATGAAACACAGAAATGGCATCGAAATTAAATAAAAAATGTACAATGCCGCCTTAACTACAATAATAGAGACTCTTCTTACAGTAGGTGCTTTGAGCATTCCCTGAGAGACCAGTATTAATTTCCGATACACCACTGCAGGTTTAATGTATTCCTTGGACATACACATTGACGATGAAACACAGAAATTACATCGTAATTAAATACAAAAGGTACAATGCCGCCTTAAGTGCAAGAAGAGTGAGACTTCTTAGAGTCTGTGCTTTGATCCTTTCCTGTGAGACCAGTATTATTTTGCGATACAGCACTGCAGGTTCAATGTATTCCACGGACTTTCAAATTGACGATGAAAAACTGAAATCGCATCGGAATTAAATACAAAAGGCACAATGTCGCCTTAAGTGCAAGAAGAGTGACACTTCTTATAGTCTGTGCTTTGATCCTTTCCTGTGAGACCAGTATTAGTTTCCGATACACCACTGCAGGTTCAATGTATTCCTTGGACCTTCACATTGACGATGAAACACAGAAATCGCATCGGAATAAAATACAAAAGGCACTATGCCGCCTTAAGTACAAGAATAGAGACTCTGCTTACAGTCGGTGCTTTGAGCATTCCCTGTGAGACCAGTATTAGTTTCTGACACACCACTCCAGGTTCAATGTATTCCTTGGACATACACATTGACGATGAAACACTGAAATTACATCGGAATTAAATACAAAAGGAACAATGCCGCCTTAAGTGCAAGAAGAGTGAGACTTCTTAGAGTCTGTGCTTTGATCCTTTCCTGTGAGACCAGTATTAGTTTCCGATACAGCACTGCAGGTTCAATGTATTCCACGGACTTTCAAATTGACGATGAAAAACTGAAATCGCATCGGAATTAGATACAAAAGGCACAATGGCGCCCTCAGTAGAAGAATAGAGACTCTTCTTACAGTCGGAGTTTTCAGCATTCCCTGTGAGACCAGTATTAGTTTCCGATACACCACTGCAGGTTCAATGTATTCTTTGGACATACACGTTGACGATGAAACACTGAAATTACGTCGGAATTAAATACAAAAGGCACAATGCCGCCTTAAGTGCAAGAGTAGAGACTCTTCTTACAGTCGGTGTTTGAGCATTCCCTGCAGGACCAGTATTAGTTTCCGATACACCACTTCACGTTCAATGTATTCCTTGGACACACTCATTGACGATGAAACGCTGAAATTACATAGTAATTAAATACAAAAGGTACATAGCCGCCTTAAGTGCAAGAAGAGTGAGACTTCTTAGAGTCTGTGATTTTGTCCTTTCCTGTGCGACCAGTATCAGTTTCCGATACGCCACTGCAGGTTCAACGTATTCCTTGGACCTTCATATTGACGATGAAACACAGAAATTGCATCGGAATTAAATACAAATGGCACAATGCCGCCTTAAGTACAAGAATAGAGACTCTTCTTACAGTCGGTGCTTTGAGCATTCCCTGTGAGACCAGTATTAGTTTCCGATACACCACTGCAGGTATAATGTATTCTTTCGACTTTCACATTGACAATGTAACACAGAAATCGCACCGCAATTAAATACAAAAGGCACAATGCCGTCTTTAGTACAAGAATAGAGATTCTTCTTACAGTCGGTTCTTTGAGCATTCCCTCTGAGACCAGTATTAGTATCCGATACACCATAGCAGGTTCAGTGTATTCCTTGGACTTTCACATTGACGATGAAACACAGAAATCGCATCGTAATTAAATACAAACGGCACAATGCCACCTTAAGTACAAGAATAGAGACTCTTCTTAGAGTCGGTGCATTGAGCATTCCCCGTGAGAACAGTATCAGCTTGCGATACACCACTGCAGGTTCAATGTATTCCTTGGACATACACATTGACGATGAAACACTGAAATTACATCGGAATTAAATACAAAAAGCACAATGCCGCCATAAGTGGAAGAATAGAGACTCTTCTTACAGTCGGTGTTTTCAGCATTCCCTGTGACATCAGTATTAGTTTCCGATACACCACTGCAGGTTCAATGTATTCCTTGGACATACGCCTTAACGATGAAACACAGAAATCGCATCGGAATTAAATACAAAAGGCACAATGCCGACTTAAGTACAAGAATACAGACTTATCTTACAGTCTTACAGTCGGTGTTTTGAGCATTCCCTGTGAGACCATGAAATAAGTACAAGTATAGCTACTCTTCTTACAGTCGGTGCTTTGAGCATTCCCTGTGAGACCAGTATTAGTTTCCGACACACCACTCCAGGTTCAATGTATTCCTTGGACATACACATTGTCGATGAAACACTGAAATTACATCGGAATTAAATACAAAAGGTACAATGCCGCCGTAAGTACAAGAATAGAGACTCTTCATACAGTCGGTGCTTTGAACATTCATTGTGAGACCAGTATTACTTTCCGATACACCACTGCAGGTTCAATGTATTCCTTGGACCTTCACATTGACGATGAAACACAGAAATCGCATCAGAATTAAATACAAAAGGCACTATGCCCCCTTAAGTACAAGTATAGAGACTCTTCTTAAAGTCGGTGCTTAGGCATTCCGTGTGAGACCAGTATTAATTTCCGATCACCACTGCAGGTTCAATGTATTCCTTGGACATACACATTGACGATGAAGCACAGAAATCGTATCGGAATTAAATACAAAAGGCACAATGCCGCCTTAAGTACAAGAATAGAGACTCTTCTTACAGTCGGTGCTTTTAGCACTCCCTGTGAGATCAGTGTTAGTTTCCGATACCACTGCAGGTTCAATGTATTCCTTGGACATACACGTTGACGATGAAACACTGAAATTACATCGGAATTAAGTACAAAAGGCACAACGCCGCCCTAAGTGCAAGAAGAGTGAGTCTTCTTAGAGTCTGTGCTTTGATCCTATCCTGTGAGACCAGTTTCAGTTTCCGATACACCACTGCAGATTCAATGTATTCCTTGGACATACACATTGACGATGAACAACAGAAATTACATCGTAAATAAATACAAAAGGTACAATGCCGCCTTCAGTGCAAGAAGAGTGAGTCTCCTTAGAGTCTGTGCTTTTATCCTTTCCTGTGCGACCAGTATTAGTTGCCGATACGCCACTGCAGGTTCAATGTATTCCTTGGACCTGCACATTGTCGATGAAACACAGAAATCGCATCGGAATTAAATACAAATGGCACAATGCCGCCTTAAGTACAAGAATAGAGACTTTTCTTACAGTCGGTGCTTTGAGCATTCCCTGTGACACCTGTATTAGTTTCCGACACACCACTCCAGGTTCAATGTATTCCTTGGACATACACATTGACGATGAAACACTGAAATTACATCGGAATTAAATACAAAAGGAACAATGCCGCCTTAAGTGCAAGAAGAGTGAGACTTCTTAGAGTCTGTGCATTGATCCTTTCCTGTGAGACCAGTATTAGCTTCCGATACATCACTGCAGGTTCAATGTGTTCCTTGGACCTTCACATTGACAATGAAACACAGAAATCGCATTGGAATTAAATACACAAGCCACAATGCCGCCCTAAGTAGAAGAATAGAGACTCTTCTTACAGTTGGTGTTTTGAGCATTCCCTGTGAGATCAGTATTAGTTTCCGATACACCACTGCAGGTTCAATGTATTCTTTGGACCTTCACATTGACGATGTAAGACAGAAATCTCATCGCAATTAAATACAAAAGGCACAATGCCGCCTTAAGTACAAGAATAGAGACTCTTCTAACAGTCGGTTCTTTGAGCATTCCCCGTGAGACCAGTATTAGCTTGCGATACACCACTGCCGGTTCAATGTATTCCTTGGACATACACATTGACGATGAAACACTGAAATTACATCGGAATTACATACAAAACGCACAATGCCGCCTTAAGTGCAAGAAGAGTGAGACTTCTTAGAGTCTGTGCTTTGATCCATTCCTGTGAGACCAGTATTAGCTTCCGATACGCCACTGCAGGTTCAATGCATTTCTTTGACATACACATTGACGATGAAACACTGACATCGCATCGGAATTAAATACAAAGGGCACAATGCCGCCTTAAGTACAAGATTAGAGACTCTTCTTACAGTCGGTGTTTGAGCATTCCCTGTGAGGCAAGTATTAGTTTCCGATACACCACAGCAGGTTCAATGTTTTCCTTGGACCTTCACATTGACGATGAAACACAGAAACGCAACGGTATTAAATACAAAAGGCACAATGCCGCCTTAAGTGCAAGAATAAAGTCACTTCTTACAGTCGGTGGTTTGAGCATTCCCTGTGAGACCAGTGTTAGTTTCCGATACCACTGCAGGTTAAATGTATTCCTTGGACATACACATTGACAATGAAACAATGAAATTAATTCCGCCCTAAGTGCAAGAAGAGTGAAACTTCTTAAAATCTGTGCTTTGATCCTTTCCTGTGAGACCAGTATTAGTTTCCGATACACCACTGCAGGTACAATGTATTCCTTGGACATACACGTTGACGATGAAACACTGAAATTACATCGGAATTAAATACAAAAGGCACAATGCCGCCCTAAGTGCAAGAAGAGTGAGTCTTCTTAGATACTGTGCTTTGATCCTTTACTGTGAGACCAGTTTTAGTTTCCGATACACCACTGCAGATTCAATGTATTCCTTGGACATACGCATTGACGATGAAACACAGAAATTACATCGTAAATTAATACAAAAGGTACAATGCCGCCTTAAGTGCAAGAAGAGTGAGTCTTCTTAGGATTTTTGCTTTTATCCTTTCCTGTGCGACCAGTATTAGTTGCCGATACGCCACTGCAGGTTCAATGTATTCCCTGGACCTTCACATTGTCGATGAAACACAGAAGTCGCATCGGAATTAAATACAAAAGGCACATTGCCACCTTAAGTACAAGAATAGAGACTCTTCTTACAGTCGGTGCTTTGAGCATTCCCTGTGAGACCACTATTAGCTTGTGATACACCACTGCTGGTTCAATGTGTTCCTTGGACCTTCATAATGATGATGAAACACAGAAAACGCATCGGAATTAAATACAAAAGGCACAATGCCACCATAAGTACAAGAATAGTGACTCATCTTACAGTCGGTGCTTTGAGGATTACCTGCAAGACGAGTATTAGTTTCCGATACACCACTGCAGGTTCAATGTATACCTTAGACACACACATTGACGAAGAAACACTGAAATTAAATTGGAATTAGATACAAAAGGCTAAATGCTGCCTTAAGTGCAAGAAGAGGGAGACGTCTTAAAGTCTGTGATTTGATCATTTGCTGTGAGACCAGTATGTTTCCGATACACCACTGCAGGTTCAATGTATTCTTTGGACCATCACATTGACAATGAAACACAGAAATCGCATCGGAATTAAATACAAAAGGCACAATGCCGCCTTAAGTACAAGAATAGAGACTCTTCTTACAGTCGGTGCTTTGGACATTCTCCGTGAGACCAGTATTCGATTCCGATACACCGCTGCAAGTTCAATGTATTCCTTGGACAATCACATTGACGATGAAACACAGAAATCGCATTGGAATTAAATACAAAAATCACAATGCCGACTTAAGTACAAGAATAGAGACTCTTCTTACAGTCGGTGCTATGAGCATTCCCTGTGAGACCAGTATTAGTTTCCGATACACCACTGCAGGTTCAACGTATTTCTTGGACATACACATTGACGATGGAAAACTGAAATTACATCGGAATTAAATACAAAAGGCACAATGCCGCCTTAAGTGCAAGAAGAGTGAGACTTCTTAGAGTCTGTGCTTTGATCCTTTCCTGTGAGACCAGTATTAGTTTCCGATACAGCACTGCAGGTTCAATGTATTCCACGGACTTTCAATTGACGATGAAACACTGAAATCGCATCGGAATTAAATACGAAAGGCACAATACCGCCTTCAGTGCAAGAAGAGTGACACTTCTTACAGTCGGTTCTTTCAGCATTCCCTGTGAGACCAGTATTAGTTTCCGATACACCACTGCAGGTTCAATGTATTCCATGGAAATTCACATTGGCGATGAGACACAGATATCGGAACGGAATTAAATACAAAAGGCACAATGCCGCCTTAAGCACAAGAATAGAGACTCTTCTTACAGTTTGTGCTTTGAGCATTCCCTGTGAGACCAGTATTAGTTTCCGATACACCACAGCTGGTTCAAGGTATTCCGCGGACATACACATTGACGATCAATCACTGAAATTACATCGGAATTAAATACAAAAGGCACAAAGCGGCCTTAAGTGCAAGAAGAGTGAGACTTCTTAGAGTCTGTGCTTTGATCCCTTCCTGTGAGAACAGTATTAGTTTCCGATACACCACTGCAGGTTCAACGTATTTCTTGGACATACACATTGACGATGAAACACCGAAATCGCAACGGTTTAAAATACAAAAGACACACTGCAGCCTTAAGTACAAGAATGCAGACTCATCTTACAGGCTGTGCTTTGAGCATTCCCTATGAGACCAGTATTAGTTTCCGATACACCGCTGCAGGTTCAATGTATTCCTTGGGCATATACATTGACGATGAAACACAGAAATCGCATCGGAATTAAATACAAAAAGCACAATGTCGCCTTAAGTACAAGAGTAGAGACTCTTCTTACAGTCGGTGTTTTGAGCATTCCCTGTGAGACCAGTATTAGTTTCCGATACACCACTGCAGGTTCGATGTATTCCTTGGACATACACATTGACGATGAAACACTGAAATTACATCGTAATTAAATACATAAGATACAATGCCGCTTTAAGTGCAAGAAGAGTGAGACTTCTTAGAGTCTGTCTTTTATCCATTCCTGTGCGACCAGTATCAGTTTCCGATACGCCACTGCAGGTTCAATGTGTTCCTTCGACCTTCACATAGACGATGAAACACAGGAATCGCATCGGAATTAAATACAAATGGCACAATGCCGCCTTAAGTACAAGAATAGAGACTCTTGTTACAGTCGGTGCTTTGAGCATTCCCTGTGAGACCAGTATTAGTTTCCGATACACCATTGCCGGTTCAATGAAACCTTTGGACCTTCACATTGACGATGTAACACAGAATTCGCATCGGAATTAAATACAAAAGGCACAATGTCACCTTAAGTACAAGAATAGAGACTCTTCTTACAGTCGGTTCTTTGAGCATTCCCTTTGAGACCAGTATTACTTACCGATACACCATAGCAGGTTCAGTGTATTCCTTGGACCTTCACATTGACGATGAAACACAGAAATCGCATCGGAATTAAATACAAACGTTACAATGCCGCCTTAAGTACAAGAATAGAGACTCTTCTTACTGTCGGTGCTTTGAGCATTCGCCGTGAGACCAGTATTAGCTTGCGATACACCACTGCAGGTCCAATGTATTCCTTGGACATATACATTGACGATGAAACACTGAAATTACATAGGAATTAAATACAAAAGGCACAATGCCGCCTTAAGTACAAGAAAAGTGAGACTTCTTTGAGTCTGTGCTTTGATCCTTTCCTGTGAGACCAGTATTAGTTTCCGATTCACCACTGCAGGCTCAATGTATTCCTTGGACATACACCTTGACGATGAAACACAGAAATCGAATCGGAATTAAATACAAAAGGCACAATGCCCCCTTAAGTACAAGAATAGAGACTCCTCTTACAGTATTACAGCCGGTGTTTTGAGCATTCCCTGTGAGACCATGAAATTAGTACAAGTATGGAGACTCTTCTTACAGTCGGTGCTTTGAGCATTCCCTGTGTGACCAGTATTAGTTTCCGACACACCACTCCAGGTTCAATGTATTCCTTGGACATAGACATTGACGATGAAACACTGAAATTAAATCGGAATGAAATACAAAAGGGACATTGCCGCCTTAAGTGCAAAATGTGTGAGACTTCTTAGAGTCCGTGCTTTGATCCTTTCCTGTGAGACCAGTATTAGTTTCCGATACATCACTGCAGGTTCAATGTGTTCCTTGGACCTTCACATTGACGATGAAACACAGTAACGCATCGGTATTAAATACAAAAGGCACAATGCCGCCTTCAGTGCAAGAAAAAAGTCTCTTCTTACAGTCGGTGCTTTGAGCATTTCCTGTGAGATTAGTATCAGTTTCCGTTACTCCACTGCAGCTTCAATGTATTCCTTAGACATACACCTTGACGATGAAACACTGAAATTACATCGGAATGAAATACAAAAGGCACAATGCCGCCATAAGTGCATGAATAAAGACTCTTCTTACAGTCGGTGCTTTGAGCATTCCCTGTGAGGCCAGTATTAGTTTCCGATACACCACAGCAGGTACAATGTATTCCTTGGAACTTCCAATTGACGATGAAACACAGAAATCGCATCGAAATTAAATACAAAAGTCACAATGCCGCCTTAAGTACATGAATTGAGACTCTTCCTTCAGTCGGTACTTTGAGCATTCCCTTTGAGACCAGTATTAGTTTCCGATACACCATAGCAGGTTCAGTGTATTCCTTGGACCTTCACATTGACGATAAAACACAGAAATCGCATCGGAATTAAATACAAAAGGCACAATGCCGCCTCAAGTACAAGAATAGAGACTCTTCTTACAGTCGGTGCTTTGAGCATTCCCTTTGAGACCAGTATTAGTTTCCGATACACCACTGCAGGTTCAATGTATTCCTTGGACATACACATTGACGATGAAACACAGATATCGCATCGGAATTAAATACAAAAATCACAATGCCGCCTTACGTACAAGAATAGAGACTCTTCTTATAGTCGGTGCTTTGAGCATTCCCTGTCAGACCAGTATTAGTTTCCGATACACCACTGCAGGTTCAATGTATTCCTTAGACATACACATTGACCATGAATCACTGAAATTACATCGGAATTAAATACAAAAGGCACAATGCCGCCATAAGTGCAAGAATAGAGACTCTTCTTACAGTCGGTGCTTTGAGCATTCCACTGCAGGTTCAATGTATTCCTTGGACATACACATTGACGATGAAACACAGAAATCGCATCGGAATTAAATACAAAAGGCACAATGCCGCCTTAAGTGCAAGAATAGAGACTCTTCTTACAGTCGGTGTTTTGAGCATTCCCTGTGACACCAGTATTAGTTTCCGATACACCACTGCAGGTTCAATGTATTCCTTGGACATACACCTTGATGATGAAACACAGAAATCGCATCGGACTTAAATACAAAAGGCACAGTGCCGACTTAAGTACAAGAATAGAGACTTTTCTTACAGTCTTACAGTCGGTGTTTTGAGCATTCCCTGTGAGGCCAGTATTAGTTTCCGACAAACAACTCCAGGTTCAATGTATTCCTTGGACATACACATTGACGATGAAACACTGAAATTACATCGGAATTGAATACAAAAGGCACAATGCCGCCGTAAGTACAATAATAGACTCTTCATACGGTCGGTGCTTTGAGCATTCATTGTGAGACCAGTATTAGTTTCCGATACACCACTGCAGGTTCAATGTATTCCTTAGACCTTCACATTGACGATGAAACACAGAAATCGCATCGGAATTAAATACAAAAGGCACAATGCCCCCTTAAGTACAAGAATAGAGACTCTTCTTAAAGTCGGTGCTTTGAGCTCTCCCTGTGAGATCAGTGTTAGTTTCCGATATCACTGCAGGTTCAATGTATTCCTTGGACATACACATTGACAATGAAACACTGAAATTAATTCCGCCCTAAGTGCAAGAAGTGTGAAACTTCTTAAAATCTGTGCTTTGATCCTTTCCTGTGAGACCAGTATTAGTTTCCGATACACCACTGCAGGTACAATGTATTCCTTGGACATACACGTTGACGATGAAACACTGAAATTACATCGGAATTAAATACAAAAGGCACAATGCCGCCCTAAGTGCAAGAAGAGTGAGTCTTCTTAGAGTCTGTGCTTTGATCCTTTCCTGTGAGATCAGTTTTAGTTTCCGATACACCACTGCAGATTCAATGTATTCCTTGGACATACACATTGACGATGAAACACAGAAATTACATCGTAAATAAATACAAAAGGTACAATGCCGCCTTAAGAGCAAGAAGAGTAAGTCTTCTTAGAGTCTGTGCTTTCATCCTTTCCTGTGCGACCAGTATTAGTTGCCGATACGCCACTGCAGGTTCAATGTATTCCTTGGACATTCACATTGTCGATGAAACATAGAAATCGCATCGGAATTAAATACAAATGGCACAATACCGCCTTAAGTACAAGAATAGAGACTTTTCTTACAGTCGTTGCTTTGAGCATTCCCTGTGACGCCAGTATTAGTTTCCGATATACCACTGCAGGTTCAATGTATTCCTTGGACCTTCACATTGACGATGAAACACAGAAATCGCATCGGAATTAAACACAAAAAGCACAATGCCGCCTTAAGTACATAAATAGAGACTCTTCTTACAGTCGTTGTTAGAGCATTCCCTGTGAGACCATTATTAGTTTCCGATACACCACTGCAGTTTCCGTGTATTCCTTGGACCATCACATTGACGATGAAACACAGAAATGGCAACCGAATTAAATACAAAATGTACAATGCCTCCATAACTACAAGAATAGAGACTCTTCTTACAGTCGGTGGTTTGAGCATTCCCTGAGATACCAGTATTAGTTTCCGATACACCATTGCAGGTTCAATGTATTGCTTGGACCTTCACGTTGACGATGAAACACAGAATCGCATTGGAATTAAATACAAAAGGCACAATGCCGCCGTAAGTACAAGAATAGAGACTCTTCTTACAGTCGGTGCTTTGCGTATTCCCTGTGAGACCAGTATTAGCTTGTGATACACCACTGCAGGTTCAATCTGTTCCTTGGACCTTCATATTGACGATGAAACACAGAAATCGCATCGGAATTAAATACAAAAGGCACAATGCCACCATAAGTACTAGAATAGAGACTCTTAGTACAGTCGGTGCTTTGAGCATTTCCTGCAAGACGAGTATTAGTTTCCGTTACACCACTGCAGGTTCAATGTATACCTTGGACATACACATTGACGATGAAACACAGAAATCGCATCGGAACCAAATACAAAAGGCACAATGCCACCTTAAGTACAAGAATAGAGACTCTTCCAGAAGTCGGTGCTTTGAGCATTCCGTGTGAAACCAGTATTAGTTTCCCATACACCACTGCAGGTTCAATGTATTACTTGGACATACACATTGACGATGAAACACAGAAATCGCATCGGAATTAAATAGAAAAGGCACAATGCCGCCGTAAGTACAAGAATAGAGACTCCTCTTAATGTCGGTGCTTTGAGCATTCCGTGTGCGACCAGTATTAGTTTCCGATACACCACTGCAGGTTCAATGTATTTCTTGGACATACACAATGACAATGAAACACTGAAATTACATCGGAATTAAATACAAAAGGAACAATTCCGCCTTAAGTGCAAGAAGAGTGAAACTTCTTAAAATCTGGGCTTTGATCCTTTCCTGTAAGACCAGTATTAGTTTCCGATACACCACTACAGGTTCAATGTATTCCTTGGACCTTCACATTGACGATGAAACACCGAAATCGCATCGGAATAAAATACAAAAGAAACAATGCAGCCTTAAGGACAAGAATGCAGACTCATCTTACAGGCTGTGCTTTGAGCATTCCCTGTGAGACCAGTATTAGTTTCCGATACACCACTGCAGATTCAGTGTATTCCTTGGACATACACATTGACGATGAAACACAGAAATCGCATCGGAATTAAATACAAAAGGCACAATGCTGCCTTAAGTAGTAGAATAGAGACTCTTCTTACAGTCGGTGTTTTGAGCATTCCCTGTGAGACCAGTATCAGTTTCCGATACACCACTGCAGGTTCGATGTATTCCTTGGACATACACATTGACGATGAAACACTGAAAATACATCGTAATTAAATACAAAAGGTACAATGCTGCCTTAAGTGCAAGAAGAGTGAGACTTCTTAGAGTCTGTGCTTTTATCCATTCCTGTGCGACCAGTATCAGTTTCCGATACGCCACTGCAGGTTCAATGTATTCCATGGACCTTCACATAGACGATGAAACACCCGAATCGCATCGGAATTAAATACAAAAGGCACAATGGCGCCTTAAGTACAAGAATAGAGACTCTTCTTACAGTCGGTGCATTGAGCATTCCCTGTGAGACCAGTATTAGTTTCCGATACACCATTGCCGGTTCAATGAATTCTTTGGACCTTCACATTGACGATGTAACACAGATTTCGCATCGGAATTAAATACAAAATGCACAATGCCACCTTAAGTACAAGAATAGAGACTCTTCTTACAGTCGGTTTTTTGAGCATTCCCTTTGAGACCAGTATTAGTTTCCGATACACCATAGCAGGTTCAGTGAATTCCTTGGACCTTCACATTGACGATGAAACACAGAAATCGCATCGGAATTAAACACAAACGGCACAATGCCGCCTTAAGTACAAGAATAGAGACTCTTCTTACAGTCTTACAGTCGGTGTTTTGAGCATTCCCTGTGAGACCATGAAATTAGTACAAGTATGGAGACTCTTCTTACAGTCGGTGCTTTGAGCATTCCCTGTGAGGCCAGTATTTGTTTCCAACACACCACTCCAGGTTCCATGTATTCCTTGCACATACACATTGACGATGAAACACTGAAATTAAACCGTAAATAAATACAAAAGGCACAATGCCGCCTTAAGTACGAGAAAAGTGAGTCATCTTTGAGTCTGTGCTTTGATCCTTTCCTGTGAGACCAGTATTAGTTTCCGATACATCACTGCAGGTTCAATGTGTTCCTTAGACCTTCACATTGACGATGAAACATAGAAGTCACATGGGAATTAAATACAAAAGGCACAATGCTGCCTTAAGTACAAGAATAGAGACTCTTCTTACAGTCGGTGCTTTGAGCATTCCCTGTGAGACCAGTATTAGTTTCCGATATACCACTGCAGGTTCAATGTATTACTTGGACATACGCATTGACGATGAAACACAGAAATCGCATCGGAATTAAATACAAAAGGCACAATGCCGCCTTACGTACAAGAACAGAGACTCTGCTTACAGTAGGTGCTTTGAGCATTCCCTGTGAGACCAGTATTAGTTTCCGATACACCACTGCAAATTCAATGTATTCCTTAGACATACACCTTGACGATGAAACACTGAAATTACATCGGAATGAAATACAAAAGGCACAATGCCGCCATAAGTACATGTATAGAGACTCTTCTTACAGTCGGTGCTTTGAGCATTCCCTGTGAGGCCGCTATAAGTTTCCGATACACCACTGCAGGTACAATGTATTCCTTGGACCTTCAAATTGACGATGAAACACAGAAATCGCATCGGAATTAAATACAAAATGCACAATGCCGCCTTAAGTACAAGAATAGAGACTCTTCTTACAGTCGGTGCTTTAAGCATTCCCTCTGAGGCCAGTATTGTTTTCCGATACACCACTGCAGGTTCAATGTATTCCTTGGACATACACATTGACAATGAAACACAGAAATCGCATCAGAATTAATCACAAAAGGCACAGTGCCGCCATAAGTGCCAGAATAGAGACCCTTCTTACAGTCTGTGCTTTGAGCATTCCCTGTGAGCCCAGTATTAGTTTCCGATACACCACAGCAGGTACAATGTATTCCTTGGAACTTCCAATTGACGATGAAACACAGAAATCGCATAGGAATTAAATACAAAATTCACAATGCCGCCTTAAGTACATGAATTGAGACTCTTCCTACCGTCGATGCTTTGATCATTCCCTGTGAGACCAGTCTTAGTTTCCGATACACCACTGCAGGTTCAATGGATTCCTTGGACATACACATTTACGATGAAACACAGAAGTCGCCTCGGAATTAATACAAAAGGAACAATGCCGCCTTACATACAAGAATAGAGCCTCTTCTTACACTCGGTGCTTTGAGCATTCGCTGTGAGACCAGTATTAGTTTCCGATACACCACTCCAGGTTCAATGTATTCCTTGGACATACTCATTGACGATGAAACACTGATAATACATCGGTATTAAATACAAAAGGGACAATGCCGCCTTAACTGCAAGATGAGTGAGACTTCTTAGAGTCTGTGCTTTGATCCTTTCGTGTGAGACCTGTATTAGTTTCCGAAATACCACTGCATTTTCATTGTATTCCTTGGACCTTCGCAATGACGAAGAAACACAGAAATCGCAGTGGAACTAAATTCGAAAGGCACAATGCCGCCTTACGTACTAGAATAGAGACTCCTCTTACAGTCGGTGCTTTGAGCATTCCCAGTGAGACCAGTATTAGTTTCTGATACACCACTGCAGGTTCAATGTATTCCTTAGACATACACATTGACAATGAAACACTGAAATTACATCGGAATTAAATACAAAAGTCACAATGCTGCCATAAGTGCTAGAACATAGACTCTTCTTACAGTCGGTGCTTTGAGCATTCCCTGCGAGACCAGTACTAGTTTCCGATACACAACTGCAGGTACAATGTATTCCTTGGACATTCACATTGCCGATGGAACACAGAAATGGCATCGGAATTAAATACAAATAGCACAATGCCGCCTTAAGTACAAGAATAGAGAGTCTTCTTAGTCGGTAATTTGAGCATTCCCTGTGAGAACAGTATTAGTTTCCTTTACACCACTGCAGGGTCTATGTATTCCATGGACCTTCACATTGAAGATGAAACACAGAAATCGCATCGGCATTAAATACAAATGGCACAATGCCGCCTTAAGTACAAGAATAGAGACTGTTCTTACAGTCGGTGCATTGAGCATTCCCTGTGAGACCAGTATTAGTTTCCGATACACCATTGCCGGTTCAATGAATTCTTTGGACCTTCACATTGACGATGTAACACAGAATTCGCATCGGAATTAAATACAAAATGCACAATGCCACCTTAAGTACCAGAATAGAGACTCTTCTTACAGTCGGTTCTTTGAGCATTCCCTTTGAGACCAGTATTAGTTTCCGATTCACCATAGCAGGTTCAGTGAATTCCTTGGACCTTCGCAATGACGATGAAACACAGAAATCGCATCGGAATTAAATACAAACGGCACAATGCCGCCTTAAGTACAAGAATAGAGACTCTTCTTACAGTCGGTGCTTCGAGCATTCCCCGTGAGACCAGTATTAGCTAGCGATACACCACTGCAGGTCCAATGTATTCCATGGACATACACATTAACGATGAAACACTGAAATTACATCGGAATTAAATACAAAACGCACAATGCCGCCATAAGTGCAAGAAGAGTGGGACTTCTTCGAGTCTGTGCTTTGATGCATTCCTGTGAGACCAGTATTAGCTTCCGATACGCCACTGCAGGTTCAATGTATTCCTTGGACATACACAATGACAATGAAACACTGAAATTACATCGGAATTAAATACAAAAGGAACAATTCCGCCTTAAGTGCAAGAAGAGTGAAACTTCTTAAAATCTGTGCTTTGATCCTTTCCTGTGAGACCAGTATTAGTTTCCGATACACCACTACAGGTTCAATGTATTCCTTGGACCTTCACATTGACGATGAAACACCGAAACCGCATCGGAATAAAATACAAAAGAAACAATGCAGCCTTAAGGACAAGAATGCAGACTCATATTACAGGCTGTGCTTTGAGCATTCCCTGTGAGACCAGTATTAGTTTCCGATACACCACTGCAGGTTCAATGTATTCCTTGGACATACACAATGACAATGAAACACTGAAATTACATCGAAATTAAATACAAAAGGAACAATTCCGCCTTAAGTGCAAGAAGAGTGAAACTTCATAAAATCTGTGCTTTGATCCTTTCCTGTGAGACCAGTATTAGTTTCCGATACACCACTGCAGTTTCAATGTATTCCTTGGACCTTCACATAGACGATTAAACACCGGAATCGCATCGGAATTAAATACAAAAGGCACAATGCCGCCTTAAGTACAAGAATAGAGACTCTTCTTATAGTCGGTGCATTGAGCATTCCCTGTGAGACAAGTATTAGTTTCCGATACACCATTGCCGGTTCAATGAATTCTTTGGACCTTCACATTGACGATGTAACACAGAATTCGCATCGGAATTAAATACAAAATGCACAATGCCACCTTAAGTACAAGAATAGAGACTCTTCTTACAGTCGGTTCTTTGAGCATTCCTTTTGAGACCAGTATTAGTTTCCGATACACCATAGCAGGTTCAGTGAATTCCTTGGACCTTCACATTGACTATGAAACACAGAAATCGCATCGGAATTAGATACAAACGGCACAATGCCGCCTTAAGTACAAGAATAGAGACTCTTCTTACAGTCGGTGCTTTGAGCATTCCCCGTGAGACCAGTATTAGCTTGCGATACACCACTGCAGGTCCAATGTATTCCGTGGACATACACATTGACGATGAAACACTGAAATTACATCGGAATGAAATCCAAAACGCACAATGCCGCCTTAAGTGCAAGAAGAGTGGGACTTCTTAGAGTCTGTGCTTTGATCCATTCCTGTGAGACGAGTATTAGCTTCCGGTACGCCACTGCAGGTTCAATGTATTCCTTGGACATACACATTGACGATGAAACACAGAAATCGTATCGGAATTAAATACAAAAGGCACAATGCCGCCTTATGTACAGGATTAGAGACTCTTCTTACAGTCGTTGTTTGAGCATTCCCTGTGAGACCAGTATTAGTTTCCGATACACCATTGCCGGTTCAATGAAATCTTTGGACCTTCACATTGACGATGTAACACAGAATTCGCATCGGAATTAAATACAAAAGGCACAATGTCACCTTAAGTACAAGAATAGAGACTCTTCTTACAGTCGGTTCTCTGAGCATTCCCTTTGAGACCAGTATTACTTACCGATACACCATAGCAGGTTCAGTGTATTCCTTGGACCTTCACATTGACGATGAAACACAGAAATCGCATCGGAATTAAATACAAACGTTACAATGCCGCCTTAAGTACAAGAATAGAGACTCTTCTTACTGTCGGTGCTTTGAGCATTCGCCGTGAGACCAGTATTAGCTTGCGATACACCACTGCAGGTCCAATGTATTCCTTGGACATATACATTGACGATGAAACACTGAAATTACATAGGAATTAAATACAAAAGGCACAATGCCGCCTTAAGTACAACAAAAGTGAGACTTCTTTGAGTCTGTGCTTTGATCCTTTCCTGTGAGACCAGTATTAGTTTCCGATTCACCACTGCAGGTTCAATGTATTCCTTGGACATACACCTTGACGATGAAACACAGAAATCGAATCGGAATTAAATACAAAAGGCACAATGCCCCCTTAAGTACAAGAATAGAGACTCCTCTTACAGTATTACAGCCGGTGTTTTGAGCATTCCCTGTGAGACCATGAAATTAGTACAAGTATGGAGACTCTTCTTACAGTCGGTGCTTTGAGCATTCCCTGTGAGACCAGTATTAGTTTCCGACACACCACTCCAGGTTCAATGTATTCCTTGGACATACACATTGACGATGAAACACTGAAATTAAATCGGAATGAAATACAAAAGGGACATTGCCGCCTTAAGTGCAAGATGTGTGAGACTTCTTAGAGTCCGTGCTTTGATCCTTTCCAGTGAGACCAGTATTAGTTTCCGATACATCACTGCAGGTTCAATGTGTTCCTTGGACCTTCACATTGACGATGAAACACAGTAACGCATCGGTATTAAATACAAAAGGCACAATGCCGCCTTAAGTGCAAGAAAAAAGTCTCTTCTTACAGTCGGTGCTTTGAGCATTTCCTGTGAGATTAGTATCAGTTTCCGTTACTCCACTGCAGCTTCAATGTATTCCTTAGACATACACCTTGACGATGAAACACTGAAATTACATCGGAATGAAATACAAAAGGCACAATGCCGCCATAAGTGCATGAATAAAGACTCTTCTTACAGTCGGTGCTTTGAGCATTCCCTGTGAGGCCAGTATTAGTTTCCGATACACCACAGCAGGTACAATGTATTCCTTGGAACTTCCAATTGTCGATGAAACACAGAAATCGCATCGAAATTAAATACAAAAGGCACAATGCCGCCTTAAGTACATGAATTGAGACTCTTCCTTCAGTCGGTACTTTGAGCATTCCCTTTGAGACCAGTATTAGTTTCCGATACACCATAGCAGGTTCAGTGTATTCCTTGGACCTTCACATTGACGATAAAACACAGAAATCGCATCGGAATTAAATACAAAAGGCACAATGCCGCCTCAAGTACAAGAATAGAGACTCTTCTTACAGTCGGTGCTTTGAGCATTCCCTTTGAGACCAGTATTAGTTTCCGATACACCACTGCAGGTTCAATGTATTCCTTGGACATACACATTGACGATGAAACACAGATATCGCATCGGAATTAAATACAAAAATCACAATGCCGCCTTACGTACAAGAATAGAGACTCTTCTTATAGTCGGTGCTTTGAGCATTCCCTGTCAGACCAGTATTAGTTTCCGATACACCACTGCAGGTTCAATGTATTCCTTAGACATACACATTGACCATGAATCACTGAAATTACATCGGAATTAAATACAAAAGGCACAATGCCGCCATAAGTGCAAGAATAGAGACTCTTCTTACAGTCGGTGCTTTGAGCATTCCACTGCAGGTTCAATGTATTCCTTGGACATACACATTGACGATGAAACACAGAAATCGCATCGGAATTAAATACAAAAGGCACAATGCCGCCTTAAGTGCAAGAATAGAGACTCTTCTTACAGTCGGTGTTTTGAGCATTCCCTGTGACACCAGTATTAGTTTCCGATACACCACTGCAGGTTCAATGTATTCCTTGGACATACACCTTGATGATGAAACACAGAAATCGCATCGGACTTAAATACAAAAGGCACAGTGCCGACTTAAGTACAAGAATAGAGACTTTTCTTACAGTCTTACAGTCGGTGTTTTGAGCATTCCCTGTGAGACCAGTATTAGTTTCCGACAAACAACTCCAGGTTCAATGTATTCCTTGGACATACACATTGACGATGAAACACTGAAATTACATCGGAATTGAATACAAAAGGCACAATGCCGCCGTAAGTACAATAATAGACTCTTCATACGGTCGGTGCTTTGAGCATTCATTGTGAGACCAGTATTAGTTTCCGATACACCACTGCAGGTTCAATGTATTCCTTAGACCTTCACATTGACGATGAAACACAGAAATCGCATCGGAATTAAATACAAAAGGCACAATGCCCCCTTAAGTACAAGAATAGAGACTCTTCTTAAAGTCGGTGCTTTGAGCTCTCCCTGTGAGATCAGTGTTAGTTTCCGATATCACTGCAGGTTCAATGTATTCCTTGGACATACACATTGACAATGAAACACTGAAATTAATTCCGCCCTAAGTGCAAGAAGTGTGAAACTTCTTAAAATCTGTGCTTTGATCCTTTCCTGTGAGACCAGTATTAGTTTCCGATACACCACTGCAGGTACAATGTATTCCTTGGACATACACGTTGACGATGAAACACTGAAATTACAACGGAATTAAATACAAAAGGCACAATGCCGCCCTAAGTGCAAGAAGAGTGAGGCTTCTTAGAGTCTGTGCTTTGATCCTTTCCTGTGAGATCAGTTTTAGTTTCCGATACACCACTGCAGATTCAATGTATTCCTTGGACATACACATTGTCGATGAAACACAGAAATTACATCGTAAATAAATACAAAAGGTACAATGCCGCCTTAAGAGCAAGAAGAGTAAGTCTTCTTAGAGTCTGTGCTTTCATCCTTTCCTGTGCGACCAGTATTTGTTGCCGATACGCCACTGCAGGTTCAATGTATTCCTTGGACATTCACATTGTCGATGAAACATAGAAATCGCATCGGAATTAAATACAAATGGCACAATACCGCCTTAAGTACAAGAATAGAGACTTTTCTTACAGTCGTTGCTTTGAGCATTCCCTGTGACACCAGTATTAGTTTCCGATATACCACTGCAGGTTCAATGTATTCCTTGGACCTTCACATTGACGATGAAACACAGAAATCGCATCGGAATTAAACACAAAAAGCACAATGCCGCCTTAAGTACGTAAATAGAGACTCTTCTTACAGTCGTTGTTAGAGCATTCCCTGTGAGACCATTATTAGTTTCCGATACACCACTGCAGTTTCCGTGTATTCCTTGGACCATCACATTGACGATGAAACACAGAAATGGCAACCGAATTAAATACAAAATGTACAATGCCTCCATAACTACAAGAATAGAGACTCTTCTTACAGTCGGTGGTTTGAGCATTCCCTGAGATACCAGTTTTAGTTTCCGATACACCATTGCAGGTTCAATGTATTCCTTGGACCTTCACGTTGACGATGAAACACAGAATCGCATTGGAATTAAATACAAAAGGCACAATGCCGCCGTAAGTACAAGAATAGAGACTCTTCTTACAGTCGGTGCTTTGAGTATTCCCTGTGAGACCAGTATTAGCTTGTGATACACCACTGCAGGTTCAATCTGTTCCTTGGACCTTCATATTGACGATGAAACACAGAAATCGCATCGGAATTAAATACAAAAGGCACAATGCCACCATAAGTACAAGAATAGAGACTCTTAGTACAGTCGGTGCTTTGAGCATTTCCTGCAAGACGAGTATTAGTTTCCGTTACACCACTGCAGGTTCAATGTATACCTTGGACATACACATTGACGATGAAACACAGAAATCGCATCGGAACTAAATACAAAAGGCACAATGCCACCTTAAGTACAAGAATAGAGACTCTTCCAGAAGTCGGTGCTTTGAGCATTCCGTGTGAAACCAGTATTAGTTTCCCATACACCACTGCGGGTTCAATGTATTACTTGGACATACACATTGACGATGAAACACAGAAATCGCATCGGAATTAAATAGAAAAGGCACAATGCCGCCGTAAGTACAAGAATAGAGACTCCTCTTAATGTCGGTGCTTTGAGCATTCCGTGTGAGACCAGTATTAGTTTCCGATACACCACTGCAGGTTCAATGTATTCCTTGGACATACACAATGACAATGAAACACTGAAATTACATCGGAATTAAATACAAAAGGAACAATTCCGCCTTAAGTGCAAGAAGAGTGAAACTTCTTAAAATCTGGGCTTTGATCCTTTCCTGTAAGACCAGTATTAGTTTCCGATACACCACTACAGGTTCAATGTATTCCTTGGACCTTCACATTGACGATGAAACACCGAAATCGCATCGGAATAAAATACAAAAGAAACAATGCAGCCTTAAGGACAAGAATGCAGACTCATCTTACAGGCTGTGCTTTGAGCATTCCCTGTGAGACCAGTATTAGTTTCCGATACACCACTGCAGATTCAGTGTATTCCTTGGACATACACATTGACGATGAAACACAGAAATCGCATCGGAATTAAATACAAAAGGCACAATGCTGCCTTAAGTAGAAGAATAGAGACTCTTCTTACAGTCGGTGTTTTGAGCATTCCCTGTGAGACCAGTATCAGTTTCCGATACACCACTGCAGGTTCGATGTATTCCTTGGACATACACATTGACGATGAAACACTGAAAATACATCGTAATTAAATACAAAAGGTACAATGCTGCCTTAAGTGCAAGAAGAGTGAGACTTCTTAGAGTCTGTGCTTTTATCCATTCCTGTGCGACCAGTATCAGTTTCCGATACGCCACTGCAGGTTAAATGTATTCCATGGACCTTCACATAGACGATGAAACACCCGAATCGCATCGGAATTAAATACAAAAGGCACAATGGCGCCTTAAGTACAAGAATAGAGACTCTTCTTACAGTCGGTGCATTGAGCATTCCCTGTGAGACCAGTATTAGTTTCCGATACACCATTGCCGGTTCAATGAATTCTTTGGACCTTCACATTGACGATGTAACACAGATTTCGCATCGGAATTAAATACAAAATGCACAATGCCACCTTAAGTACAAGAATAGAGACTCTTCTTACAGTCGGTTTTTTGAGCATTCCCTTTGAGACCAGTATTAGTTTCCGATACACCATAGCAGGTTCAGTGAATTCCTTGGACCTTCACATTGACGATGAAACACAGAAATCGCATCGGAATTAAACACAAACGGCACAATGCCGCCTTAAGTACAAGAATAGAGACTCTTCTTACAGTCTTACAGTCGGTGTTTTGAGCATTCCCTGTGAGACCATGAAATTAGTACAAGTATGGAGACTCTTCTTACAGTCGGTGCTTTGAGCATTCCCTGTGAGGCCAGTATTTGTTTCCAACCCACCACTCCAGGTTCCATGTATTCCTTGCACATACACATTGACGATGAAACACTGAAATTAAACCGTAAATAAATACAAAAGGCACAATGCCGCCTTAAGTACGAGAAAAGTGAGTCATCTTTGAGTCTGTGCTTTGATCCTTTCCTGTGAGACCAGTATTAGTTTCCGATACATCACTGCAGGTTCAATGTGTTCCTTAGACCTTCACATTGACGATGAAACATAGAAGTCACATGGGAATTAAATACAAAAGGCACAATGCCGCCTTAAGTACAAGAATAGAGACTCTTCTTACAGTCGGTGCTTTGAGCATTCCCTGTGAGACCAGTATTAGTTTCCGATATACCACTGCAGGTTCAATGTATTACTTGGACATACGCATTGACGATGAAACACAGAAATCGCATCGGAATTAAATACAAAAGGCACAATGCCGCCTTACGTACAAGAACAGAGACTCTGCTTACAGTAGGTGCTTTGAGCATTCCCTGTGAGACCAGTATTAGTTTCCGATACACCACTGCAAATTCAATGTATTCCTTAGACATACACCTTGACGATGAAACACTGAAATTACATCGGAATGAAATACAAAAGGCACAATGCCGCCATAAGTACATGTATAGAGACTCTTCTTACAGTCGGTGCTTTGAGCATTCCCTGTGAGGCCGCTATAAGTTTCCGATACACCACTGCAGGTACAATGTATTCCTTGGACCTTCAAATTGACGATGAAACACAGAAATCGCATCGGAATTAAATACAAAATGCACAATGCCGCCTTAAGTACAAGAATAGAGACTCTTCTTACAGTCGGTGCTTTGAGCATTCCCTCTGAGGCCAGTATTGTTTTCCGATACACCACTGCAGGTTCAATGTATTCCTTGGACATACACATTGACAATGAAACACAGAAATCGCATCGGAATTAATCACAAAAGGCACAGTGCCGCCATAAGTGCCAGAATAGAGACCCTTCTTACAGTCTGTGCTTTGAGCATTCCCTGTGAGACCAGTATTAGTTTCCGATACACCACAGCAGGTACAATGTATTCCTTGGAACTTCCAATTGACGATGAAACACAGAAATCGCATAGGAATTAAATACAAAATTCACAATGCCGCCTTAAGTACATGAATTGAGACTCTTCCTACCGTCGATGCTTTGATCATTCCCTGTGAGACCAGTATTAGTTTCCGATACACCACTGCAGGTTCAATGGTTTCCTTGGACATACACATTTACGATGAAAAACAGAAGTCGCCTCGGAATTAATACAAAAGGAACAATGCCGCCTTACATACAAGAATAGAGCCTCTTCTTACACTCGGTGCTTTGAGCATTCGCTGTGAGACCAGTATTAGTTTCCGATACACCACTCCAGATTCAATGTATTCCTTGGACATACTCATTGACGATGAAACACTGATAATACATCGGTATTAAATACAAAAGGGACAATGCCGCCTTAACTGCAAGATGAGTGAGACTTCTTAGAGTCTGTGCTTTGATCCTTTCGTGTGAGACCTGTATTAGTTTCCGAAATACCACTGCATTTTCATTGTATTCCTTGGACCTTCGCATTGACGAAGAAACACAGAAATCGCAGTGGAACTAAATTCGAAAGGCACAATGCCGCCTTACGTACTAGAATAGAGACTCCTCTTACAGTCGGTGCTTTGAGCATTCCCAGTGAGACCAGTATTAGTTTCTGATACACCACTGCAGGTTCAATGTATTCCTTAGACATACACATTGACAATGAAACACTGAAATTACATCGGAATTAAATACAAAAGTCACAATGCTGCCATAAGTGCTAGAACATAGACTCTTCTTACAGTCGGTGCTTTGAGCATTCCCTGCGAGACCAGTACTAGTTTCCGATACACAACTGCAGGTACAATGTATTCCTTGGACATTCACATTGCCGATGGAACACAGAAATGGCATCGGAATTAAATACAAATAGCACAATGCCGCCTTAAGTACAAGAATAGAGAGTCTTCTTAGTCGGTAATTTGAGCATTCCCTGTGAGAACAGTATTAGTTTCCTTTACACCACTGCAGGGTCTATGTATTCCATGGACCTTCACATTGAAGATGAAACACAGAAATCGCATCGGCATTAAATACAAATGGCACAATGCCGCCTTAAGTACAAGAATAGAGACTGTTCTTACAGTCGGTGCATTGAGCATTCCCTGTGAGACCAGTATTAGTTTCCGATACACCATTGCCGGTTCAATGAATTCTTTGGACCTTCACATTGACGATGTAACACAGAATTCGCATCGGAATTAAATACAAAATGCACAATGCCACCTTAAGTACCAGAATAGAGACTCTTCTTACAGTCGGTTCTTTGAGCATTCCCTTTGAGACCAGTATTAGTTTCCGATTCACCATAGCAGGTTCAGTGAATTCCTTGGACCTTCGCAATGACGATGAAACACAGAAATCGCATCGGAATTAAATACAAACGGCACAATGCCGCCTTAAGTACAAGAATAGAGACTCTTCTTACAGTCGGTGCTTCGAGCATTCCCCGTGAGACCAGTATTAGCTAGCGGTACACCACTGCAGGTCCAATGTATTCCATGGACATACACATTAACGATGAAACACTGAAATTACATCGGAATTAAATACAAAACGCACAATGCCGCCATAAGTGCAAGAAGAGTGGGACTTCTTCGAGTCTGTGCTTTGATGCATTCCTGTGAGACCAGTATTAGCTTCCGATACGCCACTGCAGGTTCAATGTATTCCTTGGACATACACATTGACGATGAAACACAGAAATCGCATCGAAATTAAATTGAAAAGGCACAATGATGCCTTAAGTACAAGAATAAAGACTCCTCTTAAAGTCGGTGCTTTGAGCATTCCGTGTGAGACCAGTATTAGTTTCCGATACACCACTGCAGGTTCAATGTATTCCTTGGGCATACACAATGACAATGAAACACTGAAATTACATCGGAATTAAATACAAAAGGAACAATTCCGCCTTAAGTGCAAGAAGAGTGAAACTTCTTAAAATCTGTGCTTTGATCCTTTCCTGTGAGACCAGTATTAGTTTCCGATACACCACTGCAGGTTCAATGTATTCCTTGGACATACACAATGACAATGAAACACTGAAATTACATCGAAATTAAATACAAAAGGAACAATTCCGCCTTAAGTGCAAGAAGAGTGAAACTTCATAAAATCTGTGCTTTGATCCTTTCCTGTGAGACCAGTATTAGTTTCCGATACACCACTGCAGGTTCAATGTATTCCTTGGACCTTCACATAGACGATTAAACACCGGAATCGCATCGGAATTAAATACAAAAGGCACAATGCCGCCTTAAGTACAAGAATAGAGACTCTTCTTATAGTCGGTGCATTGAGCATTCCCTGTGAGACAAGTATTAGTTTCCGATACACCATTGCCGGTTCAATGAATTCTTTGGACCTTCACATTGACGATGTAACACAGAATTCGCATCGGAATTAAATACAAAATGCACAATGCCACCTTAAGTACAAGAATAGAGACTCTTCTTACAGTCGGTTCTTTGAGCATTCCCTTTGAGACCAGTATTATTTTCCGATACACCATAGCAGGTTCAGTGAATTCCTTGGACCTTCACATTGACTATGAAACACAGAAATCGCATCGGAATTAAATACAAACGGCACAATGCCGCCTTAAGTACAAGAATAGAGACTCTTCTTACAGTCGGTGCTTTGAGCATTCCCCGTGAGACCAGTATTAGCTTGCGATACACCACTGCAGGTCCAATGTATTCCGTGGACATACACATTGACGATGAAACACTGAAATTACATCGGAATGAAATCCAAAACGCACAATGCCGCCTTAAGTGCAAGAAGAGTGGGACTTCTTAGAGTCTGTGCTTTGATCCATTCCTGTGAGACGAGTATTAGCTTCCGGTACGCCACTGCAGGTTCAATGTATTCCTTGGACATACACATTGACGATGAAACACAGAAATCGTATCGGAATTAAATACAAAAGGCACAATGCCGCCTTATGTACAGGAATAGAGACTCTTCTTACAGTTGTTGTTTGAGCATTCCCTGTGAGACAAGTATTAGTTTCCGATACACCATTGCCGGTTCAATAAATTCTTTGGACCTTCACCTTAACGATGAAACACAGAAATCGCATCGGAATTAAATACAAAAGGCACAATGCCCCCTTAAGTACAAGAATAGAGACTCTTCTTACAGTCTTACAGTCGGTGTTTCGAGCATTCCCTGTGAGACCATGAAATTAGTACAACTATGGAGACTCTTCTTACAGTCGGTGCTTTGAACATTCCCTGTGAGACCAGTATTAGTTCCCGACACACCACTCCAGGTTCAATGTATTCCTTGGACTTACACATTGACGATGAAACACTGAAATTAAATCGGAATGAAATACAAAAGGGACAATGCCGCCTTGAGTGCAAGATGTGTGAGACTTCTTAGAGTCCATGCTTTGATCCTTTATTGTGAGACCAGTATTAGTTTCCGATACATCACTGCAGGTTCAATGTGTTCCTTGGACCGTCACATTGACGATGAGACATAGAAGTCACATGGGAATTAAATACAAAAGGCACAATGCCGCTTTAAGTACAAGAATAGAGACTATTCTTACAGTCGGTGATTTGAGCATTCCCTGTGAGACCAGTATTAGTTTCCGATATACCACTGCAGGTTCAATGTATTCCTTGGACATACGCATTGACGATGAAACACAGAAATCGCATCGGAATTAAATACAAAAGGCACAATGCCGCCTTACGTACAAGAATAGAGACTCTTCTTACAGTCGGTGCTTTGAGCATTCCCTGTGAGACCAGTATTAGTTTCCGATACACCACTGCAGGTTCAATGTATTCCTTAGACATACACCTTGACGATGAAACACTGAAATTAGATCGGAATCATATACAAAAGGCACAATGCCGCCATAAGTGCATGAATAGCGACTCTTCTTACAGTCGGTGCTTTGAGCATTACCTGTGAGGCCAGTATTATTTTCCGATACACCACTGCAGGTACAATGTATTCCTTGGACCTTCAAATTGACGATGAAACACAGAAATCGCATCGAAATTACATACAAAAGGTACAATGCCGCCTTAAATACATGAATTGAGACTCTTCCTACCGTCGATGCTTTGATCATTTCCTGTGAGACCAGTATTAGTTTCCGATACACCACTGCAGGTTCAATGGATTCCATGGACATACACATTTACGATGAAACACAGAAATCGCCTCGGAATTAATACAAAAGGCACAATGCCGCCTTACATACAAGAATAGAGCCTCTTCTTACACTCGGTGCTTTGAGCATTCGCTGTGAGACCAGTATTAGTTTCCGATACACCACTCCAGGTTCAATGTATTCCTTGGACATACTCATTGACGATGAAACACTGATATTACATCGGTATTAAATACAAAAGGAACAATGCCGCCTTAACTGCAAGATGAGTGAGACATCTTAGAGTCAGTGCTTTGATCCTTTCCTGTGAGACCTGTATTAGTTTCCGATACACCACTGCAGGTTCATTGTATTCCTTGGACCTTCGCATTGACGAAGAAACACAGAAATAGCAGTGGAACTAAATTCAAAAGGCACAATGCCGCCTTACGTACAAGAATAGAGACTCCTCTTACAGTCGGTGCTTTGAGCATTCCCTGTGAGACCAGTATTAGTTTCTGATACACTACTGCAGGTTCAATGTATTCCTTAGACATACTCATTGACAATGAAACACTGAAATTACATCGGAATTAAATACAAAAGTCACAATGCCGCCATAAGTGCAACAACATAGACTCTTCTTACAGTCGGTGCTTTGAGCATTCCCTGCGAGACCAGAACTAGTTTCAGATACACCACTGCAGGTTCAATGTATTCCTTGGACCTTCACATTGACGATGAAGCACCGAAATCGCATCGGAATTAAATACAAAAGGCGCAATGCCGCCATAAGTACAAGAATAGGGTCTCTTCTTACAGTCGGTGTTTGAGCAATCCCTGTGAGACCAGTATTAGTTTCCGATACACCACTGCAGGTCCTATGTATTCCTTAGACATACACATTGACGATGAAACCCTGAAATTACATCGGAATTAAATACAAAAGGCCCAATGCCGCCTTAAGTACAAGTAAAGTGAGACTTCTTTGAGTCTGTCCTTTGATCCTTTCCTGTGGGACCAGTATTAGTTTCCGATTCACCACTGCAGGTTCAATGTATTCCTTGGACATACACCTTGACGATGAAACACAGAAATCGCATCGGAATTAAATACAAAAGGCACAATGCCCCCTTAAGTACAGGAATAGAGACTCTTCTTACAGTCTTACAGTCGGTGTTTTGAGCATTCCCTGTGAGACCATGAAATTAGTACAAGTATGGAGACTCTACTGACAGTCGGTGCTTTGAGCATTCCCTGTGAGACCAGTATTAGCTTCCGACACACCACTCCAGGTTCAATGTATTCCTTGGACATACACATTGACGATGAAACACTGAAATTAAATCGGAATGAAATACAAAAGGGACAATGCCGCCTTGAGTGCAAGATGTGTGAGACTTCTTAGAGTCCGTGCTTTGATCCTTTTCTGTGAGACCAGTATTAGTTTCCGATACATCACTGCAGGTTCAATGTGTTCCTTGGTCCTTCACATTGACGATGAAACATAGAAGTCACATGGGAATTAAATACAAAAGGCACAATGCCGCCTTAAGTACTACAATAGAGAATCTTCTTACAGTCGGTGCTTTGAGCATTCCCTGTGAGACCAGTATTAGTTTCCGATATACCACTGCAGCTTCAATGTATTCCTTCGACATACGCATTGCCGATAAAACACAGAAATCGCATCGGAATTAAATACAAAAGAAAAAATGCCGCCTTACGTACAAGAATAGAGACTCTTCTTACAGTCGGTGCTTTGAGCATTCCCTGTGAGGCCAGTATTAGTTTCCGATACACCACTGCAGGCACTATGTATTCCTTGGACCTTCAAATTGACGATGAAACACAGAAATCGCATCGGAATTAAATACAAAATGCACAATGCCGCCTTAAGTACAAGAATAGAGACTCTTCTAACAGTCGGTGCTTTGAGCATTCCCTTTGAGACCAGTATTGTTTTCCGATACACCACTGCAGGTTCAATGTATTCCTTGGACATACACACTGACAATGAAACACAGAAATCGCAGCGGAATTAAACACAAAAGGCACAATGCCGCCATAAGTGCCAGAATAGAGACCCTTCTTACAGTCGGTGCTTTGAGCATTCCCTGTGAGACCAGTATGAGTTTGCGATACACCACAGCAGGTACAATGTATTCCTTGGAACTTCCAATTGACGATGAAACACAGAAATCGTATCGGAATTAAATACAATAGGCACAATGCCGCCTTACGTACAAGAATAGAGACTCTTCTAACAGTCGGTGTTTTGAGCATTCCCTGTGAGAAAAGTATTAGTTTCCGATACACCACTCCAGGTTCAATGTATTCCTTGGACATACTCATTGACGATGAAACACTTAAATTACATCGGAATTAAATACAAAAGGAACAATGCCGCCTTAACGGCAAGATGAGTGAGACTTCTTAGAGTCTGTGCTTTGATCCCTTCCTGTGAGACCAGTTTTAGTTTCCGATACACCACTGCAGGTTCAATGTATTACTTGGACCTTCGCATTGACGATGAAACACAGATATCGAATCGGAACTAAATACAAATGGCACAATGCCGCAATAAGTACAAGAATAGAGATTCTTCTTACAGTCGGTGGTTTGAACATTCCCTGTGAGACCAATTTTAGTTTCCGCTATACCACTGCAGGTTCAATGTATTCCTTAGACATATACATTGACGATGAAACACTAAAATTACATCGGAATTAAATACAAATGGCACAATGCCGCCATAAGTGCAAGAATGGAGACTCCTCTTACAGTCGGTGCTTTGAGCATTCCCTATGAGACCAGTCTTACTTTCCGATACACCACTGCAGGTTCAATGTATTCCTTTGACCTTCGCATTGACGATGAAACACAGATATCGCATCGGAATTAAATACAAAAGGCACAATGCCGCCTGAAGTACAAGAATAGAGACTCTTCTTACAGTCGGTGCTTTGAGCATTCCCTGTGAAACCAGTATTAGTTTCCGATATACCACTGCAGGTTCAATGTATTCCTTGGACATACGCATTGACGATGAAACACAGAAATCGCATCGGAATTAAACACAAAAGGCACAAGGCCGCCTTACGTACAGGAATAGAGACTCTTCTTACAGTCGGTTCTTTGAGCATTCCCTGTGAGACCAGTATTAGTTTCCCATACACCACTGCAGCTTCAATGAATTCCTTAGACATACACATTGACGATGAAACACTGAAATTACATCGGTATTAAATACAAAAGGAACAATGCCGCCTTAACTGCTAGATGAGTGAGACTTCTTAGAGTCTGTGCTTTGATCCTTTCCTGTGAGACCAGTATTAGTTTCCGATACACCACAGCGGGTACAATGTATTCCTTGGAACTTCACATTGACGATGAAACACAGAAATCGCATCGGAATTAAATACAAAATGCACAATGCCGCCTTAAGTACAAGAATTGAGACTCTTCCTACAGTCGATGCTTTGAGCATTCCCTGTGAGACCAGTTGTAGCTTCCGATACACCACTGCAGGTTCAATGTATTCCTTGGTCATACGCATTGACGATGAAACACAGAAATCACCTCGGAATTAATACAAAAGGCACAATGCCGCCTTACGTACAAGAATAGAGACTCTTCTTACAGTCGGTGCTTTGAGCATTCCCTGTGAGACCAGTACTAGTTTCCGATACACAACTGCAGGTACAATGTATTCCTTGGACCTTCACATTGACGATGGAACACAGAAATGGAATCGGAAATAAATACAAATGGCACAATGCCGCCTTAAGTACAAGAATAGAGAGTCTTCTTACAGTCGGTACTTTGAGCATTCCCTGTGAGACCAGTATTAGTTTCCCATACACCACAGCAGGGTCTATGTATTCCTTGGACCTGCGCATTGACGATGAAACACAGAAATCGCATCGGAACTAAATACAAAATGCACAATGCTGCAAAAAGTACAAGAATAGAGACTCTGCTTACAGTCGGTGCTTTGAGCATTCCCTGTGAGACCAGTATTAGTTTCCGATACACCACTGCAGGTTCAATGAATTCCTTAGACATACACATTGACGATGAAACACTGAAATTACATCGGAATTAAATACAAAAGGCACAATGCCGCCATAAGTGCAAGAACAGAGACTCCTCTTACAGTCGGTGCTTTGAGCTTTCCCTGTGAGACCAGTATTGGTTTCCGATACACCACTCCAAGTTCAATGTATTCCTTGGACATACTCATTGACGATGAAACACTGAAATTACATCGGAATTAAATACAAAAGGCACAATGCCGCCCTAAGTGCAAGAAGAGTGAGTCTTCTTAGAGTCTGTGCTTTGATCCTTTCCTGTGAGACCAGTATTATTTTCCGATACACCACTGCAGGTACAATGTATTCCTTGGACATACACGTTGACGATGAAACACTGAAATTACATCGGAATTAAATACAAAAGGCACAATGCCGCCCTAAGTGCAAGAAGAGTGAGTCTTCTTAGAGTCTGTGCTTTGATCCTTTCCTGTGAGATCAGTTTTAGTTTCCGATACACCACTGCAGATTCAATGTATTCCTTGGACATACACATTGACGATGAAACACAGAAATTACATCGTAAATAAATACAAAAGGTACAATGCCGCCTTAAGAGCAAGAAGAGTAAGTCTTCTTAGAGTCTGTGCTTTCATCCTTTCCTGTGCGACCAGTATTAGTTGCCGATACGCCACTGCAGGTTCAATGTATTCCTTGGACATTCACATTGTCGATGAAACATAGAAATCGCATCGGAATTAAATACAAATGGCACAATACCGCCTTAAGTACAAGAATAGAGACTTTTCTTACAGTCGTTGCTTTGAGCATTCCCTGTGACACCAGTATTAGTTTCCGATATACCACTGCAGGTTCAATGTATTCCTTGGACCTTCACATTGACGATGAAACACAGAAATCGCATCGGAATTAAACACAAAAAGCACAATGCCGCCTTAAGTACACAAATAGAGACTCTTCTTACAGTCGTTGTTAGAGCATTCCCTGTGAGACCATTATTAGTTTCCGATACACCACTGCAGTTTCCGTGTATTCCTTGGACCATCACATTGACGATGAAACACAGAAATGGCAACCGAATTAAATACAAAATGTACAATGCCTCCATAACTACAAGAATAGAGACTCTTCTTACAGTCGGTGGTTTGAGCATTCACTGAGATACCAGTATTAGTTTCCGATACACCATTGCAGGTTCAATGTATTCCTTGGACCTTCACGTTGACGATGAAACACAGAATCGCATTGGAATTAAATACAAAAGGCACAATGCCGCCGTAAGTACAAGAATAGAGACTCTTCTTACAGTCGGTGCTTTGAGTATTCCCTGTTAGACCAGTATTAGCTTGTGATACACCACTGCAGGTTCAATCTGTTCCTTGGACCTTCATATTGACGATGAAACACAGAAATCGCATCGGAATTAAATACAAAAGGCACAATGCCACCATAAGTACAAGAATAGAGACTCTTAGTACAGTCGGTGCTTTGAGCATTTCCTGCAAGACGAGTATTAGTTTCCGTTACACCACTGTAGATTCCATGTATACCTTAGACACACACATTGACGGAGAAACACTGAAATTAAATCGGAATTAGATACAAAAGGCACAATGCCGCATTAAGTGCAAGAAGAGTGACATTTCTTACAGTCGGATCTTTGAGCATTCCCTGTGAGACCAGTATTAGTTTCCGATACACCACTGCAGGTACAATGTATTCCATGGAAATTCACATTGACGATGAGACGAAGAAATCAGATCGGAATTAAATACAAAAGGCACAATGCCGCCTTAACCACAAGAATAGAGATTCTTCTTACAGTCGGTGCTTTGATCATTCCCTGTGAGACCAGTATTAGTTTCCGATACACCACAGCAGGTTCAAGGTATTCCTTGGACATACACATTGACGATCAAACACTGAAATTACATCGGAATTAATTACAAAAGGCACAAAGCCGCCTTAAGTGCAAGAAGAGTGAGACTTCTTAGAGACTGTGCTTTGATCCGTTCCTGTGAGAACAGTATTAGTTTCCGATACACCACTGCAGGTTCAATGTATTCCTTGGACATACACATTGACGATGAAACACAGAAATCGCATCGGAACTAAATACAAAAGGCACAATGCCACCTTAAGTACAAGAATAGAGACTCTTCCAGAAGTCGGTGCTTTGAGCATTCCATGTGAAACCAGTATTAGTTTCCCATACACCACTGCAGGTTCAATGTATTACTTGGACATACACATTGACGATGAAACACAGAAATCGCATCGGAATTAAATAGAAAAGGCACAATGCCGCCGTAAGTACAAGAATAGAGACTCCTCTTAATGTCGGTGCTTTGAGCATTCCGTGTGTGACCAGTATTAGTTTCCGATACACCACTGCAGGTTCAATGTATTCCTTGGACATACACAATGACAATGAAACACTGAAATTACATCGGAATTAAATACAAAAGGAACAATTCCGCCTTAAGTGCAAGAAGAGTGAAACTTCCTAAAATCTGTGCTTTGATCCTTTCCTGTAAGACCAGTATTAGTTTCCGATACACCACTACAGGTTCAATGTATTCCTTGGACCTTCACATTGACGATGAAACACCGAAATCGCATCGGAATAAAATACAAAAGAAACAATGCAGCCTTAAGGACAAGAATGCAGACTCATCTTACAGGCTGTGCTTTGAGCATTCCCTGTGAGACCAGTATTAGTTTCCGATACACCACTGCAGATTCAGTGTATTCCTTGGACATACACATTGACGATGAAACACAGAAATCGCATCGGAATTAAATATAAAAGGCACAATGCTGCCTTAAGTAGAAGAATAGAGACTCTTCTTACAGTCGGTGTTTTGAGCATTCCCTGTGAGACCAGTATCGGTTTCCGATACACCACTGCAGGTTCGATGTATTCCTTGGACATACACATTGACGATGAAACACTGAAAATACATCGTAATTAAATACAAAAGGTACAATGCTGCCTTAAGTGCAAGAAGAGTGAGACTTCATAGAGTCTGTGCTTTTATCCATTCCTGTGCGACCAGTATCAGTTTCCGATACGCCACTGCAGGTTCAATGTATTCCATGGACCTTCACATAGACGATGAAACACCCGAATCGCATCGGAATTAAATACAAAAGGCACAATGGCGCCTTAAGTACAAGAATAGAGACTCTTCTTACAGTCGGTGCATTGAGCATTCCCTGTGAGACCAGTATTAGATTCCGATACACCATTGCCGGTTCAATGAATTCTTTGGACCTTCACATTGACGATGTAACACAGATTTCGCATCGGAATTAAATACAAAATGCACAATGCCACCTTAAGTACAAGAATAGAGACTCTTCTTACAGTCGGTTTTTTGAGCATTCCCTTTGAGACCAGTATTAGTTTCCGATACACCATAGCAGGTTCAGTGAATTCCTTGGACCTTCACATTGACAAAGAAACACAGAAATCGCATCGGAATTAAACACAAATGGCACAATGCCGCCTTAAGTACAAGAATAGAGACTCTTCTTACAGTCTTACAGTCGGTGTTTTGAGCATTCCCTGTGAGACCATGAAATTAGTACAAGTATGGAGACTCTTCTTACAGTCGGTGCTTTGAGCATTCCCTGTGAGACCAGTATTTGTTTCCGACACACCACTCCAGGTTCCATGTATTCCTTGCACATACACATTGACGATGAAACACTGAAATTAAACCGTAAATAAATACAAAAGGCACAATGCCGCCTTAAGTACGAGAAAAGTGAGTCATCTTTGAGTCTGTGCTTTGATCCTTTCCTGTGAGACCAGTATTAGTTTCCGATACATCACTGCAGGTTCAATGTGTTCCTTAGACCTTCACATTGACGATGAAACATAGAAGTCACATGGGAATTAAATACAAAAGGCACAATGACGCCTTAAGTACAAGAATAGAGACTCTTCTTACAGTCGGTGCTTTGAGCATTCCCTGTGAGACCAGTATTAGTTTCCGATATACCACTGCAGGTTCAATGTATTACTTGGACATACGCATTGACGATGAAACACAGAAATCGCATCGGAATTAAATACAAAAGGCACAATGCCGCCTTACGTACAAGAACAGAGACTCTGCTTACAGTAGGTGCTTTGAGCATTCCCTGTGAGACCAGTATTAGTTTCCGATACACCACTGCAAATTCAATGTATTCCTTAGACATACACCTTGACGATGAAACACTGAAATTACATCGGAATGAAATACAAAAGGCACAATGCCGCCATAAGTACATGTATAGAGACTCTTCTTACAGTCGGTGCTTTGAGCATTCCCTGTGAGGCCGCAATAAGTTTCCGATACACCACTGCAGGTACAATGTATTCCTTGGACCTTCAAATTGACGATGAAACACAGAAATCGCATCGGAATTAAATACAAAATGCACAATGCCGCCTTAAGTACAAGAATAGAGACTCTTCTTACAGTCGGTGCTTTGAGCATTCCCTCTGAGGCCAGTATTGTTTTCCGATACACCACTGCAGGTTCAATGTATTCCTTGGACATACACATTGACAATGAAACACAGAAATCGCATCGGAATTAATCACAAAAGGCACAGTGCCGCCATAAGTGCCAGAATAGAGACCCTTCTTACAGTCTGTGCTTTGAGCATTCCCTGTGAGACCAGTATTAGTTTCCGATACACCACAGCAGGTACAATGTATTCCTTGGAACTTCCAATTGACGATGAAACACAGAAATCGCATAGGAATTAAATACAAAATTCACAATGCCGCCTTAAGTACATGAATTGAGACTCTTCCTACCGTCGATGCTTTGATCATTCCCTGTGAGACCAGTATTAGTTTCCGATACACCACTGCAGGTTCAATGGATTCCTTGGACATACACATTTACGATGAAACACAGAAGTCGCCTCGGAATTAATACAAAAGGAACAATGCCGCCTTACATACAAGAATAGAGCCTCTTCTTACACTCGGTGCTTTGAGCATTCGCTGTGAGACCAGTATTAGTTTCCGATACACCACTCCAGGTTCAATGTATTCCTTGGACATACTCATTGACGATGAAACACTGATAATACATCGGTATTAAATACAAAAGGGACAATGCCGCCTTAACTGCAAGATGAGTGAGACTTCTTAGAGTCTGTGCTTTGATCCTTTCGTGTGAGACCTGTATTAGTTTCCGAAATACCACTGCAGGTTCTTTGTATTCCTTGGACCTTCGCATTGACGAAGAAACACAGAAATCGCAGTGGAACTAAATTCGAAAGGCACAATGCCGCCTTACGTACTGGAATAGAGACTCCTCTTACAGTCGGTGCTTTGAGCATTCCCAGTGAGACCAGTATTAGTTTCTGATACACCACTGCAGGTTCAATGTATTCCTTAGACATACACATTGACAATGAAACACTGAAATTACATCGGAATTAAATACAAAAGTCACAATGCTGCCATAAGTGCTAGAACATAGACTCTTCTTACAGTCGGTGCTTTGAGCATTCCCTGCGAGACCAGTACTAGTTTCCGATACACAACTGCAGGTACAATGTATTCCTTGGACATCCACATTGCCGATGGAACACAGAAATGGCATCGGAATTAAATACAAATAGCACAATGCCGCCTTAAGTACAAGAATAGAGAGTCTTCTTAGTCGGTACTTTGAGCATTCCCTGTGAGAACAGTATTAGTTTCCTATACACCACTGCAGGGTCTATGTATTCCATGGACCTTCACATTGAAGATGAAACACAGATATCGCATCGGCATTAAATACAAATGGCACAATGCCGCCTTAAGTACAAGAATAGAGACTGTTCTTACAGTCGGTGCATTGAGCATTCCCTGTGAGACCAGTATTAGTTTCCGATACACCATTGCCGGTTCAATGAATTCTTTGGACCTTCACATTGACGATGTAACACAGAATTCGCATCGGAATTAAATACAAAATGCACAATGCCACCTTAAGTACAAGAATAGAGACTCTTCGTACAGTCGGTTCTTTGAGCATTCACTTTGAGACCAGTATTAGATTCCGATTCACCATAGCAGGTTCAGTGAATTCCTTGGACCTTCGCAATGACGATGAAACGCAGAAATCGCATCGGAATTAAATACAAACGGCACAATGCCGCCTTAAGTACAAGAATAGAGACTCTTCTTACAGTCGGTGCTTCGAGCATTCCCCGTGAGACCAGTATTAGCTAGCGATACACCACTGCAGGTCCAATGTATTCCATGGACATACACATTAACGATGAAACACTGAAATTACATCGGAATTAAATACAAAACGCACAATGCCGCCATAAGTGCAAGAAGAGTGGGACTTCTTCGAGTCTGTGCTTTGATGCATTCCTGTGAGACCAGTATTAGCTTCCGATACGCCACTGCAGGTTCAATGTATTCCTTGGACATACACATTGACGATGAAACACAGAAATCGCATCGAAATTAAATAGAAAAGGCACAATGCCGCCTTAAGTACAAGAATAGAGACTCCTCTTAAAGTCGGTGCTTTGAGCATTCCGTGTGAGACCAGTATTAGTTTCCGATACACCACTGCAGGTTCAATGTATTCCTTGGACATACACAATGACAATGAAACACTGAAATTACATCGGAATTAAATACAATAGGAACAATTCCGCCTTAAGTGCAAGAAGAGTGAAACTTCTTAAAATCTGTGCTTTGATCCTTTCCTGTGAGACCAGTATTAGTTTCCGATACACCACTACAGGTTCAATGTATTCCTTGGACCTTCACATTGACGATGAAACACCGAAACCGCATCGGAATAAAATACAAAAGAAACAATGCAGCCTTAAGGACAAGAATGCAGACTCATATTACAGGCTGTGCTTTGATCATTCCCTGTGAGACCAGTATTAGTTTCCGATACACCACTGCAGGTTCAATGTATTCCTTGGACATACACAATGACAATGAAACACTGAAATTACATCGAAATTAAATACAAAAGGAACAATTCCGCCTTAAGTGCAAGAAGAGTGAAACTTCATATAATCTGTGCTTTGATCCTTTCCTGTGAGACCAGTATTAGTTTCCGATACACCACTCCAAGTTCAATGTATTCCTTGGACATACTCATTGACGATGAAACACTGAAATTACATCGGAATTAAATACAAAAGGATCAATGCCGCCTTAACGGCAAGATGAGTAAGACTTCTTAGGGTCTGTGCTTTGATCCTTTCCTGTGAGACCAGTATTATTTTCCGATACACCACTGCAGGTTCAATGTGTTCCTTGGACCTTCGCATTGACGATGAAACACAGAAATCGAATCGGAACTAAATACAAAAGGCACAATGCCGCCTTATGTACAGGAATAGAGACTCTTCTTACAGTCGTTGTTTGAGCATTCCCTGTGAGACCAGTATTAGTTTCCGATACACCACAGCAAGTTCAATGTATTCCTTGGACCTTCACATTGACGATGAAACACCGAAATCGCATCGGAATTAAATACAAAAGGCGCAATGCCGCCTTAAGTACAAGAATAGAGACTCTTCTTACAGTCGGTGTTTGAGCAATCCCTGTGAGACCAGTATTAGTTTCCGATACACCACTGCAGGTCCAATGTATTCCTTAGACATACACATTGGCGATGAAGCCCTGAAATTACATCGGAATTAAATACAAAAGGCACAATGCCGCCTTAAGTACAAGTAAAGTGAGACTTCTTTGAGTCTGTGCTTCGATCCTTTCATGTGTGACCAGTATTAGTTTCCGATTCACCACTGCAGGTTCAATGTATTCCTTGGACATACACCTTGACGATGAAACACAGAAATCGCATCGGAATTAAATACAAAAGGCACAATGCCCCCTTAACTACAAGAATAGAGACTCTTCTTACAGTCTTACAGTCGGTGTTTCGAGCATTCCCTGTGAGACCATGAAATTAGTACAACTATGGAGACTCTTCTTACAGTCGGTGCTTTGAACATTCCCTGTGAGACCAGTATTAGTTCCCGACACACCACTCCAGGTTCAATGTATTCCTTGGACTTACACATTGACGATGAAACACTGAAATTAAATCGGAATGAAATACAAAAGGGACAATGCCGCCTTGAGTGCAAGATGTGTGAGACTTCTTAGAGTCCATGCTTTGATCCTTTATTGTGAGACCAGTATTAGTTTCCGATACATCACTGCAGGTTCAATGTGTTCCTTGGACCTTCACATTGACGATGAGTCATAGAAGTCACATGGGAATTAAATACAAAAGGCACAATGCCGCTTTAAGTACAAGAATAGAGACTATTCTTACAGTCGGTGATTTGAGCATTCCCTGTGAGACCAGTATTAGTTTCCGATATACCACTGCAGGTTCAATGTATTCCTTGGACATACGCATTGACGATGAAACACAGAAATCGCATCGGAATTAAATACAAAAGGCACAATGCCGCCTTACGTACAAGAATAGAGACTCTTCTTACAGTCGGTGCTTTGAGCATTCCCTGTGAGACCAGTATTAGTTTCCGATACACCACTGCAGGTTCAATGTATTCCTTAGACATACACCTTGACGATGAAACACTGAAATTAGATCGGAATCATATACAAAAGGCACAATGCCGCCATAAGTGCATGAATAGCGACTCTTCTTACAGTCGGTGCTTTGAGCATTACCTGTGAGGCCAGTATTATTTTCCGATACACCACTGCAGGTACAATGTATTCCTTGGACCTTCAAATTGACGATGAAACACAGAAATCGCATCGAAATTACATACAAAAGGTACAATGCCGCCTTAAATACATGAATTGAGACTCTTCCTACCGTCGATGCTCTGATCATTTCCTGTGAGACCAGTATTAGTTTCCGATACACCACTGCAGGTTCAATGGATTCCATGGACATACACATTTACGATGAAACACAGAAATCGCCTCGGAATTAATACAAAAGGCACTATGCCGCCTTACATACAAGAATAGAGCCTCTTCTTACACTCGGTGCTTTGAGCATTCGCTGTGAGACCAGTATTAGTTTCCGATACACCACTCCAGGTTCAATGTATTCCTTGGACATACTCATTGACGATGAAACACTGATATTACATCGGTATTAAATACAAAAGGAACAATGCCGCCTTAACTGCAAGATGAGTGAGACATCTTAGAGTCAGTGCTTTGATCCTTTCCTGTGAGACCTGTATTAGTTTCCGATACACCACTGCAGGTTCATTGTATTCCTTGGACCTTCGCATTGACGAAGAAACACAGAAATAGCAGTGGAACTAAATTCAAAAGGCACAATGCCGCCTTACGTACAAGAATAGAGACTCCTCTTACAGTCGGTGCTTTGAGCATTCCCTGTGAGACCAGTATTAGTTTCTGATACACCACTGCATGTTCAATGTATTCCTTAGACATACTCATTGACAATGAAACACTGAAATTACATCGGAATTAAATACAAAAGTCACAATGCCGCCATAAGTGCAACAACATAGACTCTTCTTACAGTCGGTGCTTTGAGCATTCCCTGCGAGACCAGAACTAGTTTCAGATACACCACTGCAGGTTCAATGTATTCCTTGGACCTTCACATTGACGATGAAGCACCGAAATCGCATCGGAATTAAATACAAAAGGCGCAATGCCGCCATAAGTACAAGAATAGGGTCTCTTCTTACAGTCGGTGTCTGAGCAATCCCTGTGAGACCAGTATTAGTTTCCGATACACCACTGCAGGTCCAATGTATTCCTTAGACATACACATTGACGATGAAACCCTGAAATTACATCGGAATTAAATACAAAAGGCCCAATGCCGCCTTAAGTACAAGTAAAGTGAGACTTCTTTGAGTCTGTATTTTGATCCTTTCCTGTGGGACCAGTATTAGTTTCCGATTCACCACTGCAGGTTCAATGTATTCCTTGGACATACACCTTGACGATGAAACACAGAAATCGCATCGGAATTAAATACAAAAGGGCACAATGCCCCCTTAAGTACAAGAATAGAGACTCTTCTTACAGTCTTACAGTCGGTGTTTTGAGCATTCCCTGTGAGACCATGAAATTAGTACAAGTATGGAGACTCTACTGACAGTCGGTGCTTTGAGCATTCCCTGTGAGACCAGTATTAGCTTCCGACACACCACTCCAGGTTCAATGTATTCCTTGGACATACACATTGACGATGAAACACTGAAATTAAATCGGAATGAAATACAAAAGGGACAATGCCGCCTTGAGTGCAAGATGTGTGAGACTTCTTAGAGTCCGTGCTTTGATCCTTTTCTGTGAGACCAGTATTAGTTTCCGATACATCACTGCAGGTTCAATGTGTTCCTTGGTCCTTCACATTGACGATGAAACATAGAAGTCACATGGGAATTAAATACAAAAGGCACAATGCCGCCTTAAGTACTACAATAGAGAATCTTCTTACAGTCGGTGCTTTGAGCATTCCCTGTGAGACCAGTATTAGTTTCCGATATACCACTGCAGCTTCAATGTATTCCTTCGACATACGCATTGTCGATAAAACACAGAAATCGCATCGGAATTAAATACAAAAGAAAAAATGCCGCCTTACGTACAAGAATAGAGACTCTTCTTACAGTCGGTGCTTTGAGCATTCCCTGTGAGGCCAGTATTAGTTTCCGATACACCACTGCAGGCACTATGTATTCCTTGGACCTTCAAATTGACGATGAAACACAGAAATCGCATCGGAATTAAATACAAAATGCACAATGCCGCCTTAAGTACAAGAATAGAGACTCTTCTAACAGTCGGTGCTTTGAGCATTCCCTTTGAGACCAGTATTGTTTTCCGATACACCACTGCAGGTTCAATGTATTCCTTGGACATACACACTGACAATGAAACACAGAAATCGCAGCGGAATTAAACACAAAAGGCACAATGCCGCCATAAGTGCCAGAATAGAGACCCTTCTTACAGTCGGTGCTTTGAGCATTCCCTGTGAGACCAGTATGAGTTTGCGATACACCACAGCAGGTACAATGTATTCCTTGGAACTTCCAATTGACGATGAAACACAGAAATCGTATCGGAATTAAATACAGTAGGCACAATGCCGCCTTACGTACAAGAATAGAGACTCTTCTAACAGTCGGTGTTTTGAGCATTCCCTGTGAGAAAAGTATTAGTTTCCGATACACCACTCCAGGTTCAATGTATTCCTTGGACATACTCACTGACGATGAAACACTTAAATTACATCGGAATTAAATACAAAAGGAACAATGCCGCCTTAACGGCAAGATGAGTGAGACTTCTTAGAGTCTGTGCTTTGATCCCTTCCTGTGAGACCAGTTTTAGTTTCCGATACACCACTGCAGGTTCAATGTATTACTTGGACCTTCGCATTGACGATGAAACACAGATATCGAATCGGAACTAAATACAAATGGCACAATGCCGCAATAAGTACAAGAATAGAGATTCTTCTTACAGTCGGTGGTTTGAACATTCCCTGTGAGACCAAAATATAGTTTCCGCTATACCACTGCAGGTTCAATGTATTCCTTAGACATATACATTGACGATGAAACACTAAAATTACATCGGAATTAAATACAAATGGCACAATGCCGCCATAAGTGCAAGAATGGAGACTCCTCTTACAGTCGGTGTTTGAGCATTCCCTATGAGACCAGTATTAGTTTCCGATACACCACTGCAGGTTCAATGTATTCCTTTGACCTTCGCATTGACGATGAAACACAGATATCGCATCGGAATTAAATACAAATGGCACAATGCCGCCTGAAGTACAAGAATAGAGACTCTTCTTACAGTCGGTGCTTTGAGCATTCCCTGTGAAACCAGTATTAGTTTCCGATATACCACTGCAGGTTCAATGTATTCCTTGGACATACGCATTGACGATGAAACACAGAAATCGCATCGGAATTAAACACAAAAGGCACAAGGCCGCCTTACGTACAGGAATAGAGACTCTTCTTACAGTCGGTTCTTTGATCATTCCCTGTGAGACCAGTATTAGTTTCCCATACACCACTGCAGGTTCAATGTATTCCTTAGACATACACATTGACGATGAAACACTGAAATTACATCGGTATTAAATACAAAAGGAACAATGCCGCCTTAACTGCTAGATGAGTGAGACTTCTTAGAGTCTGTGCTTTGATCCTTTCCTGTGAGACCAGTATTAGTTTCCGATACACCACAGCGGGTACAATGTATTCCTTGGAACTTCACATTGACGATGAAACACAGAAATCGCATCGGAATTGAATACAAAATGCACAATGCCGCCTTAAGTACAAGAATTGAGACTCTTCCTACAGTCGATGCTTTGAGCATTCCCTGTGAGACCAGTTGTAGCTTCCGATACACCACTACAGGTTCAATGTATTCCTTGGTCATACGCATTGACGATGAAACACAGAAATCACCTCGGAATTAATACAAAAGGCACAATGCCGCCTTACGTACAAGAATAGAGACTCTTCTTACAGTCGGTGCTTTGAGCATTCCCTGTGAGACCAGTACTAGTTTCCGATACACAACTGCAGGTACAATGTATTCCTTGGACCTTCACATTGACGATGGAACACAGAAATGGAATCGGAATTAAATACAAATGGCACAATGCCGCCTTAAGTACAAGAATAGAGAGTCTTCTTACAGTCGGTACTTTGAGCATTCCCTGTGAGACCAGTATTAGTTTCCCATACACCACAGCAGGGTCTATGTATTCCTTGGACCTGCGCATTGACGATGAAACACAGAAATCGCATCGGAACTAAATACAAAATGCACAATGCTGCAAAAAGTACAAGAATGGAGACTCTGCTTACAGTCGGTGCTTTGAGCATTCCCTGTGAGACCAGTATTAGTTTCCGATACACCACTGCAGGTTCAATGAATTCCTTAGACATACACATTGACGATGAAACACTGAAATTACATCGGAATTAAATACAAAAGGCACAATGCCGCCATAAGTGCAAGAACAGAGACTCCTCTTACAGTCGGTGCTTTGAGCTTTCCCTGTGAGACCAGTATGGGTGCCGATACACCACTCCAAGTTCAATGTATTCCTTGGACATACTCATTGACGATGAAACACTGAAATTACATCGGAATTAAATACAAAAGGATCAATGCCGCCTAAACGGCAAGATGAGTGAGACTTCCTAGAGTCTGTGCTTTGATCCTCTCCTGTGAGACCAGTATTAGTTTCCGATACACCACTGAAGGTTCAATGTATTCCTTGGACCTTCGCATTGACGATGAAACACAGAAATCGCATCGGAATTAAATACAAAACGCACAATGCCGCCTTAAGTACAACAATAGCGACTCTTCTTACAGTCGGTGCTTTGAGCATTCCCTGTGAGGCCAGTATTAGTTTCCGTTACACCACTGCAGGTACAATGTATTCCTTGGACCTTCAAATTGACGATGAAACACAAAAATCGCATCGGAATTAAATACAAAATGCACAATGACGCCTTAAGAACAAGAAAAGAGACTCTTCTTACAGTCGGTGCTTTGAGCATTCCCTGTGAGACCAGTATTAGTTTCCGATACACCACTGCAGGTTCTATGTATTCCTTAGACATACACGTTGAGGTTGAAACGCTGAAATTACATCGGAATTAAATACAAATGGCACAATGCCGCCATAAGTGCAAGACCATAGACTCTTATTACAGTCAGTGCTTTGAGCATTCCCTGCGAGACCAGTACTAGTTTCCGATACACCACTGCAGGTACAATGTATTCCTTGGACCTTCACATTGACGATGGAACACAGAAATGGCATCGGAATTAAATACAAATGGCACAATGCCGCCTTAAGTACAAGAATAGAGACTCTTCTTACAGTCGGTGCTTTGAGCATCCCCTGTTAGACCAGTATTAGCTTCCGATACACCACTGCAGATTCCATGTATTCCTAGGAGATACACAATGACGATGAAACACTGAAATTACATAGGAATTATATACAAAAGGAACAATGCCGCCTTAACTGCAAGATGAGTGAGACTTCTTAGAGTCTGTGCTTTGATCCTCTCCTGTGAGACCAGTATTAGTTTCCGATACACCACTGAAGGTTCAATGTATTCCTTGGACCTTCGCATTGACGATGAAACACAGAAATCGCATCGGAATTAAATACAAAAGGCACAATGCCGCCTTAAGTACAAGAATAGAGACTCTTCTTACAGTCGGTGCTTTGAGCTTTCCCTGTGAGACCAGTATTAGTTTCCGATACACCACTGCAGGTTCAATGTATTCCATGGACATACACATTGACGATGAAACACAGATATTGCATCGGAATTTAATAAAAAAGGCACAATGCCGCCATAAGTACAAGAATAGAGACTCTTCTTGCAGTCGGTGCTTTGAGCATTCCCTGTGAGACCAGTATTAGTTTCCGATACACCACTGCAGGTTCAAAGTATTCCTTGGACCTTCACATTGACGATGAAACACAGAATTCGCATCGGAATTAAATACTGAAGGCATAATGCCGCCTTCAGGACAAGAATAGAGACTCTTCTTACAGTCGGTGCTTTGAGTATTTCCTGTGAGACCAGTATTAGTTTCCGATACACCACTGCAGGTTCAATGTATTGCTTGGACATACACATTGACGATGAAACACAGAAATCGCATCGGAATTATATACAAAAGGCACAATGCCGCCTTACGTACAAGAATAGAGACTCATCTGACAGTCGGTGCTTTTAGCATTCAATGTGAGACCAGTATTAGTTTCCGATACACCACTCCAGGTTCAATGTATTCCTTGGACATACTCATTGACGATGGAACACTGAAATTACATCGGAATTAAATACAAAAGGAACAATGCCGCCTTAACGGCAAGATGAGTGAGACTTCTTAGAGTCTGTGCTTTGATCCTTTCCTGTGAGACCATTATTAGTTTCCGATACACCACTGCAGGTTCAATGTATTCCTTGGACCTTCGCATTGACGATGAAACACAGAGATCGAATCGGAACTAAATACAAAAGGCACAATGCCGCTATAAGTACGAGAATAGAGACTCTTCTTACAGTCGGTGCTTCGAGCAATCCCTGTGAGACCAGTATTAGATTCCGATACACCACTGCAGGTTCAATGTATTCCTTAGACATACACATTGACGATGAAGCACTGAAATTACATCGGAATTAAATACAAATGGCACAATGCCGCCATAAGTGCAAGAATAGAGACTCCTCTTACAGTCCGTGGTTTAAGCATTCCATGTGAGACCAGTATTATTTTCCGATACACCACTGCAGGTTCAATGTGTTCCTTGGACCTTCGCATTGACGATGAAACACAGAAATCGAATCGGAACTAAATACAAAAGGCACAATGCCGCAATAAGTACAAGAATGGAGACTCTTCTTACAGTCGGTGCTTTAAGCATTCCATGTGAGACCAGTATTATTTTCCGATACACCACTGCAGGTTCAATGTGTTCCTTGGACCTTCGCATTGACGATGAAACACAGAAATCGAATCGAAACTAAATACAAAAGGCACAATGCCGCCTTACGTACAAGAATAGAGACACTTCTTACAGTCGGTGCTTTGAGCATTCGCTGTGAGACCAGTATTAGTTTCCGATACACCACATCAGGTGCAATGTATTCCTTGGACATACTCATTGACGATGAAACACTGAAATTACATCCGTATTAGATACAAAAGGAACATTGCCGCCTTATCTGCAAGATGAGTGAGACTTCTTAGAGTCTGTGCTTTGATCCTTTCCTGTGAGACCAGTATTAGTTTCCGATACACCACTGCAGGTTCAATGTATTCCTTGCACCTTCGCATTGACGAAGAAACACAGAAATCACATCGGAACTAAATACAAAAGGCACAATGCCGCAATAAGCACAAGACTAGAGACTCTTCTTACAGTCGTTGCTTTGAGCATTCCCTGTGAGATCAGTATTAGTTTCCGATACACCACTGCAGGTTCAATGTATTCCTTAGACATACACATTGACAACGAAACACTGATATTACATCGGTATTAAATACAACAGGAACAATGCCGCCTTGAGTGCAAGAATAGAGACTCTTCTTACAGTCGGTGCTTTGAGCATTCCCTGTGACACCAGAATTAGTTTCCGATACACAACTGCAGGTACAATGTATTCCTTGGACCTTCACATTGACGATGAAACACAGAAATCGCATCGGAATTAAATACAAAAGGCACAATGCCGCCTTTCGTACAAGAATAGAGACTCTTCTTACAGTCGGTGCTTTGAGCATTCCCTGTGAGACCAGTATTAGTTTCCGATACACCACTCCAGGTTCAATGTACTCCTTGGACATACTCATTGACGATGAAACACTGAAATTACATAGGAATTAAATACAAAAGGAACAATGCCGCCTTAACTGCAAGATGAGTGAGACTTCTTAGAGGCTGTGCTTTGATCCTCTCCTGTGAGACCAGTATTAGTTTCCGATACACCACTGAAGGTTCAATGTATTCCTTGGACCTTCGCATTGCCGATGAAACACAGAAATCGCATCGGAATTAAATACAAAATGCACAATGCCGCCTTAAGTACAACGATAGCGACCCTTCTTACAGTCGGTGCTTTGAGCACTAACTGTGAGACCAGTATTAGTTTCCGATATACCACTGCAGGTTCAATGTATTCCTTGGACATACGCATTGACGATGAAACACAGAAATCGCATCGGAATTAAATACAAAATGCACAATGCCGCCTTACGTACAAGAATAGAGACTCTTCTTACAGTCGGTGCTTTGAGCATTCCCTGTGAGGCCAGTATTAGTTTCCGTTACACCACTGCAGGTACAATGTATTCCTTGGACCTTCAAATTGACGATGAAACACAAAAATCGCATCGGAATTAAATACAAAATGCACAATGACGCCTTAAGAACAAGAAAAGAGACTCTTCTTACAGTCGGTGCTTTGAGCATTCCCTGTGAGACCAGTATTAGTTTCCGATACACCACTGCAGGTTCTATGTATTCCTTAGACATACACATTGAGGTTGAAACGCTGAAATTACATCGGAATTAAATACAAATGGCACAATGCCGCCATAAGTGCAAGACCATAGACTCTTATTACAGTCAGTGCTTTGAGCATTCCCTGCGAGACCAGTACTAGTTTCCGATACACCACTGCGGGTACAATGTATTCCTTGGACCTTCACATTGACGATGGAACACAGAAATGGCATCGGAATTAAATACAAATGGCACAATGCCGCCTTAAATACAAGAATAGAGACTCTTCTTACAGTCGGTGCTTTGAGCATCCCCTGTTAGACCAGTATTAGCTTCCATGTATTCCTAGGAGATACACAATGACGATGAAACACTGAAATTACATCGGTATTAAATACAAAAGGAACAACGCCGTCTTAAGTGCAAGAAGAATGAGACTTCTTAGAGTCTGTGCTTCGATCCTTTCCTGTGAGACCAGTATTAGTTTCCGAAACACCACTGCAGGTGCAATGTATTCCTTGGACCTTCACATTGACGATGAAACACATAAATCGCATTGGAATTAAATACAAAAGGCACAATGCCGCCTTAAGTACAAGAATAGAGACTCTTCTTACAGTCGGTGCTTTGAGCTTTCCCTGTGAGACCAGTATTAGTTTCCGATACACCACTGCAGGTTCAATGTATTCCATGGACATACACATTGACGATGAAACACAGATATTGCATCGGAATTTAATAAAAAAGGCACAATGCCGCCATAAGTACAAGAATAGAGACTCTTCTTGCAGTCGGTGCTTTGAGCATTCCCTGTGAGACCAGTATTAGTTTCCGATACACCACTGCAGGTTCAAAGTATTCCTTGGACCTTCACATTGACGATGAAACACAGAATTCGCATCGGAATTAAATACTGAAGGCATAATGCCGCCTTCAAAACAAGAATAGAGACTCTTCTTACAGTCGGTGCTTTGAGTATTTCCTGTGAGACCAGTATTAGTTTCCGATACACCACTGCAGGTTCAATGTATTGCTTGGACATACACATTGACGATGAAACACAGAAATCGCATCGGAATTATATACAAAAGGCACAATGCCGCCTTACGTACAAGAATAGAGATTCATCTGACAGTCGGTGCTTTTAGCATTCCCTGTGAGACCAGTATTAGTTTCCGATACACCACTCCAGGTTCAATGTATTCCTTGGTCATACTCATTGACGATGGAACACTGAAATTACATCGGATTTAAATACAAAAGGAACAATGCCGCCTTAACGGCAAGATGAGTGAGACTTCTTAGAGTCTGTGCTTTGATCCTTTCCTGTGAGACCATTATTAGTTTCCGATACACCACTGCAGGTTCAATGTATTCCTTGGACCTTCGCATTGACGATGAAACACAGAGATCGAATCGGAACTAAATACAAAAGGCACAATGCCGCTATAAGTACGAGAATAGAGACTCTTCTTACAGTCGGTGCTTCGAGCAATCCCTGTGAGACCAGTATTAGATTCCGATACACCAGTGCAGGTTCAATGTATTCCTTAGACATACACATTGACGATGAAGCACTGAAATTACATCGGAATTAAATACAAATGGCACAATGCCGCCATAAGTGCAAGAATAGAGACTCCTCTTACAGTCGGTGGTTTGAGCATTCCCTGTGCGACCAGGATTAGTTTCCGATATACCACTGCAGGTTCAATGTATTCCTTGGACATACGCATTGATGATGAAACACAGAAATCGTATCGGAATTAAATACAAAAGGCACAATGCCGCCTTACGTACAAAAATAGAGACTCTTCTTACAGTCGGTGCTTTGAGCATTCCCTGTGTGACCAGTATTAGTTTCCGGTACACCACTGCAGGTTCAATGTATTTCTTAGACATACACATTGATGATGAAACACTGAAATTACATCGGAATTAAATACAAAAGGCACAATGCCGCCATACGTGCATGAATAGAGACTCTTCTTACAGTCGGTGCTTTGAGCATTCCCTGTGAGGCCAGTATTAGTTTCCGATACACCACTGCAGGTACAATGTATTCCTTGGACATTCAAATTGACGAGGAAACACAAAAATCGCATCGGAATTAAATACAAAATGCACAATGCCGCCTTATGTACAAGAATAGAGACTCTTCTTACAGTCGGTGCTTTGAGCATTCCTTGTGAGACCAGTATTAGTTTCCGATACACCACTGCAGGTTCTATGTATTCTTTAGACATACACATTGACGATGAAACACTGAAATTACATCGGAATTAAATACAAAAGGCACAATGCCGCCATACGTGCATGAATAGAGACTCTTCCTACAGCCGGTGCTTTGAGCATTCCCTGTGAGACCAGTATTAGTTTCCGATACACCACTCCAGGTTCAATGTATTCCCTGGACATACTCATTGACGATGAAACACTGAAATTACATCGGAATTAAATACAAAAGGATCAATGCTGCCTTAACTGCAAGATGAGTGAGACTTCTTAGAGTCTGTGCTTTGATCCTTTCCTGTGAGACCAGTGTTAGTTTCCGATACACCACTGCAGGTTCAATGTATTCCTTGGACCTTCGCATTGACGGTAAACACAGAAATCGCATCGGAATTAAATACAAAAGGCACAATGCCGCCTTAAGTACAGGAATAGAGACTCTTCTTACAGTCGGTGCTTTGAGCATTCCCTGTGAGACCAGTATTACTTTCCGATATACCACTGCTGGTTCAATGTATTCCTTGGAACTTCACATAGACGATGAAACACAGAAATCGCATCGGAATTAAATACAAAAGGCACAATGCCGCTTTAAGTGCAAGAATAGAGACTCTTCTTACAGTCGGTGCTTTGAGCAATCCCTGTGAGACCGGTATTAGTTTCCGATACACCACTGCAGGTTCAATGTATTCCTTGGAACATCACATTGACGATGAAACACAGAAATCGCATCGGAATTAAATACAAAAGGCACAATGCCGCCTTAAGTACAAGAATTGAGACTCTTCCTACAGTCGATGCTTTGAGCATTCCCTGTGAGGCCAGTATTAGCTTCCGATACACCACTGCAGGTTCAATGGATTCCTTAAACATACGCATTGACGATGAAACACAGAAATCGCCTCGGAATTAATACAAAAGGGACAATGCCGCCTTACGTACAAGAATAAAGACTCTTCTTACAGACGGTGCTTTGAGCATTCCCTGTGAGACCAGTATTAGTTTCCGATACACCACTGCAGGATCAATGTATTCCTTAGACATACACATTGACGAAGAAACACTGAAATTACATTGGAATTAAATACAAAAGGCACAATGCCACCATAAGTGCAAGAATAGAGACTCCTCTTACAGTCGGTGCTTTGAGCATTCCCTGTGAGACCAGTATTAGTTTCCGATACACCACTGCTGGTACAATGTATTCCTTGTACCTTCACATTGACGATGAAACACAGAAATCGCATCGGAATTAAATGCAAAAGGCACAATGCCGCCTTAAGTACAAGAATAGAGACTCTTCTTACAGTCGGTGTTTTGAGCATTGCCTAAGAGACCAGTATTAGTTTCCGATACACCACTGCAGGTTCAGTGTATTCCTTGGACATACACATTGACGATGAAACACAGAAATCGCATCGGAATGAAATACAAAATGCACAATGCCGCCTTACGTACAAGAATAGAGACTTTTCTTACAGTCGGTGCTTAGAGCATTCCCTGTGAGACCAGTATTAGTTTCTGATGCACCACTGCAGGTTCAATGTATTCCTTAGACATACACATTGACAATGAAACACTGAAATTACATCGGAATTAAATACAAAAGTCACAATGCCGCCATAAGTCCAAGAACATAGACTCTTCATACAGTCGGTGCTTTGAGCATTCCCTGTGAAACCAGTATTAGCTTCCGATACACCACTGCAGATTCCATGTATTCCTAGGACATACACATTGACGATGAAACACTGAAATTACATCGGAATTTAATACAAAAGGAACAATGCCGCCGTAAGTGCAAGAAGAATGAGACTTCTTAGAGTCTGTGGTTTGATCCTTTCCTGTGAGACCAGTATTAGTTTCCGATACACAACTGCAGGTTCAATGTATTCCTTGGACCTTCGCATTGACGATGAAACACAGAAATCGAATCGGTATTAAACTCAAAAGGCACAATGCCGCCATAAGTGCCAGAATAGTGACCCTTCTTACAGGCGGTGCTTTGAGCATTCTCTGTGAGACCAGTATTAGTTTCCGATACACTACTGCAGTTTCAATGTATTCCTTAGACATACACATTGACGATGAAACACTGAAATTACATTGGAATTAAATACAAAAGGCACAATGCCACCATAAGTGCGGGTATAGAGACTCCTCTTACAGTCGGTGCTTTGAGCATTCCCTGTGAGATCAGTATTAGTTTCCGATACACCACTGCAGGTACAATGTATTCCTTGCACCTTCACATTGACGATGAAACACAGAAATCGCATCGGAATTAAATGTAAAAGGCACAATGCCGCCTTAAGTACAAGAATAGAGACTCTTCTTACAGTCGGTGCTTTGAGCATTGCCTGTGAGACCAGTAATAGTATCCGATACACCACTGCAGGTTCAATGTATTCCATGGACCTTCACATTGACGATGAAACACAGAATTCGCATCGGAATTAAATACTAAAGGCCTAATGCCGCCTTCAGTACAAGAATAGAGACTCTTCTTACAGTCGGTGCTTTGAGCATTTCCTGTGAGACCAGTATTAGTTTCCGATACACCACTGCAGGTTAAATGTATTGCTTGGACATACACACTGACGATGAAACATAGAAATCGCATCGGAATTAAATACAAAAAAAGCACAATGCCGCCTTACGTACAAGAATAGAGACTCATCTTACAGTCGGCGCTTTGAGCATTCCCTGTGAGACCAGTATTAGTTTCCGATACACCACACCAGGTTCAATGTATTCCTTGGACATACTCATTGATGATGGAACACTGAAATTACATCGGAATTAAATTCAAAAGGAACAATGCCGCCTTAACGGCAAGATAAGAGAGGCTTCTTAGCGACTGTGCTTTGATCCTTTCCTGTGAGACCAGTATTAGTTTCCGATACACGATTGCAGGTTCAATGTATTCCTTGGACCATCGCATTGACGATGATTTACAGAGATCGAATCGGAACTAAATACAAAATGCACAATGCCGCAATAAGTACAAGAATAGAGACCCTTCTTACAGTCGGTGCTTTGAGCATTCCCTGTGAGACCAGTATTAGTTTCCGATACACCACTCAATGTTCAATTTATTCCTTAGCCATACACATTGACGATGAAACACTGATATTACATCGGAATTAAATACAAATGGCACAATGCCGCCATAAGTGCAAGAATAGAGACTCCTCTTACAGTCGGTGCTTTGAGCATTCCCTGTGAGACCAATATTAGTTTCCGATACACCACTGCAGGTACAATGTATTCCTTGTACCTTCACATTGACGATGAAACACAGAATTTGCATCGGAATTAAATACTAAAGGCATAATGCCGCCTTCAGTACAAGAATACAGTCTCTTCTTACAGTCGGTGCTTTGAGCATTTCCTGTGAGACCAGTATTAGATTCCGATACACAACTGCAGGTTCAATGTATTGCTTGGACATACCCATTGACGATGAAACACAGAAATCGCATCGGAATTAAATACAAAAGGCACAATGCCGCCTTAAGTACAAGAATAGAGACTCTTCTTACAGTAGGTGCTTTGAGCATTCCCTGTGAGACCAGTATTAGTTTCTGATACACCACTGCTGGTTCAATGTATTCCTTGGACATACGCATTGACGATGACACACATAAATCGCATCTGAATTAAATACAAAAGGCACAATGCCGCCTTACGTACAAGAATAGAGACTCTTCTTACAGTCGGTGCTTTGAGCATTCCCTGTGAGACCAGTATTAGTTTCCGATACACCACTCCAGGTTCAATGTATTCCTTGGACATACTCAATGACGATGAAACACTGAAATTACATCGGAATTAAATACAAAAGGAACAGTGCCGCCTTAACTGCAAGATGAGTGAGACTTCTTAGAGTCTGTGCTTTGATCCTTTCCTGTGACACCTGTATTAGTTTCCGATACACCACTGCAAGTTCAATGTATTCCTTGGACCTTCGCATTGACGATGAAACACAGAAATCACATCGGAACTAAATACAAAATGCACAATACCGCAATAAGTACAAGAGTATAGACTCTTCTTACAGTCGGTGCCTTGAGCATTCCCTGTGAGACCAGTATTAGTTTCCGATACACCACTGCAGGTTCAATGTATTGCTTGGACATACTCATTGACGATGAAACACTGAATTTACATCGGAGTTAAATACAAAAGGAACAATGCCGCCTTAACTGCAAGATGAGTGAGACTTCTTAGAGTCTGTGCTTTGATCCTTTCCTGTGGGACCAGTATTAGTTTCCGATACACCACTCCAGGTTCAATGTATTCCTTGGACATACTCATTGACGATGAAACACTGAAATTACATCGGAATTAAATACAAAAGGAACAATGCCGCCTTAACGGCAAGATGAGTAAGATTTCTTAAGGTCTCTGCTTTGATCCTTTCCTGTGAGACCAGTATTAGTTTCCGATACACCACTGCAGGTTCAATGTATTCCTTCGACCTTCGCATTGACGATGAAACACAGAAATCGCATCGGAATTAAATACAAAAGGCACAATGCCGCCTTAAGTACAGGAATAGAGACTCTTCTTACAGTCGGTGCTTTGGGCATTCCCTGTGAGACCAGTATTAGTTTCCGATATACCACTGCAGGTTCAATGTATTCCTTGGACATACGCATTGACGATGAAACACAGAAATCGCATCGGAATTAAATACAAAAGGCACAATGCCGCCCTACGTACAAGAATAGAAACTCTTCTTACATTCGGTGCTTTGAGCATTCCCTGTGAGACCGGTATTAGTTTCCGATACACCACTGCAGGTTCAATGTATTCCTTAGACATACACATTGACAATGAAACACAGAAATCGCATCGGAATTAAACACAAAAGGCACAATGCCGCCATAAGTGCCAGAATAGAGACCCTTCATACAGTCGGTGCTTTGAGCATGCCCTGTGAGACCAGTATTAGTTTCCGATACACCTCAGCAGGTACAATGTATTCCTTGGAACTTCACATTGACGATGAAACACTGAAATCGCATCGGAATTAAATACAAAAGGCACAATGCCGCCTTAAGTACAAGAATTGAGACTTTTCCTACAGTCGATGCTTTGAGCATTCCCTGTGAGACCAGTATTAGTTTCCGATACACCACTGCAGGTTCAATGGATTCCTTGGACATACGCATTGACGATGAAACACAGAAATCGCCTCGGAATTAATACAAAAGGCACAATGCCACCATAAGTGCAAGTATAGAAACTCCTCTTACATTCGGTGCTATGAGCATTCCCTGTGAGATCAGTATTAGTTTCCGATACACCACTGCAGGTACAATGTATTCCTTGTACCTTCACATTGACGATGAAACACAGAATTCGCATCGGAATTAAATACTAAAGGCATAATGCCGCCTTCAGTACAAGAATAGAGTCTCTTCTTACCGTCGGTGCTTAGAGCATTTCCTGTGAGACCAGTATTAGTTTCCGATACACCACTGCAGGTTCAATGTATTGCTTGGACATACTCATTGACGATGAAGCACTGAAATTACATCGGAATTAAATACAAAAGGAACAATGCCGCCTTAACTGCAAGATGAGTGAGACTTCTTAGAGTCTGTGCTTTGATTCTTCCCTGTGAGACCAGTATTAGTTTCCGATACACCATTGCAGGTTCAATGTATTCCTTGGACCATCGCATTGACGATGAAACACAGAGATCGAATCGGAACTAAATACAAAAGGCACAATGCCGCAATAAGTACAAGAATAGAGACTCTTCTCACAGTCGATGTTTTGAGCATTCCCTGTGAGACCAATTTTAGTTTCCGATACACCACTGCAGGTACAATGTATTCCTTGTACCTTCACATTGACGATGAAGCACAGAATTTGCATCGGAATTAAATACTAAAGGCATAATGCCGCCTTCAGTACAAGATTAGAGTCTCTTCTTACGGTCGGTGCTTTGAGCATTTCCTGTGAGAGCAGTATTAGTTTCCGATACACCACTGCAGGTTCAATGTATTGCTTGGACATACTCATTGACGATGAAACACTGAAATTACATCGGAATTAAATACAAAAGGAACAATGCCGCCTTAACTGCAACATGAGTGAGACTCCTTAGAGTCTGTGCTTTGATCCTTTCCTGTGGGACCGGTATTAGTTTCCGATACACCACTCCAGGTTCAATGTATTCTTTGGACATACTCATTGACGATGAAACACTGAAATTACATCGGAATTAAATACAAAAGGAACAATGCCGCCTTAACGGCAAGATGAGTAAGACTTCTTAAGGTCTGTGCTTTGATCCTTTCCTGTGAGACCAGTATTAGTTTCCGATACACCACTGCAGGTTCAATGTATTCCTTGGACCTTCGCATTGACAATGAAAGACAAAAATCGAATCGGAACCAAATACAAAAGGCAAAATGCCGCAATAAGTACAAGAATAGAGACTCTTCTTACAGTCGGTGCTTTGAGCATTCCCTGTGAGACCAGTATTAGATTCCGATACACCTCAGCAGGTACAATGTATTCCTTGGAACTTCACATTGACGATGAAACACAGAAATCGCATCGGAGTTAAATACAAAAGGCACAATGCTGCTTTAAGTACAAGAATAGAGACTCTTCTTACAGTCGGTGCTTAGAGCATTCCCTGTGAGACCAGTATTAGTTTCTGATACACCACTGCAGGTTCAATGTATTCCTTGGACATACACATTGACGCTGAAACACAGAAATCGCATCGGAATTAAAAACAAAAGGCACAATGCCGCCTTTCGTACAAGAAAAGAGACTCTTCTTACAGTCGGTGCTTTGAGCATTCCCTGTGAGACCAGTATTAGTTTCCGATACACCACTCCAGGTTCAATGTATTCCTTGGACATACTCATTGACGATAAAACACTGAAATTACATCGGAATTAAATACAAAAGGAACAATGCCGCCTTAATTGCAAGATGAGTGAGACTTCTTAGAGTCTGTGCTTTGATCCTTTCCTGTGAGACCAGTATTAGTTTCCGATACACTACTGCAGGTTCAATGTATTCCTTGGACCTTCGCATTGACGATGAAACACAGAAATCGCATCAGAATTAAATACAAAAGGCACAATGCCGCCTTAAGTACAGGAATAGAGACTCTTCTTACAGTCCGTGCTTTGAGCATTCCCTGTGAGACCAGTATTAGTTTCCGATATACCACTGCAGGATCAATGTATTCCTTGGACATACGCATTGACGATGAAACACAAAAAATCGCATCGGAATTAAATACAAAAGGCACAATGCCGCCCTACGTACAAGAATAGAGACTCTTCTTACATTCGGTGCTTTGAGCATTCCCTGTGAGACCGGTATTAGTTTCCGATACACCACTGCAGGTTCAATGTATTCCTTAGACATACACATTGACAATGATACACAGAAATCGCATCGGAATTAAACTCAAAAGGCACAATGCCGCCATAAGTGCCAGAATAGAGACCCTTCTTACAGTCGGTGCTTTGAGCATTCCCTGTGAGATTAATCTTAGTTTCCGATACACCTTAGCAGGTACAATGTATTCCTTGGAACTTCACATTGACGATGAAACACAGAAATCGCATCGGAATTAAATACAAAAGGCACAATGCCGCCTTAAGTACAAGAATTGAGACTCTTCCTACAGTCGATGCTTTGAGCATTCCCTGTGAGACCAGTATTAGTTTCCGATACACCACTGCAGGTTCAATGGATTCCTTGGACATACGCATTGACGATGAAACACAGAAATCGCCTCGGAATTAATACAAAATGCACAATGCCGCAATAAGCACAAGAATAGAGACTCTTCTTACAGTCGGTGCTTTGAGCATTTCCTGTGAGACCAGTATTAGTTTCCGATACACCACTGCAATGACAATGTATTCCTTAGACATACACTTTGACGATGAAACACTGAAATTTCATTGGAATTAAATACAAAAGGCACAATGCCACCATAAATGCAAGTATAGAGACTCCTCTTACAGTCGGTGCTTTGAGCATTCCCTGTGAGATCAGTATTAGTTTCCGATACACCACTGCAGGTACAATGTATTCCTTGTACCTTCACATTGACGATGAAACACAGAAATCGCATCGGAATTAAATGCAAAAGGCACAATGCCGCCTTAAGTACAAGAATAGAGACTCTTCTTACAGTCGGTGCTTTGAGCATTGCCTGTGAGACCAGTAATAGTATCCGATACACCACTGCAGGTTCAATGTATTCCTTGGACCTTCACATTGACGATGAAACACAGAAATCGCATAGGAATCAAATACAAATGGCACAATGCCGCCTTAAGTACAAGAATAGAGACTCATCTTACAGTCGGTGCTTTGAGCATTCCCTGTGAGACCAGTATTAGTTTCCGATACACCACACCAGGTTCAATGTATCCCTTGGACATACTCATTGACGATGGAACACTGAAATTCCATCGGAATTAAATACAAAAGGAACAATGCCGCCTTAACGGCAAGATAAGTGAGGCTTCTTAGAGTCTGTGCTTTGATCCTTTCCTGTGAGACCAGTATTAGTTTCCGATACACCATTGCAGGTTCAATGTATTCCTTGGACCATCGCATTGACGATGAAACACAGAGATCGAATATGAACTAAATACAAAAGGCACAATGCCGCAATAAGGACAAGAATAGAGACTCTTCTTACTGTCGGTGCTTTGAGCATTCCCTGTGAGACCAGTATTAGTTTCCGATACACCACTGCAGGTTTAATGTATTCCTTAGACATACACATTGACGATGAAACACTGATATAACATCGGAATTAAATACAAATGGCACAATGCCCCCATAAGTGCAAGAATAGAGACTCCTCTTACAGTCGGTGCTTTGAGCATTCCCTGTGAGACCAATATTAGTTTCCGATACACCACTGCAGGTACAATATATTCCTTGTACCTTCCCATTGAGGATGAAACACAGAATTTGCATCGGAATTAAATACTAAAGGCATTATGCCGCCTTCAGTACAAGAATAGAGACTCTTCTTACAGTCGGTGCTTTGAGCATTCCCTGTGAGACCAGTATTAGTTTCTGATACACCACTGCTGGTTCAATGTATTCCTTGGACATCCGCATTGACGATGACACACATAAATCGCATCTGAATTAAATACAAAAGCACAAGGCCGCCTTACGTACAAGAAAAGAGACTCTTCTTACAGTCGCTGCTTTGAGCATTCCCTGTGAGACCAGTATTAGTTTTCGATTCACCACTCCAGGTTCAATGTATTCCTTGGACATACTCAATGACGATGAAACACTGAAATTACATCGGAATTAAATACAAAAGGAACAGTGCCGCCTTAACTGCAAGATGAGTGAGACTTCTTAGAGTCTGTGCTTTGATCCTTTCCTGTGAGACCTGTATTAGTTCCCGATACACCACTGCAGGTTCAATGAATTCCTTGGACCTTCGCATTGACGATGAAACACAGAAATCACATCGGAACTAAATACAAAATGCACAATACCGCAATAAGTACAAGAGTAGAGACTCTTCTTACAGTCGGTGCCTTGAGCATTCCCTGTGAGAGCAGTATTAGTTTCCGATACACCACTGCAGGTTCAATGAATTCCTTAGACATACACACTGACGATGAAACACTGAAATTACTTCGGAATTAAATACAAAAGGCACAATGCCGCCATAAGTGCAAGAATAGAGACTCTTCTTACACTCGGTGCTTTGAGCTTTCCCTGTGAGACCAGTAATAGTTTCCGATACGCCACTCCAGGTTCAATGTATTCCTTGGACATACTCATTGACGATGAAACACTGAAATTACATCGGAATTAAATACAAAAGGAACAATGCCGCCTTAACTGCAACATGAGTGAGACTCCTTAGAGTCTGTGCTTTGATCCTTTCCTGTGGGACCGGTATTAGTTTCCGATACACCACTCCAGGTTCAATGTATTCCTTGGACCATCGCATTGACGATGAAACACAGAGATCGAATCGGAACTAAATACAAAAGGCACAATGCCGCAATAAGTACAAGAATAGAGACTCTTCTCACAGTCGATGTTTTGAGCATTCCCTGTGAGACCAATTTTAGTTTCCGATACACCACTGCAGGTACAATGTATTCCTTGTACCTTCACATTGACGATGAAGCACAGAATTTGCATCGGAATTAAATACTAAAGGCATAATGCCGCCTTCAGTACAAGATTAGAGTCTCTTCTTACGGTCGGTGCTTTGAGCGTTTCCTGTGAGAGCAGTATTAGTTTCCGATACACCACTGCAGGTTCAATGTATTGCTTGGACATACTCATTGACGATGAAACACTGAAATTACATCGGAATTAAATACAAAAGGAACAATGCCGCCTTAACTGCAACATGAGTGAGACTCCTTAGAGTCTGTGCTTTGATCCTTTCCTGTGGGACCGGTATTAGTTTCCGATACACCACTCCAGGTTCAATGTATTCTTTGGACATACTCATTGACGATGAAACACTGAAATTACATCGGAATTAAATACAAAAGGAACAATGCCGAATTAACGGCAAGATGAGTAAGACTTCTTAAGGTCCGTGCTTTGATCCTTTCCTGTGAGACCAGTATTAGTTTCCGATACACCACTGCAGGTTCAATGTATTCCTTGGACCTTCGCATTGACAATGAAAGACAAAAATCGAATCGGAACCAAATACAAAAGGCAAAATGCCGCAATAAGTACAAGAATAGAGACTCTTCTTACAGTCGGTGCTTTGAGCATTCCCTGTGAGACCAGTATTAGATTCCGATACACCTCAGCAGGTACAATGTATTCCTTGGAACTTCACATTGACGATGAAACACAGAAATCGCATCGGAGTTAAATACAAAAGGCACAATGCTGCTTTAAGTACAAGAATAGAGACTCTTCTTACAGTCGGTGCTTTGAGCATTCCCTGTGAGACCAGTATTAGTTTCTGATACACCACTGCAGGTTCAATGTATTCCTTGGACATACACATTGACGCTGAAACACAGAAATCGCATCGGAATTAAAAACAAAAGGCACAATGCCGCCTTTCGTACAAGAAAAGAGACTCTTCTTACAGTCGGTGCTTTGAGCATTCCCTGTGAGACCAGTATTAGTTTCCGATACACCACTCCAGGTTCAATGTATTCCTTGGACATACTCATTGACGATAAAACACTGAAATTACATCGGAATTAAATACAAAAGGAACAATGCCGCCTTAATTGCAAGATGAGTGAGACTTCTTAGAGTCTGTGCTTTGATCCTTTCCTGTGAGACCAGTATTAGTTTCCGATACACTACTGCAGGTTCAATGTATTCCTTGGACCTTCGCATTGACGATGAAACACAGAAATCGCATCAGAATTAAATACAAAAGGCACAATGCCGCCTTAAGTACAGGAATAGAGACTCTTCTTACAGTCCGTGCTTTGAGCATTCCCTGTGAGACCAGTATTAGTTTCCGATATACCACTGCAGGATCAATGTATTCCTTGGACATACGCATTGACGATGAAACACAAAAAATCGCATCGGAATTAAATACAAAAGGCACAATGCCGCCCTACGTACAAGAATAGAGACTCTTCTTACATTCGGTGCTTTGAGCATTCCCTGTGAGACCGGTATTAGTTTCCGATACACCACTGCAGGTTCAATGTATTCCTTAGACATACACATTGACAATGATACACAGAAATCGCATCGGAATTAAACTCAAAAGGCACAATGCCGCCATAAGTGCCAGAATAGAGACCCTTCTTACAGTCGGTGCTTTGAGCATTCCCTGTGAGATTAATCTTAGTTTCCGATACACCTTAGCAGGTACAATGTATTCCTTGGAACTTCACATTGACGATGAAACACAGAAATCGCATCGGAATTAAATACAAAAGGCACAATGCCGCCTTAAGTACAAGAATTGAGACTCTTCCTACAGTCGATGCTTTGAGCATTCCCTGTGAGACCAGTATTAGTTTCCGATACACCACTGCAGGTTCAATGGATTCCTTGGACATACGCATTGACGATGAAACACAGAAATCGCCTCGGAATTAATACAAAATGCACAATGCCGCAATAAGCACAAGAATAGAGACTCTTCTTACAGTCGGTGCTTTGAGCATTTCCTGTGAGACCAGTATTAGTTTCCGATACACCACTGCAATGACAATGTATTCCTTAGACATACACTTTGACGATGAAACACTGAAATTTCATTGGAATTAAATACAAAAGGCACAATGCCACCATAAATGCAAGTATAGAGACTCCTCTTACAGTCGGTGCTTTGAGCATTCCCTGTGAGATCAGTATTAGTTTCCGATACACCACTGCAGGTACAATGTATTCCTTGTACCTTCACATTGACGATGAAACACAGAAATCGCATCGGAATTAAATGCAAAAGGCACAATGCCGCCTTAAGTACAAGAATAGAGACTCTTCTTACAGTCGGTGCTTTGAGCATTGCCTGTGAGACCAGTAATAGTATCCGATACACCACTGCAGGTTCAATGTATTCCTTGGACCTTCACATTGACGATGAAACACAGAAATCGCATAGGAATCAAATACAAATGGCACAATGCCGCCTTAAGTACAAGAATAGAGACTCATCTTACAGTCGGTGCTTTGAGCATTCCCTGTGAGACCAGTATTAGTTTCCGATACACCACACCAGGTTCAATGTATCCCTTGGACATACTCATTGACGATGGAACACTGAAATTCCATCGGAATTAAATACAAAAGGAACAATGCCGCCTTAACGGCAAGATAAGTGAGGCTTCTTAGAGTCTGTGCTTTGATCCTTTCCTGTGAGACCAGTATTAGTTTCCGATACACCATTGCAGGTTCAATGTATTCCTTGGACCATCGCATTGACGATGAAACACAGAGATCGAATATGAACTAAGTACAAAAGGCACAATGCCGCAATAAGGACAAGAATAGAGACTCTTCTTACTGTCGGTGCTTTGAGCATTCCCTGTGAGACCAGTATTAGTTTCCGATACACCACTGCAGGTTTAATGTATTCCTTAGACATACACATTGACGATGAAACACTGATATAACATCGGAATTAAATACAAATGGCACAATGCCCCCATAAGTGCAAGAATAGAGACTCCTCTTACAGTCGGTGCTTTGAGCATTCCCTGTGAGACCAATATTAGTTTCCGATACACCACTGCAGGTACAATATATTCCTTGTACCTTCCCATTGAGGATGAAACACAGAATTTGCATCGGAATTAAATACTAAAGGCATTATGCCGCCTTCAGTACAAGAATAGAGACTCTTCTTACAGTCGGTGCTTTGAGCATTCCCTGTGAGACCAGTATTAGTTTCTGATACACCACTGCTGGTTCAATGTATTCCTTGGACATCCGCATTGACGATGACACACATAAATCGCATCTGAATTAAATACAAAAGCACAAGGCCGCCTTACGTACAAGAAAAGAGACTCTTCTTACAGTCGCTGCTTTGAGCATTCCCTGTGAGACCAGTATTAGTTTTCGATTCACCACTCCAGGTTCAATGTATTCCTTGGACATACTCAATGACGATGAAACACTGAAATTACATCGGAATTAAATACAAAAGGAACAGTGTTGCCTTAACTGCAAGATGAGTGAGACTTCTTAGAGTCTGTGCTTTGATCCTTTCCTGTGAGACCTGTATTAGTTCCCGATACACCACTGCAGGTTCAATGAATTCCTTGGACCTTCGCATTGACGATGAAACACAGAAATCACATCGGAACTAAATACAAAATGCACAATACCGCAATAAGTACAAGAGTAGAGACTCTTCTTACAGTCGGTGCCTTGAGCATTCCCTGTGAGAGCAGTATTAGTTTCCGATACACCACTGCAGGTTCAATGAATTCCTTAGACATACACATTGACGATGAAACACTGAAATTACTTCGGAATTAAATACAAAAGGCACAATGCCGCCATAAGTGCAAGAATAGAGACTCTTCTTACACTCGGTGCTTTGAGCTTTCCCTGTGAGACCAGTAATAGTTTCCGATACACCACTCCGGGTTCAATGTATTCCTTGGACATACTCATTGACGATGAAACACTGAAATTACATCGGAATTAAATACAATAGGAACAATGCCGCCTTAACGGCAAGATGAGTAAGACTTCTTAAGGTCTGTGCTTTGATCATTTCCTGTGAGACCAGTATTAGTTTCCGATACACCACTGCAGGTTCAATGTATTCCTTTGACCTTCGCATTGACAATGAAACACAGAAATCGAATCGGAACTAAATACAAAAGGCACAATGCCGCAATAAGTACAAGAGTAGACACTCTTCTTACAGTCGGTGCTTTGAGCATTCCCTGTGAGACCAGTATTAGTTTCCGATACACCACTGCAGGTTCAATGTATTCCTGAGACATACACATTGGCGATGAAACATTGAAATTACATCGGAATTAAATACAAATGGCACAATGCCGCCATAAGTGCAAGAATAGAGACTCCTCTTATAGTCGGTGCTTTGAGCATTCCCTGTGAGACCAGTAATAGTTTCCGATACACCACTGCAGGTACAATGTATTCCTTGTACCTTCACATTGACGATGAAACACAGAAATCGCATCGGAATTAAATACAAAAGGCACAATGCCGCTTTAAGTACAAGAATAGAGACTCTTCTTACAGTCGGTGCTTTGAGCATTCCCTGTGAGACCAGTATTAGTTTCTGATACTCCACTGCAGGTTCAATGTATTCCTTAGACATACACATTGACGATGAAACACAGAAATCGCATCGGAATTAAATACAAAATGCACAATGCCGCCTTTCGTACAAGAATAGAGACTCTTCTTACAGTCGGTGCTTTGAGCATTCCCTGTGAGACCAGTATTAGTTTCCGATTCACCACTCCAGGTTCAATGTATTCCTTGGACATACTCATTGACGATGAAACACTGAAATTACATCGGAATTAAATACAAAAGGAACAATGCCGCCTTAACTGCAAGATGAGTGAGACTTCCTAGAGTCTGTGCTTTGATCCTTTCCTGTGAGACCAGTATTAGTTTCCGATACACCACTGCAGGTTCAATGTATTCCTTGGACCTTCGCATTGACGATGAAACACAGAAATCGCATCGGAATTAAATACAAAAGGCACAATGCCGCCTTAAGTACAGGAATAGAGACTCTTGTTACAGTCGGTGCTTTGAGCATTCCCTGTGAGACCAGTATTAGTTTCCGATATACCACTGCAGGTTCAATGTATTCCTTGGACATACGCATTGACGATGAAACACAGAAATCGCATCGGAATTAAATAAAAAAGGCACAATGCCGCCCTACGTACAAGAATAGAGACTCTTCTTACATTCGGTGCTTTGAGCATTCCCTGTGAGACCGGTATTAGTTTCCGGTACACCACTGCAGGTTCAATGTATTCCTTAGACATACACATTGACAATGAAACACAGAAATCGCATCGGAATTAAACTAAAAAGGCACAATGCCGCCATAAGTGCCAGAATAGAGACCCTTCTTACAGTCGGTGCTTTGAGCATTCCCTGTGAGACCAATATTAGTTTCCGATACACCACTGCAGGTACAATGTATTCCTTGTACCTTCACATTGACGATGAAACACAGAAATCGCATCGGAATTAAATACAAAAGGCACAATGCCGCCTTAAGTACAAGAATAGAGACTCTTCTTACAGTCGGTGCTTTGAGCATTCCCTGTGAGACCAGTATTACATTCTGATACACCACTGCAGGTTCATTGTATTCCTTGGACATACACATTGACTATGAAACACAGAAATCGCATCGGAATTAAATACAAAAGGCACAATGCCGCCTTTCGTACAAGAATACAGACTCTTCTTACAGTCGGTGCTTTGAGCATTCCCTGTGAGACCAGTATTAGTTTCCGATACACCACTCCAGGTTCAATGTATTCCTTGGACATACTCATTGACGATGAAACACTGAAATTACATCGGAATTAAATACAAAAGGAACAATGCCGAATTAACTGCAAGATGAGTGAGACTTCTTAGAGTCTGTGCTTTGATCCTTTCCTGTGAGACCTGTATTAGTTTCCGATACACCACTGCAGGTTCAATGTATTCCTTGGACCTTCGCATTGACGATGAAACACAGAAATCACATCGGAACTAAATACAAAATGCACAATACCGCAATAAGTACAAGAGTAGAGACTCTTCTAACAGTCGGTGCCTTGAGCATTCCCTGTGAGACCAGTATTAGTTTCCGATACACCACTGCAGGTTCAATGAATTCCTTAGACATACACATTGACGATGAAACACTGAAATTACATCGGAATTAAATACAAAAGGCACAATGCCGCCGTAAGTGCAAGAATAGAGACTCTTCTTACAGTCGGTGCTTTGAGATTTCCCTGTGAGACCAGAATTAGATTCCGATACACCACTCCAGGTTCAATGTATTCCTTGGACATACTCATTGACGATGAAACACTGAAATTACATCGGAATTAAATACAAAAGGAACAATGCCGCCTTAACAGCAAGATGGGTAAGACTTCTTAAGGTCTGTGCTTTGATCCTTTCCTGTGAGACAGTATTAGTTTCCAATACACCACTGCAGGTTCAATGTATTCCTTGGACCTTCGCATTGACAATGAAACACAGAAATCGAATCGGAACTAAATACAAAAGGCACAATGCCGCAATAAGTACAAGAATAGAGACTCTTCTTACAGTCGGTGCTTTGAGCATTCCCCGTGAGACCAGTATTAGTTTCCGATACACCACTGCAGGTTCAATGTATTCCTTAGACATACACATTGGCGATGAAACATTGAAATTACATCGGAATTAAATACAAATGGCACAATGCCGCCATAAGTGCAAGAATATAGACTCCTCTTACAGTCGGTGCTTTGAGCATTCCCTGTGAGACCAGTATTAGTTTCCGATACATTACTGCAGGTACAATGTATTCCTTGTACCTTCACATTGACGAAGAAACACAGAAATCGCATCGGAATTAAATACAAAAGGCACAATGCCGCCTTAAGTACAAGAATAGAGACTCTTCTTACAGTCGGTGCTTTGAGCATTCCCTGTGAGACCAGTATTAGTTTCTGATACACCACTGCAGGTTCAATGTATTCCTTGGACATACACATTGACGATGAAACAGAGAAATCGCATCGGAATTAAATACAAAAGGCACAATGCCGCCTTTCGTACAAGAATAGAGACTCTTCTTACAGTCGGTGCTTTGAGCATTCCCTGTGAGACCAGTATTAGTTTCCGATATACCACTGGAGGTTCAATGTATTCCTTGGACATTCGCATTGACGATGTAACACAGAAATCGCATCGGAATTAAATACAAAAGGCACAATGCCGCCCTACGTACAAGAATAGAGACTCTTCTTACATTCGGTGCTTTGAGCATTCCCTGTGAGACCGGTATTAGTTTCCGATACACCACTGCAGGTTCAATGTATTCCTTAGACATACACATTGACAATGAAACACAGAAATCGCACCGGAATTAAACTCGAAAGGCACAATGCCGCCATAAGTGCCAGAATAGCGACCCTTCTTACAGTCGGTGCTTTGAGCATTCCCTGTGAGACCAGTATTAGTTTCCGATACACCACTGCAGGTACAATGTATTCCTTGTACCTTCACATTGACGATGAAACACAGAAATCGCATCGGAATTAAATACAAAAGGCACAAGGTCGCCTTAAGTACAAGAATAGAGACTCTTCTTACAGTCGGTGGTTTGAGCATTCCCTGTGAGACCAGTATTAGTTTCTCATACACCACTGCAGGTTCAATGTATTCCTTGGACATACACATTGACGATGAAACACAGAAATCGCATCGGAATTAAATACAAAAGGCACAATGCCGCCTTTCGTACAAGAATAGAGACTCTTCTTACAGTCGGTGCTTTGAGCATTCCCTGTGAGTCCAGTATTAGTTTCCGATATACCACTGCAGGTCCAATGTATTCCTTGGATATACGCATTGACGATGTAACACAGAAATCGCATCGGAATTAAATACAAAAGGCACAATGCCGCGCTACGTACAAGAATAGAGACTCTTCTTACATTCGGTGCTTTGAGCATTCCCTGTGAGACCGGTATTAGTTTCCGATACACCACTGCAGGTTCAATGTATTCCTTAGACATACACATTGACAATGAAACACAGAAATCGCATCGGAATTAAACTCGAAAGGCACAATGCCGCCATAAGTGCCAGAATAGCGACCCTTCTTACAGTCGGTGCTTTGAGCATTCCCTGTGAGACCAGTATTAGTTTCCGATACACCACTGCAGGTACAATGTATTCCTTGTACCTTCACATTGACGATGAAACACAGAAATCGCATCGGAATTAAATACAAAAGGCACAAGGTCGCCTTAAGTACAAGAATAGAGACTCTTCTTACAGTCGGTGCTTTGAGCATTCCCTGTGAGACCAGTATTAGTTTCTGATACACCACTGCAGGTTCAATGTATTCCTTGGACATACACATTGACGATGAAACACAGAAATCGCATCGGAATTAAATACAAAAGGCACAATGCCGCCTTTCGTACAAGAGTAGAGACTCTTCTTACAGTCGGTGCTTTAGTATTCCCTGTGAGACCAGTATTAGTTTCCGATACACCACTCCAGGTTCAATGTATTCCTTGGACCTTCGCATTGAGGATGAAACACAGAAATCACATCGGAACTAAATACAAAATGCACAATACCGCAATAAGTACAAGAGTAGAGACTCTTCTAACAGTCGGTGCCGTGAGCATTCCCTGTGAGACCAGTATTAGTTTCCGATACACCACTGCAGGTTCAATGAATTCCTTAGACATACACATTGGCGATGAAACATTGAAATTACATCGGAATTAAATACAAATGGCACAATGCCGCCATAAGTGCAAGAATAGAGACTCCTCTTACAGTCGGTGCTTTGAGCATTCCCTGTGAGACCAGTAATTGTTTCCGATACACCACTGCAGGTACAATGTATTCCTTGTACCTTCACATTGACGATGAAACACAGAAATCACATCGGAATTAAATACAAAAGGCACAATGCCGCTTTAAGTACAAGAATAGAGACTCTTCTTACAGTCGGTGCTTTGAGCATTAGCTGTGAGACCAGTATTAGTTTCTGATACACCACTGCAGGTTCAATGTGTTCCTTGGACATACACATTGACGATGAAACACAGAAATCGCATCGGAATTAAACACAAAAGGCACAATGCAGCCTTTCGTACAAGAATAGAGACTCTTCTTACAGTCGGTGCTTTGAGCATTCCCTGTGAGACCAGTATTAGTGTCCGATACGCCACTCCAGGTTCAATGTATTCCTTGGACATACTCATTGACGATGAAACACTGAAATTACATCGGAATTAAATACAAAAGGAACAATGCCGCCTTAACTGCAAGATGAGTGAGACTTCTTAGAGTCTGTGCTTTAATCCTTTCCTGTGAGACCAGTATTAGTTTCCGATACACCACTGCAGGTTCAATGTATTCCTTGGACCTTCGCATTGACGATGAAACACAGAAATCGCATCGTAATTAAATACAAAAGGCACAATGCCGCCTTAAGTACAGGAATAGAAACTCTTCTTACAGTCGGTGCTTTGAGCATTCAGTGTGAGACCAGTATTAGTTTCCGATATACCACTGCAGGTTCAATGTATTCCTTGGACATACGCATTGACAATGAAACACAGAAATCGCATCGGAATTAAATACAAAAGGCACAATGCCGCCCTACGTACAAGAATAGAGACTCTTCTTACATTCGGTGCTTTGAGCATTCCCTGTGAGACCGGTATTAGTTTTCGATACACCACTGCAGGTTCAATGTATTCCTTAGACATACACATTGACAATGAAACACAGAAATCGCATCGGAATTAAACTCAAAAGGCACAATGCCGCCATAAGTGCCAGAATAGAGACCCTTCCTACAGTCGGTGCTTTGAGCATTCCCTGTGAGACCAGTATTAGTTTCCGATACACCACTGCAGGTACAATGTATTCCTTGGACATACACATTGACGATGAAACACAGAAATCGCATCGGAATTAAATACAAAAGGCACAATGCCGCCTTTCGTACAAGAATAGAGACTCTTCTTACAGTCGGTGCTTTGAGCATTCCCTGTGAGACCAGTATTAGTTTCCGATACACCACTCCAGGTTCAATGTATTCCTTGGACATACTCATTGACCATGAAACACTGAAATTACATCGGAATTAAATACAAAAGGAACAATGCCGCCTTAACTGCAAGATGAGTGAGACTTCTTAGAGTCTGTGCTTTGATCCTTTCCTGTGAGACCTGTATTAGTTTCCGATACACCACGGCAGGTTCAATGTATTCCTTGGACCTTCGCATTGACGATGAAACACAGAAATCACATCGGAACTAAATACAAAATGCACAATACCGCAATAAGTACAAGAGTAGAGACTCTTCTTACAGTCGGTGCCTTGAGCATTCCCTGTGAGACCAGTATTAGTTTCCGATACACCACTGCAGGTTCAATGAATTCCTTAGACTTACACATTGACGATGAAACACTGAAATTACATCGGAATTAAATACAAAAGGCACAATGCCGCCTTAAGTGCAAGAATAGAGACTCTTCTTACCGTCGGTGCTTTGAGCTTTCCCTGTGAGACCAGTAATAGTTTCCGATACACCACTCCAGGTTCAATGTATTCCTTGGACATACTCATTGACGATGAAACACTGAAATTACATCGTAATTAAATACAAAAGGAACAATGCCGCCTTAACGGCAAGATGAGTAAGACTTCTTAAGGTCCGTGCTTTGATCATTTCCTGTGAGACCAGTATTAGTTTCCGATACACCACTGCAGATTCAGTGTATTCCTTGGACCTTCGCATTGACAATGAAACACAGAAATCGAATCGGAACTAAATACAAAAGGCACAATGCCGCAATAAGTACAAGAATAGAGACTCTTCTTACAGTCGGTGCTTTGAGCATTCCCTGTGAGACCAGTATTAGTTTCCGATACACCACTGCAGGTTCAATGTATTCCTTAGACATACACATTGGCGATGAAACATTGAAATTACATCGGAATTAAATACAAATGGCACAATGCCGCCATAAGTGCAAGAATAGAGACTCCTCTTACAGTCGGCGCTTTGAGCATTCCCTGTGAGACCAGTAATAGTTTCCGATACACCACTGCAGGTACAATGTATTCCTTGTACCTTCACATTGACGATGAAACACAGAAATCGCATCGGAATTAAATACAAAAGGCACAATGCCGCTTTAAGTACAAGAATAGAGCCTCTTCTTACAGTCGGTGCTTTGAGCATTCCCTGTGAGACCAGTATTAGTTTCTGATACACCACTGCACGTTCAATGTATTCCTCGGACATACTCATTGACGATGAAACACAGAAATCGCATCGGAATTAAATACAAAAGGCATAATGCCGCCTTTCGTACAAGAATAGAGACTCTACTTACAGTCGGTGCTTTGAGCATTCCCTGTGAGACCAGTATTAGTTTCCGATACACCACTCCAGGTTCAATGTATTCCTTGGACATACTCATTGACGATGAAACACTGAAATTACATCGGAATTAAATACAAAAGGAACAATGCCGCCTTAACTGCAAGATGAGTGAGACTTCTTAGAGTCTGTGCTTTGATCCTTTCCTGTGAGACCAGTATTAGTTTCCGATACACCACTGCATGTTCAATGTATTCCTTGGACCTTCGCATTGACGATGAAACACAGAATTCGCATCGGAATTAAATACAAAAGGCACAATGCCGCCTTAAGTACATTAATAGAGACTCTTCTTACAGTCGGTGCTTTGAGCATTCAGTGTGAGACCAGTATTAGTTTCCGATATACCACTGCAGGTTCAATGTATTCCTTGGACATACGCATTGACGATGAAACACAGAAATCGCATCGGAATTAAATACAAAAGGCACAATGGCGCCCTACGTACAAGAATAGAGACTCTTCTTACATTCGGTGCTTTGAGCATTCCCTGTGAGACCGGTATTAGTTTCCGATACACCACTGCAGGTTCAATGTATTCCTTAGACATACACATTGACAATGAAACACAGAAATCGCGTCGGAATTAAACTCAAAAGGCACAATGCCGCCATAAGTGCCAGAATAGAGACCCTTCTTACAGTCGGTGCTTTGAGCATTCCCTGTGAGACCAGTATTAGTTTCCGATACACCACTGCAGGTACAATGTATTCCTTGGACATACACATTGACGATGAAACACAGAAATCGCATCGGAATTAAATACAAAAGGCACATGCCGCCTTTCGTACAAGAATAGAGACTCTTCCTACAGTCGGTGCTTTGAGCATTCCCTGTGAGACCAGTATTAGTTTCCGATACACCACTCCAGGTTCAATGTATTCCTTGGACATACTCATTGACAATGAAACACTGAAATTACATCGAAATTAAATACAAAAGGAACAATGCCGCCTTAACTGCAAGATGAGTGAGACTTCTTAGAGTCTGTGCTTTGATCCTTTCCTGTGAGACCTGTATTAGTTTCCGATACACCACTGCAGGTTCAATGTGTTCCTTGGACCTTCGCATTGACGATGAAACACAGAAATCACATCGGAACTAAATACAAAATGCACAATACCGCAATAAGTACAAGAGTAGAGACTCTTCTAACAGTCGGTGCCTTGAGCATTCCCTGTGAGACCAGTATTAGTTTCCGATACACCACTGCAGGTTCAATGAATTCCTTAGACATACACATTGACGATGAAACACTGAAATTACATCGGAATTAAATACAAAAGGCACAATGCCGCCATAAGTGCAAGAATAGAGACTCTTCTTACAGTCGGTGCTTTGAGATTTTCCAGTGAGACCAGTATTAGTTTCCGATACACCACTCCAGGTTCAATGTATTCCTTGGACATACTCATTGACGATGAAACACTGAAATTACATCGGAATTAAATACAAAAGGAACAATGCCGCCTTATCGGCAAGATGAGAAAGACTTCTTAAGGTCTGTGCTTTGATCCTTTCCTGTGAGACCAGTATTAGTTTCCGATACACCACTGCAGGTTCAATGTATTCCTTGGACCTTCGCATTGACAATGAAACACAGAAATCGAATCGGAACTAAATACAAAAGGCACAATGCCGCAATAAGTACAAGAATAGAGACTCTTCTTACAGTCGGTGCTTTGAGCATTCCCCGTGAGACCAGTATTAGTTTCCGATACACCACTGCAGGTTCAATGTATTCCTTAGACATACACATTGGCGATGAAACATAGAAATTACATCGGAATTAAATACAAATGGCACAATGCTGCCATAAGTGCAAAAATAGAGACTCCTCTTACAGTCGGTGCTTTGAGCATTCCCTGTGGGACCAGTATTAGTTTCCGATACATTACTGCAGGTACAATGTATTCCTTGTACCTTCACATTGACGATGAAACACAGAAATCGCATCGGAATTAAATACAAAAGGCACAATGCCGCCTTATGTACAAGAATAGAGACTCTTCTTACAGTCGGTGCTTTGAGCATTCCCTGTGAGACCAGTATTAGTTTCTCATACACCACTGCAGGTTCAATGTATTCCTTGGACATACACATTGACGATGAAACACAGAAATCGCATCGGAATTAAATACAAAAGGCACAATGCCGCCTTTCGTACAAGAATAGAGACTCTTCTTACAGTCGGTGCTTTGAGCATTCCCTGTGGGACCAGTATTAGTTTCCGATATACCACTGCAGGTTCAATGTATTCCTTGGACATACGCATTGACGATGAAACACAGAAATCGCATCGGAATTAAATACAAAAGGCACAATGCCGCCCTACGTACAAGAATAGAGACTCTTCTTACATTCGGTGCTTTAAGCATTCCCTGTGAGACCGGTATTAGTTTCCGATACACCACTGCAGGTTCAATGTATTCCTTAGACATACACATTGACAATGAAACACAGAAATCGCATCGGAATTAAACTCGAAAGGTACAATGCCGCCATAAGTGCCAGAATAGCGAACCTTCTTACAGTCGGTGCTTTGAGCATTCCCTGTGAGACCAGTATTAGTTTCCGATACACCACTGCAGGTACAATGTATTCCTTGTACCTTCACATTGACGATGAAACACAGAGATCGCATCGGAATTAAATACAAAAGGCACAATGTCGCCTTAAGTACAAGAATAGAGACTCTACTTACAGTCGGTGCTTTGAGCATTCCCTGTGAGACCAGTATTAGTTTCTGATACACCACTGCAGGTTCAATGTATTCCTTGGACATACACATTGACGATGAAACACAGAAATCGCATCGGAATTAAATACAAAAGGCACAATGCCGCCTTTCGTAGAAGAATAGAGACTCTTCTTACAGTCGGTGCTTTGAGCATTCCCTGTGAGACCAGTATTAGTTTCCGATACACCACTCCAGGTTCAATGTATTCCTTGGACATACTCATTGACGATGAAACACTGAAATTACATCGGAATTAAATACAAAAGGAACAATGCCGCCTTAACTGCAAGATGAGTGAGACTTCTTAGAGTCTGTGCTTTGATCCTTTCCTGTGAGCCCTGTATTAGCTTCCGATACACCACTGCAGGTTCAATGTATTCCTTGGACCTTCGCATTGACGATGAAACACAGAAATCACATCGGAACTAAATTCAAAATGCACAATACCGCAATAAGTACAAGAGTAGAGACTCTTCTAGCAGTCGGTGCCGTGAGCATTCCCTGTGAGACCAGTATTAGTTTCCGATACACCACTGCAGGTTCAATGAATTCCTTAGACATACACATTGACGATGAAACACTGAAATTACATCGGAATTAAATACAAAAGTCACAATGCCGCCATAAGTGCAAGAATAGAGACTCTTCTTACAGTCGGTGCTTTGAGCTTTCCCTGTGAGACCAGTATTAGTTTCCGATACCACACTCCAGGTTCAATGTATTCCTTGGACATACTCATTGACGATGAAACACTGAAATTACATCGGAATTAAATGCAAAACGAACAATGCCGCCTTAACGGCAAGATGAGTAAGACTTCTTAAGGTCAGTGCATTGATGCTTTCCTGTGTGACCAGTATTAATTTTCCGATACACCACTGCAGGTTCAATGTATTCCTTGGACCTTCGCATTGACAATGAAACACAGAAATCGAATCGGAACTACATACAAAAGGCACAATGCCGCAATAAGTACAAGAATAGAGACTCTTCTTACAGTCGGTGCTTTGAGCATTCCCCGTGAGACCAGTATTAGTTTCCGATACACCACTGCAGGTTCAATGTGTTCCTTAGACATACACATTGGCGATGAAACATTGAAATTACATCGGAATTAAATACAAATGGCACAATGCCGCCATAAGTGCAAGAATAGAGACTCCTCTTACAGTCGGTGCTTTGAGCATTCCCTGTGAGAATAGTATTTGTTTCCGATACATTACTGCAGGTACAATGTATTCCTTGTACATTCACATTGACGATGAAACACAGAAATCGCATCGGAAATAAATACAAAAGGCACAATGCCGCCTTAAGTACAAGAATAGAGACTCTTCTAACAGTCGGTGCTTTGAGCATTCCCTGTGAGACCAGTATTAGTTTCTGATACACCACTGCACGTTCAATGTATTCCTTGGACATACACATTGACGATGAAACACAGAAATCGCATCGGAATTAAATACAAAAGGCATAATGCCGCCTTTCGTACAAGAATAGAGACTCTTCTTACAGTCGGTGCTTTGATCCTTTCCTGTGAGACCAGTATTAGTTTCCGATACACCACTGCTGGTTCAATGTATTCCTTGGACCTTCGCATTGACGATGAAACACAGAATTCGCATCGGAATTAAATACAAAAGGCACAATGCCGCCTTAAGTACAGGAATAGAGACTCTTCTTACAGTCGGTGCTTTGAGCATTCAGTGTGAGACCAGTATTAGTTTCCGATATACCACTGCAGGTTCAATGTATTCCTTGGACATACGCATTGACGATGAAACACAGAAATCGCATCGGAATTAAATACAAAAGGCACAATGCCGCCCTACGTACAAGAATAGAGACTCTTCTTACATTCGGTGCTTTGAGCATTCCCTGTGAGACCGGTATTAGTTTCCGATACACCACTGCAGGTTCAATGTATTCCTTAGACATACACATTGACAATGAAACACAGAAATCGCATCGGAATTAAACTCAAAAGGCACAATGCCGCCATAAGTGCCAGAATAGGGACCCTTCTTACAGTCGGTGCTTTGAGCATTCCCTGTGAGACCAGTATTAGTTTCCGATACACCACTGCAGGTACAACGTATTCCTTGGACATACACATTGACGATGAAACACAGAAATCGCATCGGAATTAAATACAAAAGGCACATGCCGCCTTTCGTACAAGAATAGAGACTCTTCTTACAGTCGGTGCTTTGAGCATTCCCTGTGAGACCAGTATTAGTTTCCGATACACCACTCCAGGTTCAATGTATTCCTTGGACATACTCATTGACAATGAAACACTGAAATTACATCGAAATTAAATACAAAAGGAACAATGCCGCCTTAACTGCAAAATGAGTGAGACTTCTTAGAGTCTGTGCTTTGATCCTTTCCTGTGAGACCTGTACTAGTTTCCGATACACCACTGCAGGTTCAATGTATTCCTTGGACCTTCGCATTGACGATGAAACACAGAAATCACATCGGAACTAAATACAAAATGCACAATAGCGCAATAAGTACAAGAGTAGAGACTCTTCTAACAGTCGGTGCCTTGAGCATTCCCTGTGAGACCAGTATTAGTTTCCGATACACCACTGCAGGTTCAATGAATTCCTTAGACATACACATTGACGATGAAACACTGAAATTACATCGGAATTAAATACAAAAGGCACAATGCCGCCATAAGTGCAAGAATAGAGACTCTTCTTACAGTCGGTGCTTTGAGATTTTCCTGTGAGACCAGTATTAGTTTCCGATACACCACTCCAGGTTCTATGTATTCCTTGGACATACTCATTGACGATGAAACACTGAAATTACATCGGAATTAAATACAAAAGGAACAATGCCGCCTTAACGGCAAGATGAGTAAGACTTCTTAAGGTCTGTGCTTTGATCCTTTCCTGTGAGACCAGTATTAGTTTCCGATACACCACTGCAGGTTCAATGTATTCCTTGGACCTTCGCATTGACAATGAAACACAGAAATCGAATCGGAACTAAATACAAAAGGCACAATGCCGAAATAAGTACAAGAATAGAGACTCTTCTTACAGTCGGTGCTTTGAGCATTCCCCGTGAGACCAGTATTAGTTTCCGATACACCACTGCAGGTTCAATGTATTCCTTAGACATACACATTGGCGATGAAACATAGAAATTACATCGGAATTAAATACAAATGGCACAATGCTGCCATAAGTGCAAAAATAGAGACTCCTCTTACAGTCGGTGCTTTGAGCATTCCCTGTGGGACCAGTATTAGTTTCCGATACATTACTGCAGGTACAATGTATTCCTTGTACCTTCACATTGACGATGAAACACAGAAATCGCATCGGAATTAAATACAAAAGGCACAATGCCGCCTTATGTACAAGAATAGAGACTCTTCTTACAGTCGGTGCTTTGAGCATTCCCTGTGAGACCAGTATTAGTTTCTCATACACCACTGCAGGTTCAATGTATTCCTTGGACATACACATTGACGATGAAACACAGAAATCGCATCGGAATTAAATACAAAAGGCACAATGCCGCCTTTCGTACAAGAATAGAGACTCTTCTTACAGTCGCTGCTTTGAGCATTCCCTGTGGGACCAGTATTAGTTTCCGATATACCACTGCAGGTTCAATGTATTCCTTGGACATACGCATTGACGATGAAACACAAAAATCGCATCGGAATTAAATACAAAAGGCACAATGCCGCCCTACGTACAAGAATAGAGACTCTTCTTACATTCGGTGCTTTGAGCATTCCCTGTGAGATCGGTATTAGTTTCCGATACACCACTGCAGGTTCAATGTATTCCTTAGACATACACATTGACAATGAAACACAGAAATCGCATCGGAATTAAACTCGAAAGGTACAATGCCGCCATAAGTGCCAGAATAGCGACCCTTCTTACAGTCGGTGCTTTGAGCATTCAGTGTGAGACCAGTATTAGTTTCCGATACACCACTGCAGGTACAATGTATTCCTTGTACCTTCACATTGACGATGAAACACAGAAATCGCATCGGAATTAAATACAAAAGGCACAATGTCGCCTTAAGTACAAGAATAGAGACTCTACTTACAGTCGGTGCTTTGAGCATTCCCTGTGAGACCAGTATTAGTTTCTGATACACCACTGCAGGTTCAATGTATTCCTTGGACATACACATTGACGATGAAACACAGAAATCGCATCGGAATTAAATACAAAAGGCACAATGCCGCCTTTCGTACAAGAATAGAGACTCTTCTTACAGTCGGTGCTTTGAGCATTCCCTGTGAGACCAGTATTAGTTTCCGATACACCACTCCAGGTTCAATGTATTCCTTGGACATACTCATTGACGATGAAACACTGAAATTACATCGGAATTAAATACAAAAGGAACAATGCCGCCTTAACTGCAAGATGAGTGAGACTTCTTAGAGTCTGTGCTTTGATCCTTTCCTGTGAGACCTGTATTAGTTTCCGATACACCACTGCAGGTTCAATGTATTCCTTGGACCTTCGCATTGACGATGAAACACAGAAATCACTTCGGAAATAATTCAAAATGCACAATACCGCAATAAGTACAAGAGTAGGGACTCTTCTAGCAGTCGGTGCCGTGAGCATTCCCTGTGAGACCAGTATTAGTTTCCGATACACCACTGCAGGTTCAATGAATTCCTTAGACATACACATTGACGATGAAACACTGAAATTACATCGGAATTAAATACAAAAGTCACAATGCCGCCATAAGTGCAAGAATAGAGACTCTTCTTACAGTCGGTGCTTTGAGCTTTCCCTGTGAGACCAGTATTAGTTTCCGATACACCACTCCAGGTTCAATGTATTCCTTGGACATACTCATTGACGATGAAACACTGAAATTACATCGGAATTAAATACAAAACGAACAATGCCGCCTTAACGGCAAGATGAGTAAGACTTCTTAAGGTCAGTGCTTTGATGCTTTCCTGTGTGACCAGTATTAATTTTCCGATACACCACTGCAGGTTCAATGTATTCCTTGGACCTTCGCATTGACAATGAAACACAGAAATCGAATCGGAACTACATACAAAAGGCACAATGCCGCAATAAGTACAAGAATAGAGACTCTTCTTCCAGTCGGTGCTTTGAGCATTCCCCGTGAGACCAGTATTAGTTTCCGATACACCACTGCAGGTTCAATGTATTCCTTAGACATACACATTGGCGATGAAACATTGAAATTACATCGGAATTAAATACAAATGGCACAATGCCGCCATAAGTGCAAGAATAGAGACTCCTCTTACAGTCGGTGTTTTGAGCATTCCCTGTGAGACCAGTATTTGTTTCCGATACATTACTGCAGGTACAATGTATTCCTTGTACATTCACATTGACGATGAAACACAGAAATCGCATCGGAAATAAATACAAAAGGCACAATGCCGCCTTAAGTACAAGAATAGAGACTCTTCTAACAGTCGGTGCTTTGAGCGTTCCCTGTGAGACCAGTATTAGTTTCTGATACACCACTGCACGTTCAATGTATTCCTTGGACATACACATTGACGATGAAACACAGAAATCGCATCGGAATTAAATACAAAAGGCATAATGCCGCCTTTCGTACAAGAATAGAGACTCTACTTACAGTCGGTGCTTTGAGCATTCCCTGTGAGACCAGTATTAGTTTCCGATACACCACTCCAGGTTCCATGTATTCCTTGGACATACTCATTGACGATGAAACACTGGAATTACATCGGAATTAAATACAAAAGGAACACTGCCGCCTTAACTGCAAGATGTGTGAGACTTCTTAGAGTCTGTGCTTTGATCCTTTCCTGTGAGACCAGTATTAGTTTCCGATACACCACTGCTGGTTCAATGTATTCCTTGGACCTTCGCATTGACGATGAAACACAGAATTCGCATCGGAATTAAATACAAAAGGCACAATGCCGCCTTAAGTACAGGAATAGAGACTCTTCTTACAGTCGGTGCTTTGAGCATTCAGTGTGAGACCAGTATTAGTTTCCGATATACCACTGCAGGTTCAATGTATTCCTTGGACATACGCATTGACGATGAAACACAGAAATCGCATCGGAATTAAATACAAAAGGCACAATGCCGCCCTACGTACAAGAATAGAGACTCTTCTTACATTCGGTGCTTTGAGCATTCCCTGTGAGACCGGTATTAGTTTCCGATACACCACTGCAGGTTCAATGTATTCCTTAGACATACACATTGACAATGAAACACAGAAATCGCATCGGAATTAAACTCAAAAGGCACAATGCCGCCATAAGTGCCAGAATAGGGACCCTTCTTACAGTCGGTGCTTTGAGCATTCCCTGTGAGACCAGTATTAGTTTCCGATACACCACTGCAGGTACAACGTATTCCTTGGACATACACATTGACGATGAAACACAGAAATCGCATCGGAATTAAATACAAAAGGCACATGCCGCCTTTCGTACAAGAATAGAGACTCTTCTTACAGTCGGTGCTTTGAGCATTCCCTGTGAGACCAGTATTAGTTTCCGATACACCACTCCAGGTTCAATGTATTCCTTGGACATACTCATTGACAATGAAACACTGAAATTACATCGAAATTAAATACAAAAGGAACAATGCCGCCTTAACTGCAAAATGAGTGAGACTTCTTAGAGTCTGTGCTTTGATCCTTTCCTGTGAGACCTGTACTAGTTTCCGATACACCACTGCAGGTTCAATGTATTCCTTGGACCTTCGCATTGACGATGAAACACAGAAATCACATCGGAACTAAATACAAAATGCACAATAGCGCAATAAGTACAAGAGTAGAGACTCTTCTAACAGTCGGTGCCTTGAGCATTCCCTGTGAGACCAGTATTAGTTTCCGATACACCACTGCAGGTTCAATGAATTCCTTAGACATACACATTGACGATGAAACACTGAAATTACATCGGAATTAAATACAAAAGGCACAATGCCGCCATAAGTGCAAGAATAGAGACTCTTCTTACAGTCGGTGCTTTGAGATTTTCCTGTGAGACCAGTATTAGTTTCCGATACACCACTCCAGGTTCTATGTATTCCTTGGACATACTCATTGACGATGAAACACTGAAATTACATCGGAATTAAATACAAAAGGAACAATGCCGCCTTAACGGCAAGATGAGTAAGACTTCTTAAGGTCTGTGCTTTGATCCTTTCCTGTGAGACCAGTATTAGTTTCCGATACACCACTGCAGGTTCAATGTATTCCTTGGACCTTCGCATTGACAATGAAACACAGAAATCGAATCGGAACTAAATACAAAAGGCACAATGCCGAAATAAGTACAAGAATAGAGACTCTTCTTACAGTCGGTGCTTTGAGCATTCCCCGTGAGACCAGTATTAGTTTCCGATACACCACTGCAGGTTCAATGTATTCCTTAGACATACACATTGGCGATGAAACATAGAAATTACATCGGAATTAAATACAAATGGCACAATGCTGCCATAAGTGCAAAAATAGAGACTCCTCTTACAGTCGGTGCTTTGAGCATTCCCTGTGGGACCAGTATTAGTTTCCGATACATTACTGCAGGTACAATGTATTCCTTGTACCTTCACATTGACGATGAAACACAGAAATCGCATCGGAATTAAATACAAAAGGCACAATGCCGCCTTATGTACAAGAATAGAGACTCTTCTTACAGTCGGTGCTTTGAGCATTCCCTGTGAGACCAGTATTAGTTTCTCATACACCACTGCAGGTTCAATGTATTCCTTGGACATACACATTGACGATGAAACACAGAAATCGCATCGGAATTAAATACAAAAGGCACAATGCCGCCTTTCGTACAAGAATAGAGACTCTTCTTACAGTCGCTGCTTTGAGCATTCCCTGTGGGACCAGTATTAGTTTCCGATATACCACTGCAGGTTCAATGTATTCCTTGGACATACGCATTGACGATGAAACACAAAAATCGCATCGGAATTAAATACAAAAGGCACAATGCCGCCCTACGTACAAGAATAGAGACTCTTCTTACATTCGGTGCTTTGAGCATTCCCTGTGAGATCGGTATTAGTTTCCGATACACCACTGCAGGTTCAATGTATTCCTTAGACATACACATTGACAATGAAACACAGAAATCGCATCGGAATTAAACTCGAAAGGTACAATGCCGCCATAAGTGCCAGAATAGCGACCCTTCTTACAGTCGGTGCTTTGAGCATTCAGTGTGAGACCAGTATTAGTTTCCGATACACCACTGCAGGTACAATGTATTCCTTGTACCTTCACATTGACGATGAAACACAGAAATCGCATCGGAATTAAATACAAAAGGCACAATGTCGCCTTAAGTACAAGAATAGAGACTCTACTTACAGTCGGTGCTTTGAGCATTCCCTGTGAGACCAGTATTAGTTTCTGATACACCACTGCAGGTTCAATGTATTCCTTGGACATACACATTGACGATGAAACACAGAAATCGCATCGGAATTAAATACAAAAGGCACAATGCCGCCTTTCGTACAAGAATAGAGACTCTTCTTACAGTCGGTGCTTTGAGCATTCCCTGTGAGACCAGTATTAGTTTCCGATACACCACTCCAGGTTCAATGTATTCCTTGGACATACTCATTGACGATGAAACACTGAAATTACATCGGAATTAAATACAAAAGGAACAATGCCGCCTTAACTGCAAGATGAGTGAGACTTCTTAGAGTCTGTGCTTTGATCCTTTCCTGTGAGACCTGTATTAGTTTCCGATACACCACTGCAGGTTCAATGTATTCCTTGGACCTTCGCATTGACGATGAAACACAGAAATCACTTCGGAAATAATTCAAAATGCACAATACCGCAATAAGTACAAGAGTAGGGACTCTTCTAGCAGTCGGTGCCGTGAGCATTCCCTGTGAGACCAGTATTAGTTTCCGATACACCACTGCAGGTTCAATGAATTCCTTAGACATACACATTGACGATGAAACACTGAAATTACATCGGAATTAAATACAAAAGTCACAATGCCGCCATAAGTGCAAGAATAGAGACTCTTCTTACAGTCGGTGCTTTGAGCTTTCCCTGTGAGACCAGTATTAGTTTCCGATACACCACTCCAGGTTCAATGTATTCCTTGGACATACTCATTGACGATGAAACACTGAAATTACATCGGAATTAAATACAAAACGAACAATGCCGCCTTAACGGCAAGATGAGTAAGACTTCTTAAGGTCAGTGCTTTGATGCTTTCCTGTGTGACCAGTATTAATTTTCCGATACACCACTGCAGGTTCAATGTATTCCTTGGACCTTCGCATTGACAATGAAACACAGAAATCGAATCGGAACTACATACAAAAGGCACAATGCCGCAATAAGTACAAGAATAGAGACTCTTCTTCCAGTCGGTGCTTTGAGCATTCCCCGTGAGACCAGTATTAGTTTCCGATACACCACTGCAGGTTCAATGTATTCCTTAGACATACACATTGGCGATGAAACATTGAAATTACATCGGAATTAAATACAAATGGCACAATGCCGCCATAAGTGCAAGAATAGAGACTCCTCTTACAGTCGGTGTTTTGAGCATTCCCTGTGAGACCAGTATTTGTTTCCGATACATTACTGCAGGTACAATGTATTCCTTGTACATTCACATTGACGATGAAACACAGAAATCGCATCGGAAATAAATACAAAAGGCACAATGCCGCCTTAAGTACAAGAATAGAGACTCTTCTAACAGTCGGTGCTTTGAGCGTTCCCTGTGAGACCAGTATTAGTTTCTGATACACCACTGCACGTTCAATGTATTCCTTGGACATACACATTGACGATGAAACACAGAAATCGCATCGGAATTAAATACAAAAGGCATAATGCCGCCTTTCGTACAAGAATAGAGACTCTACTTACAGTCGGTGCTTTGAGCATTCCCTGTGAGACCAGTATTAGTTTCCGATACACCACTCCAGGTTCCATGTATTCCTTGGACATACTCATTGACGATGAAACACTGGAATTACATCGGAATTAAATACAAAAGGAACACTGCCGCCTTAACTGCAAGATGTGTGAGACTTCTTAGAGTCTGTGCTTTGATCCTTTCCTGTGAGACCAGTATTAGTTTCCGATACACCACTGCTGGTTCAATGTATTCCTTGGACCTTCGCATTGACGATGAAACACAGAATTCGCATCGGAATTAAATACAAAAGGCACAATGCCGCCTTAAGTACAGGAATAGAGACTCTTCTTACAGTCGGTGCTTTGAGCATTCAGTGTGAGACCAGTATTAGTTTCCGATATACCACTGCAGGTTCAATGTATTCCTTGGACATACGCATTGACGATGAAACACAGAAATCGCATCGGAATTAAATACAAAAGGCACAATGCCGCCCTACGTACAAGAATAGAGACTCTTCTTACATTCGGTGCTTTGAGCATTCCCTGTGAGACCGGTATTAGTTTCCGATACACCACTGCAGGTTCAATGTATTCCTTAGACATACACATTGACAATGAAACACAGAAATCGCATCGGAATTAAACTCAAAAGGCACAATGCCGCCATAAGTGCCAGAATAGAGACCCTTCTTACAGTCGGTGCTTTGAGCATTCCCTGTGAGACCAGTATTGGTTTCCGATACACCACTGCAGGTACAACGTATTCCTTGGACATACACATTGACGATGAAACACAGAAATCGCATCGGAATTAAAAACAAAAGGCACATGCCGCCTTTCGTACAAGAATAGAGACTCTTCTTACAGTCGGTGCTTTGAGCATTCCCTATGAGACCAGTATTAGTTTCCGATACACCACTCCAGGTTCAATGTATTCCTTGGACATACTCATTGACAATGAAACACTGAAATTACATCGAAATTAAATACAAAAGGAACAATGCCGCCTTAACTGCAAGATGAGTGAGACTTCTTAGAGTCTGTGCTTTGATCCTTTCCTGTGAGACCTGTACTAGTTTCCGATACACCACTGCAGGTTCAATGTATTCCTTGGACCTTCGCATTGACGATGAAACACAGAAATCACATCGGAACTAAATACAAAATGCACAATACCGCAATAAGTACAAGAGTAGAGACTCTTCTAACAGTCGGTGCCTTGAGCATTCCCTGTGAGACCAGTATTAGTTTCCGATACACCACTGCAGGTTCAATGAATTCCTTAGACATACACATTGACGATGAAACACTGAAATTACATCGGAATTAAATACAAAAGGCACAATGCCGCCATAAGTGCAAGAATAGAGACTCTTCTTACAGTCGGTGCTTTGAGATTTTCCTGTGAGACCAGTATTAGTTTCCGATACACCACTCCAGGTTCAATGTATTCCTTGGACATACTCACTGACGATGAAACACTGAAATTACATCGGTATTAAATACAAAAGGAACAATGCCGCCTTAACGGCAAGATGAGTAAGACTTCTTAAGGTCTGTGCTTTGATCCTTTCCTGTGAGACCAGTATTAGTTTCCGATACACCACTGCAGGTTCAATGTATTCCTTGGACCTTCGCATTGACAATGAAACACAGAAATCGAATCGGAACTAAATACAAAAGGCACAATGCCGCAATAAGTTCAAGAATAGAGACTCTTCTCACAGTCGGTGCTTTGAGCATTCCCCGTGAGACCAGTATTAGTTTCCGATACACCACTGCAGGTTCAATGTATTCCTTAGACATACACATTGGCGATGAAACGTTGAAATTACATCGGAATTAAATACAAATGGCACTATGCTGCCATAAGTGCAAAAATAGAGACTCCTCTTACAGTCGGTGCTTTGAGCATTCCCTGTGAGACCAGTATTAGTTTCCGATACATTACTGCAGGTACAATGTATTCCTTGTACCTTCACATTGACGATGAAACACAGAAATCGCATCGGAATTAAATACAAAAGGCACAATGCCGCCTTAAGTACAAGAATAGAGACTCTTCTTACAGTCGGTGCTTTGAGCATTCCCTGTGAGACCAGTATTAGTTTCTGATACACCACTGCAGGTTCAATGTATTCCTTAGACATACACATTGACAATGAAACACAGAAATCGCATCGGAATTAAACTCGAAAGGTACAATGCCGCCATAAGTGCCAGAATAGTGACCCTTCTTACAGTCGGTGCTTTGAGCATTCCCTGTGAGACCAGTATTAGTTTCCGATACACCACTGCAGGTACAATGTATTCCTTGTACCTTCAAATTGACGATGAAACACAGAAATCGCATCGGAATTAAATACAAAAGGCACAATGTCGCCTAAGGTACAAGAATAGAGACTCTTCTTACAGTCGGTGCTTTGAGCATTCCCTGTGAGACCAGTATTAGTTTCTGATACACCACTGCAGGTTCAATGTATTCCTTGGACATACACATTGACGATGAAACACAGAAATCGCATCGGAATTAAATACAAAAGGCACAATGCCGCCTTTCGTACAAGAATAGAGACTCTTCTTACAGTCGGTGCTTTGAGCATTCCCTGTGAGACCAGTATTAGTTTCCGATACACCACTCCAGGTTCAATGTATTCCTTGGACATACTCATTGACGATGAAACACTGAAATTACATCGGAATTAAATACAAAAGGAACAATGCCGCCTTAACTGCAAGATGAGTGAGACTTCTTAGAGTCTGTGCTTTGATCCTTTCCTGTGAGACCTGTATTAGTTTCCGATACACCACTGCAGGTTCAATGTATTCCTTGGACCTTCGCATTGACGATGAAACACAGAAATCACATCGGAACTAAATTCAAAATGCACAATACCGCAATAAGTACAAGAGTAGAGACTCTTCTAACAGTCGGTGCCGTGAGCATTCCCTGTGAGACCAGTATTAGTTTCCGATACACCACTGCAGGTTCAATGAATTCCTTAGACATACACATTGACGATGAAACACTGAAATTACATCGGAATTAAATACAAAAGTCACAATGCCGCCATAAGTGCAAGAATAGAGACTCTTCTTACAGTCGGTGCTTTGAGCTTTCCCTGTGAGACCAGTATTAGTTTCCGATACACCACTCCAGGTTCAATGTATTCCTTGGACATACTCATTGACGATGAAACACTGAAATTACATCGGAATTAAATACAAAGGTAACAATGCCGCCTTAACGGCAAGATGAGTAAGACTTCTTAAGGTCTGTGCTTTGATCCTTTCCTGTGAGACCAGTATTAGTTTCCGATACACCACTGCAGGTTCAATGTATTCCTTGGACCTTCGCATTGACAATGAAACACAGAAATCGAATCGGAACTAAATACAAAAGGCACAATGCCGCAATAAGTACAAGAATAGAGACTCTTCTTACAGTCGGTGCTTTGAGCATTCCCTGTGAGACCTGTATTAGTTTCCGATACACCACTGCAGGATCAATGTATTCCTTAGACATACACATTGGCGATGAAACATTGAAATTACATCGGAATTATATTCAAATGGCACAATGCCGCCATAAGTGCAAGAATAGAGACTCCTCTTACAGTCGGTGCTTTGAGCATTCCCTGTGAGACCAGTATTAGTTTCCGATACACCACTGCAGCTTCAATGTATTCCTTGGACCTTCAGATTGACGATGAAACACAGAAATCGCATCGGAATTAAATACAAAAGGCACAATGCCGCTTTAAGTACAAGAATAGACACTCTTCTTACAGTCGGTGCTTTGAGCATTCCCTGTGAGAGTAGTATTAGTTTCTGATACACCACTGCAGGTTCAATGTATTCCTTGGACATACACATTGACGATGAAACACAGAAATCGCATCGGAATTAAATACAAAAGGCACAATGCCGCCTTTCGTACAAGAATAGAGACTCTTCTTACAGTCGGTGCTTTGAGCATTCCCTGTGAGACCAGTATTAGTTTCCGATACACCACTCCAGGTTCAATGTATTCCTTGGACATACTCATTGACGATGAAACACTGAAATTACATCGGAATTAAATACAAAAGGAACAATGCCCTCTTAACTGCAAGATGAGTGAGACTTCTTAGAGTCTGTGCTTTGATCCTTTCCTGTGAGACCAGTATTAGTTTCTGATACACCACTGCAGGTTCAATGTATTCCTTGGACCTTCGCATTGACGATGAAACACAGAAATCGCATCGGAATTAAATACAAAAGGCACAATGCCGCCTTAAGTACAGGAATAGAGACTCTTCTTACAGTCGGTGCTTTGAGCATTCCCTGTGAGACCAGTATTAGTTTCCGATATACCACTGCAGGTTCAATGTATTGCTTGGACATACGCATTGACGATGAAACACAGAAATCGCATCGGAATTAAATACAAAAGGCACAATGCCGCCCTACGTACAAGAATAGAGACTCTTCTTACATTCGGTGCTTTGAGCATTCCCTGTGTGACCGGTATTAGTTTCCGATACACCGCTGCAGGTTCAATGTATTCCTTAGACATACACATTGACGATGAAACACTGAAATTACATTGGAATTAAATACAAAAGGCACAATGCCACCATAAGTGCAAGTATAGAGACGCCTCTTACTGTCGGTGCTTTGAGCATTCCCTGTGAGATCAGTATTAGTTTTCGATACACCACTGCAGGTACAATGTATTCCTTGTACCTTCACATTGACGATGAAACACAGAAATCGCATCGGAATTAAATGCAAAAGGCACAATGCCGCCTTAAGTACAAGAATAGAGACTCTTCTTACAGTTGGTGCTTTGAGCATTGCCTGTGAGACCAGTAATAGTATCCGATACACCACTGCAGGTTCAAAGTATTCCTTGGACCTTCACATTGACAATGAAACACAGAAATCGCATCGGAGTCAAATACAAAAGGCACAATGCCGCCTAAAGTACAAGAATAGAGACTCTTCTTACAGTCGGTTCTTTGAGCTTTCAGTGTGAGAACAGTATTAGTTTCCGATACACCACTGCAGGTTCAATGTATTCCTTGGACCTTCACATTGACGATGAAACACAGAATTCGCATCGGAATTAAATACTAAAGGCATAATGCCGCCTTCAGTACAAGAATAGAGTCTCTTCTTACAGTCGGTGCTTTGAGCATTTCCTGTGAGACCAGTATTAGTTTCCGATACACCACTGCATGTTCAATGTATTGCTTGGACATACACACTGACGATGAAACATAGAAATCGCATCGGAATTAAATACAAAAGGCACAATGCCGCCTTACGTACAAGAATAGAGACTCATCTTACAGTCGGTGCTTTGACCATTCCCTGTGAGAACAGTATTAGTTTCCGATACACCACACCAGGTTCAATGTATTCCTTGGACATACTCATTGACGATGGAACACTGAAATTACATCGGAATTAAATTCAAAAGGAACAATGCGCCTTAACGGCAATATAAGTGAGGGTTCTTAGAGGCTGTGCTTTGATCCTTTCCTGTAAGACCAGTATTAGTTTCCAATACACCATTGCAGGTACAATGTATTCCTTGGACCATAGCATTGACGATGAAACACAGAGATCGAATCGGAACTAAATACAAAAGGCACAATGCCGCAATAAGTACAAGAATAGAGACTCTGCTTACAGTCGGTGCTTTGAGCATTCCCTGTGAGACCAGTATTAGTTTCCGATACATCACTGCAGGTTCAATTTATTCCTTAGACATACACATTGACGATGAAACGCTGATATTACATCGGAATTAAATACAAATGGCACAATGCCGCCATAAGTGCAAGAATAGAGACTCCTATTACACTCGGTGCTTTGAGCATTCCCTGTGAGAACAATATCAGTTTCCGATACACCACTGCAGGTTCAATGTATTCCTTGTACCTTCACATTGACGATGAAACACAGAATTTGCATCGGAATTAAATACAAAAGGCACAATGCCGCCTTAAGTACAAGAATAGAGACTCTTCTTACAGTCGGTGCTTTGAGCATTCCCTGTGAGACCAGTATTAGTTTCTGATACACCACTGCAGGTTCAATGTATTCCTTGGACACACACATTGACGATGAAACACAGAAATCGCATCGGAATTAAATACAAAAGGCACAATGCCGCCTTTCGTACAAGAATAGAGACTCTTCTTACAGTCGGTGCTTTGAGCATTCCCTGTGAGACCAGTATTAGTTTCCGATATACCACTGCAGGTTCAATGTATTCCTTGGACATACGCATTGACGATTAAACACAGAAATCGCATCGGAATTAAATACAAAAGGCACAATGCCGCCCTACGTACAAGAATAGAGACTCTTCTTACATTCGGTGCTTTGAGCATTCCCTGTGAGACCGGTATTAGTTTCCGATACACCACTGCAGTTTCAATGTATTCCTTAGACATACACATTGACAATGAAACACAGAAATCGCATCGGAATTAAACTCGAAAGGTACAATGCCGCCATAAGTGCCAGAATAGTGACCCTTCTTACAGTCTGTGGTTTGAGCATTCCCTGTGAGACCAGTATTAGTTTCCGATACACCACTGCAGGTACAATGTATTCCTTGTACCTTCAAATTGACGATGAAACACAGAAATCGCATCGGAATTAAATACAAAAGGCACAATGTCGCCTAAGGTACAAGAATAGAGACTCTTCTTACAGTCGGTGCTTTGAGCATTCCCTGTGAGACCAGTATTAGTTTCTGATACACCACTGCAGGTTCAATGTATTCCTTGGACATACACATTGACGATGAAACACAGAAATCGCATCGGAATTAAATACAAAAGGCACAATGCCGCCTTTCGTACAAGAATAGAGACTCTTCTTACAGTCGGTGCTTTGAGCATTCCCTGTGAGACCAGTATTAGTTTCCGATACACCACTCCAGGTTCAATGTATTCCTTGGACACACTCATTGACGATGAAACACTGAAATTACATCGGAATTAAATACAAAAGAACAATGCCGCCTTAACTGCAAGATGAGTGAGACTTCTTAGAGTCTGTGCTTTGATCCTTTCCTGTGAGACCTGTATTAGTTTCCGATACACCACTGCAGGTTCAATGTATTCCTTGGACCTTCGCATTGACGATGAAACACAGAAATCACATCGGAACTAAATTCAAAATGCACAATACCGCAATAAGTACAAGAGTAGAGACTCTTCTAACAGTCGGTGCCGTGAGCATTCCCTGTGAGACCGGTATTAGTTTCCGATACACCACTGCAGGTTCAATGAATTCCTTAGACATACACATTGACGATGAAACACTGAAATTACATCGGAATTAAATACAAAAGTCACAATGCCGCCATAAGTGCAAGAATAGAGACTCTTCGTACAGTCGGTGCTTTGAGCTTTCCCTGTGAGACCAGTATTAGTTTCCGATACACCACTCCAGGTTCAATGTATTCCTTGGACATACTCATTGACGATGAAACACCGAAATTACATCGGAATTAAATACAAAGGGAACAATGCCGCCTTAACGGCAAGATGAGTAAGACTTCTTAAGGTCTGTGCTTTGATCCTTTCCTGTGAGACCAGTATTAGTTTCCGATACACCACTGCAGGTTCAATGTATTCCTTGGACCTTCGCATTGACAATGAAACACAGAAATCGAATCGGAACTAAATACAAAAGGCACAATGCCGCAATAAGTACAAGAATAGAGACTCTTCTTACAGTCGGTGCTTTGAGCATTCCCTGTGAGACCTGTATTAGTTTCCGATACACCACTGCAGGTTCAATGTATTCCTTAGACATACACATTGGCGATGAAACATTGAAATTACATCGGAATTAAATACAAATGGCACAATGCCGCCATAAGTGGAAGAATAGAGACTCCTCTTACAGTCGGTGCTTTGAGCATTCCCTGTGACACCAGTATTAGTTTCCGATACACCACTGCAGCTTCAATGTATTCCTTGGACCTTCAGATTGACGATGAAACACAGAAATCGCATCGGAATTAAATACAAAAGGCACAATGCCGCTTTAAGTACAAGAATAAACACTCTTCTTACAGTCGGTGCTTTGAGCATTCCCTGTGAGAGTAGTATTAGTTTCTGATACACCACTGCAGGTTCAATGTATTCCTTGGACATACACATTGACGATGAAACACAGAAATCGCATCGGAATTAAATACAAAAGGCACAATGCCGCCTTTCGTACAAGAATAGAGACTCTTCTTACAGTCGGTGCTTTGAGCATTCCCTGTGAGACCAGTATTAGTTTCCGATACACCACTCCAGGTTCAATATATTCCTTGGACATACTCATTGACGATGAAACACTGAAATTACATCGGAATTAAATACAAAAGGAACAATGCCCTCTTAACTGCAAGATGAGTGAGACTTCTTAGAGTCTGTGCTTTGATCCTTTCCTGTGAGACCAGTATTAGTTTCTGATACACCACTGCAGGTTCAATGTATTCCTTGGACCTTCGCATTGACGATGAAACACAGAAATCGCATCGGAATTAAATACAAAAGGCACAATGCCGCCTTAAGTACAGGAATAGAGACTCTTCTTACAGTCGGTGCTTTAAGCATTCCCTGTGAGACCAGTATTAGTTTCCGATATACCACTGCAGGTTCAATGTATTGCTTGGACATACGCATTGACGATGAAACACAGAAATCGCATCGGAATTAAATACAAAAGGCACAATGCCGCCCTACGTACAAGAATAGAGACTCTTCTTACATTCGGTGCTTTGAGCATTCCCTGTGAGACCGGCATTAGTTTCCGATACACCACTGCAGGTTCAATGTATTCCTTAGACATACACATTGACGATGAAACACTGAAATTACATTGGAATTAAATACAAAAGGCACAATGCCACCATAAGTGCAAGTATAGAGACTCCTCTTACTGTTGGTGCTTTGAGCATTCCCTGTGAGATCAGTATTAGTTTTCGATACACCACTGCAGGTACAATGTATTCCTTGTACCTTCACATTGACGATGAAACACAGAAATCGCATCGGAATTAAATGCAAAAAAGCACAATGCCGCCTTAAGTACAAGAATAGAGACTCTTCTTACAGTTGGTGCTTTGAGCATTGCCTGTGAGACCAGTAATAGTATCCGATACACCACTGCAGGTTCAAAGTATTCCTTGGACCTTCACATTGACGACGAAACACAGAAATCGCATCGGAGTCAAATACAAAAGGCACAATGCCGCCTAAAGTACAAGAATAGAGACTCTTCTTACAGTCGGTTCTTTGAGCTTTCAGTGTGAGAACAGTATTAGTTTCCGATACACCACTGCAGGTTCAATGTATTCCTTGGACCTTCACATTGGCGATGAAACACAGAATTCGCATCGGAATTAAATACTAAAGGCATAATGCCGCCTTCAGTACAAGAATAGAGTCTCTTCTTACAGTCTGTGCTTTGAGCATTTCCTGTGAGACCAGTATTAGTTTCCGATACACCACTGCAGGTTCAATGTATTGCTTGGACATACACACTGACGATGAAACATAGAAATCGCATCGGAATTAAATACAAAAGGCACAATGCCGCCTTACGTACAAGAATAGAGACTCATCTTACTGTCGGTGCTTTGAGCATTCCCTGTGAGACCAGTATTAGTTTCCGATACACCACACCAGGTTCAATGTATTCCTTGGACATACTCATTGACGATGGAACACTGAAATTACATCGGAATTAAATTCAAAAGGAACAATGCGCCTTAACGGCAATATAAGTGAGGGTTCTTAGAGGCTGTGCTTTGATCCTTTCCTGTAAGACCAGTATTAGTTTCCAATACACCATTGCAGGTACAATGTATTCCTTGGACCATCGCATTGACGATGAAACACAGAGATCGAATCGGAACTAAATACAAAAGGCACAATGCCGCAATAAGTACAAGAATAGAGACTCTGCTTACAGTCGGTGCTTTGAGCATTCCCTGTGAGACCAGTATTAGTTTCCGATACATCACTGCAGGTTCAATGTATTCCTTAGACATACACATTGACGATGAAACGCTGATATTACATCGGAATTAAATACAAATGGCACAATGCCGCCATAAGTGCAAGAATAGAGACTCCTATTACACTCGGTGCTTTGAGCATTCCCTGTGAGAACAATATTAGTTTCCGATACACCACTGCAGGTTCAACGTATTCCTTGTACCTTCACATTGACGATGAAACACAGAATTTGCATCGGAATTAAATACTAAAGGCATAATGCCGCCTTCAGTACAAGAATAGAGTCTCTTCTTACAGTCGGTGCCTTGAGCATTTCCTGTGAGCCCAGTATTAGTTTCCGATACACCACTGCATGTTCAATGTATTGTTTGGACATACACATTGACGATGAAACACAGAAATTTCATCGGAATTAAATACAAAAGGCACAATGCCGCCTTACATACAAGAATAGAGACCCTTCTTACAGTCGGTGCTTTGAGCATTCCCTGTGAGACCAGTATTAGTTTCTGATACACCACTGCTGGTTCAATGTATTCCTTGGACATACGCATTGACGATGACACACATAAATCGCATCTGAATTAAATACAAAAGGCACAATGCCGCCTTACGTACAAGAATAGAGACTCTTCTTACAGTCGGACTTTGAGCATTCCCTGTGAGACCAGTATTAGTTTCCGATACACCACTCCAGGTTCAATGTATTCCTTGGACATACTCAATGACGATGAAACACTGAAATTACATCGAAATTATATACAAAAGGAACAGTGCCGCCTTAACCGCAAGATGAGTGGGACTTCTTAGAGTCTGTGCTTTGATCCTTTCCTGTGAGATCTGTATTAGTTTCCGATACAACACTGCAGGTTCAATGTATTCCTTGGACCTTCGCATTGACGATGAAACACAGAAATCACATCGGAACTAAATACAAAATGCACAATACCGCAATAAGTACAAGAGTAGAGACTCTTCTTACAGTCGGTGGCTTGAGCATTCCCTGTGAGACCAGTATTAGTTTCCGATACACCACTGCAGGTTCAATGAATTCCTTAGACATACACATTGACGATGAAACACTGAAATTACATCGGAATTAAATACAAAAGGCACAATGCCGTCATAAGTGCAAGAATAGAGACTCTTCTTACAGTCGGTGCTTTGAGCTTTCCCTGTGAGACCAGTATTAGTTTCCGATACACCACTCCAGGTTCAATGTATTCCTTGGACATACTCATTGACGATGAAACACTGAAATTCCATCGGAATTACATACAAAAGGAACAATGCCACCTTAACGGCAAGATGAGTAAGACTTCTTAAGGTCTGTGCTTTCATCCTTTCCTGTGAGACCAGTATTAGTTTCCGATACACCACTGCAGGTTCAATGTATTCCTTGGACCTTCGCATTGGCAATGAAACACAGAAATCGAATCGGAACTAAATACAAAAGGCACAATGCCGCAATAAGTACAAGAATAGAGACTCTTCTTACAGTCGGTGCTTTGAGCATTCCCTGTGAGACCAGTATTAGTTTCCGATACACCACTGCAGGTTCAATGTATTCCTTAGACATACACATTGGCGATGAAACATTGAAATTACATCGGAATTAAATACAAATGGCACAATGCCGCCATAAGTGCAAGAATAGAGACGCCTCTTACAGTCGGTGATTTGAGCATTCCCTGTGAGACCAGTATTAGTTTCCGATACACCACTGCATGTACAATGTATTCCCTGTACCTTCACATTGACGATGAAACACAGAAATCGCATCGGAATTAAATACAAAAGGCACAATGCCGCCTTAAGTACAAGAATAGAGACTCTTCTTACAGTCGGTGCTTTGAGCATTCCCTGTGAGACCAGTATTAGTTTCTGATACACCACTGCAGGTTGAATGTATTCCTTGGACATACACATTGACGATGATACACAGAAATCGCATCGGAATTAAATACAAAAGGCACAATGCCGCCTTTCGTACAAGAATAGAGACTCTTCTTACAGTCGGTGCTTTGAGCATTCCCTGTGAGAAAAGTATTAGTTTCCGATACACCACTCCAAGTTCAATGTATTCCTTGGACATACTCATTGACGATGAAACACTGAAATTACATCGGAATTAAATACAAAAGGAACAATGCTGCCTTAACTGCAAGATGAGTGAGACTTCTTAGAGTCTGTGCTTTGATCCTTTCCTGTGAGACCAGTATTAGTTTCCGATACACCACTGCAGGTTCAATGTATTCCTTGGACCTTCGCATTGACGATGAAACACAGAAATCGCATCAGAATTAAATACAAAAGGCAAAATGCCGCCTTAAGTACAGGAATAGAGACTCTTCTTACAGTCGGTGCTTTCAGCATTCCCTGTGTGACCAGTATTAGTTTCCGATATACCACTGCAGGTTCAATGTATTCCTTGGACATACGCATTGACGATGAAACACAGAAATCGCATCGGAATTAAATACAAAAGGCACAATGAAGCCCTACGTACAAGAATAGAGACTCTTCTTACATTCGGTGCTTTGAGCATTCCCTGTGAGACCGGTATTAGTTTCCGATACACCACTGCAGGTTCAATGTATTCCTTAGACATACACATTGACAATGAAACACAGAAATCGCATCGGAATTAAACTCAAAAGGCACAATGCCGCCATAAGTGCCAGAATAGAGACCCTTCTTACAGTCGGTGCTTTGAGCATTCCCTGTGAGACCAGTATTAGTTTCTGATACACCTCAGCAGGTACAATGTATTCCTTGGAACTTCACATTGGCGATGAAACACTGAAATTACATCGGAATTAAATACAAAAGGAACAATGCCACCTTAACGGCAAGATGAGTAAGACTTCTTAAGGTCTGTGCTATCATCCTTTCCTGTGAGACCAGTTTTAGTTTCCGATACACCACTGCAGGTTCAATGTATTCCTTGGACCTTCGCATTGGCAATGAAACACAGAAATCGAATCGGAACTAAATACAAAAGGCACAATGCCGCAATAAGTACAAGAATAGAGACTCATCTTACAGTCGGTGCTTTGAGCATTCCCTGTGAGACCAGAATTAGTTTCCGATACACCACTGCAGGTTCAATGTATTCCTTAGACATACAAATTGGCGATGAAACATTGAAATTACATCGGAATTAAATACAAATGGCACAATGCCGCCATAAGTGCAAGAATAGAGACGCCTCTTACAGTCGGTGATTTGAGCATTCCCTGTGAGACCAGTATTAGTTTCCGATACACCACTGCATGTACAATGTATTCCTTGTACCTTCACATTGACGATGAAACACAGAAATCGCATCGGAATTAAATACAAAAGGCACAATGCCGCCTTAAGTACAAGAATAGAGACTCTTCTTACAGTCGGTGCTTTGAGCATTCCGTGTGAGACCAGTATTAGTTTCTGATACACCACTGCAGGTTCAATGTATTCCTTGGACATACACATTGACGATGAAACACAGAAATCGCATCGGAATTAAATACAAAAGGCACAATGCCGCCTTTCGTACAAGAATGGAGACTCTTCTTACAGTCGGTGCTTTGAGCATTCCCTGTGAGACCAGTATTAGTTTCCGATACACCACTCCAAGTTCAATGTATTCCTTGGACATACTCATTGACGATGAAACACTGAAATTACATCGGAATTAAATACAAAAGGAACAATGCCGCCTTAACTGCAAGATGAGTGAGACTTCTTAGAGTCTGTGCTTTGATCCTTTCCTGTGAGACCAGTATTAGTTTCCGATACACCACTGCAGGTTCAATGTATTCCTTGGACCTTCGCATTGACGATGAAACACAGAAATCGCATCGGAATTAAATACAAAAGGCACAATGCCGCCTTAAGTACAGGAATAGAGACTCTTCTTACAGTCGGTGCTTTGAGCAGTTCCTGTGAGACCAGTATTAGTTTCCGATATACCACTGCAGGTTCAATGTATTGCTTGGACATACTCATTGACGATGAAACACTGAAATTACATCGGAATTAAATACAAAAGGAACAATGCCGCCTTAACTGCAAGATGAGTGAGACTTCTTAGAGTCTTTGCTTTGATCCTTTCCTGTGAGACCAGTATTAGTCTCCGATACACCACTCCAGGTTCAATGTATTCCTTGGACATACTCATTGACGATGAAACACTGAAATTACGTCGGAATTAAATACAAAAGGAACAATGCCGCCTTAACGGCAAGATGAGTAAGACTTCTTAAGGTCTGTGATTTGATCCTTTCCTGTGAGACCAGTATTAGTTTCCGATACACCACTGCAGGTTCAATGTATTCCTTGGACCTTCGCATTGACAATGAAACACAGAAATCGAATCGGAAATAAATACATAAGGCACAATGCCGCAATAAGTACAAAAATAGAGACTCTTCTTGCAGTCGGTGCTTTGAGCATTGCCTGTGAGACCAGTAATAGTTTCCGATACACCACACCAGGTTCAATGTATTCCTTGGACATACTCACTGACGATGGAACACTGAAATTACATCGGAATTAAATTCAAAAGGAACAATGCCGCCTTAACGGCAAGATAAGTGAGGCTTCTTAGAGTCTGTGCTTTGATCCTTTCCTGTGAGACCAGTATTAGTTTCCGATACACCATTGCAGGTTCAATGTTTTCCTTGGACCATCGCATTGACGATGAAACACAGAGATCGAATCGGAACTAAATACAAAAGGCACAATGCCGCAATAAGTACAAGAATAGAGACTCTTCTTACAGTCGGTGCTTTGAGCATTCCCTGTGGACCAGTATTAGTTTCCGATACACCACTGCAGGTTCAATGTATTCCTTGGACCTTCGCATTGACGATGAAACACAGAAATCGCATCGGAATTAAATACAAAAGGCACAATGCCGCCTTAAGTACAGGAAAAGAGACTCTTCTTACAGTCGGTGCTTTGAGCATTCCCTGTGTGACCAGTATTAGTTTCCGATATACCACTGCAGGTTCAAAGTATTCCTTGGACATACGCATTGACGATGAAACACAGAAATCGCATCGGAATTAAATACAAAAGGCACAATGAAGCCCTACGTACAAGAATAGAGACTCTTCTTACATTCGGTGCTTTGAGCATTCCCTGTGAGACCGGTATTAGTTTCCGATATACCACAGCAGGTTCAATGTATTCCTTAGACATACACATTGACAATGAAACACAGAAATCGCATCGGAATTAAACTCAAAAGGCACAATGCCGCCATAAGTGCCAGAATAGAGACCCTTCTTACAGTCGGTGCTTTGAGCATTCCCTGTGAGACCAGTATTAGTTTCTGATACACCTCAGCAGGTACAATGTATTCCTTGGAACTTCACATTGACGATGAAACACTGAAATTACATCGGAATTAAATACAAAAGGAACAATGCCACCTTAACGGCAAGATGAGAAAGACTTCTTAAGGTCTGTGCTTTTATCCTTTCCTGTGAGACCAGTATTAGTTTCCGATACACCACTGCAGGTTCAATGTATTCCTTGGACCTTCGCATTGGCAATGAAACACAGAAATCGAATCGGAACTAAATACAAAAGGCACAATGCCGCAATAAGTACAAGAATAGAGACTCTTCTTACAGTCGGTGCTTTGAGCATTCCCTGTGAGACCAGTATTAGTTTCCGATACACCACTGCAGGTTAAATTTATTCCTTAGACATACACATTGGCGATGAAACATTGAAATTACATCCGAATTAAATACCAATGGCACAATGCCGCCATAAGTGCAAGAATAGAGACGCCTCTTACAGTCGGTGATTTGAGCATTCCCTGTGAGACCAGTATTAGTTTCCGATACACCACTGCATGTACAATGTATTCCTTGTACCTTCACATTGACGATGAAACACAGAAATCGCATCGGAATTAAATACAAAAGGCACAATGCCGCCTTAAGTACAAGAATAGAGACTCTTCTTACAGTCGGTGCTTTGAGCATTCCCTGTGAGACCAGTATTAGTTTCTGATACACCACTGCAGGTTCAATGTATTCCTTGGACATACACATTGACGATGAAACACAGAAATCGCATCCGAATTAAATACAAAAGGCACAATGCCGCCTTTCGTACAAGAATAGAGACTCTTCTTACAGTCGGTGCTTTGAGCATTCCCTGTGAGACCAGTATTAGTTTCCGATACACCACTCCAAGTTCAATGTATTCCTTGGACATACTCATTGACGATGAAACACTGAAATTACATCGGAATTAAATACAAAAGGAACAATGCCGCCTTAACTGCAAGATGAGTGTGACTTCTTAGAGTCTGTGCTTTGATCCTTTCCTGTGAGACCAGTATTAGTTTCCGATACACCACTGCAGGTTCAATGTATTCCTTGGACCTTCGCATTGACGATGAAACACAGAAATCGCATCGGAATTAAATACAAAAGGCACAATGCCGCCTTAAGTACAGGAATAGAGACTCTTCTTACAGTCGGTGCTTTGAGCAATTCCTGTGAGACCAGTATTAGTTTCCGATATACCACTGCAGGTTCAATGTATTGCTTGGACATACTCCTTGACGATGAAACACTGAAATTACATCGGAATTAAATACAAAAGGAACAATGCCGCTTTAACTGCAAGATGAGTGAGACTTCTTAGAGTCTTTGCTTTGATCCTTTCCTCTGAGACCAGTATTAGTTTCCGATACACCACTCCAGGTTCAATGTATTCCTTGGACATACTCATTGACGATGAAACACTGAAATTACATCGGAATTAAATACAAAAGGAACAATGCCGCCTTAACGGCAAGATGAGTAAGACTTCTTAAGGTCTGTGCTTTGATCCTTTCCTGTGAGACCAGTATTAGTTTCCGATACACCACTGCAGGTTCAATGTATTCCTTGGACCTTCGCATTGACAATGAAACACAGAAATCGAATCGGAAATAAATACAAAAGCCACAATGCCGCAATAAGTACAAAAGTAGAGACTCTTCTTACAGTCAGTGCTTTGAGCATTGCCTGTGAGACCAGTAATAGTTTCCGATACACCACAGCAGGTTCAATGTATTCCTTGGACATACTCATTGACGATGGAACACTGAAATTACATCGGAATTAAATTCAAAAAGAACAATGCCGCCTTAACGGCAAGATAAGTGAGGCTTCTTAGAGTCTGTGCTTTGATCCTTTCCTGTGAGACCAGTATTAGTTTCCGATACACCATTGCAGGTTCAATGTTTTCCTTGGACCATCGCATTGACGATGAAACACAGAGATCGAATCGGAACTAAATACAAAAGGCACAATGCCGCAATAAGTACAAGAATAGAGACTCTTCTTACAGTCGGTGCTTTGAGCATCCCCTGTGGGACCAGTATTAGTTTCCGATACACCACTGCAGGTTCAATGTATTGCTTGGACATACTCATTGACGATGAAACACTGAAATTACATCGGAATTAAATACAAAAGGAACAATGCCACCTTACCTGCAAGATGAGTGAGACTTCTTAGAGTCTTTGCTTTGATCCTTTCCTGTGAGACCAGTATTAGTTTCCGATACACCACTCCAGGTTCAATGTATTCCTTGGACATACTCATTGACGATGAAACACTGAAATTACATCGGAATTAAATACAAAAGGAACAATGCCGCCTTAACGGCAAGATGAGTAAGACTTCTTAAGGTCTGTGCTTTGATCCTTTCCTGTGAGACCAGTATTAGTTTCCGATACACCACTGCAGGTTCAATGTATTCCTTGGACCTTCGCATTGACAATGAAACACAGAAATCGAATCGGAAATAAATACAAAAGGCACAATGCCGCAATAAGTACAAGAATAGAGACTCTTTTTACAGTCGGTGCTTTGAGCATTCCCTGTGAGACCAGTATTAGATTCCGATACACCTCAGCAGGTACAATGTATTCCTTGGAACTTCACATTGACGATGAAACACAGAAATCGCATCAGAATTAAATACAAAAGGCACAATGCCGCTTTAAGTACAAGAATAGAGACTCTTCTTACAGTCGGTGCTTTGAGCATTCCCTGTGAGACCAGTATTAGTTTCTGATACACCACTGCAGGTTCAATGTATTCCTTGGACATACACATTGACGATGAAACACAGAAATCGCATCGGAATTAAATACAAAAGGCACAATGCCGCCTTTCGTAGAAGAATAGAGACTCTTCTTACAGTCGGTGCTTTGAGCATTCCGTGTGAGACCAGTATTAGTTTCCGATACACCACTCCAAGTTCAATGTATTCCTTGGACATACTCATTGACGATGAAACACTGAAATTACATCGGAATTAAATACAAAAGGAACAATGCCGCCTTAACTGCAAGATGAGTGAGACTTCTTAGAGTCTGTGCTTTGATCCTTTCCTGTGAGACCAATATTAGTTTCCGATACACCACTGCAGGTTCAATGTATTCCTTGGACCTTCTCATTGACGATGAAACACAGAAATCGCATCGGAATTAAATACAAAAGGCACAATGCCTCCTTAAGTACAGGAATAGAGACTCTTCTTACAGTCGGTGCTTTGAGCATTCCCTGTGAGACCAGTATTAGTTTCCGATATACCACTGCAGGTTCAATGTATTCCTTGGACATACGCATTGACGATGAAACACAGAAATCGCGTCGGAATTAAATACAAAATGCACAATGTCGCCCTACGTACAAGAATAGAGACTCTTCTTACATTCGGTGCTTTGAGCATTCCCTGTGTGACCGGTATTAGTTACCGATACACCACTGCAGGTTCAATGTATTCCATACACATACACATTGACAATGAAACACAGAAATCGCATCGGAATTAAATGCAAAAGGCACAATGCCGCCATAAGTGCCAGAATAGAGACCCTTCTTGCAGTCGGTGCTTTGAGCATTGCCTGTGAGACCAGTAATAGTTTCCGATACACCACACCAGGTTCAATGTATTCCTTGGACATACTCACTGACGATGGAACACTGAAATTACATCGGAATTAAATTCAAAAGGAACAATGCCGCCTTAACGGCAAGATAAGTGAGGCTTCTTTGAGTCTGTGCTTTGATCCTTTCCTGTGAGACCAGTATTAGTTTCCGATACACCATTGCAGGTTCAATGTTTTCCTTGGACCATCGCATTGACGATGAAACACAGAGATCGAATCGGAACTAAATACAAAAGGCACAATGCCGCAATAAGTACAAGAATAGAGACTCTTCTTACAGTCGGTGCTTTGAGCATTCCCTGTGGACCAGTATTAGTTTCCGATACACCACTGCAGGTTCAATGTATTCCTTGGACCTTCGCATTGACGATGAAACACAGAAATCGCATCGGAATTAAATACAAAAGGCACAATGCCGCCTTAAGTACAGGAAAAGAGACTCTTCTTACAGTCGGTGCTTTGAGCATTCCCTGTGTGACCAGTATTAGTTTCCGATATACCACTGCAGGTTCAATGTATTCCTTGGACATACGCATTGACGATGAAACACAGAAATCGCATCGGAATTAAACACAAAAGGCACAATGAAGCCCTACGTACAAGAATAGAGACTCTTCTTACATTCGGTGCTTTGAGCATTCCCTGTGAGACCGGTATTAGTTTCCGATACACCACTGCAGGTTCAATGTATTCCTTAGACATACACATTGACAATGAAACACAGAAATCGCATCGGAATTAAACTCAAAAGGCACAATGCCGCCATAAGTGCCAGAATAGAGACCCTTCTTACAGTCGGTGCTATGAGCATTCCCTGTGAGACCAGTATTAGTTTCTGATACACCTCAGCAGGTACAATGTATTCCTTGGAACTTCACATTGACGATGAAACACTGAAATTACATCGGAATTAAATACAAAAGGAACAATGCCACCTTAACGGCAAGATGAGAAAGACTTCTTAAGGTCTGTGCTTTCATCCTTTCCTGTGAGACCAGTATTAGTTTCCGATACACCACTGCAGGTTCAATGTATTCCTTGGACCTTCGCATTGGCAATGAAACACAGAAATCGAATCGGAACTATATACAAAAGGCACAATGCCGCAATAAGTACAAGAATAGAGACTCTTCTTACAGTCGGTGCTTTGAGCATTCCCTGTGAGACCAGTATTAGTTTCCGATACACCACTGCAGGTTAAATTTATTCCTTAGACATACACATTGGCGATGAAACATTGAAATTACATCGGAATTAAATACAAATGGCACAATGCCGCCATAAGTGCAAGAATAGAGACGCCTCTTACAGTCGGTGATTTGAGCATTCCCTGTGAGACCAGTATTAGTTTCCGATACACCACTGCATGTACAATGTATTCCTTGTACCTTCACATTGACGATGAAACACAGAAATCGCATCGGAATTAAATACAAAAGGCACAATGCCGCCTTAAGTACAAGAATAGAGACTCTTCTTACAGTCGGTGCTTTGAGCATTCCCTGTGAGACCAGTATTAGTTTCTGATACACCACTGCAGGTTCAATGTATTCCTTGGACATACACATTGACGATGAAACACAGAAATCGCATCCGAATTAAATACAAAAGGCACAATGCCGCCTTTCGTACAAGAATAGAGACTCTTCTTACAGTCGGTGCTTTGAGCATTCCCTGTGAGACCAGTATTAGTTTCCGATACACCACTCCAAGTTCAATGTATTCCTTGGACATACTCATTGACGATGAAACACTGAAATTACATCGGAATTAAATACAAAAGGAACAATGCCGCCTTAACTGCAAGATGAGTGAGACTTCTTAGAGTCTGTGCTTTGATCCTTTCCTGCGAGACCAGTATTAGTTTCCGATACACCACTGCAGGTTCAATGTATTCCTTGGACCTTCGCATTGACGATGAAACACAGAAATCGCATCGGAATTAAATACAAAAGGCACAATGCCGCCTTAAGTACAGGAATAGAGACTCTTCTTACAGTCGGTGCTTTGAGCAATTCCTGTGAGACCAGTATTAGTTTCCGATATACCACTGCAGGTTCAATGTATTGCTTGGACATACTCATTGACGATGAAACACTGAAATTACATCGGAATTAAATACAAAAGGAACAATGCCACTTTAACTGCAAGATGAGTGAGACTTCTTAGAGTCTTTGCTTTGATCCTTTCCTGTGAGACCAGTATTAGTTTCCGATACACCACTCCAGGTTCAATGTATTCCTTGGACATACTCATTGACGATGAAACACTGAAATTACATCGGAATTAAATACAAAAGGAACAATGCCGCCTTAACGGCAAGATGAGTAAGACTTCTTAAGGTCTGTGCTTTGATCCTTTCCTGTGAGACCAGTATTAGTTTCCGATACACCACTGCAGGTTCAATGTATTCCTTGGACCTTCGCATTGACAATGAAACACAGAAATCGAATCGGAAATAAATACAAAAGGCACAATGCCGCAATAAGTACAAAAATAGAGACTCTTCTTACAGTCAGTGCTTTGAGCATTGCCTGAGAGACCAGTAATAGTTTCCGATACACCACACCAGGTTCAATGTATTCCTTGGACATACTCATTGACGATGGAACAATGAAATTACATCGGAATTAAATTCAAAAGGAACAATGCCGCCTTAACGGCAAGATAAGTGAGGCTTCTTAGAGTCTGTGCTTTGATCCTTTCCTGTGAGACCAGTATTAGTTTCCGATACACCATTGCAGGTTCAATGTTTTCCTTGGACCATCGCATTGACGATGAAACACAGAGATCGAATCGGAACAAAAATACAAAAGGCACAATGCCGCAATAAGTACAAGAATAGAGACTCTTCTTACAGTCGGTGCTTTGAGCATCCCCTGTGGGACCAGTATTAGTTTCCGATACACCACTGCAGGTTCAATGTATTGCTTGGACATACTCATTGACGATGAAACACTGAAATTACATCGGAATTAAATACAAAAGGAACAATGCCACCTTACCTGCAAGATGAGTGAGACTTCTTAGAGTCTTTGCTTTGATCCTTTCCTGTGAGACCAGTATTAGTTTCCGATACACCACTCCAGGTTCAATGTATTCTTTGGACATACTCATTGACGATGAAACACTGAAATTACATCGGAATTAAATACAAAAGGAACAATGCCGCCTTAACGGCAAGATGAGTAAGACTTCTTAAGGTCTGTGCTTTGATCCTTTCCTGTGAGACCAGTATTAGTTTCCGATACACCACTGCAGGTTCAATGTATTCCTTGGACCTTCGCATTGACAATGAAACACAGAAATCGAATCGGAAATAAATACAAAAGGCACAATGCCGCAATAAGTACAAGAATAGAGACTCTTTTTACAGTCGGTGCTTTGAGCATTCCCTGTGAGACCAGTATTAGATTCCGATACACCTCAGCAGGTACAATGTATTCCTTGGAACTTCACATTGACGATGAAACACAGAAATCGCATCAGAATTAAATACAAAAGGCACAATGCCGCTTTAAGTACAAGAATAGAGACTCTTCTTACAGTCGGTGCTTTGAGCATTCCCTGTGAGACCAGTATTAGTTTCTGATACACCACTGCAGGTTCAATGTATTCCTTGGACATACACATTGACGATGAAACACAGAAATCGCATCGGAATTAAATACAAAAGGCACAATGCCGCCTTTCGTAGAAGAATAGAGACTCTTCTTACAGTCGGTGCTTTGAGCATTCCGTGTGAGACCAGTATTAGTTTCCGATACACCACTCCAAGTTCAATGTATTCCTTGGACATACTCATTGACGATGAAACACTGAAATTACATCGGAATTAAATACAAAAGGAACAATGCCGCCTTAACTGCAAGATGAGTGAGACTTCTTAAAGTCTGTGCTTTGATCCTTTCCTGTGAGACCAATATTAGTTTCCGATACACCACTGCAGGTTCAATGTATTCCTTGGACCTTCTCATTGACGATGAAACACAGAAATCGCATCGGAATTAAATACAAAAGGCACAATGCCTCCTTAAGTACAGGAATAGAGACTCTTCTTACAGTCGGTGCTTTGAGCATTCCCTGTGAGACCAGTATTAGTTTCTGATATACCACTGCAGGTTCAATGTATTCCTTGGACATACGCATTGACGATGAAACACAGAAATCGCGTCGGAATTAAATACAAAATGCACAATGTCGCCCAACGTACAAGAATAGAGACTCTTCTTACATTCGGTGCTTTGAGCATTCCCTGTGAGACCGGTATTAGTTACCGATACACCACTGCAGGTTCAATGTATTCCATACACATACACATTGACGATGAAACACAGAAATCGCATCGGAATTAAATACAAAAGGCACAATGCCGCCTTAAGTACAAGAATTGAGACTCTTCCTACAGTCGATGCTTTGAGCATTCCCTGTGAGACAAGTATTTGTTTCCGATACACCACTGCAGGTTCAATGGATTCCTTGGACATACGCATTGACGATGAAACACAGAAATCGCCTTGGAATTAATACAAAAGGCACAATGCCGCAATAAGCACAAGAATAGAGACTCTTCTTACAGTCGGTGCTTTGAGCATTTCCTGTGAGACCAGTATTACTTTTCGATACACCACTGCAGGTTCAATGTATTACTTACACACACACATTGACGATGAAACACTGAAATTACATTGGAATTAAATACAAAAGGCACAATGCCACCATAAGTGCAAGTATAGAGACTCCTCTTACAGTCGGTGCTTTGAGCATTCCCTGTGAGATCAGTATTAGTTTCCGATACACCACTGCAGGTACAATGTATTCCTTGTACCTTCACATTGACGATGAAACACAGAAATCGCATCGGAATTAAATGCAAAAATCACAATGCCGCCTTAAGTACAAGATTAGAGACTCTTCTTACAGTCGGTGCTTTGAGCATTGCCTGTGAGACCAGTAATAGTATCCGATACACCACTGCAGGTTCAATGTATTCCTTGGACTTTCACATTGACGATGAAACACAGAAATCGCATCGGAATCAAATACAAAAGGCACAATGCCGCCTTAAGTACAAGAATAGAGGCTCTTCTTACAGTCGGTTCTTTGAGCTTTCCCTGTGAGACCAGTATTAGTTTCCGATACACCACTGCAGGTTCAATGTATTCCTTGGACCTTCACATTGACGATGAAACACAGAATTCGCATGGGAATTAAATTCTAAAGGCATAATGCCGCCTTCAGTACAAGAATAGAGTCTCTTCTTACAGTCGGTGCTTTGAGCAATTCCTGTGAGACCAGTATTAGTTTCCGATACACCACTGCAGGTTCAATGTATTCCTTGGACCTTCACATTGACGATGAAACACAGAATTCGCATCGGAATTAAATACTAAAGGCATAATGCCGCCTTCAGTACAGGAATAGAGTCTCTTCTTACAGTCGGTGCTTTGATCATTTCCTGTGAGACCAGTATTAGTTTCCGATACACCACTGCAGGTTCAATGTATTCCTTGGACCTTCACATTGACGATGAAACACAGAGATCGAATCGGAACTAAATACAAAAGGCACAATGCCGCAATAAGTACAAGAATATAAACTCTTCTTACAGTCGGTGCTTTGAGCATTTCCTGTGAGACCAGTATTAGTTTTCGATACACCACTGCAGGTTCAATGTCTTACTTAGACACACACATTGACGATGAAACACTGAAATTACATTGGAATTAAATACAAAAGGCACAATGCCACCATAAGTGCAAGTATAGAGACTCCTCTTACAGTCGGTGCTTTGAGCATTCCCTGTGAGGTCAGTATTAGTTTCCGATACACCACTGCAGGTACAATGTATTCCTTGTACCTTCACATTGACGATGAAACACAGAAATCGCATCGGAATTAAATGCAAAAGGCACACTGCCGCCTTAAGTACAAGAATAGAGACTCTTCTTACAGTCGGTGCTTTGAGCATTGCCTGTGAGACCAGTAATAGTATCCGATACACCACTGCAGGTTCAATGTATTCCTTGGACTTTCACATTGACGTTGAAACACAGAAATCGCATCGGAATCAAATACAAAAGGCACAATGCCGCCTTAAGTACAAGAATAGAGACTCTTCTTACAGTCGGTTCTTTGAGCTTTCCCTGTGAGACCAGTATTAGTTTCCGATTCACCACTGCAGGTTCAATGTATTCCTTGGACCTTCACATTGACGATGAAACACAGAATTCGCATGGGAATTGAATTCTAAAGGCATAATGCCGCCTTCAGTACAAGAATAGAGTCTCTTCTTACAGTCGGTGCTTTGAGCAATTCCTGTGAGACCAGTATTAGATTCCGATACACCACTGCAGGTTCAATGTATTCCTTGGACCTTCACATTGACGATGAAACACAGAATTCGCATCGGAATTAAATACTAAAGGCATAATGCCGCCTTCAGTACAAGAATAGAGTCTCCTCTTACAGTCGGTGCTTTGATCATTTCCTGTGAGACCAGTATTAGTTTCCGATACACCACTGCAGGTTCAATGTATTCCTTGGACCTTCACATTGACGATGAATTACAGAGATCGAATCGGAACTAAATACAAAAGGCACAATGCCGCAATAAGTACAAGAATATAAACTCTTCTTACAGTCGGTGCTTTGAGCATTCCCTGTGTGGCCAGTATTAGTTTCCGATGCACCACTGCAGGTTCAATGTATTCCTTAGACATACACATTGACGATGAAACACTGATATTACATCGGAATTAAATACAAATGGCACAATGCCGCCATAAGTGCAAGAATAGAGACTCCTCTTACAGTCGGTGCTTTGAGCATTCCCTGTGAGACCAGTATTAGTTTCCGATACACCACTACAGGTACAATGTATTCCTTGTACCTTCTCATTGACGATGAAACACAGGAATCGCATCGGAATTAAATACAAAAGGCACAATGCCGCCTTAAATACAAGAATAGAGACTCTTCTTACAGTCGGTGCTTTTGAGCATTCCCTGTGAGACCAGTATTAGTTTCCGATACACCACTCCCGGTTCAACGTATTCCTTAGACCTTCACATTGACGATGGAACACAGATATGGCATCGGAATTAGATACAAATGGCACAATGCCGCCTTAAGTACAAGAATGTGGACTCTTCTTACAGTCGGTGCTTTGAGCATTCCCTGTGAGACCAGTATTAGTTTCCGATACACCACTGCAGATTCCATGTATTCCTAGGACATACACATTGACGATGAAACACTGAAATTACATCGGAATTAAATACAAAAGGAACAATGCCGCCTGAAGTGGAAGAAGAATGAGACTTCTTAGAGTCTGTGCTTTGATCCTTTCCAGTGAGACCAGTATTAGTTTCCGATACACCACTGCAGGTGCAATGTATTCCTTGGACCTTCACATTGACGATGAAACACAGAGATCGAATCGGAACTAAATACAAAAGGCACAATGCCGCAATAAGTACAGGAATAGAGACTCTTCTTACAGTCGGTGCTTTGAGCATTCCCTGTGAGGCCAGTAGTAGTTTCCGATGCACCACTGCAGGTTCAATGTATTCCTTAGACATACACATTGACGATGAAACACTGATATTACATCGGAATTAAATACAAATGGCACAATGCTGCCATAACTGCAAGAATAGAGACTCCTCTTACAGTCGGTGCTTCGAGCATTCCCTGTGAGACCAGTATTAGTTTTCGATACACCACTGCAGGTACAATGTATTCCTTGTACCTTCACATTGACGATGAAACACAGGAATCGCATCGGAATTAAATACAAAAGGCACAATGCCGCAATAAGTACAAGAATAGAGACTCTTCTTACAGCCGGTGCTTTGAGCATTCCCTGTGAGACCAGTATTAGTTTCCGATACACCACTGCAGGTTCAATGATTTCCATAGACATACTCATTGACGATGAAACACTGAAATTACATCGGAATTAAATACAAAACGAACAATACCGCCTTAACTGCAAGATGAGTGAGACTTCTTTGAGTCTGTGCTTTGATCCTTTCCTGTGAGACCAGTATTAGTTTCCGATACACCACTGCAGGTTCAATGTATTCCATGGACCTTCGCATTGACGATGAAACACAGAAATCGCATCGGAACTAAATAAAAAATGCACAATGCCGCAATAAGTACAAGAATAGAGGCTCTTCTTACAGTCGGTGCTTTGAGCATTCCCTGTGAGACCAGTATTAGTTTCCGATACACCACTGCAGGTTCAATGAATTCCTTCGACATACACATTGACGATGAAACACTGAAATGACATCGGAATTAAATACAAAAATCACAATGCCGCCATAAGTGCAAGAATAGAGACTCTTCTTACAGTCGGTGCTTTGACCTTTCCCAGTGAGACCAGTATTAGTTTCCGATACACCACTGCAGGTTCAATGTATTCCTTAGACATACACATTGCCGAAGGAACACTGAAATTACATTGGAATTAAATACAAACGTCACAATGCCGCCATAAGTGCAAGAATAGAGACTCTTCTTACAGTCGGTGCTTTGAGCATTCCCTGTGAGACCAGTATTAGTTTCCGATACTCCACTGCAGGTACAATGTATTCCTTGTACCTTCACATTGACGATGAAACACAGGAATCGCATCGGAATTAAATACAAAAGGCACAATGCCGCCTTAAGTACAAGAATAGAGACTCTTCTTACAGTCGGTGCTTTGAGCATTCCCTGTGAGACCAGTATTAGTTTCTGATACACCACTGCAGGTTCAATGTATTCCTTGGACATACGCATTGACGATGAAACACAGTAATCGCATCGTAATTAAATACAAAAGGCACAATGCCGCCTTACGTACAAGAATAGAGACTCTTCTTACAGTCGGTGCTTTGAGCATTCCCTGTGAGACCAGTATTAGTTTCTGATACACCACTGCAGGTTCAATGTATTCCTTGGACATACGCATTGACGATGAAACACAGTAATCGCATCGGAATTAAATACAAAAGGCACAATGCCGCCTTACGTACAAGAATAGAGACTCTTCTTACAGTCGGTGCTTTAAGCATTCCCTGTGAGACCAGTATTAGTTTCCGATACACCACTCCAAGTTCAATGTATTTCTTGGACATACTCAATGACGATGAAACACTGAAATTACATCGGAATTAAATACAAAAGGAACTATGCCGCCTTAACTGCAAGATGAGTGAGACTTCTTAGAGTCTGTGCTTTGATCCTTTCCTGTGAGACCGGTATTAGTTTCCGATACACCACTGCAGTTTCAATGTATTCCTTGGACCTTCGCATTGACGATGAAACACTGAAATCACGTTGGAACTAAATTCAAAATGCACAATGCCGCAATAAGTACAAGAATAGAGACTCATCTTACAGTCGGTGCTTTGAGCATTCCCTGTGAGACCAGTATTAGTTTCCGATACACCACTGCAGGTTCAAAGAATTCCTTAGACATACACATTGACGATGAAACATTGAAATTAGATCGGAATTAAATACAAAAGGCACAATGCCGCCATAAGTGCAAGAATGGAGACTCTTCTTACAGTCGGTGCTTTGAGCTTTCCCTGTGAGACCAGTATTAGTTTCCGATACACCACTCCAGGTTCAATGTATTCCTTGGACATACTCATTGACGATGAAACACTGAAATTACATCGGAATTTAATACAAAAGGAACAATGCCGCCTTAACGGCAAGATGAGTAAGACTTCTTAGAGTCTGTGCTTTGATCCTTTCCTGTGAGACCAGTATTAGTTTCCGATACACCACTGCAGGTTCAATGTATTCCTTGGACCTTCGCATTGACGATGAAACACAGAAATCGAATCGGAACTAAATACAAAAGGCACAATGCCGCAATAAGTACAAGAATAGAGCCTCTTCTTACAGTCGGTGATTTGAGCATTCCCTGTGAGACCAGTATTAGTTTCCGATACACCACTGCAGGTTCAATGTATTCCTTAGACATACACATTGACGATGAAACACTGAAATTACATCGGAATTAAATACAAATGGCACAATGCCGCCATAAGTGCAAGAATAGAGACTCCTCTTACAGTCGGTGCTTTGAGCATTCCCTGTGAGACCAGTATTAGTTTCCGATACACCACTGCAGGTACAATGTATTCCTTGTACCTTTACATTGACGATGAAACACAGAAATCGCATCGGAATTAAATACGAAAGGCACAATGCCGCCTTAAGTACAAGAATAGAGACTCTTCTTACAGTCGGTGCTTTGAGCATTCCCTGTGAGACCAGTATTAGTTTCTGATACACCACTGAAGGTTCAATGTATTCCTTGGACATACACATTGACGATGAAACACAGAAATCGCATCGGAATTAAATACAAAAGGCACAATGCCGCCTTACGTACAAGAATAGAGACTCTTCTTACAGTTGGTGCTTTGAGCATTCCCTGTGAGACCAGTATTAGTTTCCGATACACCACTTGTGATGTTACAAAATAGAAGTGATGTTGCTATTCAATGGAAAGTTGGAAATTGAGATTTAACTAACTATTTTATCAATCACAATTGGCGTAAGAATCATGGATTGACCATTGTCATAAAATATTGCATTATGAGATGTGAATAGTTTTTACTTGCGGTTTCGCGTGGCTTGAGGCAGTCACAACTAGCGTGCTATTGATTAAGAAGTTGCGTTATCGTCTTTCTAATTACTTCATGATCGTAGATACGATCATACCCGGTTGTGAAGTTGTTGTTATGACAAAAAATATTTCCTAAGGGACCAGAAAGTTCTTAAGGGCGCAAAAACAACTGTAACATCACACAAAAGAGAAATTCAATATTAAAGCTGATGCAAGAAGACGATAAAACGGTTTTCTTTTTATCAATGTAACACGCACATTGGACTGCTTATCTTGGAGTCTGTAATATTAGCAAAATGCATAATTAAAATGAAAATAATACTGAGGAGATAATAGAAATGAGCACTGCTAAATGATTCAGTATTCCCAGAACAAATATTTATTATAACTAAAACATATATCGTACCTTAAGCTTAATACTACAATGACGGTAGATTTTTATGTCCATATCATGTCCATTGAGCGCTCTTTTATATAGCCATTGTCCTCTTGAGTCGCTCGTGCTTCGTCACGGTAAGTTACAACAGTTCTTCTTCCTACACTTCACTCAAAACTTAGACGGAACACGTTTTTATTTATTTAGTTAAAATAATTAGATCAGACCGCCACAAATCTGCGTCCGTCTTACTCGAGAAAAACAGTAAAAGTCTTTTTAGCGCTCAAGGCTTCATTTGTTCTCCAGCGAACAAAATAGTGAAGGATCGCATATCCATCCGTACTTTTCTGTTTATATTGCCGCCCAAAGACGACGGATTACATTATCTAGAAAATTCCACTGTCGCCATGCGACGCCTTATTATATATTAATCATTCTTTATAAACAAGTATTTGCCTTCTGGCTGAATTTGCTGTTTTAATTAAGCCAAAAATAGCGAATATCACATTGCCTCCCATGAGGAGAGAGGGAATGCCGAAGGATTACCTCGATCCTCATGTCCTCATGAGATATTCGTGATTTTTGGTGTGACATTTACATAACGTTACTGGCGTACAAAGTACATAAATTGAAATCACATTTATAAACATATATCCGATATTTATCATTTTTCAAAATAAAGTTTTTCATTCTTTGTTCATCAGTCACTTCATTCCATAATACCAAGATTAACATTTATGTGCATATTTAAGTTTGGTCCATATTTGCTTATAACAATAAGTGAACGTTCATTTCGCACTTCAGGGGATAGAATTCAGGAATTACTTTCTCTTGAGCTTAACAACTAATACATGAGTACAGTGAGTGCTTATTTTCACTAAACTAGAGTGGACAATGTTCGAGCATCTGTTGACTCATTGTGGTTCAATTACAGTTTAATAACGTAGCACTACACTTCATGATGCTTTCACTTTCTGTGTTAGCTGTCTACGGCGTTCATCATGCGGTACATCTGTCCTTTCCGCTGTGGTGCCAGGAATTCATGCGGCTTCCCGGGTTTTTATTTACAATATGAAACAGAAGAAGTGGAAAATTATTAGTATAACTTATAACCTATTGGATACATTTGTTAAGGATCGGGACTGGTCTGGAGTTTAGGGTCTTCCTATAGTGCACATTCATTTTCTTTGTCCATCAAGAGACAGGTTTATAATTCATTTTAGCAGTGTTCAGGAGTGCCGGTATTAATGGCTTTAAGGTCTCAGTAATCTAACAATTTACTTCTCACTCATCTTAACTTCAACTCAAGAAAATCGCTTAATTTACATATGAAAATGTAGTCACACAAGTGTACAAATGTCTTTCCTCCAGTATGTACGATTGAAGTCATGGCGGTTAGCAGTTTAAAGTTTGGATTGTTTCGTCACCCACACGTGAGCCACTCACAGCGGCTGCACAGTGTTGCGTGAGCTCCAATACTTAGTATCCGTTCGCGCTCAGGCTGTAACAGAGCTGCTCGTCGTCGATTGCTCCCTTTTTTTTTTTTTTTTGTGAACTTCGTATCACACGAGTGCATCGCTACAAACACCTCGCGCGCGTTTTCCACCGGAGGAGCCGGACACTGAAGCTGCCTCCATACTTCTCTGTCAACTGCCTCCCATGAGGCTCACAGGTAAGTGACGAAGAATGTTTTAGCTGTCGCTGCACTTAGAACAACACTGAACTTTGCGTTGCACATGTTGTCGTAGCCTTGACTTCCTTTTTTACACTTGCAGTACAACACTACCACTAGTATACAGTGAACAGTTATTTTTATTATGCACGTCGCACTTTAGTGTGCATCTTCACACAGCATTCGTGCTTAGTTCCTTCGCCGATAGAGTTCATTTACAAAACAATCAATTTTGCACGTTTCCTCCACTGGTATAGAAAGACTTATATTCTACTATTTACAAAATATCACTTACGAGCTAATATTTACAATTAATGGTCACTCCTTTTGTTAAGTCCAGTGAACAACTGCTTTATGAATGGACTCTTTATATCTCAAGATTTGCTTTCACTAGTGAACCTAAAAATATTCTTTCAAACTTTCTTTTAAGGGCTCATCTCCTCATTATGAAAACTACAGGTTTCGCAACACTCGTTGCATTTATTCTTTAGTGCACCCAAGATCATTTTCTACTGCCACGCAGCATATCTACTACTTAACGAGTACACATTTAACGCTGAATCTTTTTTTTTGTGCTTGCCAAATCTTTTTTTTATATTTGAGGGCAGACTGGATAACAATAGGTCTCCCTCTTCGCTTCATGTACTCAGCAATCGTTCTCTGTTAAAAAAAAATAGGGTAACGCGTGTCTACTATTTTTCGCATGAATGGAATTACCGACAGTTCACTGGGTTTACACAACCGGTCCATAACAAACATTACCAAAGCTAGCGAAGTTCATCACGCTACGTGTCTCATTTCTCATAAGCACTGCTTTGCCCCGAAGCACATGTGCCTTTTACAAGTCGACCCTTGGTGTGGGTTAATGAACCAAGATCAAAAGGAACGGGCACAAGGAAAATGGATTTCATAAGAGGAGTGTCTTAGGAGACATTTTTGCAATAAAATCTTCATGTAAATCAAATTATCATAATAAACATAGGCACATATATAAATTTCAACCTCTTTCATTACAGCATGCTTTGCTACTTCTACGTCTTACTCTGGTTATAGTCAGTATTATGTTTAAATATCACTGCATTGCTTGTTCTTTAGATTAGCCTTCAATTAGGGTATTGAATGGTCGCTAGATTACACTACAAATTTCTGAAGATCTTTACTTGGACTTATTTATGATACAGGGGGCTTGCTGTGTGGTTATTTAGTACCTTTATTCTACTGAAATCAATTCGTCAGCTAACATTCCTCATATACTCTTTACATTGGGCACAGATCGCAGGGAAATAGTTTACTTTCATAGCAATTAATGGCCTCGTGGAGTACTTACGCTACATTATTGATGCTTCATGGTTTGCCTCTATTTGTACTGTATTTCACCTAACTTAGTTTACTACAGCTTATTGTCTCCTTGCGTGAACACATGTGGGTTACCACTTGTTTTTCCATTTAACAGCACGCTTTAACTGAACTTTAAGCTATTTCTTCTACTCCTGTCCACTGTCTGGACTGTTTGACCATGTACCTTTTTTTTTTTTTTTTAAGCAGGTAATTTGGGCTTTTACAACAGAACTTCAAGTACTTACATTACTAAAAATAAATCTATAAATCTTCTTGTACCGTGAGAGAAGTGCTTATTTACGCATCCTTCTCCATTTCTCACCTTTACATATTTATTTAGCTCCGGGCAATCACCTCGCAAGCACTTTTTTTCTTATTACTAACTTAAAATTAAATTGAAATTATTGGTGCAACCCCTATTTCCTGCTTCAGCTTGTTGAAGAAATATCAGTTCAATGTCCATCACTACAAACAATTTTTCCATACATAGCATTTAATACTTAAAGTTTACATGTAGTAGCCGTTACCATGTAATCAGTGCGCTGTTCAACACAATACTTATTATTAACAGTTCACACAAGGAAGTTTCCAGTAAGCAAGAGGCAGGAAACCGAAACAGATTCTATCTGCAGTTGAAGCTGCGTCTGTAAACTAACTCTCTGTTTCAATAGACCAATCGCTCCCGATATGGAGCACCCCTGAATCGGCAATGATAAAACTTTTGAAACAGAAGACACCTGTCTGAAGAGACATGGTGACATGACATTGATGTTTGTTCCTGTATCAACAACGGCTGTGACAGGAATGTTAGTAATAGAAATCTTAATCGAAGCCTGGACCTGTTCATCATAAATGTCGTTAATGTCTTGAGCTTTGTCAGGTGCAAGGTCATCTCGTAAGTCGGTCTCATGGTCGTACCGTATCGCATTAACATACTCAGAATCAGAGGATTCCTTAGTGCCCCCACTCAAAATTCGCAGCGACCTCTTTGAGGCTGAGAGGCGCTGCCTCTAATTTTCCGCAGGATGTTTAACCTGTTTGTTATTCATGGCCTTAAGTGTTTGTTCCGTTTCATATTGGTGCTGGTTATGTGGTACAAATGCCGGTGTAGAGGGGTAAAATCCACTGGGTGCATTCACTTGTGAATAAAATACTTGAGACGGCTGCTGTCGCCCGATCTTTTGGTTGCCGGCAAAACCATTTCCTTGTGAAGGAAAGTTCGCATTTGGTGCCATTTGAAAATTGTTCCGCGGTCCTCTATTCTGTGAAAAGTTGTTCTGATGTGCTGGGTGGCCTCCGCCTGGCCCATGCCACTTACTATATTTCGACCTATAACTTTGATTGTACACTGGCCCATTTGAAAAATTACCAATCGTTTGTGGAGAATTTCCATACTGCTCAGGCGCAGAATTAAAGGGTGGGTTTCCGTACTGATGTTGTACCTGGTGGTTGTAAATTGGGTGGTATCTCTGCTGATTACTGTAATTGGTTTTCTGCTTCCCTTTAAAGTTATTGCCGTTTGCGTTTTGATAACCGCTGGCAGGTTGGTAACAGCGGTCGCAGTAGCTCGCTCTCTCCTTGGGCGCATTGTTGTCCGCGTGCGATGCATTCTGCTGGCTGCCAGGGAAGAATTTGCCGCTGCCAACCTTGGAGCGCACATCCTCGCTAATTAAATCCAAGGAATCCAGCGCAGAAAGGAATGCATTCGTGTCTTCTTCGGACACATTTACTAGTTTCTCTCTAATAGACACAGGGAGTTTGCTTTTGAGAATCATAATTACGTCCTTGGAAGAAATCGGAGAATCCCAGAATTTAATTTTTGCTAGATACTTCTCAAAGTATCGCCGGAGACTTCCATGCTTCTCATTGAAAATTTCCGCACCATACACCTCCTTCCTTAATCTTTGCTGTACCCCATTACTCCAAAATTTTGCCAAGAACATTTTCTCAAACTCTTCATAATTCCTACACGTGTCTACCATTTCCGTTCCCCATAATGCTGCATCACCAGAAATAAAGCCAGTGACGAACTGAATACGCTGTCTGTCTGTCCAGCTCCTGGGAAATATGCCGGAAAAATTCTTTAGGAACACGATGGGGTGTATTTCTCGCTTCTGCGGATGAAAAACAGGAAAAGTGCGATGCTTAATCACACTTTCCTCTTGCATTAAACTCACAATTGTGGGCGGATCATTTATTTTCCCTACTCGGGACTCAACATGACTGTCGTTTTGCATGTAATCAGGCGGTGAACGATAAGGAGTTGACTGACATTCGTCACCGTCTAAAGAGTTGTTCCCTATAGTTTGCGTATGTGTGTGCGGATTTTCTACCCAGTTTCTCAGCATTCTGACTTCGTCCACTACTTGCTGCTTCCACTCGGGAAGATCCCGTGTAAGTGTCCTCCGAATCTGTCCCAATTCAGAAACTACTGTGTCTCCCGACTTACCAGGAGCAGCTAAGATTTCATAAGTTACATCCTTGACAGTCTCCCTAAGCTCCTCCCTGACCTTCTTTTCGATAAAAATATCTTTACCCTTTATCCATTCACTGTAGTGTTCCGACAATGCCTCCGCGTGTGCTTTCACGGTGCTCTTAACCTGTTCCTCGATATTGATTGAGTCTATCTGCCTCGACAGATCCTCTACTACACCTTCAATGTCAGATACTGCATTTCTAACTGAGTTTATTTCTTTGGTAGCTGCCTGAATTTTTGTGTTTAATGTTCCAGATACTTCAGCTATTTCACTTTTCACCTGTTTCTGCATTTTCTGAATTTGATCACTGATCTTAGTTTGCACCTCACCCAAATGGGTATTTAATTCAGCCGTAATTTCTTTATGCAGATCTGTTTTGATTGTGCCTAGCTCTGTTTTTAATGATTCGCTTACAGCATCTAGTCGGGCGTTAACAATCTCATTTTGTGTTTTTATAGTCTCATTTTGTGTTTTTATATTCTCATTTACTGCGTCAAACTGTTGTTTCAGCATTTCCATTAACGCACAGAGGTCATTTGTAGCTGCAGCGGGACGAGTTTGGACTTCAGGGTCACTTTCCCCTGTTACAGACATGGTTAGTTCAGTTTCCACACGGGAACCTACCATTCGCGACCGTAAAGGGTATGGAATACTATTAACGTCTTCACTCCCGTCTCCTGTTGTCACCTGTCTCTGTTTACTATCTGCCATTTTCGTCAGTAAATCAGGTGCTACGCAAGGCTTTCGTCGTTTGTCAGTGACGTGGTGAGTCCGCTAAGAGCACCGCTCTCGCGTGAGCAACAAATGAAACTCTATCTGGCGAGAAGACAAGATGGAACCTAACCGTTTCAGACAAATGAATGAAGATGCTCTTCACTGCAAATTGCGCACACTATCCACCATGTTGAAAATGCAATACAGGTATACTAACAATGGGGAGAAATAATTTCTATTATCAGACTACGAAGAATTTTACTTTGAAAGATAAAATAAAGCAGATTTTCTATAGCGGGAAGGAGATAGAAAGGATGTGGATCGACTTGGAAAAGCAACGTTGCTACTGAAGCACTACACTGCGTATGCAAAATTCTGACTTACTTTTTGATGGCTTGGTTACCGCTATGTTGTCTCAGCAAATTCGCATCTCTTTTCTTTTCCTTTCTCTCGATAATTAAACTGCGTTATCGACCAGCGTATTTTCTGGCATTCTCACAGAGAGATGATGTGTACATGAAACGACAGAACATATATTAACACAAGCACATACAAATTTTCCAAGAATTTGAACTAATTTTTGGTCAAGTCCCTGTTCAGGCGCCAAGTGTGATGTTACAAAATAGAAGTGATGTTGCTATTCAATGGAAAGTTGGAAATTGAGATTTAACTAACTGTTTTATCAATTACAATTGGCGTAAGAATCATGGATTGACCATTGTCATAAAATATTGCATTATGAGATGTGAATAGTTTTACTTGCGGTTTCGCGTGGCTTGAGGCAGTCACAACTAGCGTGCTATTGATTAAGAAGTTGCGTTATCGTCTTTCTAATTACTTCATGATCGTAGATACGATCATACCCGGTTGTGAAGTTATAGTTATGACAAAAAAAATTTCCTAAGGGACCAGAAAGTTCTTAAGGGCGCAAAAACAACTGTAACATCACACAAAAGAGAAATTCAATATTAAAGCTGATGCAAGAAGACGATAAAACAGTTTTCTTTTTATCAATGTAACACGCACATTGGACTGCTGATCTTGGAGTCTGTAATATTAGCAAATTGCATAATTAAAATGAAAATAATACTGAGGAGATAATAGAAATGAGCACTGCTAAATGATTCAGTATTCCCAGAACAAATATTTATTATAACTAAAACATATATCGTACCTTAAGCTTAATACTACAATGACGGTAGATTTTTATGTCCATATCATGTCCATTGAGCGCTCTTTTATGTAGCCATTGTCCTCTTGAGTCGCTCGTGCTTCGTCACGGTAAGTTACAACAGTTCTTCTTCCTACACTTCACTCAAAACTTAGACGGAACACGTTTTTATTTATTTAGTAAAAATAATTAGATCAGACCGCCACAAATCTGCGTCCGTCTTACTCGAGAAAATCAGTAAAAGTCTTTTTAGCGCTCAAGGCTTCATTTCTTCTCCAGCGAACAAAATAGTGAAGGATCGCATATCCATCCGTACTTTTCTGTTTATATTGCCGCCCAAAGACGACGAACTACATTATCTAGAAAAATTCCACCGTCGCCATGCGACGCCTTATTATATATTAATCATTCTTTATAAACAAGTATTCGCCTTCTGCCTGAATTTGCTGTTTTAATTAAGCCAAAAATAGCGAATATCACACACTCCAGGTTCAATGTATTCCTTGGACATACTCATTGACGATGAAACACTGAAATTACATCGGAATTAAATACAAAAGGAACAATACCGCCTTCACTGCAAGATGAGTGAGACTTCTTTGAGTCTGTGCTTTGATCCTTTCCTGTGAGACCAGTATTAGTTTCCGATAAACCACTGCAGGTTCAATGTATTCCATGGACCTTCGCATTGACGATGAAACACAGATATCGCATCGGAACTAAATACAAAACCCACAATGCCGCAATAAGTACAAGAATAGAGACTCTTCTTACAGTCGGTGCTTTGAGCATTCCCTGTGAGACCAGTATTAGGTTCCGATACACCACTGCAGGTTCAATGTATTCCTTAGACATACACATTGCCGAAGAAACACTGAAATTACATTGGAATTAAATACAAAAGTCACAATGCCGCCATAAGTGCAAGAATAGAGACACTTCTTACAGTCGGTGCTTTGAGCATTCCCTGTGAGACCAGTATTAGTTTCCGATACACCACTGCAGGTACAATGTATTCCTTGGACCTTCACATAGACGATGAAACACAGAAATCGCATCGGAATTAAAAGCAAAAGGCACAATGCCGCCTTAAGTACAAGAATAGAGACTCTTCTTATAGTCGGTGCTTTGAGCATTCCCTGTGAGACCAGTATTAGTTTCCGATACACCACCGCAGGTTCAATGCATTCCTTGGACATACACATTGACGATGAAACACAGAACTCGCATCGGAATTAAATACAAAAGGCACAATGCCGCCTTTCGTACAAGAATAGAGCCTCTTCTTACAGTCGGTGCTTTGAGCATTTCCTGTGAGACCAGTATTAGTTTCCGATACACCACTGCAGGTACAATGTATTCCTTGGACCTTCACATAGACGATGAAACATAGAAATCGCATTGGAATTAAATACAAAAGGAACAATGCCGATATAACTGCAAGGTGAGTGAGACTTCTTAGAGTCTGTGCTTTGATCTTTTCCTGTGAGACCAGTATTAGTTTCCGATACACCACTGCAGGTTAAATGTATTCCTTGGACATACGCATTGACGATGAAACACAGAAATCGCATCGGAATTAAATACAAAAGGCACAATGAAGCCCTACGTACAAGAATAGAGACTCTTCTTACATTCGGTGCTTTGAGCATTCCCTGTGAGACCGGTATTAGTTTCCGATACACCACTGCAGGTTCAATGTATTCCTTAGACATACACATTGACAATGAAACACAGAAATCGCATCCGAATTAAACTCAAAAGGCACAATGCCGCCATAAGTGCCAGAATAGAGACCCTTCTTACAGTCGGTGCTTTGAGCATTCCCTGTGAGACCAGTATTAGTTTCTGATACACCTCAGCAGGTACAATGTATTCCTTGGAACTTCACATTGACGATGAAACACTGAAATTACATCGGAATTAAATACAAAAGGAACAATGCCACCTTAACGGCAAGATGAGAAAGACTTCTTAAGGTCTGTGCTTTCATCCTTTCCTGTGAGACCAGTATTAGTTTCCGAAACACCACTGCAGGTTCAATGTATTCCTTGGACCTTCGCATTGGCAATGAAACACAGAAATCGAATCGGAACTAAATACAAAAGGCACAATGCCGCAATAAGTACAAGAATAGAGACTCTTCTTACAGTCGGTGCTTTGAGCATTCCCTGTGAGACCAGTATTAGTTTCCGATACACCACTGCAGGTTAAATTTATTCCTTAGACATACACATTGGCGATGAAACATTGAAATTACATCGGAATTAAATACAAATGGCACAATACCGCCATAAGTGCAAGAATAGAGACGCCTCTTACAGTCGGTGATTTGAGCATTCCCTGTGAGACCAGTATTAGTTTCCGATACACCACTGCATGTACAATTTATTCCTTGTACCTTCACATTGACGATGAAACACAGAAATCGCATCGGAATTAAATACAAAAGGCACAATGCCGCCTTAAGTACAAGAATAGAGACTCTTCTTACAGTCGGTGCTTTGAGCATTCCCTGTGAGACCAGTATTAGTTTCTGATACACCACTGCAGGTTCAATGTATTCCTTGGACATACACATTGACGATGAAACACAGAAATCGCATCCGAATTAAATACAAAAGGCACAATGCCGCCTTTCGTACAAGAATAGAGACTCTTCTTACAGTCGGTGCTTTGAGCATTCCCTGTGAGACCAGTATTAGTTTCCGATACACCACTCCAAGTTCAATGTATTCCTTGGACATACTCATTGACGATGAAACACTGAAATTACATCGGAATTAAATACAAAAGGAACAATGCCGCCTTAACTGCAAGATGAGTGTGACTTCTTAGAGTCTGTGCTTTGATCCTTTCCTGTGAGACCAGTATTAGTTTCCGATACACCACTGCAGGTTCAATGTATTCCTTGGACCTTCGCATTGACGATGAAACACAGAAATCGCATCGGAATTAAATACAAAAGGCACAATGCCGCCTTAAGTACAGGAATAGAGACTCTTCTTACAGTCGGTGCTTTGAGCAATTCCTGTGAGACCAGTATTAGTTTCCGATATACCACTGCAGGTTCAATGTATTGCTTGGACATACTCATTGACGATGAAACACTGAAATTACATCGGAATTAAATACAAAAGGAACAATGCCGCTTTAACTGCAAGATGAGTGAGACTTCTTAGAGTCTTTGCTTTGATCCTTTCCTGTGAGACCAGTATTAGTTTCCGATACACCACTCCAGGTTCAATGTATTCCTTGGACATACTCATTGACGATGAAACACTGAAATTACATCGGAATTAAATACAAAAGGAACAATGCCGCCTTAACGGCAAGATGAGTAAGACTTCTTAAGGTCTGTGCTTTGATCCTTTCCTGTGAGACCAGTATTAGTTTCCGATACACCACTGCAGGTTCAATGTATTCCTTGGACCTTCGCATTGACAATGAAACACAGAAATCGAATCGGAAATAAATACAAAAGGCACAATGCCGCAATAAGTACAAAAGTAGAGACTCTTCTTACAGTCAGTGCTTTGAGCATTGCCTGTGAGACCAGTAATAGTTTCCGATACACCACACCAGGTTCAATGTATTCCTTGGACATACTCATTGACGATGGAACACTGAAATTACATCGGAATTAAATTCAAAAAGAACAATGCCGCCTTAACGGCAAGATAAGTGAGGCTTCTTAGAGTCTGTGCTTTGATCCTTTCCTGTGAGACCAGTATTAGTTTCCGATACACCATTGCAGGTTCAATGTTTTCCTTGGACCATCGCATTGACGATGAAACACAGAGATCGAATCGGAACTAAATACAAAAGGCACAATGCCGCAATAAGTACAAGAATAGAGACTCTTCTTACAGTCGGTGCTTTGAGCATCCCCTGTGGGACCAGTATTAGTTTCCGATACACCACTGCAGGTTCAATGTATTGCTTGGACATACTCATTGACGATGAAACACTGAAATTACATCGGAATTAAATACAAAAGGAACAATGCCACCTTACCTGCAAGATGAGTGAGACTTCTTAGAGTCTTTGCTTTGATCCTTTCCTGTGAGACCAGTATTAGTTTCCGATACACCACTCCAGGTTCAATGTATTCCTTGGACATACTCATTGACGATGAAACACTGAAATTACATCGGAATTAAATACAAAAGGAACAATGCCGCCTTAACGGCAAGATGAGTAAGACTTCTTAAGGTCTGTGCTTTGATCCTTTCCTGTGAGACCAGTATTAGTTTCCGATACACCACTGCAGGTTCAATGTATTCCTTGGACCTTCGCATTGACAATGAAACACAGAAATCGAATCGGAAATAAATACAAAAGGCACAATGCCGCAATAAGTACAAGAATAGAGACTCTTTTTACAGTCGGTGCTTTGAGCATTCCCTGTGAGACCAGTATTAGATTCCGATACACCTCAGCAGGTACAATGTATTCCTTGGAACTTCACATTGACGATGAAACACAGAAATCGCATCAGAATTAAATACAAAAGGCACAATGCCGCTTTAAGTACAAGAATAGAGACTCTTCTTACAGTCGGTGCTTTGAGCATTCCCTGTGAGAGCAGTATTAGTTTCTGATACACCACTGCAGGTTCAATGTATTCCTTGGACATACACATTGACGATGAAACACAGAAATCGCATCGGAATTAAATACAAAAGGCACAATGCCGCCTTTCGTAGAAGAATAGAGACTCTTCTTACAGTCGGTGCTTTGAGCATTCCGTGTGAGACCAGTATTAGTTTCCGATACACCACTCCAAGTTCAATGTATTCCTTGGACATACTCATTGACGATGAAACACTGAAATTACGTCGGAATTAAATACAAAAGGAACAATGCCGCCTTAACTGCAAGATGAGTGAGACTTCTTAGAGTCTGTGCTTTGATCCTTTCCTGTGAGACCAATATTAGTTTCCGATACACCACTGCAGGTTCAATGTATTCCTTGGACCTTCTCATTGACGATGAAACACAGAAATCGCATCGGAATTAAATACAAAAGGCACAATGCCTCCTTAAGTACAGGAATAGAAACTCTTCTTACAGTCGGTGCTTTGAGCATTCCCTGTGAGACCAGTATTAGTTTCCGATATACCACTGCAGGTTCAATGTATTCCTTGGACATACGCATTGACGATGAAACACAGACATCGCGTCGGAATTAAATACAAAATGCACAATGTCGCCCTACGTACAAGAATAGAGACTCTTCTTACATTCGGTGCTTTGAGCATTCCCTGTGTGACCGGTATTAGTTACCGATACACCACTGCAGGTTCAATGTATTCCATACACATACACATTGACAATGAAACACAGAAATCGCATCGGAATTAAATGCAAAAGGCACAATGCCGCCATAAGTGCCAGAATAGAGACCCTTCTTGCAGTCGGTGCTTTGAGCATTGCCTGTGAGACCAGTAATAGTTTCCGATACACCACACCAGGTTCAATGTATTCCTTGGACATACTCACTGACGATGGAACACTGAAATTACATCGGAATTAAATTCAAAAGGAACAATGCCGCCTTAACGGCAAGATAAGTGAGGCTTCTTAGAGTCTGTGCTTTGATCCTTTCCTGTGAGACCAGTATTAGTTTCCGATACACCATTGCAGGTTCAATGTTTTCCTTGGACCATCGCATTGACGATGAAACACAGAGATCGAATCGGAACTAAATACAAAAGGCACAATGCCGCAATAAGTACAAGAATAGAGACTCTTCTTACAGTCGGTGCTTTGAGCATTCCCTGTGGACCAGTATTAGTTTCCGATACACCACTGCAGGTTCAATGTATTCCTTGGACCTTCGCATTGACGATGAAACACAGAAATCGCATCGGAATTAAATACAAAAGGCACAATGCCGCCTTAAGTACAGGAAAAGAGACTCTTCTTACAGTCGGTGCTTTGAGCATTCCCTGTGTGACCAGTATTAGTTTCCGATATACCACTGCAGGTTCAATGTATTCCTTGGACATACGCATTGACGATGAAACACAGAAATCGCATCGGAATTAAATACAAAAGGCACAATGAAGCCCTACGTACAAGAATAGAGACTCTTCTTACATTCGGTGCTTTGAGCATTCCCTGTGAGACCGGTATTAGTTTCCGATACACCACTGCAGGTTCAATGTATTCCTTAGACATACACATTGACAATGAAACACAGAAATCGCATCGGAATTAAACTCAAAAGGCACAATGCCGCCATAAGTGCCAGAATAGAGACCCTTCTTACAGTCGGTGCTTTGAGCATTCCCTGTGAGACCAGTATTAGTTTCTGATACACCTCAGCAGGTACAATGTATTCCTTGGAACTTCACATTGACGATGAAACACTGAAATTACATCGGAATTAAATACAAAAGGAACAATGCCACCTTAACGGCAAGATGAGAAAGACTTCTTAAGGTCTGTGCTTTCATCCTTTCCTGTGAGACCAGTATTAGTTTCCGATACACCACTGCAGGTTCAATGTATTCCTTGGACCTTCGCATTGGCAATGAAACACAGAAATCGAATCGGAACTAAATACAAAAGGCACAATGCCGCAATAAGTACAAGAATAGAGACTCTTCTTACAGTCGGTGCTTTGAGCATTCCCTGTGAGACCAGTATTAGTTTCCGATACACCACTGCAGGTTAAATTTATTCCTTAGACATACACATTGGCGATGAAACATTGAAATTACATCGGAATTAAATACAAATGGCACAATGCCGCCATAAGTGCAAGAATAGAGACGCCTCTTACAGTCGGTGATTTGAGCATTCCCTGTGAGACCAGTATTAGTTTCCGATACACCACTGCATGTACAATGTATTCCTTGTACCTTCACATTGACGATGAAACACAGAAATCGCATCGGAATTAAATACAAAAGGCACAATGCCGCCTTAAGTACAAGAATAGAGACTCTTCTTACAGTCGGTGCTTTGAGCATTCCCTGTGAGACCAGTATTAGTTTCTGATACACCACTGCAGGTTCAATGTATTCCTTGGACATACACATTGACGATGAAACACAGAAATCGCATCCGAATTAAATACAAAAGGCACAATGCCGCCTTTCGTACAAGAATAGAGACTCTTCTTACAGTCGGTGCTTTGAGCATTCCCTGTGAGACCAGTATTAGTTTCCGATACACCACTCCAAGTTCAATGTATTCCTTGGACATACTCATTGACGATGAAACACTGAAATTACATCGGAATTAAATACAAAAGGAACAATGCCGCCTTAACTGCAAGATGAGTGAGACTTCTTAGAGTCTGTGCTTTGATCCTTTCCTGTGAGACCAGTATTAGTTTCCGATACACCACTGCAGGTTCAATGTATTCCTTGGACCTTCGCATTGACGATGAAACACAGAAATCGCATCGGAATTAAATACAAAAGGCACAATGCCGCCTTAAGTACAGGAATAGAGACTCTTCTTACAGTCGGTGCTTTGAGCAATTCCTGTGAGACCAGTATTAGTTTCCGATATACCACTGCAGGTTCAATGTATTGCTTGGACATACTCATTGACGATGAAACACTGAAATTACATCGGAATTAAATACAAAAGGAACAATGCCGCTTTAACTGCAAGATGAGTGAGACTTCTTAGAGTCTTTGCTTTGATCCTTTCCTGTGAGACCAGTATTAGTTTCCGATACACCACTCCAGGTTCAATGTATTCCTTGGACATACTCATTGACGATGAAACACTGAAATTACATCGGAATTAAATACAAAAGGAACAATGCCGCCTTAACGGCAAGATGAGTAAGACTTCTTAAGGTCTGTGCTTTGATCCTTTCCTGTGAGACCAGTATTAGTTTCCGATACACCACTGCAGGTTCAATGTATTCCTTGGACCTTCGCATTGACAATGAAACACAGAAATCGAATCGGAAATAAATACAAAAGGCACAATGCCGCAATAAGTACAAAAATAGAGACTCTTCTTACAGTCAGTGCTTTGAGCATTGCCTGTGAGACCAGTAATAGTTTCCGATACACCACACCAGGTTCAATGTATTCCTTGGACATACTCATAGACGATGGAACACTGAAATTACATCGGAATTAAATTCAAAAGGAACAATGCCGCCTTAACGGCAAGATAAGTGAGGCTTCTTAGAGTCTGTGCTTTGATCCTTTCCTGTGAGACCAGTATTAGTTTCCGATACACCATTGCAGGTTCAATGTTTTCCTTGGACCATCGCCTTGACGATGAAACACAGAGATCGAATCGGAACTAAATACAAAAGGCACAATGCCGCAATAAGTACAAGAATAGAGACTCTTCTTACAGTCGGTGCTTTGAGCATCCCCTGTGGGACCAGTATTAGTTTCCGATACACCACTGCAGGTTCAATGTATTGCTTGGACATACTCATTGACGATGAAACACTGAAATTACATCGGAATTAAATACAAAAGGAACAATGCCACCTTACCTGCAAGATGAGTGAGACTTCTTAGAGTCTTTGCTTTGATCCTTTCCTGTGAGACCAGTATTAGTTTCCGATACACCACTCCAGGTTCAATGTATTCTTTGGACATACTCATTGACGATGAAACACTGAAATTACATCGGAATTAAATACAAAAGGAACAATGCCGCCTTAACGGCAAGATGAGTAAGACTTCTTAAGGTCTGTGCTTTGATCCTTTCCTGTGAGACCAGTATTAGTTTCCGATACACCACTGCAGGTTCAATGTATTCCTTGGACCTTCGCATTGACAATGAAACACAGAAATCGAATCGGAAATAAATACAAAAGGCACAATGCCGCAATAAGTACAAGAATAGAGACTCTTTTTACAGTCGGTGCTTTGAGCATTCCCTGTGAGACCAGTATTAGATTCCGATACACCTCAGCAGGTACAATGTATTCCTTGGAACTTCACATTGACGATGAAACACAGAAATCGCATCAGAATTAAATACAAAAGGCACAATGCCGCTTTAAGTACAAGAATAGAGACTCTTCTTACAGTCGGTGCTTTGAGCATTCCCTGTGAGACCAGTATTAGTTTCTGATACACCACTGCAGGTTCAATGTATTCCTTGGACATACACATTGACGATGAAACACAGAAATCGCATCGGAATTAAATACAAAAGGCACAATGCCGCCTTTCGTAGAAGAATAGAGACTCTTCTTACAGTCGGTGCTTTGAGCATTCCGTGTGAGACCAGTATTAGTTTCCGATACACCACTCCAAGTTCAATGTATTCCTTGGACATACTCATTGACGATGAAACACTGAAATTACATCGGAATTAAATACAAAAGGAACAATGCCGCCTTAACTGCAAGATGAGTGAGACTTCTTAAAGTCTGTGATTTGATCCTTTCCTGTGAGACCAATATTAGTTTCCGATACACCACTACAGGTTCAATGTATTCCTTGGACCTTCTCATTGACGATGAAACACAGAAATCGCATCGGAATTAAATACAAAAGGCATTATGCCTCCTTAAGTACAGGAATAGAGACTCTTCTTACAGTCGGTGCTTTGAGCATTCCCTGTGAGACCAGTATTAGTTTCCGATATACCACTGCAGGTTCAATGTATTCCTTGGACATACGCATTGACGATGAAACACAGAAATCGCGTCGGAATTAAATACAAAATGCACAATGTCGCCCAACGTACAAGAATAGAGACTCTTCTTACATTCGGTGCTTTGAGCATTCCCTGTGAGACCGGTATTAGTTACCGATACACCACTGCAGGTTCAATGTATTCCATACACATACACATTGACGATGAAACACAGAAATCGCATCGGAATTAAATACAAAAGGCACAATGCCGCCTTAAGTACAAGAATTGAGACTCTTCCTACAGTCGATGCTTTGAGCAATCCCTGTGAGACAAGTATTTGTTTCCGATACACCACTGCAGGTTCAATGGATTCCTTGGACATACGCATTGACGATGAAACACAGAAATCGCCTTGGAATTAATACAAAAGGCACAATGCCGCAATAAGCACAAGAATAGAGACTCTTCTTACAGTCGGTGCTTTGAGCATTTCCTGTGAGACCAGTATTACTTTTCGATACACCACTGCAGGTTCAATGTATTACTTACACACACACATTGACGATGAAACACTGAAATTACATTGGAATTAAATACAAAAGGCACAATGCCACCATAAGTGCAAGTATAGAGACTCCTCTTACAGTCGGTGCTTTGAGCATTCCCTGTGAGATCAGTATTAGTTTCCGATACACCACTGCAGGTACAATGTATTCCTTGTACCTTCACATTGACGATGAAACACAGAAATCGCATCGGAATTAAATGCAAAAGGCACAATGCCGCCTTAAGTACAAGATTAGAGACTCTTCTTACAGTCGGTGCTTTGAGCATTGCCTGTGAGACCAGTAATAGTATCCGATACACCACTGCAGGTTCAATGTATTCCTTGGACTTTCACATTGACGATGAAACACAGAAATCGCATCGGAATCAAATACAAAAGGCACAATGCCGCCTTAAGTACAAGAATAGAGGCTCTTCTTACAGTCGGTTCTTTGAGCTTTCCCTGTGAGACCAGTATTAGTTTCCGATACACCACTGCAGGTTCAATGTATTCCTTGGACCTTCACATTGACGATGAAACACAGAATTCGCATGGGAATTAAATTCTAAAGGCATAATGCCGCCTTCAGTACAAGAATAGAGTCTCTTCTTACAGTCGGTGCTTTGAGCAATTCCTGTGAGACCAGTATTAGTTTCCGATACACCACTGCAGGTTCAATGTATTCCTTGGACCTTCACATTGACGATGAAACACAGAATTCGCATCGGAATTAAATACTAAAGGCATAATGCCGCCTTCAGTACAGGAATAGAGTCTCTTCTTACAGTCGGTGCTTTGATCATTTCCTGTGAGACCAGTATTAGTTTCCGATACACCACTGCAGGTTCAATGTATTCCTTGGACCTTCACATTGACGATGAAACACAGAGATCGAATCGGAACTAAATACAAAAGGCACAATGCCGCAATAAGTACAAGAATATAAACTCTTCTTACAGTCGGTGCTTTGAGCATTTCCTGTGAGACCAGTATTAGTTATCGATACACCACTGCAGGTTCAATGTATTACTTAGACACACACATTGACGATGAAACACTGAAATTACATTGGAATTAAATACAAAAGGCACAATGCCACCATAAGTGCAAGTATAGAGACTCCTCTTACAGTCGGTGCTTTGAGCATTCCCTGTGAGGTCAGTATTAGTTTCCGATACACCACTGCAGGTACAATGTATTCCTTGTACCTTCACATTGACGATGAAACACAGCAATCGCATCGGAATTAAATGCAAAAGGCACACTGCCGCCTTAAGTACAAGAATAGAGACTCTTCTTACAGTCGGTGCTTTGAGCATTGCCTGTGAGACCAGTAATAGTATCCGATACACCACTGCAGGTTCAATGTATTCCTTGGAGTTTCACATTGACGTTGAAACACAGAAATCGCATCGGAATCAAATACAAAAGGCACAATGCCGCCTTAAGTACAAGAATAGAGACTCTTCTTACAGTCGGTTCTTTGAGCTTTCCCTGTGAGACCAGTATTAGTTTCCGATTCACCACTGCAGGTTCAATGTATTCCTTGGACCTTCACATTGACGATGAATTACAGAGATCGAATCGGAACTAAATACAAAAGGCACAATGCCGCAATAAGTACAAGAATATAAACTCTTCTTACAGTCGGTGCTTTGAGCATTCCCTGTGTGGCCAGTATTAGTTTCCGATGCACCACTGCAGGTTCAATGTATTCCTTAGACATACACATTGACGATGAAACACTGATATTACATCGGAATTAGATACAAATGGCACAATGCCGCCTTAAGTACAAGAATGTGGACTCTTCTTACAGTCGGTGCTTTGAGCATTCCCTGTGAGACCAGTATTAGTTTCCGATACACCACTGCAGATTCCATGTATTCCTAGGACATACACATTGACGATGAAACACTGAAATTACATCGGAATTAAATACAAAAGGAACAATGCCGCCTGAAGTGGAAGAAGAATGAGACTTCTTAGAGTCTGTGCTTTGATCCTTTCCAGTGAGACCAGTATTAGTTTCCGATACACCACTGCAGGTGCAATGTATTCCTTGGACCTTCACATTGACGATGAAACACAGAGATCGAATCGGAACTAAATACAAAAGGCACAATGCCGCAATAAGTACAGGAATAGAGACTCTTCTTACAGTCGGTGCTTTGAGCATTCCCTGTGAGGCCAGTAGTAGTTTCCGATGCACCACTGCAGGTTCAATGTATTCCTTAGACATACACATTGACGATGAAACACTGATATTACATCGGAATTAAATACAAATGGCACAATGCTGCCATAACTGCAAGAATAGAGACTCCTCTTACAGTCGGTGCTTCGAGCATTCCCTGTGAGACCAGTATTAGTTTTCGATACACCACTGCAGGTACAATGTATTCCTTGTACCTTCACATTGACGATGAAACACAGGAATCGCATCGGAATTAAATACAAAAGGCACAATGCCGCAATAAGTACAAGAATAGAGACTCTTCTTACAGCCGGTGCTTTGAGCATTCCCTGTGAGACCAGTATTAGTTTCCGATACACCACTGCAGGTTCAATGAATTCCTTAGACATACTCATTGACGATGAAACACTGAAATTACATCGGAATTAAATACAAAACGAACAATACCGCCTTAACTGCAAGATGAGTGAGACTTCTTTGAGTCTGTGCTTTGATCCTTTCCTGTGAGACCAGTATTAGTTTCCGATACACCGCTGCAGGTTCAATGTATTCCATGGACCTTCGCATTGACGATGAAACACAGAAATCGCATCGGAACTAAATAAAAAATGCACAATGCCGCAATAAGTACAAGAATAGAGGCTCTTCTTACAGTCGGTGCTTTGAGCATCCCCTGTGGGACCAGTATTAGTTTCCGATACACCACTGCAGGTTCAATGTATTGCTTGGACATACTCATTGACGATGAAACACTGAAATTACATCGGAATTAAATACAAAAGGAACAATGCCACCTTACCTGCAAGATGAGTGAGACTTCTTAGAGTCTTTGCTTTGATCCTTTCCTGTGAGACCAGTATTAGTTTCCGATACACCACTCCAGGTTCAATGTATTCTTTGGACATACTCATTGACGATGAAACACTGAAATTACATCGGAATTAAATACAAAAGGAACAATGCCGCCTTAACGGCAAGATGAGTAAGACTTCTTAAGGTCTGTGCTATGATCCTTTCCTGTGAGACCAGTATTAGTTTCCGATACACCACTGCAGGTTCAATGTATTCCTTGGACCTTCGCATTGACAATGAAACACAGAAATCGAATCGGAAATAAATACAAAAGGCACAATGCCGCAATAAGTACAAGAATAGAGACTCTTTTTACAGTCGGTGCTTTGAGCATTCCCTGTGAGACCAGTATTAGATTCCGATACACCTCAGCAGGTACAATGTATTCCTTGGAACTTCACATTGACGATGAAACACAGAAATCGCATCAGAATTAAATACAAAAGGCACAATGCCGCTTTAAGTACAAGAATAGAGACTCTTCTTACAGTCGGTGCTTTGAGCATTCCCTGTGAGACCAGTATTAGTTTCTGATACACCACTGCAGGTTCAATGTATTCCTTGGACATACACATTGACGATGAAACACAGAAATCGCATCGGAATTAAATACAAAAGGCACAATGCCGCCTTTCGTAGAAGAATAGAGACTCTTCTTACAGTCGGTGCTTTGAGCATTCCGTGTGAGACCAGTATTAGTTTCCGATACACCACTCCAAGTTCAATGTATTCCTTGGACATACTCATTGACGATGAAACACTGAAATTACATCGGAATTAAATACAAAAGGAACAATGCCGCCTTAACTGCAAGATGAGTGAGACTTCTTAAAGTCTGTGATTTGATCCTTTCCTGTGAGACCAATATTAGTTTCCGATACACCACTACAGGTTCAATGTATTCCTTGGACCTTCTCATTGACGATGAAACACAGAAATCGCATCGGAATTAAATACAAAAGGCATTATGCCTCCTTAAGTACAGGAATAGAGACTCTTCTTACAGTCGGTGCTTTGAGCATTCCCTGTGAGACCAGTATTAGTTTCCGATATACCACTGCAGGTTCAATGTATTCCTTGGACATACGCATTGACGATGAAACACAGAAATCGCGTCGGAATTAAATACAAAATGCACAATGTCGCCCAACGTACAAGAATAGAGACTCTTCTTACATTCGGTGCTTTGAGCATTCCCTGTGAGACCGGTATTAGTTACCGATACACCACTGCAGGTTCAATGTATTCCATACACATACACATTGACGATGAAACACAGAAATCGCATCGGAATTAAATACAAAAGGCACAATGCCGCCTTAAGTACAAGAATTGAGACTCTTCCTACAGTCGATGCTTTGAGCAATCCCTGTGAGACAAGTATTTGTTTCCGATACACCACTGCAGGTTCAATGGATTCCTTGGACATACGCATTGACGATGAAACACAGAAATCGCCTTGGAATTAATACAAAAGGCACAATGCCGCAATAAGCACAAGAATAGAGACTCTTCTTACAGTCGGTGCTTTGAGCATTTCCTGTGAGACCAGTATTACTTTTCGATACACCACTGCAGGTTCAATGTATTACTTACACACACACATTGACGATGAAACACTGAAATTACATTGGAATTAAATACAAAAGGCACAATGCCACCATAAGTGCAAGTATAGAGACTCCTCTTACAGTCGGTGCTTTGAGCATTCCCTGTGAGATCAGTATTAGTTTCCGATACACCACTGCAGGTACAATGTATTCCTTGTACCTTCACATTGACGATGAAACACAGAAATCGCATCGGAATTAAATGCAAAAGGCACAATGCCGCCTTAAGTACAAGATTAGAGACTCTTCTTACAGTCGGTGCTTTGAGCATTGCCTGTGAGACCAGTAATAGTATCCGATACACCACTGCAGGTTCAATGTATTCCTTGGACTTTCACATTGACGATGAAACACAGAAATCGCATCGGAATCAAATACAAAAGGCACAATGCCGCCTTAAGTACAAGAATAGAGGCTCTTCTTACAGTCGGTTCTTTGAGCTTTCCCTGTGAGACCAGTATTAGTTTCCGATACACCACTGCAGGTTCAATGTATTCCTTGGACCTTCACATTGACGATGAAACACAGAATTCGCATGGGAATTAAATTCTAAAGGCATAATGCCGCCTTCAGTACAAGAATAGAGTCTCTTCTTACAGTCGGTGCTTTGAGCAATTCCTGTGAGACCAGTATTAGTTTCCGATACACCACTGCAGGTTCAATGTATTCCTTGGACCTTCACATTGACGATGAAACACAGAATTCGCATCGGAATTAAATACTGAAGGCATAATGCCGCCTTCAGTACAGGAATAGAGTCTCTTCTTACAGTCGGTGCTTTGATCATTTCCTGTGAGACCAGTATTAGTTTCCGATACACCACTGCAGGTTCAATGTATTCCTTGGACCTTCACATTGACGATGAAACACAGAGATCGAATCGGAACTAAATACAAAAGGCACAATGCCGCAATAAGTACAAGAATATAAACTCTTCTTACAGTCGGTGCTTTGAGCATTTCCTGTGAGACCAGTATTAGTTTTCGATACACCACTGCAGGTTCAATGTATTACTTAGACACACACATTGACGATGAAACACTGAAATTACATTGGAATTAAATACAAAAGGCACAATGCCACCATAAGTGCAAGTATAGAGACTCCTCTTACAGTCGGTGCTTTGAGCATTCCCTGTGAGGTCAGTATTAGTTTCCGATACACCACTGCAGGTACAATGTATTCCTTGTACCTTCACATTGACGATGAAACACAGAAATCGCATCGGAATTAAATGCAAAAGGCACACTGCCGCCTTAAGTACAAGAATAGAGACTCTTCTTACAGTCGGTGCTTTGAGCATTGCCTGTGAGACCAGTAATAGTATCCGACACACCACTGCAGGTTCAATGTATTCCTTGGACTTTCACATTGACGTTGAAACACAGAAATCGCATCGGAATCAAATACAAAAGGCACAATGAATCCTTAAGTACAAGAATAGAGACTCTTCTTACAGTCGGTTCTTTGAGCTTTCCCTGTGAGACCAGTATTAGTTTCCGATTCACCACTGCAGGTTCAATGTATTCCTTGGACCTTCACATTGACGATGAAACACAGAATTCGCATGGGAATTGAATTCTAAAGGCATAATGCCGCCTTCAGTACAAGAATAGAGTCTCTTCTTACAGTCGGTGCTTTGAGCAATACCTGTGAGACCAGTATTAGATTCCGATACACCACTGCAGGTTCAATGTATTCCTTGGACCTTCACATTGACGATGAAACACAGAATTCGCATCGGAATTAAATACTAAAGGCATAATGCCGCCTTCAGTACAAGAATAGAGTCTCCTCTTACAGTCGGTGCTTTGATCATTTCCTGTGAGACCAGTATTAGTTTCCGATACACCACTGCAGGTTCAATGTATTCCTTGGACCTTCACATTGACGATGAATTACAGAGATCGAATCGGAACTAAATACAAAAGGCACAATGCCGCAATAAGTACAAGAATATAAACTCTTCTTACAGTCGGTGCTTTGAGCATTCCCTGTGTGGCCAGTATTAGTTTCCGATGCACCACTGCAGGTTCAATGTATTCCTTAGACATACACATTGACGATGAAACACTGATATTACATCGGAATTAAATACAAATGGCACAATGCCGCCATAAGTGCAAGAATAGAGACTCCTCTTACAGTCGGTGCTTTGAGCATTCCCTGTGAGACCAGTATTAGTTTCCGATACACCACTACAGGTACAATGTATTCCTTGTACCTTCTCATTGACGATGAAACACAGGAATCGCATCGGAATTAAATACAAAAGGCACAATGCCGCCTTAAATACAAGAATAGAGACTCTTCTTACAGTCGGTGCTTTTGAGCATTCCCTGTGAGACCAGTATTAGTTTCCGATACACCACTCCCGGTTCAACGTATTCCTTAGACCTTCACATTGACGATGGAACACAGATATGGCATCGGAATTAGATACAAATGGCACAATGCCGCCTTAAGTACAAGAATGTGGACTCTTCTTACAGTCGGTGCTTTGAGCATTCCCTGTGAGACCAGTATTAGTTTCCGATACACCACTGCAGATTCCATGTATTCCTAGGACATACACATTGACGATGAAACACTGAAATTACATCGGAATTAAATACAAAAGGAACAATGCCGCCTGAAGTGGAAGAAGAATGAGACTTCTTAGAGTCTGTGCTTTGATCCTTTCCAGTGAGACCAGTATTAGTTTCCGATACACCACTGCAGGTGCAATGTATTCCTTGGACCTTCACATTGACGATGAAACACAGAGATCGAATCGGAACTAAATACAAAAGGCACAATGCCGCAATAAGTACAGGAATAGAGACTCTTCTTACAGTCGGTGCTTTGAGCATTCCCTGTGAGGCCAGTAGTAGTTTCCGATGCACCACTGCAGGTTCAATGTATTCCTTAGACATACACATTGACGATGAAACACTGATATTACATCGGAATTAAATACAAATGGCACAATGCTGCCATAACTGCAAGAATAGAGACTCCTCTTACAGTCGGTGCTTCGAGCATTCCCTGTGAGACCAGTATTAGTTTTCGATACACCACTGCAGGTACAATGTATTCCTTGTACCTTCACATTGACGATGAAACACAGGAATCGCATCGGAATTAAATACAAAAGGCACAATGCCGCAATAAGTACAAGAATAGAGACTCTTCTTACAGCCGGTGCTTTGAGCATTCCCTGTGAGACCAGTATTAGTTTCCGATACACCACTGCAGGTTCAATGAATTCCTTAGACATACTCATTGACGATGAAACACTGAAATTACATCGGAATTAAATACAAAACGAACAATACCGCCTTAACTGCAAGATGAGTGAGACTTCTTTGAGTCTGTGCTTTGATCCTTTCCTGTGAGACCAGTATTAGTTTCCGATACACCACTGCAGGTTCAATGTATTCCATGGACCTTCGCATTGACGATGAAACACAGAAATCGCGTCGGAACTAAATAAAAAATGCACAATGCCGCAATAAGTACAAGAATAGAGGCTCTTCTTACAGTCGGTGCTTTGAGCATTCCCTGTGAGATCAGTATTAGTTTCCGATACACCACTGCAGGTTCAATGAATTCCTTAGACATACACATTGACGATGAAACACTGAAATGACATCGGAATTAAATACAAAAATCACAATGCCGCCATAAGTGCAAGAATAGAGACTCTTCTTACAGTCGGTGCTTTGACCTTTCCCAGTGAGACCAGTATTAGTTTCCGATACACCACTGCAGGTTCAATGTATTCCTTAGACATACACATTGCCGAAGGAACACTGAAATTACATTGGAATTAAATACAAACGTCACAATGCCGCCATAAGTGCAAGAATAGAGACTCTTCTTACAGTCGGTGCTTTGAGCATTCCCTGTGAGACCAGTATTAGTTTCCGATACTCCACTGCAGGTACAATGTATTCCTTGTACCTTCACATTGACGATGAAACACAGGAATCGCATCGGAATTAAATACAAAAGGCACAATGCCGCCTTAAGTACAAGAATAGAGACTCTTCTTACAGTCGGTGCTTTGAGCATTCCCTGTGAGACCAGTATTAGTTTCTGATACACCACTGCAGGTTCAATGTATTCCTTGGACATACGCATTGACGATGAAACACAGTAATCGCATCGTAATTAAATACAAAAGGCACAACGCCGCCTTACGTACAAGAATAGAGACTCTTCTTACAGTCGGTGCTTTGAGCATTCCCTGTGAGACCAGTATTAGTTTCTGATACACCACTGCAGGTTCAATGTATTCCTTGGACATACGCATTGACGATGAAACACAGTAATCGCATCGGAATTAAATACAAAAGGCACAATGCCGCCTTACGTACAAGAATAGAGACTCTTCTTACAGTCGGTGCTTTAAGCATTCCCTGTGAGACCAGTATTAGTTTCCGATACACCACTCCAAGTTCAATGTATTTCTTGGACATACTCAATGACGATGAAACACTGAAATTACATCGGAATTAAATACAAAAGGAACTATGCCGCCTTAACTGCAAGATGAGTGAGACTTCTTAGAGTCTGTGCTTTGATCCTTTCCTGTGAGACCGGTATTAGTTTCCGATACACCACTGCAGTTTCAATGTATTCCTTGGACCTTCGCATTGACGATGAAACACTGAAATCACGTTGGAACTAAATTCAAAATGCACAATGCCGCAATAAGTACAAGAATAGAGACTCATCTTACAGTCGGTGCTTTGAGCATTCCCTGTGAGACCAGTATTAGTTTCCGATACACCACTGCAGGTTCAAAGAATTCCTTAGACATACACATTGACGATGAAACATTGAAATTAGATCGGAATTAAATACAAAAGGCACAATGCCGCCATAAGTGCAAGAATAGAGACTCTTCTTACAGTCGGTGCTTTGAGCTTTCCCTGTGAGACCAGTATTAGTTTCCGATACACCACTCCAGGTTCAATGTATTCCTTGGACATACTCATTGACGATGAAACACTGAAATTACATCGGAATTTAATACAAAAGGAACAATGCCGCCTTAACGGCAAGATGAGTAAGACTTCTTAGAGTCTGTGCTTTGATCCTTTCCTGTGAGACCAGTATTAGTTTCCGATACACCACTGCAGGTTCAATGTATTCCTTGGACCTTCGCATTGACGATGAAACACAGAAATCGAATCGGAACTAAATACAAAAGGCACAATGCCGCAATAAGTACAAGAATAGAGCCTCTTCTTACAGTCGGTGATTTGAGCATTCCCTGTGAGACCAGTATTAGTTTCCGATACACCACTGCAGGTTCAATGTATTCCTTAGACATACACATTGACGATGAAACACTGAAATTACATCGGAATTAAATACAAATGGCACAATGCCGCCATAAGTGCAAGAATAGAGACTCCTCTTACAGTCGGTGCTTTGAGCATTCCCTGTGAGACCAGTATTAGTTTCCGATACACCACTGCAGGTACAATGTATTCCTTGTACCTTTACATTGACGATGAAACACAGAAATCGCATCGGAATTAAATACAAAAGGCACAATGCCGCCTTAAGTACAAGAATAGAGACTCTTCTTACAGTCGGTGCTTTGAGCATTCCCTGTGAGACCAGTATTAGTTTCTGATACACCACTGAAGGTTCAATGTATTCCTTGAACATACACATTGACGATGAAACACAGAAATCGCATCGGAATTAAATACAAAAGGCACAATGCCGCCTTACGTACAAGAATAGAGACTCTTCTTACAGTTGGTGCTTTGAGCATTCCCTGTGAGACCAGTATTAGTTTCCGATACACCACTTGTGATGTTACAAAATAGAAGTGATGTTGCTATTCAATGGAAAGTTGGAAATTGAGATTTAACTAACTATTTTATCAATCACAATTGGCGTAAGAATCATGGATTGACCATTGTCATAAAATATTGCATTATGAGATGTGAATAGTTTTTACTTGCGGTTTCGCGTGGCTTGAGGCAGTCACAACTAGCGTGCTATTGATTAAGAAGTTGCGTTATCGTCTTTCTAATTACTTCATGATCGTAGATACGATCATACCCGGTTGTGAAGTTGTTGTTATGACAAAAAATATTTCCTAAGGGACCAGAAAGTTCTTAAGGGCGCAAAAACAACTGTAACATCACACAAAAGAGAAATTCAATATTAAAGCTGATGCAAGAAGACGATAAAACGGTTTTCTTTTTATCAATGTAACACGCACATTGGACTGCTTATCTTGGAGTCCGTAATATTAGCAAAATGCATAATTAAAATGAAAATAATACTGAGGAGATAATAGAAATGAGCACTGCTAAATGATTCAGTATTCCCAGAACAAATATTTATTATAACTAAAACATATATCGTACCTTAAGCTTAATACTACAATGACGGTAGATTTTTATGTCCATATCATGTCCATTGAGCGCTCTTTTATATAGCCATTGTCCTCTTGAGTCGCTCGTGCTTCGTCACGGTAAGTTACAACAGTTCTTCTTCCTACACTTCACTCAAAACTTAGACGGAACACGTTTTTATTTATTTAGTAAAAATAATTAGATCAGACCGTTACAAATCTGCGTCCGTCTTACTCGAGAAAAACAGTAAAAGTCTTTTTAGCGCTCAAGGCTTCATTTGTTCTCCAGCGAACAAAATAGTGAAGGATCGCATATCCATCCGTACTTTTCTGTTTATATTGCCGCCCAAAGACGACGAATTACATTATCTAGAAAATTCCACCGTCGCCATGCGACGCCTTATTATATATTAATCATTCTTTATAAACAAGTATTTGCCTTCTGGCTGAATTTGCTGTTTTAATTAAGCCAAAAATAGCGAATATCACATTGCCTCCCATGAGGAGAGAGGGAATGCCGAAGGATTACCTCGATCCTCATGTCCTCATGAGATATTCGTGATTTTTGGTGTGACATTTACATAACGTTACTGGCGTACAAAGTACATAAATTGAAATCACATTTATAAACATATATCCGATATTTATCATTTTTCAAAATAAAGTTTTTCATTCTTTGTTCATCAGTCACTTCATTCCATAATACCAAGATTAACATTTATGTGCATATTTAAGTTTGGTCCATATTTGCTTATAACAATAAGTGAACGTTCATTTCGCACTTCAGGGGATAGAATTCAGGAATTACTTTCTCTTGAGCTTAACAACTAATACATGAGTACAGTGAGTGCTTATTTTCACTAAACTAGAGTGGACAATGTTCGAGCATCTGTTGACTCATTGTGGTTCAATTACAGTTTAATAACGTAGCACTACACTTCATGATGCTTTCACTTTCTGTGTTAGCTGTCTACGGCGTTCATCATGCGGTACATCTGTCCTTTCCGCTGTGGTGCCAGGAATTCATGCGGCTTCCCGGGTTTTTATTTACAATATGAAACAGAAGAAGTGGAAAATTATTAGTATAACTTATAACCTATTGGATACATTTGTTAAGGATCGGGACTGGTCTGGAGTTTAGGGTCTTCCTATAGTGCACATTCATTTTCTTTGTCCATCAAGAGACAGGTTTATAATTCATTTTAGCAGTGTTCAGGAGTGCCGGTATTAATGGCTTTAAGGTCTCAGTAATCTAACAATTTACTTCTCACTCATCTTAACTTCAACTCAAGAAAATCGCTTAATTTACATATGAAAATGTAGTCACACAAGTGTACAAATGTCTTTCCTCCAGTATGTACGATTGAAGTCATGGCGGTTAGCAGTTTAAAGTTTGGATTGTTTCGTCACCCACACGTGAGCCACTCACAGCGGCTGCACAGTGTTGCGTGAGCTCCAATACTTAGTATCCGTTCGCGCTCAGGCTGTAACAGAGCTGCTCGTCGTCGATTGCTCCCTTTTTTTTTTTTTTTGTGAACTTCGTATCACACGAGTGCATCGCTACAAACACCTCGCGCGCGTTTTCCACCGGAGGAGCCGGACACTGAAGCTGCCTCCATACTTCTCTGTCAACTGCCTCCCATGAGGCTCACAGGTAAGTGACGAAGAATGTTTTAGCTGTCGCTGCACTTAGAACAACACTGAACTTTGCGTTGCACATGTTGTCGTAGCCTTGACTTCCTTTTTTACACTTGCAGTACAACACTACCACTAGTATACAGTGAACAGTTATTTTTATTATGCACGTCGCACTTTAGTGTGCATCTTCACACAGCATTCGTGCTTAGTTCCTTCGCCGATAGAGTTCATTTACAAAACAATCAATTTTGCACGTTTCCTCCACTGGTATAGAAAGACTTATATTCTACTATTTACAAAATATCACTTACGAGCTAATATTTACAATTAATGGTCACTCCTTTTGTTAAGTCCAGTGAACAACTGCTTTATGAATGGACTCTTTATATCTCAAGATTTGCTTTCACTAGTGAACCTAAAAATATTCTTTCAAACTTTCTTTTAAGGGCTCATCTCCTCATTATGAAAACTACAGGTTTCGCAACACTCGTTGCATTTATTCTTTAGTGCACCCAAGATCATTTTCTACTGCCACGCAGCATATCTACTACTTAACGAGTACACATTTAACGCTGAATCTTTTTTTTTGTGCTTGCCAAATCTTTTTTTTATATTTGAGGGCAGACTGGATAACAATAGGTCTCCCTCTTCGCTTCATGTACTCAGCAATCGTTCTCTGTTAAAAAAAAATAGGGTAACGCGTGTCTACTATTTTTCGCATGAATGGAATTACCGACAGTTCACTGGGTTTACACAACCGGTCCATAACAAACATTACCAAAGCTAGCGAAGTTCATCACGCTACGTGTCTCATTTCTCATAAGCACTGCTTTGCCCCGAAGCACATGTGCCTTTTACAAGTCGACCCTTGGTGTGGGTTAATGAACCAAGATCAAAAGGAACGGGCACAAGGAAAATGGATTTCATAAGAGGAGTGTCTTAGGAGACATTTTTGCAATAAAATCTTCATGTAAATCAAATTATCATAATAAACATAGGCACATATATAAATTTCAATCTCTTTCATTACAGCATGCTTTGCTACTTCTACGTCTTACTCTGGTTATAGTCAGTATTATGTTTAAATATCACTGCATTGCTTGTTCTTTAGATTAGCCTTCAATTAGGGTATTGAATGGTCGCTAGATTACACTACAAATTTCTGAAGATCTTTACTTGGACTTATTTATGATACAGGGGGCTTGCTGTGTGGTTATTTAGTACCTTTATTCTACTGAAATCAATTCGTCAGCTAACATTCCTCATATACTCTTTACATTGGGCACAGATCGCAGGGAAATAGTTTACTTTCATAGCAATTAATGGCCTCGTGGAGTACTTACGCTACATTATTGATGCTTCATGGTTTGCCTCTATTTGTACTGTATTTCACCTAACTTAGTTTACTACAGCTTATTGTCTCCTTGCGTGAACACATGTGGGTTACCACTTGTTTTTCCATTTAACAGCACGCTTTAACTGAACTTTAAGCTATTTCTTCTACTCCTGTCCACTGTCTGGACTGTTTGACCATGTACCTTTTTTTTTTTTTTTTAAGCAGGTAATTTGGGCTTTTACAACAGAACTTCAAGTACTTACATTACTAAAAATAAATCTATAAATCTTCTTGTACCGTGAGAGAAGTGCTTATTTACGCATCCTTCTCCATTTCTCACCTTTACATATTTATTTAGCTCCGGGCAATCACCTCGTAAGCACTTTTTTTCTTATTACTAACTTAAAATTAAATTGAAATTATTGGTGCAACCCCTATTTCCTGCTTCAGCTTGTTGAAGAAATATCAGTTCAATGTCCATCACTACAAACAATTTTTCCATACATAGCATTTAATACTTAAAGTTTACATGTAGTAGCCGTTACCATGTAATCAGTGCGCTGTTCAACACAATACTTATTATTAACAGTTCACACAAGGAAGTTTCCAGTAAGCAAGAGGCAGGAAACCGAAACAGATTCTATCTGCAGTTGAAGCTGCATCTGTAAACTAACTCTCTGTTTCAATAGACCAATCGCTCCCGATATGGAGCACCCCTGAATCGGCAATGATAAAACTTTTGAAACAGAAGACACCTGTCTGAAGAGACATGGTGACATGACATTGATGTTTGTTCCTGTATCAACAACGGCTGTGACAGGAATGTTAGTAATAGAAATCTTAATCGAAGCCTGGACCTGTTCATCATAAATGTCGTTAATGTCTTGAGCTTTGTCAGGTGCAAGGTCATCTCGTAAGTCGGTCTCATGGTCGTACCGTATCGCATTAACATACTCAGAATCAGAGGATTCCTTAGTGCCCCCACTCAAAATTCGCAGCGACCTCTTTGAGGCTGAGAGGCGCTGCCTCTAATTTTCCGCAGGATGTTTAACCTGTTTGTTATTCATGGCCTTAAGTGTTTGTTCCGTTTCATATTGGTGCTGGTTATGTGGTACAAATGCCGGTGTAGAGGGGTAAAATCCACTGGGTGCATTCACTTGTGAATAAAATACTTGAGACGGCTGCTGTCGCCCGATCTTTTGGTTGCCGGCAAAACCATTTCCTTGTGAAGGAAAGTTCGCATTTGGTGCCATTTGAAAATTGTTCCGCGGTCCTCTATTCTGTGAAAAGTTGTTCTGATGTGCTGGGTGGCCTCCGCCTGGCCCATGCCACTTACTATATTTCGACCTATAACTTTGATTGTACACTGGCCCATTTGAAAAATTACCAATCGTTTGTGGAGAATTTCCATACTGCTCAGGCGCAGAATTAAAGGGTGGGTTTCCGTACTGATGTTGTACCTGGTGGTTGTAAATTGGGTGGTATCTCTGCTGATTACTGTAATTGGTTTTCTGCTTCCCTTTAAAGTTATTGCCGTTTGCGTTTTGATAACCGCTGGCAGGTTGGTAACAGCGGTCGCAGTAGCTCGCTCTCTCCTTGGGCGCATTGTTGTCCGCGTGCGATGCATTCTGCTGGCTGCCAGGGAAGAATTTGCCGCTGCCAACCTTGGAGCGCACATCCTCGCTAATTAAATCCAAGGAATCCAGCGCAGAAAGGAATGCATTCGTGTCTTCTTCGGACACATTTACTAGTTTCTCTCTAATAGACACAGGGAGTTTGCTTTTGAGAATCATAATTACGTCCTTGGAAGAAATCGGAGAATCCCAGAATTTAATTTTTGCTAGATACTTCTCAAAGTATCGCCGGAGACTTCCATGCTTCTCATTGAAAATTTCCGCACCATACACCTCCTTCCTTAATCTTTGCTGTACCCCATTACTCCAAAATTTTGCCAAGAACATTTTCTCAAACTCTTCATAATTCCTACACGTGTCTACCATTTCCGTTCCCCATAATGCTGCATCACCAGAAATAAAGCCAGTGACGAACTGAATACGCTGTCTGTCTGTCCAGCTCCTGGGAAATATGCCGGAAAAATTCTTTAGGAACACGATGGGGTGTATTTCTCGCTTCTGCGGATGAAAAACAGGAAAAGTGCGATGCTTAATCACACTTTCCTCTTGCATTAAACTCACAATTGTGGGCGGATCATTTATTTTCCCTACTCGGGACTCAACATGACTGTCGTTTTGCATGTAATCAGGCGGTGAACGATAAGGAGTTGACTGACATTCGTCACCGTCTAAAGAGTTGTTCCCTATAGTTTGCGTATGTGTGTGCGGATTTTCTACCCAGTTTCTCAGCATTCTGACTTCGTCCACTACTTGCTGCTTCCACTCGGGAAGATCCCGTGTAAGTGTCCTCCGAATCTGTCCCAATTCAGAAACTACTGTGTCTCCCGACTTACCAGGAGCAGCGAAGATTTCATAAGTTACATCCTTGACAGTCTCCCTAAGCTCCTCCCTGACCTTCTTTTCGATAAAAATATCTTTACCCTTTATCCATTCACTGTAGTGTTCCGACAATGCCTCCGCGTGTGCTTTCACGGTGCTCTTAACCTGTTCCTCGATATTGATTGAGTCTATCTGCCTCGACAGATCCTCTACTACACCTTCAATGTCAGATACTGCATTTCTAACTGAGTTTATTTCTTTGGTAGCTGCCTGAATTTTTGTGTTTAATGTTCCAGATACTTCAGCTATTTCACTTTTCACCTGTTTCTGCATTTTCTGAATTTGATCACTGATCTTAGTTTGCACCTCACCCAAATGGGTATTTAATTCAGCCGTAATTTCTTTATGCAGATCTGTTTTGATTGTGCCTAGCTCTGTTTTTAATGATTCGCTTACAGCATCTAGTCGGGCGTTAACAATCTCATTTTGTGTTTTTATAGTCTCATTTTGTGTTTTTATATTCTCATTTACTGCGTCAAACTGTTGTTTCAGCATTTCCATTAACGCACAGAGGTCATTTGTAGCTGCAGCGGGACGAGTTTGGACTTCAGGGTCACTTTCCCCTGTTACAGACATGGTTAGTTCAGTTTCCACACGGGAACCTACCATTCGCGACCGTAAAGGGTATGGAATACTATTAACGTCTTCACTCCCGTCTCCTGTTGTCACCTGTCTCTGTTTACTATCTGCCATTTTCGTCAGTAAATCAGGTGCTACGCAAGGCTTTCGTCGTTTGTCAGTGACGTGGTGAGTCCGCTAAGAGCACCGCTCTCGCGTGAGCAACAAATGAAACTCTATCTGGCGAGAAGACAAGATGGAACCTAACCGTTTCAGACAAATGAATGAAGATGCTCTTCACTGCAAATTGCGCACACTATCCACCATGTTGAAGATGCAATACAGGTATACTAACAATGGGGAGAAATAATTTCTATTATCAGACTACGAAGAATTTTACTTTGAAAGATAAAATAAAGCAGATTTTCTATAGCGGGAAGGAGATAGAAAGGATGTGGATCGACTTGGAAAAGCAACGTTGCTACTGAAGCACTACACTGCGTATGCAAAATTCTGACTTACTTTTTGATGGCTTGGTTACCGCTATGTTGTCTCAGCAAATTCGCATCTCTTTTCTTTTCCTTTCTCTCGATAATTAAACTGCGTTATCGACCAGCGTATTTTCTGGCATTCTCACAGAGAGATGATGTGTACATGAAACGACAGAACATATATTAACACAAGCACATACAAATTTTCCAAGAATTTGAACTAATTTTTGGTCAAGTCCCTGTTCAGGCGCCAAGTGTGATGTTACAAAATAGAAGTGATGTTGCTATTCAATGGAAAGTTGGAAATTGAGATTTAACTAACTGTTTTATCAATTACAATTGGCGTAAGAATCATGGATTGACCATTGTCATAAAATATTGCATTATGAGATGAGAATAGTTTTACTTGCGGTTTCGCGTGGCTTGAGGCAGTCACAACTAGCGTGCTATTGATTAAGAAGTTGCGTTATCGTCTTTCTAATTACTTCATGATCGTAGATACGATCATACCCGGTTGTGAAGTTATAGTTATGACAAAAAAAATTTCCTAAGGGACCAGAAAGTTCTTAAGGGCGCAAAAACAACTGTAACATCACACAAAAGAGAAATTCAATATTAAAGCTGATGCAAGAAGACGATAAAACAGTTTTCTTTTTATCAATGTAACACGCACATTGGACTGCTGATCTTGGAGTCTGTAATATTAGCAAATTGCATAATTAAAATGAAAATAATACTGAGGAGATAATAGAAATGAGCACTGCTAAATGATTCAGTATTCCCAGAACAAATATTTATTATAACTAAAACATATATCGTACCTTAAGCTTAATACTACAATGACGGTAGATTTTTATGTCCATATCATGTCCATTGAGCGCTCTTTTATGTAGCCATTGTCCTCTTGAGTCGCTCGTGCTTCGTCACGGTAAGTTACAACAGTTCTTCTTCCTACACTTCACTCAAAACTTAGACGGAACACGTTTTTATTTATTTAGTAAAAATAATTAGATCAGACCGCCACAAATCTGCGTCCGTCTTACTCGAGAAAATCAGTAAAAGTCTTTTTAGCGCTCAAGGCTTCATTTCTTCTCCAGCGAACAAAATAGTGAAGGATCGCATATCCATCCGTACTTTTCTGTTTATATTGCCGCCCAAAGACGACGAACTACATTATCTAGAAAAATTCCACCGTCGCCATGCGACGCCTTATTATATATTAATCATTCTTTATAAACAAGTATTCGCCTTCTGCCTGAATTTGCTGTTTTAATTAAGCCAAAAATAGCGAATATCACACACTCCAGGTTCAATGTATTCCTTGGACATACTCATTGACGATGAAACACTGAAATTACATCGGAATTAAATACAAAAGGAACAATACCGCCTTCACTGCAAGATGAGTGAGACTTCTTTGAGTCTGTGCTTTGATCCTTTCCTGTGAGACCAGTATTAGTTTCCGATAAACCACTGCAGGTTCAATGTATTCCATGGACCTTCGCATTGACGATGAAACACAGATATCGCATCGGAACTAAATACAAAACCCACAATGCCGCAATAAGTACAAGAATAGAGACTCTTCTTACAGTCGGTGCTTTGAGCATTCCCTGTGAGACCAGTATTAGTTTCCGATACACCACTGCAGGTTCAATGAATTCCTTAGACATACATATTGACGATGAAACACTGAAATTACATCGGAATTAAATACAAAAGGCACAATGCCGCCATAAGTGCAAGAATAGAGACTCTTCTTACAGTCGGTGCTTTGAGCTTTCCCAGTGAGACCAGTATTAGGTTCCGATACACCACTGCAGGTTCAATGTATTCCTTAGACATACACATTGCCGAAGAAACACTGAAATTACATCGGAATTAAATACAAATGGCACAATGCCGCCATAAGTGCAAGAATAGAGACTCCTCTTACAGTCGGTGCTTTGAGCATTCCCTGTGAGACCAGTATTAGTTTCCGATACACCACTGCAGGTACAATGTATTCCTTGTACCTTCACATTGACGACGAAACACAGAAATCGCATCGGAATTAAATACAAAAGGCACAATGCCGCCTTAAGTACAAGAATAGAGACTCTTCTAACAGTCGGTGCTTTGAGCATTCCCTGTGAGACAAGTATTAGTTTCTGATACACCACTCCAGGTTCAATGTATTCCTTGGACATACTCATTGACGATGAAACACTGAAATTACATCGGAATTAAATACAAAAGGAACAATACCGCCTTAACTGCAAGATGAGTGAGACTTCTTTGAGTCTGTGCTTTGATCCTTTCCTGTGAGACCAGTATTAGTTTCCGATACACCACTGCATGTTCAATGTATTCCATGGACCTTCGCATTGACGATGAAACACAGAAATCGCATCGGAACTAAATACAAAATGCACAATGCCGCAATAAGTACAAGAATAGAGACTCTTCTTTCAGTCGGTGGTTTGAGCATTCCCTGTGAGACCAGTATTAGTTTCCGATACACCACTGCTGGTTTAATGAATTCCTTAGACATACACATTGACGATTGAACACTGAAATTACATCGGAAGTAAATACAAAAGGCACAATGCCGCCATAAGTGCAAGAATAGAGACTCTCCTTACAGTCGGTGCTTTGAGCTTTCCCAGTGAGACCAGTTTTAGGTTCCGATACACCACTGCAGGTTCAATGTATTCCTTAGACATACACATTGCCGAAGAAACACTGAAATTACATTGGAATTAAATACAAAAGTCACAATGCCGCCATAAGTGCAAGAATAGAGACACTTCTTACAGTCGGTGCTTTGAGCATTCCCTGTGAGACCAGTATTAGTTTCCGATACACCACTGCAGGTACAATGTATTCCTTGGACCTTCACATAGACGATGAAACACAGAAATCGCATCGGAATTAAAAGCAAAAGGCACAATGCCGCCTTAAGTACAAGAATAGAGACTCTTCTTATAGTCGGTGCTTTGAGCATTCCCTGTGAGACCAGTATTAGTTTCCGATACACCACCGCAGGTTCAATGCATTCCTTGGACATACACATTGACGATGAAACACAGAACTCGCATCGGAATTAAATACAAAAGGCACAATGCCGCCTTTCGTACAAGAATAGAGCCTCTTCTTACAGTCGGTGCTTTGAGCATTCCCTGTGAGACCAGTAGTAGTTTCCGATACACCACTCCAGGTTCAATGTTTTCCCTGGACATACTCATTAACGATGAAACACTGAAATTACATCGGAATTAAATACAAAAGGAACAATGCCGATATAACTGCAAGGTGAGTGAGACTTCTTTGAGTCTGTGCTTTGATCATTTCCTGTGAGACCAGTATTAGTTTCCGATACACCACTGCAGGTTCAATGTATTCAATGGACCTTCGCATTGACGATGAAACACAGAAATCGCATCGGAACTAAATACAACATGCACAATGCCGCAATAAGTACAAGAATAGAGACTCTTCTTACAGTCGGTGCTTTGAGCATTCCCTGTGAGACCAGTATTAATTTCCGATACACCACTGCAGGTTCAATGAATTCCTTAGACATACACATTGACGATGAAACACTGAAATTACATCGGAATTAAATACAAATGGCACAATGCCGCCATAAGTGCAAGAATAGAGACTCTTCTTACAGTCGGTGCTTTGAGCTATCCCAGTGAGACCAGTATTAGTTTCCGATACACCACTGCAGGAACAATGTATTCCTTAGACATACACATTGCCGAAGAAACACTGAAATTACATTGGAATTAAATACAAAAGTCACAATGCCGCCATAAGTGCAAGAATAGAGAATTTTCTTACAGTCGGTGCTTTGAGCATTCCCTGTGAGACCAGTATTAGTTTCCGATACACCACTGCAGGTACAATGTATTCCTTGGACCTTCACATAGACGATGAAACACAGAAATCGCATTGGAATTAAATGCAAAAGGCACAATGCCGCCTTAAGTACAAGAATAGAGACTCTTCTTACAGTCGGTGCTTTGAGCATTCCCTGTGAGACCAGTATTAGTTTCCGATATACCACCGCAGGTTCAATGCATTCCTTGGACATACACATTGACGATGAAACACAGAACTCGCATCGGAATTAAATACAAAAGGCACAATGCCGCCTTTCGTACAAGAATAGAGACTCTTCTTACAGTCGGTGGTTTGAGCATTTCCTGTGAGACCAGTATTAGTTTCCGATACACCACTGCAGGTACAATGTATTCCTTGGACCTTCACATAGACGATGAAACATAGAAATCGCATTGGAATTAAATACAAAAGGAACAATGCCGATATAACTGCAAGGTGAGTGAGACTTCTTAGAGTCTGTGCTTTGATCTTTTCCTGTGAGACCAGTATTAGTTTCCGATACACCACTGCAGGTTAAATGTATTATTTGGACCTTCGCATTGACGATGAAACACAGAAATCATATCGGAATGAAATACAAAAGGCACAATGCCGCCCTAAGTACAAGAATAGAGACTCTTCTTACAGTCGGTGTTTGAGCATTCCCTGTGAGACCAGTATTAGTTTCCGATACACCACTGCAGATTCAATGTATTCCTTGGACATACACATTGACGATGAAACACAGAAATCACATCCTAATTAAAAACAAAAGGCACAATGCCGCCTTACGTACAACAATGGAGACTCTTCTTACGGTCGGTGCTTTGAGCATTACCTGTGAGACCAGTATTAGTTCCCGATACACCACTCCAGGTTCAATGTATTCCTTGGTCTTACTCATTGACGATGAAACACTGAAATTACATCGGAATTAAATACAAAACGAACAATGCCGCCTTAACTGCAAGATGAGTGAGACTTCTTAGAGTCTGTGCTTTGATCCTTTCTACTGTGAGACCAGTATTAGTTTCCGATACACCATTGCAGGTTCAATGTATTCCTTGGACCTTCGCATTGACGATGAAACACAGAAATCGAATCGGAACTAAATACAAAATGCACAATGCCGCAATAAGTACAAGAATAGAGACAATTCTTACAGTCGGTGCTTTGAGCATTCCCTGTGAGACCTGTATTAGCTTCCGATACACCACTGCAGGTTCAAAGTATTCCTTAGACATACACATTGACGATGAAACACTGAAATTACATCGGAATTAAATACAAATGGCACAATGCCGCCATAAGTGCAAGAATAGAGACTCCTCTTACAGTCGGTGCTTTGAGCATTCCCTCTGAGACCAGTATTAGCTTCCGATACACCACTGCAGGTACAATGTATTCCTTAGACATACACATTGTCGATAAAACACAGAACTCGCATCGGAATTAAATACAAAAGGCACAATGCCACCTTTCGTACAAGAATAGAGACACTTCTTACAGTCGGGGCTTTGAGCATTCCCTGTGAGACCAGTATTAGTTTCCGATACACCACTCCAGGTTTAAAAGTTTTCCCTGGACATACTCATTGACGATGGAACACTGAAATTACATCGGAATTAAATACAAAAGGAACAATGCCGATATAACTGCAAGGTGAGTGAGACTTCTTAGAGTCTGTGATTTGATCCTTTCCTGTGAGACCAGTATTAGTTTCCGATACACCACTGCACGTTCAATGTATTCTTTGGACCTTCGCATTGACGATGAAACACAGAAATCATATCGGAATGAAATACAAAAGGCACAATGCAGCCTTAAGTACAAGAATAGAGACTCTTCTTACAGTCTGTGTTTGAGCATTCCCTGTGAGACCAGTATTAGTTTCCGATACACCACTGCAGATTCAATGTATTTCTTGGACATACACATTGACGATGAAACACAGAAATCACATCGGAATTAAATACAAAAGGCACAATGCCGCCTTACGTACAAGAGGAGAGACTCTTCTTACGGTCGGTGCTTTGAGCATTACCTGTGAGACCAGTATTAGTTTCCGATACACCACTCCAGGTTCAATGTATTCCTTGGACATACTCATTGACGATGTAACACTGAAATTACATCGGAATTAAATACAAATGGCACAATGTCGCCATAGGTGCAAGAATAGAGACTCCTCTTACAGTCGGTGCTTTGAGCATTCCATGTGAGACCAGTATTAGTTTCCGATACACCACAGCAGGTACAGTGTATTCCTTGTACCTTCACATCGACGATGAAACACAGAAATCGCATCGGAATTAAATACAAAAGGCACAATGCCGCCTTAAGTACAAGAATAGAGACTCTTCTAACAGTCGGTGCTTTGAGCATTCCCTGTGAGACCAGTATTAGTTTCTGATACACCACTGCAGGTTCAATGTATTCCTTGGACATACACATTGACGATGAAACACAGATATCGCATCGGAATTAAATACAGAAGGCACAATGCAGCCTTACGTACAAGAATAGAGACTCTTCTTAAAGTCGGTGCTTTGAGCATTACCTGTGAGACCAGTATTAGTTTCGAATACACCACTGCAGGTTCAATGAATTCCTTAGACATACACATTGACGATGAAACACTGAAATTACATCGGAATTAATTACAAAAGGAACAATGCCACCTTAACTGCAAGATGAGTGAGACTTCTTAGAGTCTGTGCTTTGATCATTTCTACTTTGAGACCAGTATTAGTTTCCGATACACCACTGCAGGTTCAATGTATTCCATGGACCTTCGCATTGACGATGAAACACAGAAATCGCATCGGAACTAAATACAATATGCACAATGCCGCAATAAGTACAAGAATAGAGACTCTTCTTACAGTCGGTGCTTTGAGCATTCCCTGTGAGACCAGTATTAGTTTCCAATACACCACTGCAGGTTCAATGAATTCCTTAGACATACACATTGACGATGAAACACTGAAATTACATCGGAATTAAATACAAAAGGCACAATGCCGCCATAAGTGCAAGAATAGAGACTCTTCTTACAGTCGGTGCTTTGAGCTTTCCCAGTGAGACCAGTATTAGTTTCCGATACACCACTGCAGGTACAATGTAATCCTTAGACATACACATTGCCGAAGAAACAATGAAATTACATTGGAATTAAATACAAAAGTCACAATGCCGCCATAAGTGCAAGAATAGAGAATTTTCTTACAGTCGGTGCATTGAGCATTCCCTGTGAGACCAGTATTAGATTCCGATACACCACTGCAGGTACAATGTATTCCTTGGACCTTCACATAGACGATGAAACACAGAAATCGCATTGGATTTAAATGCAAAAGGCACAATGCCGCCTTAAGTACAAGAATAGAGACTCTTCTTACAGTCGGTGCTTTGAGCATTCCCTATGAGACCAGTATTAGTTTCCGATATACCACCGCAGGTTCAATGCATTCCTTGGACATACACATTGACGATGAAACACAGAACTCGCATCGGAATTAAATACAAAAGGCACAATGCCGCCTTTCGTACAAGAATAGAGACTCTTCTTACAGTCGGTGCTTTGAGCATTCCCTGTGAGACCAGTATTAGTTCCCGATACACCACTTCAGGTTCAATGTATTCCTTGGACATACTCATTGACGATGAAACACTGAAATTACATCGGAATTAAATACAAAAGGAACAATGCCGCCTTAACTGCAAGATGAGTGAGACTTCTTAGAGTCTGTGCTTTGATCCTTTCTACTGTGAGACCAGTATTAGTTTCCGATACACCATTGCAGGTTCAATGTATTCCTTGGACCTTCGCATTGACGATGAAACACAGAAATCGAATCGGAACTAAATACAAAAGGCACAATGCCGCAATAAGTACAAGAATAGAGACTCTTCTTACAGTCGGTGCTTTGAGCATTTCCTGCGAGACCAGTATTAGTTTCCGATACACCACTGCAGGTTCAAAGTATTCCTTAGACATACACATTGACGATGAAACACTGAAATTACATCGGAATTAAATACAAATGGCACAATGCCGCCATAAGTGCAAGAATAGAGACTCCTCTTACAGTCGGTGCTTTGAGCATTCCCTCTGAGACCAGTATTAGTTTCCGATACACCACTGCAGGTACAATGTATTCCTTAGACATACACATTGCCGAAGAAACACCGAAATTACATTGGAATTAAATACAAAAGTCACAATGCCGCCATAAGTGCAAGAATAGGGACTCTTCTTACAGTCGGTGCTTTGAGCATTCCCTGTGAGACCAGTATTAGTTTCCGATACACCACTGCAGGTACAATGTATTCCTTGGACCTTCACATAGACGATGAAACACAGTAATGGCATCGGAATTAAATGCAAAAGGCACAATGCCGCCTTAAGTACAAGAATAGAGACTCTTCTTACAGTCGGTGCTTTGAGCATTCCCTGTGAGACCAGTATTAGTTTCCGATACACCACCGCAGGTTCAATGCATTCCTTGGACATACACATTGTCGATGAAACACAGAACTCGCATCGGAATTAAATACACAAGGCACAATGCCACCTTTCGTACAAGAATAGAGACTCTTCTTACAGTCGGTGCTTTGAGCATTCCCTGTGAGACCAGTATTAGTTTCCGATACACCACTCCAGGTTCAATGTTTTCCCTGGACATACTCATTGACGATGAAACACTGAAATTACATCGGAATTAAATACAAAAGGAACAATGCCGATATAAGTGCAAGGTGAGTGAGACTTCTTAGAGTCTGTGCTTTGATCCTTTCCTGTGAGACCAGTATTAGTTTCCGATACACCACTGCAGGTTCAATGTATTCTTTGGACCTTCACATAGACGATGAAACACAGAAATCGCATCGGAATTAAATACAAAAGGCACAATGCCGCCTTACGTACAAGAATAGAGACTCTTCTAACAGTCGGTGCTTTGAGCATTCCCTGTGAGACCAGTATTAGTTTCTGATACACCACTGCAGGTTCAATGTATTCCTTGGACATACACATTGACGATGAAACACAGATATCGCATCGGAATTAAATACAGAAGGCACAATGCAGCCTTACGTACAAGAATAGAGACTCTTCTTAAAGTCGGTGCTTTGAGCATTACCTGTGAGACCAGTATTAGTTTCGAATACACCACTGCAGGTTCAATGAATTCCTTAGACATACACATTGACGATGAAACACTGAAATTACATCGGAATTAATTACAAAAGGAACAATGCCACCTTAACTGCAAGATGAGTGAGACTTCTTAGAGTCTGTGCTTTGATCGTTTCTACTTTGAGACCAGTATTAGTTTCCGATACACCACTGCAGGTTCAATGTATTCCATGGACCTTCGCATTGACGATGAAACACAGAAATCGCATCGGAACTAAATACAATATGCACAATGCCGCAATAAGTACAAGAATAGAGACTCTTCTTACAGTCGGTGCTTTGAGCATTCCCTGTGAGACCAGTATTAGTTTCCAATACACCACTGCAGGTTCAATGAATTCCTTAGACATACACATTGACGATGAAACACTGAAATTACATCGGAATTAAATACAAAAGGCACAATGCCGCCATAAGTGCAAGAATAGAGACTCTTCTTACAGTCGGTGCTTTGAGCTTTCCCAGTGAGACCAGTATTAGTTTCCGATTCACCACTGCAGGTACAATGTAATCCTTAGACATACACATTGCCGAAGAAACAATGAAATTACATTGGAATTAAATACAAAAGTCACAATGCCGCCATAAGTGCAAGAATAGAGAATTTTCTTACAGTCGGTGCATTGAGCATTCCCTGTGAGACCAGTATTAGATTCCGATACACCACTGCAGGTACAATGTATTCCTTGGACCTTCACATAGACGATGAAACACAGAAATCGCATTGGAATTAAATGCAAAAGGCACAATGCCGCCTTAAGTACAAGAATAGAGACTCTTCTTACAGTCGGTGCTTTGAGCATTCCCTATGAGACCAGTATTAGTTTCCGATATACCACCGCAGGTTCAATGCATTCCTTGGACATACACATTGACGATGAAACACAGAACTCGCATCGGAATTAAATACAAAAGGCACAATGCCGCCTTTCGTACAAGAATAGAGACTCTTCTTACAGTCGGTGCTTTGAGCATTCCCTGTGAGACCAGTATTAGTTCCCGATACACCACTCCAGGTTCAATGTATTCCTTGGACATACTCATTGACGATGAAACACTGAAATTACATCGGAATTAAATACAAAAGGAACAATGCCGCCTTAACTGCAAGATGAGTGAGACTTCTTAGAGTCTGTGCTTTGATCCTTTCTACTGTGAGACCAGTATTAGTTTCCGATACACCATTGCAGGTTCAATGTATTCCTTGGACCTTCGCATTGACGATGAAACACAGAAATCGAATCGGAACTAAATACAAAAGGCACAATGCCGCAATAAGTACAAGAATAGAGACTCTTCTTACAGTCGGTGCTTTGAGCATTTCCTGCGAGACCAGTATTAGTTTCCGATACACCACTGCAGGTTCAAAGTATTCCTTAGACATACACATTGACGATGAAACACTGAAATTACATCGGAATTAAATACAAATGGCACAATGCCGCCATAAGTGCAAGAATAGAGACTCCTCTTACAGTCGGTGCTTTGAGCATTCCCTCTGAGACCAGTATTAGTTTCCGATACACCACTGCAGGTACAATGTATTCCTTAGACATACACATTGCCGAAGAAACACCGAAATTACATTGGAATTAAATACAAAAGTCACAATGCCGCCATAAGTGCAAGAATAGGGACTCTTCTTACAGTCGGTGCTTTGAGCATTCCCTGTGAGACCAGTATTAGTTTCCGATACACCACTGCAGGTACAATGTATTCCTTGGACCTTCACATAGACGATGAAACACAGTAATGGCATCGGAATTAAATGCAAAAGGCACAATGCCGCCTTAAGTACAAGAATAGAGACTCTTCTTACAGTCGGTGCTTTGAGCATTCCCTGTGAGACCAGTATTAGTTTCTGATACACCACCGCAGGTTCAATGCATTCCTTGGACATACACATTGTCGATGAAACACAGAACTCGCATCGGAATTAAATACACAAGGCACAATGCCACCTTTCGTACAAGAATAGAGACTCTTCTTACAGTCGGTGCTTTGAGCATTCCCTGTGAGACCAGTATTAGTTTCCGATACACCACTCCAGGTTCAATGTTTTCCCTGGACATACTCATTGACGATGAAACACTGAAATTACATCGGAATTAAATACAAAAGGAACAATGCCGATATAAGTGCAAGGTGAGTGAGACTTCTTAGAGTCTGTGCTTTGATCCTTTCCTGTGAGACCAGTATTAGTTTCCGATACACCACTGCAGGTTCAATGTATTCTTTGGACCTTCGCATTGACGATGAAAACAGAAATCATATCGGAATGAAATACAAAAGGCACAATGCAGCCTTAAGTACAAGAATAGAGACTCTTCTTACAGTCGGTGCTTTGAGCATTCCCTGTGAGACCAGTATTAGTTTCCGATACACCACTGCAGGTTCAATGTATTCCTTAGACATACACATTGACGATGATACACTGAAATTACATCGGAATTAAATACAAATGGCACAATGCCGCCATAAGTGCAAGAATAGAGACCCCTCTTACAGTCGGTGCTTTGAGCATTCCCTGTGAGACCAATATTAGTTTCCGATACTCCACTGCAGGTACAATGTATTCCTTGTACCTTCACACAGAAATCGCATCGGAATTAAATACAAAAGGCACAATGCCGCCTTAAGTACAAGAATAGAGACTGTTCTAACAGTCGGTGCTTTGAGCATTCCCTGTGAGACCAGTATTAGTTTCTGATACACCACTGCAGGTTCAATGTATTCCTTGGACATACACATTGACGATGAAACACAGAAATCGCATCGGAATTAAATACAAAAGGCACAATGCCGCCTTACGTACAAGAATAGAGACTCTTCTTACAGTCGGTGCTTTGACCATCCCCTGTGAGACCAGTATAAGTTTCCGATACACCACTCCAGGTTCAATGTATTCCTTGGACATACTCATTGACGATGAAACACTGAAATTACATCGGAATTAAATACAAAAGGAACAATACCGCCTTAACTGCAAGATGAGTGAGACTTCTTTGAGTCTTTGCTTTGATCCTTTCCTGTGAGACCAGTATTAGTTTCCGATACACCACTGCAGGTTCAATGTATTCCATGGACCTTCGCATTGACGATGAAACACAGAAAACGCATCGGAACTAAATACAAAATGCACAATGCCGCAATAAGTACAAGAATAGAGACTCGTCTTACAGTCGGTGCTTTGAGCATTCCCTGTGAGACCAGTATCAGTTTCCGATACACCACTGTAGGTTCAATGAATTCCTTAGTCATACACATTGACGATGAAACACTGAAATTACATCGGAATTAAATACAAAAGGCATAATGCCGCCATAAGTGCAAGAATAGAGACTCTTCTTACAGTCGGTGATTTGAGCTTTCCCAGTGAGACCAGTATTAGTTTCCGATACATCACTGCAGGTTCAATGTATTCCTTAGACATACACATTGCCGAAGAAACACAGAAATCACATCGGAATTACATACAAAAGGCACAATGCCGCCTTACGTCTTACGTACAGGAATAGAGACTCTCCTTACGGTCCGTGCTTTGAGCATAACCTGTGAGACCAGTATTAGTTTCCGATACACCACTCCAGGTTCAATGTATTCCTTGGACATACTCATTGACGATGAAACACTGAAATTACATCGGAATTAAATACAAATGGCACAATGTCGCCAAGGGTGCAAAAATAGAGACTCCTCTTACAGTCGGTGCTTTGAGCATTCCCTGTGATATCAGTATTAGTTTCCGATACATCACAGCAGGTACAATGTCTTCCTTGTACCTTCACATTGACGATGAAACACAGAAATCGCATCGGAATTAATTACAAAAGGCACAATACCGCCTTAAGTACAAGATTAGAGACTCTTCTAACAGTCGGTGCTTTGAGCATTCCCTGTGAGACCAGTATTAGTTTCTGATACACCACTGCAGGTTCAATGTATTCCTTGGTCACACACATTGACGATGAAACACAGATATCACATCGGAATTAAATACAAAAGGCACAATGCCGCCTTACGTACAAGAATAGAGACTCTTCGTACAGTCGGTGCTTTGAGCATTACCTGTGAGACCAGTATTAGTTTCCGATACACCACTCAAGGTTCAATATATTCCTTGGACATACTCATTGACGATGAAACACTGAAATTACATCGGAATTAAATACAAACGGAACAATACTTCCTTAACAGCAAGATGAGTGAGACTTCTTTGAGTCTGTGCTTTGATCCTTTCCTGTGAGACCAGTATTAGTTTCCGATACACCAATGCAGGTTCAATGTATTCCACGGACCTTCGCATTGACGATGAAACACAGAAATCGCATCGGAACTGAATTCAAAATGCACAATGCCGCAATAAGTACAAGAATAGAGACTCTTCTTACAGTCCGAGCTTTGAGCATTCCCTGTGAGACCAGTATTAGTTTCCGATACACCACTGCAGGTTCAATGAATTCCTTAGACATACACATTGACGATGAAACACTGAAATTACATCGGAATTAAATACAAAAGGAACAATGTGGATATAACTGCAAGGTGAGTGAGACTTCTTAGAGTCTGTGCTTTGATGCTTTCCTGTGAGACCAGTGTTAGTTTCCGATACACCACTGCAGGTTAAATGTATTCCTTGGACCTTCGCATTGACGATGAAACCCAGAAATCATATCGGAATGAAATACAAAAGGCACAATGCCGCCTTAAGTACAAGAATAGAGGCTCTTCTTACAGTCGGAGTTTGAGCATTCCCTGTGAGACCAGTATTAGTTTCCGATACACCACTGCACATTCAATGTATTCCTTGGACATACACATTGACGATGAAGCACAGAAATCACATCGGAATTAAATACAAAAGGCACAATGCCGCCTTACGTACATGAATAGAGACTCTTCTTACGGTCGGTGCTTTGAGCATTACCTGTGAGACCAGTATTACACTCCTGGAAATTGAAATAAGAACACCGTGAATTCATTGTCCCAGGAAGGGGAAACTTTATTGACACATTCCTGGGGTCAGATACATCACATGATCACACTGACAGAACCACAGGCACATAGACACAGGCAACAGAGCATGCACAATGTCGGCACTAGTACAGTGTACATCCACCTTTCGCAGCAATGCAGGCTGCTATTCTCCCATGGAGACGATCGTAGAGATGCTGGATGTAGTCCTGTGGAATGGCTTGCCATGCCATTTCCACCTGGCGCCTCAGTTGGACCAGCGTTCGTGCTGGACGTGCAGACCGCGTGAGACGACGCTTCATCCAGTCCCAAACATGCTCAATGGCGGACAGATCCGGAGATCTTGCTGGCCAGGGTAGTTGACTTACACCTTCTAGAGCACGTTGGGTGGCACGGGATACATGCGGACGTGCATTGTCCTGTTGGAACAGCAAGTTCCCTTGCCGGTCTAGGAATGGTAGAACGATGGGTTCGATGACGGTTTGGATGTACCGTGCACTATTCAGTGTCCCCTCGACGATCACCAGTGGTGTACGGCCAGTGTACGCTCCCCACACCATGATGCCGGGTGTTGGCCCTGTGTGCCTCGGTCGTATGCAGTCCTGATTGTGGCGCTCACCTGCACGGCGCCAAACACGCATACGACCATCATTGGCACCAAGGCAGAAGCGACTCTCATCGCTGAAGACGACACGTCTCCATTCGTCCCTCCATTCACGCCTGTCGCGACACCACTGGAGGCGGGCTGCACGATGTTGGGGCGTGAGCGGAAGACGGCCTAACGGTGTGCGGGACCGTAGCCCAGCTTCATGGAGACGGTTGCGAATGGTCCTCGCCGATACCACAGGAGCAACAGTGTCCCTAATTTGCTGGGAAGTGGCGGTGCGGTCCCCTACGGCACTGCGTAGGATCCTACGGTCTTGGCGTGCATCCGTGCGTCGCTGCGGTCCGGTCCCAGGTCGACGGGCACGTGCACCTTCCGCCGACCACTGGCGACAACATCGATGTACTGTGGAGACCTCACGCCCCACGTGTTGAGCAATTCGGCGGTACGTCCACCCGGCCTCCCGCATGCCCACTATACGCCCTCGCTCAAAGTCCGTCAACTGCACATACGGTTCACGTCCACGCTGTCGCGGCATGCTACCAGTGTTAAAGACTGCGATGGACCTCCGTATGCCACGGCAAACTGGCTGACACTGACGGCGGCGGTGCACAAATGCTGCGCAGCTAGCGCCATTCGACGGCCAACACCGCGGTTCCTGGTGTGTCCGCTGTGCCGTGCGTGTGATCATTGCTTGTACAGCCCTCTCGCAGTGTCCGGAGCAAGTATGGTGGGTCTGACACACCGGTGTCAATGTGATCTTTTTTCCATTTCCAGGAGTGTAGTTTCCGATACACCACACCAGGTTCAATGTATTCCTTGGACATACTCATTGACGATGAAACACTGAAATTACATCGGAATTAAATACAAAAGGAACAATGCCGCCTTAACTGCAAGATGAGTGAGACTTCATAGAGTCTGTGCTTTGATCCTTTCCTGTGAGACCATTATTTGTTTCCGATACACCACTGCAGGTTCAATGTATTCCTTGGACCTTCGCATTGACGATGAAACACAGAAATCGCATCGGAACTAAATACAAAAGCACAATGCCGCAATAAGTACAAGAATAGGGACTCTTCTTACAGTTGGTGATTTCAGCATTCCCTTTGGGACCAGTATTAGTTTCCGATATTCCACTGCAGGTTCAATGTATTCCGTAGACATACACATTGACGATGAAACACTGATATTACATCGGAATTAAATACAAAAGGCAAAATGCCGCAATACGTGCGAGAATAGAGAATCTTCTTCCAGTCGGTGCTTTGACCATTCCCTGTGAGACCAGTATCAGTTTCCGATACACCACTCCAGGTTCAATGTATTCCTTGGACATACTCATTGACGATGAAACACTGAAATTACATTGGAATTAAATACAAATGGCACAATGTCGCCAAGGGTACAAAAATAGAGACTCCTCTTACAGTCGGTGCTTTGAGCATTCCCTGTGAGATCAGTATTAGTTTCCGATACACCACAGCAGGTACAATGTATTCCTTGTACCTTCACATTGACGATGAAACACAGAAATCGCATCGGAATTAAATACAAAAGGCACAATACCGCCTTAAGTACAAGATTAGAGACTCTTCTAACAGTCGGTGCTTTGAGCATTCCCTGTGAGACCAGTATTAGTTTCTGATACACCACTGCAGGTTCAATGTATTCCTTGGACATACACGTTGACGATGAAAAACAGATATCGCATCGGAATTAAATACAAAAGGCAAAATGCCGCCTTACGTACAAGAATAGAGACTCTTCTAACAGTCGGTGTTTGAGCATTCCCTGTGAGACCAGTATTAGTTTCTGATACACCACTGCAGGTTCAATGTATTCCTTGGACATACACATTGACGATGAAAAACAGATATCGCATCGGAATTAAATACAAAAGGCAAAATGCCGCCATACGTGCGAGAATAGAGAATCTTCTTCCAGTCGGTGCTTTGACCATTCCCTGTGAGACCAGTATTAGTTTCCGATACACTACAGCAAATACAATGTATTCCTTGGACCTTCACATTGACGATGAAACACACACATCGCATCGGAATTAAATACAAAAGGCACAATGCCGCTTTAAGTACAAGAATAGAGACCCTTCCTACAGTCGGTGCTTTGAGCATTCCCTGTGAGACCAGTATTAGTTTCCGATACACCACTCCAAGTTCAATGTATTCCTTGGACATACTCATTGACGATGAAACACTGAAATTACTTCGCTATTAAATACAAAAGGAACAATGCCGCCTTAACTGAAAGATGAGTGAGACATCTTAGAGTCTGTGATTTGATCCTCTCCTGTGAGACCAGTATTAGTTTCCGATACACCACTGCAGGTTCAATGTATTTCTTAGACATACACATTGACGATGCAACACTGAAATTACTTCGGATTTAAATACAAAAGGCACAATGCCGCCATAAGTGCAAGAATAGAGACTCTTCTTCCAGTCGGTGCTTTGAGCATTCCCTGCGAGGCCAGTATTAGTTTCCGATACACCACTGCAGGTACAATGCATTCCTTGGACCTTCACATTGTCGATGAAACACAGAAATGGCATCGGAATTAAACACAAATGGCACAATGTCGCCTTAAGTACAAGAATAGAGAGTCTTCTTACAGTCGGTGTTTTGGGCATTCCCTGTGAGACCAGTTTTAGTTTCCCATACACCACTGCAGGTTCAATGTATTCCTTGGACCTTCACATTGACGATGAGGTACAGAAATGGCATCGGAATTAAATACAAATGGCACAATGCCGCCTTAAGTACAAGAATAGAGACACTTCTTACAGTCGGTGCATTGAGCATTCCTGTGAGACCAGTATTAGCTTCCAATCCACCATTGCAGATTGCATGTATTCCTTGGACATACACATTGACGATGAAATACTGAAATTACATCGGAATTCAATACAAAAGGCACAATGCCGACTTAAGTACAAGTATAGAGACTCTTCTTACAGTCGGTGCTTTCAGCATTCCCTGTGAGACCAGTATTAGTTTCCGATACACCACTGCAGGTCCAATGTATTCCTTGGACATACGCATTGACGATGAAACACAGAAATTACATCAGCATTAAATACAAAAGGCACAATGCCGCCTTAAGTGCAAGAAGCGTGAGACTTCTTAGACTCTGTGATTTGATCCTTTCCTGTGAGACCAGTATTAGTTTCCGATTAACCACTGCAGGTTAAATGTGTTCCTTGCACCTTCACATTGACGAAGAAACACAGAAATCGCATCGGAATTAAATACAAACGGCACAATGCCGCCTTAAGTACATGAATAGATACTGTTCTTACAGTCGGTGCTTTGAGCATTCCCTGTGAGACCAGTATTAGTTTCCGATACACCACTGCAGGTTCAATGTATTCCTTGGACCTGCACATTGAAAATGAAACGCAGAAATCGCATTGGAATTAAATACAAAAGTCACAATGCCGCCTTAAGTACAAGAATAGAGACTCTTCTTACAGTCGGTGCTTTGAGCATTCCCTGTGAGACCAGTTTTAGTTTCCGATACACCACTGGAGGTTGAATGTATTCCTTTGACATTCACATTGACGATAAAACACTGAAATTTATTCGGAATTAAACACAAAAGGCACAATGCCGCCTTAAGTACAAGAATAGAGACTCTTCATATAGTCGGTGCTTTGAGGAATCCCTGTGAGACCAGTATTAGTTTCCGATACACCAGTGCAGGTTCAATGTTTTCCTTGGACCTTCACATTGACGATGAAACACAGAAATTGCATCGGAATTAAATGCAAAAGCCACAATGCCGCCATAAGTACAAGAATAGAGACTCTTCTTACAGTCGATGCTTTGAGCATTCCCTGTGAGACCAGTATTAGTTTCCGATACACGACTGCAGGTTCAATGTATTCCTTGGACCTTCACATTGACGATTAAACAAAGAAATCGCATCGGAATTAAATACAAAAGCCGCAAAGCCGCCTTAAGTACAAATATAGAGACTCTTCTTACAATCGGTGCTTTGAGCATTCCCTGTGAGACCAGTATTAGTTTCCAATACATTAGTGCAGGTTCAGTGTATTCCATGGACCTTCGCATTGACGATGAAACACAGAAATCGCATCGGAATTAAATACAAGAAGCACAATGCCGCCATAAGTACAAGAATAGAGACCCTTCTTACAGTCGGTGCTTTGAGCATTCCCTGTGGGACCAGTATTAGTTTCCGCTACACCTCTGCAGGTTCAGTTTATTCTTTGGACCTTCACATTGACGTTGAAACACAGAAATGGCATCGGAATTAAATACAAAAGGAACAATGCCGCCTTATGTACAAGAATAGAGACTCTTCTTACAGTCGGTGCTTTGAGCATTCCCTGTGAGACCAGTATTAGTTTCCGATACACCACTGCAGGTTCAATGTATTCCTTGGACCTTCACATTGACGATGAAACACAGAAATGGCATCGGAATTAAATACAAAAGACACAATGCCGCCTTAAGTACAAGAATAGAGACTCTTCTTACAATCGGTGCTTTGTGCATTCCCTGTGAGACCAGTATTAGTTTCCGCTACACCTCCGCAGGTTCAGATTATTCCTTGGACCTTCACATTGACGATGAAACACAGAAATGGCATTGGAATTAAATACAAAAGGCAAAATGCCGCCTTAAGTACAAGAATAGAGACTCTTCTCACAATCGGTGCTTTGAGCATTCCCTGTGAGACCAGTATTAGTTTCCGATACACCACTGCAGGTTCAATGTATTCCTTGAACCTTCAAATTTGACGATGATACACAGAAATCGCATCGGAATTAAATACAAAAGGCACAATGCCGCCTTAAGTACAAGAATAGACACTCTTCTTACAGTCGGTGCTTTGAGCATTCCCTGTGAGACCAGTATTAGTTTCAGATACACCACTGCAGGTTCAATGTATTCCTTGGACCTTCACATTGACGATGAAACACAGAAATGGCATCGGAATTAAATACAAAAGACACAATGCCGCCTTAAGTACAAGAATAGAGACTCTTCTTACAGTCGGTGCTTTGAGTAATCCCTGTGAGACCAGTATTAGTTTCCGCTACACCTCCGCAGGTTCAGATTATTCCTTGGACCTTCACATTGACGATGAAACACAGAAATGGCATCGGAATTAAATACAAAAGGCAAAATGCCGCCTTAAGTACAAGAATAGAGACTCTTCTCACAATCGGTGCTTTGAGCATTCCCTGTGAGACCAGTATTAGTTTCCGATACACCACTGCAGGTTCAATGTATTCCTTGGACCTTCACATTACGATGAAACACAGAAATCGCATCGGAATTAAATACAAAAGGACAATGCCGCCTTAAGTACAAGAATAGAGACTCTTCTTACCGTCGGTGCTTTGAGCATTCCCTGTGAGACCAGTATTAGCTTCCGATACACCACTGGAGGTTCAATGAATTCCTTGGACATTCACATTGACGATGAAACACTGAAATTACATCGGAATTAAATACAAAATTCACAATGCCGCCTTAAGTACAAGAATAGAGACTGTTCTTACCGTCGGTGGTTTGAGCATTCCCTGTGAGACCAGTATTAATTTCCGCTACCCCTCTGCAGGTTCAGTTTATTCCTTGGACCTTCACATTGACGATGAAACACAGAAATGGCATCGGAATTAAATACAAAAGGTACAATGCCGCCTTAAGTACAAGAATAGAGACTCTTCTTACAGTCGGTGTTTTGAGCATTCCCTGTGAGACCAGTATTAGTTTCCGCTACACCTCTGCAGGTTCAGTTTATTCCTTGGACCTTCACATTGACGATGAAACACAGAAATGGCATCGGAATTAAATACAAAAGGCACAATGCTGCCTTAAGTACAAGAATAGAGACTCTTCTTACAGTCGGTGCTTTGAGCATTCCCTGTGAGTCCAGTATTAGTTTCCGATACACCACTGCGGGTACAATGTGTTCCTTGGAACTTCACATTGACGATGAAACATAGAAATCGCATCGGAATTAAATACAAAAGGCGCAATGCCGCCTTAAGTACAAGAATAGAGACTCTTCTTACAGTCGGTGCTTTGAGCATTCCCTGTGAGACCAGTATTAGATTCCGCTACACCACTGCAGGTTCAGTTTATACCTTGGACCTGCACATTGAGGATGAAACACAGAAATGGCATCGGAATTAAATACAAAAGGCACAATGCCGCCTTAAGTACAAGAATAGAGACTCCTCTTACAGTCGGTGCTTTGAGCATTCCCTGTGAGACCAGTATTAGTTTCCGCTACACCTCTGCAGGTTCAGTTTATTCCTTGGACCTTCACATAGACGATGAAACACAGAAATGGCATCGGAATCAAATACAAAATGCACAATGCCGCCTTAAGTACAAGAATAGAGACTCTTCTTACAGTCGGAGCTTTGAGCATTCCCTGTGAGACCAGTATTAGTTTCCGATACACCACTGCAGGTTCAATGTATTCCTTGGAACTTCACATTGACGATGAAACACAGAAATCGCATCGGAATTAAATACAAAAGGCACAATGCCGCCTTAAGTACAAGAATAGAGACTCTTCTTACAGTCGGTGCTTTGAGCTTTCCCTGTGAGACCAGTATTAGTTTCCGCTACACCTCTGCAGGTTCAGTTTATTCCTTGGACCTTCACATTGACGATGAAACACAGAAATGGCATCGGAATTAAATACAAAAGGCGCAATGCGCCTTAAGTACAAGAATAGAGACTCTTCTTACAGTCGGTGCTATGATCAATCCCTGTGAGACCAGTATTAGTTTCCGCTACACCTCTGCAGGTTCAGTTTACTCGTTGGACCTTCACATTGACGATGAAACACAGAAATGGCATCGGAATTAAATACAAAAGGCACAATGCCGCCTTAAGTACAAGAATAGAGACTCTTCTTACAGTCGGTGCTTTGAGCATTCCCTGTGAGACCAGTATTAGTTTCCGATACACCACTGCAGATTCAGTTTATTCCTTGGACCTTCACATTGACGATGAAACACAGTAATGGCATCGGGATTAAATATAAAGGCACAATGCCGCCTTAAGTACAAGAATAGAGACTCTTCTTACAGTCGGTGCTTTGAGCATTCCCTGTGAGACCAGTAATAGTATCCGATACACCACTGCAGGTTCAATCTAATCCTTGGACATACACATTGACGATGAAACACTGAAATTACATCGGAATTAAATACAAAAGATACAATGCCGCCTTAAGTACAAGAATAGAGACTCTTCTTACCGTCGGTGCTTTGAGCATTCCCTGTGAGACCAGTATTAGCTTCCGATACACCACTGGAGGTTCAATGAATTCCTTGGACATTCACATTGACGATGCGACACTGTAATTACATCGGAATTAAATACAAAAGGCACAATGCCGCCTTAAGTACAAGAATAGAGACTCTTCTTACAGTCGGTGCTTTGAGCATTCCCTGTGAGACTAGTATTAGTTTCCGATACACCAATGCGGGTTCAATGTATTCCTCGGACATACACATTGACGATGAAATACTGATATCACATCGGAATTAAATACAAAAGGCACAATACCGCCATAAGTGCAAGAAGAGTGAGACTTCTTAGAGTCTGTGTTTTGATCCTTTCCTGTGCGACGTGTATTAGTTTTTGATACGCCACTGCAGGTTCAATGTATTCCTTGGACCTTCACATTGACGATGAAACACAGAAATGGCATCGGAATTAAATACAAAAGACACAATTCCGCCTTAAGTACAAGAATAGAGACTCTTCTTACAGTCGGTGCTTTGAGCATTCCCTGTGAGACCAATATTAGTTTCCGCTACACCTCCGCAGGTTCAGTTTATTCCTTGGACCTTCACATTGACGATGAAACACAGAAATGGCATCGGAATTAAATACAAAAGGCAAAATGCCGCCTTAAGTACAAGAATAGAGACTCTTTTCACAGTCGGTGCTTTGAGCATTCCCTGTGAGAGCAGTATTAGTTTCCGATACACCACTGCAGGTTCAATGTATTCCTTGGACCTCCACATTGACGATGAAACACAGAAATCGCATCAGAATTAAATCCAAAACGCTCAATGCCGCCTTATGTACAAGAATACAGACTCTACTTACAGTCGGTGCTTTGAGCATTCCCTGTGAGACCAGTAATAGTTTCCGATACACCACTGCAGGTTCAATGTATTCCTTGGACCTTCACATTGACGATGAAACACAGAAATCGCATCGGAAGCAAATACAAAAGGCACAATGCCGCCTTAAGTACAAGAATAGAGACTCTTCTTACAGTCGGTGCTTTGAGCATTCCCTCTGAAATCCAGTAATAGTATCCGATACTCCACTGCAGGTTCAATCTATTCCTTGGACATACACATTGACGATGAAACACTGAAATTACATCGGAATTAAATACAAAAGGGACAATGCCGCCTTAAGTACAAGAATAGACACTCTTCTTACAGTCTATGCTTTGAGCATTCCCTGTGAGACCAGTATTAGTTTCCGATACACCACTGCAGGTTCAATGTATTCCTTGGACGTTCACATTGACGATGAAACACAGAAATCGCATCGGAATCAAATACAAAAGGCACAATGCAGCCTTAAGTACAAGAATAGAGACTCTTCTTACAGTCGGTGCTTTGAGCATTCCCTGTGGGACCAGTATTAGTTTCCGCTACACCTCTGCAGGTTCAGTTTATTCTTTGGACCTTCACATTGACGTTGAAACACAGAAATGGCATCGGAATTAAATACAAAAGGAACAATGCCGCCTTAAGTACAAGAATAGAGACTCTTCTTACAGTCGGTGCTTTGAGCATTCCCTGTGAGACCAGTATTAGTTTCCGATACACCACTGCAGGTTCAATGTATTCCTTGGACCTTCACATTGACGATGAAACACAGAAATGGCATCGGAATTAAATACAAAAGACACAATGCCGCCTTAAGTACAAGAATAGAGACTCTTCTTACAATCGGTGCTTTGTGCATTCCCTGTGAGACCAGTATTAGTTTCCGCTACACCTCCGCAGGTTCAGATTATTCCTTGGACCTTCACATTGACGATGAAACACAGAAATGGCATTGGAATTAAATACAAAAGGCAAAATGCCGCCTTAAGTACAAGAATAGAGACTCTTCTCACAATCGGTGCTTTGAGCATTCCCTGTGAGACCAGTATTAGTTTCCGATACACCACTGCAGGTTCAATGTATTCCTTGAACCTTCAAATTTGACGATGATACACAGAAATCGCATCGGAATTAAATACAAAAGGCACAATGCCGCCTTAAGTACAAGAATAGACACTCTTCTTACAGTCGGTGCTTTGAGCATTCCCTGTGAGACCAGTATTAGTTTCAGATACACCACTGCAGGTTCAATGTATTCCTTGGACCTTCACATTGACGATGAAACACAGAAATGGCATCGGAATTAAATACAAAAGACACAATGCCGCCTTAAGTACAAGAATAGAGACTCTTCTTACAGTCGGTGCTTTGAGCATTCCCTGTGAGACCAGTATTAGTTTCCGCTACACCTCCGCAGGTTCAGATTATTCCTTGGACCTTCACATTGACGATGAAACACAGAAATGGCATCGGAATTAAATACAAAAGGCAAAATGCCGCCTTAAGTACAAGAATAGAGACTCTTCTCACAATCGGTGCTTTGAGCATTCCCTGTGAGACCAGTATTAGTTTCCGATACACCACTGCAGGTTCAATGTATTCCTTGGACCTTCACATTACGATGAAACACAGAAATCGCATCGGAATTAAATACAAAAGGACAATGCCGCCTTAAGTACAAGAATAGAGACTCTTCTTACCGTCGGTGCTTTGAGCATTCCCTGTGAGACCAGTATTAGCTTCCGATACACCACTGGAGGTTCAATGAATTCCTTGGACATTCACATTGACGATGAAACACTGAAATTACATCGGAATTAAATACAAAATTCACAATGCCGCCTTAAGTACAAGAATAGAGACTGTTCTTACCGTCGGTGGTTTGAGCATTCCCTGTGAGACCAGTATTAATTTCCGCTACCCCTCTGCAGGTTCAGTTTATTCCTTGGACCTTCACATTGACGATGAAACACAGAAATGGCATCGGAATTAAATACAAAAGGCACAATGCCGCCTTAAGTACAAGAATAGAGACTCTTCTTACAGTCGGTGTTTTGAGCATTCCCTGTGAGACCAGTATTAGTTTCCGCTACACCTCTGCAGGTTCAGTTTATTCCTTGGACCTTCACATTGACGATGAAACACAGAAATATCATCGGAATTAAATACAAAAGGCACAATGCTGCCTTAAGTACAAGAATAGAGACTCTTCTTACAGTCGGTGCTTTGAGCATTCCCTGTGAGTCCAGTATTAGTTTCCGATACACCACTGCGGGTACAATGTGTTCCTTGGAACTTCACATTGACGATGAAACATAGGAATCGCATCGGAATTAAATACAAAAGGCGCAATGCCGCCTTAAGTACAAGAATAGAGACTCTTCTTACAGTCGGTGCTTTGAGCATTCCCTGTGAGACCAGTATTAGATTCCGCTACACCACTGCAGGTTCAGTTTATACCTTGGACCTGCACATTGAGGATGAAACACAGAAATGGCATCGGAATTAAATACAAAAGGCACAATGCCGCCTTAAGTACAAGAATAGAGACTCCTCTTACAGTCGGTGCTTTGAGCATTCCCTGTGAGACCAGTATTAGTTTCCGCTACACCTCTGCAGGTTCAGTTTATTCCTTGGACCTTCACATAGACGATGAAACACAGAAATGGCATCGGAATTAAATACAAAATGCACAATGCCGCCTTAAGTACAAGAATAGAGACTCTTCTTACAGTCGGAGCTTTGAGCATTCCCTGTGAGACCAGTATTAGTTTCCGATACACCACTGCAGGTTCAATGTATTCCTTGGAACTTCACATTGACGATGAAACACAGAAATCGCATCGGAAATAAATACAAAAGGCACAATGCCGCCTTAAGTACAAGAATAGAGACTCTTCTTACAGTCGGTGCTTTGAGCTTTCCCTGTGAGACCAGTATTAGTTTCCGCTACACCTCTGCAGGTTCAGTTTATTCCTTGGACCTTCACATTGACGATGAAACACAGAAATGGCATCGGAATTAAATACAAAAGGCGCAATGCGCCTTAAGTACAAGAATAGAGACTCTTCTTACAGTCGGTGCTATGATCAATCCCTGTGAGACCAGTATTAGTTTCCGCTACACCTCTGCAGGTTCAGTTTACTCGTTGGACCTTCACATTGACGATGAAACACAGAAATGGCATCGGAATTAAATACAAAAGGCACAATGCCGCCTTAAGTACAAGAATAGAGACTCTTCTTACAGTCGGTGCTTTGAGCATTCCCTGTGAGACCAGTATTAGTTTCCGATACACCACTGCAGATTCAGTTTATTCCTTGGACCTTCACATTGACGATGAAACACAGTAATGGCATCTGGATTAAATATAAAGGCACAATGCCGCCTTAAGTACAAGAATAGAGACTCTTCTTACAGTCGGTGCTTTGAGCATTCCCTGTGAGACCAGTAATAGTATCCGATACACCACTGCAGGTTCAATCTATTCCTTGGACGTACACATTGACGATGAAACACTGAAATTACATCGGAATTAAATACAAAAGGGACAATGCCGCCTTAAGTACAAGAATAGAGACTCTTCTTACCGTCGGTGCTTTGAGCATTCCCTGTGAGACCAGTATTAGCTTCCGATACACCACTGGAGGTTCAATGAATTCCTTGGACATTCACATTGACGATGCGACACTGAAATTACATCGGAATTAAATACAAAAGGCACAATGCCGCCTTAAGTACAAGAATAGAGACTCTTCTTACAGTCGGTGCTTTGAGCATTCCCTGTGAGACCAGTATTAGTTTCCGATACACCAATGCAGGTTCAATGTATTCCTCGGACATACACATTGACGATGAAATACTGATATCACATCGGAATTAAATACAAAAGGCACAATACCGCCATAAGTGCAAGAAGAGTGAGACTTCTTAGAGTCTGTGTTTTGATCCTTTCCTGTGCGACGTGTATTAGTTTTTGATACGCCACTGCAGGTTCAATGTATTCCTTGGACCTTCACATTGACGATGAAACACAGAAATGGCATCGGAATTAAATACAAAAGACACAATTCCGCCTTAAGTACAAGAATAGAGACTCTTCTTACAGTCGGTGCTTTGAGCATTCCCTGTGAGACCAATATTAGTTTCCGCTACACCTCCGTAGGTTCAGTTTATTCCTTGGACCTTCACATTGACGATGAAACACAGAAATGGCATCGGAATTAAATACAAAAGGCAAAATGCCGCCTTAAGTACAAGAATAGAGACTCTTTTCACAGTCGGTGCTTTGAGCATTCCCTGTGAGAGCAGTATTAGTTTCCGATACACCACTGCAGGTTCAATGTATTCCTTGGACCTCCACATTGACGATGAAACACAGAAATCGCATCAGAATTAAATCCAAAACGCTCAATGCCGCCTTATGTACAAGAATACAGACTCTACTTACAGTCGGTGCTTTGAGCATTCCCTGTGAGACCAGTATTAGTTTCCGATACACCACTGCAGGTTCAATGTATTCCTTGGACCTTCACATTGACGATGAAACACAGAAATCGCATCGGAAGCAAATACAAAAGGCACAATGCCGCCTTAAGTACAAGAATAGAGACTCTTCTTACAGTCGGTGCTTTGAGCATTCCCTCTGAAATCCAGTAATAGTATCCGATACTCCACTGCAGGTTCAATCTATTCCTTGGACATACACATTGACGATGAAACACTGAAATTACATCGGAATTAAATACAAAAGGGACAATGCCGCCTTAAGTACAAGAATAGACACTCTTCTTACAGTCTATGCTTTGAGCATTCCCTGTGAGACCAGTATTAGTTTCCGATACACCACTGCAGGTTCAATGTATTCCTTGGACCTTCACATTGACGATGAAACACAGAAATGGCATGGGAATTAAATACAAAAGACACAATGCCGCCTTAAGTACAAGAATAGAGACTCTTCTTACAGTCGGTGCTTTGAGCATTCCCTGTGAGCCCAGTATTAGTTTCCGCTACACCTCCGCAGGTTCAGTTTACTCCTTGGACCTTCACATTGACGATGAAACACAGAAATGGCATCAGAATTAAATACAAAAGGCAAAATGCCGCCTTAAGTACAAGAATATACACTCTTTTCACAGTCGGTGCTATGAGCATTCCCTGTGAGACCAGTATTAGTTTCCGATACACCACTGCTGGTTCAATGTATTCCTTGGACCTTCACATTGACGATGAAACACAGAAATCGCATCGGAATTAAATCCAAAACGCTCAATGCCGCCTTATGTACAAGAATACAGACTCTACTTACAGTCGGTGCTTTGAGCATTCCCTGTGAGACCAGTATTAGTTTCCGATACACCACTGCAGGTTCAATGTATTCCTTGGACCTTCACATTGACGATGAAACACAGAAATGGCATCGGAATCAAATACAAAAGGCACAATTCCGCCTTAAGTACAAGAATAGAGACTCTTCTTACAGTCGGTGCTTTGAGCATTCCCTGTGAGACCAGTAATAGTATCCGATACACCACTGCAGGTTCAATCTATTCCTTGGACATACACATTGACGATGAAACACTGAAATTACATCGGAATTAAATACAAAAGGCGCAATGCCGCCTTAAGTACAAGAATAGAGACTCTTCTTACAGTCGGTGCTTTGAGCATTCCCTGTGAGACCAGTATTAGATTCCGCTACACCACTGCAGGTTCAGTTTATTCCTTGGACCTGCACATTGACGATGAAACACAGAAATGGCATCGGAATTAAATACAAAAGGCACAATGCCGCCTTAAGTACAAGAATAGAGACTCCTCTTACAGTCGGTGCTTTGAGCATTCCCTGTGAGACCAGTATTAGTTTCCGCTACACCTCTGCATGTTCAGTTTATTCCTTGGACCTTCACAATGACAATGAAACACAGAAATGGCATCGGAATTAAATACAAAATGCACAATGCCGCCTTAAGTACAAGAATAGAGACTCTTCTTACAGTCGGAGTTTTGAGCATTCCCTCTGAGACCAGTATTAGTTTCCGATACACCACTGCAGGTTCAATGTATTCCTTGGAACTTCACATTGACGATGAAACACAAAAATTGCATCGGAATTAAATACAAAAGGCAAATTGCCGCCTTAAGTACAAGAATAGAGACTCTTCTTACAATCGGTGCTTTGAGCTTTCCCTGTGAGACCAGTATTAGTTTCCGATACACCACTGCAGGTTCAATGTATTCCATGGACATACACATTGACGATGAAACACAGATATTGCATCGGAATTTAATAAAAAAGGCACAATGCCGACATAAGTACAAGAATAGAGACTCTTCATGCAGTCGGTGCTTTGAGCATTCCCTGTGAGACCAGTATTAGTTTCCGATACACCACTGCAGGTTCAAAGTATTCCTTGGACCTTCACTTTGACGATGAAACACAGAATTCGCATCGAAATTAAATACTGAAGGCATAATGCCGCCTTCAGGACAAGAATAGAGACTCTTCTTACAGTCGGTGCTTTGAGTATTTCCTGTGAGACCATTATTAGTTTCCGATACACCACTGCTGGTTCAATGTATTGCTTGGACATACACATTGACGATGAAACACAGAAATCGCATCGGAATTAAATACAAAAGGCACAATGCCGCCTTAAGTACAAGAATAGAGACTCATCTTACAGTCGGTGCTTTTAGCATTCCCTGTCAGACCAGTATTAGTTTCCGATACACCACTCCAGGTTCAATGTATTCCTTGGACATACACATTGACGATGAAACACTGAAATTACATCGGAATTAAATACAAATGGCACAATGCCGCCATAAGTGCAAGAATAGAGACTCCTCTTACAGTCGGTGCTTTGAGCATTCCCTGTGAGACCAGTATTAGTTTCCGATACACCACTGCTGGTACAATGTATTCCATGTACCTTCACATTGACGATGAAACACAGAAATCGCATCGCAATTAAATACAAAAGGCACAATGCCGCCCTAAGTACAAGAATAGAGACTCTTCTTACAGTTGGTGCTTTGAGCATTCCCTGTGAGACCAGTATTAGATTCCGATACACCACTGCAGATTCAATGAATTCCTTAGACATACACATTGACGATGAAACACTGAAATTACATCGGAATTAAATACAAAAGGCACAATGCCGCCATAAGAGCAAGAATAGAGACTCTTCTTACAGTCGGTGCTTTGAGCTTTCCCTGTGAGACCAGTATTAGTTTCCGATACACCACTCCAGGTTCAATGTATTCCTTGGACATACTCATTGACGATGAAACACTGAAATTACTTCGGAATTAAATACAAAAGGAACTATGCCGCCTTAACGGCAAGATGAGTAAGACTTCCTAGAGTCTGTGCTTTGATCCTTTCCTGTGAGACCAGTATTAGTTTCCGATACACCACTGCAGGTTCAATGTATTCCTTGGACCTTTGCATTGACGATGAAACACAGAAATCGAGTCGGAACTAAATACAAAAGGCACAATGCCGCAATAAGTACAAGAATAGAGACTCTTCTTACAGTCGGTGCTTTGAGCATTCCCTGTCAGACCAGTATTATTTTCCGATACACCACTGCAGGTTCAATGTAGTGCTTAGACATACACATTGACGATGAAACACTGAAATTACATCGGAATTAAATACAAATGGCACAATGCCGCCATAAGTGCAAGAATAGAGACTCCTCGTACAGTCGGTGCTTTGAGCTTTCCCTGTGAGACCAGTATTAGTTTCCGATACACCACTCCAGGTTCAATGTATTCCTTGGACATACTCATTGACGATGAAAAACTGAAATTACTTCTGAATTAGATACAAAAGGAACTATGCCGCCTTAACGGCAAGATGAGTAAGACTTCTTAGAGTCTGTGCTTTGATCCATTCCTGTGAGACCAGTATTAGTTTCCGATACACCACTGCAGGTTCAATGTATTCCTTGGACATACTCATTGACAACGAAACACAGAAATCGCATCGGAATTAAATACAAAAGGCACAATGCCGCCTTTCGTACAAGAATAGAGACTCTTCTTACAGTCGGTGTTTTGAGCATTCCCTGTGAGACCAGTATTAGTTTCCGATACCCCACTCCAGGTTCAATGTACTCCTTGGACATACTCATTGACGATGAAACACTGAAATTACATAGGAATTAAATACAAAAGGAACAATGCCGCCTTAACTGCAAGATGAGTGAGACTTCTTAGAGTCTGTGCTTTGATCCTCTCCTGTGAGACCAGTATTAGTTTCCGATACACCACTGCAGGTTCAATGTATTCCTTGGACCTTCGCATTGACGATGAAACACAGAAATCGCATCGGAATTAAATATAAAAGGCACAATGCCCCCTTAAGTACAAGAATAGAGACTCTTCTTACAGTCGGTGCTTTGAGCATTCCCTGTGAGACCAGAATTAGTTTCCGATACACCACTCCAGGTTCAATGCATTCCTTGGACATACTCATTGACAATGAAACACAGAAATCGCATCGGAATTAAATACAAAATGCACAATGCCGCCTTTCGTACAAGAATAGAGACTCTTCTTACAGTCGGTGCTTTGAGCATTCCCTGTGAGGTCAGTATTAGTTTCCGATACACCACTGCAGGTTCTATGTATTCCTTAGACGTACACATTGACGATGAAACACTGAAATTACATCGGAATTAAATACAAATGGCACAATGTCGCCATAAGTGCAAGACCATAGACTCTTATTACAGTCAGTGCTTTGAGCATTCCCTGCGAGACCAGTACTAGTTTCCGATACACCACTGCAGGTACAATGTATTCCTTGGACCTTCACATTGACGATGGAACACAGAAATGGCGTCGGAATTAAATACAAATGGCACAATGCCGCCTTAAGGACAAGAATAGAGACTCTTCTTACAGTCGGTGCTTTGAGCATTCCCTGTTAGACCAGTATTAGCTTCCGATACACCACTGCAGATTCCATGTATTCCTAGGAGATACACATTGACGATGAAACACTGAAATTACATCGGTATTAAATACAAAAGGAACAACGCCGTCTTAAGTGCAAGAAGAATGAGACTTCTTAGAGTCTGTGCTTTGATCCTTTCCTGTGAGACCAGTATTAGTTTCCCATACACCACTGCAGGTGCAATGTATTCCTTGGACCTTCACATTGACGATGAAACACAGAAATCGCATTGGAATTAAATACAAAATGCACAATGCCGCCTTAAGTACAAGAATAGAGACTCTTCTTACAGTCGGTGCTTTCCAGCTTTCCCTGTGAGACCAGTATTAGTTTCCGATACACCACTGCAGGTTCAATGTATTCCATGGACATACACATTGACGATGAAACACAGATATTGCATCGGAATTTAATAAAAAAGGCACAATGCCGCCATAAGTACAAGAATAGAGACTCTTCATGCAGTCGGTGCTTTGAGCATTCCCTGTGAGACCAGTATTAGTTTCCGATACACCACTGCAGGTTCAAAGTATTCCTTGGACCTTCACTTTGACGATGAAACACAGAATTCGCATCGAAATTAAATACTGAAGGCATAATGCCGCCTTCAGGACAAGAATAGAGACTCTTCTTACAGTCGGTGCTTTGAGTATTTCCTGTGAGACCATTATTAGTTTCCGATACACCACTGCTGGTTCAATGTATTGCTTGGACATACACATTGACGATGAAACACAGAAATCGCATCGGAATTAAATACAAAAGGCACAATGCCGCCTTACGTACAAGAATAGAGACTCACCTTACAGTCGGTGCTTTTAGCATTCCCTGTCAGACCAGTATTAGTTTCCGATACACCACTCCAGGTTCAATGTATTCCTTGGACATACACATTGACGATGAAACACTGAAATTACATCGGAATTAAATACAAATGGCACAATGCCGCCATAAGTGCAAGAATAGAGACTCCTCTTACAGTCGGTGGTTTGAGCATTCCCTGTGCGACCAGTATTAGTTTCCGATACACCACTGCTGGTACAATGTATTCCTTGTACCTTCACATTGACGATGAAACACAGAAATCGCATCGCAATTAAATACAAAAGGCACAATGCCGCCCTTTGTACAAGAATAGAGACTCTTCTTACAGTCGGTGCTTTGAGCATTCATTGTGAGACCTGTATTAGTTTCCGATACACCACTGCAGGTTCAATGTATTCCTTAGACATACACATTGACGATGAAACACAGAAATCGCATCGGAATTAAATACAAAAGTCACAATGCCGCCTTAAGTACAAGTATAGAGACTCCTCTTACAGTCGGTGCTTTGAGCACTCCCTGTGAGACCAGTATTAGTTTCCGATATACCACTGCAGGTTCAATGTATTCCTTCGACATACGCATTGACGATGAAACACAGAAATCGTATCGGAATTAAATACAAAAGGCACAATGCCGCCTTACCTACAAAAATAGAGACTCTTCTTACAGTCGGTGCTTTGAGCATTCCCTGTGAAACCAGTATCAGTTTATGGTACACCACTGCAGGTTCAATGTATTCCTTAGATATACACATTGATGATGAAACACTGAAATTACATCGGAATTAAATACAAAAGGCACAATGCCGCCATACGTGCATGAATCGAGACTCTTCTTGCAGTCGGTGCTTTGAGCATTCCCTGTGAGGCCAGTATTAGTTTCCGATACACCACTGCAGGTACACTGTATTCCTTGGACCTTCAAATTGACGAGGAAACACAAAAATCGCATCGAAATTAAATACAAAATGCACAATGCCGCCTTAAGTACAAGAATAGAGACTCTTCTTACAGCCGGTGCTTTGAGCATTCCTTGTGAGACCAGTATTAGTTTCCGATACACCACTGCAGGTTCTATGTATTCTTTAGACATACACATTGACGATGAAACAGTGAAATTACATCGGAATTAAATACAAAGGGAACAATGCCGCCATTAGTGCAATAATAAAGACTCCCCTTACAGTCGGTGCTTTGAGCATTCCCTGTGAGACCAGTATTAGTTTCCGATACACCAATCCAAGTTCAATGTATTCCTTGGACATACTCATTAACGATGAAACACTGAAATTACATCGGAATTAAATACAAAAGGAACAATGCCGCCTTAACTGCAAGATGAGTGAGACTTCTTAGAGTCTGTGCTTTGATCCTTTCCTGTGAGACCAGTATTAGTTTCCGATACACCACTGCAGGTTCAATGTATTCCTTGGACCTTCACATTGACGATGAAACACAGAAATCGCATCGGAATTAAATACAAAAGGCACAATGCCGCCATAAGTACAAGAATAGAGACTCTTCTTACAGTCGGTGCTTTGAGCATTCCCTGTGAGACCAGTATTAGTTTCCGATATACCACTGCAGGTTCAATGTATTTCTTGGACATACGCATTGACGATGAAACACAGAAATCGCATCGGAATTAAATACAAAAGGCACAATGCCGCCTTACGTACATGAATAGAGACTCTTCTTACAGACGGTGCTTTGAGCATTCCCTGTGAGACCAGTACTAGTTTCCGATACACCACTGCAGGATCAATGTATTCCTTAGACATACACACTGACGAAGAAACACTGAAATTTCATTGAAATTAAATACAAAAGGCACAATGCCACCATAAGTGCAAGAATAGAGACTCCTCTTACAGACGGTGCTTTGAGCACTCCCTGTGAGACCAGTATTAGTTTCCGATACACCACTACTGGTACAATGTATTCCTTGTACCTTAACATTGACGATGAAACACAGAAATCGCATCGGAATTAAATGCAAAAGGCACAATGCCGCCTTAAGTACAAGAATAGAGACTCTTCTTACAGTCGGTGCTTTGAGCATTGCCTAAGAGACCAGTATTAGTCTCCGATACACCACTGCATGTTCAGTGTATTCCTTGGACATACACATTGACGATGAAACACAGAAATCGCATCGGAATGAAATACAAAATGCACAATGCCGCCTTACGTACAAGAATAGAGACTTTTCTTACAGTCGGTGCTTTGAGCATTCCCTGTGAGACCAGTATTAGTTTCTGATGCACCACTGCAGGTTCAATGTATTCCTTAGACATACACATTGAAAATGAAACACTGAAATTACATCGGAATTAAATACAAAAGTCACAATGCCGCCATAAGTGCAAGAACATAGACTCTTCTTACAGTCGGTGCTTTGAGCATTCCCTGTGAAACCAGTATTAGCTTCCGATACACCACTGCAGATTCCATGTATTCCTAAGACATACACATTGACGATGAAACACTGAAATTACATCGGAATTTAATACAAAAGGAACAATGCCGCCGTAAGTGCAAGAAGAATGAGACTTCTTAGAGTCTGTGCTTTGATCCTTTCCTGTGAGACCAGTATTAGTTTCCGATACACCACTGCAGGTGCAATGTATTCCTTGGACCTTCACATTGATGATGAAACACAGAAATCGCATTGGAATTAAATACAAAAGGCATAATGCCGCCTTAAGTACAAGAATAGTGACTCATCTTACAGTCGGTGTTTTGAGCTTTACCTGTGAGACCAGTACTAGTTTCCGACACACCACTGCAGGTTCAATGTATTCCTTAGACATACACATTGACGATGAATCACTGAAATTACATCGGAATTAAATACAAAAGGCACAATGCCGCCATACGTGCATGAATAGAGACTCTTCTTACAGCCGGTGCTTTGAGCTTTCCCTGTGAGACCAGTATTAGTTTCCGATACACCACTCCAGGTTCAATGTATTCCTTGGACATACTCATTGACGATGAAACACTGAAATTACATCGGAATTAATTACAAAAGGAACAATGCCGCCTTATCTGCAAGATGAGTGAGACATCTTAGAGTCTGTGCTTTGATCCTTTCCTGTGAGACCAGTATTAGTTTCCGATACACCACTGCAGGTTCAATGTATTCCGTGGACCTTCGCATTGACGGTGAAACACAGAAATCGCATCGGAATTAAATACAAAAGGCACAATGCCGCCTTAAGTACAGGAATAGAGACTCTTCTTGCAGTCGGTGCTTTGAGCATTCCCTGTGAGACCAGTATTAGTTTCCGATATACCACTGCAGGTTCGATGTATTCCTTGGAACTTCACATTGACGATGAAACACAGAAATCGCATCGGAATTAAATACAAAAGGCACAATGCCGCTTTAAGTACAAGAATAGAGACTCTTCTTACAGTCGGTGCTTTGAGCAATCCCTGTGAGACCGGTATTAGTTTCCGATACACCACTGCAGGTGCAATGTATTCCTTAGACATACACATTGACAATGAAACACAGAAATCGCATCGGAATTAAACACAAAAGGCACAATGCCGCCATAAGTTCCAGAATAGAGACCCTTCTTACAGTCGGTGCTTTGATCATTCCCTGTGAGACCAGTATTAGATTCCGATACACCTCAGCAGGTACAATGTATTCCTTGGAACTTCACATTGACGATGAAACACAGAAATCGCATCAGAATTAAATACAAAAGGCACAATGCCCATTTCGTACAAGAATAGAGACTCTTCTTACAGTCGGTGCTTTGAGCATTCCCTGTGAGACCAGTATTAGTTTCCGATATACCACTGCAGGTTCAATGTATTTCTTGGACATACGCATTGACGATGAAACACAGAAATCGCATCGGAATTAAATACAAAAGGCACAATGCCGCCTTACGTACATGAATAGAGACTCTTCTTACAGACGGTGCTTTGAGCATTCCCTGTGAGACCAGTACTAGTTTCCGATACACCACTGCAGGATCAATGTATTCCTTAGACATACACACTGACGAAGAAACACTGAAATTTCATTGAAATTAAATACAAAAGGCACAATGCCACCATAAGTGCAAGAATAGAGACTCCTCTTACAGACGGTGCTTTGAGCACTCCCTGTGAGACCAGTATTAGTTTCCGATACACCACTACTGGTACAATGTATTCCTTGTACCTTAACATTGACGATGAAACACAGAAATCGCATCGGAATTAAATGCAAAAGGCACAATGCCGCCTTAAGTACAAGAATAGAGACTCTTCTTACAGTCGGTGCTTTGAGCATTGCCTAAGAGACCAGTATTAGTCTCCGATACACCACTGCATGTTCAGTGTATTCCTTGGACATACACATTGACGATGAAACACAGAAATCGCATCGGAATGAAATACAAAATGCACAATGCCGCCTTACGTACAAGAATAGAGACTTTTCTTACAGTCGGTGCTTTGAGCATTCCCTGTGAGACCAGTATTAGTTTCTGATGCACCACTGCAGGTTCAATGTATTCCTTAGACATACACATTGAAAATGAAACACTGAAATTACATCGGAATTAAATACAAAAGTCACAATGCCGCCATAAGTGCAAGAACATAGACTCTTCTTACAGTCGGTGCTTTGAGCATTCCCTGTGAAACCAGTATTAGCTTCCGATACACCACTGCAGATTCCATGTATTCCTAAGACATACACATTGACGATGAAACACTGAAATTACATCGGAATTTAATACAAAAGGAACAATGCCGCCGTAAGTGCAAGAAGAATGAGACTTCTTAGAGTCTGTGCTTTGATCCTTTCCTGTGAGACCAGTATTAGTTTCCGATACACCACTGCAGGTGCAATGTATTCCTTGGACCTTCACATTGATGATGAAACACAGAAATCGCATTGGAATTAAATACAAAAGGCATAATGCCGCCTTAAGTACAAGAATAGTGACTCATCTTACAGTCGGTGTTTTGAGCTTTCCCTGTGAGACCAGTACTAGTTTCCGACACACCACTGCAGGTTCAATGTATTCCTTAGACATACACATTGACGATGAATCACTGAAATTACATCGGAATTAAATACAAAAGGCACAATGCCGCCATACGTGCATGAATAGAGACTCTTCTTACAGCCGGTGCTTTGAGCTTTCCCTGTGAGACCAGTATTGGTTTCCGATACACCACTCCAGGTTCAATGTATTCCTTGGACATACTCATTGACGATGAAACACTGAAATTACATCGGAATTAAATACAAAAGGAACAATGCCGCCTTAACGGCAAGATAATTGAGGCTTCTCAGAGACTGTGCTTTGATCCTTTCCTGTGAGACCAGTATTAGTTTCCGATACACCACTGCAGGTTCAATGTATTCCGTGGACCTTCGCATTGACGGTGAAACACAGAAATCGCATCGGAATTAAATACAAAAGGCACAATGCCGCCTTAAGTACAGGAATAGAGACTCTTCTTGCAGTCGGTGCTTTGAGCATTCCCTGTGAGACCAGTATTAGTTTCCGATATACCACTGCAGGTTCGATGTATTCCTTGGAACTTCACATTGACGATGAAACACAGAAATCGCATCGGAATTAAATACAAAAGGCACAATGCCGCCTTAAGTACAGGAATAGAGACTCTTCTTACAGTCGGTGCTTTGAGCATTCCCTGTGAGACCAGTATTAGTTTCCGATACACCACACCAATTTCAAAGTATTCCTTGGACATACTCATTGACGATGGAACACTGAAATTACATCGGAATTAAATTCAAAAGGAACAATGCCGCCTTAACGGCAAGATAATTGAGGCTTCTCAGAGACTGTGCTTTGATCCTTTCCTGTGAGACCAGTATTAGTTTCCGATACACCATTGCAGGTTCAATGTATTCCTTGGACCATCGAATTGACGATGAAACACAGAGATCGAATCGGAACTAAATACAAAAGGCACAATGCCGCCTTTCGTACAAGAATAGAGACTCTTCTTACAGTCGGTGCTTTGAGCATTCCCTGTGAGACCAGTATTAGTTTCCGATATACCACTGCAGGTTCAATGTATTCCTTGGACATACGCATTGACGATGAAACACAGGAATCGCATCGGAATTACATACAAAAGGCACAATGCCGCCTTAAGTACAAGAATTGAGACTCTTCCTACAGTCGATGCTTTGAGCATTCCCTGTGAGACCAGTATTAGTTTCCGATACACCACTGCAGGTACAATGGATTCCTTGGACATACGCATTGACGATGAAACACAGAAATCGCCTCGGAATTAATACAAAAGGCACAATGCCGCAATAAGCACAAGAATAGAGACTCTTCTTACAGTCGGTGCTTTGAGCATTTCCTGTGAGACCAGTATTAGTTTCCGATACACCACTGCAGGTTCAATGTATTCCTTAGACATACACATTGACGATGAAACACTGAAATTACATTGGAATTAAATACAAAAGGCACAATGCCACCATAAGTGCAAGTATAGAGACTCCTCTTACAGTCGGTGCTTTGAGCATTCCCTGTGAGATCAGTATTAGTTTCCGATACACCACTGCAGGTACAATGTATTCCTTGTACCTTCACATTGACGATGAAACACAGAAATCGCATCGGAATTAAATGCAAAAGGCACAATGCCGCCTTAAGTACAAGAAGGTCAGTATCAAAACATGTGGAAATAAGGTCAACGCTGTTGGCAAAAGTCCACCAAGTATATCATAACTTCATAAAAAAAAATTTTGCATTGAGCTAAAGATGTCATATTATGTAAGGTCAGTATCAAAACATGTGGAAATAAGCAGGACGTCATTATGACGTCATAGTTACGTCATTATGACGTCATAGATAGGTTGAGAATGTGATGTCATAATTACATCATTATGACATCGTCATTACGTCATTGTGACGTCATCATTACGTTGTTGTGACGTCAGAGATAGGCTGTGACGTCGCTGGTGCTTGAAGCCCCATTGCTCCACTACTTACAGTCGGTGCTTTGAGCATTGCCTGTGAGACCAGTAATAGTATCCGATACACCACTGCAGGTTCAATGTATTCCTTGGACCTTCACATTGACGATGAAACACAGAAATCGCATCGGAATCAAATACAAAAGGCACAATGCCGCCTTAAGTACAAGAATAGAGACTCTTCTTACAGTCGGTTCTTTGAGCTTTCCCTGTGAGACCAGTATTAGTTTCCATTACACCACTGCAGAATCAATGTATTCCTTGGACCTTCACATTGACGATGAAACACAGAATTCGCATCGGAATTAAATACTAAAGGCATAATGCCGCCTTCAGTACAAGAATAGTGTCTCTTCTTACAGTCGGTGCTTTGAGCATTTCCTGTGAGACCAGTATTAGTTTCCGATAACCACTGCAGGTTCAATGTATTGCTTGGACATACACACTGACGATGAAACATAGAAATCGCATCGGAATTAAATACAAAAGGCACAATGCCGCCTTACGTACAAGAATAGAGACTCATCTTACAGTCGGTGCTCTGAGCATTCCCTGTGAGACCAGTATTAGTTTCCGATACACCACACCAGGTTCAATGTATTCCTTGGACATACTCATTGACGATGGAACACTGAAATTACATCGGAATTAAATTCAAAAGGAGCAATGCCGCCTTAACGCCAAGATAAGTGAGGCTTCTTAGAGTCTGTGCTTTGATCCTTTCCTGTGAGACCAGTATTAGTTTCCGATACACCACTGCAGGTTCAATGTATTCCTTGGACCTTCGCATTGACGGTGAAACACAGAAATCGCATCGGAATTAAATACAAAAGGCACAATGCCGCTTTAAGTACAAGAATAGAGAGTCTTCTTACAGTCGGTGCTTTGAGCAATCCCTGTGAGACCGGTATTTGTTTCCGATACACCACTGCAGGTGCAATGTATTCCTTAGACATACACATTGACAATGAAACACAGAAATCGCATCGGAATTAAACACAAAAGGCACAATGCCGCCATAAGTGCCAGAATAGAGACCCTTCTTACAGTCGGTGCTTTGAGCTTTCCCTGTGAGACCAGTATTAGATTCCGATACACCTCAGCAGGTACAATGTATTCCTTGGAACTTCACATTGACGATGAAACACAGAAATCGCATCGGAATTAATTACAAAAGGCACAGTGCCGCCTTTCGTACAAGAATAGAGACTCTTCTTACAGTCGGTGCTTTGAGCATTCCCTGTGAGACCAGTATTAGTTTCCGATACACCACTCCAGGTTCAATGTATTCCTTGGACATGCTCATTGACGATGAAACACTGATATTACATCGGAATTAAATACAAAAGGAACAATGCCGCCTTAACTGCAAGATGAGTGAGACTTCTTAGAGTCTGTGCTTTGATCCTTTCCTGTGAGCCCAGTATTAGCTTCCGATACACCACTAAAGGTTCAATGTATTCCTTGGACCTTCGCAGTGACGATGAAACACAGAAATCGCATCGGAATTAAATACAAAAGGCACAATGCCGCCTTAAGTACAGGAATAGAGACTCTTCTTACAGTCGGTGCTTTGAGCATTCCCTGTGAGACCAGTATTAGTTTCCGATATACCACTGCAGGTTCAATGTATTCCTTGGACATACGCATTGACGATGAAACACAGAAATCGAATCGGAATTAAACTCAAAAGGCACAATGCCGCCATAAGTGCCAGAATAGTGACCCTTCTTGCAGTCGGTGCTTTGAGCATTCAATGTGATACCAGTATTCGTTTCCGATACACCTCAGCAGGTACAATGTATTCCTTGGAACTTCACATTGACGATGAAACACAGAAATCGCATCGGAATTAAATACAAAAGGCACAATGCCGCCTTAAGTACAAGAATTGAGACTCTTCCTACAGTCGATGCTTTGAGCATTCCCTGTGAGACCAGTATTAGTTTCCGATACACCACTGCAGGTTCAATGGATTCCTTGGACATACGCATTGACGATGAAACACAGAAATCGCCTCGGAATTAATACAAAAGGCACAATGCCGCAATAAGCACAAGAATAGAGACTCTTCTCACAGTCGGTGCTTTGAGCATTTCCTGTGAGACCAGTATTAGTTTCCGATACACCACTGCAGGTTCAAAGTAGTCCTTAGACATACACATTAACGATGAAACACTGAAATTACATTGGAATTAAATACAAAAGACACAATGCCACCATAAGTGCAAGTATTGAGACTCCTCTTACAGTCGGTGCTTTGAGCATTCCCTGTGAGATCAGTATTAGTTTCCGATACACCACTGCAGGTACAATGTATTCCTTGTACCTTCACATTGACGATGAAACACAGAAATCGCATCGGAATTAAATGCAAAAGGCACAATGCCGCCTTAAGTACAAGAATAGAGACTCTTCCTACAGTCGGTGCTTTGAGCATTGCCTGTGAGACCAGTAATAGTATCCGATACACCACTGCAGGTTCAATGTATTCCTTCGACCTTCACATTGACGATGAAACACAGAAATCGCATCGGAATGAAATACAAAAGGCACAATGCCGCCTTAAGTACAAGAATAGAGACTCTTCATACAGTCGGTTCTTTGAGCTTTCACTGTGAGACCAGTATTAGTTTCCGATACACCACTGCTGGTTCAATGTATTCCTTGGACCTTCACATTGAGGATGAAACACAGAATTCGCATCGGAATTAAACACTAAAGGCCTAATGCCGCCTTCAGTACAAGAATAGAGACTCTTCTTACAGTCGGTGCTTTGAGCATTTCCTGTGAGACCAGTATTTGTTTCCGATACACCACTGCAGGTTCAATGTATTGCTTGGACATACACACTGACGATGAAACATAGATACCGCATCGGAATTAAATACAAAAGGCACAATGCCGCCTTACGTACAAGAATAGAGACTCATTTTACAGTCGGTGCTTTGAGCATTCCCTGTGAGACCAGTATTAGTTTCCGATACACCACACCAGGTTCAATGTATTTCTTGGACATACTCATTGACGATGGAACACGTAAATTACATCGGAATTAAATTCAAAAGGAACAATGCCGCCTTAACGGCAAGATAAGTGAGGCTTCTTAGAGACTGTGCTTTGATCTTTTCCTGTGAGACCAGTATTAGTTTCCGATACACCATTGCAGGTTCAATGTATTCCTTGGACCATCGCATTGACGATGAAACACAGAGATCGAATCGGAACTAAATACAAAAGGCACAATGCCGCAATAAGTACAAGAATAGAGACTCTTCTTACAGTCGGTGCTTTGAGCATTCCCTGTGAGACCAGTATTAGTTTCTGATACACCACTCAAGGTTCAATGTATTCCTTAGACATACACATTGACGATGAAACACTGATATTACATCGGAATTAAATACAAATGGCACAATGCCGCCATAAGTGCAAGAATAGAGACTCCTCTTACAGTCGGTGCTTTGAGCATTCCCTGTGAGACCAATATTAGTTTCCGATACACCACTGCAGGTACAATGTATTCCTTGTACCTTCACATTGACGATGAAACACAGAATTTGCATCGGAATTAAATACTAAAGGCATAATGCAGCCTTCAGTACAAGAATAGAGTCTCTTCTTACAGTCGGTGCTTTGAGCATTTCCTGTGAGACCAGTATTAGTATCCGATACACAACTGCAGGTTCAATGTATTGCTTGGACACACACATTGACGATGAAACACAGAAATCGCATCGGAATTAAATACAAAAGGCACAATGCCGCCTTAAGTACAAGAATAGAGACTCTTCTTACAGTCGGTGCTTTGAGCATTCCCTGTGAGACCAGTATTAGTTTCTGATACACCACTGCTGGTTCAATGTATTCCTTGGACATACGCATTGACGATGACACACATAAATCGCATCTGAATTAAATACAAGAGGCACAATGCCGCCTTACGTACAAGAATAGAGACTCTTCTTACAGTCGGTGCTTTGAGCATTCCCTGTGAGACCAGTATTAGTTTCCGATACACCACTCCAGGTTCAATGTATTCCTTGGACATACTCAATGACGATGAAACACTGAAATTACATCGGAATTAAATACAAAAAGAACAGTGCCGCCTTAACTGCAAGATGAGTAAGACTTCTTAGAGTCTGTGCTTTGATCCTTTCCTGTGAGACCTGTATTAGTTTCCGATACACCACTGCAGGTTCAATGTATTCCTTGGACCTTCGCATTGACGATGAAACACAGAAATCACATCGGAACTAAATACAAAATGCACAATACCGCAATAAGTACAAGAGTAGAGATTCTTCTTACAGTCGGTGCCTTTAGCGTTCCCTGTGAGACCAGTATTAGTTTCCGATACACCATTGCAGGTTCAATGTATTGCTTGGACATACTCATTGACGATGAAACACTGAAATTACATCGGAATTAAATACAAAAGGAACAATGCCGCCTTAACTGCAAGATGAGTGAGACTTCTTAGAGTCTGTGCTTTGATCCTTTCCTGTGGGACCAGTATTAGTTTCCGATACACCACTCCAGGTTCAATGTATTCCTTGGACATACTCATTGACGATGAAACACTGAAATTACATCGGAATTAAATACAAAAGGAACAATGCCGCCTTAACGGCAAGATGAGTAGGACTTCTTAAGGTCTGTGCTTTGATCCTTTCCTGTGAGACCAGGATTAGTTTCCGATACACCACTGCAGGTTCAATGTATTCCTTGGACCTTCGCATTGACAATAAAACACAGAAATCGAATCGGAACTAAATACAAAAGGCACAATGCCGCAATAAGTACAAGAATAGAGACTCTTCTTACAGCCGGTGCTTTGGGCATTCCCTGTGAGACCAGTATTAGTTTCCGATACACCACTGCAGGTTCAATGTATTCCTTAGACATACACATTGGCGATGAAACATTGAAATTACATCGGAATTAAATACAAATGGCACAATGCCGCCATAAGTGCAAGAATAGAGACTCCTCTTACAGTCGGTTCTTTGAGCATTCCCTGTGAGACCAGTATTAGTTTCCGATACACCACTGCAGGTACAATGTATTCCTTGTACCTTCACATTCACGATGAAACACAGAAATCGCATCGGAATTAAATACAAAAGGCACAATGCCGCCTTTCGTACAAGAATAGAGACTCTTCTTACAGTCGGTGCTTTGAGCATTCCCTGTGAGACCAGTATTAGTTTCCGATACACCACTCCAGGTTCAATTTATTCCTTGTACATACTCATTGACGATGAAACACTGAAATTACATCGGAATTAAATACAAAAGGAACAATGCCGCCTTAACTGCAAGATGAGTGAGACTTCTTAGAGTCTGTGCTTTGATCCTTTCCTATGAGACCAGTATTAGTTTCCGATACACCACTGCAGGTTCAATGTATTCCTTGGACCTTCGCATTGACGATGAAACACAGAAATTGCATCGGAATTAAATACAAAAGGCACAATGCCGCCTTAAGTACAGGAATAGAGACTCTTCTTACAGTCGGTGCTTTGAGCATTCCCTGTGAGACCAGTATTAGTTTCCGATACACCTCAGCAGCTACAATGTATTCCTTGGAACTTCACATTGACGATGAGACACAGAAATCGCATCGGAATTAAATACAAAAGGCACAATGCCGCCTTAAGTACAAGAATTGAGACTCTTCCTACAGTCGATGCTTTGAGCATTCCCTGTGAGACCAGTATTAGTTTCCGGTACACCACTGCAGGTTCAATAGATTCCTTGGACATACGCGTTGTCGATAAAACACAGAAATCGCCTCGGAATTAATACAAAAGGCACAATGCCGCAATAAGCACAAGAATAGAGACTCTTCTTACAGTCGGTGCTTTGAGCATTTCCTGTGAGACCAGTATTAGTTTCCGATACACCACTGCAGGTTCAATGTATTCCTTAGACATACACATTGACGATGAAACACTGAAATTACATTGGAATTAAATACAAAAGGCACAATGCCACCATAAGTGCAAGTATAGAGACTCCTCTTACAGTCGGTGCTTTGAGCATTCCCTGTGAGATCAGTATTAGTTACCGATACACCACTGCATGTTCAATGTATTCCTTGTACCTTCACATTGACGATGAAACACAGAAATCGCATCGGAATTAAATGCAAAAGGCACAATGCCGCCTTCAGTACAAGAATAGAGACTCTTCTTACAGTCGGTGCTTTGAGCATTGCCTGTGAGACCAGTAATAGTATCCGATACACCACTGCAGGTTCAATGTATTCCTTGGACCTTCAGATTGACGATGAAACACAGAAATCGCATCGGAATCAAATACAAAAGGCACAATGCCGCCTTAAGTACAAGAATAGAGACTCTTCTTACAGTCGGTTCTTTGAGCTTTCCCTGTGAGACCAGTATTAGTTTCCGATACACCACTGCAGGATCAATGTATTCCTTGGACCTTCACATTGACGATGAAACACAGAATTCGCATCGGAATTAAATACTAAAGGCATAATGCCGCCTTCAGTACAAGAATAGAGTCTCTTCTTACAGTCGGTGCTTTGAGCATTTCCTGTGAGAAAAGTATTAGTTTCCGATACACCACTGCAGGTTCAATGTATTGCTTGGACATACACACTGACGATGAAACGTAGAAATCGCACCGGAATTAAATACAAAAGGCACAATGCCGCCTTATGTACAAGAATAGTGACTCATTTTACAGTCGGTGCTTTGAGCATTCCCTGTGAGACCAGTATTAGTTTCCGATACACCACACCAGGTTCAATGTATTCCTTGGACATACTCATTGACGATGGAACACTGAAATTACATCGGAATTAAATTCAAAAGGAACAATGCCGCCTTAACGGCAAGATAAGTAAGGCTTCTTAGAGTCTGTGCTTTGATCCTTTCCTGTGAGACCAGTATTAGTTTCCGATACACCATTGCAGGTTCAATGTATTCCTTGGACCATCGCATTGACGATGAAACACAGAGATCGAATCGGAATTAAATACAAAAGGCACAATGCCGCAGTAAGTACAAGAATAGAGACACTTCTTACAGTCGGTGCTTTGAGCATTCCCTGTGAGACCAGTATTAGTTTCCGATACACCACTGCAGGTTCAATGTATTCCTTAGACATACACATTGACGATGAAACACTGATATTACATCGGAATTAAATACAAATGGCACAATGCCGCCATAAGTGCAAGAATAGAGACTCCTCTTACAGTCGGTGCTTTGAGCATTCCGTGTGAGACCAATATTAGTTTCCGATACACCACTGCAGGTACAATGTATTCCTTGTACCCTCACATTGAGGATGAAACACAGAATTTGCATCGGAATTAAATACTAAAGGCATAATGCCGCCTTCAGTACAAGAATAGAGTCTCCTCTTACAGTCGGTGCTTTGAGCATTTCCTGTGAGACCAGTATTAGTTTCCGATACACCACTGCATGTTCAATGTATTGCTTGGACATACTCATTGACGATGAAACAATGAAATTACATCGGAATTAAATACAAAAGGAACAATGCCGCCTTAACTGCAAGATGAGTGAGACTTCTTAGAGTCTGTGCTTTGATCCTTTCCTGTGAGACCTGTATTAGTTTCCGATACACCACTGCAGGTTCAATGTATTCCTTGGACCTTCGCATTGACAATGAAACACAGAAGTCACATCGGAACTAAATACAAAATGCATAATACCGCAATAAGTACAAGAGTAGAGATTCTTCTTACAGTCGGTGCCTTGAGCGTTCCCTGTGAGACCAGTATTAGTTTCCGATACACCATTGCAGGTTCAATGTATTGCTTGGACATACTCATTGACGATGAAACACTGAAATTACATCGGAATTAAATACAAAAGGAACAATGCCGCCTTAACTGCAAGATGAGTGAGACTTCTTAGAGTCTGTGCTTTGATCCTTTCCTGTGGGACCAGTATTAGTTTCCGATACACCACTCCAGGTTCAATGTATTCCTTGGACATACTCATTGACGATGAAACACTGAAATTACATCGGAATTAAATACAAAAGGAACAATGCCGCCTTAACGGCAAGATGAGTAAGACTTCTTAAGGTCTGTGCTTTGATCCTTTCCTGTGAGACCAGGATTAGTTTCCGATACACCACTGCTGGTTCAATGTATTCCTTGGACCTTCGCATTGACAATAAAACACAGAAATCGAATCGGAACTAAATACAAAAGGCACAATGCCGCAATAAGTACTAGAATAGAGACTCTTCTTACAGCCGGTGCTTTGAGCATTCCCTGTGAGACCAGTATTAGTTTCCGATACACCACTGCAGGTTCAATGTATTCCTTAGACATACACATTGGCGATGAAACATTGAAATTACATCGGAATTAAATACAAATGGCACAATGCCGCCATAAGTGCAAGAATAGAGACTCCTCTTACAGTCGGTTCTTTGAGCATTCCCTGTGAGACCAGTATTAGTTTCCGATACACCACTGCAGGTACAATGTATTCCTTGTACCTTCACATTCACGATGAAACACAGAAATCGCATCGGAATTAAATACAAAAGGCACAATGCCGCCTTTCGTACAAGAATAGAGACTCTTCTTACAGTCGGTGCTTTGAGCATTCCCTGTGAGACCAGTATTAGTTTCCGATACACCACTCCAGGTTCAATGTATTCCTTGGACATACTCATTGACGATGAAACACTGAAATTACATCGGAATTAAATACAAAAGGAACAATGCCGCCTTAACTGCAAGATGAGTGAGACTTCTTAGAGTCTGTGCTTTGATCCTTTCCTATGAGACCAGTATTAGTTTCCGATACACCACTGCAGGTTCAATGTATTCCTTGGACCTTCGCATTGACGATGAAACACAGAAATTGCATCGGAATTAAATACAAAAGGCACAATGCCGCCTTAAGTACAGGAATAGAGACTCTTCTTACAGTCGGTGCTTTGAGCATTCCCTGTGAGACCAGTATTAGTTTCCGATACACCTCAGCAGCTACAATGTATTCCTTGGAACTTCACATTGACGATGAGACACAGAAATCGCATCGGAATTAAATACAAAAGGCACAATGCCGCCTTAAGTACAAGAATTGAGACTCTTCCTACAGTCGATGCTTTGAGCATTCCCTGTGATACCAGTATTAGTTTCCGATACACCACTGCAGGTTCAATAGATTCCTTGTACATACGCGTTGTCGATAAAACACAGAAATCGCCTCGGAATTAATACAAAAGGCACAATGCCGCAATAAGCACAAGAATAGAGACTCTTCTTACAGTCGGTGCTTTAAGCATTTCCTGTGAGACCTGTATTAGTTTCCGATACACCACTGCAGGTTCAATGTATTCCTTAGACATACACATTGACGATGATACACTGAAATTACATTGGAATTAAATACAAAAGGCACAATGCCACCATAAGTGCAAGTATAGAGACTCCTCTTACAGTCGGTGCTTTGAGCATTCCCTGTGAGATCAGTATTAGTTACCGATACACCACTGCATGTTCAATGTATTCCTTGTACCTTCACATTGACGATGAAACACAGAAATCGCATCGGAATTAAATGCAAAAGGCACAATGCCGCCTTAAGTACAAGAATAGAGACTCTTCTTACAGTCGGTGCTTTGAGCATTGCCTGTGAGACCAGTAATAGTATCCGATACACCACTGCAGGTTCAATGTATTCCTTGGACCTTCAGATTGACGATGAAACACAGAAATCGCATCGGAATCAAATACAAAAGGCATAATGCCGCCTTAAGTACAAGAATAGAGACTCTTCTTACAGTCGGTTCTTTGAGCTTTCCCTGTGAGACCAGTATTAGTTTCCGATACACCACTGCAGGATCAATGTATTCCTTGGACCTTCACATTGACGATGAAACACAGAATTCGCATCGGAATTAAATACTAAAGGCATAATGCCGCCTTCAGTACAAGAATAGAGTCTCTTCTTACAGTCGGTGCTTTGAGCATTTCCTGTGAGAAAAGTATTAGTTTCCGATACACCACTGCAGGTTCAATGTATTGCTTGGACATACACACTGACGATGAAACATAGAAATCGCACCGGAATTAAATACAAAAGGCACAATGCCGCCTTATGTACAAGAATAGTGACTCATTTTACAGTCGGTGCTTTGAGCATTCCCTGTGAGACCAGTATTAGTTTCCGATACACCACACCAGGTTCAATGTATTCCTTGGACATACTCATTGACGATGGAACACTGAAATTACATCGGAATTAAATTCAAAAGGAACAATGCCGCCTTAACGGCAAGATAAGTGAGGCTTCTTAGAGTCTGTGCTTTGATCCTTTCCTGTGAGACCAGTATTAGTTTCCGATACACCATTGCAGGTTCAATGTATTCCTTGGACCATCGCATTGACGATGAAACACAGAGATCGAATCGGAATTAAATACAAAAGGCACAATGCCGCAGTAAGTACAAGAATAGAGACTCTTCTTACAGTCGGTGCTTTGAGCATTCCCTGTGAGACCAGTATTAGTTTCCGATACACCACTGCAGGTTCAATGTATTCCTTAGACATACACATTGACGATGAAACACTGATATTACATCGGAATTAAATACAAATGGCACAATGCCGCCATAAGTGCTAGAATAGAGACTCCTCTTACAGTCGGTGCTTTGAGCATTCCGTGTGAGACCAATATTAGTTTCCGATACACCACTGCAGGTACAATGTATTCCTTGTACCCTCACATTGAGGATGAAACACAGAATTTGCATCGGAATTAAATACTAAAGGCATAATGCCGCCTTCAGTACAAGAATAGAGTCTCCTCTGACAGTCGGTGCTTTGAGCATTTCCTGTGAGACCAGTATTAGTTTCCGATACACCACTGCATGTTCAATGTATTGCTTGGACATACTCATTGACGATGAAACAATGAAATTACATCGGAATTAAATACAAAAGGAACAATGCCGCCTTAACTGCAAGATGAGTGAGACTTCTTAGAGTCTGTGCTTTGATCCTTTCCTGTGAGACCTGTATTAGTTTCCGATACACCACTGCAGGTTCAATGTATTCCTTGGACCTTCGCATTGACGATGAAACACAGAAATCACATCGGAACTAAATACAAAATGCACAACACCGCAATAAGTACAAGAGTAGAGATTCTTCTTACAGTCGGTGCCTTGAGCGTTCCCTGTGAGACCAGTATTAGTTTCCGATACACCATTGCAGGTTCAATGTATTGCTTGGACATACTCATTGACGATGAAACACTGAAATTACATCGGAATTAAATACAAAAGGAACAATGCCGCCTTAACTGCAAGATGAGTGAGACTTCTTAGAGTCTGTGCTTTGATCCTTTCCTGTGGGACCAGTATTAGTTTCCGATACACCACTCCAGGTTCAATGTATTCCTTGGACATACTCATTGACGATGAAACACTGAAATTACATCGGAATTAAATACAAAAGGAACAATGCCGCCTTAACGGCAAGATGAGTAAGACTTCTTAAGGTCTGTGCTTTGATCCTTTCCTGTGAGACCAGGATTAGTTTCCGATACACCACTGCAGGTTCAATGTATTCCTTGGACCTTCGCATTGACAATAAAACACAGAAATCGAATCGGAACTAAATACAAAAGGCACAATGCCGCAATAAGTACAAGAATAGAGACTCTTCTTACAGCCGGTGCTTTGAGCATTCCCTGTGAGACCAGTATTAGTTTCCGATACACCACTGCAGGTTCAATGTATTCCTTAGACATACATATTGGCGATAAAACATTGAAATTACATCGGAATTAAATACAAATGGCACAATGCCGCCATAAGTGCAAGAATAGAGACTCCTCTTACAGTCGGTTCTTTGAGCATTCCCTGTGAGACCAGTATTAGTTTCCGATACACCACTGCAGGTACAATGTATTCCTTGTACCTTCACATTCACGATGAAACACAGAAATCGCATCGGAATTAAATACAAAAGGCACAATGCCGCCTTTCGTACAAGAATAGACACTCTTCTTACAGTCGGTGCTTTGAGCATTCCCTGTGAGACCAGTATTAGTTTCCGATACACCACTCCAGGTTCAATTTATTCCTTGTACATACTCATTGACGATGAAACACTGAAATTACATCGGAATTAAATACAAAAGGAACAATGCCGCCTTAACTGCAAGATGAGTGAGACTTCTTAGAGTCTGTGCTTTGATCCTTTCCTATGAGACCAGTATTAGTTTCCGATACACCACTGCAGGTTCAATGTATTCCTTGGACCTTCGCATTGACGATGAAACACAGAAATTGCATCGGAATTAAATACAAAAGGCACAATGCCGCCTTAAGTACAGGAATAGAGACTCTTCTTACAGTCGGTGCTTTGAGCATTCCCTGTGAGACCAGTATTAGTTTCCGATACACCTCAGCAGCTACAATGTATTCCTTGGAACTTCACATTGACGATGAGACACAGAAATCGCATCGGAATTAAATACAAAAGGCACAATGCCGCCTTAAGTACAAGAATTGAGACTCTTCCTACAGTCGATGCTTTGAGCATTCCCTGTGAGACCAGTATTAGTTTCCGGTACACCACTGCAGGTTCAATAGATTCCTTGGACATACGCGTTGTCGATAAAACGCAGAAATCGCCTCGGAATTAATACAAAAGGCACAATGCCGCAATAAGCACAAGAATAGAGACTCTTCTTACAGTCGGTGCTTTGAGCATTTCCTGTGAGACCAGTATTAGTTTCCGATACACCACTGCAGGTTCAATGTATTCCTTAGACATACACATTGACGATGAAACACTGAAATTACATTGGAATTAAATACAAAAGGCACAATGCCACCATAAGTGCAAGTATAGAGACTCCTCTTACAGTCGGTGCTTTGAGCATTCCCTGTGAGATCAGTATTAGTTACCGATACACCACTGCATGTTCAATGTATTCCTTGTACCTTCACATTGACGATGAAACACAGAAATCGCATCGGAATTAAATGCAAAAGGCACAATGCCGCCTTAAGTACAAGAATAGAGACTCTTCTTACAGTCGGTGCTTTGAGCATTGCCTGTGAGACCAGTAATAGTATCCGATACACCACTGCAGGTTCAATGTATTCCTTGGACCTTCAGATTGACGATGAAACACAGAAATCGCATCGGAATCAAATACAAAAGGCACAATGCCGCCTTAAGTACAAGAATAGAGACTCTTCTTACAGTCGGTTCTTTGAGCTTTCCCTGTGAGACCAGTATTAGTTTCCGATACACCACTGCAGGATCAATGTATTCCTTGGACCTTCACATTGACGATGAAACACAGAATTCGCATCGGAATTAAATACTAAAGGCATAATGCCGCCTTCAGTACAAGAATAGAGTCTCTTCTTACAGTCGGCGCTTTGAGCATTTCCTGTGAGAAAAGTATTAGTTTCCGATACACCACTGCAGGTTCAATGTATTGCTTGGACATACACACTGACGATGAAACGTAGAAATCGCACCGGAACTAAATACAAAAGGCACAATGCCGCCTTATGTACAAGAATAGTGACTCATTTTACAGTCGGTGCTTTGAGCATTCCCTGTGAGACCAGTATTAGTTTCCGATACACCACACCAGGTTCAATGTATTCCTTGGACATACTCATTGACGATGGAACACTGAAATTACATCGGAATTAAATTCAAAAGGAACAATGCCGCCTTAACGGCAAGATAAGTAAGGCTTCTTAGAGTCTGTGCTTTGATCCTTTCCTGTGAGACCAGTATTAGTTTCCGATACACCATTGCAGGTTCAATGTATTCCTTGGACCATCGCATTGACGATGAAACACAGAGATCGAATCGGAATTAAATACAAAAGGCACAATGCCGCAGTAAGTACAAGAATAGAGACACTTCTTACAGTCGGTGCTTTGAGCATTCCCTGTGAGACCAGTATTAGTTTCCGATACACCACTGCAGGTTCAATGTATTCCTTAGACATACACATTGACGATGAAACACTGATATTACATCGGAATTAAATACAAATGGCACAATGCCGCCATAAGTGCAAGAATAGAGACTCCTCTTACAGTCGGTGCTTTGAGCATTCCGTGTGAGACCAATATTAGTTTCCGATACACCACTGCAGGTACAATGTATTCCTTGTACCCTCACATTGAGGATGAAACACAGAATTTGCATCGGAATTAAATACTAAAGGCATAATGCCGCCTTCAGTACAAGAATAGAGTCTCCTCTTACAGTCGGTGCTTTGAGCATTTCCTGTGAGACCAGTATTAGTTTCCGATACACCACTGCATGTTCAATGTATTGCTTGGACATACTCATTGACGATGAAACAATGAAATTACATCGGAATTAAATACAAAAGGAACAATGCCGCCTTAACTGCAAGATGAGTGAGACTTCTTAGAGTCTGTGCTTTGATCCTTTCCTGTGAGACCTGTATTAGTTTCCGATACACCACTGCAGGTTCAATGTATTCCTTGGACCTTCGCATTGACAATGAAACACAGAAGTCACATCGGAACTAAATACAAAATGCATAATACCGCAATAAGTACAAGAGTAGAGATTCTTCTTACAGTCGGTGCCTTGAGCGTTCCCTGTGAGACCAGTATTAGTTTCCGATACACCATTGCAGATTCAATGTATTGCTTGGACATACTCATTGACGATGAAACACTGAAATTACATCGGAATTAAATACAAAAGGAACAATGCCGCCTTAACTGCAAGATGAGTGAGACTTCTTAGAGTCTGTGCTTTGATCCTTTCCTGTGGGACCAGTATTAGTTTCCGATACACCACTCCAGGTTCAATGTATTCCTTGGACATACTCATTGACGATGAAACACTGAAATTACATCGGAATTAAATACAAAAGGAACAATGCCGCCTTAACGGCAAGATGAGTAAGACTTCTTAAGGTCTGTGCTTTGATCCTTTCCTGTGAGACCAGGATTAGTTTCCGATACACCACTGCAGGTTCAATGTATTCCTTGGACCTTCGCATTGACAATAAAACACAGAAATCGAATCGGAACTAAATACAAAAGGCACAATGCCGCAATAAGTACTAGAATAGAGACTCTTCTTACAGCCGGTGCTTTGAGCATTCCCTGTGAGACCAGTATTAGTTTCCGATACACCACTGCAGGTTCAATGTATTCCTTAGACATACACATTGGCGATGAAACATTGAAATTACATCGGAATTAAATACAAATGGCACAATGCCGCCATAAGTGCAAGAATAGAGACTCCTCTTACAGTCGGTTCTTTGAGCATTCCCTGTGAGACCAGTATTAGTTTCCGATACACCACTGCAGGTACAATGTATACCTTGTACCTTCACATTCACGATGAAACACAGAAATCGCATCGGAATTAAATACAAAAGGCACAATGCCGCCTTTCGTACAAGAATAGAGACTCTTCTTACAGTCGGTGCTTTGAGCATTCCCTGTGAGACCAGTATTAGTTTCCGATACACCACTCCAGGTTCAATGTATTCCTTGGACATACTCATTGACGATGAAACACTGAAATTACATCGGAATTAAATACAAAAGGAACAATGCCGCCTTAACTGCAAGATGAGTGAGACTTCTTAGAGTCTGTGCTTTGATCCTTTCCTATGAGACCAGTATTAGTTTCCGATACACCACTGCAGGTTCAATGTATTCCTTGGACCTTCGCATTGACGATAAAACACAGAAATTGCATCGGAATTAAATACAAAAGGCACAATGCCGCCTTAAGTACAGGAATAGAGACTCTTCTTACAGTCGGTGCTTTGAGCATTCCCTGTGAGACCAGTATTAGTTTCCGATACACCTCAGCAGCTACAATGTATTCCTTGGAACTTCACATTGACGATGAGACACAGAAATCGCATCGGAATTAAATACAAAAGGCACAATGCCGCCTTAAGTACAAGAATAGAGACTCTTCCTACAGTCGATGCTTTGAGCATTCCCTGTGAGACCAGTATTAGTTTCCGATACACCACTGCAGGTTCAATAGATTCCTTGGACATACGCGTTGTCGATAAAACACAGAAATCGCCTCGGAATTAATACAAAAGGCACAATGCCGCAATAAGCACAAGAATAGAGACTCTTCTTACAGTCGGTGCTTTGAGCATTTCCTGTGAGACCTGTATTAGTTTCCGATACACCACTGCAGGTTCAATGTATTCCTTAGACATACACATTGACGATGATACACTGAAATTACATTGGAATTAAATACAAAAGGCACAATGCCACCATAAGTGCAAGTATAGAGACTCCTCTTACAGTCGGTGCTTTGAGCATTCCCTGTGAGATCAGTATTAGTTACCGATACACCACTGCATGTTCAATGTATTCCTTGTACCTTCACATTGACGATGAAACACAGAAATCGCATCGGAATTAAATGCAAAAGGCACAATGCCGCCTTAAGTACAAGAATAGAGACTCTTCTTACAGTCGGTGCTTTGAGCATTGCCTGTGAGACCAGTAATAGTATCCGATACACCACTGCAGGTTCAATGTATTCCTTGGACCTTCAGATTGACGATGAAACACAGAAATCGCATCGGAATCAAATACAAAAGGCATAATGCCGCCTTAAGTACAAGAATAGAGACTCTTCTTACAGTCGGTTCTTTGAGCTTTCCCTGTGAGACCAGTATTAGTTTCCGATACACCACTGCAGGATCAATGTATTCCTTGGACCTTCACATTGACGATGAAACACAGAATTCGCATCGGAATTAAATACTAAAGGCATAATGCCGCCTTCAGTACAAGAATAGAGTCTCTTCTTACAGTCGGTGCTTTGAGCATTTCCTGTGAGAAAAGTATTAGTTTCCGATACACCACTGCAGGTTCAATGTATTGCTTGGACATACACACTGACGATGAAACATAGAAATCGCACCGGAATTAAATACAAAAGGCACAATGCCGCCTTATGTACAAGAATAGTGACTCATTTTACAGTCGGTGCTTTGAGCATTCCCTGTGAGACCAGTATTAGTTTCCGATACACCACACCAGGTTCAATGTATTCCTTGGACATACTCATTGACGATGGAACACTGAAATTACATCGGAATTAAATTCAAAAGGAACAATGCCGCCTTAACGGCAAGATAAGTGAGGCTTCTTAGAGTCTGTGCTTTGATCCTTTCCTGTGAGACCAGTATTAGTTTCCGATACACCATTGCAGGTTCAATGTATTCCTTGGACCATCGCATTGACGATGAAACACAGAGATCGAATCGGAATTAAATACAAAAGGCACAATGCCGCAGTAAGTACAAGAATAGAGACTCTTCTTACAGTCGGTGCTTTGAGCATTCCCTGTGAGACCAGTATTAGTTTCCGATACACCACTGCAGGTTCAATGTATTCCTTAGACATACACATTGACGATGAAACACTGATATTACATCGGAATTAAATACAAATGGCACAATGCCGCCATAAGTGCTAGAATAGAGACTCCTCTTACAGTCGGTGCTTTGAGCATTCCGTGTGAGACCAATATTAGTTTCCGATACACCACTGCAGGTACAATGTATTCCTTGTACCCTCACATTGAGGATGAAACACAGAATTTGCATCGGAATTAAATACTAAAGGCATAATGCCGCCTTCAGTACAAGAATAGAGTCTCCTCTGACAGTCGGTGCTTTGAGCATTTCCTGTGAGACCAGTATTAGTTTCCGATACACCACTGCATGTTCAATGTATTGCTTGGACATACTCATTGACGATGAAACAATGAAATTACATCGGAATTAAATACAAAAGGAACAATGCCGCCTTAACTGCAAGATGAGTGAGACTTCTTAGAGTCTGTGCTTTGATCCTTTCCTGTGAGACCTGTATTAGTTTCCGATACACCACTGCAGGTTCAATGTATTCCTTGGACCTTCGCATTGACGATGAAACACAGAAATCACATCGGAACTAAATACAAAATGCACAATACCGCAATAAGTACAAGAGTAGAGATTCTTCTTACAGTCGGTGCCTTGAGCGTTCCCTGTGAGACCAGTATTAGTTTCCGATACACCATTGCAGGTTCAATGTATTGCTTGGACATACTCATTGACGATGAAACACTGAAATTACATCGGAATTAAATACAAAAGGAACAATGCCGCCTTAACTGCAAGATGAGTGAGACTTCTTAGAGTCTGTGCTTTGATCCTTTCCTGTGGGACCAGTATTAGTTTCCGATACACCACTCCAGGTTCAATGTATTCCTTGGACATACTCATTGACGATGAAACACTGAAATTACATCGGAATTAAATACAAAAGGAACAATGCCGCCTTAACGGCAAGATGAGTAAGACATCTTAAGGTCTGTGCTTTGATCCTTTCCTGTGAGACCAGGATTAGTTTCCGATACACCACTGCAGGTTCAATGTATTCCTTGGACCTTCGCATTGACAATAAAACACAGAAATCGAATCGGAACTAAATACAAAAGGCACAATGCCGCAATAAGTACAAGAATAGAGACTCTTCTTACAGCCGGTGCTTTGAGCATTCCCTGTGAGACCAGTATTAGTTTCCGATACACCACTGCAGGTTCAATGTATTCCTTAGACATACATATTGGCGATAAAACATTGAAATTACATCGGAATTAAATACAAATGGCACAATGCCGCCATAAGTGCAAGAATAGAGACTCCTCTTACAGTCGGTTCTTTGAGCATTCCCTGTGAGACCAGTATTAGTTTCCGATACACCACTGCAGGTACAATGTATTCCTTGTACCTTCACATTCACGATGAAACACAGAAATCGCATCGGAATTAAATACAAAAGGCACAATGCCGCCTTTCGTACAAGAATAGAGACTCTTCTTACAGTCGGTGCTTTGAGCATTCCCTGTGAGACCAGTATTAGTTTCCGATACACCACTCCAGGTTCAATGTATTCCTTGGACATCCTCATTGACGATGAAACACTGAAATTACATCGGAATTAAATACAAAAGGAACAAGCCGCCTTAACTGCAAGATGAGTGAGACTTCTTAGAGTCTGTGCTTTGATCCTTTCCTATGAGACCAGTATTAGTTTCCGATACACCACTGCAGGTTCAATGTATTCCTTGGACCTTCGCATTGACGATGAAACACAGAAATTGCATCGGAATTAAATACAAAAGGCACAATGCCGCCTTAAGTACAGGAATAGAGACTCTTCTTACAGTCGGTGCTTTGAGCATTCCCTGTGAGACCAGTATTAGTTTCCGATACACCTCAGCAGCTACAATGTATTCCTTGGAACTTCACATTGACGATGAAACACAGAAATCGCATCGGAATTAAATACAAAAGGCACAATGCCGCCTTAAGTACAAGAATTGAGACTCTTCCTACAGTCGATGCTTTGAGCATTCCCTGTGAGACCAGTATTAGTTTCCGATACACCACTGCAGGTTCAATAGATTCCTTGGACATACGCGTTGTCGATAAAACACAGAAATCGCCTCGGAATTAATACAAAAGGCACAATGCCGCAATAAGCACAAGAATAGAGACTCTTCTTACAGTCGGTGCTTTGAGCATTTCCTGTGAGACCAGTATTAGTTTCCGATACACCACTGCAGGTTCAATGTATTCCTTAGACATACACATTGACGATGAAACACCGAAATTACATTGGAATTAAATACAAAAGGCACAATGCCACCATAAGTGCAAGTATAGAGACTCCTCTTACAGTCGGTGCTTTGAGCATTCCCTGTGAGATCAGTATTAGTTACCGATACACCACTGCATGTACAATGTATTCCTTGTACCTTCACATTGACGATGAAACACAGAAATCGCATCGGAATTAAATGCAAAAGGCACAATGCCGCCTTAAGTACAAGAATAGAGACTCTTCTTACAGTCGGTGCTTTGAGCATTGCCTGTGAGACCAGTAATAGTATCCGATACACCACTGCAGGTTCAATGTATTCCTTGGACCTTCAGATTGACGATGAAACACAGAAATCGCATCGGAATCAAATACAAAAGGCACAATGCCGCCTTAAGTACAAGAATAGAGACTCTTCTTACAGTCGGTTCTTTGAGCTTTCCCTGTGAGACCAGTATTAGTTTCCGATACACCACTGCAGGATCAATGTATTCCTTGGACATTCACATTGACGATGAAACACAGAATTCGCATCGGAATTAAATACTAAAGGCATAATGCCGCCTTCAGTACAAGAATAGAGTCTCTTCTTACAGTCGGTGCTTTGAGCATTTCCTGTGAGAAAAGTATTAGTTTCCGATACACCACTGCAGGTTCAATGTATTGCTTGGACATACACACTGACGATGAAACATAGAAATCGCACCGGAATTAAATACAAAAGGCACAATGCCGCCTTATGTACAAGAATAGTGACTCATTTTACAGTCGGTGCTTTGAGCATTCCCTGTGAGACCAGTATTAGTTTCCGATACACCAAACCAGGTTCAATGTATTCCTTGGACATACTCATTGACGATGGAACACTGAAATTACATCGGAATTAAATTCAAAAGGAACAATGCCGCCATAACGGCAAGATAAGTGAGGCTTCTTAGAGTCTGTGCTTTGATCCTTTCCTGTGAGACCAGTATTAGTTTCCGATACACCATTGCAGGTTCAATGTATTCCTTGGACCATCGCATTGACGATGAAACACAGAGATCGAATCGGAATTAAATACAAAAGGCACAATGCCGCAGTAAGTACAAGAATAGAGACTCTTCTTACAGTCGGTGCTTTGAGCATTCCCTGTGAGACCAGTATTAGTTTCCGATACACCACTGCAGGTTCAATGTATTCCTTAGACATACACATTGACGATGAAACACTGATATTACATCGGAATTAAATACAAATGGCACAATGCCGCCATAAGTGCAAGAATAGAGACTCCTCTTACAGTCGGTGCTTTGAGCATTCCGTGTGAGACCAATATTAGTTTCCGATACACCACTGCAGGTACAATGTATTCCTTGTACCCTCACATTGAGGATGAAACACAGAATTTGCATCGGAATTAAATACTAAAGGCATAATGCCGCCTTCAGTACAAGAATAGAGTCTCCTCTTACAGTCGGTGCTTTGAGCATTTCCTGTGAGACCAGTATTAGTTTCCGATACACCACTGCATGTTCAATGTATTGCTTGGACATACTCATTGACGATGAAACAATGAAATTACATCGGAATTAAATACAAAAGGAACAATGCCGCCTTAACTGCAAGATGAGTGAGACTTCTTAGAGTCTGTGCTTTGATCCTTTCCTGTGGGACCAGTATTAGTTTCCGATACACCACTCCAGGTTCAATGTATTCCTTGGACATACTCATTGACGATGAAACACTGAAATTACATCGGAATTAAATACAAAAGGAACAATGCCGCCTTAACGGCAAGATGAGTAAGACTTCTTAAGGTCTGTGCTTTGATCCTTTCCTGTGAGACCAGTATTAGTTTCCGATACACCACTACAGGTTCAATGTATTCCTTGGACCTTCGCATTGACAATGAAGCACAGAAATCGAATCGGAACTAAATACAAAAGGCACAATGCCGCAATAAGTACAAGAATAGAGACTCTTCTTACAGTCGGTGCTTTGAGCATTTACTGTGAGACCAGTATTAGATTCCGATACACCTCAGCAGGTACAATGTATTCCTTGGAACTTCACATTGACGATGAAACACAGAAATCGCCTCGGAATTAATACAAAAGGCACAATGCCGCAATAAGCACAAGAATAGAGACTCTTCTTACAGTCGGTGCTTTGAGCATTTCCTGTGAGACCAGTATTAGTTTCCGATACACCACTGCAGGTTCAATGTATTCCTTAGACATACACATTGACGATGAAACACTGAAATTACATTGGAATTAAATACAAAAGGCACAATGCCACCATAAGTGCAAGTATAGTGACTCCTCTTACAGTCGGTGCTTTGAGCATTCCCTGTGAGATCACTATTAGTTTCCGATACACCACTGCAGGTACAATGTATTCCTTGTACCTTCACATTGACGATGAAACACAGAAATCGCATCGGAATTAAATGCAAAAGGCACAATGCCGCCTTAAGTACAAGAATAGAAACTCTTCTTACAGTCGGTGCTTTGAGCATTGCCTGTGAGACCAGTAATAGTATCCGATACACCACTGCAGGTTCAATGTATTCCTTGGACCTTCACATTGACGATGAAACACAGAAATCGCATCGGAATCAAATACAAAAGGCACAATGCCGTCATAAGTACAAGAAAAGAGACTCTTCTTACAGGCGGTTCTTTGAGCTTTCCCTGTGAGACCAGTATTAGTTTCCGATACACCACTGCAGGATCAATGTATTCCTTGGACCTTCACATTGACGATGAAACACAGAATTCGCATCGGAATTAAATACTAAAGGCATAATGCCGCCTTCAGTACAAGAATAGAGTCTCTTCTTACAGTTGCTGTTTTTGAGCATTTCCTGTTAGACCAGTATTAGTTTCCGATACACCACTGCAGGTTCAATGTATTGCTTGGACATACACACTGACGATGAAACATAGAAATCGCATCGGAATTAAATACAAAAGGCACAATGCCGCCTTACGTACAAGAATAGAGACTCATCTTACAGTCGGTGCTTTGAGCATTCCCTGTGAGACCAGTATTAGTTTCCGATACACCACACCAGGTTCAATGTATTCCTTGGACATACTCATTGACGATGGAACACTGAAATTACATCGGAATTAAATTCAAAAGGAACAATGCCGCCTTATCGGCAAGATAAGTGAGGCTTCTTAGAGTCTGTGCTTTGATCCTTTCCTGTGAGACCAGTATTAGTTTCCGATACACCATTGCAGGTTCAATGTATTCCTTGGACCATCGCATTGACGATGAAACACAGAGATCGAATCGGAACTAAATACAAAAGGCACAATGCCGCAATAAGTACAAGAATAGAGACTCTTCTTACAGTCGGTGCTTTGAGCATTCCCTGTGAGACCAGTATTAGTTTCCGATACACCACTGCAGGTTCAATGTATTCCTTAGACATACACATTGACGATGAAACACTGATATTACATCGGAATTAAATACAAATGGCACAATGCCGCCATAAGTGCAAGAATAGAGACTCCTCTTACAGTCGGTGCTTTGAGCATTCCGTGTGAGACCAATATTAGTTTCCGATACACCACTGCAGGTACAATGTATTCCTTGTACCTTCACATTGACGATGAAACACAGAATTTGCATCGGAATTAAATACTAAAGGCATAATGCCGCCTTCAGTACAAGAATAGAGTCTCTTCTTACAGTCGGTGCTTTGAGCATTTCCTGTGAGACCAGTATTAGTTTCCGATACACCACTGCAGGTTCAATGTATTCCTTGGACATACTCATTGACGATGAAACACTGAAATTACATCGGAATTAAATACAAAAGGAACAATGCCGCCTTAACGGCAAGATGAGTAAGACATCTTAAGGTCTGTGCTTTGATCCTTTCCTGTGAGACCAGTATTAGTTTCCGATACACCACTGCAGGTTCAATGTATTCCTTGGACCTTCGCATTGACAATGAAACACAGAAATCGAATCGGAACTAAATACAAAAGGCACAATGCCGCAATAAGTACAAGAATAGAGACTCTTCTTACAGTCGGTGCTTTGAGCATTCCCTCTGAGACCAGTATTAGATTCCGATACACCTCAGCAGGTACAATATATTCCTTGGAACTTCACATTGACGATGAAACACAGAAATCGCCTCGGAATTAATACAAAAGGCACAATGCCGCAATAAGCACAAGAATAGAGACTCTTCTTACAGTCGGTGCTTTGAGCATTTCCTGTGAGACCAGTATTAGTTTCCGATACACCACTGCAGGTTCAATGTATTCCTTAGACATACACATTGACGATGAAACACTGAAATTACATTGGAATTAAATACAAAAGGCACAATGCCACCATAAGTGCAAGTATAGAGACTCCTCTTACAGACGGTGCTTTGAGCATTCCCTGTAAGATCAGTATTAGTTTCCGATACACCACTGCAGGTACAATGTATTCCTTGTACCATCACATTGACGATGAAACACAGAAATCGCATCGGAATTAAATACAAAAGGCACAATGCCGCCTTAAGTACAAGAATAGAGACTCTTCTTAAAGTCGGTGCTTTGAGCATTGCCTGTGAGACCAGTAATAGTATCCGATACACCACTGCAGGTTCAATGTATTCCTTGGACCTTCACATTGACGATGAAACACAGAAATCGCATCGGAATCAAATACAAAAGGCACAATGCCGCCTTAAGTACAAGAATAGAGACTCTTCTTACAGTCGGTTCTTTAAGCTTTCCCTGTGAGACCAGTATTAGTTTCCGATACACCACTGCAGGTTCAATGTATTGCTTGGACATACACACTGACGATGAAACATATAAATCGCATCGGAATTAAATACAAAAGGCACAATGCCGCCTTACGTACAAGAATAGAGACTCATCTTACAGTCGGTGCTTTGAGCATTCCCTGTGAGACCAGTATCAGCTTCCGATACACCACTGCAGGTTCAATGTATTGCTTGGACATACTCATTGACGATGAAACACTGAAATTACATCGGAATTAAATACAAAAGGAACAATGCCGCCTTAACTGCAAGAAGAGTGAGACTTCTTAGAGTCTGCGCTTTGATCCTTTCCTGTGGGACCAGTATTAGTTTCCGATACACCACTCCAGGTTCAATGTATTCCTTGGACATACTCATTGACGATGAAACACTGAAATTACATCGGAATTAAATACAAAAGGAACAATGCCGCCTTAACGGCAAGATGAGTAAGACTTCTTAAGGTCTGTGCTTTGATCCTTTCCTGTGAGACCAGTATTAGTTTCCGATACACCACTGCAGGTACAATGTATTCGTTGGACCTTCGCATTGACAATGAAACACAGAAATCGAATCGGAACTAAATACAAAAGGCACAATGCCGCAATAAGTACAAGAATAGAGACTCTTCTTACAGTCGGTGCTTTGAGCATTCCCTGTGAGACCAGTATTAGATTCCGATACACCTCAGCAGGTACAATGTATTCCTTGGAACTTCACATTGACGATGAAACACAGAAATCGCCTCGGAATTAATACAAAAGGCACAATGCCGCAATAAGCACAAGAATAGAGACTCTTCTTACAGTCGGTGCTTTGAGCTTTTCCTGTGAGACCAGTATTAGTTTCCGATACACCACTGCAGGTTCAATGTATTCCTTAGACATACACATTGACGATGAAACACTGAAATTACATTGGAATTAAATACAAAAGGCACAATGCCACCATAAGTGCAAGTATAGAGACTCCTCTTACAGTCGGTGCTTTGAGCATTCCCTGTGAGATCAGTATTAGTTTCCGATACACCACTGCAGGTACAATGTATTCCTTGTACCTTCACATTGACGATGAAACACAGAAATCGCATCGGAATTAAATGCAAAAGGCACAATGCCGCCTTAAGTACAAGAATAGAGACTCTTCTTACAATCGGTGCTTTGAGCATTGCCTGTGAGACCAGTAATAGTATCCGATACACCACTGCAGGTTCAATGTATTCCTTGGACCTTCACATTGACGATGAAACACAGAAATCGCATCGGAATCAAATACAAAAGGCACAATGCCGCCTTAAGTACAAGAATAGAGACTCTTCTTACAGTCGGTTCTTTGAGCTTTCCCTGTGAGACCAGTATTAGTTTCCGATACACCACTGCAGGATCAATGTATTCCTTGGACCTTCACATTGACGATGAAACACAGAATTCGCATCGGAATGAAATACTAAAGGCATAATGCCGCCTTCAGTACAAGAATAGGGTCTCTTCTTACAGTTGGTGCATTGAGCATTTCCTGTGAGACCAGTATTAGTGTCCGATACACCACTGCAGGTTCAAAGTATTGCTTGGACATACACACTGACGATGAAACATAGAAATCGCATCGGAATTAAATACAAAAGGCATAATGCCGCCTTCAGTACAAGAATAGAGTCTCTTCTTACAGTCGGTGCTTTGAGCATTTCCTGTGAGACCAGTATAAGTTTCCGATACACCACACCAGGTTCAATGTATTCCTTGGACACACTCATTGACGATGGAACACTGAAATTTCATCGGAATTAAATTCAAAAGGAACAATGCCGCCTTAACGGCAAGATAAGTGAGGCTTCTTAGAGTCTGTGCTTTGATCCTTTCCTGTGAGACCAGTATTAGTTTCCGATACACCATTGCAGGTTCAATGTATTCCTTGGACCATCGCATTGACGATGGAACACAGTGATCGAATCGGAACTAAATACAAAAGGCACAATGCCGCAGTAAGTACAAGAATAGAGACTCTTCTTACAGTCGGTGCTTTGAGCATTCCCTGTGAGACCAGTATTAGTTTCCGATACACCACTGCAGGTTCAATGTATTCCTTAGACATACACATTGACGATGAAACACTGATATTACATCGGAATTAAATACAAATGGCACAATGCCGCCATAAGTGCAAGAATAGAGACTCCTCTTACAGTCGGTGCTTTGAGCATTCCGTGTGAGACCAATATTAGTTTCCGATACACCACTGCAGGTACAATGTATTCCTTGTACCTTCACATTGACGATGAAACACAGAATTTGCATCGGAATTAAATACTAAAGGCATAATGCCGCCTTCAGTACAAGAATAGAGTCTCTTCTTACAGTCGGTGCTTTGAGCATTTCCTGTGAGACCAGTATTAGTTTCCGATACACCACTGCAGGTTCAATGTATTCCTTGGACATACTCATTGACGATGAAACACTGAAATTACATCGGAATTAAATACAAAAGGAACAATGCCGCCTTAACGGCAAGATGAGTAAGACCTCTTAAGGTCTGTGCTTTGATCTTTTCCTGTGAGACCAGTATTAGTTTCCGATACACCACTGCAGGTTCAATGTATTCCTTGGACCTTCGCATTGACAATGAAACACAGAAATCGAATCGGAACTAAATACAAAAGGCACAATGCCGCAATAAGTACAAGAATAGAGACTCTTCTTACAGTCGGTGCTTTGAGCATTCCCTGTGAGACCAGTATTAGATTCCGATACACCTCAGCAGGTACAATATATTCCTTGGAACTTCACATTGACGATGAAACACAGAAATCGCCTCGGAATTAATACAAAAGGCACAATGCCGCAATAAGCACAAGAATAGAGACTCTTCTTACAGTCGGTGCTTTGAGCATTTCCTGTGAGACCAGTATTAGTTTCCGATACACCACTGCAGGTTCAATGTATTCCTTAGACATACACATTGACGATGAAACACTGAAATTACATTGGAATTAAATACAAAAGGCACAATGCCACCATAAGTGCAAGTATAGAGACTCCTCTTACAGTCGGTGCTTTGAGCATTCCCTGTGAGATCAGTATTAGCTTCCGATACACCATTGCAGGTACAATGTATTCCTTGTACCTTCACATTGACGATGAAACACAGAAATCGCATCGGAATTTAATGCGAAAGGCACAATGCCGCCTTAAGTACAAGAATAGAGACTCTTCTTACAGTCGGTGCTTTGAGCATTGCCTGTGAGACCAGTAATAGTATCCGATACACCACTGCAGGTTCAATGTATTCCTTGGACCTTCACATTGACGATGAAACACAGAAATCGCATCGGAATCAAATACAAAAGGCACAATGCCGCCTTAAGTACAAGAATAGAGACTCTTCTTACAGTCGGTTTTTGAGCTTTCCCTGTGAGACCAGTATTAGTTTCCGATACACCACTGCAGGATCAATGTATTCCTTGGACCTTCACATTGACGATGAAACACAGAATTCGCATCGGAATTAAATACTGAAGGCATAATGCTGATTTTAGTACAAGAATAGAGTCTCTTCTTACAGTCGGTGCTTTGAGCATTTCCTGTGAGACCAGCATTAGTTTCCGATACACCACTGCAGGTTCAATGTATTGCTTGGACATACACACTGACGATGAAACATAGAAATCGCATCGGAATTAAATACAAAAGGCACAATGCCGCCTTACGTACAAGAATAGAGACTCATCTTACAGTCGGTGCTTTGAGCATTCCCTGTGAGACCAGTATTAGTTTCCGATACACCACACCAGGTTCAATTTATTCCTTGGACATACTCATTGACGATGGAACACTGAAATTACATCGGAATTAAATTCAAAACGAACAATGTCGCCTTAACGGCAAGATAAGTGAGGCTTCTTAGAGTCTGTGCTTTGATCCTTTCCTGTGAGACCAGTATTAGTTTCCGATACACCATTGCAGGTTCAATGTATTCCTTGGACCATCGCATTGACGATGAAACACAGAGATCGAATCGGAACTAACTACAAAAGGCACAATGCAGCAGTAAGTTCAAGAATAGAGACTCTTCTTACAGTCGGTGCTTTGAGCATTCCCTGTGAGACCAGTATTAGTTTCCGATACACCACTGCAGGTTCAATGTATTCCTTAGACATACACATTGACGATGAAACACTGATATTACATCGGAGTTAAATACAAATGGCACAATGCCGCCATAAGAGCAAGAATAGAGACTCCTCTTACAGTCGGTGCTTTGAGCATTCCGTGTGAGACCAATATTAGTTTCCGATACACCACTGCAGGTACAATGTATTCCTTGTACCTTCACATTGACGATGAAACACAGAATTTGCATCGGAATTAAATACTGAAGGCATAATGCCGCCTTCAGTACAAGAATAGAGTCTCTTCTTACAGTCGGTGCTTTGAGCATTTCCTGTGAGACCAGTATTAGTTTCCGATACACCACTGCAGGTTCAATGTATTGCTTGGACATACTCATTGACGATGAAACACTGAAATTACATCAGAATTAAATACAAAAGGAACAATGCCGCCTTAACTGCAAGATGAGTGAGACTTCTTAGAGTCTGTGCTTTGATCCTTTCCTGTTTGAACAGTATTAGTTTCCGATACACCACTCCAGGTTCAATGTATTCCTTGGACATACTCATTGACGATGAAACACTGAAATTACATCGGAATTAAATACAAAAGGAACAATGCCGCCTTAACGGCAAGATGAGTAAGACTTCTTAAGGTCTGTGCTTTGATCCTTTCCTGTGAGACCTGTATTAGTTTCCGATACACCACTGCAGGTTCAATGTATTCCTTGGACCTTCACATTGACGATGAAACACAGAAATCGCGTCGGAATTAAATACAAAAGGCACAATGCCGCTTTAAGTACAAGAATAGAGACTCTTCTTACAGTCTTAGCTTTGAGCATTCCCTGTGAGACCAGTATTAGTTTCTGATACACCACTGCAGGTTCAATGTATTCCTTGGACATACACATTGACGATGAAACAAAGAAATCGCATCGGAATTAAATACAAAAGGCACAATGCCGCCTTTCGTACAAGAATAGAGACTCTTCTTACAGTCGGTGCTTTGAGCATTCCCTGTGAGACCAGTATTAGTTTCCGATACACTACTCCAGGTTCAATGTATTCCTTGGACATACTCATTGACGATGAAACACTGAAATTACATCGGAATTAAATACAAAAGGAACAATGCCGCCTTAACTGCAAGAAGAGTGAGACTTCTTAGAGTCTGCGCTTTGATCCTTTCCTGTGGGACCAGTATTAGTTTCCGATACACCACTCCAGGTTCAATGTATTCCTTGGACATACTCATTGACGATGAAACACTGAAATTACATCGGAATTAAATACAAAAGGAACAATGCCGCCTTAACGGCAAGATGAGTAAGACTTCTTAAGGTCTGTGCTTTGATCCTTTCCTGTGAGACCAGTATTAGTTTCCGATACACCACTGCAGGTACAATGTATTCGTTGGACCTTCGCATTGACAATGAAACACAGAAATCGAATCGGAACTAAATACAAAAGGCACAATGCCGCAATAAGTACAAGAATAGAGACTCTTCTTACAGTCGGTGCTTTGAGCATTCCCTGTGAGACCAGTATTAGATTCCGATACACCTCAGCAGGTACAATGTATTCCTTGGAACTTCACATTGACGATGAAACACAGAAATCGCCTCGGAATTAATACAAAAGGCACAATGCCGCAATAAGCACAAGAATAGAGACTCTTCTTACAGTCGGTGCTTTGAGCTTTTCCTGTGAGACCAGTATTAGTTTCCGATACACCACTGCAGGTTCAATGTATTCCTTAGACATACACATTGACGATGAAACACTGAAATTACATTGGAATTAAATACAAAAGGCACAATGCCACCATAAGTGCAAGTATAGAGACTTCTCTTACAGTCGGTGCTTTGAGCATTCCCTGTGAGATCAGTATTAGTTTCCGATACACCACTGCAGGTACAATGTATTCCTTGTACCTTCACATTGACGATGAAACACAGAAATCGCATCGGAATTAAATGCAAAAGGCACAATGCCGCCTTAAGTACAAGAATAGAGACTCTTCTTACAATCGGTGCTTTGAGCATTGCCTGTGAGACCAGTAATAGTATCCGATACACCACTGCAGGTTCAATGTATTCCTTGGACCTTCACATTGACGATGAAACACAGAAATCGCATCGGAATCAAATACAAAAGGCACAATGCCGCCTTAAGTACAAGAATAGAGACTCTTCTTACAGTCGGTTCTTTGAGCTTTCCCTGTGAGACCAGTATTAGTTTCCGATACACCACTGCAGGATCAATGTATTCCTTGGACCTTCACATTGACGATGAAACACAGAATTCGCATCGGAATGAAATACTAAAGGCATAATGCCGCCTTCAGTACAAGAATAGGGTCTCTTCTTACAGTTGGTGCTTTTGAGCATTTCCTGTGAGACCAGTATTAGTGTCCGATACACCACTGCAGGTTCAAAGTATTGCTTGGACATACACACTGACGATGAAACATAGAAATCGCATCGGAATTAAATACAAAAGGCATAATGCCGCCTTCAGTACAAGAATAGAGTCTCTTCTTACAGTCGGTGCTTTGAGCATTTCCTGTGAGACCAGTATAAGTTTCCGATACACCACACCAGGTTCAATGTATTCCTTGGACACACTCATTGACGATGGAACACTGAAATTTCATCGGAATTAAATTCAAAAGGAACAATGCCGCCTTAACGGCAAGATAAGTGAGGCTTCTTAGAGTCTGTGCTTTGATCCTTTCCTGTGAGACCAGTATTAGTTTCCGATACACCATTGCAGGTTCAATGTATTCCTTGGACCATCGCATTGACGATGGAACACAGTGATCGAATCGGAACTAAATACAAACGGCACAATGCCGCAGTAAGTACAAGAATAGAGACTCTTCTTACAGTCGGTGCTTTGAGCATTCCCTGTGAGACCAGTATTAGTTTCCGATACACCACTGCAGGTTCAATGTATTCCTTAGACATACACATTGACGATGAAACACTGATATTACATCGGAATTAAATACAAATGGCACAATGCCGCCATAAGTGCAAAAATAGAGACTCCTCTTACAGTCGGTGCTTTGAGCATTCCGTGTGAGACCAATATTAGTTTCCGATACACCACTGCAGGTACAATGTATTCCTTGTACCTTCACATTGACGATGAAACACAGAATTTGCATCGGAATTAAATACTAAATGCATAATGCCGCCTTCAGTACAAGAATAGAGTCTCTTCTTACAGTCGGTGCTTTGAGCATTTCCTGTGAGACCAGTATTAGTTTCCGATACACCACTGCAGGTTCAATGTATTCCTTGGACATACTCATTGACGATGAAACACTGAAATTACATCGGAATTAAATACAAAAGGAACAATGCCGCCTTAACGGCAAGATGAGTAAGACCTCTTAAGGTCTGTGCTTTGATCTTTTCCTGTGAGACCAGTATTAGTTTCCGATACACCACTGCAGGTTCAATGTATTCCTTGGACCTTCGCATTGACAATGAAACACAGAAATCGAATCGGAACTAAATACAAAAGGCACAATGCCGCAATAAGTACAAGAATAGAGACTCTTCTTACAGTCGGTGCTTTGAGCATTCCCTGTGAGACCAGTATTAGATTCCGATACACCTCAGCAGGTACAATATATTCCTTGGAACTTCACATTAACGATGAAACACAGAAATCGCCTCGGAATTAATTCAAAAGGCACAATGCCGCAATAAGCACAAGAATAGAGACTCTTCTTACAGTCGGTGCTTTGAGCATTTCCTGTGAGACCAGTATTAGTTTCCGATACACCACTGCAGGTTCAATGTATTCCTTAGACATACACATTGACGATGAAACACTGAAATTACATTGGAATTAAATACAAAAGGTACAATGCCACCATAAGTGCAAGTATAGAGACTCCTCTTACAGTCGGTGCTTTGAGCATTCCCTGTGAGATCAGTATTAGCTTCCGATACACCATTGCAGGTACAATGTATTCCTTGTACCTTCACATTGACGATGAAACTCAGAAATCGCATCGGAATTTAATGCGAAAGGCACAATGCCGCCTTAAGTACAAGAATAGAGACTCTTCTTACAGTCGGTGCTTTGAGCATTGCCTGTGAGACCAGTAATAGTATCCGATACACCACTGCAGGTTCAATGTATTCCTTGGACCTTCACATTGACGATGAAACACAGAAATCGCATCGGAATCAAATACAAAAGGCACAATGCCACCTTAAGTACAAGAATAGAGACTCTTCTTACAGTCGGTTTTTGAGCTTTCCCTGTGAGACCAGTATTAGTTTCCGATACACCACTGCAGGATCAATGTATTCCTTGGACCTTCACATTGACGATGAAACACAGAATTCGCATCGGAATTAAATACTGAAGGCATAATGCTGCCTTTAGTACAAGAATAGAGTCTCTTCTTACAGTCGGTGCTTTGAGCATTTCCTGTGAGACCAGCATTAGTTTCCGATACACCACTGCAGGTTCAATGTATTGCTTGGACATACACACTGACGATGAAACATAGAAATCGCATCGGAATTAAATACAAAAGGCACAATGCCGCCTTACGTACAAGAATAGAGACTCATCTTACAGTCGGTGCTTTGAGCATTCCCTGTGAGACCAGTATTAGTTTCCGATACACCACACCAGGTTCAATTTATTCCTTGGACATACTCATTGACGATGGAACACTGAAATTACATCGGAATTAAATTCAAAACGAACAATGTCGCCTTAACGGCAAGATAAGTGAGGCTTCTTAGAGTCTGTGCTTTGATCCTTTCCTGTGAGACCAGTATTAGTTTCCGATACACCATTGCAGGTTCAATGTATTCCTTGGACCATCGCATTGACGATGAAACACAGAGATCGAATCGGAACTAACTACAAAAGGCACAATGCAGCAGTAAGTACAAGAATAGAGACTCTTCTTACAGTCGGTGCTTTGAGCATTTCCTGTGAGACCAGTATTAGTTTCCGATACACCACTGCAGGTTCAATGTATTCCTTAGACATACACATTGACGATGAAACACTGATATTACATCGGAGTTAAATACAAATGGCACAATGCCGCCATAAGAGCAAGAATAGAGACTCCTCTTACAGTCGGTGCTTTGAGCATTCCGTGTGAGACCAATATTAGTTTCCGATACACCACTGCAGGTACAATGTATTCCTTGTACCTTCACATTGACGATGAAACACAGAATTTGCATCGGAATTAAATACTGAAGGCATAATGCCGCCTTCAGTACAAGAATAGAGTCTCTTCTTACAGTCGGTGCTTTGAGCATTTCCTGTGAGACCAGTATTAGTTTCCGATACACCACTGCAGGTTCAATGTATTGCTTGGACATACTCATTGACGATGAAACACTGAAATTACATCAGAATTAAATACAAAAGGAACAATGCCGCCTTAACTGCAAGATGAGTGAGACTTCTTAGAGTCTGTGCTTTGATCCTTTCCTGTTTGAACAGTATTAGTTTCCGATACACCACTCCAGGTTCAATGTATTCCTTGGACATACTCATTGACGATGAAACACTGAAATTACATCGGAATTAAATACAAAAGGAACAATGCCGCCTTAACGGCAAGATGAGTAAGACTTCTTAAGGTCTGTGCTTTGATCCTTTCCTGTGAGACCAGTATTAGTTTCCGATACACCACTGCAGGTTCAATGTATTCCTTGGACCTTCACATTGACGATGAAACACAGAAATCGCGTCGGAATTAAATACAAAAGGCACAATGCCGCTTTAAGTACAAGAATAGAGACTCTTCTTACAGTCTTAGCTTTGAGCATTCCCTGTGAGACCAGTATTAGTTTCTGATACACCACTGCAGGTTCAATGTATTCCTTGGACATACACATTGACGATGAAACAAAGAAATCGCATCGGAATTAAATACAAAAGGCACAATGCCGCCTTTCGTACAAGAATAGAGACTCTTCTTACAGTCGGTGCTTTGAGCATTCCCTGTGAGACCAGTATTAGTTTCCGATACACTACTCCAGGTTCAATGTATTCCTTGGACATACTCATTGACGATGAAACACTGAAATTACATCGGAATTAAATACAAAAGGAACAACGCCGCCTTAACTGCAAGATGGGTGAGACTTCTTAGAGTCTGTGCTTTGATCCTTTCCTGTGAGACCAATATTAGTTTCCGATACACTACTGCAGGTTCAATGTATTCCTTGGACCTTCGCATTGACGATGAAACACAGAAATCGCATCGAAAGTAAATACAAAAGGCACAATCCCGCCTTAAGTACAGGAATAGAGACTCTTCTTACAGTCGGTGCTTTGAGCATTCCCTGTGAGACCAGTATTAGTTTCCGATATACCACTGCAGGTTCAATGTATTCCTTGGACATACGCATTGACGATGAAACACAGAAATCGCATCGGAATTAAATACAAATGGCACAATGCCGCCCTACGTACAAGAATAGAGACTCTTCTTACATTCGGTGCTTTGAGCATTCCCTGTGAGACCGGTATTAGTTTCCGATACACCACTGCAGGTTCAATGTATTCCTTAGACATACACATTGACAATGAAACACAGAAATCGCATCGAAATTAAACTCAAAAGGCACAATGCCGCCATAAGTGCCAGAATAGAGACCCTTCTTACAGTCGGTGCTTTGAGCATTGCCTGTGAGACCAGTAATAGTATCCGATACCCCACTGCAGGTTCAATGTATTCCTTGGACCCTCACATTGACGATGAAACACAGAAATCGCATCGGAATCAAATACAAAAGGCACAATACCGCCTTAAGTACAAGAATAGAGACTCTTCTTACAGTCGGTTCTTTGAGCTTTCCCTGTGAGACCAGTATTAGTTTCCGATACACCACTGCAGGTTCCATGTATTCCTTGGACCTTCGCATTGACAATGAAACACAGAAATCGAATCGGAACTAAATACAAAAGGCTCAATGCCGCAATAAGTACAAGAATAGAGATTCTTCTTACAGTCGGTGCTTTGAGCATTCCCTGTGAGACCAGTATTAGATTCCGATACACCTCAGCAGGTACAATGTATTCCTTGGAACTTCAAATTGACGATGAAACGCAGAAATCGCATCGGAATTAAATACAAAAGGCACAATGCCACTTTAAGTACAAGAATAGAGACTCTTCTTACAGTCGGTGCTTTGAGCATTCCCTGTGAGACCAGTATTAGTTTCTGATACACCACTGCAGGTTCAATGTATTGTTTGGACGTACACATTGACGATGAAACACAGAAATCGCATCGGAATTAAATACAAAAGGCACAATGCCGCGTTTCGTACAAGAATAGAGACTCTTCTTACAGTCAGTGCTTTGAGCATTCCCTGTGAGACCAGTATTAGTTTCCGATACACCACTCCAGGTTCAATGTATTCCTCGGACATACTCATTGACGATGAAACACTGAAATTACATCGGAATTAAATACAAAAAGAACAATGCCGCCTTAACTGCAAGATGAGTGAGACTTCTTAGAGTCTGTGCTTTGATCCTTTCCTGTGAGACCAATATTAGTTTCCGATACACTACTGCAGGTTCAATGTATTCCTTGGACCTTCGCATTGACGATGAAACACAGAAATCGCATCGGAATTAAATACAAAAGGCACAATGCCGCCTTAAGTACAGGAATAGAGACTCTTCTTACAGTCGGTGCTTTGAGCATTCCCTGTGAGACCAGTATTAGTTTCCGATACACCACTGCAGCTTCAATGTATTGCTTGGACATACACACTGACGATGAAACAAAAAAATCGCATCGGAATGAAATACAAAAGGCACAATGCCGCCTTCCGTACAAGAATAGAGACTCATCTTACAGTCGGTGCTTTGAGCATTCCCTGTGAGACCAGTATTAGTTTCCGATACACCACACCAGGTTCAATGTATTCCTTGGACATACTCATTGACGATGGAATACTGAAATTACATCGGAATTAAATTCAAAAGGAACAATGTCGCCTTAACGGCAAGATAAGTGAGGCTTCTTAGAGTCTGTGCGTTGATCCTTTCCTGTGAGACCAGTATTAGTTTCCGATACACCATTGCAGGTTCAATGTATTCCTTGGACCATCGCATTGACGATGAAACACAGAGATCGAATCGGAACTAACTACAAAAGGCACAATGCCGCAGTAAGTACAAGAACAGAGACTCTTCTTACAGTCGGTGCTTTGAGCATTCCATGTGAGATCAGTATTAGTTTCCGATACACCACTGCAGGTTCAATGTATTCCTTGGACATACACATTGACGATGAAACACTGATATTACATCTTAATTAAATACAAATGGCACAATGCCGCCATAAGTGCAAGAATAGAGACTCCTCTTACAGTCGGTGCTTTGAGCATTCCGTGTGAGACCAATATTAGTTTCCGATACACCACTGCAGGTACAATGTATTCCTTGTACCTTCACATTGACGATGAAACACAGAATTTGCATCGGAATTAAATACTAAAGGCATAATGCCGCCTTCAGTACAAGAATAGAGTCTCTTCTTACAGTCGGTGCTTTGAGCATTTCCTGTGAGACCAGTATTAGTTTCCGATACACCACTGCAGGTTCAATGTATTGCTTGGACATACTCATTGACGATGAAACACTGAAATTACATCAGAATTAAATACAAAAGGAACAATGCCGCCTTAACTGCAAGATGAGTGAGACTTCTTAGAGTCTGTGCTTTGATCCTTTCCTGTTTGAACAGTATTAGTTTCCGATACACCACTCCAGGTTCAATGTATTCCTTGGACATACTCATTGACGATGAAACACTGAAATTACATCGGAATTAAATACAAAAGGAACAATGCCGCCTTAACGGCAAGATGAGTAAGACTTCTTAAGGTCTGTGCTTTGATCCTTTCCTGTGAGACCAGTATTAGTTTCCGATACACCACTGCAGGTTCAATGTATTCCTTGGACCTTCACATTGACGATGAAACACAGAAATCGCGTCGGAATTAAATACAAAAGGCACAATGCCGCTTTAAGTACAAGAATAGAGACTCTTCTTACAGTCTTAGCTTTGAGCATTCCCTGTGAGACCAGTATTAGTTTCTGATACACCACTGCAGGTTCAATGTATTCCTTGGACATACACATTGACGATGAAACAAAGAAATCGCAACGGAATTAAATACAAAAGGCACAATGCCGCCTTTCGTACAAGAATAGAGACTCTTCTTACAGTCGGTGCTTTGAGCATTCCCTGTGAGACCAGTATTAGTTTCCGATACACTACTCCAGGTTCAATGTATTCCTTGGACATACTCATTGACGATGAAACACTGAAATTACATCGGAATTAAATACAAAAGGAACAATGCCGCCTTAACTGCAAGATGAGTGAGACTTCTTAGAGTCTGTGCTTTGATCCTTTCCTGTGAGACCAATATTAGTTTCCGATACACTACTGCAGGTTCAATGTATTCCTTGGACCTTCGCATTGACGATGAAACACAGAAATCGCTCGAAAGTAAATTCAAAAGGCACAATCCCGCCTTAAGTACAGGAATAGAGACTCTTCTTACAGTCGGTGCTTTGAGCATTCCCTGTGAGACCAGTATTAGTTTCCGATATACCACTGCAGGTTCAATGTATTCCTTGGACATACGCATTGACGATGAAACACAGAAATCGCATCGGAATTAAATACAAATGGCACAATGCCGCCCTACGTACAAGAATAGAGACTCTTCTTACATTCGGTGCTTTGAGCATTCCCTGTGAGACCGGTATTAGTTTCCGTTACACCACTGCAGGTTCAATGTATTCCTTAGACATACACATTGACAATGAAACACAGAAATCGCATCGAAATTAAACTCAAAAGGCACAATGCCGCCATAAGTGCCAGAATAGAGACCCTTCTTACAGTCGGTGCTTTGAGCATTGCCTGTGAGACCAGTAATAGTATCCGATACACCACTGCAGGTTCAATGTATTCCTTGGACCCTCACATTGACGATGAAACACAGAAATCGCATCGGAATCAAATACAAAAGGCACAATACCGCCTTAAGTACAAGAATAGAGACTCTTCTTACAGTCGGTTCTTTGAGCTTTCCCTGTGAGACCAGTATTAGTTTCCGATACACCACTGCAGGTTCCATGTATTCCTTGGACCTTCGCATTGACAATGAAACACAGAAATCGAATCGGAACTAAATACAAAAGGCTCAATGCCGCAATAAGTACAAGAATAGAGATTCTTCTTACAGTCGGTGCTTTGAGCATTCCCTGTGAGACCAGTATTAGATTCCGATACACCTCAGCAGGTACAATGTATTCCTTGGAACTTCAAATTGACGATGAAACGCAGAAATCGCATCGGAATTAAATACAAAAGGCACAATGCCGCTTTAAGTACAAGAATAGAGACTCTTCTTACAGTCGGTGCTTTGAGCATTCCCTGTGAGACCAGTATTAGTTTCTGATACACCACTGCAGGTTCAATGTATTGTTTGGACATACACATTGACGATGAAACACAGAAATCGCATCGGAATTAAATACAAAAGGCACAATGCCGCGTTTCGTACAAGAATAGAGACTCTTCTTACAGTCAGTGCTTTGAGCATTCCCTGTGAGACCAGTATTAGTTTCCGATACACCACTCCAGGTTCAATGTATTCCTCGGACATACTCATTGACGCTGAAACACTGAAATTACATCGGAATTAAATACAAAAAGAACAATGCCGCCTTAACTGCAAGATGAGTGAGACTTCTTAGAGTCTGTGCTTTGATCCTTTCCTGTGAGACCAATATTAGATTCCGATACACTACTGCAGGTTCAATGTATTCCTTGGACCTTCGCATTGACGATGAAACACAGAAATCGCATCGGAATTAAATACAAAAGGCACAATGCCGCCTTAAGTACAGGAATAGAGACTCTTCTTACAGTCGGTGCTTTGAGCATTCCCTGTGAGACCAGTATTAGTTTCCGATACACCACTACAGCTTCAATGTATTGCTTGGACATACACACTGACGATGAAACAAAAAAATCGCATCGGAATGAAATACAAAAGGCACAATGCCGCCTTCCGTACAAGAATAGAGACTCATCTTACAGTCGGTGCTTTGAGCATTCCCTGTGAGACCAGTATTAGTTTCCGATACACCACACCAGGTTCAATGTATTCCTTGGACATACTCATTGACGATGGAATACTGAAATTACATCGGAATTAAATTCAAAAGGAACAATGTCGCCTTAACGGCAAGATAAGTGAGGCTTCTTAGAGTCTGTGCGTTGATCCTTTCCTGTGAGACCAGTATTAGTTTCCGATACACCATTGCAGGTTCAATGTATTCCTTGGACCTTCGCATTGACGATGAAACACAGAAATCGCATCGGAATTAAATACAAAAGGCACAATGCCGCCTTAAGTACAGGAATAGAGACTCTTCTTACAGTCGGTGCTTTGAGCATTCCCTGTGAGACCAGTATTAGTTTCCGATACACCACTACAGGTTCAATGTTTTCCTTGGACCTTCGCATTGACAATGAAACACAGAAATCGAATCGGAACTAAATACAAAAGGCTCAATGCCGCAATAAGTACAAGAATAGCGATTCTTCTTACAGTCGGTGCTTTGAGCATTCCCTGTGAGACCAGTATTAGATTCCGATACACCTCAGCAGGTACAATGTATTCCTTGGAACTTCACATTGACGATGAAACATAGAAATCGCATCGGAATCAAATACAAAAGGCACAATGCCGCCTTAAGTACTAGAATAGAGACTCTCCTTACAGTCGGTTCTTTGAGCTTTCCCTGTGAGACCAGTATTAGTTTCCGATACACCACTACAGGTTCAATGTTTTCCTTGGACCTTCGCATTGACAATGAAACACAGAAATCGAATCGGAACTAAATACAAAAGGCTCAATGCCGCAATAAGTACAAGAATAGCGATTCTTCTTACAGTCGGTGCTTTGAGCATTCCCTGTGAGACCAGTATTAGATTCCGATACACCTCAGCAGGTACAATGTATTCCTTGGAACTTCACATTGACGATGAAACACAGAAATCGCATCGGAATTAAATACAAAAGGCACAATGCCGCTTTAAGTACAAGAATAGAGACTCTTCTTACAGTCGGTGCTTTGAGCATTCCCTGTGAGACCAGTATTAGTTTCTGATACACCACTGCAGGTTCAATGTATTCCTTGGACATACACATTGACGATGAAACACAGAAATCGCATCGGAATTAAATACAAAAGGCACAATGCCGCATTTCGTACAAGAATAGAGACTCTTCTTACAGTCGGTGCTTTGAGCATTCCCTGTGAGACCAGTATTAGTTTCCGATACACCACTCCAGGTTCAATGTATTCCTTGGACATACTCATTGACGATGAAACACTGAAATTACATCTTAATTAAATACAAAAGGAACAATGCCGCCTTAACTGCAAGATGAGTGAGACTTCTTAGAGTCTGTGCTTTGATCCTTTCCTGTGAGACAATATTGGTTTCCGATACACTACTGCAGGTTCAATGTATTCCTTGGACCTTCGCATTGACGATGAAACACAGAAATCGCATCGGAATTAAATACAAAAGGCACAATGCCGCCTTAAGTACAGGAATAGAGACTCTTCTTACAGTCGGTGCTTTGAGCATTCCCTGTGAGACCAGTATTAGTTTCCGATATACCACTGCAGGTTCAATGTATTCCTTGGACATACGCATTGACGATGAAACACAGAAATCGCATCGGAATTAAATACAAATGGCACAATGCCGCCCTACGTACAAGAATAGAGACTCTTCTTACATTCGGTGCTTTGAGCATTCCCTGTGAGACCGGTATTAGTTTCCGATACACCACTGCAGGTTCAATGTATTCCTTAGGCATACACATTGACAATGAAACACAGAAATCGCATCGGAATTAAACTCAAAAGGCACAATGCCGCCATAAGTGCCAGAATAGAGACCCTTCTTACAGACGGTGCTTTGAGCATTGCCTGTGAGACCAGTAATAGTATCCGATACACCACTGCAGGTTCAATGTATTCCTTGGACCTTCACATTGACGATGAAACACAGAAATCGCATCGGAATCAAATACAAAAGGCACAATGCCGCCTTAAGTACAAGAATAGAGACTCTTCTTACAGTCGGTTCTTTGAGCTTTCCCTGTGAGACCAGTATTAGTTTCCGATACACCACTGCAGGTTCAATGTATTCCTTGGACCTTCACATTGACGATGAAACACAGAATTCGCATCGGAATTAAATACTAAAGGCATAATGCCGCCTTCAGTACAAGAATAGAGTCTCTTCTTACAGTCGGTGCTTTGAGCATTTCCTGTGAGACCAGTATTAGTTTCCGATACACCACTGCAGGTTCAATGTATTGCTTGGACATACACACTGACGATGAAACGTAGTAATCGAATCGGAATTAAATACAAAAGGCACAATGCCGCCTTACGTACAAGACTAGAGGCTCATCTTACAGTCGGTGCTTTGAGCATTCCCTGTGAGACCAGTATTAGTTTCCGATACACCACACCAGGTTCAATGTATTCCTTGGACATACTCATTGACGATGGAACAATGAAATTACATCGGAATTAAATTCAAAAGGAACAATGCCGCTTTAACGGCAAGATAAGTGAGGCTTCTTAGAGTCTGTGCTTTGATCCTTTCCTGTGAGACCAGTATTAGTTTCCGATACACCACTGCAGGTACAATGTATTCCTTGGACCATCGCATTGACGATGAAACACAGAGATCGAATCGGAACTTAATACAAAGGCACAATGCCGCAATAAGTACAAAAATAGAGACTCTTCTTACAGTCGGTGCTTTGAGCATTCCCTGTGAGACCAGTATTAGTTTCCGATACACCACTGCTGGTTTAATGTATTCCTTAGACATACACATTGACGATGAAACACTGATATAACATCGGAATTAAATACAAATGGCACAATGCCCACATAAGTGCAAGAATAGAGACTCCTCTTACAGCCGGTGCTTTGAGCATTCCCTGTGAGACCAATATTAGTTTCCGATACACCACTGCAGGTACAATATATTCCTTGTACCTTCACATTGACGATGAAACACAGAATTTGCATCGGAATTAAATACTAAAGGCATAATGCCGCCTTCAGTACAAGAATAGAGTCTCTTCTTACAGTCGGTGCTTTGAGCATTTCCTGTGAGACCAGTATTAGTTTCCGATACACCACTGCAGTTTCAATGTATTGCTTGGACATACACATTGACGATGAAACACAGAAATCGCATCGGAATTAAGTACAAAAGGCACAATGCCGCCTTAAGTACAAGAATAGAGACTCTTCTTACAGTCGGTGCTTTGAGCATTCCCTGTGAGACCAGTATTAGTTTCTGATACACCACTGCTGGTTCAATGTATTCCTTGGACATACGCATTGACGATGACACACATAAATCGCATCTGAATTAAATACAAAAGGCACAAGGCCTCCTTACGTACAAGAAAAGAGACTCTTCTTACAGTCGGTGCTTTGAGCATTCCCTGTGAGACCAGTATTAGTTTCCGATACACCACTGCAGGTTCCATGTATTCCTTAGATATACACATTGGCGATGAAACATTGAAATTACATCGGAATTAAATACAAATGGCACAATGCCGCCATAGGTGCAAGAATGGAGGCTCCTCTTACAGTCGGTGCTTTGAGCATGATGAAACACAGAAATCGCATCGGAATTAAATACAAAAGGCACAATGCCGCCTTAAGTACAAGAATAGAGACTCTTCTTACAGTCGGTGCTTTGAGCATTCCCTGTGAGACCAGTATTAGTTTCTGATACACCACTGCAGGTTCAATGTATTCCTTGGACATACACATTGACGATGAAACACAGAAATCGCATCGGAATTAAATACAAAAGGCACAATGCCGCCTTTCGTACAAGAATAGAGACTCTTCTTACAGTCGGTGCTTTGAGCATTCCCTGTGAGACCAATATTAGTTTCCGATACACCACTCCAGGTTCAATGTATTCCTTGGACATACTCATTGACGATGAAACACAGAAATCACATCGGAACTAAATACAAAATGCACAATACCGCAATAAGTACAAGAGTAGAAACTCTTCTTACAGTCGGTGCCTTGAGCATTCCCTGTGAGACCAGTATTAGTTTCCGATACACCACTGCAGGTTCAATGAATTCCTTAGACATACACATTGACGATGAAACACTGAAATTACATCGGAATTAAATACAAAAGGCACAATGCCGCCATAAGTGCAAGAATAGAGACTTTTCTTACAGTCGGTGCTTTGAGCTTTCCCTGTGAGACCAGTAATAGTTTCCGATACACCACTCCAGGTTCAATGTATTCCTTGGACATACTCATTGACGATGAAACACTGAAATTACATCGGAATTAAATACAAAAGGAACAATGCCGCCTTAACGGCAAGATGAGTAAGACTTCTTAAGGTCTGTGCTTTGATCATCTCCTGTTAGACCAGTATTAGTTTCCGATACACCACTGCAGGTTCCATGTATTCCTTGGACCTTCGCATTGACAATGAAACACAGAAATCGAATCGGAACTAAATAGAAAAGGCACAATGCCGCAATAAGTACAAGAATAGAGACTCTTCTTACAGTCGGTGCTTTGAGCATTCCCTGTGAGACCAGTATTAGTTTCCGATACACCACTGCAGGTTCAATGAATTCCTTAGACATACACATTGACGATGAAACACTGAAATTACATCGGAATTAAATACAAAAGGCACAATGCCGCCATAAGTACAGGAATAGAGACTCTTCTTACAGTCGGTGCTTTGAGCATTCCCTGTGAGACCAGTATTAGTTTCCGATATAGCACTGCAGGTTCAATGTATTCCTTGGACATACGCATTGACGATGAAACACAGAAATCGCATCGGAATTAAATACAAAAGGCACAATGCCGCCCTACGTACAAGAATAGAGACTCTTCTTACATTCGGTGCTTTGAGCATTCCCTGTGAGACCGGTATTAGTTTCCGATACACCACTGCAGGTTCAATGTATTCCTTAGACATACACATTGACAATGAAACACAGAAATCGCATCGGAATTAAACTCAAAAGGCACAATGCCGCCATAAGTGCCAGAATAGAGACCCTTCTTACAGTCGGTGCTTTGAGCATTCCCTGTGAGACCAGTATTAGTTTCCGATACACCACTGCAGGTACAATGTATTCCTTGTACCTTCACATTGACGATGAAACACAGAAATCGCATCGGAATTAAATACAAAAGGCACAATGCCGCCTTAAGTACAAGAATAGAGACTCTTCTTACAGTCGGTGCTTTGAGCATTCCATGTGAGACCAGTATTAGTTTCTGATACACCACTGCAGGTTCATTGTATTCCTTGGACATACACATTGACGATGAAACACAGAAATCGCATCGGAATTAAATACAAAAGGCACAATGCCGCCTTTCGTACAAGAATAGAGACTCTTCTTACAGTCGGTGCTTTGAGCATTCCCTGTGAGACCAGTATTAGTTTCCGATACACCACTCCACGTTCAATGTATTCCTTGGACATACTCATTGACGATGAAACACTGAAATTACATCGGAATTAAATACAAAAGGAACAATACCGCCTTAACTGCAAGATGAGTGAGACTTCTTAGAGTATGTGCTTTGATCCTTTCCTGTGAGACCAGTATTAGTTTCCGATACACCACTGCAGGTTCAATGTATTCCTTGGACCTTCGCATTGACAGTGAAACACAGAAATCGAATCGGAACTAAATACAAAAGGCACAATGCCGCAATAAGTACAAGAATAGAGACTCTTCTTACAGTCGGTGCTTTGAGCATTCTTTGTGAGACCTGTATTAGTTTCCGATACACCACTGCAGGTTCAATGTATTCCTTAGACATACACATTGGCGATGAAACATTGAAATTACATCGGAATTAAATACAAATGGCACAATGCCGCCATAAGTGCAAGAATAGAGACTCCTCTTACAGTCGGTGCTTTGAGCATTCCCTGTGAGACCAGTATTAGTTTCCGATACACCACTGCAGGTACAATGTATTCCTTGTACCTTCACATTGACGATGAAACACAGAAATCGCATCGGAATTAAATACAAAAGGCACAATGCCGCTTTAAGTACAAGAATAGAGACTCTTCTTACAATCGGTGCTCTGAGCATTCCCTGTGAGACCAGTATTAGTTTCTGATACACCACTGCAGGTTCAATGGATTCCTTGGACATACACATTGACGATGAAACACAGAAATCGCATCGGAATTAAATACAAAAGGCACAATGCCGCCTTTCGTACAAGAATAGAGACTCTTCTTACAGTCGGTGCTTTGAGCATTCCCTGTGAGACCAGTATTAGTTTCCGATACACCACTCCAGGTTCAATGTATTCCTTGGACATACTCATTGACGATGAAACTCTGAAATTACATCGGAATTAAATACGAAAGGAACAATGCCCCCTTAACTGCAAGATGAGTGAGACTTCTTAGAGTCTGTGCTTTGATCCTTTCCTGTGAGACCAGTATTAGTTTCCGATACACCTCTGCAGGTTCAATGTATTCCTTGGACCTTCGCATTGACGATGAAACACAGAAATCACATCGGAATTAAATACAAAATGCACAATGCCGCCTTAAGTACAGGAATAGAGACTCTTCTTACAGTCGGTGCTTTGAGCATTCCCTGTGAGACCAGTATTAGTTTCCGATATACCACTGCAGGTTCAATGTATTCCTTGGACATACGCATTGACGATGAAACACAGAAATCGCATCGGAATTAAATACAAAAGGCACAATGCCGCCCTACGTACAAGAATAGAAACTCTTCTTACATTCGGTGCTTTGAGCAATCCCTGTGAGACCGGTATTAGTTTCCGATACACCACTGCAGGTTTAATGTATTCCTTAGACATACACATTGACAATGAAACACAGAAATCGCATCGGAATTAAACTCAAAAGGCACAATGCCGCCATAAGTGCCAGAATAGAGACCCTTCTTACAGTCGGTGCTTTGAGCATTCCCTGTGAGACCAGTATTAGTTTCCGATACACCTCAGCATGTACAATGTATTCCTTGGAACTTCACATTGACGGTGAAACACAGAAATCGCATCGGAATTAAATACAAAAGGCACAATGCCGCCTTAAGTACAAGAATTGAGACTCTTCCTACAGTCGATGCTTTGAGCATTCCCTGTGAGACCAGTATTAGTTTCCGATACACCACTGCAGGTTCAATGGATTCCTTGGACATACGCATTGACGATGAAACACAGAAATCGCCTCGGAATTAATACAAAAGGCACAATGCCGCAATAAGCACAAGAATAGAGACACTTCTTACAGTCGGTGCTTTGAGCATTTCCTGTGAGACCAGTATTAGTTTCCGATACACCACTGCAGGTTCAATGAATTCCTTAGACATACACATTGACGATGAAACACTGAAATTACATTGGAATTAAATACAAAAGGCACAATGCCATTATAAGTGCAAGTATAGAGACTCCTCTTACAGTAGGTGCTTTGAGCATTCCCTGTGAGATCAGTATTAGATTCCGATACACCTCAGCAGGTACAATGTATTCCTTGGAACTTCACATTGACGGTGAAACACAGAAATCGCATCGGAATTAAATACAAAAGGCACAATGCCGCCTTAAGTACAAGAATTGAGACTCTTCCTACAGTCGATGCTTTGAGCATTCCCTGTGAGACCAGTATTACTTTCCGATACACCACTGCAGGTTCAATGGATTCCTTGGACATACGCATTGACGATGAAACACAGAAATCGCCTCGGAATTAATACAAAAGGCACAATGCCGCAATAAGCACAAGAATAGAGACACTTCTTACAGTCGGTTCTTTGAGCTTTCCCTGTGAGACCAGTATTAGTTTCCGATACACCACTACAGGTTCAATGTTTTCCTTGGACATTCGCATTGACAATGAAACACAGAAATCGAATCGGAACTAAATACAAAAGGCTCAATGCCGCAATAAGTACAAGAATAGCGATTCTCCTTACAGTCGGTGCTTTGAGCATTCCCTGTGAGACCAGTATTAGATTCCAATACACCTCAGCAGGTACAATGTATTCCTTGGAACTTCACATTGACGATGAAACACAGAAATCGCATCGGAATTAAATACAAAAGGCACAATGCCGCTTTAAGTACAAGAATAGAGACTCTTCTTACAGTCGGTGCTTTGAGCATTCCCTGTGAGACCAGTATTAGTTTCTGATACACCACTGCAGGTTCAATGTATTCCTTGGACATACACATTGACGATGAAACACAGAAATCGCATCGGAATTAAATACAAAAGGCACAATGCCGCCTTTCGTACAAGAATAGAGACTCTTCTTACAGTCGGTGCTTTGAGCATTCCCTGTGAGACCAGTATTAGTTTCCGATACACCACTCCAGGTTCAATGTATTCCTTGGACATACTCATTGACGATGAAACACTGAAATTACATCGGAATTTAATACAAAAGGAACAATGCCGCCTTAACTGCAAGATGAGTGAAACTTCTTAGAGTCTGTGCTTTGATCCTTTCCTGTGAGACAATATTGGTTTCCGATACACTACTGCAGGTTCAATGTATTCCTTGGACCTTCGCATTGACGATGAAACACAGAAATCGCATCGGAATTAAATACAAAAGGCACAATGCCGCCTTAAGTACAGGAATAGAGACTCTTCTTACAGTCGGTGCTTTGAGCATTCCCTGTGAGACCAGTATTAGTTTCCGATATACCACTGCAGGTTCAATGTATTCCTTGGACATACGCATTGACGATGAAACACAGAAATCGCATCGGAATTAAATACAAATGGCACAATGCCGCCCTACGTACAAGAATAGAGACTCTTCTTACATTCGGTGCTTTGAGCATTCCCTGTGAGACCGGTATTAGTTTCCGATACACCACTGCAGGTTCAATGTATTCCTTAGACATACACATTGACAATGAAACACAGAAATCGCATCGGAATTAAATACAAAAGGCACAATGCCGCCCTACGTACAAGAATAGAAACTCTCCTTACATTCGGTGCTTTGAGCAATCCCTGTGAGACCGGTATTAGTTTCCGATACACCACTGCAGGTTCAATGTATTCCTTAGACATACACATTGACAATGAAACACAGAAATCGCATCGGAATTAAACTCAAAAGGCACAATGCCGCCATAAGTGCCAGAATAGAGACCCTTCTTACAGTCGGTGCTTTGAGCATTCCCTGTGAGACCAGTATTAGTTTCCGATACACCTCAGCATGTACAATGTATTCCTTGGAACTTCACATTGACGGTGAAACACAGAAATCGCATCGGAATTAAATACAAAAGGCACAATGCCGCCTTAAGTACAAGAATTGAGACTCTTCCTACAGTCGATGCTTTGAGCATTCCCTGTGAGACCAGTATTAGTTTCCGATACACCACTGCAGGTTCAATGGATTCCTTGGACATACGCATTGACGATGAAACACAGAAATCGCCTCGGAATTAATACAAAAGGCACAATGCCGCAATAAGCACAAGAATAGAGACACTTCTTACAGTCGGTTCTTTGAGCTTTCCCTGTGAGACCAGTATTAGTTTCCGATACACCACTACAGGTTCAATGTTTTCCTTGGACCTTCGCATTGACAATGAAACACAGAAATCGAATCGGAACTAAATACAAAAGGCTCAATGCCGCAATAAGTACAAGAATAGCGATTCTTCTTACAGTCGGTGCTTTGAGCATTCCCTGTGAGACCAGTATTAGATTCCGATACACCTCAGCAGGTACAATGTATTCCTTGGAACTTCACATTGACGATGAAACACAGAAATCGCATCGGAATTAAATACAAAAGGCACAATGCCGCTTTAAGTACAAGAATAGAGACTCTTCTTACAGTCGGTGCTTTGAGCATTCCCTGTGAGACCAGTATTAGTTTCTGATACACCACTGCAGGTTCAATGTATTCCTTGGACATACACATTGACGATGAAACACAGAAATCGCATCGGAATTAAATACAAAAGGCACAATGCCGCCTTTCGTACAAGAATAGAGACTCTTCTTACAGTCGGTGCTTTGAGCATTCCCTGTGAGACCAGTATTAGTTTCCGATACACCACTCCAGGTTCAATGTATTCCTTGGACATACTCATTGACGATGAAACACTGAAATTACATCGGAATTAAATACAAAAGGAACAATGCCGCCTTAACTGCAAGATGAGTGAGACTTCTTAGAGTCTGTGCTTTGATCCTTTCCTGTGAGACAATATTGGTTTCCGATACACTACTGCAGGTTCAATGTATTCCTTGGACCTTCGCATTGACGATGAAACACAGAAATCGCATCGGAATTAAATACAAAAGGCACAATGCCGCCTTAAGTACAGGAATAGAGACTCTTCTTACAGTCGGTGCTTTGAGCATTCCCTGTGAGACCAGTATTAGTTTCCGATATACCACTGCAGGTTCAATATATTCCTTGGACATACGCATTGACGATGAAACACAGAAATCGCATCGGAATTAAATACAAATGGCACAATGCCGCCCTACGTACAAGAATAGAGACTCTTCTTACATTCGGTGCTTTGAGCATTCCCTGTGAGACCGGTATTAGTTTCCGATACATCACTGCAGGTTCAATGTATTCCTTAGACATACACATTGACAATGAAACACAGAAATCGCATCGGAATTAAGCTCAAAAGGCACAATGCCGCCATAAGAGCCAGAATAGAGACCCTTCTTACAGTCGGTGCTTTGAGCATTGCCTGTGAGACCAGTAATAGTATCCGATACACCACTGCAGGTTCAATGTATTCCTTGGACCTTCACATTGACGATGAAACACAGAAATCGCATCGGAATCAAATACAAAAGGCACAATGCCGCCTTAAGTACAAGAATAGAGACTCTTCTTACAGTCGGTGCTTTGAGCATTTCCTGTGAGACCAGTATTAGTTTCCGATACACCACTGCAGGTTCAATGTATTGCTTGGACATACACACTGACGATGAAACATAGTAATCGAATCGGAATTAAATACAAAAGGCACAATGCCGCCTTACGTACAAGACTAGAGGCTCATCTTACAGTCGGTGCTTTGAGCATTCCCTGTGAGACCAGTATTAGTTTCCGATACACCACACCAGGTCCAATGTATTCCTTGGACATACTCATTGACGATGGAACAATGAAATTACATCGGAATTAAATTCAAAAGGAACAATGCCGCTTTAACGGCAAGATAAGTAAGGCTTCTTAGAGTCTGTGCTTTGATCCTTTCCTGTGAGACCAGTATTAGTTTCCGATACACCATTGCAGGTTCAATGTATTCCTTGGACCATCGCAATGACGATGAAACACAGAGATCGAATCGGAACTTAATACAAAGGCACAATGCCGCAATAAGTACAAAAATAGAGACTCTTCTTACAGTCGGTGCTTTGAGCATTCCCTGTGAGACCAGTATTAGTTTCCGATACACCACTGCTGGTTTAATGTATTCCTTAGACATACACATTGACGATGAAACACTGATATAACATCGGAATTAAATACAAATGGCACAATGCCCACATAAGTGCAAGAATAGAGACTCCTCTTACAGCCGGTGCTTTGAGCATTCCCTGTGAGACCAATATTAGTTTCCGATACACCACTGCAGGTACAATATATTCCTTGTACCTTCAAATTGACGATGAAACACAGAATTTGCATCGGAATTAAATACTAAAGGCATAATGCCGCCTTCAGTACAAGAATAGAGTCTCTTCTTACAGTCGGTGCTTTGAGCATTTCCTGTGAGACCAGTATTAGTTTCCGATACACCACTGCAGTTTCAATGTATTGCTTGGACATACACATTGACGATGAAACACAGAAATCGCATCGGAATTAAGTACAAAAGGCACAATGCCGCCTTAAGTACAAGAATGGAGACTCTTCTTACAGTCGGTGCTTTGAGCATTCCCTGTGAGACCAGTTTTAGTTTCTGATACACCACTGCTGGTTCAATGTATTCCTTGGACATACGCATTGACGATGACACACATAAATCGCATCTGAATTAAATACAAAAGGCACAAGGCCTCCTTACGTACAAGAAAAGAGACTCTTCTTACAGTCGGTGCTTTGAGCATTCCCTGTGAGACCAGTATTAGTTTCCGATACACCACTGCAGGTTCCATGTATTCCTTAGACATACACATTGGCGATGAAACATTGAAATTACATCGGAATTAACTACAAATGGCACAATGCCGCCATAAGTGCAAGAATGGAGGCTCCTCTTACAGTCGGTGCTTTGAGCATTCCCTGTGAGACCAGTATTAGTTTCCGATACACCACTGCAGGTACAATGTATTCCTTGTACCTTCACATTGACGATGAAACACAGAAATCGCATCGGAATTAAATACAAAAGGCACAATGCCGCCTTAAGTACAAGAATAGAGACTCTTCTTACAGTCGGTGCTTTGAGCATTCCCTGTGAGACCAGTATTAGTTTCTGATACACCACTGCAGGTTCAATGTATTCCTTGGACATACACATTGACGATGAAACACAGAAATCGCATCGGAATTAAATACAAAAGGAACAATGCCGCCTTAACTGCAAGATAAGTGAGACTTCTTAGAGTCTGTCCTTTGATCCTTTCCTGTGAGACCTATATTAGTTTCCGATACACCACTGCAGGTCAATGTATTCCTTGGACCTTCGCATTGACGATGAAACACAGAAATCACATCGGAACTAAATACAAAATGCACAATACCGCAATAAGTACAAGAGTAGAAACTCTTCTTACAGTCGGTGCCTTGAGCATTCCCTGTGAGACCAGTATTAGTTTCCGATACACCACTGCAGGTTCAATGAATTCCTTAGACATACACATTGACGATGAAACACTGAAATTACATCGGAATTAAATACAAAAGGCACAATGCCGCCATAAGTGCAAGAATAGAGACTTTTCTTACAGTCGGTGCTTTGAGCTTTCCCTGTGAGAGCAGTAATAGTTTCCGATACACCACTCCAGGTTCAATGTATTCCTTGGACATACTCATTGACGATGAAACACTGAAATTACATCGGAATTAAATACAAAAGGAACAATGCCGCCTTAACGGCAAGATGAGTAAGACTTCTTAAGGTCTGTGCTTTGATCATCTCCTGTGAGACCAGTATTAGTTTCCGATACACCACTGCAGGTTCCATGTATTCCTTGGACCTTCGCATTGACAATGAAACACAGAAATCGAATCGGAACTAAATACAAAAGGCACAATGCCGCAATAAGTACAAGAATAGAGACTCTTCTTACAGTCGGTGCTTTGAGCATTCCCTGTGAGACCAGTATTAGTTTCCGATACACCAATGCAGGTTCAATGTATTCCTTAGACATACACATTGGCGATGAAACATTGAAATTACATCGGAATTAAATACAAATGGCACAATGCCGCCATAAGTGCAAGAATAGAGACTCCTCTTACAGTCGGTGCTTTGAGCATTCCCTGTGAGACCAGTAATAGTTTCCGATACACCACTGCAGGTACAATGTATTCCTTGTACCTTCACATTGACGATGAAACACAGATATCGCATCGGAATTAAATACAAGAGGCACAATGCCGCTTTAAGTACAAGAATAGAGACTCTTCTTACAGTCGGTGCTTTGAGCATTCCCTGTGAGACGAGTATTAGTTTCTGATACACCACTGCAGGTTCAATGTATTCCTTGGACATACACATTGACGATGAAACACAGAAATCGCATCGGAATTAAATACAAAAGGCACAATGCCGCCTTTCGTACAAGAATAGAGACTCTTCTTACAGTCGGTGCTTTGAGCATTCCCTGTGAGACCAGTATTAGTTTCCGATACACCACTCCAGGTTCAATAAATTCCTTGGACATACTCATTGACGATGAAACACTGAAATTACATCGGAATTAAATACAAAAGGAACAATGCCGCCTTAACTGCAAGATGAGTGAGACTTCTTAGAGTCTGTGCTTTGATCCTTTCCTGTGAGACCAGTATTAGTTTCCGATACACCACTGCAGGTTCAATGTATTCCTTGGACCTTCGCATTGACGATGAAACACAGAAATCGCATCGGAATTAAATACAAAAGGCACAATGCCGCCTTAAGTACAGGAATAGAGACTCTTCTTACAATCGGTGCTTTGAGCATTCCCTGTGAGACCAGTATTAGTTTCCGATATACCACTGCAGGTTCAATGTATTCCTTGGACATACGCATTGACGATGAAACACAGAAATCGCATCGGAATTAAATACAAAAGGCACAATGCCGCCCTACGTACAAGAATAGAGACTCTTCTTACATTCGGTGCTTTGAGCATTCCCTGTGAGACCGGTATTAGTTTCCGATACACCACTGCAGGTTCAATGTATTCCTTAGACATACACATTGACAATGAAACACAGAAATCGCATCGGAATTAAACTCAAAAGGCACAATGCCGCCATAAGTGCCAGAATAGAGACCCTTCTTCAAGTCGGTGCTTTGAGCATTCCCTGTGAGACCAGTATTAGTTTCCGATACACCACTGCAGGTACAATGTATTCCTTGTACCTTCACATTGACGATGAAACACAGAAATCGCATCGGAATTAAATACAAAAGGCACAATGCCGCCTTTCGTACAAGAATAGAGACTCTTCTTACAGTCGGTGCTTTGAGCATTCCCTGTGAGACCAGTATTAGTTTCCGATACACCACTCCAGGTTCAATGTATTCCTAGGACATACTCATTGACGATGAAACTCTGAAATTACATCGGAATTAAATACAAAAGGAACAATGCCCCCTTAACTGCAAGATGAGTGAGACTTCTTAGGGTCTGTGCTTTGATCCTTTCCTGTGAGACCAGTATTAGTTTCCGATACACCACTGCAGGTACAATGTATTCCTTGTACCTTCACATTGACGATGAAACACAGAAATCGCATCGGAATTAAATACAAAAGGCACAATGCCGCCTTAAGTACAAGAATAGAGACTCTTCTTACAGTCGGTGCTTTGAGCATTCAATGTGAGACCAGTATTAGTTTCTGATACACCACTGCAGGTTCATTGTATTCCTTGGACATACACATTGACGATGAAACACAGAAATCGCATCGGAATTAAATACAAAAGGCACAATGCCGCCTTTCGTACAAGAATAGAGACTCTTCTTACAGTCGGTGCTTTGAGCATTCCCTGTGAGACCAGTATTAGCTTCCGTTACACCACTCCAGGTTCAATGTATTCCTAGGACATACTCATTGACGATGAAACTCTGAAATTACATCGGAATTAAATACAAAAGGAACAATGCCCCCTTAACTGCAAGATGAGTGTGACATCTTAGAGTCTGTGCTTTGATCCTTTCCTGTGAGACCAGTATTAGTTTCCGATACACCACTGCAGGTTCAATGTATTCCTTGGACCTTCGCATTGACAGTGAAACACAGAAATCGAATCGGAACTAAATACAAAAGGCACAATGCCGCAATAAGTACAAGAATAGAGACTCTTCTTACAGTCGGTGCTTTGAGCATTCCCTGTGAGACCTGTATTAGTTTCCGATACACCACTGCAGGTTCAATGTATTCCTTAGACATACACATTGGCGATGAAACATTGAAATTACATCGGAATTAAATACAAATGGCACAATGCCGCCATAAGTGCAAGAATAAAGACTCCTCTTACAGTCGGTGCTTTGAGCATTCCCTGTGAGACCAGTATTAGTTTCCGATACACCACTGCAGGTACAATGTATTCCTTGTACCTTCACATTGACGATGAAACACAGAAATCGCATCGGAATTAAATACAAAAGGCACAATGCCGCTTTAAGTACAAGAATAGAGACTCTTCTTACAATCGGTGCTTTGAGCATTCCCAGTGAGACCAGTATTAGTTTCTGATACACCACTGCAGGTTCAATGGATTCCTTGGACATACACATTGACGATGAAACACAGAAATCGCATCGGAATTAAATACAAAAGGCACAATGCCGCCTTTCGTACAAGAATAGAGACTCTTCTTACAGTCGGTGCTTTGAGCATTCCCTGTGAGACCAGTATTAGTTTCCGATACACCACTCCAGGTTCAATGTATTCCTAGGACATACTCATTGACGATGAAACTCTGAAATTACTTCGGAATTAAATACAAAAGGAACAATGCCCCCTTAACTGCAAGATGAGTGAGACTTCTTAGAGTCTGTGCTTTGATCCTTTCCTGTGAGACCAGTATTAGTTTCCGATACACCACTGCAGGTTCAATGTATTCCTTGGACCTTCGCATTGACGATGAAACACAGAAATCACATCGGAATTAAATACAAAAGGCAAAATGCCGCCTTAAGTACAGGAATAGAGACTCTTCTTACAGTCGGTGCTTTGAGCATTCCCTGTGAGACCAGTATTAGTTTCCGATATACCACTGCAGGTTCAATGTATTCCTTGGACATACGCATTGACGATGAAACACAGAAATCGCATCGGAATTAAATACAAAAGGCACAATGCCGCCCTACGTACAAGAATAGAAACTCTTCTTACATTCGGTGCTTTGAGCAATCCCTGTGAGACCGGTATTAGTTTCCGATACACCACTGCAGGTTCAATGTATTCCTTAGACATACACATTGACAATGAAACACAGAAATCGCATCGGAATTAAACTCAAAAGGCACAATGCCGCCATAAGTGCCAGAATAGAGACCCTTCTTACAGTCGGTGCTTTGAGCATTCCCTGTGAGACCAGTATTAGTTTCCGATACACCTCAGCATGTACAATGTATTCCTTGGAACTTCACATTGACGGTGAAACACAGAAATCGCATCGGAATTAAATACAAAAGGCACAATGCCGCCTTAAGTACAAGAATTGTGACTCTTCCAACAGTCGATGCTTTGAGCATTCCCTGTGAGACCAGTATTAGTTTCCGATACACCATTGCAGGTTCAATGGATTCCTTGGACATACGCATTGACGATGAAACACAGAAATCACCTCGGAATTAATACAAAAGGCACAATGCCGCAATAAGCACAAGAATAGAGACACTTCTTACAGTCGGTGCTTTGAGCATTTCCTGTGAGACCAGTATTAGTTTCCGATACACCACTGCAGGTTCAATGTATTCCTTAGACATACTCATTGACGAAGAAACACTGAAATTACATTGGAATTAAATACAAAAGGCACAATGCCACCATAAGTGCAAGTATAGAGACTCCTCTTACAGTAGGTGGTTTGAGCATTCCCTGTGAGATCAGTATTAGATTCCGATTCACCACTGCAGGTATAATGTATTCCTTGTACCTTCACATTGACGATGAAACACAGAAATCGCATCGGAATTAAATGCAAAAGGCACAATGCCGCCTTAAGTACAAGAATAGAGACTCTTCCTACAGTCGGTGCTTGAGCATTGCCTGTGAGACCAGTAATAGTATCCGATACACCACTGCAGGTTCAATGTATTCCTTGGACCTTCACATTGACGATGAAACACAGAAATCGCATCGGAGTCAAATACAAAAGGCACAATGCCGCCTAAAGTACAAGAATAGAGTCTCTTCTTACAGTCGGTGCTTTGAGCATTTCCTGTGAGACCAGTATTAGTTTCCGATACACCACTGCAGGTTCAATGTATTGCTTGGACATACACACTGACGATGAAACATAGAAATCGCATCGGAATTAAATACAAAAGGCACAATGCCGCCTAACGTACAAGAATAGAGACTCATCTTACAGTCGGTGCTTTGAGCATTCCCTGTGAGACCAGTATTAGTTTCCGATACACCACACCAGGTTCAATGTATTCCTTGGACATACTCATTGACGATGGAACACTGAAATTACATCGGAATTAAATTCAAAAGGAACAATGCCGCCTTAACGGCAAGATAAGTGAGGCTTCTTAGAGTCTGTGCTTTGATCCTTTCCTGTGAGACCAGTATTAGTTTCCAATACACCATTGCAGGTACAATGTATTCCTTGGGCCATCGCATTGACGATGAAACACAGAGATCGAATCGGAACTAAATACAAAAGGCACAATGCCGCAATAAGTACAACAGTAGAGACTCTTCTTACAGTCGGTGCCTTGAGCATTCCCTGTGAGACCAGTATTAGTTTCCGATACATCACTGCAGGTTCAATGTATTCCTTAGACATACACATTGACGATGAAACGCTGATATTACATCGGAATTAAATACAAATGGCACAATGCCGCCATAAGTGCAAGAATAGAGACTCCTATTACAGTCGGTGCTTTGAGCATTCCCTGTGAGACCAATATTAGTTTCCGATACACCACTGCAGGTACAATGTATTCCTTGTACCTTCACATTGACGATGAAACACAGAATTTACATCGGAATTAAATACTAAAGGCATAATGCCGCCTTCAGTACAAGAATAGAGTCTCTTCTTACAGTCGGTGCTTTGAGCATATCCTGTGAGACCAGTATTAGTTTCCGATACACCACTGCAGGTTCAATGTATTCCTTGGACCTTCGCATTGGCAATGAAACACAGAAATCGAATCGGAACTAAATACAAAAGGCACAATGCCGCAATAAGTACAAGAATAGAGACTCTTCTTACAGTCGGTGCTATGAGCATTCCCTGTGAGACCAGTATTAGTTTCCGATACACCACTGCAGGTTCAATGTCTTCCTTAGACATACACATTGGCGATGAAACATTGAAATTACATCGGAATTAAATACAAATGGCACAATGCCGCCATAAGTGCAAGAATAGAGACGCCTCTTACAGTCGGTGATTTGAGCATTCCCTGTGAGACCGGTATTAGTTTCTGATACACCACTGCAGGTTCAATGTATTCCTTGGACATACACATTGACGATGATACACAGAAATCGCATCGGAATTAATTACAAAAGGCACAATGCCGCCTTTCGTACAAGAATAGAGACTCTTCTTACAGTCGGTGCTTTGAGCATTCCCTGTGAGACCAGTATTAGTTTCCGATACACCACTCCAAGTTCAATGTATTCCTTCGACATACTCATTGACGATGAAACACTGAAATTTCATCGGAATTAAATACAAAAGGAACAATGAAGCCTTAACTGCAAGATGAGTGAGACTTCTTAGAGTCTGTGCTTTGATCCTTTCCTGTGAGACCAGTATTAGTTTCCGATACACCACTGCAGGTTCAATGTATTCCTTGGACCTTCGCATTGACGATGAAACACAGAAATCGCATCGGAATTAAATACAAAAGGCACAATGCTGCCTTAAGTACAGGAATAGAGACCCTTCTTACAGTCGGTGCTTTGAGCATTCCCTGTGAGACCAGTATTAGTTTCCGATATACCACTGCAGGTTCAATGTATTCCTTGGACATACCCATTGACGATGAAACACAGAAATCGCATCGGAATTAAATGCAAAAGGCACAATGAAGCCCTACGTACAAGAATAGAGACTCTTCTAACATTCGGTGCTTTGAGCATTCCCTGTGAGACCGGTATTAGTTTCCGATACACCACTGCAGGTTCAATGTATTCCTTAGACATACACATTGACAATGAAACACAGAAATCGCATCGGAATTAAACTCAAAAGGCACAATGCCGCCATAAGTGCCAGAATAGAGACCCTTCTTACAGTCGGTGCTTTGAGCATTCCCTGTGAGACCAGTATTAGTTTCTGATACACCTCAGCAGGTACAATGTATTCCTTGTAACTTCACATTGACGATGAAACACAGAAATCGCATCGGAATTAAATACAAAAGGCACAATGCCGCCTTAGGTACAAGAATTGAGACTCTTCCTACAGTCGATGCTTTGAGCATTCCCCCTGTGAGACCAGTATTAGTTTCCGATACACCACTGCAGATTCAATGGATTCCTTGGACATACGCATTGACGATGAAACACAGAAATCGCCTCGGAATTAATACAAAAGGCACAATGCCGCAATAAGCACAAGAATAGAGACTCTTCTTACAGTCGGTGCTTTGAGCATTTCCTGTGAGACCAGTATTAGTTTCCGATACACCACTGAAGGTTCAATGTATTCCTTAGACATACACATTGACGATGAAACACTGAAATTACATTGGAATTAAATACAAAAGGCACAATGCCACCATAAGTGCAAGTATAGAGACTCGTCTTACAGTCGGTGCTTTGAGCATTCCCTGTGAGATCAGTATTAGTTTCCGATACACCAAAGCAGGTACAATGTATTCCTTGTACCTTCACATTGACGATGAAACACAGAAATCGCATCGGAATTAAATGCAAATGGCACAATGCCGCCTTAAGTACAAGAATAGAGACTCTTCTTACAGTCGGTGCTTTGAGCATTTCTTGTGAGACCAGTATTAGTTTCCGATATACCACTGCAGGTTCAATGTATTGCTTGGACATACTCATTGACGATGAAACACTGAAATTACATCGGAATTAAATACAAAAGGAACAATGCCGCCTTAACTGCAAGAAGAGTGAGACTTCTTAGAATCTTTGCTTTGATCCTTTCCTGTGAGACCAGTATTAGTTTCCGATACACCACTCCAGGTTCAATGTATTCCTTGGACATACTCATTGACCATGAAACACTGAAATTACATCGGAATTAAATACAAAAGGAACAATGCCGCCTTAACGGCAAGATGAGTAAGACTTCTTAAGGTCTGTGCTTTGATCCTTTCCTGTGAGACCAGTATTAGTTTCCGATACACCACTGCAGGTTCAATGTATTCCTTGGACCTTCGCATTGACAATGAAACACAGAAATCGAATCGGAAATAAATACAAAAGGCACAATGCCGCAATAAGTACAAGAATAGAGACTCTTCTTACAGTCGGTGCTTTGAGCATTGCCTGTGAGACCAGTAATAGTTTCCGATACACCACACCAGGTTCAATGTATTCCTTGGACATACCCATTGACGATGGAACACTGAAATTACATCGGAATTAAATTCAAACGGAACAATGCCGCCTTAACGGCAAGATAAGTGAGGCTTCTTAGAGTCTGTGCTTTGATATTTTCCTGTGAGACCAGTATTAGTTTCCGATACACCATTGCAGGTTCAATGTATTCCTTGGACCATCGCATTGACGATGAAACACAGAAATCGAATCGGAACTAAATACAAAAGGCACAATGCCCCAATAAGTACAAGAATAGAGACTCTTCTTACAGTCGGTGCTTTGAGCATTCCCTGTGAGACCAGTATTAGATTCCGATACACCTCAGCAGGTATAATGTATTTCTTGGAACTTCACATTGACGATGAAACACAGAAATCGCATCGGAATTAAATACAAATGGCACAATGCCGCTTTAAGTACAAGAATAGAGACTCTTCTTACAGTCGGTGCTATGAGCATTCCCTGTGAGACCAGTATTAGTTTCCGATACACCACTGCAGGTTCAATGTATTCCTTAGACATACACATTGGCGGTGAAACATTGAAATTACATCGGAATGAAATACAAATGGCACAATGCCGCCATAAGTGCAAGAATAGAGACTCCTCTTACAGTCGGTGCTTTGAGCATTCCCTGTGAGACCAGTATTAGTTTCCGATACACCACTGCAGGTACAATGTATTCCTTGTACCTTCACATTGACGATGAAACACAAAAATCGCATCGGAATTAAATACAAAAGGCACAATGCCGCCTTACGTACAAGAATAGAGGCTCTTCTTACAGTCGGTGCTTTGAACATTCCCTGTGAGACCAGTATTAGTTTCCGATACACCACTCCCGGTTCAATGTATTCCTTAGACCTTCACGTTGACGATGGAACACAGATATGGCATCGGAATTAGATACAAATGGCACAATGCCGCCTTAAGTACAAGAATGTGGAGTCTACTTACAGTCGGTGCTTTGAGCATTCCCTGTGAGACCAGTATTACTTTCCGATAACCCACTGCAGATTCCATGTATTCCTAGGACATACTCATTGACGATGAAACACTGAAATTACATCGGAATTAAATACAAAACGAACAATACCGCCTTAACTGCAAGATGAGTGAGACTTCTTTGAGTCTGTGCTTTGATCCTTTCCTGTGAGACCAGTATTAGTTTCCGATACACCACTGCAGGTTCAATGTATTCCATGGACCTTCGCATTGACGATGAAACACTGAAATCGCATCGAACTAAATACAAAATGCACAATTCCGCAAAAAGTACAAGAATAGAGGCTCTTCTTACAGTCGGTGCTTTGAGCATTCCCTGTGAGACCAGTATTAGTTTCGGATACACCACTGCAGGTTCAATGAATTCCTTAGACATACACATTGACGATGAAACACTGAAATGACATCGGAATTAAATACAAAAGGCACAATGCCGCCATAAGTGCAAGAATAGACACTCTTCGTACAGTCGGTGCTTTGACCTTTCCCAGTGAGACCAGTATTAGTTTCCGATACACCACTGCAGGTTCAATGTATTCCTTAGACATACACATTGCCGAAGAAACACTGAAATTACATTGGAATTAAATACAAACGTCACAATGCCGCCATAAGTGCAAGAATAGAGACTCTTCTTACAGTCGGTGCTTTGAGCATTCCCTGTGAGACCAGTATTAGTTTCCGATACTCCACTGCAGGTACAATGTATTCCTTGTACCTTCACATTGACGATGAAACACATGAATCGCATCGGAATTAAATACAAAAGGCACAATGCCGCCTTAAGTACAAGAATAGAGACTCTTGTTACAGTCGGTGCTTTGAGCATTCCCTGTGAGACCAGTATTAGTTTCTGATACACCACTGCAGGTTCAATGTATTCCTTGGACATACGCATTGACGATGAAACACAGAAATCGCATCGGAATTAAATACAAAAGGCACAATGCCACCTTACGTACAAGAATAGAGACTCTTCTTACAGTCGGTGCTTTGAGCATTCCCTGTGAGACCAGTATTAGTTTCCGATACACCACTCCAGGTTCAATGTATTTCTTGGACATACTCAATGACGATGAAACACTGAAATTACATCGGAATTAAATACAAAAGGAACAATGCCGCCTTAACTGCAAGATGAGTGAAACTTCTTAGAGTCTGTGCTTTGATCCTTTCCTGTGAGACCGGTATTAGTTTCCGATACACCACTGCAGGTTCAATGTATTCCTTGGACCTTCGCATTGACGATGAAACACTTAAATCACGTCGGAACTAAATACAAAATGCACAATGCCGCAATAAGTACAAGAATAGAGACTCTTTTTACAGTCGGTGCTTTGATCATTCCCTGTGAGACCAGTATTAGTTTCCGATACACCACTGCAGGTTCAATGAATTCGTTAGACATACATATTGACGATGAAACATTGAAATTACATCGGAATTAAATACAAAAGGCACAATGCCGCCATAAGTGCAAGAATAGAGACTCTTCTTACAGTCGGTGCCTTGAGCTTTCCCTGTGAGACCAGTATTAGTTTCCGATACACCACTCCAGGTTCAATGTATTCCTTGGACATACTCATTGACGATGAAACACTGAAATTACATGGGAATTTAATACAAAAGGAACAATGCCGCCTTAACGGCAAGATGAGTAAGACTTCTTAGAGTCTGTGCTTTGATCCTTTCCTGTGAGACCAGTATTAGTTTCCGATACACCACTGCAGGTTCAATGTATTCCTTGGACCTTCGCATTGACGATGAAACACAGAAATCGAATCGGAACTAAATACAAAAGGCACAATGCCGCATTAAGTACAAGAATAGAGCCTCTTCTTACAGTCGGTGATTTGAGCATTCCCTGTGAGACCAGTATTAGTTTCCGATACACCACTGCAGGTTCAATTTATTCCTTAGACATACACATTGACGATGAAACACTGAAATTACATCGGAATTAAATACAAATGGCACAATGCCGCCATAAGTGCAAGAATAGAGACTCCTCTTACAGTCGGTGCTTTGAGCATTCCCTCTGAGACCAGTATTATTTTCCGATACACCACTGCAGGTACAATGTATTCCTTGTACCTTCACATTGACGATGAAACACAGAAATCGCATCGGAATTAAATACAAAAGGCACAATGCCGCCTTAAGTACAAGAATAGAGACTCTTCTTACAGTCGGTGCTTTGAGCATTCCCTGTGAGACCAGTATTAGTTTCTGATACACCACTGAAGGTTCAATGTATTCCTTGGACATACACATTGACGATGAAACACAGAAATCGCATCGGAATTAAATACAAAAGGCACAATGCCGCCTTACGTACAAGAATAGAGACTCTTCTTACAGTCGGTGCTTTGAGCATTCCCTGTGAGACAAGTATTAGTTTCTGATACACCACTGCAGGTTCAATGTATTCCTTGGACATACACATTGACGATGAAACACAGAAATCGCATCGGAATTAAATACAAAAGGAACAATGCCGCCTTACGTACAAGAATAGAGACTCTTCTTACAGTCGGTGCTTTGAGCATTCCCTGTGAGACCAGTATTAGTTTCCGATACACCACTTGTGATGTTACAAAATAGAAGTGATGTTGCTATTCAATGGAAAGTTGGAAATTGAGATTTAACTAACTATTTTATCAATCACAATTGGCGTAAGAATCATGGATTGACCATTGTCATAAAATATTGCATTATGAGATGTGAATAGTTTTTACTTGCGGTTTCGCGTGGCTTGAGGCAGTCACAACTTGCGTGCTATTGATTAAGAAGTTGCGTTATCGTCTTTCTAATTACTTCATGATCGTAGATACGGTCATACCCGGTTGTGAAGTTATTGTTATGACAAAAAATATTTCCTAAGGGACCAGAAAGTTCTTAAGGGCGCAAAAACAACTGTAACATCACACAAAAGAGAAATTCAATATTAAAGCTGATGCAAGAAGACGATAAAACAGTTTTCTTTTTATCAATGTAACACGCACATTGGACTGCTTATCTTGGAGTCTGTAATATTAGCAAAATGCATAATTAAAATGAAAATAATACTGAGGAGATAATAGAAATGAGCACTGCTAAATGATTCAGTATTCCCAGAACAAATATTAATTATAACTAAAACATATATCGTACCTTAAGCTTAATACTACAATGACGGTAGATTTTTATGTCCATATCATGTCCATTGAGCGCTCTTTTATATAGCCATTGTCCTCTTGAGTCGCTCGTGCTTCGTCACGGTAAGTTACAACAGTTCTTCTTCCTTCACTTCACTCAAAACTTAGACGGAACACGTTTTTATTTATTTAGTAAAAATAATTAGATCAGACCGCCACAAATCTGCGTCCGTCTTACTCGAGAAAAATAGTAAAAGTCTTTTTAGCGCTCAAGGCTTCATTTGTTCTCCAGCGAACAAAATAGTGAAGGATCGCATATCCATCCGTACTTTTCTGTTTATATTGCCGCCCAAAGACGACGAATTACATTATCTAGAAAATTTCACCGTCGCCATGCGACGCCTTATTATATATTAATCATTCTTTATAAACAAGTATTTGCCTTCTGGCTGAATTTGCTGTTTTAATTAAGCCAAAAATAGCGAATATCACATTGCCTCCCATGAGGAGAGAGGGAATGCCGAAGGATTACCTCGATCCTCATGTCCTCATGAGATATTCGTGATTTTTGGTGTGACATTTACATAACGTTACTGGCGTACAAAGTACATAAATTGAAATCACATTTATAAACATATATCCGATATTTATCATATTTCAAAATAAAGTTTTTCATTCTTTGTTCATCAGTCACTTCATTCCATAATACCAAGATTAACATTTATGTGCATATTTAAGTTTGGTCCATATTTGCTTATAACAATAAGTGAACGTTCATTTCGCACTTCAGGGGATAGAATTCAGGAATTACTTTCTCTTGAGCTTAACAACTAATACATGAGTACAGTGAGTGCTTATTTTCACTAAACTAGAGTGGACAATGTTCGAGCATCTGTTGACTCATTGTGGTTCAATTACAGTTTAATAACGTAGCACTACACTTCATGATGCTTTCACTTTCTGTGTTAGCTGTCTACGGCGTTCATCTTGCAGTACATCTGTCCTTTCCGCTGTGGTGCCAGGAATTCATGCGGCTTCCCCAGTTTTTATTTACAATACGAAACAGAAGAAGTGGAAAATTATTAGTATAACTTATAACCTATTGGATACATTTGTTAAGGATCGGGACTGGTCTGGAGTTTAGGGTCTTCCTATAGTGCACATTCATTTTCTTTGTCCATCAAGAGACAGGTTTATAATTCATTTTAGCAGTGTTCAGGAGTGCCGGTATTAATGGCTTTAAGGTCTCAGTAATCTAACAATTTACTTCTCACTCATCTTAACTTCAACTCATGAAAATCGCTTAATTTACATATGAAAATGTAGTCACACAAGTGTACAAATGTCTTTCCTCCAGTATGTACGATTGAAGTCATGGCGGTTAGCAGTTTAAAGTTTGGATTGTTTCGTCACCCACACGTCAGCCACTCACAGCGGCTGCACAGTGTTGCGTGAGCTCCAATACTTAGTATCCGTTCGCGCTCAGGCTGTAACAGAGCTGCTCGTCGTCGATTGCTCCCTTTTTTTTTTTTTTTGTGAACTTCGTATCACACGAGTGCATCGCTACAAACACCTCGCGCGCGTTTTCCACCGGAGGAGCCGGACACTGAAGCTGCCTCCATACTTCTCTGTCAACTGCCTCCCATGAGGCTCACAGGTAAGTGACGAAGAATGTTTTAGCTGTCGCTGCACTTAGAACAACACTGAACTTTGCGTTGCACCTGTTGTCGTAGCCTTGGCTTCCTTTTTTACACTTGCAGTACAACACTACCACTAGTATACAGTGAACAGTTATTTTTATTATGCACGTCGCACTTTAGTGTGCATCTTCACACAGCATTCGTGGTTAGTTCCTTCGCCGGTAGAGTTCATTTACAAAACAATCAATTTTGCACGTTTCCTCCACTGGTATAGAAAGACTTATATTCTACTATTTACAAAATATCACTTACGAGCTAATATTTACAATTAATGGTCACTCCTTTTGTTAAGTCCAGTGAACAACTGCTTTATGAATGGACTCTTTATATCTCAAGATTTGCTTTCACTAGTGAACCTAAAAATATTCTTTCAAACTTTCTTTTAAGGGCTCATCTCCTCATTATGAAAACTACAGGTTTCGCAACACTCGTTGCATTTATTCTTTAGTGCACCCAAGATCATTTTCTACTGCCACGCAGCATATCTACTACTTAACGAGTACACATTTAACGCTGAATCTTTTTTTTTGTGCTTGCCAAATCTTTTTTTTATATTTGAGGGCAGACTGGATAACAATAGGTCTCCCTCTTCGCTTCATGTACTCAGCAATCGTTCTCTGTTAAAAAAAAATAGGGTAACGCGTGTCTACTATTTTTCGCATGAATGGAATTACCGACAGTTCACTGGGTTTACACAACCGGTCCATAACAAACATTACCAAAGCTAGCGAAGTTCATCACGCTACGTGTCTCATTTCTCATAAGCACTGCTTTGCCCCGAAGCACATGTGCCTTTTACAAGTCGACCCTTGGTGTGGGTTAATGAACCAAGATCAAAAGGAACGGGCACAAGGAAAATGGATTTCATAAGAGGAGTGTCTTAGGAGACATTTTTGCAATAAAATCTTCATGTAAATCAAATTATCATAATAAACATAGGCACATATATAAATTTCAACCTCTTTCATTACAGCATGCTTTGCTACTTCTACGTCTTACTCTGGTTATAGTCAGTATTATGTTTAAATATCACTGCATTGCTTGTTCTTTAGATTAGCCTTCAATTAGGGTATTGAATGGTCGCTAGATTACACTACAAATTTCTGAAGATCTTTACTTGGACTTATTTATGATACAGGGGGCTTGCTGTGTGGTTATTTAGTACCTTTATTCTACTGAAATCAATTCGTCAGCTAACATTCCTCATATACTCTTTACATTGGGCACAGATCGCAGGGAAATAGTTTACTTTCATAGCAATTAATGGCCTCGTGGAGTACTTACGCTACATTATTGATGCTTCATGGTTTGCCTCTATTTGTACTGTATTTCACCTAACTTAGTTTACTACAGCTTATTGTCTCCTTGCGTGAACACATGTGGGTTACCACTTGTTTTTCCATTTAACAGCACGCTTTAACTGAACTTTAAGCTATTTCTTCTACTCCTGTCCACTGTCTGGACTGTTTGACCATGTACCTTTTTTTTTTTTTTTTTTTTTAAGCAGGTAATTTGGGCTTTTACAACAGAACTTCAAGTACTTACATTACTAAAAATAAATCTATAAATCTTCTTGTACCGTGAGAGAAGTGCTTATTTACGCATCCTTCTCCATTTCTCACCTTTACATATTATTTAGCTCCGGGCAATCACCTCGAAAGCACTTTTTTTCTTATTACTAACTTAAAATTAAATTGAAATTATTGGTGCAACCCCTATTTCCTGCTTCAGCTTGTTGAAGAAATATCAGTTCAATGTCCATCACTACAAACAATTTTTCCATACATAGCATTTAATACTTAAAGTTTACATGTAGTAGCCGTTACCATGTAATCAGTGCGCTGTTCAACACAATACTTATTATTAACAGTTCACACAAGGAAATTTCCAGTAAGCAAGAGGCAGGAAACCGAAATAGATTTTATCTGCAGTTGAAGCTGCGTCTGTAAACTAACTCTCTGTTTCAATGGACCAATCGCTCCCGATATGGAGCACCCCTGAATCGGCAATGATAAAACTTTTGAAACAGAAGACACCTGTCTGAAGAGACATGGTGACATGACATTGATGTTTGTTCCTGTATCAACAACGGCTGTGACAGGAATGTTAGTAATAGAAATCTTAATCGAAGCCTGGACCTGTTCATCATAAATGTCGTTAATGTCTTGAGCTTTGTCAGGTGCAAGGTCATCTCGTAAGTCGGTCTCATGGTCGTACCGTATCGCATTAACATACTCAGAATCAGAGGATTCCTTAGTGCCCCCACTCAAAATTCGCAGCGACCTCTTTGAGGCTGAGAGGCGCTGTCTCTAATTTTCCGCAGGATGTTTAACCTGTTTGTTATTCATGGCCTTAAGTGTTTGTTCCGTTTCATATTGGTGCTGGTTATGTGGTACAAATGCCGGTGTAGAGGGGTAAAATCCACTGGGTGCATTCACTTGTGAATAAAATACTTGAGACGGCTGCTGTCGCCCGATCTTTTGGTTGCCGGCAAAACCATTTCCTTGTGAAGGAAAGTTCGCATTTGGTGCCATTTGAAAATTGTTCCGCGGTCCTCTATTCTGTGAAAAGTTGTTCTGATGTGCTGGGTGGCCTCCGCCTGGCCCATGCCACTTACTATATTTCGACCTATAACTTTGATTGTACACTGGCCCATTTGAAAAATTACCAATCGTTTGTGGAGAATTTCCATACTGCTCAGGCGCAGAATTAAAGGGTGGGTTTCCGTACTGATGTTGTACCTGGTGGTTGTAAATTGGGTGGTATCTCTGTGATTACTGTAATTGGTTTTCTGCTTCCCTTTAAAGTTATTGCCGTTTGCGTTTTGATAACCGCTGGCAGGTTGGTAACAGCGGTCGCAGTAGCTCGCTCTCTCCTTGGGCGCATTGTTGTCCGCGTGCGATGCATTCTGCTGGCTGCCAGGGAAGAATTTGCCGCTGCCAACCTTGGAGCGCACATCCTCGCTAATTAAATCCAAGGAATCCAGCGCAGAAAGGAATGCATTCGTGTCTTCTTCGGACACATTTACTAGTTTCTCTCTAATAGACACAGGGAGTTTGCTTTTGAGAATCATAATTACGTCCTTGGAAGAAATCGGAGAATCCCAGAATTTAATTTTTGCTAGATACTTCTCAAAGTATCGCCGGAGACTTCCATGCTTCTCATTGAAAATTTCCGCACCATACACCTCCTTCCTTAATCTTTGCTGTACCCCATTACTCCAAAATTTTGCCAAGAACATTTTCTCAAACTCTTCATAATTCCTACACGAGTCTACCATTTCCGTTCCCCATAATGCTGCATCACCAGAAATAAAGCCAGTGACGAACTGAATACGCTGTCTGTCTGTCCAGCTCCTGGGAAATATGCCGGAAAAATTCTTTAGGAACACGATGGGGTGTATTTCTCGCTTCTGCGGATGAAAAACAGGAAAAGTGCGATGCTTAATCACACTTTCCTCTTGCATTAAACTCACAATTGTGGGCGGATCATTTATTTTCCCTACTCGGGACTCAACATGACTGTCGTTTTGCATGTAATCAGGCGGTGAACGATAAGGAGTTGACTGACATTCGTCAACGTCTAAAGAGTTGTTCCCTATAGTTTGCGTATGTGTGTGCGGATTTTCTACCCAGTTTCTCAGCATTCTGACTTCGTCCACTACTTGCTGCTTCCACTCGGGAAGATCCCGTGTAAGTGTCCTCCGAATCTGTCCCAATTCAGAAACTACTGTGTCTCCCGACTTACCAGGAGCAGCTAAGATTTCATAAGTTACATCCTTGACAGTCTCCCTAAGCTCCTCCCTGACCTTCTTTTCGATAAAAATATCTTTACCCTTTATCCATTCACTGTAGTGTTCCGACAATGCCTCCGCGTGTGCTTTCACGGTGCTCTTAACCTGTTCCTCGATATTGATTGAGTCTATCTGCCTCGACAGATCCTCTACTACACCTTCAATGTCAGATACTGCATTTCTAACTGAGTTTATTTCTTTGGTAGCTGCCTGAATTTTTGTGTTTAATGTTCCAGATACTTCAGCTATTTCACTTTTCACCTGTTTCTGCATTTTCTGAATTTGATCACTGATCTTAGTTTGCACCTCACCCAAATGGGTATTTAATTCAGCCGTAATTTGTTTATGCAGATCTGTTTTGATTGTGCCTAGCTCTATTTTTAATGATTCGCTTACAGCATCTAGTCGGGCGTTAACAATCTCATTTTGTGTTTTTATAGTCTCATTTTGTGTTTTTATATTCTCATTTACTGCGTCAAACTGTTGTTTCAGCATTTCCATTAACGCACCGAGGTCATTTGTAGCTGCAGCGGGACGAGTTTGGACTTCAGGGTCACTTTCCCCTGATACAGACATGGTTAGTTCAGTTTCCACACGGGAACCTACCATTCGCGATCGTAAAGGGTATGGAATACTATTAACGTCTTCACTCCCGTCTCCTGTTGTCACCTGTCTCTGTTTACTATCTGCCATTTTCGTCAGTAAATCAGGTGCTACGCAAGGCTTTCGTCGTTTGTCAGTGACGTGGTGAGACCGCTAAGAGCACCGCTCTCGCGTGAGCAACAAATGAAACTCTATCTGGCGAGAAGACAAGATGGAACCTAACCGTTTCAGACAAATGAATGAAGATGCTCTTCACTGCAAATTGCGCACACTATCCACCATGTTGAAAATGCAATACAGGTATACTAACAATGGGGAGAAATAATTTCTATTATCAGACTACGAAGAATTTTACTTTGAAAGATAAAATAAAGCAGATTTTCTATAGCGGGAAGGAGATAGAAAGGATGTGGATCGACTTGGAAAAGCAACGTTGCTACTGAAGCACTACACTGCGTATGCAAAATTCTGACTTACTTTTTGATGGCTTGGTTACCGCTATGTTGTCTCAGCAAATTCGCATCTCTTTTCTTTTCCTTTCTCTCGATAATTAAACTGCGTTATCGACCAGCGTATTTTCTGGCATTCTCACAGAGAGATTTTGTGTACATGAAACGACAGAACATATATTAACACAAGCACATAGAAATTTTCCAAGAATTTGAACTAATTTTTGGTCAAGTCCCTGTTCGGGCGCCAAGTGTGATGGTACAAAATAGAAGTGATGTTGCTATTCAATGGAAAGTTGGAAATTGAGATTTAACTAACTGTTTTATCAATCACAATTGGCGTAAGAATCATGGATTGACCATTGTCATAAAATATTGCATTATGAGATGTGAATAGTTTTACTTGCGGTTTCGTGTGGCTTGAGGCAGTCACAACTAGCGTGCTATTGATTAAGAAGTTGCGTTATCGTCTTTCTAATTACTTCATGATCGTAGATACGATCATACCCGGTTGTGAAGTTATTATTATGACAAAAAAAATTTCCTAAGGGACCAGAAAGATCTTAAGGGCGCAAAAACAACCGTAACATCACACAAAAGAGAAATTCAATATTAAAGCTGATGCAAGAAGACGATAAAACAGTTTTCTTTTTATCAATGTAACACGCACATTGGACTGCTGATCTTGGAGTCTGTAATATTAGCAAATTGCATAATTAAAATGAAAATAATACTGAGGAGATAATAGAAATGAGCACTGCTAAATGATTCAGTATTCCCAGAACAAATATTTATTATAACTAAAACATATAGCGTACCTTAAGCTTAATACTACAATGACGGTAGATTTTTATGTCCATATCATGTCCATTGAGCGCTCTTTTATGTAGCCATTGTCCTCTTGAGTCGCTCGTGCTTCGTCACGGTAAGTTACAACAGTCCTTCTTCCTACACTTCACTCAAGACTTAGACGGAACACGTTTTTATTTATTTAGTAAAAATAATTAGATCAGACCGCCACAAATCTGCGTCCGTCTTACTCGAGAAAATCAGTAAAAGTCTTTTTAGCGCTCAAGGCTTCATTTCTTCTCCAGCGAACAAAATAGTGAAGGATCGCATATCCATCCGTACTTTTCTGTTTATATTGCCGCCCAAAGACAACGAATTACATTATCTAGAAAATTCCACCGTCGCCATGCGACGCCTTATTATATATTAATCATTCTTTATAAACAAGTATTTGCCTTCTGCCTGAATTTGCTGTTTTAATTAAGCCAAAAATAGCGAATATCACACACTCCAGGTTCAATGTATTCCTTGGACATACTCATTGACGATGAAACACTGAAATTACATCGGAATTAAATACAAAAGGAACAATACCGCCTTCACTGCAAGATGAGTGAGACTTCTTTGAGTCTGTGCTTTGATCCTTTCCTGTGAGACCAGTATTAGTTTCCGATAAACCACTGCAGGTTCAATGTATTCCATGGACCTTCGCATTGACGATGAACCACAGATATCGCATCGGAACTAAATACAAAATGCACAATGCCGCAATAAGTACAAGAATAGAGACTCTTCTTACAGTCGGTGCTTTGAGCATTCCCTGTGAGACCAGTATTAGTTTCCGATACACCACTGCAGGTTCAATGAATTCCTTAGACATACATGTTGACGATGAAACACTCAAATTACATCGGAATTAAATACAAAAGGCACAATGCCGCCATAAGTGCAAGAATAGAGACTCTTCTTACAGTCGGTGCTTTGAGCTTTCCCAGTGAGACCAGTATTAGGTTCCGATACACCACTGCAGGTTCAATGTATTCCTTAGACATACACATTGCCGAAGAAACACTGAAATTACATCGGAATTAAATACAAATGGCACAATGCCGCCATAAGTGCAAGAATAGAGACTCCTCTTACAGTCGGTGCTTTGAGCATTCCCTGTGAGACCAGTATTAGTTTCCGATACACCACTGCAGGTACAATGTATTCCTTGTACCTTCACATTGACGATGAAACACAGAAATCGCATCGGAATTAAATACAAAAGGCACAATGCCGCCTTAAGTACAAGAATAGAGACTCTTCTAACAGTCGGTGCTTTGAGCATTCCCTGTGAGACCAGTATTAGTTTCTGATACAGCACTGCAGGTTCAATGTATTCCTTGGACATACACATTGACGATGAAACACAGAAATCGCATCGGAAATAAATACAAATGGCACAATGCCGCCTTACGTACAAGAATAGAGAGTCTTCTTACAGTCGGTGCTTTGAGCATTCCCTGTGAGACCTGTATTAGTTTCCGATACACCACTCCAGGTTCAATGTTTTCCCTGGACATACTCATTAACGATGAAACACTGAAATTACATCGGAATTAAATACAAAAGGAACAATGCCGATATAACTGCAAGGTGAGTGAGACTTCTTTGAGTCTGTGCTTTGATCCTTTCCTGTGAGACCAGTATTAGTTTCCGATACACCACTGCAGGTTCAATGTATTCCATGGACCTTCGCATTGACGATGAAACACAGAAGTCGCATCGGAACTAAATACAATATGCACAATGCCGCAATAAGTACAAGAATAGAGACTCTTCTTACAGTCGGTGCTTTGAGCATTCCCTGTGAGACCAGTATTAGTTTCCGATACACAACTGCAGGTTCAATGAATTCCTTAGACATACACATTGACGATGAAACACTGAAATTACATCGGAATTAATTACAAAAGTCACAATGCCGCCATAAGTGCAAGAATAGAGACTCTTCTTACAGTCGGTGCTTTGAGCATTCCCTGTGAGACCAGTATTAGTTTCCGATATACCACCGCAGGTTCAATGCATTCCTTGGACATACACATTGACGATGAAACACAGAACTCGCATCGGAATTAAATACAAAAGGCACAGTGCCGCATTTCGTACAAGAACAGAGACTCTTCTTACAGTCGGTGCTTTGAGCATTCCCTGTGAGACCAGTATTAGTTTCCGATACACCACTCCAGGTTCAATGTTTTCCCTGGACATACTCATTGACGGTGAAACACTGAAATTACATCGGAATTAAATACAAAAGGAACAATGCCGCCATAAGTGCAAGAATAGAGAATTTTCTTACAGTCGGTGCTTTGAGCATTCCCTGTGAGACCAGTATTAGTTTCCGATACACCACTGCAGGTACAATGTATTGCTTGGACCTTTACATAGACGATGAAACACAGAAATCGCATTGGAATTAAATGCAAAAGGCACAATGCCGCCTTAAGTACAAGAATAGAGACTCTTCTTACAGTCGGTGCTTTGAGCATTCCCTGTGAGACCAGTATTAGTCTCCGATATACCACCGCAGGTTCAATGCATTCCTTGGACATACACATTGACGATGAAACACAGAACTCGCATCGGAATTAAATACAAAAGGCACAGTGCCGGATTTCGTACAAGAACAGAGACTCTTCTTACAGTCGGTGCTTTGAGCATTCCCTGTGAGACCAGTATTAGTTTCCGATACACCACTCCAGGTTCAATGTTTTCCCTGGACATACTCATTGACGGTGAAACACTGAAATTACATCGGAATTAAATACAAAAGGAACAATGCCGATATAACTGCAAGGTGAGTGAGACTTCTTAGAGTTTGTGCTTTGATCCTTTCCTGTGAGACCAGTATTAGATTCCGATACACCACTGCAGGTTCAATGTATTCCTTGGACCTTCGCATTGACGATGAAACACAGAAATCATATCGGAATGAAATACAAAAGGCACAATGCCGCCTTAAGTACAAGAATAGAGACTCTTCTTACAGTCGGTGTTTGAGCATTCCCTGTGAGACCAGTATTAGTTTCCGATACACCACTGCAGATTCAATGTATTCCTTGGACATACACATTGACGATGAAACACAGATATCACATCCTAATTAAAAACAAAAGGCACAATGCCGCCTTACGTACAACAATAGAGACTCTTCTTACGGTCGGTGCTTTGAGCATTACCTGTGAGACCAGTATTAGTTCCCGATACACCACTCCAGGTTCAATGTATTCCTTGGACTTACTCATTGACGATGAAACACTGAAATTACATCGGAATTAAATACAAAAGGAACAATGCCGCCTTAACTGCAAGATTGCGACTTCTTAGAGTCTGTGCTTTGATCCTTTCTACTGTGAGACCAGTATTAGTTTCCGATACACCATTGCAGGTTCAATGTATTCCTTGGACCTTCGCATTGACGATGAAACACAGTAATCGAATCGGAACTAAATACAAAAGGCACAATGGCGCAATAAGTATAAGAATAGAGACTCCTCTTACAGTCGGTGCTTTGAGCATTCCCTCTGAGACCAGTATTAGTTTCCGATACACCACTGCAGGTACAATGTATTCCTTAGACATACTCATTGTCGATGAAACACAGAACTCGCATCGGAATTAAATACAAAAGGCACAATGCCACCTTTCGTACAAGAATACAGACTCTTCTTACAGTCGGAGCTTTGAGCATTCCCTGTGAGACCAGTATTAGTTTCCGATACACCACTCCAGGTTTAAAAGTTTTCCCTGGACATACTCATTGACGATGAAACACTGAAATTACATCGGAATTAAATACAAAAGGAACAATGCCGATATAACTGCAAGGTGAGTGAGACTTCTTAGAGTCTGTGCTTTGATCCTTTCCTGTGAGACAAGTATTAGTTTCCGATACACCACTGCAGGTTCAATGTATTCTTTGGACCTTCGCATTGACGATGAAACACAGAAATCATATCGGAATGAAATACAAAAGGCACAATGCAGCCTTAAGTACAAGAATAGAGACTCTCCTTACAGTCGGTGTTTGAGCATTCCCGGTGAGACCAGTATTGGTTTCCGATACACCACTGCAGATTCAATGTATTTCTTGGACATACACATTGACGATGAAACACAGAAATCACATCGGAATTAAATACAAAAGGCACAATGCCGCCTTACGTACAAGAGGAGAGACTCTTCTTACGGTCGGTGCTTTGAGCATTACCTGTGAGACCAGTATTACTTTCCCATACACCACTCCAGGTTCAATGTATTCCTTGGACATACTCATTGACGATGAAACACTGAAATTACATCGGAATTAAATACAAATGGCACAATGTCGCCATAGGTGCAAGAATAGAGACTCCTCTTACAGTCGGTGCTTTGAGCATTCCCGGTGAGACCAGTATTAGTTTCCGATACACCACAGCAGGTACAGTGTATTCCTTGTACCTTCACATCGACGATGAAACACAGAAAACGCATCGGAATTAAATACAAAAGGCACAATGCCGCCTTAAGTACAAGAATAGAGACTCTTCTAACAGTCGGTGCTTTGAGCATTCCCTGTGAGACCAGTATTAGTTTCTGATACACCACTGCAGGTTCAATGTATTCCTTGGACATACACATTGACGATGAAACACAGATATCGCATCGGAATAAATACAAAAGGCACAATGCCGCCTTACGTACAAGAATAGAGACTCTTCTTACAGTCAGGCTTTGAGCATTACTTGTGAGACCAGTATTAGTTTCCGATACACCACTCGAGGTTCAATGTATTCCTTGGACATACTCATTGACGATGAAACACTGAAATTACATCGGAATTAAATACAAAATGAACAATTCCGATATAACTGCAAGGTGAGTGAGACTTCTTAGAGTCTGTGCTTTGATCCTTTCCTGTGAGACCAGTATTAGTTTCCGATACACCACTGCAGGTTCAATGTATTCTTTGGACCTTCGCATTGACGATGAAAACAGAAATCATATCGGAATGAAATACAAAAGGCACAATGCAGACTTTAGTACAAGAATAGAGACTCTTCTTACAGTCGGTGTTTGAGCATTCCCTGTGAGACCAGTATTAGTTTCCGATACACCACTGCAGATTCAATGTATTCCTTGGACATATACATTGACGATGAAACACAGAAATCACATCGGAATTAAATATAAAAGGCACAATGCCGCCTTACGTACAAGAGGAGAGACTCTTCTTACGGTCGGTGCTTTGAGCAGTACCTGTGAGACCAGTATTAGTTTCCGATACGCCACTCCAGGTTCAATGTATTCCTTGGACATACGCATTGACGATGAAACACTGAAATTACATTAGAATTAAATACAAAAGAAACAATGCCGCCTTAACTGCAAGATGAGTGAGACTTCTTAGAGTCTGTGCTTTGATCCTTTCTACTGTGAGACCAGTATTAGTTTCCGATACACCACTGCAGGTTCCATGTATTCGTTGGACCTTCGCATTGACGATGAAACACGAAATCGAATCGGAGCTAAATACAAAAGGCACAATGCCGAAATAAGTACAAGAATAGAGACTCTTCTTACAGTCGGTGCTTTGAGCATTCCCCGTGAGACCAGTATTAGTTTCCGATACACCACTGCAGGTTCAATGTATTCCTTAGACATACACATTGACGGTGATACACTGAAATTACATCGGAATTAATTACAAATGGCACAATGCCGCCATAAGTGCAAGAATAGAGACCCCTCTTACAGTCGGTGCTTTGAGCATTCCCTGTGAGACCAGTATTAGTTTCCGATACACCACTGCAGGTTCAATGTATTCCTTAGACATACACATTGCCGAAGAAACACAGAAATCACATCGGAATTACATACAAAAGGCACAATGCCGCCTTAAGTCTTACGTACAAGAATAGAGACTCTTCTTATGGTCCGTGTTTTGAGCATAACCTGTGAGACCAGAATTAGTTTCCGATACACCACTCCAGGTTCAATGTATTCCTTGGACATACTCATTGACGATGAAACACTGAAATTAAATCGGAATTAAATACAAATGGCACAATGTCGCCAAGGGTGCAAAAATAGAGACTCCTCTTACAGTCGGTGCTTTGAGCATTCCCTGTGAGATCAGTATTAGTTTCCGATACATCACAGCAGGTACAATGTATTCCTTGTACCTTCACATTGACGATGAAACACAGAAATCGCATCGGAATTAAATACAAAAGGCACAATACCGCCTTAAGTACAAGATTAGAGACTCTTCTAACAGTCGGTGCTTTGAGCATTCCCTGTGAGACCAGTATTAGTTTCTGATACACCACTGCAGGTTCAATGTATTCCTTGGACATACACATTGACGATGAAACACAGATATCGCATCGGAATTAAATACAAAAGGCACAATGCCGCCTTACGTACAAGAATAGAGACTCTTCTTACAGTCGGTGCTTTGAGCATTACCTGTGAGGCCAGTATTAGTTTCCGATACACCACTCAAGGTTCAATGTATTCCTTGGTCATACTCATTGACGATGAAACACTGAAATTACATCGGAATTAAATACAAAAGGAACAATGCTGCCTTAACTGCAAGATGAGTGAGACTTCTTAGAGTCTGTGCTTTGATCCTTTCTACTGTGAGACCAGTATTAGTTTCCGTTACACCACTGCAGGTACAATGTATTCCTTAGACATACACATTGTCGATGAAACACAGAACTCGCATCGGAATTAAATACAAAAGGCACAATGCCACCTTTCGTACAAGAATACAGACTCTTCTTACAGTCGGTGCTTTGAGCATTCCCTGTGAGACCAGTATTAGTTTCCGATACACCACTCCAGGTTTAAAAGTTTTCCCTGGACATACTCATTGACGATGAAACACTGAAATTACATCGGAATTAAATACAAAAGGAACAATGCCGATATAACTGCAAGGTGAGTGAGACTTCTTAGAGTCTGTGCTTTGATCCTTTCCTGTGAGACAAGTATTAGTTTCCGATACACCACGGCAGGTTCAATGTATTCTTTGGACCTTCGCATTGACGATGAAACACAGAAATCATATCGGAATGAAATACAAAAGGCACAAAGCAGCCTTAAGTACAAGAATAGAGACTCTCCTTACAGTCGGTGTTTGAGCATTCCCTGTGAGACCAGTATTGGTTTCCGATACACCACTGCAGATTCAATGTATTTCTTGAACATACACATTGACGATGAAACACAGAAATCACATCGGAATTAAATACAAAAGGCACAATGCCGCCTTACGTACAAGAGGAGAGACTCTTCTTACGGTCGGTGCTTTGAGCATTACCTGTGAGACCAGTATTAATTTCCCATTCACCACTCCAGGTTCAATGTATTCCTTGGACATACTCATTGACGATGAAACACTGAAATTACATCGGAATTAAATACAAATGGCACAATGTCGCCATAGGTGCAAGAATAGAGACTCCTCTTACAGTCGGTGCTTTGAGCATTCCCGGTGAGACCAGTATTAGTTTCCGATACACCACAGCAGGTACAGTGTATTCCTTGTACCTTCACATCAACGATGAAACACAGAAAACGCATCGGAATTAAATACAAAAGGCACAATGCCGCCTTAAGTACAAGAATAGAGACTCTTCTAACAGTCGGTGCTTTGAGCATTCCCTGTGAGACCAGTATTAGTTTCTGATACACCACTGCAGGTTCAATGTATTCCTTGGACATACACATTGACGATGAAACACAGATATCGCATCGGAATAAATACAAAAGGCACAATGCCGCCTTACGTACAAGAATAGAGACTCTTCTTACAGTCAGGCTTTGAGCATTACTTGTGAGACCAGTATTAGTTTCCGATACACCACTCATAGTTCAATGTATTCCTTGGACATACTCATTGACGATGAAACACTGAAATTACAACGGAATTAAATACCAAAGGAACAATGCCGATATAACTGCAAGGTGAGTGAGACTTCTTAGAGTCTGTGCTTTGATCCTTTCCTGTGAGACAAGTATTAGTTTCCGATACACCACTGCAGGTTCAATGTATTCTTTGGACCTTCGCATTGACGATGAAACACAGAAATCATATCGGAATGAAATACAAAAGGCACAATGCAGCCTTAAGTACAAGAATAGAGACTCTCCTTACAGTCGGTGTTTGAGCATTCCCTGTGAGACCAGTATTGGTTTCCGATACACCACTGCAGATTCAATGTATTTCTTGGACATACACATTGACGATGAAACACAGAAATCACATCGGAATTAAATACAAAAGGCACAATGCCGCCTTACGTACAAGAGGAGAGACTCTTCTTACGGTCGGTGCTTTGAGCATTACCTGTGAGACCAGTATTAATTTCCCATACACCACTCCAGGTTCAATGTATTCCTTGGACATACTCATTGACGATGAAACACTGAAATTACATCGGAATTAAATACAAATGGCACAATGTCGCCATAGGTGCAAGAATAGAGACTCCTCTTACAGTCGGTGCTTTGAGCATTCCCGGTGAGACCAGTATTAGTTTCCGATACACCACAGCAGGTACAGTGTATTCCTTGTACCTTCACATCGACGATGAAACACAGAAAACGCATCGGAATTAAATCCAAAAGGCACAATGCCGCCTTAAGTACAAGAATAGAGACTCTTCTAACAGTCGGTGTTTTGAGCATTCCCTGTGAGACCAGTATTAGTTTCCGATACACCACTCCAGGTTCAATGTTTTCCCCGGACATACTCATTGACGATGAAACACTGAAATTACATCGGAATTAAATACAAAATGAACAATGCCGATATAACTGCAAGGTGAGTGAGACTTCTTAGAGTCTGTGCTTTGATCCTTTCCTGTGAGACCAGTATTAGTTTCCGATACACCACTGCAGGTTCAATGTATTCTTTGGACCTTCGCATTGACGATGAAAACAGAAATCATATCGGAATGAAATACAAAAGGCACAATGCAGACTTTAGTACAAGAATAGAGACTCTTCTTACAGTCGGTGTTTGAGCATTCCCTGTGAGACCAGTATTAGTTTCCGATACACCACTGCAGATTCAATGTATTCCTTGGACATATACATTGACGATGAAACACAGAAATCACATTGGAATTAAATATAAAAGGCACAATGAGGCCTTACGTACAAGAGGAGAGACTCTTCTTACGGTCGGTGCTTTGAGCAGTACCTGTGAGACCAGTATTAGTTTCCGATACGCCACTCCAGGTTCAATGTATTCCTTGGACATACGCATTGACGATGAAACACTGAAATTACATTAGAATTAAATACAAAAGAAACAATGGTGCCTTAACTGCAAGATGAGTGAGACTTCTTAGAGTCTGTGCTTTGATCCTTTCTACTGTGAGACCAGTATTAGTTTCCGATACACCACTGCAGGTTCCATGTATTCGTTGGACCTTCGCATTGACGATGAAACACGAAATCGAATCGGAGCTAAATACAAAAGGCACAATGCCGCAATAAGTACAAGAATAGAGACTCTTCTTACAGTCGATGCTTTGAGCATTCCCCGTGAGACCAGTATTAGTTTCCGATACACCACTGCAGGTTCAATGTATTCCTTAGACATACACATTGACGATGATACACTGAAATTACATCGGAATTAATTACAAATGGCACAATGCCGCCATAAGTGCAAGAATAGAGACCCCTCTTACAGTCGGTGCTTTGAGCATTCCCTGTGAGACCAGTATTAGTTTCCGATACACCACTGCAGGTTCAATGTATTCCTTAGACATACACATTGCCGAAGAAACACAGAAATCACATCGGAATTACATACAAAAATCACAATGCCGCCTTAAGTCTTACGTACAAGAATAGAGACTCTTCTTATGGTCCGTGCTTTGAGCATAACCTGTGAGACCAGAATTAGTTTCCGATACACCACTCCAGGTTCAATGTATTCCTTGGACATACTCATTGACGATGAAACACTGAAATTACATCGGAATTAAGTACAAATGGCACAATGTCGCCAAGGGTGCAAAAATAGAGACTCCTCTTACAGTCGGTGCTGTGAGCATTCCCTGTGAGATCAGTATTAGTTTCCGATACATCACAGCAGGTACAATGTATTCCTTGTACCTTCACATTGACGATGAAACACAGAAATCGCATCGGAATTAAATACAAAAGGCACAATACCGCCTTAAGTACAAGATTAGAGACTCTTCTAACAGTCGGTGCTTTGAGCATTCCCTGTGAGACCAGTATTAGTTTCTGATACACCACTGCAGGTTCAATGTATTCCTTGGACATACACATTGACGATGAAACACAGATATCGCATCGGAATTAAATACAAAAGGCACAATGCCGCCTTACGTACAAGAATAGAGACTCTTCTTACAGTCGGTGCTTTGAGCATTACCTGTGAGGCCAGTATTAGTTTCCGATACACCACTCAAGGTTCAATGTATTCCTTGGACATACTCATTGGCGATGAAACACTGAAATTACATCGGAATTAAATACAAACGGAACAATACTGCCTTAACAGCAAGATGAGTGAGACTTCTTTGAGTCTGTGCTTTGATCCTTTCCTGTGAGACCAGTATTAGTTTCCGATACACCAATGCAGGTTCAGTGTATTCCACGGACCTTCGCATTGACGAAGAAACACAGAAATCGCATCGGAACTGAATACAAAATGCACAATGCCGCAATAAGTACAAGAATAGAGACTCTTCTTGCAGTCGGTGCTTTGAGCATTCCCTGTGAGACCAGTATTACTATCCGATACACTACTGCAGGTTCAATGAATTCCTTAGACATACACATTGACAATGAAACACTGAAATTACATCGTTATTAAATACAAAAGGCACAATGCCGCCCTAAGTACAAGAATAGAGACTCTTCTTACAGTCGGTGCTTTGAACATTCCCAGTGAGACCAGTATTAGTTTCCGATACACCACCGCATGTTCAATGCATTCCTTGGACATACACATTGACGATGAAACACAGAACTCGCATCGGAATTAAATACAAAAGGCACAATGCCGCCTTTCGTACAAGAATAGAGACTCTTCTTATAGTCGGTGCTTTGAGCATTCCCTGTGAGACCAGTATTAGTTTCCGATACCCCACTCCAGGTTCAATGTTTTCCCTGGACATACTCATTGACGATGAAACACTGAAATTACATCGGAATAAAATACAAAAGGAACAATGCCGATATAACTGCAAGGTGAGTGAGACTTCTTAGAGTCTGTGCTTTGATCCTTTCCTGTGAGACCAGTGTTAGTTTCCGATACACCACTGCAGGTTCAATGTATTCCTTGGACCTTCGCATTGACGATGAAACCCAGAAATCATATCGGAATGAAATACAAAAGGCACAATGCCGCCTTAAGTACAAGAATAGAGACTCTTCTTACAGTCGGTGTTTGAGCATTCCCTGTGAGACCAGTATTAGTTTCCGATACACCACTGCACATTCAATGTATTCCTTGGACATACACATTGACGATGAAACACAGAAATCACATCGGAATTAAATACAAAAGGCACAATGCCGCCTTACGTACAAGAATAGAGACTCTTCTTACGGTCGGTGCTTTGAGCATTACCTGTGAGACCAGTATTAGTTTCCGATACACCACACCAGGTTCAATGTATTCCTTGGACATACTCATTGACGATGAAACACTGAAATTACATCGGAATTAAATACAAAAGGAACAATGCCGCCTTAACTGCAAGATGAGTGAGACTTCATAGAGTCTGTGCTTTGATCCTTTCCTGTAAGACCAGTATTAGTTTCCGATACACCACTGCAGGTTCAATGTATTCCTTAGACATACACATTGACGATGAAACACTGATATTACATCGGAATTAAATACAAAAGGCAAAGTGCCGCCATACGTGCGAGAATAGAGAATCTTCTTCCAGTCGGTGCTTTCACCATTGCCTGTGAGACCAGTATTAGTTTCCGATACACCACTAAAGGTTCAATGTATTCCTTGGACATACTCATTGACGATATAACACTGAAAATACATCGGAATTAAATACAAATGGCACAATGTCGCCAAGGGTGCAAAAATAGAGACTCCTCTTACAGTCGGTGCTTTGAGCATTCAGTGTGAGATCAGTATTAGTATCCGATACACCACAGCAGGTACAATGTATTCCCTGTACCTTCACATTGACGATGAAACACAGAAATCGCATCGGAATTAAATACAAAAGGCACAATGCCGCCTTAAGTACAAGAATAGAGACTCTTCTTACAGTCGGTGCTTTGAGCATTACCTGTGAGACCAGTATTAGTTTCCGATACACCACTCAAGGTTCAATGTATTCCTTGGACATACTCATTGACGATGAAACACCGAAATTACATCGGAATTAAATACAAACGGAACAATACTGCCTTAACAGCAAGATGAGTGAGACTTCTTTGAGTCTGTGCTTTGATCCTTTCCTGTGAGACCAGTATTAGTTTCCGATACACCAATGCAGGTTCAATGTATTCCACGGAACTTCGCATTGACGATGAAACACAGAAATCGCATCGGAACTGAATACAAAATGCACAATGCCGCAATAAGTACAAGAATAGAGACTCTTCTTACAGTCGGTGCTTTGAGCATTCCCTGTGAGACCAGTATTAGTTTCCGATACACCACTGCAGGTTCAATGAATTCCTTAGACATACACATTGACGATGAAACACTGAAATTACATCGGAATTAAATACAAAAGGCACAATGCCGCCTTAAGTACAAGAATAGAGACTCTTCTTACAGTCGGTGCTTTGTTCATTCCCTGTGAGACCAGTATTAGTTTCCGATACACCACCGCAGGTTCAATGCATTCCTTGGACATACACATTGACGATGAAACACAGAACTCGCATCGGAATTAAATACAAAACGCACATTGCCGCCTTTCGTACAAGAATAGAGACTCTTCTTACTGTCGGTGCTTTGAGCATTCCCTGTGAGACCAGTATTAGTTTCCGATACACCACTCCAGGTTCAATGTTTTCCCTGGACATACTCATTGACGATGAAACACTGAAATTACATCGGAATTAAATACAAAAGGAACAATGCCGATATAACTGCAAGGTGAGTGAGACTTCTTAGAGTCTGTGCTTTGATCCTTTCCTGTGAGACCAGTGTTAGTTTCCGATACACCACTGCAGGTTCAATGTATTCCTTGGACCTTCGCATTGACGATGAAACCCAGAAATCATATCGGAATGAAATACAAAAGGCACAATGCCACCTTAAGTACAAGAATAGAGACTCTTCTTACAGTCGGTGTTTGAGCATTCCCTGTGAGACCAGTATTAGTTTCCGATACACCACTGCACATTCAATGCATTCCTTGGACATACACAATGACGATGAAACACAGAAATCACATCGGAATTAAATACAAAAGGCACAATGCCGCCTTACGTACAAGAATAGAGACTCTTCTTACGGTTGGTGCTTTGAGCATTACCTGTGAGACCAGTATTAGTTTCCGATACACCACACCAGGTTCAATGTATTCCTTGGACATACTCATTGACGATGAAACACTGAAATTACATCGGAATTAAATACAAAAGGCAAAATGCCGCCATACGTGCGAGAATAGAGAATCTTCTTCCAGTCGGCGCTTTGACCATTCCCTGTGAGACCAGTATTAGTTTCCGATACACCACAGCAGGTACAATGTATTCCTTGGACCTTCACATTGACGATGAAACACACACATCGCATCGGAATTAAATACAAAAGGCACAATGCCGCTTTAAGTACAAGAATAGAGACCCTTCCTACAGTAGGTGCTTTGAGCATTCCCTGTGAGACCAGTATTAGTTTCCGATACATCACTGCAGGTTCAATGTATTCCTTGGACATACACATTGACGATGAAACACAGAAATCGCATCGGAATTAAATACAAAACGCACAATGCCGCATTACGTACAAGCATAGTGACTCTTCGTACAGTCGGTGCTTTGAGCATTCCCTGTGAGACCAGTATTAGTTTCCGATACACCACTCCAAGTTCAATGTATTCCTTGGACATACTCATTGACGATGAAACACTGAAATTACATCGCTATTAAATACAAAAGGAACAATGCCGCCTTAACTGAAAGATGAGAGAGACATCTTAGCGTCTGTGATTTGATATTCTCCTGTGAGACCAGTATTAGTTTCCGATACACCACTGCAGGTTCAATGTATTCCTTGGACCTTCGCATTGACGATGAAACACAGAAATCGCATCGGAACTAAATACAAAAGGCACAATGCCGCAATAAGTACAAGAATAGAGACTCTTCTTACAGTCGGTGCTTTGAGCATTCCCTGCGAGACCAGTATTAGATTCCGATACACCACTGCAGGTACAATGTATTCCTTGGACCTTCACATTGACGATGAAACACAGAAATCGCATCGGAATTAAATACAAAAGGCACAATGCCGCTTCAGTACATGAATAGAGACTCTTCTTACAGTCGGTGCTTTGAGCATTTCCTGTGAGACCAGTATTAGTTTCCGATGCACCACTGCAGGTTCAATGTATTCCTTGGACCTTCGCATTGACGATGAAACACAGAAATCGCATCGGAACTAAATACAAAAGACACAATGCCGCAATAAGTACAAGAATGGAGACTCTTCTTACTGTCGGTGCTTTGAGCATTCCCTGTGAGACCAGTATTAGTTTCCGATACACCACCGCAGGTTTAATGAATTCCTTAGACATACACATTGACGATGAAACACTGAAATTACATCGGAATTAAATACAAAAGGCACAATGCCGCCATAAGTGCAAGAATAGAGACTCTTCTTACAGTCGGGGCTTTCAGCTTTCCCAGTGAGACCAGTATTAATTTCCGATACACCACTGCAGGTTCAATGTATTCCTTAGACATACACATGTTCGAAGAAACACTGAAATTACATCGGAATTAAATACAAAAATCACAATGCCGCCATAAGTGCAAGAATAGGGACTCTTCTTACAGTCGGTGCTTTGAGCATTCCCTGTGAGATCAGCATTAGTTTCCGCTACACCACTGCAGGTACAATGTATTCCTTGGACCTTCACATTGACGATGACACACAGAAATCGCATCGGAATTAAATACAAAAGGCAAAATGCCGCCTTAAGTACAAGAATAGAGACTCTTCTTACAGTCGGTGCTTTGAGCATTCCCTGTGAGACCAGTATTAGTTTCCGATACACCACCGCAGGTTCAATGCATTCCTTGGACCTTCACATTGACGATGACACACAGAAATCGCATCGGAATTAAATACAAAGGGAACAATGCCACCTTAACTGCAAGATGAGTGAGACTTCATAGAGTCTGTGCTTTGATCCTTTCCTGTGAGACCAGTATTAGTTTCCGATACACCACTGCAGGTTCAATGTATTCCTTGGACCTTCGCATTGACGATGAAACACAGAAATCGCATCGGAACTAAATACAAAAGCACAATGCCGCAATAAGTACAAGAATAGGGACTCTTCTTACAGTTGGTACTTTGAGCATTTCCTTTGGGACCAGTATTAGTTTCCGATACACCACTGCAGGTTCAATGTATTCCTTAGACATACACATTGACGATGAAACACTGATATTACATCGGAATTAAATACAAAAGGCAAAATGCCGCCATACGTGCAAGAATAGAGAATCTTCTTCAGTCGGTGCTTTGAGCATTCCCTGTGAGACCAGTATTAGTTTCCGATAGACCACAGCAGGTACAATGTATTCCTTGGACCTTCACATTGACGATGAAACACACACATCGCATCGGAATTAAATACAAAAGTCACAATGCCGCCTTAAGTACAAGAATAGAGACCCTTCCTACAGTCGGTGCTTTGAGCATTCCCTGTGAGACCAGTATTAGATTCCGATACACCACTGCAGGTTCAATGTATTCCTTGGACCTTCGCATTGACGATGAAACACAGAAATCGCATCGGAACTAAATGCAAAAGGCACAATGCCGCAATAAGTACAAGAATAGAGACTCCTTTTACAGTCGGTGATCTGAGCATTCCCTGCGAGATTAGTATTAGTTTCCGATACACCACTGCAGGTTCAATGTATTCCTTAGACATACACATTGACGATGAAACACAGAAATTGCTCCGGAATTTAATACAAATGGCACAATGCCGCCTTAAGTACAAGAATAGAGACTCTTCTTACAGTCGGTGCTTTGAGCATTCCCTGTGAGACCGGTATTACTTTCCGATACACCACTCCAGGTTCAATGTATTCCTTGGACATACTCATTGACGATGTAACGCCGAAATTACATCGGAATTAAATACAAAAGGAACAATGCCGCATTCACTGCAAGATGAGTGAGACTTCTTAGAGTCTGTGCTTTGATCCTTTCCTGTGAGACCAGTATTAGTTTCCGATACACCACTGCAGGTTAAATGTATTTCTTAGACATACACAATGACGATGCAACACTGAAATTACTTCGGAATTAATTACAAAAGGCAAAATGCCGCCATAAGTGCACGAATAGAGACTCTTCTTCCAGTCGGTGCTTTGAGCATTCCCTGCGAGACCAGTATTAGTTTCCGATACACCACTGCAGGTTCAATGTATTCCTTGGACCTTCGCATTGACGATGAAACACAGAAATCGCATCGGAACTAAATACAAAAGCACAATGCCGCAATAAGTACAAGAATAGGGACTCTTCTTACAGTTGGTACTTTGAGCATTTCCTTTGGGACCAGTATTAGTTTCCGATACACCACTGCAGGTTCAATGTATTCCTTAGACATACACATTGACGAGGAAACACTGATATTACATCGGAATTAAATACAAAAGGCAAAATGCCGCCATACGTGCAAGAATAGAGAATCTTCTTCAGTCGGTGCTTTGAGCATTCCCTGTGAGACCAGTATTAGTTTCCGATAGACCACAGCAGGTACAATGTATTCCTTGGACCTTCACATTGACGATGAAACACACACATCGCATCGGAATTAAATACAAAAGTCACAATGCCGCCTTAAGTACAAGAATAGAGACCCTTCCTACAGTCGGTGCTTTGAGCATTCCCTGTGAGACCAGTATTAGATTCCGATACACCACTGCAGGTTCAATGTATTCCTTGGACATACACATTGACGATGAAACAAAGAAATCGCATCGGAATTAAATACAAAACGCACAATGCCGCTTCAGTACATGAATAGAGACTTTTCTTACAGTCGGTGCTTTGAGCATTTCCTGTGAGACCAGTATTAGTTTCCGATACACCACTGCAGGTTCAATGTATTCCTTGGACCTTCGCATTGACGATGAAACACAGAAATCGCATCGGAACTAAATGCAAAAGGCACAATGCCGCAATAAGTACAAGAATAGAGACTCCTTTTACAGTCGGTGATCTGAGCATTCCCTGCGAGATTAGTATTAGTTTCCGATACACCACTGCAGGTTCAATGTATTCCTTAGACATACACATTGACGATGAAACACAGAAATTGCTCCGGAATTTAATACAAATGGCACAATGCCGCCTTAAGTACAAGAATAGAGACTCTTCTTACAGTCGGTGCTTTGAGCATTCCCTGTGAGACCGGTATTACTTTCCGATACACCACTCCAGGTTCAATGTATTCCTTGGACATACTCATTGACGATGTAACGCCGAAATTACATCGGAATTAAATACAAAAGGAACAATGCCGCATTCACTGCAAGATGAGTGAGACTTCTTAGAGTCTGTGCTTTGATCCTTTCCTGTGAGACCAGTATTAGTTTCCGATACACCACTGCAGGTTAAATGTATTTCTTAGACATACACAATGACGATGCAACACTGAAATTACTTCGGAATTAATTACAAAAGGCAAAATGCCGCCATAAGTGCACGAATAGAGACTCTTCTTCCAGTCGGTGCTTTGAGCATTCCCTGCGAGACCAGTATTAGTTTCCGATACACCACTGCAGGTACAATGTATTCCTTGGACCTTCACATTGTCGATGAAACACAGAAATGGCATCGGAATTAAATACAAATGGCACAATGTCGCCTTAAGTACAAGAATAGCGAGTCTTCTTACAGTCGGTGTTTTGAGCATTCCCTGTGAGACCAGTTTTAGTTTCCCATACACCACTGCAGGTTCAATGTATTTCTTGGGCCTTCACATTGACGATGAAGTACAGAAATGGCATCGGAATTAAATACAAATGGCACAATGCCGCCTTAAGTACAGGTATAGAGACTCTTCTTACAGTCGGTGCTTTGAGCATTCCCTGTGAGACCAGTATTAGTTTCCGATACACCACTGCAGGTTCAATGTATTCCTTGGACCTGCAGATTGAAAATGAAACGCAGAAATCGCATTGGAATTAAATACAAAAGTCACAATGCCGCCGTAAGTACAAGAATAGAGACTCTTCTTACAGTCGGTGCTTTGAGCATTCCCTGTGAGACCAGTATTAGTTTCCGATACACCACTGGAGGTTGAATGTATTCCTTTGACATTCACATTGACGATAAAACACTGAAATTAAATCGGAATTAAACACAAAAGGCACAATGCCGCCTTAAGTACAAGAATAGAGACTCTTCATATAGTCGGTGCTTTGAGGAATCCCTGTGAGACCAGTATTAGTTTCCGATACACCAGTGCAGGTTCAATGTTTTCCTTGGACCTTCACATTGACGATGAAACACAGAAATTGCATCGGTATTAAATGCAAAAGCCACAATGCCGCCATAAGTACAAGAATAGAGACTCTTCTTACAGTCGATGCTTTGAGCATTCCCTGTGAGACCAGTATTAGTTTCCGATACACGACTGCAGGTTCAATGTATTCCTTGGACCTTCACATTGACGATTAAACAAAGAAATCGCATCGGAATTAAATACAAAAGCCGCAATGCCGCCTTAAATACTAATATAGAGACTCTTCTTACTGTCGGTGCTTTGAGCATTCCCTGTGAGACCAGTATTAGTTTCCAATACATTAGTGCAGGTTCAGTGTATTCCTTGGACCTTCGCATTGACGATGAAACACAGAAATCGCATCGGAATTAAATACAAGAAGCACAATGCCGCCATAAGTACAAGAATAGAGACCCTTCTTACAGTCGGGGCTTTGAGCATTCCTTGTGAGACCAGTATTAGTTTCCGATACACCACTGCAGTTTCAGTGTATTCCTTGGACCTTCACATTGAGGATGAAGCACATAAATCGCATCGGAATGAAATACAATAGGAACAATGCCGCCTTAAGTACAAGAATAGAGACTTTTCTTACAGTCGGTGCTTGGAGCATTCCCTGTGAGACCAGTATTAGATTCCGATACACCATTGCCGGTTCAATGTATTCCTTGGATATCACATTGACGATGAGACACTGAAATTACACCGGAATTAAATACAAAAGGCACAAAGCCGTCTTAAGTACAAGAATAGAGACTCTTCTTACAGTCGGTGCTTTGAGCATTCCCTGTGAGACCAGTATCAGTTTCCGATACACCACTGCAGGTTCAATGTATTCCTCGGACATACACATGGACGATGAAATACTGATATCACATCGGAATTAAATACAAAAGGCACAATGCCGCCATAAATGCAAGAAGAGTGAGACTTCTTAGAGTCTGTGTTTTGATCCATTCCTGTGCGACCTGTATTAGATTTCGATACGCCACTGCAGGTTCAATGTATTCCTTGGACCTTCACATTGACGATGAAACACAGAAATCGCATCGGAATCAAATACAAAAGGCACAATGCAGCCTTAAGTACAAGAATAGAGACTCTTCTTACAGTCGGTGCTTTGAGCATTCCCTGTGAGACCAGTATTAGTTTCCGCTACACCTCTGCAGGTTCAGTTTATTCCTTGGACCTTCACATTGACGTTGAAACACAGAAATGGCATCGGAATTAAATACAAAAGGAACAATGCCGCCTAAAGTACAAGAATAGAGACTCTTCTTACAATCGGTGCATTGAGCATTCCCTGTGAGACCAGTATTAGTTTCCGATACACCACTGCAGGTTCAATGTATTCGTAGGACCTTCACATTGACGATGAAACACAGATATCGCATCGGAATTAAATACAAAACGCACAATGCCGCCATAAGTACAGGAATAGAGACTCTTCTTACAGTCGGTGCTTTGAGCATTCCCTGTGAGACCAGTATTAGTTTCCGACACACCACTGCCGGTTCAATGTATTCCTTGGACCTTGAAATTGACGATGATACACAGAAATCGCATCGGAAGCAAATACAAAAGGCACAATGCCGCCTTAAGTACAAGAATAGAGACTCTTCTTACAGTCGGTGCTTTGAGCAATCCCTGTGAGACCAGTATTAGTTTCCGCTACACCTCTGCAGGTTCAATGTATTCCTTGGACCTTTACATTGACGATGAAACGCAGAAATCGCATCGGAATTAAATACAAAATGTACAATGCCGCCTTAAGTACAAGAATAGAGACTCTTCTTACAGTCGGTGCTTTGAGCATTCCCTGTGAGAGAAGTATTAGTTTCCGATACGCCACTGCAGGTTCAATGTATTCCTTGAACCTTCAAATTTGACGATAATACACAGATATCGCATCGGAATTAAATACAAAAGGCACAATGCCGCCTTAAGTACAAGAATAGACACTCTTCTTACAGTCGGTGCTTTGAGCATTCCCTGTGAGACCAGTATTAGTTTCAGATACACCACTGCAGGTTCAATGTATTCCTTGGACCTTCACATTGACGATGAAACACAGAAATGGCATCGGAATTAAATACAAAAGACACAATGCCGCCTTAAGTACAAGAATAGAGACTCTTCTTACAGTCGGTGCTTTGAGCATTCCCTGTGAGACCAGTATTAGTTTCCGCTACACCTCCGCAGGTTCAGTTTATTCCTTGGACCTTCACATTGACGATGAAACACAGAAATGGCATCGGAATTAAATACAAAAGGCAAAATGCCGCCTTACGTACAAGAACAGAGACTCTTCTCACAGTCGGTGCTTTGAGCATTCCCTGTGAGACCAGTATTAGTTTCCGATACACCACTGCAGGTTCAATGTATTCCTTGGACCTTCACATTGACGATGAAACACAGAAATCGCATCGGAATTAAATCCAAAACGCTCAATGCCGCCTTATGTACAAGAATACAGACTCTACTTACAGTCGGTGCTTTGAGCATTCCCTGTGAGACCAGTATTAGTTTCCGATACACCACTGCAGGTTCAATGTATTCCTTGGAGCTTCACATTGACGATGAAACACAGAAATCGCATCGGAATGAAATACAAAAGGCACAATGCCGCCTTAAGTACAAAAATAGAGACTCTTCTTACAGTCGGTTCTTTGAGCATTCCCTGTGAGACCAGTAATAGTATCCGATACACCACTGCAGGTTCAATCTATTCCTTGGACATACACATTGACGATGAAACACTGAAATTACATCGGAATTAAATACAAAAGGGACAATGCCGCCTTAAGTACAAGAACAGAGACTCTTCCTACCGTCGGTGCTTTGAGGATTCCCAGTGAGACCAGTATTAGCTTCCGATACACCACTAGAGGTTCAATGAATTCCTTGGACATTCACATTGACGATGAAACACTGAAATTACATCGGAATTAAACACAAAATTCACAATGCCGCCATAAGTACAAGAATAGAGACTGTTCTTACCGTCGGTGCTTTGAGCATTCCCTGTGAGACCAGTATTAGTTTCCGCTACACCTCTGCAGGTTCACTTTATTCCTTGGACCTTCACATTGACGATGAAACACAGAAATGGCATCGGGATTATATACAAAAGGCACAATGCCGCCTTAAGTACAAGAATAGAGACTCTTCTTACAGTCGGTGCTTTGAGCATTCCCTGTGAGACCAGTATTAGTTTCAGCTACACCTCTGCAGGTTCAGTTTATTCCTTGGACCTTCACATTGACGATGAAACACAGAAATAGCATCGGAATTAAATACAACAGGCGCAATGCCGCCTTAAGTACAAGAATAGATACTCTTCTTACAGTCGGTGCTTTGAGCTTTCCCTGTGAGACCAGTATTAGATTCCGCTACACCACTGCAGGTTCAGTTTATTCCTTGGACCTGCACATTGACGATGAAACACAGAAATGGCATCGGAACTAAATACAAAAGGCACAATGCCGCCTTAAGTACAAGAATAGAGACTCCTCTTACAGTCGGTGCTTTGAGCATTCCCTGTGAGACCAGTATTAGTTTCCGCTACACCTCTGCAGGTTCAGTTTATTCCTTGGACCTTCACATTGACGATGAAACACAGAAATGGCATCGGAATTAAATACAAAATGCACAATGCCGCCTTAAGTACAAGATTAGAGACTCTTCTTACAGTCGGAGCTTTGAGCATTCCCTGTGAGACCAGTATTAGTTTCCGATACACCACTGCAGGTTCAATGTATTCCTTGGAACTTCACATTGACGATGAAACACAGAAATCGCATCGGAATTAAATACAAAAGGCACAATGCCGCCTTAAGTACAAGAATAGAGACTCTTCTTACAGTCGGTGCTTTGAGCATTCCCTGTGAGACCAGTATTAGTTTCCGCTACACCTCTGCAGGTTCAATTTATTCCTTGGACCTTCACATCGACGATGAAACACAGAAATGGCATCGGAATTAAATACAAAAGGCACAAATCGCCTTAAGTACAAGAATAGAGACTCTTCTTACAGTCGGTGCTATGAGCATTCCCTGTGAGACCAGTATTAGTTTCCGCTACACCTCTGCAGGTTCAGTTTATTCGTTGGACCTTCACATTGACGATGAAACACAGAAATGGCGTCGGAATTAAATACAAAAGGCACAATGCAACCTTAAGTACAAGAATAGAGACTCTTCTTACAGTCGGTGCTTTGAGCATTCCCTGTAAGACCAGTATTAGTTTCCGATACACCACTGCAGATTCAGTTTATTCCTTGGACCTTCACATTGACGATGAAACACAGTAATGGCATCGGAATTAAATACAAAAGGCACAATGCCGCCTTAAGTACAAGAATAGAGACACTTCTTACAGTCGGTGCTTTGAGCATTCCCTGTGAGACCAGTATTAGTTTCCGATACACCACTGCAGGTTCAATGTATTCCTTGGACCCTCACATTGACGATGAAACACAGAAATCGCATCGGAATTAAATACAAAAGGCACAATGCCGCCTTAAGTACAAGAATAGAGACTCTTCTTACAGTCGGTGCTTTGAGCATTCCCTGTGAGACCAGTATTAGCTTCCGATACACCACTGGAGGTTCAATGAATTCCTTGGACATTCACATTGACGATGAGACACTGAAATTACATCGGAATTAAATACAAAAGGCACAATGCCGCCTTAAGTACAAGAATAGAGACTCTTCTCACAGTCGGTGCTTTGAGCATTCAATGTGAGACCAGTATTAGTTTCCGATACACCACTGAAGGTTCAATGTATTACTCGGACATACACATTGACGATGAAATACTGATATCACATCGGAATTAAATACAAAAGGCACAATGCCGCCATAAGTGCAAGAAGAGTGAGACTTCTTAGAGTCTGTGTTTTGATCCTTTCCTGTGCGACCTGTATTAGTTTTCGATACGCCACTGCAGGTTCAATGTATTCCTTGGACCTTCACATTGACGATGAAACACTGAAATGGCATCGGAATTAAATACAAAAGACACAATACCGCCTTAAGTACAAGAATAGAGACTCTTCTTACAGTCGGTGCTTTGAGCATTCCCTGTGAGACCAGTATTAGTTTCCGCTACACCTCCGCAGGTTCAGTTTATTCCTTGGACCTTCACATTGACGATGAAACACAGAAATGGCATCGGAATTAAATACAAAAGGCAAAATGCCGCCTTAAGAACAAGAATAGAGACTCTTCTCACAGTCGGTGCTTTGAGCACTCCCTGTGAGAGCAGTATTAGTTTCCGATACACCACTGCAGGTTCAATGTATTCCTTGGACCTTCACATTGACGATGAAACACAGAAATCGCATCGGAATTAAATCCAAAACGCTCAATGCCGCCTTATGTACAAGAATACAGACTCTACTTACAGTCGTTGCTTTGAGCATTCCCTGTGAGACCAGTATTAGTTTCCGATACACCACTGCAGGTTCAATGTATTCCTTGGACCTTCACATTGACGATGAAACACAGAAATCTCATCGGAAGCAAATACAAAAGGCACAATGCCGCCTTAAGTACAAGAATAGCGACTCTTCTTACAGTCGGTGCTTTGAGCATTCCCTGTGAGACCAGTAATAGTATTCGATACACCACTGCAGGTTCAATCTATTCCTTGGACATACACATTGACGATGAAACACTGAAATTACATCGGAATTAAATACAAAAGGGACAATGCCGCCTTAAGTACAAGAATAGACACTCTTCTTACAGTCGGTGCTTTGAGCATTCCCTGTGAGACCAGTATTAGTTTCCGATACACCACTGCAGGTTCAATGTATTCCTTGGACCTTCACATTGAAGATGAAACACAGAAATGGCATCGGAATTAAATACAAAAGACACAATGCCGCTTTAAGTACAAGAATAGAGACTCTTCTTACAGTCGGTGCTTTGAGCATTCCCTGTGAGACCAGTATTAGTTTCCGCTACACCTCCGCAGGTTCAGTTTATTCCTTGGACCTTCACATTGACGATGAAACACAGAAATGGCATCGGAATTAAATACAAAAGGCAAAATGCGGCCTTAAGTACAAGAATAGAGACTCTTCTCACAGTCGGTGCTTTGAGCATTCCCTGTGAGACCAGTATTAGTTTCCGCTACACCTCTGCAGGTTCCGTTTATTCCTTGGACCTTCACATTGACGATGAAACACAGAAATGGCATCGGAAATAAATACAAAAGGCATAATGCGCCTTAAGTACAAGAATAGAGACTCTTCTTACAGTCGGTGCTATGAGCATTCCCTGTGAGACCAGTTTTAGTTTCCGCTACACCCCTGCAGGTTCAGTTTATTCGTTGGACCTTCACATTGACGATGAAACACAGAAATGACATCGGAATTAAAAACAAAAGGCACAATGCCGCCTTAAGTACAAGAATAGAGACTCTTCTTACAGTCGGAGCTTTGAGCATTCCCTGTGAGACCAGTATTAGTTTCCGATACACCACTGCAGGTTCAATGTATTCCTTGGACCTTCACATTGACGATGAAACACAGAATTCGCATCGGAATTAAATACAAAAGGCACAATGCCGCCTTAAGTACAAGAATAGAGACTCTTCTTAGAGTCGGTGCTTTGAGCATTCCCTGTGAGACCAGTATTAGCTTCCGATACACCACTGGAGGTTCAATGAATTCCTTGGACATTCACATTGACGATGAGACACTGAAATTACATCGGAATTAAATACAAAAGGCACAATGCCGCCTTAAGTACAAGAATAGAGACTCTTCTTACAGTCGGTGCTTTGAGCATTCCCTGTGAGACCAGTATTAGTTTCCGATACACCACTGCAGGTTCAATGTATTCCTTGGACCTTCACATTGACGATGAAACACAGAAATCGCATCGGAATTTAATACAAAAGGCACAATGCCGCCTTAAGTACAGGAATAGAGACTCTTCTCACAGTCGGTGCTTTGAGCATTCCCTGTGAGACCAGTATTAGTTTCCGATACACCACTGCAGGTTCAATGTATTCCTTGGACCTTCACATTGACGATGAAACACAGAAATCGCATCGGAATTAAATCCAAAACGCTCAATGCCGCCTTATGTACAAGAATACAGACTCTACTTACAGTCGGTGCTTTGAGCATTCCCTGTGAAACCAGTATTAGTTTCCGATACACCACTGCAGGTTCAATGTATTCCTTGGAGCTTCACATTGACGATGAAACACAGAAATCGCATCGGAATGAAATACAAAAGGCACAATGCCGCCTTAAGTACAAAAATAGAGACTCTTCTTACAGTCGGTTCTTTGAGCATTCCCTGTGAGACCAGTAATAGTATCCGATACACCACTGCAGGTTCAATCTATTCCTTGGACATACACATTGACGATGAAACACTGAAATTACATCGGAATTAAATACAAAAGGGACAATGCCGCCTTAAGTACAAGAACAGAGACTCTTCTTACCGTCGGTGCTTTGAGCATTCCCAGTGAGACCAGTATTAGCTTCCGATACACCACTGGAGGTTCAATGAATTCCTTGGACATTCACATTTACGATGAAACACTGAAATTACATCGGAATTAAATACAAAATTCACAATGCCGCCTTAAGTACAAGAATAGAGACTGTTCTTACCGTCGGTGCTTTGAGCATTCCCTGTGAGACCAGTATTAGTTTCCGCTACACCTCTGCAGGTTCACTTTATTCCTTGGACCTTCACATTGACGATGAAACACAGAAATGGCATCGGGATTATATACAAAAGGCACAATGCCGCCTTAAGTACAAGAATAGAGACTCTTCTTACAGTCGGTGCTTTGAGCATTCCCTGTGAGACCAGTATTAGTTTCAGCTACACCTCTGCAGGTTCAGTTTATTCCTTGGACCTTCACATTGACGATGAAACACAGAAATAGCATCGGAATTAAATACAACAGGCGCAATGCCGCCTTAAGTACAAGAATAGAGACTCTTCTTACAGTCGGTGCTTTGAGCTTTCCCTGTGAGACCAGTATTAGATTCCGCTACACCACTGCAGGTTCAGTTTATTCCTTGGACCTGCACATTGACGATGAAACACAGAAATGGCATCGGAATTAAATACAAAAGGCACAATGCCGCCTTAAGTACAAGAATAGAGACTCCTCTTACAGTCGGTGCTTTGAGCATTCCCTGTGAGACCAGTATTAGTTTCCGCTACACCTCTGCAGGTTCAGTTTATTCCTTGGACCTTCACATTGACGATGAAACACAGAAATGGCATCGGAATTAAATACAAAATGCACAATGCCGCCTTAAGTACAAGATTAGAGACTCTTCTTACAGTCGGAGCTTTGAGCATTCCCTGTGAGACCAGTATTAGTTTCCGATACACCACTGCAGGTTCAATGTATTCCTTGGAACTTCACATTGACGATGAAACACAGAAATCGCATCGGAATTAAATACAAAAGGCACAATGCCGCCTTAAGTACAAGAATAGAGACTTTTCTTACAGTCGGTGCTTTGAGCATTCCCTGTGAGACCAGTATTAGTTTCCGCTACACCTCTGCAGGTTCAGTTTATTCCTTGGACCTTCACATCGTCGATGAAACACAGAAATGGCATCGGAATTAAATACAAAAGGCACAAATCGCCTTAAGTACAAGAATAGAGACTCTTCTTACAGTCGGTGCTATGAGCATTCCCTGTGAGACCAGTATTAGTTTCCGCTACACCTCTGCAGGTTCAGTTTATTCGTTGGACCTTCACATTGACGATGATACACAGAAATGGCGTCGGAATTAAATACAAAAGGCACAATGCAGCCTTAAGTACAAGAATAGAGACTCTTCTTACAGTCGGTGCTTTGAGCATTCCCTGTAAGACCAGTATTAGTTTCCGATACACCACTGCATATTCAGTTTATTCCTTGGACCTTCACATTGACGATGAAACACAGTAATGGCATCGGAATTAAATACAAAAGGCACAATGCCGCCTTAAGTACAAGAATAGAGACACTTCTTACAGTCGGTGCTTTGAGCATTCCCTGTGAGACCAGTATTAGTTTCCGATACACCACTGCAGGTTCAATGTATTCCTTGGACCTTCACATTGACGATGAAACACAGAAATCGCATCGGAATTAAATACAAAAGGCACAATGCCGCCTTAAGTACAAGAATAGAGACTCTTCTTACAGTCGGTGCTTTGAGCATTCCCTGTGAGACCAGTATTAGCTTCCGATACACCACTGGAGGTTCAATGAATTCCTTGGACATTCACATTGACGATGAGACACTGAAATTACATCGGAATTAAATACAAAAGGGACAATGCCGCCTTAAGTACAAGAATAGAGACTCTTCTCACAGTCGGTGCTTTGAGCATTCAATGTGAGACCAGTATTAGTTTCCGATACACCACTGCAGGTTCAATGTATTCCTCGGACATACACATTGACGATGAAATACTGATATCATATCGGAATTAAATACAAAGGGCACAATGCCGCCATATGTGCAAGAAGATTGAGACTTCTTAGAGTCTGTGTTTTGATCCTTTCCTGTGCGACCTGTATTAGTTTTCGATACGCCACTGCAGGTTCAATGTATTCCTTGGACCTTCACATTGACGATGAAACACTGAAATGGCATCGGAATTAAATACAAAAGACACAATACCGCCTTAAGTACAAGAATAGAGACTCTTCTTACAGTCGGTGCTTTGAGCATTCCCTGTGAGACCAGTATTAGTTTCCGCTACACCTCCGCAGGTTCAGTTTATTCCTTGGACCTTCACATTGACGATGAAACACAGAAATGGCATCGGAATTAAATACAAAAGGCAAAATGCCGCCTTAAGAACAAGAATAGAGACTCTTCTCACAGTCGGTGCTTTGAGCACTCCCTGTGAGAGCAGTATTAGTTTCCGATACACCACTGCAGGTTCAATGTATTCCTTGGACCTTCACATTGACGATGAAACACAGAAATCGCATCGGAAGCAAATACAAAAGCCACAATGCCGCCTTAAGTACAAGAATAGCGACTCTTCTTACAGTCGGTGCTTTGAGCATTCCCTGTGAGACCAGTAATAGTATTCGATACACCACTGCAGGTTCAATCTATTCCTTGGACATACACATTGACGATGAAACACTGAAATTACATCGGAATTAAATACAAAAGGGACAATGCCGCCTTAAGTACAAGAATAGACACTCTTCTTACAGTCGGTGCTTTGAGCATTCCCTGTGAGACCAGTATTAGTTTCCGATACACCACTGCAGGTTCAATGTATTCCTTGGACCTTCACATTGAAGATGAAACACAGAAATGGCATCGGAATTAAATACAAAAGACACAATGCCACCTTAAGTACAAGAATAGAGACTCTTCTTACAGTCGGTGCTTTGAGCATTCCCTGTGAGACCAGTATTAGTTTCCGCTACACCTCCGCACTTTCGGTTTATTCCTTGGACCTTCACATTGACGATGAAACATAGAAATGGCATCGGAATTAAATACAAAAGGCAAAATGCCGCCTTAAGTACAAGAATAGAGACTCTTCTCACAGTCGGTGCTTTGAGCATTCCCTGTGAGACCAGTATTAGTTTCCGCTACACCTCTGCAGGTTCCGTTTATTCCTTGGACCTTCACATTAACGATGAAACACAGAAATGGCATCGGAAATAAATACAAAAGGCATAATGCGCCTTAAGTACAAGAATAGAGACTCTTCTTACAGTCGGTGCTATGAGCATTCCCTGTGAGACCAGTTTTAGTTTCCGCTACACCCCTGCAGGTTCAGTTTATTCGTTGGACCTTCACATTGACGATGAAACACAGAAATGGCATCGGAATTAAATACAAAAGGCACAATGCCGCCTTAAGTACAAGAATAGAGACTCTTCTTACAGTCGGTGCTTTGAGCATTCCCTGTGAGACCAGTATTAGTTTCCGATACACCACTGCAGGTTCAATGTATTCCTTGGACCTTCACATTGACGATGAAACACAGAAATCGCATCGGAATTAAATACAAAAGGCACAATGCCGCCTTAAGTACAAGAATAGAGACTCTTCTTACAGTCGGTGCTTTGAGCATTCCCTGTGAGACCAGTATTAGCTTCCGATACACCACTGGAGGTTCAATGAATTCCTTGGACATTCACATTGACGATGAGACACTGAAATTACATCGGAATTAAATACAAAAGGCACAATGCCGCCATAAGTGCAAGAAGAGTGAGACTTCTTAGAGTCTGTGTTTTGATCCTTTCCTGTGCGACCTGTATTAGTTTTCGATACGCCACTGCAAGTTCAATGTATTCCTTGGATCTTCACATTGACGATGAAACACAGAAATGGCATCGGAATTAAATACAAAAGACACAATGCCGCCTTAAGTACAAGAATAGAGACTCTTCTTACAGTCGGTGCTTTGAGCATTCCCTGTGAGACCAGTATTAGTTTCCGCTACACCTCCGCAGGTTCAGTTTATTCCTTGGACCTTCACATTGACGATGAAACACAGAAATGGCATCAGAATTAAATACAAATGGCAAAATGCCGCCTTAAGTACAAGAATAGAGACTCTTCTCACAGTCGGAGCTTTGAGCATTCCCTGTGAGAGCAGTAATAGTTTCCGATACATCACTGCAGGTTCAATGTATTCCTTGAACCTTCACATTGACGATGAAACACAGAAATCGCATCGGAATTAAATCCAAAACGCTCAATGCCGCCTTATGTACAAGAATACAGACTCTACTTACAGTCGGTGCTTTGAGCATTCCCTGTGAGACGAGTATTAGTTTCCGATACACCACTGCAGGTTCAATGTATTCCTTGGACCTTCACATTGACGATGAAACACAGAAATCGCATCGGAAGCAAATACAAAAGGCACAATGCCGCCTTAAGTACACGAATAGAGACTCTTCTTACAGTCGGTGCTTTGAGCATTGCCTGTGAGACCAGAAATAGTATCCGATACACCACTGCAGGTTCAATCTATTCCCTGGACATACACATTGACGATGAAACACTGAAATTACATCGGAATTAAATACAAAAGGGACAATGCCGCCTTAAGTACAAGAATAGAGACTCTTCTTACCGTCGGTGATTTGGGCATTCCCTGTGAGACTAGTATTAGTTTCCGATACACCACTGGAGGTTCAATGAATTCCTTGGACATTCACATTGACGATGAAACACTGAAATTACATCGGAATTAAATACAAAATTCACAATGCCGCCTTAAGTACAAGAATAGAGACTGTTCTTACCGTCGGTGCTTTGAGCATTCCCTGTGACCCCAGTATTAGTTTCCGCTACACCTCTGCAGGTTCAGTTTATTCCTTGGACCTTCACATTGACGATGAAACACAGAAATGGCATCGGAATTAAATACAAAAGGCGCAATGCCGCCTTAAGTACAAGAATAGAGACTCTTCTTACAGTCGGTGCTTTGAGCATTCCCTGTGAGACCCGTATTAGTTTACGATACACCACTGCGGGTTCAGTGTGTTCCTTGGAACTTCACATTGACGATGAAACATAGAAATCGCATCGGAATAAAATACAAAAGGCGCAATGCCGCCTTAAGTACAAGAATAGAGACTCTTCTTACAGTCGGTGCTTTGAGCATTCCCTGTGAGACCAGTATTAGATTCCGCTACACCACTGCAGGTTCCGTTTATTCCTTGGACCTGCACATTGACGATGAAACACAGAAATCGCATCGGAATTAAATACAAAAGGCACAATGCCGCCTTAAGTACAAGAATAGAGACTCCTCTTACAGTCGGTGCTTTGAGCATTCCCTGTGAGACCAGTATTAATTTCCGCTACACCTCTGCAGGTTCAGTTTATTCCTTGGACCTTCACATTGACCATGAAACACAGAAATGGCAACGGAATTAAATACAAAATGCACAATGCCGCCTTAAGTACAAGAATAGAGACTCTTCTTACAGTCGGAGCTTTGAGCATTTCCTGTGAGACCAGTATTAGTTTCCGATACACCACTGCAGGTTCAATGTATTCCTTGGAACTTCACATTGACAATGAAACACAAAAATCGCATCGGAATAAAATACAAAAGGCACAATGCCGCCTTAAGTACAAGAATAGAGACTCTTCTTACAGTCGGTGCTTTGAGCATTCCCTGTGAGACCAGTATTAGTTTACGCTACACCTCTGCAGGTTCAGTTTATTCCTTGGACCTTCACATTGACGATGAAACACAGAAATGGCATCGGAATTAAATACAAAAGGCACAATGCGCCTTAAATGCAAGAATAGAGACATTTCTTACAGTCGGTGCTATGAGCATTCCCTGTGAGACCAGTATTAGTTTCCGCTACACCTCTGCAGGTTCAGTTTATTCCTTGGACCTTCACATTGACGATGAAACACAGAAATGGCATCGGAATTAAATACAAAAGGCAAAATGCCGCCTTAAGTACAAGAATAGAGACTCTTCTTACAGTCGGTGCTATGAGCATTCCCTGTGAGACCAGTATTAGTTTCCGCTACACCTCTGCAGGTTCAGTTTATTCCTTGGACCTTCACATTGACGATGAATCACAGAAATGGCATTGGAATTAAACACAAAATTCACAACGCCGCCTTAAGTACAAGAATAGAGACTCTTCTTACAGCCGGTGCTTTGAGCATTCCCTGTGAGACCAGTATTAGTTTCCGCTACACCTCTGCAGGTTCAGTTTATTCCTTGGACCTTCACATTGACGATGAAACACAGAAATGGCATCGGAATTAAATACAAAAAGCACAATGCCGCCTTAAGTACAAGAATAGAGACTCTTCTTACAGTCGGTGCTTTGAGCATTCCCTGTGAGACCAGTATTAGTTTCCGATACACCACTGGAGGTTCAGTTTATTCCTTGGACCTTCACATTGACGATGAAACACAGTAATGGCATCGGAATTAAATACAAAAGGCACAATGCCGCCTTAAGTACAAGAATAGAGACTCTTCTTGCAGTCGGTGCTTTGAGCATTCCCTGTGAGACCAGTATTAGTTTCCGATACACCACTGCAGGTTCAATGTATTCCTTGGACCTTCACATTGACGATGAAACACAGAAATCGCATCGGAATTAAATACAAAAGGCACAATGCCGCCTTAAGTACAAGAATAGAGACTCTTCTTACAGTCGGTGCTTTGAGCATTCCCTGTGAGACCAGTATTAGCTTCCGATACACCACTGGAGGTTCAATGAATTCCTTGGACATTCACATTGACGATGAGACACTGAAATTACATCGGAATTAAATACAAAAGGCACAATGCCGCCTTAAGTACAAGAATAGAGACTCTTCTTACAGTCGGTGCTTTGAGCATTCCCTGTGAGGCCAGTATTAGTTTCTGATACACCACTGCAGGTTCAATGTATTCCTCGGACATACACATTGACGATGAAATACTGATATCACATCGGAATTAAATACAAAAGGCACAACGCCGCTATAAGTGGTATAAGAGTGAGACTTCTTAGAGTCTGTGTTTTGATCCTTTCCTGTGCGACCTGTATTGGTTTTCGATACGCCACTGCAGGTTCAATGTATTCCTTGGACCTTCACATTGACGAAGAAACACAGAAATCGCATCGGAATCAAACACAAAAGGCACAATGCAGCCTTAAGTACAAGAATAGAGACTCTTCTTACAGTCGGTGCTTTGAGCATTGCCTGTGAGACCAGAAATAGTATCCGACACACCACTGCAGGTTCAATCTATTCCTTGGACATACACATTGACGATGAAACACTGAAATTACATAGGAATTAAATTCAAAAGGGACAATGCCGCCTTAAGTACAAGAATAGAGACTCTTCTTACCGTCGGTGCTTTGAGCATTCCCTGTGAGACTAGTATTAGTTTCCGATACACCACAGGAGGTTCAATGAATTCCTTGGACATTCACATTGACGATGAAACACTGAAATTACATCGGAATTAAATACAAAATTCATAATTCCGCCTTAAGTACAAGAATAGACACTGTTCTTACCGTCGGTGCTTTGAGCATTCCCTGTGAGACCAGTATTAGTTTCCGCTACACCTCTGCAGGTTCAGTTTATTCCTTGGACCTTCACATTGAAGATGAAACACAGAAATGGCATCGGAATTAAATACAAAAGACACAATGCCACCTTAAGTACAAGAATAGAGACTCTTCTTACAGTCGGTGCTTTGAGCATTCCCTGTGAGACCAGTATTAGTTTCCGCTACACCTCCGCAGGTTCGGTTTATTCCTTGGACCTTCACATTGACGATGAAACATAGAAATGGCATCGGAATTAAATACAAAAGGCAAAATGCCGCCTTAAGAACAAGAATAGAGACTCTTCTCACAGTCGGTGCTTTGAGCATCCCCTGTGAGACCAGTATTAGTTTCCGCTACACCTCTGCAGGTTCCGTTTATTCCTTGGACCTTCACATTAACGATGAAACACAGAAATGGCATCGGAAATAAATACAAAAGGCATAATGCGCCTTAAGTACAAGAATAGAGACTCTTCTTACAGTCGGTGCTATGAGCATTCCCTGTGAGACCAGTTTTAGTTTCCGCTACACCCCTGCAGGTTCAGTTTATTCGTTGGACCTTCACATTGACGATGAAACACAGAAATGGCATCGGAATTAAATACAAAAGGCACAATGCCGCCTTAAGTACAAGAATAGAGACTCTTCTTACAGTCGGTGCTTTGAGCATTCCCTGTGAGACCAGTATTAGTTTCCGATACACCACTGCAGGTTCAATGTATTCCTTGGACCTTCACATTGACGATGAAACACAGAAATCGCATCGGAATTAAATACAAAAGGCACAATGCCGCCTTAAGTACAAGAATAGAGACTCTTCTTACAGTCGGTGCTTTGAGCATTCCCTGTGAGACCAGTATTAGCTTCCGATACACCACTGGAGGTTCAATGAATTCCTTGGACATTCACATTGACGATGAGACACTGAAATTACATCGGAATTAAATACAAAAGGCACAATGCCGCCATAAGTGCAAGAAGAGTGAGACTTCTTAGAGTCTGTGTTTTGATCCTTTCCTGTGCGACCTGTATTAGTTTTCGATACGCCACTGCAAGTTCAATGTATTCCTTGGATCTTCACATTGACGATGAAACACAGAAATGGCATCGGAATTAAATACAAAAGACACAATGCCGCCTTAAGTACAAGAATAGAGACTCTTCTTACAGTCGGTGCTTTGAGCATTCCCTGTGAGACCAGTATTAGTTTCCGCTACACCTCCGCAGGTTCAGTTTATTCCTTGGACCTTCACATTGACGATGAAACACAGAAATGGCATCAGAATTAAATACAAATGGCAAAATGCCGCCTTAAGTACAAGAATAGAGACTCTTCTCACAGTCGGAGCTTTGAGCATTCCCTGTGAGAGCAGTAATAGTTTCCGATACATCACTGCAGGTTCAATGTATTCCTTGAACCTTCACATTGACGATGAAACACAGAAATCGCATCGGAATTAAATCCAAAACGCTCAATGCCGCCTTATGTACAAGAATACAGACTCTACTTACAGTCGGTGCTTTGAGCATTCCCTGTGAGACGAGTATTTGTTTCCGATACACCACTGCAGGTTCAATGTATTCCTTGGACCTTCACATTGACGATGAAACACAGAAATCGCATCGGAAGCAAATACAAAAGGCACAATGCCGCCTTAAGTACACGAATAGAGACTCTTCTTACAGTCGGTGCTTTGAGCATTGCCTGTGAGACCAGAAATAGTATCCGATACACCACTGCAGGTTCAATCTATTCCCTGGACATACACATTGACGATGAAACACTGAAATTACATCGGAATTAAATACAAAAGGGACAATGCCGCCTTAAGTACAAGAATAGAGACTCTTCTTACCGTCGGTGATTTGGGCATTCCCTGTGAGACTAGTATTAGTTTCCGATACACCACTGGAGGTTCAATGAATTCCTTGGACATTCACATTGACGATGAAACACTGAAATTACATCGGAATTAAATACAAAATTCACAATGCCGCCTTAAGTACAAGAATAGAGACTGTTCTTACCGTCGGTGCTTTGAGCATTCCCTGTGACCCCAGTATTAGTTTCCGCTACACCTCTGCAGGTTCAGTTTATTCCTTGGACCTTCACATTGACGATGAAACACAGAAATGGCATCGGAATTAAATACAAAAGGCACAATGCCGCCTTAAGTACAAGAATAGAGACTCTTCTTACAGTCGGTGCTTTGAGCATTCCCTGTGAGACCAGTATTAGTTTCCGCTACACCTCTGCAGGTTCAGTTTATTCCTTGGACCTTCACATTGACGATGAAACACAGAAATGGCATCGGAATTAAATACAAAAGGCACAATGCCGCCTTAAGTACAAGAATAGAGACTCTTCTTACAGTCGGTGCTTTGAGCATTCCCTGTGAGACCCGTATTAGTTTACGATACACCACTGCGGGTTCAGTGTGTTCCTTGGAACTTCACATTGACGATGAAACATAGAAATCGCATCGGAATAAAATACAAAAGGCGCAATGCCGCCTTAAGTACAAGAATAGAGACTCTTCTTACAGTCGGTGCTTTGAGCATTCCCTGTGAGACCAGTATTAGATTCCGCTACACCACTGCAGGTTCCGTTTATTCCTTGGACCTGCACATTGACGATGAAACACAGAAATCGCATCGGAATTAAATACAAAAGGCACAATGCCGCCTTAAGTACAAGAATAGAGACTCCTCTTACAGTCGGTGCTTTGAGCATTCCCTGTGAGACCAGTATTAATTTCCGCTACACCTCTGCAGGTTCAGTTTATTCCTTGGACCTTCACATTGACCATGAAACACAGAAATGGCAACGGAATTAAATACAAAATGCACAATGCCGCCTTAAGTACAAGAATAGAGACTCTTCTTACAGTCGGAGCTTTGAGCATTCCCTGTGAGACCAGTATTAGTTTCCGATACACCACTGCAGGTTCAATGTATTCCTTGGAACTTCACATTGACAATGAAACACAAAAATCGCATCGGAATAAAATACAAAAGGCACAATGCCGCCTTAAGTACAAGAATAGAGACTCTTCTTACAGTCGGTGCTTTGAGCATTCCCTGTGAGACCAGTATTAGTTTACGCTACACCTCTGCAGGTTCAGTTTATTCCTTGGACCTTCACATTGACGATGAAACACAGAAATGGCATCGGAATTAAATACAAAAGGCACAATGCGCCTTAAATACAAGAATAGAGACATTTCTTACAGTCGGTGCTATGAGCATTCCCTGTGAGACAAGTATTAGTTTCCGCTACACCTCTGCAGGTTCAGTTTATTCCTTGGACCTTCACATTGACGATGAAACACAGAAATGGCATCGGAATTAAATACAAAAGGCAAAATGCCGCCTTAAGTACAAGAATAGAGACTCTTCTTACAGTCGGTGCTATGAGCATTCCCTGTGAGACCAGTATTAGTTTCCGCTACACCTCTGCAGGTTCAGTTTATTCCTTGGACCTTCACATTGACGATGAATCACAGAAATGGCATTGGAATTAAACACAAAAGGCACAACGCCGCCTTAAGTACAAGAATAGAGACTCTTCTTACAGCCGGTGCTTTGAGCATTCCCTGTGAGACCAGTATTAGTTTCCGCTACACCTCTGCAGGTTCAGTTTATTCCTTGGACCTTCACATTGACGATGAAACACAGAAATGGCATCGGAATTAAATACAAAAAGCACAATGCCGCCTTAAGTACAAGAATAGAGACTCTTCTTACAGTCGGTGCTTTGAGCATTCCCTGTGAGACCAGTATTAGTTTCCGATACACCACTGGAGGTTCAGTTTATTCCTTGGACCTTCACATTGACGATGAAACACAGTAATGGCATCGGAATTAAATACAAAAGGCACAATGCCGCCTTAAGTACAAGAATAGAGACTCTTCTTGCAGTCGGTGCTTTGAGCATTCCCTGTGAGACCAGTATTAGTTTCCGATACACCACTGCAGGTTCAATGTATTCCTTGGACCTTCACATTGACGATGAAACACAGAAATCGCATCGGAATTAAATACAAAAGGCACAATGCCGCCTTAAGTACAAGAATAGAGACTCTTCTTACAGTCGGTGCTTTGAGCATTCCCTGTGAGACCAGTATTAGCTTCCGATACACCACTGGAGGTTCAATGAATTCCTTGGACATTCACATTGACGATGAGACTCTGAAATTACATCGGAATTAAATACAAAAGGCACAATGCCGCCTTAAGTACAAGAATAGAGACTCTTCTTACAGTCGGTGCTTTGAGCATTCCCTGTGAGACCAGTATTAGTTTCTGATACACCACTGCAGGTTCAATGTATTCCTCGGACATACACATTGACGATGAAATACTGATATCACATCGGAATTAAATACAAAAGGCACAATGCCGCTATAAGTGCTATAAGAGTGAGACTTCTTAGAGTCTGTGTTTTGATCCTTTCCTGTGCGACCTGTATTGGTTTTCGATACGCCACTGCAGGTTCAATGTATTCCTTGGACCTTCACATTGACGAAGAAACACAGAAATCGCATCGGTATCAAACACAAAAGGCACAATGCAGCCTTAAGTACAAGAATAGAGACTCTTCTTACAGTCGGTGCTTTGAGCATTGCCTGTGAGACCAGAAATAGTATCCGACACACCACTGCAGGTTCAATCTATTCCTTGGACATACACATTGACGATGAAACACTGAAATTACATAGGAATTAAATTCAAAAGGGACAATGCCGCCTTAAGTACAAGAATAGAGACTCTTCTTACCGTCGGTGCTTTGAGCATTCCCTGTGAGACTAGTATTAGTTTCCGATACACCACAGGAGGTTCAATGAATTCCTTGGACATTCACATTGACGATGAAACACTGAAATTACATCGGAATTAAATACAAAATTCATAATTCCGCCTTAAGTACAAGAATAGAGACTGTTCTTACCGTCGGTGCTTTGAGCATTCCCTGTGAGACCAGTATTAGTTTCCGCTACACCTCTGCAGGTTCAGTTTATTCCTTGGACCTTCACATTGACGATGAAACACAGAAATGGCATCGGAATTAAATACAAAAGGCACAATGCCGCCTTAAGTACAAGAATAGAGACTCTTCTTACAGTCGGTGCTTTGAGCATTCCCTGTGAGACCAGTATTAGTTTCCGCTACACCTCTGCAGGTTCAGTTTATTCCTTGGACCTTCACATTGACGATGAAACACAGAAATGGCATCGGAATTAAATACAAAAGGCACAATGCCGCCTTAAGTACAAGAATAGAGACTCTTCTTACAGTCGGTGCTTTGAGCATTCCCTGTGAGACCCGTATTAGTTTACGATACACCACTGCGGGTTCAATGTGTTCCTTGGAACTTCACATTGACGATGAAACATAGAAATCGCATCGGAATAAAATACAAAAGGCGCAATGCCGCCTTAAGTACAAGGAAAGAGACTCTTCTTACAGTCGGTGCTTTGAGCATTCCCTGTGAGACCAGTATTAGATTCCGCTACACCACTGCAGGTTCCGTTTATTCCTTGGACCTGCACATTGACGATGAAACACAGAAATCGCATCGGAATTAAATACAAAAGGCACAATGCCGCCTTAAGTACAAGAATAGAGACTAGTCTTACAGTCGGTGCTTTGAGCAATCCCTGTGAGACCAGTATTAGTTTCCGCTACACCTCTGCAGGTTCAGTTTATTCCTTGGACCTTCACATTGACCATGAAACACAGAAATGGCAACGGAATTAAATACAAAATGCACAATGCCGCCTTAAGTACAAGAATAGAGACTCTTCTTACAGTCGGAGCTTTGAGCATTCCCTGTGAGACCAGTATTAGTTTCCGATACACCACTGCAGGTTCAATGTATTCCTTGGAACTTCACATTGACGATGAAACACAAAAATCGCATCGGAATTAAATACAAAAGGCACAATGCGCCTTAAATACAAGAATAGAGACATTTCTTACAGTCGGTTCTATGAGCATTCCCTGTGAGACCAGTATTAGTTTCCGCTACACCTCTGCAGGTTCGGTTTATTCCTTGGACCTTCACATTGACGATGAAACACAGAAATGGCATCGGAATTAAATACAAAAGGCAAAATGCCGCCTTAAGTACAAGAATAGAGACTCTTCTTGCAGTCGGTGCTATGAGCATTCCCTGTGAGACCAGTATTAGTTTCCGCTACACCTCTGCAGGTTCAGTTTATTCCTTGGACCTTCACATTGACGATGAATCACAGAAATGGCATTGGAATTAAACACAAAAGGCACAACGCCGCCTTAAGTACAAGAATAGAGACTCTTCTTACAGCCGGTGCTTTGAGCATTCCCTGTGAGACCAGTATTAGTTTCCGCTACACCTCTGCAGGTTCAGTTTATTCCTTGGACCTTCACATTGACGATGAAACACAGAAATGGCATCGGAATTAAATACAAAAGGCACAATGCCGCCTTAAGTACAAGAATAGAGACTCTTCTTACAGTCGGTGCTTTGAGCATTCCCTGTGAGACCAGTATTAGTTTCCGATACACCACTGGAGGTTCAGTTTATTCCTTGGACCTTCACATTGACGATGAAACACAGTAATGGCATCGGAATTAAATACAAAAGGCACAATGCCGCCTTAAGTACAAGAATAGAGACTCTTCTTACAGTCGGTGCTTTGAGCATTCCCTGTGAGACCAGTATTAGTTTCCGATACACCACTGCAGGTTCAATGTATTCCTTGGACCTTCACATTGACGATGAAACACAGAAATCGCATCGGAATTAAATACAAAAGGCACAATGCCGCCTTAAGTACAAGAATAGAGACTCTTCTTACAGTCGGTGCTTTGAGCATTCCCTGTGAGACCAGTATTAGCTTCCGATACACCACTGGAGGTTCAATGAATTCCTTGGACATTCACATTGACGATGAGACACTGAAATTACATCGGAATTAAATACAAAAGGCACAATGCCGCCTTAAGTACAAGAATAGAGACTCTTCTTACAGTCGGTGCTTTGAGCATTCCCTGTGAGACCAGTATTAGTTTCTGATACACCACTGCAGGTTCAATGTATTCCTCGGACATACACATTGACGATGAAATACTGATATCACATCGGAATTAAATACAAAAGGCACAATGCCGCTATAAGTGCTATAAGAGTGAGACTTCTTAGAGTCTGTGTTTTGATCCTTTCCTGTGCGACCTGTATTGGTTTTCGATACGCCACTGCAGGTTCAATGTATTCCTTGGACCTTCACATTGACGAAGAAACACAGAAATCGCATCGGAATCAATACAAAAGGCACAATGCAGCCTTAAGTACAAGAGTAGAGACTCTTCTTACAGTCGGTGCTTTGAGCATTCCCTGTGAGACCAGTGTTGGTTTCCGCTACAGCTCTGCAGGTTCAGTTTATTCCTTGGACCCTCACATTGACGATGAAACACAGAAATGGCATCGGAATTAAATACAAAAGGAACAATGCCGCCTTAAGTACAAGAATAGAGACTCTTCTTACAGTCGGTGCTTTGAGCATTCCCTGTGAGACCAGTATTAGTTTCCGACACACCACTGCCGGTTCAATGTATTCCTTGGACCTTGAATTTGACGATGATACACAGAAATCGCATCGGAAGCAAATACAAAAGGCACAATGCCGCCTTAAGTACAAGAATAGAGACTCTTCTTACAGTCGGTGCTTTGAGCATTCCCTGTGAGACCAGGATTACTTTCCGCTACACCTCTGCAGGTTCAATGTATTCCTTGGACCTTCACATTGACGATGAAACATAGAAATCGCATCGGAATTAAATACAAAAGGCACAATGCCGCCTTAAGTACAAGAATAGAGACTCTTCTTACAGTCGGTGCTTTGAGCATTCGATGTGAGACCAGTATTAGTTTCCGCTACACCACTGCAGGTTCAGTTTATTCCTTGGACCTGCACATTGACGATGAAACACAGAAATGGCATCGGAGGAAAATACAAAAGGCACAATGCCGCCTTAAGTACAAGAATAGAGACTCCTCTTACAGTCGGTGCTTTGAGCATTCCCTGTGAGACCAGTATTAGTTTCCGCTACACCTCTGCAGGTTCAGTTTAGTCCTTGGACCTTCACATTGACGATGAAACACAGAAATGGCATCGGAATTAAATACAAAAGGCACAATGCCGCCTTAAGTACAAGAATAGAGACTCTTCTTACAGTCGGTGCTTTGAGCATTCCCTGTGAGACCAGTATTAGTTTCTGATACACTACAGCAGGTTCAATGTATTCCTTGGAACTTCACATTGACGATGAAACACAGAAATAGCATCGGAATTAAATACAAAAGGCACAATGCCACCTTAAGTACAAGAATAGAGACTCTTCTTAGAGGCGGTGCTTTGAGCGTTCCCTGTGAGACCAGTATTAGTTTCCGCTACACCTCTGCAGGTTCAGTTTATTCCTTGGACATTCACATTGACGATGAATCACAGAAATGGCATCGGAATTAAACACAAAAGGCACATCGCCGCCTTAAGTACAAGAATAGAGACTCTTCTTACAGCCGGTGCTTTGAGCATTCCCTGTGAGACCAGTATTAGTTTCCGCTACACCTCTGAAGGTTCAGTTTATTCCTTTGACCTTCACATTGACGATGAAACACAGAAATGGCATCGGAATTAAATACAAAAGGCACAATGCCGCCTTAAGTACAAGAATAGAGACTCTTCTTACAGTCTGTGCTTTGAGCATTCCCTGTGAGACCAGTATTAGTTTCCGATACACCACTGCAGGTTGAGTTTATTCCTTGGACCTTCACATTGACGATGAAACACAGTAATGGCATCGGAATTAAATACAAAAGGCACAATGCCGCCTTAAGTACAAGAATGGAGACTCTTCTTACAGTCGGTGCTTTGAGCATTCCCTGTGAGACCAGTATTAGTTTCCGATACACCACTGCAGGTTCAATGTATTCCTTGGACCTTCACATTGACGATGAAGCACAGAGATCGCATCGGAATTAAATACAAAAGGCACAATGCCGCCTTACGTACAAGAATAGAGATTCTTCTCACAGTCGGTGCTTTGAGCATTCCCTGTGAGACCAGTATTTGTTTCCGTTACACCTCTGCGGGTTCAGTTTATTCCTTGGACTTTCACATTGACGATGAGACACAGAAATGGAATCGGAATTAAATACAAAAGGCAAATGCCGCCTTCAGTACAAGAATAGAGACTCTTCTTACAGTCGGTGCTTTGAGCATTCCCTGTGAGACCAGTATTAGTTTCCGATACACCACTGCGTGTTCAATGGATTCCTTGGAACTTCACATTGACGACGAAACACAGAAATCGCATCGGAAGCAAATACAAAAGGCACAATGCCGCCTTAAGTACAAGAATAGAGACTCTTCTTACAGTCGATGCTTTGAGCATTCCCTGTGAGACCAGGATTACTTTCCGCTACACCTCTGCAGGTTCAATGTATTCCTTGGACCTTCACATTGACGATGAAACGCAGAAATCGCATCGGAATTAAATACAAAAGGTACAATGCCACCTTAAGTACAAGATTAGAGACTCTTCTTACAGTCGGTGCTTTGAGCATTCTATGTGAGACCAGTATTAGTTTCCAATACGCCACTGCAGGTTCAATGTGTTCCTTGGACCTTCACATTGAATGATGAAACACAGAAATCGCATCGGAATTAAATCCAAAACGCTCAATGCCGCCTTATGTACAAGAATACAGACTCTACTTACAGTCGGTGCTTTGAGCATTTCCTGTGAGACCAGTATTAGTTTCCGATACACCACTGCAGGTTCAATGTATTCCTTGGACCTTCACATTGACGATGAAACACAGAAATCGCATCGGAATCAAATACAAAAGGCACAATGCCGCCTTAAGTACAGGAATAGAGACTCTTCTTACAGTCGGTGCTTTGAGCATTCCCTGTGAGACCAGTATTAGTTTCCGATACACCACTGCAGGTTCAGTTTATTCCATGGACCTGCACATTGACGATGAAACAGAAATGGCATCGGAGGAAAATACAAAAGGCACAATGCCCTCTTAAGTACAAGAATAGAGACTCCTCTTACAGTCGGTGCTTTGAGCATTCGATGTGAGACCAGTATTAGTTTCCGCTACACCACTGCAGGTTCAGTTTATTCCTTGGACCTGCACATTGACGATGAAACACAGAAATGGCATCGGAATTAAATCCAAAACGCTCAATGCCGCCTTATGTACAAGAATACAGACTCTACTTACAGTCGGTGCTTTGAGCATTCCCTGTGAGACGAGTATTAGTTTCCGATACACCACTGCAGGTTCAATGTATTCCTTGGACCTTCACATTGACGATGAAACACAGAAATCGCATCGGAAGCAAATACAAAAGGCACAATGCCGCCTTAAGTACACGAATAGAGACTCTTCTTACAGTCGGTGCTTTGAGCATTGCCTGTGAGACCAGAAATAGTATCCGACACACCACTGCAGGTTCAATCTATTCCTTCGACATACACATTGACGATGAAACACTGAAATTACATCGGAAATAAATACAAAAGGGACAATGCCGCCTTAAGTACAAGAATAGAGACTCATCTTACCGTCGGTGCTTTGAGCATTCCCTGTGAGACTAGTATTAGTTTCCGATACACCACTGGAGGTTCAATGAATTCCTTGGACATTCACATTGACGATGAAACACTGAAATTACATCGGAATTAAATACAAAATTCACAATGCCGCCTTAAGTACAAGAATAGAGACTGTTCTTACCGTCGGTGCTTTGAGCATTCCCTGTGAGACCAGTATTAGTTTCCGCTACACCTCTGCAGGTTCAGTTTATTCCTTGGACCTTCACATTGACGATGAAACACAGAAATGGCATCGGAATTAAATACAAAAGGCATCATGCCGCCTTAAGTACAAGAATAGAGACTCTTCTTACAGTCGGTGCTTTGAGCATTCCCTGTGAGACCAGTATTAGTTTCCGCTACACCTCTGCAGGTTCAGTTTATTCCTTGGACCTTCACATTGACGATGAAACACAGAAATGGCATCGGAATTAAATACAAAAGGCACAATGCCGCCTTAAGTACAAGAATAGAGACTCTTCTTACAGTCGGTGCTTTGAGCATTCCCTGTGAGACCCGTATTAGTTTACGATACACCACTGCGGGTTCAATGTGTTCCTTGGAACTTCACATTGACGATGAAACATAGAAATCGCATCGGAATAAAATACAAAAGGCGCAATGCCGCCTTAAGTACAAGAATAGAGACTCTTCTTACAGTCGGTGCTTTGAGCATTCCCTGTGAGACCAGTATTAGTTTACGCTACACCTCTGCAGGTTCAGTTTATTCCTTGGACCTTCACATTGACGATGAAACACAGAAATGGCATCGGAATTAAATACAAAAGGCACAATGCGCCTTAAATACAAGAATAGAGACTCTTCTTACAGTCGGTGCTATGAGCATTCCCTGTGAGACCAGTATTAGTTTCCGCTACACCTCTGCAGGTTCAGTTTATTCCTTGGACCTTCATATTGACGATGAAACACAGAAATGGCATCGGAATTAAATACAAAAGGCACAATGCCGCCTTAAGTACAAGAATAGAGACTCTTCTTACAGTCGGTGCTATGAGCACTCCCTGTGAGACCAGTATTAGTTTCCGCTACACCTCTGCAGGTTCAGTTTATTCCTTGGACCTTCACATTGACGATGTATCACAGAAATGGCATTGGAATTAAACACAAAATTCACAACGCCGCCATAAGTACAAGAATAGAGACTCTTCTTACAGCCGGTGCTTTGAGCATTCCCTGTGAGACCAGTATTAGTTTCCGCTACACCTCTGCAGGTTCAGTTTATTCCTTGGACCTTCACATTGACGATGAAACACAGAAATGGCATCGGAATTAAATACAAAAGGCACAATGCCGCCTTAAGTACAAGAATAGAGATTCTTCTTACAGTCGGTGCTTTGAGCATTCCCTGTGAGACCAGTATTAGTTTCCGATACACCACTGGAGGTTCAGTTTATTCCTTGGACCTTCACATTGACGATGAAACACAGTAATGGCATCGGAATTAAATACAAAAGGCACAATGCCGCCTTAAGTACAAGAATAGAGACTCTTCTTACAGTCGGTGCTTTGAGCATTCCCTGTGAGACCAGTATTAGTTTCCGATACACCACTGCAGGTTCAATGTATTCCTTGGACCTTCACATTGACGATGAAACACAGAAATCGCATCGGAATTAAATACAAAAGGCACAATGCCGCCTTAAGTACAAGAATAGAGACTCTTCTTACAGTCGGTGCTTTGAGCATTCCCTGTGAGACCAGTATTAGCTTCCGATACACCACTGGAGGTTCAATGAATTAGTTGGACATTCACATTGACGATGAGACACTGAAATTAAATCGGAATTAAATACAAAAGGCACAATGCCGCCTTAAGTACAAGAATAGAGACTCTTCTTACAGTCGGTGCTTTGAGCATTCCCTGTGAGACCAGTATTAGTTTCTGATACACCACTGCAGGTTCAATGTATTCCTCGGACATACACATTGACGATGAAATACTGATATCACATCGGAATTAAATACAAAAGGCACAATGCCGCTATAAGTGCTATAAGAGTGAGACTTCTTAGAGTCTGTTTTTTGATCCTTCCCTGTGCAACCTGTATTGGTTTTCGATACGCCACTGCAGGTTCAATGTATTCCTTGGACCTTCACATTGACGAAGAAACACAGAAATCGCATCGGAATCAAATACAAAAGCACAATGCAGCCTTAAGTACAAGAATAGAGACTCTTCTTACAGTCGGTGCTTTGAGCATTCCCTGTGAGACCAGTGTTGGTTTCCGCTACACCTCTGCAGGTTCAGTTTATTCCTTGGACCCTCACATTGACGATGAAACACAGAAATGGCATCGGAATTAAATACAAAAGGAACAATGCCGCCTTAAGTACAAGAATAGAGACTCTTCTTACAGTCGGTGCTTTGAGCATTCCCTGTGAGACCAGTATTAGTTTCCGATACACCACTGCAGGTTCAATGTATTCCTTGGACCTTCACATTGAAGATGAAACACAGAAATCGCATCGGAATTAAATACAAAACGCACAATGCAGCCATAAGTACAGGTATAGAGACTCTTCTAACAGTCGGTGCTTTGAGCATTCCCTGTGACACCAGTATTAGTTTCCGACACACCACTGCCGGTTCAATGTATTCCTTGGACCTTGAATTTGACGATGATACACAGAAATCGCATCGGAAGCAAATACAAAAGGCACTATGCCGCCTTAAGTACAAGAATAGAGACTCTTCTTGCAGTCGGTGCTTTGAGCATTCCCTGTGAGACCAGGATTACTTTCCGCTACACCTCTGCAGGTTCAATGTATTCCTTCGACCTTCACATTGAATGATGAAACACAGAAATTGCATCGGAATTAAATCCAAAACGCTCAATGCCGCCTTATGTACAAGAATACAGACTCTACTTGCAGTCGGTGCTTTGAGCATTTCCTGTGAGACCAGTATTAGTTTCCGATACACCACTGCAGGTTCAATGTATTCCTTGGACCTTCACATTGACGATGAAACACAGAAATCGCATCGGAATCAAATACAAAAGGCACAATGCCGCCTTAAGTACAGGAATAGAGACTCTTCTTACAGTCGGTGCTTTGAGAATTCCCTGTGAGACCAGTATTAGTTTCCGCTACACCTATGCAGGTTCAGTTTATTCCTTGGACCTTCACATTGACGATGAAACACAGAAATGGCATCGGAATTAAATACAAAAGGCACAATGCCGCCTTAAGTACAAGAATAGAGACTCTTCTTACAGTCGGTGCTTTGAGCATTCCCTGTGAGACCAGTATTAGTTTCCGATACACCACTGCGGGTTCAATGTATTCCTTGGAACTTCACATTGACGATGAAACATAGAAATCGCATCGGAATTAAATACAAAAGGCGCAATGCCGCCTTAAGTACAAGAATAGAGACTCTTCTTACAGTCGGTGCTTTGAGCATTCGATGTGAGACCAGTATTAGTTTCCGCTACGCCACTGCAGGTTCAGTTTATTCCTTGGACCTTCACATTGACGATGAAATACAGAAATGGCATCGGAATTAAATACAAAAGGCACAATGCCGCCTTAAGTACAAGAATAGAGACTCTTCTTACAGTCGGTGCTTTGAGCATTCCCTGTGAGACCAGTATTAGTTTCTGATACACCACAGCAGGTTCAATGTATTCCTTGGAACTTCACATTGACGATGAAACACAGAAATCGCATCGGAATTAAATACAAAAGGCACAATGCCGCCTTAAGTACAACAATAGAGACTCTTCTTAGAGGCGGTGCTTTGAGCATTCCCTGTGAGACCAGTATTAGTTTCCGCTACACCTCTGCAGGTTCAGTTTATTCCTTGGACCTTCACATTGACGATGAATCACAGAAATGGCATCGGAATTAAACACAAATGGCACAACGCCGCCTTAAGTACAAGAATAGAGACTCTTCTTACAGCCGGTGCTTTGAGCATTCCCTGTGAGACCAGTATTAGTTTCCGCTACACCTCTGAAGGTTCAGTTTATTCCTTTGACCTTCACATTGACGATGAAACACAGAAATGGCATCGGAATTAAATACAAAAGGCACAATGCCGCCTTAAGTACAATAATAGAGACTCTTCTTACAGTCTGTGCTTTGAGCATTCCCTGTGAGACCAGTATTAGTTTCCGATACACCACTGCAGGTTGAGTTTATTCCTTGGACCTTCACATTGACGATGAAACACAGTAATGGCATCGGAATTAAATACAAAAGGCACAATGCCGCCTTAAGTACAAGAATGGAGACTCTTCTTACAGTCGGTGCTTTGAGCATTCCCTGTGAGACCAGTATTAGTTTCCGATACACCACTGCAGGTTCAATGTATTCCTTGGACCTTCACATTGACGATAAAACACAGAGATCGCATCGGAATGAAATACAAAAGGCACAATGCCGCCTTACGTACAAGAATAGAGATTCTTCTTACAGTCGGTGCTTTGACCATTCCCTGTGACACCAGTATTAGTTTCCGCTACACCTCTGCAGGTTCAGTTTATTCTTTGGACAATCACATTGACGATGAAACACAGAAATGGCATCGGAATTAAATACAAAAGGCACAATGCCGCCTTAAGTACAAGAATAGAGACTCTTCTTACAGTCGGTGCTTTGAGCATTCCCTGTGAGACCAGTATTTGTTTCCGTTACACCTCTGCAGGTTCAGTTTATTCCTTGGACATTCACATTGACGATGAGACACAGAATTGGAATCGGAATTAAATACAAAAGGCAAATGCCGCCTTAAGTACAAGAATAGAGACTCTTCTTACAGTCGGTGCTTTGAGCATTCCCTGTGAGACCAGTATTAGTTTCCGATACACCACTGCGGGTTCAATGGATTCCTTGGAACTTCACATTGACGACGAAACACAGAAATCGCATCGGAAGCAAATACAAAAGGCACAATGCCGCCTTAAGTACAAGAATAGAGACTCTTCTTACAGTCGGTGCTTTGAGCATTCCCTGTGAGACCAAGATTACTTTCCGCTACACCTCTGCAGGTTCAATGTATTCCTTGGACCTTCACATTGACGATGAAACGCAGAAATCGCATCGGAATTTAATACAAAAGGTACAATGCCACCTTAAGTACAAGAATAGAGACTCTTCTTACAGTCGGTGCTTTGAGCATTCTATGTGAGACCAGTATTAGTTTCCGATACGCCACTGCAGGTTCAATGTATTCCTTGGACCTTCACATTGAATGATGAAACACAGAAATCGCATCGCAATTAAATCCAAAACGCTCAATGCCGCCTTATGTACAAGAATACAGACTCCACTTACAGTCGGTGCTTTGAGCATTTCCTGTGAGACCAGTATTAGTTTCCGATACACCACTGCAGGTTCAATGTATTCCTTGGACCTTCACATTGACGATGAAACACAGAAATCGCATCGGAATCAAATACAAAAGGCACAATGCCGCCTTAAGTACAAGAATAGAGACTCTTCTTACAGTCTGTTCTTTGAGCATTCCCTGTGAGACCAGTATTAGTTTCCGATACACCACTGCAGGTTGAGTTTATTCCTTGGACCTTCACATTGACGATGAAACACAGTAATGGCATCGGAATTAAATACAAAAGGCACAATGCCGCCTTAAGTACAAGAATGGAGACTCTTCTTACAGTCGGTGCTTTGAGCATTCCCTGTGAGACCAGTATTAGTTTCCGATACACCACTGCAGGTTCAATGTATTCCTTGGACCTTCACATTGACGATGAAACACAGAGACCGCATCGGAATTAAATACAAAAGGCACAATGCCGCCTTACGTACAAGAATAGAGATTCTTCTTACAGTCGGTGCTTTGAGCATTCCCTGTGACACCAGTATTAGTTTCCGCTACACCTCTGCAGGTTCAGTTTATTCTTTGGACAATCACATTGACGATGAAACACAGAAATGGCATCGGAATTAAATACAAAAGGCACAATGCCGCCTTAAGTACAAGAATAGAGACTCTTCTTACAGTCGGTGCTTTGAGCATTCCCTGTGAGACCAGTATTTGTTTCCGTTACACCTCTGCAGGTTCAGTTTATTCCTTGGACTTTCACATTGACGATGAGACACAGAAATGGAATCGGAATTAAATACAAAAAGCAAATGCCGCCTTAAGTACAAGAATAGAGACTCTTCTTACAGTCGGTGCTTTGAGCATTCCCTGTGAGACCAGTATTAGTTTCCGATACACCACTGCGGGTTCAATGGATTCCTTGGAACTTCACATTGACGACCAAACACAGAAATAGCATCGGAAGCAAATACAAAAGGCACAATGCCGCCTTAAGTACAAGAATAGAGACTCTTCTTACAGTCGGTGCTTTGAGCATTCCCTGTGAGACCAGGATTACTTTCCGCTACACCTCTGCAGGTTCAATGTATTCCTTGGACCTTCACATTGACGATGAAACGCAGAAATCGCATCGGAATTAAATACAAAAGGTACAATGCCACCTTAAGTACAAGAATAGAGACTCTTCTTACAGTCGGTGCTTTGAGCATTCTATGTGAGACCAGTATTAGTTTCCGATACGCCACTGCAGATTCAATGTATTCCTTGGACCTTCACATTGAATGATGAAACACAGAAATCGCATCGGAATTAAATCCAAAACGCTCAATGCCGCCTTATGTACAAGAAAACAGACTCTACTTACAGTCGGTGCTTTGAGCATTTCCTGTGAGACCAGTATTAGTTTCCGATACACCACTGCAGGTTCAATGTAATCCTTGGACCTTCACATTGACGATGAAACACAGAAATCGCATCGGAATCAAATACAAAAGGCACAATGCCGCCTTAAGTACAAGAATAGAGACTCTTCTTAGAGGCGGTGCTTTGAGCATTCCCTGTGAGACCAGTATCAGTTTCCGCTACACCTCTGCAGGTTCAGTTTATTCCTTGGACCTTCACATTGACGATGAATCACAGAAATGGCATCGGAATTAAACACAAAAGGCACAACGCCGCCTTAAGTACAAGAATAGAGACTCTTCTTACAGTCGGTGCTTTGAGCATTCCCTGTGATACCAGTATTAGTTTCCCATACACCACTGCGGGTTCAATGGATTCCTTGGAACTTCACATTGACGACGAAACATAGAAATCGCATCGGAATTAAATACAAAAAGCACAATGCCGCCTTAAGTACAAGAATAGAGACCCTTCGTACAGTCGGTGCTTTGAGCTTTCCCTGTGAGACCAGTATTAGTTTCCGCTACACCTCTGCAGGTTCAGTTTATTCCTTGGACCTTCACATTGACGATGAAACACAGAAATGGCATCCGAATTAAATAGAAAAGGCACAATGCCGCCTTACGTACAAGAATAGAGACTCTTCTTACAGTCGGTGCTTTGAGCATTCCCTGTGAGGCCACTATTAGTTTCCGCTACACCTCTGCAGGTTCAGTTTATTCCTTGGACCTTTACATTGACGATGAAACACAGAAATGGCATCGGAATTAAATACAAGACGAACAATGCCGCCTTAAGTACAACAATAGAGACTCTTCTTACAGTCGGTGCTTTGAGCATTCCCTGTGAGGCCAGTATCAGTTTCCGATACACCACTGCAGGTTCAATGTATTCCTCGGACCTTCACATTGACGATGGAACACAGAAATCGCATCGGAATTAAATTCAAAAGGCACAATGCTGCCTTAAGTACAAGAATAGAGACTCTTCTTACAGTCGGTGCTTTGAGCATTCCCTGTGAGACCAGTATTGGTTTCCGCTACACCTCTGCAGGTTCAGTTTATTCCTTGGACCATCACATTGACGATGAAACACAGAAATGGCATCGGAATTAAATACAAAAGGCACAATGCTGCCTTAAGTACAAGAATAGAGACTCTTCTTACAGTCGGTGCTTTGAGCATTCCCTGTGAGACCAGTATTAGTTTCTGATACACCACTGCAGGTTCAATGTATTCCTTGGAACTTCACATTGACGATGAGACACAGAAATGGCATCGGAATTAAATACAAAAGGCACAATGCCGCCTTAAGTACAAGAATAGAGACTCTTCTTCCAGTCGGTGCTTTGAGCATTCCCTGTGAGACCAGTATTAGTTTCCGCTACACCTCTGCAGGTTCAGTTTATTCCTTGGACCTTCACATTGACGATGAAACACAGAAATGTCATCGGAATTAAATAGAAAAGGCACAATGCCGCCGTAAGTACAAGAATAGAGACTCTTCTTACAGTCGGTGCTTTGAGCATTCCCTGTGAGGCCAGTATTAGATTCCGATACACCACTGCAGGTTCAATGTATTCCTTGGAACTTCACATTGACGATGAAACACAGAAATCGCATCGAAATTAAATACAAAGGGCACAATGTTGCCTTAAGTACAAGAATAGAGACTCTTCTTACAGTCGGTGCTTTGGGCTTCCCTGTGAGACCAATATTAGTTTCCGCTACACCTCTGCAGCTTCTTTTTATTCCTTGGACCTTCACATTGACGATGAAACACAGAAATGGCATCGGAATTAAACACAAAAGGCACAACGCCGCCTTAAGTACAAGAATTGAGACTCTTCTTACAGTCGGTGCTTTGAGCATTCCCTGTGAGACCAGTATTACTTTCCGCTACACCTCTGCAGGTTCAGTTTATTCCTTGGACCTTCACATTGACGATGAAACACAGAAATAGCATCGCAATTAAATACATAATTCACAATGCCGCCTTAAGTACAAGAATAGAGACTCTTCTTACAGTCGGTGCTTTGAGCATTCCCTGTGAGACCAGTATTAGTTTCCGATATACCACTGCAGGTTCAATGTATTCCTTCGACCTTCACATTGACGATGGAACACAGAAATCGCATCGGAACTAAATACAAAGGGCACAATGTTGCCTTAAGTACAAGAATAGAGACTCTTCTTACAGTCGGTGCTTTGGGCTTCCCTGTGAGACCAATATTAGTTTCCGCTACACCTCTGCAGGCTCTTTTTATTCCTTGGACCTTCACATTGACGATGAAACACAGAAATGGCATCGGAATTAAACACAAAAGGCACAACGCCGCCTTAAGTACAAGAATAGAGACTCTTCTTACAGTCGGTGCTTTGAGCATTCCCTGTGAGACCAGTATTACTTTCCGCTACACCTCTGCAGGTTCAGTTTATTCCTTGGACCTTCACATTGACGATGAAACACAGAAATGGCATCGCAATTAAATACATAATTCACAATGCCGCGTTAAGTACAAGAACAGAGACTCTTCTTACAGTCGGTGCTTTGAGCATTCCCTGTGAGACCAGTATTAGTTTCCGATACACCACTGCAGGTTCAATGTATTCCTTGGAACTTCACATTGACGATGAAACACAGAAATCGCATCGGAATTAAATACAAAAGGCACAATGCCGCCTTACGTACAAGAATAGAGACTCTTCTTACAGTCGGTGCTTTGAGCATTCCCTGTGAGGCCAGTATTAGTTTCCGCTACACCTCTGCAGGTTCAGTTTATTCCTTGGACCTTCACATTGACGATGAAACACAGAAATGGCATCGGAATTAAATACAAAACGAACAATGTCGCCTTAAGTACAACAATAGAGACTCTTCTTACAGTCGGTGCTTTGAGCATTCCCTGTGAGGCCAGTATCAGTTTCCGATACACCACTGCAGGTTCAATGTATTCCTTGGACCTTCACATTGACGATGGAACACAGAAATCGCATCGGAATTAAATTCAAAAGGCACAATGCCGCCTTAAGTACAAGAATAGAGACTCTTCTTACAGTCGGTACTTTGAGCATTCCCTGTGAGACCAGTATTAGTTTCCGCTACACCTCTGCAGGTTGAGTTTATTCCTTGGACCAACACATTGACGATGAAACACAGAAATGGCATCGGAATTAAATACAAAAGGCACAATGCCGCCTTAAGTACAAGAATAGAGACTCTTCTTACAGTCGGTGCTTTGAGCATTCCCTGTGAGACCAGTATTAGTTTCTGATACACCACTGCAGGTTCAATGTATTCCTTGGAACTTCACATTGACGATGAAACACAGAAATGGCATCGGAATTATATACAAAAGGCACAATGCCGCCTTAAGTACAAGAATAGAGACTCTTCTTACAGTCGGTGCTTTGAGCATTCCCTGTGAGACCAGTATTAGTTTCCGCTACACCTCTGCAGGTTCAGTTTATTCCTTGGACCTTCACATTGACGATGAAACACAGAAATGGCATCGGAATTAAATAGAAAAGGCACAATGCCGCCGTAAGTACAAGAATAGAGACTCTTCTTACAGTCGGTGCTTTGAGCATTCCCTGTGAGACCAGTATTAGATTCCGATACACCACTGCAGGTTCAATGTATTCCTTGGAACTTCACATTGACGATGAAACACAGAAATCGCATCGGAATTAAATACAAAAGGCACAACGCCGCCTTAAGTACAAAAATAGAGACTCTTCTTACAGTCGGTGCTTTGAGCATTCCCTGTGAGACCAGTATTACTTTCCGCTACACCTCTGCAGGTTCAGTTTATTCCTTGGACCTTCACATTGACGATGAACCACAGAAATGGCATCGGAATGAAATACAAAAGGCACAATGCCGCCTTAGGTACAAGAATAGAGACTCTTCTTACAGTCGGTGCTTTGAGCATTCCCTGTGAGACCAGTATTAGTTTCCGATACACCACTGCGGGTTCAATGGATTCCTTGGAACTTCACATTGACGACCAAACACAGAAATAGCATCGGAAGCAAATACAAAAGGCACAATGCCGCCTTAAGTACAAGAATAGAGACTCTTCTTACAGTCGGTGCTCTGAGCATTCCCTGTGAGACCAGGATTACTTTCCGCTACACCTCTGCAGGTTCAATGTATTCCTTGGACCTTCACATTGACGATGAAACGCAGAAATCGCATCGGAATTTAATACAAAAGGTACAATGCCACCTTAAGTACAAGAATAGAGACTCTTCTTACAGTCGGTGCTTTGAGCATTCTATGTGAGACCAGTATTAGTTTCCGATACGCCACTGCAGGTTCAATGTATTCCTTGGACCTTCACATTGAATGATGAAACACAGAAATCGCATCGGAATTAAATCCAAAACGCTCAATGCCGCCTTATGTACAAGAATACAGACTCTACTTACAGTCGGTGCTTTGAGCATTTCCTGTGAGACCAGTATTAGTTTCCGATACACCACTGCATGTTCAATGTATTCCTTGGAACTTCACATTGACGATGAAACACAGAATTCGCATCGGAATTAAATACAAAAGGCACAATGCCGCCTTACGTACAAGAATAGAGACTCTTCTTACAGTCGGTGCTTTGAGCAATCCCTGTGCGGCCAGTATTAGTTTCCGCTACACCTCTGCAGGTTCAGTTTATTCCTTGGACCTTCACATTGACGATGAAACACAGAAATGGCATCGGAATTAAATACAAAACGAACAATGCCGCCTTAAGTACAACAATAGAGACTCTTCTTACAGTCGGTGCTTTGAGCATTCCCTGTGAGGCCAGTATCAGTTTCGGATACACCACTGCAGGTTCAATGTATTCCTTGGACCTTCACATTGACGATGGAACACAGAAATCGCATCGGAACTAAATACAAAGGGCACAATGTTGCCTTAAGTACAAGAATAGAGACTCTTCTTACAGTCGGTGCTTTGGGCTTCCCTGTGAGACCAATATTAGTTTCCGCTACACCTCTGCAGGCTCTTTTTATTCCTTGGACCTTCACATTGACGATGAAACACAGAAATGGCATCGGAATTAAACACAAAAGGCACAACGCCGCCTTAAGTACAAGAATAGAGACTCTTCTTACAGTCGGTGCTTTGAGCATTCCCTGTGAGACCAGTATTACTTTCCGCTACACCTCTGCAGGTTCAGTTTATTCCTTGGACCTTCACATTGACGATGAAACACAGAAATGGCATCGCAATTAAATACATAATTCACAATGCCGCGTTAAGTACAAGAACAGAGACTCTTCTTACAGTCGGTGCTTTGAGCATTCCCTGTGAGACCAGTATTAGTTTCCGATACACCACTGCAGGTTCAATGTATTCCTTGGAACTTCACATTGACGATGAAACACAGAAATCGCATCGGAATTAAATACAAAAGGCACAATGCCGCCTTACGTACAAGAATAGAGACTCTTCTTACAGTCGGTGTTTTGAGCATTCCCTGTGAGGCCAGTATTAGTTTCCGCTACACCTCTGCAGGTTCAGTTTATTCCTTGGACCTTCACATTGACGATGAAACACAGAAATGGCATCGGAATTAAATACAAAACGAACAATGTCGCCTTAAGTACAACAATAGAGACTCTTCTTACAGTCGGTGCTTTGAGCATTCCCTGTGAGGCCAGTATCAGTTTCCGATACACCACTGCAGGTTCAATGTATTCCTTGGACCTTCACATTGACGATGGAACACAGAAATCGCATCGGAATTAAATTCAAAAGGCACAATGCCGCCTTAAGTACAAGAATAGAGACTCTTCTTACAGTCGGTGCTTTGAGCATTCCCTGTGAGACCAGTATTAGTTTCCGCTACACCTCTGCAGGTTCAGTTTATTCCTTGGACCAACACATTGACGATGAAACACAGAAATGGCATCGGAATTAAATACAAAAGGCACAATGCCGCCTTAAGTACAAGAATAGAGACTCTTCTTACAGTCGGTGCTTTGAGCATTCCCTGTGAGACCAGTATTAGTTTCTGATACACCACTGCAGGTTCAATGTATTCCTTGGAACTTCACATTGACGATGAAACACAGAAATGGCATCGGAATTATATACAAAAGGCACAATGCCGCCTTAAGTACAAGAATAGAGACTCTTCTTACAGTCGGTGCTTTGAGCATTCCCTGTGAGACCAGTATTAGTTTCCGCTACACCTCTGCAGGTTCAGTTTATTCCTTGGACCTTCACATTGACGATGAAACACAGAAATGGCATCGGAATTAAATAGAAAAGGCACAATGCCGCCGTAAGTACAAGAATAGAGACTCTTCTTACAGTCGGTGCTTTGAGCATTCCCTGTGAGACCAGTATTAGATTCCGATACACCACTGCAGGTTCAATGTATTCCTTGGAACTTCACATTGACGATGAAACACAGAAATCGCATCGGAATTAAATACAAAAGGCACAACGCCGCCTTAAGTACAAGAATAGAGACTCTTCTTACAGTCGGTGCTTTGAGCATTCCCTGTGAGACCAGTATTACTTTCCGCTACACCTCTGCAGGTTCAGTTTATTCCTTGGACCTTCACATTGACGATGAACCACAGAAATGGCATCGGAATGAAATACAAAAGGCACAATGCCGCCTTAGGTACAAGAATAGAGACTCTTCTTACAGTCGGTGCTTTGAGCATTCCCTGTGAGACCAGTATTAGTTTCCGATACACCACTGCAGGTTCAATGTATTCCTTGGTACTTCACATTGACGATGAAACACAGAAATGGCATCGGAATTAAATACAAAAGGCACAATGCCGCCTTAAGTACAAGAATAGACTTTTCTTACAGTCGGTGCTTTGAGCATTAGCTGTGAGCCCAGTATTAGTTTCCGCTACACCTCTGCAGGTTCAGTTTATTCCTTGGACCTTCACATTGACGATGAAACACAGAAATGGCATCGGAATTAAATACAAAAGGCACAATGCCGCCTTAAGTACAAGAATAGAGACTCTTCTTACAGTCGGTGCTTGGAGCATTCCCTGAGAGACCAGTATTAGTTTCCAAGACACCACTGCAGGTTCAATGTATTCCTTGGAACTTCACATTGACGATGAAACACAGAACTGGCATCGGAATTAAATACAAAAGGCACAATGCCGCCCTAAGTACGAGAATAGAGACTCTTCTTACAGTCGGTGCTTTGAGCATTCCCTGTGAGACCAGTATTAGTTTCAGATACACCACTGCAGGTTCAATGTATTCCTTGGAACTTCACATTGACCATGAAACACAGAAATGGCATCGGAATTAAATACAAAAGGCACAATGCCGCCTTAAGTACAAGAAAAAGACTCTTCCTACAGTCGGTGCTTTGGGCATTCCCTGTGAGACCAGTATTAGTGTCCGCTACACCTCTGCAGGTTCAGTTTATTCCTTGGACCTTCACATTGACGGTGAAACACAGAAATTGCATCGCAATTAAATACATAAGGCACAATGCCGCCTTAAGTACAAGAACAGAGACTCTTCTTACAGTCGGTGCTTTGAGCATTCCCTGTGAGGCCAGTATTAGTTTCCGATACACCACTGCAGGTTCAATGTATTCCTTGGAACTTCACATTGACGATGAAACACAGAAATCGCATCGGAATTAAATACAAAAGGCACAATGCCGCCTTACGTACAAGAATAGAGACTCTTCTTACAGTCGGTGTTTTGAGCATTCCCTGTGAGGCCAGTATTAGTTTCCGCTACACCTCTGCAGGTTCTGTTTATTCCTTGGACCTTCACATTGACGATGAAACACAGAAAAGGCATCGGAATTAAATACAAAACGAACAATGCCGCCTTAAGTTCAACAATAGAGACTTTTCTTACAGTCGGTGCTTTGAGCATTCCCTGTGAGGCCAGTATCAGTTTCCGATACACCACTGCAGGTTCAGTGTATTCCTTGGACCTTCACATTGACGATGGAACACAGAAATCGCATCGGAATTAAATTCAAAAGGCACAATGCCGCCTTAAGTACAAGAATAGAGATTCTTCCTACAGTTGGTGCTTTGGGCATTCCCTGTGAGACCAGTATTAGTTTCCGCTACACCTCTGCAGGTTCAGTTTATTCCTTGGACCTTCACATTGACGATGAAACACAGAAATGGCACCCGAATTAAATACATAAGGCACAATGCCGCCTTAAGTACAAGAATAGAGACTCTTCGTACAGTCGGTGCTTTGAGCATTCCCTGTGAGACCAGTATTAGTTTCCGATACACCACTGCAGGTTCAATGTATTCCTTGGAACTTCACATTGACGATGAAACACAGAAATGGCATCGGAATTAAATACAAAAGGCACAATGCCGCCTTAAGTACAAGAATAGAGACTCTTCTTACAGTCTCTGCTTTGAGCATTCCCTGTGAGACCAGTATTAGTTTCCGCTACACCTCTGCAGGTTCAGTTTATTCCTTGGACCTTCACATTGACGATGAAACGCAGAAATGGCATCGGAATTAAATACAAAATGCACAATGCCGCCTTAAGTACAAGAATAGAGACTCTTCTTACAGTCGGTACTTTGAGCATTGCCTGTGAGACCAGTATTGGTTTCCGCTACACCTAAGGAGGTTCAGTTTATTCCTTGGACCAACACATTGACGATGAAACACAGAAATGGCATCGGAATTAAATACAAAATGCACAATGCCGCCTTAAGTACAAGAATAGAGACTCTTCTTACAGTCGGTGCTTTGAGCATTCCCTGTGAGACCAGTATTAGTTTCTGATACACCACTGCAGGTTCAATGTATTCCTTGGAACTTCACATTGACGATGAAACACAGAAATGGCATCGGAATTATATACAAAAGGCACAATGCCGCCTTAAGTACAAGAATAGAGACTCTTCTTACAGTCGGTGCTTTGAGCATTCCCTGTGAGACCAGTATTAGTTTCCGCTACACCTCTGCAGGTTCAGTTTATTCCTTGGACCTTCACATTGACGATGAAACACAGAAATGGCATCGGAATTAAATAGAAAAGGCACAATGCCGCCGTAAGTACAAGAATAGAGACTCTTCTTACAGTCGGTGCTTTGAGCATTCCCTGTGAGACCAGTATTAGATTCCGATACACCACTGCAGGTTCAATGTATTCCTTGGAACATCACATTGACGATGAAACACAGAAATCGCATCGGAATTATATACAAAAGGCACAACGCCGCCTTAAGTACAAGAATAGAGACTCTTCTTACAGTCGGTGATTTGAGCATTCCCTGTGAGACCAGTATTACTTTCCGCTACACCTCTGCAGGTTCAGTTTATTCCTTGGACCTTCACATTGACGATGAACCACAGAAATGGCATCGGAATGAAATACAAAAGGCACAATGCCGCCTTAGGTACAAGAATAGAGACTCTTCTTACAGTCGGTGCTTTGAGCATTCCCTGTGAGACCAGTATTAGTTTCCGATACACCACTGCAGGTTCAATGTATTCCTTGGTACTTCACATTGACGATGAAACACAGAAATGGCATCGGAATTAAATACAAAAGGCACAATGCCGCCTTAAGTACAAGAATAGACTTTTCTTACAGTCGGTGCTTTGATCATTCCCTGTGAGCCCAGTATTAGTTTCCGCTACACCTCTGCAGGTTCAGTTTATTCCTTGGACCTTCACATTGACGATGAAACACAGAAATGGCACCCGAATTAAATACATAAGGCACAATGCCGCCTTAAGTACAAGAATAGAGACTCTTCGTACAGTCGGTGCTTTGAGCATTCCCTGTGAGACCAGTATTAGTTTCCGATACACCACTGCAGGTTCAATGTATTCCTTGGAACTTCACATTGACGATGAAACACAGAAATGGCATCGGAATTAAATACAAAAGGCACAATGCCGCCTTAAGTACAAGAATAGAGACTCTTCTTACAGTCTCTGCTTTGAGCATTCCCTGTGAGACCAGTATTAGTTTCCGCTACACCTCTGCAGGTTCAGTTTATTCCTTGGACCTTCACATTGACGATGAAACGCAGAAATGGCATCGGAATTAAATACAAAATGCACAATGCCGCCTTAAGTACAAGAATAGAGACTCTTCTTACAGTCGGTACTTTGAGCATTGCCTGTGAGACCAGTATTGGTTTCCGCTACACCTAAGGAGGTTCAGTTTATTCCTTGGACCAACACATTGACGATGAAACACAGAAATGGCATCGGAATTAAATACAAAATGCACAATGCCGCCTTAAGTACAAGAATAGAGACTCTTCTTACAGTCGGTGCTTTGAGCATTCCCTGTGAGACCAGTATTAGTTTCTGATACACCACTGCAGGTTCAATGTATTCCTTGGAACTTCACATTGACGATGAAACACAGAAATGGCATCGGAATTATATACAAAAGGCACAATGCCGCCTTAAGTACAAGAATAGAGACTCTTCTTACAGTCGGTGCTTTGAGCATTCCCTGTGAGACCAGTATTAGTTTCCGCTACACCTCTGCAGGTTCAGTTTATTCCTTGGACCTTCACATTGACGATGAAACACAGAAATGGCATCGGAATTAAATAGAAAAGGCACAATGCCGCCGTAAGTACAAGAATAGAGACTCTTCTTACAGTCGGTGCTTTGAGCATTCCCTGTGAGACCAGTATTAGATTCCGACACACCACTGCAGGTTCAATGTATTCCTTGGAACATCACATTGACGATGAAACACAGAAATCGCATCGGAATTATATACAAAAGGCACAACGCCGCCTTAAGTACAAGAATAGAGACTCTTCTTACAGTCGGTGATTTGAGCATTCCCTGTGAGACCAGTATTACTTTCCGCTACACCTCTGCAGGTTCAGTTTATTCCTTGGACCTTCACATTGACGATGAACCACAGAAATGGCATCGGAATGAAATACAAAAGGCACAATGCCGCCTTAGGTACAAGAATAGAGACTCTTCTTACAGTCGGTGCTTTGAGCATTCCCTGTGAGACCAGTATTAGTTTCCGATACACCACTGCAGGTTCAATGTATTCCTTGGTACTTCACATTGACGATGAAACACAGAAATGGCATCGGAATTAAATACAAAAGGCACAATGCCGCCTTAAGTACAAGAATAGACTTTTCTTACAGTCGGTGCTTTGATCATTCCCTGTGAGCCCAGTATTAGTTTCCGCTACACCTCTGCAGGTTCAGTTTATTCCTTGGACCTTCACATTGACGATGAAACACAGAAATGGCATCGGAATTAAATACAAAAGGCACAATGCCGCCTTAAGTACAAGAATAGAGACTCTTCTTACAGTCGGTTCTTGGAGCATTCCCTGAGAGACCAGTATTAGTTTCCAACACACCACTGCAGGTTCAATGTATTCCTTGGAACTTCACATTGACGATGAAACACAGAACTGGCATCGGAATTAAATACAAAAGGCACAATGCCGACTTAAGTACAAGAATACAGACTCTTCTTACAGTCGGTGCTTTGAGCATTCCCTGTGAGACCAGTATTAGTTTCCGATACACCACTGCAGGTTCAATGTATTCCTCGGAACTTCACATTGACCATGAAACACAGAAATGGCATCGGAATTAAATACAAAAGGCACAATGCCGCCTTAAGTACAAGAAAAAGACTCTTCCTACAGTCGGTGCTTTGGGCATTCCCTGTGAGACCAGTATTAGTGTCCGCTACACCTCTGCTGGTTCAGTTTATTCCTTGGACCTTCACATTGACGATGAAACACAGAAATTGCATCGCAATTAAATACATAAGGCACAATGCCGCCTTAAGTACAAGAACAGAGACTCTTCTTACAGTCGGTGCTTTGAGCATTCCCTGTGAGGCCAGTATTAGTTTCCGATACACCACTGCAGGTTCAATGTATTCCTTGGAACTTCACATTGACGATGAAACACAGAAATCGCATCGGAATTAAATACAAAAGGCACAATGCCGCCTTACGTACAAGAATAGAGACTCTTCTTACAGTCGGTGTTTTGAGCATTCCCTGTGAGGCCAGTATTAGTTTCCGCTACACCTCTGCAGGTTCTGTTTATTCCTTGGACCTTCACATTGACGATGAAACACAGAAATGGCATCGGAATTAAATACAAAACGAACAATGCCGCCTTAAGTTCAACAATAGAGACTTTTCTTACAGTCGGTGCTTTGAGCATTCCCTGTGAGGCCAGTATCAGTTTCCGATACACCACTGCAGGTTCAGTGTATTCCTTGGACCTTCACATTGACGATGGAACACAGAAATCGCATCGGAATTATATTCAAAAGGCACAATGCCGCCTTAAGTACAAGAATAGAGACTCTTCTTACAGTCGGTGCTTTGAGCATTCCCTGTGAGACCAGTATTAGTTTCCGCTACACCTCTGCAGGTTCAGTTTATTCCTTGGACCATCACATTGACGATGAAAGACAGAAATGTCATCGGAATTAAATACAAAATGCACAATGCCGCCTTAAGTACAAGAATAGAGACTCTTCTTACAGTCGGTGCTTTGAGCATTCCCTGTGAGACCAGTATTAGTTTCCGATACACAACTGCAGGTTCAATGTATTCCTTGGAACTTCACATTGACGATGAAACACAGAAATCGCATCGGAATTAAATACAAAAGGCACAATGCCGCCTTAAGTACAAGAATAGAGATTCTTCCTACAGTTGGTGCTTTGGGCATTCCCTGTGAGACCAGTATTAGTTTCCGCTACACCTCTGCAGGTTCAGTTTATTCCTTGGACCTTCACATTGACGATGAAACACAGAAATGGCACCGGAATTAAATACATAAGGCACAATGCCGCCTTAAGTACAAGAATAGAGACTCTTCGTACAGTCGGTGCTTTGAGCATTCCCTGTGAGACCAGTATTAGTTTCCGATACACCACTGCAGGTTCAATGTATTCCTTGGAACTTCACATTGACGATGAAACACAGAAATGGCATCGGAATTAAATACAAAAGGCACAATGCCGCCTTAAGTACAAGAATAGAGACTCTTCTTACAGTCTCTGCTTTGAGCATTCCCTGTGAGACCAGTATTAGTTTCCGCTACACCTCTGCAGGTTCAGTTTATTCCTTGGACCTTCACATTGACGATGAAACGCAGAAATGGCATCGGAATTAAATACAAAATGCACAATGCCGCCTTAAGTACAAGAATAGAGACTCTTCTTACAGTCGGTACTTTGAGCATTGCCTGTGAGACCAGTATTGGTTTCCGCTACACCTAAGGAGGTTCAGTTTATTCCTTGGACTTTCACATTGACGATGAGACACAGATATGGCATCGGAATTAAATACAAAAGGCACAATGCCGCCTTACGTACAAGAATAGAGACTCTTCTTACAGTCGGTGTTTTGAGCATTCCCTGTGAGGCCAGTATTAGTTTCCGCTACACCTCTGCAGGTTCAGTTTATTCCTTGGACCTTCACATTGACGATGAAACACAGAAATCGCATCGGAATTAAATTCAAAAGGCACAATGCCGCCTTAAGTACAAGAATAGAGACTCTTCTTACAGTCGGTGCTTTGAGCATTCCCTGTGAGACCAGTATTAGTTTCCGCTACACCTCTGCAGGTTCAGTTTATTCCTTGGACCTTCCCATTGAAGATGAAACACAGAAATGGCATCGGAATTAAATACAAAAGGCACAATGTCGCCTTAAGTACAAGAATAGAGACTCTTCTTACAGTCGGTGCTTTAAGCATTCCCTGTGAGACCAGTATTAGTTTCTGATACACCACTGCACGTTCAATGTATTCCTTGGAACTTCACATTGACGATGAAAAACAGAAATGGCATCGGAATTAAATACAAAAGGCAAAATGCCGCCTTAAGCACAAGAATAGAGACTCTTCTTACAGTCGGTGCTTTGAGCATTCCCTGTGAGACCAGTATTAGTTTCCGATACACCACTGCAGGTTCAATGTATTCCTTGGAACTTCACTTTGACGATGAAACACAGAAATCGCATCGGAATTAAATACAAAAGGCACAATGCCGCCTTAAGTACAAGAATAGAGACTCTTCTTACAGTCGGTGCTTTGAGCATTCCCTGTGAGACCAGTATTGGTTTCCGCTACACCTAAGGAGGTTCAGTTTATTCCTTGGACCTTCACATTGACGATGAAACAAAGAAATGGCATCGGATTTAAATACAAAAGGCACAATGCCGCCTTACGTACAAGAATAGAGACTCTTCTTACAGTCGGTGTTTTGAGCATTCTCTGTGAGGCCAGTATTAGTTTCCGTTACACCTCTGCAGGTTCAGTTTATTCCTTGGACCTTCACATTGACGATGAAACACAGAAATGGCATAGGAATTAAATACAAAACGAACAATGCCGCCTTAAGTACAACAATAGAGACTCCTCTTGCAGTCGGTGCTTTGATCATTCCCTGTGAGACCAGTATCAGTTTCCGATACACCACTGCAGGTTCAATGTATTCCTTTGACCTTCACATTGACGATGAAGCACAGAAATCGCATCGGAATTAACTACAAAAGGCACAATGCCGCCTTAAGTACAAGAATAGAGACTCTTCTTACAGTCGGTCCTTTGAGCATTCCCTGTGAGACCAGTATTAGTTTCCGCTACACCTCTGCAGGTTCAGTTTATTCCTTGGACCTTCACATTGACGATGAAACACAGAAATGGCATCGGAATTAAATACAAAAGGCACAATGCCGCCTTAAGTACAAGAATAGAGACTCTTCTTACAGTCGGTGCTTTGAGCATTCCCTGTGAGACCAGTATTAGTTTCTGATACACCACTGCAGGTTCAATGTATTCCTTGGAACTTCACATTGACGATGAAAAACAGAAATCGCATCGGAATCAAATACAAAAGGCACAATGCCGCCTTAAGTACAAGAATAGAGACTCTTCTTACAGTCGGTGCTTTGAGCATTCCCTGTGAGACCAGTATTAGTTTCCGATACACCTCTGCAGGTACAGTTTAATCCTTGGACCTTCACATTGATGATGAAACACAGAAATGGCATCGGAATGAAATACAAAATGCACAATGCCGCCTTAAGTACAAGAATAGAGACTCTTCTTACAGTCGGTGCTTTGCGCATTCCCTGTGAGACCAGTATTAGTTTCCTATACACCACAGCAGGTTCAATGTATTCCTTGGACCTTCACATTGACGATGAAACAAAGAAGTCGCATCGGAAATAAATACAAAACGCACAATGCCGCCTTATGTACAAGAATAGAGACTCTTCTTACAGTCTCTGCTTTGAGCATTCCCTGTGAGACCAGTATTAGTTTCCGCTACACCTCTGCAGGTTCAGTTTATTCCTTGGACCTTCACATTGACGATGAAACACAGAAATGGCATCGGAATTAAATACAAAAGGCACAATGCCGCCTTAAGTACAAGAATAGAGACTCTTCTTACAGTCGGTACTTTGGGCATTGCCTGTGAGACCAGTATTGGTTTCCGCTACACCTAAGGAGGTTCAGTTTATTCCTTGGACCTTCACATTGACGATGAAACACAGATATGGCATCGGAATTAAATACAAAAGGCACAATGCCGCCTTACGTACAAGAATAGAGACTCTTCTTACAGTCGGTGTTTTGAGCATTCCCTGTGAGGCCAGTATTAGTTTCCGCTACACCTCTGCAAGTTCAGTTTATTCCTTGGACCTTCACATTGACGATGAAACACAGAAATGGCATCGGATATAAATACAAAACGAACAATTCCGCCTTAAGTACAAGAATAGAGACTCTTCTTAAAGTCGGTGCTTTGCGCATTCCCTGTGAGACCAGTATTAGTTTCCTATACACCACTGCAGGTTCAATGTATTCCTTGGACCTTCACATTGACGATGAAACAAAGAAATCGCATCGGAAATAAATACAAAACTCACAATGCCGCCTTAAGTACAAGAATAGAGACTCTTCTTACAGTCGGTGTTTTGAGCATTTCCTGTGAGACCAGTATTAGTTTCCGCTACACCCCGTCAGGTTCAATGTATTCCTTGGACCTTCACATTGACGATGATACACAGAAATCGCATCGGAATTAAATGCAAAAGGCATAATGCCGCCTTAAGTAGAAGAATAGAGACTCTTCTTACAGTCGGTGGTTTGAGCATTCCCTGTGAGACGAGTATTAGTTTCCGATACACCACTGCAGGTTCAATGTATTCCTTGGAACTTCACATTGACGATGAAACACAGAAATCGCATCGGAATCAAATACAAAAGCCACAATGCTGCTTTAAGTACAAGAATAGAGACTCTTCTTACAGTCGGTGCTTTGAGCATTCCCTGTGAGACCAGTATTTGTTTCCGATACACCTCTGCAGGTTCAGTTTATTCCTTGGACCTTCACATTGACGATGAAACACAGAAATGGCATCGGAATTAAATACAAAAGGCACAATGCCGCCTTAAGTACAAGAAAAGAGACACTTCTCACAGTCGGTGCTTTGAGCACTCCCTGTGAGACCAGTATTAGTTTCCGATACACCACTGCAGGTTCAATGTATTCCTTGGAACTTCACATTGACGATGAAACACAGAAATCGTATCGGAATTAAATACAAAAGGCACAATGCCGCCTTAAGTACAAGAATAGAGACTCTTCTTACAGTCTCTGCTTTGAGCATTCCCTGTGAGACCAGTATTAGTTTCCGCTACACTTCTGCAGGTTCAGTTTATTCCTTGGACCTTCACATTGACGATGAAACACAGAAATGGCATCGGAATTAAATACAAAAGGCACAATGCCGCCGTAAGTACAAGAATAGAGACTCTTCTTGCAGTCGGTACTTTGGGCATTGCCTGTGAGACCAGTATTGGTTTCCGCTACACCTAAGGAGGTTCAGTTTATTCCTTGGACCTTCACATTGACGATGAAACACGGAAATGGCATCGGAATTAAATACAAAAGGCACAATGCCGCCTTACGTACAAGAATAGAGACTCTTCTTACAGTCGGTGTTTTGAGCATTCCCTGTGTGGCCAGTATTAGTTTCCGCTACACCTCTGCAGGTTCAGTTTATTCCTTGGACCTTCACATTGACGATGAAACACGGAAATGGCATCGGAATTAAATACAAAACGAACAATTCCGCCTTAAGTACAACAATAGAGACTCTTCTTACAGTCGGTGCTTTGCGCATTCCCTGTGAGACCAGTATTAGTTTCCTATACACCACTGCAGGTTCAATGTATTCCTTGGACCTTCACATTGACGATGAAACAAAGAAATCGCATCGGAAATAAATACAAAACGCACAATGCCGCCTTAAGTACAAGAATAGAGACTCTTCTTACAGTCGGTGCTTTGAGCATTCCCTGTGAGACCAGTATTAGTTTCCGATACACCTCTGCAGGTTCAGTTTATTCCTTGGACCTTCACATTGACGATGAAACACAGAAATGGCATCGGAATTAAATACAAAAGGCACAATGCCGCCTTAAGTACAAGAAAAGAGACACTTCTTACAGTCGGTGCTTTGAGCATTCCCTGTGAGACCAGTATTAGTTTCCGATACACCACTGCAGGTTCAATGTATTCCTTGGAACTTCACATTGACGATGAAACACAGAAATCGTATCGGAATTAAATACAAAAGGCACAATGCCGCCTTAAGTACAAGAATAGAGACTCTTCTTACAGTCTCTGCTTTGAGCATTCCCTGTGAGACCAGTATTAGTTTCCGCTACACCTCTGCAGATTCAGTTTATTCCTTGGACCTTCACATTGACGATGAAACACAGAAATGGCATCGGAATTAAATACAAAAGGCACAATGCCGCCTTAAGTACAAGAATAGAGACTCTTCTTACAGTCGGTACTTTCGGCATTGCCTGTGAGACCAGTATTGGTTTCCGCTACACCTAAGGAGGTTCAGTTTCTTCCTTGGACCTTCACATTGACGATGAAACACAGATATGGCATCGGAATTAAATACAAAAGGCACAATGCCGCCTTAAGTACAAGAATAGAGACTCTTCTTACAGTCGGTGCTTTGAGCATTCCCTGTGAGACCAGTATTAGTTTCCGCTACACCTCGTCAGGTTCAATGTATTCCTTGGACCTTCACATTGACGATGATACACAGAAATCGCATCGGAATTAAATGCAAAAGGCACAATGCCGCCTTAAGTACAAGAATAGAGACTCTTCTTACAGTCGGTGGTTTGAGCATTCCCTGTGAGACCAGTATTAGTTTCCGATACAACACTGCAGGTTCAATGTATTCCTTGGAACTTCACATTGACGATGAAACACAGAAATCGCATCGGAATGAAACACAAATGGCACAATGCCGCCTTAAGTACAAGAATAGAGACTCTACTTACAGTCGGTGCTTTGAGCATTCCCTGTGAGACCAGTATTAGTTTCCGCTACACCTCTGCAGGTTCAGTTTATTCCTTGGACCTTCACATTGACGATGAAACACAGAAATGGCATCGGAATTAAATACAAAAGGCACAATGCCGCCTTATGTACAAGAATAGAGACTCTTCTTACAGTCGGTGCTTTTAGCATTCCCTGTGAGACCAGTATTGGTTTCCGCTACACCTAAGGAGGTTCAGTTTATTCCTTGGACCTGCACATTGACGATGAAACACAGAAATTGCATCGGATTTAAATACAAAAGGCACAATGCCGCCTTACGTACAAGAATAGAGACTCTTCTTACAGTCGGTGCTTTGAGCATTCCCTGTGAGACCAGTATTAGTTTCCGCTACACCTCTGCAGGTTCAGTTTATTCCTTGGACCTTCACATTGACGATGAAACACAGAAATGCCATCGGAATTAAATACAAAAGGCACAATGCCGCCTTAAGTACAAGAATAGAGACTCTTCTTACAGTCGGTGATTTGAGCGTTCCCTGTGAGACCAGTATTAGTTTCTGATACACCACTGCAGGTTCAATGTATTCCTTGGAACTTCACATTGACGATGAAACACAGAAATCGCATCGGAATCAAATACAAAAGGCACAATGCCGCCTTAAGTACAAGAATAGAGACTATTCTTACAGTCGGTGCTTTGAGCATTCCCTGTGAGACCAGTATTAGTTTCCGATACACCTCTGCAGGTTCAGTTTATTCCTTGGACCTTCACATTGACGATGAAACACAGATATGGCATCGGAATGAAATACAAAAGGCACAATGCCGCCTTAAGTACAAGAATAGAGACTCTTCTTACAGTCGGTGCTTTGCGCATTCCCTGTGAGACCAGTATTAGTTTCCTATACACCACTGCAGGTTCAATGTATTCCTTGGACCTTCACATTGACGATGAAACAAAGAAATCGCATCGGAATTAAATACAAAACGCACAATGCCGCCTTAAGTACAAGAATAGAGACTCTTCTTACAGTCGGTGCTTTGAGCATTCCCTGTGAGACCAGTATTAGTTTCCGCTACACCTCGTCAGGTTCAATGTATTCCTTGGACCTTCACATTGACGATGATACACAGAAATCGCATCGGAATTAAATACAAAAGGCGCAATGCCGCCTTAAGTACAAGAATAGAGACTCTTCTTACAGTCGGTGCTTTGAGCAATCCCTGTGAGACGAGTATTAGTTTCCGCTACACCTCTGAAGGTTCAGTTTATTCCTTGGACCTTCACATTGTCGATGAAACACAGAAATCGCATCGGAATTAAATACAAAAGGCACAATGCCGCCTTAAGTACAAGAATTGAGACTATTCTTACAGTCATTGCTTTGAGCATTCCCTGTGAGACCAGTATTAGTTTTCGATACACCACTGCAGGTTCAACGTATTCCTTGGAACTTCACATTGACGATGAAACACAGAAATCGCATCGGAATTATATACAAAAGGCACAATGCCGCCTTAAGTACAAGAATAGAGACTCTTCTTACAGTCGGTGCTTTGAGCATTCCCTGTGAGACCAGTATTAGTTTCCGCTACACCTCTGCAGGTTCAGTTTATTCCTTGGACCTTCACATTGACGATGAAACACAGAAATGGCATCAGAATTAAATACAAAAGGCACAATGCCGCCTTAAGTACAAGAATAGAGACTCATCTTACAGTCGGTGCTTTGAGCATTCCCTGTGAGACCCGTATTAGTTTCCGCTACACCTCTGCAGCTTCAGTTTATTCCTTGGACCTTCACATTGACGATGAAACACAGATATGGCATCGGAATTAAATACAAAAAGCACAATGCCGCCTTAAGTACAAGAATAGAGACTCTTCTTACAGTCGGTGCTTTGAGCATTCCCTGTGAGACCAGTATTAGTTTCCGATACACCACTGCAGGTTCAATGTATTCCTTGGAACTTCACATTGACGATGAAACACAGAAATCACATCGGAATTAAATACAAAAGGCACAATGCCGCCTTAAGTACAAGAATAGAGAGTCTTCTTACAGTCGGTGCTTTGAGCACTCCCTGTGAGACCAGTATTAGTTTCCGCTACACCTCTGCAGGTTCAGTTTATTCCTAGGACCTTCACATTGATGCTGAAACACAGAAATGGCATCGGAATTAAATACAAAAGGCACAATGCCGCCTTAAGTACATGAAAAGGGACTCTTCTTACAATCGGTGCTTTGAGCATTCCCTGTGAGACCAGTATTAGTTTCCGCTACACCTCTGCAGGTTCAGTTTATTCCTTGGACCTTCACATTGACGATGAAACACAGAAATGGCATCGGAATTAAATACAAAAGGCACAAAGCCGCCTAAAGTACAAGAATAGAGACTCTTCTTACAGTCGGTGCTTTGAGCATTCCCTGTGAGACCAGTATTAGTTTCCAATACACCACTGCAGGTTCAATGTATTCCTTGGAACTTCACATTGACGATGAAACACAGAAATCGCATCGGAATTAAATACAAAAGGCACAATGCCGCCTTAAGTACAAGAATAGAGACTCTTCTTACAGTCGGTACTTTGATCATTCCCTGTGAGACCAGTATTAGTTTCCGCTACACCTCTGCAGGTTCAGTTTATTCCTTGGACCTTCACATTGACGATGAAACACAGAAATGGCATCGGAATTAAATACAAAAGGCACAATGCCGCCTTAAGTACAAGAATAGAGACTCTTCTTACAGTCGCTGCTTTGAGCATTCACTGTGAGACAAGTATTAGTTTCCGCTACACCTCTGCAGGTTCAGATTATTCTTTGGACCTTCACATTGACGATGAAACACAGAAATGGCATCGTCATTAAATACAAAAGGCACAATGCCGCCTTAAGTACAGGAATAGAGATTCTTCTTACAGTCGGTGTTTTGAGCATTCCCTGTGAGACCAGTATTAGTTTCCGATACACCACTGCAGATTCAATGTATTCCTTGGACCTTCGCATTGATGATGAAACACAGAAATCGCATCGGAATTAAATACAAAAGGCACAATGCCGCCTTAAGTACAAGAATAGAGACTCTTCTTACAGTCGGTGCTTTGAGCATTCCCTGTGGGACCAGTATTAGTTTCCGCTACACCTCTGCAGGTTCAGATTATTCTTTATACCTTCACATTGACGATGAAACACAGAAATGGCATCGTCATTAAATACAAAAAGCACAATGCCGCCTTAAGTACAAGAATAGAGATTCTTCTTACATTCGGTGCTTTGAGCATTCCCTGTGAGACCAGTATTAGTTTCCGCTACACCTCAGCAGGTTTAGTTTATTCCTTGGACCTTCACATTGACGATGAAACACAGAAATGGCATCGGAATTAAATACAAAAGGCACAATGCCGACTTAAGTACAAGAATAGAGACTCTTCTTACAGTCGCTGCTTTAAGCATTCCCTGTGAGACCAGTATTAGTTTCCGCTACACCTCTGCAGGTTCAGATTATTCTTTGGACCTTCACATTGACGATGAAACACAGAAATGGCATCGTCATTAAATACAAAAGGCACAATGCCGCCTTAAGTACAGGAATAGAGATTCTTCTTACATTCGGTGCTTTGAGCATTCCCTGTGAGACCAGTATTAGTTTCCGCTACACCTCAGCAGGTTAAGTTTATTCCTTGGACCTACACATTGACGATGAAACACAGTAAGGGCATCGGAATTAAATACAAAAGGCACAATGCCGCCTTAAGTACAAGAATAGAGACTCTTCTTACAGTCGGTGCTTTAAGCATTCCTGTGAGACCAGTATTAGTTTCCGATACACCACTGCAGGTTGAATGTATTCCTTGGAACTTCACATTGACGATGAAACACAGAAATCGCATCGGAATTAAATACAAAAGGCACAATGCCGCCTTAAGTACAAGAATAGAGACTCTTTTTACAGTCGGTGCTTTGATCATTCCCTGTGAGGCCAGTATTAGTTTCCGCTACACCTCTGCAGGTTCAGTTTACTCCTTGGACCTTCTCATTGACGATGAAACACAGAAATGGCATCGGAATTAAATACATAAGGCACAATGCCGCCTTAAGTACAAGAATAGAGACTCTTCTTACAGTCGGTGCTTTGAGCATTCCCTGTGAGACCAGTATTAGTTTCCGATACACCACTGCAGATTCAATGTATTCCTTGGACCTTCGCATTGATGATGAAACACAGAAATCGCATCGGAATTAAATACAAAAGGCACAATGCCGCCTTAAGTACAAGAATAGAGACCCTTCTTACAGTCGGTGCTTTGAGCATTCCCTGTCAGACCAGTATTAGTTTCCGATACACCACTGCAGGTTGAATGTATTCCTTGGAACTTCTCATTGAAGATGAAACACAGAAATCGCATCGGAATTAAATACAAAAGGCACAATGCCGCCTTAAGTACAAGAATAGAGACTCTTCTTACAGTCGGTGCTTTGAGCATTCCCTGTGAGACCAGTATTAGTTTCCGCTACACCTCTGCAGGTTTAGGTTATTCCTTGGACCTTCACATTGACGATGATACACAGAAATCGCATCGGAATTAAATACAAAAGACACAATGCCGCCTTAAGTACAAGAATAGAGACTCTTCTTACAGTCGGTGCTTCGAGCATTCCCTGTGAGACCAGTATTAGTTTCCGATACACCACTGCAGGTTCAATGTTTTCCTTGGAACTTCACATTGACGATGAAACACAGAAATGGCATCGGAATCAAATACAAAAGGCACAATGAAGCCTTAAGTACAAGAATAGAGACTCTTCTTACAGTCGGTGCTTTGAGCATTCCCTGTGAGACCAGTATTAGTTTCCGATACACCTCTGCAGGTTCAGTTTATTCCTTGGACCTTCACATTCACGATGAAACACAGAAATGGCATCGGAATTAAATACAAAAGGCACAATGCCGCCTTAAGTACAAGAATAGAGACTCTTCTTACAGTCGGTGCTTTGGGCATTCCCTGTGAGACCAGTATTAGTTTCCGATACACCACTGCAGGATGAATGTATTCCTTGGATCTTCACATTGACAATGAAACACAGAAATCGCATCGGAATTAAATACAAAACGCACAATGCCGCCATAAGTACAGGAATAGAGACTCTTTTTACAGTCGGTGCTTTGAGCAATCCCTGTGAGACCAGTATTAGTTTCCGCTACACCTCTGCAGGTTCAGTTTATTCCTTGGACCTTCACATTGACGATGAAACACAGAAATGGCATCGGAATTAAATACAAAAGGCACAATGCCGCCTTAAGTACAAGAATAGAGACTCTTCTTACAGTCGGTATTTTGAGCATTCCCTGTGAGACCAGTATTAGTTTCCGATACACCACTGCAGATTCAATGTATTCCTTGGACCTTCGCATTGATGATGAAACACAGAAATCGCATCGGAATTAAATACAAAAGGCACAATGCCGCCTTAAGTACAAGAATAGAGACTCTTCTTACAGTCGGTGCTTTGAGCATTCCCTGTGGGACCAGTATTAGTTTCCGCTACACCTCTGCAGGTTCAGATTATTCTTTATACCTTCACATTGACGATGAAACACAGAAATGGCATCGTCATTAAATACAAAAAGCACAATGCCGCCTTAAGTACAAGAATAGAGATTCTTCTTACATTCGGTGCTTTGAGCATTCCCTGTGAGACCAGTATTAGTTTCCGCTAGACCTCAGCAGGTTTAGTTTATTCCTTGGACCTTCACATTGACGATGAAACACAGAAATGGCATCGGAATTAAATACAAAAGGCACAATGCCGCCTTAAGTACAAGAACAGAGACTCTTCTAACAGTCAGTGCTTTGAGCATTCCCTGTGAGACCAGTATTAGTTTCCGATACACCACTGCAGGTTGAATGTATTCCTTGGAACTTCACATTGACGATGAAACACAGAAATCGCATCGGAATTAAATACAAAACGCACAATGCCGCCATAAGTACAGGAATAGAGACTCTTTTTACAGTCGGTGCTTTGAGCAATCCCTGTGAGACCAGTATTAGTTTCCGATACACCACTGCAGGTTGAATGTATTCCTTGGAACTTCACATTGACGATGAAACACAGAAATCGCATCGGAATTAAATACAAAAGGCACAATGCCGCCTTAAGTACAAGAATAGAGACTCTACTTACAGTCGGTGCTTTGAGCATTCCCTGTGAGACCAGTATTAGTTTCTGATACACCACTGCAGATTCAATGTATTCCTTGGACCTTCGCATTGATGATGAAACACAGAAATCGCATCGGAATTAAATACAAAAGGCACAATGCCGCCTTAAATACTAGAATAGAGACTCTTCTTACAGTCGGTGCTTTGAGCATTCCCTGTCAGACCAGTATTAGTTTCCGATACACCACTGCAGGTTGAATGTATTCCTCGGAACTTCACATTGACGATGAAACACAGAAATCGCATCGGAATTAAATTCAAAAGGCACAATGCCGCCTTAAGTACAAGAATAGAGACTCTTCTTACAGTCGGTGCTTTGAGCATTCCCTGTGAGACCAGTATTAGTTTCCGCTACACCACTGCAGGTTGAATGTATTCCTTGGATCTTCACATTGACAATGAAACACAGAAATCGCATCGGAATTAAATACAAAACGCACAATGCCGCCATAAGTACAGGAATAGAGACTCTTCTTACAGTCGGTGCTTTGAGCAATCCCTGTGAGACCAGTATTAGTTTCCGCTACACCTCTGCAGGTTCAATGTATTCCTTGGACCTTCACATTGACGATGATACACAGAAATCGCATCGGAATTAAATACAAAAGGCACAATGCCGCCTTAAGTACAAGAATAGAGACTCTTCTTACAGTCGGTGCTTTGAGCATTCCCTTTGAGGCCAGTATTAGTTTCCCATACACCACTGCAGGTTCAATGTATTCCTTGGAACTTCACATTGACGATGAAACACAGAAATCGCATCGGAATCAAATACAAAAGGCACAATGCCGCCTTAAGTACAAGAATAGAGACTCTTCTTACAGTCGGTGCTTTGAGTATTCCCTGTGAGACAATTATTAGTTTCCGATACACCTCTGCAGCTTCAGTTTATTCCTTGGACCTTCACATTGACGATGAAACACAGAAATGGCATCGGAATTAAATACAAACGGCACAATGCTGCCTTAAGTACAAGAATAGAGCCTCTTCTTACAGTCGGTGCTTTGAGCATTCCCTGTGAGACCAGTATTAGTTTCCGCTAAACCTCTGCCGGTTCTTTTTATTCCTTGGACCTTCACATTGACGATGAAACACAGAAATGGCATCGGAATTAAATACAGAAAGCACTATGGCGCCATAAGTACAAGAATAGAGACTCTTCTTACAGTCGGTGCTTTGAGCATTCCCTGTGAGACCGGTAATAGTATCCGATACACCACTGCAGGTTCAATCTATTCCTTGGACATACACATTGACGATGAAACACAGAAATTACATCGGAATTAAATACAGAAGGAACAATGCCGCCTTAAGTACAAGAATAGAGATTCTTCTTACAGTCGGTGCTTTGAGCATTCCCTGTGAGACCAGTATTAGTTTCCGCTACACCTCAGCAGGTTCAGTTTTTTTCCTTGGACCTTCACTTTGACGATGAAACACAGAAATGGCATCGGAATTAAATACAAAAGGCACAATGGCGCCATAAGTACAAGAATAGAGACTCTTCTTACAGTCGGTGCTTTGAGCATCCCCTGTGAGACCAGTATTAGTTTCCGCTACACCTCTGCAGGTTCTTGTTATTCCTTGGACCTTCACATTGACGATGAAACACAGAAATGGCATCAGAATTAAATACAAAAGGCACAATGGCGCCATAAGTACATGAATAGAGACTCTTCTAACAGTCGGTGCTTTGGGCATTCCCTGTGAGACCAGTATTCGTTTCCGATACACCACTGCAGGTTGAATGTATTCCTTGGATCTTCACATTGACAATGAAACACAGAAATCGCATCGGAATTAAATACAAAACGCACAATGCCGCCATAAGTACAGGAATAGAGACTCTTCTTACAGTCGGTGCTTTCAGCATTCCCTGTGAGACCAGTATTAGTTTCCGCTACACTTCTGCAGGTTCAATGTATTCCTTGGACCTTCACATTGACGATGATACACAGAAATCGCATCGGAATTAAATATAAAAGGCACAATGCCGCCTTAAGTACAAGAATAGAGACTCTTCTTACAGTCGGTGCTTTGAGCATTCCCTTTGAGACCAGTATTAGTTTCCCATACACCGCTGCAGGTTCAATGCATTCCTTGGAACTTCACATTGACGATGAAACACAGAAATCGCATCGGAATCAAATACAAAAGGCACAATGCCGCCTTAAGTACAAGAATAGAGACTCTTCTTACAGTCGGTGCTTTGAGCATTCCCTGTGAGACCATTATTAGTTTCCGATGCACCTCTGCAGGTTCAGTTTATTCCTTGGACCTTCACATTGACGATGAAACACAGAAATGGCATCGGAATTAAATACAAAAGGCACAATGCTGCCTTAAGTACAAGAATAGAGCCTCTTCTTACAGTCGGTGCTTTGAGCATTCCCTGTGAGACCAGTATTAGTTTCCGCTACACCTCTGCAGGTTCTTTTCATTCCTTGGACCTTCACATTGACGATGAAACACAGAAATGGCATCGTCATTAAATACAAAAGGCACAATGCCGACTTAGGTAAGAGAATAGAGACTCTTCTTACAGTCGGTGCTTTGGGCATTCCCTGTGAGACCAGTATTAGTTTCCGATACACCACTGCAGGTTGAATGTATTCCTTGGATCTTCACATTGACGATGAAACACAGAAATGGCATCGGAATTAAATACAAAAGGCACAATGCTGCCTTAAGTACAAGAATAGAGACTCTTCTTACAGTCGGTGCTTTGAGCATTCCCTGTGAGACCAGTATTAGTTTCCGATACACCACTGCAGATTCAATGTATTCCTTGGACCTTCGCATTGATGATGAAACACAGAAATCGCATCGGAATTAAATACAAAAGGCACAATGCCGCCTTAAATACAAGAATAGAGACTCTTCTTACAGTCGGTGCTTTGAGCATTCCCTGTCAGACCAGTATTAGTTTCCGATACACCACTGCAGGTTGAATGTATTCCTCGGAACTTCACATTGACGATGAAAAACAGAAATCGCATCGGAATTAAATTCAAAAGGCACAATGCCGCCTTAAGTACAAGAATAGAGACTCTTCTTACAGTCGGTGCTTTGAGCATTCCCTGTGAGACCAGTATTAGTTTCCGCTACACCACTGCAGGTTGAATGTATTCCTTGGATCTTCACATTGACAATGAAACACAGAAATCGCATCGGAATTAAATACAAAACGCACAATGCCGCCATAAGTACAGGAATAGAGACTCTTCTTACAGTCGGTGCTTTGAGCAATCCCTGTGAGACCTGTATTAGTTTCCGCTACACCTCTGCGGTTCAATGTATTCCTTGGACCTTCACATTGACGATGATACACAGAAATCGCATCGGAATTAAATACAAAAGGCACAATGCCGCCTTAAGTACAAGAATAGAGACTCTTCTTACAGTCGGTGCTTTGAGCATTCCCTTTGAGGCCAGTATTAGTTTCCCATACACCACTGCAGGTTCAATGTATTCCTTGGAACTTCACATTGACGATGAAACACAGAAATCGCATCGGAATCAAATACAAAAGGCACAATGCCGCCTTAAGTACAAGAATAGAGACTCTTCTTACAGTCGGTGCTTTGAGCATTCCCTGTGAGACAATTATTAGTTTCCGATACACCTCTGCAGCTTCAGTTTATTCCTTGGACCTTCACATTGACGATGAAACACAGAAATGGCATCGGAATTAAATACAAAAGGCACAATGCTGCCTTAAGTACAAGAATAGAGCCTCTTCTTACAGTCGGTGCTTTGAGCATTCCCTGTGAGACCAGTATTAGTTTCCGCTAAACCTCTGCAGGTTCTTTTTATTCCTTGGACCTTCACATTGACGATGAAACACAGAAATGGCATCGGAATTAAATACAGAAAGCACTATGGCGCCATAAGTACAAGAATAGAGACTCTTCTTACAGTCGGTGCTTTGAGCATTCCCTGTGAGACCGGTAATAGTATCCGATACACCACTGCAGGTTCAATCTATTCCTTGGACATACACATTGACGATGAAACACAGAAATTACATCGGAATTAAATACAAAAGGAACAATGCCGCCTTAAGTACAAGAATAGAGATTCTTCTTACAGTCGGTGCTTTGAGCATTCCCTGTGAGACCAGTATTAGTTTCCGCTACACCTCAGCAGGTTCAGTTTTTTTCCTTGGACCTTCACTTTGACGATGAAACACAGAAATGGCTTCGGAATTAAATACAAAAGGCACAATGGCGCCATAAGTACAAGAATAGAGACTCTTCTTACAGTCGGTGCTTTGAGCATCCCCTGTGAGACCAGTATTAGTTTCCGCTACACCTCTGCAGGTTCTTTTTATTCCTTGGACCGTCACATTGACGATGAAACACAGAAATGGCATCAGAATTAAATACAAAAGGCACAATGGCGCCATAAGTACATGAATAGAGACTCTTCTAACAGTCTTTGCTTTGGGCATTCCCTGTGAGACCAGTATTAGTTTCCGATACACCACTGCAGGTTGAATGTATTCCTTGGATCTTCACATTGACAATGAAACACAGAAATCGCATCGGAATTAAATACAATACGCACAATGCCGCCATAAGTACAGGAATAGAGACTCTTCTTACAGTCGGTGCTTTGAGCATTCCCTGTGAGACCAGTATTAGTTTCCGCTACACTTCTGCAGGTTCAATGTATTCCTTGGACCTTCACATTGACGATGATACACAGAAATCGCATCGGAATTAAATACAAAAGGCACAATGCCGCCTTAAGTACAAGAATAGAGACTCTTCTTACAGTCGGTGCTTTGAGCATTCCCTTTGAGACCAGTATTAGTTTCCCATACACCACTGCAGGTTCAATGCATTCCTTGGAACTTCACATTGACGATGAAACACAGAAATCGCATCGGAATCAAATACAAAAGGCACAATGCCGCCTTAAGTACAAGAATAGAGACTCTTCTTACAGTCGGTGCTTTGAGCATTCCCTGTGAGACCATTATTAGTTTCCGATACACCTCTGCAAGTTCAGTTTATTCCTTGGACCTTCACATTGACGATGAAACACAGAAATGGCAACGGAATTAAATAAAAAAGGCACAATGCTGCCTTAAGTACAAGAATAGAGCCTCTTCTTACAGTCGGTGCTTTGAGCATTCCCTGTGAGACCAGTATTAGTTTCCGCTACACCTCTGAAGGTTCTTTTTATTCCTTGGACCTTCACATTGACGATGAAACACAGAAATGGCATCGTCATTAAATACAAAAGGCACAATGCCGACTTAGGTAAGAGAATAGAGACTCTTCTTACAGTCGGTGCTTTGGGCATTCCCTGTGAGACCAGTATTAGTTTCCGATACACCACTGCAGGTTGAATGTATTCCTTGGAACTTCTCATTGACGATGAAACACAGAAATCGCATCGGAATTAAATACAAAAGGCACAATGCCGCCTTAAGTACAAGAATAGAGACTCTTCTTACAGTCGGTGCTTTGAGCATTCCCTGTGAGACCAGTATTAGTTTCCGATACACCACTGCAGATTCAATGTATTCCATGGACCTTCGCATTGATGATGAAACACAGAAATCGCATCGGAATTAAATACAAAAGGCACAATGCCGCCATAAGTACAAGAATAGAGACCCTTCTTACAGTCGGTGCTTTGAGCATTCCCTGTCAGACCAGTATTAGTTTCCGATACACCACTGCAGGTTGAATGTATTCCTTGGAACTTCCCATTGACGATGAAACACAGAAATCGCATCGGAATTAAATACAAAAGGCACAATGCCGCCTTAAGTACAAGAATAGAGACTCTTCTTACAGTCGGTGCTTTGAGCATTCCCTGTGAGACCAGTATTAGTTTCCGCTACACCTCTGCAGGTTCAGTTTATTCCTTGGACCTTCACATTGACGATGAAACACAGAAATCGCATCGGAATTAAATACAAAAGACACAATGCCGCCTTAAGTACAAGAATAGAGACTCTTCTTACAGTCGGTGCTTCGAGCATTCCCTGTGAGACCAGTATTAGTTTCCGATACACCACTGCAGGTTCAATGTTTTCCTTGGAACTTCACATTGACGATGAAACACAGAAATGGCATCGGAATCAAATACAAAAGGCACAATGAAGCCTTAAGTACAAGAATAGAGACTCTTCTTACAGTCGGTGCTTTGAGCATTCCCTGTGAGACCAGTATTACTTTCCGATACACCTCTGCAGGTTCAGTTTATTCCTTGGACCTTGACATTCACGATGAAACACAGAAATGGCATCTTAATTAAATACAAAAGGCACAATGCCGCCTTAAGTACAAGAATAGAGACTCTTCTTCCAGTCGGTGCTTTGGGCATTCCCTGTGAGACCAGTATTAGTTTCCGATACACCACTGCAGGTTGAATGTATTCCTTGGATCTTCACATTGACAATGAAACACAGAAATCGCATCGGAATTAAATACAAAACGCACAATGCCGCCATAAGTACAGGAATAGAGACTCTTTTTACAGTCGGTGCTTTGAGCAATCCCTGTGAGACCAGTATTAGTTTCCGCTACACCTCTGCAGGTTCAGTTTATTCCTTGGACCTTCACATTGACGATGAAACACAGAAATGGCATCGGAATTAAATACAAAAGGCACAATGCCGCCTTAAGTACAAGAATAGAGACTCTTCTTACAGTCGGTGTTTTGAGCATTCCCTGTGAGACCAGTATTAGTTTCCGATACACCACTGCAGATTCAATGTATTCCTTGGACCTTCGCATTGATGATGAAACACAGAAATCGCATCGGAATTAAATACAAAAGGCACAATGCCGCCTTAAGTACAAGAATAGAGACTCTTCTTACAGTCGGTGCTTTGAGCATTCCCTGTGAGACCAGTATTAGTTTCCGCTACACCTCTGCAGGTTCAGATTATTCGTTATACCTTCACATTGACGATGAAACACAGAAATGGCATCGTCATTAAATACAAAATGCACAATGCCGCCTTAAGTACAAGAGTAGAGATTCTTCTTACATTCGGTGCTTTGAGCATTCCCTGTGAGACCAGTATTAGTTTCCGCTACACCTCAGCAGGTTAAGTTTATTCCTTGGACCTTCACATTGACGATGAAACACAGAAATGGCATCGGAATTAAATACAAAAGGCACAATGCCGCCTTAAGTACAAGAACAGAGACTCTTCTAACAGTCAGTGCTTTAAGCATTCCCTGTGAGACCAGTATTAGTTTCCGATACACCACTGCAGGTTTAATGTATTCCTTGGAACTTCACATTGACAATGAAACACAGAAATCGCATCGGAATTGAATACAAAAGGCACAATGCCGCCTTAAGTACAAGAATAGAGACTCTACTTACAGTCGGTGCTTTGAGCATTCCCTGTGAGACCAGTATTAGTTTCTGATACACCACTGCAGATTCAATGTATTCCTTGGACCTTCGCATTGATGATGAAACACAGAAATCGCATCGGAATTAAATACAAAAGGCACAATGCCGCCTTAAATACAAGAATAGAGACTCTTCTTACAGTCGGTGCTTTGAGCATTCCCTGTCAGACGAGTATTAGTTTCCGATACACCACTGCAGGTTGAATGTATTCCTCGGAACTTCACATTGACGATGAAACACAGAAATCGCATCGGAATTAAATTCAAAAGGCACAATGCCGCCTTAAGTACAAGAATAGAGACTCTTCTTACAGTCGGTGCTTTGAGCATTCCCTGTGAGACCAGTATTAGTTTCCGCTACACCACTGCAGGTTGAATGTATTCCTTGGATCTTCACATTGACAATGAAACACAGAAATCGCATCGGAATTAAATACAACACGCACAATGCCGCCATAAGTACAGGAATAGAGACTCTTCTTACAGTCGGTGCTTTGAGCAATCCCTGTGAGACCAGTATTAGTTTCCGCTACACCTCTGCAGGTTCAATGTATTCCTTGGACCTTCACATTGACGATGATACACAGAAATCGCATCGGAATTAAATACAAAAGGCACAATGCCGCCTTAAGTACCAGAATAGAGACTCTTCTTACAGTCGGTGCTTTGAGCATTCCTTTTGAGGCCAGTATTAGTTTCCCATACACCACTGCAGGTTCAATGTATTCCTTGGAACTTCACATTGACGATGAAACACAGAAATCGCATCGGAATCAAATACAAAAGGCACAATGCCGCCTTAAGTACAAGAATAGAGACTCTTCTTACAGTCGGTGCTTTGAGCATTCCCTGTGAGACAATTATTAGTTTCCGATACACCTCTGCAGCTTCAGTTTATTCCTTGGACCTTCACATTGACGATGAAACACAGAAATGGCATCGGAATTAAATACAAAAGGCACAATGCTGCCTTAAGTACAAGAATAGAGCCTCTTCTTACAGTCGGTGCTTTGAGCATTCCCTGTGAGACCAGTATTAGTTTCCGCTAAACCTCTGCAGGTTCTTTTTATTCCTTGGACCTTCACATTGACGATGAAACACAGAAATGACATCGGAATTAAATACAGAAAGCACTATGGCGCCATAAGTCAAGAATAGAGACTCTTCTTACAGTCGGTGCTTTGAGCATTCCCTGTGAGACCGGTAATAGTATCCGATACACCACTGCAGGTTCAATCTATTCCTTGGACATACACATTGACGATGAAACACAGAGATTACATCGGAATTAAATACAAAAGGAACAATGCCGCCTTAAGTACAAGAATTGAGATTCTTCTTACAGTCGGTGCTTTGAGCATTCCCTGTGAGACCAGTATTAGTTTCCGCTACACCTCAGCAGGTTCAGTTTTTTTCCTTGGACCTTCACTTTGACGATGAAACACAGAAATGGCATCGGAATTAAATACAAAAGGCACAATGGCGCCATAAGTACAAGAATAGAGACTCTTCTTACAGTCGGTGCTTTGAGCATTCCCTGTGAGACCATTATTAGTTTCCGATACACCTCTGCAGGTTCAGTTTATTCCTTGGACCTTCACATTGACGATGAAACACAGAAATGGCATCGGAATTAAATACAAAAGGCACAATGCTGCCTTAAGTACAAGAATAGAGCCTCTTCTTACAGTCGGTGCTTTGAGCATTCCCTGTGAGACCAGTATTAGTTTCCGCTACACCTCTGCAGGTTCTTTTTATTCCTTGGACCTTCACATTGACGATGAAACACAGAAATGGCATCGTCATTAAATACAAAAGGCACAATGCCGACTTAGGTAAGAGAATAGAGACTCTTCTTACAGTCGGTGCTTTGGGCATCCCCTGTGAGACCAGTATTAGTTTCCGATACACCACTGCAGGTTGAATGTATTCCTTGGATCTTCACATTGACGATGAAACACAGAAATGGCATCGGAATTAAATACAAAAGGCACAATGCCGCCTTAAGTACAAGAATAGTGACTCTTCTTACAATCGGTGCTTTGAGCATTCCCTGTGAGGCCAGTATTAGTTTCCGATGCACCACTGCAGGTTCAATGTATTCCTTGGACTTTCACATTGACGATGAAACACAGAAATGGCCTCGGAATTGAATACAAAAGGCACAATGCCGCCTTAAGTACAAGAATAGAGCCTCTTCTTACAGTCGGTGCTTTGAACATTCCCTGTGAGACCAGTATTAGTTTCCGATACACCACTGCAGGTTTAATGTATTCCTTGGAACTTCACATTGACGATGAAACACAGAAATCGCATCGCAATTAAATACAAAAGGCACAATGCCGCCTTAAGTACAAGAATAGAGACTCTTCTTACAGTCGGTGCTTTGAGCATTCCCTGTGAGACCAGTATTAGTTTCCGCTACACCTCAGCAGGTTCAGTTTATTCCTTGGACCTTCACATTGACAATGAAACACAGAAATGGCATCGGAATGAAATACAAAAGGCACAATGCGCCTTAAGTACAAGAATAGAGACTCTTCTTACAGTCGGTGCTTTGAGCATTCCCTGTGAGACCAGTATTTGTTTCCGCTACACCTCTGCAGGTTCTTTTTACTCCTTGGACCTACACATTGACAATGAAACAGAGAAATCGCATCGGAATTAAATACAAAACGCACAATGCCGCCATAAGTACAGGAATAGAGACTCTTCTTACTGTCGGTGCTTTGAGCCTTCCCTGTGAGACCAGTATTAGTTTTCGCTACACCTCTGCGGTTTCAAAGTATTCCTTGGACCTTCACATTGACGATGATACACAGAAATCGCATCGGAATTAAATACAAGAGGCACAATGCCGCCTTAAGTACCAGAATAGAGACTCTTCTTACAGTCGGTGCTTTGAGCATTCCCTTTGAGACCAGTATTAGTTTACCATACACCACAGCAGGTTCAATGTATTCTTTGGAACTTCACATTGACGATGAAACACAGAAATCGCATCGGAATCAAATAAAAAGGCACAATGCCGCCTTAAGTACAAGAACAGAGACTCTTCTTACAGTCGGTGCTTTGAGCATTCCCTGTGAGACCATTATTAGTTTCCGATACACCTCTGCAGGTTCAGTTTATTCCTTGGACCTTCACATTGACGATGAAACACAGAAATGGCATCGGAATTAAATACAAAAGGCACAATGCTGCCTTAAGTACAAGAATAGAGCCTCTTCTTACAGTCGGTGCTTTGAGCATTCCCTGTGAGACCAGTATTAGTTTCCGCTACACCTCTGCAGGTTCTTTTTATTCCTTGGACCTTCACATTTACTATGAAACACAGAAATGGCATCGGAATTAAATACAAAAGGCACAATGCCGCCTTAAGTACAAGAATAGAGACTCTTCTTACAATCGGTGCTTTGAGCATTCCCTGTGAGGCCAGTATTAGTTTCCGATGCACCACTGCAGGTTCAATGTATTCCTTCGACTTTCACATTGACGATGAAACACAGAAATGGCATCGAAATTAAATACAAAAGGCACAATGCCGCCTTAAGTACAAGAATAGAGCCTCTTCTTACAGTCGGTGCTTTGAGCATTCTCTGTGAGACCAGTATTAGTTTCCGATACACCACTGCAGGTTCAATGTATTCCTTGGAACTTCACATTGACGATGAAACACAGAAATCGCATCGGAATTGAATACAAAAGGCACAATGCCGCCTTAAGTACAAGAATAGAGACTCTTCTTACAGTCGGTGTTTTGAGCATTCCCTGTGAGACCAGTATTAGTTTCCGCTGCACCTCAGCTGGTTCAGTTTATTCCTTGGACCTTCACATTGACGATGGAACACAGAAATGGCATCGGAATGAAATACAAAAGGTACAATGCGCCTTAAGTACAAGAATAGAGACTCTTCTTACAGTCGGTGCTTTGAGCATTCCCTGTGAGACCAGTATTTGTTTCCGCTACACCTCTGCAGGTTCTTTTTATTCCTTGGACCTTCACATTGACGATGAAACACAGAAATCCCATCGGAATTAAATACAAAAGGCACAATGCCGCCTTAAGTACAAGAATAGAGACTCTTCTTACAGTCGGTGCTTTGAGCATTCCCTGTGAGACCAGTATTAGTTTCCGCTACACCTCTGCAGGTTCAGATTATTCCTTGGACCTTCACATTGACGATGAAACACAGAAATGGCATCGGAATTAAATACAAAAGGCACAATGGCGCCATAAGTACAAGAATAGAGACTCTTCTTACAGTCGGTGCTTTCAGCATTCCCTGTGAGACCAGTATTAGTTTCCGATACACCACTGCAGGTTCAATGTATTCCTTGGAACTTCACATTGACGATGAAACACAGAAATCGCATCGGAATTAAATACAAAAGGCACAATGCCGCCTTATGTACAAGAATAGAGACTCTTCTTACAGTCGGTGCTTTGAGCATTCCCTGTGAGACCAGTATTAGATTCCGCTACACCTCTGCAGGTTCAGTTTATTCCTTGGACCTTCACATTGACGATGAAACAAAGAAATGGCATCGGAATTAAATACAAAAGGCACAATGCCGCCTTAAGTACAAGAATAGAGATTCTTCTTACAGTCGGTGCTTTGAGCATTCCCTGTGAGACCAGTATTAGTTTCCGCTACACCTCAGCAGGTTCAGTTTTTTTCCTTGGACCTTCACATTGACGATGAAACACAGAAATGGCATCGGAATTAAATACAAAAGGCACAATGCCGCCTTAAGTACAAGAATAGAGGCTCTTCTTACAGTCGGTGCTTTGAGCATTCCCCGTGAGACCAGTATTAGTTTCCGATACACCACTGCAGGTTGAATGTATTCCTTGGAACTTCACATTGACGATGAAACACAGAAATCGCATCGGAATTAAACACAAATGGCACAATGCCGCCTTAAGTACAAGAATAGAGACTCTTCTTACAGTCGGTGCTTTGAGCATTCCCTGTAAGACCAGTATTAGTTTCCGCTACACCTCTGCAGGTTAAGTTAATTCCTTGGACCTTCACATTGACGATGAAACACAGAAATGGCATCGGAATTAAATACAAATGGCACAATGCCGCCTTAAGTACAAGAATAGAGACTCTTCTTACAGTCGGTGCTTTGAGCATTCCCTGTGAGACCAGTATTAGTTTCCGATACACCACTGCAGATTCAATGTATTCCATGGACCTTCGCATTGATGATGAAACACAGAAATCGCATCGGAATTAAATACAAAAGGCACAATGCCGCCATAAGTACAAGAATAGAGACCCTTCTTACAGTCGGTGCTTTGAGCATTCCCTGTGAGACCAGTATTAGTTTCCGATACACCACTGCAGATTCAATGTATTCCATGGACCTTCGCATTGATGATGAAACACAGAAATCGCATCGGAATTAAATACAAAAGGCACAATGCCGCCATAAGTACAAGAATAGAGACCCTTCTTACAGTCGGTGCTTTGAGCATTCCCTGTCAGACCAGTATTAGTTTCCGATACACCACTGCAGGTTGAATGTATTCCTTGGAACTTCCCATTGACGATGAAACACAGAAATCGCATCGGAATTAAATACAAAAGGCACAATGCCGCCTTAAGTACAAGAATAGAGACTCTTCTTACAGTCGGTGCTTTGAGCATTCCCTGTGAGACCAGTATTAGTTTCCGCTACACCTCTGCAGGTTCAGTTTATTCCTTGGACCTTCACATTGACGATGAAACACAGAAATCGCATCGGAATTAAATACAAAAGACACAATGCCGCCTTAAGTACAAGAATAGAGACTCTTCTTACAGTCGGTGCTTCGAGCATTCCCTGTGAGACCAGTATTAGTTTCCGATACACCACTGCAGGTTCAATGTTTTCCTTGGAACTTCACATTGACGATGAAACACAGAAATGGCATCGGAATCAAATACAAAAGGCACAATGAAGCCTTAAGTACAAGAATAGAGACTCTTCTTACAGTCGGTGCTTTGAGCATTCCCTGTGAGACCAGTATTACTTTCCGATACACCTCTGCAGGTTCAGTTTATTCCTTGGACCTTGACATTCACGATGAAACACAGAAATGGCATCTTAATTAAATACAAAAGGCACAATGCCGCCTTAAGTACAAGAATAGAGACTCTTCTTCCAGTCGGTGCTTTGGGCATTCCCTGTGAGACCAGTATTAGTTTCCGATACACCACTGCAGGTTGAATGTATTCCTTGGATCTTCACATTGACAATGAAACACAGAAATCGCATCGGAATTAAATACAAAACGCACAATGCCGCCATAAGTACAGGAATAGAGACTCTTTTTACAGTCGGTGCTTTGAGCAATCCCTGTGAGACCAGTATTAGTTTCCGCTACACCTCTGCAGGTTCAGTTTATTCCTTGGACCTTCACATTGACGATGAAACACAGAAATGGCATCGGAATTAAATACAAAAGGCACAATGCCGCCTTAAGTACAAGAATAGAGACTCTTCTTACAGTCGGTGTTTTGAGCATTCCCTGTGAGACCAGTATTAGTTTCCGATACACCACTGCAGATTCAATGTATTCCTTGGACCTTCGCATTGATGATGAAACACAGAAATCGCATCGGAATTAAATACAAAAGGCACAATGCCGCCTTAAGTACAAGAATAGAGACTCTTCTTACAGTCGGTGCTTTGAGCATTCCCTGTGAGACCAGTATTAGTTTCCGCTACACCTCTGCAGGTTCAGATTATTCGTTATACCTTCACATTGACGATGAAACACAGAAATGGCATCGTCATTAAATACAAAATGCACAATGCCGCCTTAAGTACAAGAGTAGAGATTCTTCTTACATTCGGTGCTTTGAGCATTCCCTGTGAGACCAGTATTAGTTTCCGCTACACCTCAGCAGGTTAAGTTTATTCCTTGGACCTTCACATTGACGATGAAACACAGAAATGGCATCGGAATTAAATACAAAAGGCACAATGCCGCCTTAAGTACAAGAACAGAGACTCTTCTAACAGTCAGTGCTTTAAGCATTCCCTGTGAGACCAGTATTAGTTTCCGATACACCACTGCAGGTTTAATGTATTCCTTGGAACTTCACATTGACAATGAAACACAGAAATCGCATCGGAATTGAATACAAAAGGCACAATGCCGCCTTAAGTACAAGAATAGAGACTCTACTTACAGTCGGTGCTTTGAGCATTCCCTGTGAGACCAGTATTAGTTTCTGATACACCACTGCAGATTCAATGTATTCCTTGGACCTTCGCATTGATGATGAAACACAGAAATCGCATCGGAATTAAATACAAAAGGCACAATGCCGCCTTAAATACAAGAATAGAGACTCTTCTTACAGTCGGTGCTTTGAGCATTCCCTGTCAGACGAGTATTAGTTTCCGATACACCACTGCAGGTTGAATGTATTCCTCGGAACTTCACATTGACGATGAAACACAGAAATCGCATCGGAATTAAATTCAAAAGGCACAATGCCGCCTTAAGTACAAGAATAGAGACTCTTCTTACAGTCGGTGCTTTGAGCATTCCCTGTGAGACCAGTATTAGTTTCCGCTACACCACTGCAGGTTGAATGTATTCCTTGGATCTTCACATTGACAATGAAACACAGAAATCGCATCGGAATTAAATACAACACGCACAATGCCGCCATAAGTACAGGAATAGAGACTCTTCTTACAGTCGGTGCTTTGAGCAATCCCTGTGAGACCAGTATTAGTTTCCGCTACACCTCTGCAGGTTCAATGTATTCCTTGGACCTTCACATTGACGATGATACACAGAAATCGCATCGGAATTAAATACAAAAGGCACAATGCCGCCTTAAGTACCAGAATAGAGACTCTTCTTACAGTCGGTGCTTTGAGCATTCCTTTTGAGGCCAGTATTAGTTTCCCATACACCACTGCAGGTTCAATGTATTCCTTGGAACTTCACATTGACGATGAAACACAGAAATCGCATCGGAATCAAATACAAAAGGCACAATGCCGCCTTAAGTACAAGAATAGAGACTCTTCTTACAGTCGGTGCTTTGAGCATTCCCTGTGAGACAATTATTAGTTTCCGATACACCTCTGCAGCTTCAGTTTATTCCTTGGACCTTCACATTGACGATGAAACACAGAAATGGCATCGGAATTAAATACAAAAGGCACAATGCTGCCTTAAGTACAAGAATAGAGCCTCTTCTTACAGTCGGTGCTTTGAGCATTCCCTGTGAGACCAGTATTAGTTTCCGCTAAACCTCTGCAGGTTCTTTTTATTCCTTGGACCTTCACATTGACGATGAAACACAGAAATGACATCGGAATTAAATACAGAAAGCACTATGGCGCCATAAGTCAAGAATAGAGACTCTTCTTACAGTCGGTGCTTTGAGCATTCCCTGTGAGACCGGTAATAGTATCCGATACACCACTGCAGGTTCAATCTATTCCTTGGACATACACATTGACGATGAAACACAGAGATTACATCGGAATTAAATACAAAAGGAACAATGCCGCCTTAAGTACAAGAATTGAGATTCTTCTTACAGTCGGTGCTTTGAGCATTCCCTGTGAGACCAGTATTAGTTTCCGCTACACCTCAGCAGGTTCAGTTTTTTTCCTTGGACCTTCACTTTGACGATGAAACACAGAAATGGCATCGGAATTAAATACAAAAGGCACAATGGCGCCATAAGTACAAGAATAGAGACTCTTCTTACAGTCGGTGCTTTGAGCATTCCCTGTGAGACCATTATTAGTTTCCGATACACCTCTGCAGGTTCAGTTTATTCCTTGGACCTTCACATTGACGATGAAACACAGAAATGGCATCGGAATTAAATACAAAAGGCACAATGCTGCCTTAAGTACAAGAATAGAGCCTCTTCTTACAGTCGGTGCTTTGAGCATTCCCTGTGAGACCAGTATTAGTTTCCGCTACACCTCTGCAGGTTCTTTTTATTCCTTGGACCTTCACATTGACGATGAAACACAGAAATGGCATCGTCATTAAATACAAAAGGCACAATGCCGACTTAGGTAAGAGAATAGAGACTCTTCTTACAGTCGGTGCTTTGGGCATCCCCTGTGAGACCAGTATTAGTTTCCGATACACCACTGCAGGTTGAATGTATTCCTTGGATCTTCACATTGACGATGAAACACAGAAATGGCATCGGAATTAAATACAAAAGGCACAATGCCGCCTTAAGTACAAGAATAGTGACTCTTCTTACAATCGGTGCTTTGAGCATTCCCTGTGAGGCCAGTATTAGTTTCCGATGCACCACTGCAGGTTCAATGTATTCCTTGGACTTTCACATTGACGATGAAACACAGAAATGGCCTCGGAATTGAATACAAAAGGCACAATGCCGCCTTAAGTACAAGAATAGAGCCTCTTCTTACAGTCGGTGCTTTGAACATTCCCTGTGAGACCAGTATTAGTTTCCGATACACCACTGCAGGTTTAATGTATTCCTTGGAACTTCACATTGACGATGAAACACAGAAATCGCATCGCAATTAAATACAAAAGGCACAATGCCGCCTTAAGTACAAGAATAGAGACTCTTCTTACAGTCGGTGCTTTGAGCATTCCCTGTGAGACCAGTATTAGTTTCCGCTACACCTCAGCAGGTTCAGTTTATTCCTTGGACCTTCACATTGACAATGAAACACAGAAATGGCATCGGAATGAAATACAAAAGGCACAATGCGCCTTAAGTACAAGAATAGAGACTCTTCTTACAGTCGGTGCTTTGAGCATTCCCTGTGAGACCAGTATTTGTTTCCGCTACACCTCTGCAGGTTCTTTTTACTCCTTGGACCTACACATTGACAATGAAACAGAGAAATCGCATCGGAATTAAATACAAAACGCACAATGCCGCCATAAGTACAGGAATAGAGACTCTTCTTACTGTCGGTGCTTTGAGCCTTCCCTGTGAGACCAGTATTAGTTTTCGCTACACCTCTGCGGTTTCAAAGTATTCCTTGGACCTTCACATTGACGATGATACACAGAAATCGCATCGGAATTAAATACAAGAGGCACAATGCCGCCTTAAGTACCAGAATAGAGACTCTTCTTACAGTCGGTGCTTTGAGCATTCCCTTTGAGACCAGTATTAGTTTACCATACACCACAGCAGGTTCAATGTATTCTTTGGAACTTCACATTGACGATGAAACACAGAAATCGCATCGGAATCAAATAAAAAGGCACAATGCCGCCTTAAGTACAAGAACAGAGACTCTTCTTACAGTCGGTGCTTTGAGCATTCCCTGTGAGACCATTATTAGTTTCCGATACACCTCTGCAGGTTCAGTTTATTCCTTGGACCTTCACATTGACGATGAAACACAGAAATGGCATCGGAATTAAATACAAAAGGCACAATGCTGCCTTAAGTACAAGAATAGAGCCTCTTCTTACAGTCGGTGCTTTGAGCATTCCCTGTGAGACCAGTATTAGTTTCCGCTACACCTCTGCAGGTTCTTTTTATTCCTTGGACCTTCACATTTACTATGAAACACAGAAATGGCATCGGAATTAAATACAAAAGGCACAATGCCGCCTTAAGTACAAGAATAGAGACTCTTCTTACAATCGGTGCTTTGAGCATTCCCTGTGAGGCCAGTATTAGTTTCCGATGCACCACTGCAGGTTCAATGTATTCCTTCGACTTTCACATTGACGATGAAACACAGAAATGGCATCGAAATTAAATACAAAAGGCACAATGCCGCCTTAAGTACAAGAATAGAGCCTCTTCTTACAGTCGGTGCTTTGAGCATTCTCTGTGAGACCAGTATTAGTTTCCGATACACCACTGCAGGTTCAATGTATTCCTTGGAACTTCACATTGACGATGAAACACAGAAATCGCATCGGAATTGAATACAAAAGGCACAATGCCGCCTTAAGTACAAGAATAGAGACTCTTCTTACAGTCGGTGTTTTGAGCATTCCCTGTGAGACCAGTATTAGTTTCCGCTGCACCTCAGCTGGTTCAGTTTATTCCTTGGACCTTCACATTGACGATGGAACACAGAAATGGCATCGGAATGAAATACAAAAGGTACAATGCGCCTTAAGTACAAGAATAGAGACTCTTCTTACAGTCGGTGCTTTGAGCATTCCCTGTGAGACCAGTATTTGTTTCCGCTACACCTCTGCAGGTTCTTTTTATTCCTTGGACCTTCACATTGACGATGAAACACAGAAATCCCATCGGAATTAAATACAAAAGGCACAATGCCGCCTTAAGTACAAGAATAGAGACTCTTCTTACAGTCGGTGCTTTGAGCATTCCCTGTGAGACCAGTATTAGTTTCCGCTACACCTCTGCAGGTTCAGATTATTCCTTGGACCTTCACATTGACGATGAAACACAGAAATGGCATCGGAATTAAATACAAAAGGCACAATGGCGCCATAAGTACAAGAATAGAGACTCTTCTTACAGTCGGTGCTTTCAGCATTCCCTGTGAGACCAGTATTAGTTTCCGATACACCACTGCAGGTTCAATGTATTCCTTGGAACTTCACATTGACGATGAAACACAGAAATCGCATCGGAATTAAATACAAAAGGCACAATGCCGCCTTATGTACAAGAATAGAGACTCTTCTTACAGTCGGTGCTTTGAGCATTCCCTGTGAGACCAGTATTAGATTCCGCTACACCTCTGCAGGTTCAGTTTATTCCTTGGACCTTCACATTGACGATGAAACAAAGAAATGGCATCGGAATTAAATACAAAAGGCACAATGCCGCCTTAAGTACAAGAATAGAGATTCTTCTTACAGTCGGTGCTTTGAGCATTCCCTGTGAGACCAGTATTAGTTTCCGCTACACCTCAGCAGGTTCAGTTTTTTTCCTTGGACCTTCACATTGACGATGAAACACAGAAATGGCATCGGAATTAAATACAAAAGGCACAATGCCGCCTTAAGTACAAGAATAGAGGCTCTTCTTACAGTCGGTGCTTTGAGCATTCCCCGTGAGACCAGTATTAGTTTCCGATACACCACTGCAGGTTGAATGTATTCCTTGGAACTTCACATTGACGATGAAACACAGAAATCGCATCGGAATTAAACACAAATGGCACAATGCCGCCTTAAGTACAAGAATAGAGACTCTTCTTACAGTCGGTGCTTTGAGCATTCCCTGTAAGACCAGTATTAGTTTCCGCTACACCTCTGCAGGTTAAGTTAATTCCTTGGACCTTCACATTGACGATGAAACACAGAAATGGCATCGGAATTAAATACAAATGGCACAATGCCGCCTTAAGTACAAGAATAGAGACTCTTCTTACAGTCGGTGCTTTGAGCATTCCCTGTGAGACCAGTATTAGTTTCCGATACACCTCTGCAGGTTCAGTTTATTCCTTGGACCTTCACATTGACGATGAAACACAGAAATGGCATCGGAATTAAATACAAAAGGCACAATGCCGCCTTAAGTACAAGAATAGAGACTCTTCTTACAGTCGGTGCTTTGAGCATTCCCTGTGAGGCCAGTATTAGTTTCCGATGCACCACTGCAGGTTCAATGTATTCCTTCGACTTTCACATTGACGATGAAACACAGAAATGACATCGGAATTAAATACAAAAGGCACAATGCCGCCTTAAGTACAAGAATAGAGCCTCTTCTTACAGTCGGTGCTTTGAGCATTCTCTGTGAGACCAGTATTAGTTTCCGATACACCACTGCAGGTTCAATGTATTCCTTGGAACTTCACATTGACGATGAAACACAGAAATCGCATCGGAATTAAATACAAAAGGCACAATGCCGCCTTAGGTACAAGAATAGAGACTCTTCTTACAGTCGGTGCTTTGAGCATTCCCTGTGAGACCAGTATTAGTTTCCGCTACACCTCAGCAGGTTCAGTTTATTCCTTGGACCTTCACATTGACGATGAAACACAGAAATGGCATCGGAATGAAATACAAAAGGTACAATGCGCCTTAAGTACAAGAATAGAGACTCTTCTTACAGTCGGTGCTTTGAGCATTCCCTGTGAGACCAGTATTTGTTTCCGCTACACCTCTGCAGGTTCTTTTTATTCCTTGGAACTTCACATTGACGATGAAACACAGAAATCCCATCGGAATTAAATACAAAAGGCACAATGCCGCCTTAAGTACAAGAATAGAGGCTCTTCTTACAGTCGGTGCTTTGAGCATTCCCTGTGAGACCAGTATTAGTTTCCGCTACACCTCTGCGGTTTCAATGTATTCCTTGGACCTTCACATTGACGATGATACACAGAAATCGCATCGGAATTAAATACAAGAGGCACAATGCCGCCTTAAGTACAAGAATAGAGACTCTTCTTACAGCCGGTGTTTTGAGCATTCCCTTTGAGACCAGTATTAGTTTCCCATACACCACTGCAGGTTCAATGTATTCTTTGGAACTTCACATTGACGATGAAACACAGAAATCGCATCGGAATCAAATAAAAAGGCACAATGCCGCCTTAAGTACAAGAACAGAGACTCTTCTTACAGTCGGTGCTTTGAGCATTCCCTGTGAGACCATTATTAGTTTCCGATACACCTCTGCAGGTTCAGTTTATTCCTTGGACCTTCACATTGACGATGAAACACAGAAATGGCATCGGAATTAAATACAAAAGGCACAATGCTGCCTTAAGTACAAGAATAGAGCCTCTTCTTACAGTCGGTGCTTTGAGCATTCCCTGTGAGACCAGTATTAGTTTCCGCTACACCTCTGCAGGTTCTTTTTATTCCTTGGACCTTCACATTGACGATGAAACACAGAAATGGCATCGGAATTAAATACAAAAGGCACAATGGCGCCATAAGTACAAGAATAGAGACTCGTCTTACAGTCAGTGCTTTGAGCATTCCCTGTGAGACCAGTAATAGTATCCGATACACCACTGCAGGTTCAATCTATTCCTTGGACATACACATTGACGATGAAACACAGAGATTACATCGGAATTAAATACAAAAGGAACAATGCCGCCTTAAGTACAAGAATAGAGATTCTTCTTACAGTCGGTGCTTTGAGCATTCCCTTTGAGACCAGTATTAGTTTCCCATACACCTCTGCAGGTTCAGTTTATTCCTTGGACCTTCACATTGACGATGAAACACAGAAATGGCATCGGAATTAAATACAAAAGGCACAATGCCGCCTTAAGTACAAGAATAGAGACTCTTCTTACAATCGGTGCTTTGAGCATTCCCTGTGAGGCCAGTATTAGTTTCCGATGCACCACTGCAGGTTCAATGTATTCCTTCGACTTTCACATTGACGATGAAACACAGAAATGGCATCGGAATTAAATACAAAAGGCACAATGCCGCCTTAAGTACAAGAATAGAGCCTCTTCTTACAGTCGGTGCTTTCAGCATTCCCTGTGAGACCAGTATTAGTTTCCGATACACCACTGCAGGTTCAATGTATTCCTTGGAACTTCACATTGACGATGAAACACAGAAATCGCATCGGAATTAAATACAAAAGGCACAATGCCGCCTTAAGTACAAGAATAGAGACTCTTCTTACAGTCGGTGCTTTGAGCATTCCCTGGGAGACCAGTATTAGTTTCCGCTACACCTCAGCAGGTTCAGTTTTTTTCCTTGGACCTTCACATTGACGATGAAACACAGAAATGGCATCGGAATTAAATACAAAAGGCACAATGCCGCCTTAAGTACAAGAATAGAGGCTCTTCTTACAGTCGGTGCTTTGAGCATTCCCTGTGAGACCAGTATTAGTTTCCGATACACCACTGCAGGTTGAATGTATTCCTTGGAACTTCACATTGACGATGAAACACAGAAATCGCATCGGAATTAAACACAAATGGCACAATGCCGCCTTAAGTACAAGAATAGAGACTCTTCTTACAGTCGGTGCTTTGAGCATTCCCTGTAAGACCAGTATTAGTTTCCGCTACACCTCTGCAGGTTAAGTTAATTCCTTGGACCTTCACATTGACGATGAAACACAGAAATGGCATCGGAATTAAATACAAATGGCACAATGCCGCCTTAAGTACAAGAATAGAGACTCTTCTTACAGTCGGTGCTTTGAGCATTCCCTGTGAGACCAGTATTAGTTTCCGATACACCTCAGCAGGTTCAGTTTTTTTCCTTGGACCTTCACATTGACGATGAAACACAGAAATGGCATCGGAATTAAATACAAAAGGCACAATGCCGCCTTAAGTACAAGAATAGAGACTCTTCTTACAGTCGGTGCTTTGAGCATTCCCTGTGAGGCCAGTATTAGTTTCCGATGCACCACTGCAGGTTCAATGTATTCCTTCGACTTTCACATTGACGATGAAACACAGAAATGACATCGGAATTAAATACAAAAGGCACAATGCCGCCTTAAGTACAAGAATAGAGCCTCTTCTTACAGTCGGTGCTTTGAGCATTCCCTGTGAGACCAGTATTAGTTTCCGCTACACCTCTGCAGGTTCTTGTTATTCCTTGGACCTTCACATTGACGATGAAACACAGAAATGGCATCAGAATTAAATACAAAAGGCACAATGGCGCCATAAGTACATGAATAGAGACTCTTCTAACAGTCGGTGCTTTGGGCATTCCCTGTGAGACCAGTATTCGTTTCCGATACACCACTGCAGGTTGAATGTATTCCTTGGATCTTCACATTGACAATGAAATACAGAAATCGCATCGGAATTAAATACAAAACGCACAATGCCGCCATAAGTACAGGAATAGAGACTCTTCTTACAGTCGGTGCTTTGAGCATTCCCTGTGAGACCAGTATTAGTTTCCGCTACACTTCTGCAGGTTCAATGTATTCCTTGGACCTTCACATTGACGATGATACACAGAAATCGCATCGGAATTAAATATAAAAGGCAAGATGCCGCCTTAAGTACAAGAATAGAGACTCTTCTTACAGTCGGTGCTTTGAGCATTCCCTTTGAGACCAGTATTAGTTTCCCATACACCGCTGCAGGTTCAATGCATTCCTTGGAACTTCACATTGACGATGAAACACAGAAATCGCATCGGAATCAAATACAAAAGGCACAATGCCGCCTTAAGTACAAGAATAGAGACTCTTCTTACAGTCGGTGCTTTGAGCATTCCCTGTGAGACCATTATTAGTTTCCGATGCACCTCTGCAGGTTCAGTTTATTCCTTGGACCTTCACATTGACGATGAAACACAGAAATGGCATCGGAATTAAATACAAAAGGCACAATGCTGCCTTAAGTACAAGAATAGAGCCTCTTCTTACAGTCGGTGCTTTGAGCATTCCCTGTGAGACCAGTATTAGTTTCCGCTACACCTCTGCAGGTTCTTTTCATTCCTTGGACCTTCACATTGACGATGAAACACAGAAATGGCATCGTCATTAAATACAAAAGGCACAATGCCGACTTAGGTAAGAGAATAGAGACTCTTCTTACAGTCGGTGCTTTGGGCATTCCCTGTGAGACCAGTATTAGTTTCCGATACACCACTGCAGGTTGAATGTATTCCTTGGATCTTCACATTGACGATGAAACACAGAAATGGCATCGGAATTAAATACAAAAGGCACAATGCTGCCTTAAGTACAAGAATAGAGACTCTTCTTACAGTCGGTGCTTTGAGCATTCCCTGTGAGACCAGTATTAGTTTCCGATACACCACTGCAGATTCAATGTATTCCTTGGACCTTCGCATTGATGATGAAACACAGAAATCGCATCGGAATTAAATACAAAAGGCACAATGCCGCCTTAAATACAAGAATAGAGACTCTTCTTACAGTCGGTGCTTTGAGCATTCCCTGTCAGACCAGTATTAGTTTCCGATACACCACTGCAGGTTGAATGTATTCCTCGGAACTTCACATTGACGATGAAAAACAGAAATCGCATCGGAATTAAATTCAAAAGGCACAATGCCGCCTTAAGTACAAGAATAGAGACTCTTCTTACAGTCGGTGCTTTGAGCATTCCCTGTGAGACCAGTATTAGTTTCCGCTACACCACTGCAGGTTGAATGTATTCCTTGGATCTTCACATTGACAATGAAACACAGAAATCGCATCGGAATTAAATACAAAACGCACAATGCCGCCATAAGTACAGGAATAGAGACTCTTCTTACAGTCGGTGCTTTGAGCAATCCCTGTGAGACCTGTATTAGTTTCCGCTACACCTCTGCGGTTCAATGTATTCCTTGGACCTTCACATTGACGATGATACACAGAAATCGCATCGGAATTAAATACAAAAGGCACAATGCCGCCTTAAGTACAAGAATAGAGACTCTTCTTACAGTCGGTGCTTTGAGCATTCCCTTTGAGGCCAGTATTAGTTTCCCATACACCACTGCAGGTTCAATGTATTCCTTGGAACTTCACATTGACGATGAAACACAGAAATCGCATCGGAATCAAATACAAAAGGCACAATGCCGCCTTAAGTACAAGAATAGAGACTCTTCTTACAGTCGGTGCTTTGAGCATTCCCTGTGAGACAATTATTAGTTTCCGATACACCTCTGCAGCTTCAGTTTATTCCTTGGACCTTCACATTGACGATGAAACACAGAAATGGCATCGGAATTAAATACAAAAGGCACAATGCTGCCTTAAGTACAAGAATAGAGCCTCTTCTTACAGTCGGTGCTTTGAGCATTCCCTGTGAGACCAGTATTAGTTTCCGCTAAACCTCTGCAGGTTCTTTTTATTCCTTGGACCTTCACATTGACGATGAAACACAGAAATGGCATCGGAATTAAATACAGAAAGCACTATGGCGCCATAAGTACAAGAATAGAGACTCTTCTTACAGTCGGTGCTTTGAGCATTCCCTGTGAGACCGGTAATAGTATCCGATACACCACTGCAGGTTCAATCTATTCCTTGGACATACACATTGACGATGAAACACAGAAATTACATCGGAATTAAATACAAAAGGAACAATGCCGCCTTAAGTACAAGAATAGAGATTCTTCTTACAGTCGGTGCTTTGAGCATTCCCTGTGAGACCAGTATTAGTTTCCGCTACACCTCAGCAGGTTCAGTTTTTTTCCTTGGACCTTCACTTTGACGATGAAACACAGAAATGGCTTCGGAATTAAATACAAAAGGCACAATGGCGCCATAAGTACAAGAATGGAGACCCTTCTTACAGTCGGTGCTTTGAGCATCCCCTGTGAGACCAGTATTAGTTTCCGCTACACATCTGCAGGTTCTTTTTATTCCTTGGACCGTCACATTGACGATGAAACACAGAAATGGCATCAGAATTAAATACAAAAGGCACAATGGCGCCATAAGTACATGAATAGAGACTCTTCTAACAGTCGGTGCTTTGGGCATTCCCTGTGAGACCAGTATTAGTTTCCGATACACCACTGCAGGTTGAATGTATTCCTTGGATCTTCACATTGACAATGAAACACAGAAATCGCATCGGAATTAAATACAATACGCACAATGCCGCCATAAGTACAGGAATAGAGACTCTTCTTACAGTCGGTGCTTTGAGCATTCCCTGTGAGACCAGTATTAGTTTCCGCTACACTTCTGCAGGTTCAATGTATTCCTTGGACCTTCACATTGACGATGATACACAGAAATCGCATCGGAATTAAATACAAAAGGCACAATGACGCCTTAAGTACAAGAATAGAGACTCTTCTTACAGTCGGTGCTTTGAGCATTCCCTTTGAGACCAGTATTAGTTTCCCATACACCACTGCAGGTTCAATGCATTCCTTGGAACTTCACATTGACGATGAAACACAGAAATCGCATCGGAATCAAATACAAAAGGCACAATGCCGCCTTAAGTACAAGAATAGAGACTCTTCTTACAGTCGGTGCTTTGAGCATTCCCTGTGAGACCATTATTAGTTTCCGATACACCTCTGCAAGTTCAGTTTATTCCTTGGACCTTCACATTGACGATGAAACACAGAAATGGCAACGGAATTAAATAAAAAAGGCACAATGCTGCCTTAAGTACAAGAATAGAGCCTCTTCTTACAGTCGGTGCTTTGAGCATTCCCTGTGAGACCAGTATTAGTTTCCGCTACACCTCTGCAGGTTCTTTTTATTCCTTGGACCTTCACATTGACGATGAAACACAGAAATGGCATCGTCATTAAATACAAAAGGCACAATGCCGACTTAGGTAAGAGAATAGAGACTCTTCTTACAGTCGGTGCTTTGGGCATTCCCTGTGAGACCAGTATTAGTTTCCGATACACCACTGCAGGTTGAATGTATTCCTTGGAACTTCTCATTGACGATGAAACACAGAAATCGCATCGGAATTAAATACAAAAGGCACAATGCCGCCTTAAGTACAAGAATAGAGACTCTTCTTACAGTCGGTGCTTTGAGCATTCCCTGTGAGACCAGTATTAGTTTCCGATACACCACTGCAGATTCAATGTATTCCTTGGACCTTCGCATTGATGATGAAACACAGAAATCGCATCGGAATTAAATACAAAAGGCACAATGCCGCCATAAGTACAAGAATAGAGACCCTTCTTACAGTCGGTGCTTTGAGCATTCCCTGTCAGACCAGTATTAGTTTCCGATACACCACTGCAGGTTGAATGTATTCCTTGGAACTTCCCATTGACGATGAAACACAGAAATCGCATCGGAATTAAATACAAAAGGCACAATGCCGCCTTAAGTACAAGAATAGAGACTCTTCTTACAGTCGGTGCTTTGAGCATTCCCTGTGAGACCAGTATTAGTTTCCGCTACACCTCTGCAGGTTCAGTTTATTCCTTGGACCTTCACATTGACGATGAAACACAGAAATCGCATCGGAATTAAATACAAAAGACACAATGCCGCCTTAAGTACAAGAATAGAGACTCTTCTTACAGTCGGTGCTTCGAGCATTCCCTGTGAGACCAGTATTAGTTTCCGATACACCACTGCAGGTTCAATGTTTTCCTTGGAGCTTCACATTGACGATGAAACACAGAAATGGCATCGGAATCAAATACAAAAGGCACAATGAAGCCTTAAGTACAAGAATAGAGACTCTTCTTACAGTCGGTGCTTTGAGCATTCCCTGTGAGACCAGTATTACTTTCCGATACACCTCTGCAGGTTCAGTTTATTCCTTGGACCTTGACATTCACGATGAAACACAGAAATGGCATCTTAATTAAATACAAAAGGCACAATGCCGCCTTAAGTACAAGAATAGAGACTCTTCTTCCAGTCGGTGCTTTGGGCATTCCCTGTGAGACCAGTATTAGTTTCCGATACACCACTGCAGGTTGAATGTATTCCTTGGATCTTCACATTGACAATGAAACACAGAAATCGCATCGGAATTAAATACAAAACGCACAATGCCGCCATAAGTACAGGAATAGAGACTCTTTTTACAGTCGGTGCTTTGAGCAATCCCTGTGAGACCAGTATTAGTTTCCGCTACACCTCTGCAGGTTCAGTTTATTCCTTGGACCTTCACATTGACGATGAAACACAGAAATGGCATCGGAATTAAATACAAAAGGCACAATGCCGCCTTAAGTACAAGAATAGAGACTCTTCTTACAGTCGGTGTTTTGAGCATTCCCTGTGAGACCAGTATTAGTTTCCGATACACCACTGCAGATTCAATGTATTCCTTGGACCTTCGCATTGATGATGAAACACAGAAATCGCATCGGAATTAAATACAAAAGGCACAATGCCGCCTTAAGTACAAGAATAGAGACTCTTCTTACAGTCGGTGCTTTGAGCATTCCCTGTGAGACCAGTATTAGTTTCCGCTACACCTCTGCAGGTTCAGATTATTCGTTATACCTTCACATTGACGATGAAACACAGAAATGGCATCGTCATTAAATACAAAATGCACAATGCCGCCTTAAGTACAAGAGTAGAGATTCTTCTTACATTCGGTGCTTTGAGCATTCCCTGTGAGACCAGTATTAGTTTCCGCTACACCTCAGCAGGTTAAGTTTATTCCTTGGACCTTCACATTGACGATGAAACACAGAAATGGCATCGGAATTAAATACAAAAGGCACAATGCCGCCTTAAGTACAAGAACAGAGACTCTTCTAACAGTCAGTGCTTTAAGCATTCCCTGTGAGACCAGTATTAGTTTCCGATACACCACTGCAGGTTTAATGTATTCCTTGGAACTTCACATTGACAATGAAACACAGAAATCGCATCGGAATTAAATACAAAAGGCACAATGCCGCCTTAAGTACAAGAATAGAGACTCTACTTACAGTCGGTGCTTTGAGCATTCCCTGTGAGACCAGTATTAGTTTCTGATACACCACTGCAGATTCAATGTATTCCTTGGACCTTCGCATTGATGATGAAACACAGAAATCGCATCGGAATTAAATACAAAAGGCACAATGCCGCCTTAAATACAAGAATAGAGACTCTTCTTACAGTCGGTGCTTTGAGCATTCCCTGTCAGACCAGTATTAGTTTCCGATACACCACTGCAGGTTGAATGTATTCCTCGGAACTTCACATTGACGATGAAACACAGAAATCGCATCGGAATTAAATTCAAAAGGCACAATGCCGCCTTAAGTACAAGAATAGAGACTCTTCTTACAGTCGGTGCTTTGAGCATTCCCTGTGAGACCAGTATTAGTTTCCGCTACACCACTGCAGGTTGGATGTATTCCTTGGATCTTCACATTGACAATGAAACACAGAAATCGCATCGGAATTAAATACAACACGCACAATGCCGCCATAAGTACAGGAATAGAGACTCTTCTTACAGTCGGTGCTTTGAGCAATCCCTGTGAGACCAGTATTAGTTTCCGCTACACCTCTGCAGGTTCAATGTATTCCTTGGACCTTCACATTGACGATGATACACAGAAATCGCATCGGAATTAAATACAAAAGGCACAATGCCGCCTTAAGTACCAGAATAGAGACTCTTCTTACAGTCGGTGCTTTGAGCATTCCTTTTGAGGCCAGTATTAGTTTCCCATACACCACTGCAGGTTCAATGTATTCCTTGGAACTTCACATTGACGATGAAACACAGAAATCGCATCGGAATCAAATACAAAAGGCACAATGCCGCCTTAAGTACAAGAATAGAGACTCTTCTTACAGTCGGTGCTTTGAGCATTCCCTGTGAGACAATTATTAGTTTCCGATACACCTCTGCAGCTTCAGTTTATTCCTTGGACCTTCACATTGACGATGAAACACAGAAATGGCATCGGAATTAAATACAAAAGGCACAATGCTGCCTTAAGTACAAGAATAGAGCCTCTTCTTACAGTCGGTGCTTTGAGCATTCCCTGTGAGACCAGTATTAGTTTCCGCTAAACCTCTGCAGGTTCTTTTTATTCCTTGGACCTTCACATTGACGATGAAACACAGAAATGGCATCGGAATTAAATACAGAAAGCACTATGGCGCCATAAGTCAAGAATAGAGACTCTTCTTACAGTCGGTGCTTTGAGCATTCCCTGTGAGACCGGTAATAGTATCCGATACACCACTGCAGGTTCAATCTATTCCTTGGACATACACATTGACGATGAAACACAGAAATTACATCGGAATTAAATACAAAAAGAATAATGCCGCCTTAAGTACAAGAATTGAGATTCTTCTTACAGTCGGTGCTTTGAGCATTCCCTGTGAGACCAGTATTAGTTTCCGCTACACCTCAGCAGGTTCAGTTTTTTTCCTTGGACCTTCACTTTGACGATGAAACACAGAAATGGCATCGGAATTAAATACAAAAGGCACAATGGCGCCATAAGTACAAGAATAGAGACTCTTCTTACAGTCGGTGCTTTGAGCATTCCCTGTGAGACCATTATTAGTTTCCGATACACCTCTGCAGGTTCAGTTTATTCCTTGGACCTTCACATTGACGATGAAACACAGAAATGGCATCGGAATTAAATACAAAAGGCACAATGCTGCCTTAAGTACAAGAATAGAGCCTCTTCTTACAGTCGGTGCTTTGAGCATTCCCTGTGAGACCAGTATTAGTTTCCGCTACACCTCTGCAGGTTCTTTTTATTCCTTGGACCTTCACATTGACGATGAAACACAGAAATGGCATCGTCATTAAATACAAAAGGCACAATGCCGACTTAGGTAAGAGAATAGAGACTCTTCTTACAGTCGGTGCTTTGGGCATCCCCTGTGAGACCAGTATTAGTTTCCGATACACCACTGCAGGTTGAATGTATTCCTTGGATCTTCACATTGACGATGAAACACAGAAATGGCATCGGAATTAAATACAAAAGGCACAATGCCGCCTTAAGTACAAGAATAGAGACTCTTCTTACAATCGGTGCTTTGAGCATTCCCTGTGAGGCCAGTATTAGTTTCCGATGCACCACTGCAGGTTCAATGTATTCCTTGGACTTTCACATTGACGATGAAACACAGAAATGGCCTCGGAATTGAATACAAAAGGCACAATGCCGCCTTAAGTACAAGAATAGAGCCTCTTCTTACAGTCGGTGCTTTGAACATTCCCTGTGAGACCAGTATTAGTTTCCGATACACCACTGCAGGTTTAATGTATTCCTTGGAACTTCACATTGACGATGAAACACAGAAATCGCATCGGAATTAAATACAAAAGGCACAATGCCGCCTTAAGTACAAGAATAGAGACTCTTCTTACAGTCGGTGCTTTGAGCATTCCCTGTGAGACCAGTATTAGTTTCCGCTACACCTCAGCAGGTTCAGTTTATTCCTTGGACCTTCACATTGACAATGAAACACAGAAATGGCATCGGAATGAAATACAAAAGGCACAATGCGCCTTAAGTACAAGAATAGGGACTCTTCTTACAGTCGGTGCTTTGAGCATTCCCTGTGAGACCAGTATTTGTTTCCGCTACACCTCTGCAGGTTCTTTTTACTCCTTGGACCTACACATTGACAATGAAACAGAGAAATCGCATCGGAATTAAATACAAAACGCACAATGCCGCCATAAGTACAGGAATAGAGACTCTTCTTACTGTCGGTGCTTTGAGCCTTCCCTGTGAGACCAGTATTAGTTTTCGCTACACCTCTGCGGTTTCAAAGTATTCCTTGGACCTTCACATTGACGATGATACACAGAAATCGCATCGGAATTAAATACAAGAGGCACAATGCCGCCTTAAGTACAAGAATAGAGACTCTTCTTACAGTCGGTGCTTTGAGCATTCCCTTTGAGACCAGTATTAGTTTACCATACACCACTGCAGGTTCAATGTATTCTTTGGAACTTCACATTGACGATGAAACACAGAAATCGCATCGGAATCAAATAAAAAGGCACAATGCCGCCTTAAGTACAAGAACAGAGACTCTTCTTACAGTCGGTGCTTTGAGCATTCCCTGTGAGACCATTATTAGTTTCCGATACACCTCTGCAGGTTCAGTTTATTCCTTGGACCTTCACATTGACGATGAAACACAGAAATGGCATCGGAATTAAATACAAAAGGCACAATGCTGCCTTAAGTACAAGAATAGAGCCTCTTCTTACAGTCGGTGCTTTGAGCATTCCCTGTGAGACCAGTATTAGTTTCCGCTACACCTCTGCAGGTTCTTTTTATTCCTTGGACCTTCACATTGACTATGAAACACAGAAATGGCATCGGAATTAAATACAAAAGGCACAATGGCGCCATAAGTACAAGAATAGAGACTCTTCTTACAGTCAGTGCTTTGAGCATTCCCTGTGAGACCAGTAATAGTATCCGATACACCACTGCAGGTTCAATCTATTCCTTGGACATACACATTGACGATGAAACACAGAAATTACATCGGAATTAAATACAAAAGGAACAATGCCGCCTTAAGTACAAGAATAGAGATTCTTCTTACAGTCGGTGCTTTGAGCATTCCCTTTGAGACCAGTATTAGTTTCCCATACTCCTCTGCAGGTTTAGTTTATTCCTTGGACCTTCACATTGACGATGAAACACAGAAATGGCATCGGAATTAAATACAAAAGGCACAATGCCGCCTTAAGTACAAGAATAGAGACTCTTCTTACAATCGGTGCTTTGAGCATTCCCTGTGAGGCCAGTATTAGTTTCCGATGCGCCACTGCAGGTTCAATGTATTCCTTCGACTTTCACATTGACGATGAAACACAGAAATGGCATCGGAATTAAATACAAAAGGCACAATGCCGCCTTAAGTACAAGAATAGAGCCTCTTCTTACAGTCGGTGCTTTGAGCATTCTCTGTGAGACCAGTATTAGTTTCCGATACACCACTGCAGGTTCAATGTATTCCTTGGAACTTCACATTGACGATGAAACACAGAAATCGCATCGGAATTGAATACAAAAGGCACAATGCCGCCTTAAGTACAAGAATAGAGACTCTTCTTACAGTCGGTGTTTTGAGCATTCCCTGTGAGACCAGTATTAGTTTCCGCTGCACCTCAGCTGGTTCAGTTTATTCCTTGGACCTTCACATTGACGATGGAACACAGAAATATCATCGGAATGAAATACAAAAGGTACAATGCGCCTTAAGTACAAGAATAGAGACTCTTCTTACAGTCGGTGCTTTGAGCATTCCCTGTGAGACCAGTATTTGTTTCCGCTACACCTCTGCAGGTTCTTTTTATTCCTTGGACCTTCACATTGACGATGAAACACAGAAATCCCATCGGAATTAAATACAAAAGGCACAATGCCGCCTTAAGTACAAGAATAGAGACTCTTCTTACAGTCGGTGCTTTGAGCATTCCCTGTGAGACCAGTATTAGTTTCCGCTACACCTCTGCAGGTTCAGATTATTCCTTGGACCTTCACATTGACGATGAAACACAGAAATGGCATCGGAATTAAATACAAAAGGCACAATGGCGCCATAAGTACAAGAATAGAGACTCTTCTTACAGTCGGTGCTTTCAGCATTCCCTGTGAGACCAGTATTAGTTAGCGATACACCACTGCAGGTTCAATGTATTCCTTGGAACTTCACATTGACGATGAAACACAGAAATCGCATCGGAATTAAATACAAAAGGCACAATGCCGCCTTATGTACAAGAATAGAGACTCTTCTTACAGTCGGTGCTTTGAGCATTCCCTGTGAGACCAGTATTAGATTCCGCTACACCTCTGCAGGTTCAGTTTATTCCTTGGACCTTCACATTGACGATGAAACAAAGAAATGGCATCGGAATTAAATACAAAAGGCACAATGCCGCCTTAAGTACAAGAATAGAGATTCTTCTTACAGTCGGTGCTTTGAGCATTCCCTGTGAGACCAGTATTAGTTTCCGCTACACCTCAGCAGGTTCAGTTTTTTTCCTTGGACCTTCACATTGACGATGAAACACAGAAATGGCATCGGAATTAAATACAAAAGGCACAATGCCGCCTTAAGTACAAGAATAGAGGCTCTTCTTACAGTCGGTGCTTTGAGCATTCCCCGTGAGACCAGTATTAGTTTCCGATACACCACTGCAGGTTGAATGTATTCCTTGGAACTTCACATTGACGATGAAACACAGAAATCGCATCGGAATTAAACACAAATGGCACAATGCCGCCTTAAGTACAAGAATAGAGACTCTTCTTACAGTCGGTGCTTTGAGCATTCCCTGTAAGACCAGTATTAGTTTCCGCTACACCTCTGCAGGTTAAGTTAATTCCTTGGACCTTCACATTGACGATGAAACACAGAAATGGCATCGGAATTAAATACAAATGGCACAATGCCGCCTTAAGTACAAGAATAGAGACTCTTCTTACAGTCGGTGCTTTGAGCATTCCCTGTGAGACCAGTATTAGTTTCCGATACACCTCTGCAGGTTCAGTTTATTCCTTGGACCTTCACATTGACGATGAAACACAGAAATGGCATCGGAATTAAATACAAAAGGCACAATGCCGCCTTAAGTACAAGAATAGAGACTCTTCTTACAGTCGGTGCTTTGAGCATTCCCTGTGAGGCCAGTATTAGTTTCCGATGCACCAGTGCAGGTTCAATGTATTCCTTCGACTTTCACATTGACGATGAAACACAGAAATGGCATCGGAATTAAATACAAAAGGCACAATGCCGCCTTAAGTACAAGAATAGAGCCTCTTCTTACAGTCGGTGCTTTGAGCATTCTCTGTGAGACCAGTATTAGTTTCCGATACACCACTGCAGGTTCAATGTATTCCTTGGAACTTCACATTGACGATGAAACACAGAAATCGCATCGGAATTAAATACAAAAGGCACAATGCCGCCTTAGGTACAAGAATAGAGACTCTTCTTACAGTCGGTGCTTTGAGCATTCCCTGTGAGACCAGTATTAGTTTCCGCTACACCTCAGCAGGTTCAGTTTATTCCTTGGACCTTCACATTGACGATGAAACACAGAAATGGCATCGGAATGAAATACAAAAGGTACAATGCGCCTTAAGTACAAGAATAGAGACTCTTCTTACAGTCGGTGCTTTGAGCATTCCCTGTGAGACCAGTATTTGTTTCCGCTACACCTCTGCAGGTTCTTTTTATTCCTTGGAACTTCACATTGACGATGAAACACAGAAATCCCATCGGAATTAAATACAAAAGGCACAATGCCGCCTTAAGTACAAGAATAGAGACTCTTCTTACAGTCGGTGCTTTGAGCATTCCCTGTGAGACCAGTATTAGTTTCCGCTACACCTCTGCGGTTTCAATGTATTCCTTGGACCTTCACATTGACGATGATACACAGAAATCGCATCGGAATTAAATACAAGAGGCACAATGCCGCCTTAAGTACAAGAATAGAGACTCTTCTTACAGTCGGTGTTTTGAGCATTCCCTTTGAGACCAGTATTAGTTTCCCATACACCACTGCAGGTTCAATGTATTCTTTGGAACTTCACATTGACGATGAAACACAGAAATCGCATCGGAATCAAATAAAAAGGCACAATGCCGCCTTAAGTACAAGAACAGAGACTCTTCTTACAGTCGGTGCTTTGAGCATTCCCTGTGAGACCATTATTAGTTTCCGATACACCTCTGCAGGTTCAGTTTATTCCTTGGACCTTCACATTGACGATGAAACACAGAAATGGCATCGGAATTAAATACAAAAGGCACAATGCTGCCTTAAGTACAAGAATAGAGCCTCTTCTTACAGTCGGTGCTTTGAGCATTCCCTGTGAGACCAGTATTAGTTTCCGCTACACCTCTGCAGGTTCTTTTTATTCCTTGGACCTTCACATTGACGATGAAACACAGAAATGGCATCGGAATTAAATACAAAAGGCACAATGGCGCCATAATTACAAGAATAGAGACTCGTCTTACAGTCAGTGCTTTGAGCATTCCCTGTGAGACCAGTAATAGTATCCGATACACCACTGCAGGTTCAATCTATTCCTTGGACATACACATTGACGATGAAACACAGAGATTACATCGGAATTAAATACAAAAGGAACAATGCCGCCTTAAGTACAAGAATAGAGATTCTTCTTACAGTCGGTGCTTTGAGCATTCCCTTTGAGACCAGTATTAGTTTCCCATACACCTCTGCAGGTTCAGTTTATTCCTTGGACCTTCACATTGACGATGAAACACAGAAATGGCATCGGAATTAAATACAAAAGGCACAATGCCGCCTTAAGTACAAGAATAGAGACTCTTCTTACAATCGGTGCTTTGAGCATTCCCTGTGAGGCCAGTATTAGTTTCCGATGCACCACTGCAGGTTCAATGTATTCCTTCGACTTTCACATTGACGATGAAACACAGAAATGGCATCGGAATTAAATACAAAAGGCACAATGCCGCCTTAAGTACAAGAATAGAGCCTCTTCTTACAGTCGGTGCTTTCAGCATTCCCTGTGAGACCAGTATTAGTTTCCGATACACCACTGCAGGTTCAATGTATTCCTTGGAACTTCACATTGACGATGAAACACAGAAATCGCATCGGAATTAAATACAAAAGGCACAATGCCGCCTTAAGTACAGGAATAGAGACTCTTCTTACAGTCGGTGCTTTGAGCATTCCCTGTGAGACCAGTATTAGTTTCCGCTACACCTCAGTAGGTTCAGTTTTTTTCCTTGGACCTTCACATTGACGATGAAACACAGAAATGGCATCGGAATTAAATACAAAAGGCACAATGCCGCCTTAAGTACAAGAATAGAGGCTCTTCTTACAGTCGGTGCTTTGAGCATTCCCTGTGAGACCAGTATTAGTTTCCGATACACCACTGCAGGTTGAATGTATTCCTTGGAACTTCACATTGACGATGAAACACAGAAATCGCATCGGAATTAAACACAAATGGCACAATGCCGCCTTAAGTACAAGAATAGAGACTCTTCTTACAGTCGGTGCTTTGAGCATTCCCTGTGAGACCAGTATTAGTTTCCGATACACCTCAGCAGGTTCAGTTTTTTTCCTTGGACCTTCACATTGACGATGAAACACAGAAATGGCATCGGAATTAAATACAAAAGGCACAATGCCGCCTTAAGTACAAGAATAGAGACTCTTCTTACAGTCGGTGCTTTGAGCATTCCCTGTGAGGCCAGTATTAGTTTCCGATGCACCACTGCAGGTTCAATGTATTCCTTCGACTTTCACATTGACGATGAAACACAGAAATGACATCGGAATTAAATACAAAAGGCACAATGCCGCCTTAAGTACAAGAATAGAGCCTCTTCTTACAGTCGGTGCTTTGAGCATTCTCTGTGAGACCAGTATTAGTTTCCGATACACCACTGCAGGTTCAATGTATTCCTTGGAACTTCACATTGACGATGAAACACAGAAATCGCATCGGAATTAAATACAAAAGGCACAATGCCGCATTAGGTACAAGAATAGAGACTCTTCTTACAGTCGGTGCTTTGAGCATTCCCTGTGAGACCAGTATTAGTTTCCGCTACACCTCAGCAGGTTCAGTTTATTCCTTGGACCTTCACATTGACGATGAAACACAGAAATGGCATCGGAATGAAATACAAAAGGTACAATGCGCCTTAAGTACAAGAATAGAGACTCTTCTTACAGTCGGTGCTTTGAGCATTCCCTGTGAGACCAGTATTTGTTTCCGCTACACTTCTGCAGGTTCTTTTTATTCCTTGGACCTTCACATTGACGATGAAACACAGAAATCCCATCGGAATTAAATACAAAAGGCACAATGCCGCCTTAAGTACAAGAATAGAGACTCTTCTTACAGTCGGTGCTTTGAGCATTCCCTGTGAGACCAGTATTAGTTTCCGCTACACCTCTGCAGGTTCAGATTATTCCTTGGACCTTCACATTGACGATGAAACACAGAAATGGCATCGGAATTAAATACAAAAGGCACAATGGTGCCATAAGTACAAGAATAGAGACTCTTCTTACTGTCGGTGCTTTCAGCTTTTCCTGTGAGACCAGTATTAGTTTCCGATACACCACTGCAGGTTCAATGTATTCCTTGGAACTTCACATTGACGATGAAACACAGAAATCGCATCGGAATTAAATACAAAAGGCACAATGATGCCTTAAGTACAAGAATAGAGACTCTTCTTACAGTCGGTGCTTTGAGCATTCCCTGTGAGACCAGTATTAGATTCCGCTACACCTCTGCAGGTTCAGTTTATTCCTTGGACCTTCACATTGACGATGAAACAAAGAAATGGCATCGGAATTAAATACAAAAGGCACAATGCCGCCTTAAGTACAAGAATAGAGATTCTTCTTACAGTCGGTGCTTTGAGCATTCCCTGTGAGACCAGTATTAGTTTCCGCTACACCTCAGCAGGTTCAGTTTTTTTCCTTGGACCTTCACATTGACGATGAAACACAGAAATGGCATCGGAATTAAATACAAAAGGCACAATGCCGCCTTAAGCACAAGAATAGAGGCTCTTCATACAGTCGGTGCTTTGAGCATTCCCTGTGAGACCAGTATTAGTTTCCGATACACCACTGCAGGTTGAATGTATTCCTTGGAACTTCACATTGACGATGAAACACAGAAATCGCATCGGAATTAAACACAAATGGCACAATGCCGCCTTAAGTACAAGAATAGAGACTCTTCTTACAGTCGGTGCTTTGAGCATTCCCTGTAAGACCAGTATTAGTTTCCGCTACACCTCTGCAGGTTAAGTTAATTCCTTGGACCTTCACATTGACGATGAAACACAGAAATGGCATCGGAATTAAATACAAATGGCACAATGCCGCCTTAAGTACAAGAATAGAGACTCTTCTTACAGTCGGTGCTTTGAGCATTCCCTGTGAGACCAGTATTAGTTTCCGATACACCTCTGCAGGTTCAGTTTATTCCTTGGACCTTCACATTGACGATGAAACACAGAAATGGCATCGGACTTAAATACAAAAGGCACAATGCCACCTTAAGTACAAGAATAGAGACTCTTCTTACAGTCGGTGCTTTGAGCATTCCCTGTGAGACCAGTATTAGTTTCCGATACACCACTGCAGGTTCATTGTATTCCTTGGACCTTCACATTGACGATGAAACACAGAAATCGCATCGGAATTAAATACAAAACGCACAATGCCGCCTTAAGTACTGGAATAGAAACTCTTCTTACAGTCGGTGCTTTGAGCATTCTCTGTCAGACCAGTATTAGTTTCCCCTACACCTCTGCAGGTTCAATGTATTCCTTGGACCTTCACATTGACGATGATACACAGAAATCGCATCGGAATTAAATACAAAAGGCACAATGCCGCCTTAAGTACAAGAATAGAAACTCTTCTTACAGTCGGTGCTTTGAGCATTCCCTGTGGGACCAGTATTAGTTTCCGATACACCACTGCTGGTTCAATGTATTCCTTGGATCTTCGCATTGACGATGAAACACAGAAATCGCATTGGAATTAAATACAAAAGGCACAATGCCGCCTTAAGTACAAGAATAGAGACTCTTCTACAGTCGGTGCTTTGAGCATTCCCTGTGAGACCAGTATTAGTTTCCGCTACACCTCTGCAGGTTCAGTTTATTCCTTGGACCTTCACATTGACGATAAAACAAAGAAATGGCATCGGAATTAAATACAAAAGGCACAATGCCGCCTTAAGTACAAGAATAAAGACTCTTCTTACAGTCGGTGCTTTGAGCATTCCCTGTGAGACCAGTATTAGTTTCCGCTACACCTCTGCAGGTTCAGTTCATCCTTTGGACCTTCACATTGACGATGAAACACAGAAATGGCATCGGAATTAAATACAAATGGCACAATGCCGCCTTAAGTACAGGAATAGAGACTCATTTAACAGTCGGTGCTTTGAGCATTCCCTGTGAGATTAGTATTAGTTTCCGATACACCACAGCAGGTTCAATGTATTCCTTGGACCTTCACATTGACGATGAAACACAGAAATCGCATCGGAATTAAATACTAAAGGCACAATGCCGCCTTAAGTACAAGAATAGAGACTCTTCTTACAGTCGGTGCTTTGAGCATTCCCTGTGAGACCAGTATTAGTTTCCGCTACACCTCTGCAGGTTCAGATTATTCCTTGGACCTTCACATTGACGATGAAACACAGAAATGGCATCGGAAGGAAATACAAAAGGCACAATGCCGCCTTAAGTACAAGAATAGAGACCCTTCTTACTGTCGGTGCTTTGAGCATTCATTGTGAGACCAGTATTAGTTTCCGCTACACCACTGCAGGTTCAGTTTATTCCTTAGACCTTCACATTGTCGATGAAACACCGAAATGGCATCGTAATTAAATACAAAAGGCACAATGCCGCCTTAAGTACAAGAATGGAGACTCTTCTTACAGTCGGTGCTTTGAGCATTCCCTGTGAGACCCGTATTAGTTTCCGCTACACCTCTGCAGGTGCAGTTTATTCCTTGGACCTTCACATTGACGATGAAACACAGAAATGGCGTCGGAATTAAATACAAAAGGCACAATGCCGCCTTAAGTACAAGAATAGAGACTCTTCTTACAGTCGGTGCTTTGAGCATTCCCTGTGAGACCAGTATTAGTTTCCGATACACCACTGCAGGTTCAATGTATTCCTTGGAACTTCACACTGACGTTGAAACACAGAAATCGCATCGGAATCAAATACAAAAGGCACAATGCCGCCTTAAGTACAAGAATAGAGACTCTTCTTACAGTCGGTGCTTTGAGCATTCCCTGTGAGACCAGTATTAGTTTTCGATACACCACTGCAGGTTCAATGTATTCCTTGGAACTTCACACTGACGATGAAACACAGAAATCGCATCGGAATCAAATACAAAAGGCACAATGCCGTCTTAAGTACAAGAGTAGAGACTCTTCTTACAGTCGGTGCTTTGAGCATTCCCTGTGAGACCAGTATTAGTTTCCGATACACCTCAGTAGGTTCAGTTTATTCCTTGGACCTTCACATTGACGATGAAACACAGAAATCGCATCGAAATTAAATACAAAAGGCACAATACCGCCTTAGGTACAAGAATCGAGACTCTTCTTACTGTCGGTGCTTTGAGCATTCCCTGTGAGACCAGTATTAGTTTCCGATACACCACTGCAGGTTCAATGTATTCCTTGGACCTTCACATTGACGATGAAACACAGAAATCGCATCGGAATTAAATACAAAACGCACAATGCCGCCTTAAGTACAAGAATAGAGACTCTTCTTACAGTCGGTGCTTTGAGCATTCCCTGTGAGACCAGTATTAGTTTCCGCTACACCTCTGCAGGTTCAGTATATTCCTTGGACCTTCACATTGACGATGAAACACAGAAATCGCATCGGAATTAAATACAAAAGGCACAATGCCACCTTAAGTACAAGAATAGAGACTCTTCTTACAGTTGGTGCCTTGAGCATTCCCTGTGAGACCAGTATTAGATTCCGCTACACCTTTGCAGGTTCAATGTATTCCTTGGAACTTCACATTGACGATGTAACACAGAAATGGCATCGGAATTAAATACAAAAAGCACAATGAAGCCTTAAGTACAAGAATAGAGACTCTTCTTACAGTCGGTGCTTTGAGCATTCCCTGTGAGACCAGTATTAGTTTCCGATACACCACTGCAGGTTCAATGTATTCCTTGGACCTTCACATTGACGATGAAACACAGAAATGGCATCGGAATTAAATACAAAAGGCACAATGCCGCCTTAAGTACAAGAATAGAGACTCTTCTTACAGTCGGTGTTTTGGGCATTCCTTGTAAGACCAGTATTAGTTTCCGATACACCACTGTAGGTTCAATGTATTCCTTGGACTTTCACATTGACGATGAAACACAGAAATGGCATCGGAATTAAATACAAAAGACACAATACCGCCTTAAGTACAAGAACAGAGACTCATCTTACAGTCGGTGCTTTGAGCATTCCCTGTCAGACCAGTATTAGTTTCCGATACTCCTCTGCAGGTTCAGTTTATTCCTTGGACCTTCACATTGACGATGAAACACAGAAATGGCATCGGAATTAAATACAAATGGCACAATGCCGCCTTAAGTACAAGAATAGAGACTCTTCTCACAGTCGGTGCTTTGAGCATTCCCTGTAAGACCAGTATTAGTTTCCGCTACACCTCTGCAGGTTCAGTTTATTCCTTGGACCTTCACATTGACGATGAAACACAGAAATGGCATCGGAATTAAATACAAAAGGCACAATGGCGCCATAAGTACAAGAATAGAGACTCTTCTTACAGTCGGTGCTTTGAGCATTCCCTGTGAGACCAGTAATAGTATCCGATACAGTACTGCAGGTTCAATCTATTCCTTGGACATACACATTGAAGATGAAACACAGAAATTACATCGGAATTAAATACAAAAGGAACAATGCCGCCTTAAGTACAAGAATAGAGATTCTTCTTACAGTCGGTGCTTTGAGCATTCCCTGTGAGACCAGTATTAGTCTCCGCTACACCTCAGCAGGTTCAGTTTTTTTCCTTGGACCTTCACATTGACGATGAAACACAGAAATGTCATCGGAATTAAATACAAATGGCACAATGCCGCCTTAAGTACAAGAATTGAGACTCTTCTTACAGTCGGTGCTTTACACATTCCCTGTGAGACCAGTATTAGTTTCCGATACACCACTGCAATTTCAATGTATTCCTTGGACCTTCGCATTGATGATGAAACACAGAAATCGCATCGGAATTAAATACAAAAGGCACAATCCCGCCTTAAGTACAAGAACAGAGACTCTTCTTACAGTCGGTGCTTTGAGCACTCCCTGTGAGACCAGTATTAGTTTCCGCTACACCTCTGCAGGTTCAGTTTATTCCTTGGACCTTCACATTGACGATGAAACACAGAAATGGCATCGTCATTAAATACAAAAGGCACAATGCCGCCTTAGGTACAAGAATAGAGACTCTTCTTACAGTCGGTGCTTTGGGCATTCCCTGTGAGACCAGTATTTGTTTCCGATACACCACTGCAGGTTGAATGTATTCCTTGGATCTTCACATTGACAATGAAACACAGAAATCGCATCGGAATTAAATACAAAACGCACAATGCCGCCATAAGTACAGGAATAGAGACTCTTCTTATAGTCGGTGCTTTGAGCATTCCCTGTGCGACCTGTATTAGTTTCCGCTACACCTCGGCAGGTTCAATGTATTCCTTGGACCTTCACATTGACGATGATACACAGAAATCGCATCGGAATTAAATACAAAAGGCACAATGCCGCCTTAAGTACAAGAATAGAGACTCTTCCTACAGTCGGTGCTTTGAGCATTCCCTTTGAGACCAGTATTAGTTTCCGATACACCACTGCAGGTTCAATGTATTCCTTGGAACTTCACATTGACGATGAAACACAGAAATCGCATCGGAATCAAATACAAAAGGCACAATGCCGCCATAAGTACAAGAATAGAGACTCTTCTTACAGTCGGTGCTTTGAGCATTCCCAGTGAGACCAGTATTAGTTTCCGATACACCTCTGCAGGTTCAGTTTATTCCTTGGACCTTCACATTGACGGTGAAACACAGAAATGGCATCGGAATTAAATACAAAAGGCACAATGCCTCCATAAGTACAAGAATAGAGACTCTTCTTACAATCGGTGCTTTGAGCATTCCCTGTGAGGCCAGTATTAGTTTCCGATGCACCACTGCAGGTTCAATGTATTCCTTGGACTTTCACATTGACGATGAAACACAGAAATGGCATCGGAATTAAATACAAAAGGCACAATGCCGCCTTAAGTACAAGAATAGAGCCTCTTCTTACAGTCGGTGCTTTGAGCATTCTCTGTGAGACCAGTATTAGTTTCCGATACACCACTGCAGGTTCAATGTACTCCTTGGAACTTCACATTGACGATGAAACACAGAAATCGCATCGGAATTAAATACAAAAGGCACAATGCCGCCTTAAGTACAAGAATAGAGACTCTTCTTACAGTCGGTGCTTTGAGCATTCCCTGTGAGACAAGTATTAGTTTCCGCTACACCTCTGCAGGTTCAGTTTATTCCTTGGACCTTCACATTGACGATGAAACACAGAAATGACATCGGAATTAAATACAAAGTGCACAATGCCGCCTTAAGTACAAGAATAGAGACTCTTCTTACAGTCGGTGCTTTGAGCATTCCCTGTGGGACCAGTATTAGTTTCCGATACACCACTGCTGGTTCAATGTATTCCTTGGACCTTCGCATTGACGATGAAACACAGAAATCGCATCGGAATTAAATACAAAAGGCACAATGCCGCCTTAAGTACAAGAATAGAGACTCTTCTACAGTCGGTGCTTTGAGCATTCCCTGTGAGACCAGTATTAGTTTCCGCTACACCTCTGCAGGTTCAGTTTATTCCTTGGACCTTCACATTGACGATAAAACACAGAAATGGCATCGGAATTAAATACAAAAGGCACAATGCCGCCTTAAGTACAAGAATAAAGACTCTTCTTACAGTCGGTGCTTTGAGCATTCCCTGTGAGTCCAGTATTAGTTTCCGCTACACCTCTGCAGGTTCAGTTCATCCTTTGGACCTTCACATTGACGATGAAACACAGAAATGGCATCGGAATTAAATACAAATGGCACAATGCCGCCTTAAGTACAGGAATAGAGACTCATTTAACAGTCGGTGCTTTGAGCATTCCCTGTGAGACCAGTATTAGTTTCCGATACACCACAGCAGGTTCAATGTATTCCTTGGAACTTCACATTGACGATGAAACACAGAAATCGCATCGGAATTAAATACAAAAGGCACAATGCCGCCTTAAGTACAAGAATGGAGACTCTTCTTACAGTCGGTGCTTTGAGCATTCCCTGTGAGACCAGTATTAGTTTCCGCTACACCACTGCAGGTTCAATGTATTCCTTGGACCTTCACATTGACGATGAAACACAGAAATCGCATCGGAATTAAATACAAAAGGCACAATGCCGTCTTAAGTACAAGAATAGAGACTCTTCTTACAGTCGGTGCTTTGAGCATTCCCTGTGAGACCAGTATTAGTTTCCGCTACACCTCTGCAGGTTCAGATTATTCCTTGGACCTTCACATTGACGATGAAACACAGAAATGGCATCGGAAGTAAATACAAAAGGCACAATGCCGCCTTAAGTACAAGAATAGAGACCCTTCTTACTGTCGGTGTTTTGAGCATTCCCTGTGAGACCAGTATTAGTTTCCGCTACACCACTGCAGGTTCAGTTTATTCCTTAGACCTTCACATTGTCGATGAAACACCGAAATGGCATCGTAATTAAATACAAAAGGCACAATGCCGCCTTAAGTACAAGAATGGAGACTCTTCTTACAGTCGGTGCTTTGAGCATTCCCTGTGAGACCCGTATTAGTTTCCGCTACACCTCTGCAGGTGCAGTTTATTCCTTGGACCTTCACATTGACGATGAAACACAGAAATGGCGTCGGAATTAAATACAAAAGGCACAATGCCGCCTTAAGTACAAGAATAGAGACTCTTCTTACAGTCGGTGCTTTGAGCATTCCCTGTGAGACCAGTATTAGTTTCCGATACACCACTGCAGGTTCAATGTATTCCTTGGAACTTCACACTGACGTTGAAACACATAAATCGCATCGGAATCAAATACAAAAGGCACAATGCCGCCTTAAGTACAAGAATAGAGACTCTTCTTACAGTCGGTGCTTTGAGCATTCCCTGTGAGACCAGTATTAGTTTTCGATACACCACTGCAGGTTCAATGTATTCCTTGGAACTTCACACTGACGATGAAACACAGAAATCGCATCGGAATCAAATACAAAAGGCACAATGCCGTCTTAAGTACAAGAGTAGAGACTCTTCTTACAGTCGGTGCTTTGAGCATTCCCTGTGAGACCAGTATTAGTTTCCGATACACCTCTGTAGGTTCAGTTTATTCCTTGGACCTTCACATTGACGATGAAACACAGAAATCGCATCGAAATTAAATACAAAAGGCACAATACCGCCTTAAGTACAAGAATCGAGACTCTTCTTACTGTCGGTGCTTTGAGCATTCCCTGTGAGACCAGTATTAGTTTCCGATACACCACTGCAGGTTCAATGTATTCCTTGGACCTTCACATTGACGATGAAACACAGAAATCGCATCGGAATTAAATACAAAACGCACAATGCCGCCTTAAGTACAAGAATAGAGACTCTTCTTACAGTCGGTGCTTTGAGCATTCCCTGTGAGACCAGTATTAGTTTCCGATACACCACTGCAGGTTCAATGTATTCCTTGGACCTTCACATTGACGATGAAACACAGAAATGGCATCGGAATTAAATACAAAAGGCACAATGCCGCCTTAAGTACAAGAATAGAGACTCTTCTTACAGTCGGTGCTTTGGGCATTCCTTGTAAGACCAGTATTAGTTTCCGATACACCACTGCAGGTTCAATGTATTCCTTGGACTTTCACATTGACGATGAAACACAGAAATGGCATCGGAATTAAATACAAAAGACACAATACCGCCTTAAGTACAAGAATAGAGACTCTTCTTGCAGTCGGTGCTTTGAGCATTCCATGTGAGACCAGTATTAGTTTCCAATACACCACTGCAGGTTCAATGTATTCCTTGGACCTTCGCATTGACGATGAAACACAGAAATCGCATCGGAATTAAATACAAAAGGCACAATGCCGCCTTAAGTACAAGAATAGAGACTCATCTTACAGTCGGTGCTTTGAGCATTCCCTGTCAGACCAGTATTAGTTTCCGATACACCTCTGCAGGTTCAGTTTATTCCTTGGACCTTCACATTGACGATGAAACACAGAAATGGCATCGGAATTAAATACAAAAGGCACAATGGCGCCATAAGTACAAGAATAGAGACTCTTCTTACAGTCGGTGCTTTGAGCATTCCCTGTGAGACCAGTAATAGTATCCGATACACCATTGCAGGTTCAATCTATTCCTTGGACATACACATTGACGATGAAACACAGAAATTACATCGGAATTGAATACAAAAGGAACAATGCCGCCTTAAGTACAAGAATAGAGATTCTTCTTACAGTCGGTGCTTTGAGCATTCCCTGTGAGACCAGTATTAGTCTCCGCTACACCTCAGCAGGTTCAGTTTTTTTCCTTGGACCTTCACATTGACGATGAAACACAGAAATGGCATCGAAATTAAATACAAAAGGCACAATGCCGCCTTAAGTACAAGAATAGAGACTCTTCTTACAGTCGGTTCTTTGAGCATTCCCTGTGAGACCGGTATTAGTTTCCGATACACCACTGCAGGTTGAATGTATTCCTTGGAACTTCCCATTGACGGTGAAACACAGAAATCGCATCGGAATTAAATACAAATGGCACAATGCCGCCTTAAGTACAAGAATAGAGACTCTTCTTACAGTCGGTGCTTTGAGCATTCCCTGTAAGACCAGTATTAGTTTCCGCTACACCTCTGCAAGTTCAGTTTATTCCTTGGACCTTCACATTGACGATGAAACACAGAAATGTCATCGGAATTAAATACAAATGGCACAATGCCGCCTTAAGTACAAGAATTGAGACTCTTCTTACAGTCGGTGCTTTACGCATTCCCTGTGAGACCAGTATTAGTTTCCGATACACCACTGCAATTTCAATGTATTCCTTGGACCTTCGCATTGATGATGAAACACAGAAATCGCTTCGGAATTAAATACAAAAGGCACAATCCCGCCTTACGTACAAGAACAGAGACTCTTCTTACAGTCGGTGCTTTGAGCATTCCCTGTGAGACCAGTATTAGTTTCCGCTACACCTCTGCAGGTTCAGTTTATTCCTTGGACCTTCACATTGACGATAAAACACAGAAATGGCATCGGAATTAAATACAAAAGGCACAATGCCGCCTTAAGTACAAGAATAAAGACTCTTCTTACAGTCGGTGCTTTGAGCATTCCCTGTGAGTCCAGTATTAGTTTCCGCTACACCTCTGCAGGTTCAGTTCATCCTTTGGACCTTCACATTGACGATGAAACACAGAAATGGCATCGGAATTAAATACAAATGGCACAATGCCGCCTTAAGTACAGGAATAGAGACTCATTTAACAGTCGGTGCTTTGAGCATTCCCTGTGAGACCAGTATTAGTTTCCGATACACCACAGCAGGTTCAATGTATTCCTTGGAACTTCACATTGACGATGAAACACAGAAATCGCATCGGAATTAAATACAAAAGGCACAATGCCGCCTTAAGTACAAGAATGGAGACTCTTCTTACAGTCGGTGCTTTGAGCATTCCCTGTGAGACCAGTATTAGTTTCCGCTACACCACTGCAGGTTCAATGTATTCCTTGGACCTTCACATTGACGATGAAACACAGAAATCGCATCGGAATTAAATACAAAAGGCACAATGCCGTCTTAAGTACAAGAATAGAGACTCTTCTTACAGTCGGTGCTTTGAGCATTCCCTGTGAGACCAGTATTAGTTTCCGCTACACCTCTGCAGGTTCAGATTATTCCTTGGACCTTCACATTGACGATGAAACACAGAAATGGCATCGGAAGTAAATACAAAAGGCACAATGCCGCCTTAAGTACAAGAATAGAGACCCTTCTTACTGTCGGTGTTTTGAGCATTCCCTGTGAGACCAGTATTAGTTTCCGCTACACCACTGCAGGTTCAGTTTATTCCTTAGACCTTCACATTGTCGATGAAACACCGAAATGGCATCGTAATTAAATACAAAAGGCACAATGCCGCCTTAAGTACAAGAATGGAGACTCTTCTTACAGTCGGTGCTTTGAGCATTCCCTGTGAGACCCGTATTAGTTTCCGCTACACCTCTGCAGGTGCAGTTTATTCCTTGGACCTTCACATTGACGATGAAACACAGAAATGGCGTCGGAATTAAATACAAAAGGCACAATGCCGCCTTAAGTACAAGAATAGAGACTCTTCTTACAGTCGGTGCTTTGAGCATTCCCTGTGAGACCAGTATTAGTTTCCGATACACCACTGCAGGTTCAATGTATTCCTTGGAACTTCACACTGACGTTGAAACACATAAATCGCATCGGAATCAAATACAAAAGGCACAATGCCGCCTTAAGTACAAGAATAGAGACTCTTCTTACAGTCGGTGCTTTGAGCATTCCCTGTGAGACCAGTATTAGTTTTCGATACACCACTGCAGGTTCAATGTATTCCTTGGAACTTCACACTGACGATGAAACACAGAAATCGCATCGGAATCAAATACAAAAGGCACAATGCCGTCTTAAGTACAAGAGTAGAGACTCTTCTTACAGTCGGTGCTTTGAGCATTCCCTGTGAGACCAGTATTAGTTTCCGATACACCTCTGTAGGTTCAGTTTATTCCTTGGACCTTCACATTGACGATGAAACACAGAAATCGCATCGAAATTAAATACAAAAGGCACAATACCGCCTTAAGTACAAGAATCGAGACTCTTCTTACTGTCGGTGCTTTGAGCATTCCCTGTGAGACCAGTATTAGTTTCCGATACACCACTGCAGGTTCAATGTATTCCTTGGACCTTCACATTGACGATGAAACACAGAAATCGCATCGGAATTAAATACAAAACGCACAATGCCGCCTTAAGTACAAGAATAGAGACTCTTCTTACAGTCGGTGCTTTGAGCATTCCCTGTGAGACCAGTATTAGTTTCCGATACACCACTGCAGGTTCAATGTATTCCTTGGACCTTCACATTGACGATGAAACACAGAAATGGCATCGGAATTAAATACAAAAGGCACAATGCCGCCTTAAGTACAAGAATAGAGACTCTTCTTACAGTCGGTGCTTTGGGCATTCCTTGTAAGACCAGTATTAGTTTCCGATACACCACTGCAGGTTCAATGTATTCCTTGGACTTTCACATTGACGATGAAACACAGAAATGGCATCGGAATTAAATACAAAAGACACAATACCGCCTTAAGTACAAGAATAGAGACTCTTCTTGCAGTCGGTGCTTTGAGCATTCCATGTGAGACCAGTATTAGTTTCCAATACACCACTGCAGGTTCAATGTATTCCTTGGACCTTCGCATTGACGATGAAACACAGAAATCGCATCGGAATTAAATACAAAAGGCACAATGCCGCCTTAAGTACAAGAATAGAGACTCATCTTACAGTCGGTGCTTTGAGCATTCCCTGTCAGACCAGTATTAGTTTCCGATACACCTCTGCAGGTTCAGTTTATTCCTTGGACCTTCACATTGACGATGAAACACAGAAATGGCATCGGAATTAAATACAAAAGGCACAATGGCGCCATAAGTACAAGAATAGAGACTCTTCTTACAGTCGGTGCTTTGAGCATTCCCTGTGAGACCAGTAATAGTATCCGATACACCATTGCAGGTTCAATCTATTCCTTGGACATACACATTGACGATGAAACACAGAAATTACATCGGAATTGAATACAAAAGGAACAATGCCGCCTTAAGTACAAGAATAGAGATTCTTCTTACAGTCGGTGCTTTGAGCATTCCCTGTGAGACCAGTATTAGTCTCCGCTACACCTCAGCAGGTTCAGTTTTTTTCCTTGGACCTTCACATTGACGATGAAACACAGAAATGGCATCGAAATTAAATACAAAAGGCACAATGCCGCCTTAAGTACAAGAATAGAGACTCTTCTTACAGTCGGTTCTTTGAGCATTCCCTGTGAGACCGGTATTAGTTTCCGATACACCACTGCAGGTTGAATGTATTCCTTGGAACTTCCCATTGACGGTGAAACACAGAAATCGCATCGGAATTAAATACAAATGGCACAATGCCGCCTTAAGTACAAGAATAGAGACTCTTCTTACAGTCGGTGCTTTGAGCATTCCCTGTAAGACCAGTATTAGTTTCCGCTACACCTCTGCAAGTTCAGTTTATTCCTTGGACCTTCACATTGACGATGAAACACAGAAATGTCATCGGAATTAAATACAAATGGCACAATGCCGCCTTAAGTACAAGAATTGAGACTCTTCTTACAGTCGGTGCTTTACGCATTCCCTGTGAGACCAGTATTAGTTTCCGATACACCACTGCAATTTCAATGTATTCCTTGGACCTTCGCATTGATGATGAAACACAGAAATCGCTTCGGAATTAAATACAAAAGGCACAATCCCGCCTTACGTACAAGAACAGAGACTCTTCTTACAGTCGGTGCTTTGAGCATTCCCTGTGAGACCAGTATTAGTTTCCGCTACACCTCTGCAGGTTCAGTTTATTCCTTGGACCTTCACATTGACGATGAAACACAGAAATGGCATCGTCATTAAATACAAAAGGCACAATGCCGCCTTAGGTACAAGAATAGAGACTCTTCTTACAGTCGGTGCTTTGGGCATTCCCTGTGAGACCAGTATTAGTTTCCGATACACCACTGCAGGTTGAATGTATTCCTTGGATCTTCACATTGACAATGAAACACAGAAATCGCATCGGAATTAAATACAAAACGCACAATGCCGCCATAAGTACAGGAATAGAGACTCTTCTTATAGTCGGTGCTTTGAGCATTCCCTGTGCGACCTGTATTAGTTTCCGCTACACCTCGGCAGGTTCAATGTATTCCTTGGACCTTCACATTGACGATGATACACAGAAATCGCATCGGAATTAAATACAAAAGGCACAATGCCGCCTTAAGTACAATAATAGGGACCCTTCTTACAGTCGGTGCTTTGAGCATTCCCTTTGAGACCAGTATTAGTTTCCGATACACCACTGCAGGTTCAATGTATTCCTTGGAACTTCACATTGACGATGAAACACAGAAATCGCATCGGAATCAAATACAAAAGGCACAATGCCGCCATAAGTACAAGAATAGAGACTCTTCTTACAGTCGGTGCTTTGAGCATTCCCAGTGAGACCAGTATTAGTTTCCGATACACCTCTGCAGGTTCAGTTTATTCCTTGGACCTTCACATTGACGGTGAAACACAGAAATGGCATCGGAATTAAATACAAAAGGCACAATGCCTCCTTAAGTACAAGAATAGAGACTCTTCTTACAATCGGTGCTTTGAGCATTCCCTGTGAGGCCAGTATTAGTTTCCGATGCACCACTGCAGGTTCAATGTATTCCTTGGACTTTCACATTGACGATGAAACACAGAAATGGCATCGGAATTAAATACAAAAGGCACAATGCCGCCTTAAGTACAAGAATAGAGCCTCTTCTTACAGTCGGTGCTTTGAGCATTCTCTGTGAGACCACTATTAGTTTCCGATACACCACTGCAGGTTCAATGTACTCCTTGGAACTTCACATTGACGATGAAACACAGAAATCGCATCGGAATTAAATACAAAAGGCACAATGCCGCCTTAAGTACAAGAATAGAGACTCTTCTTACAGTCGGTGCTTTGAGCATTCCCTGTGAGACCAGTATTAGTTTCCGCTACACCTCAGCAGGTTCAGTTTATTCCTTGGACCTTCACATTGACGATGAAACACAGAAATGGCATCGGAATGAAGTACAAAAGGCACAATGGGCCTTAAGTACAAGAATAGAGACTCTTCTTACAGTCGGTGCTTTGAGCATTCCCTGTGAGACCAGTATTTGTTTCCGCTACACCTCTGCAGGTTCTTTTTATTCCTTGGACCTTCACATTGACGATGAAACACAGAAATCCCATCGGAATTAAATACAAAGGCACAATGCCGCCTTAAATACAAGAATAGAGACTCTTCTTACAGTCGGTGCTTTGAGCATTCCCTGTGAGACCAGTATTAGTTTCCGCTACACCTCTGCAGGTTCAGATTATTCCTTGGACCTTCACATTGACGATGAAACACAGAAATGGCATCGGAATTAAATACAAAAGGCACAATGCCGCCTTAAGTACAAGAATAGAGACTCTTCTTACAGTCGGTGCTTTCAGCATTCCCTGTGAGACCAGTAATAGTATCCGATACGCCACTGCAGGTTCAATCTATTCCTTGGACATACACATTGACGATGAAACACAGAAATTACATCGGAATTAAATACAAAAGGAACAATGCCGCCTTAAGTACAAGAATAGAGATTCTTTTTACAGTCGGTGCTTTGAGCATTCCCTGTGAGACCAGTATTAGTCTCCGCTACACCTCAGCAGGTTCAGTTTTTTTCCTTGGACCTTCACATTGACGATGAAACACAGAAATGGCATCGAAATTAAATACAAAAGGCACAATGCCGCCTTAAGTACAAGAATAGAGACTCTTCTTACAGTCGGTTCTTTGAGCATTCCCTGTGAGACCGGTATTAGTTTCCGATACACCACTGCAGGTTGAATGTATTCCTTGGAACTTCCCATTGACGGTGAAACACAGAAATCGCATCGGAATTAAATACAAATGGCACAATGCCGCCTTAAGTACAAGAATAGAGACTCTTCTTACAGTCGGTGCTTTGAGCATTCCCTGTAAGACCAGTATTAGTTTCCGCTACACCTCTGCAAGTTCAGTTTATCCCTTGGACCTTCACATTGACGATGAAACACAGAAATGTCATCGGAATTAAATACAAATGGCACAATGCCGCCTTAAGTACAAGAATTGAGACTCTTCTTACAGTCGGTGCTTTACGCATTCCCTGTGAGACCAGTATTAGTTTCCGATACACCACTGCAATTTCAATGTATTCCTTGGACCTTCGCATTGATGATGAAACACAGAAATCGCATCGGAATTAAATACAAAAGGCACAATCCCGCCTTAAGTACAAGAACAGAGACTCTTCTTACAGTCGGTGCTTTGAGCATTCCCTGTGAGACCAGTATTAGTTTCCGCTACACCTCTGCAGGTTCAGTTTATTCCTTGGACCTTCACATTGACGATGAAACACAGAAATGGCATCGTCATTAAATACAAAAGGCACAATGCCGCCTTAGGTACAAGAATAGAGACTCTTCTTACAGTCGGTGCTTTGGGCATTCCCTGTGAGACCAGTATTAGTTTCCGATACACCACTGCAGGTTGAATGTATTCCTTGGATCTTCACATTGACAATGAAACACAGAAATCGCATCGGAATTAAATACAAAACGCACAATGCCGCCATAAGTACAGGAATAGAGACTCTTCTTATAGTCGGTGCTTTGAGCATTCCCTGTGCGACCAGTATTAGTTTCCGCTACACCTCTGCAGGTTCAATGTATTCCTTGGACCTTCGCATTGACGATGATACACAGAAATCGCATCGGAATTAAATACAAAAGGCACAATGCCGCCTTAAGTACAAGAATAGAGACTCTTCTTACAGTCGGTGCTTTGAGCATTCCCTTTGAGACCAGTATTAGTTTCCGATACACCACTGCAGGTTCAATGTATTCCTTGGAACTTCACATTGACGATGAAACACAGAAATCGCATCGGAATCAAATACAAAAGGCACAATGCCACCATAAGTACAAGAATAGAGACTCTTCTTACAGTCGGTGCTTTGAGCATTCCCTGTGAGACCAGTATTAGTTTCCGATACTCCTCTGCAGGTTCAGTTTATTCCTTGGACCTTCACATTGACGGTGAAACACAGAAATGGCATCGGAATTAAATACAAAAGGCACAATGCCTCCTTAAGTACAAGAATAGAGACTCTTCTTACAATCGGTGCTTTGAGCATTCCCTGTGAGGCCAGTATTAGTTTCCGATGCACCACTGCAGGTTCAATGTATTCCTTGGACTTTCACATTGACGATGAAACACAGAAATGGCATCGGAATTAAATACAAAAGGCATAATGCCGCCTTAGGTACAAGAATAGAGCCTCTTCTTACAGTCGGTGCTTTGAGCATTCTCTGTGAGACCAGTATTAGTTTCCGATACACCACTGCAGGTTCAATGTACTCCTTGGAACTTCACATTGACGATGAAACACAGAAATCGCATCGGAATTAAATACAAAAGGCACAATGCCGCCTTAAGTACAAGAATAGAGACTCTTCTTACAGTCGGTGCTTTGAGCATTCCCTGTGAGACCAGTATTAGTTTCCGCTACACCTCAGCAGGTTCAGTTTATTCCTTGGACCTTCACATTGACGATGAAACACAGAAATGGCATCGGAATGAAGTACAAAAGGCACAATGGGCCTTAAGTACAAGAATAGCGACTCTTCTTACAGTCGGTGCTTTGAGCATTCCCTGTGAGACCAGTATTTGTTTCCGCTACACCTCTGCAGGTTCTTTTTATTCCTTGGACCTTCACATTGACGATGAAACACAGAAATCCCTTCGGAATTAAATACAAAGGCACAATGCCGCCTTAAATACAAGAATAGAGACTCTTCTTACAGTCGGTGCTTTGAGCATTCCCTGTGAGACCAGTATTAGTTTCCGCTATACCTCTGCAGGTTCAGATTATTCCTTGGACCTTCACATTGACGATGAAACACAGAAATGGCATCGGAATTAAATACAAAAGGCACAATGGTGCCATAAGTACAAGAATAGAGACTCTTCTTACAGTCGGTGCTTTCAGCATTCCCTGTGAGACCAGTATTAGTTTCCGATACACCACTGCAGGTTCAATGTATTCCTTGGAACTTCACATTGACGATGAAACACAGAAATCGCATCGGAATTAAATACAAAAGGCACAATGCCGCCTTAAGTACAAGAATAGAGACTCTTCTTACAGTCGGTGATTTGAGCATTCCCTGTGAGACCAGTATTAGATTCCGCTACACCTCTGCAGGTTCAGTTTATTCCTTGGACCTTCACATTGACGATGAAACAAAGAAATGGCATCGGAATTAAATACAAATGGCACAATGCCGCCTTAAGTACAAGAATAGAGATTCTTCTCACAGTCGGTGCTTTGAGCATTCCCTGTGAGACCAGTATTAGTTTCCGCTACACCTCAGCAGATTCAGTTTTTTTCCTTGGACCTTCACATTGACGATGAAACACAGAAATGGCATCGGAATTAAATACAAAAGGCACAATGCCGCCTTAAGTACAAGAATAGATTCTCTTCTTACAGTCGGTGCTTTGAGCATTCCCTGTGAGACCAGTATTAGTTTCCGATACACCACTGCAGGTTGAAGGTATTCCTTGGAACTTCACATTGACGATGAAACACAGAAATAGCATCGGAATTAAACACAAATGGCACAATGCCGCCTTAAGTACAAGAATAGAAACTCTTCTTACAGTCGGTGCTGTGATCATTCCCTGTAAGACCAGTATTAGCTTCCGCTACACATCTGCAGGTTAAGTTAATTCCTTGGACCTTCACATTGACGATGAAACACAGAAATGGCATCGGAATTAAATACAAATGGCACAATGCCGCCTTAAGTACAAGAATAGAGACTCTTCTTACAGTCGGTGCTTTGAGCATTCCCTGTGAGACCAGTATTAGTTTCCGATACACCTCTGCAGGTTCAGTTTATTCCTTGGATCTTCACATTGACGATGAAACACAGAAATGACATCGGAATTAAATACAAAAGGCACAATGCCGCCATAAGTACAAGAATAGAGACTCTTCTGACAGTCGGTGCTTTGAGCATTCCCTGTGAGACCAGTATTAGTTTCCGATACACCACTGCAGGTTCATTGTATTCCTTGGACCTTCACATTGACGATGAAACACAGAAATCGCATCGGAATTAAATACAAAACGCACAATGCCGCCTTAAGTACTGGAATAGAGATTCTTCTTACAGTCGGTGCTTTGAGCATTCTCTGTCAGACGAGTATTAGTTTCCCCTACACCTCTGCAGGTTCAATGTATTCCTTGGACCTTCACATTGACGATGATACACAGAAATCGCATCGGAATTAAATACAAAAGGCACAATGCCGCCTTAAGTACAAGAATAGAGACTCTTCTTACAGTCGGTGCTTTGAGCATTCCCTTTGAGACCAGTATTAGTTTCCGATACACCACTGCAGGTTCAATGTATTACTTGGAACTTCACATTGACGATGAAACACAGAAATCGCATGGGAATCAAATACAAAAGGCACAATGCCGCCTTAAGTAAAAGAATAGAGACTCTTCTTACAGTCGGTGTTTTGAGCATTCCCTGTGAGACCAGTATTAGTTTCCGCTACACCTCTGCAGGTTCAGTTTATTCCTTGGACCTTCACATTAACGATGAAACACAGAAATGGCATCGGAATTAAATACAAAAGGCACAATGCGCCTTAAGTACAAGAATAGAGACTCATCTTACAGTCGGTGCTTTGAGCTTTCCCTGTGAGACCAGTATTAGTTTCCGCTACACCTCTGCAGGTTCTTTTTATTCCATGGACCTTCACATTGTCGATGAAACACAGAAATCACATCGGAATTAAATACAAAAGGCACAATGCCGCCTTAAGTGCAAGAATAGAGACTCTTCTTACAGTCGGTGCTTTGAGCATTCCCTGTGAGACCAGTATTAGTTTCCGCTACACCTCTGCAGGTTCAGTTTATTCCTTGGACCTTCACATTGACGATGAAACGAGGAAATGGCATCGGAATTAAATACAAAAGGCACAATGCCGCCTTAAGTACAAGAATAGAGACTCTTCTTACATTCGGTGCTTTGAGCATTCCCTGTGAGACGAGTATTAATTTCCGATACACCACTGCAGGTTCAATGTATTCCTTGGAACTTCACATTGACGATGAGAACACAAATCGCATCGGAATTAAATACAAAAGGACAATGCCGCCTTAAGTACAAGAATAGAGACTCTTCTTGCAGTCGGTGCTTTGAGCATTCCCTGTGAGACCAGTATTAGTTTCCGCTACACCTCTGCAGGTTCAGTTTATTCCTTGGACCATCACATTGTCGATGATACACAGAAATCGCATCGGAATTAAATACAAAAGGCACAATGCCACCTTAAGTACAAGAATAGAGACTCTTCTTACAGTCGGTGCTTTGAGCATTCCCTTTGAGACCAGTATTAGTTTCCGATACACCACTGCAGGTTCAATGTTCTACTTGGAACTTCACATTGACGATGAAACACAGAAATCGCATGGGAATCAAATACAAAAGGCACAATGCCGCCTTAAGTAAAAGAATAGAGACTCTTCTTACAGTCGGTGTTTTGAGCATTCCCTGTGAGACCAGTATTAGTTTCCGCTACACCTCTGCAGGTTCAGTTTATTCCTTGGACCTTCACATTGACGATGAAACACAGAAATGGCATCGGAATTAAATACAAAAGGCACAATGCGCCTTAAGTACAAGAATAGAGACTCTTCTTATAGTCGGTGCATTGAGCTTTCCCTGTGAGACCAGTATTAGTTTCCGCTACACCTCTGCAGGTTCTTTTTATTCCTTGGACCTTCACATTGTCGATGAAACACAGAAATCCCATCGGAATTAAATACAAAAGGCACAATGCCGCCTTAAGTACAAGAATAGAGACTCTTCTTACTGTCGGTGCTTTGAGCATTCCCTGTGAGACCTGTATTAGTTTCCGCTACACCTCTGCAGGTTCAGTTTATTCCTTGGACCTTCACATTGACGATAAAACACAGAAATGGCATCGGAATTAAATACAAAAGGCACAATGCCGCCTTAAGTACAAGAATAAAGACTCTTCTTACAGTCGGTGCTTTGAGCATTCCCTGTGAGACCAGTATTAGTTTCCGCTACACCTCTGCAGGTTCAGTTTATTCTTTGGACCTTCAAATTGACGATGAAACACAGAAATCTCTCGGAATTAAATACAAAAGCACAATGCCGATTTATGTACAAGAGTAGAGAATCTTCTTACAGTCGGTGCTTTGAGCGTTCCCTGTGAGACCAGTATTAGTTTCCGATACTCCTCTGCAGGTTCACTTTACTCCTTGGACCTTCACATTGACGATGAAACACAGAAATGGCATCGGAATTAAATACAAATGGCACAATGCCGCCTTAAGTACAAGAATAGAGACTCATTTAACAGTCGGTGCTTTGAGCATTCCCTGTGAGACCAGTATTAGTTTCCGATAAACCACAGCAGGTTCAATGTATTCCTTGGAACTTCACATTGACGATGAAACACAGAAATCGCATCGGAATTAAATACAAAAGGCACAATGCCGCCTTAAGTACAAAAATAGAGACTCTTCTTACAGTCGGTGCTTTGAGCATTCCCTGTGAGACCAGTATTAGTTTCCGCTACACCACTGCAGGTTCAATGTATTCCTTGGACCTTCACATTGACGATGAAACACAGAAATCGCATCGGAATTAAATACAAAATGCACAATGCCGCCTTAAGTACAAGAATAGAGACTCTTCTTACAGTCGGTGCTTTGAGCATTCCCTGTGAGACCAGTATTAGTTTCCGCTACACCACTGCAGGTTCAGATTATTCCTTGGACCTTCACATTGACGATGAAACACAGAAATGGCATCGGAAGTAAATACAAAAGGCACAATGCCGCCTTAAATACAAGAATAGAGACTCTTCTTACCGTCGGTGCTTTGAGCATTCCCTGTGAGACCAGTATTAGTTTCCGCTACACCACTGCAGGTTCAGTTTATTCCTTAGACCTTCACATTGACGATGAAACAACGAAATGGCATCGTAATTAAATACAAAAGGCACAATGCCGCCATAAGTACAAGAATGGAGACTCTTCTTACAGTCGGTGCTTTCAGCATTCCCTGTGACACCCGTAATAGTTTCCGCTACACCTCTGCAGGTGCAGTTTATTCCTTGGACCTTCACATTGACGATGAAACACAGAAATGGCGGCGGAATTAAATACAAAAGGCACAATGCCGCCTTAAGTACAAGAATAGAGACTCTTCTACAGTAGGTGCTTTGAGCATTCCCTGTGAGACCAGTATTAGTTTCCGATACACCACTGCAGGTTCAATGTATTCCTTGGAACTTCACACTGACGATGAAACACAGAAATCGCATCGGAATCAAATACAAAAGGCACAATGCCGCCTTAAGTACAAGAATAGAGACTCTTCTTACAGTCGGTGCTTTGAGCATTCCCTGTGAGACCAGTATTAGTTTCCGATACACCACTGCAGGTTCAATGTATTCCTTGGACCTTCACATTGACAATGAAACACAGAAATCGCATCGGAATTAAATACAAACCGCACAATGCCGCCTTATGTACAAGAATAGAGACTCTTCTTACAGTCGGTGCTTTGAGCATTCCCTGTGAGACCAGTATTAGATTCCGCTACACCTCTGCAGGTTCAATGTATTCCTTGGACCTTCACATTGACGATGATACACAGAAATCGCATCGGAAATAAGTACAAAAGGCACAATGCCGCCTTAAGTACAAGAATAGAGACTCTTCTTACAGCCGGTGCTTTGAGCATTCCCTGTGAGACCAGTATAAGTTTCCGATACACCACTGCAGGTTCAATGTATTCCTTGGGCCTTCACATTGACGATGAAACACAGAAATCGCATCGGAATTAAATACAAAAGGCACAATGCCGCCTTAAGTACAAGAATAGAGACTCTTCTTACAGTCGGTGCTTTGAGCATTCCCTGTGAGACCAGTATTAGTTTCCGATACACCACTGCAGGTTCAATGTATTCCTTGGAACTTCACACTGACGATGAAACACAGAAATCGCATCGGAATCAAATATAAAAGGCACAATACCGTCTTAAGTACAAGAGTAGAGACTCTTCTTAGAGTCGGTGCTTTGAGCATTTGCTGTGAGACCAGTATTAGTTTCCGATACACCTCTGCAGGTTCAGTTTATTCCTTGGACCTTCACATTGACGATGAAACACAGAAATCGCATCGAAATTAAATACAAAAGGCACAATGCCGCCTTAAGTACAAGAATAGAGACTCTTCTTACAGTCGGTGCTTTGAGCATTCCCTGTGAGACCAGTATTAGTTTCCGATACACCACTGCAGGTTCAATGTATTCCTTGGACCTTCACATTGACGATGAAACACAGAAATCGCATCGGAATTAAATACAAAACGCACAATGCCGCTTTAAGTACAAGAATAGAGACTCTTCTTACAGTCGATGCTTTGAGCATTCCCTGTGAGACCAGTATTAGTTTCCGCTACTCCTATGCAGGTTCAATGTATTCCTTGGACCTTCACATTGACGATGATACACAGAAATCGCATCGGAATTAAGTACAAAAGGCACAATGCCGCCTTAAGTACAAGAATAGAGACTCTCCTTACAGTCGGTGCTTTGAGCATTCCCTGTGAGACCAGTATTAGTTTCCGCTACACCTCTACAGGTTCAGTATATTCCTTGGACCTTCACATTGACGATGAAACACATAAATCGCATCGGAATTAAATACAAAAGGCACAATGCCACCTTAAGTACAAGAATAGAGACTCTTCTTACAGTTGGTGCTTTGAGCATTCCCTGTGAGACCAGTATTAGTTTCCGCTACACCTCTGCAGGTTCAATGTATTCCTTGGAACTTCACGTTGACGATGAAACACAGAAATGGCATCGGAATTAAATACAAAAGGCACAATGAAGCCTTAAGTACAAGAATAGAGACTCTTCTTACAGTCGGTGCTTTGAGCATTCCCTGTGAGACCAGTATTAGTTTCCGATACACCACTGCAGGTTCAATGTATTCCTTGGACCTTCACATTGACGATGAAACACAGAAATGGCATCGGAATTAAATACAAAAGGCACAATGCCGCCTTAAGTACAAGAATAGAGACTCTTCTTACAGTCGGTGCTTTGGGCATTCCTTGTAAGACCAGTATTAGTTTCCGATACACCACTGCAGGTTCAATGTATTCCTTGGACTTTCACATTGACGATGAAACACAGAAATGGCATCGGAATTAAATACAAAAGACACAATACCGCCTTAAGTATAAGAATAGAGACTCTTCTTGCAGTCGGTGCTTTGAGCATTCCATGTGAGACCAGTATTAGTTTCCAATACACCACTGCAGGTTCAATGTATTCCTTGGACCTTCGCATTGACGATGAAACACAGATATCGCATCGGAATTAAATACAAAAGGCACAATGCCGACTTAAGTACAAGAATAGAGACTCATCTTACAGTCGGTGCTTTGAGCATTCCCTGTCAGACCAGTATAAGTTTCCGATACTCCTCTGCAGGTTCAGTTTATTCCTTGGACCCTCACATTGACGATGAAACACAGAAATGGCATCGGAATTAAATACAAAACGCACAATGCCGCCTTAAGTACAAGAATAGAGCCTCTTCTTACAGTCGGTGCTTTGAGCATTCCCTGTGAGACCAGTATTAGTTTCCGCTACAACACTGCAGGTTCACTTTATTTCTTAGACCTTCACATTGACGATGAAACACAGAAATCGCATCGGAATTAAATACAAAACGCACAATGCCGCTTTAAGTACAAGAATAGAGACTCTTCTTACAGTCGATGCTTTGAGCATTCCCTGTGAGACCAGTATTAGTTTCCGCTACACCTCTGCAGGTTCAATGTATTCCTTGGACCTTCACATTGACGATGATACACAGAAATCGCATCGGAATTAAGTACAAAAGGCACAATGCCGCCTTAAGTACAAGAATAGAGACTCTTCTTACCGTCGGTGCTTTGAACATTCCCTGTGAGACCAGTATTAGTTTCCGCTACACCACTGCAGGTTCAGTTTATTCCTTAGACCTTCACATTGACGATGAAACACCGAAATGGCATCGGAATTAAATACAACAGGCACAGTGCCGCCTTAAGTACAAGAATGGAGACTCTTCTTACAATCGGTGCTTTGAGCATTCCCTGTGAGACCCGTATTAGTTTCCGCTACACCTCTGCAGGTGCAGTTTATTCCTTGGACCTTCACACTGACGATGAAACACAGAAGTCGCATCGGAATCAAATACAAAAGGCGCAATGCCGCCTTAAGTACTAGGATAGAGACTCTTCATACAGTCGGTGCTTTGAGCATTCCCTGTGAGCCCAGTATTAGTTTCTGATACACCACTGCAGGTTCAATGTATTCCTTGGACCTTCACATTGACGATGAAACACAGAAATCGCATCGGAATTAAGTACAAAAGGCACAATGCCGCCTTAAGTACAAGAATAGAGACTCTCCTCACAGTCGGTGCTTTGAGCATTCCCTGTGAGACCAGTATTAGTTTCCGCTACACCTCTGCAGGTTCAGTATATTCCTTGGACCTTCACATTGACGATGTAACACAGAAATCGCATCGGAATTAAATACAAAAGGCACAATGCCACCTTAAGTACAAGAATAGAGACTCTTCTTACAGTTGGTGCTTTGAGCATTCCCTGTGAGACCAGTATTAGTTTCCGCTACACCTCTGCAGGTTCAATGTATTCCTTGGAACTTCACATTGACGATGAAACACAGAAATGGCATCGGAATTAAATACAAAAGGCACAATGAAGCCTTAAGTACAAGAATAGAGACTCTTCTTACAGTCGGTGCTTTGAGCATTCCCTGTGAGACCAGTATTAGTTTCCGATACACCACTGCAGGTTCAATGTATTCTTTGGACCTTCACATTGACGATGAAACACAGAAATGGCATCGGAATTAAATACAAAAGGCACAATGCCGCCATAAGTACAAGAATAGAGACTCTTCTTACAGTCGGTGATTTGGGCATTCCTTGTAAGACCAGTATTAGTTTCCGATACACCACTGCAGGTTCAATGTATTCCTTGGACTTTCACATTGACGATGAAACACAGAAATGGCATCGGAATTAAATACAAAAGACACAATACCGCCTTAAGTATTAGAATAGAGACTCTTCTTGCAGTCGGTGCTTTGAGCATTCCATGTGAGACCAGTATTAGTTTCCAATACACCACTGCAGGTTCAATGTATTCCTTGGACCTTCGCATTGACGATGAAACACAGATATCGCATCGGAATTAAATACAAAAGGCACAATGCCGCCTTAAGTACAAGAATACAGACTCATCTTACAGTCGGTGCTTTGAGCATTCCCTGTCAGACCAGTATTAGTTTCCGATACTCCTCTGCAGGTTCAGTTTATTCCTTGGACCCTCACATTGACGATGAAACACAGAAATGGCATCGGAATTAAATACAAAACGCACAATGCCGCCTTAAGTACAAGAATAGAGCCTCTTCTTACAGTCGGTGCTTTGAGCATTCCCTGTGAGACCAGTATTAGTTTCCGATACACCACTGCAGGTTCAATGTGTTCCTTGGACCTTCACATTTACGATGAAACACAGAAATCGCATCGGAATTAAATACAAAAGGCACAATGCCGCCTTAAGTACAAGAATAGAGACTCTTCTTACAGTCGGTGCTTTGAGCATACCCTGTGAGACAAATATTAGTTTCCGATACACCTCTGCAGGTTCAGATTATTCCTTGGACCTTCACATTGACGATGAAACACAGAAATGGCATCGGAAGTAAATACAAAAGGCACAACGCCGCCTTAAGTACAAGAATAGAGACTCTTCTTACCGTCGGTGCTTTGAACATTCCCTGTGAGACCAGTATTAGTTTCCGCTACACCACTGCAGGTTCAGTTTATTCCTTAGACCTTCACATTGACGATGAAACACCGAAATGGCATCGGAATTAAATACAACAGGCACAGTGCCGCCTTAAGTACAAGAATGGAGACTCTTCTTACAGTCGGTGCTTTGAGCATTCCCTGTGAGACCCGTATTAGTTTCCGCTACACCTCTGCAGGTGCAGTTTATTCCTTGGACCTTCACACTGACGATGAAACACAGAAGTCGCATCGGAATCAAATACAAAAGGCGCAATGCCGCCTTAAGTACTAGGATAGAGACTCTTCTTACAGTCGGTGCTTTGAGCATTCCCTGTGAGACCAGTATTAGTTTCTGATACACCACTGCAGGTTCAATGTATTCCTTGGAACTTCACACTGACGATGAAACACAAAAATCGCATCGGAATGAAATACAAAAGGCACAATGCCGCCTTAAGTACAAGAATAGAGACTCTTCTTGCAGTCGGTGCTTTGAGCATTCCCTGTGAGACCAGTATTAGTTTCCGATACACCACTGCAGGTTCAATGTATTCCTTGGACCTTCACATTGACGATGAAACACAGAAATCGCATCGGAATTAAATACAAAACGCACAATGCCGCCTTATGTACAAGAATAGAGACTCTTCTTTCAGTCGGTGCTTTGAGCATTCCCTGTGAGACCAGTATTAGTTACCGCTACACCTCTGCAGGTTCAATGTATTCCTTGGACCTTCACATTGACGATGATACACAGAAATCGCATCAGAAATAAGTACAAAAGGCACAATGCCGCCTTAAGTACAAGAATAGAGACTCTTCTTACAGTCGGTGCTTTGAGCATTCCCTGTGAGACCAGTATTAGTTTCCGCTACACCTCTGCAGGTTCAGTATATTCCTTGGACCTTCACATTGACGATGAAACACAGAAATGGCATCGGAATTAAATACAAAAGGCACAATGCCGCCTTAAGTACAAGAATAGAGACTCTTCTTACAGTCGATGCTTTGAGCATTCCCTGTGAGACCAGTATTAGTTTCCGCTACACCTCTGCAGGTTCAGTTTATTCCTTGGACCTTCACATTGACGATGAAACACAGAAATGGCATCGGAATTAAATACAAAAGGCACAATGCCGCCTTAAGTACAAGAATAGAGACTCTTCTTACAGTCGGTTCTTTGAGCATTCCCTGTGAGACCAGTATTAGTTTCCGATACACCACTGCAGGTTCCATGTATTCCTTGGACCTTCGCAATGACGATGAAACACAGAAATCGCATTGGAATTAAATACAAAATGCACAATGCCGCCTTAAGTACAAGAATAGAGACTCTTCTTGCAGTCGGTGCTTTGAGCATTCCCTGTGAGACCAGTATTAGTTTCCGCTACACCTCTGCAGGTTCAGTTTATTTCTTGGACCTTCACATTGACGATAAAACACAGAAATGGCATCGGAATTAAATACAAATTGCACAACGCCGCCTTAAGTACAAGAATAGAGACTCTTCTTACAGTCGGGGCTTTGAGCATTCCCTGTGAGACCAGTATTAGTTTCCGCTACACCTCTGCAGGTTCAGTTTATTCTTTGGACCTTCACATTGACGATGAAACACAGAAATGGCATCGGAATTAAATACAAAAGGCACAATGCCGCCTTAAGTACATGAATAGAGACTCTTCTTACAGTCGGTGCTTTGAGCATTCCCTGTGAGACCAGTATTAGTTTCCGATACACCACTGCCGGTTCAATGTATTCCTTGGAACTTCAAATTGACGATGAAACACAGAAATCGCTCGGAATTAAATACAAAAGCACAATGCCGATTTATGTACAAGAATAGAGAATCTTCTTACAGTCGGAGCTTTGAGCATTCCCTGTGAGACCAGTATTAGTTTCCGATACTCCTCTGCAGGTTCACTTTACTCCTTGGACCTTCACATTGACGATGAAACACAGAAATGGCATCGGAATTAAATACAAATGGCACAATGCCGCCTTAAGTACAAGAATAGAGACTCTTCTTACAGTCGGTGCTTTGAGCATTCCCTGTGAGACCAGTATTAGTTTCTGCTACACCACTGCAGGTTCAATGTATTCCTTGGACCTTCACATTGACGATGAAACACAGAAATCGCATCGGAATTAAATACAAAAGGCACAATGCCGCCTTAAGTACAAGAATAGAGACTCTTCTTACAGTCGGTGCTTTGAGCATTCCCTGTGAGACCAGTATCAGTTTCCGCTACACCTCTGCAGGTTCAGATTATTCCTTGGACCTTCACATTGACGATGAAACACTGAAATGGCATCGGAAGTAAATACAAAAGGCACAATGCCGCCTTAAGTACAAGAATAGAGACTCTTCTTACCGTCGGTGCTTTGAGCATTCCCTGTGAGACCAGTATTAGTTTCCGCTACACCACTGCAGGTTCAGTTTATTCCTTAGACCTTCACATTGACGATGAAACACCGAAATGGCATCGTAATTAAATACAAAAGGCACAATGCCGCCTTAAGTAAAAGAATGGAGACTCTTCTTACAGTCGATGCTTTGAGCGTTCCCTGTGAGACCCGTATTAGTTTCCGCTAGACCTCTGCAGGTGCAGTTTATTCCTTGGACCTTCACATTGACGATGAAACACAGAAATGGCGTCGGAATTAAATACAAAAGGCACAATGCCGCCTTAAGTACAAGAATAGAGACTCTTCTTACAGTCGGTGCTTTGAGCATTCTCTGTGAGACCAGTATTAGTTTCCGATACACCACTGCAGGTTCAATGTATTCCTTGGAACTTCACACTGACGATGAAACACAGAAATCGCATCGGAATCAAATACAAAAGGCACAATGCCGCCTTACGTACAAGAATAGAGACTCTTCTTACAGTCGGTGCTTTGAGCATTCCCTGTGAGACCAGTATTAGTTTCCGATACACCACTGCAGGTTCAATGTATTCCTTGGACCTTCACATTGACGATGAAACACAGAAATCGCATCGGAATTAAATATAAATGGCACAATGCCGCCTTATGTACAAGAATAGAGACTCTTCTTACAGTCGGTGCTTTGAGCATTCCCTGTGAGACCAGTATTAGATTCCGCTACACCTCTGCAGGTTCAATGTATTCCTTGGACCTTCACATTGACGATGATACACAGAAATCGCGTAGGAAATAAGTACAAAAGGCACAATGCCGCCTTAAGTACAAGAATAGATACTCTTCTTACAGCCGGTGCTTTGAGCATTCCCTGTGAGACCAGTATTAGTTTCCGATACACCACTGCAGGTTCAATGTATTCCTTGGGCCTTCACATTGACGATGAAACACAGAAATGGCATCGGAATTAAATACAAAAGGCACAATGCCGCCTTAAGTACAAGAATAGCGACTCTTCTTACAGTCGGTGCTTTGAGCATTCCCTGTGAGACCAGTATTAGTTTCCGACACACCACTGCAGGTTCAGTTTATTCCTTGGACCTTCACATTGACGATGAAACACAGAAATCGCATCGAAATTAAATACAAAAGGCACAATGCCGTCTTAAGTACAAGAGTAGAGACTCTTCTTACAGTCGGTGCTTTGAGCATTCCCTGTGAGACCAGTATTAGTTTCCGATACACCTCTGCAGGTTCAATGTATTCCTTGGACCTTCACATTGACGATGATTCACAGAAATCGCATCGGAATTAAGTACAAAAGGCACAATGCCGCCTTAAGTACAAGAATAGAGACTCTCCTTACAGTCGGTGCTTTGAGCATTCCCTGTGAGACCAGTATTAGTTTCCGCTACACCTCTGCAGGTTCAGTATATTCCTTGGACCTTCACATTGACGATGAAACACAGAAATCGCATCGGAATTAAATACAAAAGGCACAATGCCGCCTTAAGTACAAGAATAGAGACTCTTCTTACAGTCGATGCTTTGAGCATTCCCTGTGAGACCAGTATTAGTTTCCGCTACACCTCTGCAGGTTCAGTTTATTCCTTGGACCTTCACATTGACGATGAAACACAGAAATGGCATCGGAATTAAATACAAAAGGCACAATGCCGCCTTAAGTACAAGAATAGAGACTCTTCTTACAGTCGGTTCTTTGAGCATTCCCTGTGAGACCAGTATTAGTTTCCGATACACCACTGCAGGTTCAATGTATTCCTTGGACCTTCACATAGACGATGATACTCAGAAATCGCATCAGAAATAAGTACAAAAGGCACAATGCCGCCTTAAGTACAAGAATAGAGACTCTTCTTACAGTCGGTGCTTTGAGCATTCCCTGTGAGACCAGTATTAGTTTCCGCTACACCTCTGCAGGTTCAGTTTATTCCTTGGACCTTCACATTGACGATGAAACACAGAAATGGCATCGGAATTAAATACAAAGGGCACAATGCCGCCTTAAGTACAAGAATAGAGACTCTTCTTACAGTCGATGCTTTGAGCATTCCCTGTGAGACCAGTATTAGTTTCCGCTACACCTCTGCAGGTTCAGTTTATTCCTTGGACCTTCACATTGACGATGAAACACAGAAATGGCATCGGAATTAAATACAAAAGGCACAATGCCGCCTTAAGTACAAGATTAGAGACTCTTCTTACAGTTGGTTCTTTGAGCATTCCCTGTGAGACCAGTATTAGTTTCCGATACACCACTGCAGGTTCCATGTATTCCTTGGACCTTCGCATTGACGATGAAACACAGAAATCGCATTGGAATTAAACACAAAATGCACAATGCCGCCTTAAGTACAAGAATAGAGACTCTTCTTACAGTCGGTGCTTTGAGCATTCCCTGTGAGACCAGTATTAGTTTCCGGTACACCTCTGCAGGTTCCGTTTATTCCTAGGACCTTCACATTGACGATAAAACACAGAAATGGCATCGGAATTAAATACAAAACGCACAATGCCGCCTTAAGTACAAGAATAGAGACTCGTCTTACAGTCGGTGCTTTGAGCATTCCCTGTGCGACCAGTATTAGTTTCCGATACACCACTGCAGGTTCAATGTATTCCTTGGACCTTCACATTGACGATGAAACTCAGAAATCGCATCGGAATTAAATACAAAAGGCACAATGCCGCCTTAAGTACAAGAATAGAGACTCTTCTTACAGTCGGTGCTTTGAGCATTCCCTGTGAGACCAGTATTAGTTTCCGCTACACCTCTGCAGGTTCAGATTATTCCTTGGACCTTCACATTGACGATGAAACACAGAAATGGCATCGGAAGTAAATACAAAAGGCACAATGCCGCCTTAAGTACAAGAATGGACACTCTTCTTACCGTCGGTGCTTTGAGCATTCCCTGTGAGACCAGTATTAGTTTCCGCTACACCACTGCAGGTTCAGTTTATTCCTTAGACGTTCACATTGACGATGAAACACCGAAATGGCATCGGAATTAAATACAAAAGGCACAATGCCGCCTTAAGTACAAGAATGGAGACTCTTCTTACAGTCGGTGCTTTGAGCATTCCCTGTGAGACCCGTATTAGTTTCCGCTACACCTCTGCAGGTGCAGTTTATTCCTTGGACCTTCACATTGACGATGAAACACAGAAATGGCATCGGAATTAAATACAAAAGGCACAATGCCGCCTTAAGTACAAGAATAGAGACTCTTCTTACAGTCGGTGCTTTGAGCATTCCCTGTGAGACCAGTATTAGTTTCCGATACACCACTGCAGGTTCAATGTATTCCTTGGAACTTCACACTGACGATGAAACACAGAAATCGCATCGGAATCAAATACAAAAGGCGCAATGCCGCCTTAAGTACAAGAATAGAGACTCTTCTTGCAGTCGGTGCCTTGAGCATTCCCTGTAAGACCAGTATTAGTTTCCGATACACCACTGCAGGTTCAAAGTATTCCTTGGACCTTCACATTAACGATGAAGCACAGAAATCGCATCGGAATTAAATACAAAACGCACAATGCCACCTTATGTACAAGAATAAAGACTCTTCTTACAGTCGGTGCTTTGAGCATTCCCTGTGAGACCAGTATTAGTTTCCGCTACACCTCTGCAGGTTCAGATTATTCCTTGGACCTTCACATTGACGATGAAACACAGAAATGGCATCGGAAGTAAATACAAAAGGCACAATGCCGCCTTAAGTACAAGAATGGACACTCTTCTTACCGTCGGTGCTTTGAGCATTCCCTGTGAGACCAGTATTAGTTTCCGCTACACCACTGCAGGTTCAGTTTATTCCTTAGACGTTCACATTGACGATGAAACACCGAAATGGCATCGGAATTAAATACAAAAGGCACAATGCCGCCTTAAGTACAAGAATGGAGACTCTTCTTACAGTCGGTGCTTTGAGCATTCCCTGTGAGACCCGTATTAGTTTCCGCTACACCTCTGCAGGTGCAGTTTATTCCTTGGACCTTCACATTGACGATGAAACACAGAAATGGCATCGGAATTAAATACAAAAGGCACAATGCCGCCTTAAGTACAAGAATAGAGACTCTTCTTACAGTCGGTGCTTTGAGCATTCCCTGTGAGACCAGTATTAGTTTCCGATACACCACTGCAGGTTCAATGTATTCCTTGGAACTTCACACTGACGATGAAACACAGAAATCGCATCGGAATCAAATACAAAAGGCGCAATGCCGCCTTAAGTACAAGAATAGAGACTCTTCTTGCAGTCGGTGCCTTGAGCATTCCCTGTGAGACCAGTATTAGTTTCCGATACACCACTGCAGGTTCAAAGTATTCCTTGGACCTTCACATTAACGATGAAGCACAGAAATCGCATCGGAATTAAATACAAAACGCACAATGCCACCTTATGTACAAGAATAAAGACTCTTCTTACAGTCGGTGCTTTGAGCATTCCCTGTGAGACCAGTATTAGTTGCCGCTACACCTCTGCAGGTTCAATGTATTCCTTTGATCTTCACATTGACGATGAAACTCAGAAATCGCATCGGAATTAAATACAAAAGGCACAATGCCGCCTTAAGTACAAGAATAGAGACTCTTCTTACAGTCGGTGCTTTGAGCATTCCCTGTGAGACCAGTATTAGTTGCCGCTACACCTCTGCAGGTTCCATGTATTCCTTGGACCTTCGCATTGACGATGAAACACAGAAATCGCATTGGAATTAAACACAAAATGCACAATGCCGCCTTAAGTACAAGAATAGAGACTCTTCTTACAGTCGGTGCTTTGAGCATTCCCTGTGAGACCAGTATTAGTTTCCGGTACACCTCTGCAGGTTCCGTTTATTCCTAGGACCTTCACATTGACGATAAAACACAGAAATGGCATCGGAATTAAATACAAAACGCACAATGCCGCCTTAAGTACAAGAATAGAGACTCGTCTTACAGTCGGTGCTTTGAGCATTCCCTGTGAGACCAGTATTAGTTTCCGATACACCACTGCAGGTTCAATGTATTCCTTGGACCTTCACATTGACGATGAAACTCAGAAATCGCATCGGAATTAAATACAAAAGGCACAATGCCGCCTTAAGTACAAGAATAGAGACTCTTCTTACAGTCGGTGCTTTGAGCATTCCCTGTGAGACCAGTATTAGTTTCCGCTACACCTCTGCAGGTTCAGATTATTCCTTGGACCTTCACATTGACGATGAAACACAGAAATGGCATCGGAAGTAAATACAAAAGGCACAATGCCGCCTTAAGTACAAGAATGGACACTCTTCTTACCGTCGGTGCTTTGAGCATTCCCTGTGAGACCAGTATTAGTTTCCGCTACACCACTGCAGGTTCAGTTTATTCCTTAGACGTTCACATTGACGATGAAACACCGAAATGGCATCGGAATTAAATACAAAAGGCACAATGCCGCCTTAAGTACAAGAATGGAGACTCTTCTTACAGTCGGTGCTTTGAGCATTCCCTGTGAGACCCGTATTAGTTTCCGCTACACCTCTGCAGGTGCAGTTTATTCCTTGGACCTTCACATTGACGATGAAACACAGAAATGGCATCGGAATTAAATACAAAAGGCACAATGCCGCCTTAAGTACAAGAATAGAGACTCTTCTTACAGTCGGTGCTTTGAGCATTCCCTGTGAGACCAGTATTAGTTTCCGATACACCACTGCAGGTTCAATGTATTCCTTGGAACTTCACACTGACGATGAAACACAGAAATCGCATCGGAATCAAATACAAAAGGCGCAATGCCGCCTTAAGTACAAGAATAGAGACTCTTCTTGCAGTCGGTGCCTTGAGCATTCCCAGTGAGACCAGTATTAGTTTCCGATACACCACTGCAGGTTCAAAGTATTCCTTGGACCTTCACATTAACGATGAAGCACAGAAATCGCATCGGAATTAAATACAAAACGCACAATGCCACCTTATGTACAAGAATAAAGACTCTTCTTACAGTCGGTGCTTTGAGCATTCCCTGTGAGACCAGTATTAGTTGCCGCTACACCTCTGCAGGTTCAATGTATTCCTTGGATCTTCACATTGACGATGATACTCAGAAATCGCATCGGAATTAAGTACAATAGGCACAATGCCGCCTTAAGTACAAGAATAGAGACTCTTCTTACAGTCGTTGCTTTGAGCATTCCCTGTGAGACCAGTATTAGTTTCCGCTACACCTCTGCAGGTTCAGTATATTCCTTGGATCTTCACGTTGACGATGAAACACAGAAATCGCATCGGAATTAAATACAAAAGGCACAATGCCACCTTAAGTACAAGAATAGAGACTCTTCTTACAGTCGGTGCTTTGAACATTCCCTGTGAGACCAGTATTAGTTTCCGCTAGACCTCTGCAGGTTCAATGTATTCCTTGGACCTTCACATTGACGATGAAACACAGAAATCACATCGGAATTAAATACAAAAGGCACAATGCCGCCTTAAGTACAAGAATGGAGACTCTTCTTACAGTCGGTGCTTTGAGCATTCCCTGTGAGACCAGTATTAGTTTCCGATACACCACTGCAGGTTCAATCTATTCCTTGGACCTTCACATTCACGATGAAACTCAGAAATCGCATCGGAATTAAATACAAAAGGCACAATGCCGTCTTAAGTACAAGAATAGAGACTCTTCTTACAGTCGGTGCTTTGAGCATTCCCTGTGAGACCAGTATTAGTTTCCGCTACACCTCTGCAGGTTCAGATTATTCCTTGGACCTTCACATTGACGATGAAACACAGAAATGGCATCGGAAGTAAATACAAAAGGCACAATGCCGCCTTAAGTACAAGAATGGAGAATCTTCTTACCGTCGGTGCTTTGAGCATTCCCTGTGAGACCAGTATTAGTTTCCGCTACACCACTGCAGGTTCTGTTTATTCCATAGACTTTCACATTGACGATGAAACACCGAAATGGCATCGGAATTAAATACAAAAGGCACAATGCCGCATTAAGCACAAGAATGGAGACTCTTCTTACAGTCAGTGCTTTGAGCATTCCCTGTGAGACCAGTATTAGTTTCCGGTACACCTCTGCAGGTTCAGTTTATTCCTAGGACCTTCACATTGACGATAAATCACAGTAATGGCATCGTAATTAAATACAAAACGCCCAATGGCGCCTTAAGTACAAGAATAGGGACTCGTCTTACAGTCGGTGCTTTGAGCATTCCCTGTGAGACCAGTATTAGTTTCCGCTACACCACTGCAGGTTCAGTTTATTCCTTAGACGTTCACATTGACGATGAAACACCGAAATGGCATCGGAATTAAATACAAAAGGCACCATGCCGCCTTAAGTACAAGAATGGAGACTCTTCTTACAGTCGGTGCTTTGAGCATTCCCTGTGAGACCCGTATTAGTTTCCGCTACACCTCTGCAGGTGCAGTTTATTCCTTGGACCTTCACATTGACGATGAAACACAGAAATGGCATCGGAATTAAATACAAAAGGCACAATGCCGCCTTAATTACAAGAATAGAGACTCTTCTTACAGTCGGTGCTTTGAGCATTCCCTGTGAGACCAGTATTAGTTTCCGATACACCACTGCAGGTTCAATGTATTCCTTGGAACTTCACTCTGACGATGAAACACAGAAATCGCATCGGAATCAAATACAAAAGGCGCAATGCCGCCTTAAGTACGAGAATAGAGACTCTTCTTGCAGTCGGTGCTTTGAGCATTCCCTGTGAGACCAGTATTAGTTTCCGATACACCACTGCAGGTTCAAAGTATTCCTTGGACCTTCCCATTGACGATGAAACACAGAAATCGCATCGGAATTAAATACAAAACGCACAATGCCACCTTATGTACAAGAATAAAGACTCTTCTTACAGTCGGTGCTTTGAGCATTCCCTGTGAGACCAGTATTAGTTACCGCTACACCTCTGCAGGTTCAATGTATTCCTTGGATCTTCACGTTGACGATGATACACAGAAATCGCATCGGAATTAAGTACAAAAGGCACAATGCCGCCTTAAGTACCAGAATAGAGACTCTTCTTACAGTCGTTGCTTTGAGCATTCCCTGTGAGACCAGTATTAGTTTTCGCTACACCTCTGCAGGTTCAGTATATTCCTTGGATCTTCACGTTGACGATGAAACACAGAAATCGCATCGGAATTAAATACAAAAGGCACAATGCCACCTTAAGTACAAGAATAGAGACTCTTCTTACAGTCGGTGCTTTGAGCATTCCCTGTGAGACCAGTATTAGTTTCCGCTACACCTCTGCAGGTTCAATGTATTCCTTGGACCTTCACATTGACGATGAAACACAGAAATGGCATCGGAATTAAATACAAAAGGCACAATGCCGCCTTAAGTACAAGAATGGAGACTCTTCTTACAGTCAGTGCTTTGAGCATTCCCTGTGAGACCAGTATTAGTTTCCAATACACCACTGCAGGTTCAATGTATTTCTTGGACCTTCACATTGACGATGAAACACAGAAATGGCATCGGAATTAAATACGAAAGGCACAATGCCGCCTTAAGTACATGAATAGAGACTCTTCTTACAGTCGGTGCTTTGAGCATTCCCTGTGAGACCAGTATTACTTTCCGGTACACCTCTGCAGGTTCTGTTTATTCCTAGGACCTTCACATTGACGATAAAACACAGAAATGGCATCGGAATTAAATACAAAACGCACAATGCCGCCTTAAGTACAAGAATAGAGACTCGTCTTACAGTAGGTGCTTTGAGCATTCCCTGTGAGACCAGTATTAGTTTCCGATACACCACTGCAGGTTCAATGTATTCCTTGGACCTTCACATTGACGATGAAACTCAGAAATCGCATCGGAATTAAATACAAAAAGCACAATGCCGCCTTAAGTACAAGAATAGGGACTCGTCTTACAGTCGGTGCTTTGAGCATTCCCTGTGAGACCAGTATTAGTTTCCGCTACACCACTGCAGGTTCAGTTTATTCCTTAGACGTTCACATTGACGATGAAACACCGAAATGGCATCGGAATTAAATACAAAAGGCACAATGCCGCCTTAAGTACAAGAATGGAGACTCTTCTTACAGTCGGTGCTTTGAGCATTCCCTGTGAGACCCGTATTAGTTTCCGCTACACCTCTGCAGGTGCAGTTTATTCCTTGGACCTTCACATTGACGATGAAACACAGAAATGGCATCGGAATTAAATACAAAAGGCACAATGCCGCCTTAAGTACCAGAATAGAGACTCTTCTTACAGTCGTTGCTTTGAGCATTCCCTGTGAGACCAGTATTAGTTTTCGCTACACCTCTGCAGGTTCAGTATATTCCTTGGATATTCACGTTGACGATGAAACACAGAAATCGCATCGGAATTAAATACAAAAGGCACAATGCCACCTTAAGTACAAGAATAGAGACTCTTCTTACAGTCGGTGCTTTGAGCATTCCCTGTGAGACCAGTATTAGTTTCCGCTACACCTCTGCAGGTTCAATGTATTCCTTGGACCTTCACATTGACGATGAAACACAGAAATGGCATCGGAATTAAATACAAAAGGCACAATGCCGCCTTAAGTACAAGAATGGAGACTCTTCTTACAGTCAGTGCTTTAAGCATTCCCTGTGAGACCAGTATTAGTTTCCAATACACCACTGCAGGTTCAATGTATTTCTTGGACCTTCACATTGACGATGAAACACAGAAATGGCATCGGAATTAAACACGAAAGGCACAATGCCGCCTTAAGTACATGAATAGAGACTCTTCTTACAGTCGGTGCTTTGAGCATTCCCTGTGAGACCAGTATTACTTTCCGGTACACCTCTGCAGGTTCAGTTTATTCCTAGGACCTTCACATTGACGATAAAACACAGAAATGGCATCGGAATTAAATACAAAACGCACAATGCCGCCTTAAGTACAAGAATAGAGACTCGTCTTACAGTCGGTGCTTTGAGCATTCCCTGTGAGACCAGTATTAGATTCCGATACACCACTGCAGGTTCAATGTATTCCTTGGACCGTCACATTGACGATGAAACTCAGAAATCGCATCGGAATTAAATACAAAAGGCACAATGCCGCCTTATGTACAAGAATAGAGACTCTTCTTACAGTCGGTGCTTTGAGCATTCCCTGTGAGACCAGTATTAGTTTCCGCTACACCTCTGCAGGTTCAGATTATTCCTTGGACCTTCACATTGACGATGAAACACAGAACTGGCATCGGAAGTAAATACAAAAGGCACAATGCCGCCTTAAGTACAAGAATGGAGAATCTTCTTACCGTCGGTGCTTTGAGCATTCCCTGTGAGACCAGTATTAGTTTCCGCTACACCACTGCAGGTTCAGTTTATTCCTTAGACCTTCACATTGACGATGAAACACCGAAATGGCATCGGAATTAAATACAAAAGGCACAATGCCGCCTTAAGTACAAGAATGGAGACTCTTCTTACAGTCGGTGCTTTGAGCATTCCCTGTGAGACCCGTATTAGTTTCCGCTACACCTCTGCAGGTTCAGTTTATTCCTTGGACCTTCACATTGACGATGAAACACAGAAATGGCATCGGAATTAAATACAAAAGGCACAACGCCGCCTTAAGTACAAGAATAGAGACCCTTCTTACAGTCGGTGCTTTGAGCATTCCCTATGAGACCAGTATTAGTTTCCGATACACCACTGCAGGTTCAATGTATTCCTTGGAACTTCACACTGACGATGAAACACAGAAATCGCATCGGAATCAAATACAAAAGGCGCAATGCCGCCTTAAGTACAAGAATAGAGACTCTTCTTGCAGTCGGTGCTTTGAGCATTCCCTGTGAGACCAGTATTAGTTTCCGATACACCACTGCAGGTTCAAAGTATTCCTTGGACCTTCACATTGACGATGAAACACAGAAATCGCATCGGAATTAAATACAAAACGCACAATGCCGCCTTATGTACAAGAATAGAGACTCTTCTTACGGTCGCTGCTTTGAGCATTCCCTGTGAGACCAGTATTAGTTACCGCTACACCTCTGCAGGTTCAATGTATTCCTTGCATCTTCACATTGACGATGATGCACAGAAATTGCATAGGAATTAAGTACAAAAGGCACAATGCCGTCTTAAGTACAAGAATAGAGACTCTTCTTACAGTCGGTGCTTTGAGCATTCCCTGTGAGAGCAGTATTAGTTTCCGCTACTCCTCTGCAGGTTCAGTGTATTCCTTGGATCTTCACATTGACGATGAAACACTGAAATCGCATCGGAATTAAATATGAAAGGCACAATGCCACCTTAAGTACAAGAATAGAGACTCTTCTTACAGTCGGTGCTTTGAGCATTCCCTGTGAGACCAGTATTCGTTTCCGCTACACCTCTGCAGGTTCAATGTATTCCTTGGACCTTCACATTGACGATGAAACACAGAAATGGCATCGGAATTAAATACAAGAGGCACAATGCCGCCTTAAGTACAAGAATGGAGACTCTTTTTACAGTCGGTGCTTTGAGCATTCCCTGTGAGACCAGTATTAGTTTCCGATACACCACTGCAGGTTCAATGTATGCCTTGGACCTTCACATTGACGATAAAACACAGAAATGGCATCGGAAGTAAATACAAAACGCACAATGCCGCCTTAAGTACACGAATAGAGACTCTTCTTACAGTCGGTGCTTTGAGCACTCCCTGTGAGACCAGTATTAGTTTCCGCTACACCTCTGCAGGTCCAGTTTATTCTTTGGACCTTCACATTGACGATAAAACACAGAAATGGCATCGGAATTAATACAAAAGGCACAATGCCGCCTTAAGTACAAGAATAGAGACTCTTCTTGCAGTCGGTGCTTTGAGCATTCCCTGTGAGACCAGTATTAGTTTCCGATACACCACTGCAGGTTCAATGTATTCCTTGGACCTTCACATTGACGATGAAACACAGAAATCCCTTTGGAATTAAATACAAACGCACAATGCCGCCTTATGTACAAGAATAGAGACTCTTCTTACAGTCGGTGCTTTGAGCATTCCCTGTGAGACCAGTATTAGTTTCCGCTACGCCTCTGCAGGTTCAGTTTATTCCTAGGACCTTCACATTGACGATGATGCACAGAAATTGCATAGGAATTAAGTACAAAAGGCACAATGCCGTCTTAAGTACAAGAATAGAGACTCTTCTTACAGTCGGTGCTTTGAGCATTCCCTGTGAGAGCAGTATTAGTTTCCGCTACTCCTCTGCAGGTTCAGTGTATTCCTTGGATCTTCACATTGACGATGAAACACTGAAATCGCATCGGAATTAAATATGAAAGGCACAATGCCACCTTAAGTACAAGAATAGAGACTCTTCTTACAGTCGGTGCTTTGAGCATTCCCTGTGAGACCAGTATTCGTTTCCGCTACACCTCTGCAGGTTCAATGTATTCCTTGGACCTTCACATTGACGATGAAACACAGAAATGGCATCGGAATTAAATACAAGAGGCACAATGCCGCCTTAAGTACAAGAATGGAGACTCTTTTTACAGTCGGTGCTTTGAGCATTCCCTGTGAGACCAGTATTAGTTTCCGATACACCACTGCAGGTTCAATGTATTCCTTGGACCTTCACATTGACGATGAAACACAGAAATGGCATCGGAATTAAATACAAAAGGCACAATGCCGCCTTAAGTACAAGAATAGAGACTCTTCTTACAGTCGGTGCTTTGAGCATTCCCTGTGAGACCAGTATTAGTTTCCGATACACCACTGCAGGTTCAATGTATTCCTTGGACTTTCACATTAACGATGAAACACAGAAATGGCATCGGAATTAAATACAAAAGACACAATGCCGAATTAAGTACAAGAATAGAGACTCTTCTTACGGTCGGTGATTTGAGCATTCCCTGTGAGACCAGTATTAGTTTCCGATACACCACTGCAGGTTCAATGTATGCCTTGGACCTTCACATTGACGATAAAACACAGAAATGGCATCGGAATTAAATACAAAACGCACAATGCCGCCTTAAGTACACGAATAGAGACTCTTCTTACAGTCGGTGCTTTGAGCACTCCCTGTGAGACCAGTATTAGTTTCCGCTACACCTCTGCAGGTCCAGTTTATTCTTTGGACCTTCACATTGACGATAAAACACAGAAATGGCATCGGAATTAATACAAAAGGCACAATGCCGCCTTAAGTACAAGAATAGAGACTCTTCTTGCAGTCGGTGCTTTGAGCATTCCCTGTGAGACCAGTATTAGTTTCCGATACACCACTGCAGGTTCAATGTATTCCTTGGACCTTCACATTGACGATGAAACACAGAAATCCCTTTGGAATTAAATACAAACGCACAATGCCGCCTTATGTACAAGAATAGAGACTCTTCTTACAGTCGGTGCTTTGAGCATTCCCTGTGAGACCAGTATTAGTTTCCGCTACGCCTCTGCAGGTTCAGTTTATTCCTAGGACCTTCACATTGACGATAAAACACAGAAATGGCATCGGAATTAAATACAAAACGCACAATGCCGCCTTAAGTACAAGAATAGAGACTCTTCTTACAGTCGGTGCTTTGAGCACTCCCTGTGAGACCAGTATTAGTTTCCGCTACACCTTTGCAGGTTCAGTTTATTCTTTGGACCTTCACATTGACGATGAAACACAGAAATGGCATCGGAATTAAATACAAAAGGCACAATGCCGCCTTAAGTACAAGAATAGAAACTCTTCTTACAGTCGGTGCTTTGAGCATTCCCTGTCAGACGAGTATTAGTTTCCGATACACCACTGCAGGTTCAATGTATTCCTTGGAACTTCACATTGACGATAAAACACAGAAATCGCATCGGAATTAAATGCAAAAGGCACAATGCCGCCTTAAGTACAAGAATAGAGAATCTTCTTACAGTCGGTGCTTTGAGCATTCCCTGTGAGACCAGTATTAGTTTCCGGTACACCTCTGCAGGTTCAGTTTATTCCTTGGACCTTCACATTGACGATGAAACACAGAAATGGCATCGGAATTAAATACAAGTGGCACAATGCCGCCTTAAGTACAAGAATAGAGACTCTTCTTACAGTCGGTGCTTTGAGCATTCCCTGTGAGACCAGTATTAGTTTCCGATACACCACTGCAGGTTCAATGTATTCCTTGGAACATCACATTGACGATGAAACACATAAATCGCATCGGAATTAAATACAAAAGGCACAATGCCGCCTTAAGTACAACAATAGAGACTCTTCTTACAGTCGGTGCTTTGAGCATTCCCTGTGAGACCAGTATTAGTTTCCGATACACCTCTGCAGGTTCAGTTTTTTCCTTGGACCTTCACATTGACGATGAAACACAGAAATGGCATCGAAATTAAATACAAAAGCCACAATGCCGCCTTAAGTACAGGAATAGAGATTCTTCTTACAGTCGGTGCTTTGAGCATTCCCTGTGAGACCAGTATTAGTTTCCGCTACACCTCTGCAGGTTCAGTTTATTCCTTGGACCTTCACATTGACGATGAAACCTAGAAGTCGCATCGGAATTAAATACAAAAGGCACGATGCCGCCTTAAGTACAAGAATAGAGACTCTTCTTACAGTCGGTGCTTTGAGCATAACCTGTGAGACCAGTATTAGTTTCCGCTACACCTCTGCACGTTCAGTTTATTCCTTGGACCTTCACATTGACGATGAAACACAGAAATGGCATCGGAATTAAATACAAAACGCACAATGCCGCCTTAAGTACAAGAATAGAGACTCTTCTTACAGTCGGTGCTTTGAGCATTTCCTGTGAGACCAGTATTAGTTTCCGATACACCACTGCAGGTTCAATGTATTCCTTGGACCTTCACATTGAGAGTGAAACACAGAAATCGCATCGGAATTAAATACAAAAGGCACAATGCCGCCTTAAGTACAAGAATAGAGACTCTTCTTACAGTCGGTGCTTTGAGCATTTCCTGTGAGACCAGTATTAGTTTCCGCTACACCTCTGCAGGTTCAGTTTATTCCTTGGACCTTCACATTGACGATGAAACACAGAAATCGCAACGGAAATAAATACAGAAGGCACAATGCCGCCTTAAGTACAAGAATAGAGACTCTTCTTACAGTCGGTGCTTTGAGCATTCCCTGTAAGACGAGTATTAGTTCCCGCTACACCTCTGCAGGTTCGATGTATTCCTTGGACCTTCACATTGACGATGATACACAGAAATCGCATCGGAATTAAATACAAAAGGCACAATGCCGCCTTAAGTACAAGAATAGAGACTCTTCTTACAGTCGGTGCTTTGAGCATTCCCTGTGAGACCAGTATTAGTTTCCGATGCACCACTGCAGGTTCAATGTACTCCTTGGACCTTCACATTGACGATGAAACACAGAAATCGCATCGGAATTAAATACAAAAGGCACAATGCCGCCTTAAGTACAAGAATAGAGACTCTTCCCACAGTCGGTGCTTTGAGCATTCCCTGTGAGACCAGTATTAGTTTCCGATACACCACTGCAGGTTCAGTGTATTCCTTGGAACTTCACATTGACGATGAAACACAGAAATCGCATGGGAATCAAATACAAAAGGCACAATGCCGCCTTAAGTACAAGAATAGAGACTCTTCTTACAGTCGGTGCTTTGAGCATTCCCTGTGAGACCAGTATTAGTTTCCGCTACACCTCTGCAGGTTCAGATTATTCCGAGGACCTTCACATTGACGATGAAACACAGATATGGCATCGGAAGTAAATACAAAAGGCACAATGCCGCATTAAGTACAAGAGTAGAAACTCTTCTTACCGTCGGTCTTTTGAGCATTCCCTGTGAGACCAGTATTAGTTTCCGATACACCACTGCAGGTTCAATGTATTCTTTGGACCTTCACATTGACGATGAAACACAGAAATCGCATCGGAATTAAATACAAAAGGCACAATGCCACCTTAAGTACAAGAATAGAGACTCTTCTAACAGTCGGTGCTTTGAGCATTCCCTGTGAGACCAGTATTAGTTTCCGCTACATCTCTGCAAGTTCAATGTATTCCTTGGACCTTCACATTGACGATGAAACACAGAAATGGCATCGGAATTAAATACAAAATGCACAATGCCGCCTTAAGTACAAGAATAGAGACTCTTCTTCCTGTCGGTGCGTTGAGCATTCCCTGTGAGACCAGTATTAGTTTCCGATACACCACTGCAGGTTCAATATATTCCTTGGACTTTCACATTGACGATGAAACACAGAAATGGCATCTGAATTAAATACAAAAGGCCCAAAGCCGCCTTAAGTACAAGAATAAAGACTCTTCTTACAGTCGGTGCTTTGAGCATTCCCTGTAAGACCAGTATTAGTTTCCGATACACCACTGCAGGTTCAATGTATTCCTTGGACTTTCACATTGACGATGAAACACAGAAATGGCATCGGAATTAAATACAAACGGCACAATGCCGCCTTAAGTACAAGAATAGAGACTCGTCTTACAGTCGGTGCTTTGAGCATTCCCTGTGAGACCAGTATTAGTTTCCGGTACACCTCTGCAGGTTCAGTTTATTCCTTGGACATTCACATTGACGATGAAACACAGAAATGGCATCGGAATTAAATACAAAAGGCACAATGCCGCCTTAAGTACAAGAATAGAGACTCTTCTTACAGTCGGTCCTTTGAGCATTCCCTGTGAGACCAGTATTAGTTTCCGCTACACCTCTGCAGGTTCAGTTTATTCCTTGGACCTTCACATTGACGATGAAACCTAGAAGTCGCATCGGAATTAAATACAAAAGGCACGATGCCGCCTTAAGTACAAGAATAGAGACTCTTCTTACAGTCGGTGCTTTGAGCATTCCCTGTGAGACCAGTATTAGTTTCCGCTACACCTCTGCACGTTCAGTTTATTACTTGGACCTTCACATTGACGATGAAACACAGAAATGGCATCGGAATTAAATACAAAACGCACAATGCCGCCTTAAGTACAAGAATAGAGACTCTTCTTACAGTCGGTGCTTTGAGCATTTCCTGTGAGACCAGTGTTAGTTTCCGATACACCACTGCAGGTTCAATGTATTCCTTGCACCTTCACATTGAGAGTGAAACACAGAAATCGCATCGGAATTAAATACAAAAGGCACAATGCCGCCTTAAGTACAAGAATAGAGACTCTTCTTACAGTCGGTGCTTTGAGCATTCCCTGTGAGACCAGTATTAGTTTCCGCTACACCTCTGCAGGTTCAGTTTATTCCTTGGACCTTCACATTGACGATGAAACACAGAAATCGCATCGGAATTAAATACAGAAGGCACAATGCCGCCTTAAGTACAAGAATAGAGACTCTTCTTACAGTCGGTGCTTTGAGCATTCCCTGTAAGACCAGTATAAGTTCCCGCTACACCTCTGTAGGTTCGATGTATTCCTTGGACCTTCACATTGACGATGATACACAGAAATCGCATCGGAATTAAATACAAAAGGCACAATGCCGCCTTAAGTACATGAATACAGACTCTTCTTACAGTCGGTGCTTTAAGCATTCCCTGTGAGACCAGTATTAGTTTCCGATGCACCACTGCAGGTTCAATGTATTCCTTGGACCTTCACATTGACGATGAAACACAGAAATCGCATCGGAATTAAATACAAAAGGCACAATGCCGCCTTAAGTACTAGAATAGAGACTCTTCCTACAGTCGGTGCTTTGAGCATTCCCTGTGAGACCAGTATTAGTTTCCGATACACCACTGCAGGTTCAATGTATTCGTTGGAACCTCACATTGACGATGAAACACAGAAATCGCATGGGAATCAAATACAAAAGGCACAATGCCGCCTTAAGTACAAGAATAGAGACTCTTCTTACAGTCGGTGCTTTGAGCATTCCCTGTGAGACCAGTATTAGCTTCTGATACTCCTCTGCAGGTTCCGTTTATTCCTTGGACCCTCACATTGACGATGAAACACAGAAATGGCATCGGAATTAGATACAAAAGTCACAATGCCGCCTTAAGTACAAGAATAGAGCCTCTTCTTACAGTCGGTGCTTTGAACATTCCCTGTGAGACCAGTATTAGTTTCCGATACACCACTGCAGGTTCAGATTATTCCTTGGACCTTTACATTGACGATGAAACACAGATATGGCATCGGAAGTAAATACAAAAGGCACAATGCCGCCTTAAGTACAAGAATAGAGACTCTTCTTACCGTCGGTGTTTTGAGCATTCCCTGTGAGACCAGTATTAGTTTCCGATACACCACTGCAGGTTCAATGTATTCCTTGGACCTTCACATGGACGATGAAACACAGAAATCGCATCGGAATTAAATACAAAAGGCACAATGCCACCTTAAGTACAAGAATAGAGACTCTTCTAACAGTCGGTGCTTTGAGCATTCCCTGTGAGACCAGTATTAGTTTCCGCTACATCTCTGCAGGTTCAATGTATTCCTTGGATCTTCACATTGACGATGAAACACAGAAATGGCATCTGAATTAAATACAAAAGGCACAATGCCGCCTTAAGTACAAGAATAGAGACTCTTCCTACAGTCGGTGCTTTGAGCATTCCCTGTGAGACCAGTATTAGTTTCCGATACACCACTGCAGGTTCAATGTATTCCTTGGACTTTCACATTGACGATGAAACACACAAATGGCATCGGAATTAAATACAAAAGGCACAATGCCGCCTTAAGTACAAGAATAGAGACTCTTCTTACAGTCGGTGCTTTGAGCATTCCCTGTGAGATCAGTATTAGTATCCGATACACCACTGCAGGTTCAATGTATTCCTTGGACCTTCACATTGACGATGCAACACAGAAATCCCATCGGAATTAAATACAAAAGGCACAATGCCGCCATAAGTACAAGAATAGAGACTCATCTTACAGTCGGTGCTTTGAGCATTCCCTGTGAGACCAGTATTAGTTTCCGCTACACCTCTGCAGATTCAGTTTATTCCTTGGACCTTCACATTGACGATGAAACACAGAAATGGCATCGGAATTAAATACAAAAGGCACAATGCCGCCTTAAGTACAGGAATAGAGACTCTTCTTACAGTCGGTGTTTGAGCATACCCTGTGAGACCAGTAATAGTTTCCGATACACCACTGCAGGTTCAATGTATTCCTTGGACCTTCACATTGACGATGAAACACAGAAATGGCATCGGAATTAAATACAAAAGGCACAATGCCGCCTTAAGTACAAGAATAGAGACTCTTCTTACAGTCGGTGCTTTGAGCATTCCCTGTGAGACCAGTATTAGTTTCCGATACACCACTGCAGGTTCAATGTATTCCTTGAACCTTCACTTTGACGATGAAACACAGAAATGGCATCGGAATTAAATACAAAAGGCACAATGCCGCCATAAGTACAAGAATAGAGACTCTTCTTACAGTCGGTGCTTTGAGCATTCCCTGTGAGACCAGTATTAGTTTCCGCTACACCTCTGCAGGTTCAATGTATTCCATGGGCCTTCAAATTGACGATGATACACAGAAATCGCATAGGAATTAAATACAAAAGGCACAATGCCGCCTTAAGTACAAGAATAGAGACTCTTCTTACAGTCGGTGCTTTGAGCATTCCCTGTGAGACCAGTATTAGTTTCCGCTACACCTCTGCAGGTTCAGATTATTCCGAGGACCTTCACATTGACGATGAAACACAGATATGGCATCGGAAGTAAATACAAAAGGCACAATGCCGCATTAAGTACAAGAGTAGAAACTCTTCTTACCGTCGGTCTTTTGAGCATTCCCTGTGAGACCAGTATTAGTTTCCGATACACCACTGCAGGTTCAATGTATTCTTTGGACCTTCACATTGACGATGAAACACAGAAATCGCATCGGAATTAAATACAAAAGGCACAATGCCACCTTAAGTACAAGAATAGAGACTCTTCTAACAGTCGGTGCTTTGAGCATTCCCTGTGAGACCAGTATTAGTTTCCGCTACATCTCTGCAAGTTCAATGTATTCCTTGGACCTTCACATTGACGATGAAACACAGAAATGGCATCGGAATTAAATACAAAATGCACAATGCCGCCTTAAGTACAAGAATAGAGACTCTTCTTCCTGTCGGTGCGTTGAGCATTCCCTGTGAGACCAGTATTAGTTTCCGATACACCACTGCAGGTTCAATATATTCCTTGGACTTTCACATTGACGATGAAACACAGAAATGGCATCTGAATTAAATACAAAAGGCCCAAAGCCGCCTTAAGTACAAGAATAAAGACTCTTCTTACAGTCGGTGCTTTGAGCATTCCCTGTAAGACCAGTATTAGTTTCCGATACACCACTGCAGGTTCAATGTATTCCTTGGACTTTCACATTGACGATGAAACACAGAAATGGCATCGGAATTAAATACAAACGGCACAATGCCGCCTTAAGTACAAGAATAGAGACTCGTCTTACAGTCGGTGCTTTGAGCATTCCCTGTGAGACCAGTATTAGTTTCCGGTACACCTCTGCAGGTTCAGTTTATTCCTTGGACATTCACATTGACGATGAAACACAGAAATGGCATCGGAATTAAATACAAAAGGCACAATGCCGCCTTAAGTACAAGAATAGAGACTCTTCTTACAGTCGGTCCTTTGAGCATTCCCTGTGAGACCAGTATTAGTTTCCGCTACACCTCTGCAGGTTCAGTTTATTCCTTGGACCTTCACATTGACGATGAAACCTAGAAGTCGCATCGGAATTAAATACAAAAGGCACGATGCCGCCTTAAGTACAAGAATAGAGACTCTTCTTACAGTCGGTGCTTTGAGCATTCCCTGTGAGACCAGTATTAGTTTCCGCTACACCTCTGCACGTTCAGTTTATTACTTGGACCTTCACATTGACGATGAAACACAGAAATGGCATCGGAATTAAATACAAAACGCACAATGCCGCCTTAAGTACAAGAATAGAGACTCTTCTTACAGTCGGTGCTTTGAGCATTTCCTGTGAGACCAGTGTTAGTTTCCGATACACCACTGCAGGTTCAATGTATTCCTTGGACCTTCACATTGAGAGTGAAACACAGAAATCGCATCGGAATTAAATACAAAAGGCACAATGCCGCCTTAAGTACAAGAATAGAGACTCTTCTTACAGTCGGTGCTTTGAGCATTCCCTGTGAGACCAGTATTAGTTTCCGCTACACCTCTGCAGGTTCAGTTTATTCCTTGGACCTTCACATTGACGATGAAACACAGAAATCGCATCGGAATTAAATACAGAAGGCACAATGCCGCCTTAAGTACAAGAATAGAGACTCTTCTTACAGTCGGTGCTTTGAGCATTCCCTGTAAGACCAGTATAAGTTCCCGCTACACCTCTGTAGGTTCGATGTATTCCTTGGACCTTCACATTGACGATGATACACAGAAATCGCATCGGAATTAAATACAAAAGGCACAATGCCGCCTTAAGTACTAGAATAGAGACTCTTCCTACAGTCGGTGCTTTGAGCATTCCCTGTGAGACCAGTATTAGTTTCCGATACACCACTGCAGGTTCAATGTATTCGTTGGAACCTCACATTGACGATGAAACACAGAAATCGCATGGGAATCAAATACAAAAGGCACAATGCCGCCTTAAGTACAAGAATAGAGACTCTTCTTACAGTCGGTGCTTTGAGCATTCCCTGTGAGACCAGTATTAGCTTCTGATACTCCTCTGCAGGTTCCGTTTATTCCTTGGACCCTCACATTGACGATGAAACACAGAAATGGCATCGGAATTAGATACAAAAGTCACAATGCCGCCTTAAGTACAAGAATAGAGCCTCTTCTTACAGTCGGTGCTTTGAACATTCCCTGTGAGACCAGTATTAGTTTCCGATACACCACTGCAGGTTCAGATTATTCCTTGGACCTTTACATTGACGATGAAACACAGATATGGCATCGGAAGTAAATACAAAAGGCACAATGCCGCCTTAAGTACAAGAATAGAGACTCTTCTTACCGTCGGTGTTTTGAGCATTCCCTGTGAGACCAGTATTAGTTTCCGATACACCACTGCAGGTTCAATGTATTCCTTGGACCTTCACATGGACGATGAAACACAGAAATCGCATCGGAATTAAATACAAAAGGCACAATGCCACCTTAAGTACAAGAATAGAGACTCTTCTAACAGTCGGTGCTTTGAGCATTCCCTGTGAGACCAGTATTAGTTTCCGCTACATCTCTGCAGGTTCAATGTATTCCTTGGATCTTCACATTGACGATGAAACACAGAAATGGCATCTGAATTAAATACAAAAGGCACAATGCCGCCTTAAGTACAAGAATAGAGACTCTTCCTACAGTCGGTGCTTTGAGCATTCCCTGTGAGACCAGTATTAGTTTCCGATACACCACTGCAGGTTCAATGTATTCCTTGGACTTTCACATTGACGATGAAACACACAAATGGCATCGGAATTAAATACAAAAGGCACAATGCCGCCTTAAGTACAAGAATAGAGACTCTTCTTACAGTCGGTGCTTTGAGCATTCCCTGTGAGATCAGTATTAGTATCCGATACACCACTGCAGGTTCAATGTATTCCTTGGACCTTCACATTGACGATGCAACACAGAAATCCCATCGGAATTAAATACAAAAGGCACAATGCCGCCATAAGTACAAGAATAGAGACTCATCTTACAGTCGGTGCTTTGAGCATTCCCTGTGAGACCAGTATTAGTTTCCGCTACACCTCTGCAGATTCAGTTTATTCCTTGGACCTTCACATTGACGATGAAACACAGAAATGGCATCGGAATTAAATACAAAAGGCACAATGCCGCCTTAAGTACAGGAATAGAGACTCTTCTTACAGTCGGTGTTTGAGCATACCCTGTGAGACCAGTAATAGTTTCCGATACACCACTGCAGGTTCAATGTATTCCTTGGACCTTCACATTGACGATGAAACACAGAAATGGCATCGGAATTAAATACAAAAGGCACAATGCCGCCTTAAGTACAAGAATAGAGACTCTTCTTACAGTCGGTGCTTTGAGCATTCCCTGTGAGACCAGTATTAGTTTCCGATACACCACTGCAGGTTCAATGTATTCCTTGAACCTTCACTTTGACGATGAAACACAGAAATGGCATCGGAATTAAATACAAAAGGCACAATGCCGCCGTAAGTACAAGAATAGAGACTCTTCTTACAGTCGGTGCTTTGAGCATTCCCTGTGAGACCAGTATTAGTTTCCGCTACACCTCTGCAGGTTCAATGTATTCCATGGGCCTTCAAATTGACGATGATACACAGAAATCGCATAGGAATTAAATACAAAAGGCACAATGCCGCCTTAAGTACAAGAATAGAGACTCTTCTTACAGTCGGTTTTTTGAGCATTCCCTGTGAGACCAGTATTAGTTTCCGATACACCACCGCAGGTTCAATGTATTTCTTGGACCTTCACATTGACCATGAAACACAGAAATCGCATCGGAATTAATCCAAAACGCACAATGCCGCCTTAAGTACAAGAAGACAGACTCCACTTACAGTCGGTGCTTTGAGCATTCCCTGTGAGACCAGTATTAGTTTCCGCTACACCTTTGCAGGTTCCGTTTATTCCTTGGACCATCACAGTGACGATGAAACACAGAAATGACATCGGAAGTAGATACAAAAGGCAAAATGCCGCCTTAAGTACGAAAATAGAGACTCTTCTTACAGTCGGTGCTTTGAGCATTCCCTGTGAGACAAGTATTAGTTTCCGATACACCACTGCAGGTTCAATGTATTCCTTGGACCTTCACATTGACGATGAAACACAGAAATCGAATCGGAATTAAATCCAAAACGCACTATGCCGCCTTAAGTATAAGAATAGAGACTCTACTTACAGTCGGTGCTTTGAGCATTCCCTGTGAGACCAGTATTAGTTTCCAATACTCCACTGCAGGTTCAATGTATGACTTGGACCTACACATTGACGATGAAATACAGAAATCGCATTGGAATGAAATACAAAAGGCACAATGCCGCCTTAAGTACAAGAATAGAGACTTTTCTTACTGTCGGTGCTTTGAGCTTTCCCTGTGAGACCAGTAATAGTATCCGATACACCACTGCAGGTTCAATCTATTCCTTGGACATACACATTGACGATGAAACACTGAAATTACATCGGAATTAAATACAAAAGGAACAATGCCGCCTCAAGTACAAGAATAGAGACTCCTCATACCGTCGGTGCTTTGAGCATTTCCTGTGAGACCAGTATTAGTTTCCGATACACCACTGGAGGTTCAATAAATTCCTTGGACATTCACATTGACGATGAAACACTGAAATTACATCGGAATTAAATACAAAAGGTACAATTCCGCCTTAAGTACCAGAATAGAGACTCTTCTTACCGTCGGAGCTTTGAGCATTCCCTGTGAGACCAGTATTAGTTTCCGCTACACCTCTGCAAGTTCAGTTTATTCCTTGGACCTTCACATTGACGTAGAAACACAGAAATGGCATCGGAATGAAATACAAAATTCACAATGCCGCCTTAAGTACGAGAATAGACACTCTTCTTACAGTCGGTGCTTTGAGCATTACCTGTGAGACCAGTATTAGTTTCCGATACAATACTCCAGGTTCAATGTATTCCTTGGACCTTCACATTGACGATGAAACACAGAAATGGCATCAGAATTAAATACAAAAGGCACAATGCCGCCTTAAGTATCAGAATAGAGACTCTTCTTACAGTCGGTGCTTTCAGCATTCCCTGTGAGACCAGTAATAGTATCCTATACACCACTGCAGGTTCAATCTATTCCTTGGACATACACATTGACGAGGAAACACTGAAATTACATCGGAATTAAATACAAAAGGTACAATGCCGCCTGAAGTACAAGAATAGAGACTCTTCATACCGTCGGTGCTATGAGCATTCCCTGTGAGACCAGTATTAGTTTCCGCTACACCTCTGCAGGTTCAGTTTATTCCTTGGACCTTCACATTGACGATGAAACACAGAAATGGCATCGGAATTAAATACAAAAGCCACAATGCCGCCTTAAGTACAAGAATAGAGACTCTTCTTACAGTCGGTGCCTTGAGCATTCCCTGTGAGACCAGTATTAGTTTACGCTACACCTCTGCAGGTTCAGTTTATTCCTTGGACCTTCACATTGAGGATGAAACACAGAAATCGCATCAGAATTAAATACAAAAGGCACAATGCCGCCTTAAGTACAAGAATAGAGACTCTTCTTACAGCCGGTGCTTTGAGCATTCCCTGTGAGACCAGTATTAGTTTCCGCTACACCTCTGCAGGTTCAAGTTATTCCTTGGACCTTCACATTGACGATGAAACGTAGAAATCGCATCGGAATTAAATACAAAAGGCACAATGCCGCCCTAAGTACAAGAATAGAGCCTCTTCTTACAGTCGGTGCTTTGAGCATTCCCTGTGAGACCAGTATTAGTTTCCGATACACCTCTGCAGGTTCAGTTTATTCCTTGGACCTTCACATTGACGATGAAATACAGAAATGGCATCGGAATTAAATAGAAAAGGCACAATGCCGCCTTAAGTACAAGAATAGAGACTCATCTTACAGCCGGTGCTTTGAGCATTCCCTGTGAGACCAGTATTAGTTTCCGATACACCACTGCAAGTTCAATGTATTCCTTGGACCTTCACATTGACGATGAAACACAGAAATCGCATCGTAATTAAATCCAAAACGCACAATGCCGCCTTAAGTACAAGAACACAGACTCTACTTACAGTCGGTGTTATGAGCATTCCCTGTGAGACCAGTATTAGTTTCCGATACACCACTGCAGGTTCGATATATTCCTTGGACCTTCACATTGACGATGAACTACAGAAATCGCATCGGAATCAAATACAAAAAGCACAATGCCGCCTTAAGTACAAAAATACAGACTCTTCTTACAGTTGGTGCTTTGAACATTCCCTGTGAGACCAGTAATAGTATCCGATACACCACTGCAGGTTCAATCTATTCCTTGGACATACACATTGACGATGAAACACTGAAATTACATCGGAATTAAATACAAAAGGAACAATGCCGCCTTAAGTACAAGAATATAGACTCTTCTTACCGTCGGTGCTTTGAGCATTCCCTGTGAGACCAGTATTAGTTCCCGATACACCTCTGCAGGTTCAATGTATTCCTTGGACCTTCACATTGACGATGAAACGCAGAAATCGCATCGGAATTAAATACAAAAGGCACAATGCCGCCTTAAGTACAAGAATACAGACTCTTCTTACAGTCGGTGATTTAAACATTCCCTGTGAGAGCAGTATTAGTTTCCGATACGCCACTGCCGGGTCAATGCATTCCTTGGACCTTCGAATTGACGATGATACAAAGAAATCGCATCGGAATTAAATACAAATGGCATAATTCCGCCTTAAGTACATGAATATACACTCATCTTACAGTCGATGTTTTGAGCATTCCCTGTGAGACCAGTATTAGTTTCCGATACACCACTGCAGGTTCAATGTATTCCTTGGACCTTCACATTGACGATGAAACACAGAAATCGCATCGGAATTAAATACAAAAGGCACAATGCCGCCTTATGTACAAGAATAGAGACTCTTCTTACAGTCGGTTCTTTGAGCATTCCCTGTGAGACCAGTATTAGTTTCCGATACACCACTGCAGGTTCAATGTATTCCTTGGACTTTCAAATTGACGATGATACACAGAAATCGCATCGGAATTAAATACAAAAGGCACAATGCCGCCTTAAGTACAAGAATAGAGACTCTTCTTACTGTCGGTGCTTTGAGCATTCCCTGTGAGACCAGTATTAGTTTCCGATACACCACTGCAGGTTCAATGTGTTCCTTGGACCTTCAAATTGACGATGATACACAGAAATCGCATCGGAATTAAATACAAAAGGCACAATGCCGCCTTAAGTACAAGAATACAGACTCTTCTTACAGTCGGTGCTTTGAGCATTCCCTGTGAGACCAGTATTAGTTTCCGATACGCCACTGCAGGTTCAGTGTATTGATAGGACCTTCAAATTGACGATGATACACAGAAATCGCATCGGAACTAAATACAAAAGGCACAATGCCGCCTTAAGTACAAGAATAGAGACTCTTCTAACAGTCGGTGCTTTGAGCATTCCCTGTGAGACCAGTATTACTTTCCGCTACATCTCTGCAGGTTCAATGTATTCCTTGGACCTTCACATTGACGATGAAACACAGAAATGGCATCGGAATTAAATACAAAAGGCACAATGCCGCCTTAAGTACAAGAATAGAGACTCTTCTTACAGTCGGTTTTTTGAGCATTCCCTGTGAGACCAGTATTAGTTTCCAATACTCCACTGCAGGTTCAATGTATTCCTTGGACCTTCACATTGACGATGAAATACAGAAATCGCATCGGAATCAAATACAAAAGGCACAATGCCGCCTTAAGTACAAGAATACAGACTCTTCTTCCAGTCGGTGCTTTGAGCATTCCCTGTGAGACCAGTATTAGTTTCCGCTACACCTCTGCAGGTTCAGTTTATTCCTTGGACCTTCACATTGACGATGAAACACAGAAATGGCATCGGAATTAAATACAAAAGGCACAATGCCGCCATAAGTACAAGAATAGAGACTCTTCTTACAGTCGGTGCTTTGAGCATTCCCTGTGAGACCAGCATTAGTTTCCGCTACACCTCTGCAGGTTCAATGTATTCCTTGGACCTTCAAATTGACGATGATACACAGAAATCGCATAGGAATTAAATACAAAAGGCACAATGCCGCCTTAAGTACAAGAATAGAGACTCTTCTTACAGTCGGTTTTTTGAGCATTCCCTGTGAGACCAGTATTAGTTTCCAATACTCCACTGCAGGTTCAATGTATTCCTTGGACCTTCACATTGACGATGAAATACAGAAATCGCATCGGAATCAAATACAAAAGGCACAATGCCGCCTTAAGTACAAGAATAGAGACTCTTCTTACTGTCGGTGCTTTGAGCATTCCATGTGAGACCAGTAATAGTATCCGATACACCACTGCAGGTTCAATCTATTCCTTGGACATACACATTGACGATGAAACACTGAAATTACATCGGAATTAAATACAAAAGGAACAATGCCGCCTCAAGTACAAGAATAGAGACTCCTCATACCGTCCGTGCTTTGAGCATTTCCTGTGAGACCAGTATTAGTTTCCGATACACCACTGGAGGTTCAATAAATTCCTTGGACATTCACATTGACGATGAAACACTGAAATTACATCGGAATTAAATACAAAAGGTACAATTCCGCCTTAAGTACCAGAATAGAGACTCTTCTTACCGTCGGTGCTTTGAGCATTCCCTGTGAGAACAGTATTAGTTTCCGCTACACCTCTGCAAGTTCAGCTTATTCCTTGGACCTTCACATTGACGTAGAAACACAGAAATGGCATCGGAATTAAATACAAAAGGCATAATGCCGCCTTAAGTACGAGAATAGACACTCTTTTTACAGTCGGTGCTTTGAGCATTACCTGTGAGACCAGTATTAGTTTCCGATACACCACTGCAGGTTCAATGTATTCCTTGGACCTTCACATTGACGATGAAACACAGAAATAGCATCGGAATTAAATACAAAAGGCACAATGCCGCCTTAAGTACCAGAATAGAGACTCTTCTTACAGTCGGTGCTTTCAGCATTCCCTGTGAGACCAGTATTAGTTTCCGCTACACCTCTGCAGGTTCAAGTTATTCCTTGGACCTTCACATTGACGATGAAACGTAGAAATCGCATCGGAATTAAATACAAAAGGCACAATGCCGCCCTAAGTACAAGAATAGAGCCTCTTCTTACAGTCGGTGCTTTGAGCATTCCCTGTGAGACCAGTATTAGTTTCCGATACACCTCTGCAGGTTCAGTTTATTCCTTGGACCTTCACATTGACGATGAAATACAGAAATGGCATCGGAATTAAATAGAAAAGGCACAATGCCGCCTTAAGTACAAGAATAGAGACTCATCTTACAGCCGGTGCTTTGAGCATTCCCTGTGAGACCAGTATTAGTTTCCGATACACCACTGCAAGTTCAATGTATTCCTTGGACCTTCACATTGACGATGAAACACAGAAATCGCATCGTAATTAAATCCAAAACGCACAATGCCGCCTTAAGTACAAGAACACAGACTCTACTTACAGTCGGTGTTATGAGCATTCCCTGTGAGACCAGTATTAGTTTCCGATACACCACTGCAGGTTCGATATATTCCTTGGACCTTCACATTGACGATGAACTACAGAAATCGCATCGGAATCAAATACAAAAAGCACAATGCCGCCTTAAGTACAAAAATACAGACTCTTCTTACAGTTGGTGCTTTGAACATTCCCTGTGAGACCAGTAATAGTATCCGATACACCACTGCAGGTTCAATCTATTCCTTGGACATACACATTGACGATGAAACACTGAAATTACATCGGAATTAAATACAAAAGGAACAATGCCGCCTTAAGTACAAGAATATAGACTCTTCTTACCGTCGGTGCTTTGAGCATTCCCTGTGAGACCAGTATTAGTTCCCGATACACCTCTGCAGGTTCAATGTATTCCTTGGACCTTCACATTGACGATGAAACGCAGAAATCGCATCGGAATTAAATACAAAAGGCACAATGCCGCCTTAAGTACAAGAATACAGACTCTTCTTACAGTCGGTGATTTAAACATTCCCTGTGAGAGCAGTATTAGTTTCCGATACGCCACTGCCGGGTCAATGCATTCCTTGGACCTTCGAATTGACGATGATACAAAGAAATCGCATCGGAATTAAATACAAATGGCATAATTCCGCCTTAAGTACATGAATATACACTCATCTTACAGTCGATGTTTTGAGCATTCCCTGTGAGACCAGTATTAGTTTCCGATACACCACTGCAGGTTCAATGTATTCCTTGGACCTTCACATTGACGATGAAACACAGAAATCGCATCGGAATTAAATACAAAAGGCACAATGCCGCCTTATGTACAAGAATAGAGACTCTTCTTACAGTCGGTTCTTTGAGCATTCCCTGTGAGACCAGTATTAGTTTCCGATACACCACTGCAGGTTCAATGTATTCCTTGGACTTTCAAATTGACGATGATACACAGAAATCGCATCGGAATTAAATACAAAAGGCACAATGCCGCCTTAAGTACAAGAATAGAGACTCTTCTTACTGTCGGTGCTTTGAGCATTCCCTGTGAGACCAGTATTAGTTTCCGATACACCACTGCAGGTTCAATGTGTTCCTTGGACCTTCAAATTGACGATGATACACAGAAATCGCATCGGAATTAAATACAAAAGGCACAATGCCGCCTTAAGTACAAGAATACAGACTCTTCTTACAGTCGGTGCTTTGAGCATTCCCTGTGAGACCAGTATTAGTTTCCGATACGCCACTGCAGGTTCAGTGTATTCCTAGGACCTTCAAATTGACGATGATACACAGAAATCGCATCGGAACTAAATACAAAAGGCACAATGCCGCCTTAAGTACAAGAATAGAGACTCTTCTAACAGTCGGTGCTTTGAGCATTCCCTGTGAGACCAGTATTACTTTCCGCTACATCTCTGCAGGTTCAATGTATTCCTTGGACCTTCACATTGACGATGAAACACAGAAATGCCATCGGAATTAAATACAAAAGGCACAATGCCGCCTTAAGTACAAGAATAGAGACTCTTCTTACAGTCGGTTTTTTGAGCATTCCCTGTGAGACCAGTATTAGTTTCCAATACTCCACTGCAGGTTCAATGTATTCCTTGGACCTTCACATTGACGATGAAATACAGAAATCGCATCGGAATCAAATACAAAAGGCACAATGCCGCCTTAAGTACAAGAATACAGACTCTTCTTCCAGTCGGTGCTTTGAGCATTCCCTGTGAGACCAGTATTAGTTTCCGCTACACCTCTGCAGGTTCAGTTTATTCCTTGGACCTTCACATTGACGATGAAACACAGAAATGGCATCGGAATTAAATACAAAAGGCACAATGCCGCCATAAGTACAAGAATAGAGACTCTTCTTACAGTCGGTGCTTTGAGCATTCCCTGTGAGACCAGCATTAGTTTCCGCTACACCTCTGCAGGTTCAATGTATTCCTTGGACCTTCAAATTGACGATGATACACAGAAATCGCATAGGAATTAAATACAAAAGGCACAATGCCGCCTTAAGTACAAGAATAGAGACTCTTCTTACAGTCGGTTTTTTGAGCATTCCCTGTGAGACCAGTATTAGTTTCCAATACTCCACTGCAGGTTCAATGTATTCCTTGGACCTTCACATTGACGATGAAATACAGAAATCGCATCGGAATCAAATACAAAAGGCACAATGCCGCCTTAAGTACAAGAATAGAGACTCTTCTTACTGTCGGTGCTTTGAGCATTCCATGTGAGACCAGTAATAGTATCCGATACACCACTGCAGGTTCAATCTATTCCTTGGACATACACATTGACGATGAAACACTGAAATTACATCGGAATTAAATACAAAAGGAACAATGCCGCCTCAAGTACAAGAATAGAGACTCCTCATACCGTCCGTGCTTTGAGCATTTCCTGTGAGACCAGTATTAGTTTCCGATACACCACTGGAGGTTCAATAAATTCCTTGGACATTCACATTGACGATGAAACACTGAAATTACATCGGAATTAAATACAAAAGGTACAATTCCGCCTTAAGTACCAGAATAGAGACTCTTCTTACCGTCGGTGCTTTGAGCATTCCCTGTGAGAACAGTATTAGTTTCCGCTACACCTCTGCAAGTTCAGCTTATTCCTTGGACCTTCACATTGACGTAGAAACACAGAAATGGCATCGGAATTAAATACAAAAGGCATAATGCCGCCTTAAGTACGAGAATAGACACTCTTTTTACAGTCGGTGCTTTGAGCATTACCTGTGAGACCAGTATTAGTTTCCGATACACCACTGCAGGTTCAATGTATTCCTTGGACCTTCACATTGACGATGAAACACAGAAATGGCATCGGAATTAAATACAAAAGGCACAATGCCGCCTTAAGTACCAGAATAGAGACTCTTCTTACAGTCGGTGCTTTCAGCATTCCCTGTGAGACCAGTATTAGTTTCCGATACACCACTGCAGGTTCAATGTATTCCTTGGACCTTCACATTGACGATGAAACACAGATATCGCATCGGAATTAAATACAAAACGCACAATGCCGCCTTAAGTACAAGAATACAGACTCTACTTACAGTCGGTGCTTTGAGCATTCCCTGTGGGACCAGTATTAGTTTCCGATACACCACTGCAGGTTCAAAGTATTCCTTGGACCTTCACATTGACGATGAAATACAGAAATCGCATCGGAATCAAATACAAAAGGCACAATGCCGCCCTAAGTACAAGAATAGAGACTCTTCTTACAGTCGGTGCTTTGAGCATTCCCTGTGAGACCAGTAATAGTATCCTATACACCACTGCAGGTTCAATCTATTCCTTGGACATACACATTGACGATGAAACACTGAAATTACATCGGAATTAAATACAAAAGGTACAATGCCGCCTTAAGTACAAGAATAGAGACTCTTCATACCGTCGGTGCTTTGAGCATTCCCTGTGAGACCATTATTAGTTTCCGCTACACCTCTGCAGGTTCAGTTTATTCCTTGGAACTTCACATTGACGATGAAACACAGAAATGGCATCGGAATTAAATACAAAAGCCACAATGCTGCCTTAAGTACAAGAATAGAGACTCTTCTCACAGTCGGTGCCTTGAGCATTCCCTGTGAGACCAGTATTAGTTTACGGTCCACCTCTGCAGGTTCAGTTTATGCCTTGGACCTTCACATTGTGGATGAGACACAGAAATGGCATCGGAATTAAATAGAAAAGGCACAATGCCGCCTTAAGTACAAGAATAGAGACTCTTCTTACAGTCGGTGCTTTGAGCATTCCCTGTGAGACCAGTATTAGTTTCCAATACACCACTACAAGTTCAATGTATTCCTTGGACCTTCACATTGACGATGAAACACAGAAATCGCATCGTAATTAAATCCAAAACGCACAATGCCGCCTTAAGTACAAGAATACAGACTCTACTTACAGTCGATAATTTGAGCATTCCCTGTGAGACCAGTATTAGTTTCCGATACACCACTGCAGGTTCAATATATTCCTTGGACCTTCCCATTGACGATGAACTAGAGAAATCGCATCGGAATCAAATACAATAAGCACAGTGCCGCCTTAAGTACAAGAATAGAGACTCTTCTTACAGTTGGTGCTTTGAACATTCCCTGAGAGACCTGTAATAGTATCCGATACACCACTGCAGGTTCAATCTATTCCTTGGACATACACATTGACGATGAAACACTGAAATTACATCGGAATTAAATACAAAAGGAACAATGCCGCCTTAAGTACAAGAATATAGACTCTTCTTACAGTCGGTGCTTTGAGCGCTCCCTGTGAGACCAGTATTAGTTTCCGATACACCTCTGCAGGTTCAATGTATTCCTTGGACCTTCACATTGACGATGAAACGCAGAAACCGCATCGGAATTAAATACGAAAGGCACAATGCCGCCTTAAGTACAAGAATAGAGACTCTTCTTACAGTCGGTGCTTTAAACATTCCCTGTGAGAGCAGTATTAGTTTCCGATACGCCACTGCCGGGTCAATGTATTCCTTGGACCTTCGAATTGACGATGATACAAAGAAATCGCATCGAAATTAAATGCAAATGGCACAATTCCGCCTTAAGTACATGAATAGACACTCATCTTACAGTCGATGCTTTGAGCATTCCCTGTGAGACCAGTATTAGTTTCCGATACACCACTGCAGGTTCAATGTGTTCCTTGGACCTTCAAATTGACGATGATACACAGAAATCGCATCGGAATTAAATACAAAAGGCACAATGCCACCTTAAGTACAAGAATAGAGACTCTTCTTACAGTCGGTGCTTTGAGCATTCCCTGTGAGGCCAGTATTAGTTTCCGATACGCCACTGCAGGTTCAGTGTGTTCCTAGGACCTTCAAATTGACGATGATACACAGAAATCGCATCGGAACTAAATACAAAAGGCACAATGCTGCCTTAAGTACTAGAATAGAGATTCTTCTTACAGTCGGTGCTTTGAGCATTCCCTGTGAGACCAGTATTAGATTCCGCTACACCTCTGCAGGTTCAGTTTATTCCTTGGACCTTTACATTGACGATGAAACACAGATATGGCATCGGCATTAAATACAAAAGGCACAATGCCGCCTTAAGTACAAGAATAGAGACTCTTCTTACAGTCGGTGCTTTGAACATTCCCTGTGAGACCAGTAATAATATCCGATACACCACTGCAAGTTCAATGTATTCCTTGGACCTTCACATTGACGATGAAACATAGAAATCGCATCGGAATTAAATACAAAAGGCACAATGCCGCCTTAAGTACAAGAATAGAGACTCTTCTTACAGTCGGTGCTTTGAGCATTCCCTGTGAGACCAGTAATAGTAACCGATACACCACTGCAGGTTCAATGTATTCCTTGGACGTTCACATTGAGGATGAAACACAGAAATGGCATCGGAATTAAATACAAAAGGCACAATTCCGCCTTAAGTACAAGAATAGAGACTCTTCTTACAGTCGGTGCTTTGAGAATTCCCTGTGAGACCAGTATTAGTTTCCGCTACACCCCTGCAGGTTCAGTTTATTCCTTGGACCTTCACATTGACGATGAAACACAAAAATGGCATCGGAATTAAATACAAAAGGCACAATGCCGCCTTAAGTACAAGAATAGAGACTCTTCTTACAGTCGGTGCTTTGAGCATTCCCTTTGAGACCAGTAATAGTATCCGATACACCACTGCAGGTTCAATGTATCCCTTGGACCTTCACATTGACGATGAAACATAGAAATCGCATCGGAATCAAATACAAAAGGCACAATGCCGCCTTAAGTACAAGAATAGAGACTCTTCTTACAGTCGGAGCTTTGAGCATTCCCTGTGAGACCAGTAATAGTAACCGATACACCACTGCAGGTTCAATGTATTCCTTGGACTTTCACATTGACGATGAAACACAGAAATGGCTTCGGAATTAAATACAAAAGGCACAATGCCGCCTTAAGTACAAGAATAGAGACTCTTCTTACAGTCGGTGCTTTGAGAATTCCCTGTGAGACCAGTATTAGCTTCCGGTACACCCCTGCAGGTTCAGCTTACTCCTTGGACCTTCACATTGACGATGAAACACAAAAATGGCATCGGAATTAAATACAAAAGGCACAATGCCGCCTTAAGTACAAGAATAGAGACTCTTCTTACAGTCGGTGCTTTGAGCATTACCTGTGAGACCAGTATTAGTTTCCGATACACCACTGCAAGTTCTATGTATTCCTTGGACCTTCACATTGACGATGAACTACAGATATCGCATCGGAATCAAATACAAAAATCACAATGCCGCCTTAAGTACAAGAATAGAGACTCTTCATACAGTTGGTGCTTTGAACGTTCCCTGTGAGACCAGTAATAGTATCCGATACACCACTGCAGGTTCAATCTATTCCTTGGACATACACATTGACGATGAAACACTGAAATTACATCGGAATTAAATACAAAAGGTACAATGCCGCCTTAAGTACAAGAATATAGACTCTTATTACCGTCGGTGCTTTGAGCATTCCCTGTGAGACCTGTATTAGTTTCCGATACGCCTCTGCAGGTTCAATGTATTCCTTGGACCTTCACATTGACGATGAAACACAGAAATCCCATCGGAATTAAATACAAAAGGCACAATGCCGCCTTAAGTACAAGAATAGAGACTCTTCTTACAGTTGGTGCTTTGAACATTCCCTGTGAGACCAGTAATAGTATCCGATACACCACTGCAGGTTCAATCTATTCCTTGGACATACACATTGACGATGAAACACTGACATTACATCGGAATTAAATACAAAAGGAACAATGATGCCTTAAGTACAAGAATATAGACTTTTCTTACCGTCGGTGCTTTGAGCATTCCCTGTGAGACCAATATTAGTTTCCGATACACCTCTGCAGGTTCAATGTATTCCTTGGACCTTCACATTGACGATGAAACGCAGAAATCGCATCGGAATTAAATACAAAAGGCACAATGCCGCCTTAAGTACAAGAATAGAGACTCTTCTTACAGTCGGTGCTTTAAACATTCCCTGTGAGAGCAGTATTAGTTTCCGATACGCCACTGCCGGGTCAATGTATTCCTTGGACCTTCGAATTGACGATGATACAAAGAAATCGCATCGGAATTAAATACAAATGGCACAATTCCGCCTTAAGTACATGAATAGACACTCATCTTACAGTCGATGCTTTGAGCATTCCCTGTGAGACCAGTATTAGTTTCCGATACACCACTGCAGGTTCAATGTATTCCTTGGACCTTCACATTGACGATGAAACACAGATATCGCATCGGAATTAAATACAAAAGGCACAATGCCGCCTTAAGTACAAGAATAGAGACTCTTCTTACAGTCGGTGATTTGAGCATTCCCTGTGAGACCAGTATTAGTTTCCGATACACCACTGCAGGTTCAATGTATTCCTTGGACCGTCAAAATGACGATGATACACAGAAATCGCATCGGAATTAAATACAAAAGGCACAATGCCGCCTTAAGTAAAGAATAGAGACTCTTCTTACTGTCGGTGCTTTGAGCATTCCCTGTGAGACTAGTATTAGTTTCCGATACACCACTGCAGGTTCAATGTATTCCTTGGACCGTCAAATTGACGATGATACACAGAAATCGCATCGGAATTAAATACAAAAGGCACAATGCCGCCTTAAGTACAAGAATAGAGACTCTTCTTACAGTCGGTGCTTTGAGCATTCCCTGTGAGACCAGTATTAGTTTCCGATACGCCACTGCAGGTTCAGTGTATTCCTAGGAGCTTCAAATTGACGATGATACACAGAAATCGCATCGGAACTAAATACAAAAGGCACAATGCCGCCTTAAGTACTAGAATAGAGACTCTTCTTACAGTCGGTGCTTTGAGCATTCCCTGTGAGACCAGTATTAGTTTCCGCTACACCTCTGCAGGTTCAGTTTATTCCTTGGACCTTTACATTGACGATGAAACACAGAAATGGCATCGGCATTAAATACAAAAGGCACAATGCCGCCTTAAGTACAAGAATAGAGACTCTTCTTACAGTCGGTGCTTTGAGCATTCCCTGTGAGACCAGTAATAATATCCGATACACCACTGCAGGTTCAATGTATTCCTTGGACCTTCACATTGACGATGAAACATAGAAATCGCATCGGAATTAAATACAAAAGGCACAATGCCGCCTTAAGTACAAGAATAGAGACTCTTCTTACAGTCGGTGCTTTGAGCATTCCCTGTGAGACCAGTAATAGTAACCGATACACCACTGCAGGTTCAATGTATTCCTAGGACCTTCACATTGACGATGAAACGCAGAAATGGCATCGGAATTAAATACAAAAGGCAAAATGCCGCCTTAAGTACAAGAATAGAGACTCTTCTTACAGTCGGTGCTTTGAGCATTCCCTTTGAGACCAGTAATAGTATCCGATACACCACTGCAGGTTCAATGTATTCCTTGGACCTTCACATTGACGATGAAACATAGAAATCGCATCGGAATCAAATACAAAAGGCACAATGCCGCCTTAAGTACAAGAATAGAGACTCTTCTTACAGTCGGAGCTTTGAGCATTCCCTGTGAGACCAGTAATAGTAACCGATACACCACTGCAGGTTCAATGTATTCCTTGGACTTTCACATTGACGATGAAACACAGAAATGGCTTCGGAATTAAATACAAAAGGCACAATGCCGCCTTAAGTACAAGAATAGAGATTCTTCTTACAGTCGGTGCTTTGAGAATTCCCTGTGAGACCAGTATTAGCTTCCGGTACACCCCTGCAGGTTCAGCTTACTCCTTGGACCTTCACATTGACGATGAAACACAAAAATGGCATCGGAATTAAATACAAAAGGCACAATGCCGCCTTAAGTACAAGAATAGAGACTCTTCTTACAGTCGGTGCTTTGAGCATTCCCTGTGAGACCAGTATAAGTTTCCGATACACCACTGCAAGTTCAATGTATTCCTTGGACCTTCACATTGACGATGAACTACAGAAATCGCATCGGAATCAAATACAAAAATCACAATGCCGCCTTAAGTACAAGAATAGAGACTCTTCTTACAGTTGGTGCTTTGAACGTTCCCTGTGAGACCAGTAATAGTATCCGATACACCACTGCAGGTTCAATCTATTCCTTGGACATACACATTGACGATGAAACACTGAAATTACATCGGAATTAAATACAAAAGGTACAATGCCGCCTTAAGTACAAGAATATAGACTCTTATTACCGTCGGTGCTTTGAGCATTCCCTGTGAGACCTGTATTAGTTTCCGATACACCTCTGCAGGTTCAATGTATTCCTTGGACCTTCACATTGACGATGAAACACAGAAATCGCATCGGAATTAAATACAAAAGGCACAATGCCGCCTTAAGTACAAGAATAGAGACTCTTCTTACAGTTGGTGCTTTGAACATTCCCTGTGAGACCAGTAATAGTATCCGATACACCACTGCTGGTTCAATCTATTCCTTGGACATACACATTGACGATGAAACACTGAAATTACATCGGAATTAAATACAAAAGGAACAATGATGCCTTAAGTACAAGAATATAGACTTTTTTTATCGTCGGTGCTTTGAGCATTCCCTGTGAGACCAATATTAGTTTCCGATACACCTCTGCAGGTTCAATGTATTCCTTGGACCTTCACATTGACGATGAAACGCAGAAATCGCATCGGAATTAAATACAAAAGGCACAATGCCGCCTTAAGTACAAGAATAGAGACTCTTCTTACAGTCGGTGCTTTAAACATTCCCTGTGAGAGCAGTATTAGTTTCCGATACGCCACTGCCGGGTCAATGTATTCCTTGGACCTTCGAATTGACGATGATACAAAGAAATCGCATCGGAATTAAATACAAATGGCACAATTCCGCCTTAAGTACATGAATAGACACTCATCTTACAGTCGATGCTTTGAGCATTCCCTGTGAGACCAGTATTAGTTTCCGATACACCACTGCAGGTTCAATGTATTCCTTGGACCTTCACATTGACGATGAAACACAGATATCGCATCGGAATTAAATACAAAAGGCACAATGCCGCCTTAAGTACAAGAATAGAGACTCTTCTTACAGTCGGTGCTTTGAGCATTCCCTGTGAGACCAGTATTAGTTTCCGATACGCCACTGCAGGTTCAGTGTATTCCTAGGTGCTTCAAATTGACGATGATACACAGAAATCGCATCGGAACTAAATACAAAAGGCACAATGCCGCCTTAAGTACTAGAATAGAGACTCTTCTTACAGTCGGTGCTTTGAGCATTCCCTGTGAGACCAGTATTAGTTTCCGCTACACCTCTGCAGGTTCAGTTTATTCCTTGGACCTTTACATTGACGATGAAACACAGAAATGGCATCGGCATTAAATACAAAAGGCACAATGCCGCCTTAAGTACAAGAATACAGACTCTTCTTACAGTCGGTGCTTTGAGCATTCCCTGTGAGACCAGTAATAATATCCGATACACCACTGCAGGTTCAATGTATTCCTTGGACCTTCACATTGACGATGAAACATAGAAATCGCATCGGAATTAAATACAAAAGGCACAATGCCGCCTTAAGTACAAGAATAGAGACTCTTCTTACAGACGGTGCTTTGAGCATTCCCTGTGAGACCAGTAATAGTATCCGATACACCACTGCAGGTTCAGTTTATTCCTTGGACATACACATTGACGATGAAACACCGAAATTACATCGGAATTAAATACAAAAGGAACAATGCCGCCTTAAGTACAAGAATAGAGACTCTTCTTACAGTCGGTGCTTTGAGCATTCCCTGTGAGACCAGTGTTAGTTTCCGCTACACCTCTGCAGGTTCAGTTTTTTCGTTGGACCTTCACATTGACGATGAAACACAGAAATGGCATCGGAATTAAATACAAAACGCACAATGCCGCCTTAGGTACAAGAATAGAGACTCTTATTACCGTCGGTGCTTTGAGCATTCCCTGTGAGACCAGTATTAGTTTCCGATACACCACTGCAGGTTCAATGTATTCCTTGGACCTTCACATTGACGAGGAAACACAGAAATGGCATCGGAATTAATTCCAAAACGCACAATGCCGCCTTAAGTACAAGAATAGAGACTCTTCTCACAGTCGGTGCTTTGAGCATTCTCTGTGAGACCAGTAATAGTATTCGATACACCACTGCAGGTTCAATGTATTCCTTGGACACACACATTGACGATGAAACACAGAAATTACATCGGAATTAAATACAAAAGGAACAACGCCGCCTTAAGTACAAGAATAGAGACTCTTCTTACAGTCGGTGCTTTGAGCATTCCCTGTGAGACCAGTATTAGTTTCCGCTACACCTCTGCATGTTCGGTTTATTCCTTGGACCTTCACATTGACGATGAAACACAGAAATGGCATCGGAATTAAATCCAAAGGGCACAATGCCGCCTTAAGTACAAGAATAGAGACTCTTCTTACAGTCGGTGCTTTGAGCATTCCCTGTGAGACCAGTAATAGTATCCGATACACCACTGCAGGTTCAATCTATTCCTTGGACATACACGTTGACGACGAAACACAGAGATTACATCGGAATTAAATACAAAAGGAACAATGCCGCCTTAAGTACAAGAATAAAAACCATTCTTACCGTCGGTGCTTTGAGAATTCCCTGTGAGACCAGTTTTAGTTTCCGATACACCACTGGAGGTTCAATGAATTCCTTGGACCTTCACATTGACGATGAAACACTGAAATTACATCGGAATTAAATACAAAAGGCACAATGCCGCCTTAAGTACAAGAAAGAGACTCTTCTTACAGTCGGTGCTGTGAGCATTCCCTGTGAGACCAGTAATAGTATCCGATACACCACTGCAGGTTCAATCTATTCCTTGGACATACACATTGACGATGAAACACAGAAATTACATCGGAATTAAATACAAAAGGAACAATGCCGCCTTAAGTACAAGAATAGAGACTCTTCTTACCGTCGGTGCTTTGAGCATTCCCTGTGAGACCAGTATTAGTTTCCGATACACCACTGGAGGTTCAATGAATTCCTTGGACCTTCACATTGACGATGAAACACTGAAATTACATAGGAATGAAATACAAAAGGCACAATGCCGCCTTAAGTACAAGAAAAGAGACACATCTTACAGTCGGTTCTTTAAGCATTCCCTGTGAGAAGAGTAATATTATCCGATACACCACTGCAGGTTCAATGTATTCCTTGTACCTTCACATTGACGATGAAACACAGAAATGGCGTCGGAATTAAATCCAAAACGCACAATGCCGCCTTAAGTACAAGAATAGAGACTCTTCTTACCGTCGGTGCTTTGAGCATTCCCTGTGAGACCAGTATTAGTTTCCGCTACACCTCTGCGGGTTCAGTTTATTCCTTGGACCTTCACATTGACGATGAAACACAGAAATCGCATCGGAATTAAATACAAAAGGCACAATGCCGCCTTAAGTACAAGAATAGAGACTCTTCTTACAGTCGGTGGTTCGAGCATTCCCTGTGAGACCAGTAATAGTATCCGATACACCACTGCAGGTTCATTCTATTCCTTGGACATACACATTGACGATGAAACACAGAAATTACATCGGAATTAAATACAAAAGGAACAATGCCGCCTTAAGTACAAGAATAGAGACTCTTCTTACCGTCGGTGCTTTGAGCGTTCCCTGTGAGACCAGTATTAGTTTCCGCTACACCTCTGCGGGTTCAGTTTATTCCTTGGACCTTCACATTGACGATGAACTACAGAAATCGCATCGGAATCAAATACAAAAATCACAATGCCGCCTTAAGTACAAGAATAGAGACTCTTCTTACAGTTGGTGCTTTGAACGTTCCCTGTGAGACCAGTAATAGTATCCGATACACCACTGCAGGTTCAATCTATTCCTTGGACATACACATTGACGATGAAACACTGAAATTACATCGGAATTAAATACAAAAGGTACAATGCCGCCTTAAGTACAAGAATATAGACTCTTATTACCGTCGGTGCTTTGAGCATTCCCTGTGAGACCTGTATTAGTTTCCGATACACCTCTGCAGGTTCAATGTATTCCTTGGACCTTCACATTGACGATGAAACACAGAAATCGCATCGGAATTAAATACAAAAGGCACAATGCCGCCTTAAGTACAAGAATAGAGACTCTTCTTACAGTTGGTGCTTTGAACATTCCCTGTGAGACCAGTAATAGTATCCGATACACCACTGCTGGTTCAATCTATTCCTTGGACATCCACATTGACGATGAAACACTGAAATTACATCGGAATTAAATACAAAAGGAACAATGATGCCTTAAGTACAAGAATATAGACTTTTTTTATCGTCGGTGCTTTGAGCATTCCCTGTGAGACCAATATTAGTTTCCGATACACCTCTGCAGGTTCAATGTATTCCTTGGACCTTCACATTGACGATGAAACGCAGAAATCGCATCGGAATTAAATACAAAAGGCACAATGCCGCCTTAAGTACAAGAATAGAGACTCTTCTTACAGTCGGTGCTTTAAACATTCCCTGTGAGAGCAGTATTAGTTTCCGATACGCCACTGCCGGGTCAATGTATTCCTTGGACCTTCGAATTGACGATGATACAAAGAAATCGCATCGGAATTAAATACAAATGGCACAATTCCGCCTTAAGTACATGAATAGACACTCATCTTACAGTCGATGCTTTGAGCATTCCCTGTGAGACCAGTATTAGTTTCCGATACACCACTGCAGGTTCAATGTATTGCTTGGACCTTCACATTGACGATGAAACACAGATATCGCATCGGAATTAAATACAAAAGGCACAATGCCGCCTTAAGTACAAGAATAGAGACTCTTCTTACAGTCGGTGCTTTGAGCATTCCCTGTGAGACCAGTATTAGTTTCCGATACGCCACTGCAGGTTCAGTGTATTCCTAGGAGCTTCAAATTGACGATGATACACAGAAATCGCATCGGAACTAAATACAAAAGGCACAATGCCGCCTTAAGTACTAGAATAGAGACTCTTCTTACAGTCGGTGCTTTGAGCATTCCCTGTGAGACCAGTATTAGTTTCCGCTACACCTCTGCAGGTTCAGTTTATTCCTTGGACCTTTACATTGACGATGAAACACAGAAATGGCATCGGCATTAAATACAAAAGGCACAATGCCGCCTTAAGTACAAGAATAGAGACTCTTCTTACAGTCGGTGCTTTGAGCATTCCCTGTGAGACCAGTAATAATATCCGATACACCACTGCAGGTTCAATGTATTCCTTGGACCTTCACATTGACGATGAAACATAGAAATCGCATCGGAATTAAATACAAAAGGCACAATGCCGCCTTAAGTACAAGAATAGAGACTCTTCTTACAGACGGTGCTTTGAGCATTCCCTGTGAGACCAGTAATAGTATCCGATACACCACTGCAGGTTCAGTTTATTCCTTGGACATACACATTGACGATGAAACACCGAAATTACATCGGAATTAAATACAAAAGGAACAATGCCGCCTTAAGTACAAGAATAGAGACTCTTCTTACAGACGGTGCTTTGAGCATTCCCTGTGAGACCAGTAATAGTATCCGATACACCACTGCAGGTTCATTCTATTCCTTGGACATACACATTGACGATGAAACACAGAAATTACATCGGAATTAAATACAAAAGGAACAATGCCGCCTTAAGTACAAGAATAGAGACTCTTCTTACCGTCGGTGCTTTGAGCGTTCCCTGTGAGACCAGTATTAGTTTCCGCTACACCTCTGCGGGTTCAGTTTATTCCTTGGACCTTCACATTGACGTTGAACTACAGAAATCGCATCGGAATCAAATACAAAAATCACAATGCCGCCTTAAGTACAAGAATAGAGACTCTTCTTACAGACGGTGCTTTGAGCATTCCCTGTGAGACCAGTAATAGTATCCGATACACCACTGCAGGTTCAGTTTATTCCTTGGACATACACATTGACGATGAAACACCGAAATTACATCGGAATTAAATACAAAAGGAACAATGCCGCCTTAAGTACAAGAATAGAGACTCTTCTTACAGTCGGTGCTTTGAGCATTCCCTGTGAGACCAGTGTTAGTTTCCGCTACACCTCTGCAGGTTCAGTTTTTTCGTTGGACCTTCACATTGACGATGAAACACAGAAATGGCATCGGAATTAAATACAAAACGCACAATGCCGCCTTAGGTACAAGAATAGAGACTCTTATTACCGTCGGTGCTTTGAGCATTCCCTGTGAGACCAGTATTAGTTTCCGATACACCACTGCAGGTTCAATGTATTCCTTGGACCTTCACATTGACGAGGAAACACAGAAATGGCATCGGAATTAATTCCAAAACGCACAATGCCGCCTTAAGTACAAGAATAGAGACTCTTCTCACAGTCGGTGCTTTGAGCATTCTCTGTGAGACCAGTAATAGTATTCGATACACCACTGCAGGTTCAATGTATTCCTTGGACACACACATTGACGATGAAACACAGAAATTACATCGGAATTAAATACAAAAGGAACAACGCCGCCTTAAGTACAAGAATAGAGACTCTTCTTACAGTCGGTGCTTTGAGCATTCCCTGTGAGACCAGTATTAGTTTCCGCTACACCTCTGCATGTTCGGTTTATTCCTTGGACCTTCACATTGACGATGAAACACAGAAATGGCATCGGAATTAAATCCAAAGGGCACAATGCCGCCTTAAGTACAAGAATAGAGACTCTTCTTACAGTCGGTGCTTTGAGCATTCCCTGTGAGACCAGTAATAGTATCCGATACACCACTGCAGGTTCAATCTATTCCTTGGACATACACGTTGACGACGAAACACAGAGATTACATCGGAATTAAATACAAAAGGAACAATGCCGCCTTAAGTACAAGAATAAAAACCATTCTTACCGTCGGTGCTTTGAGAATTCCCTGTGAGACCAGTTTTAGTTTCCGATACACCACTGGAGGTTCAATGAATTCCTTGGACCTTCACATTGACGATGAAACACTGAAATTACATCGGAATTAAATACAAAAGGCACAATGCCGCCTTAAGTACAAGAAAGAGACTCTTCTTACAGTCGGTGCTGTGAGCATTCCCTGTGAGACCAGTAATAGTATCCGATACACCACTGCAGGTTCAATCTATTCCTTGGACATACACATTGACGATGAAACACAGAAATTACATCGGAATTAAATACAAAAGGAACAATGCCGCCTTAAGTACAAGAATAGAGACTCTTCTTACCGTCGGTGCTTTGAGCATTCCCTGTGAGACCAGTATTAGTTTCCGATACACCACTGGAGGTTCAATGAATTCCTTGGACCTTCACATTGACGATGAAACACTGAAATTACATAGGAATGAAATACAAAAGGCACAATGCCGCCTTAAGTACAAGAATAGAGACACATCTTACAGTCGGTTCTTTAAGCATTCCCTGTGAGAAGAGTAATATTATCCGATACACCACTGCAGGTTCAATCTATTCCTTGGACATACACATTGACGATGAAACACTGAAATTACATCGGAATTAAATACAAAAGGTACAATGCCGCCTTAAGTACAAGAATATAGACTCTTATTACCGTCGGTGCTTTGAGCATTCCCTGTGAGACCAGTATTAGTTTCCGCTACACCTCTGCGGGTTCAGTTTATTCCTTGGACCTTCACATTGACGATGAAACACAGAAATCGCATCGGAATTAAATACAAAAGGCACAATGCCGCCTTAAGTACAAGAATAGAGACTCTTCTTACAGTCGGTGGTTCGAGCATTCCCTGTGAGACCAGTAATAGTATCCGATACACCACTGCAGGTTCATTCTATTCCTTGGACATACACATTGACGATGAAACACAGAAATTACATCGGAATTAAATACAAAAGGAACAATGCCGCCTTGAGTACAAGAATAGAGACTCTTCTCACCGTCGGTGCTTTGAGCGCTCCCTGTGAGACCAGTATTAGTTTCCGCTACACCTCTGCGGGTTCAGTTTATTCCTTGGACCTTCACATTGACGATGAACTACAGAAATCGCATCGGAATCAAATACAAAAATCACAATGCCGCCTTAAGTACAAGAATAGAGACTCTTCTTACAGTTGGTGCTTTGAACGTTCCCTGTGAGACCAGTAATAGTATCCGATACACCACTGCAGGTTCAATCTATTCCTTGGACATACACATTGACGATGAAACACTGAAATTACATCGGAATTAAATACAAAAGGTACAATGCCGCCTTAAGTACAAGAATATAGACTCTTATTACCGTCGGTGCTTTGAGCATTCCCTGTGAGACCTGTATTAGTTTCCGATACACCTCTGCAGGTTCAATGTATTCCTTGGACCTTCACATTGACGATGAAACACAGAAATCGCATCGGAATTAAATACAAAAGGCACAATGCCGCCTTAAGTACAAGAATAGAGACTCTTCTTACAGTTGGTGCTTTGAACATTCCCTGTGAGACCAGTAATAGTATCCGATACACCACTGCTGGTTCAATCTATTCCTTGGACATACACATTGACGATGAAACACTGAAATTACATCGGAATTAAATACAAAAGGAACAATGATGCCTTAAGTACAAGAATATAGACTTTTTTTATCGTCGGTGCTTTGAGCATTCCCTGTGAGACCAATATTAGTTTCCGATACACCTCTGCAGGTTCAATGTATTCCTTGGACCTTCACATTGACGATGAAACGCAGAAATCGCATCGGAATTAAATACAAAAGGCACAATGCCGCCTTAAGTACAAGAATAGAGACTCTTCTTACAGTCGGTGCTTTAAACATTCCCTGTGAGAGCAGTATTAGTTTCCGATACGCCACTGCCGGGTCAATGTATTCCTTGGACCTTCGAATTGACGATGATACAAAGAAATCGCATCGGAATTAAATACAAATGGCACAATTCCGCCTTAAGTACATGAATAGACACTCATCTTACAGTCGATGCTTTGAGCATTCCCTGTGAGACCATTATTAGTTTCCGATACACCACTGCAGGTTCAATGTATTGCTTGGACCTTCACATTGACGATGAAACACAGATATCGCATCGGAATTAAATACAAAAGGCACAATGCCGCCTTAAGTACAAGAATAGAGACTCTTCTTACAGTCGGTGCTTTGAGCATTCCCTGTGAGACCAGTATTAGTTTCCGATACGCCACTGCAGGTTCAGTGTATTCCTAGGAGCTTCAAATTGACGATGATACACAGAAATCGCATCGGAACTAAATACAAAAGGCACAATGCCGCCTTAAGTACTAGAATAGAGACTCTTCTTACAGTCGGTGCTTTGAGCATTCCCTGTGAGACCAGTATTAGTTTCCGCTACGCCTCTGCAGGTTCAGTTTATTCCTTGGACCTTTACATTGACGATGAAACACAGAAATGGCATCGGCATTAAATACAAAAGGCACAATGCCGCCTTAAGTACAAGAATAGAGACTCTTCTTACAGTCGGTGCTTTGAGCATTCCCTGTGAGACCAGTAATAATATCCGATACACCACTGCAGGTTCAATGTATTCCTTGGACCTTCACATTGACGATGAAACATAGAAATCGCATCGGAATTAAATACAAAAGGCACAATGCCGCCTTAAGTACAAGAATAGAGACTCTTCTTACAGACGGTGCTTTGAGCATTCCCTGTGAGACCAGTAATAGTATCCGATACACCACTGCAGGTTCAGTTTATTCCTTGGACATACACATTGACGATGAAACACCGAAATTACATCGGAATTAAATACAAAAGGAACAATGCCGCCTTAAGTACAAGAATAGAGACTCTTCTTACAGTCGGTGCTTTGAGCATTCCCTGTGAGACCAGTGTTAGTTTCCGCTACACCTCTGCAGGTTCAGTTTTTTCGTTGGACCTTCACATTGACGATGAAACACAGAAATGGCATCGGAATTAAATACAAAACGCACAATGCCGCCTTAGGTACAAGAATAGAGACTCTTATTACCGTCGGTGCTTTGAGCATTCCCTGTGAGACCAGTATTAGTTTCCGATACACCACTGCAGGTTCAATGTATTCCTTGGACCTTCACATTGACGAGGAAACACAGAAATGGCATCGGAATTAATTCCAAAACGCACAATGCCGCCTTAAGTACAAGAATAGAGACTCTTCTCACAGTCGGTGCTTTGAGCATTCTCTGTGAGACAAGTAATAGTATTCGATACACCACTGCAGGTTCAATGTATTCCTTGGACACACACATTGACGATGAAACACAGAAATTACATCGGAATTAAATACAAAAGGAACAACGCCGCCTTAAGTACAAGAATAGAGACTCTTCTTACAGTCGGTGCTTTGAGCATTCCCTGTGAGACCAGTATTAGTTTCCGCTACACCTCTGCATGTTCGGTTTATTCCTTGGACCTTCACATTGACGATGAAACACAGAAATGGCATCGGAATTAAATCCAAAGGGCACAATGCCGCCTTAAGTACAAGAATAGAGACTCTTCTTACAGTCGGTGCTTTGAGCATTCCCTGTGAGACCAGTAATAGTATCCGATACACCACTGCAGGTTCAATCTATTCCTTGGACATACACGTTGACGACGAAACACAGAGATTACATCGGAATTAAATACAAAAGGAACAATGCCGCCTTAAGTACAAGAATAAAAACCATTCTTACCGTCGGTGCTTTGAGAATTCCCTGTGAGACCAGTTTTAGTTTCCGATACACCACTGGAGGTTCAATGAATTCCTTGGACCTTCACATTGACGATGAAACACTGAAATTACATCGGAATTAAATACAAAAGGCACAATGCCGCCTTAAGTACAAGAAAGAGACTCTTCTTACAGTCGGTGCTGTGAGCATTCCCTGTGAGACCAGTAATAGTATCCGATACACCACTGCAGGTTCAATCTATTCCTTGGACATACACATTGACGATGAAACACAGAAATTACATCGGAATTAAATACAAAAGGAACAATGCCGCCTTAAGTACAAGAATAGAGACTCTTCTTACCGTCGGTGCTTTGAGCATTCCCTGTGAGACCAGTATTAGTTTCCGATACACCACTGGAGGTTCAATGAATTCCTTGGACCTTCACATTGACGATGAAACACTGAAATTACATAGGAATGAAATACAAAAGGCACAATGCCGCCTTAAGTACAAGAATAGAGACACATCTTACAGTCGGTTCTTTAAGCATTCCCTGTGAGAAGAGTAATATTATCCGATACACCACTGCAGGTTCAATGTATTCCTTGTACCTTCACATTGACGATGAAACACAGAAATGGCGTCGGAATTAAATCCAAAACGCACAATGCCGCCTTAAGTACAAGAATAGAGACTCTTCTTACCGTCGGTGCTTTGAGCATTCCTTGTGAGACCAGTATTAGTTTCCGCTACACCTCTGCGGGTTCAGTTTATTCCTTGGACCTTCACATTGACGATGAAAGACAGAAATCGCATCGGAATTAAATACAAAAGGCACAATGCCGCCTTAAGTACAAGAATAGAGACTCTTCTTACAGTCGGTGGTTCGAGCATTCCCTGTGAGACCAGTAATAGTATCCGATACACCACTGCAGGTTCATTCTATTCCTTGGACATACACATTGACGATGAAACACAGAAATTACATCGGAATTAAATACAAAAGGAACAATGCCGCCTTAAGTACAAGAATAGAGACTCTTCTTACCGTCGGTGCTTTGAGCATTCCCTGTGAGACCAGTATTAGTTTCCGCTACACCTCTGCAGGTTCAGTTTATTCCTAGGACCTTCACATTGACAATGAAACACAGAAATTACATCGGAATTAAATACAAACGGCACAATGCCGCCTTAAGTACAAGAATAGAGACTCTTCTTACAGTCGGTGCTATGAGCATTCCCTGTGAAACCAGTAATAGTATTCGATAAACCACTGCAGGTTCAATCTATTCCTTGGACATACACATTGACAATGAAACACAGAAATTACATCGGAGTTAAGTACAAAAGGAACAATGCCGCCTTAAGTACAAGAATACAGACTCTTCTTACCGTCGGTGCTTTGAGCATTCCCTGTGCGACCAGTAATAGTATCCGATACACCACTGCAGGTTCAATGTATTACTTGGACCTTCACATTGACGATGAAACATAGAAATCGCATCGGAATTAAATACAAAAGGCACAATGCCGCCTTAAGTACCAGAATAGAGACTCCTCTTACAGTCGGAGCTTTGAGCATTCCCTGTGAGACCAGTAATAGTAACCGATACACCACTGCAGGTTCAATGTATTCCTCGGGCTTTCACATTGACGATGAAACACAGAAATGGCATCGGAATTAAATACAAAAGGCACAATGCCGCCTTAAGTACAAGAATAGAGACTCTTCTTACAGTCGGTGCTTTGAGAATTCCCTGTGAGACCAGTATTAGTGTCCGCTACACCCCTGCAGGTTCAGTTTATTCCTTGGACCTTCACATTGACGGTGAAACACAAAAATGGCATCGGAATTAAATACAAATGGCACAATGCCGCCTTAAGTACAAGAATAGAGACTCTGCTTACAGTCGGTGCTTTGAGCATTCCCTGTGAGACCAGTAATAGTATCCGATACACCACTGCAGGTTCAATCTATTCCTTGGACATACACATTGACGATGAAACACAGAAATTACATCGGAATTAAATACAAAAGGAACAATGCCGCCTTAAGTACAAGAATAGAGACTCTTCTTACAGTCGGTGCTTTGAGCATTCCCTGTGAGACCAGTATTAGTTTCCGCTACACCTCTGCAGGTTCAGTTTTTTCCTTGGACCATCACATTGACGATGAAACACAGAAATGGCATCGGAATTAAATACAAAAGGCACAATGCCGCCTTAAGAACAAGAATAGCGACTCTTTTTACAGTCGGTGCTTTGAGCATTCCCTGTGAGACCAGTAATAGTATCCGATACACCACTGCAGGTTCAATGTATTCCATGGACCTTCACGTTGACGATGAAACACAGAGATCGCATCGGAATCAAATACAAAAGGCACAATGCCGCCTTAAGTACAAGAATAGAGACTCTTCTTACAGTCGGTGCTTTGAGAATTCCCTGTGAGACCAGTATTAGTTTCCGATACACCACTGCAGGTTCAATCTATTCCTTGGACATACACATTGACGATGAAAAACAGAAATTACATCGGAATTAAATACAAAAGGAACAATGCAGCCTTAAGTACAAGAATAGAGACTCTTCTTACCGTCGGTGCTTTGAGCATTCCCTGTGAGACCACTATTAGTTTCCGCTACACCTCTGCAGGTTCAGTTTATTCCTTGGACCTTCACATTGACGATGAAACACAGAAATGGCATCGGAATTAAATACAAAACGCACAATGCCGCCTTAAGTACAAGAATAGAGACTCTTATTAAAGTCGGTGCTTTGAGCATTCCCTGTGAGACCAGTATTAGTTTCCGATACACCACTGCAGGTTCAATGTATTCCTTGGACCTTCACATTGACGATGAAACACAGAAATGGCATCGGAATTAAATCCAAAACGCACAATGCCGCCTTAAGTACAAGAATAGAGGCTCTTCTTACAGTCGGTGCTTTGAGCATTCCCTGTGAGACCAATTATAGTATCCGATACACCACTGCAGGTTCAATGTATTCCTTGGACACTCACATTGACGATGAAACACAGAAATTACATCGGAATTAAATACAAAAGGAACATTGCCGCCTTAAGTACAAGGATAGAGACTCTTCTTACAGTCGGAGCTTTGAGCATTCCCTGTGAGACCAGTATTAGTTTCCGCTACACCTCTGCAGGTTCGGTTTATTCCTTGGACCTTCACATTGACGATGAAACACAGAAATGGCATCGGAATTAAATCCAAAGGGCACAATGCCGCCTTAGGTACAAGAATAGAGACTCTTCTTACAGTCGGTGCTTTGAGCATTCCCAGTGAGGCCAGTAATAGTATCCGATACACCACTGCAGGTTCAATCTATTCCTTGGACATACACATTGACGACGAAACACAGAGATTACATCGGAATTAAATACAAAAGGAACAATGCCGCCTTAAGTACAAGAATAAAAACCATTCTTACCGTCGGTGCTTTGAGAATTCCCTGTGAGAGCAGTATTAGTTTCCGATACACCACTGGAGGTTCATTGAATTCCTTGGACCTTCACATTGACGATGAAACACTGAAATTACATCGGAATTAAATACAAAAGGCACAATGCCCCCTTAAGTACAAGAAAGAGACTCTTCCTACAGTCGGTGCTGTGAGCATTCCCTGTGAGACCAGTAATAGTATCCGATACACCACAGCAGGTTCAATGTATTCCTTGGACATACACATTGACGATGAAGCAGAGAAATTACATCGGAATTAAATACAAAAGGAACAATGCCGCCTTAAGTACAAGAATTGAGACTCTTCTTACCGTCGGTGCTTTGAGCATTCCCTGTGAGACCAGTATTAGTTTCCGATACACCACTGGAGGTTCAATGAATACCTTGGACCTTCACATTGACGATGAAACACTGAAATTACATCGGAATTAAATACAAAAGGCACAATGTCGCCTTAAGTAGAAGAATAGAGACACTTCTTACAGTCGGTGCTTTAAGCATTCCCTGTGAGACCAGTAATAGTATCCGATACACCACTGCAGGTTCAATGTATTCCTTGGACCTTCACATTGACGATGAAACACAGAAATCGCATCGGAATTAAATACAAAAGGCACAATGCTGCCTTAAGTACAAGAATAGAGACTCTTCTTACAGTCGGTGCTTTGAGCATTCCCTGTGAGACCAGTAATAGTATTCGATACTCTACTGCAGGTTCAATCTATTCCTTCGACATACACATTGACGATGAAGCACATAAATTACATCGGAATTAAATACAAGAGGAACAATGCCGCCTTAAGTACAAGAATAGAGACTCTTCTTACCGTCGGTGCTTTGAGCATTCCCTGTGAGACCAGTATTGGTTTCCGATACACCACTGCAGGTTCAATGTATTCCTTGGACTTTCACATTGACGATGAAACACAGAAATGGCGTCGGAATTAAATCCAAAACGCACAATGCCGCCTTAAGTACAAGAATGGAGACTCTTCTAACCGTCGGTGCTTTGAGCATTCCCTGTGAGACCAGTATTAGTTTCCGCTACACCTCTGCGGGTTCAGTTTATTCCTTGGACCTTCACATTGACGATGAAACACAGAAATCGCATCGAAATTAAATACAAAAGGAACAATGCCGCCTTAAGTACAAGAATAGAGACTCTTCTTACCGTCGGTGCTTTGAGCATTCCCTGTGAGACCAGTATTAGTTTCCGATACACCACTGGAGGGTCAATGAATTCCTTGGACATTCACATTGACGATGAAACACTGAAATAACATCGGAATTAAATACAAACGGCACAATGCCGCCTTAAGTACAAGAATATAGACTCTTCTTACAGTCGGTGCTTTGAGCATTCCCTGTGAGACCAGTAATAGTATTCGATACACCACTGCAGGTTCAATCTATTCCTTCGACATACACATTGACGATGAAACACATAAATTACATCGGAATTAAATACAAGAGGAACAATGCCGCCTTAAGTACAAGAATAGAGACTCTTCTTACCGTCGGTGCTTTGAGCATTCCCTGTGAGAACAGTATCAGTTTCCGATACACC